>NC_083872.1:27960242-30360242 GCF_032452875.1 Bos javanicus | reverse complement strand
AGAGTTCTTATAGTCTGACTTGTCCCGCCTTTTTAATTTAATTATCTTGATCGCTGCCCCCACTCTCAAGAGAAAGTTTAATGGAGGCTTTTTATACATGCCAGGAATGGTGAGATGTAGCTATCCACACGCCATTCATCTTTTTTCCTGGTAACAAGTGCTTTGTTTAAGGGGGTTAGGATTTAGTCCTTACCAAGGCTACTTTTCGGAGAAGGCAATGGCACCCCACTCCAGTACTCTTGCCTGGAAAGTCCCGTGGACGGAGGAGCCTGGTAGGCTGCAGTCCATGGGGTCGCTAAGAGTCGGACACGACTGAGCGACTTCACTTTCACTTTTCACTTTCATGCATTAGAGAACGAAATGGGAACCCACTCCAGTGTTCTTGCCTGGAGAATCCCAGGGACAGGGGAGCTTGGTGGGCTGCCGTCTATGGGGTCGCACGGAATCGGACACGACTGAAGCGACTTAGCAGCAGCAGCAGCAAGGCTACTTTTACAGCCTCTGCTGCTTGCTTTTGGTTCCTGCTTTGTTTAGATTCACATTCCAAATCATCAGAAATTCTTTATTATAATGCCTGATTACATAGTGTTCTAAAGACCGTGCTAGCAACAGTGTTCTTTGTGATACAGTCAAAACCAGAATGAGATAGTCTAGCACTCCAAGTGAACTTAACCTGCTCCTTTCTTTGCCAGTGTAGCCGCAGCCCCTTAACCTCAACCACTAAGAAACGTGGGAAGGTCTTTACCATCTAATAAGGGAAGTAAGTCATAGAATCAATAGAAATTTGTAAATATATTTAACTTTATAGCAGTAGAGCATAGTGCCTGAGAATGTGGACTGTGGACTCCAACACACCAGAGCTCAGATAACAGCTCCACCACTTATTGGCTGTTGACCTTGGGCAGCTTGCTGCATTCTTGTAAGCATTAGTTTTCTCATCTGTAAAATAGGTTTAATTGTGCCTCTCTCACGTGGATGTTGTGGGATTCAATGTGATAATCCAAGTACATGTCCTAGAATACTCTGGCACATAGTAAGTACTCAGTAGATGATAGCTACGTTATTTTACTGTACATGTGTATATTATCCATGTTGTGGATAAAATTATCACTGAAAATACAGGCTAATTTAAATGTGACCCTGAGCAATCAGAATTAAAATGTCCGTCTACTTATAGACAGGAATCCCAAAGTCATATGCAGTGTTTTAAAATGTCTCATGCTGTTGCTCTTCTCCAGTAGCCTCATTAATCAAAGTTGAAAATTCAGTCATTACAGAAGCTCTTCCCTCCCACCCCAGCTCTTCCTCTGGGAGAGCACCCCCTGACATCTTCCTCTCTGTAGTGGCACAGGACCGCCACTACCCAGGAGACGGACGGCTTCCAGGTGAAACGGCCAGGAGACGTGAATGTGCGGTGCACTGTCCTGCTGATGCTGGACTACCAGGTATCTGTGCTGCCCTGAGGAGGCCCAGCTTTCAACCCCATCCCATCAGCAGTCTGACATTTCAAGGCAGTTTAAGTCTAGTTGCAGGTAATTTGCCATCAGACTGTTAGCTCCCTAAATATCTTTAAGGGATAGGGTCTTAGTCATTTCTGAGTTCCTCTTCTGTTTTTCTGCTCCAGAGAGAGCACAACATGAATGCCTGTTGAACGGCATGAATGTATGGCCACACCAGGTGCCCCATAATAGCACATAGACTCAGCTCACTAGCTTCACCTCTATACCCTCGTTCTCTCCAGCCTCCTCAGTTTAAATTAGACCCTCGTCTGGCTCGGCTCCTGGGCATCCACACCCAGACCCGTCCGGTGATCATTCAAGCACTGTGGCAATATATTAAGACACACAAGCTCCAGGACCCACATGAGCGGGAGTTTGTCATTTGTGACAAGTACCTCCAGCAGGTAAGAAAAGTTTCCATTCTTTTCTCAAGTCCACTGCAGCACTAGTTGTACTCTTAGCTGCTTCTCCTCTTTCCCATAGATCTTTGAGTCTCAGCGTATGAAGTTCTCAGAGATTCCCCAACGGCTCCATGCCTTGCTTATGCCACCTGAGCCCATTATCATTAATCATGTCATCAGGTAAGTGTGTGTGTGCAAGGCAGTGGTGTGCTGGAGCTGGCTTGCACCGCCTGCACAAGTCAGTTCTCAGAGTTTAGGAAAATGATAAGCAGGTTGTTAAACACAGTCATTATTTAGGATTACATAAACTTGCGATTAAATACATTATATAAAAAATAAGTGTAAATGTACTCAGTCATCATCTCTGAGTTATTATGTTGGTTTACTGGTGTTTGGGCTTCCCTGGTGGTTCAGAAGGTAAAGAATCTGCCTGCAGTGCAGGAGACCCAGGTTCAATCCCGGAGTCAGGAAAATCACCTGGAGAGGAGAATGGCAACCCACTCCAGTATTCTTGCCTGGAGATTTCCATGGACAGAGGAGCCGGGCCAATTACAGTCCATGGAGTCTCAAAGAGTCAGACACGACTGAGCCACTGACATACACATACTGGTGTGTGTGTTTTCGAAGTTACTTCTGTTGATTGTGTCTGTGTGGTGGAAATACTATCTAATGAGATGTTACTGCACATCCCTTCCCAGTTCCTCGATCAGTGATATAATGTTGGCATCTTGAAATCAACCATGTTGAGAATATTTAAAACACAGAAATTAGCAAATGCTCCAAGTCAGGCTTTTTCTTTTTGTTCTTTTTCTCTTTTGGAGAATCAGTTATTAGAATTTATCAGCTCATCACTGATGAACTCCTGTCTTTTCTCTGGGTGGTAGGACATTCCATTCTGAGACTCCAGCTCCATTACCTCCGTCTGCTTTTCTGTTCAGAAGATGGTGAACAAGGCATGTCTAGGCAGATACAGAGTGAAAGAAGGCACTTTCTCCTCAAAGCACCATGTCTTCTGGCTCTACATAGTCTTTGCCTTCTTTCCCTTACTCCATATTAACTCCAGTAAAGCCTTCCTTTCACTAGACCTGAACCATCATCACTCAGCTGATAGTAATTCCTACAACCCATACTCTGGGTCAGTAGAAGCTAGTTTGTCCTATATTCATGTGATTAAATTTAGGCCATGTTGTATTTTGTGTGGTGTGTATTTACTTGAATGTATTTTCAGAGTCAGTTTAATAAGTGAAGATACTGTAGCAGTGGTTTCTTTGTGGGGAAGGAGAAACTTACTTTTCATTGTCTGTCTTTTGTACCATTTGACTTTTTCCCATTATTACTGAGGCTTATATGCAATATATTGCACCCATTTAAAATCTGATGATTTTTGACAAATGTGCACGTCCTATAGCTACCACCACAGGGAGAGTATAGAGCATTTCTGTCACACCAACAAGGTCTCTGGTACCCTTTTGCAGTCAGCCCCTTGCTCTTCAGTCTAAGACTTGTGTAATTAGGTCTTAGGGAACAAGTCCTTTACCAGGCCCCCTTGGTTTCCTCCTCAGTGTTGACCCGAATGATCAGAAAAAGACAGCTTGTTATGACATTGATGTGGAAGTGGATGATACCTTGAAGACCCAGATGAATTCTTTTCTGCTGTCTACTGCCAGCCAGCAGGAGATTGCTACTCTAGACAACAAGGTAGGGATCATGGCCTGGATAGTTGGGTGTCACCAGCCCTCTATCACAGCTTCTTGGCTTCTTTGATTTTTGATATTTGTTCAAAATATATTGACACTCAGTATATGCTGGGCACTCTGGTGCTGGTTGGAGCCAGACACACATAAGTTCTGATTCTTAACTATACCTCTTAATAGCTTTGAGCCTCAGTTTCTGATCTGTGAAACCATAATGCCTATTTTTCTAAAGTTGTTATGAGGATTAAATGAGACAGTGTATGTGAAGACATGACCTTGTATCTGGCACATAAAAGCAAATGGGAGCTGCTGCTTCTATTGTTATTACCATAAACATTATTAGACATAGTCCATGCAAGTAAAGCCAGAAAGGCTCTGGGAACACAAAGGAAGACAGGAAGGCTTTCTTGGAAGAGGTGATGCCCCAACCTAATCTTAAAGGACATGGGAGTCAACATGCGAGTTGGACTATAAAGAAAGCTGAGCACCAGAGAATTGATGCTTTTGAACTGTGATGTTGGAGAAGACTCTTGAGAGTCCCTTGGACTGCAAGGACATCAACCAGTCCATCCTAAAGGAAATTAGTCCTGAATATTCATTGGAAGGACTGATGCTGAAGCTGAAACTCCCAATACTTTGGCCACCTGATGCGAAGAACTGACTCATTGGAAAAGACCCTGATGCTAGGAAAGATTGAAGGCAGGAGGAGAAGGGGATGACAGAGGATGAGATGGCTGGATGGCATCACCAAGTCAATGGACATGAGTTTGAGCAAGCTCTAGGAGTTGGTGATGGACAGGGAGGCCTGGCTTGCTGCAGTCCATGGGGTCGCAAAGAGTTGGACACAACTGAGCAACTGAACTGAACTGATGGGAGTCAACAAAAGGGGAGAAAGGATGATGGTACTTAAGGGCGTGGGGGGCAGAGGGAGCCCAGAAAGAGGGAGCAGGGTATATGCAGGCCCAAAGGTGAGCAGAGAACCTGGCATAGTGAAGAAATACAAGCTCTTCACTGTGTTAGATAAAGCTCGGGGTGCCAGGGAGAAGAAACGAGAGGGAAGCAGGAACCTAGTCCTGAAACCACTTTGAGGCAGGGTAAACTGGTTTATACTTTGTCCTGAAAATGGGAGGGCCTGGTGCTGTTTTATTTAGAATGCTCACTGGCAGGACGGTGGGAGGTGAACTGTAAGGGGGTCGGATCTGGGGGAAGGAAGCCTAGGTGGGGGCTGGTGCAATAATGCGCATGACGTATGGTATAGGCCTAACTGTACAGCACTGATCGTGAGGACAGACGTGAGTAGCTAGGTTTGGAAGGTGTTGAGGTGGAACTGTAGGGGTCTGGACACTGGATGGAGAGGTGGGGTGAGGTGTGAGGGAGAAGAGTTGTTACGAAGACCTCCAGGTTTTCAGCTGGAGTGTGCAGTTGTACTCCTTCAGATTGGGAGCAGGAGAAGCAAGTCTTGGGAAAAGGTAGTGATTTTGTTTTGGGGAGTTTAAGGTCCCTTGAGGTGTCAAGCAGATGTATTAGTAGGAGCTTAGAAAATGGACTGTGATCTGCAGCCTGGGGACTCGTTACCCTGTCAGTGGTGCTAGAAGACATACAAGTAGATGAAATTGCCAGGAAGAGCATGGAGTATCAGTGAACAAAACCCACGGACCACAGCTACAGAGACAGCCCTGTGTACCACTCCTTTTCTGCCTGAGAGTTTCCAGGCCCATTTGTGCTGTGGATTAAAAATTTCCCATGTAGTGTCATCCACAGTGGACATGGTGCAGACTGTAAGGAAAACTTCACTCACGGGCGGTGGACAGACAGCGCCAAGCGCCAGAGCAGGTGGGGCCCTGGGCAGCAGTGCCATTCTTGGGCTGCATTCTGTTCCTTGGCTGGGAGAGGCACAAGGAGAAGTCATACACTGCCTGCCACTTAACTTTGCTTTTCCCCAACGTGGAAATGTTATGAACTTCCTTCCTTTCTTCCTTTCAGATCCATGAGACAATAGAGACTATCAATCAGCTGAAGACCCAGCGGGAGTTCATGCTGAGCTTTGCCAGAGACCCTCAGGGTTTCATCAATGACTGGCTTCAGTCGCAGTGTCGGGACCTCAAGGTAGAGAACCGGGGACAGGTCCAGAGAGACTTGGGCCCGAGAGGCACGCGTTTGCTCTGTGTCTGTGGCATGTGGCGGAGAGCCAGGGAGGTGAGGGGCCAGGCTTTCTTCAGCGTGTTCCAGTAGGGAAGTGGAAATGAAACCGTCAAGTGTTTATCTCATATTTACTGTGTGCTGTCACTGTGCACGTTGTAGGGGATACAGAGTGCAAAACTCGGCCTCTGCTTTCAAAGTAGCATCCATTCTGTTTGAGAAACCAAGCTAATGGGATTTTAAAAGTAGTAAATCATGTATGACATTATCAGAATTTCACCGGTACCAATAAGATAAAACAAAGGAGAAGGGAGACTGGTGAGACTAGGATAGCTTGGAAAGGCTTTCTGGAGAAGTTGGGATTTGAGGGAGGGGTGCTCTCTGAGAGGAGCTCCCAGAGCGAGGAGCACCGCAAGCTCAGCAGGAAGGTAGGAATGAGCACAGTACATGAGGCGCGCCCTCAGTTCTCGCCTGTCCTGTGCTGACTGCAGTCAGCCTGACCAGAGGAGCAGGGGCCGGGGGTGCCAGGAAGGATCCCTGAACAAGGCAGGGACTTGTCCACAGCATGGGTGGCTTGGGGTGCTGTTTTAGTAGTTTGCTACGGCTGCCGTAACAAGGGAAATGGATGGTCTCACAGTTCTGGAGGCTAGAGCCTGAAGTCACAGTGTCAGCAGGGTTTGGCTCCTCCCAAGGGTGGGGAGGGAGAGTCTGTGCCAGGCCTCTGTCCTGGCTTTTAGTCACTCAGGTGTTCCTTGGTTTGCAGATGGTGTTCTCCATGTGTGTTCACGTTGTCTTTCCTCTCTACGTGTCTGTCTGTGTCTGAGTTTCCCCTTTTTATAAAGATACCCATCATTGGATTAGGCCCACCCTAACGACCTTATCTTAACTTGATCATCTGCAGAGACCCTATTTCCAAAGAAGGTCACATTCACAGGTACCAGGGGGTTAGGATTTCAGTATCTTTTAGGGAACACTGTTCAGTCCATAACAGACGACAAGGAAGGAAACAAGCCTGTTCTCTCTCCTGCTTCCCATTCTCTCTCAGGTCATGACTGATGTGGTGGGTAACTCAGAGGAGGAGCGCCGAGCAGAGTTCTACTTCCAGCCTTGGGCCCAGGAGGCCGTGTGTCGATATTTCTACTCCAAGGTAGGCACCTAGGGTGCAGAGGAGAGACTGACAAAAGGCAAGAGGTCTGCACCTGGTGGGGGTCAGTGGCGTCAAGAACAACTTGTGGTTTGTCTCATTCTCCACTCCCTCCACTATTTTCTCCTTAGGTGCAGCAGAGACGACAAGAATTAGAGCAAGCCCTGGGGATCCGAAATACATAGGGCTTCTCCCACAGCCCTGATTTGGCTGCAACGATTTCTTTCTTGGGCCCTGTGCCTCCTGCCTCGTGGCACCTGCCTTGGTCTTGCTTGGGGCTTTCCAGGGGATGCTGTCGGTTCTAAGACAACACCAGAATGAAGAGGGTCTCACGTGACACCGGCTCTCCTCTTCTCCCACCCCATCCCTTCCTATCCCCAGCTTCCCTTTGCCCCACAAAGTTCCCATGTGCCTCTCCCCTCCCCTGGTCTGCATAGGACCTCTAGATAGTATTAGAGAGAGAACCTGTAGTGGTAATCAGTGCATTGAATGGATTGGGCCTAAGGCCAAGTGGTCTTCAAGGGGACCAGCTACACTGATCCTGCCCTTCAGAGACCCAGGAGTTGGGAGCTGTAGCCCCTTCTCCACGACTCAGGCCTGGGGGCACTCTATGAGCTAGTTGATCTTGGCTCTCCTGATAACAGAATCCAGTTTCCTTCCTTCCCTCCACAGGTTTGGAGCAAACTCTCCCTTCACTTGTTGCCCTCTAGCACTAAAGGAACCCTGGCTCTCGGGCTCCACTGAGCCCCAGGTCAGTCCGCAGCCCTCCAGAGGGGCCTGCTGTCTCAGTGCTTCTCTCCTCCCTTACAGGGGGTCCACGTCAGTATTAGAGTTTGTTCTAGTAGTATTGCTCCCTCCCAGCACACTCCCTGTAGCTGCTGTTGAGGATTCCCTCCTGTCTGTCCCAACTGAGGGCATTCGGGTGGGGGAATCTTGCCTTTCCGTGTCAGAGCCCCGGGGACCTCACCTAGGGTGCTGTCATTGCCAGCGGAGGCTGTTCCTTTCTGCTGTAATGTGGAGGTGTGATTCATTCATTCACTCCGCCCTGCCTCCCCCATCCCTTCTTGGAGAAACAGGCCTGCAATCAAACGGGTAAAAGCCCTGGGCCACCCCTGTCTTCCTGTCCCTTGTCTGCCCAGTTGACACCTGCTGGTGACTGCTAGGGCACTGAGGAGTGAAAGCGCCTAGGGCTGGAGAGAGCTCTGACTCGGGTCTGTGACTCTTCCCCTCTCCCTGCCTCACAGGATTGTGACTCCCCAGCCCCTGCCCTCAAAGCTTCAGACCCCTCAGGTAGCAGCAGGACCTTGTTGTGTGATCTTGGCCCCTTGGAACTGAGATGGTTTTGCATCTTTCCAGGAGAGCCTCAAATTCTTCCAGGTTGTATCACCCCCCGAGTTAGCATATCCCAGGCTCGCAGACTCAACACAGCAGGGTGGGAGACAGCTGGGCACAGAGGGGGAATTCCGTTCGGCATGGGCTGTAAACCTGCAGAACTGACAAAGCCCCTGCTTCCCCACCCCCTCCTCAGGCTCCTGCGAGCACATCCCCCAGCCCTGTGTCCCTGCCTGTTCCACGCTGGGTACAGCAGGACTCGCTCCTCATCTTCTTCCACTTATTAATCCCCCCCTCCCTGAAAGGTTCTCCCCACAGTGACACTGGACAACCTCTGTCCCTGAGGCTGGAACCATGAGAAGGAAGCTCAGCACTCCTACAGTGTCCCTGTTGAAGATAACTGTTTTTATTAACTGAATTATTATGTTTTTTTCATGGACCAAAATTTTTTTTGTACTGCCCCCTTATCGATGTCACCCAGTTTTAATAAAAGAATCTTCTGAAGAGTGGGTCCCCCTCCGTACTGATGGAGAGCTCTTCCCTGAGTGTTCCCAGTGCCATTAGCCATGCTCATGGTGTTTGTTCATTTGACAAGTGTTTATTGAGCACCTGCTGTGCGCCATCTGTGGTTCCAGGCACTGGGGATGTGGTGGAAAATAAGGTTTCTACCCTATGGGTCTCAGAGTTTTACCTTAGAGCTTCTTCTGTCAGCCCCAGTGGTCCAAGCAGGGCAGATGCTGGCTGAGATTAGCAGGCTTCATCACTGCATCTGAGTCCTGCCCTCAGTTCCTGTTAAGGAACATTCTGACAAGACAGTGGCACTGCCATCCTCTTCCTTGCCCTTCTGCGCTCCCCAGGGCACCCGCTGGCTCAAATGCACTATCCTTGGGCACCTGTGATCCCTTACACTCGATGACCCTGAGCCTCTCGAGTGCTCAGGGCTCCCATCTGCACACGGGCCAGGGCTGTATCAGGGTTGGAGATGTTTGTCTTCTCTGTGCCTGTCACTCTTAAGGGTCCACTTTCTCAACCCTGAGTAAGATTTTGGTTCTTAAGACTGGCATGGACGTGCTCTCCAATCATCCTTGTACTGTAGATGGCCAACCCCTCACTGGTAGAACTAACACTCTCCTCAGGATTGGTTCCCAGTAGCAGAAGCAGGAAATTCTGCCTCTGTCGCCGTCATAATAGGCTTGCTTCCCACCGGGTGGCTCTTTCCTTTCTTCCTCTGTGCCATTATCTAGCTTGGTTCTAACCAAGAAGGGAATTTAGGATTCAGGACGAAGGCAATCACATTTCAAAACTGTAACTAAAGAGTTAACCTTTGCCTCCGTGGATGTGAATACTCAAGTATTGCCTATGTGCAGTCAAACCCAGCAAGGATACAACCACTGTTCGCAGTCTGGAATGTGGGGGTTTATCAGACTTGAGTAGGAAAAGCAGAGAGAAGTGTGTGTGGGTGATAACTTGAAGTGGAAAAAATTGATGTCAAGGACACTGAAATGGCATCTGTTTTCACCCAGGCTAATTACATGTGTAATGAATGGCTGATGAACCATTATTAATTTCAAGCAAATAATCTACAGTTTGCTCTTGGGAAAAGAACTCTTGTGTAACAGATAAGTTCCTGTGACAAGCCAATTCTGAATCTCTGCACACTTCATTCCTATATAAATGAACAAATTCTTTGTCTCCATACTACTAAAAATGATGGTAGGGACAAAATGAGAGATGGAAGCAGTTAGGCAAAAACAGGAGGTTATTTTATGCATAAACATCCATTCTTTGGGGTTCTCATCCTATGTGCCAGGGACAGAAGCATTCTTTCTCTTCATCACCCGTAATCGGAGCTCCCAGCTGGCAGCCTGGCACTGGTGCCTTTTTCTTGATGCCAGTGCAATAACAGTAATCTGCAGGAAGCTGGCTCTGTAGTAGGCTTAATTTTCTTCCTAAGAGAAACAATCAGCTACTGATTTCATTTATGTCCCTGTAAGGGAACTCCCTGGCCATGGGAGCAGAGTATGGTGGGCTTTTCCAGGCAGTCCCTAGAACTTAGAAAACCATTTCTCCCCAGTCTTGCTCTCAGGGCCACTGACCCTGATTCAGTGGTTGCACACAGACTCCCCTCTGGCCCAGTGCTTATCACAGTTTGCGGCCAGCAACAGCCCAGGGGGACGGAAACACCCACTCAGCAGTCGGCCAAGCCAGGAGGTCGGCACGTGAGCACACAGTGGTGACTGCCTTCCAGGCCAAGGTGCACAGACAGCTGGAGTGTTGGGGGCCTTTGCCCCGCTCTCCACATCAGCCTAGAAACCGAAGCTCCCGCTTAAACATTGCTGTGGGCAACATAGCGCCTCGAGCTACTCAGTGTGCCCCTTGCATTCTCCCTCCTCCCAAAAGCACACACCCCACTCAGTTACAGCATCTGAGACCACAAGGCTCTACAGAGGTCACAGCTGCCCCAGGTCCTGCCTCCCTCCCCTTTCTGGCTTCTGCAAAATAGCCACTAATCTGAAGGAGCCCCTGGCATGGTAGTAGCTGGGAAACCCAAGAGAGAAGTGAAGGAAGCTCAGTGCCTCTCAAGGACAGTGAACACTTGGGCTGCCTTCCTTCTGTCCTCCTCAAGCCCAGAGTCTGCAAAAGACTTGTGGACCACTTTGCGTCCAACTTTAACCCTTCCTGCCCTCCTTTCTCTCCAGTACTCTTGCCTGGAAAATCCATGGACGGAGGAGTCAGGTGGGCTGCAGTCCGTGGGGTCGCTGGGAGTCGGACACGACTGATCGACTTCACTTTTCTCTTTCATGCAATGGAGAAGGAAATGGCAACCCACTCCAGTGTTCTTGCCTGGAGAAATCCCAGGGATGGGGGAGCCTGATGGGCTGCCGTCTATGGGGTCGCAGAGAGTCGGACACGACTGAAGCGACTTAGCAGCAGCAGCAGCCCTCCTTTCTGGAAGGCATTCAGGTGAGGAGAGGCCCACTGATGGGTTCTGTTTCTCAGGCTAGCGGGGTCTTCTTATCCTTCGGCTGCCCCAAAGCAGGCCCTCCCCTCACCTTCTGTGTGGCCTCACCTTGCATAAAGGGGCTCACACCCCCCACCTTACTCACGCCAGCGCTGCAGTGGAGCTGGAGTGGGACCAGTGACACATGACCCATCGCTGCCAGAGGATAAACCTGCAGAGCAGTTTTGGGGGTCCTGGGAGATCACATGGGACAATTCTACCTTGGAAAACCAAGCATGCCTGTGTCTGCTGCTAGGACTGAATACAGCTTATTCCAGGGCTAGGGGACAGAAGGGAGTGCAGGAGACTGGTCACTTGTTCCTTATCTGGGCTTGCTCTTGGCAGACCTCAAGATGAGCCCATTGTGGGGAGGGAGGGGGGTGAGGACCTGGGCTGGAGCCAAGGGAAGAAGCCTGCCAGCACCGTCAGCTGGAAAACCGAAGAGGAAAAGCGGGCCTGGTCTGTGCCCCATTCCTGTTCCCCACCTGTCTCTCTCCTTTTCCCCCCTTTCCCTGGCCCTGCCAGACTCTGTCTCCCTGGGTGCCTGCCTTCCCTCCCCTGGAGGGCGGGGCTTGGCTGCACCCACGTGTGTTGGAGTTATATGCTCCCAGCCAGCAGGGGAGCTGGGGAGAGTGGCACCCAGCTGGCGGCTCAGGCAGAGAAGCAGCACCATGACCGGCAAGAAAGTCTGCATTGTAGGCTCTGGCAACTGGTAAGCAGCTCTGTCAGGGAGTGTGTTGGAGGGCAGGGGGGCTCCCTCAAGTCTTCGGAAGTCAGGGAGGGAGGCTTGGTGAGCAGGAAGTGCTCTGGCTCCCGCTGCTGTCTCTTGCCTACCCCACCAGGACAGAGGGCACCCCGACCCCTCCTGGCCCTTGCCTCTCGGCAGTGGCACCTGTACCTTCCCCCACAGGAAGGGAGCCTCCAGAGGGCTCCCTGCCTGAAAAGCTGCATGGGTGGCAGGGGTAGGGTGGGGGGGGGGGCAGTGTTGGGAGATCAGAGAGCTGGCCCCCTTCTCAAGCAGCAGTGTCAGGGAGACAGAGTCTCCTTTCTATTGCCTGCTTATTAGAGACACGGTGTCATAGGGGAAGGGGTGACAAGGGAGGTGGCAAGTAAATAATCCAGTGGATACTGTGATATCCTGAGGTGGAGCACTGTCCCCTCCCCTGCCACTGTTCCTGCCTCACTCCTCCAATTTCTGTGCTCCCCGCTCCCGCCAGGGGCTCAGCCATCGCCAAGATTGTGGGTGGCAATGCAGCCCAGCTGGCACACTTTGACCCACGGGTGACCATGTGGGTGTTTGAGGAAGACATCGGGGGCAGAAAGCTGACAGAGATCATCAACACACAGCACGAGAATGTCAAATACCTGCCAGGGCACAAGCTGCCCCCCAATGTGGTGAGCCCCAACACCCCGTAGAAAGGGAGAGGGAAGCGGAGGGGGTGCTTCCTGCCAGGCGGGGGCCATTTCATGTGCCACTGGACTTGAGAAGCATCTCAGGTGGGCTCCTCCGGGCACAGGGTACCCTCGTGCACAGCTCCCAGAGCACTCTGGGACTGAGGACAACCCGAGTGCATACCTGTGCATCTCCATTTTGCCTGGTGGGCTCCCAGGAGGAAAAGGAGGGGGAAAAGATGAGGAAGTTGGTCTCCATGACAACCAAAGGCAGGTTCTCTGGTTCCCAGACTTGGGGTTCGGGTAGTGCCTGCCTCGGGCTCTAATCCTGTTACTCATTCACTGGGTGATTAGCAGACATGGAGACTGCTCCTTGGACTTAAGGTCTTTGGTCAAATCCATGTGGCTTACTCCCCACCTAGAAAGGGCGAGCAGGGAAGAGAGCAGGAAGACTGGGGCTCTCCATTCCCAGCTGGGGGCCCTAAGGAGCAGGGTGATGAAATCTTACTTGTCCTCTTCCTCCTGCCAAGCCCAGATCTCACTGTCCCACAGCCAGGGGTTAGGAGAGGGCTGGGAGGAGGTTTCCAGGAGTTCTCAAGAGTCCAGGACAGCTGAAGTGTAGAAGAAATAATGGTGAGGGGGAGAGAATAGAGTGTCTTGCTCCTCCAGGTTCAGCCCTTCCAGATTCAACCCCCAAACTACCCGTCCTTCTTCCCCACCAGCCTCACTCTGGCTCCTAGATCTCCCGAATGGGGCTCCACAGGGGCTAGAAGCAGTCTGGCAGGCCCATGAGTACTGGTCACCCCCACAGGTGGCTGTCCCTGATGTGGTCCAGGCTGCAGCGGATGCCGACATCCTGATCTTTGTGGTGCCCCATCAGTTCATCGGCAAGATCTGTGATCAGCTCAAGGGCCACCTGAAGGCCGACACCATTGGCGTGTCTCTTATTAAGGTGCCAGAGACACCTTCCTGTGGAAGGGGGTACAGCCACCTGCTGTGGGGCTCAGGGTTGGTGAAGTGAGACAGAAAACTGCACAAGTAGGCCAGGGATTTTCTGAAGAGAGGAGAAGAGTTCGCTTTGGGGAGGCTGGGGAAGCAGATGCCGGGGGCCACTGGGAAGAGGAAGTTGGTTGGGGAGTAGATAAAGTGTCAATCTGGAGGTAGGTGTCTTAGGGAATTTAGATGTACGAGGGATGCCTAGGGGATATGAGAAGCAGGCTGGTTTGAGGAGCTGAGAAGGGATGGAAGCTGGTTTGGAGTACTCGGGGGCGGGGTGTTCAGGGGTGTGGAGGGGTACATTACCTCGGAGAAGTAGGTTGCAGGAGGATTTTGGGATGCTTTCATTTTCACATGAAAATGCTACCTGCTCTCCTCACAGCAAGCTCTGGCTGCGCTGGACTAGGGGAGGACCTTTGGGGAGGGACACTGACGCACAGTGAATTTGGAAGGGGCAGGATTTCTGGGTGGGAAGCCCTCAGTTGGGGTAAAAGGCACCTGTCCTGAGCTCCATCCTGTGCCCAGGGGGTAGACGAAGGCCCCAAGGGGCTGAAGCTCATCTCTGAAGTGATTGGGGAGCGCCTTGGCATCCCCATGAGTGTGCTGATGGGGGCCAACATTGCCAACGAGGTGGCTGATGAGAAGTTCTGTGAGACAACCATTGGTGAGACCCCCACCCACCTACATACATAGTGCAACTCTAGTTATATCCCCTCCCCAGGCTTTATTTCCCACCCACCTAGCCATCTTCTCCCCAGAAGGCAGGCGAAGGAAGAAGACCCCAGCATTAGAGATGAGGGGGGTTGGACGCCCCTGTGGAAAGAGTTGTAGGTCCTGCTTCAGGCAGGTGCGGGAGGAAGAGTCAAGAGCCCTTTCTTAAAGCCCTACCCCCTCCTCAATTTAGGTAGCAAGAACCAGGCTCATGGACAGCTTCTGAAAGAGTTGATGCAGACACCCAATTTCCGCATCACGGTGGTGCAGGAGGTGGACACAGTAGAGATCTGTGGGGCCTTAAAGGTGAGAGGGGCACAGAGGCAGCTATGGGGTGGGGAGAAGGTCCTGAAAGAAGGCCTAGCTTAGCTGTACAACGTTGCTGGGACTCCAGGTGCTCACTCCCCATCCTCACTGAGTACAGGACACATGGGAAGCACTGCAGAAGCAAAGCCAGGATCACTCAGGCCTGCAATCGCTTAACTTCAGACACTGGAGACAACTTCTTCCTTTCCTCTGTAGCCCCTTGTGGGACACCCTATCCCTGGCTCAAAGGGCTGGTCTGGTGGGGAAGAGGAGATGCCCTGGTAGAGCACCCAGGGTAACGGGAGATGAGATGTCCAGGACACCCAGACAGACTGATGACCAGAACTCTGGCTCCCAGACAGAGCTATGGATGACTATCAGGGACATAAAACAGCCATGGATGGGTGGGCCAGGTAGACTGGTTTTCAGGGAAAGTCCTCAAGGATGGAGTATAGGGCAGGGCTGGGGAGCCAGGAAGCACAAGTCCAGGCTAAAAGAAGGGAGTGGCAAGGGGGGAAACCAAGAGTGGAAGGAGTTGAGGAGCCCACCCACCTTCCTTCATTATGAAGGAAGGGGGCATGTCATGGCTGATGGAAGAAGCAGGAGGCAAGTGCTGAGGGTCCCAAGTGGGGCCTGCGGGAGGGATCCTTTCTCACCCATGACTCCACTCTTCAAAGAATATAGTGGCCGTTGGGGCTGGCTTCTGTGATGGCCTGGGCTTTGGCGACAACACCAAGGCAGCTGTGATCCGACTGGGACTCATGGAGATGATCGCCTTCGCCAAGCTCTTCTGCAGTGGCTCCGTGTCCTCTGCCACCTTCTTGGAGAGCTGCGGTGTTGCTGACCTCATCACTACCTGCTACGGAGGGCGGAACCGGAAGGTGGCCGAGGCCTTCGCCCGCACAGGAAAGGTGGGCCCTAGGGAGAATGGAGCAGGGAGGGTGGGCCCTGTAGGTGTTAAGGCAGAGGAACCTGGCTTGTGGCATCTCTTGAGCACAAACATTAAGATTGTTGTGAACATTCCCATTTCTTTCCTCTTAAGACCCACCTCCTGCCAGAGCCCCAGTCTCTCCATCTCACGCTGACAACTCCCTTCTCCCATTTCCATCTGCCCGTCCTATTTTTTTCACAGTCCATTGAGCAGCTGGAGAAAGAGATGCTGAATGGACAGAAGCTGCAGGGGCCCCAGACAGCCCGGGAACTGCACAGTATCCTCCAGCACAAAGGCATGGTGGACAAGTAAGTGTCGGGCCCAGCCTCACTCTTGAGGGAACCATGGCCAGAAGGGCTCTCCCCGTTCATCATCTTCCTGAACCCTCCTCACTGCCCAGTGTGAAGTAGGCAGAGAGGGAAAGGTTGTCTTATGTTTGCAGACAGAGCCAAGAGCCTGGAGAGGGTCTAGTGGGCCCACTGTCCCCAGCTAGTGCATTGTCTTTGAATTCTTTCCAGTCTAGTGCTCTTTATACCACATTGCTAGGACCTTTTACATGGCCTCCTGCTGTCCTCTGCTATGTGAGTGGACAGGAATAAGCTTCTGTGACTGTCCTGCCTCTCTGTCCATCACCCTCAGTCTAAGCCACTTCTTTGAGGCCATCCCTTCTGTCTCCAAATACTGTCCTGGGTGGTGAGGTGTGCGGAAAAGGACAGTCTTCTTTTCAGGGAGCACAGAGACAGTGGGGGTGATGAACTGATCAGAGCAGAGCTCTGTTGATTTGAGAAAGAATCATAGAGCAAGAGAATTCGAAACAAGCTCAAAAGATCAGCTCATGACTGGTCAGGTAAAGCCTCCTGGTAAAAGGAGCGGCCTGGGAAGAAGGAAACTGGCATTTACTGAGCACCTTCACATAACTCATAATCACTTCTTCACTACTTTGTTATACTGACTCCCTTTTACAGCTGATGATAGTGAGGCTCAGAGAGGTTAAGTGGCTTGCCAAGTTGGAACAGAAAGTTGATGCCAGGAAATCATGCAGGCAAGTTCAATATGATAGGGAGACGGGCAATAAGAACCTGACCTTAAACCCAGGGCTAGGAAATTCAAATTCTCAGCAGTTGGAAATTGAGAGCCAGGGTCTGCTTGAGCTTGAAGGCGGGAAAGCAGGGAGTACAGGGTTAGGGGCTGGAGGATTGGGGGCTTGTCTGGAGGCCAAGCTGGCTCTGTCCTTCCCCATTCTAGGTTCCCTCTGTTCACAGCTGTGTACAAGGTATGCTACGAGAACCAGCCAGTGGGGGAATTCATCCACTGCCTGCAGAATCATCCAGAACATGTGTGAGCAGGCCTGAGGCCCAGGCCAGGCAGCCTCTTTATCAATGGAGACAGGCAGAAGCTTGGGGTGCCTGGCCACCAGGAGCTCCGGGACTCCCCACGGAGCAGCGTCTTTTCAGCTTTTCACTGAGTGACAGGAGGCTGAGGGCCTGGGTTCCTGCCTGGAGATCCTGAAGCAGCCCACAACCTCTCGGCCATCACATCTCACCAGAAATGGAGTTGCCTAGTCCCTCTCCAAATGGGGAGCTTTCTCCCTGTCCTGTGAGAGGGGCAGAATCAGCCCCAGAGTGGCCTGCTTTGGGCCTGTCGGGGGAGGAGGGGAGGGAAAGGGAGGCAAGGCAAGGGCTGCTTCGTGCTGCCTCACATAGACCAGAATTCTTGTCCCCATGCCTCAGCTACAAGAGGGATGAGGCAAGGGCTGCAGGGAGGGGTCTGGGCTTTTGAGCTGACATGGCGCCAGGGACCCCTTTGCTCTGACCTCTGCCAGGCCCCACAGGGCATCAATGGATCTCTCAGTGTTTGTTCACAAAATACAAAGATCTCAAACAACCGCCTTCTAGCTTCTCCTAGCAACATCTGCGTCCTCAGAAAGCTCTGGTCATCTCCCCTTTCCCCCTCCCCCAGGCTGCCCTGGCACCAGGGTTGCTGCCACGCTGGCATCTCTGGCCATGGGGCTTGTCATTCTCCCTCGGGACTTCCCGGTCCCTAGTTCTTTGCCAGCTTCTCCCTACCATGCGTGACCTTTCCAAGCCTCTCTCACCCTCCCCGCCAGTACCCTCTTTGGGGAGCAGGAACTTAATCTGCTGACAGAGCTACACCTTTTCATAGCAAACTCAGATCACCCTGCTCCCTTTGACCTTTGTAACTGCCCTGCCTCCCTTCTTGGGAGCTCTAGTGGGGGGAGGTGTCAGCTGGGTCCCTCCTGCTGCTGTCTCCCCAAGACATCTTGGATCCTTACCTCCTCCTAAACCCTATACCCAATTCTCAGCTACCCCTAGAACAGCCAGGGCAGCTAACCAGCACCTGTACTTGGAGGCCAAAGGGCCAAAGAGTGGGTAAGGGAGGACGAGCAGGTCCCCATCTTGGTGGTCCTGACACTCCAAGGTCAGCTCTCCTTTGTCACCGGAAGGCCTTCTCATGCAGCATTGACTTCCCTAGCACCTCAGGAGCTGGGAAATTCATGGAGGAGGAAAAACAGTCAAACCACACTACCCCCTGGGGTGAGAGGAGGAAGGAGAGGTCTGTGCTTGGCAGTGGCCTTGCTCCAGGCTGGAATGAGGCAGCAGGGGAATGTCACAGGTCAGCAGTTTGAGCCCCTGGCTATAAATAGAGCCCAAGGGCTCCTGTCACGTCCAGCAGAGGGTCTCAGCTTCCTGTGTGGCAGTGCCTGGCACACTGGCTCTGGCCAGCATTAAGTTAATCTTCCCTTACTCCTGGACAAACCAGGCAGGTGCTTGAGAAGAGGAGTCACCCTCACCAGTGAAGGGCAGAGCTTCCTGGGTCAGGCAGTGAGGCTGGGCCCAGGTCTGGTGCTGACTGGATCCAGAAACTGCCTCTCTAGGAGGTCAAAGTCAGGGCAAAATGACAGCTCCTTCCCTAGGCTGCAGCTGCGACCCTCTTGGAGAGTCAGAAACCTTTGCTTATTTTTGTTCACCATTAACTGAATCTGAGGCTTCTGAATCAGGCCTATTCGCCTATCCAAAAACCGATTTGGTTTTCCCAGAAACAAGTTGGGGTAGGACACTTAACTGCACGTGGCGGTGCATGTGCAGTGTGCATCACTACATGCGTATGTTTGCACTCATGCCACGGGAAAAAGGAAAAAAGAAATCTTTCCTCGATTGTCCTAGCCACTCCCGGCCCCTTGCTGGGGTGCCCACGCAGTCCCGCTTTCCCCAAGTGGCATCCCCCCCAATCCTTTCCAGGCGCTTTGGGGCTATATCACGCCGCCTGCAAGCGGGGAGGTCACATATGGGACAGAAACATTACGGAAATACGACCCTTGCGCCCACTCCGTGCCCATGGCTACACCGGCCGCAGTCCTGGGCGGCCCAGGCCTCGCGGTGCGGGTCGGATTCCTACCTGAGCTGGGCTTAAGGGCCGGCGGCGGGGAAGAGGGCAGCTCCAATCTGTAGGGGGCGCACAGTCCCCTTCAGAGGGCTGACTCCGAGAGAACCTACCTAGCTACCGGAGACGTCACTGTGCCACAGGCTGAGGATTGGCTGGTTTCCTCAGAGTTGGAGAGAAAGATCGCCTTTTCTCTCGTGACTGATTATCCTAAAAGTTCTGGTTACAGAACTTGGGTCGCCAAAGACCTTTTCTCAGTGAAGAATGACTACAACCCCCAGAAATCAACAGGCCTCTCCGAGAGGAAGACTCGTCTGAGGATGCGTACTAAAGGCGCCTGACCCGGAAGTCGGAAGTTCAAAGGCGGCAACCAATCAGAGCTGCCACCGGCGCGGGCTCCCGCCTTCATGGGCGGGTTTATGCTGCGTCCGACGCGCAGGGCTCTACCCTCGTCGGGAGCCAAATTCTAGAGGGTAAGCGGGGCGAGGGGGCGGGAGAAAGGGTGGTGTTCGGCACCAATAGCGCCTCAGCATTCAGTGTTGTTCCTGGGCCACTATTCTTACTCGTTCTGGTCCCGGGTGCCGCTTCTGTCTACGCTCTGAGGTCGCGCAGGCTGGAGGCCTCGGTCGGACGGCAGGGAGCGGCAGCATCCAGGTACGCCCTGAATCAGGCCGGAGCCCGGGCCTCCGGTGTGCTGAGGCGCTCCCGCTGGGGCCGGCCTTTGCTTACCGCATCCTCGCATGCCCAGTCTTCGGTGTCCTTGAGGTTTACCGCGTATCGTGCGCTGCTTCCAGCCCAGCATCCTCCTCGCGGCCGTAGGTTTCTGTCAGGCCTTGACTCCACCGCGCGTTTTGTCCTCCACGCTCTGACTCTAGTAACTCTGACCCTTTCTCATCTTGTAGTCCGCTGTGCCCTGAAATGCAGCTTTCCCGGGCACCCGTTCCTGTTTATCGATTAACTGGCTCCACTCCTTTGCTGCTTTCAGTTCCTGGGATATCTCTCCCTCCCTCTTGACTGACGTAAATCCTCCCAATCCTTCTAACGACTGCTGCCCGCCCGTCTCCACCTTTCTGCTAACTTTTCTTGAGCCCTCGCTTTGTCTCTGAAGTCTCAAAATGCCTCTTTTTTTCTAGTCACTGCTGTCTTCTACTTTGTCTAACAGAATTTGGGATGCACAGCTTATCCGCATCAAACCATAAACTCCTTTGGGACAGAAGCCACCTTCTCTGCAGCCTTCATACATAGCCCGAGTGAAAGGTAGATAAGTGAGTAGTAAATCTAAGCTAAGGTGAATGGACCCATTTGAGGAAATGAGTTTTCCAGAGGAGAGAGATCTGAGCTTTGAGGTTCTCCCGTGTTCAGGGGGCAGAAAAAGAGCCACAATTTGAAAACGTTTTTATAGATTACACCCTTGTGTCATTTTTCATTATGGTTCTTGTTTTCTTTTTGTTGTTATTCTGAAACCAGTCTAACCCCATAACAGACCCTTGAGCTTTATTGAGAAACCATGCCCCATAGATGAGAAGGTTCTCCTGCTAACCTCAAAAATTTTCATTTTCAAGGTTAATCCTTCTACTTGGACTTCTAATTTCCTCTTTTTCTGGGCCATCCTAGATCTTATTCCATCCCACCCACCTCACTCAGTTTAGCCACCAGTTTCTTCTTTTGTTCTCTGGGAGTTGGTGATGGACAGGGAAGGCTGGCATGCAGCAGTCTGTGGGGTCGCAAAGAGTAGGATCCGACTGAGTGACTGAATTGAACTTCTTCTCTGAAAACATTCAAATCTCCTTATCAGTAAGCAAAACAAAACTAGAATTTACTTGACCTTGTGTTATTCTTATCATTGCCATTCCCTTAACCAGCAAATCACAACATCGGTTCTTATCTTTGGGGTGAAAGGGGGTTATGATCCTTCTAATCATCTGTTTCTATCCTAGAAAAATGCATAGACATGTTGGGGTTCATGGGCCTTTTTCCTTCTGGCCCAGTATACCCGAAAGATAAAGCATACCTCTGTTAGTGGCAGTAACTTGATAGAGCAGTGATTTTCAACCATTGTCATGGTTAAATGAAAGAGCATTCCACGTGTTTCTGGAATTTCCTACCTGTTTTCCTTCCCTAATTGTTTTCTTTCTTCAAACTGGTGTTCCCTTGACTTCACTCTCTTTGATTTTATCCTCTAATTTGGTATCACTTGTTATTTCCATATGTATCTGTAGCCTAGCCTCTTTCCCAGGTAAGTTTCCTCAGTTGTTAACTTGAAGATACATCAACTTTGCCCTAGCCCATCCAATTAATAAGCCTTGTTCTACTTCCAGAATAATTTCTTCATCTGTGTTCTCCTTTACTACTGCCCTGCTTTAGCTCAGGGTCTGAAGAGTTTTTGTTAATTTGAAAATAGAAATCTCAAGTTGGATTAGACAGGAGAAGAGATTCTAGAAAATTTTCATCAGTAGATCTTCTATCACTCTTCTAGGCAAGACCTACCACCCTATTTCCAGCCTTCTTCCTCCAGCTCTGAGAAGAGGTGGTCCTATAAGTGGTTAGTGTCTGGCCAGGATAATGGGGGATAGGATGAGAAAGAATAAGTTAGGTGGAGTTTGAAGGCTGCCAACTGGGAGCTTATTACCTTAGTGTCCTGCTGTGTGTGTGTGTGTGTGTGTGTGTGTGTGTGTGTGTGTGTGTGTGTGTGTATGTGTGTATCTGTCTATCTCACAGCTTAGAGGCCTTTCAAACTTCAAATAACCTGTGTGTGTGTGTGTGTGTGTGTGTGTGTGTATGTGTGTATCTGTCTATCTCACAGCTTAGAGGCCTTTCAAACTTCAAATAACCTGTGTGTGTGTGTGTGTGTGTGCTTCTGTCTCACAGCTTAGAGGCCTTTCAAACTTCAAATAACCTGTGTGTGTGTGTGTGTGTTTCTGTCTCACAGCTTAGAGGCCTTTCAAACTTCAAATAACCTGTGTGTGTGTGTGTGTGTGTGTCTGTGTGTGTGTGTGTGTGTTTCTGTCTCACAGCTTAGAGGCCTTTCAAACTTCAAATAACCTGAAAACATCCCTTTCTTATCTTGCCCCTGTGCCATTTGGTTTTCTTCCTCTGACATTATTTAATGTTACTTTCAATAGCCACTTGGAATTATGATTCAAGGAAGCTGTGCCTCAGCTCAGCATTGGGATCCACCCTCAAGGACTGGCTCAAAGGCAGTATTCAACTCATGGGACTTACTTTGGAAAGTAATTAGACATCTTACCCTACTCGAGATCCCCTCAACCAGCTAATTCTGAACTTCTCTTCTTTCAAATTCTTTACTTTTAAGAAACCTATTCTCACTAACTGCAGTCAGAGTTTTAATTCTCTCAGCAGAGTCCCAGATTGAGGAACATTTTGTTCAAGATGAGAGATTCTTTCTCTTGTTCCCTAGCTCAGACTATCCAGGGAACACAAATTAGAAGTAATTTATCTGAAGCACATGTGAGTTAACATTTGCTGGGGCCTCAGTAAGTTTGTTTTTAGCCCTTGGGATAGGTTCTTGGTTTTATGTTTGAAACTTAGAATTAATGCTGTAGAAGGTTATGTCTAATTGAAACAATATAAACATACTATTGGCACTATTTCAAGGATACTATGGCTTTAAGAGATGCTTGAAGACCAACCTGGGAATCTGAGCCATAAATAAGATGATTTTATGGGAAAACAAATTAGATATTGCCCAGAAGGCTCCTATGACAGAATAATATACTGCTAATATTTAATCTCTGGCTATTTCCATTAATTCCTTTCTGGCCAGAAAAACTGATGTGTGCCTAAAGTAATACACCAATTAAGAACATTTCTAGGTGGTCCATACCAGTCGCTTCATTCCATAAACATGGAGGGTCAAGTGTTAGCTGTGATGTCATTCATATACACCTGGTTTGAGCTATGTTTCTGTACCTTGTATGCAGACTTTGTTTGCCCTTTTGAATCTTAAGAGTTCCCAACAATATCTTCCAGTATGTGCTGTGCTTAGTTGCTCAGTCGTGTCCTACTCTTTTTGACCCCATGGACTGTAACCCGTCAGGCTCCTCTGTCCATGGGGATTCTCCAGGCAAGGATATTGGAGTGGATTGTCATGCCCTCCTCCGTGGGATCTTCCCAACCCAAGGATTGAACCCAGGTCTCCCACATTGCAGGCAGATTCTTTACCAGCTGAGCCACCAGGGAAGCCCAAGAATACTGGAGTGAGTAGCCTATCCCTTCCCCAGGGGATCTTCCCAACCCAGGAATTGAACTGGGGTCTCCTGCATTGCAGGTGGATTCTTTACCAGCTGAGCTACCAAACTTTGCCATGTGAGTAGCAGCTATTCAGAATAGAGTGCAGCCAGATAAGCAGGGGAGGGGGCTGGGCAGATGAGGCCTTATCCTTGGGTCTAAATCCAGTCTGTCTTTATAGGGGACAACATGCCAACTGCCAAGCAACTAGCTGACATTGGCTACAAGACCTTCTCCACCTCCATGATGCTCCTCACTGTGTACGGGGGTTACCTCTGCAGTGTCCGAGCCTACCACTATTTCCAGCGGCGCAGCTCCCGGCGCCAGGCTGCAGAAGAACAGAAGACCTCAGGAGCCCTATAGAATTGGGGGGCTTTTTTCCTTGAGCAGAGAGGCCTGAGGCATGCTGTGGAAAGACTGCACCTGCAATCGTTTCTGAGTCAAGAGGACCAGGGCCTTACTGGCTTTCAAACTCTGCTCTGTGGAAAATGCCCATGTTTTCTCTGGTGCAGCCAGTTTGGAGAGGCTATCGAATCAAAACAGGAATGGGAGGGTGAGGCACACCTATAGACATTAAATACTTTGCCATATCTGTGTCTTGGTGCTTTTGTTTACTTGAATAGGGTGTGGACCACAGAGGTGGGACCTTGACTACCCATTTTCTAGTCACGGATTAGAGTTCCATATCTTGGGCTCTGCCTATTAACTAGTTCTAGGAATAGTAATCTCAACTCTCATGATCTCAATGAAAAGACTGCCCCAGCACCTGTATAAATCCCCTGAGAAGACTCTGTAAAGACCAAAGCTCTTTTTCGGTCAGGGGCCATTTCTGGACCAGTTATTATGTCCAAGTAATGGGGTTCTGTGGTCAGCATGGCCACACGTGTCAAGGGAGGCAGAGGCTCTTGTTTAGTAGCTGTATCAAAATTGCATGAAGTAGAAGAGGGATAGTTCTTAAAAAATGTGAAGGACTTCTGGGCAGCCTATAGTAATGCAGTCTATCTCCTTAGGGACAGTGGGTATAAGCATCAGGTTCGATTTCTCTTCTTGCAAAGAGGATATGAAAGAACAGCATTTGAGGTAAAACCCAACTATGAAGAGAGACTTACCATTTCATTTTGAGCTTTGAGACTTGCTTGTTCATGTCATTCTCGGTAATTGCCCAAATAACCCCCATTATTTGACACCTGTCCTCTCTTTGCTCTCGTGTACACACTGCTCTGACTTTTGTCTCTCTGTTCCTAAACCTATCACCTGAAAGCCCTGTTCCAGGATTTAGAAACTCAGCTTTCCTATATCCTCAACCCTTTTCCTCTCATCCTTTCTGGACATGCTAATGAAGGACTTCACTGCCTTCTCACTTGCCTATAGTAGGATCATGGTTCTCTCAGCTCCCCAATGCCACTTCCAATAAAAATAGTCCTTTCTGAGGAGCTTTCTTACATTCTCATTTTCACTGTTTTAAGACTTGAAGACTTTAACTCTGTGGATTCATTCTTTTCTTCCCATCTGTTCCTTTTTGGCCGAATCGGCTTCCCTGTCCAGCCTGTACCCAGAGCCAATCCTCTTAATAGCGCCCCTGCCTCCAGCCTTACCCTTAGCCCCAGACCTTGTTCCCTTAGTTATCTAATTCACCCTCTGCCTCCTCCTCAGTAGATACGCGTGCTTAAGTGGTAGTTCCTAATTTAAAAGACTGGTTTGAAGTTGAATGAGAGATTTCATATTAAGTTTAATACTCTGGTACATGACAAGAAGTGTCACCTATTCAAACCTGCTGCTGCCCTCCACACCTGCATCTTCCAGGCTTACCTTTTGAGCTTCAGATAACAACCAGCTGCTTGCTATATCCACTTGAATCTCTTACATGACATGTCTACAACTAAGCATTTCTTCGTATCGCCAGGACCTACTCGTGTTTTTTCCCCCTTATTTTCAACTATCATCTAAGTCAGGAATATAGGGGTTTTATTACATTATTCCCTGTATCCTACTGCCAACCAAGTAATTGTCTTACTAATTTTTACCATTTAAACATCCATTTGGTCAGTTCTACCCTTGTCATTTCTTGCTTACACTTTTGCAGAAGATTTTTAGTTCACAGTTCCAATCTTTACCTCATCAGATTTGCTGCATTGTTATCTGATAATTAGATCTATATTGGCAACAAAGGGAGATCATGGCATTCTCCTGCTTCAGATCCTCTTTGAAGCTCAACCATAGACATCAGGTTAAGAATCGCTGACTCAGGTACTTCCTTGGTGGTCCAGTGGCTAAGACGCCACGCTCCCAATGCAGAGGGCCCAGGTTCCATCCCTGGTCAGGGAACTAGATCCCTTATGCTACAACTAAAGATCCCACATACTGCAACAGAGATTGAAGATCTTGCATGCCACAACTGAGACCCATCACAGCCAAGTGAGTTAAAGAAGCCCTCACCTATATGGTCAAGTCCAAACTCCTTAGTATGGTGCATCCTCAGGTCCTTCAGATTTGACCCACCTTTACGTTCCTACCTCACCCTTTAGGTTCTCGTAACATCAAACCCCTTGTGTGGTTGCACGTTGTTTCTTGTCTCCATGCTTGTTCGTGCTTTCTCTTTAAATGGAACCTCCTTTCCATCTTACAGTATCCTTTTTCCAAAAAGGTTTCTCTGACCCTTTACCCTCCCATGCTGGGCCAAATATCTATAGAATACACCACCTTTTCTCTTAAAAAAAAATCTTTAAAAGCACAGAGAGCTAAGACAATTTTGAAAAGAAAGAAGATGGGTTGGGGCTACCAGATACCAAGACGCTATAGAAAGCTAATAGTAATTAAGTGTTGTGGTATTAGTACAGGAGCAGACAAATAGACCAATGGCATAGAAAAATAAACTCAGACACAGATCTATCTATCTATCTATATATACACACACACACACACACATATATATATATGAGAAATTGAATATGAGAAGATATATCACAAACCCATGAGGAAACCCATAGTCTCTGTTGTTATGGATACATAAGTGGTTGTAAAAGTATAAAAAATGGATTGTAAGGACAACAGTAGTCATTATATTGGGGGTGAGGTAATGTGGAACAGGGTAGAGGCTGAAGGAGGCCTTAGATGGAAACTGTTTCCTCTGTTCACAAAACTTTGAACACCAGATACGTTTTTTCCACACCAATCAATGTTCCAACTCACCAGACACTGTCCTTAGTTCAATTCTGCCACTAAGTTACCTGGAGTTAACACAGACACCACAGGTTAAGGGCCTCAATCCCAGAAGACTACCCCCAACTTGAGATATCATTCACAAGTAGTGGGTCTCCAGATTACCCACTTTTGCCTGACAGCTATAGATCCATTCCCATGACTCCTGCTCAGGCTTGACAGTTTGCTGCTGCTGCTGCTGCTAAGTCGCTTCAGTCGTGTCTGACTTTGTGCGACCCCATAGACGGCAGCCCACCAGGCTCCCCCATCCCTGGGATTCTCCAGGCAAGAACACTGGAGTGGGTTGCCATTTCCTTCTCCAATGTGTGAAAGTAAAAAGTGAAAGTGAAGTCGCTCAGTCGTGCCTGACTCTTAGCGACCCCATGGACTGCAGCCCACCAGGCTCCTCCATCCATGGGATTTTCCAGGCAAGAGTACTGGAGTGGGGTGCCATTGCCTTCTCTGGACAGTTTGCTATGATGGCTTATATAACTGAACTCGGAGAAACTATTATTACCAGTTTATTATAAAAGATACCAGTCAGGAACAGCTAAATGGGAGAGATGCCTAGGGCACAACACGCTATCAGCACCTCAGTATGTTAAATCCAGGAGCTCTCTGAACCCCACTGTTAAAAGAGTTTTAATGGAAGTTCCATTATATAGGCATGATTGAATCATTAGTCATCTGATGATTAACTCAGTCTCTAGCAGCTCTCCCCTCCCAGGAGATCAAAAGAGTAGGGCTGAAAGTTCGAGCCTTCTAATCTGTCTTGTCTGTTTCCTCTGGCAACCAGCTTCCATCCTGAAATGATTTAGGGGCTCACCACGAGTACTCACTAGCAAATAAAGACACATCACTCTGCAGATTCCCAAAGGTCTTAGAGGCTCTGTGCCAAGAACCTGGGACTAAGACCAAATATATATTATATCACATCACAGGTCTATTAATTTTTTCTTTTACAAATAAGATTTGAAGTAAGACAAAATGTTAGCGGTATTGATTCTGGGGATTGGAAATATGAGAGCATGTAACATTATGCTTTTCTCTTTTTATTCCAGTTTCTCAAAGAGTTGAGGGGAGAAAAATACTTTTGATAGCTTCCTATTATTTACTGCAGAGGTTCTCAGCAGAAGTGGCACTCCCCCCTCAAACACACACACACGACAAAGGTGAAAGTGTTTGATTGTCGCAATGACTGGGAAAAGGTGAAAGTGTTTGATTGTCACAATGACTGGGAAAAGGTGAAAGTGTTTGTCGCAATGACTGGGAAAAGGTGAAAGTGTTTGATTGTTACAATGACTGGGAAAAGGTGAAAGTGTTTGATTGTTACAATGACTGGGAAAAGGTGAAAGTGTTTGTTGCAATGACTGGGAAAAGGTGAAAGTGATTGTTGCAATGACTGGGGAAAGGTGAAAGTGTTTGATTGTCGCAATGACTGGGAAAAGGTGAAAGTGTTTGATTGTTGCAATGACTGGGAAAAGGTGAAAGTGTTGGATTGTCACAATGACTGGGAAGCATCTCTGGCATTTGGTAGGTGGAGGCCAAGGTTGCTAGACTTCTTACAGTGCCTGGGATAGTCTTGCACAACAAACTGTCCCAAGTCCTACACAGCTATCAAATGTCCTCATAAATATTTAAGTGAAAAAACCATTTATAATTAGCTGAGAATATAACCTCCCACAAAGTATTTTTGGTACAGTTTTTGGTATACTCTGAATTCTCTAGGTATGCAACTACTGTAGAAATGAAGGAGAGACTGTACAGTATTTGCTTTATTTAGAACTTTTGTTCACCATTTAAAAAAACCATTTCACTGATGGCAGAGTCTGTTCCTGGCATTTGGCTCTCTGACAAAACACAATAGTATCAGTCTCCATTTGTAGCCCTTATATTCATGGTGCATGTACAAAAGTGCAAGCATCTGAGTGCTAGTATAACTATGCCCAATATTTATGTATGGAAATAATTTTATTACAAATTCTTTTCAAAAAGTATCCTTTATATTACCATAGGATATTGTGCTGATTTTTAAAAATTCCATGTGCTAAGTTAAATGTTAATTGCATTTAAGGCTAGTAAAATGAGTGTTACAAATATTTGTTTTACAAAGTAGATGGTTTAGAAATAATCCATTCATATTTGGTTGACATTTGCTATGGTACTGGGTGATGGTTGAATTTGTTTCAACTTGGCTAGGCTGGGGTGCCTAGTTGTTTTGTGAAACATCAATCTGGATGTTGTCATGAAGGTATTTTTTAGATGTAATTAAACTCCAACTTGGAGTAAAGCACATTGTCCTCCATAATCTGGATGGGCCTCACCCAATCAGCTGAGGCCCTAAGATCAAGGACAGAGTTCCTAAAGAAGGAATTCTGCATCAAGTCTGTAGGATATAAACCCTACCTGAATTTCCAGCCTGTGGATCTTACCTCACTCAATCAGCTCAGGCTCTAGAAGCAAAGACAGAGTTCTTAAAGAAGGAATTCTGCATCAAGTCTGTAGGATATAAACCCCACTTGAGTTTCCAGCCTGTGGATCTTAGACTGTAACATCAACTTTCACCTGTATTTTCAGCCTGCTGGCCTGCTCTACAGATCTCAAGGATTACCAGTCCCTACAGTTGTATTAGCAATTCCTTGAAATAAATCTTACTCTCACTCTTATTCTCTCTAATGTATTAGTTTTGTTTCTCTGGAGAATTCTAATAGAGTACCAATATATAGTATGCCAATATTTATCTGTCCAGTCTTATTTCCTGCCCAGGTTCAGTCCTCTCCTACCTCATTTTCACTTGGAGTACCTACTGTCTTTTCAAATACAGCTTGTCAAAACCTAAATTCAAGCAATTGTTTGGTATTTACTACCCTGCACCTGAGGTCAGGGGCGGTGGCCGAGAGGAGCTTCCCTGCGCCTGAGGTCAGGGGCGGTGGCCGAGAGGAGCAACCCCATGTCCAAGGTAAGAAGCAGCAGTTGCGCTTTGCTGGAGCAGCCTTGAAGAGATACCTCACGTCCAAGGTAGGAGAAACCCAAGTAAGATGGTAGGTATTGCGAGAGGGCATCAGAGGGCAGACACAGTGAAACCATAATCACAGAAAACTAGTAAATCTGATCACACGGATCACAGCCTTGTCTAACTCAATGAAACTAAGCCATGCCGTGTGGGGCCACCCAAGATGGGCGGGTCATGGTGGAGAGGTCTGACAGAATGTGGTCCACTGGAGAAGGGAATGGCAAACCACTTCAGTGTTCTTGCCTTGAGAACCCCATGAACTTGCAGCCATGAAATTAAAAGATGCTTACTCCTTGGAAGGAAAGTTGTGACCAAACTAGAGAGCATATTAAAAAGCGGAGACATGACTTTGCCAACAAAGGTCCATCTAGTCAAGACTATGGTTTTTTCAGTGGTCATGTATGGATGTGAGAGTTGGACTGTGAAGAAAGCTGAGTGCCAAAGAATTGATGCTTTTGAAGTGTGGTGTTGGAGAAGACTCTTGAGAGTCCCTTGGACTGCAAGGAGATCCAACCAGTCCATTCTGAAGGAGATCAGCCCTGGGATTTCTTTGGAAGGACTGATACTAAAGCTGAAACTCCACCTCATGTGAAGAGTTGACTCATTGGAAAAGACTCTGATGCTGGGAGGGACTGGGGGCAGGAGGAGAAGGGGACGACAGAGGATGAGATGGCTGGATGGCATTACTGGCTGGATGGCATTACCGACTCAATGGACATGAGTTTGAGTGAACGCCGGGAGCTGGTGATAGACAGGGAGGCCTGGTGTGCTGCAATTCATGGGGTGACAAAGAGTTGGATACAACTGAGTGACTGAACTGAACTAAACTGAGCATGAACTGTATGTATTTAATGAAAAAGAATAAAAAAAATAGACTTATGTGCTGTCAAATTAAGATGAAGGAACATAATTAAGTTCATTGGTTATTACACTAAGTATCAATGGACTGGATTCTCTCATTAAAAGACAAAATCTAATAGATTTGGGCTAAAAAGGCAAATCCAAAATATATATAGTTTCCAATACACATACTCACTAATACAGAGAAGTTGAAAATAGATGGGTAAGACGTATCAGACAAATGCAAACCAATGTAAAGCAATAGTGGTAATATTAAGAAAAGTTAAAAAACACTAAATGGAATAAATAGATCATTTGGTAGTATAAAAAGATAAATTATGGAGAAGGGTGGTTATCATAAATTTGTCTGCAACTAAGAAACTAAAGGAAAAATTCTTAGGAATTTTTAGGAAAATTTCTTAGGAAAAATTCTTAGGAATACAGAGAGAACAGGATAAAAATACAATTATAGTGAGAGTCCGTATTATACTTTGTTCAGGACTGAACACCACTAGAGGAATAAAAACATTAGAAATGAATAATACAGACAACAAGCCTGATACACAAGTATGTGTATATATAATAAATACAGAATAGATCATTTTCTGTATCTATAGAATACTTATAAACACTGATTATTTAACTACTCAAAAAATTTTAAAACAAACTTAAAAGTAGAAATTTTACAGATAGTATTCTCCGATCACATCCAATAAAATTATAAATAAATGATAACCTCAACTACTTGGAAATGAAATATTCCTGGGAAACCTTCAAATCAAAGGGAAAAAACAAAACTGAAGATTTTTACCTTCTTTAAAAGCAATAAAACAATATTTCATACAAAACTTCAGCATACAGCCCAAGGTCATGTCAGGAAACATGCCCTTAAATGCCTGTGCAAGGTAATGGGCTTTAAAAATAGAGACAAAAGCCACTGGCTACTGGGTCAAGGTCAGATTCCCCGTCATGACATTTAAGACCTCTTTTACACTCCCAAGCAACCAGCCCTTTCACAGCACTTTTAATATTTAAATAATACAAGGAAATCTTTTGTTAATGAATGGCAATACAAGTTTGTATACTCTTTTCCTATCAAAAAAAAATTTTAAGTGTCTATATCTTCTTACCTAGTTATTTCTGTGCTAGGACTCTAGCCACACAACTGTACGATATATTCATTCAAAGGTCTTATCTGCAGTATTATGTTAATAGTAAAGAAAAACTTAAATAAGTTCAGGAATTAGTTAACAGATAATGGTATACTCATAAAATGGAATGTTATCAGTCAAAACCAGCAGAATATGTATGGTATGATCTCTGATTTTTGTTTTAAAAGAAACACATTTGTATACATTTGGTTATCTGATAAGTGGTCCCAGAAGACTATATACCAAACTGTTAATAATGATTAGGGTGAATGGAGAGGTCAGGTACTTAATTAGTTGCATTTTTTACAATGAACATATCTGATTTTTATAATAAAAATATTTTTTGAGTTATATGAAAGCTGAGGGAACTTAGAAATAACACTTATATACTTATTTCTCAGTTTTAACTGACTTGAACATATTGCCAGACTTGCTTCAACAGGTTTTTTGTTTTGAAAAAAGTGTTCATTTGTATCATATCTACTAGTTTTTAAGTTTCTTAAGGTACATGAATATATCCTCAATGTAACATATTTTCAAATATAGACAAATAATTGTCCCTCCGCCCCCTACCCAACACCCTTCCTATTTCCCTACTCAGAAATTACCTGTGTTAACAGTTTGGTATGTTCCTATTACCATTTTCAATGTGTTTACATGTACATAAAGAAATATATGTTGATTGAATTATCTTTTATCTGGTCTCTTCAACTATTCAGAGGCCAAAGCCTCAGGAGAGAAGGACTAATGGGCAGACCTTGGGACCCCACAGCTCTCCCCACTCTGTGTTAGGATCAGCTTTGGTAGCAGAGCCACAGCTTGTCCTGGGAACCCTACTGTAGGGAGAGAACAGCCATACTACTAGGAGCCACAAGGAATACATCCACACCTGTGCGAGCCACAATTCCTTATAATAAATTATTACTAGCAAAGAAAGTCATGTTATTGCTAGAAAGTTTCATATTGTTTCCTAAACATCTTTCACAGAAGCCAGTTGAGTGAAGGTTGATTCCTAATCTACTATAGGCCTAGGGCTTATGGCTAAACTCTTCCTGATGAGGCCTGCCTTACAAGAGACCTTACTGAGCTAAAAGGAAAAACAGAATTGTATGCTGATGGCTGGGGTGAAGGTGGTACAGATAACCTTACTATGTATAGACCTAAGCCAATTCATAGGCCCCCTTTTAAAAAAGCCATTTCCTTTACCTCTTTAAGGTCAGCACCTAAATCCTAGGATAACCCTTCTACAAGAGGAGTTTTAGAAAACTCCTCTTGCTACTTAAAACTTTGTGCCTCCCATGATCTACCAGCTAAAATTTAACTCTAGCCTGATGCCGGGAGCCGGCGAGAGACATTCCGCTCGTGACAAAGGTCATGAGGAAGGAGGCTCGAGATACGCAAAGGCGGGATCGAGCCTCGGGAGTCTCCCCGGATATTCTCGAGTATCTTCCCCCAAAAAACCAGAGTCTGCCTACTTTATTGCTTTGTGCTCTCACCTCTGACTTTACTGGGGGCTGTCCCCTACCACCATCTCGCTCTCTCTGTCAAAGAGTTAACTTACAGCTCCAATTAATAAAGTTCCTGGGCAATTAGGAGTGTTTAAATCCAAACCCCTCAGATGGCTCTCTAACTCGCCTGACAAGTTTACCCGGACTCCTGCAGCTATGCATACGATTGTTTACAGTCTCCCAGCCTCCAGAGGCACGGGAAGCTTAAGATATTCAAATAGCTTAGAGCCTCTCAGAGAGTTAGAAACTGTCAGAATAAGACTAGTAAAGGATTTCATTGATGAGTCAATGTTTATTGCCAAGTTTTCACATCCCCTGAATTGTATCCTTGAATATGTATTAATTAATAGTTGGTATATAGAAAAAATAAGTAGTGGCCTTGGTGTTAGTAACTTTAGACCCTTAAGGTAATAAATTCTTTCCTTTGTTGTAAACCCATTACACATCCGCCCTATAGGAATGCAATTTTATCTTCGGAAGATGGTGCCAAACCTTAAAATAATTACTCTTAGAGAAAATAAGTCTTTGTTGATAAGTCCTTGTCAAGAGTCATAAAATGTTAATAGGCCTTCTGGCCAGAAGATGATGTAAATCACCTAAACCATTTGTATACGATAAATTTGCAGGAAAGAAACCCTGGTTTTTGATAAGAATCAAAGACTGCTGACTTTGCATCCCCTATTATCCTCTATGTGTAACTTAGGGTATATAAGCCCCTGTTGAAAATAAAGCTACGGGCCTTGCTCACCAATGCTTGGTCTCCCCATGTCATTCTTCCCTTTAACTTCCAGCTGAGTCTCCATCTGGAGCGCGGAACCCACCACGCTTACTAATTATGCCTGGGCTTCTAAGACCCACTCGAGAAGGTGTCTAGGGTGAGGCATCTTCCGCTATTCGAGAGGGCGCCTGCGGCCTATGTAAGTGGTGCAAACTTCTTGTCTTGAAGTTTTATTGATCTCCCCCGTAAACCAAACTACTCAGCCTCTTTTCTCCACTGAATTTTCCTACTGAGCTATCCTCATTCTATTATTCTTTATATCTCTAATTAGCATATAAATAGTCACCTAGGCCGTCTCTCCTTCGAATACCCTGGATCAGCTGGGGCTGGTCCCCGGCAGCCTGATAGTCAAGGTTCTTCACAATCTGGTCCTAAGCCACCTTCTTATTCTCATCTCTTGCTACTTTGGTCCAACTCCAACAGATTATAGAGTTCCCTGAAAATGCCACATACTTGTTTTTACATTGGAAAAACTTTTTAAAATTATGAATTATTCCAAACTTATTGAAGACCACCAAAAATAAAATTTCATATGAAATGCATACTCTCCCTCCATAAAGATAGGCAGTATCCATCCTTGTATGTTTCTGTATGTTTACTACAGAAATACCCTAAATATATTTTTGGGTTAAACAAGTAATGTAACTTTGCATCAGATGGGACATATATATATATATATATATTTTTTTTTTTTGCAGCTTGCCTTTTCACTCAACATTATGCTTTTGGTATTTATCCTTTGCAAAGGTTAATTTTACGTGTTGAGTTGGCCATAGAACACCCAGCCAGTTGGTTAGAGTATTCCTGGTGCATCTTAGAGGGTGTTTCTGGATGACATCGATATTTGAGTCTGTAGACTGAATAAAGCAACTGCCCTCCCCATTGTGGTTGGATCTTATCCAATCCATTGACAGCCTAAATAGAAGAGGTAAAGTAAGCTCATACAAGGCTTCCCTGGTGGCTCAGTGGTCAAGAATCTGCCTTCCAGTGCAGGAGACACAGGTTTGATCCCCAGTCCGGGAAGATCCACTGCGGAAGGAAATGGCAATTCACTCCCTATTCTTGCCTGGAGAATCCCATGGACAGAGGAGTTTGGCAGGCTACAGTCCATGGGGTCACAGAGTCAGACACAACTTAGCAACTGAACAACAACAAGCTCATACAACTGAACATAAAAAAACAACCCAATGGACAGAAGACCTGAATAGACATTTTTCCAAAGAAGATACACAGATGCCCAAAAGGCACATGATGCTCAACACTGCTAATCATCAGGGAAATGCAAATCAAAACTACAAAGAGATATTACCTCACACCTATCAGAATGGCTACTCTCAAAAAGACCACAAATAAATGCTGGCAAGGATGTGGAGAAAAGGGAACCCCAGCACACTGTTGGTGAGAATGTAAACTGGTGCAGCTACAGTATTGGAGGTTCCTCAATAAACTAAAAATGGAACTACCATATGATCCAGTGATTCCACTCTTCGGTATAAACCAGAGGAAAATGAAAACACTAATTTGAAAAGACAATATGCACCGCAATGTTCATAGCATTATTTGTAATAGGCAAGATATGGAAGCAATCAATGTGTCCATCAACAGATGAATAGATAAAGATGTATTATACACACATACACACAAAAAATGGACTACTACTCAGCCAAAGAGAAGAATGAAAATTTGCCATTTGCAACAGCACAGATGGACTTGGAGGGTATTATGCTTAGTGAAATAAGACAGACTCTATGTTATCACTTATATGTGGAATCTTTTAAAAATATATATATGTCAAACTATTATAAATCAATAACTTTAATTTTTTTAATTAAAAAATATTTGACTGACCAGGTCTTAGTTACAGCATGTGGGATCTTCGATCTTTAGTTGTGGCATGTGGGATCTAGTTCCCTGACCAGGGATCAAACCCAGGTCCCCTGCATTGAGAGTGCAGAGTCTTGGCCACTGGATCACCAGGGCAGTCCCTTTAATTTTTTTTAAAAGGTAGAGTAAGAGGGCAGTCTTTCTACTTGACTGTCTTTGAGCTGGAACATTTGTCTTCCCCTGCCTATGGACTTGGACTGCAGCTTTCACCACTGGTTTTCCTAGTTTTCAGGCTTTTGGACTCAGATTGGAACTATACCATAAACTATAGCCTTCTTGGATCTCTAGCTTGCTGACTATAGATCCTGAGACTTCTCAGACTCCAAATCCACATGAAACAATTCCCTGTAACATATTTTAAAATTCATACATAAATATATATATGTCCTACTGGTTTGGACTACACATCCATATTAACAGGAAAATTTAGCTCATGTTGTATAATATTCCAATTACATGAGTAGATTAATTTATTCCATTTCTCTAGTAGAAAGATCACTGATCTTTTTCCACTTTTCCCCCACTTATAAACAGCAATGCGATTAATTTCCTTGTTCTAGTTTCTACAAAAGATAGCTTTACTAGTTATTAAGTTGCTTTTCCAAAAGTTATGTCAATGTTACTCACACTGGCAACATTTCCTCATTCTGTTGGTGTAAAGTGGATTCTATTCATTTTACATATCATTGATTTATAGTAAGGTTGATCACCTTTTTATTGATTATCCATTGGCATATTCACTCTCTAGGAATTACCTATTCATATCCTTTGTTCCCTCCCCTCTCTCCTTTTCTTCCTATTGGGTTGTCCTTGTCATTTCCTTAATTATATACACTCGGGATACAAGTATGTGCTTGTATACTTATATGTGCTTTTATGTGCTGCAGACTTGAGATAATCTTTTGGAACTTTTCTGTTTGGTGGGGGGTGTTGGTGGTAGTGTATTAGTAAGAACTCCAGCACTGTCTGCATCATTATGTACAGGTCTTCCCAAAACAGGCCCAGAGATAATTAATCTGAGATCAATTTTCCTTCAAGTTCTTACCTGGGGATGGGGTTGGGGGTTGTGATGTTTCCCAGACCACAAAGGAAGTATGCATTTAGGTTCTCAAATTCACATGAAGTACGGGCCCAGAATTTGAGAATATTCTCAAGAGCATCCTGACCTCACAAGCCCAAGCATTCAAACATCTTTGCTTTCTCCTTTTGCCAACTGCGTGTATTTTTCTTAGTTCCCTCCTTTTGCTGTGGCTTTAACTCGAGGTCTCAGTTCAGCTTCCTGCATGGGGCCACAGTCTTATCTCTTGTCAGCATTAAAACCCAAGTCTTTATTCCTTCAGTAACTGCATCAGGTGTTTTGGCTTCTGCTCTAGTTTTCAACTGCTTTGCATCTTTTGTGTCACTTTCTAGAAGCTCAGCTGTGCATTAAAGGGAAAAAAAGAAAAAAACCCACCTCATTTACCCACCATTTCTAGATGTTTGTCTCAAGTTATTTCATATCAACCAGAACTGGTATCTTTCATATACTCCCATCTCTCCTAAACGTAATACCTTCCTATTCCTGTTTTCCTGGCAAAGTTCTACTCATCTTTAATGGTCCAGCTCCACTTTCAAGTTTTCTCCCACCTTGCCAAGAACAATTTAGAACAGTTGCTATCACATTGTATCTTTTTTTTTTTTCCTTTCCTTACTGGTGTCTGAGCTCTCTGAAAGTAGAAACCAGATCTTGTTCATCTTTGTGTCTCTAGCTTCTCTGCCACAGTGCCTATCATCAAGTAGGCACTTGATAAATATTTAATTGAAGTGAAATTATCTTCCTGCAGACATACTGGATCTAAAGTCTGAAGAACTTGGTTTAAAATAAGCATACTACCACCCACTAACTACACTCATGATTGTTTTTAGGACTGTGAAAGCTCATGATATGTAACAGGCAATCTGTTTGTGTTTTTTGAACAACTTCTGAGACTGTTTTGTCACTGTGGCAAATTGAATTTTTCAAAGGTGAATGCAACCATTCTCCATGCTCTTTTTAAAAAAATTTTTGTCTGCACTGGGTCTTCATTTTTTGGCACGTGGGCTTTCTCTAGTTGTGGTGTGCAAGGAGCTGGAACATGAGCTCAGAGGAAGTGGGCTCAGTAGTTATGGCACTTGGGCTCTTTAATTGTGGCACATGGGCTTAGCTGACCCGCAGCATGTGGGATGTTAGGTCCCCAACCAGGGATTGAACCCACATTCCCTGTATTAGAAGATGCATTTTTAACCACTGGCCCACCAGGGAAGTCCTCTCCCATGCTCTTCTGCAGTGACCTCACCAATCCTTTACCAAGAGGTAGAATCTACCTCAGCACTCCCTGGTATCTAGGTGGTCCCTGTGACTGCTTCAATCAGTAGGATACAGTGGAAATAATGTGTGCCAGTTCCAGTGAACATTCTTTATTTTTGGCCACACTGCAAGGCTGTGGGATCTTAATTCCCCACCAGGGATTGAACAGGGGCCACCACAATGAAAGCACCAAGTTCTAACCATTGAACCGCCAGAGAATTCCCTCAATCAACACTAACTGGCCTAGTGACGTCTGCTTCCTGCATTATGCAATGCAACCATTTGAGCAAAGCTCAAGGCATGGAAAGATATGTTTAGGTGTATTAGTTGACAGCCCCGACAGTTCCTAGGGAATGGCCAGCATTAACTTCTAGCCAGACTATTAATCATCTTCGACATCCAGCTCAGTTGAGTCTCTGAACTACTCCATTCCCAGCTGCCATCTCACTGTAACCATATGAGGTATTTCTAACTGGGCTCATTCAACCAATCAAACCATGAGAAATAAACTGTTGTTTTACACCATTATATTTTAGGTGGACATAGTGAAAGTCACTCAGTTGTGTCTGACTCTTTGTGACCCAACGGACTATACAGTCCATGGAATTCTCCAGGCCAGAATACTGGAGTGGGTAGCCTTTCCCTTCTCCAGGGAGGTCTTCCCAATCCAGGGATCAAACTCAGATTTCTCGCATTGCAGGTGGATTCTTTACCAGCCCCAAGGGAAGCCATAAGTGAAGCCCAAGAATACTGGAGTGGGTAGCCTATCCCTTCTCCAGCAGATCTTCCTGACCCAGGAATTGAACCAGGGTTTCCTGCACTGCAGGCGGATTGTTTACCAACTGAGCTATTAGGGAATACCAGGTATGTCTTCCGCATTTACAGCAGCTTCCCACTTAGGGTCAAGGTACAATTCAAACACTCATTTATAGAATGCAGATAATAATCCCTACTTTTACAAAGTGTTCTGAAGTTCGCTTTTTGATGTTGTGAGATCATCTTCAAAGCAGTTAAGCACTATACAAACGTGTTATCTTTTCAGTAAATAATAAAGTTAAAACTTCATGTGGGATCTAGTTCCCTGACCAGGGATCGAACCCACACGCCCTATAGCGGAAATGTGGAGTTTAATGGCTGGACCTCCAGGGGTCTCTCAAATTCTTTTATATTCAACAGTGGAGAGGTAATGCCTTGCTTCTCTTATAAATATTCCTAGTTCTCAGGTAGGGATGATGTGTTTGCATCTAACCTGCTCTCAGGCATGAAACCTTCCAAGGCCATCTATAAATCTGGCCTCATGACAGTTCTGCCATCCCAGTTAACACTACTGTCTTCCAGTTCTGTATTCAAACCCTCTAGCACTCTCTCACTTCCCTCCAATTCCAACTATGTGCTCAGAATAAGCCTTGTTCCTATAACCGACTCTAATCTCAATTCAGTCATCCAAAGTTAACTCTAATCAGTCTATGCCTCTGGCTAGATGTTTCTCCAACAACTATTCTTCCTTACATAAAGTCTTGAGAAGTGTTACAGTATAGTGATTAAGAATAGAGACTCTGAGTTTGATTCTTTACTGGGTGTTTGAATTTAGCAAAGTTAGCCTATTTTGCTGTATTTTAATCCTCTGTAAAGTGCTCAATACCATACCTGGTATGTAATAAAGAGCTATGTGTTAACTGTTATTATTTTAATTATACCACGTGTCAGATTAACTGGGCCAACTAATTCAATCGTATTTACAAAGCAATTGTTCCAACTTCAAAAGGCATACATATCTTGTCTGACTTTCCAAAGTATTTTCATATTTCACAACTACTATTCAACAATATGGTAAGTTGAGGAATTAAATGTAAGACCTTAGTCTTTTAGTCTTCCTGACTAGTTCTGACTAAATAACTACGTAAAATTTTTTAGAACTTAATTTGCCCTTGTGCTATATGTATATAGTAAGTCTTTTTAAAATCCAGCCACTCAGTAAGGTAAATTTAGTAGGGTCAGTATCCCAGTAATGTCAATGAACATCAAATGAGTATCTGATTCTTAGAATAATAACCTACAATAACCTATTTCTTTCCATTTTTATCTGTCTCCTTAACAATGAAGCATTCCATATGTCTTAATGTACACAAGAACATCTGGAAATATTTTGATAATCTGAATATTCACTGAATGGAAAATATTCTAAGAGATAAATACTACTATTGGTAATTTTGCCTAAACCTCAACTACAGAAAAATCTAGATTAGGAAAATTGTTTCTCCATGGGCTAGAAGAGAAACCAGAAGTAAAACAGAAAACAATGGTTTAGACTCACTTATCTCCATCTTAAGATATTAACTGGCAGTCTCTATACTCAATAAAATGGGACATACAGGAAATACTCAGGTGTCTTAGCTCTTCAACCAGTCTTTGCTGCTTTGGCAATATACATGCTTTTATTTGCTCAGTATTTTTTCTTATGATCACTACACATGTTTATTTTTTGTTAAAATATAAAGCCTTAAAATGAAGGTGCTCTCTCTCTAGCATATATGCACAGAAAGGAAAAACTTGGGTGTCCAATGGCCTCTAGAATCAGACCTGAAAAAGTTATTAATCAGACTATGGATTCAGGGAACTGGGGATAGAGTCACTAAAGAGGTTGAGACAGCAGATGAGGGTTGAAGCACTTTTAATCACAGAAGAGTAAACAATAATATAAACCGTTAACAGCTCACCCAGTAGCTGTTGTCCTCCAGCCCTCAGATCACCCACTCCTCCCACCCGCCACCCCCACTTCCTGCGTACCATTGAATAAAGAGCAGGGTATCAGCAGCTGTCCCTGTCACTACCAGGTGGCAGGAAGGGGATCTAGCTAGGGGCCGCAGCAATCCTGGCCACCCATTTCATGGTTGTCTGTTTGCATACAACTTCATGGGAAATATTCCAGCTCCAAAGAAGAAACAGTGCAGAAACGTGGAGCTAAACTCAGCTGCTCCATTCAGATGGTCAGGGCTCAAGAGCCATGGGCAACCAGGGAGGGGACACTCTGGAAACAGCATAATTCAAGATGCAGCCAAATCTGGGACTGAGGTGGGTTCAGAGGAGACCAGGCAAGGCCTAATGACCCTAGTCCAGAAATGTGCCCCAACCTAGGCAACAAGACTCACGCATATGCACAAATGCACATGCACAGGCGCGCACACACACACACGCACGTGCACACACAGAGCAAATAACATTACTGAAAGAACCTGGAGGCTATTAAATACGAAATGGCAGGGTTTTTTTTTTAAAGTGAAAATATTTGCTTCTTGATTCTCCTCAGTGCCCTGCACACCCCCTAGACCCAGGAATGTAGATGTGGGGAGGCCCAAGAGGAGTAGGTTGCCAGTGGCCCTGCAAGTCCATCTATGCTGAAGTCCCCATACCAACCACCTTACTCTTCAGCCCAGTAGCTGCCTCCCATGTGACCATTCACCCGATTGGCACCATTGCTGGAGCTGCGGCCACAGGGACCTTTTGTGCTGGTGGTTATATCTTCTTCCTCTGAGCTGCTCTCCACATCACTGCGATCATCCTTAGACACCTGGGAGGGATGGGGCCAAAGGTAGGAAAGGTAAGGACAGAACTCTTCTAGAATCATAAGACAGAGCCCACAGAGCCCATGTTTGGGCACGGTTTCCAATCTGGCCTACTTTCTGGTGGCACCTGACTCAAAATACTATCGGGACCATAGAGACTTATGAGTACCTGCCTGCTTTCTGTGTTTCTCTCTCATCATCCCTAATTCTGTTCTCAATGAAGTAAGTAGCCGTCTTGGTGGAGGAGTTTACCTTCCAGGACCAGCCTAAAAGAGCTAAAAACATTCACATACCCTTTCTCTTCTACCTCAAAAACAGAAAAGGCCAGCACAACAATACAGGGCTGTCGTCATCACTTCCACTGCAGTTTTGGTGATCTAGAGTTTTGCTATATCCCCAAAGTTGATCCACAATTGGGTCTTTTTAGGTGTTCTACTCTTCCTGGGCCCAAATATTAACATCCAATGCACTTGTTTCTTCAATGTTTTCCTTTTTCTCCTAACAGGATTACCTCTCTAGTATCCTGAAGATACACAACATGGTAAAAAGAAAAGCAGACTGGCAGTCAGCAAGACAAGAATCCCAGTCCCAATCATGCTATTCCCTATGAATCTTCACCTTTCAAACTCAGCTTTTTATTCTGTATTTTCAAATGAAGGATTTGGATTAAAGCAGTGTTTTCCGATCTAAACTATCCTGCATACCAAGCAAAGTATTTCAAATTTTCTACCATGGACCATAAAAGTAAAAAGGAAAGACACCCAGTGAGACCTATGTCAGGCTTTTGCCCTCCAGAACTGAAGGATAATAAACGTGTGCTTTTTTTTTTTCTAAGTAAATAACAGAAGGAGGTGATAAGGAAACAATACTACAATTGCTGTTACCAGAGGGTGGGGTACTTGCTTTGGGTTAGCTCTAAGATTCTATGGCTTATTATAGCTATTGACCTCTGAACCTCGTGAACTCTGATCACGAGTTGATTATCTGATCGTCAGGAAATTTCCACCAGAGGGCAGTGTGTTAGATTTGAGCTAAAGGGAAGCTCAAAAAGGAGGGATGCAGGCGGGATAGAAGGGAAAAACAGAAATGGAAAAAAAAAAAGCAGACTCTACTCTTGCCTCAATTTAGGAAAAAGAATCTGGCAACTTGAGCTCCATTCAGCAATGCCCCACAAGGTCAGGAGAGAAGGCATGCTCCATACAATGCAGGGAAACAGAAAGGAAAGCAGGAAGGAAGAGAAACATTCAGATAGACATGCTTCACTGAACACTAGAAGCACAGATACACTTACATGCAAGAGATGAAACTGTCCAGCTCCCACCAGGCATAGAAAAAAGGAAGGAGGTGAGAAAAGAGTGGAGAGTACAGAGTCTGGGTCTAATCCTTCCTGGATAGGTCACCTGGTCAGGGAAGAAAAGCAAGGGAAAAGAGAGATGTCCAATAGCTACACCAAGATGCACAGGCACACTAAGCAAGTTCTGAAACCAATTAAAGCCATAAGGAACAGTGTCACAAGAGATCATATATTCCTGGGAAACATTCCATCCCTTTGTCCTAGAGTCTGTATCCACTACCAGAGCCCCTCCCCTTGGGATTGTATGTTACTGAAGGCTGAATCCCTCAGGCTAATCACAGTTTGACTGACTGCTTCAGAATTTGCAAAATTCAGTTATGAGTTTTATCACAGAATGACGCCTTTCTTTGTGCTTTTGGGCTCTTGAAGTAAAGTGGGTATTTGAAGCCCTAAAAACCTATCTCACTTAAGACCCTGCCTCATGCAACAGTAAGTGAGGCTGGTACTTAATACCTTACATAAACTGTATCTTGAACACCACAGTGTGGCCATCTTGGGGTGGCTTGTGAATTACCATACCACTTCTAGGCAATCTAACATCTTGGCTTCTATACAGTTTATATCTTGGAACTCTGCGTATGATTTCCTTACATCTTGGAGCTCTGCATATGATTTCCTTTGAAAAAAGGCTTCCATGCTAAAAATAAAAATATGAAATCCATGATGTAGGTAGGTAAGGGGTAGGTTGAAATGGTCTCCAAAACCTAATCCTGTTTATTATCTAACAAAAGTCATTCCTATGGGACAGGAAGAAGGCAGATCCTGCCTCTGACATCTAAGTCATGTCTTAGATGGCTAAACATTCATACTTAAAGAAAAGATGAAAACCTTAGAGCTCTAGGCTTTTTGCTTGGTAATACCCCAAAGAAAGAAGCCATCTTTCACCCTTACCTTTCCTCGGATCAAGGCTTTGAAAGCAATTCGTGCAATTAGGTAGGACCAGATGACATGCAGAACCTGTAGGACCAGGAGAAGGCCATTGAAAAGCCACCAGGAGCGATAGGGCCCGATTATCTCCCAACTCTCAAAGAGGGTCGTGTTCAGGATCCTATAAGAGGAAGTTCAATGGTCAGATTCTAGAGTCAAAGCCAGACACATAAGGATGAAGTTGAATTTCCTGGAAAGCAGAACCTTGTGTTTTCACACCATACCTTCTATCAGTTGAAGTTCCAGGGATATTCATGCACAGTGAGAAGACAGTAAAGAAAGGGGCCCATGGAGTTTTCTATCTTTAGGAATAATGGAAGATATAGAATTCTTAGCAGCTGACAGAGTAAGTCAGATTACTAATCACTTCAAATAAGTCATATTACTAATCCAAATATGCAGAGTATCACCAATTTGGGACAACAGTTTTAACAATAACCCTAGGAATAATTCAGATTCTCATGCACATACAGGACAGCTGATGGCCAATTCCCTCAGACTAAGGAAAATCTCCAACCCACAGAGTCAATGACTTGTAATATAGTCGTGAGTGTAGAAGTGAGAGTGGTGTGGGAGTGGGAGTGGTCAGGGTAGGAGACAGTATAGAGCAGGAAAATAAGCAAAAGCCTGAGAAGTCCACAATCAGTGCAAAAGAAGGCAGAGGAGTTACTTAGGCATAAAATGAGGACTATTCCTCAGAGATGAATCAGGAGAGCCATAGCTAAGTGAGTTGGATGCTCTCGGTCTACATCATACTGTATTAGAAATACTGTACAGGGGAAATGAGGTCCTTCAAGAATCCATAAAAGGTCAGGTTAGGTCAAGCAAAAAGCAGAGCAATATTTAGGGTTAGGGAATCTTGATGTCTGTTCCCTAAACTGGTGACCAGTTTATTGTTACATATTTACCACAGCTCCACAGCCCTAACACTTACCAGAATGGATAGATTCCTAGGCGAGTCACCACAAAAACAGCACTGAAGATCACAAAAAGGGTGTCACAGAGACGCTGGTACTTGGCATAATTGGCTAGCTTGGCTGCCTGGAGAAAGAAAGATAAGAATTGAATTGGGGAGAAAGCCAGTTCTCAGATAGGAAGAAAAGTAAAGAGGACTAGTGAGGAAAGAGTCATTGAGGGGTCTTACCTCCAGCAAGAAGTCTGAGACATCATGTAGACACAAGACCAGCGTTCCCACTCGAACCATGTTGTTGATGTAGGAGAAGGTAATAAGCCCAATGGTGGCCAGGTGATGCAAAAACATGATCAGGAAGTCCTAGGAAGGAATGCAAATAGCAGACGCAGGTAAAGGCAAGGCCGCAGAGCTGCTATGCAACTCAGTGCCCTGTACTGTTCTCAGAGGGCCTCATCCCACCCCTTCTGAGTTTCATTTTGTTTCAATTCTCCCCTAGGGAGCTGCCTAACATTTCACCCAAAACTATCTACATCAGTGACTGACCCATAATCTACACTCAATCTATAGCTCAAAACACAGAAAAGAGCAATTTTCTTTGGTAGCTGCAGAACATGTAGACTTCAGATGCTTAGCTGATACCTGGAGATAATTTCCCAGGTGGTAGTCAGGCATATAAGCCTTATACCTCTAGATTCCTTGAGTATCTAAGACTCTTCTGCATTGATGAAGGGAATTTCAACCAAAGGGACCTAAGAGAGAGGGGAGGTTTGTGGAGAGGAGAAGCTATTCCAAAACATTTCAGAGAAATGCTAAATAGTCCATCTTACTACAAGCACTTCCTGCTCTCAGATTTAAAGCTCTAATTTCCTCTTGGGTTCAAATAACAAGGTTAGACCCTGAGAAATCTCTAAATACCTGAGTTATTACATATATCTAATAAATACTTCTCAGCCCAGTGAAGGATAGAGGGTGGGAGGAGGCAGGTAAATTGCATCAGAGAAGCAAGGATATAAAGTCTATGCTCTCCATATGGATGGATACAATCACACGTTCTAGCTCTTGAGTTGGGGATGAGTTCACAAGTACACATTCTAGAACGTTTTAAAACCTACATACATATTATAAACCTTTTTATATATGTCATGCATTAAAATGAAATTTTAATAAGGAGACCTGTGTCTTCATAGGAGGGTGTGTAACTGTCCTGAGTAACCAAGAGAGGGTGAGAGGCATTTAAATTATATATCATGCTTCTAGGTTACACAACAACTAATACGCCAGATTAATGTCAATCCATTCCCACAAGTGCTAACCCTGATTTTCCTTACCAAAGATAACCATGAGTTAGTGACAGATTAGGGTTAGAGCTGCTGGAATTGCATTATGTCAGGTGGATGCCAATAAAAGGTGAAGATTCTGCCCTTTCTGTATACTTACAAAAAACTTAAGTCATTTGCAACTTTGCCATTCTGTAGGCAAGTCAACTCACTTCTCTGAATCTGTTTCCTAAACAACAGCAAGAAAAGGGTAAACTAAAACATCTAAAACCCCTTCCAACCGACATTCTTTTAAGTAAGTGGGGTCACCAAGAACAGAGAACAGAGAGGGAACAAGGGTCACTAATGGCAAAAGTTTTTCTGGAATCGAAGCTTTTCCTGGATCGGGCCTTGCTATCCCTAAGTTTAGACTAGTTTCTTGAGCTTTATATGTGTAAGAACCTTGGAGAAAAACAAAGAAAAGGGTATGCTTCTTAGCTGGTTAACTGTTTTCATCCTGGGCTGCCCTGAATGACTCAAATATACTTCACTAGTCAGGGCTCACTTCTGAGAACATTACAAAGAGCTAAAAGTCACACTGAACCTACTTTCACCCTCTTTTGTGGTCCTAATCAGGACAGAGAATCCATCACAATAACAATAATGGTAGCTGCCGGAAAGGAGGGTGCCATAAATCAGGGTGTTAAGGGAGCCAACGTCCTTACCTTTCTTTTAATGTCTGTAAACTGAGAAAACATAAGAGACCAATAGAAAGCCAATTCCATGATATAATAGTAATAAAGTCCACTTGTGAGAGGCTGGAAGAGAAAAAGTAGTGAGGATACCAGCTAGTCAACGACTCATTTCCATGTTCCCAGCTTTCTTTGTGTCAGCGAACTCATATCCCCGATTATTAAATACTCTTCCTCTCCATCATCTTCCAAGATGTGCAATAGCTAACAGACTTTGGACTGGTGTTGACACTTAAACTCTTCCCTTCCACATATACATCTTTGTGTGCTAAATCACTTCAGTCGTGTCCAACTCTTTGCAGCCCTATGGACTGTAGCCTGCCAGGCTCCTCTGTCCATGGGATTTTCTAGGCAAGGATACTGGAGTGGGTTGCCATGCCCTTCTCCAGGAGATCTTCCTGACCCAGGGATAGAACCCACATCTCATATCTCTTGCATTAGCAGGCAGGTTCTTTACCACTAGCGCCACCTGGGAAGCCCATACACATCTTTGGCTCATCTTTTAGAGATCAGATAGGCTTCCCTGGTAGCTCAGCTGGTAAAGAATCCGCCTGCAATGCAGGATACCCCAGTTCAATTCCTGGGTTGGGAAGATCTGCTGGAGAAGGGATAGGCTACTCACTCCAGTCTTCTTTGGGCTGGTAAAGAATCCACCTGCAATGTGGGAGATCTGGGTTTGATCCCTGGGTAAAGAGTTGGACAGGACTGAGTGACTTTCACGGTTAACAAGGACATGACTGAGCAACTAAGCGCGCGCGCGCGCGTGCACACACACACACACACACACACACACACACACACAGCACAATCAAATCAGTGTGTCTAGAATTCTGGGCAATTTTCAGGGGATTAAATACATCGAGGCCTTTCCTTCTTCCACCCTGTTAGCAACCCCCTGACATTTTTCTACTTTAGACTAGAACCAAGATGCTCTTATGGGATTCAAAAGGGACACCTGAACCAGAAAGCACCTCATTAAGTGCCAGGAAGCTGCTTTTCTTTCCAGCCCAATTAAGGTGAATATCTGGAACAAACAGATCACAAGATTTCACTGCTGTGGGGACCCCAAAAATACATACTGTGAACATATGACTCAAAGAGACTCAGTCCCTAATCCCTCAAGAATCTCAAGGGAATGTTCTATCTGCCCTGGGACTGGCGATGCACTCTCCCCAACCCCAGCCTACACACGCACACACACACACACACACAACGCCCCTGTCTTAAAGGCTCAGGTCTTACCTGATAAGGGTAACTGTGCCAGCACTGTCGGGTGTCCCAGAACCAAGGTGACTAACAGAAAACAAATAATCCAAGTCAGTTTTCAGAATTCCCTCCTGGCCCATCTACCTCCTTCTCTACACTTTGGGCAAAGAGATGGGAAAGAAAATGGAAGCCCCCTAGACAGAATTTAGGGATCCTTAAAGGCTAAATAAACAATTATACTTTTTTGCTAGAACAAGAAAGTGCTATTAAGATGAGAGAAACTGTACACAAGAGCAAAGAGAGTGCTAGGATAGCTTTTGGAAACATCACAACCTGGAATATATAGGAAATTGGGAGGCAGGAAGACAGTGATTTCATTTAATAATCAAAGGAGATCTCTCTGTGCCAAAGATTCAAAAGTCAAAAGCAATCATCTCCAATGGAGTTTCAATTATGTCCTTTAAGAGGGTTGTCCATTTCATCTAAGTTGTTGAATTTATTACTATTAAACTGTTCATAATGTGGTCTTACTATTCTTTCAATGTCTACAGGACCTATAGTGATAGCCTCTTTTTCTCCCTGATACTGATAATTTGTTTTCTTGTTTTTTTCTAAAGGTTTATCAATTTTAATTAAAACTTTCAAAGAACCAACCTTTGGCTTTAGTAATTTTCTCTATTATTTTCTAATGCCTATTTCATCAATTTTTGCTCTTCTTTTTTTCCTTTCTTTTAACTTACTTTGGGTTTACTTTGCTCTTCTTTTTCTGGATCTTAAAGTGAAAACTTAATCATTGATTTTAAAGTTTTCTTCTTTTCTAATATAAACAAATTAAAGTTATAAATTTCCTCAAAAGTATTCTTTAGCTGCATACCACAAACTTTGGTATGTTGTATTTTCAGCATCATTCAATTAAAAGTATTTTCTAATTCCCTTGTGATTTCTTATTTGCTCTTTGAGTTATTCAGAAGAGTTGTTTAACTTACAAATATTTTCTAGACATCTTATTATTATTGATTTGATTCCTGTTTTAATTCCATTATGGTCAGAGAACATATTTTATAAGATTTCAAAATTTTAAAATTTGCTGAGACTAATTTTATGGCTTAGCATATGGTCTATCTTAATGGATCCTTTACATGGACTTGAAAATAATATATATCCTTCAGCTGCTGGTGTGGTGTCCTATAAATGTCAATTAGGCCAAACTGGTTGGACTGTTATTTAAACCTTCTACATGCTCAGTGATAATTGTTTGTCTAGTGATTTAATCAATCATTAAGAGCGTTAAAATCTCCAAATATGATTGTGTAATTGTCTATTCCCTTCCTTCAGTTCTGCTTCCTTATGTTTCACGTATTTTGAAACTTTAATTATGCATTTAGAGGAAAATACTGTGGTACAGTAGGAAAGAAAAAAAAAGACTCATGAATCAAAAAGCCTGAAATTCTTCTTTGACTCTGATAATCAATTGCAAAGCAGGAATAATACCTACTTCAATGAGTTACTGATGTCATTTCTTTAACTGTCTCCTCCTTGCAAGAACAGGACTTTTGTCAAATGCCTTGTAAACCATCATGTACTATGTCAATTTAATTAATACTATTATTATTAGCATTATTTAAGGAGAAACAGTGTCATGAGGTTACTGATGTCAGGCCCCAGACAGAAGACAATTTATTTAGCTTATAAACCTGGGCTCTAGGCATCACAAAGAAAAAAAAAAAAAAAAGAAAAAACAAAAGAGAGTAGAGGACAAAGCTCTAAAGGTATTTAACTCTTATCTCTAGGGATGCATGAATGATTAGACCCCAACAGAGAACCAGAGAAAGTTCAGACTCACCGACCAGAGAAATCTAATTCCGTAGCAGAATATACATAAATAAAAAGTGAATCTCCACCTAGATGGGTGAAGAGTAGAAATTAGACAAACAATTACTCAAAAGAAAGTCTTTGAGCTAAAGAATTCAAGGTTGCACATTTGGGGATAATACAGTTTACTGGTAAGAAACTGATGATATACAGTTACCTAAAAAGCCAAAGAGATACAAATTTTCCAGCCTCTGTTTAAAAATAGATTTCTACAAATATATACTGGTTTCAGTGAACTTTTCTTTTATATCAGACTCCCCGATGATAGTGCCTATTTTTTTTTTTTTTGCATGACAATGAGATATAGTGCTTGGTGTCCAGAGGATAATCAGTAAAAAACCCAGTGAAATGAACTATAGCATGTCCAGAAAAGGGATGCTTCCTATTAAAATGTCAACCTATAGCAAGCTGGAACTATCTCTACCAAGGTATACAAGGGTGTGCATATCTACCTACGTAAGTGAAAGCAGAGAAATTCATTCCCAATTTCTTTGGGAAACGTGAACAAAATGCAACTACAGCTAGCTTAGAGACAAGCATGTCCAAGAAACTAAGGGTGACCAAGCTTTCATTTCTCTTCTTTCCAGCCTATAACAGAGTTAGCCTTCTGCATCCATTGACTGTTATCCTAAGAGGAGAAGTGATTTCCAAAAAGAAAACCTTAGTCCAGTCATACCCCACCCTTCTCCTCACTCCCCACCTCCTTCCATACACCTACATGCTTTCACAAAATTTAGTGAGCGTTGGGGGCTTGTCCTGATTCCTCCGATGGCGAAACCAGCATTGGATTTTTCGGACATCCCAGTCTAGTTGCTTTGACAGGCCCTCCAGCCTTGTCTCATCAGGATACTGTAGACGTATGACCAGAGTCAGAACATTGCTTTTTCTTCAAATCTACTCATTAAAGCCCTTTGACAAGCTGAGTGGCAGAGGGGTAATAACTACAGTGACTTAAGTAATGTTTTTCTTTCCAGGTTTCATCCCCAAAGTCATTTTTATGTAAGAAGTACTATTTTACACATCAAGAACCTTTACCATTCCCCTATACACATAGCTATTTGGTTTTCTCCCTCTAGCCCAAGTGAGTAAAAAAAAAAATATTAAAAACCCAACCTGGAAGGGAGGTTTAAGAGGGAAGGGACATATGTATACCTATGGCTGATTCATGTTGATATTTGGCAGAAACCAACACAATTCTGTAAAGTATTTATCCTTCAATTAAAAAAAAACACAAAAATCCAACCTGCAAAGGCTATCAGTACCATCTCTATCTTGATTATGCAACTAGGTAATGACAAGAGCTGAAGCAGGGAAAAACAAAATCAAAATATGATGTGTGTCTTGGGGAGTAGGGGTGGTGGTGACTGCTAGGCCTAAATCTCCAATGTATGTAATTTTGAATTATTTAAGGTATCCTAGCCCAAAGGTATTTCCTTGAGTGGATAAAGTTCTCCTAATAGCTCTATGGACTATCCAAATGTGAAAGATCATCCCGTCCTACCCTTAGCCTTGGAAATACTTGCTCTCTATCCTCCCATGCCCTATGGGGGATGAACCCTAACAAAAATCTTCCTGTTTTGTTTTTTTTTTTTTTTGCCCACTTACCTTAGTAATAGACATGAACACCTTTTCAAGGATAGCATTAGGTTGTGCCTGATAAGGACCACTGTCCTGGATGCCAACATGGAGTGCACAGGGTTTGGCAATAAACCTGTAATGGAGAAAACCCAAAAGCCAATTCTAAAAATTGTTTGCTAAGCATTAAGCAAAAATTCTGATTAGGGGACTGATAAGAGGGAAAGGGGGAAACACTTGGCAAGGAGGCAGAACTTTTTGATTTAATCCTGAATTCTGCCATTGATTCACTTGAGAAGTGACCTGTTTAAGAAATATTAGAACATAAGCTCTCTCTCCATTTTTCCCTGGTTCCCTTTATCACATTTTGAGCTTTAGAGTAAGAAAGACCTAGATCAAATCATTAGTCTACCATTTACTGCCTGTATGAACCTGGGCAACTTATTTAATCTTGCTAAACCTCTGGACATGGAACAACAGACTGGTTCCAAATAGGAAAAGGACTACGTCAAGGCTGTATATTGTCACCCTGCTTATTTAACTTATATGCAGAGTACATCAAGCTGGGCTGGAGGAAGCACAAGCTGGAATCAAGATTGCTGGGAGAAATATCAGTAACCTCAGATATGCAGATGACACCACCCTTATGGCAGAAAGTGAAGAAGAACTAAAGAGCCTCTTGATGAAAGTGAAAGAGGAGAGTGAAAAAGTTGGCTTAAAGCTCAACATTCAGAAAACTAGGATCATGGCATCCGGTCCCATCACTTCATGGGAAATAGATGGGGAAACAGTGGAAACAGTGGCTGACTTTATTTTTTTGGGCTCCAAAATCACTGCAGATGGTGACTGCAGTCATGAAATTAAAAGACGCTTACTCCTTGGAAGGAAAGTTATGACCAACCTAGACAGCATATTAAAAAGCAGAGACATTACTTTGTCAACAAAGGTCCATCTAGTCAAGGCTATGGTTTTTCCAGTGGTCATGTATGGGTGTGACAGTTGGATTATAAAGAAAGCTGAGGATAGAAGAATTGATGCTTTTGACCTGTGGTGTTGGAGAAGACTCTTGAGAGTCCCTTGGACTGCAAGGAGATCCAACCAGTCCATCCTAAAGGAGATCAGTCCTGGGTGTTCATTGGAAGGACAAATGTTGAAGCTGAAACTCCGATACTTTGGCCACCTGACGTGAAAAGCTGACTCACTGGAAAAGACCCTGATCCTTGGAAAGACTGAGGGCAGGAGGAGAAGGGGACGACAGAGGATGAGATGGTTGGATGGGATCACTGACTCAACGGACCTGGGTTTGGGTGGACTCCGGGAGCTGGTGGTGGACAGGGAGGCCTGGCATGCTGCGGTTCGACTGAACTGAACTGAACCCTCAGTTTTTTTTCATTTGTAAGATGAAAATAATATCAACATTCTTGCTACTGAACATAAGGCCAACAGATAAATAGCATTACTGGCTTTTCCTAGCAGCTTTTTAGTGCAGAATTTCAAACCCCATCTCATACCAGCAAAATTAGGATCTGCACTAACAAGATTCCCAGGGGATTCATTCATATTCCCATTAGAAGCGGGTCTACTTTACTTGAATCTTGCAGGTACAATGATATAACATATATGAAGACCCTGACACAAGGAAGTACTTAATAAATGATAGTTCTCCTTATATCAAACCATTAAGATCTTAATTGGAGGGAAAAGTAGAATTGAGGCTGACCTCTTCCTAAACAAATATCCTTGGTCATGGTCACCTTCCTGCCTAATCAAAAGACTATGGAAATAATTAGAACTTTAGAAGCTCTGAAGAAAAAAAATCCAGAAACTACAGAGAGTGGTAAGAAAGAAATTACTTATTAGTACTTAGTTCTAGTCCCAGATCTACCAATAAGACACATAAACTTGGTCAAATCACTTGATTATTGAGTTTTGGTTCTGTCATCTAAAGGAGATGACAAAGATTTTTCCTAAGATCCATGATGATATCATTGATTATAATTAATTTATAACTTTTAGATTTGAAAATTGAGGAATGATTCTCCTTGGCTCTTTAAGAAAGATCTCCCTCTTTTCCACAACCAAAGATTTCTATGAGCCTCAGCTCTAACAAAAGCTTTATGTAATCACTTTCAGAATAAGTCAAAACCAGTTCTAGCTCTCTTAGCATCTTAGGGAGTTGTATGATGAAAACACTAACTGGGAGGTGTAAGATGGAGGGCTCTTGACCTATTTTATTTAACTGCATTCAAATCCAGAATTTATCTCTAAGCGAGGGACTGAAAATAAGAAGGTCTGTTTATTATCTTTCTCTGTGAAAACTTCTTTTACCTTTATCACCAAAGTTCCTAAGACATGGGGAAACACTGATTCAGAGCACAAAGTAATCCACATCTGTAACCCATTCTTCTCTTTTACACAAGTAGTATAAAACTTTTATTCAACTACCAATACTAATAGAAACATTAGTTTATATTTCCTGGTATATAATTCTGTGTATAAATATTTTAAACTCCTGCCCATGTTTAAATTCCTTGAGAAGACAGAGAATACTGCTTTTGTATTTATCAAGGTTCTATGCTCAATAATTGCATACTGAGTGATAGGTGTAGCAAATTCCACCCTTGCTGTTGGAGCTCAGTTTGGACCCAGCATTGATCAGTACCCAAAAGGGTAATTACTTCAGGCAGCCATACTTGAGACTTCCCTGGCAGTCCAGTGCTTAGAACTTCACGTTTCCACTGCAAGAAGTGGAATTCCTTGGGTGGGTTCAATCCCTGGTTGGGGAACTAAGATCCCACAAGCTGCATGGTGTGGCCAAAAAAAAGGTAGCCATTCTTTGTTGTTGAGTTGGTGCTATATCATATCTGAGATAAAAGCACTGAATCATCTCTCTGAATGAAGAAGTAGACCTGAGAACAAAAAAACAGTCTTTCCAATTCCTATTCTTATTCCCTGAAGCAGGCCTCTTCCTTCAGTCAGGAGATTAAAGGCCCTGGGGCTAGGCAGATTTTACCAGCTAATAGACTTCATGAAAGTTACCTACAGAATGAGGATGATAATATCTGCTCCACAGGGTTATTTTAAAGATGAAATGACACAGTTACAGTAGAGCTCAGTCATATCTGATTCTTTGCGGCCCCATAGACTGCAGCACACCAGGATTCCCTGTCCATCACCAATTCCCAGAGCTTGCTCATACTCCTGTCCATCGAATTGGTGATGCTATCCAACCATCTCCCTCTGTCGTCCCCTTCTCCCACCTTCAATCTTTCCCAGGATCAGGGTCTTTTCCAATGAGTCGTCCCATTAGGTGGCCAAAGTATTGGAGCTTCAGCTTCAGCACCAGTCTTTTCAATGAATATTCAGGACTGATCTCCTTTAGGATTTATCTTGCAGTCCAAGGGACTCTCAAGAGTCTTTTCCAACACCACAGTTCAAAAGCATCAATTTTCAGTGTTCAGCTTTATGGTCCAACTCTCACACCCATACATGACTACTGGAAAAACCATAGCTTTGACTATACGGACCATCATGTATGCCTACCCAGTACCTGACACTTTGTAAACATTCATTAAAGGCAGCTATTATTATTTTTACTAAAAACAGTTTGGTCTGGGTACTCCCTGATGGTATCTCGAACAAAGTGAAAAGAGCAGGAAATCCTCTTTCACACAACAGGGACAGGTTTGTACCCTGATCACTTAGGCGAAGCCAAGATACCTGCTTTATTATCTAGACCTTGAAGCAGACTTACTATCCTAGAGCTGTCATAAGCTCACATCCTGTCCTCATTAGTTCAGAGTTCAATGAAAGACGCAGAGCTACTGGCATCAAGTCAGTGACAGCTGGACAGACTTTAAGAAAATCTACTTATTTGACAAAATATTTATTGGGCACTGATATTGTGCCAAAGCATGAAGCATAAAACCCACAATAAGGAATTATGATAGAAAAATAACTTTTCCTGTGTTAAAAAAAATTAAAAACAGGGGACTTCCCTGGTGGTTAAAACTCCACACTTTCACTGCAGAGGGTACGGGTTTGACCTCTGGTTGGGGAACTAAGATCCCACATGCTGCATGGCACAGCCAAAAACAAACAAACAAACAAAAAAACATTTCAAATCAGAAATTTGAGCAAAACAAATACTAGTCATGCATTCATTCCGCATCACTTACCTGGCATTTAGAATAACAGAAAATAGGTATCTAGGTTGGTCTAATTCCAAAGAACCTAGAATTAGCATTCATCATTTCTGCTAGATCAGCACTTCTCAAAGTGTGCCTGGACACTTGCGACATTTTTCAGGAGCTCTGCTCTGCAAGGTCAAAATTATTCTCATAATAATTCTATAGTTTCATAACAGTTCATTTCTCTCTCATTCTCTTATAAGTGTACAGTGAAAATTTCCACAGCTTACATGACACATAGAAAGAGACTGAAGGCAGAATTGATGAGAATACAGCTGCTAGATGCCAAAGAGACTCAAAAATGTAAAATAATACTATTTTCACTTTTTTGTTGTTGTTTTGGGAAAGTGCTGAATAAGTTTTCATAAAGCATTAGTTAACATTACCAATACTATATATTGTTATTTATAAGCAAATGAGTAAATACTTAAAAATTTTTTTTAATTTCTAAAATGGTACATATTGATAGTTATTATCCATATAAATAAAAACTCTAGGGTTCTTGATCATTTTTAATAGTGTAAAGGAGTACTGATATACTAGTTGAAAACTACTGTCCTGGATAACATAGAGAACTCAAACTTATCTTGTGATTTTTTTTTGTTCAGTCCAAGATCAATCTGTTGCCCAAGTTTTAAATAATTTGAAGACTAGACTGCCCTTTGCCTGAAGATCTGAGTAAGTAGGCATTTAGTGGTCTACAGTGGCAAACTCCTCCTTTCCACCTGCCACACCAGGAACATGAGTCTAGTGATCCAAATCCTGATTGTAATATATCTGTTCTGCTCCATAGAGATCATTTCATTCTGCCCCTTTCTTGCCCTCCAGATACATGGTAGCAGCTGACCTAAGCCTGGGTTAATTTAAGATGAAATTACTCACCACTTTGCTCTTACATACTAAAGACAAGAGCTAGACCAACAATTCTTTTTGACCCACTGCAACATCATTGACGAATATGAACTATATACAAATATATTTGAAAGTCTAGATTGAGTTTCTCAACTAATGTATCATGGCAGGTAACACAGATGGACTATACTTTTTTCTTTTTTAAGGCTCGTTTACTTTTTAAAATATTTATTTATTTTATTTATAGCTGTGCTGGGTCTTTGCTGCTGCTTGGGCTTTTCTCTAGTTGTGGTGAGTGGGGGCTACTCTTTGTTGCAGTGCTCAGGCTTCTCACTGTGGTGGCTTCTCTTGTTGCAGAGCACAGATTCTAGAGTGCATGGGCTTCAGTAGTTGCAGCAGTGGGCTCAAGAGTTGTGGTTTCTGGGCTCTAGACCACAGGCTGAATACTTGTGCTACATGGGCTCAGCTGCTCCTCGGCATGTGGGGTCCTCCCAGATTAGAGATCCAACCTGTGTCTCCCGCACTGGCAGGCGGATTCTTTACCAGTGAGCCACCAGGAAAGCCCCTAGATGGGCTATGCTTATGTCAAGATGTTGCTCTCAGCTCTCAGGGTGGTACATGGGTGGATGGTAGCCAGAAACCCTGTCTGTAGCCTTTGGTCTCGTGTACCCATTGTGCATGCACATATTATTTTCTATGTGTGCAGCAACATGATTGAGTTGGGAAGCACTGGCTTAGATCAATTCTGGAAAAATACAAAAATGTCAAAACTGATATATAAAAAAGAAAAATAACCATCAAAGAAACTGAAATAGACAACAAGACGAAGACAGGAAAAATACAATAAAAAGAGAAAGGTCTTATACAGACTGATGAAGATGGCATATCATTAAATGAAGAGTACTGAGTAAATATTTTGAACCTGAATGCTGCCCCCATCCATCTTACACACACACGGAGAGATGAAAACTGAGATATTTAAAGGTAAATGTATAGACCCATAGAAAACATTCAGAAAACAAAGATCATGGCATCCGGTCCCATCACTTCATGGGAAATAGATGGGGAAACAGTGGAAACAGTGTCAGACTTTATTTTTGGGGGCTCCAAAATCACTGCAGATGGTGACTGCAGCCATGAAATTAAAAGACACTTATTCCTTGGAAGGAAAGTCATGTCCAATCTAGATAGCATATTCAAAAGCAGAGACGTTACTTTGCCAACAAAGGTCCGTCTAGTCAAGGCTATGGTTGTTCCAGTGGTCATGTATGGATGTGAGACTTGGACTGTGAAGAAGGCTGAGTGCCGAAGAATTGATGCTTTTGAAGTGTGGTGTTGGAGAAGACTCTTGAGAGTCCCTTGGACTGCAAGGAGATCCTACCAGTCCATTCTAAAGGAGATCAGCCCTGGGATTTCTTTGGAAGGACTGATGCTAAAGCTGAAACTCCAGTACTTTGGCCACCTCATGCGAAGAGTTGACTCATTGGAAAAGACTCTGATGCTGGGAGGGATTGGGGGCAGGAGGAGAAGGGGACGACAGAGGATGAGATGGCTGGATGGCATCACTGACTCAATGGACGTGAGTCTGAGTGAACTCCGGGAGTTGGTGATGGACAGGGAGGCCTGGTGTGCTGCAATTCATGGGGTCACAAAGAGTTGGACATGACTGAGCAACTGAACTGAACTGAACTGAACTGATAGAAAACAAATTCAGAAAGTCCTTCCCCTTTACAACTGAATGCTTTTTCCTTCCTTCCATCTTTCCTTCCTCTCTTTCTGGCCACGCCACTTGGTTTGTGGGATTCTCTGATCAGGGACTGAACCCACACTCTCAGCTGTGAAAATACAGCAGAGTTCTAACCGCTGGACTGCCAGGGAATTCCCTACAATTGAATTCTTAATAAACCAATCACATAAAAAATTTGAGCAGCTTCTGTAGAGTTGAAAGGGAAGGAGAAAGTAAAAAAGATACTCAGGCAGAGGGAATAGCATGTGCTAAAGAAGAGATAAGAAAGGGCTTAGAAAACTATGCAGTGTGCAGATTGGGAGTGGGGGTGGTGACAGATAGGAGAAAAACTATACAAGCAGTTAGGGGCCAGATCACAGGTGCCTTACATGTTATGTGAAGCTTGAACAGTTGATGGAGAGTCACTGGAAAGATTTTAGGCTATTGTAAAAAATCCATGCTAGATGTAATGAAGCACTGAACTAAGGCTACAGAAATCGAAAGGCAAGGTTGGATTCAACCCAAGAGATGGCAAGAAAGTGAAACTGATAGAACTTGGTGACTGGGTAGATATAAGGATCAAAAGAAAAATGAAAAATCAAGGGTGCCTTCTATGTTTCCAGATTGGGAAACTAAGTTGATTATGATGCCTCAACCAAGTAGAGAATAAGATAAGAAAAGCAAATTTAGGAGTGAAAGATGAGTTGTCTGTATACTGAATTTGAAGTACTTGTGGAACACTGAAATGCAACAGTCTGGTAAGGCAAATAAACCTGGAAAAGGGGGCTTAAGATAACATATACACAAAGATATGAGAAAGAAGAGAGAGAATGAGAATACAGGTGGTAGCTAAAATTATGAGGGTGGATTGACTGCATAAGAAAGGAATATAAACTAAAAAGAGAACGAAGGTAAGAATACTAGGAAACACAACATAAAAGGTGAATTTAGGTGGTGGGAAGGTCAGAGGGGGAGTCGTGTCAAATGAGGCAGAGATCAAGTAAGACAAGAATTTCAGTATCCACTGGATTTGGCAATTTGGAGACCAGTGATAACCTTCACCAAATAAATTCCAGTGAAATGGAGACTCTAAAGGACAGGAATGAGTTAGAGCAGTAAAAATATAAAGAAGAGAAAAAAAGAAGTGGAAATAGCTAGGGCTCTCTCACAAATCTTGACTAAGAAGAGAAAGGAATATCTTCACTTAGTGCAACAGAACCACTTTATCTAAAACTAATATCCCTGTGCTTTAGATCCATTCTCTTCCTGATCAGAAATTTCATTCTATTTAGTCCTCTTTTTTTCCTATTATTTTCAGCTTTGTTCTCTACTTGTTTCTTCTCAGACCTTGAATATGCTCAAGTTTTCCCAACCTAAAACAGCTCTTCCTGTCCCTCACAGCCTTTGGCTCTCACCATCTCACAAAGAAAGTTCTTGAAAAAGTTCTCTCCTCATGACTTCTCTTCTAACTCCTACTCATTCCTGAACCCTCCTATGTCTCTCATCTGGCTTCAGTCCATATTACTCCACTGAAGCTGCTCTTGCCAAAGTCGTTAATGATCTTACTGTGAAATCAAACAGATACTTTTCAGGCCCACATCTTACCTGACGACTCAGTGCCATTTGACGTTATTGAGCATGCTCTCCCCCTTGAAATGCTCTTTTCTCTTAGCTTCCTTTCTGTCACACTTTTCCCAGTAGAACTAGATTTTTTAGTATGCACTGCTAGTTTGGACAATGTGCTATGCACTTTGGAGAAGTTATTTACTTTTCTGGTTGTTTCAGTTTTTTCATCTGTAAATGAGGAATAACAACACTATCTACCTACTTCATAAAGTTACTATGAAGATTTAATGTTCAGTACTTAGAATGGTGGCTGGGACAAAGTGAGTACTTAGTAAATGCTAACTACTGATATTTTCAGGGGCTTCCCAGTTGGCTATGTGGTAAAGAATCCATCCACCTGCCAATGCAGGCAAATCGCCTCACCTTGCTGGCTCCTCACCGCCTGCATCTGGGCGGCTACCCCTCTTCCCAGGAGGTGATGTCCACATGTATGCACTGATATGATCAAATACTATATGGCTATCATACCTCATCTTCTTTTGGGTTTCTTCTTCCTTTTCGTTGTTTTTCAGTTGCTAAAGGTAGCTCGTGCTCAGCTGTGTCCAACTCTTTGTGACCATAGGCTGTAGCCCTCTAGGCTGCTCTGTCCATGGGATTTTTCCCAGGCAGGAATATTGGAATGTGTTGCCATTTCCTCTTCCAGAGATCTTCCCAACCCAGGGATCGAACTCACATCTCCTGCTTGGCACGTGAATTCTTTACTGCTGAGCCACAAGGGAAGCCCTTAGTTGCTAAGTCCTGTCCAATTCTTCTACGACCCCGTGGACTATAGCCGGCCAGGCTCCTCTGTCTACAGGATTTCCCAAGCAAGAATACTGGAGTGGGTTGCCACTTCCTCCTCCAGGAAATCTTCCTGACCCGGGGATTGAAGCTGCATCTCCTGCTTGGCAGACAGATACTTTATCACACTGAGCCACCTGAGAAGCCTGCCTTTTCCAAAAACAGTTTCCTCAGGGTTCCATGCAGATTCTTACTTTATTCTATACACTCATCCTGGGTGATCTGAGTCAATTATGGCAGACAGTCTGTATGGTTCACAGAGCACCCCTGAGATACACTCTGGGGGCCCATAAAATCAAAACTGTTTTCCTAATACTATTAAGACATTATTCGCCTTTGTTATGGTGTTGACATTTGCAACGATCATGCAAAAAGAGCAATGGTGGATACACTTACAGAACCTGAACACAAATCAAAGCAGTGGCAGCCAACTGTAGGAGTAATTACTATATTCTTTCTTGCTATAGCCTCTTGGTTAACAACGATGCCAGTTTCACTAAAGCATGCCCTTGATGAAGCAATACAAATGATTAATTTTATTAAATGCCTACTCTTGGGACTTCCCTGGTGGTTCAGTGGCTAAGACTCCATGTTCCCAAAACATGGGGCCCAGGTTCAATCCCTGGTCAGGGAACTAGATCCCACATGCTGCATGGGATTTTTTTGCATGCCACAAGAAGATCAAAGACTCCACATACCACAACTAAAACTCAGAGCAGCCAAATAAATAAACAAAATTTTTTTTTTTTTAAGCCAATCCTTGGGTACATTTTAAAAAAAGTAGTCTGCGATAAGATGGGAAGTACACAGAAAGCACTTTTACTGCATACCGAGGGATATGGCTGTCTCAACGAAATGCACTTGTTTGACTGAATTGTATGTTCAACTAAATCACTTTTTTCAAAGAACACCATTTTTACCCACAAGAATGACTGACAGAAAAACTAAGGTTATTCAGGACCTGCGTACTTAAGATACATTTTCTTAAAAGTGAATGAAAAGAGCCTGTTGCTTAAACAAAAACAAACATTCTTTCCATTGGTAAAATTCAAGCTTTTAAGTGACAGTTTGAATTTTAGAGAATTCATATCTGCCTTTGAGCTCGACAACATCCCAATACATACTTCAAGGCTTTTCTAATGAGACTGTTACAATGAGATTAACTATATGATTTTTATTAGTACCATATTATGAAATGTACATTTAAAAGATTTGTATAACTTAGGGAACCAGTATTTTTTCACGTGACCAATACATGACATCCATACAAAGTGTATGACAGACTGGTGGATTTTAACCTGAATGAAAAGCTCAATGATATGGTTTCAGATTCCACAATGCAACCAACCTTTCTTGTGTTTTGGCATAACAGCAAAGATGAAATACTTTCCCTTTCCAATAACATCTGTGTAAAGTCAGCTTTTACTTATATACTTCAACCAAACCAACATATTACAAGGAATTGAATGTAGAAGCCAGAGAGGAAAATCCAGCTATCTTCTACTAAGCTAGACATCAAAGAGATCTGCAAAAATATAAAACCAATGTTCTTCTCACTGAATTTTTTTTGTCTGGAAAATTATCTTTCAAAAATATGTTGTTTATGTTAATGTAATAGGCTTATCTTTGTTATTTTTAATGAAATAATAAGTATATCTCTTAAATTTCTCAATTTTGATTTCAAATATGAAAACATTGATAGGTATATGTAACCCACATTTAGAAAACCTTTTTGGGATCCTCAAACAGTTTTTAAGAGTAAAAAAAAAAATAATGCTGAGAACAAAAGATTTACAAATTTCTAAATTATACTATTTATTCATTTACATGCAGTTGACTCCTAGCCATATATTATTTTGTATATTCCCTAAACATATGCATCCATATCAGTGTATTTTTCTGAGTAAATTCTTAAGAGGACAGGATTTGCTATGCAAGCACATATATGTGCTTGCTGTGTACGAGGTACTGCACTTCTCAGGGATGCCTATACCACCAAATCCAAAATTTCTTGCATGGTCCATGCACAAGTAATCTTTGCAGGTTTTTTAAGGACTTTTTTTTTTTTAATTGGCCAATTTGCTCTTAAAACAAAGCAGAAACAAACTACAAAAAAGAAAACCTTTATGACATATACTATCCTAAGCCACCACAAGGCATATACTGGATTATACCAGACTATTCTTCACTCCCATTGCCATCAGTTAGCTTCACTTAGATCTATAAGAATTAAGATGATTAATAACTGTGCAATTGGATGAACCTACTTGGTACTGTCATGAGAAAAGAAGGATCAACATTCTACTTATACCTTAACCTTATTATGAAGGAAATAAGTCTCGAGATTAAGAATTACTTAGAGTATATATTAAAATGTTTCACTAACACAAACTAATTTAAGACTAAGTTGTAGTTTTATTATAGAGTAGCTAATGAATATTTTATAGAGCAGCAGTTCTCAAAATATTGCTGGAGAACTGCTGTGTGTCAGTGAGTGTGTTCTTGCTCAGCTATGTCGAACTCTGCGACCCCATGGACTGTAGCCCACAAGGCTACTCTGTCCATGGGATTTTCCTGGCAAGAATACTGGAATGGATTGTCATTTCCTTCTCGAGGGGATCGTCCCGAACCAGGGATCAAACCCATGTCTCCTACTATACCACTTCGTCATCTGGAGAACAGCTGCAGTTCCCTAAGACTCTCACTGTTTCATAACTCTTCCTTTTCCAACTACGTACATACGTTTTATTTCATTAAACATATTCACCTTTTTTAAGTGGATGAACGCTGGGCTGGAAGAAGCGCAAGCTGAAATCAACATTGCCGGGAGAAATATCAAAACCTCAGATATGCAGATGACACCACCCTTGTGGCAGAAAGTGAAGAGGAACTAAAAAGCCTCTTGGTGAAAGTGAAAGAGGAGAGTGAAAAAGTTGGTTTAAAGCTCAACATTCAGAAAACGAAGATCATGGCATCTGGTCCCATCACTTCATGGGAAATAGATGGGGAAACAGTGGAAATAGTGTCAGACTTTATTTTTTTGGGCTCCAAAATCACTGCAGATGGTGACTGCAGCCATGAAATTAAAAGACGCTTACTCCTTGGAAGAAAAGTTATGACTAACCTAGATAGCATATTCAAAAGCAGAGACGTTACTTTGCCAACAAAGGTCCGTCTAGTCAAGGCTATGGTTTTTCCAGTGGTCATGTATGGATGTAAGAGTTGGACTGTGAAGAAGGCTGAGCGCCGAAGAATTGATGCTTTTGAACTGTGGTGTTGAAGACTCTTGAGAGTCCCTTGGACTGCAAGGAGATCCAACCAGTCCATTCTGAAGGAGATCAGCCCTGGGATTTCTTTGGAAGGACTAATGCTAAAGCTGAAACTCCAGTACTTTGGCCACCTCATGCGAGAGTTGACTCATTGGAAAAGACTCTCATGCTGGGAGGGATTGCGGGCAGGAGGAGAAGGGGGCGTCAGAGGATGAGATGGCTGGATGGCATCACTTAATTCGATGGACATGAGTCTGGGTGAACTCTGGGAGTTGGTGATGGACAGGGAGGCCTGGCGTGCTGGGATTCATGGGGTCGCTAAGAGTCGGACACGACTGAGTGACTGAACTGAACTGAACTGAATTATACTACTTAATTTGCTTAAACCAGAAACACAAATGCATGCCAAATAATAGATAGACTAGTAGTATTAGTATTAGTTGCTCAATTGTGTCCAACTTTTTGTGACCCCATGGACTGTAGCCTGCCAGGCTCCTCTGTCCATGGGATTCTCTAGGCAAAAATACTGGAGTGGGTTAGATAACAGTTAACAAAAAGCTCTTTCTTAAGAAGTTTTTACCATCCTTCATAATTCAAGAAACAAGTGCTTGTGGGATATTAAGCCTATATTTCAGTTAATAATGTTAAAAGGAACCATGTCCACCTCTTCCAAACTCCCATGACTTAATCCTGTGCACACACTCATTACTCTATTTTAACCACTGTTTTTCTTGTTCTCTTCCTGCAGGCAGGCACTATGACTTACTTTTTCACTCTTGGCACACAGTTTGATATCTGATATACACTAAGTTCTCAATACATAATCATTGAAGAATGAACAGATGAACAAATGGGTAAAAATTTAATTCTCAACTAAAAAGGTAAAGTGTTTCAAGGAAATGTGCCACCTGTCCTCCTGAGTCATAAGATAACCTACCAGCTCCATGTCAGAGGTCACTGATTTCTGGAGAATCAGTAGAAATTGAAATTAACTAATTTCATTCTGTAACTGGAGACTTCCCCCAATAAGTATTAAACACAACCACAATAATGTGATTTAGTTTGAGACCCTATGTGCCTATAATTGAGACTTCTTACAAATGCTGACACTAACCCAGAGCTACAGACTATAAGTAATACCCTTTTTAAGAAACTCCATAGTTTTGAGAAGAATATAATAGTGTGGTTATTCTTATTGCCTTATCAGGGCTGTGTAGCACTTCATGTACTTGACAAACTTGTTTGTTTACACATTAACTACTCTGATTGAGGTGATATATAAAAAACAACTCTAAAGCAATATTTGGCTAGAATGCACGGTTAACCAACAATGACTCAAAACAGACTATACCTATTTAACTCATTCAGAAGAAGATTTACATTCAAAAAAATCCATTACTATAAATTTTTTTTTTTTTTTTAAGAAAGCCCCATTGTTTAAGTTTGGCCCAATAAACCCAGGACAAATCACATTCTGGTGCTAGAAAATTGAATCAAATGTGAATCTATATTAAAATTCTCTTCTTGATTATTAATACTTGTTTGAATGACTATCATCAACACTGGTCAACAGAAATAATGTGTTGTCAGCAGAAATCACTGTGTCAACAGAAATAATTTAAAATCTTCTAACAGCCACTTTTAAAAAAGTAAAAAAGAAACAGGTGAAATTAATTTTGAAAATATACTTTGTTTAACTCGATATATCCAAAATATGATCATGTCAATATGCAATCAGTGTTAAAAATTGAGGTATTTTACATTCTTTTTTTTTCTCCTGCACTAAGTCTTCAAAATTTGGTGTGTATTTTATAATTAGATCACATCTTAATGCTGACCAGTTGCATCTGAAACCCCTCAAAGCTAGTAGCTATTGTACTAGCTGGTGGCCACTATACTGGAGACCACAGCAGTAGGTAATTCACAGAGAATTCTTCATATCTAGGAAAACTGGTTTCAGATTTTTTTTTTGTTAGTTAAAAGTGACTATGGTTAACTCCTTTCGCAGTAACATCCCAATTAACTTTCCCAAAGATAAAGTAGGAGTAGATTTAAGTACAAGAGCCCAAAACTCAGTGAATTCTTTAGAAGGCAGCTTTATCTGCCTAAAACTATCTCTGATGAGAAAGTCAAAATAGGTACAGCTCCCCTTCCCACTCTAGAGGAAAGGTACAGACTTCCCTTGATGCCGCCTCTTCATTAATTTCTTCTTTACCCATCTAGGAGACCCTCGTTTTCTGACTCAGGAAGTGGCTAAGGCAAAAATATCTGACGTGTTTCTTTTCTGTGATGAATATACTGTCACCGGGAACCTGACCTTAGTCGTGACAGTATTCAGGGTTGTCTGCAGAACTTCAACACCAACTGCACAGAAAGGGCTGGGGAAAGTCTTCCAAGAGAGGAAGGCTTCTGATTATCTGGAGCTTAGTAGGAGGCAGATTCTCAGATAAGGGCAGAGTTACATAGGCTTTTTCAATCTCACTCTGCTGGATCTGTAAACCTGATTTACAATTCAATAAAGCCCAAAAGAATATATTTAGGAATGCAGTGGAATGGGCAGTCTCCCTTACAACCTAGTCAGCAGCTGTATCCATTCTTCCCAAAGTACCTCTCCAGTCTGGAGGACCAATTCTGCGTCACAATGTTGGAACATGACATGGACCTAGAAGGAGGGCAGCAGGTCTGCTAGAAAGAGGAAAAGTTCTTCCTCCACTCAAAGGAAGTGGAGAAGAATGGGGGAAAGAAAAAAGAAAAGGCAGTATACAGCAGAGGCAGCCAGGCTTACAAGAGGAAGATGAAATGAGTGGCTAAAAAATGTGTATAAACACGCGCACGCGCGCACACACACACAAGAGTCACTGCTTTTGTTTCTAGTTACAAGACAGGACTATACATGAGTCTATTTAGTGCCCTGTGCCACAGAATGGTATTGAGAAAGCTCCTTTCTCAATATGCCAGTGAGGTTGCCTTGGAGGTAACGAGAGAAAAGGGGATTGGAATAATAAATGAGCAGCAAGGAGAGGTATAATCTATCTTCTGTATAATTTACAAAACAATTATCTCTGGCAACATAAAGCTCCTACTGCAATACCATATTCAAAATAAATGACCCCTATGTAGCTCTGATGATATCAATATTAAGTCTCAAGCTCATATTTGAACCCAAGGAACAAGTGCTCAGGGACTATGTAGACATTAAATTTCAAACAATTTTACCTTTAAGATCCAATTTATGAAAAAAAAAAAAAAAAAGATCCAATTTATGAACATGCCAGACCTAGCTTGGACTATTCATTCTCTCAAGTCTCAATCATTAACATAATATTATAACAAGTTTTAAAGAACAGGTGGAAGAGTTTCTTATCTCTCTTTTGATAGGATAAAAGGGTGGCATGAGTGTGTGCATGGGTAGTGGGGAGAAAAAAGAAACCACAGAAAGGTGCCCAACATGCAAATATAGTATGGTGAAATTTAAGGAAAAAAGGAATTAGTTTCGTCTCTCTCAGTCAAGACAAACATCTATTGCATGCTGAAGATCTAGATTCTGTTTACTCCTCTGGGTATCTGAGTAGATGAGGGTGGATCCTTCTCAAACATTCAATCAGTATTTACTGACCACATGCCACATCTAAGGTATTTTACAAGGTGCAAGCCACCACAATACAACCACTCAGCAGAGGCCCACAAAGGAAAGCCTCTATTCTGGGGTAGGACATAATCTACCATCTGCAGTTCTTTAGTGAAATGGCTAGATACACTTTATTTATGGTCAGGTGGCTTTCAAATCATCCCTATCAGATGAGGCTGCAGCTCTCCAGGGAATGTGGGAACTTAAAAAAATAAACGCTCTGTGTAGCTGATGAGAAGAAAAAGTAAGAATAAACTATAAACTCTATTTATTCTCTAGGATATTCTTAAAACAGAGATAATTTATCAAAGTGCATAGTGTAAGACATTAAAATATGCAGGACAATTTGAAGCAACAAATGCAAAGTTCAAGTCAAACACATTATATTAACCAAGAATAAGATGAACATGGATCTGTTCTCCAAATCCTAGAATACTAGGAACAGCAGTATTAAATCTTAATTCTCGAAGGGAAGTTTAAAGTGGCCATATAGTACAGCGGAAGGAGAATGGGGCTGAGAAAAACAATCTGAATCTTGGTTCCACCTCCTCCTTCAGGTGAGTATGCAACATGTGAAAAGCTGAAAATGTTTCTAAGCCTTAAGTTTACTGTTTATATAAAAGGAAGCTGGAGTTCTAGTTCTTACAGCCTATGGTTATCATATGAATCATTTTTAGAAACTAAGTAGTTAGGACTTGAGAAAGAAGAAAACGTAGGAAAGAGACTGATCCAGTACTTTAGCTGTAAATTCTATTGCTAACTAAAGTGGTTAGATCTTAAAGAGAAACAAAATAGCAAGAATGTGGCTAGGGTTAAACTTTCCTAAGATCAAACATGAGATGAACAAGGTACCTATTCTTACTATCCAAGAAATACCATACTAGAATGCTCTCACATCAGTATTCCCACCCATCCCTTCTCCCCTGACACTGGAGCACCATAGAAACATTCGGATAGAATTCCCGCAGGTAAAAAGGATCCTTTCCAGTGGCGGTGCCAGGGGATATGTAAGTCTTCACAGTCACCTGGGGAAACTCTTTGGAAATTTGAATATATATCCAAGTTTATATAAAATCAGTATTTATAAGCAACAAGTTATCTCCTCTTACCACTAACTTGGGGAAAACTTCCATATTGTTAAACATTTATATGAAAAGCAGAGAATCTTTTGCCTAGGATGATGAACTTTTTTTTTTCTTTCCTGAACTGTGTATTTCCTTTTTGGTCATTATACTTTCTCTTTTTTTTTCAGCTCTCATACACAGATGCTATGATGGAGGGTACCTGGACCTAGTTTACTCCTAAGAGGGACAAGTGGTTTGTGCCTCCACCTCAGGAACACTTAATATAATGACTATACTTAAAGAATTGTAATGCTAAGTTGCCGAGGACCCAGAAAAGGCATTTGGTTCTTTTGGCTTCATTTGCTTCAGTTAAAAGAATCTTTATTTTTACACTTAAACCTTTGGTAGAGCACTCTGATGAAAATACATAAACACTGTGAATAAACGGATGGATGGTGGGTAACACATAACACATTTTTTTTTTCACATAACACATTTTTGTGTCAGAAATAGTGGGCAAAGAAGTAATCCAAAACAGATTAATATTAATTTTTCAGACAGTAACAGAGTAGTCTATCTGCAATATATGCCCATCCTCGAAAGGGCATTATTGCTCTAGATACTGGCCAAAAGAAAGAAAGATGTCAAAAAAAAAAAAAAAAAGAAAGATGTCAAAGTTCCACCCTCATTACCTGAGACCTATGTAAAAAGTCACCTTTCCAGGCGGGGTGAGTAGGCTTGATCAAAATCACCCACAGCTACAAGTTCACACTGTAAAATCACCACCACATCAAGTCCTCAGTTAGTATCTTTATCTTAGCAGTCAGGAGCCGCTCAAAGAAAAGTGAAAACACTTCTGTCAAGAACACATGGTCGCTGAGAAGCTGGCTCAACGCAACAGGCTTACAAGCCCTAAGGCTGTCCATCCTTTCAGTATGATCACTCCTCCTCCCATTTCAGGCCTCCAAGGCCCTTTCTGCAACTCATTTGACACCTTTTCGCGCTCTGGAAACCTCAGGCTCCACCACACCCTGCCAGATTTCTACTCCTACGAGCTCTGGTACAACTTTACTGAAACACACACACACAAACACACACACACGTCCAAGAGCTGACGAACCAAGGCTTAGGGCCTAACTAATCCCGTGCCTCTCAATTCCCAGAAACTAAAGTGCCCTCACAAATCTTAGCTTCCCATGAACCCGCTCCTTTCAGCTTGGCTCTTGACGGCCCCAACTAGTTCTGGTTCTCTTAGCCCTTTCTTGTTTCCCGCCTCGGGTTCTCGGTCGCAGCTCACATTCAACCTGTTTCCTGGTCTGCAGAATCCTTGAAGGTTGGGGAGAGGCCTATGAGACACCCCCGCAAGTGACCTCCGGGCTCTACAACTAAATGGGTCCAGCGTCCCCTGCGACTCTCACTCTTTTAATGACCAAGCCCCAAACTCCCTGTCTTTACCTAGGCTCCACGACCACCGCGGCCACCCTCCCGAGCATCTCCCGCGCGGCCCGGACTCTCCCAGGCCCCTGCTTCCGGGCTTTCCTGCAATTCGTCTTCCGGTCCCGGACCTCGGTCTTTCGCCTTGGACCGGCTTCACCAGCCCGCGCCCCCGGCCCTTCGCACCGCTCGCCCGCGGGCTCTCACCGCTCGAAGAGCAGCCTCACGGAGAACACTCCCGCCGCCAGTGGGAACACCGAGAGGATGTGCCGGGCCCGCGGGTAGCCGTAGCCGTCGCCCTGCCCCTCGAAGTTAGCCCAGCTCACGTTCTGGGGCAGCCAGAAGCGCTCGCTCCACAGCCAGCCCCACAGCAGGCCCAGGGCTCCCGCCGCCGCTGTCGCCATCTTACACCCGCCCCGCGGCCCCAGCCGCCACAGCTTCAGCTGCCGCCACAGCCAACGGAACCCGCGGGGAGGCGGCCCCGGGGCGGGGCCGGACCGGCGGCCACCCTCTTCCGGCCCCTTCTCATCCACTCCACGTCTCAGCCCGCCTCCTCCGCGAGGCTGGGCCTCTTCACCGCCCATCCCGCCTCCCCGCCCACCTTCCTCTCTGCAGCTTCCCCCGCCGCCTCTTCTCGGGACTCCGCCCCCTAGTCCCAACCACTCCCCTCCCTTTCCCGCCCCGCCTCCACCCAGCCCTGGCCCCACCCCCGAGGCACTCAACTCTGGTCTCACCCTTTTCCTCCTCCCTCTCTCTCGTCATGCTATGGCTACACCCCTTATTTCAGGCATGGCTCCTTTATGGGGACATTTTTCTCAGTCCAGCCAGCTTAAAACGATATCTGCTCCTTGGAAGGCCATGTCTCTCTCTCTCCCTCCCGCTCCCAGCCCCATTTCTCACTAGGGTTTATCTCCATCTCAGCTGGTCCCGCCTATCAGCAGCGTTCTTTCTGCTTTCTCTCCCTTTTCTCTCCACACTTTCTCTCCCTTCTTGCCTCTCCACGATCTCAACCCACTTTCACTGTATATCGCTTAAAGTGGGCTTTCAAAAAAAAAATTCTTTTATTCTCATGGGAAAAGGAAATAGAAGGTATATAAAGGGAAAAGATGTTGATGACCAACGTTTAATGAAGTTTACTATATGCCAGGAACTGCACTAAACGTTTTACACACAGTATTTAACTTCCTCATTCTATGAAGTGGGTGTTTTATTCACTATTTTATGAATAAGTAAACTGAGGTCCAAAGAGTAGCTTGCCCGAGGTTATATAAACAAGTGGTAGAGGTGAGCTTCAGAACTGGAAAGTCTTTAGACTCCAAAACCCTGAGGCTTTATCCGACAAACTTCCTTAATTCTACATTTCCACATTGAACATTGACCTCTTTTGTGAATCTACATAAACAGTGAGGGGAGCCATAGGCAAGAAACCTTCAAAACACTGAACTCTAAATTGTTCCTCAACTGCTGGAGAACCTGAACCCTGGGTGCCACCCATTCAAACCTAGCTACAAGCTTAATTACCACATGCTACCTAGAATGATCTGAAAAAAGATTATAGAACTAATCTTGTTTATAGACAGAGTATCTTTATTCCAATAGGCATGCTTGCAGCAGAAGGTAGAGTTTCAAAGGGAACAGAAGAAGAGAAATAAAAGGAGCCACCTTAAAGAACAGACTAAAAGATGTGCTTTAATTCCAGTGGTTCTCAAGCCTTAAGTGTGCTACAGCTTAGACATTAGCTTGTTCCATCTCCTACATCCAGTCCCATCACTTCATGGCAAACAGATGGGGGAAACAGTGGAAACAGTGAGAGACTTTATATTTTGGGGCTCCAGAATCACTGCAGATGATGACTGCAGCCATGAAATTAAAAGACACTTGCTTCTTGCAAGAAAAGCTATGACCAACCTAGATAGCATATTAAAAAGCAGAGACACAAAGTATATAGTGTCCTATATACTTTGTGCATTCATTACTTTGTAAAATAGGGAATTATGTCTTGGTAGGTTGCTGAAAGAATTTTCTGAGGATAATACCTGTGAGTCAGCCGTATCTGATTTTCTGTAGTAGTTTTAAGAGATCCCTGTGGAGGACTATAGAGATGGATGGGACCACTCCGCACCTTTGCTTAATCAGTGTCAGGGAAACACCCTGGGAAAAACATTTGTGAGGTTGGTCATCCGCCTCTATTTTTATCTGCCCCAGAATTAAGAGCTGCACTTTCAGCAGGGAAGATGAGTGCTAGGACAAGCATGGCCCTGGCATCTCAATAGCTATTTCTGGTCCTGAGATGGGGCACGTGGACAGGGAGATGTAGAGAGTGAGGAAGCCCCCTCGTGATCCAGGAAACTGTGAAGAGCATATGCTTATCTTCTTATCTCCTTTCTCTTTCACCCTTAAGCATCTTCTCATGACCTTTGACTTTTTTTTGTAGTCATCCTTGTTTTTTTGCTGTTGTTGACTTAACTAGATATTAAAAGGAGCAAAAGGATAAAAAATAAATAAATAAATAAATAAAAAATAAAAAGCAGAGACATTACTTTGCCAACAAAGGTCCATCTAGTCAAAGCTGTGGTTTTTCCAGTAGTCATGTATGGATGTGAGAGTTGGACTATAAAGAAAGCTGAGCACCGAAGAATTTATGCTTTTGAAATGTGGTGTTGGAGAAGACTCTTGAGAGTCCCTTGGACTGCAAGGAGATCCAACCTGTCAATCCTAAAGGAAATCAGCCCTGAATATTCATTGGAAAGACTGATGCTGAAGCTGAAACTCCAATACTTTGGCCACCTGATGCGAACAACTGACTCATTTGAAAAGACCCTGATGCTGGGAAAGATTGAAGGCGGAAAGAGAAGGGGACGACAGAGGATGAGATGGTTGGATGGCATCACAGACATGATGGACATAAGTTTGACTAAGGTCCAGGAGCTGGTGATGGACAGGGAAGCCTAGAGTGCTGCAGTCTATGAGTTTGCAAAGAGTTGGACATGACTGAGCGACTGAACTGATCTCCTACATAGAGAATTTGCTAAAAGTTTGCTAAAAGTTTCCTGGGCTCCATCCAAAGTTTTGATTCAGGAAGTTCAGGGTAGGCCCAGGAATGCGTATTTCTAACAAACTCAGAGGTCATGCCACTGCTGCTAGTCTAAAACCATGCCTGAAACCGTTTTCATCCAAACTCAAATAGTTTTGATGGTAACTACCTTATATTCAAGATAAAACAAAGAACATACTAACTTCCTGTAGGCCTGTATAAGGCCACAGGAACTTATACACCATGATCTTGGTCTTAAGACCTATTCCCAGAAAAACACTTGTAACATTCCTCAACCTCTTGGTTGTAAGAAAACATATTGCTGACGAAATATGTGAGAACAAACTTAGTATAGGTCTCACTTAGGCCAGGGGCGATTTGACCTGCAAGCTGACAGAACTAAGTTGGCCCTTGTAGCAAGTCATGAACAGAGTCTCCTTAATCATTTCAGGTCCCAAAGCAGGCCTTTTCCTGCTTCACCAACAGAAAAATTCACGTCATTCTACTGTCAACCTTGACATAGTCCAAGAAGCTGCCTTCATTCAGAGAGCTGAGAGAATAAATGCTTTTTGTTTGGCTGTAGGTGCTTTTGTTTTCTAAGAATATTTAGTATCATCTGGACCATTCCAAAGCCTTTGACTGTGTGGATCACAATAAACTGTGGAAAATTCTGAAAGAGATGGGAATACTAGACCACCTGACCTGCCTCTTGAGAAACCTATATGCAGGTCAGGAAGCAACAGTCAGAACTGGACATGGAACAACAGACTGGTTCCAAATAGGAAAAGGACTACGTCAAGGCTGTATATTGTCACCCTGCTTATTTAACTTATATGCAGAGTACATCATGAGAAACGCTGGGCTGGAAGAAGCACAAGCTGGAATCAAGATTGCCAGGAGAAATATCAATAGCCTCAGATATGCAGATGACACCACCCTTATGGCAGAAAGTGAAGAGGAACTAAAAAGCCTCTTGATGAAAGTGAAAGAGGAGAGTGAAAAAGTTGGCTTAAAGCTCAACATTCAGAAAACGAAGATCATGGCATCTGGTCCCATCACTTCATGGCAAATAGATGGGGAAACAGTGGAAACAGTGTCAGACTTTATTTTTTTGGGCTCCAAAATCACTGCAGATGGTGATTGTAGCCATGAAATTAAAAGATGCTTACTCCTTGGAAGGAAAGTTATGACCAACCTAGATAGCATATTGAAAAGCAGAGACATTACTTTGCCAACAAAGGTCCGTCTAGTCAAGGCTATGGTTTTTCCAGTGGTCATGTATGGATGTAAGAGTTGGACTGTGAAGAAAGCTGAGTGCCAAAGAATTGATGCTTTTGAACTGTGGTATTGGAGAAGACTCTTGAGAGTCCCTTGGACTGTAAGGAGATCCAACCAGTCCATCCTAAAGGAGATCAGCCCTGGGTGTTCTTTGGAAGGAATGATGCTAAAGCTGAAACTCCAGTACTTTGGCCACCTCATGTGAAGAGTTGACTCACTGGAAAAGACTCTGATGCTGGGAGGGATTGTGGGCAGGAGGAAAAGGGGACGACAGAGGATGAGATGGCTGGATGGCATCACCGACTCAATGGACGTGAGTTTGAGTGAACTCCGAGAGATGGTGATGGAAAGGGAGGCCTGGTGTGCTGCGACTAATGGGGTCGCAAAGAGTCGGACACGACTGAGCGACTGAACTGAACTGAACTAGTCATTCTCTTGATATAAGAATATCCTTTTATTGTATTGATTATGGAACTAATTCTTGTCTCCACTCTCTATACTTATATCTATCTTAGCCCTTGAAAGGCAAGGAAAAATTCTTCCCAGGATAATTGCAGTCCTCACATACCTATATATGGTGACATACTCAACTCAGTGGTAAAGAATTTGCCTGCAATGAGGAGACACAGGAGATGCGAGTTCAATCCCAGGGTAGCGAAGATCCCCTGGAGGTGGAAATGGCAACCCATTCCAGTATTCTTGCCTGGAAAATTCCATGGATAGAGCAGCCTGCTGAGCTACAGTACATAGGGTTGCAAGGAGTTGGACACAACTGAGCAGGCACACACTCAACTGATACCCTCTAAATGCCTACCATAGGCCCTCACTTTTTGTATAAGGTTAGTAGATGTGATGAGTACCATGTGGATGGGTTAGAGCAATAGTGAGTCACAAAGTAAAGGTAGCTAAACTCAAACAGGATTGGATATTTTGTAAAAGCCAGCAGGTACTTCTGGATTAACTGTTCATTGAACAGGGCTTTCAGGGCTTTCTAAATTACTTCAGCCTGTAGTGGAGTCAAGCAGAGTTAAGAGCAGATAGTAGTATCCAGCCATCCACTTTGATGACCAGGCAAAAAAGTGGAACACACAGCAACCCTGAAAAATGTTAACGATGACTCAAAAAGCATTTTTGTCTCCAAGGAAATCTACACTCCCATTTAAAAAAGAAAGAAAGAAAGAAAAGAAAGCATCTTACTACTCAGGGCAGTTGCCTCTGCAAACAAGGAAATCAAACAAGCAACTATACCTCTGCCTGGAGCAAAAAGCAAGTCCATTTCAAGTCCAGCAGAGGCATTTGAAGGTTCCATTTAGCATTTAGGCATAATTATAAGGTGAAGTATACTGTACCTGGAGAAGGCAATGGCAACCCACTCCAGTACTCTTGCTTGGAAAATCCCATGGACAGAGGAGCCTAGTAGGCTGCAGTCCATGGGGTCGCTAAGAGTTGGACACGACTGAGCAGCTTCACTTTCACTTTTCACTTTCATGCATTGGAGAAGGAAATGGCAACCCACTCCAGTATTCTTGCCTAGAGAATCCCAGGGACGGGGAGCCTGGTGGGCTGCCGTCTATGGGGTCGCACAGAGTCGGACACGACTGAAGTGACTTAGCAGTAGCATACTTTACCTTATTAAGGTGTTGTTTTTTTTCTTTTTAAATTGGAGTGTAGATTTACTTGGAGATAGAATTATTGACTACAGCTTTGACTGTGGATCACAACAAACTAGAAAATTCTTAAAGAGATGGGAATACCAGACCACCTGAACTGCCTCCTGAGAAACCCGTATGCAGGTCAAGAGGCAACAGTTAGAAATGGATGTGGAATAATTGGTTCAAAATTGGGAAAGGAGTATGACAGGGATGTATATTGTCAGCCTGCTTATTTACTTAAATGCAGAGTACATCATGAGAAATGTTGGGTTGGATGAATCACTAGGTGGAATCAAATTTGCCAGGGGAAATGGCAACAACCTCAGATATGCATATAATACGACTCTAATAGCAGAAAGTGAAGAGGAACTAAAGAGCTTCTTGATGAGGGTGAAAGAGGAGAGTGAAAAACCTGGCTTGAAACCTAACATTCAAAAAACTAAGATCATGGCATCCGGTCCCATGGAAAATCCCATGGATGGAGGAGCCTGGTAGGCTGCAGTCCGTGGGGTCGCCAAGAGTCGGACACGACTGAGCGACTTCACTTTCACTTTTCATGCATTGGAGAAGGAAATGGCAACCCATTCCAGTGTTCTTGCCTGGAGAATCCCAGGGATGGGGGAGCCTGGTGGGCTGCCGTCGATGGGGTCATACAGAGTCGGACACGACTGAAGTGACTTAGCAGCAGAAAGGGAAAAAGTGGAAGCAGTGACAGATTTTCTTTCCTTGGGCTCCAAAATCACTGTGGATGGTGACTGCAGCCATGAAATTAAAAGACAACTGCTCTTTGGAAGGAAAGCTATGACAAACCTAGACAATGTATTAAAAAGCAGAGATATTTTGCCGACAAAGGTCCATATAGTTACAGTTATGGTTTTTCCAGTAATTATGTACACATGTGAGAGTTGGACCATTAAAGAAGGCTGAGCACTGAAGAATTGATGCTTTCGAATTGTGCTGCTGGAGAAGACTCTTGAGACTGGAAGGAGATCGAACCAGTCGATCCTAAAGGAACTCAACTAAATATTCATTGGAAAGACTGATGCTAAAGCTCTAATACTTTGGCCACCTGATACAAAGAGCTGAAACATTGGAAAAGACCCTGATTCTGGGAAAGATTGAGGACAGGAGAAGGGGATGGCAGAGGATAAGATGGTTAGATAACATCACTGACTCAGTAGACAAGAATTTGAGCAAACTCTGGGAAATACTGGAGGACAGAGGAGCCTGGCCTGCTACAATTCATGAGGTTGGAAGTCGGACATTACTTAGCAACTGAACAATAATTAACTAATTAATGAAAACCATCACTGCATCTTGAATTGGTAAAACAAGCATCTCGTTTTGAACGCACACAATAATTTTGTTGCCAAACTGCTTTCCATTTTGAAGAAAAATTTGTCTTCTAGGAGAATGAAAGCCTAAGACCAGCTCAACACCACCACCTAGTGGTGAGAGGTATACATAGTACTTCTCTCGAAACCCATCAGACCCATTTGCCTTTTCTACCCAAACTGCTAAGGCAAAAGTAGGTCCTGAGAGACAGTAACAATGTAAAATAATAATGGAAAAGGAACACTGAAAGTTCAAATGTCAGTTAAAAGCTTTATTGAATAAAAATGTTTCAGAGTAAGCAAGACTGTAAGAAAGCAGAATATTTTTACATCTCTAAAAAATATCAGAGCTAAATCTCCAAAAATGTAGTATAAAGTAAAGCCTATAGCGTAAAACACCTCTCTCCCCCCAAAATACAATTTGGAATATCAATTATGTACAAAAAAATGTACTCAAGTTTATATTGTTCCAAAACCTTTATACTAGAAAATCATCTCTCAAAAAAGGCCTATAATTGGTTTAATTGCACCCTAGGAATACTGTCTGCCGTAAAAATCTATACATTTCAGAACTTATAAGTATTAAAAAACTAATGTCCCAGAAAGGGGATATCAGAAGTAGAATTACAGGGGTTGGGGGGTCTGAGCTCAAGTGGTTTAAGGCATCTTTTCTTTTTTCTGTTATTCCTCCTTTAAACTCATCACTTTGCTCTAATATGCAACATGGCAAATATAAAAGATCTTGTAAAAATATTGCAGCTTTCAGTAAATTATGAGAAGCACAGAGACCACGAGAGAAGAAAGCAATCATTTGGGGTGTGGTCATACTCATTGGCAAATACCATAGCTTATTTGGGACACAGTGAATTCCTCCAAGCACCAAGGGTGCTCAAAAGGTACTCTGAAAAGATGGTTGTGCTGTATCTCAATACTCTAGTTCAGGACGTGGTCTAGAAAGCAGGATGCAATAAACCCCCATATGTATCAGAGTAAGCAATAAATCCCCCATATACATCAGTGTAAGAAAATTAACCTAATTTTTTTTTAAAAAAAAAGACTAAATATTTAATCTCTTAGCAGAGGAATACTAAACAATAAATTGGTATTCATGTAAAAATATGCAAACTGTGCCCTTTATACTAAAGTGCATTCAGTTATAATGTTTAGGCCCCTAAATCCCTTCTGCTTATTCCATAACTGAAGTTTTAGTGGAACAGTGCACTACTAATCATCTCCATTTTCATATTGTCTTTCGGGAATACAGTGAAATCTGGACCTTATCAGTTGGAGTATCCCCCCACCCCCTACTCTGCCATACACACTCCCACCCCCAAAAGACCTTAAAGCAGTTGTGTATATCATCATTGCTAAAATAGAGGATTTAAGTGATGTTATCTCTAGCATTTAGAGTTGGTTCACTTAAGCTGCAGTATGGGATTTTTTTTTTTTTTGAAGCAGGAACTCTCTTCCAAAGTTACTTCCATGTAAATTTCAGTTCATGCTAAGACAGCTGTTTATGTGTATCACTTTGATAAGGGCAGTGGCTCAATGACACATAAATGTAAGGCCCAACATCATTGCAATTTGTTATTCTTCATCTTCATCCTCATCATAGTACCGATTTCTCTTTATCTGTTCTTCGACAGACAGCTCTTCGACTACCTCTTCCTCCCAGAATCCCACATCCTGGGATTTCTGAGTTTGAGTAGTGAATTCTTTAGTGGAGGGGTTGTCTGTATAGCTAGACCAGGTTTTTGCCTTGGGTTCTAGTGGAGACTGCTTTTTGAGAAGGTTTTTATCACTTTCATCTAAGTTTGCACCATTCTCTATAAGATTTTCACTCCCCATTCCAAAACTAGGACTCTCCCTGCTTCTCCGCCCAGCCTCCCCTCCTTTAGATCCCTTGTTGGGCCAGGTGGTTTTCCCCACACTCTCATTCTTCTCAGAGGCGTTGGCATTTTCCATGTGTTTCCTTTCTGCTGCTACACCTCCTCCATACTCCTCGCTTTGCTCTGACATGCTCCAGCCCTTCCTGATAGGTGGGTTTAAAGCTTTTGGGCTCTTGACTGAAGAGGTTCGAAATGAAGCTGCTACGGTGAATGGGCGGCTTCTCTCCTTCAGAGAAGAAGATCGTCTTAGCTTCTTCAGATCCAGGTCTACATCCTCAGGAGCTTCAGGCTTGCTAATATCATCCTCAGGAGGCCACTTAGGCTTCAATACTTTGATCCCTTCTTCCAAGGCACTTCCTGAACTGCCAAGCTCAGTGGGGGGTGGCCAGGCGATCCTCAGCTTCTTGGTTTCAGCTGGCTTGTCTTCCTTCTCCAGCGGGCAGGAGGCCTTGGCTTCCATACTCGCAGTTAGCACACCCACTTTCTCAATGGGGGCATTTTCTACCCCTGGGCTCTGAAGGGTCTCCGCTGCACTTGGAAGCTGGACTGGTCTCTCCAATGTCTCTTCATTTTCATTTTTGCTTGCCCACAGATCCTTGTGTGGTCTGTGTCCAAAGCCTTCATCATAGTTACCTTTAGATTTAAAGAGTTGATTGAAGTGAGGCTTGCAATAGATTCTCCCATGTAAAGAGGCATAAGTTCCTAGACTGTTGTTTAAAAAAAAAAAGAGCATAAAGTTAACAAATCTGTATACTTTTATTTATACCAGTAGCCTGAAACCTGGCAACTCCAGTATTTCCAGAAGATGCAAAGTGAGAAAAATATCTTTAAAAGCACTTCAGGGACTTCCCTGGTGGTCCCATGGCTAAGACTCTGCCCTCCAAGGCAGGGGGCTCAGGTTCGATCCCTGGTCAGGGAACAAAATCTCATAACTAAAGACCTCATGCACTGCAACTAAGACCCAGTGCAGCCCAATAAATAAATTTTTTAAAAAAGCACATCATCAGTCACCGAGGATGCTCCACCCCCTTTTAAACATGTTGGTTTGTATTATCCTTATTAAAAAATGCTCATTTCTAGGCCTGAAACTTCAAAAGACATTCTTCCACTTGGTGCATGCTCCCATTTTCAAGTGATTTCACTTCCCTCTGTCCAAACTGTTAAAAAAAATTACTTCCAAGAAGTCTTCCCTAGGTAATTCCACCTAACTCTGATCATTCTCCTATTTCCTAAGTATTTATAACATGTAACTATTTTTAATGATATTCCTTTGTAAAAAGTTCAATCATTTTCCTCCTAGCTTCCCATTCGTGTTAGAATTTAAAAGCAGGAATGGGTATAATGCTCTGCCAACGGCTGGCACTCAGTAGATGCCAGTGACTGAATAAAAGAAAGCTACGGTTAACAGGAGAACCGCAAGCAACAGCCAGAAGTTGGTCTACCCTAACGTCAGTGCTGGACAGGCCTTTAGGACATCTGGTGTCTCTCAAAGGGTAACACATTTTATAGGAGGGGTAGAAAAACAACAGCATTTCCACAGGAGAAACATAAAAATTCAAAAATTTAGAAGAATGTGCTCTGGAGAAAAAAATACAGTGGGCGGAAAAAGAACCACTGAGTGGAAGTTACAGAGGCACATTTTGGCTCAACAGAAGGGAAAGTTGTCGAGCTAGCACTAACACCAGAACTAGCTGAAGTGGGGTATTAACCCACCCAGAAGTGCCACACAGGTGCCAGGACATCTTTCAGCAGGATGGTGGAAGGGATGCCTGCTCTGGAAGGAAGGCTGGAAGAAATGACATCCTGGTTACTTCCTCCTCCAATATGAATAAAATGAGGTCATATGGAATATTTCCACAATTTGCCACATTTATATCCATACTTTGAGTCACTAAGAAGAAATGATACATCATTCTTTTCTCAGAAAATGAAGCAATATACAGAAAAATATGCGTTCTTCAGGATCTACTATGTTTGCTGTTTTTGCCATTTATACAGTACTTGGGATAACCTGAAGGGCTTCAACAAGTATCCTCCTGAGATTTCTTAACTGTATGATTCTTGATACCAAGGGAAAACATTCTGCTAAATTAGGTCACCAGCAACCTGCATTATTAAAGCTTTAGTCCTAACGTGTAAATTAATGTCAATGTACCAAGAAGTTCTAAACACCATTATCATTTACTATAATAAAATGCTTGTAATTAAAGGGTACTTTTCACTTTCTTCAAAGATCCTCAACAGCACACACAATTTTTTTTAATCACCCTCCCAACTTTATTAAATAAAAAGCGATGATTGTAAATCTCTAGAACATAGTCAATTTTCTGGGATATGTCCCTCAAAAACATGACATCTCTAAACACATGCCAAAGCATCCATGGTTCTCAACTGTACTAAGTAGGTGAGAAGCTGACACCCTAAAATGTTCATCTTCCAACTTTACCAGTCTGTAGTCTGTCTTTCGGAGTAGGCAATGGCACCCCACTCCAGAATTCTTGCCTGGAGAATCCCAGGGATGGGGGAGCCTGGTGGGCTGCCGTCTGTGGGGTCGCACAGAGTCGGACACGACTGAAGTGACTTAGCAGTAGCAGCAGCAGCAGTCTTTAGATCAGTGATAATCATATGAACAGCTACTATGACAGCTCTCTGAGCTCTTCTATAACAGCAGATACTATTAACACCACAGATTTTAGTATTCCAAGTGTTCTAAAAACCAAACACTCCCTCTGGAGGTCCAACCACACCTCCAGAGATGGCTAGTTTGGTCTGGCTTACCTAAGCTTGCTGTTGCAATAGGAACAACGGAAGCAGCTGATGTGAAACACCTGCTGGTTGGCCAAGAGACGCTCCATCGAGTAGACTGTTTTCTGACATTCCACACAGGTCTCTCTTGCGGGTGCCTGAAACTTCTAGGAAAAGGTAAAGGACAACTTCAGCTAGCTAAGGCATCGAGAAGTTAGTACTCTGCTGAGGTGGGCCCCGGGATTTACTTTGTTATCTGTGGGCTCCCTTACCTGGTCTGTCAATTCTCAGAGGAACACTAAGCCTGCTCTAGTTCTATCAGTTGACTCTTTAAAGCCTTAGGCTCTCCGGAATTCCTTACCCAGACTGTCTGGCTGCTCTAAGTGCAGCAGCCACTGAGGATGAGTGGATCTAGGGCCGGATTGCAGAGCAAGGCTTAGACCAACCACCACACACACATGAGTGCACACAAGATGGTTCTGCAGACAGGAAATTAGGAGAAAATGTCATCACACACAGAAGAAAGACAATTGTTTAAGTGCTAAATAGAAGCAGGACAGACTTGTTAAAGAACAGTTTCTGAAGGGGTTAACTTTCAAGGAGAGAAAGAGCATTTGGCTTTGGGAAGTAGGAAAAGGCAGTGGTTTTTAAAAATTTATTTACTTAAAAAAAGTGTACTTTATTTACAATGTTGTGCCAATCTCTGCCATATAGCAAACTCAGTTATATACACATAGACATTTCTTTTTTGTATATATTTGGAAAAGATACTTGGATAAAGCAACTATCAGTCCCTTCTGCTTATAATCTTGACTTACTCGATCCACTAGACATATTTTTAAATAAAGCAAAATGGACACATAAAATGGAACATTTTAAAAGAGACACAAACTATTTTGTTAGAACAACAGAAAAAAGCACAGCCCAATAAAACTATAGGTTCCATAATCTTTTTTTTTTCTTTTTTTTCCATAATCTTTTTAAAAAACCAAAAGGAGAATAAAACTAATGTACTGGGGCAGGGTGGGAGGAGTCATAATAGGGAACTCATGAACTGTGTGTTTGTAGTGTGGAATACGGGCAGGGTAAGCACAGCTGCTGCTGGTAAACTTAATCCTAAACTACATAAGGGCTTCCCAGGTGGCTCAGTAGGAAAGAATCCACTTGCCAACGAAGGAGATGCGGGCTCGATCCCTAGGTTGGGAAGATCCCCTGGAGAAGGAAGTGGCAACCCACTATAGAATTCTTGCCTGGGAAATCCCATGGACAGAGGAGCCTAGTGGGCTACAGTCCACGCGGTCGCAAAGAGTCGGACCCTAGTGAGAGACTGAACACACACAAACTGTGTAGTGTATTCTAGCGCTGATGAACACTAGAGTTCCAAAACTGTAAGTCTTACACGATAAGAAGTAGTTGCATGGCCACTAGGGCTGGGGGTAAGAAGTCTCTAGCTTTGTGTGATCCTTGACTTGTCCCAGTAGAAACACCTCAACTATTAATAATAAAGGTAGGAGCAATTTGGTTAAGGTGGTCTGGAAGCTCTCTCAGGCAGGTTGGTGGCCCCTTTGCCACCAGGACCAGGATGGTGGCAAATAATACAACTTAGTCCCAAAGCTCAAGGCCTGAATGGTTAAAGTAAGCCTAAAATAAAACAGCTTAAGATAGAATTTTAATTTAAAAAGTCTGAGAATAGACCCATAAAAAAATTCAGACTGCTGGCTCACTTGCCACATGATTCACAAAGAGGTAAAGCAAAAATAGGAATGGTTGCCAAGCAGATTTCGACAGGAAATGAGAGCAGAAAATGGGCAGAGGAGTAAAGGTTAAGATCCATAAAAGGGAGTTTAATAAAATTGGTGGTAAACTCCCAAATAGCACCAAAGGATTTAAAAATGAGGGGGGGGTGTGCTGAGTGTTAACAGCAGGCTCTCCATTCCTAGGGTTCCAATCAAAAAGAAAAACTTAAAGACCACAGCTACAACTCAGTTTACCAAACTGAGGAATTTAAATATGATCAAATGTTACTGTATTGAATGCTGTTGGCAGATATTAGGGCATTATTTGGAGTTCAGAAATGTTTCCTTCTTCTTTTTTTTAATTTTATTGAAGTATAGTTGATTTACAATGCTGTGTTAGTTTCTGGTATACAGCTTAGTGATTCAGTTATATATGTATATTCTTTTCATTTTTTTTTCCATTATGGTTTACTACAGGATATTGAGCATATTTCCCAGTGCTATATGGTAGGATCTTGATGTAGAATTGGTTTTTCTTTATTTCTTTCCTTTTTTTTTGGCTGTGCTGCATGGTTTGTGGGATTTTGGTTCCCAGACAGGGATTGAATGCAGGTCTTCAGCAGAGAGAACTTAGTGTCCTAACCACTGGACTGCTAGGAAATTCCCAAATTGTTTTTTCTTATATCGACAATTCTAACTAGACAGGACCTAAGTGGAGATGTCCTTGCATAATTTAATTAGGTTTCTCTAAAAGGACTAGGTCCTTGCCTAGCAAGCAGGAAATATTAAAAGACAATAAAATTTGGGTATAATAATACAATTAAAGCCTGTACAAATCACAATTCAGACAATGTAAAAGTAATAGGCCCAATGTATTTACTTATCAGTGAAAATCTTTTTCAGCTCTAGGATGAATGCTGTATTTTTAACACTTAGGAGAATACGTGTTCATTCTGGTTGGTAAAGGCAGAGCAGGAGACAGAACTTTCCCATGGCAGAAGAGGAAATGGGTATTATTCTGCTAAAGGGGATTGGAGGCCTACAGAGCACACGTCTGTTTTACACACACACATGGAAAAACATACAGTAGAAGGGTGCAGCCCAGAATAGAAAGCTGTAAGTTGAGCTCACATTAGGAGGAAAGTGGAAGGCAGGAGCAGAAATTAGGTACCAGGAGCAGGAAGCAGAAGCTGGAAGAGACAAACAGGAACCTTCAGTGAATACAAAGCATTCGGTGTGCCCTGGAGTGCTTTTTACTGCAGCTGAACTGAAGCTCAGATACAGACTCAGATCCAAGAATAAGACCACGTTTTCTTTCTTTACCAAGTAATGCTGCTAATCGTGGTAATATCAGCTCACTCATATCCACCTGAGGTTAGATCAGAGTACCAGCTCAGGAGAGAGAGTTTTCCGAGCCTTCACCCACACAAGGAGTGTTTCATGAACAATTCTTCACTGTCTTCCTACCTCCCACACCTGACTCACATTTGCTCTCTCTTGATTAGAGCCTTCACTCACAAGTGAAAAGGCATTCCTCTCCTTAACATCAAATCAATAAATTGCTAGCTCAAACATCTGACTAACCACAAGCTTCTAACTAGCCAGACCTACCAGATTCCCATTATTCTTATCCCTTTTTCACATACACCCTTTTCAATATTATTTAAGGTTTATGCGGCAGCTGCCCAAGAGCCCCTAAAGTATTATAAAGACAAGAGGAGCCCAACATGGCAATATGCCAAGTCAGAGTGGCTGCGGCTGTGCCTTCCCTTTATTTCCTCTGTCCTGGGCTCTCAGCCACTTTTCTGCAATTGCCCCCGTGTCTATTCAGACAACAGGAAGCATAGTCAGTGCCCAAAAATCTCTACCATTATGGTAGGCCTGGCATACATCCTGCCCATGCCTTCATGGCATGCTCGAACTTGGCACAGCCACATTTGAAACACTGCCAGTAATAGAATGTTAGACATTTTTTAATCTTCATATTTTTTGCAGTTCATAAGATGCTTTGTCATCTTCCCTCCCTCACCATTTTTCACACTAAAGCACCATGATATCAGGTGCCTTATCAAAGCTTGCACAGTCAATAATAACAGAATTAAAATTAAAACTCAGAATTCTTGACTAACAGATCGAGAGAGTATTTTCTAAATTGTCCTGGAATAAATTTCCATAACTAAAGGAAATCCTTTGGGGAAGAGAGCAGATGCTAACCCAATTGAAAATGATTTCACCACTGCATTTTGAATGAACAAGTCTTCACTTTGTTTCAAATTAAAATATGTAGATAATATCTCAGGGATAGTCAGGAGTGAATGAGGTAATATATAAATAATTGATGTCCCTAAACACCGTCATGTCTTTCCCATCTGAGGGATGTTATAGGCCTTCTGTTGATCAGCATCTACTTAAAACATTTTTTCCAATAAATTTTTATGACTTAATCTACATTATTTTGCTCTCTTGTCTTACATATATTTTTTAGTTCGATGAAGGCCCCAGTTGGGGTATATGTCTGTGTGTGGGCAGCAGCTGGCCATACGTGGTAAAGCTAACTAGCCTTTAGACATAGTGAAATCAGAAGAAAATTCTGTACTAATGTCAGTCCTCCATGCCTCAGATAGAACACTATAAAAAGCCTTTCATTTCCTCCTTCCAATTTGTGTAAAATACCTGGGTAATTAAACTGAAACCCCCACCATACAGTAAATGTCTGGGCTGGCTCTGGCTTTAACCCTTCTGCTCGCTCTCCATGAAATTCTTTGTGAAAACATTTTGGAGATACTCACACCTTACATAGGTTACTCTACATGTAGAGGAAACATTAGTGCTCTGAGAAAGCAGTAACGATGTAGGTAGTCAGAAAAGAATCTAGATGCCCTGCTAGCATAATTCTGAAAGATTTGCAAAACAGCATAAAACCTCCATGAAGGAAGGGACAGGTACAAAGGGTACAGCCTCTCATTCAGGCTGCTGTGCTTTCTTTCCACATCCAATAGCAGGACAAGCCTCGGGTCCTGGGGCGGGGCTATCCCAGACCAGTAGATGTTCCTAGGGCCAGTCACATCTCCTTCCTTATCCTCCCTCTAGGAACATTTAGGGAATAACTTTTCAGTGGGAGAACATAAAGCTTAAGAGGCCTCTGGGTCTCTTGAGTTGAAAGGTCTGATCCTTCTCACAGGGTCTACTGAGCTCTAGACCCAGAACACCTATTTTTTGAAGGGAACCTGCTATTTAAACTTCTTTACTGCCAAGTCTCATCAACTGAACTGTCTGGCCAGTGTTCAAAAATAGACAAAATCCTTACTTTAAAAGACTAATATCATCTGTGGGGTTTTTTTGTTTTATTTTACCTTATTAAGCTAAAATTTGAAATGGATTGAGTCTTTGCCTTAGATGTCCTATTTTCAATAACAGGCACTACTAGGCAGCATGTTTTCCAGGATGTGGGGGACCCAAAATCTATTCTGAGTGAACATATTTATTCTTAGCTGTATGTAATTTCCCAGTGGAGAAGAAACTTCTCTGTTGCATGGTCTACAGCCACGAGACCAGTTATGTCAGCAGGTTTTCCTGGAAATGCTAAAGTATCTACATACTTGCCTGCAGAATGTAAAGGGAAACTCTGAGGAAGAGAAAAAAAGTAGTCCTTAAATAAAAGTGGAGATGTGATTGGGTACAACCCCGAGCTCTGTGTACACCATAACCATTTAAGCAAACACAGGCGGTCAGGCCAGTTTACTCCAGTCAAAACCTGAGGTGTATGTCTGGCGCAAACTTATTCTAGTGCTGAGTGCCCAGAGCCAAAGAGGCAGGCGTGGTACAGAGGGAGCTTTATCTCCGTCTCCTCTCTCTGGTGTGCCAGGAAGACCTTAGTGAGGTGCATCTCTTTGCACATGGCTCATCAGCTCAGATCCTGGAGTATGAATAAGGAGGGGTCTCAAAGGTCCAACCCAGGACCAGGAGGTCTGGTCTTGTAGCTGAGGGAGGGAAGCAAGACTGGACTGAGAATTCAGACACACTCGAGAACAGATTTTAGTTCTTAGATCAGCTGCAGAATCCCCCTAGTCCCTCAGGCACACGGAATCCATGGCCAAGTCAGCTTTGCTGTTCTTGGTCCAGAACCACAACCCAAGGACTCACATCTGGGCAGGATTGCTGCTGGAGAGGAAATTAACCCTGTGGCATTTGCTACTTTGTTGGACTCCAGATACTGGAAAAAAGAAAAGTGCTGATGGCAGCATGAGCAGAGCTTTGAGGCCAGAAGATAGGGTCACGCTAAGGACATGCAGATCCCGTCATGCAGCTCAGTTCTTTCTTCCTAGTTCACTTGCTTTCTCTTGTTACTTTCTTCATTTCTTGTTCCTTTCAATAAATCTTACTTTGCTCATGTCTCTGCTTCCTTTAAAATCTTATGTTTACCATCTTCCCCCACCCCCACCCCACCCTCTTTTTCAATCTAACCTTTAAATCCTGGATTATCCTTACCTCCCTTTGTTTCAAACCCACACCTCTGTCTTCCTCTCTTCATCCTTTCTGTGCACTAGAACTTTCATCAAGAGACCAATCATGCCCACAGTTGAGAGACAGAAACATGGCAGATGCATGCAGAAGTTGAGGCAGTACAAATCACCTTGAAACTAATTCTACCCACTGAGTTTCTCTTAAATGTTAAAGCCTTTGAAACAAACCTTGGCTACTTAAGAGACCACCACAGGGGGAAGACGCTAAAGAAGTATAGGTATGTTTGGTTATTAATCCAAGTGGTAAATCAGCATGGCATTAGCAAAGCATTCAATAAAAACAAGTCAGGTGAACAGCCTAAAAGAGAGGCTGGATATATATTTTTTTACCTTTGTTTATTTTTATGGGAATATTTACTTGTTCATAGAAAGGGAAAAGACTGCTTTTAAAAATTAGTGAATAAAAAGGAGACCATAGATTGAGTAGCCTAGTAAAATTTTCCTAGGGTACAAACATTTTACATATTCCTTAATATCTAGTATTATAACCAAGTGTAAATGTTACTTGAATGCCCATTTGTAGAGCAAATGGACTGGCCAAACCCTGCTGAAATGTACACATTCTTTCTTTAAATGCACTGACTACCAATCATGTTATGGTTAAGTTCTTCAGACCAGGGAGCCACTATCTTTAAGCTAACATTGTACATTCCCATCCAATGGGCTGATTTTAATTTAACAGATTTTTTGTATTGCTCATTTTATAGGTTTTTACTCATTCATAGATTTAAGAATTTGGACTTAACAAGAAAATAAATCGGGTTATTTTCTTTCACTTTGGGTTTTCTTTCAGGAGCTTTCCAGATTCCAGACAGAGAAATATTAATGAGCCCCATCATGCCTGGCTCAAATGCCTAAGAAAACGTGGCAAGATTTTCAAGAAAAGTGACTGGTTCAAGTGTGCTCTTATTTGGCATTTTTGTCCCCAGGAAAGCCACAACAGGTTATAACGAACACAATGATAAAAGGTGCAATGAGCATTACTAGTAAACCAGTGTCTACAGGCTCCAAGAGAAATCACCATCATACCTTCACTGCTTTGGGAGGAGAACTTTCAGAAAGGCTGGAGGCTCTGGCATCTGGACTTAATGGCTTGGGATGCACAGGCTGCTGGACCTCACTCTTGACCTGGGAGTTACCTGCTTGAGTTACAGAAGGAAGACATTTCATGGTATCTCAAGAGAAGTATCAGAAAAGGTTCTTCCCCAAAGCCAAGTTTAGGCACCTCCACTATCGACAGGTCCTTTCAACATCAGGAAAAACAAAAAACACTGCTTTTCCATTGAAGAATATTCTAATACTAAAAGCTATGCTGTTAGATTCTCTCATAAATTGGGGTGTCAACGCAGAGGGTTTCTCATCCTTTGCCACACGCAGCTGAACCCAAACCACCCTACAGAAGGAAACTTCTGCCCTGTAGCATTTGTCATTTTTAAAGGCTGCTTGTAGGCTTTGATGGCTTTTTGGCAGTTAGCACTCCCAATAACTCCTTCTGGGGTGTTCCAACTGAATTTGGGAAAATGGGGGAATGTGTGGGCAGAAATTTCAAAACACATGCTCATGTATATGTGTGTATATAATTTGATACCATCTTCTTGGTCAGTCCTACAGCAAATATCCATGGATGAAGATTATGGGAAAAGGCTCCATAAAATTTTTTTCATAGTCATTGACATGTCACTTACGTAAGTTAATTTCCTGCCAGTATATTCATTGTGTGGAAAACTCAGAAGAGGCACAGAGAAGTCATTCACGCAGTTACTAAGGAACCATAAAAGAATTCCCTAAAATCTAGAGTTATGTCAACAAAGTATTGAAAGATTAAGGCTTACTTTTCAAAAAAATGTTTTCAAACCTAGTCAAAACTCAGAAAAATTTCTAGTCCAAGCAAAATGATTGCAAATGGAATGTTCTTGGATTCAAGCACCAAGAGTTTTTCTGAAATTTTAAGGCAGGGTTTACTAGAGATCTGTTTAGCAAATACTTCTGCTTTTCGCTGAGTTTTCAATGTTTAGTGAGTTATTAACCTGAGGAAAAGCTAGAAATCTATATATATTAAAAAACTAATACAGTGAACATTGGAATCAAAAGTGGACACAGTTAATTAAAAAACAAAGATTTATGTCTTTGGGAAAAGAGGCTCAAAATGATTTCAAAGTAGGATGAAAAGGTGATCAAATTCAGCACCAACAGGAAAGATTTAGCCAGAGGGCGAATTATAGTACATATTTATATAGATATAATAAGAAAAGGGTATTTTTAAAAGGTTACTCAAATACCAATTCTTATCCCCTGTAAATGAATAAAGTCCTTTTTGGCCAAACTTCTATTAAAATGAAACTTCAAAATTATGGTTTTTACAGCATTAACCCTGAAAAGGTTTGGTACAAAAGACAGGGTAAGTTCAGTGAGAGAAGCATAAAAAATATTCAGTTTGCCACAAGTTAATCATATTTCATTGAATTTAACATGTTTCTTTGCCATGGGATGTGTGAAAGGTACCCAGTCACCAGTCCTTAAAACCAAGTGAAAGATCTAATCAGCTGCATTACTGGATTTAATATGTTACATATTCTCAGAGCTGACAGAACTGGGGACAAGCCGCCATCCCACCCCACCTCCCACCCCCGCCCCGCAACCAAACAGGGGCAAGAGAACAAGACCCTCACCCTCCAGACCTAAGAACAAACACTTACGGGAATCATCTTCAGCAAGGGTGGAATGGGCTGCCAGGCTATTCTCAGATGCAGAAACCTACAAAAAAAGGCAGGGGGATTAAGAATCACATTAAAAATAACAGAGCAAACTGCTGTTAATGCCATAAAAACCTGCTGACTCCAGTCAGTCACCGGCTGCCTGGGGGGAAATAACGGGCCCCAGAACAGCTGAGCATTTAAACAAGAGGCAGCAAAATGTCTTTTACGAGGATATTAACATGCCTCTCAATTACAGAGTTACGTGAATAACAGACTGCAAGCAACTGCCAAAAGTGTGCATTATCTTCCTTTATAAAAGAACTTCTAAATATATCTTTCTACTCTCAAAAAAAAAAAAAAAAGAGGGAAAGTAGGGTGCGAAACAAAACCTTCTATCAGGGAGGGCAAAGCTCCTCACCAAAAACCACAACTCCTATAACTGTAACTCACTCCAAGGCAAGATAAAGTCTTTACATACAGGAACTATTATTCTTTCATTTTCCTAACTCCTTATTTCCCAACCAAACATTCTGCTGAAAAAAGCTTGCTAGTACAGAAGACCTTCTGATAACTATTAAACAAATTTATCTATAACGACCCTTTGGTATTATCTTCAAGGTTAGTTTCCCTTGTTTAATTCCAGTCTTAAAATGGTAGTGTTTAACAAGATAGCAGATCTTAGGTGTGGGTGATTACTTTTCCCATTAGCCATCAAATTTAAATAAAAGAGCTTTCTACCAGCTCACTCGTCCCTTCTCCTGTCCCCTAGTCCTTCAGTATATCTTCCTCCACATTCAAAATCATGAAGGGTCATCAAATGATCCAACATGCACTCTTCATGGAATATTCTTTCATTCAGATGCCAGGGATTTTATGGGTGATGCTGAGTGTTTATATCAGGATGTCTAATGTACTGAATAAATTTACAATGGAGATTAAGTTGTTAGCTGACTGCACGTGAATTTCAGCATGGTCAGTTTTTTCCCCTTTATTCTCTTTTCATTATAGGAGTTCTGACATGGTATAAAACAAACCAGTATAATAATAGTTAACACTGATGAAATGTTTACTGTGTTCCAGGTATTGGAATGACTACTTTAAATGTGTTATTTCATTTAATGATATGAAATAAATTTTCTGAAAGTAGTGCATGGCCACAAAAAGCTCTTCAATTCTTGCTTAATTAGTAGGGGCATCCATCCCAAGATGTCCTTTTCTCACCTCCAATTTGGACACCTTGAAGCTGCAGGGTAAGCTTAATCACAATTATGACATCACTGCACATACCCAACTAGATAACTTCACTACAGGAACAGCCAGGAGACAGCATGTGAGGTTTTGCTCAAACATTTCATTAAAGAAAAGTACAAATTCATTCACAAAAGGAGAAAGGGAAGACCAATACCTTGACAAAATTCTCTATTTCAGGCAACTTCACCCTGGCATTAATGTCCTTTTGTAACAAACCAAAGTTCAAATAGCTCTTAGGTGTTGGTTAACAAAAGCTAGGCAGCCAGCCAAAAGGATAGCTGAGGCTCTGAAAAATTTTACAAATTTTAAGGCATCCAAGGGTTCATGAACCTACAGTATATGCTTGAAGGCTATGTACTATCTTTATTTCTTCTATTCCCCAGCTACTCCCCAACTTGTGATTCAGTTGCACTGATGCCCTTTTAGACTGTAATTAAAATGTTCTGATCCTCTAGTTCAGCTCAGAGTTCCAGCTGCAAATCAACAAGACAATTAAGAAAGAAACATGAAAATAGAAATAGGGACAACTCAAGTACGATTATCCAGATGATTATTTTTCAAGTTATGCTCCACGACCAGATGGGAGGATTTCAATGCCGGATTTCATTTCTTAAATGTCTTTTTTTAGAGTATGTAAGAAAACTTTTTGTAAGACATAATCTCACACTTAAAAAATGGGAAAATCAGGCAAACTGATGCGAGAACTCACTAGAAACATTACATGAGACATGGAAATAGTGCCTCAGCTCACTGTGGTAAGGACGTTTTGTAATTTGATTATTTTATGATTACGAAAAGTATTTTGTCTGATTATTTCAAAATATATTTGAGATATGGTTTTATAAAATAAAGTGATTCAATTTTATAAAATAAAAACTCCTAAATTTTTTCCTGTTCTGTTCTTTGAGTCCATAAAGAAGGCAGAGTGCCAAAGAACTGATGCTTTTGAACTGTGGTGCTGGAGAAGACTCTTGAGAGTCCCTTGGACAGCAAGGAGATCAAACCAGTCAATCTTTAAGGAAATCAACCCTGAATACTCATTGGAAGAACTGATGCTGAAGTTGAAGTTCCAATACTTTGGCCACCTGATGCGAAGAGCCGACTCATTGGAAAAGACCCTGATGCTGGGAAAGATCGAAGGCATAGCAGAAGAGGGTAACAGAGGATGAGATGGCTGTATGGCATCACCAATGTAATGGACATGAACTTGGGCAAGTTCTGGGAGACAGTGACAGGGAAGCCTGGTGTGTAGCAGTCCACGGGGTTGCAGTCGGATATGACTTGGTGACTGAACAATTCTTTAAGTCAAATTTTGTGGCCATTAATCTGAGACCATTTTTCTGTATGCTTACTTTGGTCCAAGTATGTAGTATATCTCATGAGTTCCTGTTGGTATGCTGTCAATGTGTGTGTGCGTTGGTTGCTCAGTCATGTCTGACTCCTTGTGACCCCATGGGATTACAGCCAGCCAGGCTCCTCTATCCAATGCTGTCAATACATCTATTTTAAAGACCTATAGTCAAGTAAGTTTGAGAACTATTGCCCTTAACCCATTTTAATCATCTCTTCACCTTTTGTAGAATGGCCTCAAGGGTGTCAAAATGTGTAACAGAAACAATGATTATATGCCTATTAATCAATGTAATAGATTTGAAAGCTCTTTTTCCTCATCTAACTTAACACTTGATCATCATATTGAATGAAAGACCAAAGACCAAAGGTAATGGATTGTCAGAGGAAATGATAAATTCACCTGACATCTATCTTGTTGCTTACTCCAGCTAAGCCATGCATCTAACAATAAATGCATAAAACCTGATTTGCTTAAAATCTTCCCATGGCTTTCCTCTGCTGCAGGACTACACCCATACTTTTAAGGGTTTTTCAAGACCAGTCCTGACCCTCTCCCTTCATCTGTCTCTCACCATTGCCTATATGTACTTTATACTCTTGGTTGGGCTCTCTGGTTTCCAAACCTCTGTTGTGTCTGCCTGGAATACACTTGTTTTTTACAGTCAACTTTCCCCTTATTCACTTGGCCTATTTCCACACATCCTTCAAGATCTAGCTCAGATATCACCTTCTTGAGAAAGTCGGGGTAAGTGTCCTTAGTCCAAGATTCCATGGCCACACATAGCCTTTTCATAACACTTGTTTTGCTGTTTTATGATCGCCAACTTGTTGCACATCTCCCTCCTACTCTGTTAGCTTCCTTGCAGGTAAAAATCACATGGAATGATTTGTTCACATTTAGTTGTTGAGCTCTAACAACTTTAATGGCAGAAAGTGAAGAGGAACTAAAGAGCCTCTTGATGAAGGTGAAAGAGGAGAGTGAAAAAGCTGGCTTAAAACTCAACATTAAAAAAATAAAGATCATGGTATCCAGTCCTATCACTTCATGGCAAACAGATGAGGAAATAGTGGAAACAGTGTCAGATTTCATTTTCTTGGGCTCCAAAATCAATGTGGACAGTGACTGCAACCATGAAATTAAAAGATGCTTGCTCCTTGGAAGAAAAGCTATGACAAACCTAGACAGCGTATTAAAAAGCAGACATCACTTTGGTGACAAAGGTCCATATAGCCAAAGCTATAGTTTTTCCAGTCGTCATGTACGGATGTGAGAGTTGGACCATAAAGAAGGCTGAGTGCCGAAGAATTGATGCTTTTGAACTGTGGTGCTAGAGAAGACTCTTGAGAGTCCTTTGGACAGCAAGGAGATCAAACCAGTTCAGTCCTAAAGGAAATCAATCCTGAATATTCATTGGAAGGACTGATGCTGAAGCTGAAGCTCCAATACTTTGGTCACCTGATGTGAAGAAATGACTCATTGGAAAAGACCCTGATGCTGGGAAAGACTGAGGGCAAGAGGAGAAGGGGGTGACAGAGGATGAGATGGTTGGATGGCATCACCGACTCAATGGACATGAGTTTGAGCAAACTCCAGGAGATGGTGAAGGCAGGGAAGACTGGCATGCTACAGTTCATGGGGTCACAAAGAGTCAGACACGACTTAGTGACTGAAGAACAAGTTAAGTTCAGCATTGCCTTGCTTAGCGTAGTGCCTAGCTTTCAAAATACTCTGAAGTGAAAGAATGACATTTTCTTACATAAAATGTGTTAAATTAATAATATACAAATAACTTTGAAGATGATATCTCTATTCAAAATAGGTTTTTTAAAAAGTCACTTAAGCATTTGCTGAGCAAAAGAATTTTCCAATGAAGGTTCATTATTTGGTCAGCTATAAGTTGCACAGTTCTCCAACCAAAATTATGTGACCTGCAAAAAAGACAATCTGTCCTGGCAGCTGTTAGCAAATTCCCAGACACTCTACAGCCTAGAGTTATTTCTAATTTTAAGCAACTAATTTAGAACACATGCTTCCCTGGCAAATGGACATCAGGCTTTTCAACCCACCTTTTCTCCATCTGGGTAGGAGATGCAGACCTCAGGACCTGGGGGCACATTCTCCTTTTGCTCCAATTTATGAGTTTTGATTTCACCACCACTGGCTCTCAACTCATTCTACAAAATAAAAATAGTCTGTGAATTTTTTTTTTAAAGTCTCACAATTCTCTTCATAGCCATCTATTAAATAAACTTGGAATGCTAAAAAAGAAATTCTTTTCCAAGGCTTCAAGTCAAATCAACCCCCTAACTCTCAGAAGCAACACCCATTGACTTGTGAAATGACAAAAGCAGCTTTGTGGACACACACACCTCAGAGTTAAATATTTATACAACTAGTCCAAAACTTGATGCTCATTAGAACACAGACACATCAACACAGACACACACACCAACCCTCCCCCTCCCACCCTGCTGCCCAGCATACAATATTCTCGTGATTCACTCTTCTAGCAGCACAGCTTGTGGGAATGCAAAGCTGGTGAGTTTTATCAGAAAAGACCATTCTGGAGCAGGGGAAAGGAGGTGCCAAGTGCCAATAATTAAGAAAAGATACTGACCATATATATAAATGCCCGGCCTGGAAAGAAAGACAGGGATGATGCATATATATAAGAATTGAAATTATACTTAATGATACCGTAAAATAGCCTTTTGTTGTGAGACTTTCAAAAACATATTTTGGTGGTTTTTTTTTTTTTTTTTGCATAAAATTCATATAGTATACTAAAGACATACCTTATTCTAGTTCTCATAATAGAGCTTCAACATAAAAAAGCAGATGTGAGTCAGAAGGAGTGAGCAAAATCATATTTGTTTTCCTTGCAAAGAACACTTGAGGCAAAATATTAAATTCAACTTTATTACTAGATCCAAAATCAATACAGAGGTAGATGAAAATGGACATTTCCTACCTTTAGCCTACTAGTAATCTAATACCTTTCTTGTTCTTTGTGATTCTTCAGGTATAGGGCGAAAACAATCCATTTATGGCCACAAGGCCAATGAATGGAGTGTCAGTTGGACTGACTGTCTCAGGTGTGAATTCCAGATTAAGGCCCACAGCTCTGGCAGCTAACACTGCAGAACCAACCGTACAACAACCAGAAACTTATTCCTGATCTCGCCTCAAAGCCCAGCCCTCCCTGTAGCGGCCTAAGAAATTCTTTTGGGATGAGATAGAATGTGCTTTTACAAGAATTCCTTAAGGCTTTTCAACTCTTAAAATTTACAGAGCAGAAGAATCGCAATGTAGAAACTCTCATTAGGAGTTGAAAAAACAGTTACCAAACAGGTTTTTCCACTTAGAGAGTCACCTAGTCGGAATGTTTATAGCAGGAGGTCACTGAGAAGCAGCAAAATCCTGCAAGAGGGAATTAAGCTCCACAGATCATGTTTGCTGTATTTCCTGACCTGCCTTTTAAGAGAAGTCTACATTTGCTTATTTTTTCACACTCCCAATGAATAACAAGCCTGTGATGGTCTACTTCACTACTTATTTACACACATTATCTCTTCTTAAAACTGTAGTGAAAAATCAAGATGAGATTATTCACTGCCCAGAGACTTGGTCTACCAATAAATACTATTGGAAAAGGCATAAACTTCATCCTGTGGGGGAAAGAAGGGTCAGTTCCGAGAATACACACTGTGATTTCTAACAGACACTGGTTCAGTCTGCTTGGGAACAAATAAAATCTAATACTATTCTTCCAATTTTATTAGAAAATAATAATCAAGAGATTAATAATTTGTCATTTGAAATCTTAGAAGGAACAGATGTTTGAAAGATACAAATGTATGTGTACATGTGTATATATGCGTGTGTACTTATGAATAAATGGCATTTAAAAGGTAACTTCACATAAGCGGTTCTGTTGTGTCCTCCTGCCAGTTAAACCTAGGAAAGCATAACATGTAAAGATCCTCCATTGTATTAGAATACCACGTTTTTGTGCTTACAGAGTACCTCACCCTCCTATCATTTCTCCCTTTTTTTCTTATCCACTATTCTATTTCTTTAGAAAAGTATTACATCCTAGGAATTAAATATTAAGTGGATCATATGTTGTATGATTTCATTTACGTGAAAGGTCCAGACCCAGAAAATCCATAAAAACAGACAGTGGATTAGGGGTTGCTAGGGGATAAGGAAAGTGTAGAATTGGGAGTCACTGAACAGGGATGGGTTTCTTTTGGTGGTGATGGAGAAGTTTTAGAGTTAGACAGTGGTGATGATTGTACAACCTTGGGAATATATTAAAATTCACTGAATTGCATATTTTAAAATGGTGATTTTTATGTCAGGTGAATTATATATGAATAAAAATTGCAGAAAAATGTCCCATCCCACATTAATGTTGAATATATTCAATATTTCTCTCCAGTGTTCTCCCTTTCTCCTCTCAAAGACAAAAATAAGTGTTTATATTAAAACTAATAAAATACTACTTTTTTTTTTTTTGGCCACTATGCAGCTTGTGGGATCTTAGTTCCCGGACCAGAGATTGAACCTGGGTCCTTGGCAGTGAAAGCACTGAGTTTAACCACTGAACTGCTAGGGAACTCCCCCAAACACTACTTCTTTAACAACAAGATTAAGAAGAGACAGGAAAATTCTCAATGGTAATACTGATGGTAACATCACCAAAGAAAAGGTGGGTGGGGATAAGGCCTAAGAAAACAAAGTCAGAACATGGTAAGGATTAGAAATGAAGCTGCTGCCGCTGCCGCTGCTGCTAAGTCACTTCAGTCGTGTCTGACTCTGTGCGACCCCACAGACGGCAGCCCAACAGGCTCCGCCGTCCCTGGGATTCTCCAGGGAAGAATACTGGAGTGGGTTGCCATTTCCTTCTCCAATGCTTGAAAGTGAAAAGTGAAAGTGAAGTCGCTCAGTCCTGTCCAACTCTTCGCGACCCCATAGACTGTAGCCTACCAGGCTCCTCAGTCCATGGGATTCTCCAGGCAAGAGTACTGGAGTGGGTTGCCATTGCCTTCTCCACAAATGAAGCTAGGGTAGGATTTATGTGAAGAGAGAATGGCTGGATCCCAGGAAGGAGCCAGGGCTCACAGGTCAGGGTGTGGGAGACATTTCTAGTTCCCATGGTCAGTGACCATTTGCTAGATGAGTGAATGAATGAATGATGCCGAACACGTACTGTATAGCTCGAAGAACTGCTTTGCTTGGACACAGCTGCCTGGTACTTGGCCATTCGATCCTTTATGGAGGTTTCTGACAGGCGTGGAAATTCTAGATTTCGCCTACTCTCTCTTTTCTCCGAGTTGAGTGCTGAAGATGACAGCTGACCTGCAAGCATGCAAACAATATGCTTTATTAGAAAATAAATGTGATTTGAATGATTTCAAGATTCTAAATTTTAGGCTATTGTAGAATCAGCCTACTCTGTTTAAAAATAAAATTAAAAAAAAAAAAGATTAAAAAAATAAAGTAAAAAAAAAAAAAGAATACAAAGAAGGAAATCAGGATTGTAACTGTTATTTACAAGGCAACACTCACTCACTTTGCCAACATTAAGAGGAGACTGCTAACCATTATTGAGCGTTACATATTTTTAAATTTTGGATTTATTTAACATGTGAAAAAATTAGATCACAATGCCATTTTCATTTGTATTTCTTTGATTCCTAGGAGGCTGATGGTTTTCCTATATTAATTGATTTTATTTTTTCTTTTGTGAAGTGCCTGTATATGCCCCCTTCAAAACATAATAATTCCTCTCTCAAGGTGTTATGTTAGTATCAGCAATATAGGATAATCAGCAATCTTGACAGGGGATAATGTCCATCCATGGAAGCCCTCAGGTCCTAGACAACCATGGAGCCAAAACTGTTGGTAATGGTGCTTCCCTTACAATCCTGCAAAATGACACTCTGGTTAACACAGGTTACCACTGACAAAGATGAATTAAAAACACAGAGAAGCTATTTGGAGAGAGCAATCAGATTTGGGAATGACTTGTATATAACAGCCTTCCCTTTAATTTGTACCGCTCTTCCTTTAAAAGCATCAGCTTTGAGGTCAAAGGGTATTGCTACTAATGAGTACTTCCTAGAAAACTTTCCACACGTGGAACTCTCTGCTTACCTGGGCCTATTTCCAAGTCATCCAGAGAATAGCTATTTTCAGACATCTTCCTTCCACCTGCACTTCGGCTTTGGCCCCAAGGAATCTGAAAAACAAAAACCAGCAATAAGTTTTGCAGCAAGGATGGGAATTTTTTTTTTTTTTGAGGATGGGGAAATCTTGATGCAATGCTCAAAACGGAGGCCTGCAAATCTCCTTTAGAAGTAAAATACAGAAGAGATTGGATTTTATATTAGTTTTTATATACCACAGAATGTGTTTTTAGTGTTATAAATATCAAGCACTACATATTCACAGGTGCCCAGGGGAAAATAAGTAACTCTATATAGGTAATGCATTCTGCAAAAGATTTCTGCCTAACCACCTTAACCAGAAAGCCTCGGAATTTAACAGTCATTGGAATGGAATACTCATGTTTCAGATGAAAATGACATGTCTCTCCAAACTGTCAAGTCCTGATGGCAGTATCTGTGGTTGGCTTTCTCCATCCCAGTTTATCCCTGTTCTTGCTGACTGGTTCATGTCTTCATCATCTTTTTCCTGGACTACTGCGTGACCTTTCTAACTGGTTCCTCTGTCTTCCAATGAGGTATCTATGATGCTGCCATTATCCCAAGTAAAACAAAATAATTATCCCCAAACATAAATCTATGTTATTCTCTTATTCAAAATTCTTTAAGGATTCCTAATCACTCTGTGAATTAAATCTAAAGTGCTTAGTATGTCAGAGAAGATCAGTTCCAAATCTGGTCCCTTCTTACCCCCTGGGTATTCTCTTCCTCATCCTTTACTCTCCAGGAAAAGCAAATTGCTGGGAGGTCCCTGATATTGTAAATGAGTTCCCTCCACCTGGATTATGCTTATCCTTCCATTGTCCAGCAATGCCTGTTCCTTCAAGACTCGGTGTAAGCTAAGCTAGTGGTCCCCAACCTTTTTGGCACCACGGACTGATTTCATGGAAGACAATTTTTCCATGGACCAGGGGTTGGGGGGGATGGTTTCAGGATGATTCAAGTACATTACATTTATTGTGTACTTTATTTCTAATCTACTGTTGCCACTGATCTGATCGGTCCATAGCCCAGAGGTTGGTGCCCCCTGAGCTGAGCAAATTCCCTCTGATCTAATACCTCTCCTCCATAAATCTAAGTAGCCCTTCCTTTGTTCCCAAGGACGTGGTTCCCATCACAATGCTTATCAAATTGTTGCGCATTGCTATTCTGGACTGGAAGCTTATTGAGGGCACAGACAAGCTTTTATTTTTTAAACAGAAAAGTGAAAGGTACAGATCTTTTTAAAAATAAAGTATTCCTATGAGTCCCATAAATTACTACATTTATATCTCTCATACTTAGGGTAGGTCTATAAAGAAAATTCCAAATTATACTTTTAAGGCTGGAAAAGTAACTCAAGAGAAAGCCTGAATGTCAAAGGATGTTCCTAGACATAATACACAGAGAGTATGTTATGTTTATTCAGCTTGCAATGAGAGCCTTCAAGCAGATTCCTATCGAAATATCAATTTATTTCCAGATAACTTGATGTAGGAAAGATATCTGAAATCCAATATGACAGAACACAAGAGTAAAACATTTAGCAGCCTTCTGAATTCAACATTAGTAAATAATTATTAAACCTTTAAGTTCAGTGGACTAATCAAACAACAATAAAGTTTAAGACAGTGAACTATCCCTTTTTTAAGTCCCCCTGCTCCCCCTTGGTGGAGAAGGTGATGGCACCCCACTCCAGTACTCTTGCCTGGAAAATCCCATTGACGGAGGAGCCTGGTAGGCTGCAGTCCATGGGGTCGCTAAGAGTCTGGCACGACTGAGTGACTTCACTTTCACTTTTCACTTTCATGCATTGGAGAAGGAAATGGCAACCCACTCTAGCGTTCTTGCCTGGAGAATCCCAGGGACGGGGAGCCTGGTGGGCTGCTGTCTACGGGGTCGCACAGAGTCAGACACGACTGAAGCGACTTAGCAGCAGTCGCAGCTCCCCCTTGGAGATAGGAAATATGCCATGTCAGAAATCAGAGCCAAGGATTTGGTTTACTTATGTCCTACCAATAAGACTATCTCTTCTTGGGACTTCCATAGTGGTCCAGTGGTTCAGAATCCGCCTACCAATGCAGGGGACATGGGTTCGATTCCCGGTCTGGGAAGATCCCACATGCCACAAAACAACTAAGCCTTGTGAACCACAACGACTGAGCTCACACGCCTAGAACGTATGCTCTGCAAGAGGAGAAGCCAGCATGTGGCAAGGAAGGGTAGCCCCCGCTTGCTGGAACTAAAGAAAGCCATGGGCAGCAACAAAGACCCAGTGCAGCCAAAAATAAAATTAATTCATTATTTTAGAAAAAGAATATTGTTTCTTGCAAATTTAATATACATTTAATGTACTTCATCTCCAAGTCAGCTTTGCCATGTACATTATTTGTTGAATCTATTTTTTAAAAAAAAGCAATAGCAACTCTAACCTTGCCACATCGTACTCAGGTCAGCAGCACCATCAGTCACATCCACATGACTCCTATGATGCAAACATTCTTGTTCTGGGAGCAGCCCACCATTTGGAAATGAAGGTCATCAGCCAAAATGAAAAGATAAGTTTGGCAGAATACTCTTCATCCACATCTTTTTGTTTTTAAAACATTTTTCATTTGCAGAGAGTTAGAGTAAAGGAAATTCCAAAGATTTATTCCAAATGCTGCTGCACTGTAAGATGATCATTATAAAAACTAAAATTTTCAGGGCTCAAATAGGGAGAGAGCTTGGAAATATACTTAAAAAAAAAAAAAGGAAAAGGTTTTGCACTCTTAACACTGGAGCGATATTTCAAATATTTACATTCTGTCAAAGGTAAAGTTCAAGCCTAATTCCAAGAGTATGTGTTACACGTTGCAGCCTGCTAGGAGTTCAGTCTTCTGTCTGTGCTTGTAGCCACGTGGGACGTTCTGACACTAGTGTTATTGAGAGCAAGACCATTTAGAACCAGCATACATGCTGGGCTGGGTTCTTTGGTTTTAGATGCATAAAATCTCCCATCTTTTGCTACCTTTTAATTTAAATCTTTGGGTTAAATAAAGTAAGAGCCTTTCTCCCCCCTCACTCTCAAAAGTGAGTGAGGATGGTTCATCCTCATGAGGATATCAGTACTCTGAATTATTTTCTTTCAACTACTAAAAAAGTGAATATGCAAAGTCATTTGCTATTAGAGAAAAATAGAAAAACGTCCCTGGAAATCAAAGTTATTCTGACATGGGTTCTGAGGAGGAATACAACTTGGAGATAAGATGGCTTTTTAAAAATTTAAAACAAAATTTTTTGGCCACGCAGCATGTGGGATCTTAGTTCTCTGACCATGGATCAAACCTGCACCCCCTGCATTGGAAGCATGGAATCTTAACCCCTGGACCGCCAGGGAAGTCCATGGGATGGCTTTTAATGAGCTCCTAGGTGAAGCACTAAGCATTTCTTTCAATATCTTTCCACCTCCAAACCACTCAAAGAATGACAAGATCTCTATATATGAAATGAACACAATATTGCAAATCAACTACACTTAAAAATAAAAACCCAAACCCCAAGATCTCAAATGCATTTACTATTAATTTATGATCTTTATTTTACAAGTGGTCATCTGAGGTTCAGGAAGAAGGAGGAGTTTCCTCCAATATTTCTCAAGGAAAGTAAAGGAACACACACACACACACACACACACAAGAACTCTGATAGTGAAATACTCTTCTGTAACACATTTTTATCACATTTCACTCTCTTTTATTCACATGCCTGAGGGAGCCTTAATTGTCATACTCGGTTAAGAGAAGAGAGAAAAGGCAAGGCGCTTTAAGACTTTCTGGCATTTCCTCAATCTTGGCCTCACCCCACCCTACAAGTCCTCCTTTCTGTCAGATGACTGCAGTAACTCTCGTTAGTGTGACCACCCCTTAAATATTTTCTTTGAATCTATAAACCAAATGCATCCACATTTACCATTAAGAAAATAAGAGTCTGGGGCTTTTAGCCAGCAGTCTGTAGAATTTGTTTTCTCTGGAGTTTTCTTTAGAAATAAAGTTAGGCCCCAAATGTCAAATAAAAAGCAGGATTTCCTGTCCTGGGTACCCCTATTTTCAGGAAAAATTCTCTTTAAAACTTGATTCTCAAAATTTTATTGAGAGCTACTTCCTTCAACCTTTCAACTCTGACCTTCCTTCAGACTCTTTCATCCTTCCAGTCAACGGTGGAAGATGGACGCCTTTTAGGGAAAAATGGGAACTATGCATGGAGATTATAGGGTGTAGATAAAACCTGGACTTAATTTCTCAAAATACTGAGAGATAAACATTTCCTTCTTCAAGAGCTCTAGTAGAAAAAAAAAATAGCTCATTTAAGTAAAAGCTACACATAGAAGGAGCACTTGTCTCCAGAGGGATTTCTCTCTCTCTCTCTCTCTCTCTCTTTATAGAGAGAGAGAGAGAGAGACAGTTTTTTTTTCGGCCATGCCACGTAGCTTGTGGGTTCTAGTTTCCAACTAGAGTGAACGTGGGCCATGGCAGTGAAAGCCTCAAATGCTAACCCCTAGACCACCAGGGAACTCCCATATTTTGTATTTCTAAGTGTTCTACAAAAATTATGCATTTCTCTTATAATTAAAAAAAAGGAAAGGAAGGAGAGATAATACTTCATATTTATTAAATTAACATAAATATTTAAGAATGATAAAACCAAACGCTGATGAGGAACTGGTGAGGAATTGAATATGTCCTTAGATTGTGTTGCTGCTAAGTCACTTCAGTCGTGGCCGACTCTGTGTGACCCCATGGACGGCAGCCTACCAGGCTCCCCCGTCCCTGGGATTCTCCAGGCAAGAACACTGGAGTGGGTTGCCATTTCCTTCTCCAATGCATGAAAGTGTTAGCACTGTTAAATAATATAATCTTTGATAATAAGCTAAAAATATGCAAGAAGAATGTTCAATGAATTATGTCTTTTGACCATGGTAACACCATTCAATAATATGGCTCCCCTACCAACTAAAAATAAAATGTTTCTGCCAAGATGTTTAGAGCTTTTTAATTAGGCTGGAAAAGAATCTAATTACTGGGGAATGGTTAAAATGTATAATTAAATAACCTATTGCTGTGAAAGGATAACTACATGAACTAGGAAGGTACAAAGGAAGGTGTATATAAAAAAGACCAAACCAAAGATAAAGAACACAAAACAGAGCACACGGTACCTAAAACTATGTAAAATCTAGTTATGCAATGATAAAGATTTCACTGTGCACAACTGTGTGCACAATTGGTAAAGGTTACTCTTTTTTCAAAGATATTTGACTTTTTCTGGTTTACCCTGTGTATGATTGCTCATACGACTAATTTATATAAGAAAAACACACCTACCAAACCCACAGCCTTCTAAGTCAAGAGTTTTAGTACAGATCTCTTACATTCCAATGTACTTCTCTTCATTGCCCTGATGTCTTTTATTCAGTAAAAAGACTATAAAATGTAAAAAGAGGGACTTCCCCGGTGGTCCAGTGGTTAAGAATTCACCTGTCAATGCAGGGGACACAGGTTCCATTCCTGGTCCATGAAGATTCCACATGCAGTGGAGCCAAGAAAGCCCATGTGCCACAACTACTGAGCTGGTGTGCCTAGAGCCATGCTCTGCAACAAGAGGAGCCACTGCAATGAGAAGCCTGCACAGCACAAAGAGTAGACCCTGCTCACCGCAACTAGAGAAAGTCCCCGCACAGCAAAGGAGACCCAGGGCAGCCAAAAAGAATAAATACATAAATAATTTTTTTTAATGTAAAAAGAAGACAGATATGAGTTGAAGTCTTTGAGAAGACAGCTGTTAATATGTTTTAATTTTTTCCTGGTTTCCTTGGATTGCAAAAATATGTAAGGCCAGATGTTTTTATCCAATAAATAGCTACTATAACATCCATGAAGACAGTGTTTATGGCAGAAGTGGTGGTACTACACTATTTCAGTTTTTCTTCTGACATTAAGTAGCTACATGATACTGGGTCATTAAAAAAAAAAAAATCAGTTAATTTCTCTTATGTAAGCTGTTCCCATCTGTAAAACAGGGATTTTAATACCCTAACTGCCTGAGAACAAAGAGCTGAATTAAACAACCTTTTACAATCACTTATATCAATAGTTCTAGGATTTATGTCAACAATCTTGATAGGGATTTCTCACTCATTGTAATTCATCAATGAATTAGAAGGCTAGAGGAAATGATTAATAAATTCATCTGGATACACACCTGTGTTGCTTTATCCAAAAGTGAGTCCAATAGTATAAAGAAAAGGTAATTTTGGGGGACAAATGGTGTCTTTCTGGCCCCCCCAAACTCTAATGTAGCCAATATTGCTTAGAGAATGTTCCAGTCCTCTGATACTACTTTTCAACAAGTTTTATTTTAATGGAACTGAATAGAAACCAGTAAGTAGTTAACTGGCATGAAAGCAAGCAGAAAAGCGATGCCTGGTCTCTAACTGACACATCAAGGACAGCCACTTAGGATAACAAACAGATCAGGATTCCCTGACTGGCATTTCTATACCTGGATCTGTTACTATCTTACCACAAAAGACCAAAGATTTATTCAGAGGTACTAATTAAGGATAAATAAAATTTAATCTGTGCTTAGTAGGGGGTCTTTACAAGAAATATACTTCTAAAAAAAAGAAAGAAAGAAATATACTGTTATGCATGCTAAGCTGCTTCAGTCCTGTCCGACTCTGTGCGACCCTATGGACTGTAGCCTGCCAGGTTCCTCTGTCCCTGGTATTCTCCAGGCAAGGATACTGGAATGGGTTGGCAGACCCACCTCCAAACACCTTCCAGACCCAGTGATCAAAACTGCATCTCTTACATCTCCTGAAGTGGCAGGCAGATTCTTTACCATTAGTGCCACTTGGGAAAGCCCAATAGAGAGGTCAATCAAAATAACACTAAGAACTTAAATTGAATGGATGAAGGGATAAAAAAGATATGGTATATGTACACAATGGAATACTACTCAGCCACAAAAAGAACAAAATTTTGCCATTTGCAGAAACATGGATGGACTTAAAGGGTATTATGCTAAGTGAAATACATGGGATGGAGAAAGATAAATACTGCATGATATTACTTACATGTAGAGTCTAAAAAATACAACAAACTAATGAATATAACAAAAAAAAGAAGCAGACACAGATATAGAGAGCAAACTAGTAGTTACTAGTGAGGAGAGGAAAGGGGGAAGGAGTAGTATAGGGCTAGGGGAGTAAAAGGTACAAACTATTAGATATAAAATAATATAGAAGGATATATTACCACACAGGGAATATAGCCAATATTTTATAATAACTAAAAATAGAGTATTGGCTTCCCAGGTGGCGGTGGTAGTAAAGAACCCACTTGCCAGGGTAGGAGATGTAAGAGACACAGGTTTGATCCCTGGGTTGGGAAGATGGAGACGGGCATGACAACCCACTCCAGTATTCTTGCCTGGAGAATCCCATGGACAGAGGAGCCTGGCGGGCTATAGTCCATTGGGTCGCAAAGAGTCAGACGTGACTGAAGCAACTTAGCATGCATAAATGGAGTATAACTTTTAAAACTTGTGAATCACTATATTGTACACCTGTAGCTTATGTTGTATTCTTTCAATTAAAAAAAATGTTATATTAAAGAAACAATATAGAGGGGAGAAAAATAACAGAGCAAAATCACATCTCAAAACTACACAGCTATAAACTGTAGGTGAACACAACAAATCAACAAAAAATAAATCAGTTTTAATAGGATATAGGAAAAAGACAGTATTATAGAAAAACAAAGATAATTCTTGTACTTATTTAACAAAACCAGTTATCTACATTCAAAACACTAGCAATGTATTGCTGATAAGCAAAAGATATATTCCCCTACTCTAGGGTGACTATATTAGACCCCACAGTGATATTGAGTTAGCTATTCAAATCCCTTTCCTCCCTAAACCCATCTTAAAATTATGACTTACCGATACTCAATTAATACCAAATATGAACATCCTCAGAATTGTGTTCCTCTGGGAATATAATTCCAAATAATTTACTTAAACCACTAAACCAAGCAGAAGGAAAACTTTATTAAAATAACATTAAGTAGATAAGAGAACACATGTAATTATTAGCCCAGAGAGGAGAAAATAAAACATTATGGATACTTTTTACAACAATGCAGGGATTCCCTATGGACAACTACCCATTCTTTGAGAAAGCAAACATAAATTGTTTCTCTGATGTAGTTTACAGATCAGTTGGCTCTGGATAAATAGCTGATGAACAGATCACACTTGAGTTTGGAAGTCTTCTTTTCTAAAGGGTTCACTCCACTACATCAGCACATGAACACTGCTATGTACTAGTGTTACGTAAAACTAAACAAAACACAAATGTCACTTCCAGGAACTTAGAAGAAGGGAAACCACAAAAATGTTGGACTGTTTGAAGAAAGATGGTTTTACTCTTACATTAACAAGTGCAACTTTTGTTGGCATTTTGATGCCAGCCATACACAGGATAATCCTGGTGATTAGAAGGGCAGAAATTATAAGGGAAGTTGAAGAGCTTAGGAGTCTAGGGAGAGAAACAGCAGAGAAGTGACAAGGTTGATGGGACATGGGAAACTTCTGTTTTAATTGAGATATTTCTACTGTAGCTGTTTTGTCTTTGTAGTATAAAACAATACAATTAACTGAAAGCATTAAAGTATACCATGAATAACAGGGAAAAAAGGATAAAGAGGACAATTTTTGCCCTAATGATTTTAATTTTACTTATCATCACTTTCTCTCTCTCTTTTTTTTGGGGGGGCGGTGGGCGCTGTGCAGCATGTGGGCTCTCCAACTGGGGATCGAACCCTGGCCCCCTGCAGTGGAAGCATGGAATCTTAACCACTGGACCACCAGGGATTTCCCCACCATTATTTTCTCATTACTACCTCCTATCCTTGGTTAGCCCCCAAAGAGCAAATGCGTGAGTGTGTTTATGTGTTCCAGAAAATAGAGATTTTTGGTGAGGAGGCATTCTCTTTTTTTCTCTTCTTTGCTTTACCTAACTCCTCTCCTAGAAGAGGGAAACACTGCAAGGAAGAAGCAGTAGTCAGAACTTGTGTAGAAGAATCAAGAGATGTCCATATTCAAGCTTTATTTTCTTGCATCACAACTAATTGGTTTAATCTTGACCCAAGCAAAAGATAGGATTTTAATTAGGTTATGAAGGTAGAAATATACTTTCCAATTATTTGGTCTTTATTCTCCTATCCAAGGATTTGTGTGAAACAAATAAGTTAGGAACCAAATAGAAATAAGTGAGACTTAAGGAGCCTGTCACATGCTCCTTACATGGTTTGGTCATTTGAATAACTGCATCATGACCTTTGAAGATTATGAATTCAAATGTCAACATGATGATGACTGAATAGCTGCTTGATCAGCTTTTTCATAAAAGGCTACCTAAAACCCAGATCAACATACACATCCAGTTAGGGATGTGAAGCCACACTTAGTGTATGCCACCAGGGAGGGCTTCTCTTTCCTCATACTGATAGGTTACACTAATCCATCCACTGCTCATTTGCAGTAGGAATTAGAACTATCATGTTCAACTAAACCACCTGACTTAAATAACCTATCTATTCACTAAAAGTAGAGGAAAAGTCATCAGTTGTCATTATTTATAAGTTGAGATCTAAGCTTCTTTTCTCCTTTTTATTAAATAAACACTAAGAGTCAAGCATTGGGTTGACCACTGGGAGATAAAGGAAACATTACTTTGAAAGAATTACATAGACTGGAAGTATACAAATTCACACAGACTATTAAAGAAGCATGATAAAAGTGGCCAAAGAGAAGTAAGATATTCTACAGGATGGTCAGGAGGGTGAAGGTAATTTCATATGGTAAAAAACTGAGGTAAGTTCTCATAGTATTAATAGACCTTGATGAGTAAGATTTCAAAAGGTAGAAGTTAGGGGAAAGACATGACTAGTTTAAAATGAGGAGTAATCCAGGGTTTGAGTACTAGATTAGCTGTATGTCTGTGTATTAGTTGCTTAGTCGTGCCTGACTCTTTACCACCCCATGGACTATGCCTGCCAGGCTCCTCTGTCCATGGAATTCTCCAGGCAAGCATACTGAAGTGGATTGGCATTCCCTTCTCCAGCAGACCTTCCTGATCCAGGGATCGAACCTAGGTCTCCTGCATTGTAGGCAAGTTCTTTACCATCTGAGCTTAGCTGCTGCTGCTGGTAAGTAGCTTCAGTCGTGTCCGACTCTGTGCGACCCCATAGACGGCAGCCCACCAGGCTCCCCCATCCCTGGGGTTCTCCAGGCAAGAACACTGGAGTGGGTTGCCATTTCCTTCTCCAATGCATGAAAGTGAAAAGTGAAGTCGCTTCAGTCGTGTCCGACTCCTAGCGACCCCATGGACTGCAGCCTTCCAGGCTCCTCCATCCATGGGATTTGCCAGGCAAGAGTACTGGAGTTGGGTGCCATTGCCTTCTTCGTGAGCTTAGCTAGGAGATTGGAAAGGTGGGTTTAGATCAGACTGTGGAAGACTCAAATATTAAATATGGATTTATTTTGAGACATCAAAAGTTTCTGATCAAGGGAATAGCATGATTTACAACTATGCTTAGAAAAATAAATAGCAACAGTGTAGAGGATGAAAGGAAAGAAAAAAAGGAGAGGCCAATAGGCAAGGTTGCAGCAATACCACAAGGCAAGATATAATAAGGCTAAACTGGAAGGCAATGGCACCCCACTCCAGTACTCTTGCTTGGAAAATCCCATGGATGGAGGAGCCTGGTAGGCTGCAGTCCAAGGGGTTGCTAAGAGTCGGACATGACTGAGCAACTTCACTTTCACTTTTCACTTTCATGCATTGGAGAAGAAAATGGCAACCCACTCCAGTGTTCTTGCCTGGAGAATCCCAGGGACGGGGAGCCTGGTGGGCTGCCGTCTATGGGGTCGCACAGAGTCAGACACGACTGAAGTGACTTTGCAGCACAGAACTAGATGTGGGACCTCTTGGAGAGAATGGCCCATATAGAGAGATGTGTAGACTTATTTAGATGGCTTAGTAAGTGACTGGCTGAGAAGAGGCAGGCAAAAAGAACTGATCCCAAACTTTATAGAACAGGAAATGTGGTGAAGGGTAATACACTAAGAGAGGACAACAGGGGTTAGAGCAGGTTTTGGTTGGAAAGATAATGGATTCTTTTTTAGTTTTCTTGAAATTGAGTGCTTTAGTTTTATTCACAAAGAGGTGTGCAATCTGGCAGGCAACCACAAAATTGGAGCTAAAGCTTGGGTTAAGAATTCAAGATGAGAATCTAGTTTTGGAATACATCTTTTGGAGTCCTGGAAAGAGAGAAGACTACACAAGGGACAGAGAAATAAAAAAGGACTGCAGAGGAGAGATCAGGCAGAAAAGTGGACAAGAACCATCTCAGATAAAAGGGAGTGAGAGAGACTAAGAAATGTGGAACTCAGGCAATTAACTTGGCCTCTTGTAAATAACTCTGATAAAAAAGATTTAGGCGATAAAGAGATTTGGATCACGTATTTCCATTATCTATGTGCTCCCTGACCCTGCTCAACTAGTTAGCTGAGATTCAGTCCAGTTCTCTAAATTATGGAGACAAAGATTCACATGATTTGTACCTAATATATTCACTTGTCTCAGAGAAGTACTAATTTTTCAGCTCTGAGGTAATCATTCTTACTTCCTCACTCTCGCTCCTGAAAAGATTGCTTAGTGTCTCTACCATATTTCTCAGAGTTTTCTTCCAAAGATCCAATTATGTGACTTCCTGATTAAAGCCTTATCCATACTAAAGCTGAAGTTACGTTAGCAATAACCATAACCTAGTCTCAAACTGATTAATCATTCCATAATCTAAAGTAGACAAAACTTTTTTTTACCAGTTTTATTGAGATATTAGACAAATATTTTTAAAGTAATCTAAGCTGTTGCTAACATGGGTAATGATGCTTATTTAGAAGCAGCTATAAAACCAAGGGCAGGGATGTCCCTGGTGGCCCAGTGGTTAGGACACTGCACTTCCACTGCAGAGGGCACAGGTTCGATCCCAGTCGTAGAACTAAGATCCCATAACCCACTCGAGTGTGGCCAAAAGATAGAAAACAAAAACAATAGCAGTTGTGTTTTATACTCTCTAAGCAGTCCATTAAAGGACAAATGACTATTTAAGCAGGAAGTTTAAAAAGCTCCCCCTCAAAAGGCCTGGTCAGTCTTAGAACCCCTCCATCTTCCTAGACCCAATAGCAATCAGGCTGAATGCCAGCCTGATCTAGTAGGATCTTCCTTTATATGAGAATTTTTTTTCTACACTCTGACCAGCCACAAAAAGATAGGCTTGTTCTAACCCATCTTCAACAGACATTTATGAGAAAAAAATCTCTTACCAGATCTTTACACATAATCAGCATTTTGTTTGCTGCAGTCCCAGTCATTTCCAACCTTAGGCCAGTTTTGACATGTACTAGCCTCCTGCACTGAATCTACATTGTGCATGCTGCCATGACATCAGCCGTCCTGCCCCTAACAGGGTCTGAGAGGAGAGGACTTACAATGGCGCTTTGACACACAACAAAGCCCCTTCCTCTCTATTTAGGATTTCTGACATTTTTTCCTTCCATTTAAAATTCTTCTTCCCATTTAAATTAAAAAAAAAAAAAATTTTTTTTTTTTAGTTAAGACCATAAAGGGTGAAAAGGGGAGTTGTCAGGCCTAGAGGACTCAAAATTGAGAGGGAAGAGAGTTTAAGAAAAGTCATAAAACTGCTTTGTGGTTACATCTCTTACCAACTGGTTTATGTTAAAATAGAGTTAGAACCCATGCAGAGAAAAGGGTTCTAGTTTTGCAAACCTTTAAATATTCTTTCTACATCCTCAACTGATGATCGCCGAACACTAAAGAACTCTCCTAAGGAGAAAAGCGACAGGCACTGCAAGGTATGAGAAGGGATGGCTAAATCGCATCAAACGTAACTGAAGAATTCTAGGATGAGTTATCTAATTTTTGCCTCAGAAGAAACACTTCCTACCATTACTTCACAAATGTAGACATTTGGACCAAATATTTAGCTGGAAAAAAAAAAAGTCCACGTTCCCATCTAGATGTGATCTAGAGTAAATGATGGCTTTGCTCCCCATCAGATCTGTTTATTTCATTAGAATGACTGTTGTAACAAACGAACCCCATGCACAAAGCCAGATATGCAGGAAAGTATGAGAAAACTGGAAAAACTGACCAGCTCTGCGGCCCCTGGATTGTGTTATAAGTCACCAGCATATGTAACTCATTTTCTAGCTAAGTAATTCCCTCTGGGGACCTGGTCTGCACTCCACACTAAGGATCAAATTTCATTAGCAGTTGTAGGAAAATGCAACTCTGTGCATTTGCAAGTCAAAACTCCTGAAGGCTACAGCTAGTCTGGCTATTTTCATTGATTTTTCCAGGGATAGGATTTTAGCTGATAGAAAACATTTGTTGGAAGGCACAGATGAGGAAGTTAAGAAGAGAAAGGGTTCAGCTAGCAAGAAGACAACTAACCCTCAGTCTTAATGTTAAACTCTGGCCTTAACACGCAGACTGCAGCTGTGTCCACGCACAGAGAGATTCAGCAGTAATTCCACCCCCCAAAGCTACTAATGACAAAAGGCACAGGAAGACAAATTAAAAGGCCAAGCGTAGGAAAACACATAACCCAGACGGCATCAAACTCTCTTCCTTTCTAGGTATCGACCTGAATCCCAGTGTGCGCTTACTTTCATGCGAAACTGGGTCACAGACCCAAAAATCTTAGCATTTCTGTAAATAATTCATCTGAGACATTTTATTAACTACTCGTCTAATTTGAATCAAAAGACATACTGACCACGTACTCGCCACACTCAAACAATCTAGACTAGAAAAAAAGCTTTGTTTAGTTACTTGGCCTTTTTTCAAGTTTTAAACCCACCCGATCCTTACCTTGGTTTGAGTTGGTTCACCTTTCTCAAACATCATCTTCAGCCTGTTCAGCGGAACATTGTATTTCTCTATTTTGTTTGCAGTTTCTGCGTTTTCACTCATTTCGGGTTTTGCTACTTCATGTCTGGATTCTCCCAGACAGTTTTCCATCTTTTTATTTTCTGTTGAGTGGTCTTTAAGATGCTCACTGTCCTTGATGCGGGGGTGCGGGTACTTAGTAGGAGCTTCAGGAGGCGATCTGATCTTAGGTCTGGGTTGGACTAGCTCCTCTCGGTCAGCCTGGACCCCAGAGGCAGAGCTGCCCACCACTTCAGCGGGAGGAGGGTCGCCTCTGTGCCTGACCTCTGCGCTGCTGTTTCGCACTGAGTCTGGGAGAGAGTCGGCTCCCAGCACTGGGTTCTCCCACTTCTTCCTTAACGCAGTCAGGTTCCCCCTTCTAAAGTGCTGGGGGAGATTTTCAGCGTTCTAGAAGAACAAAAAGTGAATGCCAGTTATAACTTGCCTGCTGAAACCTTCAAACATGTTGTTCTTTGTAAAATGAAAGTTAAAACTCCAAGCTGCTCCTGCTCCACTGGCGTCTCCGACAGCTGTGAACAGTTACAGCCCTGCCACATGGAGAAAGCATCCACCCCAGGAGAGGGAGAGGGGAAGAGAGAAAAAGTCAGGAGCTAAAGCAGGAAGTGATAAAACAGGATAGCCTTATAAGGACAAAATGAGAAGAAAGGAGAGCCCAGATCTAATGATAGTTACATTGGAGACAAGGGATTTTTTTACCCAGAGATTAATGGGGAAAACAGAAAGAAAAAGCAAATTAACAGTTACTTTAAATCCTGTAAATATGTACTAATAAAATTTCATTATTACATGCCACAAAATTACGTGGTGAATCCTGCTGGGTTTTTTCTTTTAAATGAGACAAAGATGCGGTATAGCTTACACTACACAATACCAATAATTGTGGATAGTAGCATCAAGAATTGAAACTATTTGTGGAAATTTAAAGCAGCCACCAGACTTTTACATGTATTTGCATAAGTGACATATCATCATATGTAACATAATTTACATGAAAAAATTTTATTTTTACATAATAACTGAATCCTTCCCCACCCCCCACCCGCTGTTCTTCTCTACATGTTGGTCATGTATAAATTCTGTTAGAAAATTCACTATTTTCCAGACCTTTTGGTTGCAAAATAGCCAGGCTTCATATGAAACACCACTACTACTCCCTCTCTTGATGGAAGGACACACATCTAAGACAATTAATTCCCTTTCGCCTGGGTCAAACTGCAATTAATTGATACATATAAGACATTGAAAACAATCTGGAAATTGTCCATGTTGCTCTGTAATAATTAGAGGAGACATGCTTGGTGAAGTAAAATTCAACGTCCCAGACTTGGAAAGCACTCCTAAATAAAGCAAGCAGCAGCGCCTTTCCAACAGAGCACAAACTCCAATACCTTCTTGCCCTCCATTCCTGCAGTCTGTGACTCACCGGTCTTTCAACTAAGAAAGGACAAACCAACTAGGACTGAAAGACTCTAGGGAATTAAACAGGATTAGCAGCTATATTGGGAATTAAGTCTCTCACCTTATTACTCTTCTGAATACACGATGAGAGCCACTTCAAGTAACACCAAGACTTGAAAAAAGAAACTTAGAGAAGAACAACTTTGCTTGATTTTTGCGCTTAAATCTTAGCTGACAATATGCTTCACTGGGGGAAGCGTGTATGGGTCAGAAATAGAAGCAGCATGAAAAGTTTGCTTGTTGGAAAAGAGAGAATTAAAAAACAGATTGGGTTCTATTCTTTTTGCCATTCTTCTCCATGCATGTGCATGGCTGAGTCCCTTTGCTGTTCACCTGAGACCATCACAACCCTGCTAATCAGCTATACCCCGCTACAAAATAAAAAGTTCAACAAAACAAAACATAAACAGGTCCAGGGGCTTCCCTGGTGGTCCAGTGGTTAGGAATCTGCCTTGCAATGCAAGGGACACGGGTTCAATCCCTGGTCCTGGAGGATCCCACATGCCTCGAAGCAACGAAGCCCGTGCGCCACAACTACTAAAGACCGAGTGCCTAGAACCTGTGCTCCACAACAAGGCAAGCTGCCACAATGAGAACCGTGTGCACCACTAGAGAGTTGCTCCCTCTTGCTGCAAATAGAGAAAGCCCATGTGCAGCAACACAGGCCCACCACAAAAACCAAAAAATAAAATAAACAAATAAATCTTAAGAAACGAAAACAGGTCTGGAAGCTGGTGCTACCTTAACTGCCAGCAACTCTCTCAGCTCTGGGCTCCCTCCTGAGACACAATGGATGAGTCATCTGGGTCTCCAACTTCACCTGCCCTGCCCTGCTCAAACAGAAGCCCTGAGAATCAAAGTGGCATTTTGCCTTGGTAACTGGACACTACTTTTCTCAGAGACATGTGATTAAAGTATATTTATTGACATGAAAAGATACTCATAAGACACTTTTGAGTGGAAATAGCTATTTATAAGACAGCATGGGGAATTCCCTGACGATACAGTGGTTAGGCGCTTTCACTGCAATGGGCCCGGGGTTCAATCCCTGGTAGGGGAACTTCCCTGGCAGATCAACTGGTAAAAAATCTTCCTGCAATGCATAAGACCCCTGTTCGATTCCTGGGTCGGGAAGATCCACTGGAGAAGGGATGGGCTACCCACTCCAGTATTCTTGGGCTTCCCTGGTGGCTCAGCTGGTAAAGAATCCCCCTGCAATGCAGAAGACCTGGGCTCGATCCCTGGGTTGGGAAGATCCCATGGAGAAGGGAACAGCTACCCACTCCAGTATTCTGGCCTGGAGAATTCTGGCCTGGAGAATTCTGGCCTGGGTCGCAAAGAGTTGGACACAACAGAGAGACTTTCACTTTGGGGCTTCCCTGGTGGCTCAGACGGTAAAGAATCTGCCTGCAATATGGAAGACCTGGGTTTGATCCCTGGTTGGGAAGATCCCCTGGAGGAGGGCATGGCAACCCACTCCAGTATTCTTGCCTGGAGAATCCCCAAGGACAGAGGAGCCTGGTGGGCTACAGTCCATGGGGTCACAAAGAATCAGACACAACTGAGCAACTAAGCAGGGGAACTAAGATCCTACAAGCCATGTGGCAAGGCCAAAAAAATGAAGGGAAAAAAAATGACAGCATGATTTCATGTTATAATACACATGTGCTGTACTCAGTCACTCAGCTGTGTCTGACAGACTCTTTGCAACCCCATGGACAGTAGCCCAGCAGGCTCCTCTGTCCATGGAATTTTCCAGCAAAGAATACTGGAGTGGGTTGCCATTTTCTCCTCCAGGGGATCTTCCCAACCCAGGTATCAAACCCACATCTCCTGCCTTTCCTGTATCGCAGGTGGAATCTTTACTGCTAAGCTACTGGGGCAGGCCTATAATACACATATATGTTTATAAATATAAACACAGAATAGTAGTCTGGAAGAAAAGACATCCCAATGTTAACAGGTTGCCTCTGGGGATCATGGATTTATGGGCATTTGGATTATATTTTCTTCTTTTTTTATAATAAATGTGCTTTCATTGTATAATAAAAATAAATACAATGTCACACAAAAAAAGCTTCAATGGAATATCAAATAATTTTGATGTGATTTGTAAATGGTTTGAAAGTTGTCATTTCCACTTAACTTGTGATGACCTGAAAGAAAGGCATTTGTGTGATGGAGTAGCAGCAACATCCCAAACAAAGACTTGGGTAGAAGACATCCTTTAGGGGGGCATTTTAACAGAGGAGTGAATGTGCTCTTTTATAAAAAGAGTTCTTAAGGATGCAAGTTCAAAAGTGCTAGGGTGGGAACAAGTAGGGGAAGGGCAGGGCTGTGAGGTCTGATAGCACTGAAGGCCCCAGACTCTGTCTTCACTCTTGGCAGCACCACCAGGTCATGTTAGTTGTCCAGGACTTTAGAGCTTGGGCAAGAAAAGATGGGGCAGAAGCAGTGGCTGTAGGCTTTCTGGGAAAGAAAGAGAAGCAAAAAGGCAGAGGGCAAAAGCAAGAATTGAAAGCAGACTGGGCAGCACAGTGAAAAGAGTACAGGATGGAAGCAGCCTGGGTTATCATTGGACAGTGGGCTACAGGCCAGGCAACCCACTCCAGTATTCTTGTCTGGGAAATCCAATGGACAGAGGAGCCTGGCGCACTACAGTCCATAGCGTTGCAAAGAGCTGGACACGGCTGAGCATGAGCACGAGAATATATTTTCTTTTCTTTATTTTCTTTTTCAATTCAAGTATAGTTGATTTACAATGTTGTTAGGTTCAGGTATATAGCAAAGTGATTCAGGGATTTTTTTTTTTTCTTAGATTATATTCCATTATAGGTTATTACAAGATATTGAATATAATTTCCCATGTGTCGTGCTGTGCTAAGTTGCTTCAGTCGTGTCTGACTCTGAGACCCCATGGACCGTAGCCACTAGGCTCCTTTGTCCATGGGATTCTCCAGGCAAGAAAACTGGGATGGGTTGCCACGCCCTCCTCCAGGGGATCTTCCCAACCAGGGGATCAAACCCATGTCTCTTATGTCTCCTGCATTGGCAGGTGGGTTCTTTACCACTAGCGCCACCTGGGAAGCCCCATAATTCCCTATGCTATACAGCAAATCCCCATCACTTACCTCTTTTATGTATCGTATCTGTATTTCCTATAATGAGCATATAATGCTTATATAATCCAGCTTCATCCAGCCAAACGACCCTGGGCAAGTTTCCTAATTTCTGGAAACTACCATACAGGGCTATTGTGGAGAATAAATGCAACTATACAAAAGCACGTATGTTGTAATTGACCAATAGTGGTGACTATTATTAAATGGGTGGCCCTCCTCACTCCTCCAGCCACACCTCACAATCATGATCAACAAACAGTATCCAGTCATCTCTCAAATCCTGAACTGGAGTTACAGTCTCTTATTGTTCTTTCTACTCTCTCTACAGTCTCTGTTGTTTCAGAGTCAGGTGGTGGAGGAGGGGTAATAAGGTGAAATTTTAGTCAATGTCATTTGCATCAAGGTTTTAACATTTTACCAAGTATTCTCCTAGAATAAGGCAGTGGGAAGTCAGGGAGGGTACAAGTATTCAAGGGCGCCACTGGTTGCAAGAAAACCCCAGCCTCCTTTCTCAAAGTGACATCCAGAATACTACCCAGCAAGGCTGAGAATCTCTGTGGATGCTGCCTCTGGATCATCACCAGGTGCCTAAAACAGGATCAGGCACACTCAGAACATGCAACAATGTCCTTTCTGCAGGAACATTTGACTTGGAAGGGGCCTTGGATAAATCCCTTCCTCTCTTTGGGTCTGTTACTCCACCCGCAAAATGAAGAGGTGGGGTCAAATGAGCTTTAGTGTTTGAAATCTTGGCAGGGGAATCTTCATCTTAAAAGCAGGACGATGTCTGGTAGGATGCAGCAGTAGGCTGGAAGTACAGACCACTTGGATGCACAGCTTCCAAGGAGGGGGAGACATTTCTAGGCTAAGAGCTACTCAAAAAAGTGGCAGCCAGTCATTATGATGACTGTCCAAACAGCACAGATTTCAAGATGTGGCATATCCCAGGCTTGAAGGGAAACTGAAAATATAATCAATGGTGGTATTGATCATCTGTGTTTCTGTGTCCTAAATACAAATGGAAGGGGAAGAGAAAAGAAGGGCTCCATTTCTGGAAATCCAAGCTATCATGTAACCTGATCCCAGCATTTGCTAAAGAAACAGATTTACCCACTTGCTCCTGAATGTGTCTCTATCTTGCTTTCTAAGAATATAAGTATTCTTTCACCTGGACAGCCGTCGCTATAAATTTATACATACATTCCACCCTGTTCTTCAGGAGACAAATTAGACCACTTACAAGTCTGGTAGATCTTAAAAGCAACCATCTGTCATTTATGGAAAAACTGGTAAGATCTGAATAAAGTCTAGTTTAACTTATAGGGTTACACCGAAGTTAATTTCTTAGTTTTCATAAATGTACCATAGTTATAGAACATGCTAGCATTAGGGAAAGGTAGGCTGAGCTTTATGGGAGCTCTCTGTACTAAGTTAATAATGCTAACTATAAATCCAAAATTATTTCAAAATAAAACATTTTTGTTAAAAAAAAGCAACCAATCTTCAATGTTGTTTTCTTCCAGCTAGTGCTGTCTCCCACATTTCACAGTTAAGGGTCTTGAAAGCACAGTCTTGTGTAGTTGCTGTTCCTACCTGACTACTTTCCATTCCTTCTAATTCTACTACCAAAACACTTCTGAATTAGCACAAATCAGGATCACCAATTACTTCTTTACAATTTTCATTTCATTATCTTATTTTTAATTTATTACTTTTCTCAATTACAAAAGTATTTTTAAAAACTAATTGTGGGGGGGGGAGTCATAGTCAGTATAGGAATATATACGCCTTGAATATATGCTTCAAGTTTCTCTATTTGACTCCTCTGCTCCTCCTAACCAAGACATCCATTGTCAACAGTTTGCTGCGCATGCTCTCAACTTTTCCCTTATTTTTATACAGTATCTTTTTTTTTCTACAAAATCATACTATACTTACTATTCTGCACATAAGTCCTTTAATCATTTAATGTGCTTTTGATACCTTTCCATGTTACATAAAATCTTAACCATATGATATCGTACATAACATATACTATATTATTATAATGGATGTAGATATCATGATTTACTATTTCCCCACTGATGAATATCTAATTTTAAACATTTCAGTATTACAAAGAATCCTGCAATAAATATCATTTTACATTTATTTTATTTCACTTGTGTTTCTCAATGATCATTCCTACAAGCACAATTGCAGGATCAATGGGTATTAAACACATCCAAAATTTTAATAGGCATTGCCTAGTAGACTTCACCAATTAAAAAATCTGTCTACTGTTTAGGTTACAATTTATATCTCACAGTTATTTAAATTTATATCTCATTGATTATTGGTGAGGTAAAAGCATTTTTTTTTCGGTTTATTGTTTCTTCTTTAATCACCTGCTCACACCCTTTTACCTCAACTGCCCATTACAATAGACACTTCTCCTTTGTTTTATTTGATCTCTCTATAGCATCTGATGTTATTGACTGCTCCCCCCTTTAAAAATTTCCTTCCTTATATAGTTTCCGTGACATCCCTTTTTCCTAGATTTCTTTCCATTTTTTTCTAGACATTCTTCAGGTTTTTCTTTTTAAACAAGTTTCTCTTCCTTAGTTCCTCCCTTATATAGTGGGGTCCCTCAAGATTCTGCCTTTTTAGGTCATCCTCTTTAGTCACTTTACATATTTTTCTATAGATGATGTCTTTCACCCACCTAGATGGATGATCCACACCCTATAACTCGAGCCAGATAGCTCTCCTTACCTATCAGTTCTACCTGGAAATCCTACAGATACCTTAAACTCATCCTTGTCTAAAGCTGAAGTCTCCCCTCTCCTCCCTTTACTCCTCACTCTTTTTCTGAATTTTCCATCTCGGTGAATGGGACAGCTATCTTTTCTACTGTCAGATGCGCCTGTTCTCTTATGCCTCCACACTGGGCACCTGCTGCTTCCTCTACCACTCCTTTGCCCCCTTTATTTAGCTAATTCCTAGTCATCCTTCAGGCTCAGTCAGACACCACTTCTTTTGGGACGTCTCCCTGGACAAGACATAGTCCAGGTTATGAGTCCTTCCTAAATTCTCCCCCGGCACCTTGCATATTTCTTTAATATGGTACTTACCACACTGAGATTCTAAATTCTACTTTCTGGGACTCCTTGGTGGTCCAGTGGTTGGAAGTCCAACTGCCAATGCAGGGGACACAGGTTCGATCCCTGGTCCAGGAAGATTCCACACGCCGTGGAGCAACTAAGCCTGAGAGCCACAATTACTGAAGTCCATATGCCCAGAGCCTGTGCCTTGCAACAAGAGAAGGCGCTACAATGAGTAGCCTAAGTACTCCAAATACAGAGTAGCCCCCACTTGCTGCAATTAGAGAAAAGCCTGCACGCTGCAACAAAGACCCAGTGCAGCAAAAAATAAAATAAATAAAGATTTTTAAAAAGAGAATGCTATCTGATTTTAAAAATAAATAAAATAAATCCTACTTTCTAAACTCTAAGCAGTTCCTTGAAGGCGGGGACCACATCCTATTCCTCTTAGTGCTTTCGGGACACATAAAAGATGTTCCATAAATGTTTATCTCCACTTGTGGTATCAACTTTTGTTATCTGACTGTCTTGATTAGACAACCTAGTTCAATCAGGCCTTTAGCCCATCACTACCAAACAGCACAAAGTGACCAATGATCTTCATGTTGCCAAATCTGATTGTCAATTCTTAGCCTATCTGTGCGTTTGACTCGATAATTTGCCTTTTGAAAACACTTTCTTCACTGGACATCTGGTACTCCATTCTCTTTTTTTCACTGCATCTCACCAGCTGCTCCTTCTTAAGTCTCTTTTGCTGGTTCTTCCTTCTCTCTCCAACCTTTAAATGGCAAGGTGCCCCTGAGCTCAGTACTCAGACCTCTTTTCTAGCTACACTCAATCCCCAGGTGATCTCATCCATTTCTTATCTTTACAAACCACTGATACTTTGATACACACAGATCTCATCTCCAGGCTGGATCTCTTCCAATTCCAGATTTGTACATCCAAGCTCCTATTTGACATCGATACTTGGAAGTCTTAATAAAGAATTACATTTAACATGTCCAAAGCTAAGCTTCTAACAAATATTTTCCCTTCTCTAAACTTGTTTTTACTGCCACCTTCCTGATCTCAATGGCATTTTTCCTGGTGTTTGGGCCAGATGCATTGTTGCAATTCTTCCTTTCTACCTTCAGTATAAATCCTGACTACTTCTCATCGCCTGTAGAGCTCCTGTGTGCTGTGCTATGCTCAGTCACTTCAGTTGTGTCTGACTCTGCAATCCATGAACTGTGGCCCGCCAGGCTCTTCTGTCCTTGGGATTCTCCAGGCAAAAATACTGCAGTGAGTTGCCATGCCCTCCTCCAGGGGATCTTCCTGACTCAGGGACTGAACCCACATCTTTTATGTCTCCTGCATTGCAGGTGGATTCTTTACCCACTGAGTCATGTGGGAAGCCCATATAGCTATGACTCCAGTCCAATCCATTATCATCTTTTGCCTAAATCACTGCAACTGTCTTATGATTGGTCTTCACGCTTTTGCTACTGTTCCTCTAGTCTCTTCCTCCTTTTTTTAAAATTTCAGTCAGATCACATTAATCCTTTGCACAAACCCTTCAAAGGCCCCCATTTAATCAGAATTAAGGTCCATGTCCTCACAACAACTGGACATGACATTTCCCTTCCTGTTCCTCAAATACATTTAGGATGTTCTTGCCTCGAGGCATGTTCATGTGCTCTTATCTTCTGCCTGAATTATTTTTCTCCCAAGCTCCTGTCCTCAGACCTCTGCTCAAATGCCTCCTTGACCACTATACTCATCCCTCTTACCTACTTCATTTTGTTTTATACCTGCTACATCTTTATGGTCTGTCTCTCCCACCAGAATATAAACTCCATGGGGGCAGAGATGTAGTCTGTATTAGTGCCTAAAGCAGTGCTTGGCATACAGTGGGCACTCTGAATACTTGCTAAAATGAATGAGTGAAAGGAAAAAAGGAATGAAGAAAAGAGAAAGGGGAAAAATAACAAGCGAGAGAGAGAGTAGGAAAGAAAAGAAAACCAGCAGTTGAGTGAAGTGATGGTAAGTTTTCTTACAGTGCACCAGAAGGGCTCCATTCTCGAATTACAGGAAAATTGTCAAAGACCCAGTCAGCACTGCCCCCTTAGAGAAGACAAAGTGACAGAGGCATGCTTTGCACTCACTTAAATAGGTTAGGTGCTGAAAACTGCCAGGAGGATATTTTTGTAATGCCAGACAAATGAAGAATTCTTGCCCAAATATGTGAGGCTTTTCCCCTCATATGAAGAAATCAAGTAAGATTTCAAAAGAAATACACTACCCAGCCAAACTGGAAGTTAGCCAGCGGGAAAGTACAAAGTGGGTAGAGCCGAGAGCTGGTTCTGAGGTTTTTGCCTTTGGTGGATCCTGCTGCTAAGAAATTTGCTAACTAGACTGGGTCAAGAAGTTTGCTTTAAACAAAGAACCCAGGGGAATGACAACAGCTGCACAGCTGCTACCATTTAAATGCAGAGAGACTTTCTGGTTGTTTGATTTGGAAAAAAAGAAACAGCCTAGGAAGCCCTGTCTCCTGATTTGAGCAGGAGCAGTAAGCCATTTTATAACCACAAGCAAAGTACTTGGCCTTCTGTCTTTCACTCAACTCAGGAAAGAAAAAGTGGCTCAAAGGAGAACCTCAGGGAAAAAAATAAGATTCTCTGCACCTGAGCCAAGTTCTCCTGAGCAAATGGTTCAGCAATGAGACCAGCCGGCACAAAGGCCCGGCTCAGCTGACGCAGAGCCCACAGTCCCGCGGAGGCTGCAGGGGGCTGGGCCACATGAGCTGCGACCACGAAGTTCCACGTGTCGCAGGGCTTCCAAATACTTACACTTCTTTTCTTTTCCATGTTTGCTTCTTCCGCTGCTTTCTGGTACCTTAGAGAAGAGGGGGGGGAAAAAGAATATCCTCAAATTAAACTTAAATTTTTACACTTTCAAACTTCAAGAAAACCACTTCTGCACACCTATCTCTGCCAAGGATTATCATCAGTCACCTCTATCAAAAGCAGAGAATCAGGGCAGCCCTCACTTCCTGCACTGTTGCAGTCAACTGCTCTAAGAGAAAGAGCCAAGACAACCAGGTCAAACGCTGGGAAAATGGAGACAGCAGAAAGCCTGGGTTTTTAAGTCACAGTTTCATTACTTAATGTAATCTGGGGCAAGTCAACCTCTCTAAGCCTCAGTTTCCTTACCTAGAAAATGATCTACTATAATGCTGGGAAGAATAAATGATGTATAAAAAGCCATGTATATAAATGCTTTGGAATTAGTCAAAGGGTACAGTATTACATTAACCCTAGGTTGCACTTTCCCCATTCATTAATGCCTCTAAAATCTTACAATTCTTGTCGGCCAAATGATCAAGAAGTAGTCATATGGCCTGTACATGTGTAAATTTAGCCTAAGCTATTGGTACTGTCGCTTTTGCTCAGTTAAATATATTTGAAGGTATTATACATCCTTTAAATGCCACTGAAATGTCTTTAATGAGACTACACTTCGATTTGCCATTGAAAGAAAAATTGTTTTCCTTTTTTTAAATATATGTGTAAGAGTGATTTGTGAGAAAAGTTTCTATGCTAAGCAAGCATTAGTTCTTTTAATTAACAGTATTTTTCCTTTAGTGATGCATAAAATAATGGCCCAGCCTACAGTCGATGGCATCTTAGAGTTGATAAACAGGCTTCTATAATTTTATTCCTTTAATTTTTACTTTCAATCATTTTATCATTTTTACTATTTGCTCAGGAGATTCCTGAGGAACAACTGAAGTCCCAGGGCTTTTCAGAGGTGATCCGGTTTCCTCCATTTGAAAGCAAAAAAGGCTTGGGACGTCCAGGCCACAACAAACCTCCAGACCACTCTGAACTGTCTTAATGGGGCTTCCTCAGAGCCTCTGAGTCAAACAATGAAGGCAGCACTATCACTAGAAGAATCCCACCAGGTGAGGCCTGCGTGCCTAGAACTTACTGATTTGATTCCTTGGGCCTGCAGGCCTTGAACTCACCAACCTAACCCCAACCCTAGAAAAGGGCTTGGTCAATGGGTCACTTGTTCCTGTCTTAAGGCAGACTTTCAGAATTTACAAGGCATGTGGGCAGGGAAAAGGAGATGAGACAAGAAGATAAAGAACAATATGGGAAAGGGTCCATTCCCTAACCAATACTAACTTTCAGCTCATAAATACCTTCACAGGCTCAGAACTTCCTCAGTGTGTGTGTTAAACAGAACAACCTCATCCAAAATGGAAGCCAGAGGAAACTTCTAGATTTAACATCACTGCTTTCCTACTACGTAACCTGGGTTATATAACTTGTTTGGGCCTCATCCACAAAATTAAGTGATTGTGAGAGGATTTCTAAGGTCTCCTCCAGTTCTTACTACCGCTTAAAGTTTAACAATCAGGTAGCAGTGTCTCATTCACTAGACTGAGTAATACTCTGAAACTGAGCAGAGTTTTCTTAAAGGGTAGGGTGAAAGAACTTCCAAAAACAATTGGGATTTCACTGACCACAGCTTATGGAAAAAAATGGGATTAGAACTGCTGTAAGTCAAATTACAAGCTACAGAGATATTTGAAACATATTACAGACAAAAGGCTAATTTCTCTAAAATACAAAGAACTCTTACAAATCAGTAAGAAACCAACAAAAGCAACTTAATAGAAAAATGGGCATAAACATAAACACAGAGTTCACAGAAAATATCAAGTGACTCAAACAAAAAATAAGAATGTTTAGCCTCAAAATAAAAATTCAAACAACACTAAGAACATTTCTTATCTAAGTAGGAAAAAACATTTTTTTTTTAAGGAAAAAAAAACCCAATATACAGAGGGTAAATAAATAAAACCTCTAGGGAAAGCATTTTGTCAATTTTACAAAAATTATAAAAGCATAAATGTTACAATTTGCCAATTCTGTTTCCAGAATTTATCTTATAGGTACACTCACATAAGCAAAAATAACTTTTACATTAGATTATTTGCCACCACACTAAATGTAATAGCAAATGACTGAGAACAACCTGAATGTCCATTAGCAGCGGACTGGTAAATAAATTATAATGTATTCATGCAATGGAATACTACACAGCTATAAAAAGAACAAAAGCATGGTTGCACAGTGTGAATGGACTTTAATGCCACTGAAATGTATACTTAAAATTGTTTAAATGGTAAACTATACTTTATGTATATATTACCAAAAATATTTAAAAAATCGAATCTGGTAACAGCATAAAGACAGTGATATAAGATCAATGGAATGGAATAGAGAGCCCAGAAACGAAACTTCACATATATGGTCAAAGGGTTTTGACAAGGGTGCCAAGACCATCTAACAGGGAAAAGACAGTTTTTTCAATAAGGTAAACCATGAAATGCCAGAAAATATTTGAAAATCATATATCTGATAAGAGATTAACATCTAAAATATATAAAAATTTAAAATAATACTGCATTTGAAACATATTTAACAAATAATATTGTACATACTATACTGCATCTACTTTTCTCCATTTTAGAACAGCTTGAGTTTTCATTCAAGAAACAGTGAAAGTGTTAGCCACTCAGTCTTTTTGACCCCATGACTGTAGTCCACCAGGGTCCTCTGTCCATGGGCTTTCCCCAGGCAAGAATACTGGAGTGGGTTGCCATTCCCTTCTCCAGGGTATTTTCCTGACCCAGGGATTGAACCTGGATCTCCTGCATTGCAGGCAGATTCTTTACCATCTGAGCCACCAGGGACCCTTGTGGCCCAATGGTTAGGACTTGGTGCTTTCACTGCCATGGCCTTGGTTCAATCCCTGACTGGGAAACTAAGATTCCACAAGCCTCCGCAAGCCAAGTGGCACTAGTGAAAAAATTAAAAAAAAAAAAGTATGTTCTAAGCACTAGAGAAAAAGTAGTGAAAGAAATAACCAAAAAAGGCATAGTTCCTGCTCTCAGACAGCTTATAGTTTAAATATTAAACACATACTATAGGGATAAATCTTTCAAAGAAGGACAGAGTACTATTAAACAACCTAACAAAGGAACTGAATTGAGCAATTGAGAAGGCGGGTGTGGGGTAGGGTGGGGCAGTGTGTGTGTGTGTGTGTGTGTGTGTGTGTGTGTGGCAGTGTGTGTGTGTGTGTGTGTGTGTGTGTGTGTGAGAGAGAAGAAAAGCCTTGCTGAGGAAATGACCTTTAGGCTGAAATCTGCAGTTTGATCAGGAGTCAGCCAGGCAAAACAAAGCAAGAAAAGCATTCCAGGCAAAGAAAAAGAGCACACACAAAGTCCCTAAAGCAAGACAGTGTCTCCCATGTATAAGATACACAAAGAACTCCAATGTTGCTGAAGCACATTGAGAAAGGCAGAGGTCAGGAGATGATGCCAGGCATCAAGGGCTTTGCAGGCTATTCTAAGAATTTTGAATGTAATCTTAGGTACAATGAATGAATGGTCAATGGTACAATGAATGGTCATTAATCCAAGCTATGTTTTTAATTTATTTTTTGGGTATGCTGAGTAGCACGTGGACTCTTAGTTCCCCAACTAGGGATTGAATCTATGCCCCCTGCTGGAGAGTGCAAGAACAACCTCTGAACAACTGAGAAAGTCCCTAAGCTATGTTTTTAAAAGAGCACTGGATGCTGTGTGGAGAATGGACTGGAGTCGGGGTGCAGGATAGAGGTGGCAATGGTGACAGACGATGCAGGAAGGTCCAGGGAGGCAGCACTGGAGATAAAGTGAATAGACTTGAGGTATATTTCAGAAGTCGAATCAACAGGATTGGTAATGAGGAACAACAAGTCAAGAATGATCCCCAGGTTTTCAACAGCTGAGTCAATGGATGGAGGAGCACAGTTGGGGACGGGGAGGATGAAGAGTTCCATGTTAGCCATGCTAACCAAAACATCCCTTTGGTGGTAACAGTGATTTGATACATGTTCTAGAGCTGGAAAGAGAGATCTGAATGAACAACATAAATTTAGGACTTGTCTGTCCACAGATGGTATGAAAGCTGTGTAACTCTATGATATCATCTATGAAGAATGTGCAATGTAAGAAAAGGCTCAGAACTCAGTCCTGGAGACGTTAACAATTAGCAGTCAGAACATGAAGAAGAGGTTCTCATTCTCTGTTAGAGAACAGAGAAGGAACAGAGGTAGGAGAAAAAACAAGAGACTTCCAGAGAAACTAAGGGAAGAAAAAATGTGGGAAAAAGTGGCAAAAGGCCATCTAAGATGAAGGCTAACAAACATCTCTTCAGTATGTTTTAGATAACTTTTCTAAGCAACACAGAAGTCTTTGGTAACCCTGGCATTCCTCTTCCATTATAATTTATTAACCCATAGTCCTTTTAATGGACATCTGGATTGTTTACAGTTATCTATCATTACAAATAGTGCTTTGGTGAATGGCCCTGTGTATTTTTTTTCCCCACTTGTACTAATGTATCTGAAAGTGAAAAGTGAAATGTATCTGAGAGTCCCTAAAAATAGAAATGCAGAAACACAGCAGATTAGAGCTAGAAAGGAACTAAAAGTTGGCCTTGAACTTGTGTTTCCACACTCCTTGGGTAATGATCTACAGTATATTACAGCAATATAATACAATATATGAAAGACAGAGCCCAATCAGCAGACAGGTTGATTCTTGGTCAGTTGTTCCCCAAGGCAAGGAGAACAATTTACACCGTGGTTAGTTGGGTAAATAAGCTCAGCGGTTCCCTTCCTTTTACTGTCTTAATAGAAACACAGATTTAAAGAAAGATCAAAATAGTCTTCATCTTTAGTCCTATTCTTTTAGCACTGAGGCATCTGTAAGATACAGGTGTACACGCCAATGGCAGTCTTGAATTGTGTTTTGAAACTCCCACTCAAATATCACCACCCTTTATTTGTAATGAAGTACTTGCTAAACAGTGGAAACTTAGGGAGAAAGGTTCCACACCACTGCTTTCTTCCAAGTAAGGTCCTTGGTACTTTTACATTTTGACACTTTGAATACTAAGAGATATTGAGGTACAATACTTCTGAATTCAATGTTAGATTAGGACTCAGGCTTTAGATTTTCTTCAAATATGCTCAGAGTAACTAGCATTATTCTGACACAAAATGTGAAGGTCTCTGATGGGGAGGGAAAAGGCATTTTAAAAGATTCCAATCTGAGGGAAAAAATATTTGTCATGAGATTTCTATAATTAAAAGCTTATCCCTCTTCCCTTCCTAGATTTTCTTGTCCTCCAGTCTCCTCTTCACATACAGAATTTAATCTTGCAACTGCTTATTAATGCTCAGCTGTGAGGCAGGCAGCTGATGGAGGATGCTAAAATTATCTGGGGAGTAATAACTGTCTCAAACTTTTCTAAGGCCAGAGAATGGAGTTCCTGAGCCATGACTCTTGCTTGTATGCCCTCAAATAGAGGGAAGGTCTCACTGAGCCAAAAAAAAAAAAAAAAAAAAGGAAAATGGAAATTCCCAAGTTTTAGGCAATGCATTTTCTTCTGGAACAATTTCACCACTAAAATAGTACAGAGAAGCAATGAAGTAGAGATCTGAGGGTCAAAGTTTTTCTTAATGATGGAAGGACAGTCACAGAAAACTAAATATAAACCTGCTCTTTCTTGGGTCTATGGAATGGGTAAAGTTATAACAAGAGTGGGAGGAGCAGGGACAGGAGGGGAGGCATGGTGGTGGGGGGATTAAGTGTCCTGGATTAAGCTCTGCCACTATCTTGGGGTGTGATCTTTCATCACAAATGCTGCACTTCAAGTTTCTTATTTGTCAGAGGAATGGGACAAAGGTTAGCTAGATCAGTAGTTCTTTTTGCTGGAGAATCCTCTTTTCAAATGATAACTTCAGTTCAGTTCAGTTGCTCAGTCCTGTCCGATTCTTTGCGACTCCATTAATTGCAGCATGCCAGGCCTCCCTGTCCATCACCAACTCCCGGAGTTCACTCAGACTCACGTCCATCAAGTCGGTGATGCCATCCAGCCATCTCATCCTCTGTCGTCCCCTTCTCCTCCTGCCTCCAATCCCTCCCAGCATCAGAGTCTTTTCCAATGAGTCAACTCTTCGCATGAAGTGGCCAAAGTACTGGAGTTTCAGCTTTAGCATCATTCCTTCCAAAGAACACCCAGGACTGATCTCCTTCAGAATGGACTGGTTGGATCTCCTTGCAGTCCAAGGGACTCTCAAGAGTATTCTCCAACACCACAGTTCAAAAGCAGCAATTCTTTGGCACTCAGATTTCTTCACAGTCCAACTCTCACATCCATACATAACCACTGGAAAAACTATAGCCTTAACTAGATGGACCTTTGTAGGCAAAGTAATGTCTCTGCTTTTCAATATGCTATCTAGGTTGGTCATAACTTTCCTTTAGAACCTCACATATTAAAGGGATCAAAGCGGGACCTCTGGGGTGAAAGGTCACATGCGTGGCCCTTTAGATCTTCCTGTCTTCCCAGAAATGACCTCTGAAGTTCCTCTAAAGAACTCGATTAGGATAGTTTGAAAACCACTGGGCTAGATTCCCTTCATATGAGTCATGGGCTCCCCTGATCCCTAGGGGTGTCTCCAATGCAGGAAACATGGGTTCAATCCCTGGTCCAAGATGATCTCACAAGCCTCAGAAAGACTAAGTTGGTGTGCTACAACGATTGAGCCTGTTCTCTAGAGCCTTCTAGCCACAACCACCGAAGCCCAAGCACCTAGAGCCTGTGCTCTGCAATAAGAGAAGCCCGTGCACCGCAGCTAGAGAGAAAGCCCATGCAGCAACGAAGACCCAGCATAGCCAAAAAAAGGAAAATAAATAAATTAATTAAAAAATATGTTAAAGAGAATCAAGAAACCAAATTCTACTAAAAGAGTCAACTTTTAATCAAGCAAAGGATTCTTCCATGCTGAAGTCATTGGTGAGTGAAACCAAAGCTGGCTGTTCAAATTGACTCATCAAGAGCATCCTCCTTGTTCAGATTTAACGCTTTAGATAGTACAGAGGCTTAATAAAAGAAATCAGTCTGGAGTTATAAAGCACTCATGAGACATACGCTATGATGCTACAAAAATGACTCTTACGTACATATTCATGTGAAACGTTAATAACACTTAGAAAGTAAAGCCCAGCTAATCTTATAAAGAGCAGCCAGATGACGCTTTCTCCAAATAACATTTTTATATTAACCTCTGATCACAAACATCCCAAGGTTTCCTAGGGTCTGTTAACTAGACATGTATGCTGCTGCTACTGCTGCTAAGTCGCTTCAGTCGTGTCCGACTCTGTGCGACCCCACAGACGGAAGCCCACCAGGCTCCCCCATCCCTGCGATTCTCCAGGCAAGAACACTGGAGTGGGTTGCCATTTCCTTCTCCAATGGCTTGCATAGGATTTACTAATTCTAAACTCCATTTACGAATTCTAATTAAAGAACTAGAATTCTCTAAGAGAGACTGTTTCAAAATAAGAGAAAATGAGGTCAGTAGTGTTTGAAGTAGAAATTAATGTACGCTTTGTGGAAAACAGCCCTGCAATCTGCTTTGGGAACCTACTATGAGTGAATCCTCAAAGCCTTAAGCAGTATCAGCAATATGGCTCTATCAAGTATGAGACCTGGAGAAGAAATCCAGGCTGATTCTCCAGTTTTCACTGTCTTAACCGCACATCACGCCCCATGCTCTTTCCCTTTTCTGTGCCTTACTTCCTATGACTGTTCTTCCTCTGCCATGTCACCACCATCCTCCCAGCCTACCAAATAAAATTCTATCCATCCTTCAAAACCAGTTCAATAGCAGGATCTATGCATCAGAAGAAAAGTACTAGACAGACACAAAATATTAACTTGGGGTCAGGTTAACTCTCTACACCTCAGTGTTCTCAACCATAAAACAGGGATCAGGTCCTTCCTCATATAGTTTTTATTAGGGTTAGAAATAATATCAATTTCCATCAAGAATCTACCATAGACCTGGCACACTGATTCTGATTAATGGGTTCAGGATTTACAATTCTGCATAACTGCCATTTGCCCTTATAACGTTTGTGGTGAAAAGACAGTCACCCTACTATGCTGTGAGAAGGTGGCCTCTAAGGTTCCTTTGCATTTTCTCTCTGCAAGATTAAGAAGCCCCTAAAATGAGCAACTTTTTTCAACTTCCTCTCATCAGTGCTACTACAGGACCCAAATCCTCTATCTTGGGAATTGTCTGAAATGGATGACGACAACAGAATAAAACCCTGGGATGGGAACTGAGGAAGGGTGAAAGTTTAACTAAAGTGACTGACCGAGTTAGGCAGGGAAGGAAGTGAAGCCAGGAAAGGGACCAACAATCATGGCCTGGGTATTCCAGTTTGGCCAAAGAGCCAGGTCAGTGGGAATAAGAAAGCAGAATAGGCAGGACAGGAGGCTCTAATTAGAAAGTAGGTTTTCCAAACACATATTTCAGAGACAGATTCTGGGTGATGAGAAGGTTGGGACTAGCTACGGGGGCATGGGAGACAATGAATGAGCAGATTGAAGACATATGGAAGAGTAAGAAATGATGAGTCCACAGGAATTTCCTGGCGGTCTAGTGGTTAGGACTCAGTGCGTTCACTGCTATGGCATGCGTTCAATCCCTGGTCAGGGAACTAAGATCCCTCAAGCCACATGGTGTATTATTAATAAATAAGTAAATAAATACGAAATGAAGAAATGATGAGTCCATACTATCAGACAGGTCATTTATGTGGGTCGGTGATTCTACACTGGGGGCATTAATGGCCCCAGTGGACATTTGGAAATGTGTGGGGATCTTATTGGGGTTTTCCCCTCCCCACTTTTTTTGTCTGTCACCATATCATGGGGAACTACTACCATTTGGAGGAAGGCAAGATGATGAGCATCCTGTACAAGGAACATCTGCCTCATCCAAAATGTTGAGAAATACTGAAGAGAAAATGAAGTGGGAAGCTAGGGTCCCCCTTGAAGGCAAGGAGCTTGGCACACCACTGCCATGATGGGGAGGATAAGGATACTATGGTTAAATGTAAGCTCAAAGCACAGGTTTCGAACTTCAGAACAAGGCAGGGAAAAAAAAAAAAAACAATGGATGGGAAACAGTAGCTGAGAAATAGCACCCCTGACTCCTGGTCCCAGAAAATTTCAGTGTAGCATGCACAAAAAAAAACCAGGCATGACTCAGATAGAATGCATGTCAAGGGAAAACCAAGTTCAGTGAAAGAGAAGTGGGGCTGGGGAGGGTGAAAAGGGCAAGAATGTGGAGAAGTTTCTCTGCAGAGCAGAGAGTTTCCAAGTCCCATTAATCATATCTCAACACTGTCTCAAAACCTCCCCTTCCTTTCCACTCCTCCTGCCCCCCACCCTCAATAACTTTCACGTGGGTTCTCAAGAGTCTCAGAACTTGTCTCCATGCTATCAGTCTGTCACCTTTCCAATATACCTTTTACATTGTTGCCAGAGCATCTTTCTAAATACAAGCCTAATCATTGTTTCTGCTGCTTATCTAACTAAATCCCAAACTCAGCATGGTACTCAAGGCCTTCGATCATCTGGCCCTAACTGAACTGTGCCAATCCCTTCTCCCTTCTGTATTTCTTCATGCTCGACTGCTTGCTTTCCTATTTCCTTTTCCTATTTCCTTGTTCAATCTTTACTTGAACAAATAACCCTTATTTGTTCTGCTTTATGTTCAAGTTCACAAGTCCATCTCTTCCATGACCAGTGCTTCTTAAACTTCCCTGAAGTTAAAAATCACTAGACTACGTTTGTTAAAAACACAAATTCTTGGGGCCCATCACAGATACATCGAATCCGAATTTTTAAGGGAGGAGTTGAGAAGCCATGTCGGATGGCTTAAAATATGTCCCCCCAAATCTCTGACATTTCTCCCACCAAAAGGTAGAGTCAAATTCCCCTCCCTCTAAATATGAGCCAGCCTTAATGACTCAGTCCTAATGAAGAGAATGTGGTAAGAGTGATACTGTATAAATTCTGAGGGTGGGTCATAAAAGACCACATAACCATTACCCTGACTCCCTTCCTTCTTTGTTCCCTCCTTCCTTCCCTCTCTGGATGCTTGCCCTTGAAACCCAGACAAGCAAGCCAAGCAGCCACATGGAAAAGCCACGTGCGGCTATTCTGATCATGGCCCCAGCTGAGAGCCCAAATGACTGCCAGCATCCACCACCTGACTTACGAGTAAGCCTTTAGATGACTATGGCCCCAGTTCTGAGACACCGAGGATGGGGAAAGCAACAAAGGCAAGCACTGCCCTAATTGGAGACTCACAGCAAAATAAATGCTATTATTATTTTAAGACACTAAATTGTGGAGACTTTTTTTCTATGCAGCAATAGATAATTGGAACACCGTATTATTAACAAGTATCTCACATGAGTCTTAAAATGAAGGAAGTTTGAGGACTTCTGCTGTTGCTGCTGCTAAGTTGCTTCAGTTGTGTCCGACTCTGTGCGACCCCATAGACGGCAGCCCACCAGGCTCCCCCATCCCTGGGATTCTCCAGGCAAGAACACTGGAGTGGGTTGCCATTTCCTTCTCCAATGCATGAAAGTGAAAAGTGAAAGTGAAGTCGCTCAGTCGTGTCCGACTCTCAGCGACCCCATGGACTGCCACCTACTAGGCTCCTCTGTCCATGGGATTTTCCAGGCAAGAGTACTGGAGTGGGGTGCCATTGCCTTCTCCTAAGGACTTCTACTAATATAAATTATACTAAACTATACTGTTACATTCCTTGAGGCCAGAAGTTAAGTCTTAATAGTTTTTCAGATCTGGATCCTTTTTCTGCAATATCTTTATTGGTTTTCTTTTCTTTTTGATAAGAATATAAGTTTGACATAAATTTACAGCAATATAAAATGCATAACTTAGAAGGGGAAAGGGCTGTGCACTCTCCTCCCATCTCTGCCCCACCTTAAGCGATACCCTCGGTGAACAGGTCAGAAGGGCAGTGTTTTCCACAGAGCAGGTGGTTGATGGATTTGTCATTGAAGAAAGAGTGACAGTGGCAGATTACAGAAACTTCCTACTGGTATTTAGCTGTACTCTAGATATAGCTCCCTGAAGAAGGAAATGGCAACCCACTCCAGTACTTTTGCCTGGAGAATCCCATGGATGGAGAAGCCTGGTAGGCTGCAGTCCATGGGGTCGCACAGAGTCCGACACGACTGAAGCGACTTAGCAGCAGCAGCAGCAGATATAGCTCCCACAATCACTTTCTTTAAATCTTTCCCATCTTCCTTCTTTTAAATGTATCTCCTATAAAGTAATAAATTCTACTTAGTGAGGTAAACGTACCGTCTTCCCTAAGCTCTATGGCATCTCTAGTTGAGTGAAGTTAACACGTGCTTACCATCTCACTAACTTATACCATTCCCTCAACATTTGCTGAGTGCTTAGTATGTTCTAATTGTCATGCTACACACTAGGAATATAAAATACGCAGGAAAGGGGCCCTCATATCAAAAAAACCCATAGTCCAGAGCAGGGGTCAACAAACGTTTCCTTAAAGTGCCAGATTAGACTTTGAGGGCCATATGGTCTCTGCTTTAACTCTGCTGTTTTGGCACAAAAGCTGCCACAGACAATACACAAAAAGACATGGCTGTATTACAATAAACCTTTATTTACTAAAATAGGGAGCCTATAAGTAGTAAACCTTTATTTACTAAAATAGACTGCAGTCTGCCTACAGAGTTTACACTGGTCAACAGAACCTTATGCAATGGTGAAATGTTTCTGCAATATCCAGTGTGGTAGCCACCAGCTACACATAGCCATTGGACGATTGAAATGTGGCTAGTGCAGCTGATGAACTAAATTTTAACTATAATTTAATTTTACTTAATTGAAATTAATTCAAATGAATATAATTTAATTAAATTTATTTTAATTAATTTAAATAGCCTTATATGTAGTGGCTACCTTATTAGACAACGTAGGCATAGAGTGCACCTAACACTCCCTTCAACTAAAAACCTGCCTCAAAACTTATCTCATGAAAACCCCCAAACCAAAAAAAAAAAAAAACCCTCACCTCAACCAGAAAGCCTTCCTGACGGCTTCTATCCATGGTGATCACATACTGTCTCTTATCCTATATCTAGTCCTTACTCCCATTCATTTTGGACTTGCTAACATTGTGATTAATAACTATGTGTTTCATAATTCTCTCCTGTGTTTAAATCTCTTTCTTTCCCAAACTGAACGAAAATTTGAGTACAGAGAATGTATCTCCTGATTATTATCATCTTCCTTTGTCACAGAGTCTTGTGTGGTACTCAAAATCCAGAAGGTGCTCTAGAAAGTCATTAGACACATGCCCTTCCTTTAGTGATCTCCCTGACAGGTGGTGATGTTTGCTCAAGACAGATGGTCCTTTTGGGCCAGGATCAGCACTTACTTGGAGAATATTTCTACAATGGCCGATGAGTTGTTCTTGTTGACAAGGGAAAGTTCTTTGGCTGTAACCCTCAACGATAGAGAAGCCCATTGCCGTCTGTTAAATGGAGTTGGTTCCATCTTGTCTACAGATAATGAAGTACCTATGTGATAAAGAAAGTCAGAATATTAGACACAGAAGAGAGTTCTCCAGCACCCAATGACTGGCAACAGTGTGGTGTAAGTGAGAGCAGAGAGCCCTGGAGCAGCAGATTGTATTCCTCTACTGGTTCTCTCAAAAACTGTAACCTAGATCAGATGATTGAATTGGGGTTGTAGTTTCCTGTAAAATGAGAAGGTTAGATCAGGTGATCTCTAAGGTCCCTTTCAGTTTGCATCATTTTATGATTGACCCCACTGTGCAGACATCGATTGGCTTTTCCCTGAACTTAAGTCTGTTCCAAAGTCACATTTGGAGTGAAATGTTCCACTCTTCTGAGTTACACCCAAGGGGAAGTACAACTGGCATCTCTGCAGAGTCAGGTCCAAATTAGGTTCTACCTACATCCAAGTTTCTTTTGGCTGCCTTCTTTCCCCAAGCTCCGTAGCACTGACCACTTGGTACTAGGGAAAAAGCTACAGATACAGCACTGAATAGTATAAAGAACGCAGGCTTAAAGGCAAGATAGACTTCAAATGAAATAATAATTCTGTAACCTTAAACAAATTATATAATATTTTCAGTTTTAGTTACCTCACTGAAAAATGAGAATACTTACCCCTTTGTAGGGTTTTTGATGTGAATATATTTTAAATACTAGGCATATTGTAGTATCAAGAACATTTAAGTATAATATATTAGTAGTGGCCTCAAGTAAAAAAATACCATGAAGTCATACTCTTGACATCACCTAGACTGGATTGTTTGGTTTTGCTCTAGTAATTATCAAAGGAGTCCCAACCTTTGTCCAAAAGAGATGAGATTAGAAATGAGTCAATAGTTTCCTTATTTGAAGAGTGAACAATACAGATGAAAGTACTCCTTGCAGCTCTTTTGACAACCACGGAAGGTAACTGATCTGGTAGAATGCATGGTTCATCGGGTACTACTTCCAACAGCCTTGACAACCGCAGAGCACAGTGTGCATAACCAAGCAACGTGGGCCTCCATTTCACACTAAAAGTTCTGTGATGCAAAGTAAGTGATAGCAGCCCCAAAGGACCACACTACTTTTCCACAGGTAGTCCCTGTTCTCCCCACTAAAGCCTTGTCTGAAAACAATGCTAGTTTTGTTGTTTTTGTTTATTTGTTTGTTTCAATTCCCATGCTGGAGGGCAACATAGAACCCTCCTATGGTAAGGAGCTCTGGTATCAGAGACACATGCGTTTAAATGGGAGTGTTGGCCCCATCACTTAAAGCTGTGTGTCCTTCCCTAAAAGTTAGACTTCTTATCCATAACAATAGTATTTATCCCATAGTTCCTTTTTAGAAAAGTATTTATCTTTATCTATTTAGTTGGCTGCACCAGGTCTTGGCAGTGGCACACAGGATCTTTTAGCTGTGGCATGCAAACTCTTAGCTGCGGCACGTGGGTCTAGTTCCCTGACCAGGGATTGAACCTGGGACCCCGGCCTTGCGAGCATAGAGTCTCAGCCAATGGACCACCAGGGAAGTCTCACTTCATAGTATCTTTTTTTCCCCATAGTATCTTCATGAGGAATAAATAAGATAAGGAGAAAAAGACCCTGACATAGAATAAGTAAGCAATAAATTTAGTTTTTTTTGTATTACCTCTTCTCCCTGGATAAAATAATCTTAATTCTATACATGTTCTCTGAAATAATCCTACATGTATCAAATAATCTTGATATATGATATTCACTTAACTGCTTTTCAGTCTGTAACTGACATACCTACCAGACATTGTCAGTCCTTTCTCTAACAAGAAAAAGACACAGCTGTGTATTCAGCTAAACATAATTATGTAAAACCACAATAATGACCCTTTAAAACACATCCAGGAAACACTGGCAAATGCTTTAAGACATTATTTGGTATAATTATGCTTCCCGAGTGTAACTACCCATATAAATGATATCAATTCTAAAGGGATCAATTCTGAATTAAAAAAATACAAAAGATTATGTTCTCATATTTGTTCATGATAAAAGGAAAAGCATTAATTATTTGAGGGACTTAGTGTGAAAAAGTAAAAGGATTTTAATTCCCAAGTCTAATTCTGTGGTTTTGATTGGTCTCAGCCAGAAAGCCAAGTCAGAACAACTACCTTGGTATAATGCTAGGATAAGCACACTTTAAACTCAGGGAATGAGGTGGCTCACACCCTGACCACATCTTCATAGAAGTATGCTATTACTTCCTAGCAATGTTATTAGCACCCTGTGAACATACAAAGGTGATAATCAGTACATAATTTTTGATAAACTCTGGTACCAGGTTGTGTGCATGCTAAGTCGCTTCAGTCGTGTTTGACTCTCTGCAGTCCCATGGACTGTAGCCCACTGGGCTCTTCTGTCCATGGGATTCTCCAGGAAGGGATACTGGAGTGGGTTGCCATGCCCTTCTCCAGGGGATCTTCCTGACCCAGGGCTCAAACCCGAGTCTCTTATGTCTCCTGCATTGGCAGGCGGGTTCTTTATCACTAGTGCCACCTGGGAAAGCCCTCTGGTGCCAGGTTGCTGAGTAACTACTCCCTACAAGGTCCTGCCCAAATAATGTATGCAATCTAACAAGATTGCTAATGCACACAAATAATTGTAGCACAAGACAGAACGTGGTTAGAGGCAATGCATGGTCTAGGAGTACAGGACTTGATTTTCTGGCATGGTGGGAGAGAAGGGAAGACTTGATAGTTACAGAACTGGCAGAATTTTATCAAGTGAGGGCAGAAGGAGGACAGTGCCTTTCAGATAGGAGGGATACTGTTACACCACTAGGGAAGTGAAACAGCAAAAGATACTTTAATGGAGTTAGACTCTAGTTGCAAAAGAAGTTGAAGATAAAGTAGGGAAAGACAGAATGAGGATGGACTGGGAAGAGGCTTGAAAATCATGCTAATGAGAATTCCCTGATGGTCCAGTGGTTAGGACTTGATGCTTTCACTGCTGTGGGCCTGGGTTTAATCCCTGGTTGAGGAACTAAGATCCCTAAAGCCAAGGGGCGAGGTCAAAACAATAACAAGAACAACAAAAAAGGAAACCATAGGGCTTCCCTGGTGGCTCAGATGGTAAAAAAGAAAACCATGCTAAGGAATTTGGGTCATAAGCCTGGTGGAAAGAACTAGCCTGTGGGTGAGCAGAGGGGAGGTCTAGTTGTAATGTGTCACTCCCTAGCACATGAGTGACCTTTATGGCAAATGGAAAAAATAATTTCCCTGAGCTTCAATATCCACACATGTAAAGAAAAAAAAAGAGTTCTCTAAGTGGATTACCCAGTCTCAATGGCTGGATACTAGGAGTTTCCGAAAAAGCAAGTAACATAATAAGAGCCATGTTTTAAAAGCTGATTCTGCAGCAGTGTGTAAATTGGTAAGAGAGGAAAAGACTGGAATCTTAATCACTGGTCAAGAAGATCCTAAAATTGTCGAAGTGAAAGGTAATCAAGGTTTAAATTAGCATAGATGGGAATGGAAAAGTGGGAAGAAAGAATTCAGAGTTCTTAGAATAAAACGGGCTTAGGGTGAGAAGGAATCAAAGGTGGCATCATCAAAGTTGAACAATTAGAAGGTTGCTGATGCCATTAAGATAGAGTAAATAGAGGAAGAAGAGGGGGAGTAAGGAGTTTCGCTTTACACATGTTGAGATCTACACGTCAGCAGAAAAATCCTAGTGATACACAAGAGGAAGCTAAAAGGTTAAAAATCAGTCTCTTAGAAAGGAAATGAACATTTTAATTTTTTCTTTTCTTTTTTCTCTGGCCACGCCAGGCAGCATGCAGGATCATAGTTGCTTGACTGGGGGCTGAACCCTGGCTCCTAAAGTGGAAGCAGGGAGTCTTAACCACTGGACCACCAAGGAAGTCCCAAAATAAGCATTTTAAAACATCTATTTATGCACAGCACACATCTCAACCCTCACAACCAATTTAAAAGATTGGTTTTATTATCTTACATTTATGATGAAGAAACTGAAGTTCAGAGGTATTAAATAATGTTACAATGATCACTTAGCTATAAAGTAGCAGAGCTGGGATTCAAATTCATATTCTATTTGACTCCAAAGTTAATTTTCTTTCCACCGCATGTACTAGTAATGATTAAGACCATCACTTTTAGCCTAAGTCGAAAATGGGCAACAAAATCCCGGAACCCACCTAGCTGAAAACCCACACAAATTATCTTTCAGTAAGAGTGTCTTACTGAAAGACATGAGAATCAGACATGAGAATCATTCTTCCAGAGAAACTTAAAGTTACCTTGGGCCTGCCTGAAATACTCTCCCATTGTGAATATCTCGGCTTTCTGGACTTGCATTAAATCTGTGATACCTTCCCCAACTCACTCTGTCTCAGATGAGAGTCCCGTTCTCGAACTTTAGGACAATGTCCTTAATCCTAGAAATTCTGTTAAGGGTGAAAAGAGCACGAACAACACCTAAAACAAAAACAAAACAACCCCATGGACCCACTGAATTCTCCAGGCCAGAATACTGGAGTGGGTAGCCTTTCCCTTCTCCAGGGGATCTTCCCAGGCCAGGGACTGAACCCAGGTCTCCCACATTGCAGGCGGATTCTTTACCAGCTGAGCCACAAGGGAAGCCCAAACAAAACAAAAACCCTTTTCCAAAAGGACAAGGCATTCATTTGGGGCTACAATATTGTTGATTATTTTTTCCAGTGGCCCAGTGAACTTTAAAATCTAATCCATTGCATTGTCATATACAAATAATAACAGCAGCTATACTTACCCAGCACTTACTAACTCTAATTATTACAACTCTGGAGACAGACAATTTCCATTAAACAAACAAAACAAAACAAAACCAAACCCAACTGCGGTTTATTAAGATTGGCGAAACTGCCTAAGGTCAGACATTTAACACAGGGCCGAGGCAGAATTCAGCATTCAGACTCCAAAACCCAAGTTTCACCTGTGAAGGAAAAACTGCTGGACTGGTGGAAATTTGGGCAGGAATTAAAGGAAACGGATATAGCAAAAATAACTCTTAAGATTTCTAGCCTGAGACTGGGGCAGTGGCACAGCGAAAAATAATGGGGTACGTAGAAAGGGGAACTATTTGCTAAGAGGAAGATGCCTACAGTTTTAGATACATATGGCAGATTTTTATATCAAGAGAGAAGCTCAGAAATCAAGTAATCAAATCCCCCTTTTTACAGTAAGGTAATTAAGCCAAATAAACACCCAATAACTTTCCCGAACTCACCATCTAGTCAATATGAGAGCCAGAGCTATTCTCAGTTCAAAGTTCTTTTATCACACCTCGTAACTTGAAGTGGAACAGCTAAACCCCTATAGGTGAGCTGTAGCCTGGATATAAAGATCTCTAACAAAGGTCCTTGAAAATCAAGGGTTGGGTAATGACTCACAGGGAAATTTGGCCCCAGGTATCTGCTTCCTCAAGAGATTGCTTAGGGTGAGGTCTACAGCCGCTTGGGAAACCAACTCTAATAAATTCACTTTCCCTAACCAAGCGAATTGTCTCCCAGAAACAAAACTGACAAAAGCAAAAGAGTTGCCCCTAATAAAATCTTGTTCTTAAAAACCCAATCTTGGGACTTCCCTGGTGGTCCAGTGGTTAAGACGCCACCTTCCACTGAAGTGGGTGAGGGTTCCATCCAGGTTGGGAAACTAAGATCCTGCATGTTACACAGTGCAGCCAAAAAAAAAAAAAGTAAATAAATAAAATCACTTCATAAAACAACAACAACAAAAAAAGCAGGACAGCTCAAAAAAAAAAAAAAATCAATTTCTTGCTACTTTTTCTTGCTCCTGAGATGGCTGTTTGTGCAAGGGGCATAGTTGGTTGAATAGAAAATACAGAACAAAGTACAAACTCAATTGTTTTAAGAAAAATGTTCTTTAGAAATAGATTATAGACTTAAAGAAAAAAAAATCTAAAAAACTTCAACGTGCACGTATAGCTGATTTACTTCTATGTATAGCAGAAATGAATACAACTTTGGAAAGCCATTATACTCCAATAAAAAAAGAGTGAAAAATTAAAAAAATTTCAAGGTGCAAGGGGAAATTTTAAACAAAAGCAACATGAAATGTGTTTCCACACCACATTTCTTTATAATATAAACTGCATTTGTTTCTAAGGGTGTATTTTTATACAAAAAATAATGACTAAATTCACACCCCTGAAAAAAAAAATTGGAAGTTAATAGCTATTTTAACCTTTTATTTTGAAATAATTTTAGATTTACAGAGTTGCAAAGAAAAGTTTCCATACACTTTTCACCTAGGTTTATCTTACAACAGTACAATTATCAAAATTAAGAAATTAACACTGGTAGAATACCACCAAATTAACTATAAACTTTATTCAAATTTTACCAGTTTTTCATTAATGTATTTTTTCTATTCTAGGACCCTACACTGCAGTTACTTGCCATGCCTCTTTAAGTCGCCCTAAATCTCTGATAGTTCCTCTGTTTTTCCTTGCCTTTCATGGCCTTAACACTTTGAAGAATACTGGCAGATATTATGTAGACTGTCCCTAATTTGAGTTTCCTGGTTTCTCCAATAAGAAGAACCAGGGTTCTCTGGAGAAGTGGTTGATTCCAGAACTGCAGCAGGACAAATCCAAGATAAACCTAGACAGGGAACTATACTCAATATCTAATAATAATCTCTAAGGGAAAAGAATCTGAAAAAGAATACATATATCTAACCAAATCACTTTGCTGTACACCTGAAACATAACAGTGTAAAGCAACTATACTTCTATTTAAAGAGAGAGAGAGATAGAGACAGAGAGATAAAAACAAGATAAGCCTGGAACATCTCTCAATGTTCAAAAAAAGTTTGCTTTAAAAAAAAAAATGTTTTCTCGGATTAGATTGAGGTCATAGAATCTGGGGAAGAATACTACAAAGCTGATAAGCCTCCTCAGTGCATGGTATTAGAGGGTACACTATGTTGATGTCTGTCTTATTACTGATGATGTTTACCTTGATCACTTGGTTAAGGTGGTATCTGCTAGGTTTCTCCAATGTAAAGTGGCGATATTCTTCTGTTTATAATTCATAAATATTTGGGGAGACATACTTTAATCCTATTTTTCCTTACTTTTACTCACTAATTTTAGCATTTATAGGAGGGGATCTTGGCTCCAGGAATGATTATGGTGGTGTTCTAATGGTGATTTTTTGTTGCCCTCTTTCCTTCTATATTTATTAATTGGAGGAATTCTTCTACAAGGAAGAATTGTCCTATCTCCCTCATTTATTTAGTCAGTCATTTATTTATACTAGTATTAGACTCATGGATATTTATTTTATTCTCTGGGTTATGATATTCCTGGATTATTTTATTTGTTGCATAGATTGTTCTACTTTAGTCATTTGGAACTCTTTCAGCTTGGTTCTGGTGTCCTTTCAAGATGCCACCAATTTTTTTAAAGCACTTTTAAGCTCTATAAGATGTTCCAGGTTCATCGAGTGTTTGCCCTGCCCCAGCTCTGGAATCAGCCACTTCTCCAAGGAACCCTGGTTCCTGTTATTGGAGAAACCAAGATCTGGGCAGTAGGTGTACTCAGTGCTACTCAGACATCACTGCTTTTGGGATCTCAGGGGAGAGAACCAGGAAATCCATGTGTGAATATTAACTCATGTATATATACACACATCTATATTTCTATATTTATTTCTCTATATACCTATGTATATGTGTGTATATATATATTAGTCAGTTAAGTCGCACAGTCGTGTCCAACTCTTTGTGACCCCATGGACTGCAGCACATCAGGCTTCCCTGTCTATCACCAACTCCCGGAGCTTGCTCAAACTCATGTCCTTTAAGTTGGTGATGTCATCCAACCATCTCATCCTCTGTCAACCCCTTCTCCTCCTGCCTTCAATCTTGCCCAGCATCAGGGTCTTTTCCAATGAGTCAGTTCTTCACATCAGGTGGCCAAAGTATTAGAGTTTCAGCATCAGTCCTTCCAATGAATATTCAGGATTGATTTCCTTCAGGATTGACTGGTTTGATCTCCTTGAAGTCCAAAGGACTCTCAAGAGTCTTCTCCAACACCACAGTTCAAAAGCATCATTTCTTTAGCACTCAGCTTTCTTTATGGTCCAACTCTTACATTCATACATGACTACTAGAAAAACCAGGGCTTTGACTAGACAGACCTTTGTTGGCAGAGTAATGTCTCCGCTTTTTAATACACTGCCTAGGTTTGTCATAGCTTTCCTTCCAAGGAGCAAGCATCTTTTAATTTCACGGCTGCAGTAACCATCTGCAATGATTTTGGAGCCCAAAAGAATAAAGTCTCTCACTATTTCCATTGTTTTCCCACCTATTTGCCATGAAGTGATGGGACCAGATGCCATGATCTTCGTTTTCTGAATGTTGAGTTTTAAAGCAGCTTTTTCACTCTCCTCTTTCACTTTCATCAAGAGGTTCTTTAGTTCCTCTTTGCTTTCTGCCATAAGGGTGGTGTCATCTGCATATCTAAGATTATTGATATTTCTCCCGGCAGTCTTGATTCCAGCTTGTGCTTCATCCAGCCTTTGATGAAGCCTTCATTCATCATTTAGCATAATATACTCTGCATATAAGTTAAATAAGCAGGGTGACAATATACAGCCTTGACATATTCCTTTCCCAATTTGGAACCAGTCTGTTGTTCCATGTCCGGTCCTAACTCTTGCTTCTTGACCTGCATACTTGCATACCTTCACCTGCTTCTTGACCTTGATTTCTCAGGAGGCAGGTAAGGTGATCTGGTATTCCCATCTCTTTAAGAATTTTCCACAGTTTGGTGTGATCCACACAGCCAAAAGCTTTGGCATAGTCAATAAAGCAGAAGTAGATGGTTTTCTGGAATTCTCTTGCTTTTTCTATGATCCAACAGATGTTGGCAATTTGATCTCTGGTTCTTCTGCCTTTTCGAAATCCACCTTGAACATCTGGAAGTTCTCGGTTCATATACTGTTGAAGCCTAGCTTGGAGAATTTTGAGCATCACTTCGGTAGTGTGTGAGATGAGTGCAATTGTGTGGTAGTCCAAACATTCCTTAGCATATATACTTATATATATTTATAAATATATACACATATATTTAAACTATAAATTCATAGTGGTACTTCTGAATCCAATCTAGCATCACAAAATTTATTCTAGTATTCCCTTTTATTACTTGTACCTTCTTTCTCTGATGGTGAGAAGCCTAATTTCATAGAATTTGGAAAAAGATATAGAATCTTCAAAATTGTGCCACTGCCAGTTTCTACTCCCTGATAAACCATATATTTTTTTTCTATCCACTTGGCATGTTATCCCTTCCTTCCTCCCTCAATCTGTTCATCTTTCAAGACTCAAGTGAATAGTCTGCCTCCTCAGAGAAGCCTTTCCTGAACTGCCCTAGCCTTATTCCTCATCAGTATAGGACACTTCCTCTGCCTTTTAATAATTTTATAAATCATACTTGGTAGAAAGATTGTTGAAGTGAGAGGACAGATTTTACTTTGCCTGTTGCCCTCCTAGTATCTAGTATTGCTTTTTAAATAGAAGGAACTCTATAAATATATCTTGAATTGCATGAAGGCTTAAATTTTACCCAAACACTACCTGTACAACAACAACAAAAAATCATCTATTATATAGCCCAGGCTTCCCAGATGGCTCAGTGTTAAAGAATCTGCCCGCCAAGCAGGAGATGCAGGTTTGATCCCTGGGTCGGGAAGATCCCCTGGAGAAGGAAATGGCAACCCACTCCAGTATTCTTGCCTGGAAAATCCCATGGCCAGAGGAGCCTGGTGGGCTATAGTCCATAGGGTCACAGAGTTGGGCATGACTTAGTGATTAAACAACATTATATAACCCTAAGGCTAGTTGTTGAGAAGGTAAATACTATTTTTCAGTAATTTTAGCTTATTCAAACTCTGATAAAAACTCAAATGATAGGAAATAATAGAACTACTGCTGCTGCTAAGTCGGTTCAGTCGTATCCGACTCTGTGCGACCCCATAGATGGCAGCCCACCAGGCTCCCCTGTCCCTGGGATTCTCCAGGCAAGAACACTGGAGTGGGTTGCCATTTCCTTCTCCAATGCATGAAAGTGAAAAGTGAAAGTGAAGTCACTCAATTGTGTCTGACTCTTAGTGACCCCATGGACTGTAGCCTACCAGGCTTCTCCTTCCATGGGATTTTCCAGGCATAACTTCAAATACTACACATAAAAGTTTCACTACTCTATTATTCAGCAACATGGTGACTGACAAGTCTGTAGCACATTAGAATAATCATTGTTATTGTTCTTGAAAGAGCTTCAGCCAGGTCTCTGTAGAAACATGTATCCTAGACAATAGGGAAATTGTAAGAATGACCAAACTCCCAGAGATCAGCAAGAATGTAGATATTTACAACAGGACAGAGTCACTTCAGTAACATTTGATTCTTTTATATCCTTTATAAGAATATTTTGTTCTTAAAAACACTAAGATCCAGGGGAAGAGTAATGAAAAAAGATAACTGAGAAGCAACTTTACTGCTAGAAACTGCTCACCAAAGAATCAGAGCAACCTTCACTAGGCACTTACAAATATTCACCCTAAGCAATTCACATGTTACCATTCCAGAGATAAAAGAAGAAGAAAGCACCCTCAGATATAATCTCTTCTCTGACCTGGGTTTCCTTAGGAGAAAAACAAATGTCACAACAGTGACTCCTCTATCTTCCCTAGAGTCTAACTTTACCTCCACCTCTGACTTTGCCCTAAAAACATGCTCATATTTTTGGGGTGTGTGTGTGTGCGCTCACATGTGTGCCTGCATGATTATGTGGATATGTCTGAAACCTGCATATATGGATAGGGCTTCCCAGGTGGGGCTAGTGGTAAAGAATTTGCCTGCCAATGCAGGAGATGTGGGTTCAATCCCTGGGTCAGGAAGATCCCCTGGAGAAGGAAATGGCAACCCACTCCAGTATTCTTGCCTGGAAAAATCCATGGACAGAAGAACCTGATGGGCTACAGTCCATGGGGTCACAAAGAGTCAGACATGACAGAGCACGTACACACACACACACACACACACACACACACGGATTAAAAAAATAATCCTTTTTTCTCTTAAGCCCTATTCCCCCTCAAATGGCCACCTCACCTTGCTCCCACCTTAAAAGCCAAACCTTAGTCTCTGCTTCTTCATCTTCCATTTATCCCTCTGACTGCTTGGGTGTGGCTTCTACTCCCAACATCCTGCTGAAATTATTCTCCTGAAGATCTTTTACTATCACATCCAAGGACCATGTCTCAGTTTTCATCATTCTCTATTGTCATTTGAATTGCTGATTAGTCCCTCATTTTTGAAATTGTATTTCCCCTTATATTTCCCCATAAGTCTTCTCTTAAATGGAACTCTTCTGCTTCCTTTCCTATCTTTTTAACCATCACCATTTTCTCAAAGAATCATCTCTCTCTCTCCACTTATCCTTGCTCCTAGGCATTACTTGATGGTCAGTATCTCTCTTCCCTCTGAGTAAGCTCACCTATGCTTGAGTCTTCAAAGGTCACTTACACCAAATGAGTCCCAAAGCTGTATCATAAGCCCTAACCTTCCTGACTTATGGTCCTAGAATTTCCATTGCATGATGGATAGCTTCATGTGTCACATAAGTACACAACACAATTCAGCCCAAACATATGTATCATCTTTTACCTTTATCCTTCAAATTAAGTTTGCTTAACCATAGACAATTTTCTCCAAAGATGAGCTGGCATATGAAATTTTGCTTCTATAAAATAAAATAATATAGCATGAAAGATGGCATGATGGTAACAAAACATGTATAAGGTCTGAAGTCAAAAAGAGGACTTTCAAGAACTCACTCTGCCTCTTTCTAATTATGTTGACTGCAGGCCATCAAATCTACATCACTTACCTTAGCTCATCAAAAATTCTATGTAAATGTGACACATATGAAGAGAGAATGGTATAGAGGCTAAGAGCACAGAGTTTGAATATAGCTGTTCAAGTCTCACAATATTCATGAGCTGTGTGATCTCAGGCAAGTTATTTTACTCTATCTCAGTTTTCACATATGTAAATTGAGCAGAAAGAACCTACCTCATAGCATTGTTTTGAGAATGGAAACAAATTCCTAAACATTAAGTATGTACAAACTACCTAACACGTCCTAAATGCTCAATAAATGTTTACTATTATTATTAATCAGTAAGTATTATTTCACACACTCCCTTTATCTTCTTTTACATGTGGACTTTGTACAAACTTTTTCTCACACATTTAGGCTGGTCCAGCTTCTCTTTCTTGATTCTGGGCCTTTCTCTGTACATGCTACATCCTTCTGTACATGTACATCCCTCTGTCTAAAAGGACCTCCCTTTGAACCCTCCCTGGCCTTATGCTATAGGTCCCAGCTTAGATGACACTTTCCTCCAAATGCCTTCCCTGACCCCTAAGCTTGCACTAAGAGGCTGCTCTCAAACTTCCAAATGACTAGACATAGCCTAACACTAATCATGTTGCATTTTTTTTATTATATTGTTTTTTAACTCTCAGGACCGTGCCTGGCACACGGGAGGTATGCAAGTATTTGTTAAATGAAGGGAGGTTTACCAGGCATCCAAAATCATTTGCTGCATTCACCTATTTTTATAAACTAGTACTTTAGGGGAAACAAAAATGAAACAAAACAGTGGGTTATGTTTATTCTGAGATAAGTCACCCCAAATTATGGGAAACCAGTGGACATAGCCACCAAAAAATAAAAAAGGTCTCTAGCCCTAAACTCAGGAAGAATAAAACTGAACCTCATCAATATAGATTGTCTTAGTTAACTTGCTCTCTTGGCATAAGTCAGGTATTTTCTAACAAATATCTATTTGGCTCTTCAGGTAAAAAAGTCTCTACCTGCTCTTATCCATCCCTTATCCCATGCCAATTCTAATCCCCAGAGGCAATCTTTTTCACAGTTTGGAGTAATAGGCTTTCTGATATTGCCTATACATGATATTGAAGTGCTCAAATTTCTTCTTAAATGTTTGTTTTGGGTACTTTGACGTTCCCTAAGTTTAAAATACACACCAGATTTTAGAAACCAAAAGAGAGCTAAGATAAATAAAAAGGAGGGGAGGATTCAATTCAGTAGGTCACACACTTGTGTGTTCTTAAGACGCACCCAGGAAGCATGTTTAAAATGCAGATTTCCAGGTCCCATGCCACAATTCTGACTCGTTAGGTTTGGAGTAGGGGCCAGGAAGATGACTCCATTTTAACATGAACTTTGAAGTGATTCTAGTGTTGGATGTCTCTCCCCATCATATGTTGGAAAACACTGAAATAAAACAGTCTAAGACCTGTAGGTATTCCAAGAAAAATGGAAAAACAGCAGCATAAATGTTTTTATATTGTCCATTTCAAATTTTACATGGTCATTCAAATTTGGCAGTGTAAGAAAAATGGCTGCCCTTCAAAGGTAGACTGAGGTTTGAACAAAAATGAACCTGAGCCACTGAAATGATCAATTTTTTGGCCATTATGTAGGTTCATGTAAAACTTCCCTGTCCAGATGGCACAAAATTATTGAGCAGACCAATGACTCATGATAATAAAACTGAGTTCATCATAGTCTCTTTTTTTCTTTAGATTGGTTTGCTGCTGAATTTAAAATGTTACTTGAGAAAAATATATATGGTTAAAAAAATGGTATCTGAATAGAAATTCCAATTTACTTTTATATTCTGAATATGATGGTAACTAAAACTTATTAAGATGTTAAAGCAGGAAGCCAATAGGCTTGGGCTTTAATCTTCATTTAATTTGCCACTAATTAGCACTATCATCTGCTTAACAAGTCATCTCCTCAGGGCTTCAACTTCCTCTTGTGTAAAACGAAGGGTTAAAATAGCCTAGTGTTTTTCTAACTGTAGGTCACAATAAGTTGTGAAATCAGGTTTAGCGGGTCAGCATGTTTATATTAATTAAATAATGGAATGAAACAGAAAATAGAGTGCATCACACACATTAGAGGTAAATATTCTTTTATAAACCTTGCTTTTGTTTCAGTTTGTGTGTGTATAAACTGGGTAAGAATGTAAAATAGTTCTTACTGAGGCATGTGGTTAAAAAAATGATGGTTTGACAAGTGTTGGTGAGGATGTAGAGAAACTGAAACTCTCATACATTGCTGATGGGAACGTAAAATGGTGCAGCTGCTTTGAAGAGTTGGCAGTTCCTCAAAAGGTTAAATACATCATTATTATATGACTTAGCAATTCCACAGTTCCACTCCTAGGTATGTAGGTGTGTTTGTGTGTGTGTGTGTGTCTCCAAGAGAAATGAAAACACAGGTCCACACAAAAATCTGTTCACAAATGTTCCCAATAGCATTATTCTCAACAGCCCCAACATGGGAACATTCCAAATGTTCATCAACTGATGAACGGATAAACAAAATGTGGTTTATCCACAAAAAGGTGTTTTATTCAACTATGAAAAGGAAGTACTGATACATGCTACAACATAGAGGAACCTTGAAAAAATTATACCAAGCGCAAGGAACCAGTCACAATAGACTACATGTTGTATGATTCCATTTATATGAGATGTCTAGAAGAGGCAAATCTATAGAAACAGAAAGTAAATTAGTGGTGACCTAGCACCTGGGGGTAAGGGAGAAGGGACTGATTGCTAATAGGCACGGGTTTTTTTCCAGGAAGTGGTGAAAATGTTGTAAAATGATTGTGGTGATGGCTGTACAAATCTGTTAATATACCACAAACCACTGAATTGCCCACTTTAAAAACAGGTAAGTTGGTATGGTATAAGAATTACGTTTCAATAAAACTGCTATTTTTAAAAAACACAGTTTGAAAGTCACTAGCTAGATGATAGATGATCACTGGGGTCCCTAAGAATGCTCAGTGTACCCCTCATGTAGGGTTCACTTTACCCATACGCACACAGTGGTTATTGGGAGGCAGGGCAGTAAGTATCATGAAACACCAGCTGACTCCAGTTCTGATTCTAGTGCTAATGAGATCCATGGTGACCTCTGTACTACCCTTTCCTTCTCTGTAAGACGAGGATGACAACTTACCCTCCAGGGTTGTTCTACACACAAAAGGAGATAATAAATGCATACTATGTCTGGCACATTCCTTGGGGTCACAGCCAGATCTTGTCAGTCTTTGTAAGCCTCTGTATTTAAGACAAATTCAATAAACATTATTCCAATGACTTTGTTAACAGGATACATATTTGGGTTTAGCTTAGTTTACATGTCATATTGTCTTAACAAGGCCTATGTCATTAGACTCATAAAAAAAATTCACAAATGTAATTTTTTCTTCAGCCCTTTGACTTCTTTTAGTACAAAAACTACTCTCTTTATAATACGGTATAATGGAGGTAGGAACACTAGTTGAAAGGAAATTAGTGGTCTCTTTAAAATATTCAAATTTTAATTTCAAAGTATTAGAAAAACTATCCATCTCTTCTTAAATGTCTGTTTTGGATACCTTGAGCAATTACATTTTGTAGTGTCTATTCGGAAGTCAAACTAGGGAAATTCTCTGTGGTCCAGTACTTAGGATTTCACACTTCCACTGCAGGGGGTATAAGTTTGATATCTGGTGAGGGAACTGAGTTCCTACAAGCTGCAGGGTGGCCAAAAATAAAGTCTATTGAGTACTTGAAATGTGGCTAGTTTGTATAGAGATGTTCCATAAGTGTAAAATACACACCCAATTTTATTTAACAAGCTAAACAGGAAAAGAATTTGAAAAAGGATACATGTACATGTATAACTGACTCAGATTGCTGTACACCTGAAACACAACATGGTTAATCAACTATACTCCAATATAAAATAAAAAGTTTTGAAAAAGCCAAATTAAACATTATTCACTTTTTAATATAAAGGTAACTAAAGTCCAAAAAGGGTAAGTCCACATATAAATGCTGGAATGTCCAATCGAAATTTTTTCCTTTAATTAGGTCAGCAGTTTTCAAAAATAGCTCCAGCAGCCAAAGTGTGATCAACCAGCACCCTTCCCAGTTTCCCACTCTGCCACCCTCTTTCACCCTCCTTCCATCTGGGGAACCTCTCCTCCACTGGCCTCAATGAACACTCAAGCTGCTATTTTCTTCCCTGTCTAGCTTCCTTGGTTAGAGTGACTGGTCAAGGGATGAGGCTGTTCACCACAAACAATTCAGTTCAGTTCAGTTGCTCAGTCATGTCCAACTCTTTGCGACCCCATGGACTGCACCATGCCAGGCATCCCTGTCCATCGCCAACTTCCCGAGTTTACTCAAACTCATGTCCATAAACAATTAGGCAGACGTGAAGAACCAGCTCATTGGAAAAGACCCTGATGCTGGGAAAGACTGAAGGCAGGAGGAGAAGGGGATGACAGAGGATGAGATGGTTGGATGGCATCACCAACTTGATGGACATGAGTTGGAGCAAGCTTCAAGGTGAAGGACAGGGAAGCCTGGCATGCTGCAGTCCATAGGGTCACAAAGAGTCAGACAAAACTGAGTGACTGAACAACAAAAATACAACATACAGGGGGGCTTCCCAGGTGGCACTAGTGGTAAAGAACTGGGCTGCCAATGCAGGAGACACAAGAGACATGGCTTTTATTCCTGAGTCAGGAAGATCCCCTCGAGTAGGAAATGGCAACTCGCTCCAGTATACTTGCCTGGAAAATTCCATGGACAGAGGAGCCTGGCAGGCTACAGTTCATGGGGCTGCAATGAGTCAGACAGGACTGAGTGACCGAGCACACATGAACACAATATACAAAACAGATGTCTCTACCTGCTCTCATCCACCCCTTCTTCCAAGCCAACTCAAACTCCCAAAGGCAACCTCTGTCACAGTTTGGAGTAAAGACTTTCTGATATTGCCTAACAGGAGAATAACAGCAAGCACACAAATACTATGTGTTAGTCACTGTTCTAAGCATTCAATATACATTATCTCATTTTATATTCACAACAGCTCATGAGGAAGCTATTATCATGACGCCTGTTTGACAAATGAGAAAACTGAGGCACAAAGTTAACACGAATCACATAGGAATGCATATTTTTAAAAATTAAACTGGTCTTATGTTAATATGCTTCTTAGTAATTATTTCCTCTTGGATGTCTTCCCACATTAGGACATACAGATCTACCTCAACCTTTGAGTACCACATACTATTTCACTCTGCAGTAGTTTATGACTTGTTTAAAGAGGCCTTGGTCAATGAACACTTACACCATTCTCATTATTAAGAATGGGACTGGAATGAACACGCTTCTACTATTGCCTACTTGGCAGTGTGCATCCATGGTGTATATTCCTAAAGGCAGCATTTCTAGTTCAAAAAACCTATGTATTAAAATTTTTCATAGATATTTCTAAATGTTCCTCAAAAATATTGCATCAATTTATATATATATATATATATATATTTGCATCAATTTATATTTGAGCCATTAGCTATATGAGAATAAACCTATTCTCTACATTCTTATCAATGTTGAAGAGTATTAATCACTTTTTATTTTTCTAACCTGCTAGATATGTGGAAAATGGTATATTATTGCTTTAGTTTTTATTCTTTTAATCACTGGAAGGTTGAGTATGTTATTAAATGTATATTGGCCACTTAATACACTTATTTTTTGAAACTACAGTTATATTTTTCAAAGGTCATTTATAAATTGTTTATCTCCACAACTTAATTACTTCTAAATTTGCACAAGGACCTTCTGAATATCGTGTGTAACTCCTTGTACAATTCAAATTGCCTCTCAGAGCAGCTGTCTTTCCCGGTGTCTGATTCCTATTGAGATCTCATTAATATTCTTTGTAAACAGAAATGTTGCTCCACTGTACAGATGAAGAGTTTCTGTAGAGTTCTCTTCTGTAGGGCACCCACCCCTTGACTGCTCATCAATATTCTCACCAGAGCACAACCCTGTGAGAAGCCTGACTAACACTATGTGACAATCTAGGCATTAAGATCATTCTCTGTGGTTGGGCTTCAGCTGTGACCCCCAACCAGCCTGTCTAAGGTATCTTAGTTGTGTGGGGAAAGGGGTGCTCTGGATCATCATCTTTGGAATCTGAATCTCTCACGTGGAGTCCAAACACATCTAATTTTTCTGAGAAAGTCCTCTATATACCCAATGTAAAAACAGATTTGGAATTATAGTTTTGGCTTGATCCCAGGGTTATTAGGCCAGAGCAGGAAAGCAGACATAGACCCTAATCATCCACCATCTAGATAGACTGTGTCAGAATCAGGTAAAAGACTGAGCCACCTTAGCATAAGCCTAGGGATCAGTTATGTGCAAAGTGATTCACTCATTTGATTTTATTCCATTAATCCTTATGACACCATGAAGTAAATACTATTCTTGTCTTTCGGAGGAAAAAAGAGGCTCAGAAAGGTTAAATTACTTGCTCAAGATAATATACCTAGTGAGTGGCATACCCAGGATTGGAAATAGTCTGAAAGACCATAATGTCCATGTTCTAATGTTTTACTGCACACCACATCCTCCCTGTATCTGGGGGTGCTCTGAGTCAGTCTCAAAGTGTCTCAAAATTAGAAACGGAAAGGGCTGGGCCACATATCCAGCTTCCATCTCTAAGTCCACTCTGTCCCAGTTCCTTTCAGCTCAGGTCCACATCTTGATTCTACCACTTATCTATTTCTTTCTTTAGGTTGGCGGGGGGGGGGGTATGCCATGCAGCTTGTGGGATCTTATTAGGTTGGTGCAAAAGTAACTGCGGTTTTTCATCATTGAACTTTGCCATTTGATACTGGAATACATTCTTAAATAAATGTGGTTATGCTATACATCACTTTAATGCACATTTCTTGCTTTGTGTTTTTTTGTTAATAATATTACTTGTTGTTTACTTCGTATTTATTTTAGACTATAGAAATCATGTTAGACAAAAAGCAAATTCGAGCAATTATTTTTTTCCAAGTTCAAAATGGGTTGCAAAGCTACAGAGACAACTCACAACATCATCAACACCTTGGCTCAGGAACTGCTAATGAACGTACAGTACAGTAATGGTTTAAGAAGTTTTGCAAAGGAGACAAGAGACTTGAAGACGAGGAGCAGAGTGGCCAGCTATTGGAAGTTGACAGTGACCAATTGAGAGCAATCATCGAAGCTGATCCTCTTACAACTATGTGAGAAGTTGCTAAAGAACTCAACATCAACCATTCTATGGTCATTCAGCATTTGAAGTAAATTAGAAAGATGAAAAAGCTCGATAAGTGAGTGCCTCAAGAACTGACCAAAAATCAAAATAATCATTGTTCTGAAGTGTCATCTTCTCTTACTGTATGCAACAATGAACCATTTCTCGATCAAGATTGTAATGTATGACAAAAAGTGGCTTTTATATGACAACTGGTGAAAACCAGCTCAGTGACTGGGACAATAAAAAGTTCCAAAGCCATTCCTAAAGCTAAACTTACATCAAAAAAGGTTATGGTCACTGTTTGGTGGTCTGCTGCCCGTCTGATCCTTGACAGCTTCCTGAATTCCAGAGAAACCATTACATCTGAGAGTATGCTCAGCAAATTGAAGAGATGCACTGAAAACTGCAATGCCTGCAGGCAGCACCAGTCAACAGGAAGGGCCCAATTCTCCATGACAACGCCCAACCGCACATCACACAACCAACCCTTCAGAAGTTGAACAAATCATGCTACAAAGTTTTGCCTCATCAGCCATATTCACCGGACCTCTCACCAAACCAACTACCACTTCATCAAGCATCTCAACAACTTTTTGCATGGAAAATGCTTCTACAACCAGAAGGAAGCAGAAAATGCTTTCCAAGAGTTCGTCAAATCGTGAAGCATGGGTTTTTATGTTACAGGAATAAACAAACTTATTTTTTGTTAGTAAAAATGTGTTGATTGTAATGGTTCCTAGTTTGATTAATGAAGATGTGTTTGAGCCTAGTTATAATGATTTAAAATTAACAGTCTGAAACCACAATTACCTTTGTACAGGTTGAGGAAGGCATAGCAACCCATTCCAGTATTCTTGCCTGGAGAATCCTCATGGGCTACAGTCCATAGCATGACAAAGAGTTGGACACGACTGAGCAACTAAGCATAGCACAGCATATATATAGATACGTATAGCTATACGTATATATATAGCTTTTATAATTAAATGTTCATATCTTTGGAAGAAATGATGCTAAAGCTGAAACTCCAGTACTTTGGCCACCTCATGCGAAGAGTTGACACCCCACTCCAGTACTCTTGCCTGGAAAATCCCATGGACGGAGGAGCCTGGTAGGCTGCAGTCCATGGGGTCGCTAGGAGTCGGGCACAACTGAGAGACTTCACTTTCACTCTTCACTTTCATGCATTGGAGAAGGAAATGGCAACCCACTCCAGTGTTCTTGCCTGGAGAATCCCGGGGACGGGAGAGCCTGATGGGCTGCCGTCTATGGGGTCGCACAGAGTCGGACACGACTGAAGCAACTTAGCAGTAGCAGCAGCAGTATCTGTTAAGTAACATTAGGAAAATCACTCTAAGCCTTAGTCTTATCATCTCAAAGATGTTCTTTTAGCCTAGTGATAAAATAAGTGCTTAATAAATAAGGACAGTGGTGGTGGTAATAAAAATAGCTAAAATTCGTCAAACATTTGCCACGTGCTAAATGCTGTTTTAATTCTTTTGCAAATATAAACTTATTAATCCTCATAATAACAAACTCAGAATAGTATTGTCCCACTTTACAGATGAAGAAATTGAGGCCCAAAGGGGTTAAATAAGTCTTAGCTCATATTTTTTAGGAAGCTGGGATGGAAACAAAATCATAATCTCAAGCACAAAAGATAAATCAGTCATGCAGTTCCAACCCACACTGTTCTTCACTGTAACTTATTTTTGCCAAATCAGCAATTTTTAAAAGGGCGCATCTTTGATGTTGTCTCTTTGAAACTAATAGTGATGACCAGGAAAACTTGTTGTTTAGTTAGTTGGTAAGTCATGTCCGACTCTCTTGCAACCCCATGAACTGTAGCCTGTCAGGCTCCTCTGTCCATGGGATTCTCCAGGCAAGAATACCGGAGTGAGCTGCCATTTCCTTCTCCGGGGTATCTTCCTGACCGAGGGATCGAACTTGTGTCTTCTGCATTGGCAGGCACATTCTTAATCACTGAGCCACAAGGGGACTTCCAGAAAAACTATGGCTGCTCAAAACACTGACACTATTTCTCTGCACCAGAAACTCTAAATCTCTGTCAAAAGGGCCAAATTTTAGGTGTTCTCAACACCTCCGTAAAAACTCTAAGTTGAAGATAATAAAATTATCATTTTCCTACATGCTTCTATTACTTTATTCATCCATTTAAATATTTTCTTGTACTTTTGAAACCCACATTTGCTTTTTACATAATTGTGGTAATCTCACAAAGCTTATTTAGACAGATAAAAGAGTAACCTCTAATCATAGCCTTTACAAACTAACGTGAGTTTAAAGTTTTTAGGTCGTGAAAAGTGAACCAGGAAACTTTCTAATCTTTTTTTTTTCTTTAAATTAAGGACTTAACAGATCTAATCCAAGTTTAATTCTCCCTCTTCCCCCAGATCTAATTTGTTATTTATTCACTAAGTTCTTCCACCCAAGTTGATAATTAACTCATTGTTAGGACAATCATAGACCAAGGCAGTGAGGTTTTTCTTCCAGTATTTTTTCACACATAGCAATGAAAATCTCTTTCAATACGTGAAAAAACCAAACCAAAAACTCTACAGATAATGTTGACAATAATTTCACATTTAAAGTGAGAAGTAGAGAAAAGTACAGTTAATTGTAAAAACAATGTAGAAATATAGAGTTGACTGAGGCCATTATACAAAACATAGATTTAACTCTGAATACTTGTTTTTCCTTTAACCTTTATATCATTTCATACTTTAACATCAGCTGCATCAAATATCAGTACCTGGTACAGGGTAGGGGCTCACTAAATATCTGTTACACAAATGAAAAACAAATCATGCTAGCTCTCAGTCACCAGGTATCTTGACAAAGGAATGCCCACCTACATAACTGAGTATCTATCCATAAACTGCATACTCCCAGGTCTTGCCAGTTACATGCTAATTAAAACAAAGTGGCTAATTAGTTTTCTTTGCAATGTCAAAGCAAAAGAAATACATACACTTATTTAAGAAGGCTGCTTCTGTTAAAGATATAACTTCCTTATACCAGTTCTTTGTCCTTAATAATTAATCAAGTTTTCTCCAAATACAGGGCTTCTAAGTTTCACTCCTGGCCATTTCCAGGAAGGGCCTGGCTTTCATTCTTATCTGAAATTTTAGATGATGTATTTTTTTCAGGACTTGTTCAATCTGAAAAGCCAGCGCAGATCAATTTAACCAATCCCTTCAAGCAAGAGAATTAAAACAGTTTTACTGAAAAGTGATTCTTCCCTAGGCAAGTTCTATAATCCTTCCTTTCTGTAAAAATCTTAGAAGCTAACCCAGAACAATGCTTTAATCAAGCACAAACATAGCTGAAGCTGGTCACATAAAAATTTACCAAATCACACAGGCACAGAAGTGATAAAATTTTGTTACTTGTGTGAACCAGTCCTGTGCATCTTATTTCTTAAGGACTGTCTTCTGCACTGGCAGGCAGATTCTTATCACTGTTTTTAAAAAGTCATTGAGAGGCATTTTTTGAGTAATGAGAGGTCTTTTAGTTACCAGGGGAAAGTCAATCAACTCTTTAGGTAGGTCTCAGTTTCTTCATCTCAAAAACAGCTAATAATTCACAAGGGATGGTTTTTGAGGATGAAATGAGAAAATAAAAGTATAAATTGCTATAAAAACTATTATAATTCTTAATAAAATTTCAAGTCAGTTTCAAGGAAAAAAATACTGGAATTAAAAATTATTCTACCCAATGAAGAGAAATTGGGAAAAAAAAAAAAGTAGAACTGATTAGTTCCATTGTCTGGTTTCACTAGATGTTAACAAGAAACCCCTTGTTTAACACTGTTGCTAAAAACCTTTCTAATCAAAACACTGTCCTATTTCAGGACATGTAGTAAGTAAAAGGAAAGTACTTTCATCTTTCCTTGAGAACTCTAGGTAGCTTTCTTCTTTTCCTCCCGGAGAAGAAAGCAGAAAAAGTTTCTGGGTGCTTGAAGATTCTAGTGTGTTAGTTCTAGTTTTGCTATACTAGCTTTTAAAAATGTCACGAGAGCTAACAGATTAGTATTGGCCAGCAGTAATCACCCTGAAAGTACATGCTGACAGTGGTAGTAAAATAGTGGCCTAGATCCTGGGAACACCTTGGAAAACCTGCACTCAGATGGAAATGAATCCTGCCTATCACAGTACCCAAACCTTTGTCCAGCTACCTTCAGAAATCCTCAGAGACTGCTACCTGATTTGAACCCTGATGGAACTACTTCAGCTGTTGTCCATTAAAAAAATACACACAGTTAATTGTGTAACACACACAACAAAACTCTTGGATTGCAAACCAAACCAAAACTTTTAAAATCAAGAAGTCTATCTTCAAGGCTCATTCATTCATTCAACAAATATTTGAGCACTTACCCTGTGTCAAGCAGAGTTCTATTTGCTAAGTATATAAGATAAAAAGTGACAGACAAGCTCTCTGCTCTCATGAAGCTTCCATTCCACTGGGGAAGCTGGACAATTCAACACTGTGATTAAATGAAACACTGTGACAATTAAACACTGTGATCAGTGCTGTGAAGGAAATACAAAGAGAGTAACTGGAGTGGTGGTAGGAAAGGGGGCAGATACTTCAGATAGTGGTCAGGGAAGCCCTCTTTGAGTGAATGACATTTGAGCTGAAACCTGAATGAGGAGGAGGAGACAGCCAGCCAGCCAGGTGAAGAGAAAAGATAGAAAATAGCAAATGCAAAGTCCCTGAGGCAGGAATGATGGCAAGGGAATGAGTCAGAAGTATGAAATGATGACAGAGATGAGTGGCAGCCAGTTTAAATAAGGATTTACCAGGGATGGTAGAAGATTTTAATGTCATTCTAAGTGTGATGTGAAGTCAAACGCTGTTAGATAATCCTGTTTGTAAGATGAAGATATGTGTAATACATTCTGTGAGTATAAAATTGCTTATTACATGCATAATGGCTACATACAAAATGAAAAGGAAAGGCAAGGTTCTCACACTTAGAAGATTTTCAGTGTTTTAAGGAAGCAATAATTCATAAATAGTGACAGCACTAGGGTGACAAATGAAGTAAAAATAAAGTGCTAACTGAAGACTGGGGAGGGAGTCACTGATTCAAATAGAAGACTTAAGAAAAGGCTTCATATTTTTAAAGTAAAAAAAATTTTTTTGAGCTCTTAAAGAAAAAAGGATTTAAGCAGGAGTGGGGGAAGGAGGGGAGTCTGAGGCTGTGGGAACTGCATAAGCAAAGGCACAGAGGCAGGAAAAGACAGGGTGGGTCCAGGAAACCATGAATCATTGCATGGCTACAGTGCCAGGTGGGTGGGTAGTGATGTGAGAGATAAGTCTGGAGAAATGGGCTGTCAGGGTGTGGGAGCTGGGGTCCTGAACGGCATGTTGAGAAATTGAGACTTAATTTACTTGGGCTTTGGCTTTAAGTGTGTAAGAGAATCTCTTCAGGTACTTGTTAAAACTGCTGATTTCCATGCCCCATCCCTCCAGATACATTGATTTATAAGTCTAAGTGGGACCTAAGAATCTCCTTTTTAAACAAACACTCCAGGTGATTCTAAAAGAGGTAATCAGGAAACCATACTTTGAAAATCGGTGTACTATTTTTATTTATTTTTTTTTATGACAAGTCTGGGCTGAAAGGGAAAAACTGAAGCCAACTCTAAGGATTGCTCAAGGTCTCTAACAAAAAGGGGGAACCTGACATAGAAGACTGATAACAGAGCCTTTATTGGGACTTTCCTGGATGTCCAGTGGTTAAGACTCCACAGAGGGTGTGAGTTCAATCCCTAGTCTGGGAACTAAGATCCCACATGGTGAGGTACAGTTAATAAAATAAAATTTTAAAAAACTCTTTTTTAAAAAAAGGGCCATTATCACTGTTGGGATAGAATCAACCAAAGTTGGTGATTAGATGTGGGAGGAGAGAAGAACAGAAGTGTTCAAGACAACTTCAAACCTTGTCCTTAGGGAAATTAGGTGGGCACAGGTGCCTGGTGGAGAGAGACCATCTGCAAGGTCTATGAGGTGTTGGAAATGTGGATCTGGGGGCTCAGGAGATATGCAGAGGCACGAAACATTCTGCTTAGGTACTCCAAAGTAAATTCAACACAAATTAAACAATATAAAAAGTAAAACCATAAAATTCAGAAGGGAATTGAAGTGAGTACTTAAACCCATCTCTGGGTGGCAAAAAGACTTTTAAACATAAAAGTAATAAAAGAAATCCCAAAGAAAAAGATCTGTAGATAAGTAATAATATACCACATACAAAATTAAAATAACTAACATTTGACCATCAAACAAGCCATTGATATTCTAAAGAGCTTACTGGAATCCCTGAAAGTCCAGTGGTTAGGACTTGGAGCTTTCACTGCTAGGGTCCAGGTTCGATCCTTGGTGCGAGAACTAAGAAGATCCTGCAAGCAGCAAAGTTGCTGCTGCTGCTGCTAAGTCACTTCAGTCATGTCTGACTCTGTGTGACCCCATAGACGGCAGCCCACCAGGCTCCCCCGTCCATGGGATTCTCCAGGCAAGAACACTGGAGTGGGCTGCCATTTCCTTCTCCAATGCATGAAAGTGAAAAGTGAAAGTGAAGTCACTCAGTCGTGTCCGACTCTTCTCGACCCCATGGACTGCAGCCTACCAGGCTCCTCTGTCCATGGGATTTTCCAGGCAAGAGTATTGGAGTGGGGTGCCATCGCCTTCTCCGAAGCAGCAAAGTTATCCCCTCCTAAAAAACCCCACTAAGAATAGTTTCTGTGTGGAATAGTGGAAGTTATTAGATAACTTGGCAGCTTAAACATCTTGTCATAAAGAGACTTGCTTTATACGCAGTAAAGCTGATTGGGCTTTGTGGCATAGACTGGCAGGGCTCTTTTGATGTACTTTACAAGACTGTCAAGTGTCAATCTAGGAGAGTGCCTAAATATACTAATTGTTGTAACTTACCTTGTCTTGAGGGCACAAATACACTAAATTGCCCCCAAGCTCCACTAAGCCTTGCTACCTCTAAGGAAACTGCCTTTACTACATCCAGTCTTTCCTGAGGCTCCATATATTTAAATTGTGTGCAGGGTTAGGAAGGACAGGAAATCATTTCACAATGTCGAGTGAGCAGGGGCTCATAAATCATCCTTTTAGCACATAGAATCAATAGCTCAACCCTCTCATCTTACAGATGAGGCTCAGAGAGGATGAAAGACTTGCCAAGATCACCTAAGTGGCTGATTCCCAACCCGGAGTCAGGAATCCTGACTCTCAAACGGCATCCCTTCCATTTTGTAGTGCTGCTCCATCCATCACGAGCTGTGGATTCTCAAAACAATTGATATTTAAAACATCACAATTGCAACTTCTATATGCTTTCTACTTTATCACTCTACTCATTCAGTTTGGTCTAATAAAAACCTGTACTCCCTCCCCCAAAGCCCCAAATAAATGAGAGAACTCCAAAAAACAAACAAAAAACAAAATTAAAATGTTCAGGCATTCATTTACAAATGGGAACAGATTAACCAAAAGACAATTCACAGAAATGAAAATGAAGGTATGAAAAATATTCACTCTTACTAGTAATTAGATAAATATATATTTAATCTCTTTTACTTATCAAATTAGTAAAGATTAAAAAATAAGATTCAAAGTTACAAAGATACACAAAGATAGGCCCTCACAATCACTGCAAGTGAGAATATTAATCTAGTCTTTATGAAAACGCAATTTGACAGCAGTATTTTTTAAATTTTCATGCTCTTTGACCCACTAATTAAACTTCTGAGAATCTAACCTAAGAAAATAATGAGTGATTTGTACAAAAATTTATGCATAAATTTGTTCTCAATTTTTTTCACTTGTTAATAATGGTGTAAAAAATCAAAACATCCAAACACACAGTTAAATTTTGCACCATTGATAGAATAGGGTATTAAACATCTATTTAAATTGTTTTCAAATAATTCTGATGTTGAGGAAAACCATGATATGATGTAGAATGGAAAAGCAGATACAAAATTCTACTGTAGTAAAATGAACCCAACTACCTGTATGTTTATGTCAGTGTGTCTGTGGGTATCAAAGACAAAAAAAAGACTTAAAGGAAGTGAAGTGAAAGATGCTCAGGCATGTCTGACTCTCTGCAATACCTGGACTATACAGTCCATGGAATTCTCCAGGCCAGAATACTGGAGTGGGTAGCCTTTCCCTTCTTCAGGGGATCTTCCCAATCCAGGGATCGAACTCAGGTCTCCCACATTGTGGGCAGATTCTTTACCAACTGAGCTATCAGGGAAGCAAATAGGACTTCTCACCAGAACAAATTATGGGCTAGTCTATCTTCTTCATAATTTATTTTTTCCCTCATTTTCTATAATTAGCAATATAATTCTTATTTTCAAAATATGTATGTTTGTATATACGAATATAGAACAAGAATTGTATATAACATGAAAAAAGATTTTAAAAATGATTAATTTGTAAATCACTCACATAGAGGTGTCGGTTGAAGTCACGGAAATAGATCAGATTGTTCAGGGGGAGAGTATAAGGAGAACAGGATGCTGGAGAGGGTCACAGCAAACACACACATTTAAGGGGCAAAAAGACTGAATTAGTGAACGAGCACAGAAGGAAGTAGCTAGATGGAGAACCAAGCATTGTCACATCAAGAAAGCCACATGAGGGACTTCTCTGGTGGTCCAGTGGTTAAGAAATCTGTACTTCCACTGCAGGGGGTGCAGGTTTGATCCCTGGTTCGGAAACTAATATTCTGCATGCCACATGGTGTGGCCACAAAAAAGAAAGCCACATAATACGAAGAACCAGAAAAGTTGTCCATATGGTCAAATGTTGCCAGCAGTAAGGAGGAGGATAGTGACAGGGCCATTAGAGGGAAATCACTGGGTACTACACATGAACAGACTGGTTTCCTCTAGTTCTGGTGAAAGAAAGTGAAAGTGTTAGTCACTCAGTCGTGTCCAACTCTTTATGACCCCATAGACTGTCGTCCACCAGGCTCCTCTGTCCATGGAATGCTCCAGGCAAGAATATTGGAGTGGGTTGCCATTCCCTTCTCCAGGGGATCCTCCTGACCCAGGGATCGAACCTGGGTCTCCAGCATTATAGGCAGATTCTTACCATCTGAGCCACCAGGGAAACTTCTAATTCTGGTGGTGGAAGCCCAATCTGAGCAAATGGTACCTATTCAATAAAACTGACTGTGAAGAAAAGAAGTCCTGTGCCTAAATTATCTGCTTAAACTTCAGTTTATGGGGGGAAAAAGATTGTGGAAATCTAAAACCAAGTAAAAGCATATTAGGATGACTAATCTATTGGTAATGAAACAAAAATTGGCAATACTTTGGTGTACAAGAAAAAACATGTTTGAGGGATTATAAAGTTTCCATATAGTAAGCTCTGTTATAGAATAATTAAGGGCAAAAACAGCTCCACACTTGTTATCAGAAGGACAAAAAAACTGTTACCTTTTTTCCCTAAAGATGCAGGTTCTCAGTTTCAGAGCAGTATTAAAATATTATTTAAAAGTAAAAATAATGTAAAATATCACAGTATCATGTTAACTTCTTGAAACTGGACATGTGAAGTTTCTAGAAACATTTTCAAATATAAACAAATCATTTGACATGCTAAATAATGGATTGTTTGTTGAGTCAAACCTTGTCTTTTTGTAATAATCAGATGAAATTAACCTTCTCATAGGCCATTAATTAAATATACAATTTGTCAATGATAAACAAATGTCCTAGTCTGGAGAGGGGATGTTGATAATGGGGGTGGCCATGGATATGGACTTCCAACCTAGAGAACTGAGAGATAATAAATAAATGTTGGCTTAAGAAACTAAAAAAACAAACAAAAAAATCTCGTCTTTTTTATGAAAAGATGTCTGCATTAGCAGAATAACTTGACTGAGTCTCAAGGACTCTCTATCCAGCCACAGAATAAACACACCAGAATGGGCCTACCAGGAGTACCATTTACCATAGAATCTCAATCCCTCAACCCTCAAGCAGAAACTACTCAATTTACAACCACTCATTTTGTTACTAAAGAACCTTGAGAGTCTGTGTTAAGTAACTTAACATTGCCTGGAGATTACTGTACACAATCCAAAATAAAGTACCTAAACTTCCTATCAAAAAACATGCAGTGAATAGACCATGCATGTGTGCTCAGCCATATTGGAGTCTTTTTGCAACCCCATGGACTGTAGCCCACCAGTCTCCTCTGTCCATGGGGTTCCCAGGTAAGAATACTGGACTGGGTTGCCATTTCCTACTTCAGGGGATCTTCCTGACCTGGAGGTCGAACCTGCATCTCTTGTGTCTCCTGAATTGGCAGGCGGATGCATTCTTTATCACTGCACCACCTGGAAAGCCAGTTCATCAAGTACCATGGCTCACATTGCCAGAGGAAACAACCATCACCTGTATTATTAACTCACAATCTCTATTTTAAAAACGAAAAACATAATCATATAGAAGAGGCTGTGGCATGTTCATCTTGTAAATATTAGAACACTGGCACACAGCAGGCAGTTAGTAAATGCTTCATATAGTTACTCTAAATGAAGAATACTCAAGAATACCATAAACTTCAGATCATTAACACTCTGCAAAGAATCTTCAAACATTTCTGACCTCTTCCTCCCCCACCCCATCCCCTGCTCCAAAAAAAAAAAAAGAAAGAAAAAGACATTTTGAGGGTACCTTAGCAAGAAAAAGTATCCTCTGTCTTTAAGGTGTGCTGTTAACAGAACTATTTTCACTTCTGAAGCTTTCTTTTCTTAGAATTATGAGATTAAAATTTGGCCCACCTTTAACCAGAATCTGGAACAAATTTGAATGTACCAAGTTAAACAAAGTTACACAATGGGCCAATTTTTACAAATACACTGTTTTGCTAATGTTGCCAATACACTGTTCTCTTCCCAGCGGCTGCTCTAGAGTTCAGGGACTACAAGATAACAACACTTCCCGGCCCAATACTGAACGGTGAAAATAGCCCCATCAGCTATTCACCAAACTGCACAGAATTAATGACAAGTCATAATTCCATTATCAAAATGCTATAATGTTGACAGAACACAATATGAGTGACACAAATACATGGACTGAAGAGAATCACTCAGTATTGCTCAGAGGTTCTTGTTGTTTATTCTGTTTTGTGTTCAAGGAAAAGTAGAGGAGGGATTTTTAAAACACTGTATGTTCTGTGCTCCTACAGCACTCTGGGTTGATCTCTGGTATAGCACTGACCTCACTAATACTCTAAGTTGTATCTACTGACCTGTCTAACCCATTTGATTTTATTCTTTTAGAATAGGAACATTTAGAACTTTGAATTCACAGAATTGACGATACAAACGGCACTCAATAAATGTTCTGTCCACAAAGTTAAACCCGGCGGTGGGGGTGAGACTATGGGCGATGAGACGATGGGAGGGCCTTGAGCACAAAGAGGAGCCAGGTGGAGTCTGTGAGACTATAGGCTTAGAGCTATTTTGGACAACGTGAGAAACAGCCAAGGCGATGAGACCGGCTATGGGACCCTGGCAGTGTGTTGCAGACAGAGGAGAACTCAGCAGTGGCCAGGGGACAAATAACCATGGGATGGTTTGGGGGGACTTCCTAGGGCTGAGACAGACTGCGGCCACCACCTGGGCAAGTGACCAGGAAACAGTGAGCTCCTGGAATGCTCTGGAACTTTCAGAGTGTCTTTCAAGGATTCAGCCGTGAATTGGGGGTGTTAAGTATTCAGTAGCTAAAAAGTAGGAATATTTTAAAAACACAGCAGTTTATTTTTAAATTAATTTTCTATTTAATTAATATACTTATTTTAAATGAAATATTTCAAGTTTCCAGTTTTATAATAAATATATATAAGGTATTTAAAGTATAATTTTGTTTAACAATAGCATTTTAATAAACATTATTTAAACTAAAAAAATAAATAAATAAATAAATAAATGTTCTGTCCAAAAAATAAGTTCTTAAAGTGATTACTGAGTACCATACTACGTGTTGTTCTATCAATGCAAAACAAATACACACACACACTCCCTTTTTTGAAGGTCAACCTAGAACATGATCATCCTTCATCCAGGTTGTAACTCCGCAGGAACTTAAGTGCTCGTTGAGGCTCATCTTCTTTTGTGTCTACATCAGACCTCAGAACAAAGCATTATTTCATGGCTTCTAAAATACTTATCATTTGTTAATAGTAATTATGCAGATGAAATGTATTCCATTTAATCATCTAAAGCAACAGCAAACGAAAGAATATCCAATGCAAAAGAAGACCTCTGTCGTTTAAAGGGTCACTGTCTTAATGGCTAATAACTCCCTAAGTATCTTTGACTAACTTGAAAAGTCAAGTCAATAGAACCACCTGGATTAGGCAGAGTTTTGAAAGCTGGAATTAAGTGAAAGATAATATTAGCTCAAATATCTCTCACCAGGATCGTAAGCACCAGTAAGGAAGGGTGCCAGATGGTTAGCTCCTAGCTCCTACAGCTTCAGGCTTAGTAGGTGTAGCCCGGGGTGTACAATTACCTTATATTAACACCCACGTATTGACAGGTGCCAGCGACTTGTACACGATAGCGATTCTGGGGTGACACATCCAGCTGTAAGGCCTGCTATAGTATCAACGTATCTCAAAAGGGTGTAAGAATCTTAAAGGGTTCAGCTGGCAGAATGGAAGGGGAGAAATATCGAAGAGGAAGAGAATGGCTGAAAATGAAGAATGAAAAACAACAGTTAGATTATCAGAATATTTCTCTGGGAGACTATTTTGAATTTTGAACTGCCGCTTTCCTCCACCACACTTATATAGTGAGAAAGGAGTGTTCCAGAGGGAAGAGGAGGGGGTCCGATCAGTTCCCGCCCTCAGTCAGCAAAGGCTCCGCTCTACATAATTACTCCCAACCCCATTCTTGCCTGGAGAATTCCAGGGACGGGGGAGCCTGGTGGGCAGCAGTCTATGGGGTCACACAGAGTCGGACACGACTGAAGCGACTTAGCAGCAGCAGCAGCCAGCACAGTACCCAGAAGTGAAGAAGGAGCAAAGGATCAGCAGTTCCTCCACTCCCTTTCTCGAGGGGGAGGGGTTCACGCTCCTTGTATTCCCCTCACCCGAAGCAGTCGCGGGAGAAAAAGGGTGTGGAGGGAATCCGGGGTCTCCGTGGACTCTCTGGCTGCGGAGGATGTGGAGAGAGAAGACCCTTACCTGGCTAAAAGCGGTCTTTCTTCTGCGCTGCTATCAGCCCCGCCACGGGTCCCTGGCGTTCTGCCTCGCGCACCTGTCGCGACCTAGCTCCAACACCTACAGCTCTCTGCGGCCCCGCCCCGGTCCGGCTCAGAGCCCCGCCCCGGACCCCGCCCACAGCCGCGGAGGCGCGCACGTCGGCCCGCCTCCTGCGCGGCCTCGGGGTGGGCGTGCGCGCCGCTGGTTGCGTGTTCTTTCCTTGAGACTGTTCGCCGTGCTCCGTTTTGCGGCGTAGGAGCCGTGAGGGGCGTGGCTGCATTTTTGTGGGACTGTTTCTAAACTCTGCTTTCTGAGGAGAGCACGCACCTGCACGGCTTAGGGCTCAGTGCTTCTGTACTTTGGCTTTAACCCTTTGACTCCCAGCTACCACATTGACTCAATAGCGACTAGAAGTTTTGTCCTGGTTCAAGTGTAGGCCAGTCACCAACCAGGTTCTTGGTGCTTTTGGGGTAAGTTCTGTGCAGGGAGGGTGTTTTAAAGGAGGCCTTAGGGTGTAGTGGAAAGAGCTATAAATTAATCCTGGCTCAACCGCATAACGCCAAATCGTTTCACCTGACTAGAGCACAGTTTCTTCATGTAAATGAAGGGGTTGGACAAAGGCAGGCCTCCCAAGTTCTCCTGCAGCTCTAGCCGTTATTATTCCTTCATTTACAGCTCTGCTCTAAACGTTAAGAGTTCGTTAGGAGGCCTAGTGCTTAGCCTTCCTGGCCCCAGATTTTGCCCCAGGTACATGTGGGCTGCATGAGTGCCCTTCCAGAGTATCTTTTCCTTTTCTTGCACCCCAGGTGTAGTCAAGTTCAAACTACAAGTTTTCTGCAGTTTTCGAATTCAAGTAGCTTGATAAGTACTAGAAGTGGCTCGTGGTCGTAAACACCTGTATTTATACTTCCTAATGGCAAATAGATGGGGAAACAGTGGAAACAGTGTCAGAGTTTAGTTTTTTGGGCTCCAAAATCACTACAGATGGTGATTGCAGCCATGAAATTAAAAGACGCTTACTCCTTGGAAGGAAAGTTATGACCAACCTAGATAGCATATTGGAAAGCAGAGACATTGCTTTGCCAACAAAGGTCCGTCTAGTCAAGGCTATGGTTTTTCCAGTAGTCATGTATGGATGTGAGAGTTGGACTGTGAAGAAAGCTGAGTGCCAAAGAATTGATGCTTTTGAACTGTGGTGTTGGAGAAGACTCTTGAGAGTCCCTTGGACTGCAAGGAGATCCAACCAGTCCATTCTAAAGGAGATCAGCCCTGGGTGTTCTTTGGAAGGAATGATGCTAAAGCTGAAACTCCAGTACTTTGGCCACCTCATGCGAAGAGTTGACTCATTGGAAAAGACTCTGATGCTGGGAGGGATTGGGGGCAGGAGGAGAAGGGGACGACAGAGGATGAGATGGCTGGATGGCATCACTGACTCATGGACGTGAGTTTGAGTGAACTCCAGGAGTTGGTGATGGACAGGGAGGCCTGGCATGCTGCGATTCATGGGGTTGCAAAGAGTCGGACACGACTGAGTGACTGAACTGAACTGAACTGAAATCCCATGGACGGAGGAGCCTGGTAGGCTGCAGTCCATGGAGTCGTGAAGAGTCAGACACAAATGAGAGACTTCACTTTCACTTTTCACTTTCATGCATTGGAGAAGGAAATGGCAACCCACTCCAGTGTTCTTGCCTGGAGAATCCCAGGAACGGGGGAGCCTGGTGGGCTGCCGTCTATGGGGTTGCACAGAGTCGGACATGACTGAAGTGACTTAGCAGCAGCAGCAGCAAAGCAGTTAAGGGGCTTCCCAAGTGGCACTAGTGGTAAAGAACCTGCCTGCCAATGCAGGGGATTTAAGAGACAGCGGTTCGATCCCTGAGTTGGGAAGGTCCCCTGGAGGAGGAAATGGCAACCCACTCCAGTGTACTTGCCTGGAGAATCCCATGGCGAGGAGCCTGGCGGGCTACTGTCCGTAGGTAGTAAAGAGTCCAACCTGACTGAATCGACTTAGCACCCACGCATGCAAAGCAGCTAGTTAAGGACGATTTCTATAGACCAGTCACTTCTTTTGTTCTTTCAAATACCCAGCCTAGACTAACTGTGGATAGATATCAAGCATCAAGACTCATATTCCCATGCTACCTGCCAGTTTTGTTAAGAGTCCTAGCAAATATATAGGATGGTACTTCAGAAAATGCATCCCATTAGGTGTGGCGTTCCTTTAATAAATTCCCTGTCTCCATTTTTTTTTTAACAAGCTAATAAAGGCCCTTATTCTCTGCTAAAGAAATTAGGAAGACTAATTTAGGTCAGAATTTTGGACCTAGATTTCAGTCTTGACTCAGCCACTTACCAATTAAGCAAATAACTACTTGTTCTCCTGCACCTCTTTTAGTACCCTCTTGGTAATAGAGCTAGTTGTATGCCACAGTTGGCTTTTACCAGTTTGCAGGACTGATTACTGGGGATTCCACGTGGCTCAGTGGTTAAAAGAATCCACCAATGCAAGAGCTGCAAGAGATGTGGATTTGATCCCTGGATAGGGTATATCCCTTGGAGGAGGAAATGGCAACCCACTCCAGTATTCTTTCTGGGATAATCCCATGGACAAGCACCTAAGCCTGATCTCTGTATTTGGAGGGATTTTTATGAGTTAGTTGTTAAGCATAACCACTATTAAAAGTCAAATTATATAAACTAACAAGTATGTTAAGAGGTAATAAATGCCGAAAATGTCACTTTTCTTTACTTCACTTTACTAATAACTCTAAACATTGTCTACTGTATCTGTAGGATGGAAATATATAACATTGTATGTGTTTCTTCCCAACTATTCAAGCTTGTGTGTTTGTCACATTTGTAGCATGAAATTGGCTGCAATAGGAGTATTTACACATGGAAATTGGCAAATACTACAAACAAGGACTTGGTTTCTTCTTGTATTCATTTTCTAGCCCAACTGTAGGCAATTTTTTCTGTAAACAGCTTATTAGTAAATATTAAGGCCTTCCAGTACACAACTTTGTCACAACTACTCAACTTTTACACTAAAAGAGGGCATAATTATGTTCTGATAGTGCTTTATTTACAAAACAAGCAGTAGGCTAATGGAGAAAATATTAATACTTAACAGTGTATCAAATCTGTGGCCTTGACATTTTGAGTAGCACAAAAAGTTTTAAGTATTTTTCCAGTATTCATAAGTTATTATCCAGTTCCATAAAGAAGTTGCTCATGTCATTGATATATGAATGAAGCTCCCAACAGTGAAGTTCACTGTTTTTCTTTTGTCTTACTACTGAGTAAAACAAAAAAGGTCGGTTTTCATTCCAATCCCAAAGAAAGGCAATGCCAAAGAATGCTCAAACTACCGCACAATTGCACTCATCTCACACCCTGGCAAAGTGATGCTCAAAATTCTCCAAGCCAGGCTTCAACAATACAAGAACTGTGAACTTCCAGATGTTCAAGCTGGATTTAGAAAAGGCAGAGGAACCAGAGATCAAATTGCCAACATCTGCTGGATCATCAAAAAAGCAAGAGAGTTCCAGAAAAACATCTACTTCTGCTTTCTTGACTACGCCAAAGCCTTTGACTGTGTGGACCACAACAAACTGTGGAAAATTCCTAAAAAAGATGGGAATACCAGACCACCTGACCTGCCTCCTGAGAAATCTGTATGCAGGTCAAGAAGCAACAATTAGAACTGGACATGGAACAGCAGACTGGTTCCAAATTGGGAAAGGAGTACGTCAAGGCTGTATATTGTTACCCTGCTTATTTAACTTCTATGCAGAGTACATCATGAGAAACGCTGGGCTGGAGGAAGCACAAGCTGAAATCAGGATTGCCGGGAGAAATATCAATAACCTCAGACATGCAGAAGACACCACCCTTATGACAGAAAGCGAAGAAGTACTAAAGAGCCTCTTGATGAAAATGAAAGAGAAGAGTGAAAAAATTGGCTTAAAACTCAACATTCAGAAAACTAAGATCGTGGCATCTGGTCCCATCACTTCATGGGAAATAGATGGGGAAGCAGTGAGAGACTTTATTTTCTTGGGTTCCAAAATCACTGCAGATGATGACTGCAGCCATGAAATTAAAAGATGCTTGCTCCTTGGAAGAAAAGTTAGGACCAACCTAGTTCAGTTCAGCTCAGTTGCTCAGTCGTGTCCAATTCTTTGTGACCCCATGAATCGCAGCATGCCTAGACAGCATATTAAAAAGCAGAGACATTGCCAACAAAGGTCCGTCTAGTCAAAGCTATGGTTTTTCCAGTAGTCATGTATGGATGTGAGAGTTGGACTATAAAGAAAGCTGAGCACTGAAGAATTGATGCTTTTGAGCTGTGGTGTTGGAGAACACTCTTGAGAGTCCCTTGGACAGCAAGGAGATCCAACTAGTTAATCCTAAAGGAAATCAGTCCTGAATATTCATTGGAAAGACTGATGTTGAAGCTGAAACTCCAATACTTTGGCCACCTGATGTGAAAAACTGACTCATTTGAAAAGAGCCTGATGCTGGGAAAGATTGAAGGCAGGAGGAGAAGGGGATGACAGAGAATGAGGTGGTTGGATGGCATCAATGATTCAGTGGACGTGAGTTTGAGTAAACGCCGGGAGTTGATGATGGACAGAGAGGTCTGGCATACTGTAGTCCGTGGGGTTGCAAAGAGTCGGACACGACTGAGTGACTGAACTGAACTGAAACCAAAAATATCAGTCAGCATCCATGTCTGAACTACACTTCTTTGGCAGTGACGTGAGCATCTTGTTTGCTGAAATGAATTGTAATTAAGCATTTATTCATAGTCTGATTATTGTGAGATATTATTGGAAAAAGAATGAAAACTGATAGTAGATAGTCAAGAAATAGCAAGTCACACTGAAAGTACAGGTATAGACACAGTATTTTAGTTTAAAATTCATGCCAAAGACTCCATTAAAAAAGTACTAGAACTAATAAATATGTTCAGTAAAGTTACAAGCTACAAAATCAACACACAAAGCCTATTGCAGTTCTGTACACTGGCAATGGAATATCAGAAAGAGAAATGAAGAAAATAATCCCATTTACAACTGCATCAAAAAGAATAAAATACTTAGGAATAAATTTAATCAAGGAGGTGGAAAATCTATATATTGAAAACTATAAAACATTAATGAAAGAAATGGAAGAAGACACAGACAAATGGAAACATATTCTGGGCTCGTGGATTGGAAAAATCAATATTCTTAAAATGTCCATACAATCCAAAGCAATCTAGAGACTCAGTGCGATCCTTGTCAAATTCCCAATGGCATTTTTCAAAGGAATGGAAGTACTCCTTAAGTTTGAATGGAACCACACCAAAACCAAAACAAACAAACAAACAAAGAAAAACCCACAACTGAATAGCCAAAGTAATCTTGAGAAACAAGAACAAAGCTGGAGACATCATACTCCCTGACTTTATATTATAAATCTTTTATAATTAAAACAATATGGCATTGGCCTAAAAATAGACATGTAGATCAATGGAACAGAATAAAGAACCCAGAAATAAACCCATGCATATATGATCAATTAACTTATGACAACGGCTTCCCTGGTGGCTCAGAGGTTAAAGCGTCTGCCTCTAATGCGGGAGACCTGGGTTCGATCCCTGGGTCAGGAAGATCCTCTGGAGAAGGAAATGGCAACCCACTCCAGTATTCTTGCCTGGAGAATCCCATGGACGGAGGAGCCTGGTGGGCTACAGTCCACGGGGTTGAAAAGAGTCGGACACGACTGAGTGACTTAACTTTCAACTTATGACAAAGGTTCCAGTAATATGTAATGGGGAAAGGATTATCTCTTTAGTAAATGGTGTTGAGGAAACTGTCTTACACCATAAACAAAAATTAATTCAAAGACATTAAAGACTTGAATGTAAAACCTGAAGCCATAAAACTCCCAGAAGAAAAAACAAAGACAGTAAGCTCCTTGACATAGGTCTGTTGATGATTTTTTTAATCTAACACCAAAAGCAAAAGCCACAAAATCAAAAATAAATAGGACTACATCATACTAAAAAGCTTCTACACAGCTAAGGAGACCATCAACAAAATGAAAAGGCAACTTACTGAATGGGAGATAATATACATCTAATAATGAAGTAATACCCGAAATGTATAAAAAAAACTCATACAACTCAATAGCAAATAAAGGTCAGTTAAAAATAGGTTGAAGCTTTGAATACACACTTTTCAATATAAGACATACAGAAGGTAAACAGGTTCATAAAAAGATGCACAGCATTAATCATTCAGTTCAGTTTAGTTTAGTTCAGTCTCTCAGTCGTGTCTGACTCTTTGCAACCCCATGAACTGCAGCATGCCAGAACTCCCTGTCCATCACCAACTCCCAGAGTTCACTCAAACTCACGTCCATCGAGTCGGTGATGCCATCCAGCCATCTCATCCTCTGTCGTCCCCTTCTCCTCCTGCCCCCAATCCCTCCCAGCATCAGAGTCTTTTCCAATGAGTCAACTCTTCGCATGAGGTGGCCAAAGTACTGGAGTTTCAGCTTTAGCATCATTCCTTCCAAAGAACACCCAGGACCGAACTCCGAGAAGTCCAAACAGAAACCACATGAGATATCACCTTACACGTGGTAGAATGTCTATATCAAAAAGACAAGAAATAACAAGTGCTGGTGAGATGTGGAGAAAGGGAACACTTGTGAACTGTTAGTGGAAATGTTGAGAGTCACTTGGACTACAAGGAGATCCAACCAGTCAGTCCTAAAGGAGATCAGTCCTGAATATTCATTGGAAGGACTGATGCTGAAGTTGAACGTCCAGTTCTTTGGCCACCTGATGCTAAGAACTGACTCATTGGAAAAGACCCTGATACTGGGAAAGATTGAAGGCAGGAGGAGAAGGGGATGACAGAGGATGAGATGGTTGGATGGCATCACCGACTCAATAGACATGAGTTTGAGCAAGCTCTGGGAGTTGGTGATGGATGGGGAAGCCTTGTGCTGCAGTCCATGGGGTCACAAAGAGTTGGACACAACTGAGCAACTGAACTGAACTGAAGTTGATGCAACCACTGTGGAAAATAGTATGGAGATTTCTCAAAAGGTTAAAAATACACCTACTTTATGATACAACAATTCCACTTTGGGGTATTTATCCAAAGAAAATGAAAACACAAGAGTAGTAGTTGTTGCTCAGTCACTAAGTCCTATCTGACTCTTTGCAACCCCCTGGACTACAGCACACCAGTCTCCTCTGTCTTCCACTATCTCCTGGAGTTTGCTCAAATTCATGTCCATTGAGTCAGTGATGCTATCTAACTATCTCATCCTTTGCCACCCTCTTCTCCTTTTGCCTTCAATCTTTCCCAGCATCAGCATCTTTTCCAATGAGTTGGCTCTTCACATCAGATGGCCAGAGTACTGAAGCTTCAGCTTCATCAGTCCTTCCAATGAATATTCAGGAATTAAGTTCCTTTAGGATTAACTGGTTTGATCTCCTTGCAGTCAAAGAAAATTCAAGAGTCTTACCCAACACCACAGTTCAAAAGCATCAATTCTTCCATGCTCAGCATTTCCTATGATCCAACTCTCACATCTGAACCTGACTACTAGAAAAACCATAGCTTTGACTAGACAGACCTTTGTCAGCAAAGAGATGTCTCTGCTCTTTAATATACTGTCTAGGTTTGTCATACCTTTCCTTCTAAGAAGCAAGCATCTTTTAATTTTGTGGCTGCTGTCACCATCTTCAGTGATTTTGGAGCCCAAGAAAATAAAGTCTGTCACTGCTTCCACTTTTTTCCCCGTCTATTTACCATGAAGTGATGGGACCGGATGCCATGATCTTAGTTTTTTGACTGTTGAGTTTCAAACTAGCTTTTTCACTCTCCTCTTTCACTTTCATCAAGAGGCTCTTTAGTTCCTCTTCAATTTCTGCCGTTAAGAGTGATAACATCTGCATATTGGAGGTTGTTGATATTTCTTCTGGCAATCTTGATTGCAGCTTGTGATTCATCCAGCCCGGCATTTCCCATAATGTAACTTATATGCAAAATAAGTTAAATAAGCAGGGTGACAATATACAGCCTTGTTGTAGTACTCTTTCCCAATTTTGAACTGATCGGCTGTTCCATATCGGGTTCTGTTGCTTCTTGACTTGTGTTCAGATTTCTTGGGAGACAGATAAGGTAGCCTGGTATTCCCATCTCCTTAAGAATTTTCCACAGTTTGTTGTGGTCGACACAGTCAAAGGCTTTCACATAATAAATGAAGCAAAAGTAGATGTTTTTCTGGAATTCCTTTGCTTTTTCTATAATCCAACCAATGTTGGCAATTTGATCTCTGATTCCTCTGCCTTTTCTAAACCCAACTTGTATATCTGGAAGTTTTTTAGCATAACCTTACTTGGCTCGGATGGTAAAGAATATGCCTCCAGTACACAAGACCAGGGTTCAATCCCTGGGTTGGGAAGACCCCCTGGAGAAAGAAATGCCAGTATTCTTGCCTGGAGAATCCCATGGACAGAGGAGCCTGGCAGGCTATATATAGTCCATGGGGTTGCGAAGAGCTGGACACAATGAAACAACTAATACTTACTAGTATGTGAAATGAGGAAAATCGTAGGGTAATTTGAACATTTTTTGGCATTGCCTTCTTTGGGATTGGAATGAAAACTGACCTTTTCCAGCCCTGTGGCCACTGCTGAGTTTTCCAAATTTGCTTCCATTAGCTTTGTTCGTAGTAATGCTTCCTAAGGCCCACTTGACTTCACACTCCAGGAAGTCTGGCTCTAGGTGAGTGACCAAACCACCATGGTTATCCAGATCATTAAGACCGTTTTTGTATAGTTCTTCTGTGTATTCTTGCCACCTCTTCTTAATTTCTTCTGTTTATATTAGGTCTTTACCATTTCTGTTCTTCACTGTGCCCATCCTTTATTCCATATTGCAAAAGAAATTATATGAAGATATTTAAAAATATTATAGAAGGGAATGCCAAATAAGTGCTATAATTGATCAGACATCTACACTTTTGTAGAAAACACCTTGTGATTTATCTCCAGTGCACAGCTGAATCAACTGCTGTATTGGTAATGGTATGTGTTGCTTTAAAAGAAGTTACGTCAGCCACAACAGAGTGTATTTCTAATACATTATTGTCCTAACTTTAGATGATTGTGGCTTTGATAATATTCAAAAACAAACTTAATTGCATTTTATTCTAATGGTGCTTGTACAATAGTGGGAAGGAAATCTTGAGTAGTTGCAGATTTGTTAGAAAATTTTCCTGAAGTCATTATTTGGCACTGTCATCACTTGCAATTCAGTATCTGAAATAAAATAAGTCAATCATTTAAAAATACTCTGGATTAAATGTATTCTATTTATCAACATTATATTAAAAAGAAAATTGATTGGAGGGGGACTTCCTTGGTGGTTCAGTGCAGGGGGCCCAAGTTCAATCCCTGATTAGAGAGCTGAGTCCAACATGTCCCAGCTAGGAGTTTGCATGTTGCAACTAAAGATCCTGTATGTTGCAACAAAGATGAAAAATCCTGCATACTGCAGCTAAGACCTTGCACAGCCAAGTAAATATAAATATATATACATATAAAGAAAGACAGGGGGGTATGTGTTTGGTTGGTTCACTGAAAGGATAGATAGACAGGAGAAGCACTATACAAAAAAGATCTTCTCGACCCAGATAATCATGATGGTGTGATCACCAACCTAGAGCCAGATATTCTGGAATGCAAAGTCAAGTGGGCCTTAGGAAGCATTACTATGAACAAAGCTAGTGGAGGTGATGGAATTTCAGTTCACCTATTTCAAATCCTAAAAGATGCTGCTGTGAAAGTGCTGCACTCAGTATGCCAGCAAATTCGGAAAACTCAGCAGTGGCCACAGGACTGGAAAAGGTCAGTTTTCATTCCAGTCCCAAAGAAAGGCAATGCCAAAGAATGCTCAAACTACCACACAATTGCACTCACCTCACACACTGGTAAAGTAATGCTCACAATTCTCCAAGCCAGGCTTCAACAGTACAAGAACCATGAACTTCCAGATGTTCAAGTTGGATTTAGAAAAGGCAGAGGAACCAGAGATCAAAATGCCAACATCCACTGGATCATCAAAAAAGCAAGAGAGTTCCAGAAAAACATCTACTTCTGCTTTATTGACTACGCCAAAGCCTTTGACTGTGTGGACCACAATAAACTGTGGGAAATTCCTAAAGAGATGGGAATACCAGATCATCTTACCTGCCTCCTGAGAAATCTGTATGCAGGTCAAGAAGCAACAGTTAGAACTGGACGTGGAACAACAGACTGGTTCCAAATTGGGAAAGGAGTACGTCAAGGCTGTATATTGTTACCCTGCTTATTTAACTTCTATGCAGAGTACATCATGAGAAATGCTGGGCTGGAGGAAGCACAAGCTGGAATCAAGATTGCCAGGAGAAATATCAATAACCTCAGATATGCAGATGACACCACCCTTATGGCAGAAAGCGAAGAACTAAAGAGCCTCTTGATGAAAATGAAAGAGGGGAGTGAAAAAGTTGGCTTAAAGCTCAACATTCAGAAAACTAAGATCATGGCATCTGGTCCCTCACTTCATGGGAAATAGATGGGGAAACAGTGAGAGACTTTATTTTCTTGGGAAATCCAAAATCACTGCAGATGGTGACTGTAGCCATGAAATTAAAGACCCTTGCTTCTTGGAAGAAAAGTTATGACCAACCTAGAAAGCATATTAAAAAGCAGAGATATTACTTTGACAACAAAGGTTCGTCTAGTCTAGGGTATGGTTTTTCCAGTGGTCATGTATGGATGTGAGAGTTGGACTATAAAGAAAGCTGAGCGCTGAAGAATTGATGGCTTTTGAATTGTGGTGTTGGAGAAGACGCTTGAGAGTCCCTTGGACTGCAAGGAGATCCAACCAGTCAATCCTAAAATAAATCAGTCCTGCATATTCATTGGAAGGACCAATGCTGAATGCAACTCACTCCTAAGCAATCCCACTTCTAAGTATTTACCCTAGAGAAATAAAAACCAATGTCAATATGGACTGGTATTTAACTTATATGTAAACATTCATAGCAATTTTATTCATAATAGGCCCCAACTAGAAATAACAAATGTCCAATAACTAGTGAATCAATAAATTGTGATATATCCATACAATGCAATATACTACTTAGTTTTAAAAAGGAATGAACTACTGAGAGAACATGGATAATATCAAAAGCATTATGTTAAGTGAAAGAAGCCAGAGACAGACACAAAAGACTATGAACTTTAACATAAAATTCTAGTAAAGTCAAATTGCAATGACATGCATTTTCCTGGTGGTCCAGTGGCTAAGACTTTGCATTCCCAATGCAGGAGGACTGAGTTCAATTCCTGGTCAGGGAACTAGATGCCACATACCACAACTAAGGGTTCCCATGCTGCAACGAAGATTCTGCGTGCCCCAACTAAGACCTGGCACAGCCAAATAAATAAATATTTTTTTAAAAACTACTAAGACAGAAAACAGATCAGTGGTTGCCTGGGGCAGGGGTAAGAGACTGTGGGGGAGACTGAATACAAAGGGTAATAGAAATATCTGGATGGTGATGATAGTTACACTGCTGTACACAATTGTCAAAACCACATTGAAATGTTACTTAAAACTGATGAATTTTAATGTATGTAAAACATAATAAGGCTGATTTTTTAAAAATGGTCCTCTTCCTTCATAAGAATCATAGATTTAGGTTAGACATAAGAGATTTCTGATTATGGAACATTATTAAAGATTTCCTTTCCTTGACAATTTTTAAGAATGAAGAAGAAAAGGCCAATGATTGAGCTAGAATAGATTTTTTTAAGGCAAAGAGTAAATGATACACTTATCTATATATTATATATGACATATATATTATCTATTACTAGCAAATATTTATCCAATTCTAAAAGTATTTAGATAAGAACCACAATATTTCTTAAGTTTTCATCCTTCTTTTAAAAGTTAGAAAAAAAATCTCCAAGAGTTTAATTTTTTCATATATGGTTATCAGAATGATTCCTTATTGGCCTACCCAAAAAGGCAAATTTAAGTAATATTTTAATATAAATATACAAAGCTTTTAGTTTCAATTAAATCATAGTGTATCATATGACTACAAACTTTTTACATTGTTTATTTAAAAATGTCCCCTGATTTTTCTTTATATCTAATTTAAAATAATATTTACTCCTGGAAAATAACATGTAACATATTAAGACCTCTGAGGTGTCTTACTCTATTCTATGCTATATTCTTACTCTATTCTATTACTATATTCTTCTAAGGTAATCTCATCCTTTTCAGGATCCTTTGTTACCATCCATATGCTGATGATTTTTTACCTATATAGCTCAGAAATAAGATTCAAGGTTTTCTGAGGCTTTTTACATAGTTGGAAAATTAAGAAATTAAGAAAAGTAAGTTCACACAATTTAAGAAAATTGATATAGCTCTTCAAATACAGAATTCTAAGGGTTTGTCTCAGAGCCATGAAAGGAGCCTTTGCAAGAGACCTGAAGATTAACTTCATCAGCTTCACAGCAAATCTGCCTCTGCTATAGCTATATCTTATGAATAGATTTCCCTTAGCAACTATGGAGCTATCCTCCAGCTGCCTACTAGATCTCTCTCCTTTTAAGTCCCCATGTGCACAGTTGAACTTGGTTTTTGCTTTCTACTCTTCCACCATCACCCCATCAGGATTTGCTAGTTTTCCTGGATTCTCTAAATCAGGAAATAGCACCGACATTCATCCAGTTTCACAGGTTATCTCCATACTCCAGCAAATCGTCAAGCCTTGACAATTCATCTTCCAAATAATTTGACATTCACAAATTCTCCAATTCATCTTTTCTCAAACTCCAGTCCTAACCTAGTTAAGATCATCAACTTCTCTTACCTAAACTAGTCCAACAGTCACCTAGTGTGTCTCCTAGCCTCCAGTTTTGCCACCTTCTAAACTGTTCTTCATGTTGCACCGGTTATCTTTCCTGATATTCACCTGATCATATCATTCCCTGGCCTTAAACACTATACTGTACAAACTTCAATATGTGTAAGAAATTACTTGCCATCGTTGTTTAAAAAAACATAGATTTGAGGACTTTACCCCAGTGATTTTGATTCAATAGGTTTGGAGCAGAATATAGGAGTAGGCACTTTCAGTAAGATTTTTAAGTGATTCTGATGTAGATAATCCATGCTTTAAGGCATAACGTTTATTGGCTCCCCAGTTCTCCTACAGTAGACTTCAAATTCCTTAATATGTCTTTCAATACCTGGTAAAAACTGGCCCCTGCTTATCTTTCTGGTTTTATCGATGACTACTACCTCCTATCCTCTAGGGTTAAGCTCTCTTGAAAATTTCCCCATTTTTAAAGAAAGCATAGCCCAACTACACTTTGTTCAGTTCAGTCACTCAGTCATGTCTGACTCTTTGCAACCCCATGAGCTGGAGCTCACCAGGCTTCCCTGTCCGTCGCCAACTCCCAGAGCCTACCCAAACTCATGTCCGTTGCATTGGTGATGCCATCCAACCATCTCATCCTCTGTCATCCCCTTCTCCTCCTGCCTTCAATCTTCCATAGAATTAGGGTCTTTTCCAATGAGTCATCTCTTCACATCAGGTGCCCAAAGTACTGGAGTTTCAGCTTCAGCATCAGTCCTTCCAATGAATATTCAGGACTGATTTCCTTTAGAACTGACTAGTTGGATCTCTTTGCAGTCCAAGGGACTCTCAAGAGTCTTCACCAACACCACAGTTCAAAAGCATCAATTCTTCAGCACTCAGCTTTCTTTATAGTCCAGATCTCACGTCCATACATGACTACTGGAAAAACCATAGCTTTGACTAGACGGACCTTTGTTGGCAAAGTAATGTCTCTGCTTTTTAATATGCTGTCTAGGTTGGCCATAACTTTTCTTCCAAGGAGTAAGCCTCTTTTAATTTCATAGCTGCAGTCACCATCTGTAGTGATTTTGGAGCCCAGAAAAATAAAGTTAGCCACTGTTTCCCCATCTATTTCCCATGAAGTGATAGGACCAGATGCCATGATCTTAGTTTTCTGAATGTTGAGCTTTTTTTTTTTTTTTTCACAATATTGTATTGGTTTTGCCAAATATTGAAATGAATCCACCACAGGTATACATGTGTTCCCCATCCTGAACCTTCCTCCCTCCTCCCTCCCCATACCATCCCTCTGGGTCGTCCCAGTGCATCAGCCCCAAGCATCCAGTATCGTGCATCGAACCTGGACTGGCGACTTGTTTCATATATGATATTATACATGTTTCAATGCCATTCTCCCAAATCATCCCACCCTCTCCCTCTCCCACAGAGTCCAAAAGACTGTTCTATACATCAGTGTCTCTTTTGCTGTCTCGTATACAGGGTTATTGTTACCATCTTTATAAATTCCATATATATGTGTTAGTATACTGTATTGGTGTTTTTCTTTCTGGCTTACTTCACTCTGTATAATAGGCTCCAGTTTCATCCACTTCATTAGAACTGATTCAAATGTATTCTTTTTAATGGCTGAGTAATACTCCATTGTGTATATGTACCACTGCTTTCTTATCCATTCATCTGCTGATGGACATCTAGGTTGCTTTCATGTCCTGGCTATTATAAACAGTGCTGTGATGAACATTGGGGTACACATGTCTCTTTCCCTTCTGGTTTCCTCAGTGTGTATGCCCAGCAGTGGGATTGCTGGATCATAAGGCAGTTCTATTTCCAGTTTTTTAAGGAATCTCCACACTGTTCTCCATAGTGGCTGTACTAGTTTGCATTCCCACCAACAGTGTAAGAGGGTTCCCTTTTCTCCACACCCTCTCCAGCATTTATTGCTTGTAGACTTATGGATTGCAGCCATTCTGACTGGCGTGAAATGGTACCTCATAGTGGTTTTGATTTGCATTTCTCTGATAATGAGTGATGTTGAGCATCTTTTCATGTGTTTGTTAGCCATCTGTATATCTTCTTTGGAGAAATGTCTATTTAGTTCTTTGGCCCATTTTTTGATTGGGTCATTTATTTTTCTGGAATTGAGCTGTAGGAGTTGCTTGTATATTTTTGAGATTAGTTGTTTGTCAGTTGCTTCATTTGCTATTATTCTCCCATTCTGAGGGCTGTCTTTTTACCTTGCTAATAGTTTCCTTTGTTGTGCAGAAGCTTTTAAGTTTAATTAGGTCCCATTTGTTTATTTTTGCTTTTATATTTCCAATATTCTGGGAGGTGGGTCATAGAGGATCCTGCTGTGATGTATGTCGGAGAGTGTTTTGCCTATGTTCTCCTCTAGGAGTTTTATAGTTTCTGGTCTTACGTTTAGATCTTTAATCCATTTTGAGTTTATTTTTGTGTATGGTGTTAGAAAGTGGTCTAGTTTCATTCTTTTACAAGTGGTTGACCAGTTTTCCCAGCACCACTTGTTAAAGAGATTGTCTTTAATCCATTGTATATTCTTGCCTCCTTTGTCAAAGATAAGGTGTCCATATGTGCGTGGATTTATCTCTGGGCTTTCTATTTTGTTCCATTGATCTATATTTCTGTCTTTGTGCCAGTACCATACTGTCTTGATGACTGTGGCTTTGTAGTAGAGCCTGAAGTCAGGTAGGTTGATTCCTCCAGTTCCATTCTTCTTTCTCAAGATAGCTTTGGCTATTCGAGGTTTTTTGTATTTCCATACAAATTGTGAAATTATTTGTTCTAGCTCTGTGAAGAATACCATTGGTAGCTTGATAGGGATTGCATTGAATCTATAAATTGCTTTGGGTAGTATACTCATTTTCACTATATTGATTCTTCCAATCCATGAACATGGTATATTTCTCCATCTATTAGTGTCCTCTTTGATTTCTTTCAAAAATATGGAACGCTTCACGAATTTGCATGTCATCCTTGCGCAGTGGCCATACTAATCTTCTCTGTATCGTTCCAATTTTAGTATATGTGCTGCCAAAGCGAGCACTGAATGTTGAGCTTTAAGCCAACCTTTTCACTCTCCTCTTTCACTTTCATCAAGAGGTTCTTTAGTTCTTCTTCACTTTCTGCCATAAGGGTGGTGTCATCTGCATATCTGAGGTTATTGATATTTCTCCCGGCAATCTTGATTCCAGCTTGTGCTTCCTCCAGCCCAGCGTTTCTCATGATGTACTCTGCATAGAAGTTAAATGACCAGGGTGGCAATATACAGGCTTGATGTACTCCTTTTCCTATTTAGAACCAGTCTGTTGTTCCATGTCCAGTTCTAACTGTTGCTTCCTGACTTGCATATAGGTTTCTCAAGAGGCAGGTCAGGTGGTCTGGTATTCCCATCTCTTTCAGAATTTTCCATAGTTTATTGTGATCCACACAGTCAAAGGCCTTGGCATAGTCAATAAAGCAGAAATAGATGTTTTTCTGGAACTCTCTTGCTTTTTTGATGATCCAGCGGATATTGGCAATTTGATCTCTGGTTCCTCTGCCTTTTCTAAAACCAGCTTGAACATCTGGAAGTTCACGGTTCACGTATTGCTGAAGACTGGCTTAGGGAATTTTGAGCATTACTTTCCTAGCATGTGAGGTGAGTGCAACTGTGCAGTAGTTTGAGCATTCTTTGGCATTTCCTTTCTTTAGGATTGGAATGAAAACTGATGGGCACTTGGTTGCTTCCATATCTTGGCTATTGTAAATGCTGCTATGAATTGCTATGAATGTTAGAATGTAATCTTTTTTTAAATATATACCTAGGAGCGGAATTTCTGGGTCATGTGGTAGTTCTATTTCTAGTTTTTTGAGGAACCTCCATCCTGTTTTCCACAGTGGTGTACCAGTTTACATTCCTACCAGCAGTGTTCAAGTGTTCACTTTTCTCCAGAACACCAACATTTGTTATTTATGATCTTTTTGATAATAGCCATTCTGATAGGTGTGGGGTGATATCTCATTGTGGCTTTGATTTGCTGTTTCTCTGATGATTAATGATGCTGAGCATCTTTTCATACACTGTTGGTCATCTGCATATCTTCTTTGGAAAAATGTCTATTCAGGTCTCCTGCCCTTTTTATTTTTTTTATTTTTTTCTTTTTTTTTTTTTCCCTGCCCTTTTTAAAAAATTGATTTATTTTTTTGATGTTGAATTGTATAAGCTGTTTATATATTTTGGATATGATTCCCTTATGAGTCATATCATTTGCAAATGTTTTCTCCCATTCAGTATATTGTTTTATTGATGGTTTTCTTTGCTGTGCAAAAGCTTTTAAGTTTAATTAGGTCCCATTTATTTATTTTTGTTCTTGTTTCTTTTGCTTTAGGTCACAGATCCAAAAAAAAAAAAAATATTGCTGTGATTTCTGCCAAAAAGTGTTCTGCATATGTTTTCTTCTAGGAGTTTTATGATTCCTGGTCTTGCATTTAGGTCTTTAATTCATTTTGAGTTTATTTTTGTATATGATTTGAGAAAATGTTCTGATTTTATTGTTTACATTTAGCTGTCCAGTTTTTCAAGCATGACCTATTGAAGAAACTGTCTTTTCTCTATTGTATATTCTCAGACAAGGAAAAGAAATAAAAAGAATCTAAACTGGAAAGGAAAAAGTAAAACTGTCACTATTTGCAGAAGACATGATACTATACACAGAAAATCCTTATGATGCCACCAAAAGATTACTGGAGCTCACCAATGAATATGGTGAAGTTGCAGAATACAAAATTAATATACAAAAATCTGTTGCATTTTTATAAAGTAACAGTAACTCTCAGAAGGAGAAATTAAGAAAACAATTCCGTTTGCAATTGCATCAAAAAAGAATAAAAACCTAGGAATAAACCTACCTAAAGTGGTAAAAGAGCTGGATTCAGAAAGCTATGCTGATGAAAGAAACTGAGGATGACACAAACCAATGGAAAGATATACTGTGCTCAGGGATTGAAAGAATTAATACTGTTAAAATACCCAAGGCAATTTACAGTGGCTTTTTTCACAGACCTAGAACAAATAATTTAAAAATTTGTTTGGAGGCAAAAAGACTCATAATAGTCAAAACAGTCTTGACAAATAAGTACAGAGCTAGAGGTATCACATTCCCTGGCTTCAGACTACATTACAGAAAGCAGAAGTTTTAAGTTTTGATGAAGTGCAGTTTATCAATTTTTTTCTTTTACAGCTTTGTGGTTTTTTGAACTCTGTCTAAGAAATGTTTGTCTAACCCAAGGTTTCAAAGATTTTTGTCTATGTTTTGTAGTTCTAGAAATTTTATAGTTTCGTCTCTTACCTGTTGTTTTATGATTCGTTTCATGTTAATTTTTTGGTATACAGTGGCAAGTAAGGGTAAAGGTTTTCCCATGTAGATATCCAGATATTCCAGCATCATTTGTTGAAAAGGTTATCCTTTCCCCCATTGAATTACACTCGTCCTTTTTTTGAAATTTAAATGAATATATTTGTGTTGGTCTATTTTTGGACATTCTATTCTATTTAACTATATGTCTATGATAATCTTTTAGTAATGAAAATAATTGCTGGTGGAAACCATTCTGAAGTTATTCTTGGATATTATGAGACAAGGTTGAATTCTATACATGTGAAAAATTTGCATTCTTCCCAGACACCTAGTACTCTAAGTGAAAAACGTATATATATACTTAACATATTTTTCCATAAACGAATATACATTTTTTATGTAAAACAAGTAATTAGGCATTTTTTTGTTTGCTTAGAGCTTACTTCTCCCAGAGTATAAAAAAGAGAGTAAAATAAATTCTTGTCATGTGGAAATCTTTATAATAACCAAAACTATATTCTATTGAGGAAAAATGAAAAAATATAGAAAAGTTCAAAGAATAAAGCAGAATAAATCTGTTCTTTGGGAATAACAGCAGCATCAGTTCAGTTCACTTCAGTCGCTCAGTTGTATGCGACTCTTTGCGACTGCAGCATGCCAGGTTTCCCTGTCCATCACCAACTCCCGGAGCCTACTCAAACTCATGTCCGTTGCATCCGTGATGCCATCCAACCATCTTATCCTCTGTTGTCCCCTTCTTCCGCATTCAGTCTTTCCCAGCATCAGGGTCTTTTTCAATGAGTCAGTTCTTATCATCAGGTGGCCAAAGTGTTGGAGTTTCAGCTTCAGCATCAGTCCTTCCAATGAATATTCAGGACTTATTTCCTTTAGGATTGACTGGTTGGATCTCCTTGCAGTCCAAGGGACTCTCAGGAGTCTTCTCCAGCACCATAGTTCAAAAGCATCAATTCTTCAGCACTCAGCTTTCTTTATAGTTCAAATCTCACGTCCATACATGACTACTGGAAAAACCATAGCTTTAACTAGACGGACTTTTGTTGGCAAAGTAATGTCTCTGCTTTTGAATATGCTGTCTAGGTTGGTCATAGCTTTTCTTCCAAGAAGCAGGCGTCTTTTAATTTCATGGCTGCAGTCATCATCTGCAGTGATTTTGGAGCCCATAAAAATAAAGTCTGTCACTGTTTCCATTGCTCCCCATCAATTTGCCATGAAGTGATGGGACCAGATGCCACGATCTTAGTTTTCTGAATGTTGAGTTTTAAGCCAACTTTTTCACTCTCCTCTTTAACTTTCATCAAGAAGCTCATTAGTTCTTCTCTTTCTGCCAAATGGTGGTGTCATCTTTGTATCTGAGGTTACTGATATTTCTCCCAGCAATCTTGATTCCAGCATGTGCTTCATCCAACCCAGCATTTCACATGATGTACTCTGTATATAAGTTATATAAGCAGGGTGACAATATACAGCCTTGACGTACTCCTTTCCTGATTTGGAACCAGTCTGTTACTCCATGTCCAGTCAAATACTACAAATCAAGGAAGGGGATTTCCTGACTTCTGCTTCCGAGCAATTTCAATAAATGAAGGAGGAAGTTATTTTCCTTTTTTAAAAACTTACTGTTGGCAGGATTAGTGTACTTGCACTCTTTTAGGATTTAAAATACGTATACACTGTTACTGAACTTCATAAACCTTTGGGATTTTTGTCAGATTTCCAGTTTGCAGAGTGTTTCAGTAAAAAGTCACTCTGTTGTGGAAATGTGCCAGAGTCAGGGAGATGATGCGTTACCAAAAGGGAATAGAATGCCCAAACATTAACAATTGACTTTGAGGGAACCCTTGCTCTGGTGAAATAGGCATAGGATTTGGAATCAGAATACATTTGAATTTCATCTCTTTGACTTCTTAACATGGTGTGGGGTAGGGAGTGGTTTGCTCATGTTTCTTAACTTCTTTAAGTCTCAGCTTCTTCTTTGGCAATAATAATACTTGGCTGACAGTGTTGCCATGACGATGAAACTAAATGACCTAGTATTTTGCTTAGTATATGCTCCACATTCAGTAAATATCATATCCCTTTCCCCTTTCTCTCAGTCCTTCTACATTTAGACTGAGAAGTTTTCTGGAAGTCAATTACATACCTCACAGCAGAAGCTAATTTGTTGGTTCTTCCTCATTTTGGGGGGAGGTAAAAGATGGATAGAAGTTTGAAAAACACTGGGGAACAGGAGAACAGATGAGCTTAGGGATCAGACTCTAGGATAAGAAACTAGTTCAGCAGGAAGTATGTGCTGTCAGCCCCTTAAGGATCATATGCTCAAGGTGTCCAATCCCATCTCACATGTTTAATACCTCAAATGTCACTTGATGGTAGAAGACTCTCTAGGGAATTCTGTGAGAACAGTGCCCAGCTGTAGTGGAAGGCTGACCTGAGAGCACCTTTTAGACTTTTTCTATCCCTCTTTGTCCTCGTGTAATTTAGTTGTGTCCTCTCTTGCTTCAACTTTTAAATTCAAAGACACTTGTTATTAGTGTTTGTCACCTTAAATTACCAGATTCTGGCTCTCTTCATTGCCTCCCACCTTTAGCCTATGAAAGAGACAGTGGCACTACCTAATTTAAGCTGCTTCTTATTCTTCCTCCCTGCTTCCCCACACACCTGCCCTTTCACTTTAATTTCATTGCTAAAGCAGGAAAAATCTTTTCAAAGTGCCCCAGCTGTTAGCAAACAACACATCCTTATGTGTGCAAATATCTTAATGTACATTGGGGATATTACATAAAAATTCTCAATTTTTATTTTGAGAACATAGGCCAAAACTGAAAACACTCCCAATTAGTCTGATTAGACTAACTGACTGTTATGTCTGTACCACTACTCCAATTTTGCTTTTTCGATGACCCAGTGGATGTTGGCAATTTGATCTCTTTCTGGTTCCTCTGCCTTTTCTAAAACCAGCTTGAACATCTGGAAGTTCACGGTTCATGTATTGCTAAAGCCTGGCTTGGAGAATTTTAAGCATTACTTTACTAGCGTGTGAGATAAGTGCAATTGTGCAGTAGTTTGAGCATTCTTTGGCATTGCCTTCTTTTGGGATTGGAATGAAAACTGACCTTTTCCAGTCCTGTGGCCACTGCTGAGTTTTCCAAATTTGCTGGCATATTGAGTGCAGCACTTTCACAGCATCATCTTTCAAGATTTAAAATAGCTCAACTGGAATTCCATCACCTCCACTAGCTTTGTTCGTATTGATGCTTCAGAGAAGGCAATGGCACCCCACTCCAGTACTCTTGCCTGGAAAATCCCATGGACGCAGGAGCCTGGTAGGCTGCAGTCCATGGAGTTTCGAAGAGTTGGACACGACTGAGCGACTTCACTTTCAACTTTCCACTTTCATGCATTGAAGAAGGAAATGGCAACCCACTCCAGTGTTCTTGCCTGGAGAATCCCAGGGATGGGGGAGCCCGGTGGGCTGCCGTCTATGGGATTGCACAGAGTCAGACATGACTGAAGCGACTTAGTAGCAGCAGCAAGGCCTAATTGACTTCACATTCCAGGATGTCTGGCTCTAGGTGAGTGATCACATCATTGTGATTATCTGGGTCATGAATATCTTTTTTTGTACAGTTCTTCTGTGTATTCTTGCCACCTCTTCTTAATATCTTCTGCTTCTGTCAGTTCCCTACCATTTCTGTCCTTTATTGAGCCCATTTTTGCATAAAATGTTCCCTTGGTATCTCTAATATTCTTGAAGAGATCTCTAGTCTTTCCCATTCTATTGTTTTCCTCTCTTTCTTTGCACTGATCACTGAGGAAGGTTTTCTCATCTCTCCTTGCTATTCTTTGGAACTCTGCATTCAAATGGGTATATCTTTTTTTTCCCCTTTTGCTTCCCTTCTTTTCACAGCTATTTATAAGTCCTCCTCAGATACCCATTTTGCTTTTTTGCATTTCTTTTTCTTGAGGATGGTCTTGATTCCTATCTACTGTACAATGTCACGAACCTCCATCCATAGTTCATCAGGCACTCTTGTCTATCAGATCTAGTCCCTTAAATCTATTTCTCACTGCCACTGTATAGTCATAAGGGATTTGATTTAGGTCATACTGAATGGTCTAGTGGTTTTCTCCTTTCTTCAATTTCAGTCTGAATTTGGTAATAAGGAGTTCATGATCTGAGCCACAGTCAGCTCCTGGTCTTGTTTTTGCTGACTCTGTATACAGCTTCTCCATCTTTGGCTGCAAAGAATATAATCAATCTGATTTCGGTGTTGACCATCTGGTGATGTCCATGTGTAGAGTCTTCTCTTGTGTTGTTGGAAGAGGGTGTTTGTGTGACCAGTGCGTTCTCTTGGCAGAGCAATATTAGCCTTTGCCCTGCTTCATTCTGTACTCCAAGGCCAAATTTGCCCATTACTCCAGGTGTTTTTTGACTTCCTACTTTTGCATTCCTGTCCCCTATAATGAAAAGCACATCTTTTTTGGGTGTTAGTTCTAGAAGGTCTTGTAGGTCTTCATAGAAATGTTCAACTTCAGCTTCTTCAGAATGACTGTTCGGGGCATAGACTTGGATTACCGTGATATTGAATGGTTTGCCTTGGAAACAGAGATCATTCTGTCGTTTTTGAGATTGCATCCAAGTACTGCATTTTGGACTCTTTTGTTGACTATGATGGCTACTCCATTTCTTCTAAGGGGTTCCTGCCCACAATAGTAGATATAATGGGCATCTGAGTTAAATTCACCCATTCCAATCCATTCCCTGAATGCCGGTGTTCACTCTTGCCATCTCCTCTTTGACCACTTCCAAGTTGCCTTGATTCATGGACCTAACATTCCAGGTTCCTATACAATATTGCTCGTTACAGCATTGGACCTTGCTTCTGTCACCAGTCCCATCCACAACTGGGTGTTGCTTTTGCTTTGGCTCCATCCCTTTATTATTTCTGGAATTATTTCTCCACTGATCTCCAGTAGCATATTGGGCACCTACCGACCTGGGGAGCTCATCTTTCAGTGTCCTATCTTTTTGCCTTTTCATACTGTTCATGGGGTTCTCAAAGCAAGAGAGTTCCAGAAAAACATCTATTTCTGCTCTATTGACTATGCCAAAGCCTTTGACGGTATGGATCACAATAAACTGTGGAAAATTCTTAAAGAGATGGGAATACCAGACCACCTGACCTGCCTGTTGAGAAATCTGTATGGATGTCAGGAAGCAACCTTTAGAACAGGACATGGAACAACAGACTGGTTCCAAATTGGGAATGGAGTACGTCAAAGCTGTATATTGTCACCCTACTTATTTAACTTATATGCAGAGTACATCATGAGAAACGCTGGGCTGGAGGAAGCACAAGTTAGAATCAAGACTGCTGGGAGAAATATCATAACTTCAGATATGCAGATGACACCACCCTTATGGCAAAAACAGTGGAAACAATGGTTGACTATTTTTCTGAGCTCCAAAATCACTGCAGATGGTGATTGAAGCCATGAAATTAAAAGATGCTCACTCCTTGGAAGGAAATTTATGACCAACCTAGATAGCATATTAAAAAGCAGAGACATTACTTTGCCAACAAAGGTTCATCTAGTCAAGGGTACGGTTTTTCCAGTGGTCATGTATGGATGTGAGAGTTGGACTGTAAAGAAAGCTGAGTGCAGAATTGATGCTTTTGAACTGTGGTGTTGGAGAAGACTCTTGAGAGTCCCTTGGACTGCAAGGAGATCCAACCAGTCAATCCTAAAGGAGATCAGCCCTGGGTGTTCATCAGAAGGACTGATGCTAAAGCTGAAACTCCAATACTTTGGCCAAATGATGCGAAGAGCTGACTCATTGGAAAAGACCCTGATGCTAGGAAAGATGGAGGACAGGAGGAGAAGGGAACGACAGAGGATGAGATGGTTGGATGGCATTACCAACTCAATGGACATGGGTTTGGGTGGACTCCAGGAGTTGGTGATGGACAGGGAGGCCTGGCGTGCTGCGGTTCACGGGGTCGCAAAGACTAGGACATGACTTAGCGACTGAAGTGACTGACTGACTACTCCAATTTTATGATGTCTGTATCACTATTCCAATTCTAATGAAGAACAAAATGAAGATTAGACTTTCTATATTGTTTACACACTGTATTAGACCTTGTGAATATAAACAGTACAAGATTTATACCTCATACTTAAGTGACCAGGAAGGCATTTAAGATTAGACTTCAAAGTCCCTAATTCTGTTTTTCTGGCATGTACAAAAATTCTGTTGTATAACACATTGGAGCTATCTCAAGCATAAAAATGCACAGACTTCTCTTATTCTGTGTATAAAATATATTCATATACATACATATATTTAACAAACTATAACACCTATCAAGTTATATTTCCTTGATTGATTTCCAAAAAGTTCATTATTTTTTATAGATTTTTAAACTACTTATTTTGACTGTGCTGGGTCTAGTTTTACATGCAGGCTTTCTCTAGTTGCAGCACATGGTCATCTCATTGAGGTGGCTTCTCTTGTTGTGGCACGCAGTTCTAGAGCACATGGCCTTCAGTTGTTGTGGCACATGGGCTTAGTTTCCTTGTGGCATGTGGAATCTTCCTGGACCACAGATCAAACCCATGTTCCCTGCCTTGGCAGACAGATTTTTAACCATTGGACCACCAGGGAAGTCCAAGCTCATTCTTTTATCTGTTCCTTTTTTTGATGCATGAATTTGAACCTGCTCATATATATATATATATATATATACCAACTTTTTTTTCACTTTCTGTCACAGTATCACTCAGATGTAGCACCATCAATAGTAAGAAAAACAGTGCCATTAACACTCTTTTCTGTAGAGTTCTAGTTAGAAGAAATAATTGAGAGTCTTAATGTTTAAGCCATTGCTACATGGATATTCTGGTTCATGCTACTCAAAACACAAATAAAGAAATTCAGTCTATAGTTAAAGCTTCTGACCTAGATGGCTTTATTTAGGTATTCTTCCAGATTTTCAAAGACTAAATTATTTACGTCTTATGTAAACATTTCAAAAAAATAGAAAAAGTGGAAATATTCTCCAGCTCTTTCCATAAGACCATGATAGCCATGATACTAAAACAAGACAGGGAGAGAAAGAAAAAGGCCAATCTCATAAAAATTCTAAGTAAATTATTAGTAAACTGAACCTAGCAGTGGATGAAAAGGGAATATGATAGGTCTAATTGGGTTTATTCCAGGAATGCAAGGAGTTTTAACACTCAAGACAAAACACACTGTCACCATAAATTACCATAGTAACAGTTCAGAGGAGGAAAAACTGGTCATCTGGAAAGAGGAAGAACAAGCACTTGAATTCAGTACCCATTCATGATAAAAGCTCTTTATTGTTGTTGTTCAGTTGCTCAGACTCTTTGTGACCCCATGGACTGCAGCACACCAGGCTTCCCTATCCTTCACCATTTCCCGGAGCCTGCTCAAACTCATATCCATTGAGTCAGTGATGCCATCGAACCATCTCATCTTCTGTCTTCCCCTTCTCCTCCTGCCTTCAATCTTTCCCAGCATCAGGGTCTTTTGCAGTGAATTGGCTCTTTGCATCAGGTGACCAAAGTATTGAAGCTTCAACTTCACCGTCATTCCTTCTAATGAATATTCAGGATTGATTTCCTTTAGGATTGAATGATTTGATCTCCTTGCAGTCCAAGGAGTCTCTCTAGAGTCTTCTCCAACACCACAGTTCAAAAGCATCAGTTCTTTGGCATTCAGCCTTCTTTATGGTCCAACTCCAGTATCCATCCATACATGACTGCTGGAAAAACCATACACTATACAGACCTTTGTTAGCAAAGTAATGTCTCTGCTTTTTGATATGCCATCTAGGTTTGTCATAGCTTTTCTTCCAAGGAGCAAGGCTTTTAATTTCATGGCTGCAGGCTTTTAATTTCATGGCTGCAGTCACCATCTGCAGAATTTGGAGTCCAAGAAAATAAAGTCTGTCACTGTTTCCATTGTTTCCCCATCTATTTGTCATGAAGTGATGGGACCAGATGCCATGATCTTAGTTATTTAAATGTTGAGTTTTAAGCCAGCTTTTTCACTCTCCTCTTTCACCTTCATCAAGAGGCTTTTTAGTTCCTCTTCACTTTTTTCCATAAGGGTGGTGGCATCTGCATATCTAGGTTATTGATATTTCTCCTGGCAATCTTGATTCCAGCTTGTGAGATGTCCAGCCTAACATTTCATATAATGTACTCTGCATATAAGTTAAATAAGCAGGGTGACAGTATACAGCCTTGATGTACTCCTTTCCCAATTTGGAACCAGTCAATTGTTCCATGTCCAGTTCTAACTGTTGCTTCTTGACCTGCACACAGGTTTCAGAGGAGGCAGGTAAGGTGGTCTGGTATTCTCATCTCTTTAAGAATTTTCCACAGTTTGTTGTGGTCCACACAGTCAAAGGCTTTAGTGTAGTCAATGAAGTAGGAATAGATGTTTTTCTGAAACTCTCCGGCTTTTTCAATGATCCAATGGATGTTGGAAATTTGATCTCTGGTTCCTCTGCCTTTTCTAAATCCAGTTTGAACATCTGGGAGTTCTCAGTTCACATACTGTTGAAGCCTGGCTTGGAGAATTTCGAGCATTACTTTACTAGCATGTGAGATGACTGCAATTGTGTGGTAGTTTGAACATTCTATGGCATTGCCTTTCTTTGGGATTGGAATGAAAACTGACCTTTTCCAGTCCTGTGGCCACTGCTGAGTTTTTCAGATTTGCTGGCATATTTGTAAGGGGAAGCACACTGACCGAAACCGCCCACCCTGGCCAGGCCCTTTAGTAACCATTCGCATGAGTTGTTTTATGACAGGAGATCCTGGTAAGGAATACAGAACTAATAAGCCACCACCAACTGGAAGAGTTTGGGAAAGGTCAAAAGGAGACATTGTGTGTCCATCCACTTCCCAGAATCCCTCCCTCTAGCATCCATCTTGGCTGAGCGATGCATGCACCACCAGGAAAGACTCTGAATTAGAACGATTGGCCAGAGACCACCTGGAAACTAATCCCACCACCATAAAACCCCAGACTGCGAGCCACGTGGCAGAGTTGTTCTCCTGGGTTCCCTTACCCTACTGCTCTCCACTCGGGTGCCCTTTCCCAATAAAATCTCTTGCTTTGTCAGCACATGTGTCTCCTTGGACAGTTCATTTACGAGTGTTAGACAAGAGCCCGCTCTTGGGGCCCTGAAGGGGGGCCTCCTCCTTCCTGTAACATATTGAGTGCAGCACTTTCACAGCATCATCTTTTAGGATTTGAAACAGTTCACCTGGAATTCCATCACCTCTGCTAGCTTTGTTCATCGTGACACTTCCTAAGGCCCACTTGACTTTGCAGTCCAAGATGTATGGCTCTAGGTGAGTGATCACATCATCATGATTATCTGGGTCATAAAGATCTTTTTTGTATAGTTCTTTTGTGTATTCTTGCAACCTATTCTTAATATCTTCTGCTTCTGTTACGTCCATACGGTTTCTGTTGTTTATTGTGCCCGTTTTTGCATGAAATATTCCCTTGACATCCCTAATTTTCTTGAAGAGATCTCTAGTCTTTCCCGTTCTATTGTTTTCCTCTATTTCTTCACATTGTTCACTGAGGAAGGCTTTCTTCTCTCTCCTTGGTATTCTTTGGAACTCTGCATTCAGATGGGTGTATCTTTCCTTTTCTCCTTTGCCTTTACCTTCTCTTTTCTCAGCTATTTGTAAGGCCTCCTCAGACAACCATTTTGCCCTTTTGCATTTCTTTTTCTTGGGTATGGTTTTGATCACCGCCTCCTGTACAGTGTTATGAACCTTTAACCACAGTTCTTCAGGCACTCTATCAGATCTAATCCCTTGAATCTATTTGTACTTCCACTGTAAAATCATAAGGGATTTGATTTAGGTCATACCTTAATGGCCTAGTGGTTTTCCCTACTTTCTTCAACTTAAGCTCTTAGCAAACTAAAAAGAAAACTTTCTTAATCTGTTAAATCTACAAAAAACGTAAAGTGAAAATCATTTTCAACACTAAAACGTTGTAAGAATTCTCTCTAAAACCAGGAACAAGGGAAGGATATCTACTATTTTGCCACTTCTAAACAGAATTGATCCTTTTGAACTGTGGTGGTGGAAAGACTCTTGAGAGTCCCTCGGACAGCAAGGAGATCAAACCAGTCAGTCCTAAAGGAAATCAGTCCTAAAGGAAATCAGGATGAATATTGGAAGAACTGAAGCTGAAGCTCCACTACTTCGGCCACCAGATACAAAGAACTGACTCATTGCAAAAAATCCTGATGCTGGGAAAGATTGAAGGCAGGAGGAGAAGGGGATGACAGAGGATGAGATGGTTGGATGGTATCACTGATTCAATGGACATGAGTTTGAGCAAGCTCAAGGAGTTGGTGATGGACAGGGAGGCCTGGTGTGCTGCAGTCCATGGGGTTGCAAAGAGTCGGACAGGACTGAGTGACTGAACTGAACTGAACTGAAGCAGTATTTTACAGATAAAAGTCCTAAACAGGGGAGTAAGTCAAGAAAAAGAAATAAGGGATAGGAATAAATCTAACAAAATATGTGGCAGATACAAGGAGTAATTTTAAAATTTATTGAAAACATTAAAGAAGCTATAAATGAATAGGAAAATATACCATGTTTACATATAGGAGGACTCAGTGTCAAAAAGATACTAATTATTCCAAATGTATCTCTAAATTCAATGCAGTCTAATAAAAATCCCAACAGTATTTTTCTAGAAACTTGACAAGTTGATTCTAAAAGTTATAATTAATATATAATATGGTATTGTTGGTACTAGTAATGGTATATCAATGAAATAGAATATAGGGCTTAATAACAGATTCCTCCCTAAAAGGATTAATTTGATATATGATTAAACATTACATTTCAGGTCACTGGCTGATGAGGTAGTTAGTAAAAAGTGTTGGGATAATTGGCTATTCATATGGAAAGATAGGAAATAGTATCCTTTTCTCATCAAAATAAATTTCAGGTTCCATAAAGCCCTAATATAAACATCTCTACAAAGCAGAGAATAGGAGGATTTGGAGCTGAGCGACAATAATTCAATAACTGGGGCAGTACATTCCACTTGGTACCAACTGGTACCAGTACATTCTATCTTTCTTCTTGATCATGTATGTGTGTGGTTAGTCACTCAGTCGTGTCCAACTCTTTGCAACCCCATGGACTCCTCTGTCCATGGGGATTCTCCAGGTAAGAATACTGGAGTGGGTTACCATGCCTCCTTCAGGGCATCTTCCTAATCCAAGGATCAAACCCATGTTTCCTGCATTGCAGGCAGATTCCAAACCCAGGTCTCCTGCATTGCAGGCGGATTCTTTACTGTCTGAACCAGCCAGTTTCACTATATCTTATCTTTCATCTTGTCCTCCCCAGTCCATTCTCTATACCAGTAGAATATATGCTCTAAAATGGAAATTTTATTGTTGACTCCCCAGCTTAAAATCCATTCATGGCTTCTCATTATCCTCAGTATAAAATGTAAAACCCTCACTGTGGCCTGCTGCATGCTTACATCTCCAGCCTCATCTCTTAGTTCACTACCCTCACTCTTCCTTCCTTCCCTGCAGGGTAGATTCCAGCTCTTTTCAACTTTAGATCTTGAAGTACAATACTGTCTGGCCTCTGGATCTTTCATGACAGGCTCTTGAACTGGAATACTTTTTCTTACCGTGTTTCACTTGATTAAATCTTCTTCCTCATTCAGTCCCATCCTAGGGGTCATTTCTCTGGTAAACTTCCTCTGACACTCTAAACTAGATTAAGCATCCTTTCTAAAATCTCCAGTATTAACCTCTAAGTTTACCTATTATTATCACATCTATCAAATCGTATGATAAATGCTTATTTGTTCCCTTACTGATTTCTTCCAGTTCATGAAAGCAGGGGTTGTTTATCTAACTGACCACTACTACATCACAAAGGCTTAGCACATTGTTGTATAGGCATTCAAATACTTATTAAATTATCTCAATATAATTTCCTTATTCTTTTTCTTTCCTGCCTACCTATCCATAATATGACTTTGAAGTATATACATTTTTATTATTTTATTTATTTAAAAAAATGTTTCTAGGGAATTCCCTAGAAGTCCAATGGTTAGGACTCCATGCTTCCACTGAAGGGGATACAGATTCCATCCCTGGTTGGGGAATTAATATCCTACATGCTGCATGCAGGGCAGCCAAAAAAAAAATTTTTTTTTTTTTTTTTTTTACTTCTAGTAATGGTTTCATGATAGCTAAATCCACTAGCACATGGGTCAGCAAACTATTTCTATAAAGGATCAGTTAGTAAATATGTTAGACTCTGTGGACCACAGCATCCATTGCTGCTGTTTCTACTTCTCCTTCCTCTTCTTCTTTTGCTGTTAAAATTCTTTAAACATGTAAAAACTATTTACTATACAAAATAGGTCATGGGTCAGATTTGGCTCACATGTTATAGGTTGCCAATCTCTGCACTAAAACACAATTTGAGTGCTATAGATTTTGTTAAAATTAACTCAGCCAATTAAGTCATTCATTGCTTTTGTAACTTGATGATTTAGATTGAATATTACTATTGCCACTTCAGAAACTGAAAACTGAAGCAAAGAAGGATTAGATGACTTACCTCAGATCATACTTTCTGTGCAGTAGAGCTCAGACATGTTGTTCTTATGTATCATATGTGTCTTAAATCAGTCCTAAAATATTCTACCTTTGTAAATAAACTGGTAGAAGTGGAAAAAAAAGATCTAAGAATTTCAGTTATTCTAATGGTCAGAAACATTATTAACATTTTTTAGATCCTAACATTGAAGGAACACCCCAGAACTAGGTCCATTGGATAAGAAGATTGTGTCAAATATTGTATGATTAAAGCATGTTGCATTAATAGAAGGACTGATGATGAAGCTGAAGCTGAAGCTGAAGCTCAAATACTTTGGCCACCTGATGAGAAGAACTGATTCATTGCAAAAGACCCTGATGCTGGGAAAGATTGAAGGTGGGAGGAGAAGGGGACGACAGAGGATGAAGTGGTTGCATGGCATCACCCACTTGATGGACATGAGTTTGAGCAAGCTCCAGGAGTTGGTGAGGAACAAGGAAGCCTAGTGTGCTGCAGTCCGTGGGGTCACAAAGAGTCAGACAGGACTGTACAACTGAACTGAACTGAAAGCATTTTGCAATAAATATGTCATGATGCCTTCCCAAGGAGTGAGAAAAGGTCAACAATGTCATCCAGGCCATAGCCTTATGCAAACTGACCTCATCTAGAAAGCAAACTATTTATTCCAATCATTTAGAAGTGATGGAAGTTTGTGATAATTGAATTCTGGCAGTTGGTTCTAAATAGTGATCTACAGAATCTTTACCCTAAAAGAAGTCCCAGATCTTCCTTTCATTGGGAAATGTTTTTTCATTAGATTTTATTAGTAAAGTGAAAGTCACTCAGTTGTGTCCAACTCTTTGCGATCCCATGGACTCTACAGTCCATGGAATTCTCCAGGCCAGAATACTGGAGTGGGTAGCCATAACCTTCTCCAGGGGATCTTCCCAACCCAGGGATCAAACTCTGGTCTCCCACATTGCACGCAGATTCTTTATTAGATTTATTAGAGAAGTATTGGAGAAGGCAATGGCACCCCACTCCAGTACTCTTGCCTGGAGAATCCCAGGGATGGGGGAGCCTGGTGGGCTGCGGTCTATGGGGTCGCACAGAGTCGGAGACGACTGAAGCGACTTAGTAGTAGTAGTAGTAGTAGAGAAGTATAGAATTGTGTTTTAGGGTTGCTTGATTGATTTTGTCTTTTAAGTGTTAGGCAATGCCAAGATTTTTGGTAAACCAGAGTTTTCAAATAGAAGATGAATTAGAGCTATGAACTCCAATTCATTTACCTAAGAGAACTGGAAGACAGTGCTTTAGTTTTAGCACTCTTATAATTAAAAATTAATACTTGAATTGAAGACTGACCATATTTCTTATCTTGATTTCTATTAAGTTGTTCATTTGTTGAATAGATAAACTAGATAGAAAAGAAAGGAAGAAAAGGTATAGTCCTTCATAAGTAGCTTTTATTCTAGGTGGATATAATCACCACTTACTTACAAGACTTTATACTTATCCTCTCATTTTGTCCTTTGCTTGAGGCTCTTCATCCAGGCAAAGCCCTTTAAACTCAAGCAGGACCAAGTCCAAAATCTGAAATTGCACTATCCTTAAAAGGTCTTTTGTCTTCCAAACAAGTCAGATAATGTTGGAGCTTTCCATTAGTGAGTCATGATGACCAAACATAGTTTCTGTGTTTTTCTTGCCATAAACTTTTAATCTCTTTCTTTCCTATTGAATGACTACTGTGAATGCAAAACTCAAAAGTTAACAAGCTCTTGTATAGAGCATTTTCATGATTTAAGACATTTCTGTGATCTAGGCATTGACAGCAGACTATATGGTCAAAGAACAGTTTTTTATTTTAGTAGATAATCCAAATTTTTACTTTTGGTGCACTGTCTGCGGCAGTTTTAAAACATTCACAAATTCTTTGATATTCCTTCCTTCAAAAGGTAGGTCCCCTCCCTTTGAACATGGATAGTACTGAGGGGCTTGCTTCTAATGAATAGAATGTGGCAGAAATGACAGTGTGGCATCTTTGAGACTAGGTCATAAAATGGCCTTATGGCTTCATCCTTTCTGTCTCTCTTGAATCACTGGTTCTGGGAGAAGCCAGATACCATGTCATAACGATACTCAAGAGACTCTACGGAGAGATCTACATGACTTCAGCCAACAATCATGTGGGTGAGCTAATTTGAAAGCAGATCCTCAGGCAACATCTTGACCACAACCTCCTGAGAGACCTTGAGCCAGGACCAGCTAGCTAGACGCTAGTGAACCCCTGACCCACAGAAATTATGAGGTAATATGTGTGTGTTGTTTTAAGCCACTAAATTTTAGAGGTAATTTGTTACACTGACATACCATCATGTAATATTTTGTAGTAAAATTTTGATAAACCTTTTATGTCTTATAGATAAGCCAATCAATATTGTTTTTAGTTCTCCTAAAATCTTAATTTTGTCATTATTTCTTTGGACTATCTTGGACTGAGAGATATTCATTAAAGTCATTATTATAATAGCATCATTAGCATTTTTCTATTTCTCCAAACTTCTCCTGTAGTTGCTACTTTACAAAAATTGTTGCTGTATTATTTGTTGCATAGATATTCAGGACTATTATATCTTCATAGTGAATTATAGCTTTTAGCACTATGAAGTGTTATTTACTGCTCTTTTTTTTTTGCTTGAATTTTACCTTGTCTGATATGATTATAACCATTGATTTTAAAATTTGCATTTACCCAGTACCTCTTTGTTCATTCTTTTAGGCTCTCTTACATAGAGCCCAGAATTAGGTTCTATTTTGTGAGTCAGTCTGAAAATCTTTTTCTTCTTTTAAGTGCTTTAACCCTACACACACACACACACACACACACGAGTGCTGTGTTTGATGTCAGTTATGTCATCTTTAATAAATACGAAAAGTCCATGGTCTTCCAGAAAACTGTGTTCAATTTTCTTTGCTCTTTGTTTTTCTCTTGATATTTATTTTTTGTTCTAACGATTCCCTTTATACCAGTACTCGTATTATACCTTGGCACTTTTTTCTTTATACGTTGCCTGTTTGTTTCCAGCTTGGAGCACTAATGAAAGAACTTGAAAGCACCTTCTCTTTCCTCTGCGCCCTCCACCATCCAATTTTAGTTGTTAGCGTTATTTTTCTTAATGTTTATTCTTGTGTTCCTAAATATGTTTTGGTTCATATGATTCAGTTTTGGCCTTAAATGACATTCTTTTTTTAAAAAAAGAATTTTTATTTATTTATTAGTTTTTGGCTGTGCTGGCTCCTCATTGCTGCACACTTTTCTCTAGTTGCAGTGAGCAGGGCTACTCCCTAGTTGTGATGCATGAGCTTCTAATTGCAGTGGCTTCTCTTGCTACAGAGGACAGGCTTCAGTAGTTGAAGCTCCCAGGTTCTAGAGCATAGGCTCGATAGTCGTGGCACATGAGCTTAGTAGCTCCAAGGCATGTGGGATCTTCTTAGACCAAGGATCCAACCTGTGTCTCCTGCACCGGCAGGCAGATTCTTTACCACTGAGCCACAAGGGAAGCCCCTAAATGACATTCTTTAATTCCCACTTTTAACCTTTTAGACAATCAGTGAGGTTATTCTACTTTTTCCTCATTCCCCCATCTCATTTTTTTTTAGTTCTGACTATATTGTCAGAGCATGTAATGTTTATTTACTATTCTTATTCTCACCTTTGTTTTAGCCTTAGATATACACCCAAATATATCCATTGAACACTACCAATCTCTTTGCTGAAGTTTTCTCAGTCCTCTCTTAGTTGGGAGCACTTTGTCCTCAGGAAGGACTCCTAAGTATAATAGTCCCGAGGTTTAGCATGCTGAAAATTTTTTTCCCCTAAAGCCTTGCTATTTATAGACAGTTTGTTTGCATTTAAAATCCTTGGTACACATTTTTTCCCCTTGATTATATTGTAGATGTTGCTTTATTATTTTCTGGCTTTGAATGTTGCTGAGAACTCTGATGACTAACTGGTTTTCTGTCCTTAGAAAGTGACTTGGTTTTCCTGCCAGGAAGCACAGGAAGTTTTTTTTTTTTTTTTTTTTCCCTTTGTATTAAAGTGTAATAATTTTCTATGCTAAATCTAAGAGTTGATTTTGGGTCTATTTAACTTGGTATATGGTATGCCCTTTTAATGCGTGGATTTGGATCTTCTTCCCCTACACACTCTACCCCACCAAAAAAAGTGTATTGAATTACAGTTCTGTTACATTATTTTTATTTTCTTCATCAAGACATTCAGAAATATGTGTTGGGTATTGTTCGTCTGATTTCTAGATCAGTTTCTCTTTGATCCGTTTAATCTCTTTGCTTCACCATTCTTATTTCCATCCTCTGTGTCCTAAATGTTATATTTGGTCCTAGTTACTCTTTTCTGTTGTTTTAGGTTGCATTCCCTGGGGCATAGACTCTGAGACAGAGATTTGAATGCATGAAGTATACTGGAGAGTTCCTTTGGGATCAATACTTGTGTTGATGTTAAGGAAGGAGAACTGGACAGAAGGAGGAGCTGAGCTGTAATTAGTGGTATGCTGATGAATGTTTAAGAACCAGTTCTCTGGAGCAGGGGGAGCCCTGATCTGTTGCATTTTCCAGCATGTGTGTGCGTGTGCACTAAGTCACTTCAGTCGTGTCCAACTTTGCAACTTCATGGACTGTAGGGCACCAGGCTCCTCTGTCCATGGGATTCTCCAGGCAAAATGACTGGAGTGGGTTGCCATGCCTTCCTCCAGGGGATCTTCCCAACCTAGGGATCAAACTCACGTCTCCTGCAGCTCCTGCATTGTAGGCCGATTCTCTACTGCTGAGCCACTGGAGAAGCCCTTTCCAGGATATAAATACTTCCATCTTGGCAAATTCTAAGCTACCAACATGAGGTCACTGAGCATAGATCTGCATAGTAATACCCATACAGATGCAATAGATATAACCTCAAGAGCATAGATAATAGTAAATTAATAAAATGATTAGGAAGTAATGAATATTGGATATTTATTACCTTGGTTTTGAATATGATTTAATTTTAACTTTTATATAATTTAAATTTTATTAATGGGTTATAATGGGTTATGGCTAACAACCTGCTTGCAAAATTCCTAAAAATGTTAATTGGCTCCAGTGCATTACTGACCATGACCAGTCACAACAAAGATTTCAGCTTATACCATGAAGAGTTCTGAAGTTGGGATGGCCCTTCAGCACTGCTCCTCCTTGAGGCAAGGGCCTTGTCACCAAATGCAGGTAGACCCTGGGGAGAGGGTTAAACCTTGGATGAGGGAGTTTTCTTTGGCTAAAGGAAATACTCAGAGAAGGACTCATCCTCCAACATTCCAGCAACATGGGGTATGAGGGTTTCAGTCTCAAATTGAGTGTCTGGGGAGTATATCACAGAATCCACTACAATTAAGTATCTTGTAGTTTAGTCTTAATTCTGCTTTGGGACAGCATTTTTTTCTGGTATCTGGTATACTTTAAACTTGTGACTTGTGTCAAAACTTGTGACTCTTGTTTCTGTTGTTGTTGTTTTTTTCCTTATAGTAATTTTGTAAAGATATTGATTTTTTTGGTTATTTTCATTCATGTTCAAATATGTTGGATTTTTCTGGGTCAGCTCTCACTTTTGGAGAGAATGGAGAGGCTTTTGTGGGCCTTTTCTGGTTTTTCAGCTCAACCACTCCCTCTTCTGTTGCTATAGTGAAGAGCAGTTTTCTTAATTGTAATGTGTATGTGGTGGTGGTGTTTTTGTTTTTTGTAGTCAGACTTCTGATTCTCTTGTTCTTTTTTTCAGTGCTTTACTTATTACAGTAACCATTTTTCTTTCTTCCAGTTACTATTGGCTACTGTCTCCAAGGAACAATGACTACTTTCCAAAGTGCCTTCTCCAAAGGGCACTTCTCTTCCAAAGGGCACTTTGGAAAAAGGGTAGGTACTTCTCTTCCAAAGGGCACTTTCCAAAGTGCCTCTTCCAAGGGCCCTTCTCAAGACTACCATCTTTGTTCCTGTGAAGTTTCTGAGCCATATATATTTTCACGTTTATTTTTATTTATTTGACTGCTCTGGGTTGCCCAAATGTGGGATCTTTGATCTTTGCTGTGAAGTGCAGGATCTTTATTTAGTTGTGGCATGTGAACTGATTCCTATGTTTTGACTTCTCTTGCCAGTGCTGATCTGCCATTTTTCAGACCAGATCTCAGCTGTTCCCAATAAAGTTTGGGTTATTTCCTCCTTGGACATGAATCCTTGATGTTACAGGGTTATACCATCACCAAGACCCTCCATATTCCCTTACTCTTTCAAACAGATTCTTGACCACAGATAAACTTGTAGGGGTTCCAGATGGTCTCTTCTGTATTTTCCTCAACCTGCATATAAATTGGAGATTGTAGGATTTTTTTTCCCCTGTATTTAGTATCAGTTGTAGGAAGTTTTATTTATTTTTGGCTGTGCTGGGTCTTCATTTCTATTTGGGCTTTTCTCCAGTTGTGGAGAGTGAGGGATAATCTCTAGTTGTGGTGCATGGGCTTCTCATTGCAGTGGTTTCTCTTATTGAGGAGCACGGACTCCAGGGCACACGGGTTTCAGTAGTTGCAGCACGTGGGCTCCGTAGTTGCGGTTCCTGGGCTCTAGAGTTCCCAGACTCAATAGTTGTGGCACACAGGCTTAGTTGCTCTGAGGCATGTGGGATCTTCCCAGATCCGGGGTTGAACCTATGTCTCTTGCAGTGGCAGGCGGATACTTTACCACTGAGCCACCAGGCAAGCCCCAGTAGTAGGAATTTTTATCTGTTTTTCTTTTTGCTCCCTACAGTTTTTTGGAAGAGGTATGGGAGGAGTTGTGGGTTTCCTTGGTAGCTCAGCTGGTTAAAGAACCCACCTGCAATGCAAGTGACCACGGTTTGATTCCTGGGTCGGGAAGATCCCCCTGGAGAAGGGATAGGCTAACCCCCTCCCCCCAAGTATTCTTGTATTTCCCTGGTCACTCAAATGGTAAAGAATCCACCTGCAATGAGGGAGACCTGGGTTCAATCCCTGGGTTAGGAAGACCCCCTGGATGAGGGCATGGCAACCCACTCAGTATTCTTGCCTGGAGAATCTCCGTGGACAGAGGAGACTGGTGGGCTACAGTCCAAAAAGAGTTGGTCAGTCATGACTGAGCTGCTAAGCACAGCACAGCACATGGGAAGAGTCACAGAATGCCAGAATGTGTATTTGTTTTTATTAATAATATGCATAAATAATATTGTGCTTCAAATATCCTTCCATTTTTTTCACTTCTCATGGTTTAAAATCTGTGCACTATATGTACACTAGGTTGTTGCTTTTGTTGATACATTTCTTCTCATCTGCATCCACCCTATTTTATGTACCTGTTCCCCTGGTTAATATACATGAGTTGGTTCCACTAACCTGCTACCTTCCTGGAAGAACATCTTGACTGTTGAATTCAGTTGTATAATATTTATTTGTATATATATATTTTAAAATCTATTTTCATTAGTGACATAGATTATGATTCTCTTTTCTTGTACTGTCTGTCTGATTTTGGAATAAATTTTTTCCCTCTATTCCTATTTTCTGGAGCAATTTAGTTGACAAAAGAATTGCTGGTTCCTTGAATTCTTGGAAACGCACTCTATAACCATGTAAGTAAGGTCTTACTTTTCAATTTATTTATGGTATTTGGTTTGTTTATATTTTAATTTCTTTTGCCAATTTGGCATTTTATAATTTTACAAAATCATATACTGCAGGTAAGTTTTTTAGTGTATTAGTCTATAATTCACCATAATACTCTTTTCAATCTCTGCTGTATTTGTAGCTGGTTCCCTTGATTTTATTATGTGATTTGAATATTCACATATTTTTTGCTGATTAACTCATTAGGGAGTTGTCCATCTTACTCATTTTTGTAAATAAAACAGCAAAAATAATTTCTAATACAACTAAAGTTACAATAAATGTTAACCAGTTAAATAAGACAAAAACTCAGATTGGAGCTTAGACTGGACGTAAATTAAGGTCTAGCAATATATTATTTATAAAATACACTTTAAAAAATATGGACAAGTTGGAAGTGGAGATATAAGTAGATGATTCAGGCAAATATGAACAGAAACATCAAACATATGAATGCAGAAACAAAATAGATATATTCAAGGTACAAATTCAAGGTGAAAAGTATCAGGGACGAAGTCTAAGGAGTGGGCAGACTATCAGGAGCTCAACCACGTGAAAATATCAAGTTGATAGTTGGATATACAGGACTAGAATGCAGGGGCAAAGTTCAGAAGCAAAATAAAAGCTGAGATATAAGTTTGGAGTCATCAGCATATACATGGTATTTAAAGCCATAAGACTGACTGAAACTATCAAGGAAGTGTATGCAGGAAAAAAGGTCCAAAGAGTAAACTTTGAACTATCCCAACATTTTGCCATCAGAGAGATGAAAAGGAACCAGCAAAATGATGAAGAAATAACCAGAAAGATAGGCGGTAAACCAGGAGAGCATGACGTCTTGGAGCCACATGGAAAAGATAATTACAAAGAAAAAGAGTGATTGCACTTTCAAACGTAGCTGACAGGCCAAGCAAGAGTAAGGCCAAGTAAAATGACCTTTAAACTTAACAATCTGGAGGTTGTTGGCGACCTTGTTAGGAGTAAGCTGGAAGATGGAACTGGGGCAAAGACCTGATTAGAGTGGGTTCAAGAGAGCAAAGAAATTTGAGACAGTGAGTTTACACAGTTTTTAAAAGGAATTTTTCTGTGAAAAGAGTGAGAGAAATGGAGCAATAACTGGCAGAGGAGGTGGATCTAAGAGAGTTGTTTGTTTTTAAGTTAAATGTTAAGAAAATTAATATCATGTTAGAGAGGAAAAAGTCAGTGGTACTGAGAGAAATGGGAGAATTATTGAACTGATGTCCTTGAATAGAAGAGGTCTAGTGTGCAAGCAGAGAAGCTGGCAGTAAATAGGCAGCATACAGTTAAGTTCATCCACAGATAACAAGAGAGAAAGAAGACTATACAAGTACAAATTTAGATAATTAGGGAGATATGGTGGCTAATAATGGGGCTTCCCAGGTGACTCAGTGGTAGAGAATCTGCCTGCCAAGGCAGGAGATGCAGGAGCTGCTGCTGCTGCTGCTAAGTTGCTTCAGTTGTGTCCGACTCTATGCGACCCCGTAGACAGCAGCCCACCAGGCTCCCCCTTCCCTGGGATTCTTCAGGCAAGAACACTGGAGTGGGTTGCCATTTCCTTCTCCAATGCATGAAAGTGAAAAGTGAAAGTGAAATCGCTCAGTCGTGCCCGACTCCTAGCGACCCCATGGACTGCAGCCTACCACACTCCTCAGTCCATGGGATTTTCCAGGCAAGAGTACAGGAGTGGGGTGCCATTGCCTTCTCTGAGCAAGTACATACAGGTGGCTAATAATCTGAGTTAAAAATGATTGCTTCCATTTTCTCAGTGCAGTACGGAGCTACATGACTAGCCAAGAAGGAAGATGGAAGAGAAGGCCTCAGAGATCTGAAGGGACAGGAGAAAATACAGAATTTTTTCCAGGACAGTGAGAGTAATGGATTAGAGAAATACAGTATATTTGCCAGGCAGTATTATGGGCTACTTGAGGTTAATGATTATTTGAAGTAAGATCAGTCAGCAAGTTTGAATGTTTTCCTGAAGCCACATTCAGCTTCCAGAGTGCAGTTATGAGATAGACAGAGAAAACTGAATTTAAGCTGAGCTGTGATCAGCCAGGGAGTATTTCAGAGCAAGAAAGAAACAAGTGATTTCAAGCTTAGAGCGTATATCAGAAACTGGTTATAATGATCAACTATGGAATTCTAGCTGGGTTACAAAGGAAGTGAGGACATGAAGGGATGAGAGACAGTAAGCAGGTACTTAAATCAATAAAGGAAAGGACCCTGTGGAGTTCAAAAGGGTTGTTGGAGTTGGGGTACTAGAAGGAGCAAGCTGGAAAGAGATGATATTTGGAGAATGAATTATTTGAAACTGAGACTGTGGAAGGATTGCAGTTTTCCTCCCCCTACCTCCACCCCTGCTTTTTTTGTGATGGCAAAGTCAATGTTATGATTAATGGATCAAGGGTTATATCTCTGAAGAAGAATAGATCAAAGAATTGTGAGGCCAGGTGTTGGAAAGAGCTATATGAATATTGAAATTGCTGGTGATGACTGCTGGCTCATTCGGTAAAGAGTCTACCTGCAATGCAGGAGACCCGAGTTCGATCCCTGGTTTGGGAAGATTCCCTGAAGAAGAGAATGGTAACCCACTTCAGTATTCTTGCCTGGACATTTCCATGGACAGAGGAACCTGATGGGCTACAGTCCGTGGGATCGCAAAGAGTCGGACATGATTGGGCAATGAACACACACACACACACATACACACATATGACAGAAGTACTGGATAAAGTTACAGTGAGTAAGGAAGAGGTAAAAGATTTTAACAGAGAGAGCAATGGACAGTATTCAGTCTAATGACAGGAGATTTAAAGTTGAATCTTATTAGAAACTAGGACCAGGCCAAGTGAATAAGGGGGATGAGAGTTAAAAGAGACAACATTTGACGGACTTCCCTGGTGGTTCAATTAAGAATCCGCCTGCTGGTGCAGGAGACGTGGGTTCAATCCCTGGTCTGGGAAGATTCCACATGCTTGGGTCAATTGAGCTCATGTGCCACAATTACTGAGCCCCCCGAGCCACAGCTACTGAAGCCAGAGCGCCTAGAGCCTGTGCTCCACAACAAGAAAAGCCACCTTAATGAGAAGCTGGAACACTACAACTAGAGGAGCCACTGCTTACGGAAACTAGAGAAAGCCTGGGCAACAACGAACACCAAGTGCAGCCAAAAATATAAAATAATTCATTAATTTAAGTAAATAAACAAAATAGACCTCATCTGAGTGGGTTGCAAGTGAGGAAGTATTATCAGGGAAGAGCAAGGGGTCAGTTATTGCTTTGCATATTTTGAGGTTATAGTGTTATCATCATCTTTGTTAACAACATAGGTGCATGATATTATCTTTATATTCTTTATCTACTATCTCCCTTTGCCCCAGTGATGCTTCTTGCCTTGAATTTTATTTTTGCCTGTTATTACATGTCTGCTTTGCCTTGGCAGGTGTTGGGTGGGGTGTACATATTTGTCTTTTTCTATTTCTTTGTTTTAACTTTGTCCTGTCCTCCTTTTTAAAAATTTTAATGGCGTTTAGTTGATCTACATCGTGGTGCTGTTTTTTGCTGTACAGCAAAGTGAGTCAGTTATACATATATCTGCTCTTTTTTTGATTCCTTTTGTCCTGTCCTTCTTTTAAATGTGTCTCTTGTAGACATTATATTGCTAGATCTTATTTTTAAATTAAATCTGAAAATTCTATCTTTTCTTGGTAAATTAAACTAATAAATTATTTTTATGTTGAATATTTTATTTCATCCTAGTTTAAATTTTCTTTCATTTTTTCTTGCTTATTTCCTTACATTAATCAGTTTTTTTCCTATGGGTTTGAAAAGTACACATTTTATATTTGTTCTTCCATTGGTTATCTTTAACTTGTTAAGACTCTTACTTGTATTTATCTTTTCCAACTTACTGAACTTATCAACACCTATCTGTGCCTTCACCCTTAATGGTACAGATACTTTTTAAAAAATATCCATTTATTTATTTGGCTGTGCTGGTTCTTAGTTGTGGCATGCAGGGTCTTTGGTCTTTATTGTGCCATGCAGATTCTTAGTTGTGGCAGGTGGGATCTAGTTCCCTGACCAGGGATCAAACCCTGGTCCCCTGCATTGGGAGCACAGAATCTTAGCCACTGGATCACCAGGGAAGTCCTAGGACAAATACCTTAATATACACTCTTACCTACCTCTGGATATTGCACTCTCCCCCTACTTTGTTATATCTGGTGTGTGTGTGTGTGTGTGTGTGTATAATGCTTATGTATATGTGTATATACTATGTTTTTTAGACACCAACAAGCTTTACAAAATTATTTTCTCATTTCTACTATCTTATATTTTATAACATTTCCTAAAATTTTCATCCAATAGATTACTTCCTTCAAGAATACTTTAAAAGGGGTCTTAATGACAATCTGATGAGACCTTGAAGGTCTGGGAATATATTTGTTATATCCTCATGTATAAGCTGGAGAAGGCAATGGCACCCCACTCCAGTACTCTTGCCTGGAAAATCCCATGGACGGGGAGCCTGGTGGGCTGCCATCTATGGGGTCGCACAGAGTCGGACACAACTGAAGCGATTTAGCAGTAGCAGCAGCATGGGTAAGCTATAGCTTAGTTGAATATAACTTAGCTTCAAAGTTTCTGTTTTTAACATTTTAAAAATATTTATTATTTTCCTGTCCTTACTGTTGCTCCTAAGAAGTCTGACATCATTCTGATTCATTTTCTTTGTGGGTAAGCTGCTTTGCTTAGAATTTTCTCTTTGCTTTGGAGTTCTTAAATTTCATTAAAATATCAATAAGTATTCAATTTTCCTATATCAGCCTGATTTATCCTCCCTATATACCCTTCCAATATCAATCTTCCTTTGAAGGTTCTCACTTTTTAAAAAAAAAATATCATCTTCCCTACAATAATTTTTTTCTCTCCTGTTAGGACTCCTATTATATAAATGCTGTTTTTTCTATGTCTAAATTCATTTTTTTAATTTATTTTTATTTATTTATTTGGCTGCATAGGATCTTGGTTGCAGCACACAGGCTTAGCTGCAACGTAGCATGTGGGATCTTAGTTCCCTGACCGGGGATTGAACCCTCATTCCCCTCATTGGAAGGCAGATTCTTAACCATTGGACCACCAGGGAAGTTTCTCTAGCCTCATATTTACTAATTTTTGTATTCTTTTAAATCTCTTATTCCTTCTCAATGTCTTCTAGAAAAGTTTTTTGACTGATCTTGGGTTATGTCCATTTTGCTGTTTATATCATCTCGTGAGTTTATTTCAATTATGCATTGAATAGTCAGTAATCCTACTTGGTTCTTCATAAATGTTCGTTTCTGCTTCATTATCAATATCCTCTTGGGAACATTTCTTTGGCTTATTGTTGTTGTTCAGTTGCTAAGTTGTGTCCAACTCTTTGCGACCCCATGACCTGCAGCATGCCAGGCTTCCCTGTCCATTACCATCTCCCTGAGTTTGCTCAAACTCATGTCCATTGAGTCGGTGATGGCATCCAACCATCTCATCCTCTGTTGCCCACTTCTCCTCTTGCCCTCAATCTTTCCCAGCATCAGGGTCTTTACCAATGAGTCTGCTCTTCACATCAGGTGGCCAAAGTATTAGAGCTTCAGCTTCAGCATCAGAACTTCCAATGAGTATTCAGGGCTAACTTCCTTTGGGGTTAACTGGTTTGATCTTGCTAATCAGGGGTCTCTCAAGAGTCTTCTCCAGCACCACAATTCAAAAGCATCAATTCTTCAAAACTCAACCTTCTTTATGGTCTTTGACTTGTATTCTAGTAATTCTTTCATCTAGAGTAGGTTATTTAATTTATTTTCTTCTCAATTGTCTAGTTATTTTTCCCTATGAGGTCATTTTCTTTCATGAGTATCCATTATCTCAGTGGGTAATGGAAGGAGAATGAGGTGGGAAGTGTCAAAACCTAGGCTTTAGCTGGTATACCACTCCTGGTGAGTGAGACAGTCCAACTTTGAATATCCTTATGTGTATTGCTCTCATCAGAGGGCTTTGCCCCTTGGTGAACTTCTCTATACCCAAGGCTTTGTTCTTTTCTAAGGATGTATTTGTCTAGCCCTCTGGATAAAGAGAAAGCCTATGAGGAAAGGTAGGAGGAAACCCTTAGATGCTTGTCTCTTGAATCAGAAGTTACTGTTATTTTTTTCAATCCAACTCTCCAGTAGTGTTCCCCTGTGAACCTACTTTCTGGTATTGTAGGAGAGCTGATGGGAAAGGTAGTGATCTACTCTGGGCAGTGGTGGATAGAAAAGAGTCCAACTCAAGATTTCTCCCCAAATCTACTCTCCATGTTGGAAGCCTGGCCCTCCTCTGTCCAGGGCTTCTATTTCCCTTCTTTATCAAATCATAAGTATCTCTTGACCCTCCAGGGAAATCTGCTGGTTTCGTTTTCTATTTTTTTTTTTTACCCACTCGTTTCTTATTTCTGAGGTATATTTAGGCTTAGGGTGGCACGGGAGGTACACTGTGCCACTTTGTCATTACAGCAGGGATCATTTTGTAACAGCCCACCTTAAAGCTTGAAGCCTACCTTGAACCTTTGTGTTTCCAGCAATGTAGAGCAGAAGATATTCTTTCTTGAGTGGTAGTAGTCTGGAAATGAAGATGTTTAGCCTGAAGAACTACAGGCAGAAATAAAAGTATAGGATAGGCAAAGCAATGTATATACATGAAAGACAGCAAAATAGGCATTTTACTGAAATGTTGAAATTTACTTTCAACATACTTGTACTTAATTTTCCAGTCACCTGGGAATCTTCTTAAACCTGGAAACAAGACAAAGAAATCTTATTACAAGTTGCTCTTGAACACATTTGTGGGAATACAGATGATTCATAGGGAAATTGAGGGCCTCCAGAACTCACAAAGTTAAACTAGTAAAATTAATATGTAAGCCATATATATAAAAGTCACCTTAACAAGGCAGAATGTCTCCCAGGATAAAATCAGGAAGAGCAGGACTTGGCAGTAGTTTATATTAGACAGTATTCTTACACCTAAAGTTAGAACATTGCCTGAATATTGACAATGGTTGTTATTCCTAGGCATGGACTTTTCGGTATTTTCCAGATTTTTTATGATGAACATTCATTGCCTTTGTAATTGGAAAAAATTATTTTATGGAATTTTCATAGGGAAATCATCATATCAATATACAAACATCTACAAGGATATTTGATGCAGCATTGTTTGCAGTGTTGAAAAAGATCCAAATTTCTATCAGTGGAAGAACCGTTCAATAAATTATGATAGATCTATATAATAAATATTATGTAAACAATAAAAATGATGCTGTGAGTCTATATTAATGTAGAAAAATTTCAAAGATTTACTGTTAAGTGAAACACAAAGTAGGTTAAAAGATGTGTCCAATATGAGTCCATTTTTGCAACCAAAACTAAGTGCATGGAAATTTTTTGAAAAATATATGCAAGAAGTTACTTTGTCAGTCTTAACACATAAGTTGAACAAAGTGAAAAATCAGCAACTCTTCTTTGATTCTTCAGAGAAGTGAGGTCACAGGGCAAACCACTGCCCCCAAATTGGAGAGACGGATGATAGAGAATTACAGCTTAGCTAAACCAGAAGCTCATGAGCAGAAGCTTCTGCAGGAACCAATGCCTGATAGAAAACCTGAAACTATAATTGATGAATGGTTGGAGGCTCAGTATAAACAAGTCTGAGAGCTAAAAAATCCAGGGGACCTAATCAAAGGGACCTCCAGAAACTCTGCTAGGTCCTCACAGTGAAGATTGGAGAAAAATCCCATTTACTCCAGGGGACTGGGGAAAGTAACCATTCTGAAGTAGAGCAGAGCATTCTGTTCTTAACAAATCTACCTTCAAGAGAAACTATTTACCAAAGTCTAACATGCTGGAGTTTTATTAGGGCCTAACCTGCTTGAAGGAAATACCCAACTCCAGTCAGCTCTAGCCATCCTGTCCCATCTAAGGTGAGGTACGGGTCAGGGGTACTGGCAAGCATTGGTAAGGTTCACAGTCCAGAGGTATAGGTTCTCCAAAAGATGAGACCCAATCACAGAGCTGTAAAATGTTTCCCCTTCTCCCATACTTCACTACCATACCACTAGACGCCTATTTGCCAGAATTCCTTTCACCTAATATATATGTCTGGATTTTAATTTAAAACTTACAAAGCACACTAAAAGAAAAGTACAGTTTGAAGAAGCTGAACAAGCATCAGAACCAGAGTAAGGTACAGTAGTGATGTTGTAATTAAGATAATTACAATCATAATTAACTATGATTAATATGCTAAGGACATTGATGAAAAAGTAGATAGCACACAGGAATACTGGATAACATGGATTTTCTTTAAAGAAGACTTTTCAAGAGAAATCTTAAAATATTTTGAACTAAATTAAAATGAAAATAGAAACTTATCAAATATTTTGAGCTGCAGCAAAACAGAATGCTTAGAGAGAAATTTATAGCATTGGGTGCACATGTTAGGAAAGAAGCTTCCACCTTAGAAAACTAAAAAATGAGGAGCAAAGAAAATCCAAAATAATCAGAAGAAAAGAAATAATAAAAGTTAGAGCAGAAATTAGGAGAGAAAATCAGCAGACTTAATTGGGTACCTTGGTCAATTATGTGTTTATGTTTTTAAGTACAAAGCCAAATGTGTAGACATATTAACACCATATTCAGGATCATGGTTTCTCTGGCACATGAAGGAAAAAAAGGTCATTGGTTAGGGGTACAATGGAGAAATTCATTTTTATGTGTGTTTGTATTATATTTTTAAGTTTTGCTTTTGGGGTTTTTCCTTTCTTTTGTAAAGAGCATATTTTATTTCTGCATATGCAGATATTTAATATTGCTATGTTTCTTGCAATCTGAAATATTGATAATAAATACTGAAAAAACTTCAATAGTCCTCTAGATAAAGTCTGGGGAGCCTAATATGGATTACAAACACCTTCATGGTTTCTCTGACCCTACTTACCTCTCTAATCTTACCACTTTCAGTTTGTACACAACAGTCTCACCAGGCTGACCAATTTTCCTCAAAAGACCTCATTCCTTTTCTCCAGCACAGCCAGTCCTCCTCCCCTTATCACCCATCTTTTTCTTGATATTAAATCTTTGCTTAATTGTCCGTATCTTTAGGACAACGTCTCTGGCATTTTATCTTTGTCTGGGTTGAATACTTCTTTGTACTTCCAAAACATTTAGCACTTTCACCATCACTTACCACTTAATCATACAGTATTGGAACTATTGATTTACTTCTCTATAGCTCCCATTAGAATATAAACCCCCAAAGTATAGAAACTTATGTCTCACTTATTCTAACATCCCTGGCCTCTGCTTAGTACTTAGCAATAATAGGCCCTCAATAAATATTTTTATAGAAATTATTTAGTTAATTAATGATAGTCTGGTTTATTTAACGTTCTTGAGGCAAGCTATAATTTTATTTTTAATGTGAACCCTGTTTTCTAATCAGTATTTAGTTGGAATCATAAAATCTTACCATCCCATAGTGTGGTTAGAAATTATTTCCTGGAAACAAATAAACAAAGAAACCCAAAACAGAAATCATTACCCGGAATAATATTCTCTTCAGTCATTCATATAACAAAGTTTGGGTTAAACTAGGTCTCACTTTTGTTTTTAGGATTAGCTCATAGTAAGTGCTCATCAGACTGTATAAACCATTCTTAGGCAAATGTGATAAAATTCTTAAAGTTGCATTCAAATTTGGGACTCTAATAGGTATTACTGTAATGTAGGGTACATATGCACTGGTACCGCTTGCATTTAAATGAATCAAATAAAAATGCCATTGTTACTTATATTGTCTTCTTAGCTTACTCTTTTGCTTCATTTTCCCTAGAGTCTGTGTGCTGCTAACTAAAGACTGTAATTTTCGAACGGCTCCTAACCCCATTTGTTAAAAAAAAAAAAATTATACCTTAATAGAATAATACAACTTTCCTTTTCAAAAAGAAGTTTATATAGCAAAATGTTAGCAGCAGTATTATCCCTGAATGGTAGAGGTATCTTCTTTGTTATACTTTCTTATGCTTTATATATTTTTGAAATTTTTAAATGAAAATATTTCAAATTATATATTGTTGAAACTGTTCCTTTGGGAATTCCCTGGAGGTCCAGTGGTTAGGACTCGGCACTTTCACTGCTAGGGGCCTGGGTTCAATTCCTGGTGGGGGAACTGAGATCCCACAAGCCATGCAGCATGGCCAATAAATAAATAAATGAAAACTTCTTTTTTTTTTTTCATTTTAAATTTTATTTTATTTTTAAACTTTACAATATTGTATTAGTTTTGCCAAATATCGAAATGAATCCGCCACAGGTATACCCGCGTTCCCCATCCTGAACCCTCCACCCTCCTCCCTCCCCTCCCCTCCCTCTGGGTCGTCCCAGTGCACCAGCCCCAAGCATCCAGTACCGTGCATCGAACCTGGACTGGCGACTCGTTTCATACATGATATTATACATGTGAAAACTTCTTAAAATAAAAAAAACATTGTTCTTTTGATAGTTGTTATCTTTTGTAATTCGTCAGTATCTTATCATCCTCTACTTTGACTGTTACCTCTTTGGAGACAGAAACATGTATGTATTCATTCATTCAACATTGAACTTTTTTGAATATTTCTAATGGGTCAAAATGTCAGACCTCTTGGGATACAAAGAGACAGACGCATAAACAGATTATTATAATACATGTGGTAAACACAATGATAGAGTAATAAGCTTAGGATATTATGGAATTTGGGGAAATGGCACATAATGGCAATAGGGAAGATCAGGAAAAGCTTTCCTCAGGGGGAAAAAATATAAACTAATTAAGTCAGTAATGTTTTTGAGCTGTAAGTAACAGAATCCCTGACTAAGGATGGTTGAAACGAAAGAGTTATTCATTGCTCACCTAATAAAAAGGCCAGAGGCAGGTGTACTCAGGGCTGTTCTAGTAACTTAATGTCCTCAAAGATAGGGTTTTACTTATCTTCCTCCTCTATAATTCTTGGTGTGTTGTCTTTTTGGTCCCATGGTTATCACCTCAGGGTTGCCAAAGATGACACTAGCTCTAAGCATCACATAACACATCAAGGCGGGAAGAGAAATTTTAATCCCAGTCACCCCTATTGGAAACAGGAAGAAAGGGTACTGGGGGAATAGGGAGGTTTCTGTTTGTATATATTTTTAATTTAAAAAATTTATGAGATAAAGTAAAAGAGGCAATATGTTATTGGTCCTGAATTTTTTCACATATTGTTCCTTCTGCCTGGCATCCATGGTCTCTTTAAACTGTCTCACATATTGTATCTCAGTGCCTCATTTATAGTACCTGGCACATGCTGCTGCTTCTGCTGCTAAGTCGCGTCAGTCGTGTCCCACTCTGTGCGACCCCACAGACGGCAGCCCACCAGGCTCCCCCGTCCCTGGGATTCTCCAGGTAAGAACACTGGAGTGGGTTGCCATTTCCTTCTCCAGTGCATGAAAGTGAAAAGTGAAAGTGAAGTCGCTCAGTCGTGCCCGACTCCTAGAGACCCCATGGACTGCAGCCTACCAGGCTCCTCCGTCCATGGGATTTTCCAGGCAAGAGTACTGGAGTGGGGTGCCACTGTCTTCTCCCAGTACCTGGCACATAGTAAGTAGTAAATATTTTTGAAAGGAAAGCAGGCAGAGCAAAAACAGAAGCAGTTGAACACAATAGGCAGCTAACCTCCCTAAAATATATTGTCTAAAATCAGGGAAGGTAAGTAATAAGGTAATTAAAATACATGGTAGGTGCAAGGATAGTGTTAATTACAAGATACTAGTGAGACTATGCTCAAAATACTTCAAGCTAGGCTTCAGCAGGGCGTGAACCCAGAACTTCCAGATGTACAAGCTGAGATTAGAAAAAGCAGAGGAACCAGAGATCAAATTACTAACATTCACTGGATCATAGAGAAAGCAAAAGAATTCCAGAAAAACATCTGCTTCTGCTTCATTGACTACATGAAAGTCTTTGACTGTGTGGATCACAACAAACTGGAAAATTTCCAAAGAGATGGGAATAACAGACCACCTTATTTGTCTCCTCAGAAACCTATATGTGGGTCAAGAAATAACAAACCCAGACATGGAGCAATGGGCTGGTTCAAAATTGGGAAAAGAGTATGACAAGGCTGTATATTGTCACCTTGCTTATTTAACTTACATACAGAATTATGCAGAGTAGATCATGTGAAATGCTGGGGTGGATGACTCACAGACTGGAATCAAGATTGCCCGGAGAAGTATCAACAACCTCAGATACATAGATGATACCCCTCTACTGGCAGAAAGTGAAGAAAAACTAAAGAGCTTCTTTATGTGGGTGAAAGAGGAGAGTGAAAAAGATGATTTGAAATTCAACATTCAAAAAACTAAGATCACGGCATCTGACTCTGTCCCTTCATGGTAAATAGAAGGAGAAAAAGTGGAAACAGTGACAGATTTTATTTACTTGGGCCCCAAAATCACTGTGGATGGTGACTGCAGACATGAAGTTAAAAGACACTTGCTCCATGGAAGGAAAACTATGACAAATCTAGGTGCAGTGTATTAAAAAAGCAGACGCATCACTGCCAACAAAGATGTGTATAGTCAAAGCTATTATTTTTCCAGTAATCATATATAGATGTGAGAGTTGGACCATAAAGAAGGCTGAGCACCGAAGAACTGATGCTTTCAAATTGTAGTGCTGGAGAAGACTCTTGAGGGTCCCTCGGACTTCAAGGAAATCAAACCAGTCAATCTTAAAGGAGATCAACCCTGAATATTCATTGGAAGGACTGATGCTGAAGTTGAAGCTCTAATACTTTGACTACCTGATGCAAAGAGCCAACTCATTGGAAAAGACCCTGATTCTGGGAAAGATTGAAGGCAAAAGGCAGAGGAGGCATCAGAGGATGAGATGGTTAGAGAGCATCACCAACTCAATGGACATGAATTTGGGCAAACTCCAGGAGATAGGACAGAGGAGACTGGTGTGCTACAGTCTGTGAGGTTGCAAAGAGTCAGACACAACTTAGTGACTGAACAGCAGCAACAAGATTAAATAATATTTTTGCTATTATTTTACTTTATTATAGTAAAATTTTAAGTGTCTTATTTCATGGTATCTAGCACCTAAACAAATTTATGAGTTAATGCTGTTTCTTCTTACCCCAGGACTTGGATTTCACCAGAATAAATGAGACTGCTGCCACAAATTCTTTCAGGTTACAAAGTTCAGTTTTCTAAATTCTTAGTTTAGAACATTAAATAATTCTCTTTCCTGAAAGAGCTAATGCAGACTCTAAAACTCTTTAGTTCCACGGGATGATTTCCAATGATAGGTTAAAATCTGGTTTAACAGAATTTGGAAACATGGAACCACATGACCACCTTACCTATTGTTTCCAAGTGTCTTCAGTGTATCCTGGGATATAAGCCCTGAATTTACTTCAGATTGGGCCTAGATATGACAATTGAATTTAAGGTCATGTTGCTGAAGCATGAAGTGAGCAAAGCATTTTACAGTGGTCTTTCTGGTATTTTCAATAATAAATCCCTAAGTGGAATTCAAAAATGGACCTTTCTAGTGTTAGATTAAGTTTTGCCATATTATAACTGTTTTTTGCCTGTTTGTTTATATTATTCCAATAGACCCATGAAAAGAACCACCAAAAGACTAAGGCTGAATTTATGGGTACTTTTTTATAACTGGTGTGAGTTTGACGTCACACCAAGAACCTACTTTTGGTAACTCCCTGGTGCTGTAAGTCAAGTTAAGGAAACAAAAGGTATGTGACCAAAGGCCCAATTATCAGAGTTCTCCCAGTCCTTAACTTACCTTGATTGAATACACGTAAGAGATCTTATGAAGGCTGACTGAACATCTAACTGAAGCAGCATAGGAATATCTGGGTACCCACCCAGCTGGGCCCAGAATGGATGCATCGATGTCTTCTCTGTTATTGGGTAACTCGAAGTGGATAGATCTGCATTCCAGATGGCTTGCAGTTGGTCGTCTTTTCTAGAGAATCAGAGAGCACTCCTTAAGCATCAAACTCTCCTGAGCTCCAAAGTCATTCAAGATGTAATTCCTACTATCCTTCCTTCTCTTCACCACCACCCTGTCCTATAGAGCTCCCCCTGGCACTGAGGAACTTTACTTATGATCACTTCAACTAAGAGATGGATTATAATAGTAGAATTTGCAGAAATAGCTTTTTTTCTCCTTGAAAGTTGCCTTTCCATGACTTTATCTACTAATACATTTTAAACAACTTTCTTAGCTTCATGGAGTATACATTCCATATTCAGGCTATTGCCCTACCTCCACAACAATCTTTTTCTTTCCCAAAGTTTCTACCTTTTTTTTTTTTAAGAAAATGTTTCTAAGTTTCTTTATTGTGTATATTGAAATAATTTGTTTCTTACTAACGAAGAATCAACTTCATTTTTAAAAGGAACTCAAAACTAGATGTTAAATTTTTAAGTAGAAATAAGCCTTTTGCAGACTAGCTAAGAAGATTAATACTTGCACCACCATTATCCATTGCACCGTATCATAATTGTGGAGAAGGGGAATCTCTTGGGCAGAAAAAAAAAGTATTAGGTTCCATTTATTATCCAAAGAAAGTTTAACGTAACTCTTTCCTACCACACACCTAAATTTATTGAGAATGTTATACTTCCTGTTGTCTTCTTTCAGTAGCTTTGGGCATGGCTGTTGAACAGATTTGGTAGAGGCAGGTTTTTGCTTTTTTTCAATGACCAAAGGGATAGGTTGATCGAGATTCAATTTATATGTCTCTTGAAGCTAAAATAAATAAGTCAGAAAAAGGAAATCATGAAAAGAAAGGGCTGAAGTCTTTAGGATGATCTTCTGATCTGGCCCTAGCTAAACTATGACATATTTCCTCTTCCAAATTCTCTTTCTCCATGCCTTTTCTCCCTTCCTCCAACCACTCCTCAATCTGTACTCACCTCCAACACACAGTTTCAGAGTTAGCGGCTATTAATATATAAAGACCCTGGTCCTGCTTTAAGTTCTAGTTTTAGTTCTCTCATTTCCTAGCTTTGTGACTTTGGGTTAGTTGCCAATTTTATCAGCACTTCTTTCTTCTCATTTCTAAAACAAGAATAATAATACAAGGTTGTTGTGAGAGTTGTATAATATGTTTGGAAAACTTCACAAATCGTGAAGAAGCACTGTGCAAATGTAATGATAGCTAACATTAACTGTCAGATCTTTCTATATGTTAACTTGCCTGCAGTGTGGGAGACCTGAGTTCGATCCCTGGGTCAGGAAGATCCCCTGGAGAAGGAAGTGACAACCCACTCCAGTATTCTTACCTGGAAAATCCCATGGACGGAGAAGCCTGTGGGGCTACAGTCCATAGGGTCGAAAAGAGTCGGACACGACTGAGCAACTTCACTTTCATTTAATATTTACAGTCTTATGAGATAGGTGCTATTATTATCCTTGCCTTACATATGGGAATATGAAGCTCAGAAAATTTAAGTGGCTTGCCCGAGGTCTCTTAGCTAGTATGTAGTAAAGCCAATCTGGTAGCAGAACCAACTTCTTGACCACCATTCTGATTCAGTGTAAGGTATTTATGCATTTCTACCCTTTTATTCCTTTTGTTTTTCCCTCTCCTTTCTTAATACCTTCATACCTACTTCATTATCTAGATTCTAGCTTTTCTGACCCCAGACCTTTATTCATCTTTTGAAATGCCCTAGACATCGTCATTCCTGTTAGACAGCTCATGACGTTGCCAATTCACTTACTCCATCTACATTGGTCATACTTTCCAAACCCACAATTGTCAAAAATATTCATTTTTAAGGTGAGAGAGTTTTAATATTTATATATTGTAACTTATAATGTAATTTCTGGAGAGTTCCCTGATTGCCTAGTGGTTAGACTTCTAGGCTTTCATTCCAGGCCTGGGTTCAATCCCTGGTTGAGAAACATATCCTGCAGGCTGTGTGGCACGACCAAAAAAAAAAGTAACTTCTAAAAAATTCACAACATGCATGTCTATAATGAGAAGTTTCTCTGTACCTTCTAGAGTAGCAAGTAAGCTAATCTTATTAATTAATTACTTTAGTGAAACAGAATGATGTATAAATAGAAAATATTCCTAGAACTCCAAAAACATTCCAGAGCTGCATGTTGGAGAAAGTAAGGGCAGCATGTAATTCCAGAGCAAAGAACTCTAATCTCAGCTCTGTAACTTTGGAAGGTCACTATCACTTCCAAAAGCAATACTGACGGTTATCAGAATGAATGCGCCCATTCACACTGGGTGAATGTCAGAGTTTAACAGGATCTTCTGTGCCTGGTACTCTGTAAGCAAGTTAATTAACTCTTATCTCCTTTTTTGTAAATGCTTGATATTAAAACTTGCTTTCTAATAGTTTTGAGGAAAGAAGTAAACACCAAGAATCATTTGGAGAGCAATGACTTCAAGAGTTTTCATATCTAGAGGCTGGTAAATGTGGGTTTACTAGGAAGGAGTTGAGCATTTCTGGAAGTCTCTCCCATTCTTACAGGCTTCCAGGTGGCACAGTGGTAAAGAATCTGCCTGCCAGTGCAGGAGATGCAAGAGATGTGAGTTCAGTCCCTGGGTTGGGTAGATCCCCTGGAGTAAGAAATGGCCATCCACTCCAGTATGCTTTCCTGGGAAATCCCATGGACAGAGGAGCCTGGCAAGCTATAGTCCATAGGGTTGCATAAGAGTTGACATGACTGAGCAACTAAACACCACCATCAATAGATATAATTAAGTTAAGGATCTCAAGATGAGATCATCCTGGTTTAATCAGATGGGTCCTAAATCCAAGGATACACTGGCTTTATAATAGGAAAGAACAAAAAACACACTGGGCAGAAGGCCACGGAAAAGACAGAGGCAGAGACTGGAGTTATGCAACGACAAGCCAAGGAATGCCAAGGATTGTCTATAGCCACCAGAGTCTAGAAGAGAAGCTTGGAACAAATTTCTCCCTCAGAGCATCTGGAAGGAACCAAAATGTAAGAGAATACATTTCTGTTGTTTTTAAGCCATGAAATTTGTAATATGTTAACAGCAGCACAGGGAACTAATATACCTGGTATCTCTAGGGAATCGTTATTAATATTTTCAAAACCTGCCCCTTTCACTTTTCTTACAACAGACTGGGGAGAAGAAATAGAAAACAGATTACCTGGCTGAATAAGTACATCATTTTCCTTAGGCACTGATTCCGTTTCTGCTCTAGAGAATTCTGCTTCTCTGTCCAGATCTGCATTATCTTTTTTTGATAATCATCAATTCTCTTCAGCATTATGTAGAGGTTCTGGGTCTCATAACTTCTTCCAGTAATCTGGATGGCTTGTAATCGTTTAATTATGTTGTTTCTTGGAAAAATTAACAAGAATTAGGTTGATAAAATTACTGACACTAACTCAGCAAACCTGGCCTCAGTTACTTTCCATTCTCACCTCATCCTTAGTAAGTAGAGATGGTAGAGGGGTGGCAGGCTTGCTTAATGTGACCATCATCTAGTTCCCTATATGATTAAACTTTCAAAACTCTATATGACTGTCAAATTTTTATTTAACTCCGCACAGAGTTTTTAGTGTTACAGTAGTATTGCTTATTATTTTTTAAAGAAAGAAGTTGCTCAGTCATGTCCAACTCTTTGTGACCCCATGGACTGTAGCCTACCAGGATGGAAAATCTGTCCATGGGATTTTCCAGGCAAGAGTACTAGAGTGGGTTGGCATTGCCTTCTTTTAAAATACAGTAATATTTTAGTAGTGATATATATAAGACATATAGAAGGTATTTAATACCTTGAAAAAGACTGTCCTTGCCTTCAAAGCACTTACAAGCCAGGTTAGAAGACTCATAAAAATTAACCGTGTCAGAGAGAGAATGAAATAAATGCTAAATAGCAGTTGATCTGTTTGAGCAAAAAGGAAAACATAATTAATTCTAACAAGAGGAATAAAGAAGGCTCCATAGGAAAATGCTAAATACGATCTGGAGGATGTAGTACTCTCTGTTTTTTGTGCCACAACATTTGGGCCTAGATAGTTTTTTTGCCATCCCCATTCTACAGGAGAGGAAAAGGAATCTGAACAAGTTTTCAAAAGTCACATAATTAATTAATAACAGATTTGGGAAGCAAACCCAGATCTTTGTTCCCACAATAACAATACTTCTCAAAGTGTGGACCCTAATCACCTGGACTGATTCATCTTGTGGGGAGGAGGGAGAGTGGTACTCGTTGAATATGCAGATTCCAGGGTACCTCCCCAGACCTTTTGAATAAAAAAGCTTGGTGGTAGGCTTCAGGATCTGTATTTAAACAAAATCTTAGGTAAACCTTACAGCCACTAAAGTCTGAGAAAAAGGGGATGAAGAATTCCAGATTGAGGGAATACTATAAATACCGGCAAAACAATGAAAGTTATATTTTGGGAGTGGTGAATAGTATGGAACTTTTTAAACAGATATGTGAAAGGATACATATTGGGGGATAAGACTGAAACAGCTGGATTATGAAAGGCTTTAAAAAAAAGGTATGTTGTGGAGTTTGGATTTAGGGGAAGGTAGGCAATGGGAACACACTGAAGATGTTTTTCTAAATAAATGTGTTTTTCATATATAGAGGGGCTTCCCCAGTGGCTCAGTGGTAAAGAATCTGCTTGCAAGCAGGAGCTGCAGGAGATGCATGCTCAGTCCCTGGGAGGGGAAGAGCCTCTGGAGGAGGGCATGGCAACCCACTCCAGTGTTCTTGCCTAGAGAATCCCATGGACAGAGGAGCCTGGCGGGTAGGGAAGAGTCAGGCCAGAAATGACTGAAGCGACTTAGTGCAACACATATACATATATAGAGAGATTGTGGGGGGAAGGGAATAATGTTTAGGTCTCCTTTATGGGTTATAATTAATAGCATAGAATGTACTGTATATATGGGTCATTTAATAAATATATTAGCTTTCTAAGTTATTTCATTTAAAATTAATTTTCCAATAGCCTTAGCATTTTTTTCATATCCCATAGGTGATTTTTATTTTTCTACTTCTATGATCATATTTATTACATGTGTTTTTTTCCAGTTTTCTTATTGAAAAGTATAGTTGATCTACAATGTTGTGTCACAGCAAAGTGATTCAGTTATTTATAAATATACATGTGTATAAATAGTATAAATATTATAAATGTATGTACAGTCTCTTTCTGATTCTTTTCCGTTATAGGTTATTGCAAGATATAAGCATAGTTCCCTGTGATTACATGTGTTTTTAATCACATGGAATCATACACATGCATCTCCTGCATCATTTCTCCATGTGTTACCAAATTCCTATCACATCCATTCCTATAAATAAAGGCGTTCTCAATTAACCAGTTGGGTAGCATTCTAATAACCATATTTCATATGTATTTGAGATATAAGTGACTGTGTATATTTATAATTGAGGTATTTTATATCTATATAAAATTGAGATATAAATTTAAACTAAGTTTAAGGTGTATAATGTGTTGATTTGATGATACATTTATATACTGCAATATGATTACCACTGTAGTGTTAGCTAATCACATAATCATCATTTCTTTCCTGTGATAAGAAAAATTAAGATCTGGTCTCTTAGCAACTTTGAAGTCTACAAGCATAGTTTTGTTTTGTTTTTTTTGCTGCACTGGCTCTTCATTGCAGAACATGGGTTCTTGGTTGCAGAGCATGAGATTCTCTAGTTGCGGAGCACTGGCTTAGTTTCCCCTCTGCAAGTGGAATCTTAGTTCCTGGACCAGGGATTGAACCTGTGTTCCCTGCATTGGAAGGTGGATTCTTAAACACTGGACCACCAGGGAAGTCCCCATAAATACAGTGTTGTTGACTATAATCACTATGCTATGTATTAGATCTTCCCAATAAGTCTTATTTTCCATGTCAAATCTTTCCTGCCATTTTTCTCTCTATTCACACAGTCTTTTAGACTTTTCCCATAGTTTTTCCTTATTGAAATTATATGTCCCTACTTGGAAAAGTTTGCAGTTTCATTTCAAACTTAGAAATTTTATTGTTTATGTGTTTTAAAATGTAATTCAATATCTAATCACCCACTCCAATAGCAACCACTGAGGTGTCTCATTATTTAAAATTTTCTATCTAGAAACACTTTTGTTCATTTCTTTCTACCGCTTGTTCCCACTCTTTTAGCAAATTGTACTTATATTGGTAAAATACTGCCCTCATTCTAATAAATATTTTATAGTATTTGATATAGAATTATGATTCAAAGGAAGGTGCTTTAACATTTACTGAGCATCTACTATGCATCAATCATTGTGCTGGAGATGTTTCTATTTTAAAATTTATGTTAAATAAAACATTTTAATAGTTTAAAATATAGTATTTCATTTAACCATCACAATCATTCTTTGAAGTATATATCATTACATCATCAGTTTTACAAATTTGAGTCAGCACATTAAAATCTTAGAGACGTTCAGAACTAGAAATTTGAACCAAGCTCTTCCTGACATTAAAGAGAAAATATGACTAAGATTTGGATATAAAACTATTACTACCCTCCTACACTGTCAATGGGGATGTAAATTGGTATAGACGCTATAGGCATTATGGAGAACAATATGGAGTTTTCTTAAAAAACTAGAAAGAGTTACCACATGATCCTATAATCCCACTCCTGGGCATATATCCAGAGAAAACTCTAATTTGAAAAGATACATGCACCCAGTGTTTATAGCAGCACTGTTTGTAGTAACCAAGACACGGAAGCAACCTAAATGTTCATTAACAGATGAATGGATAAAGATGTGGTGTGTGTGTGTATATATATACATATACACATATATATATGAATATTACCCAGCCATAAAAAATGAAATGCCATTTGCAGCATTTGGATGGACCTAGATAGAGATTATCATATTAAGTGAAATAAGTCAGACACAGAGAGATAAATATCATATGATATCATTTATATTTGGAATCTAAAAAAATAATACAGGGAATTTCCTGGTAGTCCAGTGATTAGGATTCTGTGCTTCTACTACAAAGGGCATGGATTAGACTCCTAGTCAGAGAAGGCCAAAAAAAGAAAACAGATACAAGTATACTTATTTACAAAACAGAAATAGACTCACAGACATAGAAAATAAACTTATGGCTACTAAAAGGGTAACCAGGGGGTGGGGGAGATAAATTAGGAGTTTGGGATTAACATATACACATTTACACATATATACACATATACACATTTGCCAACAAAGGTCCATCTAGTCAAAGCTATGGTTTTTCCAGTAGTCATGTGTGAATGTGAGGGTTGAACTAAAAAGAAAGCTGAGCACCAAAGAACTGATGCTTTTGAACTGTGGTGTTGGGGAAGACTCTTGAGAGTCCCTTGGACAGCAAGGAGATCCAACCAGTCCATTCTAAAGGAAATCAGTCCTGAATATTCATTGGAAGGACTGATGCTGAAGCTGAAACTCCAATACTTTGGCCACCCGATGCAAAGAACTGACTCATTTGTAAAGACCCTGATGCTGGGAAAGATTGAAGGCAGGAGGAGAAGGGGATGACAGAAGATGAGATGGTTGGATGGCATCACCAACTCAATGGACATGAGTTAGAGTAAGCTCTGGGAGTTGGTGATGGACAGGGGAGCCTGGAGTGCTGCAGTTCATGGGGTCACAAAGACTCGAGCATGACTGAGTGACTGAACTGAACTACACACATTACTATTTATGAAACAGGTAAACCAGGACCTGTACAGCACAGGAAACTATACTCAGTTTCTTGTAATAACCTATAATGGAAAAGAATCTGAAAAAGAATATATATATATATATATATATATATATATCCATATATATATATATGTATAACTGAATCACTCTACAATTAATGCAACATTTTGAATTAACTATATTTCTGTTTTTAATAAATAAAAAGTTTATTGCTAAAGAGTGCTAACCAACATCTGAGCTGGGAGAGTTTTGCCTCAGAGCTGATGACTGCTGACTGATTAGGTAGTAGCTGCAGAAGATTTGGGTGGCTTTGGTGATTTCTTTTTTTTAAATAATTTTATTTATTTATTTATGGCGTGTTGAGTCTCCGTTGCTGCGTGGGCTTTTCTCTAGTTGCAGCAACGGGGGCTGCTCTCTAGCTGGAGTGCGTGGGTTTCTCACTGCAGCGGCTTCCCTTGTCCCTGAGCATGGGCTCTGGAGCTTGCAGCCTGCAGTAGCTGCAGCATGTGTGCTAAGTAGTTGCAGCTCCCAGACTCTAGAGCACAGGCTCAATAGTTGTGGTGCATGGGCTTAGTTGCTGCAAGGAACGTGGGACTTACTGGATCAAGGATCAAACCCATGTTTCTTGCATTGGCAGGTGGATTCTTTACCACCGAACTATCAGGGAAGCCCTGGCGATTTCTTAACATAAGACAACAATGAAGTTTGCCATATCATTGACTTGTCCTTTTATGGATGTCCTTTTATGGATGTCTTTTATGGATGATTTCTCTGTAGTGTGCAATGCTATTTGGTAGCATTTTACCCACAGTAGAATTTTTTTTTAAATTGGAGTCAGTCCTCTCAAACCCTACTACTACTTTATCAATGAAGTTTATGTAATATTCTACATCCTTTGTTGTTATTTCAGCAATCTTGTCAGCACCTTCATCAGAAATAGATTCCATCTCAGGAAAGCACTTTCTTTGCTCATCCATAATGCAACTCCTCATCTGTTCAAGTTTCATCATGAGATTCCAGCAATCCAGTCACATCACTAGGCTCCACTTTTAATTCTAGTTCTCTTGCTGTTCCCACCACATCTGCAGTTACTTCTTCCTCTGAAGTCTTGAACACCTCAAAGTCATCCATGAAGGCTGGAATCATCTTCTCAACTCCGGTTCATGTTGATATTTTGCCTTCTTTCTATGAATCATGAATGATCTTTTAAACAAAATATTTATTTTGGCTGCATTGAACCTTAGTTGCAGCAGGCAGGATCTTTGTTAGTGTATGGACTCTCTAGTTGTGACACGTGGGCTCAATAGTGGCGATACGCAGGCTCAGTTGCTCTGCAGTGGGATCTTAGTTCCCTGACCAGGGATCAAAGCTGCGTCCCCTGCATTGCAAGGTGGATTCTTAACCACTGGACTGCCAGGCGAATCCTATGAGTGACCTTAATAGTATCTAGAAAGGTGAATGCTTTCCAGAAGGTTTTCAATTGACTTTGCCCAGATCCATCAAAGAAATCATTATCTATGGCAGCTACTGTATAACCTTATGAAATGTATAATAAGACTTAAATATCTTGAAAGGTAGAATTACTCCTTGATCCGTGGGTTGCAGAGTGAATACTGTGTTGGCAGGCATGAAAACATCATAAAACCATTCTGCATCTTCATTAGAGCTCTTGGGTGACCAGGCGCATTGTCAATGAGGAGTAATATTTTAATAATCTTTTATAAAAATAATCTTTTTTTCTGAGCAGAATGCTCAACATTCTGCTCAGAAAAATATTTAGTAGACCATGTTGTCAACAGTTGTGCTGTCATCTAAGCTTTGTTGTTTCATTGATAGAACATAGGGAGAGTGGAATTAGCATAATTCTGAAAAGCCAAAGGATTTTTGAAGTGGTTAATGAGCGTTGGCTTCAAATAAAGGTCACCAGCTGCATTAGTCTCTACCAAGGAAGTCAGCCTGTCTGAAGCTCTGAATCCTTGAAACCAGGCATTGACTAATCCTCTGTAGCTATGAAAATCCTAGATGGCATATTCTTCCCATATAGACTGTTTTATATATATTGAAAATATGTTTTTTTTTAGTGTCAGTTCAGTTCAGTTCAGTCGCTCAGTCGTGTCCGACTCTTTGCGACCCCATGGACTGCAGCATGCCAGGCCTCCCTGTCCATCACCAACTCCTGGAGTTCACTCAAACTCATGTCCATCGAGTCAGTGATGCCATTCAGCCATCTCATCCTCTGTCGTCCCCTTCTCCTCCTGCCCCCAATCCCTCCCAGCATCAGAGTCTTTTCCAATGAGTCAACTCTTCGCATGAGGTGGCCAAAGTACTGGAGTTTCAGCTTTAGCATCAGTCCTTCCAATGAACACCCAGGACTGATCTCCTTTAGGATGGACTGGTTGGATCTCCTTGCAGTCCAAGGGACTCTCAAGAGTCTTCTCCAACACCACAGTTCAAAAGCATCAATTCTTCAGTGCTCAGCTTTCTTCACAGTCCAACTCTCACATCCATACATGACCACTGGAAAAACCATAGCCTTGACTAGATGGACCTTTGTTGGCAAAGTAATAGCTCTGCTTTTCAATATGCTATCTAGGTTGGTCATAACTTTCCTTCTAAGGAGTAAGCGTCTCTTAATTTCATGGCTGCAATCACCATCTGCAGTGATTTTGGAGCCCCCCAAAATAAAGTCTGACACTGTTTCCCCATCTACTTGCCATGAAGTGGTGGGACCAGATGCCATGATCTTAGTTTTCTGAATGTTGAACTTTAACACAACTTTTTCACTCTCCTCTTTCACTTTCATCAAGAGGCTTTTTAGTTCCTCTTCACTTTCTGCCATAAGGGTGGTGTCATCTGCATATCTGAGGTTATTGATATTTCTCCAGGAAATCTTGATTCCAGCTTGTGCTTCTTCCAGCCCAGCATTTCTCATGATGTACTCTGCATATAAGTTAAATAAGCAGGGTGACAATATACAGCCTTGACGTACTCCTTTTCCTATTTGGAACCAGTCTGTTGTTCCATGTCCAGTTCTAACTGTTGCTTTTTTTAATGTACCCGCCTTCATTATTTTAGCTATATCTGGATAACTTGCTACAGCTTCTGTATCAGCACTTGCTGCTTCACCTTGCATTTGATGTAATGAAGAGGCTTCTTTCCTTAAACATCATAAATCAACCTCTACTAGCTTTAAATGTTCTTCTGCAGCTTCCTCAATTCTTTCAGCCTTCATAGAATTGAAGAGAATTAGGGCGTTCATCTAGATAAGGCTTTCCATTAAGGGAATGTTGTGGCTGGTTTGATCTTCTATCCATACTACTAAAATTTTCTTCACATCAGCAGTAAGACTGTCTTTCTTATCATTTGTAAGATTCACTAGAGTAGCACTCTTGATTTCCTTCATGAACTTTCCTTTGCATTCACAACTTAGCTAATTGGTGCAAAAGGCCTAGCTTTCAGCCTTTCTTGGCTTTCAACTTGGTTTGCTTGCTAAGTTCATTCATAATCTAGCTTTTGACTTAAAGTGAGAGACTTGAGACTCGTCCTTCCACTTTAAAACTTAGAGGCCTTTGTAGGGTTATTAATTGGCCTAACTTCATTATTATTGTGTATCTCAGGGGATAGAGAGGCCCAAGGAAAGGGAGAGAGATGGAGGAATGGCCAGTTGGTGAAGCAATCAGAACACACAAAACATTTTTCATTTAAATTTGCCGCCATCTTATGTGGATATAGTGCACCATTCCTTGAAACAATTACTCTTTTCACACACACACATACACACACTTTGCGTCTTGCTTCCTTTCTTTGTTCTGCTAGACTCTCTGCCTTTGCTGCCTTAATGACTCTCACTAGTTCTTTGAGACATAATTCAAAAGTCTGAACGCCTAGAAGCTTCACCTAACTCTCGTGTCTGCTCAGTCTTCTGTATGGAGTTGGTGGTATACCATCATTGTTCTTTCCACCTCATACTATATAGTCATCTGTTTGTGTGATTGTTTCTGAGGAGACTATGTGTGCCCTCGAGGCAGAGATATGGAAGGATACAACATTTTTGTATCCTTTCACCCTCCACCCCCTGGGCCTAACTCAGTCCCTGTCATATTCTTAAAAATGTTGATGATGAACTAAATGATAAGTTAAATCCTATCTATCACTACCACATTTAGTATCTTTAAGAACTTTCTTCAATACATACGGAAATGAAATGTTTCATTATTAGCACATGGTATAATTTTATATCCTCTCCATCATTGCTTCTCAGGTATATTAATACTGATCATGTGGTAATATAACTCTAAAACAGTATTTTAGTATTTAAATATGAAATATTTACTTACAGAGGCTCTACAAAAATTTCTTTATTCAAAAATAATTTATATTATTATAGTTTACATTTTCTTTCCAATACAATGTCTTCTTGACTCAGCCATTTTTATTATGGAATTGTTCATCTGTCAGTATGTAATTCCTTGTTAGACTTGTTGCTGATTTGATCATTATAATATTAAATATTAAAGAAGAGCTTACTGAAAATGAATGAATTGATCCTTGATGGGATTAAAGTTATGTGTATAAATTAAATATTGTTATGATGTGTTGATCTATCTATTTCAGTTTTTAAATGATTTTACCAAAACAGGTCACATCATGTCACTTAGGTCTTCAAAATCTTCAATAATTATAAAAAAATTTAATTGCCATATAAAAATTAAATTGTCAAAGAATTTCCCACAAAAGCACCAAGTTCATATAGTATCATAGGTAAAATCTGTCAAACTTAAAAAGAACAGCTAATTTTATCATTAAATTGTTTTACAGCATAGAAAAGAAAGTTTTCACATTTTTAAAATGATGCCAGACTTAAAATTATACCAAAACTTAAAATTATACCAAAATTTGACAAAGAAAGCACCAAAAATAAATAAATAAACTACCAGTCAAACTTATGAATGGATATCAGTACAAAATAAAGTCCTAAATAAAATATTAGCAAATGTAACACACTCAAAGAAGGATACTGGGTTGGCCAAAATGTTCATTCAGGTTTTTCTGTAAGATGCTGAAGAAAAACCCAATCAAATTTTTTGCCAACCCAATACAAATAGGATTTATTCTAAGGATGCAATGATAGTTTAAAACATTAGTCATATTAATAAATCTTAGGAGAAAATATTTTCTCTGATAACCATGAAAATGAAGTGCTGAAATCATATTTAACAAAATGTAATTTAATAAACTTAACAAAATTAAACATCCACTCTTGATTTTAAAGAAATAATGAAACAGGAGCTGAAGGATACTTCTTTAATATGATACAATGTATTTCAACCCAAAAGCCAGCATTTTTTAGTGACAGATACTAGAATGATGTCCTCTATCATCATTACATTTTTAATCAACTCATATTTACATTTTAGTAATTAGCAGTGAAAGAATGACTTATATTTTGGCATTCTGAATTACAAAGGAATGGATAAAATAACTCCCCTCAAAATGAAATTGATTAAGGTTAAAGATGTTTTGCAGCTTTTTTAGAAAGTAAAATATAAATATAAACAATCCTTTTAAACATTCTTGAAGGTGAATTTTTCCTAGAAAAAAATAACATTAGGCCATGGAAGGGCACTACCAGCTGTTACTCTGAGAAAGTCAAATGAGCAAAGGTGGCCTGGTGGTGGTGGCCACATCACCAATATTTTTTAATACAGTTCTTAAGGTCCTAATCAATTCGGGCAGTCAAGAAACAGAAATGAGATATTTAAAAATTGGAAAAATCTAGATGTAAAAACATTATTATTTACGAGGGATATGTTTATGTAATTGGAAAACTCAAGAATATCAACTGAAAAATGATCACATGCTTTTGAATACAGTAAGATGGCTGCATATGAAATTGATATAGAGAAATCTAGCTTTCCTTTATATCAATAACAACCAGTTAGAAGATGTCATAGAAGGAGAGAGTCTGTTTATAACATCAAAAATAAAAACTACCAAGATATACACTTATGAAAGAATATTCAAGAGCTAGATGAAAACTTTAAAAACTCCAACAGAACACATACACACACACATACACACACACCCTGAACAGAAAAAAACGTATATCATTTTCTTGAATAGGAAGACTATGTTAGTAAAGATAAGCTAGGTTTTGCTGTTTTAACAAATAATCCCCAAATCTCAATGACTATAAACAACAAAAGTTTATCTGTTGCTCATAGTACAAATCCATCATAGCTTTGCAGAAAAGAACTTCATTTTAGACTCTTAGAAACACAGGCTAACAGAACAGCCATCACCTTGAACACTATAGCTTATCATGCCAATGGAAAAGGAGACTCTAGAGGGTCTCCAACTGACAATGGCAAGCTTAGCACAGAAAAGACACACGTTAATTCTGCTCACATCTCAAGGACAAGTACTAGGAAACAGTAATAATAACTATCACAAAGACTCAGCATCATAAAAATAAAACTACAGCAAATAACAGTAATCCAAGTCTATGTCCCAACCAGTAATTCTGAAGAAGCTGAAGTTGAACGGTTCTATGAAGACCTACAAGACCTTCTAGAACTAACACATCCCCCCCAAAAATGTTCTTTTCAACAGAGGGGACTGGAATGCAAAAGTAGGAAGTCAAGAGATACCTGGAATAACATGAAAATTTGGTCTTGGATTACAGAATGAAGCAGGGCAAAGGCTAACAGAGAGAGGCCAAGAGAATGCACTGGTCATAGCAAACACCCTCTTCCAACAACACAAGAGAAGACTCTATATGTGGACATCACCAGATGGTCAATACTGAAATCAGATTGATTATATTCTTTGCAGCCAAAGATGGAGAAGCTCTATATAGTCAGCAAAAACAAGACTGGGAGCTGAGTGTGGCTCAGACCATGAACTCCTTATTGCAAAATTTAGATGTAAATTGAAGAAAGTACTTGTACTACCTGGGAAGCCCCAAAATACTAATAATCAACTATTAAAGTACTAAAAGAAATCTCAAAATAATTTTTAAAAAATATATTTCTCAGAGTGGAAAGGGCTTTTTAAAATAAGGCACAATGCATTATTGAAAATATTAATATAAACATTAACTCTTTATTGCCAAATTCAGACATAAATTGAAGAAAGTGGGGAAAACCACTAGACCATTCAGGTATGACCCAAATCAAATCCTTATGATTATACAGTGAAAGTGAGAAATAGATTTAAGGGACTGGATTGGATAGACAGAGTGCCTGATGAACTATGGACAGAGGTTCATGACATTGTACAGGAGACAGGGAGCAAGACCATCCCCAAGAGAAAAAAAAAAAGAAAAAAAGCAAAATGGCTGTCTGAGGAGGCCTTACAAATAGCTATGAAAAGAAGAGAAGCAAAAAGCAAAGGAGAAAAGGAAAGATACACTCATTTAAATGCAGAGTTCCAAAGAACTGCAAGGAGAGATAAGAAAGCCTTCCTCAGCCAGCAATGCAAAGGGAATAGAGGAAAACAATAGAATGGGAAAGACTAGAGATCTCTTCAAGAAAATTAGAGATACCAAGGGAACATTTTATGCAAAGATGGGCTCAATAAAGGCCAGAAATGATATGGACCTGACAGAAGCAGAATATATTAAGAAGAGGTGGCAAGAATACAAAGAAGAACTGTACAAAAAGATCTTCATGACCCAGATAATCATGATGGTGTGATCACTTACCTAGAGCCAGACATCCTGGAATGTGAAGTCAAGTGGGCCCTTAGGCAGTATCACTGTGAACAAACCTAGCAGAGATGATAGAATTCCAGTTGAGCTATTTCAAATCCTGAAAGATGATGCTGTGAAAGTGTTGCACTCAATTTGTCAGCAAATTTGGAAAACTCAGCAGTGGCCACAGGACTGGAAAAGGTCAGTTTTCATTCCAATCCCAAAGAAAGGCAATGCCAAAGAATACTCAAACTACTGCACCATTGCACTCATCTCACACACTAGTAAAATAATGCTCAAAATTTTCCAAGACAGGCTTCAACAGTATGTGAACCATGAACTTCCAGATGTTCAAGCTGGATTTAGAAAAGGCAGAGGAACCAGAGATCAAATTGCCATCTGCTGGGTCATTGAAAAAGCAAGAGAGTTCCAGAAAAACATCTATCTCTGCTTTATTGACTATGCCAAAGCCTTTGACTGTGGGGATCACAATCAACTGGAAAATTCTGAAAGAGATGGGAATACCAGACCACCTGACCTGCCTCCTGAGAAACCTGTATGCAGGTCAGGAAGCAACAGTTAGAACTGGACATGGAACAACAGACTGGTTCCAAATAGGAAAAGGAGTACGTCAAGGCCGTATATTGTCACCCTGCTTATTTAACTTATATGCAGAGTACATCATGAGAAACGCTGGGCTGGAGGGAGCACAAGCTGGTATCAAGATTTCCTTGAGAAATATCAATAACCTCAGATATGCCAATGATACCACCCTTATGGCAGAAAGTGAAGAAGAACTAAAGAACCTCTTGATGAAAGTGAAAGAGGAGAGTGAAAAGTTGTGTTAAAGTTCAACATTCAGAAAACTAAGATCATGGCATCTGGTCCCATCACTTCATGGCAAATAGATGGGGAAACAGTGGAATCAGTGGCTGACTTTATCTTGGGGGGCTCCAAAATCACTGCAGATGGCGATTCAAGCCATGAAATTAAAAGCCATTTACTCCTTGGAAGGAAAGTCATGACCAACCTAGACAGCATATTAAAAAGCAGCGACATTACTTTGCCAACAAAGGTCCGCCTAGTCAAGGCTATGATTTTTACAGTAGTTACGTATGGATGTGAGAGTTGGACTATAAACAAAGCTGAGTGCTGAAGAATTGATGCTTTTGAACTGTGGTGTTGGAAAAGACTCTTGAGAGTCCCTTGGACAGCAAGGAGATCCAACCAGTCCATTCTAAAGGAAATCAGTCCTGAATATTCATTGGAAGGACTGATGCTGAAGCTTAAACTCCAATACTTTTGCCACCTGATGCGCAGAACCGACTCATTTGAAAAGACCCTGATGCTGGGAAAGATTGAGGGCAGGAGGAGAAGGGGATGACAGAGGATGAGATGGTTGGATGGCATCACCAACTCAATGAACAAAAGTTTGAGTAAACTCCGGGAGTTAGTGATGGACAGGGAGGCCTGGTGTGCTGCAGTTCATGGAGTCACAAAGAGCTGGGCACTACTGAGCGACTGAACTGAACTGAATATAAACATATAAAAATATAAATTATTTAGAAAGCAAAACCCACCAAAAGGAGAGTCTAAACACAAGCGGGGAAAGTTTTGTAGTTTATATCACAGACAAGGGTCTAATTTTCTCAATATTTGAACAGGTCCCAGAAATCAATTAAAAAAGCAACAGAAATAAAAACAAAAATAAACAATTGGGACCTAATTAAACTTAAAAGCTTTTGCACAACAAAGGAAACTGTAAGCAAGGTAAAAAGACAGCCTTCAGAATGGGAGAAAATAATAGCGAATGAAGCCAACTGACAATTAATCTCCAAAATATTGAAGCAGCATATGTAGCTCAATACCAGAAAAATGAATGACCCAATCAAAAATCGAGCAAAAAAACTAAAGAGACATCTTTGCAAAGAAGACAAATGGCTAATAAACACATGAAAAGATGCTCAACATCACTCATTATCAGAAAAATGCAAATCAAAACCACAATGAGGTACCATCTCAGGCCAGTCAGAATGGCTGCTATCAAAAAGTCTACAAACAATAAATGTTGGAGAGGGTGTGGAGAAAAGGGAACCCTCTTACACTGTTGGTGGGAATGCAAACTAGTACAACCACTATGGAGAACAGTGTGGAGATTTCTTAAAAAACTGGAAATAGAACTGCCGTATGACCCAGCAATCCCACTTCTGGGCATACACATTGAGGAAACCAGAATTGAAAGAGACACATGTACCCCAATGTTTACTGCAGCACTGTTTACAATAGCCAGGACATGGAAGCAACCTAGATGTTCATCAGCAGACAAATGGATAAGAAAGTTGTGGTACATATACACAATGGCGTATTACTCAGCTATATCAAAAAAAGAACACATTTGAGTCTGTTCTAATGAGGTGGATGAAACTGGAGCCTATTATACAGAGTGAAGTAAGTCAGAAAGAGAAACATCAATACAGAATATTAACACGTATATATGGAATTTAGAAAGACAGTAACAACAACCCTATATGTAAGACAACAAAAAAGACACAGATGTAAAGAACAGACTTTTGGACTATGTGGAAGAAGGGGAGGGTGGGATGATTTGAAAGAATAACACTGAAACATGTCTGTTACCCTATGTAAAACAGATGACCAGTGCAAGTTCAAAGCATGAAGCAGGACACTCAAAGCTGGTGTTCTGGGACAACCCAGGGGGAGGAGTCGGGAGGGAGGTGGGAAGGGGCTTCAGGATGAGGGGACGCATGTGCACCCATGGCTGATTCATGTCGATACATGGCAAAACCACCTTGATATTGTAAAGCAATTAGCCTCCAATTAAAACTAATTAATTAATTAAAAAGCAACTTGATAACCCAGTTGAAAAATGGGTAAAGTATTTGAATAGGATCTTCACAGAAAATAAAATACAGATGGTTCTTAACTCTATGAAAAGATGCTTAACTTCAACCTATAATAAAAGTAATGCAAATGAAAGCATGAAAGTGCCATATTTCATCTATTACATTGACAATGAACAAAAAAGTTGATAATATTTGTGGGGAAATACTCTTTTATAATACTGACCGATACATAAATTGTTCCAACCTCTTTGGAGAACAATTTGACAAAAATTTATCACAATTACAAAATGCTTACCCTTGATTTAGAAGTTCTACTTTTAGGAACATACATACATGTATACATATGTATATATAAGATTGTTCATTGAAGTACATTTTTAAAAACAATATAAATGTTATGTTAACCTCATCAAAGGTTAAGTAAATTCTGGTAAATCTAGACTTTGCTGCTACTGCTGCTAAGTCACTTCAGTCGTGTCCGACTCTGTGTGATCCCACAGATGGCAGCCACCAGGCTCCCCGGTCCCTGGGATTCTCCAGGCAAGAACACTGAAGTGGGTTGCCATTTCCTTCTCCAATGCATGAAAGTGAACAGTGAAAGGGAAGTCGCTCAGTCATGTCCGACTCTTAGCGACCCCATGGACTGCAGCCTACCAGGCTCCTCCGCCCATGGGATTTTCCAGGCAAAAGTACTGGAGTGGGGTGTCATTGCCTTCTCCAAATCTAGACTTTGGAGTACTATAAAACTGTAAAATGAATGAGTAGACTCTTTATATATTAATATCTAAATTCTAGCTTGTTATGAAAAAATCAAACATTGTATTTTTAAATATATAAAGAGTGGGATAAAAGAGCCTATGTACTTTGCTACATATGTAGAAAGTATCTCTGGGTGGAATACCTGGGTAGCCCTGAAGGAGGGGCCTAATGGCCAAGAATAAGACTATTAAGGAGGCTTTTCACTCTATTTGTATTTTTTAAAATACTGCACCAGGTGAATGCAATATTTTAATTTAATATAACAAAGGAAAAAAGACATGAACGGGAGAATGACCAGAAACATGTTATTTCAAATTCTCAAGTGGATGATAGTGTTTACGTGTGAAAACAGATTTAAAAGACTAGGAACATGGATGTGAGGGCGATCTGGTTGCGACATCTGTCACCCCATTGATCGCCAGGGTTGATTCGGCTGATCTGGCTGGCTAGGCGGGTGTCCCCTTCCTCCCTCACCGCTCCATGTGCGTCCCTCCCGAAGCTGCGCGCTCGGTCGAAGAGGACGACCATCCCCGCTAGAGGAGGACCGGTCTTCGGTCAAGGGTATACGAGTAGCTGCGCTCCCCTGCTAGAACCTCCAAACAAGCTCTCAAAGACTAGGAACATTCATTCTGGGAAGAGAAGAATACACTATGGAGTAGAAAATATTTCAACAGTTCTAAGGTAACTTCAGTATTGAAATGAGAATTTCTGTCTATACACTGAATGTCTTTCTCTTACACCTTGTTATTCCAGGGCTTAGTTTTCAAATGAATTCAGTCCTCAAAAGTGTAAATATCATGAGAACAGGGTACTTTGTTTTATTCGCTGCTGTATCCATAGCATCTAGAGCAGTGCTTGCCAAATAGTACGAATTCAATAAATATTTGCTGAATAAATGACATAAATTGTTCCTATAATTAATGATAGCTTTTTCTATCATAGATCTTAATTTGACATATTGTAATTTTAGGTTAGAAAAATTCTCCAAATAAGATAACACAGTATTATAAATTAACTATTTTGTAAAGGGGAAAGAATTTCTACAATTAAAAAAAATGTTTTTTAAATCCCCAAAATAATAAGTTGGCAACCTCAAACACAAAGGCCAAGAATGGCAGGCTAATTTCAATTTTAAAAATCAAGACTAGAACATGTTTCCTGTAGGTCACTCCAGCATCAAAGCTGCCATGGCAACACAAAGTACATAAACCTACCTGCCATCTCCCACTTTAATAGCTCTTCTGTCCAACTTCACTGCAATAAAAAGTAAATTAAAAAAAAAAACAATCATAGGTCTTTTGGTGAATGCAAGATTAAAGTAATTCAGAATAACTGCAAGCCTTTCTAAACTTTTGAAGTTGATATTTTGGAGATCAACCATGATCCTCAAAATATATTTTAGAATCTCTGCAAGAGATATATATGAGTGAAATGGGTGTTATATGACATTTCTTATTTCTAAAAAATATACCTCCTTTTGCTATCTTAAATAGGCTTCCATCTTACAAACCTTCTATAAGAGAATCTTTTAGAATACCTAACCTGACAAATACATATATACTGATAGAGTAATGAGGGAGGATATTTGAAATCAGGACTAAATCAGACAACTAGACACATAATATTTACCTTGCACGCTGGATCAGCCTATAGGCATTGTACTTGCGGAACAGGTATCCCAGCCGAACTTTGTCCGTATGAAATGTCTCAATTATGAGATTCCTAGCTTCTGTGTGTAGCTGTGAAGGGAGTATAGAAGATTTTGTGGCCTGATTTAAGAGTATCAGGTTCTTCCGCTGAGCCTCCACATCAACAAAATAGTTCTGTTCTTTGAGCTCTTGGGGATAGGAAGTGGGCACCATCATCTTGGGTTGCTTGGTATCTGAAACTGAAGTTAGTACCCAGGGCTTATTGATAGGGGGAAGTTGGGATTTCTGGTCCCATTCAGAAGGTGAGCTCTGCCGTGTTTTGAGTAGTTGAGTAGTAATAAGAGAAGGTAGTGGCGTTACAGGCTTAATGAGAGTAGCAGGAAGGGTCCCCTCATCAACATAAGGGGCTTGTGATACCGGTGTCTTGTAATCGGTGAGATGGGACTTAAACATTCTAAATTGTTTCACAGCAAAAGGGTCTTTGGGTATCTGGATTTCTTCAGAAGTGTCAGAGACCTCTGCTGTTTGGAACTTCTTAGTGGTGAAAGGGGCTTGAATCACCTTGAAACTTGGAGCACTGGGATGGACCGATACTGATTTCAATTTCAGAGAAGAAATAATTGACAATCTTTTCTTCCTTTTCTCAGAGACAGCAGAGGACAAACCTTTCTGTGGCTTTTCAGGGGTTGAGGGAGTCAACGGTGTCAAGGGACGCCCAGGGGTGGGAGAGACCCATAGTGGGGAAGCGTGCCCAGGAAGGGTCCCTGGTGGCAGATGCTGCCTAAGGGTAGAAGGGGCTTGTAACCCAGGAGATTGCTTACGAGTGGCAAAGGTCTGGGATGCCTGAAACTTCTCAGAGAGTGTTAAGGGTCTAGATTTCAAGAGCTCTTGAGGGATGGAAGAGGTCCCAGGAACCAAGTGCTTCCCAGGAGACAGAGGAGCCCAGATTTGGGGAATCTGTGCAAAGGTGACTGGGACTCCAGACATAAGGGGCTGTCTGAGGTCAAGAAGGGGCTTCTGTATCAGAGGCGACTGGGGAGCCATAGAGTCCCTAGATATGAAGAATCGCCTAGAACTAAGAAGGGCCTCTGGTTCAAGGGGCTGCTGTGGAGTGGGAGAGAGCCCAGATATTGGACTGGGAACTGGTGTTGGGAACGGAACAGAGGTTGATAGATCCTTAGACACTGGGGTCTGTCTGGAGGAAGGAGAAATCTGTGGTGCCAGGGGCTTCCCAGGGTCTGAAGGAATCCTCATTCCCAAGAATTTCTCAGAGGGGGCTTGTTTAAGAGGAAACCTTGATATATGCAAAGGAGTAGAAGGCACCTCAAATATAGGGGACTTCTCAGCAGTAGCAGCAGATGATACTGGTGACTCCTTAGAAATGTGAGGAGCATGTTTTGTGACAGATTTATCAGTAATGGAAGAGATCCCAGTTTTCAATGTATGTACTGAAGGAGGCCTAGCCCAGGGTGGTAAGGGCTGCTCCTTAATGAGAGGAGTTCTTGATGTTAGGTCCTGCACAGACCTAACAGTAATACCCAAGGACCAGGCCTCCCCTGGGGTGAGAGGAGCTTCCACAGGTTGGATTTGTTCTGGGATGTGGGGATATTCTAAGGTATACACTTTATCTGAGGTGAGAGGAACCCCTAATTCTGCAAACTGTTCATGAGAGAGAGAAACCCCCAATGCTTGAGCCTGTCCTAAAGTGAAAGGGGCCCCCAAATCCTGAGCTTGTGGAATGGTGACAGGGATTCTTAGTGCCTGAGACTGCTGAGGGGTAAGAGTGATGTCCTGAGCCTGTGCCTGCTCAGGGGTGATGTGGATCCCCAAAGCCTGGGCTTGCTGAGGGGTAAAGACAATGCCCTGAGGGGTGGCAGGGATCCCCAAATCCTGGGTCTGCTGAGGGGTGAGAGTCAGACCCTGAGCTTCAGCCTGCTGCGGGGTGATAGGAATCCCTAGTGCCTGAGCCTGTTGAGGGGTGAGAGTGATCCCTGGAGCCTGAGCTTGTTCAGGGGCGAGAGTGATCCCAAGTGCCTGGGCCTGCTGAGGGGTGAGAGTGATCCCTGGAGCCTGAGCTTGTTCAGGGGTGAGAGTGATACCCAGTGCCTGGGCCTGCTGAGGGGTGAGAGTGATCCCTGGTGCCTGAGCTTGTTCAGGGGCAAGAGTGATCCCCAGTGCCTGGGCCTGCTGTGGGGTGAGAGTGATCCCTGGAACCTGAGCTTGTTCAGGGGCGAGAGTGATCCCAAGTGCCTGGGCCTGCTGAGGGGTGAGAGTGATCCCTGGAGCCTGAGCTTGTTCAGGGGCGAGAGTGATCCCAAGTGTCCGGGCCTGCTGAGGGGTGAGAGTGATCCCTGGAGCCTGAGTTTGTTCAGGGGCGAGAGTGATCCCTAGTGCCTGGGCCTGCTGAAGGGTGAGAGTGATCCCTGGAGCCTGAGCTTGTTCAGGGGCGAGAGTGATCCCCAGTGCCTGGGCCTGCTGAAGGGTGAGAGTGATCCCTGGTGCCTGAGCTTGTTCAGGGGTGAGAGTGATCCCCAGTGCCTGGGCCTGCTGAGGGGTGAGAGTGATCCCTGGTGCCTGAGCTTGTTCAGGGGCGAGAGTGATCCCCAGTGCCTGGGCCTGCTGTGGGGTGAGAGTGATCCCTGGAACCTGAGCTTGTTCAGGGGCGAGAGTGATCCCCAGTGCCTGGGCCTGCTGAGGGGTGAGAGTGATCCCTGGAGCCTGAGCTTGTTCAGGGGTGAGAGTGATCCCAAGTGCTTGGGCCTGCTGAGGGGTGAGAGTGATCCCTGGAGCCTGAGCTTGTTCAGGGGCGAGAGTGATCCCAAGTGCCTGGGCCTGCTGAGGGGTGAGAGTGATCCCTGGAGCCTGAGCTTGTTCAGGGGCGAGAGTGATCCCAAGTGCCTGGGCCTGCTGAGGGGTGAGAGTGATCCCTGGTGGCTGAGCTTGTTCAGGGGCAAGAGTGATCCCAAGTACTTGGGCCTGCTGAGGAGTGAGAGTGATCCCTGGAGCCTGAGCTTGTTCAGGGGTGAGAGTGATCCCAAGTGCTTGGGCCTGCTGAGGGGTGAGAGTGATCCCTGGTGGCTGAGCTTGTTCAGGGGTGAGAGTGATCCCAAGTGCTTGGGCCTGCTGAGGAGTGAGAGTGATCCCTGGAGCCTGAGCTTGTTCAGGGGCGAGAGTGATCCCCAGTGCCTGGGCTTGCTGGGGGGTGAGAGTGATGCCCTGAGCTTCAGCCTGCTGAGTGATAGGAATCCCCAAAGCCTGAGCCTGTTGAGGGGTGAGAGAAGCCCCCACATCCGGGATATGCTGTGGGGTGACTGAAATCCCCAGTGCCTGGGCCTGCTGAGGGGTAAGATTGATGCCCTGAGCTTGAACCTGCTGAGGGGTGACAGGAACTCCCAGTGCCTGGACCTGCCGAGGGGTGAGAGTGATCCCTGGTGCCTGAGCTTGTTCAGGGGTGAGAATGATTCCCAGTGCCTGGGCCTGCTGAGGGGTGAGAGAAACTCCCACTTTCTGTATCTGCTGAGGGGTGACAGGAATCCCCAGTGCCTGAGCCTGTTGAGGGGTGAGAGAAGCACCTACTTCTTGAATTTGCTGAAGGGTGACAGGTATCCCCAGTGCTTGGGCTTGCTGAGGGGTGAGAGTGATCCCTGGAGCCTGAGCTTGTTCAGGGGTGAGAGTGATCCCCAGTGCCTGGGCCTGCTGAGGGGTGAGAGAAACCCCTACTTCCTGGATCTGCTGAGGGGTGATAGGAATCCCCAGTGCCAGGACCTGCTGAGGGGTGAGAGTGATCCCTGGTGCCTGAGCCTCTTCAGGGGTGAAAACGATCCCCAGTGCCTGGGCCTGTTGAGGGGTGAGAGTGATCCCTGGTGCCTGAGCTTGTTCAGGGGTGAGAGTGACTCCCAAGGCCTTGACCTGCTGAGGGGTGAGCATGATGCCCTGAGCTTGAGCTTGCTGAGGGGTAATAGGAATCCCCAGAGCTTGGGCCTGCTCTGCACTGAGAGCCACTCCCAAACCCCGAGGCATCTTAGGAGTAATAGTTTCCCCCAACGCCTGAACCTGATTAAAGCTGTCCATGGTTTCCAGTGCCTCGGCCTCTTCAGAAGCGAGGTCAATTTCCATTGCTTGGGCAAGCCTAGAGGTAAGAGTGATGGACTTTGCAAGAGACGCTCCAGGAACAGAAGAGGGTCCACGGGAGGAGGACTGTGTGGAGATGGGAGTAGTAATTGGAATGGGATGCTTTCCTTCGGCCAGATCCCCTAATTTCTTAAGATTCCCAATGAAATCTTTTCTTTGGTGTGTCTGCGGCGTGTCTTTCTGTGTGCTCTCCCACCTGTGAGACAATGTGATTGAAGTCTGACTGAGCACCTCTTCTAGTTGTTCGTATGTCTTCATCTCCTTTGCGGTTTTTTGCTTCTGACTTTCATAGTCCCCTACCTTTCTCCTTGCCTTCTGCTTCTTCTCTCTCTCCAAACTGCTTTCTTGCTCCAGATGTCTCACTTCCTTCTGAACCTGCATCGTCTGCTGTCCTTTCTCCTCCTCCAAAGGCACACCTTGCTGTTTCGTTTTTTGTTTCCATGCTTCCAACTGCTGCTGCTTTGACTTCTGATACCCTTCTCTCTCCTCTTGTCTTTGCTTTTGCTTCTCATCTGACTCGATCTGCTTTTGTATCTCATGTTTTTGCTGTCCCTTCCATACCTCTTCTTCCTGCCACTGTTTCTCTTTCTGTTGCCCTTGCTTTCCCTCCTTCACTGGGAGCCATGCCTCTTCCTTCTCCAAATTCTTATTTATCATCTCAAACCTCCTTTTTTCTAGCTCTTGTTTTTCCTTCTCTTTAGAGTCTGTCCCTACTGTTGAGGCTTCTGGAACATTCCTTTCACTTTCTATTTCGGTCAAGATCATTCGTATTAAATTGTCAGTTAGTGGGTCAAGCCTCTCCTGTGAAATTAAGGTGCTAATTTCTGACTTTGCACTAGTTGGTTCCTGAGAATGCCGTTCTGGCATAAATGAGACTGCCTTTTTTTGTTTCAAAGCTTTCTCTCCAATTCGTCCTTCATTTTTTATATCTTTGTATTTTCTTAAGATTTTTGTCAGAGTTTCAGCCACTTTTTGGAAATATTCCTCCATTTTTGCCTTTATGATTCCTAATTTCTCAACTTCTGATCTTTTTAATAATAACTCTTCTTTTGACACAGTCTTTTTATCCAAGGGCTTTCCTATGTTATCAGTTTTCTCTTTAAGGAATGACACTACGGCTTTCTGAAATTCTTCTAGGTTACTCTGCTCACTTTCGCCATCTGGAATACCTGATTTAGCAAGTTCAAGAGACTTGAATTTCTTCGTGAAGACTGACACATCTTTCTCTTCAGATTTTTCTTCTTTTCCTGTAGGGCTTCCTGGAGAGATACGGTGTTTCTTTCCTTTTATTTTCTCAGAGGAATGGTCAAGTTTGCTCAACCTGGATGGCTCTGGTGTGCTACTCATCTCATTTCTGCTATCTCTGTCCATTGACTCAGTGGTGAGCTCCTCTTTATTCTCTGTAGAAGTTTGACTTTTACTCCGTGAATGTTCGGACTTAGCCTCCCTGCGTTGTTCCAGTATACCACTTGTTCCACTTTTACCACCTTGGCTCTTGTCAGAAGGGAAATCGGAAGGAAAATGTTGACTTTTTGATTCAGTGAGTGACTTTGATTTGGTTTCAGGAAAGGATTTTGTTTCTTTTCTCTTCTTATCCAGTGCTTGTAATTCTAAGTGGTGATCGAGTTTGGTCCCTGTGACTTTCTGTTTACCTTTATTATCATTCACATTCGATTCAGAGGTCTCCTGCCCAGATGGGCCTTTTGTATGCTTTTTTTTCTGTGACTGGAACTCGTCAGCCCCATCTTTCTGAAAGGCACCACCTTTCTTCACTGATACCATATCTTCAGTGATCTCTCCAGAAGATTTTTTCTGCTGGCCAGTTAAATCTGGAGTTGTTTCACCTTGGGCTGCATATAAATGAGTTGAGTCCCACTTGATCCCCAAGCCTTTGGTCCCTTTTTTGGGGGCCTCATCTACCATGTTTTCAAATTCTTTGGCCAAAATACTGTCTAAACTGTTTTCTGTGTCAGCTTGGCTCATGGCTGATTGTGGAGAAGGCTCAGGTAACACTTTCTGTGTTGATGTGGGCAATGCTTGTTGCTCTGCAACTTTGGATCGAATAAGGTGTTCATATTTTTCTTCTGCTTCTCGAAGTTTTTGCTGAAGCATTTCATTTCTTTTACTGAGATCTTGTATGATCTTCAGGGAAATCTCTTGTTCTCTTTCAACTGTCTCACTTGTATACATATCAGAAGTATGGAGGTTAATAGCTTTCACTTCATCATTTAGTGTACTCAAAGCTTTAGAAAGGTTTACTGTTGTTGATGATATATATTTAATAGCATTATTTTCCAGTTTATTGAACATTGCAGTACCTATGAGTTCCTGAAGCATATCTTGGATTTCTGACACCTTTGTTTTTGTGGCAAATTGATCACTAATCATCTGATCTGGTCTTAAAGCATGAGCTGTTGCAGGTCGCTTTATAACTCTTTCTTTCCATGATTTCCATAGAGAACTTCTAGATGCTAGAAGAAAAAAAAAGCATAAAACATAAATGAGATTGCATTTCTCCTTTTGTGCTGTGCTCTAAGTTTAAGACTAAGGAATTTAGCCCAAATTAACAGATAGATATAGAATGAAGTTTCATTAGGGAAATTTGGCCCCCAAATAATTTTCAATATTTTCAAAAGAATGACTCTTTCCCCACAATTATCTAGAAGTTCTTCTTCCAGAGTTTAGGAGAAGAACTCAGCTGTGACCTCAACTTACTTTAGGTTATAATTTTGAGATTAGATTAGGATGAATATCAAAATTTTCCTTTGGTTTTATGCTTGGTGCTTTCCATTTTCTTTAATGGGTTCCTATCTTTCTTTTTCCCCTTTTCTGAGTCAAAGCTAACCTTAGTTGTTTCAGAAGGATCACAAAAAATAGAAGGCAAACATTTGAAGGGATTTTCAAAATGGCTGAATAAGAAACTCAGCAAATTTTTCCCAAAAGAGCAAGAAAAAAGCTGAGCAAAATTGCCAAAAACAACCATTTTAGGACTTTGGAAACTGACTAGAGGCATACAACAGATTGAGAAGAATTAGTTCAAGAAAAACTTGCTGTGATGTTTTAGCTTGTAGCTGCTTCCATCTCCAACTCCCTAGCCCTATGGCCTGGTATAGGTTCTACCAGAGTGAAACAGGCTGTGAAGACTGACAACTCTGCTGCCTGAGGGGGTTGATTTGATCTGGAGCAATGCAACATTATAACAATACTACTTTAACCCATAAACAGATTCATTAGCAAAGAGTATAAGCCTTCCTAGATCAATCTGGATTAATTGATCATTGACTGATCATTGACTGACCACTTAGCTATGCTGAACCAAAAGTAACCCCTAAAATTCAGGCTTAAAAATAAAAACAGAGGTTTCCCTGGCAGTCCAGTGGTTAAGAGTCCTCTGTGGGTTTGATCCTTGATCAGGGAACTAAGATCCCACAAGCCTTGAGGTAAAAAAACTAGAACGTAAAACAATAGAAGCAATACTGCATCAGATTCAATAAAGACTTTAAAAATTGTCCACATTAAAAAAAAAAACTTAAAGAAAACCAAGTGGAAAAATTGGAGTTGAATAGTACAACAACGGAAATGAAAAATTCACCAAAAGGGCTTAACAGCACATGTGAGTTGACAGAAGAAAATAACCAGCAAACCTAATGCTAGATTACTAGAGACTGTCTAATCTGAAGAACAGGGAGGAAAAAACAATAAAGAAAAATGCAAAGTCTCAGAGATTTGTGGGATACCATCAAGCATACCAGTGTACAAGCAATAGAGTTCCCAGAAGAAGAGAGAGGGGCATTTAAAATACCTGAAGAGAGGACTTCTCTGTGGTCCAGCGGCTAAGACTCTATTCTCCCAATGCAAGGGACCTGGGTTTGATCCCTTGTCAGGGAACAAGATCCTACATTCCACAACTAAGAGTTTGCATGCCGCAACCAAAGATACCCCATGCGCCAGTGAAGATTGAAGACCCCATGTGCTGCAACTAACACCCACCACAGTCAAATTTTAAAAATATATAAATAAAAATACTTTTAAAATATATTGGAAGAAATAATGGACAAATGATTCCAAATTTGTGGAAAAACATTAATCTACACATTCAAGAAGCTCAGCAAATTCTAAGTGGGATAAACACAGAAACAGCCATACCTGGAACATCATAGTCAAACTGTTGAAAGCAGGCAAAATAAGAATCTTTAAAGCAAAAAGTGAAAAATGACTCAACAATCAAAGGAGACTCAGTACAGAGGAACCACAGGAAATTTAGTAGGTTACTTCTTACTGGAAACAATGGAGGCAGAAGTCAGGGAATGATATATTCAAAGTGCTGAAAGAATAACGTGTGTGTGTGTGTTAGTCGCTCAGTAGTCTCTGACTCTTTGCGACCCCTTGAACTGTAGCCCAGGATCTTCTGTCTATGGAATTCTCCAGGCAAGATTACTGGAGTGGGTTGCCATTTCTTTCCAAGAATTTCATATCCAGCAAAATTGTTCTTCAAAAATAGCTACCAAACTTGATGCTGTATTACTAGAAGGTAATACATCATTCCCTGAAATAACACTCTTCCCAAAGTACACGCATGTACAACTCTCATGTTGTTCAGTCGCTAAGTCTGTCCGACTCTTTGCCATCCCATGAACTGCAGCACACCAGGCTTCCCTGTCCTTCACTATCTCCTGAAATTTGTTCAGACTCATGTTCATAGGGTCGATGATGCCACCAACCATCTCATCCTTTGTCACCGCCTTCTCCACCTGCCCTCAATCTCTCCCAGCATCAGGGTCTTTTCCAGTGAGTCGGGTCTTTATATCAGGTGGCCAAAGTACTGGGGCTTCAGCTTCAAAATCAGAACTTCCAACGAATATTTAGGACTGATTTCCTTTAGGACTTACTGGTTTGATCTTGTAGTCCAAAGGACTCTCAACAGTCTTCTCCAGCACCATAATTCGAAAGCATCTAATTCTTCAGCACTCAGCCTTCTTTATGGTCCAGCACTCACATCTGTACATGACTACTGAAAAATACCATAGCTTTGACTAGGCAGACCTTTGTCAGCAAAGTGATGTCTCTGCTTTTTAATATGCTATCTAGGTTCGTCATAGCTTTGCTTCCAAGGAGAAAACATCTTTTAATTTTGTGGTGTGCAGTCACCATCTGCTGTGATTTTGGAGCCTCCCAAAAATAAAATCTGTCACTTTTTTTTTCCCATTCTTTTTTCATGTTGACATTTTGCATTTTCACACAAAGAAATAAAGAGCACTAGTATATGTAGGTAAATAAAAATACAGCAAAAATATTTTTTTCTTTTTCCTCTCATAGTTAATTAAAAGACAAGCATATAAAACAATAATTATAAAGCTATATTGTTGGACTTAAATATGTAGTGTACATGGCAAAGCACAAAGGAGAGGAAGAGGGTGGAACTATTGGAGCAAAGATTCTATATTTCGCTGGAATTAAGTTAGTACCAATCTGGAAAAGATTGTGATAATTTAAGATGTATATTGCAATTCCTATAACTAACACTAAGAAAATGTAAGAAAAAGTGGAATTAAAAGGTACACTAGAAAATACCTATTTACCACAGAGGCAAGAAAATAATAGAAGGAAAAAAAAGATACATGAGCAAAATAGCAGATATGTATCCAGCCATATCAATAATTACATTAAATGTGAATTAATTAAACACACCAGCTAAAACTCTAGAGTGAACTATAAAGAAAGCTGAAAGCCAGATAATTGATGCTTTTGAACTGTAGTGCTGAAAAAGACTCTTGAGAGTCTCTTGGACAGCAAGGAGATCCAGCCAGTCCATCCTAAAGGAAATCAGTCCTGAATATTCATTGGAAGGACTGATGCTGAAGCTGAAACTCCAATACTTTGGCCACCTGATGTGAAGAACTGATTCATTTGAAAAGACCCTGATGCTGGGAAATACTGAGGGTGTATGAGATGCTTGGTAGTATCACTGACTCAATGGACATAAGTTTGAGTAAACTCTGGGAGTTGGTGATAGACAGGGAACCCTGTCTTACTGCAGTCCATGGGTTTGCAGAGTTGGACATGACTGAACTGAACTGAGCTAAAAGTCAGAGATTGTCAGATTGTATTTTTTTAAAAAACCCAAAAGATCCAAATATAAGCAACACATCTTAGATTCAATTATACTAACAATAACCACAGTACTTGGGTGCAGTCTCAAAAATGACAGAATGATCTCTGTTTCCAAAGCAAATCATTCAGCATCACAGTAATCCAAGTCTATGCACCAACCACTAATGCCGAAAAAGCTGAAGCTGAACGGTTCTATGAAGACCTACGAGACCTTCTAGAACTAACACCAAGAAAGATGTCCTTTTTATTATAGGGGACTGGAATGCAAAAGTAGGAGGTCAAGAGATACCTGGGGCAACAGGAAAGTTTGGCCTTGGAGTACAAAATGAAACAGGGCAAAGGCTAACAGAGAGAGGCCAAGAGAATGCACTGGTCACAGCAAACACCCTCTTCCAACAACAAAAGAAATGACTCTACACATGGACATCACCAGATGGTCAATAGAGAAATCAGATTGATTATATTCTTTTCAGCCAAAGATGGAGAAGCTCTATACAGTCAGCAAAAACAAGACTGAGATCTGACTATGGCTCAGATCATGAACTCCTTATTGCAAAATTCAGACTTAAATTGAAGAAAGTAGAAAAAACACCACTAGAAAATTCAGGTGGTGTATGAAACTGTATGAAAACTGTATGAAATCACTTATGATTATATACAGTGGAAGTGACAATAGACTTAAGGGATTAGATCCAATGTTTATAAACAGAGTGCCTGAAGAACTATGGACAGAGGTTCATAATATTGTATGGGAGGTGGTGATCAAAACCATCCCCAAGAAAAAGAAATGCAAGAAGGCAAAATAGTTGCCTGTGGAGAACTTACAAATAGCTGAGAAAAAAAAGAGAATGAAAGGTAAAGGAGAAAAGGAAAGATATAGCCATCTGAACGCTGAGTTCCAAAGAATAGGAGAGATAAGAAAATCTTCCTAAGTGATCAGTGCAAGGAAACACAAGAAAACAATGGAAGGGAAAGACTAGAGCTCTCTTCAAGAAAATTAGAGATACCAAGGGAACATTTCATGCAAAGATGGGCACAATAAAGGACAGAAATGGTATGGACCTAATAGAAGCAGAAGATATTAAGAAGAGGTGGCAAGAATACACAGAAGAACTATACAAAAAAAGATCTTAATGACCCAGATAAGCACGATGGTGTGATCACTCACCTAGAGCCATATATCTTGGAGTGCGAAGTCAAGTGGGCCTTAGGAAGTGTCACTATGAACAAAGTTAGCTGAGCTGATGGAATTCCAGCTGAGCTATTTCAAATCCTAAAAATAATGCTGTTAAAGAGCTGCACTCAATATGCTAGCAACTTTGGAAAACTCAGCAGTGGCCATAGGAGTGGAAAAGGTCAGTTTTCACTCAAATCCCAAAGAAAGGCAATGCCAAAGAATGCTCAAACTACTGCACAGCTGCAGTCATCTTACATGCTAGCAAAGAAATGTTCAAATTCTCCAAGCTAGGCTTTAAGAGTACGTGAACCAAGAACTTCCAGATGTTCAAGCTGGATTTTGAAAAGGCAAAGGGACCAAAGATCAAATTGCCAACATCCGTTGGATCATTGAAAAAGCAAGAGAACTCCAGGAAAACATCTACTTCTGCTTCATTGACTTCCAAACCCTTTGAATGTGTGGACCACAGCAAACTCTGGAAAATTCTTCAAGAGTTGGGAATTCCAGACCACCTTACCTGCCTCCTGAGAAATCTGTATGAAGGTCAAGAAGCAACAGTTAGAAACAGATATGGAACAATGGACTGGTTACAAATTGAGAAAGGAGTATGTCAAGACTGTATACTGTCACCCTGTTAATTTAACTTATATACAGAGTTCAGTTCAGTCGCTCAGTTGTGTCTGACTCTTTGTGACCCCATGGACTGCAGCATGCAAGGCCTCCCTGTCTATTACCAACTCCCAGAGTTTACTCAAACTCATGTCTATTGAGTTGGTAATGCCATCCAACCATCTCATCCTCTGTCATCCCCTTCTCCTCCCGCCTTCAATCTTTCCCAGAATCAGGGTCTTTACAAATGAGTCAGTTCTTTGCATCAGGTGGCCGAAGTATTAGGGTTTCAGCTTCAGCATCAGTCCTTCCAATGAACATTCAGGACTGATTTCCTTTAGAATGGACTGGATTGTTCTCCTTTCAGTCCAAGGGACTCTCAAGAGTCTTCTCCAACACCACAGTTCAAAAGCATCAATTCTTTGGTGCTCAGCTTTGTTTATAGTCCAACTCTCACATCCATACATGACTACTGGAAAAACCAAAGCTTTGACTAGATGGACCTTTTTTGGCAAAGTAATATCTCTGCTTTTTAATATGCTGTCTAGGTTGGTCATAACTTATCTTCCAAGGAGCAAGCATCTTTTAATTTCATGGCTGCAATCACCATCTGCAGTGATTTTGGAGCCCCCAAAATAAAGTCAGCCACTGTTTCCACTGTTTCCCCATCTATTTGCCATGAAGTGACAGGACCAGATGCCATGATCTTAGTTTTCTGAATGTTGAGTTTTAAGCTAACTTTTTCACTCTCTTTCACTTTTACCAAGAGACTCTTTAGTTCTCTTCACTTTCTGCCATAAGGGTGGTGTCATCTGCATATCTGAGGTTATTGATATTTCTCCTGGCAATCTTGATTCCAGCTTGTGCTTCCTCCAGCCCAGCATTTCGTATGATGTCCTCTTCATATAAGTTAAATAAGCAGGGTGACAACATACAGCTTTGACATACTCCTTTCCTGATTTGGAACCAGTCTGTTGTTCCACGTCCAGTTCTCACTGTTGCTTCCTGACCTGCATACAGATTTCTCAAGAGGCAGGTCAGGTGGTCTGGTATTCCCATCACTTTAAGAATTTTCCAGAGTTTGCCGTGGTCCACACAGTCAAAGGCTTTAGCATAGTCAATAAAGCAGAAGTAGATATTTTTCTGGAACTCTCTGGCTTTTTTGATGATCCAACGGATGTTGGCAATTTGATCTCTGGTTCCTCTGCCTTTTCTAAATCCAGCTTGAACATCTGGAAGTTCATGGTTCACATACTGTTGAAGCCTGGCTTGGAGAATTTTGAGCATTATGTTACTAGTGTGTGAGATGAGTGCAATTGTGTGTTTGAGCATTCTTTGGCATTGCCTTTCTTTGGGATTTGAGTGAAAACTGACCTTTTCCAGTCCTGTGGCCACTGCTGAGTTTTCCAAATTTGCTGACATATTGAGTGCAGTGCTTTCACAGCATCATCTTTTAGGATTTTAAATAGCTCAGCTGGAATTCCATCACCTCCACTAGCTTTGTTCATAGTGATGCTTTCTAAGGCCCACTTGACTTTGCATTCCAGAATGTCTGGCTCATGGTGATCACACCATGGTGATTATCTGGATTGTGAAGATCTTTTTTGTACAGTTCTTCTGTGTATTCTTGCCACCTCTTCTTAATATCTTCTGCTTCTGTTAGGTCCATACCATTTCTGTCCTTTATTGTGCCCATTTTTGCATGAAATGTTCCCTTGGTATCTCTAATTTTCTTGAAGAGATCTCTAGACTTTCCCATTCTATTGGTTTCCTCTATTTCTTTGCACTGATTGCTGAGGAAGGCTTTCTTATCTCTCCTTGCTATTCTTTGGAACTCTGCATTCAAATGGGCATATGTTTCATTTTCTCCTTTCCCTTTTCTTCTATTCACAGGTATTTGTAAGGCCTCCTCAGACAACCATTTTGCCTTTTTGCATTTCTTTTCCTTGGGGATGGTCTTGATCCCTGCCTCCTGTACAATGTCACAAACTTCTGTTCATAGTTCTTCAGGCACCCTGTCTAGCAGGTCTAATCCCTTGAATCTAGTTGTCACTTCTACTGTATAGTCATAAGGGATTTGATTTAGGTAATACCTGAATCATCAAGTGGTTTTCCCTACTTTCTTCAGTTTAACTCTGAATTTGTCTCAGTTCGTGGTCTGTGCCACAGTCAGCTCCTGGTCTTGTTTTTGCTGGTTGTATAGAACCTCTGCATCTTCAGCTGCAGAGAATATAATCAGTCTGATTTCGATATTGACCATCTGGTGATGTCCATCTGCAGAGTCTTCTCTTGTGTTGTTGGAAGAGGTTATTTGCTATGACCAGTGTGTTCTCTTGACAGAACTCTGTTAGCCTTTGCCCTGCTTCATTTTGTACTCCAAGGCCAAATTTGCCTGCTATTCCAGGTATTTCTTGACTCCCTACTTTTGTATTCCAGTCCCCTATAATGAAAATCACATCTTTTTTGGGTGTTAGTTCTAGAAGGTCTTATAGGTCTTCATAGAACCATTGAGTTTCAGCTTCTTCAGCATTACTGGTCAGGGCATAAACTTGGATTAATGTGATATTGAATAGTTTGCCTTGGAAACAAACAGAGATCATTCTGTCATATGCAGAGTACATCATATGAAATGCTGGGCTGGATGGAGCACAAGGTGGAATCAAGATTGCTGGGAGAAATATCAATAACCTCAGATACGCAGGTGACACCACCCTTATGGCAGAAAGCTAAAAGGAACTAAAGAGCCTCTTGATGAAAATGAAAGAGGAGAGTGAAAAGCTGGCTAAAAACTCAGCCTTAAAAAATGAAGGTCATGGCATCTGGTCCCATCACTTCATGGCAAATAGATGGGGAAACAATTTAAACAGTGACAGATTTTATTTTCTCAGGTTCCAAAATCACTGCAGATGGTGACTGCAGCCATGAAATTAAAAGATGCTTGCTCCTTGGAGGAAAGCTATGGCAAACCTAGACAGCATTTTAAAAAGCAGAGACCTTACTTTGCTGACAAAGGTCCATCTAGTCAAAGCTATGGTTTCTCCAGCAGTCATGTATGGATGTGAGAGTTGAACCAAAAGAAACCTGAACACGGAAGAATCGATGCTTTTGAACTGTGGTGTTGGAGAAGACTCTTGAGAGTCCCTTGGACTGCAAGGAGATCCAACAAGTTCATCCTAAAGGAAATCAGTCCTGAATATTCATTGGAAGGACTGATGCTTTAGCTGAAACTCCAACACTTTGGCCACCTGATGTGAAGAACTGACTCATTAGAAAAGACCCTGATGCTGGGAAAGATTGAAGGCAGGAGGAGAAGAGGATGACAACAGAGGATGAGATGTTTGGATGGCATCACTGACTCAAAGGACATGAGTTTGTGTAAGCTCCAGGAGTTGGTGATGGACAGAGAAGCCTGCTGTGTTGTAGTCCATGGGTTTCAAAGAGTCAGACATGACTAAATATCTGAACTGAACAATAACCACAGCGGAGCTAGAGAGACTATACAAGTATCAAACAAAATAGACTTTAAGGCAAAGAAAAAGAAATGTATCTAGTGACAACAAAGGACATTTTATAAAAATAAAGGCATCCATTCATCAGGAAGCTGCACAGTTATAATCATATGTGTACCTAACAACCGAGTCTTAAAATACAGGAAGCCAATAACTGGCAGAATTCAAGAGAAATAACAATAATAATTGGAAAATTCAATATCCCACTCTCAATAATGGATAGAACTAGATAGAAAATCATTGAATATATATATAAATATATATATATGAGTAGAACAATATAAACAAACTGTAAAACACTCTATCTGACAACAATGTAGTGTATATTCTTTTCAACAGCACATGAAATGCTTTACAGAATAGATCATATGCTAGGCTATAAAACAAGTCCCAGTACATTTAAAAGGATTAAAATAATACAAAATATGTTCCAAAGTGCAGTGTGCTAGATCGATGGATAGATAAAATATAATCTCCTTTTGGTTCAGGGTTTTTGGTTCAGAGTTGAACCCTGAATAATACAAGTTCTTAATGCAACACTAAAACCATGATCCATATAAGGAAAAAAAAAAAGATAAACTGATGGAACTTCATCAGAATTAAACACTTCTGGGCTTCAAGGCACCATTAAGAAAATGAAAAGACAAGCCACAGACTGGGAGAAAACATTTGCAAATTATTTTTCTGAAAAAGGACTTGTTATCCAGAATATCTAAGAAGCTCTTAAAACTCAATAATAAAAATGAGTATTTGAATAGATGCTTCATCAAAGAAGATATAGGAATGACCAATAAGCACATGACAAAGTGCTCAACATCATTAGTCAGGGAAATGCAAATTAAAGCCACAATGAGAAACCACCTCACAGCTATTAAGAAAGTAAAATAAAAAAGACAGTGGAAACTAACACAACATTGTAAAGCAATTATACTTTAAAAAAAAAGAAAAAAAAGACAATAACAAGTGTTGTTGAAAATGTGAAATAAGTGGAACCCTAATACATTGCTGATGAAAATTGAAATGGTGCTATCACTTGGGAAATCAGCTAATAATTTCTTAAAAAGTTAAATATATGTTTACCAGCAATAGATAAATAAATGACATAGAAATTCTGCTCCTAGGTATCTCCAAAAAGAAATGAAAATTTATGTTCATACAAAAACATACATGTGTGTTCATAGTGGCATTATTCAAAAACACGAAAAAGTGGGAGCAATGCAAATGAACTGGTAAATGGATAAATAAGGTCTGGTATATGCAAAGAGTGGTGTACAACTGGCACTAGAAAGGAAGAAACTGTGATTCATTCTGTAACACAGCTGAACGTCAAAACATTATGCTAAATGAAAGAAGCCAGACATAAAGGACTATGTGAAATATGATTCAATTTTATGAAATATCCAAGAAAGGCAAATCTATTGAGACAGAAAATAGATTGTTGATTGTCTGGGGCTGAAGGTGGGAATGAGGATTGACTGCAAATGGGCCTGAGGGATCTTTTGTGGATCATAAAATGTTCTAAAGTTAGACTGTGGTGATAGTTGCACAACTCTAAATGTATTAAAAGCCATTGAATTATACAACTATTGTGGGTAAACTTTATGGTATGTAAATTATACCTCAATAAAGCTGTTTTTTAGAAAAAGTAAAATCTATATCCAATGTCTTAGAGCACTCTTACCTGTTTTTTTCTTTTGTTTCTTCTTTTCTTCAAGCAAAAACATACTAATTCTGCTTAGTATCTTGACATTGTTCTCAATAGCTTTGAACGTTTCTGGTAACATCTCCATTTGTGCTAAACAGTGATGGTGTTCTTCAATATCAATTGCAGTGATCTCAGACAAAGTGACATCTTGAAGAGAGTAAAAAAAATTACTTTTGTGCAGAAAAATAATTATAACCATATAGGCTTATAATATTGGCTACCTACTCAATATTGTAGTATTGGGAAATACAGATACCTTATACCTATTTCTATTCTGAGGATTTTCTCTGTGAAGAAATGAAAAAAGAAAAGACTTGGAATAGAAGACTGAACAGTAAATCTTGGGCATGAAAATATGCTTAAAATATAGTTAAAAGGTATCTAATTGGTTTTATTCCCTGATATCAGGGATAAAGGTCTAAAATGTGATTATATGCTTTAATACTGGGGATTAAAACCCCAATTAACTCCCTTGGTAAGTTTTCTAGTATTTCATAACCCCTGTTATATGAAATTTCTTGTAACTAAATGAAATTTCTCTTTTTTGTATTCTTAGCTTATTCATTCTTTCACTCAACTAGACTCTCCTCTGTCATATACTATTCTAGATGCTGAAGACACAGCATTGAATAAAACTAATTCCCTGACTTTATTATTATTTATATTCTAGTGAAAGGAAACAAACAAAATTTAAAAAATATTAATTATAAAGTGTGCCAGATGGTAAGAAAAGCTATACACAAAGAATAACAGACAGTGCCAGGTGTAGAGAATGGGGATGGTCAGAGAACACCTCATTTTAAAGTGAGATATAAGCAGAGAATAAACCGTGTGGCTACCTGGTAGAAAATGTTCCAGGCAAGGGACTAGGAAGCATTAAGACACTGGGCAGGAGCATGCTAAGTGAGCAAACTTGTTTTCCTTATTTTATTCTTCCTGAAACAGAGTGCAACTGTTTAACCATCTTAGCCTTTCCTTCTTTAGTCTTCTAATCCTTCAAAATTTACTTATAATTCTGTTCTGTAGGTTTTCATTAACTTTAAATCACTTCTGGAAACTTACTCCATTCTTCCAGCCAGGCCAGAATGTAGGCAAGAGTCTTGTCTTTAATTTCAGCAGTCTTAGCGCAAGCAACTATTTTCTCCAGCAAGCTTCCTCTCCGTTTCTTATGTTCTATAAGGGATATTTTCCTTCCAGCATGCATATTTTCATCCGCAGTATAGCGATTTATTATACGCTTCACATTTTGCATTATGTCTGCCAGCTGCATATTAAGATACTATAAGAATAAGAAGGGAGATTATAGTAATAAGTCCTGTTTGACAATAAGATTTGATCACCTGTCTTCCCAGAATGTCAGTGATAGTCACTATAAAGTTCTCTAATCAAAAGCTTTTTAATTCTAATTTTTCTGTAAGTCTAAGATTTTCCTTTTAATTTTTTTCTCTGCCTTCATCCTAGAATTTCTATGATATAATGAAAAGAATATTTGGTTTGAAACTACATCTGGATTCTAACTCTAGCTCCCTCCTTAAAATGATTTTTAGTGGACTTCCCTGGTGATCCAGTGGTTAAGAATCCGCCTGCCAATGTAGGGGCATGGGTTTGATCCCTGGTCTGGGAATATTCCACATGCCATAGGGCAGTAAGCCCATACACCAAAACTACTGAAGTCCCCTCTCTGTAGAGCCCATGTTCCACAAGAGAAGCCACTTCAATGAGAAGCCTGAAACTAGAGAATAGCCCTCCTCTTGCTGCAACTAGAGAAAACCCTCACAGCAACGAAGACCCAGCACAGCTGAAAAAATAAATAAAAATTGTTTTTAAAAAGATAACTCTTTAAAAAATTATTTTCTACAATCATGACTCATCTGTAAAATAATGGAGATGCTAAGTTTACAGTTGATCTGAAACATGTAACATGTGTGAAATGCCTTATAGACTATGGCTGCTATAAACAATGGAGAAGGCAATAGCACCCCACTCCAGTACTTCTGCCTGGAAAATCGCATGGACGGAGGAGCCTGGAAGGCTGCAGTCCATGAGGTTGCTAAGGGTCGGACACAACTGAACGACTTCACTTTGACTTTTCACTTTCATGCATTGGAGAAGGAAATGACAACCCACTCCAGTGTTCTTGCCTGGAGAATCCCAGGGACGGGGGAGCCTGGTGGGCTGCTGTCTATGGGGTCACACAGAGTCGGACACGACTGAAGTGACTTAGTAGCAGCAGCTATAAACAAACTAATTAAAGGAAATTACTTTAAAAAAAATTAACCCTTACACCTGGAAAGCAGCTATTGGAATATTCCACAACATGACTTTTATTTCATTATTTCCCCTCCTCAAGAATCTATCAGTAAATTTCTTCTGTTCATCACTTTATTCTAGTAGTTCTCAGTGGGGGTAATTACTGCCTCATATATGGCATTTAGAAATTTATGGGACTTCCTGGTGGTACAGGAATAGGAATCTGCCTGCTTATGCAGGGGACATGGGTTCGATGTTGGGTCCAGGCATAGTCCACATGCAGCAGATCAACTAAGCTCATGCACCACAGCTACTGAACCCTTACTCCAAAGCCCTGGAACTGCAACTACTGAGCTCAGGTTCTACAGTTACTGAAGCCCATGCTCCTAGAGCCTGTGCTCAGCCACAAGAGAAGCCTGAGCACTGCAACAAAGAGTAGACCCCGCTCACACAACTGGAGAAAGCCCACGGAAAGCAAAAAGACCCAGCTCAGCCAAAAAAAGAAAGAGAGAGAGAGGTGGACTTCCCTGGTGGTTCAGTGGTTAAGAATCTGCATTGCAATGCAAGGGACACTAGTGCAATCCCTGGTCCCAGAAAATCACACATGCTGCAGAGCAACGAAGCCCTCGAGCCAGTGCTCTAGAGCCCGCGAATTGCAATTACAGAAGCTATGTGCTGCAACTACGGAAGCCTGCATGCCTGGAGCCCATGCCCCATGTCCCTGGAGCCCATGCAGAAGAGAAGCCACTGCAATGAGAAGCCCACACACTGCAACAGAGAGTAGAACCCCCACCCCACCACCACAGATAGAGAAAGCCCATGCACAGCACATGCCATAGCCAAAAAATAAAGATACATCTATAAGCTTAAAAAAAAAGGTCATAATGTCTGCCAAAGAAAAGCCCTTTAGGTTGTAACAATGAATGGAAGGGAACACATTGTACTTAGTAAAGGATGCTAAGTTGTGCCAGCCCACCCTATGTGCAATGGACAGTATACATATTTAAGAATTGGCTCATCCCGCATAAATTTTCAGTCCAATGGGATATTCATGAGTTACATAAAATCTGTTTATAATTATCTGAGCCTAGAAACTTATTCTTTTTAAAGTATAAATGGAAAGTAAGTTCCTACCAAGTTTAATTGCTTACTGAAATTTCCAGGAATGCAAATATTATGCAAATCAAAAGAAAATGTTCTTTAGGATTTTGCCAATAAAATTTCACCATTCACCAATAAAATGTTCACCATAGTACCAACCAGCAATGCACTATTGCTAATAGTATGTAATGTCACTGCAATAAACCTGCATTTGTTTCAGCCTATATTCATAGCTTTCATATTTATTTTAATTCTGCATAAAGATGCAAGCCTCTGCTACATCTTTGTAATGTCTTCTAGTGAAGTTTGACTTAGAATTTACACATTGAAATGCATGTTATTAAATTTAGCACTTTTATTTACCTTCATATAATAATTTTTTAAAGTATGAGTGTAGATATCTTATCTAGGAAATTCATGTCAGAGGAACAAAAGGGACGTTAAAAATATATTTAAAGGGCATAGTAAATCTGATAGATGGAGAACCACTGCTCCATCTTTTCCAACTTTATCAATTACTTTCTCAATTTGGCTTCAGATAAACCTAACTTCCTCTACACTCCTTACAACAGCAGTGAGATTTGAATTTTGCAAACCAAATCGCCATGCCAAAAGAGTAATCAAATGTTAGGTGCTAGAATTACTGCAGTCAGAAATAGGTAATGCAGTTGCAGTAGATTAAGTCAGAAATACAGGAGAGCAGAGACAAAGTTTGATAAGCCAAGTGATGAAGAATAACATTACAAACTAACACATAACATGGTGATTAAGGAAAAAGTGTTACCAACTTCTCATATATTCTCCCACAGAATGGAAAAGAACTCTTCTCAATTCATTCTTTGTGGCCAGAATTACCCTCATACCAAGATGGATAAAGATATTGAAAAAAAAAAAAAACCTGCTACAGATCAACATCTCTATAAATTTTGTTGCAAAAATCCTCAACAAAATACTAAATAGAATTAGCACCATATTGATAGAATTATATACCACAAACACGTGGGATTTATTCCAGGGATACAAAAATGGTTCAACATGTGAAAATCAATGAATGAAATACACCAAATTAACAAAATGAAGGAAAAAATCATATGATCATCTCAACTGATACAGAAAAAGCATGTGACAATATTCAACACCCTTTCATGATGAAAGCTCTCAGCAAAGCAGGTGTAAAGGGAAAATACTTCAATATAATAAATGTCATATATGACAAGCCCACAGCTAACATCACACTGAAAGGTGAAAATCTGAAAGTTATTCCTCTAAGATTAGGAACAAGTAAAGGATTCCAACTCTCATCAGTTCTATTCAACATATTACTGGAAGTCCTAGCCAGAGTAATTCGGGAGAAAAATAAATTTTAAAAAATCAAAATTGGAAAAGAAAAAAATAATATTTGTTTGCAGATGATATGATATTATATGTTGAAAACTCTAAAGCTTACACACACACACACACACACACACATACACCCCAAACCTGTTAGGACAAATAAATGAATTCAGCAAAGTTGCAGGATACAAAATCACACACACAAAAAAAGCATGTTTAATTTTCTGGGACTTCCCTGGTGGTACAGTAGTTGAGAATCTGCCTTGCAATGCAAGGACATGCATTTGACTCCTGGTCGGGGAGCTAAGCTCCCACATGACACAGAGCAACCTAGCCCATGCCCCACAGTTACTGAGCCTGCGCACTCTGCAGCCCACACGCCACAACTAGAAAGTCCACACACTACAGCAAAAGATTCCACATGGCACAGCAAAGATCCTGCAAAACTAAGATTGACGCAGCCTAATAAATAAATAGATATGTTTAATTTTCTATATACTCATAATGAACTATCAGAAAGAGAAATTAAGAAAATAATCCCATTTACAATTGCATAAAAAAAAATACCTGGCAATAAATTTAACTGAGGTGAAAGACCTATATATTGGAAATGAAAGACATAAATGAAAGAAATGAAGAAATTAATATTGTTAATTCTCCTAAGAATTAAAATATTCATACCACCCAAAGCAGTCTACACATAGAAAGCAATCGTTTTCAAAATTCCAATAACACTTTTTATAGGAATAGAACAAAAAGCCCTAAAATTTGTATGGAATCATAAGAGGCTCTGAATAGCTAAAGCAATACTGAGAAAGAACAACAAAGCTGGAGCTCCTTGATTTCAAACAATAGTACAAAGTTATAGAAATTAAAACAATATGACATAAAAACAGACCCACAGATCAATGGAATAGAAAAGAAAGTCCAGAAATAAACCCATACACACATACGGTAAATTTACGACAAAGCAGCCAAGGATATACGCTGGGGAAAGGACAGTCTTTCCAATACATGGTGCTGGAAAAACGGCAGCCACATACAGAAGAAAGAACTGGGGATTGCTATCTTATACCATGCATAAAAATTAACTCAAAATGGATGAGAAACTTGAATGTAAGACCTCAAACTATAAAAATTCCAGAAGAAAACACATAGGCAGTAATCTCCTTGACATTGTTCTTGGTGATAATTTTTTGGATTTCACACCATAGCAAAGGTAACAAAAGCAAAAATAAACAAGTAGGACTGCATCAAGCTAAAAAGCTTCTTCACAGCAAAGGAAACCATCAACAAAATGAAAAAGCAACCTACTGAGTGGGGGGGAATATTTGCAAATCGTATGTCTGATAAGGGGGTAATATTCAAAATATATAAAGAACTCATACAACTCAATAGCAAAAACCCAAACAATCTGATTAAAATATGGACAGAAGATCTACATAGACATTTTTCCAACAAAGACATATAGATGTTCAATGGGTACATAAGAAGATAATTACTGTCATTAATCATCAGGAAAATGCAAATCAAAATCACAATGAAATGTACCACACACCTGTTAGAATGACTGTTATAAAAAAGATTGGAAATAATAACACTTGTTAGTGTTGGCAAGGATGTGGGGAGAAGGAAATCCTCATGCATTATTAGTGGAGTCAATTGGTGCAGCCACTATGGAAAAAAAAAAGCTGAAGCTCCAATACTTTGGCCACCTGATGCTAAGAGCGGATTCACTGGAGACCCTGATGCTGGCAAAGATTGAAGGCAAAAGAAGGGTGCAGCAGGAGATGAGATGGCTAGATAGCACCAGCAACTCAGTAAAAATGAATTTGAGAAAACTCTGGGAGATAGTGGAGGACAGAGGAGCCTGGTGTGCTGCAGTCCATGGGGTCGCAAAGAGTCAGACATGACTTAGTGAGTGAATAACAATAACTATGGAAAACGAAATGGAGGTTCCTCAAAAAATTAAAAATAGATCTACAATATGATCCAGGAATTCTGCTTTTGGGTATTTTTAGCTATAGAAAATACAAATAGTAATTAGAAAACAAATATGTATTCCCATGTTCACTGTAGCATTATTTTCAATAGCCAAAATACGGAAACGATCCAAGCATCCATCAATAATGAACAGATAAATGTATGTGTATTATATACACCTACACAAATATACAATGAAATAGTATTCATCTGTAGAAAAAGATAAAGGTTTTCCATTTGCAACAACATGGATTGACTTTGAGGGCATTACGCTAAGAGAAATAAGTCAGAGGAAGAGAAATACCATACGATCTTTCTTACATGTGAAATCTAAAATAAAACTAAGTTCATAGCTACAAAGAAGAATTTGATTGTTACCAGAGGTGGAGGTAGGGATGGCGTGAAAAATGGGTGAACCACTTTTTTTTTTTTTTTTAGTTTAGTTGAAATAAATCGAATTTAAAAAATCAATTGTGGACTTCCCTGGTGGTTCAGTGGTTAAGAATCTGCCTGCCAATGCAGGGGACACAGGTTTGATCTCTGGCTTGGGGACGATTCCACATGCCGCAAGGCAACTAAGCCCTAGCATCCCAGTTACTTGAGACCATGCACCCTAGAGCCTGTGCTCCAAACAAGAGAAGCCACTGCAATGAGAAGCCTGTGCATCGCAACTAGAGAAAGTCTGCATGCAGCAGCGAAGACCCAGCACAGCCAAAAATAAATAAATTTTTTTAATAAAAAAATTTTAAATAAAAAACTTTTTAAAATCGGAAAAGGAAATTAAGAGAACAATTCTACTTACAGTAGCATCAGAAGAATAAAATTATTCATAATAAACAACCAAGAAGGCTAAAGACAATGTTAAAACATTAATACTATTGAACGAATCTACAGCTACTGCGCTCATTAGCAAAACCTCAATGATTGTGCAGAAATAGAAGTACATCTTTAGGATTCATGTGGAATCTCAAGGAACCCCGAATACCCAAAATGGTCTTGAAGAATGAAGTTAGAGATCTCATACGTCTCATTTTCAATCATTATTGTAAATTTACAGTAGTTAAATGACGTATTTTAATTATAAGAGACATATAGAATACAAAGCCCAGAAACAAGCTTTCACACATATGGTTAAATAATTTTTTTTAACTTAAAAAAATTTATTTGGCTGTGCTGGATCTTAGTTGTGGCACTCAGAATCTTGGATCTTCTGCAGCATGCACGATCTATAGTCACGGAACTCGGACTCTCAGTTGGGGGATGTGGGATCTAGTTCCCTGACCAGGGATTGAGCCCCGATCCCCTGTATTGGGAGTGTGGAGTCTTAGCCATTGGGCTACTAGGGAAGTCCCTGGTCAAATAATTTTGATGAGAGTGTCAAGGCTTTTTAATGGGAGAGGACAATCTGTCAACAAATGATGTTGGGAAAATTGGATACATCCATGCAAGAATGAAGTAGGACCCTTATCTTATACCATATATAAATATTAACTCAAAATGAACTAAAAAACCTAAGCATAAGACCTAAAACTATAAAACATAGAAAACGTAGAGAGAAAAGCTTCATGACATTGGATTTGGTACCAAAAGTACAGGCAACAAAAGTAAAAATAGAGTGTTTAGTCGATAAGTCGTGTCCGACTCTTTTGCCACCCCATGGACTATAGCCGGCCAGGCACCTGTCCATGGAATTTTCCAGGCAAGAACATTGGAGTGGGTTGCCATTTCCTTCTCCAGGGGATCTTCCCAACCCAGGGAATGAACCCGTGTCTCCTGCATTGCAGGCAGATGCTTTACCACTGAGCCAACAAATCAAAATGTAAAACTTTTCTGCATCAAAGAACACAATTCACAGAGTAAAAAGGCAACCTATGGAGTGGGGAAAAAAGAATTTGCAAATCATACATCTAATGAAGGGTTAATACTACAATATATAAAGAATTCTTACAACTCACATCAAATAAATAAATAACCCAATTCATAAATGGGAAAAGGACTTGAATAGACATTCAAAAAAGATTTATAAATGGCCATGAAATTAAGACCCTTGGCCCTTGGAAGAAAAGCTATGACAAACTTAGACAGTGTATTAAAAAACAGAGACATTACTTTGCTGACAAAGGGCCATATAGGCAAAGCTATGGTTTCTTCAGTAGTCATGTTTGGATGTGAGAGTTGAGCCATAAAGAAGGTGGAGTGCTGAAGAATTGATGGTTTTGAACTGTGGTGCTGGAGAAGACTCTTGAGGGTCCCTTGGACAGCAAAGAGATCAAACCAGTCAATCCGAAAGGAAATTAACCCTGAATATTCACTGGAAGTTCTGATGCTGAACCTGAAGCTCCAATACTTTGGCCACCTGATGCGAAGAGTCAACTCATTAGAAAAGACACTGGTGTTGGGAAAGATTGAGGGCAAGAGGAGAAGGGGGCAACAGAGGATGAGATGGTTGGATGGCATCACCAACTTAAAGGACATGAGTTGGAGTAAACTCCAGGAGATAGTGAAGGACAGGGAAGGCTGGCATGCTGCAGTCCATGGGGTTGCAAAAAGTTGGACAAAACTTAGCAACTGAACAACAACAACAGCATCAATGGCCAACAAACATATGAATAAAAGCTCAACATCACTAATCATTCAGTTCAGCTCAGTTCAGTCGCTCAGTCGTGTCCAAGTCTTTGCGACCCCATGAATTGCAGCACACCAGGCCTCGATGTCCATCACCAGCTCCCGGAGTTCACCCAAACTCATGTGCATTGAGTCAGTGATGCCACCCAGCCATTTCATACTCTGTCGTCCTCTTCTCCTCCTGCCCCCAATCCCTCCCAGCATCAGAGTCTTTTCCAATGAGTCAACTCTTCACATGAGGTGGCCAAAGTACTGGAGTTTCAGCTTTAGCATCAGTCCTTCCAATGAACACCCAGGACTGATCTCCTTTAGAATGGACTGGTTGGATCTCCTTGCAGTCCAAGGGACTCTCAAGAGTCTTCTCCAAAAAAAAAAAAGAAAAATAAAAAAAGAAAAGAAAAGAGTCTTCTCCAACACCACAGTTCAAAAGCATCAATTCTTCGGTGCTCAGCTTTCTTCACAGTCCAACTTTCACATCCATACATGACTACTGGAAAAACCATAGCCTTGACTAGATGGAACTTTGTTGGCAAAGTAGTGTCTCTGTTTTTGAGTATGCTATCTAGGTTGGTCATAACTTTCCTTCCAAGGAGTAAGCGTCTTTTAATTTCATGGCTGCAATCACCATCTGAAGTGATTTTGGAGCCCCCCAAAAATAAAGTCTGACACTGTTTCCACTCTTTGCCCATCTATTTGCCATGAAGTGATGGGACCGGATGCCATGATCTTAGTTTTCTGAGTATTGAGCTTTAAGCCAACTTTTTCACTCTCCTCTCTCACTTTCATCAAGAGGCTTTTTAGTTCCTCTTTGCTTTCTGCCATAAGGGTGACAGAAATAACCTCATCTGCATATCTGAGGTTATTGATATTTCTCCTGGGAATCTTGATTCCAGCTTGTGCTTCTTCCAGCCCAGCGTTTCTCATGATGTACTCTGCATAGAAGTTAAATAAGCAGGGTGACAATATACAGCCTTGACGTACTCCTTTTCCTATTTGGAACCAGTCTGTTGTTCCATGTCCAGTTCTAACTGTTGCTTCCTGACCTGCATATAGGTTTCTCAAGAGGCAGGTCAGGTGGTCTGGAATTCCCATCTCTTTCAGAATTTTCCACAGTTTATTGTGATCCCCACAGTCAAAGGCTTTGGCATAGTCAATAAAGCAGAAGTAGATGTTTTTTCTGGAACTCTCTTGCTTTTCGATGATCCAGTGGATGTTGGCAATTTGATCTCTGGTTCCTCTGCCTTTTCTAAAACCAGCTTGAACATCTGGAAGTTCACGGTTCACGTATTGCTGAAGCCTGGCTTGGAGAATTTTGAGCGTTACTTTACTAGCATAAAGCATTACTTTACTCACATCCATTAGGTAAATACAAATCAAAACCACAATGAGATATCACTTCATATCCATTTAGGTGGCTACTATGAAAAACAAATGCTAGTGAAGTAATGCTCAAAATTCTCCAAGCCAGGCTTCAGCAATACGTGAACCGTGAACTTCCAGATGTTCAAGCTGGTTTTAGAAAAGGCAGAGGAACCAGAGATCAAATTGCCAACATCCACTGGATCATCGAAAAGCAAGAGAGTTCCAGAAAAACATCTGCTTTATTGACTATGCCAAAGCCTTTGACTGTGGGGATCACAATAAACTGTGGAAAATTCTGAAAGAGATGGGAATTCAGACCACCTGACCTGCCTCTTGAGAAACCTATATGCAGGTCAGGAAGCAACAGTTAGAACTGGACATGGAACAACAGACTGGTTCCAAATAGGAAAAGGAGTACGTCAAGGCTGTATATTGTCACCCTGCTTATTTAACTTCTGTGCAGAGTACATCATGAGAAATGCTGGGCTGGAAGAAGCACAAGCTGGAATCAAGATTCCCAGGAGAAATATCAATAACCTCAGATATGCAGATGAGGTTATTTCTGTCACCCTTATGGCAGAAAGCAAAGAGGAACTAAAAAGCCTCTTGATGAAAGTGAGAGAGGAGAGTGAAAAAGTTGGCTTAAAGCTCAATACTCAGAAAACTAAGATCATGGCATCTGGTCCCATCACTTCATGGCAAACAGATGGGCAAAGAGTGGAAACAGTGTCAGACTTTATATTTTGGGGGGCTCCAAAATCACTTCAGATGGTGATTGCAGCCATGAAATTAAAAGACGCTTACTCCTTGGAAGGAAAGTTATGACCAACCTAGATAGCATATTCAAAAACAGAGACACTACTTTGCCAACAAAGTTCCATCTAGTCAAGGCTATGGTTTTTCCAGTAGTCATGTATGGATGTGAAAGTTGGACTGTGAAGAAAGCTGAGCACCGAAGAATTGATGCTTTTGAACTGTGGTGTTGGAGAAGACTCTTGAGAGTCCCTTGGACTGCAAGGAGATCCAACCAGTCCATTCTAAAGGAGATCAGCCCTGGGTGTTCTTTGGAAGGAATGATGCTAAAGCTGAAACTCCAGTACTTTGGCCACCTCATGTGAAGAGTTGACTCATTGGAAAAGACTCTGAAGCTGGGAGGGATTAGGGGCAGGAGGAGAAGGGGACGACAGAGGATGAGATGGCTGGATGGCATCACCGACTCAATGGAGGTGAGTTTGAGTGAACCCTGGGAATTAGTGATGGACAGGGAGGCCTGGTGTGCTGCAATTGATGGGGTGGCAAAGAGTTGGACACGACTGAGCAACTGAACTGAACTGAACTGAGCAAATATTGGTAAGGATGTGAAAATTGGAACTCCTATGCACTATTTGTGGGAATCTAAAATAGTGCAGCCACAATGGAAACTGTATTTGCAGTTCTCCAAAATATTAAAAATAGAATTACCATATGATCCAGCAATTCTACTTCTGAGTATACACCCAAAATAACTGAAAACAGGCACCCTATCCGATAGTCATACACCTATGTTCATAATAGTATTATACACAACAGCCAAGAGATAGAAGCAACCCAAGCGTGCATTGACAGCTGAATGGATAACAAAATGTAGCCTATATTTACATTGAAACATTATTCAGCCTTAAAAAGGAAAGACATTCTGAAACAGTAAATTCCATGGACAGAGGAGCCTGGCAGGCTACAGTCCGTATGGTCGCAAAGAGTCAGACATGACTGAGCATCTGAGCACACATGTGGTTAAACCATAAGACATTAAGCTAAGCTGGGACTTCCCTGGTAGTCCAGTGGTTAAGAATTTGCCTTCGAAACTGAGGAAACAAAAACTTACGGCCCAGGAATAAATGTTGCAAAAAATAAATGCAAATAAAAGTTAAAAAAAAAAATCTGCCTTCAAATGCAGGTAAAGTGGGTTCGATCCCTGTTCGAGGAACTAAGATTGACCATGTCTTGGGGCAATTAAGCCTGTGCATCACAACTAGAGAAGTGTGGCCATCAAAATGAAGCCCCAGCACAGCAGCCCCTCCCCGCCAAAAAAGACATTAAGCCAAGTGAAACAAGTCAGTCATAAAAAACAAATACTGGGGACTTTCTCGGTGGTCCAGTGGTTATGATTTCTCCTTCCAATGCAGAGGCTATGGGTTCCATCCCTGATCGGGGAGCTAAGATCCCACATGCCTCTCAGCCAAAAAACCAAAACATAAAAAAGAAGTATTGTAACAAATTCAATAAAGACTTTAAAAATGATCCACATTTAAAAAAAATACTGTATGATTTCACTAATATGAGGTATCTAGACTAGTTGAATTTACAGAAATAAGTAAGATGGTGGTTTCCAAAGGTTAGAGGGAAGAAGGAAATAGGGTATTGGAAGATGAATAGGCTTCTGAGGAAATTCACCAGTGGTCTAGTGGTTAGGACTCCACTCTCTCACTGCAAGGGCTGTGCAGTGCTGCCAAAAAAAAAAAGTGAAAAAGTTCTGGATGTTGATTGCATGACAGTGTGATTATACTTAGTAGTACTGAACTGTATTAGGATGGTAAAATTTATGTTATGTGTAATTCTACCACAATTAAAATTAGATAAAAATGTTTTAATATATAAAAGGAGTAATCAGATGTTAGGTGCTGGAAATATTGCAATAAGAAACAAGATCTAGTTGCAATAAATAATTTGTCTGATGTATAGGAGAACCGAGACAGAGTTTGCTAGGTCAAGTGATGAAGAATACAGTACAAGCTAAGCAGTTGCTCATAAATTCTTCCAGAAATCTGAAGTGGGAAAAACATTTCCCAACTTATTCACTGAGGCCAATATTATCCTGATGCCAACAACAGATAAAGACATAAGAAAATAAACTATATCAATATTCTTTATGAACACAGTCACAAAAATGCTTAACAAAATATTAGAAATTAGATCAAACAATGTACTAAAAATACAACAGTATGAACAAGTGGGGTTTATTATTAGAACATAAGGCTGTTTCAAAACTGGAAAATTAATAAGTGTAAATAACCATATCAACAGACTAAGAAGAAGCGTATGATCATCTCAATAGGTGCAGAAAAAGCAGTTGACAAAATTCAACATTCATTCATGATTTTTTTTAAATTCTATAACAAATTAGGAATAAGGATAGCTTCCCCAAACTGATGAACATTTACAAAAAATTTACAGCTAACATTATACTTAATGGTGAAAGCCTAAATTGCTCTAAGGATTCCTTTTTATTCAATCTTTTATCAAGGTCCTACCCAATGAAATAAGGTAAAAAAAGGAAATGAAGAATATTAATTGAAAAAGGAGAAATAGGTTTCCATTCACACATCAAACAAAACCAAAAACAAACCAAAAATTAAACAAACAAAAAACTGTGTAAAAATTCCCAAAGGAATATATTTTTTAAAAGCTGCCAGTATATAAAAATCAAAATCATACTTCTATACACTGCTGCTGCTAAGTCACTTCAGTCGTGTCCGACTCTGTGCGACCCCATAGATGGCAGCCCACCAGGCTCCCCCGTCCCTGGGATTCTCCAGGCAAGAACACTGGAGTGGGTTGCCATTTCCTTCTCCAGTGCATGAAAGTGAAAAGTGAAAGTGAAGTCGCTTAGTCGTGTCTGACCCTCAGCGACCCCATGGAGTGCAGCCTTCCAGGCTCCTCCACCCATGCGATTTTCCAGGCAAGAGTACTGGCATGGGATGCCATTGCCTTCTCCCTTCTATATACTAGCAATAAATAATTAGAATTTGAAATTTAATAAAACTATCATCTGCAATTACACTAAAAACATGAAATATTTACAAATCTAACAAGAAAATTGTACATTGAAAATTACAAAACCATTGATGAAAGAAATCAAGAAGATCTAAATAAATGGTGACAATACTAAGTACAGACAAGGATGAAGAGCAACTGGAACTCTTACAGTTTTCTGATGGGAATGCAAAATAGTAAAGCCATTTAAGATAACAGTTTGACAATTTCCTATAAAGGTATGCTACCACAGGACCTAGCAATACCATTTCCAGTTATTTAGCTAAGAGATGAAAACTTATGTTTATAAAAGAATTCGTACATGGAATGTTTATAGTGACTTTATTCATAATTGCTCCAAACTAGAAAGAACTCAAGTATCTTTCAACTAGTGATAGATTCAAGTGACATAGGGTATGATTCCATTTTTATGGCATTCAGGAAAGGAAAACTATAAGCACAGGAAACTAATGGCTTCAGGAGGCTATCAGCCAGGAAAAGGGTGGCCACGGAAGGGTATAAGAGGATTTTTCAAGGAGTTAGAACTGTTTTAAACCTGAATTTTGGTGGTGATTACACATCTATATGTCTTTGTCAGAATTCTCAAACAGTACACCAAAAAGGGTGAATTTTACCTTAATTTTTTTTAAAAGGCAGTAGAATCACGGAATACTTGGATTTGATTCCAGGACCCACTATGTGTAACAACCATGACCTTTAGCCCAGCCTCACATATTGTCAGTTTCCTCATCTGTGAAATAAGATTAATAGTAATACCTATCCCTGTTGAATTATTTTGGGGATTAAATGAGATAATCTATAGATAAACTTATACCATACATAACATGGTAAACACTTTAAGTGCTACCAGGTTATTAAGTGCTTGCTATGTGCCACACCCTGAATATTAATTGGAAGAACTGATGCTGAAGCTGAAGCTCCAATACTTTGTCCACCTAATGTGAAGAGAAAAAGACCCTGATGCTGGGAAATATTGGAGGCAAAAGGAGAAGGGAGCGGCAGAGGATGACGTGGTTAGATAGCATCACCAATTCAATGGACATGAATTTGAGCAAACTCCAGGAGATGGTGGAGGACAGAGGAGCCTGGCAATCTGTCACCAGACAGACATGTTAGAAACATGTGCCACAGGGGTGAAAGGGTCAAAGTAAGAAGATGGGTAACCATAACCTGGAGCAGGATAGAATCTGAGAGGCAGATAAGAACAATAGCAGTGCTAAGGAAAGCGCACTGACTAAAACTGCCCACCCTGGCCAAGCGCCATTAGCGTGAATTATTTTAGGACAGCAGATCCTGGTAAGGAACATGGAACTAACAAGCCACTACCAACCGGAAAAGTTCAGGAAAGGTCAAAAGGAGACACCACCTGTACTGCTACCTCCCAGAATCCTTCTCGCTGCCATCCATCTTGGCTGAGCAATTTGTGAACAACCAAGAAGGACCCTGAGTCAGAATGAGTGGCCAAAGACAACCCAGAAACTAATGCCATCACCATAAAACCTGAAACTGTCAGGCACAAGGCAGAGAGTTTTCCTGGATTCCCTTAACCTGGTGCTCTCCCCACTGGGGTGCCCTTTCCAATACAGTCACTTGCTTTGTCAGCAACATGCATCTCCTCAAACAGTTCTTTTCTGAGTGTTAGATAAGAGCCACTCTCAGGGCCCTGGAAGGGGTCTCCCTTCCTACAACGACAAAATGAACATATGGCAACCCACTCCAGTATTCTTGCCTGGAGAATCCCATGGACAGAGGAGCCTGATAGGCTACAGTCCAAAGGGTTGCAAAGAGTTGTACACAACTGAACCAACTTAGCGTGCATGCATGCACCTATTCTCCAGCTGAAGAAGCAGAAAATCCTTAAAGGTTCCTGTGTTCCCAATATCAACTGCATCGCTTTCCCAATGTCCAAAGATAAATACTATTCTGAATTTCAGTCTCTATACTTTTAACACAAAGTAAACTGAATGATGTCCCTCCCGCAAAAATATTGTTACCAAACACAAGTTCACCTGCCCAACACACAGTGAGGCCAAACAAATGGAAATGTTGTAACAGAAAAGGTTTACTGCAGGGTCAAGCAGGGAGAAAGGGTGGCTCCTGCTCAGAAACCCATAACTCTCCAATGGTTTGTGGGGAGAAGTTTTTATAGGCAAAATTGGGGGTGAGGGCTGCAGTGTGTGTGACTTTCTTCTGATTGTTTGGTGGTATGGTAACAGGGCAGTACTCTAGGAATCTTGTGCTCAGCCTTAAGTTACCACCCTCCATCTGGACAGAGGGCTTCCTACCTGCAGAAGAAGGATTGTTATGAATATTTCTTGAGGAGGAACCTGATCTGCCCCCAGGCTGTACTGTGGTGCCTAGACCCTCCTCCTTTGTTTCTAAATTCCCTCCCTTCTCTGATTAACAACTATTTGAATCTGCCCTTTGGAACACAGGGAAGGTCAAGGAGGCTGAAGGCTTTTTTCCTGCAGATAAGAAACTGGGGACATGGAAAGAATTTGTACCAGGGAGGGCCCCACAGTGTCTTACTCCCTTTCTGGAATGTGTAAATGTTACTTTATATCGAAAAAGGGTCTTGCAGATGTGATTAAATTTATGATCTTGGAGTGGAGAGATTATCTTGGAGAACCCTGTTACAATCACATGTGTCTTTATAAAATGGAGGCAGAAGGGGCAATATTTAGACACACAGGAGAAGGTTCAATGTGAGGATGGAGCAGAAAGAGATTTAAAGCTGGAGATTGGAGTGATGTGGCCATAGCCAAGGAATGCCAGCAGCTACAAGAAACTGCAAGACACAAGGAATGGATTCTCAAAATCTAGAAGGAGTGTGGCCCTGCTGACAACCAGTCCAGTGATTTGCAGATTTCAGACCTCTAGAATTTCTGACTTTTAAATTGTGAGAGATTAAATGTTGTTACAGTCTTCCCAGATGGCTCAGTAGTTAAGAATCTGCCTGCCAATGAAAGAGAGGCAGGTTCCATCTCTGCACTGGGAAGATCCCCTGGAGAAGGAAATGACAACCCACTACAGTATTCTTGCCTGAGAAACACAGCTCTCCAGAGGTGCTGGAATGTAATGTGGAGGCTGAAGGAAAGAAACCTGAGGAATGGTCAGAGGCATGTGTGGAAAAGACTCTTGAGGGTCCCTTGGACAGCAAGATCAAACCAATCAATCCTAAAGGAAATCAACCCTGAATATTCATTGGAAAGACTGATGCAAAAGCTGAAGCTCCAATACTTTGGTTACTTGATGCGAAGAGCCAACTGATTGGAAAAGCCCCTGATGCTGGGAAAGATTGAAGGCAGGAGGAGAAGGGGGTGACAGAGGATGAGATGGTTGGACGGCATCATCAACCCAATGGACATAAGTTTGAGCAAGCTGTGGGAGATGGTGAAGGACAGGGAAGCCTGGTGTGCTGCAGTCCATGGGTTTGCAAAGAGACAGGACTGAGTGACAGACAGCAACAAAATGCTGCTATTTCTTTTCTCCCATAAGAATGCACAAAAGGAAGATTTAAAAAGCTCAAACTATTAATACTTCTGCATAACTTAACTAAGTTCTCAAAGTTCAGAATATTTATAGGATTAGGAAAAAATACCCAACACTTAACAAGAAAAAATTTATAATATCTGATAATTGATTGAAAAATATCAGACAAGGGACTTCCCTGGTGTGCAGTGGGTAAGATTCTGCCTGTCAATACAGGGAACACAGGTTCAATCCCTGGGCTGGGAAGACTTCACATGTTGCAGAGCAACTAAGCCCCTGCTCCACAACTACTGAGTCTTCCCCCTCGAACCTGCACGACGCAACTACTGAGCCCATGTGCTGCAACAACTGCAGGCCACGCACCTAGAGCCTATGCTCTGCAACAAGAAAAGCCATTGCAATGAGAAGCCCACATGTCACAACAAAGAGTAGACCCCACTGGCAGCAACTTGACAAAGCCTATGTGAAGCAAGACCCAGCACTGGTCTTTAAAAAAGGTTCAAAAAAAATATCAGGCACGAGAGGTGATACCAGGGAAATGGCTGAGCAGAAAGCATGAGGAATCTATCGGTCCAACTAGGCAAAGCTGTTTTGGCAGAATCTATCTGATTTTAACTGTCTTGAAATTCTGGTGTATATTCAATGGTTCCATATTTCAAAGGAAATCTTGACCAGTAAATTCTTGGTGAGTGTGTGCTAAGTCGCTTCACTAGTGTCCGACTCTTTGTGACCCTATGGACTGTAGCCCACCAGGCTCCTCTGTCCATGGGATTCTCTAGGCAAGAATACTGGAGTGGGTTGCCATGCCTCCTTCAGGGGATTTTCCCAACCCAGGGATCAAACCCACATCTCTTACATCTACCTGCATCGGCAGGCAGGTTCTTTACCACTAGCACTACCAATTTCATTCGATTGAAGCATTTAGCATAATAGTTCAGTCACTCCATCATGTTCGACTCTTTGCAACTCCAAGGCCTGCAGCACTCCAGTCTTCCTTGTCCTTCACCAACACCCAGAGCTTGCTCAAACTCATGTCCACCAAGTCAGTGATGCCACCCTTCCATCTCATTGTCTGTCGTCCCCTTCTCCTCCTGCCTTCAACCTTTCCCAGCATCATGATCTTTTCCAATGAGTCAGTTCTCTGTATCAGGTTGCCAAAGTATTGGAGTTTCAGCTTCAGCATCAGTCCTTCCAATGAATATTCAGGACTGATTTCCTTTAGAATGGACTGGTTGGATCTCCTTGCAGTCCAAGGGACTCTCAAGAGTCTTCTCCAACGCAACAGTTCAAAAGTATCAATTCTTCTGCGCTCAGCTTTCTTTATAGTCCAACTCTCACATACATACATGACTACTGGAAAAACCATAGCTTTGACTAGAGGGACCTTTGTTGGCAAAGTAATGTCTCTATGTTTTTTGCATTGATCACTAAGGAAGGCTTTCTTATCTCTCCTTGGTATTCTTTGGAACTCTGCATTCAAATGGATATATCTTTCCTTTTCTCCTTCTTTAGCTTCTCTTCTTTTCTCAGGTATTTGTAAGACATGATAGCAGCTACTCATTTTTTACCCTCCACATGTGACAGAAGTGTTCCTAGAGCAGCCTAGAAGAGCCAGAGAGGGCAATAAGAAACTTATCCTCCAAATATGAGAGATCTGTTATGATTGTGAATTGCTATTTCAAATCACAGAGGTGTAGACACAAAGGCCAGCTACCATTGTTGTAACCTCTACTGAGTGGAAGCAGTTTCAGGGGATTTAGAGGCAATTTCAGGTTTTTCCCTCACTTTTCCTTTTTCTCCTTTTGGAAGCCAGACATTTAATGATTAGGAAATTGAATGCAATTGTATTTTCAAGGGAACGTAGAAGGTCACCAGGTTCAGTTCAGTCACTCAGTGGTGTCCGACTCTTGGCGACCCCATGGACTGAAGCACGTCAGGCTTCCCTGTCCTTCACCATCTCCTGGAACTTGCTCAAACTCATGTCCATTGAGTTGATTATGGCATCCAACCATCTCATCCTCTGTTGTCCCCTTCTCCTCCTGCCTTCAATCTTTCCCAGCATCAGGGTCTTTTCCAATGAGTCAGTTCTTTGCATCAGGTGGCCAAAATATTGGAGTTTCAGCTTCAGCAGCAGGTCACCAAGCATGCCCACAAAAGGATATAGGTTCAGAAAAGACCTGAAAGGACCTAAAAATTATATGTCAGGCTGATCCCTGGCACATAGTAAATACTATACAACTCTAAAAACAAGCAACAACCCTAGGAGAGAACAAGAATTTATTTCTAGACTGATCACAGTGTAAGATTCAGATGTCCAACTTTCAATAAAAAATATCATAAAGCATACAATTAAATAGGAAAGCATGTCTCAGTCAAAAGAAAAAAAATTACAGAAACCATGGGGAAGAAATTAAGACATTATCAGACAAAAGCTGAGGACATTACCACTAGAACTGTATTATGAGGTATGCTAAAGGGAGTCCTTCAGGTTGAAATCAAAGTAATCAAAACTGCATGAAGAAATAAAAAATCTTTGATAAAAGCAAATACATGGGAAATTATAAAAGCTAGTATTGATGTAATTTTGGTTTATTATTTATCATTATCTGAAATGAAGTAAAATGGAAGTTGCTTAGTCGTGTCCAACTCTTTGTGACCCCATAGACTGTAGCCTGCCAGGCTTCTCTGTCCAAGGAATTCTCCATCCAGGCAAGAACTGGGTAGTACTCCATCCAGGCAAGAACTGGAGTGGATAGCTCCAGTTCTCTTCTCCAGGGGATCTTCCCAACCCAGGGACCGAACCCAGGTCTCCCACATTGCAGCAGATTCTTTACCTTCTGAGCCACCAGAGGAACCCTTATTATTATCTACATGATTTAAAATACAAATGCATTAAAAGAAAAAAGCAGTTACTGTTTTGGGGCACATGATGTAGGAAGACATAATTTGTAACATCAGAAACTGAAAGGAGTAGGGACAGAGCTATAGGGGCAGTGAGTGAGTGAAGTCGCTCAGTCGTGTCTGACTCTTTGTGACCCCATGGACTGTAGCCTGCCAGGCTCCTCTGTCCATGAGATTTTCCAGGCAAAGGTACTGGAGTGGGTTGCCATTTCCTCCTCCAGGGGAGCTTCCCAACCCAGGGATCGAACCCAGGCCTCCCGTGTTGTAGGTAGACGCTTTACCATCTGAGCCACCAGGAAAGTTAGAGGGGCAGAGTTGTATGCTATTAAAGTCTAACTGATATAAATTAAGTTTAAGAGTGTATAACTTTATAATGTTATGTGTAATTCCCATGATAAACACATATACTCAAAAGGAAATGAGAGGGGAATTAAAGCATTTCACTAAAAAAAAAAATGTATAAAGCACAAAAGATGACAACAATGAAAGGAATGAAGGGTGAAAAGTTTTAATACAAACAGAAAACAAATAGCAAAAGCTAAACCCTCCTTATCAGTAATTAATTTAAATGTAAGTGGATTAAACCATCTTATCAAAAGTTAGGGATTGACAGAATAAATTTTAAAAAGCCAATGATCCATGCCTTCTATAAGAGACTCACTATAGATCTAAAGACCCAAAGAGATTGAACATGAAAGGATAGAAAAAGATATCTGATGCTGGGAAAGTATGAAGGCAGGAGGAGAAGGGGATGACAGAGGATGAGATGGTTGGATGGCATCACGGACACAATGGACATGGGTTTGGGTGGACTCTGGGAGTTGGTGATGGACAGGGAGGCCTGCAGTTCATGGGGTCACAAGGAGTTGGACATAACTGAGCGGCTGAACTGAATAACCAAAAAGTGGTTAGTTATATTACTATCAGACAAAATAGACTTTAAATTTAAAAAAAAAAGATTACAAGATGGGGGAATGGATACATGCATATTTATGGCAGAGTCCCTTTGGTGTTTAGCTGAAACTATCACAACATTGTTAACTGGTTACACCCTGCTGCTCCTGCTAAGTCGCTTCAGTCATGTCCGACCCTGTGCGACCCCAGAGACGGCAGCCCACCAGGCTCCCCCGTTCCTGGGTTTCTCCAGGCAAGAACACTGGAGTGGGTTGCCATTTCCTTCTCCAATGCATGAAAGTGAAAAGTGAAAGTGAAGATGCTCAGTCGTGTCCGATTCTTAGCGACCCCATGGACTGCAGCCTACCAGGCTCCTCTGTTCATGGGATTTTTCCAGGCAAGAGTACTGGAGTGGGGTGCCATTGCCCTAATACAAAGTAAAAAAGTTTAAAAACAATTACAAGAGACTATAATGAATGTTTCAATAGAGCAAGAAGATATAGCAATTATAAACATGTATGCACCTAATGCGAAGAGTTGACTTATTGGAAAAGACTCTGATGCTGGGAGGGATGGGGGGCAGGAGGGGAAGGGGACGACAGAGGATGAGATGGCTGGATGGCATCACTGACTCGATGGACATGAGTGTGAGTGAACTCCGGGAGTTGGTGATGGACAGGGAGACCTGGCGTGCTGCGATTCATGGGGTCGCAAAGAGTCAGACACGACTGAGCGACTCATCTGATCTGATCTGATGCACCTAATAACAGATCCTCAAAATATAAGAAGCAAAAATTAACAGACTTGAAGGGAGAAACAGATAGTTCTACAAAAATAAGGCGAGATTTCACTTTTGGTAATGGATAGAACAACTAGATAGAAAATAAGTTAGGAAATGGAGGACTTGAACAACCAATAAATCATCTAGATGTATATAGAATACTCCATCAAACAAGAGTATTAAAAAAAAATAACAATATATGATTTTCTCAATGGCAGGTGGTACCTTCTCCAGGATAGACCATTTCCAGGCTAGGCCACAAAAGCTCAATATATTTATTTATTTGTTTTTGGCTCTGCTGGGTCTTCATTGCTTTGCATGGGCTTTCTCTAGCTGTGGAGAGCCAGGGCTATTCTTCGTTGTGGTGTGTGGGCTTCTCATTGTGGTGGCTTCTCTTGTTCTGGAGCACAGGCTCTAGGGCGAGCAGGCTTCAGCAGTTGTGGCGCACAGCCTAGGTAGTTGTGGCACACGGGCTCAGTTGCTCCACAGCATGTGGAATCTTCCCGGATCAGGGATTGAAACCATGTTCCCTGCATTGGCAGGTGGATTCTTATCTGCTGTGCCACCAGGGAAGTACTCAATATATTTAAGTATATATTACACAAAGTATCTTTTCCAACCACGATGAGATTGTTATAAATCAACCACAGAAGGAAAACTAGAAAATTCACAAATATGTGGAAACATAGTCTTAAACAACAAAGGAGTCAAAGAAGAACTACAAAGGAAATTATAAAATACTTGGAGATGAAAATGAAATCACAACATACAAAAACTTATGGGATGTAACAAAAGCAGCGCTAAGAGGGAAATTTGTAGGGATAAACATGAAAAAAACAAGGTCTCAAGTCAACAACCTAACTTTATGCCTTGAAGGAACTAGAAAAAGAAAGACTAAACCCAGTTAGCAGAAGGAGGGATCAGAAAAATTAGAGCAGACATAAATAAAGAGTATAGAAAATCAATGAAACAAAAAGTTGACTCTTCCGCCCAAATCAACATAATTGACAAACTTTTAATTAGATTGACAAAGAAAAAAGAGATTACTCAAATTATTAAATTCAGAAATCAATGTGGGAACTTTACTGCTGATTCTACAGAAATAAACAGGATTAACAAAAACACAAATTTGAAAAGATATCTGCACCCCAAGGTTCATAGCAGCATTATTGACAATAGCCAAGATATTGATACAGTCTTAGGGTCCATCACAGATGAATGGATAAAGAAGATGTACAGGACTTCCCTGGTGGTACAGTGGATAAGAATCCACCTGCCAATGCAAAGGACAAGGGTTCTATCCCTGGTCTGAGAAGATTTCACATGCCCCAGGCAACTTAAGCCAGCACGGCTACCACTACTGAAGCCTGTGCACCTGGAGCCTGTGCTCCACAAAAGAAGCCACCACAATGAGAAGCCTGTACACTGCAAGGAAGAGCAGTCCGCCCATGCTTGTTACAGCTAGAGAAAGCCCATGCACATCAGCAAAGGCCCAGCACTACCGAAAATAAGTACGTAATTTAAAAAACAAAGATGAACACATGTATACCTGTGGCGGATTCATTTCGATATTTGGCAAAACTAATACAATATTGTAAAGTTTAAAAATAAAATAAAATTTAAAAAAATAAATAAATGAAAAAAAAAACACAAAGATGTACACACACATAGACTATGGACTACTACTCAGTCATAAAAAAAGAATGAAAACTTGCCACTTGCAGTGACATGAATGGACTTGGATCTTTTCGAAGTGAAATAAGTCAGACAGAGCAAGACAAATACTGTATGATATTAGTTAAATGTGGAATCAAAAAATACAACAAACTAGTGAATATAACAAAATAGAAGCAGATTCTCAGTTATGAAGAACAAAGTAGTGGCTACCTGAGGGGAAAGGGAAGTGGCCAGGAGCAATATAGGAGTAGGGGGTTAAAAGATACAAATTATTAGGTATAAAATTAGTTACAAGGATATATTGTGTAACATAGGGAATACAGTCAATATTTTATAACTATAAATGGAGTTCCTTTAAAAATTGTGAATCACAGGGTGGATGAATGAATTGGTGGGTGGGTAGATGGATGGATGAGTGAATGGGTGATGGCTGGGTTGGTGAAAAACAACTGTGAATCACTATATTGTACACCCACAACTTATAAAATATTATACATCAACTGTACTTGAAGTAAAATTTTTTTCTAAAAAAAATGAAGAACCGTATGCCACCAAATTGGTAACTTAGATGAAATAGAAAAATTCCTGAAAACACAAAACATATGAAAACTGAATAACAAAGAAATATAAAATCTGAATAGACCCATAATTAGGACAGAGAACAAAACAGAAATAAAAAACCTCACAATAAAGAAAAGCCCTAGACCAGATGGCTTCACTGGTGAATTCTACCAAATTGGAGAGTTGATGGAGAAGGAAACAACCCACTCCAGTAATCTTGTCTGAAAAATCCCATGCACAGAGGAGCCTGGAGGGCTGTATTCCAAAGGATCACAAAGAGTTGGACATGACTGAGCAACTAAGCATGAAGAGTTGATATGTCCCTGAGGTAGACCAGTAAAAGTATTGCTCACCTTGCCAACTGAAAGAAAACTGATTCTAATATTGATAGGTATGGGGAAAAGCCACATGCCAAATCAGTAGCTGCATACCAGCTACCAGAAGGTATGATAATTTGCTTAAGCAATGAAACCACATCTGGTACATCAGCTGCAGTTGAGGTCAGTTCAGTTCAGTTCAGTCGCTCAGTCATGTCTGACTCTTTGCGACCTCATGAACCTCAGCACGCCAGGCCTCCCTGTCCGTCACCAACTCCTGGAATCCACCCAAACCCATGTCCATTGAGTTGGTGATGCCATCCGACCATCTCATCCTCTGTCGTCCCCTTCTCCTCCTGCTCTCAATCTTTCCCAGCATCAGGGTCTTTTCCAGTGAGTCAGCTCTGCATGAGGTGGCCAAAATATTGGAGTTTCAGCTTCAACATCAGCTTCTTCCAATGAACACCCAGGACTGATTTCCTTTAGGATGGACTGGTTGGATCTCCTTGCAGTTCAAGGGGCTCTCAAGAGTCTTCCCCAACACCACAGTTCAAAAGCATCAATTCTTCGGTGCTCAGCCTTCTTTATAGTCTAGCTCTCGCATCCGTACATGACTACTGAAAAAACCATAGCCTTGACTAGATGGACCTTTGTTGGCAAAATAATGTCTCTGCTTTTTAACATGCTGTCTAGGTTGGTCATAACTTTTCTTCCAAGGAGTAAGCCTCTTTTAATTTCATGGCTGCAATCACCATCTGCAGTGATTTTGGAGCCCCAAAAAATAAAGTCTGACACTGTTTCCACTATTTCCCCATCTATTTGCCATGAAGTGATGGGACCAGATGCCATGATCTTAGTTTTCTGAGTGCTGAGTTTTAAGCCAACTTTTTCACTCTCCTCTTTCACTTTCATCAAGAGGTTCTTTAGTTCTTCTTCACTTTCTGTCATAAGGGTGGTGTCATCTGCATATCTGAGGCTATTGATATTTCTCCTGGCAATCTTGATTCCAGCTTGTGCTTCTTCCAGCCCAGCGTTTCTCATGATGTACTCTGCATAGAAGTTAAATAAGCAGGGTGACAATATACAACCTTGACGTACTCTTTTTCCTATTTGGAACCAGTCTGTTGTTCCATGTTCAGTTCTAACTGTTGCTTCCTGACCTGCATACAGGTTTCACAAGAGGCAGGTCAGGTGGTCTGGTATGCCCATCTCTTTCAGAATTTTCCACAGTTTATTGTGATCTACACAGTCAAAGGCTTTGGCATAGTCAGTAAAGCAGAAACAGATGTTTTTCTGGAACTCTCTTGCTTTTTCGATGATCCAGCAAATGTTGGCAATTTGATCTCTGCCTTTTCTAAAACCAGCTTGAATAGTGGGCCTTAGGAAGCATCACTACGAACAAAACTAGTGAAGGTGATGGAATTCCATTTGAGCTATTTCAAATCCTGAAAGATGATGCTGTGAAAGTGCTGCACTCAATATGTCAGCAAATTTGGAAAACTCAGCAGTGGCCACAGGACTGGAAAAGGTCAGTTTTCATTCCAATCCCAAAGAAAGACAATGCTAAAGAATGCTCAGACTACCGCACAATTGCACTCATCTCACATGCTGGTAAGGTAATGCTCAAAATTCTTCAAGCCAGGCTTCAGCAATACGTGAACTGTGAACTTGCAGATGTTCAATTGAGGTCACCACCTGGTTAATTTTACAATGATCCACTGTCATTCTCGAAGGTCCATCTGTCTTCTGCACAGGCCAGATAGGCAAGTTGAATGAAGATGTGCTGGGAATTACCACTCCTGCATCTTTCTCTGATGATGGCATTTATTTCTGCCATTCCTCTGGAAATGCAGTATTGTTTTCAGTTTACTACCTTCCTAGGTAAAGGAAGTTCTAATGCCTTCCACCTGGCCTTTCCCACTGTGATAACCCTCACTCCACAGTCAGAGAACCATTGTGGGGATTCTGCCAGTTGCTGAGTATGTCTTTTTCTTTTATGTATTCCAGAACTGGCAAAATAGCCAAAGGATGGCTTCAGGGACCCATGGGGCCCACTGTGACACAGACCTGAGCTAAAACTCTACTGATCACATGACTTCCGTAAGTGCCTGCACTCTGACTGGTAGATCACAATGATGTTCTTGATCTCCTAGAATTAGCATTTGTTCAGAGCCAGGATCCAATAGTCCCCAAAAGGTTTCATTATTTCCTATTCTCCAATACACAGTCATCCTAGTAAAAGGCCAGGTCTCTTTGAAGAAGACTTGGAGAAGGATTAATAGCATGAATTTCTGACTGTGTCCTTCCTCAAAGGAACCCATCTGCTCCTTCTTTCAGAGGGTTCTGGATCTGTAAACTGGCTTAAGTCTGAGAATTGACTGAGGAGCCATGACTCTCTGTTGTTATGTTTCAGATTAGACTTTGGTTCACTTGACCTAGAAATTTTCCACTTATGCAGATCAAGTAAGAGTTTAGTAAGTGAAAGTCACTCAGTCGTATCCAACTGTTTGCAACCCCATGGACTATACAGTCCGTTGAATTCTCCAGGCCAGAATATTGGAATGGGTAACCATTCCCTTCTCCAGGGTATCTTCCCAACCCAAGGATCCAGCCCAGGTCTCTGGATCCAATTGCAGGTGGATTCTTTACCAGCTGAGTTACCAGGGAAGCCCAATTTTACTTTTAGTAGAAATACTACAATCAACTAGCCAATGCCATAGCTCTTCATAAGTCATACTATTCTGATTGGTGTCTGACTGGACTCTGCTGTGCATTATGGTAACCATGCCCACTCAGCCTTTGGTGGTTGTATGTCCCCACTTGGCCTTGCCACCTCAGGATCCAATTACTCCCAATGTTTTAGATTTTCCAATTTCACCATAAGGTCTGGCCTACAGAAAAGAGTGATCACAGAGTTCTCCAAGGATGCCAAGGCTCCTCTTATAAAGTTATTTCTCACAGTTATGATGAAAGGTATGTCTTCTGGATGTTCCCAGGGTGGATGAATAGATCTTAAATCCACCTTAACATTCCTGTCTCTCTAATCCTTCTAATTGTTCCCTACATTAAACCAAGACAAGTCTGGCGTGTCTAACTTATTCACTGTGTGTGAGTAACTTTTTGGTCCATGTTTCAGCGAACCAACCAAACAAACTGTTGGAGCCTTTTCTAACTCACCAAGCTGCAATGTTAAATACTAAATCTTGCTTTAGTGAGTCCACATCAGTTAGCCTGATCCAACTTTATGTTTTTTAACATATATATAATTTTTAAAAATTTATTTATTGACTGTGCTGCGTCTTTGTTGCTGTAACGACTTTTCTCTAGTTGTGGCAAGTGGGGGCTACTCTCTAGTTGCATTGTTCAGGCTTCTCGTGGCAGTGTCTCCTCTTGTTGCTGAGACAGGCTCTAGGGTACTCAGGCTTCAGTAGTTGCGGCTGAGGGCTCAGGAGTTGCAGTTCCCCAGCTCTAGAGCACAGGCTCAATAACTGTGGCTCTCAGGCTTAGTCACTCGCAGTATGTGGGATCTTCTCGGTCCAGGGATCGAACTGGTGTCTCCTACATTGGCAGGCATATTCTTTATCACTAAACCACCCGTGTGTGCATGTGTATGCTTAGTCACTCAGTCGTGTCCAACTCTCTGAGACCCCATGGACCATGGCCTGCCAGGCTCCTTTTTCCATGGGATTCTCCAGGCAATAATGCTGGAGTGGGTTGCCATTTCCTTCTCCAAAACCACCAGGGAAGCTCCAACTTTATGTTTCTTCTGTCACTATCCCACACCCACACCTTCAACATCCATTCCCATACATATTCTCTGGACTTCTATATGTAAAAATTAGAAAATTCAAGTAGATCTTTTGGAGTGTAGTGCACTTCCTCATGGGTCTCACTTTATACCTTATCTTCAGTGGCTTACTGGATTTTAATCTAGTTACAGGTCTAGAAACAAAGAGATGTTGTGGGAGTGGTTTCTGAGGAAGCAGCATCATCTTGCTTGGTACAACTCCTCAGGAAAGGTCATTGTAGTTTCCTCAGGCAATACAAGGTTAATCCTCTGAGACAGGCATGGAGCAGCCATTCTCATTGATGTTGGGTAAAGAGGCAGCTTCTCTGGCAAAGAAAACTCGTCATTACTTAGAGCTTTCAATATTCCAAGCTTTAACAAAGTCTTTGCATACATCCCCATTCCAGTTTTCAGGATCCCAGTCCTTTTCACTGTTCTCACTCTAACATGAGCCACCTAGTGACACTGGGAGCTCAACTTGTACTGCAATTCAGCAAGTCAGAGAATGAGTTTCTTGGTTTAATTTTCATCAGTTAGCTGGCACTACAGTTCCTCAATAAATGAAAAATAAAATTACCATCAGATCAGATCAGATCAGTCGCTCAGTCGTGTCTGACTCTTTGCGACCCCATGAATCGCAGCACGCCAGGCCTCCCTGTCCATCACCAACTCCCGGAGTTCACCCAGACTCACGTCCATCGAGTCAGTGATGCCATCCAGCCATCTCATCCTCTGTCGTCCCCTTCTCCTCCTGCCCCCAATCCCTCCCAGCATCAGAGTCTTTTCCAATGAGTCAACTCTTCACATGAGGTGGCCAAAGTACTGGAGTTTCAGCTTTAGCATCAGGCCTTCCAAAGAAATCCCAGGGCTGATCTCCTTCAGAATGGACTGGTTGGATCTCCTTGCAGTCCAAGGGACTCTCAAGAGTCTTCTCCAACACCACAGTTCAAAAGCATCAATTCTTTGGCGCTCAGCCTTCTTCACAGCCCAACTCTCACATCCATACATGACCACAGGAAAAACCATAGCCTTGACTAGACGAACCTTTGTTGGCAAAGTAATGTCTCTGCTTTTGAATATGCTATCTAGGTTGGTCATGACTTTCCTTCCAAGGAGTAAGCGTCTTTTAATTTCATGGCTGCAGTCACCATCTGCAGTGATTTTGGAGCCCAGAAAAATAAAGTCTCACACTGTTTCCACTGTTTCCCCATCTATTCCCCATGAAGTGATGGGACCGGATGCCATGATCTTCGTTTTCTGAATGTTGAGTTTTAGCCAACTTTTTCACTCTCCACTTTCACTTTCATCAAGAGGCTTTTGAGTTTCTCTTCACTTTCTGTCATAAGGGTGGTGTCATCTGCATATCTGAGGTTATTGATATTTCTCCCGGCAATCTTGATTCCAGTTTGTGTTTCTTCCAGTCCAGCATTTCTCATGATGTACTCTGCATATAAGTTAAATAAACAGGGTGACAATATACAGCCTTGACGAACTCCTTTTCCTATTTGGAACCAGTCTGTTGTTCCATGTTCAGTTCTAACTGTTGCTTCCTGACCTGCATACAAATTTCTCAAGAGGCAAATCGGGTGGTCTGGTATTCCCATCTCTTGAAGAATTTTCCACAGTTTATTGTGATCCACACAGTCAAAGGCTGCAGCAATTCTACTTCTGAGTATACAAAGAATTGACAGCAGACACTTAAACAGATATTTGTACTTCTTTGTTTATAGCAACATTATTCACAATGGCAGACAGGTGGAAGCAACTCATGTGCCTAAAATATAATATATACACACAATGGAATATTATTTAACTTTAAAAAGAAAAAATTCTAAAAAATTCTACAACAGAGATGAACTCTTAAGACACACTAAACAAAATAAATCAGGCACAAAAGGACAAATACTTTATGGTTTCACTTACATAAGGTGTCTAGAGTAGGCAAATTCATAAAGACAGAAAGAAAAATGGCTTTTGCTAGGGTTTGGGGGAAAAGGGGAGTGGGTAGTTATTGTTTAATGGGTCAGAGTTTCTGTTTGGGGTGATGAAACATCACGCCAGGCTTTCCTGTCCTTCACTATCTCCTGGAGTTTGCTCAAACTCATGTCCATTGAGCTAATGATGCCACCCAACCATCTCATCCTCTGTCGCCCCTTTCTCCTCTTGCCCTTAATCTTTCCCAGCATCAGGGTCTTTTCCCATGAGTTGGCTCTTCACATCAGGTGGCTAGAGTATTGGTGCTTCAGCTTCAGCATCAGTCCTTCCAATGAATATTCAGGGTTCATTTTATGGTTACACAACACTATAAATGTATTTAATGCCAATGAATTGTACAATTAAAAATAGATAAAATCACAAATTTTGTTATGTATATTTTATCAGGATAAAAATTTAAAAATAGGTTAACTGCTTGTTTCAAACAAAAATAATTGGAAAGTAATAGACATTAAGTTTATAATACATGTAGAAGTATGGCATAAATATCACACAGGCCAGGAGAGGAAAAAAGGAGAATACTGCTGCAAAGTTTATACACTGCTCAAAATTGGTGTAATACACTTTAGGGTAAATGGTGATAACCTAAATACATACACTATGAACCCCAAAGCAACCAACGAAAAGTAAAAGTATAGCTAGTAAACCAATAAAGGAAATAAAGTGGAATCATAAAATATATTCACTCTAAAAGATGTCAGGAATAATAAAAGGAAACAAACAAAAAACATGGGACAAACAAAACAAATAGCGAGACGGTAAATTTAAACTTAACCATATTGATAATTGTATTAAATATAAATAGTCTAAACATCCAATTAAAAGGCAGAAATTGTCAGGTTGGATAAAAAAGAAACTCAGTTATATGCTTCTTGTAAGAAACCTATTTTTAAAATTATTTATTTATTTATTTATGGTTGTGCTGGGTCTTCATTGCCCTCAGGCTTTCTCTAGTTGTGGCAAGTGGAGGCTTCTCTCTAGTTATGGTATGGGGGCTTTTCATTGCAGTGGCTTCTCTTGTTGCAGAGCACAGGCTCTAGGCTCACAGGCTTCAGTAGTTGTGGCTCATGGGCTTAGGTGCTCTGAGGCACATTGGATCTACTGGGACCACAGATTGAACCCATGTCCCCTGCATTGGCAGGTAGATTCCTATACACTGCATCACCATGAAAGTCTATGTAAGAAATCTATTTTAAATATAGTAAGCCAAATATATTTAAAGTAAAAGAATAGAAGAAGGGAAAGGAGGACTTCTTGGAGGTTCAGGTAGAAGACTCCATGCTTCTACTTCAGGGGGACATGAGTTCGATCCCTGGTTAGGGAAATAAGATCCAACATGCTGCACAGTATGACCAAAAGAAAGAAAGTAAAAAGGAAAAGGACGGTAATACTCATCAAAGGAAAGCTACAGTGGCTATAACAAACAATAAGTTACAAACAAACAAACTTGTTAAGTGTTTGTTTGTTAAGTTACAAACAAACAGAGTTTGTTTAAGTTACAGAGAAAAGTATATTGTGGTTTAGTTGCTAAGTCATGTCTGACACTTGAGACCCCAAGGACCGTAGCCTGCCAAGCTCCTCTGACCATGGGATTTCCCAGGCATACTGGAAAACATTCCCAGAATACTGGAGTGGGTTGCCATTTCCTTCTCCAGGGGATCTTCCCAACCCAGGAATTGAATCTGGGTCTCCTGCAGGCAGATTCTTTACCAACTGAGCTACAAGGGAAGCCTGAAAAGTATATTACTAGAGATAAATAGGATCATTCCATGATACTAAAGTAGCCAATTCATTGAGATAACATAACAATTCTAAATGTTTCAGTTCAGTTCAGTTCAGTTCAGTTGCTCAGTCAGTCGTGTCTGACTCTTTGTGACCCCATGAATTGCAGCACACCAGGCCTCCCTGTCCATCACCATCTCCCGGAGTTCACTCAAACTCATGTCCATTGAGTCGGTGATGCCAGCCAGCCATCTCATCCTCTGTCGTCCCCTTTTCCTCCTGCCCCCAATCCCTCCCAGCATCAGAGTCTTTTCCAACGAGTCAACTCTTCCCATGAGGTGGCCAAAGTACTAAATGTTTAGTCACCTAATAATAAAGATTTAACGTACGTGGGGGAAATATGATAGACTATCAGAAGAAATAGAAAATTGCACAGTTGTAGCCAAACATTTCTATCTCCCTCTTTCAATAAGTGATAAAGTTGAGAAAAAAACAACAGAAGACTTGAACAATACTATCAACTGATTTGAGGTAATTGTTATTTATATTCAATAACAAGATGAAAATTATAGTCAATGGCATACATAACATTTCCTAATATAGACCATATTCTGAGCAATAAAACAAATTTCAAGAAATTCACTAGGTTTCAGATCATATGAAATAAGGTCTCTGACCCCAATGAAATTGAATTTGAAATAAATAAGAGCAAGAAGTCTCCAAATATTTGGAAACTAAAGAAATGACACTCTTCTAAATAACACATGGATCAAAGAAAAAATTAAAAATGAAATTATAACATGTATAAAACTGAATGAAAATGAAAACACAGCATTTTCATTTGCAGAGGGGGAAATATATGGAACAAAACACTAAAAACGTTAACAAGCCGAAGCAACTAGAACCTGTGCTCCGCAATAAGAGAAACCACTGCAATGAGAAGCCCACGCACCGCAATGAAGAGTAGCTCCTGCTCACTGCAACCAGAGAAAGCCCTGGCACAGCAACGAAGGCTCCACACAGTTAAAAACACAACAAAATAAAACCAATGTTATCAAATCAGTGACCTCAGCTTGTCCTTAAAGAAACTAGGAAAAAAAAAAAAAGAAGAGCAAATTATATGCAAAGCAAATAGTTTGTTCCAAAAGCGTAAGGTTGGCTTAACATTCACTGCTGAGAAAAATTAGACCTAAATAAATGGAGAGATATGCTATGATCAGGGGTCAGAAGAGTCAATAGTGTTAAGATTTCAATTCTCCCCAAACTGATATACAAATTCAATACATTCCCAGTCAAAATACCAGTAGGCATTTTCCCCCCAATAGAATTTGACAGATTGATTCTAAATTTCCTATGGAAAAGCAAGGGAGAAAGTAGTATGAACAAAGACAATTTTTAGGTTACGAATGTTTAAGTATTGAGAGAAATGCCCAAGAAGAGGATAAAAAGTTAAAAGGCCGATGTGAGAGAAGTTGGGCACAACTGAAAAACTACGAAGTTTAGGAACTAAAACTATATGATTTCAAGAATTATGAAACTTCAGTAATCAAGACACTGTGGTAGTGACATAAAGATACTTAAATAGTAAAGAGAACAGACTGGAGACTGTTAACCCACACATATATGGTCAATTGACTTTCAATAAAGGTGCAAATGCAATTTAATGGAGAAAGAGTAGTCTTTTCAACAAACAGAGCTAGAATAATTGTTTTTAAAAAAGAACTTAGATCCATATCTGATATGATATACGAATATTAAAACAAAATGGATCATAGACCTAAATGTAAAATCTAACAGTATAAAACTCCTAGAAAAACACAAAAGAAAAAATGTACTGTCTTTGGATTTCTCTTGGCCAATAAACCCCTCTTATATGAAGTGTTTAGGGGAAAGAAAAGGAGCTAGAAGTCAATTCACACACAATCACATTTCTTCTTGTAAATAACTATTTGATAAAAGCTCAGTAGAAAACAAAACAAAACAAAAAAGAAAACAAATGAAAGCTATTGACTAAAATTAGATATCAATATTAGCTATAGAATAATTTTTTTATCACAGTCACTCAACAACACATGTGATTCATTTCTTAAAAAGCTTGATTAACTATGATATGAAATTGAAAGCGATTAATATAGAACTGGAGCTTGTGGGGACTTTCCTGGTGATACAGTGGACAAGAATCCACCTGCCAATGCAAGGGACACGGGTTTGATCCCTGGTCTGGGAGATTCCACTTGCTGCAGAGCAACTAAGCCCATGTGCCACAGTTGCTGAGCCCGAGTTCTAGAGCCCATGAGCTGCAACTAACGTGCCCTTGTGCCATAGTTACTGAAAATCTGTGCTGCAAACACTGACGCCCCTGCACCTAGAGCCTGTGCTCTGCAACAAGAGAGGCTACCACAATGAGAAGCCTGTGCACTGAAATGAAGAGTAGCCCCCTCTCACTGCAACTAGAGAGCCTGCATGCAGAAATGAAGACCTAGCACAACTAAAAATAATGAATAAATAAATCGTTAAAAAAAAAAAAAAAGAATTGGAGCTTGTTATCCAGAGTCTGGATCTACGTGAGTGATCACACCATTGTGATTATCTGGGTCGTGAAGATCTTTTTTGTACAGTTCTTCTGTGTATTCTTGCCACCTCTTCTTAATATCTTTTGCTTCTGTCAGGTCCATACCATTTCTGTCTTTTATTGAGCCCATCTTTGCATGAAATGTTCCCTTGATATCTCTAATTTTCTTAAAGAGATCTCTAGTCTTTCCTAATCTATTGTTTTCCTCTACTTCTTTGCACTGATCTCTGAGGAAGGCTTTCTTATCTCTCCTTGCAATTCTTTGAAACTCTGCATTCAAATGGGTATATCTTTCCTTGTCTCCTTTGCTGTTCGCTTCTCTTCTTTTCACAGCTATTTGTAAGGCTTCCTCAGACAGCCATTTTGCTTTTTTGCATTTCTTTTTCTTGGAGATGGTCTTGCTCCCTGTCTCCTGTACAATGTCAGGAACCTCCATCCATAGTTCATTAGGCACTCTGTCTATCAGATCTAGTCCCTTAAATCTATTTCTCACTTCCACATAAGGGATGTGATTTAGGTCATACCTGAAAGGTCTAGTGGATTTCTCCACTTTCTTCAATTTCAGTCTGAATTTGGCAATAAGGAGTTCATGACCTGAGCCACAGTCAGCTCCTGGTCTTGTTTTTGCTGACTGTATAGAGCTTCTCCATCTTTGGCTGCAAAGAGCATAATCAATCTGATTTCGGTGTCGACCATCTGGTGATGTCCATGTGTAGAGTCTTCTCTTGTGTTGTTGGAAGAGAGTGTTTGCTATGACCAGTGTGTTCTCTTGGCAAAACTCTACTAGCCTTTGCCTTGCTTCATTCTGTACTCCAAGGCCAAATTTGCCTGTTCCTCCAGGTGTTTCTTGACTTCCTACTTTTACATTCTAGTTCCCTATAATGAAAAGGACATCTTTTTTGGGTGTTAGTTCTAAAAGGTCTTGTAGGTCTTCATAGAACCGTTCAACTTCAGCTTCTTCAATTTTACTGGTCGGGGCATAGACTTGGATTACCGTGATATTGAATGGTTTGCCTTGAAAATGAACACAGATCATTCTGTCGTTTTTGAGACTGCATCCAAGTACTGCATTTCAGACTCTTTTGTTGACTATCATGGCTACTCCATTTCTTGGAAGGGATTCCTGCCCACAGTAGTAGATATAATGGGCATCTGAGTTAAATTCACCCATTCCAGTCCATTTTAGTTCGCTGATTCCTAGAATGTTGACATTCACTCTTTCCATCTCCTGTTTGACCACTTCCAATTTGCCTTGATTCATGGACCTAACATTCCAGGTTCCTATGCAATATTGCTCTTTACAGCATCACACCTTGCTTCTATCACCAGTCCCATCCACAACTGGGTGTTGTTTTTGCTTTGGCTCTATCCCTTCATTCTTTCTGGAGTTATTTCTCCACTGATCTCCAGTAGCATGTTGGGCACCTACTGACCTGGGGAGTTCATCTTTCAGTGTCCTATCTTTTTGCCGTTTTATACTGTTCATGGGGTTCTCAAGGCAAGAATACTGAAGTGGTTTGCTATTCCCTTCTCTAGTGGACCATATTCTGTCATATCTTCATGACCCAGATAATTACAATGGTGTGATCACTCACCTAGAGCCAGACATCCTGGAATGTGAAGTCAAGTGGGCCTTAGGCAGTATCACTATGAACAAAGCTAGTGGAGGTGATGGAATTCCAGATGAGCTATTTCAAATCCTAAAAGATGATGCTATGAAAGCACTGCACTCAATATGTCAGCAAATTTGGAAAACTCAGCAGTAGCCACAGGACTGGAAAAGGTCAGTTTTCATTCCAATCCCAAAGAAAGGCAATGCCAAAGAATGCTCAAACTACCGCACAATTGCACTCATCTCACATGCTAGTAAAGTAATGCTCCAAATTCTCCAAGCCAGGCTTCAGCAATACGTGAACCATGAACTTCCAGATGTTCAAGCTGGTTTTAGAAAAGGCAGAGGAACCAGAGATCAAATTGCCAACATCCACTGGACCATCAAAAAAGCAAGAGAATTCCAGAAAAAGATCTATTTCTGCTTTATTGACTAAGCCAAAGCCTTTGACTGTGGGGATCACAATAAACTGTGGAAAATTCTTCAAGTGATGGGAATACCAGACCACCTGACCTGCCTCCTGAGAAACCTGTGTGCAGATCAGGAAGCAACAGTTAGAACTGGACATGGAACAACAGACTGGTTCTAAACAGGAAAAGGAGTATGTCAAGGCTGTATAATTGTCACCCTGCTTATTTAACTTCTGTGCAGAGTACATCATGAGAAATGCTGGGCTGGAGGAAGCACAAGCTGGAATCAACTGCCAGGAGAAATATCAATAACCTCAGATATGCAGATGACACCACCCTTACGGCAGAAAGTGAAGAAGAACTAAAGAACCTCTTGATGAAAGTGAAAGAGGAGAGTGAAAAAGTTGGCTTAAAGCTCAATATTAAGGAAACAAAGATCATGGCATCCAGTCCCATTACTTCATGGCAATTAGATGAGGAAGCAGTGGAAACAGTGACAGACTTTATTTTTGGGGGCTCCAAAATCACTGCAGATGATGATTGCAGCCATGAAATTAAAAGAGGCTTACTCCTTGGAAGAAAAGTTATGACCAACCTAGACAGCATATTAAAAAGCAGAGACATTACTTTGTCAACAATGGTCTGTCCAGTTAAGGCTATGTCTTTTCCAGTAGTTGTGTATAGATGTGAGAGTTGGACTATAAAGAAAGATGAGCACCGAAGAATTGATGCTTTTGAACTGTGGTGTTGGAGAAGACTCTTGAGAGTCCCTTGGACTGCAAGGAGATCCAACCAGTCCATCCTAAAGGAAATCAGTCCTGGGTGTTCATTGGAAAGGACTGATGCTGAAGCTGAAACTCCAATACTTTAGCCACCTGATGTGAAGAACTGACTCAATTGAAAAGACCCTGATGCTGGGAAAGATTGAGAGCAGGAGGAGAAGGGGATGACAGAGGATGAGATGGTTGGATGGCATCACCAACTCGATGGACATGAGTTTGGGTAAACTCCGGGAGTTGGTGATGCACAGGTAGACCTGGCGTGCTGCAGTTCATGGGGTCGCAGAGTCGGATATGACTGAGCAACTGAACTGTACTGACTGATCCACAGTCAGAGGAAATTGTCATTTGGAATCAAAGTTATCTAAGTCAAATATTATGAAAACAAAGTGAGTCTTTGAAAAAAAAAAAAAAGTAGCTGCTCAGGGAAAGGTTAAAAAGAAAGTTGCAATCCAAAACTTTTCATTTACTACTTACCTCTCTGGCTCGCTGGAGCTGTGCTTGCTCAATCCTACTGATGACATCCTGAACTGCAAATGGAATCTCAATATTAGGAACCTCTGATCTTTCTAGGACAGCTTTGTACATTTTGGTGAAATCGAAAATTTCTTTTTCTGCTTCATTTTCGTTTTTCTCAGTTGACATTTTGATAAATGTTTTGGAAAGTAGAGTGATTTTCTTTTATTTCTTCGTTTTTTACAAAATATAGGCAAATGCTTTTAAGCCATCCACAAGGAAGCTAGAAGTGGCTTTTCTTGCTCCCAGAGATTGTGGAGTACCCTGATCCTACCCATGGTGTTCCGGTCCTGGTGATGTCATATTAGATCCATTGTGACATTATCATTGACTCAAACACTTAAAGAGTGCTTACTGTATGCAGAGAATTAGGCATTCTATATGCTGTGATGGTAGCGGGTGAAGGGGGGAGGGTGGGTAGGAAAGAATAGACAACAGGAACTATAAAAGAAATAACGATATAGCATTGCTTAAATGAGCTTAAAAATCTAGGTGTTAGAATTCAGGATCCAGTATATCAATTCTAACTCCTGGTTCTTCTCTCTTCCTGAGGTTTTGCTTAAGAATGTTTAAGCTTGTAATGGAATAATTGCATTACAACTTCCTCAGCTGCCTCTCAACTTTTCCTAGACTTGTAGTAACTTGGAAGATAGTATTTGGATGAAGATTACAATCTTTGCACTGCCTAGTGGCTCATTTATTCAAGGAGCCTGACTGAAGAAGGCTTTGAAGTTTCATAGTTGGCTGAGAAATTGAAGGGTATGCTTAGAGGCTGCTTTCTAACTGAAAAAATCACTTTGGGCAGCTCCTTTGTAGAGGAGGTGAAAATATTTTGGACACTGGAACAATTAAAGGACAGATGGTTTTATTGGTGGTGTAGATTATTTTTTAATTTAAAAAAGTACAAAAAAGTACAGAAAATAATATAACAAATAGCCGTGTGCCTATCACCTAGAATGAACAGATATTAACATTTTGTCATATTTGCTGCAGATATTTTTAATAAAGCATTAGAGATAAAGTTTGTTATTCTCTCTAGATTCCTTCCTTCCCCTTTACCCATTTTTAGAGGGCAATAACAAGCATAAATCTGATGTATTTAGGGCCATAACAAGCATAAATCTGATGTATTTATGTCTAGTCTATGTTTATATAGTTTTATTGTAGGTGTGTTCCTAAACTATGTAAAATCTACATATGTAAAACTATGTAGGTTTTAGATTTTATACAAATTGTAGATGTATACCAATTTCTCTATGAGAACTATGAGTACTTTATGAGTGCTTGTTGAAAAACTTGTAAATTTAAATAATTTGTTTCAGTCCTTTGGAGAAAGGGATACAGGAGATCATAATGTAATTGTCTTTTAAAAGTATCAAGCAATATATAAATATTTTCCCTTCTCTTTAAGACCCTGTTGTCTAAGTTATCCCTCCCCTGTGGTCCCAAATCATCTTGTAAACTTCGTATTATAATACTTATTGAAGTGTAACTATTATTTGTTTCTATCCACTAGTTGTTGAACTTCTCAAAACCAGATGCTGTACCTTAGGTCTCTTTTTTTCCTTTTTTGGCTGTGCTAGCTCTTCTATGCAGCATGCAGATTTTTGTTGCAGAGCACTGGCTCTAGTGCACACGGGCCTCAATAGTTGCAGCCTACAGGCTTAGTTGCCCTGTGCCATGTGGGATTCTATTTCCAATCAGGGATGGAACCTGTGTCCTCTGCATTGGAAGGTGGATTCCTAACCACTGGACCACCAGGGAAGTCCCTGTACTTTAGGTTTATCTAACGTTTGGCATACTCTTTTTCAGTACTTCCATGGAAATTGTCTAAAATATTTGGGCATTCATTATAGTTTAAAATTCCTTCCCTGGTGGTCCAGTGGCTGAGACTCCGTGTTCCCAATGCAGGGGGCTCGGGTTAGATCCCTGGTCAGGGAACTAGATCCTACATGCTGCTACTAGGAGTCCGCACGCCTCCACTAAGACCAAGTGCAACTAAATAAGTAAGTAAGTAAGTAGATAAATAAATATTAAAACTCCTTTCCTTGTGGAAACTTCTCTGAGTCCGGAACATTTTCTTTTATTGTTAAGATTATACCCTCCTCCCCCTCCCCATGAGATATCACTCCCTCCTTTCCTATAAGTCACAATTAAGTCTATTTATTCAAGGGAGTTTATAATGTTTTCTGAAAGGGCCACAATTAAGGAGAATTATTTGTTTTTAGAAATGTGAGGTTTCATTAAAATATCCATCATTACCCAATATTCCTTGACATTATCAATTAATCTATTAAATTACTTTGTTGATAATATTATTAAATTATGAGGTCCTTTAATAACCTAATTCCTCTTGATTCCTTTACATTGCTTACCCTAGTAGGCATTCACAAAGTGGCCTACATGCTGGTCAACTAAACTAATTTAGTATTATTGTGCTTTCTCTCTCCCTCATATTTTTTATGCAGCATGGAATTCATCAGCAACTAGCAATGAAGGCTTTTTAAAACAAATTAAAAAAAAAATCTCTTCAATTTGACGAGCATTTGTTGAGATACGACTCTGTGGCTACCATTATCCTAGACTATTAAGAATATATGATAGGGTACCCGTGAAGAAACTGAAAAACAACAAGAAAAGAAAAGAGAATTTAAGTTAGAATATAATATTCAAGTGCTAAACAAGGGACATGAAGAAGAGATCTGTGAGGAACGGAGTCCTTGGGAAAACCTTATGGAGAGAGAAGGTTGATTGACAAATGAAGGCATTCCAGATAAGGAAGATACCTTGAGCCATGGCTTTGGAGGTGAGTGCTGAGTTTGTACTTCAGGGGGAAAGTAACTGGTTTAATTGAAGTGAAGTAATCTTGAATTTAGACTTCCCTATCTGCCTGCAATGCAGGAGACCAGGATTCAATCCTTGTGTTGGGAAGATCCCCTGGAGAAAGAAATGGCAACCAACTCCAGTATTCTTGCCTGGGAAATCCAATGGACAGAGGAATCTGGTGGGATACGGTCCATAGAGTCACACAGAGGCCAACACAACTGAAGCGACTTAGCAGGCATACACACAAGGGAGATTACATGGGATATAATAACAGTTTGGTGAAAATGAAACCTTCAATTTAGGAAGATTTTTTGAAATAATGTAGTAGAAAAAATTTATTGAAAAATCAAGACATGATTATTTCAAACGACAAATGTCTGAGTTAAGATATAGAAGTGGGACTGTTGAGGGAGGGATAAATCCTAGTAAGTGTGGCTAAAGATGATAAAGAATTGGGATCACCTCACAGATAATTATAAAGATTAATTAAAAAAATTTTTTTATTGTATTTCATTTGAATTGATGGCAGGACATCAATGAAGAGGCTATCCAGATTAAGTATTAATATTACCAAATAACATACTGAGCAAAGATGTGGGTACCTGATTCAAGAGAACGTGGGGCAAAGTTCTTTGAATGTGTGTCTTAGGGAAACCCGCTCTCCCAGTGTTAGCCGCTCAGTCGTACCCGACTCTTTGCGACCTCATACTGTAGCCCACCAGGCTCCTCTGTCCATGAGATTTTCCAGGCAAGGATACTGGAATGGGTTGCCATTTCCTTCTCCAGGGGATCTTCCCAACCCAGGGATTGAACCCAGGTCTCCTGCACTGCAGGCAGATTCTTTACCAACTGAACTACAAGGGAAGCCCTAGAGGGCTCCTTCAACAGTAAAATGGGGCTAACAGTATTATTGCGTTGAATTGTTTAGATTAATTCACATATAATAGTTAGAATAGTGCCAGGCCTTTAATGTGAACGGGTTGCTGTTAATATGTTTACCATTACTGCTGCTTTTTTCCCCTTCTCTTTTTTTCCTGCGAGTCATCGCCTTTTCAGTAGGGCCGGGCATTTTTCAGTACACTTTGCACAGTCTCGGCTACGACTGAAGTGACTTAGCATAGCATAGCATAGGTCTTGGGCCATGAGAAACTGCGGAGTTATTACGGTAACTCTCCAATGGGCCAGGGATAAAATGTGCCCGTAAAATTTTTCCACACCCCCGTGGCACAGAATGGTGCATTCCTCTGATAGATTGCACCCCTCCCCACCCCCATGTCAGATAATAGTACAGTCCAAACTGCGGCTGGAAAAGGTAGTGCAAAAGTTGAGCGCGCCGAGGATTTTCTCTTCTCCCGGAAGCAATTGTTCTCTAGAGCCGGAAACAGTTGCTGTTTCAAGGGAGGTGGGACAGGGCGAGTCAGGGCGCAGCGGCTGACGGCGGGGGAGGAGCCGGGTCCGCTGCCGGGTGGAGGGGCCAGGCGAGTGTCCTTATCCTAGCGATTGGGGCTCGGGCCTGTAAGCCAGTTGGAGTCGCGTCGGCGAGAACGATTGGGCCGAGCGGAGGAAGACATGTTGCTCTTCGTGGAGGTGAGTGGACTTGGGAACCTCATCGTGCTCTGAGGAGAGCTGGAGTGTGGAGGCGCCGGCCGGTCCCAGCGCCATGTGACTTTCCAGGCCGTACACGGCGCGGAGCCGGCAGACAGGCTGACACAGCACCTGGGCCGTGCAGGCCCGCGGCTCCGCGCTGCGCGCTTGCCGCACTTTAGGAGGCTGTGAGAGGGGCGAGTGCCTTGGTTGGGAAGAACCTTAGGTGGAGAATCGAGGCTTGTCTGGTGCGGCGTGAGGATCGGAGGAAGGGGAAAGCGTCCCATATGGACCTCCTAAAGGAGGCGAGCTGGGGGTGGGGGGGCTGAGGGCGGAGTCTGGGGAGAGAAGGGTAATCAGGTGGGCGCGTTCCGGGTGAAGCGAGGCCTCGCGCGGCCCTCTGGGAGCAGGCGAGCAACATGTGGGGCCGCCGAGGGAGGAAGGTGAAATTCCGTCTAAGTGTTCGGGAAAGAAAGTTGAAAGCTTCTTTCTAGCAGTCCCCACCAGATTTTGTTTGGTCCCCATCCCTCGTCTCTGGAACGTTCTGTGGGTGGAAAGCGAGTTACTGTGAACGGAGGAGAAAGCCTGTAGGATTTGGAAGCCTTGAAAGGCACCGCTTTGACCTTTTGTAAAAGTTAACTCAGGCAGCGACTCCGTGATGAGGGACCGGTTTTATGAACGGATAAGAGCCTTTTACAGGAAAAATTCCAAGAACGAGCGAAACCTAGTTCGGGCAAAGCTTTTTTTTTTTTTTGTATTGTTATTTAACAATTTGTTGTTCAGTCGCAAAGTCGTGTCAGACTTTTTGCGACCCTATGGACTGCAGCACTTCTATTACTTTAACCGGAACATCTGTTGTTGGCCTATTTCAGTTTTAAAGGTAGAGGATACCTGTTTTACATAAATACAAGGTTCGGTTTCTCTTATTTCTGTCTTTCTCTTGTGTGCAATGAGCATCAGCTGACTGCCTGGCTAATGCTTTGAGTAGATTCCAGATCGTATTGTTCTAGCATTGTGAAAACGTCACACCAGCAAAGCTGCAACCTCGCAACTTGGCACTTGTTAACTATGCCCATAAAAAGAATCTTTTCAATGAAAGAAGGAATTTACAGGTTGTAGAATGGGTCGGGAACCAGGGCCAGTCTGTGGCGGGTTTCATTCAGAGTAAGGGAGGAATCTTAGTCCATAATATTCCAACATAAATAACGTGCTTCTACGGTTTTGTTTTTTAATCGACTGTGTAGCTGATAATTGGATATTAAAGAGGCAGCTACCTTTTAGAACATTTCAACATTGATACATTCACTGGAACATTCCAAGTACATCATGAAGAGATTTTAAGTTATTGAGTCTGTTTTGTTTTTCTAATCCTCACTGATTTCCTTGGGCAGAATAAGAAATCAGATATGATTTTAAACAGCCCCAGTTTGTATTAGGAATGTTATGCCAAGCAAATACTGCGGGTTTTAAGTGTATGTGTTTTACCCGGCAAAAGACTGTGAAGTTTCAGTTATATCAAGATGAATTCCAAAACAAACTTTTGAGTTCCAAATTGATCGCTTTGGCTTTGTTAAAACGTGAACGTTAATAATAGCTCCATTTATTGACAGCTTAAGCTGAACCTCTCTTATTTCTAAAACAACATTACAGTGTTCTACAGATGAGAAAACTGAGGTGAGAGGTTAAATAACTTAGTACACCTAAAATAGTGGAGCTGGGATTTAGATACAGGTCATTCTGATGCCAGATCATGACTCACTTAATGTTATGTATAACTAATATTTCCATTAATCATTTTCTTTGTAAATCAGTATTTGGCTTTTAGTTTTTTGTCATTGTTTCGTTTCTTTGTTTTTACATATAATGAGTTTTCCTGAAAATTAACAATGGCACTAAATATTTGAGCCTAATTACATGGTATTAAAATCAGTAAAATATAACACACTGGCGTTTTGGCATTTTGTTAACTAAATATTCAGTCCCTGTAACCTCATGATGTAGGAATTATTCTAAATGAGGGAACTAAAGCTCCGAAGTTTGATGTCCAAGGTCATTCAGGTGTAAATAATGTGAGGACTAAAGTCTGAAGTCTGACTTCTAGAACACAAGTCACTGATTCCAAAACTTACTTTTGCACTTACTTTCCAGTGACCCGAGGGTTCCTAATCTGGGTCCCTAAACACAGAACTTGGTTGAGGGAAAAAAATAATTACCTATTTATTTTCACTAGCTACTAATTGAAATCTAGGATTGAAAAAAATTAAAAATTATTGACATTTCAAATGGATGCACTGAGAGAAATGTTTTCATATTACAGTTTTTGCAGATATCATGAAATATTTATGTGTGTTGCTCCTTGTTAAATGTAAGAAAGTCTTGTTTAATTCATTAGTGAAGAAGCACATTTATTACTAAAATAGACATTTTAAAATATTTTGGTAACTATAATTTATTTTGTGGTTCTGCACATTTCATATACTTAAAAATATTCTGAGAAGAGATTCATAGGTTAATTGGACTACTGAAAAGGTCCAAGGAGATTAATAACCACTTGACTATAAACTAAGTTGCTTTGAATAGGAGTTCTCTAATGTAGGATCGATGAGTCCTCTGCAGTTGTGTTCAAAATCTTTTATTTGCATGCATTTTTCTGGAGAGACCCTAGCTTAATTATTTTATAACTGGAATCAGTGGGATAGAGGATGTTAATGATAATACTAGAATAATAGTGGTGTACACATAAATTGTGCTTACTGTGTGTCAGGCCTCTTAAGTCTTGCTACATGTATACATTTATATACATCAACTCAAACCTACCTGTGAGGTAGGTAGCATTATTATCTCCATTTTAGAGATAAACTAAGTCACAGAAAATTAAAGAAACTTGCTCAAGATCATGCAGCCAGTGAGTAGAGCTGGAGTTAGAACTCTGAACTGCAGTATGTGCTGTGCTGTGCTTAGTCGCTCAGTCGTGTCCAGCTGTTTGCGATGTTATGAACTGTAGCCTGACAGGCTCCTCTGTCCATAGGGATTCTCCAGGCAAGAATATAGAGTGGGTTGCCATGGCCTCTTCAAATTGCAGTTTACTGCAGTAGAAATCTATAGGCAGACAAGGAATCCTATTTTAAATAATACTTAAGATGTAACTTTTTAAAAACTTGATCTTGCAGACAAAGGGCTATACAGACTTCAGTAGTTTATTGTTTTTTATCTCACCTCTGTTCTGAAGTAGACACATACAGTGTCTGTCTTTGGGTAGAGGTAAAAACTTTTGGGTAATATACCAAATTGTCAAACGTCCTCCAACATGCTGCTGCTGCTGCTAAGTTGCTTCAGTCGTGTCCGACTCTGGGCGACCCCTTAGACGGCAGCCCACCAGGCTTCTCCGCCCCTGGGATTCTCCAGGCAAGAACACTGGAGTGGGTTGCCATTTCCTTCTCCAATGCATGAAAGTGAAAAGTGAAAGTGAAGTCTCTCAGTCGTCTCCGACTCTTAGCGACCCCATGGACTGTAGCCCACCAGGCTCCTCCATCCATGGGATTTTCCAGGCAAGAGTACTGGAGTGGGGTGCCATTGCTTTCTCCAGTGCACCAAAATACTTGGTTACAAAAATTCCAAAAGTTTGAAATGGCAAAGTGCAGTGTTCTTCTGGTGATTATTGAGTTATTTAATTTTTGAGCACTGAGGAGACACTTTGCAGTTATTTTCATATTTTTATGGTTTGCTAACGTTTTATTCACTTTTCAGATCATTTCCCCCCTCCAATATTTCCAGCCAATTATGTATGCTCTAGTTGTTTGACAGTGTTTTAATTGGATTTCTGTCTCTGAGTTTTTCCCGAAAAATGAATACTCAAGGATGTTTAATACTCTCACATGATTTTTAAAAAATAATTTTAATTATGGAAAGTACACATAAAATGTATCATCTTCGCCATTTTTAATATACAGTTTAAATATTTACATTGTTGTGCAACCACTACCACCATCCCTATCCAGAAGCTTCATCTTGCAAGACTGAAACTCTGTACACATTAAGCAGTAAATCCCTGTTCTCCCTTCCCCCAGATCTTACACAATTTTAAAAAGCATTTTATTTATTTATTTCTGGATCTTCATTGCTGTGCAGGCTTTCTGTAGTTGTGATGAGTGGGGGCTACTTTCTGGTTGCGGTGCATGGACTTTCATTGTGGTGTTTTCTCCTGTCGAGCACAGGCTGCAGCTCTCACAGGCTCAGTAGTTGTGGCGCACCGGCTTACTTGCTCCGCAGCACGTGGAATCTTCTGCACCAGGGGTCGAGCCTGTGTCCCCTATATTGGCAGGCAGATTCTTAACCACTGGACCACCAGGGGATGTCCCTTTCACATTTTTAAAAATAACTTATCGGACTTGTAAATTTTTCTGCTTTTTTAGGTGATAACATTTTAAGTTTTAGATTAGCCTTAGAATCTGAAATAAGTGACGTTTGCCTTAATGATAAAAATTGATATTTTATATTACAGTAATTATGAATAGTTTTGTGTCTTTTGCCCTCAGTGCAGTACTCAGTTTTTCCCTGTTAGCTTAAATATGTTTGTATTTATAAAAAGTTCTTACATATCACCGACTGAAAATGCTTTTTCAAAAATGACTGAAAAAAAGAAAATGTCTACACAAATTGTGAACTGATTGCCAGGAAGTAATAAATAAGTAAATGGCTGAGAAGTTTTTGAACAATTTGATTTTGGAATATTTATTGGAAAATTCTGGATGCAGAATTTTTAAATGGATAGACATTTTCAAAGGAATATGTTCAGATGTAACGGATTGAAAATGAAGTAGAAATTATTTTCTGTTTTCATAGTGTGAAAAGTGGAATAGCATGCTCAGAAGTGAATATAAAGATGTAGAAGTGCCTCTAGATGCCTCAAATTACATGTGAAAAACTAGAAATGAGAAATATTGGTATTCAACTATTTTCTATCTGGTTGGATTTGTTCAGCCTGTCTCTCTGCTCCATATTACTTTCCAGCTGATGGAAATGATCCTGAGTACTAGACATGAATGTTTCACATCTATAATTTTGGTCTTTGCATGTGTGCGCGTGTGCTCAATTGCAGTTGTGTCTGTTGTGCCCGTTGTGTCTGACTCTGCAACACCATGGACTGTACCCCGCTAGGTTCCTCTTGTCTGTGGAATTCTTCAGGCAGGAATACTGGAGTGGGTTGCCATTTCCTCCTCCAGAGGATCATTCTGACCCAGGGATCGAACCTGCGTCTCCTGCATTGACAGGCAGATTCTTTATCACTGCGTCATACCTAGGAGCTTAAAAAAAGAGATTTTGACCCTGTGGTTAGAGATGGGGTCTGTGACTGTATTTCAGAGGAGCAGAAAGTAGAGGAAATGGAGAAACTAATGGAGCTGTCATTGTGAAGTCTTAAAAAAGATTTTTTAATTTCCACTTCGAGTATTCTTAAGTGAAATGAAAAATGACTCTAGCTCTGATAGTGCTTATAGCATTTTAATTTATCGTTCCTATATTCTGCGTTTTGCTTAAATTGTGTTTTCTTTAAAGTTCATTCTTGAGGGAGGTTTCCAGTTTCTGTTGTAAACTTTTGCACTCTGATTTTTTGTAAGGGTTTTGGTTTGGAATCCTGGGATCAAATGTTAGCTATGACCTGAGGCAAGTGACAACATTTTTTGAGCAACTTCCTATCTGTAGTTTGAGAGTGATTCTTCTGCTATTTAGGTTGTGTTAATGGTGTTTATGGAGAAGGCAATGGCACCCCACTCCAGTACTCTTGCCTGGAAAATCCTATGGATGGAGGAGCCTGGAAGGCTGCAGTCCATGGGGTCGCTGAGGGTTGGACACGACTGAGCGGCTTCACTTTCATTTTACACTTTCATGCATTGGAGAAGGAAATGGCAACCCACTCCAATGTTCTTGCCTGGAGAATCCCAGGGATGGGGGAGCCTGCTGGGCTGGGGTCTATGGGGTCGCACAGAGTCAGACATGACTGACGTGACTTAGCAGCAGCAGCAGCAGCAATGGTGTTTATGTGATACAGTAAACCTTGTTTGCAATACAGTCTAGGTAAAGTCTTGACAGACATTATCATTTGATCATCACAGCAAGTGTGTCATTATGTAAATTGTCCAGGATATGGCCTTCCAAATGACTGAAATTTTTACTTTCATATATTTGATATTTTTGGGAAATTTATTAAAACTATGTGATAGTAGCACTGTTTATTGCAAAAACTACTGTGTGATAGCACTGATTTAATGGAGTATTACTCAGCCATTAAAAAGAATACATTTGAATCAGTTCTAATGAGGTGGATAAAACTGGAGCCTATTATACAGAGTGAAGTAAGCCAGAAAGAAAAACACCAATATACTAACGCATATATATGGAATTTAGAAAGATGGTAACAATAACCCTGTATGCAAGACAGCAAAAGAGACACAGATGTATAGAACAGTCTTTTGGACTCTGTGGGAGAGGGTGAGGGTGGGATGGTTTGGGAGAATGGCATTGAAACATGTATAATATCATATGTGAAACGTATTGCCAGTCCAGGTTCAATGCATGATACTGGATGCTTGGGGCTGGTGCACTGGGATGACCCAGAGGGATGGGATGGGGAGGGAGGTGGGAGGGGAATTTAGGATAGGGAACACATGTACACCTGTGGCGGATTCATGTCAATGTATGGCAAAACCACTATAATCTTGTAATTAGCCTCCAATTAAAATAAATATTTTTATATTAAAAAAAGAGAGAGAGAGACATATATCTTTGAGTTCTATGTAATCCTAGGCTTGTTACTAATTTTCTCTGATTCTTGGTAAGGCAAAGCAGTTAATTACCTTAAAGTTTTTATACTTTGGTTATACTATTAATTGGGCAAAGAAAAGTTTAAAATGAGGATGAAGACTGCAGTCTGCTAAAATACAGACTCATTTATTTAAAGAATATTTATGGCAATATTTAAATAAATACAGTTGATAAAGTGCAAATAGACACTTTATATTTGCTCTTTTGGGGAAAAAAATTTTTTTTCCAGTGTATAGTGTGTTAGTCGCTCAGTCGTGTCCAACTCTTTGTGACCCCGTGGACTGCAGCCCACCAGGCTCCTCTGTCCATGGAATTCTCCAGGCAAGAATACTGGATTGGGTTGCCATTCCCTTCCCCAGGGGATCTTCCTGACCCAGGGATTGAACTCAGGTCTCCTGCACTGTGGGCAGATTATTTACTGTCTGAACCATCAGGGAAACCCTTCTAATGTATAAGTGTAAGTAAATGTAAGGAAAAGAAATTGGAATATCACATACTCACGCTTCCTGTCTGGTCTATTGCCTTGTCAAGACATTTGAACCAATTTTTAGCTTAGAAAATCTCTCTCTCTCGCTCTCTCTCTCTCTCTCTATATATATATAATCATGACTGGGTCTAAATTAAAGACAGAGGAATACTTTAGATGAATATTACTAGGAGTATGGTATGAGCATAGGCAGAGAGCCAAGGATGTGAAATTAAGTTTTGTTTGGTTTATGTATTATTGAGGAAAGAGAAGAGTATTTTCTGTGTCAGGATGGAAAAGTCAGAAGTAATCCAGGGTTTATGTAGTGTAGATTTGGGCAATATCTTCATACCACTGGATGCTACAAACTACAAAACAAGTAAAATTGGCCATACCTCCCGTTTTGACCTGAACAGTCATAGTGTACACCTGTTTTCTGGAACAGCTGTCCCATTTTATTCTCAAAAATGTCCTGGTTTGTATGATAATTTTTTTCAGAAGAGATTAGAGGCTCACTGTGTGCTTGTTGGCAAGTTTTTTCTCCCATATCATTAAAAAGCCAAGATAGTGTACTAGGTTGGTATCAAAGAGTTTGTTGTTGAAGGCATTGAGAATTACAGTTGAGCTAGCTAAGGGAAATAGGGTTATTCTATTCTTTTGAGTTGGAGGAAGGAAAAAAATAGGAGGGCAGTGACTGAGTAATAATGATAAGATACAGTTACATGAAAGAGTGCATAAAAGAATGGTTAAGAACATGGATTCTGGGGCCAGGCTGCCTGCTCAAGTTAGACAGCTTTCTAGTGTGACCTTGTACACGTTGTTTAACGCATGCTTCTCAGTTTCCTTATCTGTAAATTCACGATAATGTTAAAGTATGAGATAATATCGTACTTATTCTCTATCTCAAAGAGTTGTTAAGAGGATTGACAGTCAAAGTAAAGCACTGAGTGTCTGGTACACAATAAATTTGTGAGTTTTCTTTCACATATTACTTATAAAAGATAAGTCTCATTTCGGTTTCCATAACAGATGGTTTGCTGACTTAACTGTACACACTAGAGATTAAAAGTTATCCTTTTTTGAAAAGGATTATTTTGATATTTGAGTTTTGAGGGTTTTTTGAGCTCATTTGTATAATTAGCTGTTGGCTTTATAAGATGACCAATTTGAAGTAAAATGACTTGGTATTTTGTTGTGGTTCAGTTGCTCAGTTGTGTCTGACTCTTTGCAAACACATGGACTGCAGCACGCCAGGCTTCCCTGTCCTTCGCCATCTCCTGGAGTTTGCTCAAACTCATGTCCATTGAGTTGGTGATGCCATCCAATCATCTTGTCTTCTGTCATCTCTGCTTTCTCCTGCCTTCGATCTTTCCCAGCACCAGGGTCTTTTCTAGTGAGTCAGCTCTTCACATCAGGTAGCCAAAGTATTGGAGTTTCAGCTTCAGCATCAGTCCTTCCAATGAATATTCAGGATTGATTTCCTTTAGGATTGACAGGTTTGATCTCCTTGCAGTCCAAGGGACTCTCAAGAGTCTTCTCCAGCATCACAGTTCAAAGGCATCAGTTCTTTGGCACTCAGCCTTCTTTATAGTCCAACTCTCACATCCATATATGACTACTGGAAAACCCATAGCTTTGACTAGAGGGACCTTTGTTGGCAAAGTAATGTGTCTGCTTTATTTAATATGCTGTGTAGGTTGGTCATAGCTTTTCTTCCAAGGAGTAAGGGTCTTTTAATTTCATGGCTTCAGTCACCATCTGCAGTGATTTTGGAGTCCAAGAAAATAAAGTCTGTCATTGTTTCCATTGTTTCCCCATCTATTTGCCATGAAGTGATGCCATGATCTTCATTTTTTGAATGTTGAGTTTTAAGCCAGCTTTTTCACTCTCCTCTTTCTCTTTCATCAAGAGGCTCTTTAGTTCCTTTTTGCTGTCTGCCATAAGAGTAGTGTCATCTGCCTATCTGAGGTTATTGGTGTTTCTCCTAGCAGTCTTGATTCCAGCTTGTGCTTCATACAGTCCAGCATTTCTCATGATGTACTCTGCATGTGAGTTATATAAGCAGAGTGACAGTGTACAGCATTGACGTACTCCTTTCCTACTGTGGAACCAGTCCACTGTTCCATGTCTGGGTCTGACTGTTGCTTCGTGACCTGCATACAGGTTTCTCAGGAGGCAGGTAAGGTGGTCTAGTATTCCCATCTCTTGAAGAATTTTCCACAGTTTATGTGATCCACACAATCAAAGGCTTTAGCGTAGTCATTGAAGCAGAAGTAGATGTTTTTCTGAAATTCTCTTGCTTTTTCTATGATCCAGAGGATGTTGGCAATTTGATCTTTGGTTTCTCTGCCTTTCCTAAATCCAGCTTGAACATCTGGAAGTTTTTGGTTTACATACTGTTAAAGCCTCGCTTGGAGAATTTTGAGCGTTACTTTCCTAGCATGTGAGATGAGTGCAATTGTGTGGTAGTTTGAACATTCTTTGGCATTGCCTTCTTTATTTTGATGATTATTTAAATGCTAAATACCTATCAATTGGGTTCCTAATCTTTAACAATAAAGTGGTACATTAACCTCAGTAGAACTTTCTTTAGGTAGTCTGTTTGATTATATATTAGAGCAATCCATGACTCCAAAAATTAAGCGGGTAATCTATGGCAGCCTCTTTTTTTTTTTTTTTTAAAGCAATCATCACCTGTCATCTGACTAAAGTAGTGAGAATTTAGGGAACTTATCTTTTCCTCTGATAGTGGAGGACCAGCAGTTATAGCTTTGTTGATGAATAAACTTAAGGTTTTCTTCTGGGTGTGGAATAAGTGAATCCTGATTTTTGACAACTTGGCATATGACTTAGGGTGGTCCAGTTCCCTTGCTGTTCAAAGTGTGAGCCTCAGCAAACTTCTTTACCCAGGACTTGTTAGAATACAAACTCTCTGTCCTATCTCTGAACTGCTGAATCAGAATCTTCCTTTTTCTCAAGATCCCTAGATGATTCTTACAAGCACTACAGTTTAAGAAACTCTCATGTAGCATATAAATTTTATTGTTGATCTCCTGTTCAGGGTGCTAGAGAAGAGTAAACCATAGATGAGGTCACTGCCATTGTGGAGCTTGCAGACGAAATAATTCAAGTTAGAATAAGTGCTTTGTTATAAGGGGTAAATTTTATTGCGCAGACTACCATTTTTCTTTTTTTTCAAACTGGAAGTTAGTTATTCCATGGCCCTAAGATACAGATCATTGCAGAGCTCAATTGACTTCTGCCCTGAGTACTCTAGTTCTTAATCTGGTAGCTCTTTTTCTGTATCCATTTCTTCTGTATTGTTACCCACTCTTAACTTGCCTTTGGGCCAGGGACTGTTTGACTTGGTAAGGAGATGTGCAGTATTCCTTGATTAGTGTAACTGTTTGTCTTAAAGTTTTCTCTGAGGCACTGTAGTATAGAGGCTAAGAGCCACCTTGGTGTAGTGGCACTCTCCGGACAGCCTAGGTTCACATTCTGGCTCTGTCTTTATTAGCTATATAACCCTGGGTGGATTCAGATCAGGTCAGATCAGTCGCTCAGTCGTGTCCAACTCTTTGCGACCCCATGAATTGCAGCACGCCAGGCCTCCCTTACATTTAGGTAAAGTTTTTCTGTATCTGCAAAATGTAGATGATAAAATTTAATGTAGTTGTTATGAAGATGAATTCAGTGTTTCATAAAGGCTAACTATCCTTCCTTGTGAGAAGGGTGAAAATTCCCCAGTTTTCATTTTTATTTTTTATAAAATGCCCTAAGCTTATTCTAATAGGACTTTGAAGTTCATGCTGGATGAAATGACAGGTGTTTGTTTTGTCTTTTTTTTTTTTTTGGTCACCTGTGCAGCTTGTAGGATCTTAGTTCCCTGACTAGCGATTGAACCCATCCGCCTAGCTGTGGAAGCACAGACTTGTAACTGCTGGAATTCTCTTTTTTTAAATGTACTTGTAGTTTTGTGGTCCTCTCAATACTGGAGATGTAAAAATTAAACCTAGGTGATTGATCTGCCATGAGGCAAATAAGTTTAATCATTCTATTTACTTTATTTCTGTTTTTCAGCATTTGTAGGGTTAAGTGGCATGGGATTTCTGTTTCTGATAGTAAATAGGTAAGTAAAACAAATCTATGTTTTGACCAAACATATGTGGTCAAATCTGTGTATGACCACGGAGATGGTTTTGCCGTATTTATGGTGATTTTTTTCCTAACTCTTGGTTCTATTACCTTAAAACTGCTTTCTTCTGACCAGAGGGTATCATTTTGCCAAGAATGTTTCCCTTTTTCTTTTCATTTGTATCTTTCCCTAGATAGGAACTAGCATAAGATGGGTCAGTGATGAAGACTGCTTTTGGCTTATTCAGTAATGACATGTATTGCTTAGAAATAGAGGTGTTGATCTGTTAGTTTTACAAACTGACAGTTTGAATATTTTGTGGTGGTTTGTGAGTATGTGTGTGCTTATGTGCTGCATATATGTATGTTGGCAGATAGTTTCAGCATGCAATTAGATAATTTACATCCTTTAATAGATGTTTTATATAACTGTGTAGCCTCACAGGCTTATTTCTAGTTCTGTGGGAGAGATAAGGATTTTTATGGAGTTCTTTGTTAAACCTTAGTCAAAAGATGAGTCAAAGGTGTGGTTATCTAGAATTTAAATGGAAAAATAAGTCTTTGTTCTTGTTTAACTGATTTGTCAGATTCATTATTGTGTCATTTTAAAGATTATTTGTTATAGAAAGACACATCAACTTGTTTTTTTGATGGACATTGTCAGTTTCCAAATTTTCTTTATGTTGAGTAATTCTATAAAGAACATTCTTGTGTGTGAAGCTCTTAGACTAACATTTACTGTGGTAGCTCATATGGTGAATGTTTTAAAAGTTTTTCACATCAGTATTGACAGAATGCTTTACATAGGTGTTGCAGATATATATTTTTTTAAACTGTGATGCATGGCATGCAGGATCCCCAACCAGGATCAAACTTGCACTTCTGCAGTGGAAGCACACAGGCCTAACCAGTGGACCACCAGGGAGTTCCCTAAAATTCACATTTTGTGATGATTATTCCCGCTTATTTTAGTACACCTTCCGTGTTTGGCAGATCTTTTACTAGTTTGCAGTTAATAGTAACCTTCCAGACCTTTTCTGTTTTTACATACTAATATGCTTATCTGTACAATGATTTTATGTGTTTGTTAATATAAATTTAAAAATGCTTATTGTTTTGCAACTTGAATTTTTTCTTATAGTATTCTGTGTTATGAAATATATTGCGTTTTATTTAACCATTTGTCTAGAAAACCACCATTTAGGTGGTTTTCAGTCTTTCACTAATGGGATCAGTGTTGCAATATACATTCTTATATATGTCTTCTTGTGTACATTAATGGCTTTTTGAGTGTACTGTTAAACTAGGCTGGTGAAAAATATAAATATGCCCAGGTGTACTGCCATCTATATGCCATAGACCTCACACTTTGGTTATTCTTGGCACCATTAGCAAGGGAAACATCAGATTTATGGGTAGTATATTGCTGAAAGGCATCTAGATAATTATTTTGAGTGATTATTAAATGCTTAATGAACTAGTACATCTCATCAGTAAGTAAAAGGTAAGTTTTTAAAATCATAGTTCCCCAATATTGTGTATTTATTTATAAATAAGTATATATGGGACAATATATTAATATCTTATATGTTAAATATTAGTCTTAATCTCTCTGTCATATTTGGGGTCTCCCAGTTCTTGAATAGCTTTCCATATTTGCAGAAAGGCCTACGTAATGAGTTAGGCCTCTCCAGTGAATGTACTAGTCAAAACTCAAATTCCAGGATTCCCTTATACCTAGATGGATGCAGGCATGTTACTAAGAGCTGCTAGTCAGACCACACCTACAGGTGTCTTCTACTTGAAAAAATATATAGTGCAGGGAAATGAGGGTTCTATTCTTAACTTCCATTTTGTAGTCAGGAGTGGCAGTAGAGGTGGGCAGCTTTAAGTAGAGTTAATAGTTGCAAGGTTGAGTTCCTGATGGAGAAGTAACATTGGTATTGGTAATAATAAAAGTTGTAATGGATTTGACTTTTGGCATTTACCACTTGGTGGTGGCATGGATAGTGATTTCCTCATCAAGCCACTTCAGCAACATTGAGTGAGATTACCTTTGCATCTAATTTTTCAGCCTTTCCAATGACAGTGACACTACCTTTTATTTACTTTGCTGTCTAATTTATCCAGAGTGGATTCTGAATACTAATAAGCACGCACTGTTCGCATTATGCATAGGGGCAAATGTAAAGATGACTTGCTTTCTAAAATTGCTACCTAAAGAAAAATAAAAATGAAATTGCTACCTAGAGGTGTATTTTGTTTGTTTTTGATATTTTTGCCACACCATTCAACTGGTGAGATCCCAGTTCCCTGACTAGGCATTGAACCTGTGCCCCTTGCAGGGGAAGCACAGAGTTCCAACTACTGGACTACCAGGGAATTAGAGATTTTGTTCTTTGTTTTGGCCCTGCTACAAGGCATGTGGGATCTTAGTTCCTGGGCCAGAGATTGAACCTATACTGCTTGCTGTGGAAGAAGTATTCAGTCTTAACTGTCAGGAAGGTTTCATGGAATTATTTTTAATACAGTTTTTGTTTATTTATTATTTATTTATGGCTGTGCTGGACCTTTGTTGCTGCGCGGGCTTTTCTCTAGTTGCGGTGCATTTGCTTCTCCTTGCGGTGGCTCCTCCTGTTGCAGAGCACAGACTCTAGGGCACTCAGACTTCAGTAGCTGTGGCATGTGGGCTCAGTAGTTGTGCCTCTACAGGCTCAGTAGCTGTGGCACATAGGCCTAGTTGCTCTGTGACACGTGGGATATTCCCAGATCAGGGATCGAACCAATGTCTCCTGCATTGGTAGGCGGATTCTTTACCACTGAGCCACCAGGGAAGCCCTCCATAGAGGTTTTTAAAAATTATCTGTGTACCTGTCCTGTTGGGGCTAGCTGGTGGTACTGTAAAGAAATTCATTGTTCTTTTCCCTGAGCTAATTATGATATGAAACAGCTGTCAATTAACATCTCTAGGCTAAGATGTTGCTTGGGTTATTTATATTTGGTGCTACTTCAAAGATCCTTTTGCTCCCTTGCTAGGTTTGACATTTGTTATTGGTTTTGATGTTTATTGTGAAAGCCTTTGTCAGACGTGAAATCATAAGCCAAGAAGCACTCCAATAAAAGGCTTCTATTTTAAACAGGCATATGAGAAAAAGGAAGATTGTATCAACTCTGATTTTCTGTCACATCAGAAGGGTAAATACAGTGTCTAAACATTAATTTCTTTTTTTTGCACCTGTGTCTTTACTATTCCATTCAAATAGACAGTTGAAGGTCTGCTCTCAGCCTGGTTTATTTTAATAGCTGAAATAGTAGAGGATGACCCAGCTTCTACCTTTTTTGATTGAGCCCACTGCCTTGTTGTAAAAAACACTTAATAAACTATTACAGTGGTAACAAATTAGAAGTATGTACAAATAACAAGAGGGAAAGAGAAGTAGTGACCAAGACAGAGTTTGGTGTCCAAGGTTTGCAAAAACTATAAGGAGTTTTGGTAGCGCAGCCATTACATTTTTTAAAACAAGAAAGCTGAGATCAGTGACTGCATAATTACTAGGTGGCAGAGTAAAGATAATTTTTGTCTGTTATACCATAGTTGACTTTTAATTGTTGGAATTCCTCTTCAATTTAGCTGTAAAGTACCAATATTAGTACTTTCTTCTTCTCTCTGTTTTTTTTTTTTTTTAAGATTTATTTTTGGCTGTTCTGAGTCTTGGTTGCTATACACAGGCTTTTTCTAGTTGCGGTGAATGGGGCCTGTTACTCGCTGTGGTGCCAGGGCTTCTCATCGCAGTGGCTTTGGCAGTTGCGGCTTGTAGGCTCTAGACCATGGGCTCAGTAGTTGTGGGACATGGGTTTAGTTGCCCCTTGGCTTGTGGGACCTTCCTGGACTAGGGAATGAACCCAAGTCTCTTGCATTGGCAAATGGATTCTTTACCACTAGCGCCACCTGGGAAGCTCTGAAACTTCAAACTTAATTCTGACCCCGTCTACCCCAAGCCTGCAGGCATGGTTGTGTTATGCTGATGTGTGTGCTCAGTTCTGTCTGACTCTGCAACCCCATGGACTGTAGCCCACCAGGCTCGTCTGTGGGCTTCTCCGGGCAAGAATACTGGAGTGGGTTGCTATTTCCAGTTAGTTTGGCTGCATTGGGTCTTACCTGCGCCACACAGGATCTTTCACTGAAACACACAGCACCCTAAGGGAAAAAACAAGCTTTATCAGAGAAAAAGAAAACTGGTCAGCTTTAGTCTTGGCTCTGGCTTGGTGGAAAGAGGGGTCTTATATTAACCACAAATCCTCTTTGATGCAAGGTGGGGCTGAAATTCCCACTACTTGTTGTTCTCCAAAAACCCATATTGAAAACTTTAAGTCATGGGAACTCCCCCCGTGGTCCAGTGGCTAAGAATCCATGATCCCAGTACAGGGGCCCTGGGTTTGATCCCTGGTCAGGTGACTAGCTTCCACTTGGCACAACTAAGACCCAGCACAGCCAGATAGATAGATTTTAAAGAACAATTTATGTGATACCAGATTGATAGTCTTACTGTGTGGTCATCCAACAGAAAGAAAACAAATCCTCTCCTGAAGAGCACATTTTAAACAACCTTTAAAATTCCCACAAAAAAAGTTTCAAGGAAAACGAGTGTGTGGAACAAAATCATAAAACACATGTCTTAATGAACATGGTTTAGCATTAAAAAAAACAGATCTCAGCAGAAACTCAAACCCTTTGATTTTGGATATTACACGGACTGGAATGATCAGATACAGACTATATAATTAGAATGTTTAAAAGAAGGAAGCTACTGGAAATTCCCTGGTGGTCCAGTGATTAGGACTCTGAGCTTTCACTGCAACAGGCCCGGGTTCAATCTGGTTGTGGTGGGATGGCCAGAAAAAGAAGGAAGGTACTGAAAGGATTGGAGGAGAAGATGGCCACCCACTCCATCATTCTTGTCTGCAAAATTCTGTGGACAGAGGAGATAGCTACAGTCCATGGGATTGCAAAGAATTGGACACAATTGAGCAGCTGAGTGCACACACACACCGAAAGGATGGCCAGAAAACAAAACATTGATCGGATAGATTTGAGGAAAGAACCAAAAGGAACTTCTGAAATGAAAATGTAGAAGGAACTTAGAGACTTACTGTACAAGTTGAATGCATTTTAGAATCAGCTGAAGAGAGAATTGATGAACTGGAAGAAAGATCTCAAATTGCTCAGAATATAATCTCTCAGGAAGACAAAGATGTAGGAAATAAGAAAGAAAGATTGATACAAAGAGAGGTGGGATACAGGATTAGAAGGTATAGAATATTTTATCGGCATTCCAGAGGAAGTAATAGAGAAGTTGGTGGAGAGCAAATTTGAAGAGGTAAATGACTGAACATTGTGCAGAATTGATGAAAGATGCATCAGATTTCAAAGAGTTCAGTGAACTCCAAGTAGAATAATAAAGAATTCCACACTTAGGCTTATGATTGCAAAACACCATTGACAAGGGTTAAGCACCAGAGTTGAAAGAGAGATTAGGAATGACAGCTAGACTAGTGACTGAATTCTAATCCGTCATTAGTGCAAAACAGAAGGCAGTGGGGCAGTGGCTAAGACTCCATGCTCCCAATACAGCAGCCCTGGGTTCGATCCCTAGTCTTTAATGTGCGGAAGAGGAATTATGTGCCTAGAGAGATTTCTGTATACAGCAAAAGTAGAAGATAGAAATAAAGGTATTTTTTGAGAAACCACAACTGGAGAGTTTACTAAAAAAAAAAAAAAAGTTCTGAATGATGTTCTTGGGGAAGAAGGAAAATGATCCAGAAGAAACGTCTGAAATGCAAAAAAAGAATGATGATCAAAGATAATTGGTCAAAACTTATAGAAATTTAAATAAACATTGAGTATATGTTACATACATGCAGGCACAAAGGGCACAAAATTATCTTTGATGATAATGCACTAGCAGGGAATTCCCAACTGACATTTATGCTCTGATTTGAAAAATCCTTAATGGATGTAATAAATCTTTTTTAGTTTCATATTTTTTATGACTTAGACTTAAGGCAACATTTTTTTAAAATTATTTTTTAATTGAAGAATAATTGCTTTACAGAATTTTGTTGTTTGCTGTCAGACATCAACAAGGCAACATTTTAGTGAATGCTTTGATTTTTTTTTTTTTTAATTTATTATTTATTTGCTCCAGGTCTTAGTTGAGGCACTTGGGATCTTTGATGCTCACTGCAGCATGTGGGGTCTTTAGTTGTGGCATGTAGAATCTAGCTCCCCAACCACGGATTAAACTCAGGCCCCTGCACTAGGAGCGCAGAGCCTTAACCACCAGAGAAGTCCTGTGAATGATTTATTAATGAAATGCTTTATGAAGGAAAAATACCCCTGACCTAGTTTTTGTAGCAGATCGTATTTCCTCCTAGCCCATGTCCACATGTTTATGTGATTTTTTACAATTGTAATAATCTGTGACTTGTAATCATTGTAGGTTAATACGGACTGCATACTTAATCTCTGTATTTCTTTAGTTGGATATGTTATTTCTCATATGATAGGATAACATGTAAGAGGGAAATATCAGTACTTACGGATTGTCTTAAGAAGTCAGTGAGTTCATAGATGTGTTCAGTATAGCACCTAGCTCAGAGAATTGCTTAACATGTTTGCTTTTGTTACTGTGGTGGAGATGTTTTTTCTATTCCATTGTGTGAAATCACTTTCCATTTTGATATTTTTCACAATTTATCAATACAATATTTGACGTGTCATGGTTTAATAGATAGCAATTTTTTGTGATGTATTAATACCCCCCCTTTAGATTTAATAAATGTGGTAGTGTATCTTTACAGCTTTGTTGAGGTGTTTCTTTTTTATTTATTTATTATTTATTTTATTTATTTTTGACTGTTCTTGAGTTTTCACTGCTGCACAGACTCTGGTTGTGGTGAGAGGAAGCTAGTCTCTAGCTGCAGGGCCCCGGCTTGCTTTGCAGCGCTTGTCGTGTTGCAGAGCACTGGCCTCAGGGCTTGTGGGCTCAGTACTTGCAGCTCCCGTGCTCGAGAGCACAGGCTCAGTAGTCGTGGCCCTTGGGCTTAGTTGCTCCTCAGCGTGGGATCTTCCCAGATCAGGAGTCAAACCTGTGTCTCCTGCCTTGGCAGGCAGATTCTTTACCACTGAACCACCAGGAAAGCTCTGTGGGTTTTTTTTGACTTATCCACATGGCTTGGGGAATGTCAGTTTCCTGACCAGGGATTGAACCTGGGCCCTGGCGGTGAACGAAACGTGCCAAGTCCTAACTACTAGACTGCCAGGGGATTCCCTCTTTATAACTTTGAGTGGTTGTGTAACTCACTTTATCTAGCAAGTGTGTTTTAATTTCCTGTTTTGCTCCTTTGTTTGACTTTGAGTTATTTACATTTCTTGGCTCTTATAAATAATACTAGAATGCGGGAAGCTAAGTTGCACCATTTTATAGTCTTCAGTGTAATAATGAGTTTGAAAATTTTATGCCAAGGTAGGAATTATTTTTAAGTGCTTTGCTAATCTAATAAGCATAAAATGGTACTTTATTTTCCTATTTGTGTGCATTTGTGAGGTTTTTTTAGAATTTTATTTTCCTAGTCTTTATTTTCAGTTTTTTGTTGTTGTTTGTTGCAGTTTTGTGTTATTTTGTAATCAGCCATTCTCCTTGTGATTTGTATTTGCTTCTTTAAAGCTAATTTTCTATGACATAAATTTACATTTATGTAAATAGTTAACTTTGAACATACCTCACAGTTATTTTGATTAATGCATTAGTGTTTGCAAAGTATTCTTTTGAGGGTAAGACAGCCAAATTACTTTTATTCAAAACAAACATGCTTCGTAAAAAAGAATATGGAGTATTTATACGTATCAATTGCTTTTCATTGTTAATATTTAGTTCTTAAAATAAGGAATTCTTTTTTTTTAAGCAGACCACCTTGGGCCTCTTTGTTTGTTTGGCTGCATTGGGTCTTAGCTGCGCCTCGCAAGATCTTTCACTGCATCGCTCAGACTCTAGTTGCGGCTTGTGGGCTCTCAAGTTGTGGCCCGAGGCTTAGTTGCCCCCGAGGCTTAGTTGCCCCACGGCGTGTGGGATTCCAGTTCCCCCATCAGGGATCGAACTCCTGTCCCCTTACATTGCATGGTGGATTCTTAACCATTGGACCACCAGGGAAGTCTCTAAAATAGGGAATTCTTACCTCAATTTATAGTTGAGAAAATTGAGTTAAGAAATTTCCCCACAATCACACGATTGTTAATGTTAGAGGTGGGTTTTGCATATGTGATTCTAGAGCCTCAGCTCTTGCATGTAGTTGTCTATAGTTGTTACCTGTTTTGCTTTACTAAAGCCGCAGCCGTTCTATTAGTTAAGGGTATTTCTAGTGGATACGTGGCTTCTCTACTGTATGTTTTTCATGTACAGGTTTTATTCATGAAATGAATTTTTTACTCTTTCATTGTGTTTATCAAGATTTAAGAGTTTGATTTTTCTGAGAACCATAGCCTTTATTATTTGCCATTTTGGAGGGTAGGGACATAATTGGTATTTTCAGAATTGAGTAAAAGGAGAGGAGGCAAGTATGTATTAATAAATAAATTTTCTTCTGTCAAAATGCTTAACACGAAATTAAATGTTGTTCCCATGGTAGGAAGGCTAGGCTGTCACAAACTCTTCACGGTTCTTTTCTGCCATCAGTCAGAAATTAAGCTATACTTAAAATTCCCAAATCACATTCAGTCCCTTCTGCTCCAAAGGCTAAGTGGTGAGAGGCTACTGCCCTGGTGAATGCAGGAAGAGGGTGTATTGTCTGTAGAGAATTTTTAAATAATAATAAAATTGACTAAAAGCCAGATGCTTATATACAGTTCTAAACAGCGTCAGTGGTAAAATAATGTCCACTAATTCAAGGCCCAGCCCTGTTCCCAAGATGCAAATGAACCTTGACATGGAAAAGGGCATTGTGTCTGGGCATTCTCCTTTTTTCCAGATTGGATTTCAGTTGATACGTGAAAGGAATCCAAAGATATGTGCAAGCTGTGGAGTATAATTAAACGATGTTTCATTGGTTCATACATTCAAGTTATGTTAGCCATGTTAGTTGCAAAGTATGGAAACTCACTCAAAGTAAAAAATCAGTTTATTAGATTCAAGGGTGCAGGGGAATTTCATGGTACATAATTACAGGAAGTACAGTTAGGCCTGTCAGAAGTTGAGTCTTCTCAGCAACTCTTTCTAAGGCTCTTCAATTCTTCTATGCAGAGTTCTGCTTTGGTTGGTTATATTTTGGTGTTGGTGATACTTACAGGCTGTTTCACGCCTCTACCTAAATCGCATGAGTCAAGGTCAGTTGTAAGAACTCTAAGTAGACAGAATTTATGACAATGTCCTGATAAATGGCTCAGTGTGTGCCAATTATTTTTTAATGAAAATCAAATCCCCAGTATCTGCAGGTCATAAAGCTTCCTTGCTGTACCTTCTGGTACTTGCCATCCAGGAGAGGGGCCTGCAGTTGAGAAGACAAAAAGTAACTTTCTGAAAAAGGAGTGAATTCTATGGAGGATCATTAGTGTACTTGAGAAGGATCAGCCCTGTTGTTTGATTGAATGTGATGAGAAAAATGTATTTGTGCATCCTGCTTCCTCTCCTTCCACCTCTTGAATACTCTTGTCTCTCACCCCTCGCCCCATGATCCATTTCTACTTTGTGTGTGTGTGTGTGTGAGAGAGAGAGAGAGAGAGATTAGGTGATGTATGCAAATGATCACTTTAGGTGGTAATATGTTAAATAATTGTTTTAGACATTAAGAATATACACTTAAGGGACAGATGGAATAATGCATTCTAATGTCAGGCAGAATGCTGGTTTTGACTTGGAAAAAAGTTTCCACTTTTGAATCATTCAGACTTGAAGGTCTCTGTCACAAGTTAGATGGCAATAAAAATTTACTCTGAAAAATTGCTCTTGATAACACAAATGGCCAAGATAATGGTGCATAGTTTTAACTATAATATTTGCAAGTAGGTTGGGGTAAAGCAGTGTATCTATATTAATAGTATTTTATGGAGATGTTTTTATTTATTGTATAGGTAGCTAAATTTTATATATAAACATTTCAAGTTCATCTGCTTAAAAGGTTTATAGTTCAAGTTGAGCCAAAAACTGTAAAATACTGTTTATTTAATCTAAATTTGTAATTTTAATTCACTAACTTTTAAGATTTACAAATGAATCCTATGATTATTTAGCAGGTGACATCTAAAGGAACTGGTTTAAATCCTAATGCCAAAGTATGGCAAGAAATACCTCCGGGAAATACTGATGCTACGCCAGTAGCTCATGGAACTGAAAGCTCTTGGCATGAAACAGCAGCTACATCAGGGTCTCTTCCTGAGGGTAAGCCCTAAACATTTCATCAGAATGCATCACAGTTTGGTTAAACATTTGACCAACCAGTTTATAGAACTTTGGGGTACGTCCTTTGATTATTTGATAAGATATATTTATAAATGTTTAACATGTAGTTTGTATACCATTCTCATTTATATCCAGTATGAATAGATTGTCATTAATTTCAGAGAGCAGCTGTATCTTTGGGTTCAGTTTTTAACCCATGTATAATATGGTATTTTTAAATTAGTTTTGATCTACCGTCATTGACAGTGCTGTTTACTCACTATTTGATCTTGGGCAGATGATTTAACCTTTCCATGCCTGTTGCCTTCATCTGTAAAACATTGGCAATAATGGTTTGGCATTGGATTTTCTGAGAATTAAGTAAATAATATATGTGAAGCTGTCATATACATAGTACTGTGTAAGTTTGGGCAATTTTTTTTAAGTTTATTTATTTATTTGGCTGCATGTGGGCTCTAGAGTGTGCAGGTTTCAGTAATTAAGGCAAGTGGGATGTGGGATCCCCTGTGGGATCTTTCTGGACCAGGGATCGAACCCATGTCCCCTGCATTGGCAGGCAGATTCTTAACCACTGGACCACCAGGGAAGTCCTTAAGCTATTTTTAATCCTTTTTTTTTTTTTTTTAATTTTACTTTATTTGGCTGAACTGGGTCTTATTTGCCACATACGGGATCTTTAGTTTCAGCATGTGGGATCTAGTTCGCTGACCAGGGATTGGACCTGGGCCCCCTGCATTGGGAGTGCGGAGTATTAACCACTGGACCACCAGGGAAGCTCCAGTTGTTAATCATTTTAGCTTATTTGTAATGGTCAAGCTTACGTCCTGTCAAAGACAGTTCTTACTTAAAACCATATGGACATTTTCCCAGTTGATAGAATTATTTGAGATCTTGTTATAGAAGACAAGTGCCCAGAGTACCTAAAGATAGGATTTTAAAGAATTACTATTTACTTTCAGTATTTTTTTTTAATACAGGTAATAGAGAACTTGCAGATGATATGTGTAAGGAATATGAAGTAATGTATTCATCTTGTGAAACCACAAGAAATATTACAGGCATTGAAGAATCAACTGATGGAATGATTTTGGGGCCAGAAGATCTGAATTATCAAATATATGATGTTTCTGGTAAACTTTATGATTTTATTGGTAAAATAAGAATGCAGTGTGCTAGTCTTTTCCCTCTTCCAGTCTGTCATTATTCTAGTAAATAGTAGCATTGATCAGTCTATTTTATTATTTCAAAAGAAGTTTATATTAATGGGATATTAAGCAATTTTTACAAGTAAAATGGTCAAATATGAATACTGTAATTTTAAAAATATGTTTATTTTAAAGATCTTATTAAAAGAAAGTGTGAAGTTAACAATGAAAGGAGAAAAACAGTCAACATAGTTAAAAGAGACCTAAATTAGTCTTTCAGAGAGTCCAAGTTCCTTGGTCTGCTAGTGGGACTTGACAGAACTTGTCAGCGCAAGCTCTGTCAATTTTCCCATCACTTTTGTCAAGGAGAAATGCATTTTAAATGGGATTAATTTTGAGATTATATATGTGTGTTGTTTGTATATGTGTATGGGATTAATTTTGAGAAAAGGGTTGTGTTAAATCATAGTTCTGTTGTAGTTCAATTTGTGAGATAGTCGTTTTTTTCCCCCCTCCACATTCATTTGTTGGCATAGGTTAGCAGTTGCTTGGATTTAAAATGGATGAAATTTAAAGGAAACTAAAAATAGACCATAGACCCTGATTACCTACCTTTGTTTCTCTAATTTCCAAACAGTCTCTTTGGAAAATAAGTGAAATAGGGAGTAGGCATTTCCATCACTGCTTAGTTGCTGACATTTAGTTCAGTTGCTCAGTCATGTCCAACTCTTTGCTACCCCATGGACTGCAGCACACCAGGCTTCTCTGTCCATCACTAACTCCTGGAGCCTGCTCAAACTCATGTCCTTTGAGTCAGTATGCCATCCAACCATCTCATCCTCTGTTGTCCCCTTCTCCACCTGCCTTCAATCTTTCCCAGCATCAGGGTCTTTTCAGATGAGTCAGTTCTTCACATCAGGTGGACAAAATATTGGAGCTTCAACTTCAGCATCAGTCCTTCCAATGAATATTCAGGACTGATTTCCTTTACTTTTGCTAACATTAGTCAGCAAATTTGGAAAACTCAGCACTGGCCACAGGACTGGAAAAGGTCAGTTTTCATTCCAATTCCAAAGAAAGGCAATGCCAAAGAATGCTCAGACTATCCCACAATTGCACTCATCTCACACTCTAGCAAAGTAATGCTCAAAATTCTCCAAGCCAGGCTTCAACAGTACATGAACCATGAAATTCCAGATGTTCAAGCTGGATTTAGAAAAGGCAGAGGAACCAGAGATCAAATTGCCAACATCTGCTGGATCATCAAAAAAGCAAGAGAGTTCCAGAAAAACATCTACTTCTGCTTTATTGACTATGCCAAAGCACTGTGTGGATCACAACAAACTGTGGAAAATTCTTGAAGAGATGGGAATACCAGACCACCTGACCTGCCTCCTGAGAAACCTGTATGCAGGTCAAGAAGCAACAGTTAGAACTGGACATGGAACAACAGACTGGTTCCAAATCGGGAAAGGAGTACGTCAAGGCTGTATATTGTTACTCTGCTTACTTAAATTATATGTTAATAAGCAGAGTACATCATGAGAAATGCTGGACTGGAGGAAGCACAAGCTGGAATCAAGATTGCCAGGAGAACTATCAATAACCTCAGATATGCAGATGACACCACCCTTATGGCAGAAAGTGAAGATCTAAAGAGCCTCTTGATGAAAGTGAAAGTGGAGAGTGAAAAAGTTGGCTTAAAACTCAACATTCAGAAAACTAAGATCATGGCATCTGGTTCCATCACTTCATGGCAAATAGATGGGTGAACAGTGGAAACAGTGACAGACTTTATTTTTCTGGGCTCCAGAATCACTGCAGGTGGTGACTGCAGCCATGAAATTAAAAGACGTTTGCTCCTTGGAAGAAAAGTTATGACCAACCTAGATAGCATATTCAAAAGCAGAGACATTACTTTGCCAACAAAGGTCCATCTAGTCAAAGCCATGGTTTTTCCAGTAGTCATGTATGGATGTGAAGAGTTGGACTGTGAAGAAAGCTGAGCACCGAAGAATTGATGCTTTTGAACTGTGGTGTTGGAGAAGACTCGTGAGAGTCCCTTGGACTGCAAGGAGATCCAACCAGTTCATCCTAAAGGAGATCAGTCCTGAATATTCATTGGAAGGACTGATGCTTTAGCTGAAACTCCAATACTTTGGTCACCTGATGCGAAGAACTGACTCATCTGAAAAGACCCTGATGCTGGGAAAGATTGAAGGCAGGAGGAGAAGGGGACTACAGAGGATGCGATGGTTGGATGGCATCACTGACTCAGTGGACATGAGTTTGAGGAGGCTCTGGGAGTTGGTGATGGACAGGGAGGCCTGGTATGCTGCAGTCCATGGAGTCACAAAGAGTCGGACACGACTGAGCGACTGAACAGAACTGAACATTAGTCAAGGTCTATAACTTGACTCAAACTTTGTCCTCAGTTTGTTATAAATACCTGAATTAGATTTCTCAGGTCAGCCAGCTTGAAAGTTGATTCCTCAAGTGAAATGGGATGGTATTTCCATATAATAATGAAAGATTGACTAGGTTTTACTCCCTCATGTTGTAAAATACTTAACTACTGGCTACATTTTGAACATAGAGTTGGTTTAAATGAAGTGGCAACCAGTTGAATTTTTAAAGGTTTGCTATAATGATATTGAAAGCTTAAGCATTTTGGTGGATGAATTTTGTGTTAGAAGATTTGCATATACTACATAGAAATAGAATGCTTTTTATTTTTAATGAAATTAATATCTAATAACATTTTGAGTCTTGCATATAAGACAAAGTAGTGGTAAAATCATGCACAAAATGTACATATACATATATCCTATTATCTGTGTATTTAAAGGAAATTAGCCTACTTAATCATTAGTGCTTTTAAAGAAGAGGACATAGCATATGATTTTAGCAGGTGGTGTTTTGTGTAAGAATCTAATAAGAACTGATGGTTTTCCAGGCTTTAGTCCTGAAAAGTCATGTTCTGGGTTAAATAATAGAAAGCATAGAGGGCTGTTAGAGAGTTGGTCCAATCCTTTGGACATTTGAATGCTTTCAGTATTCCTAGGAAGATACAGTGCTCTAAAATTAAGCAATGAAAAGAATATAAAAAGATAGAAGTAGGTTTTTTTTTTTTCCTTAAAGTATAGTTGTTTTACAGTGTTAACTAATTTCTGCTGTACAGCAAAATACATACATATATATATATGTTCTTTTTTATATTCTTTTCCATTATGTTTTATCAGAGAATATTGAATATAATTCCTTGTGCTGTACAGTAAGACCGTGTTTATCCATTCTTTATATAATAGATTGCATCTACTAACCCCAAACTCCCAATCCATCTCCCTTCCCCACACACATACACCTTGGGTACCACAAGTCTATTGAGAGAGAGAAATTTAAGGAATGTGACTCACATCAGGTTTACTACCAGTAATACAAATGTGGAGCCATATATATATATATCCCATTTTGTGTAGTTCCTGTCTTCAAATTTAGATTACTATTACTTAGTACTTTGAGTTTTCATTAAAGGAATAAGTAGTTATCACATTTTTTAAGTATTGACGACTGTGTTTTACAAAGTGGTATTCAGGTGCTTTTAGTATTACTGCTGATTTGTTAATTTGTTAGTTGCTTGATAAAATATATAATTTTAAAACTGAAATGAAATCTGTCTAAACAAACAAGAATAGATAAGTTGAAAGTATTTATTAGACCATGTGTAGCTGAATTCTAAAAAAGTAAAAAAAAAAAAGTTTTCTGGTGATTTTAATTTGTGCATACTTCGTGGCTTATTCTTAAAACAATATGTAGAGTTTACTACCTGTGGTAATTAGGTGTTAACTTTTTCTCTCTTGTTTTCTACCATCAGGGGAAAGCAACTCAGCAATTTCTACAGAAGAACTAAAAGAGTGTTTAAAGAAACAATTAGAATTCTGTTTCTCACGGTACACTATCATTTTTTAATTAACATTCTCTTCTTTTGAATTGTTTGATTATGTAAAATACCAATGAAATATTAGACTGGTACAAATATAATTGGTTTCAGACCATGAATTTTAAATCATTATAGCAAGACTCAAACACATGTTTATTAATCAAAATAGGACCCATTACAGTCAACACATTTTTGCCAACGAGAATTAAGTTTATTTAGTCCTGTAGTGTAAAAATTTGTGCTTCAGTATTTGACAAACTCTTGGAAAGCATCTTCTGCTTCCTGCTGGTTGTAGAAGCATTTTCGCTGCAAAAAGTTGTCTAGATGCTTGAAGAAGTGGTAGTGAGTTGGCGAGAATCAGGTGAACGTGGTGGATGAGGCAAAACTTTGTAGCCCATTTCATTCAACTTTTTAAGGGTTGGTTGTGCAATGTGCAGTCAGGTGTTGTGGAAAAGAATTGGGCCCTTTCTGTTGACTAGTGCTGGCTGCAGGAATTTTGCAGTTTTGGTTCATCTCATAGATTTACTGAGCATATTTCTCAGATGTAATGGTTTCACTGGGGTTCAGAAAGCTGTAGTGGATCAGACTGGCAGCAGACAATGAAACAGTGATCATGACTTTTTTAGTGCAAGTTTGGTGCTGCTTTTTGGTCCAGCCACTGAGCTGGTGATCGCCAGTTGTCATATAAAATCCACTTTTCATCACATGTTGCAATCTGATCGAGAAATAATTCATTGTTGTCTACACTAAGAGAAGATGACCCTTCGAAATGACGATTATTTTGATTTTTGGTCAGCTCACGAGGCACCCACTTACTGAGGTTTTTCACCTATCCAATTTGCTTCAAGTGCTGAATGGCTGTAGAATGGTCAATGTTGAGTTCTTTGGCAACTTTCTTGTGTAGTTGTAAGAGGATCAGCTTCGATGATTGCTGTCAGTTGGTCATTGTCAACTTCAGATGGCCAGCCATTGCCCTCCTTGTCTTCAAGGCTCTCTTCTTCATTGCCAAACTTTGTGAACCACCATTGTACTGTACGTTCATTGGCAGTTCCTAGGCCAAATGTGTTGTTGATGTTGCGAGTTGTCTCCACTGCTTTACAACCCATTTTGAACCCAAGAAAATCTCTCGAGTTTGCATTTTGTCTAACATCATTTCCATAGTCTAAAATAAATCTAAAATACACAGCAAATAAAAAGTCATTAGCAAGAAACATGCATTAAAATGATGTATAACATAACCACATTTAAGAATGTGTTCCAGTATCAAATGGCGGAGTTCAACAGTGTAAAACCACAGTTACTTTTGCACCAACCTAATAGAATGGAAAATGGGTTTTTTAATTTCCTTTGGTAATGTATTTTGGTATCATTCTGCAGTATATTTCTTAACTAGATTTAAAGATGTAGTCTCCAATCGAATATGTAAAGGATCTATTCTCAGTAGAAAAAATAATGAAATTTCAGTTGGATATTTTTCCTATAATCATATTCATTTTTAGGGTTCTTAAGTTATCTCTTAATTATAGTTGTAGTAGTTTGCTCTTACAACGTTTGATCATGGAGTTCTTTTTTTAATAAGATGACTTAATAAGATTGTTTGATAAGACGGGTATGGAATTTTTTTCTTTTTATTTATAAGGGTATAGAATTTATATTACCAATTATTTCTTAGAAAAGGCAAACATTTTAAGATGTCTTGTTTACAGATAAGAATTCAGAATTATGTAGGTATTTTTATAGCTTAGATGTATAAAATTTCAATTCGTAGAACTTCCCCTTCCAGAAGAGATAGAAGTTGGATATGCTTGCAATGTAATGTCTTCGGTTTTTCAGAGGAGGACTAGTAAACCAGTTTTTTAAGCTAGCAACCTGGATTTTGTTAGACTTGTTTATTTCTTTATATAGAATACATATTGACTTGGGTTTAATTGATTCATCTTGAATATCTCCCTTTTCTTCTCCTTTTTATTCTTTGCCTTGGTAGTCTAGTATAGGGCCCTAGTTCTATAAAAGACCTTTGGCTTTTCTCTAGTCATTTGCGCCTGTGATGCAATTCATTTTGTGTAACATACTTACCGTAGTTATTTTAAAATCTTTGCCTACTAACTGGATCATTTGTTTGTTTGCCTATATTTCTTGAGTTTTTTTTCCTCTTAATTCTCTATTCATAACTTCTTACTTTTTGCATGTCTTACGCATTTTGATTATAATTTGGACACTACATATGCTGGCCACACCATATAAAAAGAAACTAGAAGCTGCAAGTGCCATAATTTTTCTCTCTAGACAAGGTTTGAGCTTTCTTCTGGTTGGCAGTAGCAGATTGATTTCTTTAATCTAGTCAGGAATTGAGCTGAGTCAGGGCTGAACAGCCATTTTAAATCAACTCGATCTACCTCTGATTTATCTCTGTTCTTTTGTCATGACCCTCTTAGGCTTTTGATTTGGAAACGCAGTTTTCTGTTTCAGGACTGATAAGAGTCCTGAAACACCAAGGGAGATTTAGTTCCATTGTTCAGAGGTTTGAGATGAGCTCTTTAGCCTCTTATTTTGTACAGCTTCAAAATCTGGCAGATGTCTTATCAAGAAGACCTATCTTAGGTTTGATGCAAGGTTCCTTCTTCCACTGGGACTGCCACAGGACCATAAAGATTCTACTCTGCTTTTTCAGCCTGGCTCCCAGCCTCCCATTTCCTCCTTAGAACTCAATAAATGTCATATGGAGGAAAATTAGCTGTGTGTTGGAGGCTCCTAACCCTAACCCTGTGCAAATGCCTGAGATAGAGCCCTGCTAGTTTCCTTCTGGTCCAGGATCTGCACATACCCTCGGAAAAGAAACATCATCTTCTTGAAATTTCATTTTGTCCCTGTAGCTTCCACAGCTCTCCTTATCACCAAAAACATGACTTTTTGGTAATCTACCCAAGCTTTTTTAGTTGTTGCAACATGAGCTGTAGCTTATCATGATCTGCCACATGCTACTCAGAACTATGAAACAGTTCAAACTGGCTGGGCATTTAAGATTTATAGCTCAGCAGACTTGCCACTGAGACATACTAGATTTAGTCATGAACATATTAGGTATTAGGTCTTATCTCTTCATGGCAAATAGATGGGGGGAAAGTGAAAACTGTCAGATTTCATTTTCTTGGGCTCCAAAATCAATGCAGATGGTGACTACATTCATGAAATTAGAAAACGCTTGCTCCTTGGAAGAAGAGCTGTAACAAATCCAGATAGTGTATTAAAAAGCAGAGACATCATTTTGCTGAGAGTGGTCTGAAAAAGCTATGGTTTTTCCAGTAGTCGTGTATGTATGTGAGAGTTGGACCATAAAGAAGGCTGAGCAGCGAAGAATTGATGCTTTTGAACTGGTGCTGAAGAAGACTCTTGAGAATCCCTTGGATAGCAAGGAGATCAAACCAGTCTTTCCTAAAGGCAATCAACACTGAACATTTCATTGGAAGGACTGGTGCTGAAGCTCCAATACTTTGGCCACCTGATCGGAAGAGCCGATTCATTGGAAAAGACGCTGATGCTGGGAAAGATTGAGGGCAAGAGGAGAAGGGGACGACAGAGGATGAGATGGTTGGATGGCATCACTGACTCAGAGGACATGAGTTTGAGGAAATTCTGGGAGATAGTGAAGGACAGGGAAGACTGGAGTGCTGCAGTTCATGGAGTCACAGAGTCAGACACAACTGAGCGACTGAACAATATTAGGTATTAGTCGTAATCCTAGATGTTATATATCTATTATTTGACATAACTTCTGACAAGGTACGGTTTCTTTAAGGGTGTGCCATTCTGTTTTATAAGAATAGATCTGCTGAAAGTCTCAGTCGATTTAGAATGCAGTCTTTTAGTTGTACTCATGTTTATAGTAGTCTTGTTTTCAAGTTCTTAAGGAATAAGACAGTATGTTCTAATGTCCTTTCTTTTGTGCTGAAGTGAATTTGTCACTGTTATCCTCTGTATTCTTTTCCCCCCCAAGACAAATAACCGCTGTTTGTTGACAGTTATAACCTTAAAGTAATTAATACTCTATTTTAGTATAATTTTTAATATATTAATTTTATTAAATAATAAATTTAAATGATTTATTTAATATTTATTAATAAAATTTTAATGTTTATTTGATTATGTTGGTTTGTGTGTGTCTTTGTTGCTGCACATGGACTTTCCCTAGTTGTGGCAGGTGGGGGCTACTCTTTGTTGCAGTGCGTGGCTTTCCCATTGTGGTGCCTTCTTGTTGCGAAGCACAGGCTCTGGAGCACATGCTTCAGTAGTGACAGCACTCGGGCTCAGTAGTTGTGGTTCCGTGGGCTTAGTTGCTCCACAGCATGTGGGATCTTTGCAGACCAGGGATCAAACCCATGTCCCCTGCATTAGCAAGCAGATTCTTATCCACTGTACCACCAGGGAAGTCCAATTTTAGTATAATTTGAATGTAAAGGCTTTGACCCTACTCTTTGCCAGGCACTAAGTCTTCCCAGGTGTCATTAGTGGTGAAAGAACCCGAATGCCAATGTGGGAGACATAATAGAAGCAGATTCGATCCCTGGGTTGGGAAGATCCCCTGGAGGAAGGCTTGCCAACCCACTCTAGTATTCTTGCCTGGAGAATCCCCTTGGACAGAGGAGCCTGGTGGGCTGCAGTCCAAACAGTTGTAAAGAGTAGGCTTCCTTGCTATCTCAGCTGGTAAAGAATCTGCCTGCAGTGCAGGAGACCCCAGTTCGATTCCTGGGTCAGGAAGATCCCCTGGAGAAGGGATAGGCTACTCACTGCAGTATTCTTGGGCTTCCCTGGTGGCCCTGATGGTAAAGAATTCACCTGCAATGTGGAATGGATAAAAGTAGAGCTGAGTAAGCAAGGGAGGAGTTGAAACAGGAGTGCTTGGGTGGTTTTAGTTTTAAATAGGGTGGTTATTGAGACAATTTTTAAGCAAAGATTTCTAGCTATAACCATACTGTTCCAAAGTTTTGATGTAAATTATAAGGCAATTTGATTCTCCTTCAGTTTGTTGTTAAACAGGATTTTATGTGTAAGATAGTGTGTGTTTTCCTTTTTAAAAAATGTTTGAGACAGAATCTTTTGTCTTAATTTAAAATGATTTAAATTTGTTATTTTAGCTTTATTATTTAAATTTAAAAGTCAAATGTGCCTATTGAAAATGAAAAACATTAAAAAATTTAAAATCCCTCATGATCCAACTCATGGCTTACACTATATTCTCCATATACATGTTCTGACATCAGTGATAAAGTATGATGATGGAACAAAACTGTATGTAATGTTTTTTGATACACTTTAAGCCTTTTTGCATATCAGTATAATTTGATAAACTCCCTTGTTCAAAACTGTTGGACCCAGTATATTTAGGGATCCAGAAACTTGCCAGAAGTTGTTAAAATGTATTTGTTGCATATTATGTATTTTCATAGTTTACCTTGTTATTTCTGATGGCATAATTTTGTTTTCCTAGATTTAGTGATAAAAGTAAATAAGGCGTCTCTTTTCTTTAGGTGCTTTTTAAAGTTTGTTTGCTTTATAGGACTGTACTTCTCTTATTCCTTTCAGAGAAAATTTGTCAAAGGATCTTTACCTGATATCTCAAATGGACAGTGATCAGTTCGTCCCAATTTGGACAGTTGCTAACATGGAAGAAATTAAAAAACTGACCACAGACCCTGATCTAATTCTTGAAGTTTTGAGATGTATGTAAATCATACCTTTTACTTTACTTTTAAAATAAAAAATTAAATATTCCTTTGATTTCTGATCGTATAGGAAATTGTTTTTAACTCCATGTTTTTTGTTATACTGTGCTAATAATTTTTCTGTTTTTATTGACTGATACATACCTATATCAGTTCTGTACCTTGGTTGTTCATCTTGATACCCATTTACTCATTTAATTATAGGTAATTAAACCTCAGTTTTTTTGGCTGTTAAAATGCTTTATGTATTGTTATCCCACCCTCTAAAGCAATGTGTTTCTTGAACAACAGTAAGAAGTAAACTTCATGGCATAACCTGATATACACACTACATATACAGAACTGAAATGTTAATTTTGTAGATTAGTACTGAATGCTTGAAATGAGTTCATTTCTTTTATTCTGAATTTATTTTTACAACCTGTTAGAGAGTTGCGACCTCCAGTTTAACAAACGCTGCTCTAAAGTTTGGTAAAGAGTTTATATTTTTAAATTGAGGTTTAAGAATTTTTGGTGATAATTGTGTCTTACATCAGCATTTCTTGGTAACCTCTCTCGTATGGGTTTTGTTAACTACTTGAGTAAAGACAGATCTTCACTTTTATATGAAATTTGTTTGAGATGTTTAAAAGTTAAGTACAAAAAGTCCAATAATAGTTTTACATAGGAGTAGGTATTTCCATTCTCAGAGGAATAAAGATATTTATTAAATCTCTGATTGATTGGAAAGATACTTTCTTAAAATGACCCAGTCTTGTCAACATTTAAAGAATTGGCCAAGAGACAGAATTTCGTACCACCAAGGGCTGAAACCTAGGATTTATAAACAAGCCTTCTTCCTTAACTGCTTTTATACTCTCTACTTGCCTGTGCAGGGAGGTGTGGAATATTAGGAGGTATTAGAAATAAAAGTTTTGCCTTGTGGTACTAGCTTTATTCAGTATTACTCAAAAGCAGCATCTAAAAGGTGGCTTCTGGGTCTTTGTAGTAGTAAGTAAAAGTAAATATGTTAAAATCACAGAAAGTTTGTAATGATTTCTATATAATTCTTGGTTTCAAGTGCTTCTCAGACTTGAAGAAGAATTTCTTCACATGTCACAGCTTGTTACACTTACCAGAGTAGTGTTTGGCTAGTGTAGGTACGTTGATTTTACTTAAATTCAGTAATTGTATATAGGGAAATACCTTATGAGAAATAATTACCGAGTACTCTGTGAAGGCTTCTTTTCAACTCCAACTCTGTGCCAAGTGACAGAGCAAGTATTCTGAATATTCATTCAGTGATTAACATTGGATGGTGTTCTTTGCATATCAATCTCAAGGTATTTTATTGTGACTGTAATCTTTGAATCTACCACTTAATTTTTTAAAAATATTAGCCTCTGCTGATTGATTTAGTTGGAAGTTGAAATGAATAGTTTTTTAATAGAATTATAGTATCACTATTTTTCACTTCTGAATGAAATTTTTTTTAAATTTCAGCTTCTCCCATGGTGCAAGTTGATGAGAAGGGTGAGAAAGTGAGACCAAGTCATAAGCGTTGTATTGTGATTCTTAGAGAGATTCCTGAAACAACACCAATAGAGGTAAATCATTAGCATTGTTTAAGCTAAATATTCTTTACTGTTTAAATTGGAGGAGGTAAACAAGCAAGGTTTGTCACTGTTGTCATGTCAATTACTTTGAATAGGGTAAACATTGATGTGCTTTGTAAATTCTGAAATACTGAAAGAATGGCACACAGGGAGGAAAATGATCCAATTCTGTGTTCTTAGAAGGCTAAATTTGACTATTGTAGTGATACTGATTCTCTATTAATTTAATTGAATGCCAATTTAAATAGGCTGTTTTGGAGCTTGATGATTAAACTGAAAGGATTAACTTAGAACTTAAAAATTTGAGTAAGGATTAATGATTTAGGACTGGTTAGCATTCCAGTGTTCTTACCCGGAGAATCCCAGGGACGGGGAAGCCTGGTGGGCTGCCGTCTATGGGGTCGCACAGGGTCGGACACGACTGAAGCGACTTAGCAGCAGCAGCAGCAAAATAATAAAACAAAGCTGCAATCATAAAGATAGTATGGTACAGGTAGAAGGATAAAATAATATTTTAATGAGACAATAAATCCAGAAATGGGGAGTTACCTGGTGGCCTCGTGGTTAATATTCAGGGCTTTCATTGCCGTGAGCTGGGTTCAATCTCTGGTTGGGGAACTGAGGTCCTGCAAACCATGTAGCTCAATGAAATGAAATGAATTTAAATAAAAATTGAAATAAAAATTTAAAAGCATTCAATAGGTGTTCTGTTTTTGAAAAATCCAGAAATAGATCCTTTGATGTAACAACATAGTATAATAACATTTATTTAATAATCAGATTTTACCAACTCTTACGTACTATAGTTATTTAAAGCCTAAGGTTTTTTGTTTTGATTTACAAATAAACTGAGCCTTGGAATGGTTAGATAACACATGGACTGTTTTAAGTTACAGAGTCTGGATTCAAACTTAATCTTCTGTTTCCAAAACCCATGTTGTTTAAGCTATGGAGCCTCACATTGAGTTGTCATGTTAAGGATAGAGATGAGGAGGGTTAATCAGTAACTGATATGGTAATTGATTAACCATTTTAAAAAGAATTTTTAGACCCTTGTCACCTGTTTGACACATAAGTAGTTAATCTTTTTGCCTGGAGTCATTCAGTATTAAATTTCCAAAAGGATGATTTCCTAAACTTAGAAGCAGTGAGAGAAATTAGAAAAGAAACCGTCACTAGATAGATCTTGGATTTTAAATTATTAATTATATGTCAGAAGTAACAAATTGAATGGAAAATTGCAGAAAGGAAGAATATTTGTAATATTAAGAAAAAATTTCAAGGGTATGAGCCAGAAACTGCCCAGATTTGAATTCCAGCATTTTTATTTACTAGCTCTGTGACCTGGGGTAAGTTACTTAATCTCTTTTTGTGATTGCCATAGTTTTCTCATCTGTTAAATGGAATAATGCATGGGTGCTGTGTCACTCCCCACTCCAGTACTCTTGCCTGGAAAATCCATGCACGGAGGAGCCTGGTAGGCTGCAGTCCATGGGGTCGCTAAGAGTCAGACACGACTGAGCGACTTCACTTTCACTTTTCACTTTCATACATTGGAGAAGGAAATGGCAACCCACTCCAGTGTTCTTGCCTGGAGAATCCCAGGGACGGGGAGCCTGGTGGGCTGCCGTCTATGGGGTTGCACAGAGTCGGACACGACTGAAGCGACTTAGCAGCAGCAGCAGCAGCCACTGTGTCAGTTTGGTCCTGTCCAACTCTTTGCCACTCTATGGATGGTAGCCTGCCAGGCTCCTCTGTCCATGGGATTCTACAGGAAAAATAATGGAGTGGGTAGCCATTCCCTTCTTTAGGGAATCTTCTGTTTCCTGCATTGGCAGGCACATTCTTTACCACTAGTGCCACCTGAGAAGCCCAAATGGGATAATTTGTTGTTGTTCAGTCGCTCAGTCGTGGCTGACTCTTTGCTACCCCATGGACAGCAAGCAGCATGCCAGGCTTCCCTGTCCTTCACCATCTCCCAGAGCTTCTTCAGATTCATGTCCTTTGAGTTTGTGATGCCATCCAACCATCTTGTCCTCTGTCGTCCCCTTTTCCTCCTGCTATCAGTCATTCCCAGCATCAGAGTCTTTTCCAATGAGTCGGCTCTTTGCATCAGCTGGCCAGAGTATTGAATCTTCAGCTTCAGCATCAGTCCTGCCAATGAATATTCAGGACTGATTTCCCTTAGGATTGACTGGTTTGATCTTGCATTCCAAGGGACTCTCAAGAGTCTTCTCCAACACCACAGTTCAAAAGCATCAATTCTTCAGTGCTCAGCTTTCTTTATGGTCCAATTCTCATATCTGTACATGACTACTGGAAAACAATAGCTTTGACTGTATGGACCTTTGTTGGCAAAGTAATGTCTCTGGTTTTTAATACGTTGTCTAGGTTTGTCACTGGAGAAGGCACTGGCACCCGACTCCAGTCCTCTTGCCTGGAAAATCCCATGGACAGAGGAGCCTGGTAGGCTGCGGTCCATGGGGTCGCTAAGAGTCGGATACGACTGAGCGTCTTCACTTTCACTTTTCACTTTCCTGCATTGGAGAAGGAAATGCAACCCACTCCAGTGTTCTTGCCTGGAGAATCCCAGGGACGGGGGAGCCTGGTGGGCTGCCGTCTATGGGGTCGCACAGAGTCAGACACGACTGAAGCGACTTAGCAGCAGTAGCAGGTTTGTCACAGTTTTTCTTCCAAGGAGCAAACACCTTTTAATTTCATGGCTGCAGTCACCATCCACAGTAATTTTGGAGCCCACGAAAATAAAGTCTGTCACTGTTTCCATTGTTCCCCATCTATTTGCCATGAAGTGATGGAACTGGATGCTTTGATCTTCATCTTTTGAATGTTGAATTTTAAGCCAGCTTTTGCACTCTCATCTTTCAACTTCGCCAGGAGGCTCTTTAGTTCCTCTTCACTTTCTTCCATAAGGGTGATGCCATCTGCATATCTGAAGTTATTGATATTTCTCCTGGCAATCTTGATTCCAGCTTGTGCTTCATCCAGCCAGACGTTTTGCATAATGTACTCTGCATGTAAGTTAAATAATCAGGGTGACATTATATAGCCTTGATGTACTCCTTTTCCAGTTTGGAACCAATCCATTGTTCCATATCCAGTTCTAACTGTTGCTTCTTGTTCTGCAGACAGATTTCTCAGAAGGAGGTAAGGTAGTCTGGAATTCCCACCTCTTTACGAATTTTGCAGTTTGTTGTGATCCACACAGTCAAAGGCTTCAGTGTAGTCATTAAAGCAGAAGTAGATGTTTTTCTTGAATTCTCTTGCTTTTCCTGTGATCCACCTAATGTTGGCAATTTGATCTCTGGTTTCTCTGCCTTTTTTAAATCCAACTTGTACATCCGGAAGTTTCTCAGTTCACATACTGTTGAAGCCTAGCTTGAAGGATTTTGAGCATTACCTTTCTAGCATGTAAAATTAGGGTGCAGTTATGCAGTGGTTTGAACATTCTTTGGCATTGCTGTTCTTTGGGATTGGAATGAAAAGTGACCTTTTGCAATCATGTGGTCATTGCTGAGTTTTCAAATTTGCTGGGATATTGAGTGCAGCACTTTGGCAGCATCTTTTAGGATTTGAAATAGTTCAGCTGGAATTCCATCACCTCCACTAGCTTTGTTCATAGTGATGCTTCCTAAGGCTCAAACTTCACACTCCAGGATGTCTGGCTGTAGGTGAGTGATCACATCATCAGGGTTATCCAGGTCATTAAGATCTGTTTTGTATAGTTCTGTATATTCTGGCCACCCCTTAATATCTTCTGCTTTTATTAAGTCCATACCATTTCTGTCCTTTATTGTGCCCATCTTTGCAGGAAATGTTCCCTTGGTATCTCTGATTTTCTTAAAGAGATCTCTAGTCTTCCCCATTCTATTGTTTTCCTCTATTTCTTTTCATTGTTCACTTAGGAAGGCTTTCTTATCTCTCTTTGCTATTCTTTGAAACTCTGCATTCAGAGTTCCAAGTGGGATAGTAGTAACGAATGAAATTGTGAGAATTGAGTTATTATATAAAGAGCTTTGAGCAATACTTGGTACATTAGCCATTGTTATTATTTCTGTAGTTACTATAACTCATATTCTGCACACATAGAGTGCTTATACAGATGAAAAACAGCCGATAAAAGAAAGAAAGCAACACACTATTCATTAAAAAAAAAAAAAAGTAAAGGAAGTACAGATGACTAAAATAGCCAGAGAGGGTTGATCTTGGCAATAGTCTCTAAAATTCAAATTACATTGAGGCAATTTGGATGGTGACCTGAAAGACTGCTATCAGGTAGAATAAATTTTGATTCATTTATATCCAGACTTCTTATACTTGGGAAAGTAAATCTATGAATATTATTCTTTCTAAAGAATAATAAAAGGATAAAAATAATAGATTATATTAAGATTTAACTAAATTCATTATACTATTTAAAGGAACTGGAAATATCTGAAGAGTATTGATAGAGTTTTGAAGGTAGAAATCAATGGGTGGCAGTCTAATAAAATCTGTCACCGCTTCCACTTTTTCTCCGTTTGCCATGAAGTGATGGGACTGGATGCCATTATCTTAGTTTTTTGAATGTTGAATTTTAAGCCAGCTTTTTCAGTCTCCTCTTTCACCTTCATCAACAGGATCTTTAGTTCCTCTTTACTTTCTTCCAGTAGAGTGGTATCATCTGCATATCTGAGGTTGTTTATAATTCTCCTGGCAATCTTCCATTCAAAGGCTTTAGCATAGTCAATGAAGCAAAAGTAGATGTTTTTCTGGAATTCCCTTGCTTTCTCTATGATCCAGTGTATGTTGTCAGTTCCATGGGGTTCCTCTTCCTTTTCTAAATCCAACTTGTACATCTAGAAGCTCTCAGTTCATATACGCTGAAGCCTAGCTTAAAGGATTTTGAGTATAACCTTACTAGCACACAAAATGAGCACAATTGTATGGTAGTTTGTACATACTTTGACACTGACCTTCTTTGAGATTGGAATGAAAACTGACCTTTTCCAGTCCTGTGGCCAGTGCTGAGTTTTCCAACTTTGTTGACTTATTGAGTGCAGCACTTTAGCAGCAGCATCTTTTAGGATTTGAAATAGCTCAGCTTGAATTCCAGCACCTTCACTAGCCTTATTTGTAGTAATGCTTCCTAAGGCCAACTTGACTTCGTATCCCAGGATATCAGACTCTAGGTGAGTGACCAGACCGTTGTGGTTATTATCTTCATTAAGACCTTTGTTGTATAGTTCTGTGTATTCTTGTCACCTCTTTTTAATCTCTCTTACTTCTGTTAGATCCTTACCATTTCTGTCCTTTATCGTGCCCGTCCTTTCATGAAATGTTCTTTTATATCTCCAGTTTCCTTGAAGAGATCTCTAGTCTTTCCCATTCTATTGTTTTCCTCTACTTCTTTGCACTGTTAACTTAAGAAGGCCTTCTTATCTCTGCTTTCTATTCTCTGAAACTCTGTGTTCAGTTGGGTGGGTTTCCCTTTCTCTCTTGATTTTTGCTTCTATTCTTGGGCTCCAAAATCACTGCAGATGGTGACTGCAGCCATGAAATTAAAAGACGCTTACTCCTTGGAAGAAAAGTTATGATCAACCTAGACAGCATATTCAAAAGCAGAGACGTTACTTTGCCAACAAAGGCCTGTCTAGTCAAAGCTATGGTTTTTACAGTAGTCATGTATGGATGTGAGAGTTGGAACTAGAAACAAAGCTGAGCACCAAAGAATTGATGGTTTTGAACTGTAGTGTTGGAGAAGACTCTTGAGAGTCCCTTGGACAGCAAGGAAATCCAACCAGTCCATCCTAAAGGAAATCAGTCCTGAATATTCATTGGAAGGACTGACGCTGAAGCTGAAACTCTAATACTTTGGCCACCTGATGGGAAGAACTGACTCATTTGAAAAGACCCTGATGCTGGGAAGGATTGAGGGTGGGAGGAGAAGGGTACAACAGAGGATGAGATGGTTGGATGGCGTCACTGACTCAATGGACATGAGTTTGAGTAAACTCCAGGAGTTGGTAATGGACAGGGAGGCCTGGCACGCTGTAGTCCATGGTGTTGTAAAGAGTCGGATACGACTGAGCAACTGAACCAAACTGAACTTCCCTCAGCTATGTGTAAAGCCTCCTCAGACAGCCATTTTGCTTTCTTGCATTTGTTTTTCTTGGGGATGGTTTTGGTTACTGCTTCCTGTACAGTGTTACAAACCTCTTGTCCATAGGTCTTCAGGCATTCTTGTCTCCCAGATCTAATCCCTTGAATCCATTTGTCACTTCCACTGTATAATCATAAAGTATCTGATTTATGTCCTACCTGACATAAATGGCCTAGTGGTTTTCTGTACTTTTTAAAATTTGAGCCTGATTTTTGCAATAGGGAGTTGATGATCTGAGTCACAGTCAGGTCCAGGTCTTGTTTTTGCTGACTGTAGACATTTGCTCCATCTTTGGCTGCAAAGAATATAATCAGTCTGATTTCAATACTGACCATTTGGTAATGTTCATGTGTAGTCGTCTCTTAGGTTGTTGGGAAAAGGTGTTTGTTATGACCAGCAAGTTCTCTTGACAAAACTCTTTGTTTGCCTTGCCCTGCTTCATTTTGGGCTCCAAGGCCAAACTTGCCTGGAGAAATGCATGAAAATAGTTAGCACCTAGAAAATGCTAATCTAGGACCTTCTCCTTCCCCCACCCCTCCCTCCCCCCTCCCATTTTTTTAGATAATGATAGGACTTCAGAGATTTTTCTTTAAGGAAGATTTAGCTTGCCATTAGGACAGAAATTGGAGAAGGCAATGGCAACCCACTCCAGTACTCTCGCCTGGAAAATCCCATGGACAGAGGGGCCTGGTAGGCTGCAGTCCATGGGGTCGCTAAGAGTCGGACACGACTGAGCGACTTCACTTTGACTTTTCACTTTCATGCATTGGAGAAGGAAATGGCAACCCTCTCCAGTGTTCTTGCCTTGAGAATCCCAGGGACCGGGGAGCCTGGTGGGCTGCCGTCTCTGGGGTCACACAGAGTCAGACACGACTGAAGTGACTTAGCAGCAGTAGGACGGAAATAATTTTTCAGTTTTGCTGATTATAAAATAAGTTTCCTTCCCTAAATCACGCACACAGTTTACACTATGACTATGCATATTCTTCTTTTAGAGCATAATTCTATTCAACAGAAAAATGGGCAGAAGATATAAACAGTTACTAAGTAAAGAAATAGAAAGGACCCAAAGACATGAAGAGGAAAAACTGCCTATTATTGATATATTTTTAGGGTTAACTGAAGTTTTTCATTTTTAGGAAGTAAAAGCTTTGTTTAAAAATGAAAACTGCCCCAAGGTGATAAGCTGTGAGTTTGCGCACAATAGCAACTGGTATATCACTTTCCAGTCAGACACAGATGCACAACAGGTGAGAAGAAAGCTTTTCTTTTGATTTGAACTGCTGGTGAAAAAAGAGATAGTGTGTATTTTAATTGAGAAAAATGTGTGCTTACAGTAATGTTTATCAAGACTTTGGAGAACTTTGTTCACCTTTTTGGTTTTGCTTTTTAATTGGTTTTCTTTTTGATGATCTTCCTAAAGCTTTGTTTCAACATAAGAACCGTTTCTTATCAATAAAAAATTAGCACACAGTTTTCAAATTAACACGTACTCAGTAGTTAGTATTTCTGTTACATAGTAGGCCGCAATATATATAACTTCTGATTCTTGAAATTTTGACATAATGGTATTACTCTTGTTAGCATGTTTTATATAAAGATAAGTAAAACTACTTTGAAACAAAAATTTATATAATAACATTTTTAAGTCACTCAGATTTGTCTTAATTCTTCATCTTAGAAGGCTCTCTGAACCTATTTTAAAATTGATATGTAGTGATATTTTGGGTCTTTTCTGAATTTTGTGCATTTTATCTGTAGTGATCCTTAGTAGTTATTACATAATAAATGTTAACTGTAGCTGAGGTCTCACATTTCTGCTTTTTCATTTCCTATCATCTGCATAATGGGGTCACCTTCGGAATTTTTTCTGGTTTAGAGATAGTTGGTAATATTAAACCTCTCAATAGAATAATGATTGCTTTAATGAAATATTTGAATGCTAATGAAAGTTCCTTTCTGCTTTGTAACAGGCTTTTAAATACTTAAGAGAAGAAGTTAAGACATTTCAGGGCAAGCCAATCATGGTAAGAAACATTTTTAAGTAGTCCAGTTTCAGACAAGAAAGTTTTTGTTGTCTGTTAACAAAGATGAATGACATTTTATTAATCACATAATGAATTTAAAAAAATTTCTGACTCATATGAAATGCTATTTCATAAAATTAGTTGATAGGACATCAAAATACTTTCTAAATAGCAGTAACTTTTGAAAGTATAACTTCAGACAGCATGAAGTTTTAGTTAGATGCTGATTGACAACGTGTAAGATAATTGTAGATCTCAAAAGTCAGGAGCAGGAATGAGTTTTTAGCAACGAAGGTGGGAAACATTCCCCATTTTCAACCTCATTTCAGTTAACTTTATCTATGCTAATCCTCAGCTATTTGAGAACCTGGAAATTGTCATTGATTGGCTCACTGTTTTCATGTCTAATCTGTTCACTTCAAAATCCACTTCAAAACTTCTTTCAGTCATTATTGCCATTGTTTAGGCTTGAGAGATTAGAATAGCCTTTTAACTATTGTCCCTTCACCTTTCCCCTCCTTAAAGCCCATCCTCCACATTATTACCAAACCTACCGTCCAAGATAGAATCCTAAACATGCACTTACTTTGACAAGCTCCACATTCCCTGGGTAATATGTAATTATTGTTTGTAAATGTGGTGTGTTGTTCTTAATCTTACTGAGTTCTTAACTGTATATCAGTGTCTATTCTAAGCATGGTGTGTGTATAGACTCATTTAATTTTTATAAGAACCTAGTAAGATGGTTAGAAGGCAATGGCACCCCACTCCAGTACTCTTGCCTGGAAAATCCCATGGATGGAGGAGCCTGGTAGGCGGCAGTCCATGGGGTCACTTAAAGTCGGACACGACTGAGTGACTTCGCTTTCACTTTTCACTTTCATGCATTGGAGAAGGAAATGGCAACCCACTCCAGTATTCTTGCCTGGAGAATCCCAAGGGCAGAGGAACCTAGTGGGCTGCTGTCTCTGGGGTCGCACAGAGTCGGACACGACTGAAGCGACTTAGCAGCAGTAAGGTGGTTACTCTCCTTTTTACTGGTAAAGAAAGTGAGGCATGAAAGTCACATACCCAGTTCCGCATAACTAGTAAGTGAAAGAACCAGAATGAGAGAAGCTTACATTTATTAAGAGGTTGTATCTCAGATACTGTTCTAAGAACATGACATATTCAGATCTCACTACTACCGTATTATTACTTTCCATGGTGGTATTACTTTTCATATTACGAATGAAGGTATCTGCCAGTTTTCATTCTAATTCCTCTACCTGTAATACTCTTCTCCTTATTTCCTTTCCCTGCTTGAGGCTTTTAGGATATTCCCGAGGTCTTCTAACAACTTGAAAGTTTTATATGTCAGATTTAGGTCTTTGATACATCTGGAATTAACTTCATATATAGTACAAGACAGGGATCTGATTTCATTTTCCCCTCATTTATAGAAAGGCAGTTGTGTTAGCGCTTATTAAGTGGTCTGTCCTTCCACAAGTTGTGTGTAATGTTGCATCTGTCCTATATATCTCTAGTTGTTCTAATTACCATAGATTTCTAATATCCTTTTCTCCTTGTACAAAGTCTTCCTCCTTGTGCTTTTTTAGAATTATCTTGAGTATTTCTTTTCCATATGAATTTTAGAATGTTTGTCTAATAGTAACAACCAAACAAAAACCTTATTGGAATTAATGGGATTACATTTAATTATTTGATTAAATTGGGGACATTTGGCAGTTTTACCCTGAATTATTCATTATTGTGGTAACTTTATTATGATATATTTTCTTTATTCAAGTCTGTTGTATTTCTTATTTCCTTAAAGAAATTTTTACTGCTTTTCTCCCTCTCCTTGGTAACTTAGTGATTTTTTCCAAAAATGTTTTCATTTGTAGCAGCCTTGCTGAACTCCTTAGATCTATTAGTTTGTTGGGCCTTTTGGATTACTTTCTTGATAGATCTTACCAATAATCACTATTTTGATTTTTCCTTATACCTCCTGTATCTTATACCTTATTGCTTTTGCTGAGATCTCAGGTTTAGTGGTAAATTTGTCCCTTCGTTCCTTCCTTTCTTTCACTATAGTTTTCTTCTTTTTCTGCCATTTTGATTTTTATCTATGGTTCTTTTGATTATCTATCACATAATCCATGGGGTTGCAAAGAGTCAGACATGACTGAGCGACTGAACAACAACAAAGCAGTATTCTTGTGGAGATTCACATTAATTAATTTTTATATCATTCATTAAAACCAGATGACCTTGCACCCAGAAAGACACGTGCAGGAGCAAGAAATTGTATGTTCCAGGCCTTGATGCTATTTTCAGCTATACATCCTTTCATCTGGGCATGTCATTTACCCCTCAGGTCTTGGTTTGTTTCTTTGAAGTGTGCATGCTTTTCATTTCTGAAGTTCTCTGGTTCAAAAGCAGTGATCTTGGAGGACAAAGGGATTCAGTGGACAATGCTTGCCCTCCTGTGCTGTGGATAATTTCATTATGAGGCAATACTTCCTGTTTTGAGTTTTTATGACTGAGAATATTAAGTTTTATTTGGATTTCATATAAATTTTATATATTATAGAATATATATATTATATATGTTTATTTCTATATATATATATTTCTGTTGTATATTTACTGTTTCAGAATTTTTAACTGTGAAGGTAATACCTGTATGTGCTAAGAAGGTCAAGTGATTCATAGTAAATTAATTAATTAAATCTCCCTCTCTCAGATTCCTCCAGAGCAGTTTTTTCTGCATGCATTTAGAAATCTTTTTCGTGTCTATCTTTATGGGAATAGAAATGTACAGTGTATTCACTTCTGTTGTTTTCTCATAGTAGATCTTCAGGATCTTTTCATTCACCACTGTTTCTGTTATACATAGAATATTGTTCGTGTATATCATGATTTAATCATTTATCCATGGAAAAACATTAAGTTGTTGCTCTGTTTACAGATAATTTGTAATGTATGCTTTCTTAAAATTTTATTATTGGTAAAATATGCATACATGCAATTTGCCATTTTTAAGTGTACAGCTCAGTGGCATTTAGTACATTCACATTGCTGTACAATCATTACTGGTATTTTTCAGAACAAAAACTCTGAAACAAAGTTCCCAAACATCCCAGCCTCCCAAATAAAAATGCTATACCCATGAAACAATAACTTCCCATTCTTCCCAGCTGCTGGTAACTTCCCTTCTAGTCTCTGTCTTTCTGAGTTCACCTATTTTAGATGCTACATACAAACGGAATTATGTGACATTTGTTCTTTTGTGTCTGGCTTATTTCACTTAGGATAATGTTTTCAAGCTTCATCTATATGGAGCATATATCAGAACTTTTTTTCGTGTTTTATAATCCATTTCTCTTTTTTTTAAGATTTTTTTCCAAAAAATTTATTTTTAACTGAAGGATAATTGCTTTACAATACTGTGTTGGTTTCTGCCATACAACAACATGAATCAGCCAGAGGTATAGAACTTCATTACTTTTTATTTGATGAATAATATTCCACTGTATAAATACCACATTTCTTGTATCCATTATCTATTGAAAGATGCTTGGGTTGCTTCCCTCTTTGGATTATTGTAAACAGTGCTGCACAACTATCTGTTTGAGTTCCCGTATGTACTGGGAATTATTGGGTAACATAATAATTATATGTTTAACATATTGAGGAGTGCATAAGTGTTTTCCAAAGAAACCGTATCCTTTTACATTCCCACCAGCAATAGAGAAGGATTCAAATTTTTCTACATCCTTGCCAACACTTATTTTTGATAAAACCAATGGGAAAAAGTGGAATCTTATTATGGTTTTGGGTTTCATTTTCCTAGTGACACAAGATATTGGGCATCTTTTCATGGACTTTTTCACGTTTTTATATCAGTTTTGAAGAAATGTGTATTCAGGTCCTTTGACCATTTTTTATTTTTTAAAAATATTTTTAAATTTATGACTGTATTGGGTCTTATTGTGCACGTGAGATCTTTGTTGCAGTACGCGGACTTCTCTCTGGTTGTGGTGTGAGGGCTCAGTAGTTATGGTGTGCAGGTTTGGTTGCCTGGCAGCATGTAGGATCTTAGTTTTCCAGTCAGGGATGGAACCTACATCTCCTGCATTGGGAGGCAGATTCTTAACCAGTAGACCACCAGGGAGGTCCCTGACCATGTTTTATATTGGGTTATTTGTTTTTTTGTTGATTTGTACCAGATCTTTATATATTCTGAATATTAACCTTTTGTCAGGTATATGATCTGCAAGTATTTTTTTCCCATTTTGTAGTTTACCTTTTGATTCTCTTGAAGTGTCCTTTGAGGCACAAAAGTTTTTAATTTTTATGAAGTTCAATTTTATTGTTGTATGTGCTTTTGGTACCATACATCAAAAATCATCACCAATCCAAGATCATGAAATGTTAACCCTATGTTTTCTAACCAGGGTTTTTATAATTTAGCCTTTTCTTTCTATTTATTTTTTAAAATTTTTATTATTTTTATTTTTGGCTGCACTGGGTCTTAGTTGCTGCATGCAGGCTTTCATCAGGGGGCTACTCTCTAGTTGCAGTACTCGGTCTTCTCATTACAGTGGCTTCTCTTGTTCAGAACACAGAATCTAGCATGTGGGGGCTTCAGCAGTTGTGGCACGCAGGCTGTAGAGCACAGGCTCAGTGGTTGTTGCACATGGGCTTAGTTGCCCTGCAGCACGTGGAATCTTCCCAGAACGAAGACTGAACTTGTGTCCCCAGCAACTGGCAGGTGGGTTCTTAACCACTGGACCAACAGGGGAAGTCTCTAGAACTTTAAAAATTGGAGTCAGTCTTCTCAAGCTTTGCTACCACTTTAACAACTAAGTTTATATAATATTTAAATCCATTCTTAGCATTTCAACAGTCTTCCACCATCTTCATCAGAAGTAGATTCCATCTCAAGAAACCACTTTCTTCATCCATAAGAAGCAATTCCTTATTTGTTCAAGCTTTATCATGAAATTGGAGCAATCCAGTTCCATCTTCAGCTCTATTTCTAATTCTAGTTCTCTTGCTATTTCTGCCACATCCACAGTTAACTTCTTCCAGTAAACTTGAGTCTTGAACTGCTCAGTTATCCATGAAAGTTGGAATTAACTTATTCTAAACTCCTGTTCATGTTGGTATTTTGCCTTCTTTCGATGAATAATCTTAATGGCATCTAGAATGGTGAATCCTTTCCAGAAGATTTTTAATTGATTTTGCCTGTCTCCATCAAAGAAATCATTATCTCTGGCAACTACTTAATAGCCTTATAAAATGTATAGTAAAAACTTATATAATTAAGTCTTGAAAGCCAAAATTTCTCCTTGATCCTTGGGCTACAGAATGGATGTTGTGTTAGCAGGCATGAAAACAACATAAACTCCATCATATATCTTCCTTAGAGCTCTTGACTGACCAGGTGCCTTGTCAGTGAGTAGTAATATTTTGTAAGGAATCTTTTTTACTGAGCAGTAGATCTCAGCAGTAAGCCTAAAATATTTAGTAAACCATGTTGTTAACAGTTGTGCTGTCTTCTAAGCTTTGTTGTTTCATTGATAAGAACATAGGCATAGTTTGGTTCAGTCACTCAGTCATGTCCACCTCTTTGTGACCTGATGGACTGCAGCACACCAGGCTTCCCTGTCCATCACCAGCTCCTGGAGCCTTCTCAAACTCATGTCAGTCACGTCAGTGATGCCATCCAACCATCTCATTCTCTGTTGTCCTCTTCTCTTCCCGCCTTCAATCTTTCCCAGCATCAGGGTCTTTTCAAATGAATCATTTCTTTGCATCAGGTGACCATAGTATTGGAGTTTCCGCTTCAGCATCAGTCCTTCCAATGAGTATTCAGGACTGATGTCCTTTAGGATGGACTGGTTGGATCTCCTTGCTGTCCAAGGAACTCTCAAGAGTCTTCCCCAGCACCACAGTTCAAAAGCATCAATTCTTCCATGCTCAGCTTTCTTTGTAGTCCCAATTCTCACATCCATACATGACTACTGGAAAAACCATAGCTTTGACTAGACGGGCCTAGTATATATGTGTAAATGTGTGTACGTTAATCCCAAGCTCTGCTTTTAAATGTGTCTCTGTTTTTAAATATGCTGTCTAGGTTGGTCATAGCTTTTCTTCTAAGGAGCAGCAAGCGTCATGTCTGCAGTCACCATCTGCAGTGATTTTGGAGCCCCAAATAATAAAGTCTGTCACTGTTTCCATTGTTTGCCCATCTATTTGCCATGAAGTGATGGGACCAGATGCCATGATCTTAGTTTTCTGAATGTTGAGTTTTAAGCCAACGTTTTCACTCTCATCAAGAGGCTCTTTAGTTCTTCGCCATAGTGGGTCTAGCATAATTCTGAAGGGTCAAAGGATTTTTGGAATGGTTAATATGCATTGGCTTCAAGTTTAGTCACTGACTGCACTAGCCCCTACCAAGAGAGTCAGCCTGTCCTTCTAAGTTTTGAAATCTTGAAGCCAGGCATCGACTTATCTTCTCTAGCTATGAAAGTCCTAAAGTATTTGAAAGTTTTTATTACTTATTTTAGCTAGATATTCTGGATAACTTGGTGTGGCTTCTACATCAGTCCTTGATTCTTTACCTCGTACTTCGATGGTTATAGAGATAGCTTCTTTCATTAACCTCATGAACCAGTCTCTGCTGTCTTCAAACTTTTCTTTTGTAGCTTCCACATCTCTCTTAGCTTTCACAGAATTGAAGAGAATTAGGGTCTTGCTCTGCATTTGGCTTTTGCTTGAGGGAATGTTGGGACTGGTTTGATCATCTATCTAGATCACTGAAACTTTTCCACATCAGCAATAAGGCTGTTTGGCTTTCTTATCATTTGTGTGTTCACTGGAGTAGTTCTCATTTCTTTAAAGAACTTTCTTTGCATGCACAACTTGACTTAATTGTTTGGCACAAGAGACCTAGCTTTTGGCCTTTCTTGGCTTTCAACATGCCTTCCTCACTAAACTTGTTTTTAGGACTTCCCTGGAGGTCCAGTGGCTAAGACTTCATGCTCCCAGTGAAGGGGCCCAGGTTCTATCCCTGATCAGGAAACGAGATTCCACATGCCACAACCAAGAGTTTGCATACCACAAGTAAGACCAGGAACAACCAAATAAATAATTTAAAAGCCATTTCTAGTTTTTTATTTAAAGTAAGAGATCTGTGACTCTTCCTTTCACTTGAATATTTAGAGGCTATTTTCGTTTCAATATTGTTGTATCTCAGGGAATATGGTGATCCAGGGAGAGATTGAGAACAGGAAAACTGTCCATTGGTAGAGTAGCCAGAACACACACATCTATTGATTAAGTTTGTCACCTTATATTAGCGTGGTTTGTGGTATCCTAAAACAATTAACAATAGTAACATCAAAGATCACAGATCACCATAACAAGTTTAACAATAATGACAAAATGAGAAATATTGCAAGAATTACCATAGTGTCATGCAGAGACGCTCACCACAATTAGAGAAAGCCCACTTGCAGCAATGAAGACCCAATGCAACCAAAAATATGTATTTTTTAAATTGGACCTTTATTTTATACACTTGAAGCTAATATTATGAATCAGCTCTTAACAATGTGAGCAAATGCTGATGGAAAAATTGTACCAATTGACTTGCTCAATGCAGGTCTGACACAAACCCTTATTTTGCAAAAATAGTACAAAACAAAAACAAAACCATAATATTTGGGAAGCACAATAAAGCAAAGTGCAGTAAAAGTATAGTATGCCTGTACTGCAACTTGATTATCTAGTTACTTGTTCTTAGACATCTTTGTTCCTTGCTTACATCATTTTTAGTGGACTGTCCTTTTATTTTTTTTTTTCTCTCTGGACTGTCCTTTTAAATCTGTTTTCTACCTTTGAAAAATTTGGTGATGGGACTTCCTGGTGGTCCAGTGGTTAAGACTTTATGCTTCCACTGGAGGGCACAGGTTTGATCTCTGGTTGGGGAACTAAGATCCCACATGCCACACAGCATGACCAAAAAAACAAACAAAAAAGCCTCTAAGTAGGGAATGCCTTGACGTTTTAGTGGTTGGAACTTCATGCTTCCATTGCAGGGGGCACGGGTTCAATCCCTGGTTGGGGAACTAATATCCCACAAGCTGCAGGCAGTGTCCATAGTAATATAAATTAAAATTTATTATGTGTGTGTGTATATATATATACACTCAAACTTTCTGTTTTTGAAATTAATCTATTATTTTTGGTTACACTGGGTCTTTGTTGCTCCAAGTGGGCTTTCTCTAGCGGCAGTGAGTGGGGGCTGCTCTGCATTGTGCTGCGTGAGCTTCTGATTGCTGTGGCTTCTCTCGTTGCGGAGCACAGGCTCTAGGCCCACAGGCTTCAGTAGCTGACTGCACGCAGGCTCAGTAGTTGTGGCGCACAGGCTTTTAATTGCTCCATGGCATGTGGAATCTTCCCAGACCAGGGATCCAACCTGTGTACTCTGCTTTGGCAGGCAGATTCTTTACCACTGTACAGCCAGGGAAGTTAGCGCTGTGTGTGTGTATATACATATAGTGTTAAAATACATATAAAATTTACCATCTTATTTTAATTTCATTTAATAGTTCAGTAATAGTAAACACATTGTCTTTGTTGTACAGCTATCACCACCATCTATTCTCATAACTCTTTTCTTCTTGTAAAACTGAAACTTTGTGCCTGTTAATAACTCCCTGTTTTCCCCTCCTCCAGCCCCTGACAACCACCTAAGCCTATATTATCTTTGATTACTTACCTCATATAAATAAATTATACAGTATTTTTCTCCTTGTGATTGGCTTATTTCACTTAATATTGTGTCTTCAAGGTCCATCCATGTAGCATATTGAAAAATTTCCTCCTTTCTAAGGTTGATACATATTCCAGTGTATTTATATAACAGAATTTGCTTATCCATTCATCTGTTGATAGACACTTGGGTTTGCTTCCATATTTTAGCTCATGTGAATAATGCTGTTATGAATCATGGGTGTACAAATACCTCTTCAAGACTCTGCTTTGAGCTCTTTTGTATATATACCCAAAAGTGGAATTGCTGGATCATATGGTAATTCTACTTTCCACTTTTTGAGGGCCTTCCATGCTTGTTTTGCACAGTAGCTGTACCATTTTATACTCCTGCCAGCAGTGCACAGGGTTCCAGTTTCTCCATATTCTCTCCAGCACCTCACTGTTTTCTGTTTCTTGTTAGTAGCCATCTTAGTGGATGTGACGTGGGATTGCTTTGTGGTTTCAGTTTATGTTCCTTCAGGAATTAGTAATGTTGAGCGTCTTCTTATGTGCTTATTGTCCATTTGTATATCTTTAAAGAAATGTATATTCAAGTTCTCAGCCCACTTTTTAGTTGGCTAGTTATATTCTTAAGCATAGTTTTAACACAGTCTTTGTCCTCTCTATTTCATGCAAATTGGTAGCTAGATCTAGAGGCTTAATCAGGATTGGACTTGATCTTGGAGCAGCAGAGAGAACAAAAACACATAGTGTCCATGTGTGTGTCTCCTGTACTAGCTGTTGCTGATCATTGACTGGATACATTCATTAAGGGTTGCTATCTGTTGCTATTTCTGTTCTATATTTTTTCCATTTGTTAGTCAAAATACTTTCTCTCATATTCATTACCCTTAGGTATGGGTTATATATATGATAAATGCCTGGTTCTAGCTTTTATTACCAGTTTTCAAAATAATGTGTTGGTTCCCTTGTTATTTAGTCACTAAGTCCTGTCGAACTCTTTTGCAACCCCATGGACTGTAGCCTACCAGGCTCCTCTGTCCATGGGATTTCCCAGGCAAGAATACTAGAGTGGGTTGCCATTTCCTTCTCCAGGGAATCTTCCCAACCCAGGAATTGAACCCGAGTCTCCTGCATTGCAGGCAGATTCTTTACTGTCTGCACCACCAGGGAAGCCCCTTCAAAATGACCTTCAAAAACGACTGTTAAGCTATTTTTGGTTTTTGAATATTTAAACATATTTGGTGTGTTTATTGTCCTTACTGATGAAGTGTGGCCTCTTTGAGTCCTTTTGTTAGGGTAGTTTTTAATGTTCCTTGCTTTCTAATGGAACAGGATGTTTCAGGCTCCTATACGTTTTCTGTCAAAAGGCTCTGGAGTCACCAGGTTATTTTATTTTTTTCCCTTTTTAAGGGTTGTACTGTTTTGAACACCCATCATCAGTGTATCAGAGTATGTGTTTGTCACAGCTTTTTCAGTAGAGTATGTTGTTAGATTTTTAGGCTTTTACCAATTTTATAAGTGAGAAATATTAATTCCATTCTAATTACATTTCTCTGTGAGGAAGGTCTAGCATCTTTTCACATAAGAGCCACTTGCCTTTTTTCCCCTTGTTTTGATAAGTTGCAGTTAGTTTTAATATTTTGACTTTTATGATTTTACTTTGTTTATTGTATTAATTGTATTTTCTGTGTAAAAGTTTTTAAAAGTAAAATGTTTAAAATTTAAATTAAATATACTTGTGAAAGTATGCACTTAATCCTTTGTGATTATATATTCTTTGTGTTCTTCTTGCTTTTAGGCAAGGATAAAAGCCATCAATACATTTTTTGCTAAGAATGGTTATCGATTAATGGATTCTAGTATGTATAGTCAGCCCATTCAAACTCAAGCACAGTATGCCTCACCGGTCTTCATGCAGCCTGTATATAATCCTCACCAACAGTACTCTGTCTATAGTATTGTGCCTCAGTCTTGGTCTCCAAATCCTGCACCTTACTTTGAAACACCACTGGTAAGTAAGATCCTTAGAGAATATATGGTTTTTCACTGAAGCTGAAGTTTGAAGAAATCAGAGTTAAGAGTTCTTGTTTTATTTTGTTTTGTGTTGATGGTGGTTACTTTATAGGCTTTAAATGGTGATAAGTATATTTAATACCCCAAATCAATTTAAACATTAAAATTTTCTTTTAGGCTCCCTTTCCCAATGGTAGTTTTGTGAATGGCTTTAATTCACCAGGATCTTATAAAACAAATGCTGCCGCTGCCGCCGCCGCTGCCGCCGCCGCTGCTGCTGTAAATATGGGTCGACCATTCCAAAAAAATCGGTAAGGTATAATATGATAGCTGGAATTTATTGTATACAATTCCCGGTAGTTCTTAGAGTCAGTATGTTAATAGCAATGCTTATTTTCTAACACAATAAAAAGGTCCGGTCCCACCCCCCCCGCCCCCCAAAAAAAGTATGTTAACAATTAATAAACACATTTTTACCTCAGAGTTGATAAAAAGGATTTGGGACTGAGATTATACACCAGTATATATTGACTTTTTTTTTTTTTAATAATGAGAACAGAAAAAATTTTGTGGTAACAATATAAAATCTGGTTTCTAGGTACCATTTAATGTGTTAAACAACATTTTGTAAACATGAGTTTTTTGATGGTAGAAATGTTAACTGATTTGAGTAATAAATACTGGGAGAGTGAGTTATTTATCGTTTTTAAGGATTGACTCGATTTCCACAAACTATGCTGTGCTGAGTCACTCAGTCATGTCCGACTCCTTGCGACCCCAAGGACTGTAGCCCATCAGGCTCCTCTGTCCATGGGATTCTCCAGGCAAGAATACTGGAGTGGGTTGCCATGCCCTCTTCCAGAGGATCTTCCTGACCTAAGGATCAAACCCAGATCTTCTACATTGTGGGTGGATTCTTTACTGTCTGAGCCACCATGGAAGCCCGTTCTTTACTGAGTCATGTCTAAAGTTCTGTTTTAAGACCTTGATTTGTTATATCACTGTTAATTTTCATAACCCTGTAGATACAGTATTGTGTCTATTTAAGAAATTTGAGAAATAAAAATATTACATATCATGTCCAAAAGCATGTAGCCAGTAGCTTGCAGAGCCAAGGTTTGAGTCCAGGCAGTTTGATTCCAAAGCCTACACTTAAACCATAGTATTCTGAATAAATTATTAAGAACTCCAGAATCTCAGTTGAGATTATAAACTGGTAATCTCAGTAATTTGGTATATAATATGACTTTTGCCAGAGTGTAAGTAACCAAAGGAGAAGGGGCTCAGATTTATTTACTTGTTTAGATTTATTTAGAAGTTCACATCTACTATTTCTCTGCCTTATTTTGTGAGCCTCCTATGTTGTTTTTTGTTTTTAATTATTTCTGTTCAGTAATTTTTTTTTCTTGCCAGAATGAGAATTCTCTTATTTGATTCTTTTTGGCAAGGAGACCACATGTGGGGTATGTTTTTCCAAAATAGCTTTTAGGAACTTAATTCTTTTTTTTAAGGTTTTTCTGAAATATGCTTCACTGAAGAAACAAGCCTTCCAGTATTTAAAAAAAAATACTCTTCTCAGTAGATTCTAGAATCATTCATATGTACCACTCTCTAATAGTCACAGATTTTGTACTCACTTTTAACTGACACATTTGGTTTAAACATTTGAACATCTTTGTTGTCGTTCGCACCAGGAAGTTTGTAGAATCTTAGTTTCCCAATCAGGTATTGAACTTGGGCCCATAGCACTGACAGTGCCAAGTCCTAACCACTGGACCACCAGAGAATTCCCTGAAGGTCACTTTTAAGTGTTTGGAAACTTTTACTATATATACACATTCATAATTGTTTTATGAAGTTTCAAATGAGAACTCTTCATATTCTAAGAATGAAGGATTCTTTATAAACAAAAGATTATTTGTGCTCTTATAAATGACTGTTAGTTTGATACAGTAATAAGAACAAAATTCAGGTAATTGCTAGGACATACGTGTAGAAGTTCACTGAGCCTTAAAACACACAGTGTCCTCTAACCTCCATCCTGTTAAAAAAAATTTTTTTTTTAATTACCATATGCACATAGAGACAGTGATGTTTAAGTCTGGAAAGACCTTTGTTATAGTGTATTCATTTTACAGATGAAGAAACTGAAAGTTGAAGAGGATGGTTATCTTACTAAGGTTACATGGCTTTTTATTAATTAGCAAACCTGAGATTAGTATATTTCTTTTTCTTCTACTATAGCTAGTAAAGTTTGTTTTTTTTTTTCTTGAAAATAGTTCCATTAATACAAATGACAGTTTATACTTCCCTTGTGAGGAGATACAGATTTCTTATGATTAGAAATAGTAACTTTGTAGAAATATGTATCTGTTGATTTCATTTTTCTTTGAAGAGGTGAATTTTGCTTTAAGCAGTTAAGTGAAATAGACATCTTGGTTATATGATATGATAGACTAAAAACAGTTTTCAGTAACAACAAAAAGTATTAGTGTTTGCAAATGTTTACCTTAAAAATACGTTACGTGGGTTTATGGTATTCCTTTATTGTCACTTGATGTTTTTATCTGCTTTGCTTTCTTGGCAAAAGAGGTAAAATTGCAATAAGAAAGCCAAGAATGACAGTCAAGACATTCTTGCTTACAAGGAGATGTATCTGTGGTTTTGGAGATATAGATTTAGTGTGATTTTCCTTGTTACTCAAATCTATTTGTGTATAGTTTTATCCATGTATTTGACCAGTGTAGATAGTTACTAATTTTTAGTCACAGAAATAATACACAGATACTTCCTTATAAAAGTGTAGATGTTGCAGATGAACTAGAGCCTGTTGACTACGAACCCAAATCTTGATTTCCATCTTACTTCTAAGAAGTGACCACTGCCAAGCCTTTATTTTTATATATTTAAGTCATTGGTCAAGGAGCAGTTTATATTACTAACCTTGTAACAGCCCAGTGATGATCATAGGACTAACTTTCAGAAATGTGGGCAGTTTTCTTCCTTTAGTATTTTACCTTTCTGTCACGTTCCTTCTCGTCTTTTATCACATTTCTTTCATCATCCTTTTTTCCTTTGCCTGGACTTCGATTGTAAGTCCCTCTCTGTGAAGGGAAAGATTATGAGATCTGGGGGCTTTTTAAACCTAGTAACTTGTCTTACTGGGTGTATTGATGCAGTGAGAAGATTTTGGTGATAATTTCTGAACAGATATATAAATAGTATATGTACCTCCTGAGGTCATTTTCAGATCTGATGGATAATATAAATGTTTTGAAAATTAGTTTGTGTTAGTTGACACTGAATTTCATTGCTATTCAGAATCTATTTTGTATCATGTAAGTAATTTTCTGGAAAAGTATCATATATGAGACTTAGCTAAAATTTGTAGCCTGATATTTGTTTGTTTTAGTAGTAGTACCTTCATTTGTTATATTCTCTAAAGAGTTAGTAGGGTAGCTGAATAACTATGAAAATAGACTAAAAAAATGGAGTGTATAAACTGTAGGGAAGGGGCTAAATGAAAATCTAGTACTTCCTTTTTAAATCTCCTGTAGAGCCAAGATCCTCAGTTACTTGAGCTTACTTGAAATATTCTCAGTTTTTAAAAAATAAACTTTATTCATTTATTTTAATTTTGACTGTACTGGGTCTCTCTTGCGGCCCCAAGCTTTCTCTAGTTGTGGCACATGTGGCCTGAAGGCTCTGGAGCACGTGGGCTGAATAGTTGCAATGGCTTACAGGCTTAGTTGCCCCATAGCTTATAGCATCTTAGTTCCCCAACCAGGGCTCGAACCCCTGTCCCCTGCATTGGAAGGTGGATTTTTTTTTCTAATTTTATTTTTAATTGGAGGATAATTACTTTACAATATTGTGGTGGTTTCTGCCATATATCAACATGAATCACACACACACACACACACACACACACACACCCCCCTTGAATCTCCTGGGAGGCAAATTCTTAACCACTGGACCACCCAGGAAGTCCTAAATGTTTTCACTATTAATTAAAACTGCATCCTCTTTCATTTATTGTACCCTAGTTTCATCTGCTTATAGTTGTTAGAGAGTTGAGTACTTACACCTATCATCCAAGGTAAAAGCTACTTTTGTTAGATTTAGGTGGTTTTTGAGTTTGGTTTGGTTTGGTTTGGCTTTTTGTTTCTCATCAGATTTCTTACCTTAATTCATGAAGTCGTGCCAGGCTATTAGTTGCATTATATTTTCCTAGTCATTTGGTCCCACAGTTTTGTTGGATTTTTGAACAACTGTTTGCATTTGGCGAGGGGTGCTTAGTAAGAAGCTTTAATTTTAATATATTTCACTATTTCTTGCTGGTTTTTTTTTTTTTTTTAATTTTCAGTCCCCTAAAAAGCCTTTTTAGACTTTTCCCCCAATTCCCTCATATGATAATTTAATGCTAGAGATTATTGTATGTCGATTTATTCCAATTCTTCCTCCCTTTGGGGGTTTTATTGCCCCATTGAGAATGTATGGCATGGATTCAATGAGCTTCTAGTCTGGCTGATTTAGATATGTCAAAATTGTATCTTGTGCTAAAGAAGTTAGCTGAAATCCTAGTTATATCCTTAATTTTGAGGTGGAAGTAGCTTAATCTTGAAGAACTTTGGATCATTCCCAGATAGCTCCAAACAGCTTTTTTAATGAAAAAATTCTTTGCCTTTTAAAAATAACACATCTGAGACATTAAAGGTTTTACATTTTTACAACATAATGCTTCTGTGTCCAACCTAGTTTATGGAAAATCAGAATACAGCAGAAGGCAGTTTTTAACTTGGCCTATTAAGAATTTCTACCATTAAGAGGAAGGATTTTTCTGTCTTAATTTATTCTTTTGTGTATATGGCCTTATGTTTCTTACAGTGTGAAGACTCATTTTAGGTCAGGTGGTTCAGAACATTCAACAGAGGGCTCTGTGTCGTTGGGGGATGGACCACTGACCAGATCTGGTTCAAGGAACTTTGCAACTGAACGACATAATCCTGCAGTAACAGGGCATCAGGAACAAAGCTACCTTCCAAAAGAAACTCCCACTTTGCAGATGGAACAGAATGGGGACTATGGCAGGGGCAGGTAAGGAAATATGGTAATAAATATGGAAATAATGTGTATGAAAATTCTTTAATCATAATATGAATATTAGAAGTCCATTATCTAGTGATTTTTTATTTCATTTTTCATATATAGTTATGCTAAAAAATTTTTTTGTTCACGTAATATGGGTTACTAGTTTTTCATAATTAAGAAATTTAGAATCCCTATAAAGAATATAAGTGAGTCAGAGGTTTATAAAAGTTATTCTGAAGTTCTTTACAGTTCACTAAGGAAAGATTACCTTAGAAAGATCTTATGCCACCATAGTTTTAATTTCTGGCAACATGTGAACTGTGGGAATTGGGTTATATAACCTTGTCTACCCTTCCTAAACAAAAAAACTGAACCCTAATATGCTTCTGATGTGGAGGGAGCACTGCTAATAAAAATAGGACCAGTTTACTTGGTGGTGGTGGTGGTGATAGGTGACGTTTTCTGTAGATCAGCTCAGGATCCTTTCAGAAGAATATATATCTTTTAATAATAAAAGGAGATTTAGGAAGCATAGATACTTAAAACAGAAATTCACCCATCTTTGATAGAACATACACATTTGAAGAAACTTACTGAGTTCTCCTTCCTCCCCCACCCCTCACCCTCTTTTATCATTGTTAAAAGGAGAACTCTCTTCAGAGGTCGAAGACGTCGGGAAGATGAAAGGATCCCAGTAAGTTTTTTTGTTTTTTTTTTTTTAACTTACATGTGTTCAGGATTTGTTTGTTTCTTTGTTTTTCTTGTGTGCTTTAGTATGGCATTGACTTCTGGTATGTCTTTCCTCGATTTTGTTTTATTGGTTATAATATTCAGCAAAGATAATTACAGCCTGTTTTTGACCCTGAAATATCCACCATCACCACCACTCATCATCCTTAAAGCACACATGAAGTTAGAGATTTGACTTGTATTGCTCACTTTTTAAAAAAAAAAATTGTTTGCCTAACCTATTCACATGGTTTAAAATAAAATCCATGAAAATATTCCATGTAAAGTTTAATTATTGCTTTATTAATGGAGATTTGAGGAATTTCAATGTTTTAATCTTACAATGCTGTTACAAACGGTGCAGTGATAACCTTGTGTAACCATCACTTCCTGTCTATGCAATAGTATCTGAAGGAAAGTCCCTGCAGGTAAGATTTCTGAGTCACAGTGCAGTAAGTTACTGTGTGATGGCTTTCTGTAGGGTTTGTGTCAATTTTCACTCAGTGAAGAAAGTTCCTATTTGTCCATAGCCTTACAAAGAATATGATTTTTTGCAAATCTAATATAGTATGTGGTTCACTTTTAAAGCTCTGTTGGATGTTATCGGAAATTATTACACTATTTATTAATTGTTACTTAGGGGCAATTCTCTACCTATTGCTGATTTTTATATTTCCCACTTAAGATTTTTAAAAAAATTTTTTTATAGTTCTAGGCAGGTTTTTGAATCCTCACTTAGCTAGCTTCAAATTATTCATATTTTTATTTTTTGAGGTTTGTTCATGGTGAATGTTTGCCATCTCCTAACTGGTCAAAAAGAGTTGAGAAATAAAAATAGTGTAGGAAGCTGGGCATACACACCGAGGAAATCAGAATCGAAAGAGACACGTGTACCCCAATGTTCATCGCGGCACTGTTTATAATAGCCAGGACATGAAAGCAACCTAGATGTCCATCAGCAGACGAATGGATAAGAAAGCTGTGGTACATATACACAATGGAATATTATTCAGCCATTAGAAAGAATACATTTGAATCAGTTCTAATGAGGTGGATGAAACTGGAGCCTATTATACAGAGTGAAGTAAGCCAGAAAGAAAAGTACCAATACAGTATACTAATGCATATATATGGAATTTAGAAAGATGGTAACGATAGCCCTGTATGCGAGACAGCAAAAGAGACACAGATGTATAGAACAGTCTTTTAGACTCTGTGGGAGAGGGCGAGGGTGGGATGGTTTGGGAGAATGTGAAACGTATCGCCAGTCCAGATTCGATGCATGATACCGGGTGCTCGGGGCTGGTACACTGGGATGACCCAGAGGGATGGGATGGGGAGGGAGGTGGGAAGGGGGTTCAGGATGGGGAACACATGTACACCCTTGGAGGATTCATGTCAATGTATGGCGAAACCACTACAATTTTATAAAGTAATTAGTCTCCAAAAAATAAATGAATTAATTAAAAAAAAAACAAACACCAAAAAAAAAAGTGGTGTAGGAGAGCATGGAGGTTTCAAGAAAACACTAGAATTTACATTTATATATGTGTGGAATATAATGCTTTACATGCATAAATAGCAAATTAGTATACATATCTAATAGTATACTATATAGTGTTTGTGTAATATACCTAAAAATATACAGATACCACATGTTTAAGCAGTAAAGAGCAACCAACTTTGAAAGAAAAATAATTGCATTTTAACACAAAGAATAATTTGGGGCAAGCTGTGAACCCTTTAAAAAGTGTGGTTGTTTGCATTTACAGCTTTCTATACCATGGACAGCCTTGAGATTGTAAGGCAAGTTTTTAAAGATATCATTATAGCAGGCCATGTTAATCTTCAAGTGGCCCTGAACAATTGAGAGGAGAGTTAGGTTTGAGGTCTGTTCGATGTGTTGAAAACATCTGGGTCGAGGATTGAAAGGAAAGTAGGCAAACATGCTTTTTTGTAGAAAAGGCAGGGAGGGGATGCCATCGTGCAGTGAGGAGATCTTAGCTAGAGGTGAAATTTAGAATTTATAGACTTACTTGTTGTAATTACAGTTATAAGAATGGATAAGATCATGCAGGGGACTCTGTGCAGACTGATTTGTAAAACAGCAAGAATGGAATCTTGAGGATCATGGTAGCTTTGGGGTTGAAAAATGAATTATTTCATTTTGTTTGAAGTATCCAAGAGAAATCCAAGTGGAGATAGCTAATAGTCAAGTGGATATCTTGGTTTCGGGCAAAGATCTGCTCTGAAAATATTTAAAAGTGTACAACCTAGTGATTTTTGGTAAATTTTCAGAGTTGTGCAACCAAAAATTTTCCAAAAAGTGAAAATTATTGTTTTTAGAGTTGTTTGCACGTAGGTAGTAGTTGAAGCCATGGATAATGGATATCACACAGGGAGAGTTTGTAAAGGCAGTTAGTAATCATACAGAAATCAAAAACCTTCCAAAGAAGTTGACAGGGAAAGAAGAGCACATGCTTGTCAGACCTGAGAATGAAGAGAAAGTATCAGAAGCTAAAGGAAGAATGAGCTCCCATAGGAAAGAATGTTTGCTCTAGTGAGGTCAGTGGGGGAAACCTCAGATTTTGTATTGTGTAAGGTATTGGTGACTTGTCACAGCAGTTTTAGTGATGTGGTAAATACAGAGGTGAGGGAGTAGAGGAGAAAATATAACATGTGAGAAGTTTGAGAATATAGAGTGGGGTAGATGAAAGCAAGATAAGATTCTTAAGGAAGGATATTGTTTTCTCTTGAGACTATGGAAGGAGAAAAGATGCTGGCAAATCTAGATAGTGTAAGGTTTGTTGTTGTTGTTACGGGAGAGGGTATAGCAAATTTAGAAAGCAAAGAATAGCGGAGATTGATTAGAAGGTTTAAGGAAAGTGGCAAAGTTTGCAAAGGAACCAAGAGAAGAAGCTGACTAAGGATGAACTGGACCAATACATTACTGAGAGTTCACCTGAGATGAGAATCTAAGAATTTATAGAGGAAGAGTTCTGTTCATTAGGGTGTAATTTTGTTTGTTTCTACAGCTTTCAGCTTCTGTGGTACAGGGTTAAGGAATGAAATGGACATGTAACCTGTTTTTTGACTTGTGTCTTTTAGAGACCCCATCCTTCAACAGCTGAAGCAAAGGTTCCCACACCAAAGTTTGACTTACTAGCCTCAAATTTTCCTCCTTTACCTGGAAGTTCATCAAGAACCCCAGGTGAACTTGTTTTGGAGAGCAGGATGTCTGATGTTGTTAAGGGTGTCTGCAAAGAAAAGGTAAACACTGAAGCATCGATCTGTATCTTACGGGACCAATTTTTGCCTTTGTTTTCAGGGTTATTATTAGAATTAGAATTTTATTTGTGCTCAGTGCTTACTTCTGCCAGAGTTTTTAATTCATGAGGTTTTTAGCATAATTCGAGTCTTATGCAAAGATTTGTGTTAGAGCTACACAAGGTCAATAAAATGTTTCTTCATATTTGCATGTCTTTGTATCAGTCGTCCCAGCTTGGTAGAACTAATTAAGGCAAGCTGAGTGGAAAGTGTTGTTTCAACTTGTGTCATTTCCAATTAACTGATAATGCCAGTGAATTCTAAGTTACTTTGGTAAACTCAGTCTTTCAAATAAATGGAGAGTTGCAGTCAAAAGCTTGGGATAACCCATCCTACAATATTTTTGAGTTTAGCCCTTCAATATGCTAAATCTTCATGCCCCACAAATTTTTCTCATTTTCTACCTTTTGTTTCTAACTCAATTTTATTTTTAAGAGTATATGTACATAATATATCTGGGCTTTTAAAGAAAAAGTGTCCCTTGAATCCACTTTCAACTCTAGCTTTTTCTCCTCATATTTATCCTTGTATTTCTAATTTAACATGTTTATACTACTACTTCTTGACTATTCATTTTTAGATGTTGTCTATTAACTTTACACTCTAGAAGCTAAGGGTTTAACTCTCTTAAACCGATGCGCTTTATCCTCCCAGTATATTGTATTTCGTCATATCTGTGATGCCATCAGTTAAAGGATGCCCTGTTATTTTGGTATCACTAAGAAAAAAAGACACTGCCAGTTAAAGTAGGTCATGCCATCATTTATGAGTCATATCTCAATATTGCATCTTTTTTTTCCCCCATAACTGAGCATCATGCTAATGCTAAGTCGCTTCAGTCGTGTCCGACTCTGTGTGACCCCGTAGACGGCAGCCCACCAGGCTCTGCCGTCTCTGGGATCCTCCAGGCAAGAATACTGGAGTGGGTTGCCATTTCCTTCTCCAATGCATGAAAGTGAAAAGTGAAAGTGAAGCCACTCATTCGTGTCTCACTCTTAGCGACCCCATGGGCTGCAGCCTACCAGGCTCCTCCGTCCATGGGATTTGCCAGGCAAGAGTACTGGAGTGGTGTGCCATTGCCCTCTCTGAACTGAGCCTCATAGGGTACTGTTATTATGTTTCCTTTCTTAAACTCTGCACAGCTGTGTTCCTGGGACTTCACCAGCATCCTAAGAATCCTCTTTGGTAGATCCCTTCTTCTTACTCTTGCTTGACTTTCCCATTTTATGGTCAGTCAGATCTTCCTAGGCTTCCTTTATAAGAGGTTTTTAGTATAAATGTTTTGAGATCTTGCATTCTAAAAATGTTTTTCGGTTCTCAAGCTTGACCAGTAGCTTTTTACTGTAGAATTCTTTATTAGAAATTGCTTTCCCTCAGAATTTTTAAGGTATTTTACAGTCTTTTTTTAAATTATGTAATTCTGTTATTTTGTAGTTGTTTAAATGGTAAAGAATCTGCCTGCATTGCAGGAGACCCGGGTTCACTCTCTGGATAAGGAAATGGCAGTCCACTTCCCATATCTTGCCTGGAGAATTCCATGGACAGAGGAGCCTGGTGGGCTGCAGTCCATGGGGTTGCAAAGAGTCAAACACAACTGAGCAACTAACACTTTGACTTTGACTCACTGATTCTAAGATAGATTTTTTTTTTTTTTAACATTTTCACCTTTGAAAATTATGCTGTCTTACAATTAAAATCTATTGTAGTTTTAGTGGCAGTGTTTTTTGTTAGTAGTATATAAACTAATCGGTATGTTTTACACTTCTCAGATTTGGTGAGGTGTGATACATAGAGCTGTTGGTTGCCTGGTGGTGCTAGTGGTAAAGAACCTGCCTGCCAGTGCAGGAGACACAGGAGGCTTGGGTTTGATCCCTGGGTCAGGAAGATCCCCTGGAGAAGGAAATGACAACCTGCTCCAGTGTTCTTGCCTAGAGAATCCCTTGGACAGAGGGGCCTGGTGGGGTACAGTCCACAAGATCACAAAAAGTTGGACATGCACACATCTCATTTCAGGGGTGTGTTGGAGACATCTCATCAGAAACTGCTACGTGACTGCTCTGCTCAGAAAATCTAATTCCAGTGATACACAGATACATTTTTAAAGAATAACAATAAAGTGTAGTTCTTGTAATTCTAACCCACAAATGTGAGATAAACACTTAATTTGATACTGGACCTTGTATGTCAGATTTCTGATTTTCTTGTTTGGCTTTTCTAATTTTCGTCTTTTACTTGTCTGTATTTTCTACAAAGTTTTTCTGAATGTTACCTTTAAAACCTATTGTGAAATTTTTTAAAATTTTAATCCCATACCCCTAAAAATTTATTGAAATTTTGTCAGTCGATTTTAATTTCTTAGGGGTCTTTCTAGTTTTTCTTTCTTTATACTTGTAGTAAAATACATGTAACGTAAAATTTATCATCTTAACCATGATAAATGTGTCGCTCACATCCCGCTCTTCCCTTAGCCCCTGGCAACCAGCATTCTGCTTTGTGTCTGTGAATTTGACTATTCTAGGCACCTCATATATGTGGAATCAAACAATATTTGTCTTTTTGTGACTGGCTTATTTCACTTAGCATAGTGTCCTCATGGACCATTCTTTGTTTTAGTGTGTATCAGTGCTTCATTCCTTCACTGTGCGGTGATATTCCATTGGATAGATATATACCACGTTTTGTTCATCCACTCACCAGCTGAATATTTAGCTTGTTCACTTTTTGGCTATTATGAATAATGGTACTGTGAACATTTGTATTAAAATTTTTATATAGACATATGTTTTCTCTTAGATTTTTAACTGAATAGAATTGCTCTGTTTTAACAGAGCGGCTGCATATTTTACATTTCCATCCTCAGTGTTTGAGAATCCCAATATCTACATACCACCACTAACATTTGTTATCTGTCTGTCTTACTGATTATAGCTATCCTAGGTGAGTGTGAAGTGGTTTCTCATTGTAGTTTTGATTTGCATTTCCCTATTGGATAATTGTGTCAAACTTTTCATGCATGTTCTTATTGGCCATGTTTATCGTCTTTGGAGAAGTATCTATATAAATTCAATTTTTAAATATGTTTCCACTTTAAGGATAATGAAGAGTTCAGAGTTAGCTGCCCAGTGCCTGCAGAAGATGGACAGACAGACTGCACCTCTGCCCAGCAACTCAGTATGAGCCCCAGTCCCCCATGTACAGCTGAGCTTTCTGCATTAAGGTACACGTTTCAATGCAGATGATCTTTCACATTAAGATTACTTTTGCATCTGGTCATTTGCTCAGCTGTTTCTTTGTGCTATATTCTAAGCCTAATGTCAAGTTCTTTTTTTGGTAGCACAACTCAGCCTGAAAAGGATCTAGTAGAGGATTCCACTGTTCAGAAGGATGTTCCCAACCAGCCAACAGTACCAGTTTCTTCCCCAAGTACTGCAAAGCCATCGAGAACAAATACTGCTTCACCATGTAATAGTAACATAAGTGCGGCTGTAGCTGTGGCCCTGCAGGTAACTTGATAAATTTAGTTTATGTGAGAATAAAACAATAGGTTAAATAATGAGAAATTTTATTTTTCATGGAACTCTGCTAGAGCAGAGTCATTTGGAAATAGCCCAAACTGGGGCTGGCTGCCTGCATCAAAAAAGAGTTTAAAGTCAGTCTGAAGAAAAGGGAAAATTTAACCTTGTTGAGGGAATGAAGAAATTACTGTCATTATTTCCAATCATTATGGTTAAGTGAAGCTTACTTTTCTTGGTAACTGTCTTTTTTGGCTTTGAGCCTCTTGAAATTCTTTCTATATAATGCTTAACAAATCTATGAAACCCTTGAGGGGCCACTGCCATCTTTATTAAGTTTCCAGAATCATTTTTATAAATTTGAAAAATACAGAAATGCAGAGGGGGTGGGGTAAGAACACATAGAATTTAGCCATAAGTCTTTCATTTATTGCTATAACTGTCCATTTTTGGTACAGCTCTTTCTTTTTTCTAGGTTAAGAACATTTTACCTTGTCATTTAATAACAAAAGTAATAATAGAATAGCAGCTGCCAGTTTTTGGATGCATTCTTTATGCTAGGATCAGAGCTACAGTCTTTTTGCATGCTTTGGCCCATTCTCACAGCATCCCTGTTCTCCTTTTCAGATGAGGTAGTTAAGACTTTATCATTATTGGTTTCCAGATGTTCTCCTGAGATTTTTGCAGTCTCTCTCAGGATTCTTAGCCAGGGAAGAGAGAATGGAACCATTGTATTTCATCATCATTATTAATTTAATCTGTTTTTCCTTGTTAGACGCTTAGGTTCCAGTTTTTTGCATCACTATAAACAGTGCTGACTTGTATATCCTTCACATAAATATTTCAAGTGAAATTATGGTATCATACGTAAATTGCTAGGACTTTTTAATTATATTCAAAAAGTGTTTTTAATTGTACCAATACACCAATATACTTTAATAGCAATTTGTATGAGATTGCCTATTGCCCTTTCTTTACTGATTTCTTGTGGTTGACACTATTCTTTTTGAACTCTATCACTTAGAGTGTATGTACCATAAACGTTTTTGTTTCTCTACTTCAAAGGAACCTCGAAAGCTCAGTTATGCTGAAGTGTGCCAGAAGCCCCCTAAAGAGCCAGCTCCAGCTCTTGCACAGCCACTGAGAGAGCTGCGCTCCAATGCAGTATCTCCCACCAAAAATGAAGAGAATGGAGCTCCTGAGAAGTCATTTGAGAAACAACACGAGAAGCCAGAAGCAAGGGCTAGTAAGGATTACTCTGGCTTCCGAGGCAATGCCATTCCCAGGGGAGCAGCTGGAAAAATCAGGGAACAGAGACGCCAGTTTGGCCATAGGTCTATACCTCAGGGAGTGACTCGACGTAATGGCAAAGAGCAATATGTGCCACCCAGATCACCAAAGTAAAAAACAAAACGAAAACTATTCAAAACCTTCTCTCTCTTCCCATTAAACTTGAGCCGTGGCTATACTGAACTGTTTTGGAGGGGAGGGGGTGGCCAGGAAGGAAGCAAGAGCAAGTGCATCCTTAAATCATTACGGATTTTGGAGTTGTGAGCAGTAGAATCCCAAAATTCATCTCTAAAGTGATTTTAAAATGCTGGAGGATTCCAATCAGTATAAATATATATATATATATGTATACATATATAAAAATATAATTTTTCTATTTTTGTTTTTGATTTTAATTTGCAGAGATCTTCTGCCTGGAATCAATTTTGAGGGTTCAGATTTAGCTTGGGAAAAAAACATATTACACATCCTTCAGTAGGAGACGAGGGATTGAGAGAAAATATTTTTTGAAGAAGCATTTCTGTAAAATTAGAAATTAATTTTTTTAATCTATTTAAAGTTTGGCTTGGAGAATGCCATTTCTGCCTATATGGCCTTGTGTTGCAAAACAGATCAGTGGCTGGGGTGCCTGTTGTGGTGTGAGTGTGTGCAAGTGTGATTGAAGCCAAATCTGTTGTCAAGTTAGTAAATGATTTGAAAACTGAATGTAATACTTGAGTAGATTTTTTTTCCAGTTTGAAATTTAGTCTGTCTTTTCAACCTTACTAATACTTCATTCAACAAGCTGTTAAACTCTGATTGTACTTAGAGATATGACTACCAATCAATTTGAAATTCAAGGAAAGAATGGGGGTTATTCAAAAAATTGCAATTTTGTGGTAGATCTGAGTGGGTGGGTCAAACGGAGTTCAGAGGTTTAAGCAGCCCTGTGATTCTCCCCAGCCCCCTAAAATAGGAAACAGTTTTCTTTTGTTAACTTCATTTGTACTCTCAGTTCTTTGACTACCCACCCCCAAAAGCAAAAAATAACCAACCAACTATAGAATTGTATGTTTCTAACTGCCTTTATCAGTCTAGTCAAATCATAACTGTTCTAAATTTCTGACTTGAACATTGAAGTATTTTACTCTTCTGGTCATGTATTTAGAACTTAGATCCCAGAATGGTAGGGCAGGCTGACCCTACAATAGTTTATTTGTTAGTGTTAAAGATGAAACGTTGTAGCCAACTCTTAAGGTGTTAAATAGTGTAGACATTAAAAGAAATTTCTTTTTAAAGGCTTAATTTGGGGACAACTTTTTTCTGTTTACAATGTATTTATCACCTCCTTTCTTTCTCTTTCTCAAAAAAAAAAAAAAAGTTTGGAATTCACAGAAACAGAGCCAGCAAGTTACAAAATTTTTGAGTTAATGAGTTAGAAAGATAATTAAAATTAACATAATTTCTCAGTGAATACAGTTGTAACTCTTATATGAAATAGGCAAGTTTACATGCTGGTGTTTAGAAAATGGCTAAAAAAATCAAAAACCATTGCATTAATCTGTTTTAAGTCATACCATATTCAGAGTTCTGTGTTTTCTCTTTAGGGATGGTTTGTGATAGTAATAACTGTCCCTTATGTTAGTGAATTACATTTGTACAAACTGAAACTGTAAATTGTGAACACTGGAAAGCACCATTGTGACATAGAATAAACATCTTAGTAATATATTAAAATGAATGTAAATGGAGGTTAAAATTACATTACTGTGAAACTCATCTTCCAACTCTAAGTTAACCTTTGGAGATTTGTATTAATAGGTAATTGTTCAGAGCTTTGAAAACACTGCACATTTCTGTACAATCCAGAATTATCACTTCTTTGTAACTTATTATTCAGCTTGGCAATTGCTTTTGATTTGGTGGATTGATAACATGATATAATATATTTAAGCAGTTCGAAGCTATTCATTTCTACACACTATTTTCTACTAAATGAAACATACAATAAAACTACCTGTGTTGAAATTTGGGGGAAGTTTAGGTCCTTTAAAGAAAAAAAGAAGTATTAATAATCATTGACTACATCTATGATAAAAGTGCTTATTTTGGTTTACTTAGATAATGCTGCAGCTGGTGGAATGATAAGCATTTAAAGTGTTAACACTCTGTGAATGCATTGGATTTAAGAGAATAAACATTTTATAAAAATCACTTGGTAAGGATTATAAACTTAATTATTGCACTTAGATGAAACTTTTTTTTTTTACAATGTGTCACATAAATAGGCCTTTATTGTTTGTATCCTTGTGTGTCTTACTGTTAGTCTACCTAACTTCTAAAAACTAAATGTTTTAATTGATACACAAGACAAAAGAGTTCTTTAAGAAAGCAAGTGTGTTCTTGCTTTTTCCAAGAATGTTATTGAAAGTAGAAATTTTAAAACATGACCATTTAAAAATTTCTTATTAAATACAGTGTTTTAACTTAATTTGCCCTCATTACAGCTAATAGTTTCCATTTTGATGGGATGTATAGGGAAGAATAATGTGTGTGTGTATGTGTGTGTGTATATATATATATAATATATATATTCACAGTATGTATTTAGCATTTATTTTATTACATCAGATTAAGGTCTGTACCTAAATGATGCCTGTGAGTTGTGTGAAACTGATGGTTTTTTTGTCCGACGTTACTCTGTAAACTGATGAGGGTTGGGCGTTCATTGTAGTTTTAACTATTTATTTGGTTCTTTAGAAGGCAGAATTTAAATGTCTAGAGTTTCTCTTCATTCTTATGACCTAACACTTCCTTGGGTTGTTGAAGGGTAAAAGTAGATACAAATGATAATTGAGTGTGTGGTACAGTGATCTTCTGCTATATATAGTTCTTAAGGTATGAGGAGAAGAGTTATACAAGTTCATCACCTTGCACTTCATAGAGAAGCTATATAGAGATGGCAAAATCTGCCTCCATTTTCTATCCAGATAATTAAGATTTTCATGTTATCTAGGCCTGTCTTTAATCTGAGTAATTTCATTTTTGCAAATACACTGGGGGCATTTAAAGGAATGATCCATCTAAATTTTTTTCAACTGGATTTTAGAAGAAGATATGATCTTTCAGTGATATGGTTTTATTGTTATCATATGTGTTCAATTTGCATGTGATCAAATGACATGCAGATTTATTTATTTTGGGTTCCTAAAAATTAAGGTAGCTTGAATATTGTTTTACATTCCTTTTTCTTTTTTAAATAACCAGGATGGCTTTGGAGAAGGCTTCATGAGAGTATTAGCATCTGCTGGAGCAGAAAATAGTATTTAAAAGTCACTGAACACGTTCTAAAGTTTTATTAGTTGTGACATTAATATGTAATCTTTTGGCTTAAATGTCCACTGTTTTTTTACTTTGACACCGTTAAACAGTACTGGGCTTAAGTTTCTGATATATATATTGGCCATGTATATTAACCATATTTTAAAGTACTGTTTTTGTTTTTACAGAAAAGGTAAAATGCGAAAGTATGTTCCTTTTGAGGGATTTTTATAAATTCTTAACTACAATTTATGGCGTTCTTTCATAACTTTTTACATTTCTTTACAATTTGGTGGCCATTAATTTAACCTAGGGCTTTTTGGTGTATGCTAATTTAACTAGTCTGAGATTTCAAGAAGAAATATAGACATTTCAGCCCTCATTAATTGAGAATATTTTAAGAAGTTAAAAGAGAATTTGTTTTCAAGTTGAGTGTATTTTCTTTTAAAAGCCACCTGATTGTTAAATAGTTTCAATTTTATTGTTAAAAGCTGCAAATTTTTGAGTAGACGGTTTCTAAAAGTACAAGTGAGATATCAATAAGGCTGTGTATAAAATGGTTTTACTTTCAGTTATGCAGCACAAAATACTGATTAGTATAAGAAACAATCTGCATCATTATTGGGTTTTGTTTTTTTGGTTTTTGCTTGATTCTGGTGTCCTTTGAGTGACATCTCGTAAATGTTTGGGCTTGGGAGTCAGAACCAGTTATCTGGCTTCTCTTGTTCATTGCTTAGGTTTGTTCTTGTTGTCCAAACTGCCCCCCCAGCACCCCCTGACATGTGCATATGCTCATGCATATTATGTTAAAATGAGTACATCCTTGTATTTGTATTTTTGTTTTCAACATTGCCAAGGTGCTATCGGAAATTAAAATAACACAAAATTAGAAAAAATAAAATTATTAAAAAGCAGGACTGGTTTCCTTTTCTCCAGGTGGCTTATATCTAACGACTGCTTGTATTTACTTGCTGATTACTTTTCATGTTGCCCACTCTAGTTCTGTTCTGATTTCAGCTGTTGGTTTCTTTGTGTGTGGGGGGGTGGGGCTTGAAGTGGATTGTGTGATACTTCATCTGCAAAGTGAGAGAGTTAAAAAGCTAGAAGATTCAGCTCTGTGATTCTGGGGTTTTATTCTTTTAGTGTCAGAAGCAGTTATTGAAGGGGAGAAAAATCATAAGGCAATATATATCTTTAGAGTTTTGCCTTCATGGGTCAGATAATGACCTGACTTGAGTATGTAGGCTCTGGACCTTTAAACTTCTGTTTTGAAGAGAAAGCCTTGGTTACCTTTACTTTTTCAACCACCTCTTTGCTTTGAGTACAAACAGTATGAGTCTTAATTTTTTTTTTAATCTATGATAATGGCAAAAATGGAAAAACTGAATAATCTGTGCCTTTTTCAAATAGCTGATATCTAAATTAATGTGGTAGCTCAACTTTTATTTAATATAGTATTGCTATAAAGCCCTTAAGTGTATGCCACAGTTCTTGAATTGTCTAGCTATAATAAACTTTTTAATAGTAGAAATCAAGGTCTTTTAAATATAGGCTAATTTCAAATGAAATATTCTAATCATATATTCAGAAATTTTTATTCAACCAAGTTATGTGTTGTATGTTTATAAATAATGTACATAATGGTAAAATTTAATGTGAACATTCACTTTGATAGTTACTTAGCTCAGTAATATTGTCCTTGCAAGAGCTAAAACCTTTATTTTGCTAATGAACATTTATCTTAATGAAGTTAGCTGTTATCAGCAAAATCATCCAGATTTATAGGGGTAACAGGTTGACAAAGCATTAGGGCCTTCCTATCAGGTGTTTTGAGTTTATTTGGTCAAGAGAGGAGATGCATAACTTAATTTTCTTCTTTACCATATCAGGAACACAGTATAATTGTGTATTATTTTTGGTGAACTAATGCCCAGTTGATAAACTTAATTATGTAGGCTTTTCAGTTGTTTAAAAAGTGGCTTTGTCGAAAGATTCTCATCACTGAGATAACCTTATATATGCCTTGTTAGAAAATGTTAACGGAGTATTGTATGTCTCCCAAGTTTAAATTTCAATTTTATGCGTAGAAGTTTTTATAAAAAGTTTTAACATTTACTACTAAAGGGTTGTGAGTTTCCTTTAAAATCTTTGGCATGAAAACTATCATGGATGTCTTTAGTTGGTATGAGGGTTTAAAGGAATTGAGATGTTCTTACTTTTTTCATAATGCTCCTAAATATGGGCCTTCATCATCATCTGGTGTTGTAGGAAGGGACAAGCTTCCTAAAAGTTGTTTCTTTTACATTCATTTTGGTAGCTGTTCTGCAGATCTATGAAGCCCCTATACTTCTCTTGTGTTTCCTTTGTGTATCTACTGTATCACACTTAATGATAGTGGTAGAACCTCAGCCTCCCTATACCCTTATGTAGGCTGTTATTTGTCTTAAGTTCTATTTTAGCTGTTTCACGTTCCAAATTCTGCCTATACAAATAACTATGACCTCAACATGTCAAAACTCAGGGTATTGACAGCATTGAAGGGAATCATGAGTGGGGTGTTCATTTAGCCAGTATGTCCAGTATTACCAGTATTTACACTTCCAGGCAGTGTGCTATGCAGAAAAAAATAGGTTGGATTCCAACCATTATGGTCCTTAGCATTAGATAGTCATAAGTAATCGCAAAATTAGACCAGCAGTAAATGTGCAAGCTGGAATCCATGCAGAATCATGGCAGAATCAAGCAGAATCCATGCAGCTGGAGTGGGAGATGGTATAGGAATTGAATGTATCCCTGGTGCCTCAGATGGTAAATCCATGCAGAATCATGGCAGAATCCATGCAGCTGGAGTGGGAGACGGTATGGGAATTGAATGCATCCCTGGTGCCTCCGATGATAAAGAATCTGCCTGCAATGCAAGAGTCGCCGGGTCTGATCCCTGGAGAAGGGAATGGCAACCCACTCTAGTATTCTTGCCTGGAAAGAGGAGCCTTTCCTGAGAAGCAGAGGACAGATGATGGGAGTAGCAGTGAGCCAGGAGGAGAGTGTTGGAAATGAAGGCATAACCTGTACATTACCACTTTATAATGCATTGGAAGAATTGTAGGGTCCTACAGATACACAGTATGGAGGACCTTGTTCCATCTTCCAAGCTGAGGCTGGAGAAGGAGGTAAGAGCCAGACACCTAGGACTTAAAATTTGTGCATTGTGGAGAACAGATGAGACCAGTTAGAATTTACCTGGTGATGATACAGTTGGAGCAACATGGTAGATTTGAGGAACATTTGGGTATAAACACTTGAATGGATTAGATACAGAGGGCAAGGGGAAGGCATAGGAAATGACTCACACTTTTGTAGCTTTGAAACTGAATTGAAGTTTGTGGCATTCACCATGATTGAATACATTGGTAAAGAACCTTTTGTGGGGAGGAAAATATGAGTATAGTTTTGAAATGGTTATGCTTATTTTTGCAGGATTTCTGGTAATCCTAAAAATGGCAAGATGGCGGGGGTGGGGGAGCTCCAAAGTTAAATATTAAAATTCCTTTAATTATAAAGATTGTTTAGCATTAGGGTGGCTTTCCTTGGATAACTTTTTTTTTTTTTTTTAGCTTACTGAGGAATGGGGCTAAAAATTAGTTTGTATCTGCCTCTGTTTCTTAATTGTTGCTACCTTAATCCTAATCATCATCCTCTCTCCAACCTGGACAGTCTCATGTGCTAAGCAACTACTGTGCTAAGCACTTAGATGACTTCATTCAAGTTGTAATGTTTTCAGTCCTCACCAATAAAATAGACTGGGGAGGAATTAAAAGCATTAAGCTTGTTAAGTGTTATTACTGTAAAACAAATGTTTTCTTATCAACTTGCCATTTTTCTATGTGAAGATCCTTGTGTATGTGTTTAGTCACTCAGTGGTGTGTGACTCTGGCCCGAAGGACTGTAGCCCACTAGGCTCCTCTGTCCATGGAATTTTCCAGGCAGGAATACTGGAGTGGGTTGCCATTTCTTACTCCAGGGAATTTTCCTGACCCAGGGATCAAACCTGCATCTCTTGTGTCTTATGCATTGGCAGGTGGGTTCTTTACTACTAGTACCACTTGGGAAGCCCTTAAAAGATACATGTGAAGATTATAATTCTTTCAGCTTGTGTACTCATCAAAAAAAAAATTAGGGGGTAATAGCAAATACTCATCAAGTTTCCAGATTAACTTAGACTAAATTTTTTAAACATTGTATCTTACCGCTATCTTATTTTCTTGTGGACATATGGCTATTTGTGTAGCATGCCATATTTTATCAGTATTCAAATCTTGAGAAAATACACGGTAGCTCCATGACCTCAGTTGTTCCATTTATGACCATTCTGATCTTACATGTCTACTGTAAGCCAAGATACTAGGTGCACAGGATGCTAAAATTAAGAAAATTCTACCCTTAGTAAATTGAGAGGCCAGCATTATAAACCAAAATAGTGCTAAAAAAATATGAATGTTTTGATGATATTAGGTATACACCAAGACAATGGTCAACCCTCCTGGTGGAGGAATACATAAACTTCCAGATGGAGTCTTGATAAATATGTGTTGGCTAGGTAGGTGAAGGAAGAATGGGCAGCAGAGTGACAAAGAGTGCAAATAAAGGCAAAGAGGCATGACCATGTGCAAATTCAGTATAATAGTTTGGAATGGGTGGAGTACAGGTTTCAGTAGAGTACTAGAGAAAAGCTAGTAGGATTTGTTTTACAATCAAATCATGACCAACTGTATGCTAAAGAAATGACTTCACTTGATTATGTAGGGAATGGAGAGCCACTGAAAGTCTTAAGCAGAGGATTATGGTTAGATTGGGAAATGAGAACAAACCTGGTGGCTTTGTAAATAGTTTGGGAATTGGCCAAGTGAGAAAGGTATTTGGAATTAAGGGAGCAGCAGTTAAAACAGTGAGAAGATGAATAAAGATGTCCACATCCTAATCCCCAGAACCTGTGAAAGTTATTTATACAGCAAAGGGGGTTTTGCAGATGTGATTCAAGATTTTGAAATGAGGTGGGCCATGAACTGTCCAGGTGGGCCCAATATAATCACAAGAATGCAGGGATTCGACAGTAGTGGGAAGTGTGACAATGGAAGATGAAAGTGATGTGTCCATGTGCCAAGAAATGCCAGCGGCCTCTGGAAGTTGGAAGAGGTAGGGGAAAGATTATTTTCTGGATCCTCCAGAAGGAACCAGTCCAGGGAACACCTTGATTATAAGACACATTTCAGGCTTCTGACCTCTAGAACTGTAAAAGAGTAAACGTGTAGTGTTCTGAAACAGTAAGTTTGTGATAATTTGATGTAGCAGCGATGGTGCAGGTATATATGATTTTAAAGAAGTCAAGTGGGTAGGAGCTGGTATCTTGACTAGATGTGAGAATGAGGGGAAGATTTTAGGATGCCTGTGAGGCCTATCTGGTCAGTAACTTGAGAAGTCATGAGTGAATAAGATTAGGAATTGATTACAGAAGATAGGAGGGATAAGTACAGAAGCCTAGAAAATGTCAGGCTTTTAGGGGCGGGAAGAAAATATATCAGTACAGTTGGTCCTTTGTATCCTTGGGTTCTGCATCGGCATCTGCAATCTAAAATACTCGGGGAAAGAAAAATGTTCCGGAAAATTTCAAAAGGCAAAACTTCAATTTGCAGCGCACTGGCAACTATTTACATAGGATTTATATTGTATAAGGTTTTATATGTAATTTAGAAATTAAGTATATGGGAGAAAAAAGTATACAGGAGGGTATGCGTAGCTTATGGATTTCCTTGGTGGCTCAGACAGTAAAGAATCCACCTGCAATGTGGGAGACCTGGATTCAATCCCTGGGTTGGGAAGATCCCCTGGAGGAGGGCATGGCAACCCACTCCAGTATTCTTACCTGGAGAATCCCCATGGCCGGCTACAGTTTATGGGGTGGCAAAGTTGGATACAACTGAACATCTAAGCACAGCACATCATGCACAGCTTATATGCGAATACTATATTGTTCTGGCAAGGATGGGATGAAACAAAAGTTCTTATATATTGCTATGGGAGTATAAATTGATGAGACCATTTTTTGGAGAGCAATTTGCTGCATTTAGAGAGTGATGAGCATGCTTTGCAAATTCGTAATTCTACTTCTAGGTTACATATCCTGGGACTTGATTCATGGAGGCTATAAGAATATTGCAGTTTTTTTTTTTTTTTTAACAATGAGATGAAAACAATGTCCATCAAAAAATAATTATAGTAAGTTTTGTGATGGAATACTATATATCACTTGAATGAACTGAAACAGGTCTTATATGTCAAAAGAAATTTTTAAAGAGCAAGTTAAAGGGACATGTTTGATACTTTTTACTTATAGTTTTAATATGACTATATATTGCTTTTGGATCCTTTTATACTTTAATAAAAATATAAAAATGTACCAGTACACTTGGGAATGATACCAGCTGCAAGATAGTGGATATGTTTTAAATAACTGTCTTTGGGGAAGGAGGAAGGGAGGTAAATAAAAAGGGATGTATATAGAGGGTCTTCAAATATATCTGTGTCTTTAAAGTTCTGAAGCAGAAATAGGTGGTTAGATAGGTACATAGGTATAATTCTCTATACTTGTAAATAAAAAACAATTCTTGAAAATACAAAAAAGGCAGAGGAAAAGGACTTCCCAAACAATACTGGTATTAAATGTCCTGACAAAAGCAAGAGAAAGAGATGTGAAATTTCAAGATGTGAAGTATAAATGCCATGTAATTGAGATGACTGAAAAAGCCATTGAATATTACAGTTGGACACTTACTGGTAACCATTACCAAACTGATTCAGTAGACTAGGAGTGGAAGCCTGATGACAGAGGGTTGAGAAAAGGTTAGAAAGGAAGCAGAGGGAAGCCAGTGGCTTATTTAAACGTCCAGTGATGGAGCTGGATCCAAGTGCATAATTAGAATTATTCTAGCCCCTGCCTTTCTCCTTCCTTCTCACCTTTTCCCCACCCCTTTCCCTCGCATGCCCAGTCTGCTAGCTGTGTCTTGGCTTCTTTCTCAAGTGTGTTCTCTATGTGACAGGAAAGATTGGTCAGTATAAGTTATAGGTTTAACTGGTCCTTGCAGCTAAGGAAAGAATTCTGTTCCCAGTGTGCATATGACAAATCTTTCACATAACAGGACAAATCACCCTCAAGAGTTTGGGGCTTTGATGATCCTGTAACTTGTGGTCCTCAGTTATCAAGGGATGGGATACACCCAGTATCTATGTATCATTTAGGTTCCTTTTATTTGTTATTGCTAAAGTTGCAGCTTCTTGATTTCTGGTAAGTTTTCAAAAAGTTGGTAGTCATTTTTTAAATGTTACTTATTTTTTCCATTAGGTTATCATTTTTTTGTTGTTGACTGGTAGGGCTCTTTTTGTGATCTGGCTATTTCATTTCTATTAAATATACTAGATAAATATACTATTAAATACACTAGTATATTTAATTGTCTATTAAATATACTAGTATATTTAATTGTCTATTAAATATACTAGAAGTATATTATCATAACTTCTAAAATTTTCAACTTGTAAATATGGTTTCTTGCATTTTTAATTGTTTTGAGGGCCATAATCGATCAATCTTGATCTGTGCGACTCTCTTTTCTTCATTTTTTCTCTAAATTTTAACTTTTAAATACATTCATTTTCTTTTGGTGCATTATGAAGTGTTTATCTTATTTCGTTTAAACAGTGAAAAACTTTTTTTTTTTTTACTTTCCTTGAACATTCAAGAAGCCCAGGTGGCACAGTGGTAAAGAACCCGCTTGCCAATGCAGGAGATACAGAAGACTCAGGTTCGATTGCTGGGTGAGGAAGATCCCCTAGATGAGGAAATGGCAACCCACTCCAGTATTCTTGCCTGGAAAATCCCATGGACAGAGGATCCTGGTGGGCTGCAGTCCATGAGGTCACAAAAGAGTCAGACAAAACTTAACAACTGAGAACATCCAATCTTCATTTAAACTTTAGAATCAGTCAAGATTTAGAAAATAGACTGCATTAATCTTTCTGGATTAATTTTTGGAGTATTGATATTGAGTCTTCTCATCTGGGAATAGGTAACTATTATTTATGATTACAGTTTCTTCATATAAATCTTACATGTTTCTTGTTAGGTTTATGTCTACTTATGTTTTGCTGTAACAGAATGGCTTTTTCTTTGATCAACTATTGCTATAAGACAAGAGAGACCTTTTTCAAACACCGTATTAGTGCCTTTCATGTTACATTAATTCAGTGTGTTTGAATGAATGAATGAGTGAATGATAGTATTTTAGTTGATTTCCTTGGGTTTCTGGGTAGACAATATTTCCAAGTTTTTAACTACTGTAATTATAAGACTTTTTAGCAATTTTTAAAAAAATTGCTTTGTAGGTTCATATTTTAAAATATTCTTTCTCTTGCATACATATCAATATTAGATAAAATAGAAAAAGATAAAATTACAAAGCTATGATCTTCTGCAGAAATAAGAAATTTTCTCTGTACTTAAAAATGTTTGATTATGGACATTTTAAACTATGTACAAAAGTAGACTCAAGCTGCATATTCCCACCACCCAACTCCTATTATGACCTCAGCCAATATTATTTCAGATTTACCTCTACCGTCTTCCTACCCCACCCTCCAGTGGGTTATTATGAAGCAAATTTCAGGCATACCATTTCATTCCTAAATATTTGTGTTTTCCCTTTAAAAAGTACTATTTTAGGGACTTCCCTGGTGGTCCATTGGCTAAGACTCTGGGCTCCCAATGAAGGGTGCCCAGGTTCGATCCCTAGAGAACTAGGAACTAGGTCCCGCATGCTGCACCTAAGGCTCTGTGCAGCCAAATAAATTATTAAGTAACATATATATATATTAAAGTATTGTTTTAAAGTTCTATACTGGGAGTTGCCTGGCAGTCCAGTGGTTAAGACACTGCGCTTCCACTCTAGGGGGCACAGATTCAATCATAACCAAAGTAAAACAAAAACAAGCTATAGACCAAAGATAATTGTAATACATTTTACCATAAGGAAGATTCATTTTAAAAAATTCTATTAAACAATTAGAAAAATCTAATCCAAAGCGGGAGAAGAAAAAGGGCAAGCTTGTAAAATCCAGTACACTGACATGGGAACCTAAGAGTTAATAATAAAGTCTTTCAGGGAAATATGGATTCTCTTTTAAAACAAGATATCATTTCCTATTAACCATACTGATAACATTTCAACAGTGTGCTAATATCAAGTACAGTAAAATGCAGAGTACTGGGAATTCTCTTAGATTTCTGGTGGGAGTATTAGCTCCTTGGAAAGTCATTTGGCAATATGTAATGCAGGTGAAGGTGATCAAACTTAACTCACATACAGACAAGATATTCTCACATATGTACTCAAGAAGATGTATACAAGACTTTTGTGGAACTCTGTAATAGCAAAAATGAAAACCCCAAAACAAGCCCCAAATTCTAAATGTTTAATAGAGATAAATTATAACATGGTCTTGGGGCTTCCCAGGTGGCTCAGTGGTAAAGAATCTGCCTCCAATACAGGTGACATGGGTTCAGTCCCTGGGTCGGGAAGATCCCCTGGAGTAGGAAATGGCAATCCCCTCCAGTATTGTTGCCTGGGAAATCCCATGGACAGAGTAGCCTGGAGGGTGACAGTTCATGGGGTTGCGAAAGAGTCGACATGACTCAGCGACTAAACAACTACAACAGTATCAATAAGCAGTTAAAATGAATTATCTAGAACGACAAAGATACATACAGAAAGCGGTATACAATATGATATTATGCACACAAACTTTATAAATATGCAGAAGATAATGTCCATTTGTATATATTATTTATTCACTTCTTGTTTTTGCTGACTGTATAGAGCTTCTGCATCTTTGGCTGCAAAGAATATAATCCATCTGATTTCCGTGTCGACCATCTGGTGATGTCCATGTGTAGAGTCTTCTCTTGTGTTGTTAGAAGAGGGTGTTTGTTATGATCAATGCATTCTCTTGGCAAAATTCTATGAGCCTTTGCTCTGCCTCATTCTGTATTCCAAGGCCAAATTTGCTTGTTACTCCAGGTGTTTCTTGACTTCCTACTTTTGCATTCCAGTCCCCTATAATGAAAAGGACATCTTTTTTGGGTGTTAGTTCTAAAAGGTCTTTTAGGTCTTCATAGAACTGTTCAACTTCAGCTTCTTCAGCATTACTGGTCGGGGCATAGACTTGGATTACCATGATATTGAATGGTTTGCCTTGGAAACGAACAGAGATCATTCTTTCGCTTTTGAGATTGCATCTAAGTACTGCATTTTGGACTCTTGTTGACTATGATGGCTACTCCATTTCTTCTAAGGGATTCTTGCCCACAGTAGTAGATGTAATGGTCATCTGAGTTAAATTCACACATTCCAGGCCATTTTAGTTCACTGATTCCTAAAATGTCAACATTCACTCTTGCCATCTCCTGTTTGACCACTTCCAATTTGCCTTGATTCATGGACCTGACATTCCAGGTTCCTATGTAATACTAGCCTTTACAGCATCGGACCTTGCTTCCATCACCAGTCACATCCAGAACTGGTTATTGTTTTTGCTTTGACTCCGTCTCTTCATTCTTTCTGGAGTTATTTCTCCACTGATCTCCGGTAGCATGTTGGGCACCTACTGACCAGGGGAGTTCATCCTTCAGTGTCCTATCTTTTTGCCTTTCCATACTGTTCATGTAGACATTTTCCAATAGACATTACTTTGCCAACAAAGGTCCATCTAGTCAAGGCTATGGTTTTTCCAGTAGTCATGTATGGATGTGAGAGTTGGACTATAAAAGAAGGCTGAGCACTTAACAATTGATGCTTTTGAAGAGAAGCATTATTGGAGAAGACTTTTGAGAGTCCCTTGGACTGCAAGGAGATCCAACCACTCCATCCTAAAGGAGATCAGTCCTGAGTGTTCATTGGAAGGACTGATGTTGAAACTGAAACTCCAATACTTTGGCCACCTGATGTGAAGAACTGACTCATTGGAAAAGACCCTGATGCTGGGAAAGATTGAAGGCGGGAGGAGAAGGGGATGACAGAGGATGAGATGATTGGATGGCATCACCAACTCAATGGACATGAGTTTGGGTAAACTCTGGGAGTTGATGATGGACAGGGAGGCCTGGTGTGCTGCAGTTCATAGGGTCGCAAAGAGTTGGACACGACTGAGCGACTCAACTGAACTGCACTGATTATTTTCATTCCAATCCCAAAGAAAGGCAATGCCAAAGAATGCTCAAGCTGCCGCACAATTGCACTCATCTCATACGCTAGTAAAGTAATGCTGAAAATTCTCCAAGCCAGGCTTCAGCAATATGTGAACCGGGAACTTCCAGATGTTCAAGCTGGTTTTAGAAAAGGCAGAGGAACCAGAGATCAAATTGCCAACATCTGCTGGATCAATGAAAAAGCAAGAGAGTTCCAGAAAAACATCTATTTCTGCTTTATTGACTATGCCAAAGCCTTTGACTGTGTGGATCACAATAAACTGTGGAAAATTCTTCAAGAGATGGGAATACCAGACCACCTCACCTGCCTCTCTTGAGAAACCTGTATGCAGGTCAGGAAGCAACAGTTAGAACTGGACATGGAACAACAGACTGGTTCCAAATAGGAAAAGGAGTACGTCAAGGCTGTATATTGTCACCCTGCTTATTTAACTTCTATGCAGAGTACATCATGAGAAACGCTGGGCTGGAGGAAGCACAAGCTGGAATCAAGATTGCGGGAGAAATATCAGTAACCTCAGATATGCAGATAACACCATCCTTATGGCAGAAAGTGAAGAAGAACTAAAGGGCCTCTTGATGAAAGTGAAAGAGGAGAGTGAAAAAGTTGGCCTAAAGCTCAACATTCAGAAAACTAAGATCATGGCATCTGGTCCCATCACTTCATGGCAAATAGATGGGGAAACAGTGGCTGACTTTATTTTTTTGGGCTCCAAAATCACTGCAGGTGGTAATTGTAGCCATGAAATTAAAAGACGCTTACTCCTTGGAATGAAAGTTATGACCAACCTAGACAGCATATTAAAAAGCAGAGACATTATTTTGTCAACAAAGGTCCGTCTAGTCAAGGCTATGGTTTTTCCAGTGGTCGTGTATAGATGTGGCATCACTGACTCGATGGACATGAGTTTGGGTGGACTCCAGGAGTTGGTGATGGACAGGGAGGCCTGGGGTGCTGCAATTCATGGGGTCACAAAGAGTCAGACACGACTGAGTGACTGAATTGAACTGAACTGAAACATGTAGAAAAAGAAAAATCTTAGAAGGGATGAAAGGGTTCACAAGGGCTTAAACTCTATAAAATTTTCCTTGTAAAGAATAAGATAGGGTAAATGTTGATATTTCTGAAAGCAGTGTATTAGGTAACTGTTATATTAGTTTTTATACTTAATGTTAGAAATATTTTAAAATCCCCATGGTCCTTCTTTACTGTAAATAAACATTTTAGAATAGTTTTCAATTGGCTGAGAAGTTGCCAAGATAGTACAGACTTTCCTATATACCCTGTATCCTATTTCTACTACTGTTAACATATTACATTATTAATACTATGGTAGATAGTATGGTACAATTGTCAAAACTGAAGAACCAGCACTGATGCGTACTATTAGCCAAAGTCCATGGTTTATTGAGATTTCTATTGTCCTTTTGCTGTTCCAGGATCCCATCAGATACCACATTACTTATAATTATTATGTCTCCTTATGCTCTTCTGGTTTGTGACAGTTTCTCAGACTTTTTTGTTTTGATGACCTTGAAAGTTTTGAGAAATACTGGTCAGGTGTTTTGTAGAATGTCTCTCAATTTGTTTTTTTCCGCCTGGTTAGACTGGAGCTATGGATTCTGGGGAGAAAGACAACGGAAGTGAAACACTGTTTTCATCCCTTAGGATCAAGGTTCATACTCTCAAGAGGACTGATAATGCTTATTTGTATCACCGAGCTAAGGCGGTGTTTGCCAGGTTTTTCCACCGGAAAGTTTTTGCTTCCTCTTTCCATACTGTATTCTTTGGAGTCAAGTTACCAAATATAGCCTACACTCAAGTGGTGAGAAGTTAAACTCCACCTCATAGAAGGCAGGAATAATTCCCTAGTTACCTGGAAGTCTGCATATGGAAAATTTGTCTCTCATAGTTTTTATTTATTTATTCATTTTTGAATTTCATATAATTTTCTCTTTTTCTTATTGGAGTATAGTTGCTTTACACTGCTATGTCAGTTTCTGCTGTACAACAAAGTGAATCAGCCACATGTATACGTATATCTGCTTTGAATTTCCTCCCCATTTAGGTCCCCACAAAGCACTGAGTTCCCTGTGCTATGCAGTAGGTTCTCATTGGTTATCTGTTGTATACATAGTAGAGTATATACATGTCCATCCCAGTCTCCCAGTTCCACCCCCGCTTCTCTCTTGGTATTCCATGTGTTTGTTCTCTACCTCTGTGCCTCTCTTTCAGCTTTGCAAATTAAGATCAACTATACCACTTTTCTAGATCCCACATATGCATTGACATATGATATTTGTTTTTCCTTTTCTGAGTTACTTCACTCTGTGTGACAGTCTCTATTCCATCCACATTTCTGCATATGACACAATTTTATTCCTCTTTCTGGCTGAGTAATATTCCATTGTATATACTTACAACGTCTTCCTTATCCATTCCACTGCTGATGGACATTTATGTTGCTTCCATGTCCTGGCTATTGTACATAGTGCTGCAAGGAACATTGGGGTTCATGTATCTTTTTGAACTATGGTTTTCTCTGGATATATGCCCAGGCGTGGGATTGGTGCTTCTCTGTAGTTTCTTTTTAAATTAATGTTGTACATAATTCTGTATAGGTTGTTATTTGCTTTACTTCCTACAGATGTAACACTCCAAACAGAAGGTTGGCTGGTTTGTTTTTACCCATTGTTATACATTCATTCCATACTAGAATGAAATAGAAATAGTAAATGGACTGATCTCACCTCTGACCATATCATAATCTTTTTATCTCTATAGCTATGGTTGAAGCAGCTATGATCATAATGGGGATTGGATCATGCAAACTGATCGAATATTAGCATTTAAAGTGTTCAGCTAGTTTATTCTATTTTTCTACTGCCTGCCAGCATTTCACTTACACTCATAGTGAGAAAAGATGCCTTTCCTTTTAAAGTACACCTCAGCCTCTCCTGGTAATATGTCACAGCACGTTAAGCAGGAGGTCATTCTTTCTAATACTTTCCTGAGCCATGCCAAGTTGAAGAGATCCTATTGTAGCTTCCTTCTGTTTCTCCCATGGTTTCAGATGAACTTAACATAAAAATCTCCACACCAATCGTAAGATGTTGGCTCATCTCACAAAAGCTTTTTACTTTATGTAATGTCTTCGAGTTTATACAGCGCTTTCTTACATAGTTTCAATTATAAGTAGGTTTTCTGTAACCTTGATTTTCCTAATACAAGTGAGAGCCTGTTAACATGAATGCAAACCATTTTGTCACTTCTGCCTACCAGAGAGATTCTCTGACAACATCCTTCTCCTCTTCTTCATCCAGCTCACGCACCTTTTGGGTATTCCTAGGAGGTAGATCACAAGTCACTCCAGGTTGCTGCCTTCTGCCGCCACCTTCAGGACTCTGACTGCCCCTGTGTTCCAAGCTTTTGTTGGCCAGACTTACCACTTCCACTGTTAGGGTAAAATTATCCAAGAGCCCCAGCAGAGTTCTCAGGATTCTCCTCATATGTCTCCCTTATCAGGGAGGAATGTCTTTCCGAGAATTCCACCTCCACACTTCCTCTGCCTCAGCGGCATTCCCTTCAGGTACCCTGGTGGGAATGGGGCACTATGCTAATGCCTGGGTGGCAAGTGTGGCTGAGTACCTGGCATTTTTAGCCGCTGTGGTGGTGGGTGGGCTCTCTAGACAAAGTAGAAAGGAAAGGAATGGGCTTTGGGTAGACAGTTCACGGCCTCCGCCGTGGCCCACTCAACTGCAACAAACGTTTATTCCATTATAAACAATTAAAAATATGTAGAATTCATTTACAGGGCTTCCCAAATGGTGATAGTGGTAAAGAATCTTTGCCTGCCAATGCAGGAGATGCAAGAGACACAGGTTCAATCCCTGGGTTGGGAAGATCCCCTGGAGTAGGAAACAGCTACCCACTCCAGTATTCTTGCTTGGAAAATTCCATGGACTGGCGGACTACAGTCCAGGATGTCGCAAAGAGTCAGACACAACTGAACACACACACACAGAGCTCATTTACATGAAATCTCATCTGTCCCTCAAAGGAAGACAACCCCAAGATTATGCAGCTCTGTCCTCCAGCTCCTCTGCGTCCAGGACCTCTGGGACTATGCAGTCTTCTCTTTCAGATCTGAAATGGTTCCTCGTGGACCAGAATTCTGGAGTTTCAAGGCAAGCTAACTGTGTCCAACACATCCAGTAGACCGATGTTTCTCAAAGTGCAGTTCTTACTCCAGCAACAGCAGTGTCACCACAGAACTCATTGGATGTGAAAATTACTGACTGGGCAACATCCCAAAGCTATGAAGTCAGAAAATCTGGGTTATATCTGTGAAATTGCTGGTACAATGTAATTTTAAAGGTTTGGGGCCTCAAACTATAGGGAAAGCCATCTTCTCTTTTGTGTTATTACTTTCCTAAGCAAAAAAAGAAAGAAAAAAAGGATAGTGTTTCCTGAGACATAAGTGCTAACTTTAGAACTCTGTATATTAAGCAGCCTGTTCTTTCTCAGTAGCAGTACAATAAAATGGTTAGAAACTTGAGGTTTGATTTTCGAGTGCCTGGATTTCAATCTTAGCGCCGCCACACATTAGCTATGGGACTTTAAGCAAGTTAAAATCTCCATGCCTCATTTTCATCACCAGCAAAAGTAGAAACTAACAGTATAGTCCCTTAAAGGGATTGTGTGAAAATTGATTTAATGTATTTAGTGTTTAGAATTGTACTGGCCCTTTGTTTAAAAGTGACAGCAATGTGTAATATTTAAGTAAATATATTTACCTTATATCCCCTATTGGTAAGTCTGTTGATGTTAAGAATGAAATAAGTTCTTTTTAAAAAAATCTCCTCCAGCATCTAGCAGGGTGAAACAAATGCTAGATATTCAAAAAATGACAATGTGAAACATAGAGTGCATGTACAAAAAAGAATTTAAGTTAAAATGTAAATGCAATTAATTTAAATAAAAAGACCTGTTGGTGCAAAAAGAAAGAAGTTCTGGGTTGGATCTACCACTGTGTATCTCCCTGTGACTCTGATGCATCCTGGAGTTTGAGAAGCCCTGCAAAAGACAAAGCCAGAAAAGGAAGCGTAAGTACAATAGTACTTCCATTCAGGAAAGGAAATATGGGACTTCCCTGGCGGTCCAGTGGTTGAGAATCCACCTTCCAATGCAGGGGACATGGGTCCTATCACTGGTCAGGGAACTAGAATCCCACAGGCCAAGGACAACTAAGCCCACATGCTACAACTAGAGAGGCCTGTGTGCACCCACCACCAGGATACAGCCCAGCCGAAATAAATCAGTAAAATTCACAAATAAAGACATGAATACAGAAAATATACATGTAGGAATCTTGCTCTCACCTTTAAAAAAAAGATGAGAAAATATGCAGTAGACCCCGCTCCTGAGCACATGCCACACCCCGTGTGTCTTAGTTTTGCCGCGTAACAAGACTTAGTGACACACAGCGGCAGCCATCTGCTGTTCACGTGCCTTGGCCATGTGGGCTGGGCTCAGCGGGGCTTACCTGTGGCCCCAGGATCAACCGGCAGGCTATGGCCTCGTGTACAGCTTGCAGTTGGTTGGGTTTTGCAGAGAGTGATGAGGCTAGCTGGGCCATATCTCTTCTCATCTAGTAGTCCAGCTCCCACTCAATCACAAGACGGTGGTCTCAGAGTTTCCAGAAGCAGAAAGAAAGAGGATAAGCAACAAGCACTTTCCAAATCTCTGTGTTGTGTTTGCTATTGTCTCATCAGTCAAAGCAACCATATGGTCAAGCCCCATGTGTAGGAAGGGGTCTACATAAGGGTCATGAATACTTGGGATGGGGGGTGCACATTTTTGCAGCCATTTCTGCAAACACTTCACCATCCTGCCTGGCAGGATTAGTGAGGGTGCCCTACCTTGGCAGATGGAGTAAGTTTGTTAGTCTGGCAGCCTCTGGTTCTGATCTCCAGGAGTAACATGGTTGTTCATTGTCTTTCACTGGCATACTGTGCCATGCTGCTATGTATGGGTGGGTATGTCTTTCTTGGGAGCTGCATGGTTTGTTGCTGTGTCCTTATTGGTGGGAGTTGCAAATTAGAGATTTAAGTGTTGAACAGCTGGAAGTAGTTACAGCCAGATTTGGAGTGTCTTTGGCAATATATCAGCTGCAAAAACTTAGTGGGCTTCTGGACTATTCATCCCAGTGAATTCCATGTGCCGGTAAAACAGGTAAAGACTGTGTCTAGACCTGTGCTGTCCAATGCAGTAGCCATTAGCCAGAATTAGTCACTGAACACTTGAAATGTAGCTAGTTTTGAGATGTGCTATTTCTTCTTACTTCTTGATATAACTACTAGAATATTAATATTACATCTCTAGTCACATTGTATTTCTGTTGGTCGGCAGTTAATCTGCCTTGAAGCCTGAGAATTTTGGCCTCGTATTAATCATTCTTTCCAGTAAATAACACCTTCTCTTTTAGCCTAAACGTGTGTTCCTTGAAACAATTAAAAAAAAACATATATTTATTTATTGGGCTGTTTTGGGTCTTAGCTGTGGCATGTGGGATCCAGTTCTCTGACCAGGGATCGAACCTGGGCCCCCAGCATTGGGAGCAGGGGAGTCTTAGCCACTGGACCACCAGGAGAGTCCCTCTTGAAACAATTTGAAAGTGGTTCTCTGGAGAGGGAGAATTCCAAGAGGCCAAGGATAAGCTGCCTGTCTTTCTGGGACCTAACCTCGGAAGTCACGTAGTGCCATTTGTATAGTCTACTGGCCAAAGCAGTCAGAAGCCCAGCCAGGTTCAGGGAAGGGAACGTGGACCTCAGTTTTTATTTTTGGTTGCACTGGGTCTTCACTGCTGCACAAGGGCTTCCTCTCATTGTGCCGGCAGGGGCTAGTTTCTAGTTGCAGTGCGGGGCTTACCGTGGTGGCTTCTCTTTTTGTGGAGCACGGGCTCTAGGCAGGTGGGCTCAGCAGTTGTGGCCTGTGGGCTTAGTTGTATTAGTTGCCTCTCAGCATGTGGTATTTTCCCAGACCAGGGATCAAACCCATGTCCCCTGCATTGGCAGGTGGATTTTTTTTTATTTTTTGTATTTATTCTTTAAAAAAAATTATTAAAGATTATAACTGTACAATATTGAGACGTATAGAACAAAATACAATTATTGGAGGACAACTGCTCTACAATATTGCATTGGCCTCTGCCACACATCAACACAAATCAGCCACACCTACACCTATGTCTCCTCCCTCCTGAACACCCTGTCCCATCTCCCTCCCCATCCCATCCTTCTAGGTTGTCACAGAACACTGGGTTGGGCTCCCTGTTTCACACAGCAAATTCTCACTTGCTATCTGTTTTACATACAGTGATGTATATGTTTCCATGCTATTCTCTCAATTTGTCTTACTCTTTCCTTCCCCCACTGTGTCCACAAGACTGTTTCCTATGTTTGGCAGGTGGATTCTTAACCACTGGACCACCAGGGAAGCCCTGGACCTCACTTTTTTGATGGGAGGAATGTCAACAAATTTGCCACCTTAAAAAGCAAAAGCTGCCACAGTCCTCATTGTAAACCAGAGGACAGATACACTTACATTCCCACAGATTTTTCTTACATTGTTGCAGTTAAAAGGAAATTTCACACTCTACTACCCAATCAGGCATGATGTTACACTCCTTTTTTCAAGCTGAAATTCTTTTCTCAGCCTAAAAAAAAATCTTCCCCCTTCCAGCCCATGAACTACTACAGAACAGATGCTGAGGCCTTAACTCTCAAAGCACCAATTTTGGACCAGCATGGAAGGGGAAGAAAAATACTGGAATTCTCTCAAACTGTATGGGGAGATTTGGCATTTACATAAAGGACAATACCATTAAAGAATGGCAATTTAAGGCAACTGTCCCAGTAGTTTCTGGTAAAAATACACACAGGTCTGGACTTGCCTGGTGGTACAGTGAACTCGAATCTGCCTGCCGATGCAGGGAGTATGGGTTCAAGCCCTGGTCTGGGAAGATTTTTACATTCCATGGGCAACTAAAGCCCACGGGCCACAATTACTGAGGGCCACCTGCTGCAGCTACTGAAGCCCAGGTGCCTAGAGCTTGCGCTCCACACCGCGAGAAGCCACGTCAATGAGAAGCCTGTGCAAGGCAATGAAGAGCAGCCCCATCTCACCCAACTAGAGAAAGCCAGCACACAGCAAGAAAGAGCAACCGCAAATTTAAAAATAAATACGTAAGTAGTAAAAAATACATACAGGTTTGGATCCTTAAGTTGAATTAAAATACTAATTTTGGAACACCTATTAATGATACATCGAGAATGATAAAAAGACAAAGAAGACGAAGTTCTCTGGAAAGAGGTCAGAAGTCTAGGCAGGAGGACGCAGATTCTCCTCCTTCTGTCTTAAATGCTAGAACTGAAATAGAAACATAGCTTGCCAGGCTGTACTGTCCATGGGCTTCTCCAGGCAAGAATATTGGAGTGGGTTGCCATGCCCTCCTCCAGGGGGTCTTCTACATCCAGGGATTGGAACCTGAGTCTCTTACATGTCTTGCTTTGGCAGGCGGGTTCTTTACAAATTCGCGCCACCTGGGAAGCCCCTTAGAAACAAAGAGCTCCTGGTAAATGTGACCAGGAAGCCCCAGTAAAAAGAACTGCCTGAGTTCAAGTTATTATGGATGGGTGGTGTCAAATAGTCCGGGAAACGAAGCAGGGGACAAGATAAAAGCATACACTATTAGGTGCAGAGAACTGGAAAAAGCAAGGTCTGGGGCCTCTGAAAACTCCTTCCTCGCGAGTGCATAAAAGGTAAACGTCCGGGTCCACAGCAACACAGTGAGCCCATTTCACTGGAGAGAAATTGTGGCAGCAGGCTTGGACGCGTAGTTTCAGGAATCTCCCAGTAGAGGGCGCCATGAGCCCGGGAGTCCGCAGCTTGACTCGGCTGCGGAGGCGGTGCGTCCTGAGCCCGGGGGCGGGGCCGCCGGGCTCACATGACCCTTGCTCATGGCGGCGGCGGCAGCGGCTGCGCTGGCGGCGCTCGGCGGCCGGAGTCGGATCCTGTAGCCGGGGTGTGGGCCCGCGTCAGTCCGTCCCTCCTTCGGCCCCCTCGTTTGTCTTCCGGAGTGTGGCTGGTAGAGCCGGGATGGCGGAGCGAGGCCTGGAGCCCTCGCCGGCTGCGGTGGCGGCGTTGCCTCCCGAAGTGCGGGCGCAGCTGGCGGAGCTGGAGCTGGAGCTCTCGGAGGGTAGGAGCCGGGCGAGGGAGCGGGCGCCCGGGCGCCGCTGCGGATCGCGGCGAGGGGAGACCAGGTCCCCATCGCGCGCCCTGGTGGCCGTGCGGGCAGAGGGGAGGAGGGTGCCGGAAATCTGGCCTGGGCTTCACGTGAAGGGTCTCTCTCCTCCTCTCCTACCCCGGGAAGTGGCTTTCCGTGTGGTTCATTGTGTTCTCTGGGAGCGGGGGAGCGGGGGAGCCGGGGCTGGGGGGAGAGGTCTTCCTCAGGCTCGGGCTGCTTTTGCGCTCTCTGTCCCCCCAAAACCCCAGACAAAGCTGTGTCCTCCCGCTTCAGGCTTCTGCCCGGGCGCCGGGGCACGGTGGGGGCGGGGTGGGGGTGAGGCCGCCCGCGGGGTGGCTGACAGCTTGCTCCTGTACTCTCTTCCAGGGGAGGGCCCCACTCCTGTTTCAGCTCCCCTTCCCCCCTTCAGAAAAAGAGAGAGACACGGGGAAATCCGCCAGCATTTCTTCTTCCTTGTTTAACAATGCGAGATGCCTGCCCAGTGACAGGAGTGAGATAGAAGCGGGGTGGGCCGTTGAGGGTCCTAAGGAGGCCAGAAGCAGTGGCATTAACCCAGAGAGAGACACACGGGGCGGCTTTTAGACCACCTTTGTCAAAAGGGTTGTGTGGTGTTTTTTTTTTTTCCCCCTCGGTGCCTCTATTCGGGCTGAATTTTCCGCATCTGATCACCTTTTGGAATCTTAGAAGAGGAAAGGAGAGAGGTGCAAATCCTGGCCGGCACGGTCTTTCCTTTGACAATGGATTGTTACAAGGACGCTTGGATTGGTTTTGAGAATTAAAAGAATGGAATAAATCGAGCCACTATTATTCGAGAAGTCCCTGGACAACAATGAGAGAAACGTTGCTCTGTTGTGGGCATGTGATCAGGCTTCTTGTGCAGTTGTGATCAGTTCTCCATAAAGTTCCTGTTTTTGTCACAGGCTGCCTCTGAGACAAAAGCAGCATTCTCTCCAAGCTTGATATCAGTACTGTGGTGGTGCCCCCAGAGTTGCATATTCTTGAGTTCTGTGCCAAAGGCCCTCTCCACTAGCATTTTTCAAGTGGATTAAAAATTACTGATTGGAAAAGAAGAATGTGACAAGTTTCCAGGAGAGTTTTGACTTTTTGTTTACTTATCAAGGCAGTCTGTCTACACACCCCCTCCCCCCATCCTTTATAGTAAAAAAAACCAGAAGTAGATTTGAGTGTTATAAAGTCACTTGGGCATGTAAGGAAATAATTATTCTTAATAACCTTGTTAGGGTTTCCCAATGTATAGGGAGGTGCCCTTTTCATTTGCACTCAATTAGCAACGTATTATTTTTCAGTTCATCAGTTGGGAAGTTACTCTTTGGCCAGCCCCCAGTATCAGTTGTGGTGGATGAGTCTGTTTCTGTGAAATGTTCAGGGCATTGCTATCTTGATTCTACCTCTCAAAATACCTCATTCTTCTAGACTAAAGCATTGTCATTCAATCCATGATGACTTTCATTCAAATTGGACTTTTAAAGCAAGTTAGAGTAACACATCCATTATCTTTGATTAGCTAGGAGGAAAGAAGTTTGGCTGGATGTTTGCGTCAGAAAGAGATTAAAAATAGGAGTTAATTGCTTTTACTTGGAGAGGGAAATCCTGGAAGCTCCTTATTCTTGGTATATCTGCTTCCAGCTGATTATTGTTTACTTCTCTGGTTGTTTCTAGAGATGATTCCAAGGAACTGTTTCTAGGACTCATACTGGCTAGCTCACGTTTCCTTGAAGAAGGTGTGAAAGTCCTACAGACTGTAAGGCTAAGGCTTCAGCATTTTTCAGGACAAGTGCATGGTTTTTTTCCTGTTGCAGGATTGTTTTGGTTTGGCATGTGACTGGGATTTGAAATGGTTTCTTAAAGATTTATGCTACATTATCTGGTATTTCATCTCTTTTAGCGATGGAAAACTGGAAAAAATACAGTTGAAAAACCTCAGGCCTGCAGTGTCAGCATCTTGACCATCTGTTTGTCTCTCTTGCTTAAAGTACAGAGAATGGTTGACTAGAGAAGTAGGTAGACATTTTTAGGAATTCAAGTGAAGTTGAAACCACCACCAACGATCCCCAAATCTATAGCACAGTGTTATTTGTGATGCCTGTTAGCATATTTTGAAGGGACCTTTGTTTGTTTTACATCTTCTCTACAGTTACTGCTCTGACAAAAGTACTTTTTTCTTTGGGAAAAAAGAGACTTTTAACTATGTGTTTATCGTGTGTGATTGGCTTTGTTGCTCTCATTCCTCGATTTTATTCATTTTTCTCGGTTCAGGCTGTAGTGGGTCCTAATTACAGCGGTTGCCTGAGCTGTATGCCGTTAAAGAATTTTCTTTGTGCTCACTTGTGTTTTCAGCTGCAGGCTTGGGTCGCAGATGAGCCAGCTCTGCGCTGGAACGCAGGTTGTGCCTCCCTGGGCCGTTTGCCGCAGAGCGCGTCGCAGAGCCCAGTGCTGTGGCTGGTGCTCCGTTCAGGCGGGTCACTGTGGACTTGGTACTTCAAGCTGCCTGCGTTTGCAGCAGAAAGAACAGGCCAGCACTGTCCGGAGAATCATTGAAAATTGAACTAACACCTAGTCACAAGTTTTTCTGTAGACTAATTGAATAGGTAGGAGGTTTCTAGAAGTATTCTCATAACTGAAATTTTTTCATGACCTACATGTACTATTATATTTTTTGTATATTTGGCAATGAGCTTTGTTGTCTGAACTTAAATCGTATGTTTTAGTCAAGTGTATGCACATAAAATAACACTAATGATGGGAATTTGTTTAAATTTGTCTGATAATACGTTGTATTTGTGTTATGATTTGATATGTTATGTCATTCGAGCCTCACTTTTTTTTTTTATTTAACAGAAGGGAAAACCAAGACTCAGAAAGGTTAAGTGTTTTGTTAGTGAGCATTAGCTGCTCACTAATTAGTGCCAGTATCTTAAGCTGCCATATTATTATGGCATCTGTTACCATTGAATGATTTAAATATCTGTATAGTTATTGTACAAACTATTAAGTCTAATTTTTACTCTAAGCAAATGCTACAAAACAGTTGTATGTCGGGACTTCCCTGGTGGTCCAGTGGCTAAAACTCCAGGCTCCCAGTGCAGGGACCCGGGATCGATCCGAGAGCAGGGAACTAGATCCTATGTACTACACTAAGACCTCGTGCAGCCAAATAAATATTAAAAAAAAAAAAAGAAAAACTTTTATTAAAAAAGTTGTATGCCATAATTCTAAAGAGTCTTATTGATTGACTTTCTGAAATCTCTTTTAAAATCTATCATTCACTTATTTGATTGAGCAGACATTGATTTTCTGCTTACTGTGTGCTCAGGACACAGAGGTTAGCAGAGTACTGTGCTCGCTTTCAAAGATCTCTGAGTCTGAAAGGGAAATTACTTAAAAATGCCAACAAAACAGTTCATGATACCAAAGGGTACATAAGAGTTTGTACAGAGGCTGCCTTCTAAGAAAAGAGGAAACTGCTTTATCGCTGTGAAAAAGAAACAGTACAGACCTGGACGCTGGTGGAGAGGGCTGTGATGAGCCTGGTGCAGCTCAGTCCTAAGTGTGAAGGAGGAAGGCTGTCTGTGGTGTATCGAGGACGGCGTGGGGTGGGAGTCTTTCTGCCTGAGAACAGTCCCAGGGTGACAACTGGAAAGGTATTTAAGATAAAATAACACTTACAGGAAGGGATCCTCCCTTTTCTTGTTTGAACACTTCTCTGAGCACAAACACAACAAACCCAGACACATCCTCCCTTTCTCCTGTCTATTTCATCACATAACTCAGGGTCCTCAAAGTGTGGTACAGGTCGGCCTCGAAGGTGGAGGGTTAAGACACGGCTGCTTCCCAGGAGTTGAAGTGCACCCCCTCTAGGAGGTGGGCAGAGGAGTTGAAGAGGAAAGGGGAGAGATGCTGAGTTGAGATTGTGTTGCACAGTCTCCAGACTGGGAGTTTAGAATTAAGCCACCAGAGAACTGGTAAATCCTTCTTGTTTTACTTATCATGGAAATTAGTGTGGCCACTCCTCCTCAAATATGTAGCATAGTCATGAATTCATAAGAAACACGTTTATTGGAAAGTGACATCTAAGCAGTTGTCTTTCCTAGTGTTAGAAGTACTAAGGAAAGCAGGTGTGTGGGTTTTTGAATAACCCAAACAGGGCATTAGCTAAGTGGTTTATTCTCTGGAACTTGAATATCTCTTTCTTTTGGTGGGCTGTGCTCGCCTTACGTTGGAACACATCTTTAGGAATTGCTCGTCAGAGCCTGTGACGCATAGCTCAGCAAACCCTGATGGTGGCAATTTTTAATTCTTTAAGGGCAGAGTTTCATTTTATAGGTCACTTGGTGTCAAGTAGAGAAAAGCTGGTGGATGTTTTCTTGGAGTCCCAACTAGCTGTGAATGAAAAAAAATTAGAGTGATTATATATAAATGGGTTTTATTTGTGACTGTCAAAAAACTAGAATGGTGGTAAACTGGTTTTGAGGGCAGTTCCAGAAAGTAGTGACAGACAAAGTCATTGGAAGGATGATTCACTTTACTGTAAAGGATGGAGCTTGTTTAGACATTCTAGTTGTATGTACTGACATTTTGAAAAATTTATCTCATTGTTTGACAGTCCCATAACATTGAGGGGAATTTTTGAACAAGAGAAATCTCTAATCCTTCCCTCTCAGCCCAGCGCTTGATGGCAGCTTTCTTTCCTGGCCTATGTGTGGATTAGCGCCTCAGGGTTGAAAGTTCAGATGATTGGCTAAAAAGGGCCTTCACATGTGTTTGTATCGTAATGATTACAGTCCTTCATGGTTCTCATGATTAATCAGGAATGCTCTCTGAAACACTCCTTCCTGCTCTGCACCTCCTCGGCACCATTTCTCACAGTTCCTTAAGAATTAGTGGAAGTTCTACCTTTTTTCTAAACCTGCCCCTGACCACTGTGAGCTCTCTTGCTCCAGATCTTACACCATTTACATTTTTGCCAGTCATAGGTTTTTTTAATTATTTAAGTTATTTTTCATTTCATCTCAATGTAAACTCCTGCAGAGGTCATTCTTTAAGTCCTTTTAACAACTGCTGACCAATTTCTTTCTTGTAGTAAGAGTGCAATAAATTTTTGCTCACCTCATTTAGATGTGAATTGAAACATAAAGTCTCTGTCTTGGGGATTTGATCTTGGCACGAGGCAGGGTTGTACGATCATATGAGGAGTGTGGGCTTTGGCACCTGGTGGGCTGGCATCCAAGTCCTGGCTGTCACTGAGCTCTCTGACCTTGGACGGACTGCCTAACCTCCCTTGTTTTAGTTTCTTCCATTCTTGAAAAAAGGAACAGCAACCTTAACCTTACTAGAGTTGTAAGGCGGTTTAAAAAGAGATCCTAGGAAAACAGCTGAGCGTGGTGTGTGCACGCAGTCAGTGCTCCGTAAGTGTAGTCTTTATTGTTTCTGATAGTGAATAGATACGTAGTGATTTGGCTGTTTTTAATATCTTCTGTTACTTAGCAGAATATGGTTATGTATGAAGTGATGAATGGAATCAATTTGTGTAATTCTTTTCTGTAAGTAAGACTTGACTCCTCCATCAGTTGCTCCTGTCGGCACCCTCTACCCTTGTTCAACACGTGTTGAGTCACGGCAGGCAGTTGACTAGAGCAGAAAAGAGTAGCTGGTTTGTTTCACACAGGCATCTGGCATGTGTGCATATCCAAGCCTGTAGGTTCCGGCAAATGGCTCTGACATTTAAGCATGGTTTCTTAGACTCAAGCGTCTCCAAGCTATGAAAGGGCACATGTGGATACTCAGCCTTCACTTGTGTTTTTTGACTCTTTTTCCTCCATTTGTCCTTAGTGAACAAATCCTTTCAATTCCTCCTTCAAAACTTTCCTTGCATCCACTTTTTTGAGTTGCATTTATCTCCAGCCTTGTTCAGTCCTTTGTCTTTAGACTTATGAGTCAGCTCTAGATTGATCTTTTATCTTTTAAAAATACTACTTTGATCTAAAACCGTTGGTAAATCCAAGGCCCTGTAACTCATTGTCTTTAAATTCTGAGATTTGTGAAAGCAGGGATGGTCTTCTGTATCCTTTATGCCTAGAGTCTAACTGAATGCTTTTATGCACATTTTTTGGTAACTATGTCATAGATGTTTAAGTAAAAGTTTTTCATGTATTTGTGGGTTTTTGGTTTTTTTTTTTTAATATTTATTTATTTGGCTGCACTGGGTCTTAATTGTGGCATACAGGTTCTTTGGTTGTGGCATGCAAACTCTTAGTTGAGTTTGATCTAGTTCCCTGACCAGGGGTCGAACCCAGGCCCCCTACCTTGACAGCATGGAGTCTTAGTCACTGGACCGCCAGGGAAGTGCCTCATATACTTGTGTTTATAGTGAATAAGTTGACTTCCCTTGTGGATGCTCTTTGGTGAACAAAATATCTTCTGAAAGGCCGTTTCTTTGGAATTCTGTAGCATCACAGCTGACAGGATCTTTGGATGCGTGGGTTGGCTTTCGTGGACCTGGAGATGCTGAAGTCGTGTGTAGTGTGCTTTGAGTGTGCTTACGTGCCTTTCTGTGAAGGAGAGTGTCCAGCTTTCGTCAGTTTCTTTTTTTTTTTTTTTTCCGTCAGTTTCTTAAAGAGGACTGTGAAGCAAGGTTGAGAACCAAATCTGTGGACTTCCCTGTAGGTCCAGTGGTTAAGAACCTGCCTGCTAATTCAGGGTACACAGGTTTGATCTCTCGTCTGGGAAGCTAAGATCCCACATGCCGTGGGGCAGCTAAGTCCTTGTGAGTAGAGCCCATGCCCCGCAACAAGAGAAGCTACTGCAGTGAGACCCCTGCAATGAGAGAGTAGTCCCCGCTTGCCGCAGCTAGAGAAAGCCCGCGTGTAGCGATGAAGACCCAGCACAGCCAATAAATAAATAAATAATATTTGGGGGGAAAAAAGAAGGCAGCAAAGAAGAATGGCTGCTAACCTAGCCCCTCCTTCCCACTGTGCTTTAACAAAAAATGAACCAAATCTGTATGACCAGTTTTCATCGTTACTAGTTGGTAAGGAGGGCCAGGCTCCCTGAGCCTCTCTTCAACACTCACACACTTCTCTCTTTCAGTTCCTGTGTATCCCCTTTCTGTCTTTTCTCAGAGGAAGAGCTGTCACGCTGCCATTCTGCAGCTTATCCCTCTGACTGTGCTCTCTCCCGCCCCTTCTCTTCTGGGATCTTGGGATCTTACTTTATTGATTGCTCTATTCATTTGCAGTCTCCTGTCTTTGTCTTTTCCTCTCATCCTTAGCCTCCCACTTAACACTTGACTCTTGGCTCCTTCCCTTCAGCCTATGAAGGTACTGATGTTTCTCTCATCTTGAGCAAAGTCTCTTCCTACAGCCCTTTGTTGGAACCTGTTTGCTCTTGAGTGCCAGTGTTCTCCCCCTCTCATAGATCCTTAATTTCTTACTTTTGCTCACTCTTCAGTCCATTGCTTTTTCCTCATCAAGCCTCTGAAACAGCTGTTTCCAAGGCCAGTAGTGACTTCTGATTTCAGACTGGAAAGGACCCACGGTTTACAGCATCTTTCTCTGCAGCATTGGATACCACGCTCCATTATCTTTATCAAACTTCCTTCTTCCGTAGCTTGTATGGCGTCATTTCCTTCCAACTCCCTAACTGTTCCTCCTTTAGCTCTCCCTTGGGCTTCTTTTTCTCTCTTTCTCCCAGTGTGGGTGTTCCTATATCAGTCATTAGCCTTCATCTCACTTCGCATACACTTGCTGAGTGTATGTGAGCACCTCTGCCCAGGGCTTGAGCTGTCTTGACTGGGAGATGGCTTTCTAGTCTCTATCTTTAGTCCTAACTCCCATCTGCCCCCTTGATTCCCATTGATTCCCCCTAGACAGCTGTAACTTAGGAGATCCCAAACTGTACTCCTTGTTTCAGTCTGCTCCACAGATACTTGGGGGTCATCCTTAACTTCTAATGAGTCAGTAAATCCTGTTGATTCTGCTTTCTCCCCTCCATTCACGTTGTTTGTGCCTTTGTTTATGCTCTTACCATCTTTTACTGAGACTATTGCAGTAGTCTCCTAACTTGTCTGCCTGCCTTCAGTCTCTTTTCCCTCCAGTTCATCCTTCTCTGTTCTGTGATGGAACGATCATCCTGAAACACAGATCTCATTGTGTCCTTTTGCCTGAAAATTTTTCATTGGCTTCTTCTATCCACAGGATAAAATCCAGGCATCTTTTGTGTATCAAGAGCTTTGTAACCCTCCTTCCTGTGCCTCCCACAGTTGTGCTCTTGTCTCTAGCCATGCCGAACGACTTGTCCTTCCCTAAATGCATGGTGCTTCTTCACTTCCATGCCGTTGTCTTGTAGGGGGCTTCTCAGGTGGCTTAGTGGTAAAGAATCCACCTGCTGACACAGGAAACGCAGGAGATACGGGTTGGATCCCTGGGTCAGGAAGATCCCCTGGAGTAGGAAATGGCAACCTACTCCAGCATTCTTGCCTGGAAAATTCCATGGACAGCGGAGACTGGAGGGCTGCAATCCATGGGGTCACAAAGAGTCAGTCACGTGACTGAGCACGTGTGCCATTGTACTGTACACACTGCCTTTCTCTGAGAAATGCCCACTCTGACATACTCTTCCCTTTTTTCTGCCTGGTTGACTTCTCCACTCAATTTCCTGTAAGACGCCAGCCTTTCTTAAGCTCTCTTAAGAAGTTAAGGTCTCTGTATAAGTAGCCATCAATTATTGAGTGCTTGTTATGTAACAGGGTTTATAAACTGTGTATACCCTGCCCAGCCAGGTAAGTAGGTGCTGAGTACATCGCTCCTATTATCATGATGATGAGGGAACTGAGCTAGCAAGAAGCACCCGAAGCTTGCGAGGCATACAGGGTGTGCCAGAGCCGCCCGTTACACATGACCTGGTCTTTCCCTTTCTCCCTGCCAGCAGCAGAAACATCTGATGTGAATGGCAAAGGAGAGAGAACACAGTTGGGTTCGAGTCTTGTCTCCCCTGCTTACTGTGTGACCTTGGACAAGTCTGTGAAGTGTGCTTCTAATCCTAACAACTCCTAAACAAAGTGTGTTGTTTCCATTGTGTAGAGACTTGTTAAGGAATGTGAAGTCTGGAAGTACAGTGTGCTGGGGTTGGAACCCAGGTCGGCGTGGCTCCAAAACCCATGGTATTTCCATACTGGCTCCATCTCCCTGAATCACATTGTTTCAAGTAATTTCAGCAGAATTCTCTTCCATCCTAACTCTTGGACCCCCTTTTCTTAGGATACAGTTTCTGTCTTTGATGTTTGGGAGTAGGGCTCCTTGGAAAGAAAAGAATGGAAATGTTCCATCCTATTCTAGGAGAAATAGATAGGAATAGGAGTGAGGTTATTCTTGACCTTCCTTTGCCAGAACCCTGGGGAGTTAGCACTCTAAAATGTGTTTGGAGAAGTTCCATCTGCCTAACTTCTGGCAAGGTGTGACTGCTTTATTTCTTAAAAGAACTAAAGATATTGGGTAAAATCCTTTTAAGATTGTGTGTCTGTAAAGTAAGAGATAATTTTATGTACTTATATTTTGATGTGAAATTAATTTTTCTTCCTTGAATTGAGATGGGGATGATGAAAAGCTGAAAAGGGGAAATTCAGAAATAAAATATTTTGAATGCTATACAGGTCAACCCTAAATGAAAGCCCACAGGACGTCTTTGAAAGGTCCTTGTGTCCTGGACTTGTTTTTTTCTGAGCTTCAGGTTGAGTATTGTGGTTCTGTTCTGCTTCAGAAAGAATTTTTAGTTTAGTTTTATTTTTTTCCTTAGGATATTTATGTTTAATTTAAAAATTAATGTTTAAACTAATGTAGGTATTTCTGTAGACGACATGTACTTTTAATTGATTTTTTGGGAGTTCTCTTTTTTATGAAGGAATAGTGCTCTAATCTTTTTTTTTTTTTTTTTAGAGGATTCTTGCTTTTAGGGATAAATTAAAGCGGCTAGGATTTTCTTTCTTTCTTCTTAAGGACCTTGGGTTATGTTGTCTCAATTTATTCATAGGCTGGAACCTTGTGGGTTTTAACTCAGGTCAGGCATGAATGCATTATGGTGCTGGCCAAGTCTTGTCACTTAATCTCCTTTTTAAAGATGAACCCAGCAGGAATCGTTAGGAGAAGCTTCTGATAGTTTCTTGTTTAGTAGATCTGTGACTTTTTTTTTAAATTGATGTATAATTGACGTACAACATTATATTTATTAATTTCTGGAGTATGACACAATGATTCGATATTTCTGTATGTTAGGAGATGGTCACCTTAGTAAATCTCATTAACATCTATCAACATACAGAGTTTTCTTTCTTGTCTTAAAACTGTGAAGAGTTGTCATTCTTACTTTATTGGACTTCCTTTCTGGTTTGGAAAAACTTTCATTTTTAAATTGAACATGTAGCAAAAGCACTGGTGAGTTTTCCTCTTGTGGTTCTTTGCTTACTGTTTCCTTCAAGGAGACCAAGGGAAGTCCTAGAAGAAAACTTCCTGTTTAAAAAAAAAGCTTCCTCATTTGTTGGTTCTCTGAACTCTTAACTTCTAACGTTACTCATACATTATAGCTATTTTTCAGATGATCTTAAAGTTACTGTGTGATCATTTGCATAAATACTGTCATCTCCCTTTGTAAGGTGCTTGAGGACAGCCCACGGCATCCTTTAGCATAAGTTTTTTTCAGCACCTATTCCGCCAGTGAATGAATCTAGACTCTGTCATCAACCTCCCTATCTATTCTTATTTCCTTGTAAGTATCTGACAGACTCTTCTATTACAGTTAGACTTGTTTCCTCACCCTTTTCCTCAAACAGCTCATTCCTATCTCTGTGCCTTTGCAGTGATTATTTTCTGTGTCAGGGCTGCGTTTTCTCCTACTGAAATTTACCTGTGGTTTCACGGCCTGATTAGATGGCCTTTTCATCATGAAACAGACTGACTACTTTAGTCCTTATTAATTTCTTCTGTTTTAGGCTATTGTATTCAGTAACAGTTTAACACTTAACTGACAGCTTTGTTTTGTGTATGTTGTTTTTGCCTCAGCAGTTAGACTTTATTTTTAAAAAATTGATTAATTATTGTTATTATTTTTTTGCTGTGCTGGATCTTCATTGCTGTGCCAGCTTTTCTCTAGTTGCAGCTAGCAGGGGCTGCTCTAGCCGTGTGCGGTGCGTGGGGTTCTCATTTCGGTGGCTTCTCTAGTGCAGCCCGGGCCCTAAGCTGCACAGGTTTCAGTAGCTGTGGCACGTGGGCTCGGTATTTGTGGCTCCTGGGCTCTACAGCACAGGCTCAGTGGTTGTGGCTCATGGGCTTAGTTGCTCTGAGGCGTGTGGTATCCTCCTGTATCAGGGATTGAACCCAGTCTCTTGCATTGGCAGGCAGATTCTTTACCACTGAGCCACCAGGGAACCCCCTTCAGTTAGACTTTAGTTTTTGTGAGTGTAATGAATGACAAGGTTTTCTACCTTTTGGAACTTGTAAGGTGCTGAACATATCATTGTATCAATAAAGATGTAATGAGCACATTTATTTACAAGATCTAGTGAGAGATGCATAAAAGACAGGTTCCCTGCTTTCAAGGAGCTTTCAATCTAGTAGCTTCTCTTAGAAGTATTAATTTCAAGTAATTGTCTTTTGAGTGAGCACTTACAAACTTTTTTTTTTAAACTTGAGTGGTAAGATATAGCCTTTAAACAACTCCATTTGAAATCATTTTGGGAAAGTGGTAGCTTGAGCACATCACTCCTGCCCTCTTTTTAAAACTCAGTTCAAGTGAAATAACAATTTCAAAGCTTAGAACAAAAATACTAAGAATTGGAATGGAAACTCATGAAAGTGGGAGGACTTGAAGGATAGATCCAGGAAGCCAAAAGTGCAGATAATAAGAATTTTAGGGGAAATAACTAGTAGAAGAAAAATTCGCTGAGACAAAAAAGATTGCAGATTGAAAAAGATCACAGATTGAATGAATTCACTGTCTTTCAGGCAAGATGGATGAGAAAAGGCACAAATCTAGGCATATTCTGATAACATTCCTGAATTCAGTGATAAAGGAAAAAAAAATTCTACAAACTCAAAAGAGGATAAAGATACCAAAAAAAGTTAAAACTACAATAAAATCGGCTGTTCTCATTTGCAACACTATAGTGATGGTGTAAGAAGCAAACTAGTCAGAGGAAAGGTCTACACTACCAAAATCTTACATGCAGTCTAGATACTGTTCACCTTTCAGGAAAAGAAAGCTCCATGTGGGTGTGCAAGAATTGAGATCATATCACCCATAGACTTGAATCTGAGCAATATACTATAATCAAACATAATTATTTCCTTTCCTCGAAACAGTGATTGACAACAGATTTTGAAATATGTATATATATCATGTGCTATACGAATGTGCTCTTGTTACTGTAAGTTCTACACTACATGTATGTATATATATAAAATTACATACATTGAGAATAATAAGAAATGTGTTATATAAATGGTAAGTAAGGATCTTTGAAATTAAAGAGACATATCGAAAGAGAAAACCTTGTTATCTGAATGAGATATCCTAAATGAGTCCAGCAAAACTCAGACATCAAGGGACAGGGTGGTATGGGGGTGAGAGGGAACTACAAGCTTCTTTGGTATCTTTAGAATGTTGGCAGGGGAAGCATGGCAATGAACTGCCTTAATGAGAAGAATACTTCTTTTATAATGGTGTTAAAAAATTATAAAATACTTAATGGAAAGTATCACAAAAAAGGTACAGGGTCTGTGTGAAGAAAATTGTTAAGTGTTAAGGATGATTTGAAAGAAGTGGAAATGTATACCATGTTCCTGGATGGGAAGACTATGTGTAAATTTAATGGAAATTAATTACAACTCCAGTGGAGAGTTCTTCTGAAGGTAGGCAGTCAGGTAAAACAGTCTGTGTTCATATGGAAGAATAAATGTTTTACAATAGCCAAGAAAATTTAGACACAGAATAGTGAGGTGGTTCTTGCTTTACCAAGTATTGAAACAAATTCTAAAATGATTAGTATCATACTCGAAGCAGTATGGTATTATTTGAATAAGGGATGAGCAAACAGAATAAGGTGTCCCAATCCTTGTATATATAAGAGAAGTATTTATGAAAATATGAAAGTTTAGTTGAAAAGATCTTTCTTTAAATTACAAATAATGCTTTTTATTATATAACATCGTACAGTACTCACATTACAGAAGACAGAACCTGACAAATTCGTGTTGTTGTCTAGACGCTAAGTCATGTTTGACTCTCTTGCAGTTCCATGGACTGTAGGCTGCCAGGCTCCTCTGTCCATGGGATTTCCCAGGCAAGAATACTGGAGCGGGTTGCCATTTCTTCCTCCACTGTCTCTTAAAATAAGTTACCCAGGGCTCCATAGGGTATCAGAAATACTAGTACTGTATTTATCTTTGATACTCTATTTATCCTGCCAAAAGGAGCACATTGGAAACAGAAAGAAGTCTGTTCCTCATGCAGTGTCTTTCCAGTGCCACTACAGACAAAGCTTAACATCGTGGCATCTGGCATAGGAACAACATTTAAAGGTTCATCTTAATTTTCACAGAGAAGGCAGTGAAGGGGAGATTTGGGTCTGAGAGGCACTAGGTTCATAACGGACACATTTTTGATTCCTCTCTTTTCTTCAGTATAAGAGTCCATGTCTAGTCCATCAGCAAGTATTTTGGGTGCTACCCTTGCATCTGCTCCCCTCTATCTGTGGTCACTGATGATCGTTGCCTCGCCTCTGTCACATCATCTCTAGCTTCCATAGCGCCTCACCTAGCGTCCCCTGCTTCCACATGGCAGCTACAGTCAGCTCTGTAAACTAAAATTAGATGCTCTTGCTTCCCTGCCTTACAACCCTTCAACAGATTCTGTCTTTTAAATGAAATTCCAGCATCTGTTTCATGATCTACTCATTCACACTCCGGTTCCCCCATCCACGGTGCTTCAGCCACGCTGGCTGACTCTTCTTTCTCTCCTTCCACTTTTCCTCTCTCTCTTATTTCTTGTTTCCCTATCTCTCTCTCCTTTCCTCCCTCCCTCCCATTCTCTCTTTCCTTTTTATTAGCCACTATTATCGAGTGCCCACTTTGTGCCATATAGGTACAGGCATCACAGCAGTGGTTAATATAACAGAAGTCTCTGCCCTGGGACTTCCCTGGTGTTCCAGTGGCTAAGACTCTGTGCTCCCAAGGCAGGGGGTGTGGGTTCCATCCCTGATCAGGGAGCTAGATCCTGAATGCCTCAGCTAAATATCCCCGCATGCCCCAAGTTAGACCAATGCAGCTAAATAAATAAACATGAAAAAAAAAATCCCTGCCCTAAGGAGCTTGCATTCTGTAGGAATAGACAGAAATGAATAAGTAGATGAAATGAATAAGTACTTTATATTGCCTGTCAGATGGTAAACATTTCAGTGGAGAGAAATCGCGAAGAGGAATAGAGAATACTGGGGCCGGTCAGTGGTTGCTTTAAAATAGAGTCAGGGATGACTTTATTTGAAAATGACACTGGCACCTGAGGGTGGTGAGACTCATCATGCCTGTTCTGCCCCCAGGCCTCATTCCTTGCTTTTCTTCTGCTGGGAATGCTCTGCCCTAAAGAGCTGTGCTTGGCTGACAGCTTTGCCTCCTTTCTGTCTCAACTCAAAAGTGACCTTCTCAGAGATGTCTTCCCTGACCCCCGAGTTTAAATGAGCAACTCCTCCCGTCTTGCTCCATCTCATCTTTATTTATTTATTTTTTTTCTGTTTAAAATTTTCAACTTAATGCCGCCATTTAAAATGATCTTGCTTGTGCATTTATTCATTATCTGGTTCTCCTCCAGTAAAATGGGAGTTCCCTGAGAGCAGAGACTGTGCTGTCTTGCTGCGTGCTGGATGCCCAGGGCCTAGAATAGAAGACACTCAGTCAACACTTGTTTGCGAACAGATGGGCTTTGCAGAGAGAAGATTCCAACAGGATTCCTTAGATGGTGACAGCTTTACCGAGTAAAGAAGTGTGAGCTCTGTCCCAGGACTTCTTCTAGGAAGGGACAGGGACCCCTGTGGAAGCTGGCCAGGGCTGGAACTCAGGGGCCCACGATGTTTCCTGGCACTGGGTTAGTTTCTCACATTTGTTTTTTCTTTGTTTCCCTCACCTGTTTATCTGCGTGCTCTGATTTCCCATGTGCCTTTTACAGTTGGGTGTATGTGACAACTTTCCGTTTCATTAGCTTACCTGCTATTTATTATGCAGAAATGTATAGCAGACGCAGTGCCAAGCCTAGAAGAGCCCTTGCGTGAGAGCCGGGAGCTGGAGCTGTGCCACCGAGTGTGTGTGCTCCCGGTGTGGGGGGCCGTCCACTTCTGTGTTGCCTTTACTTGCTTGTATATTGATTCCCTTTTCCTCTGCCTTGACCAGCCGTATTACTCACAGGAACTAATCTGAGGTGTAAGCTCATTGGGTGCGTTTTTCTTTAGAATAGTGTAAACAACCTTCATTTTGATTTAACTGGTCAGTATTGGTTGGAAAAAACTAAATATTTCCCATGTTTGGTTCCCAACATCTTTTCTTGATTGCATTAAATCTTTTGCAAAACTGTTGGAAAACCAGGGAAGTGAAATATTTAGCCATATGGTAAATATTTGATTTGTTGAACTAAGTCATCGGGTAATTTATCCTAGTTTATGCAAATTGTATGGGCCAGCTAGACTGCTGAAGGCATTTATAGGCCACCCATATTATGTCCACCTGTGTGCACACAACACGTTTTTCTTAGGTCCTAATGTTTTCTCTCAAGGGCTTCTTTGAGTTCCTATGTCCAAGATAGTATTTAAACATTAAATTTATTGTAATTTTATACAAAAGAAATATAATAAAAATCTCATATTCCATTTATTGATTATTCTGTCATCAACTTGAAGTGTATCTTTGTGGCTGAGAAGAGCTTCTGAAACATGTTAATACTTTAAATTATCCTATTTCAATAAAGACAGAAATAAATATGACTTAGATGATTATCGTGTTGAAAACAAGACTAATGTGATTATTATATGTTTACCAACCAAAGATCACTATTGTCAGGAGTAGTAAGTTGCTCAGAATTCTGAATTTGATTTGATTATCGTCTAACTTTTCCTTACAATTGTTGAAAAAAGAGTTTTTCGTTAGAGGTGGAGATTCTTTCCCCTTCCGCCCTTGCCGGTTTTAGTTTTCTGTCTCCTTCCCCATAAAATGTGGATTAAAAAATGCTATCTCATAGGATTGATATGAGAACTAATTGAGTCAGTACATAAAAATACAGTGATTAGAGCAGTGCCCAGTCAGTGATAAGCACTGTGACTATTTCTTATGCTGCTGTGCTGCTGTGGTATTTTAAATTTCCAAAACTTCATCCACGCAGAAAGTGTGATTAGTGAGTAGAATATATGAACCCAGATTAGGTTTGAAACAGATTAGGCTATCTGAAACAGGATGGTAGTTAAAGCCATGAAAATACATGAGTTCACCCAGGAGAGGGGCTTGGGGTGAGCAGAGAGAAGTATTTCAGGCAGACCCCTAGGTACACTGACAGGCGCAGAGGAAAGGAAAACCTGCAGAGACGGCCAGGAAGAAGTGGAGGTTTAGCGAGAAAGCTAGAGAAGGAAGATCAGGAGAGTTAGGGGATCAGAAAGACAAAAGAGGGAATGATCAAATGTTGCTGCAAATTCAAGAATGGTAAGGATTGGGTGGAGTCAGTGTATTTAGCCACTAGGTGATTTTTGAATTTCGTGAGAGTAGTTTTAATGCAGTGGTCCCAGGTAACTCAGTGCCCACCAGTGCAGGAGATGAAAGAGGTATGGGTTTGATCCCTGGGTTGGGAAGATCCCCTGGAGGAGGAAATGGCAACCTACCCTTGCCTGGGAAATCCCATGGACAGAGGAACCTGGTGGGCTACAGTCCATGGGATCGCAAAGAATTGGACACGACTGAGCGACTGAGCACACATGCCCACATGGGAATTACGAGTTAAGGAGTGAATGGGAGAAAATAGATACATTTCAAAAACAAAACAATTTTAGTAAATTTGACAGTAGTTAGGAGGGGCAGAACACAACAGTATTTTAGTAGTCATTTGCAGAGATTAGATATTGCAAACTGTATCTTTATTACATAATAAACACCATAAAGAAGACACGTACAAATACGGAGGAAGATCAGGCAAAGGACATTCGTGTACCTGTGGTGTTTCTAAGGAGGATTCCTCAAAGGTGTATCACTCAGGCTCAGAGTCGTCAGTTGAGTAGGAGTTTGATGGGAAGACTGAGCAGAGAGGAGGGTACTTTAGTTGGAGGAAGGCATGGATTTCTGAATCGCTGGAGTTTGCTCAAGGAGTTAGGGTGATGAGTAGTCTCACTGCTAGAGCGTAAGGAGTAAGCTCAGTAGGTCCGATAAGGCTGGACAGGTGGGCAGGGCTGAGAGCCTGGCAGGGGCAGGGCTTAGAATCTTACATTTTATCTTGTTGGTTCTTGCTTCTCAGTAGGAAATGGGCCAGGGGTACTCTAAACTGTAGGATAAACATGCTACATCTTCTTGGGGTATCCAGTTGAAGTCTGGGAAAATTACTGCTATGTTGAAACATGAGTATGTTATAATACAGTATTTAAAATCCAAGATAAAATATAATTTTAAATTAAAAAAACATTTTTTCCGTAACGGTTGACTTCTTCAGGCTGTGCCTCTTCTCACCCTCCACCCCCCATCACTTTCTTCAGGTGAAAGGTTAAAGAGCACCCATCTGGTTCATAGGGGATCATTAAGGAACTGTAAGCAGGAGTGGATGACGTCTGTATTTGGTGGAGCTCAGCCTAGAGGAGAATGGTTTAAGGCTCCTGTGTCACATGGTCAGGGGTCACCGTTCACACGGAATACAATGTCAAATGTCTTAAGTAGATACAGACAGGATAAGAGGGCAAGACAGGAGAGGGAGACTGACAAGGTGGCTACTGAAATGAGCTGGTGGTCTCTGTGGTGCGATTGGGGAAGACGGAATGAAAAGAGGTATTTAAAGAGAGAGAATCAATTAGACCATTGTGGAGAAGAGGGGGTCATGCGATGTGTAGGAAGAACGTTAAGTTGATGCCTAAGAAACCTAAGTTTCTTAGCACCTTGAGGGAAGGAGGGCATCATTACCGAGTACAGAGAATAGGGGAAAAACAAATCGGAGTATACTGCTAAGTTACTTCAGTCATGTCCCACTCTGTGCAACCCCATAGACGGCAGCCCACCAGGCTCCTTCGTCCCTGGGATTCTCCAGGCAAGAATACTGGAGTGGGTTGCCATTTCCTCCTCCAATGCAGGAAAGTGGAAGGAGATAAATTCGGTGCTTCTTAGTTGGAGAGATCGCTGGGGCCTGTGGGTAGAGATCTCTAGTGGAAAGTGGGCTATGTGTGTGTGGAGCCCTTTAGAAAGGCCCAGCCTCTTGACACACCTTCAGTGTTCCTAAGTGGCCATCACTGGCAGTGGGACCCACAGGCATGACTGAGGTGGTCTGAGGGGAACACAGGGAGTGAGGGGAGCTAAACACAGAGCTCCGGAGGTGCTGCCATGTAATGGGGAGGCGGAAGAAAAAGAACCTGAGAAATGGTCAGAGGCATGGGTGGAGAACACTCTTGAGAGTCCCCTGGACAGCAAGGAGATCAAACCAGTTATGCTTGAAGAAAATCAACCCTGAATATTCATTGGAAGGACTGATACCAAAGCTCCAATACTTTTTAAATATCAAAAAAGAAAAGAGTCATTCCTGATATCCTGAAGTCACTCTAGAGGGCCTTGGAATCTCAAACTTCACTGACTGATACAAAGAGCCAACTCTTTGGAAAAGACCCTGAGGCTGGGAAAGACTGAGGGCAGGAGGAGAAGGGGACGACAGAGGATGAGATGGTTGGATGGCATCACTGACTCAGTGGACATGAGTTTGAGCTAACCCCGGGAGTTAGTGAAGGACAGGGAAGCCTGGCATGCTGCAGTCCATGGGGTCGCAGAGTCCGATAGGACTGAGCGATTGAACACTGTGGCTGAAGGGGAGGAGAAGCTAGAGCAGCCGAGAATTTCAGGAAGTGCCTGTTGCTGCAGAGTTAAGAGGGGACTGGGAAATGCCGGTTTACAAGTGGAAGAGGTCACTGCTGGTGACCTTTCCCTGAGCTGTTTCTGTGGTGTTGGAGGTGTGGACTACAAACCTGTCCAGAGAGGGTGAGGCCTCCTGGGTGGAAAAGAAAGTGGAGGCAGGCAGCATGCACTGCTTTTTCAAGCCTGACTGAAGCGAAGGAGAGAACGGTAGCCGGGATGTTCATACATTCACCTCCTCTTTCTCTCCCACTGGAGGGTAAGTTGCATGAGGGCAGAAATTTCGTTTTATTCGCTGCTATATCTCCAGGGTAGAAAAGAGCACCTAGTAGGTGCTCAATAAATATTTGATGGGCGAATTAATGAGTTACATGAAGAAGGGAGAGGCTTGAGCATGTTTGTGGGGTGAAGAGTAAGAAGTCTTGGAGAGGAGGGTTTGAAGGTCTAGAAAGGATGTGATGGAACATGAGCTCCGTGACTCAGGAAAGTTGGATATTTCAAGTCCCTCTGGACTGACTTATCTAGGATACCAGGAATGATTCTTTTCCTTTCTGTTTTTAAAAGAATATTTATTTATTTGGCTTGCCAGGTCTTAGTTGAGGCATGTGGGATCTAGTTCCCTGACCAGGGATTGAACCTGGGCCCCTTGCATTAAGAGTGTGGAGTCTCAGCCACTGGACCACTAGGGAAGTCCCAGAATGATTCCTTTTCTGCTGAAATTGAAGGAATGGAGGAACGAAGGGGCGCAGAGGTAGATATTCACAGGTGGTAGAGGAGGAAGTTGAGGGAGTTCTCTCCTGATAGTCTTATGAGCATTCTCTGAGTTAAAAATAAATTAAGGATGAGTATCATATGTGTATCCTTGGAAAACATTTAGTGAAGACATTAAAAAAAACAGCACCCCTATTTAAGCAGTTAGGCTTGTGGGGAGAGTCATAGACAGGTAATTGTAGGCACACACAAGGTTGTGGTCAGTGACATAAAGGGTAGATGAGGTAAGGATGCACCCAGGGGATGAGTAAGTAGGTGAGACAAGCGGTCTCTAGTCTCGGGCAGAAATGCAGGGAGTGGCTGAGAGCTGGGTGGAGCGATCCACACACCCTGTGCGCAGCCCCAGGGACCTTCTGCCTGCAGGAGAGTGGCCTTGGATCTTGGGAAAGTGGGAGAGAAGAGGCATCGAGTGCATGGGGCTCCCTCTTTGCTCTTTGAGATAAAGTGAACAGAAACCTGAGCCTTGAGTGAAGTAGAGTCACTCATTATTAGCAGCTCTTCTGGTTCTAACCAGGCGGGTTTTCCAGTGATTTACCTCTGATTCATTTGACAGGAAACTGCTTTCCCAACTTTTGACAAACTTGTTATCTGAAAGGATTTGTCTGTTTTGAAGTGGAGGTAGTGGAGAGAAAGGATGTGACGGTGTTGCAGTAAGTCATAAAGAGCACAACATGACCATATTTATTTACCTCATCAGTCTTTAGTTAGAATTGATTTATGAAAGAATATTAAAGTATCCACTTTGTTTACATTAGCAGTTGTTTAGTAATAACGTTACTAACCCACTGGAGTGGGTTGCCATTTCCTACTCCAGGGGATCTTCCCAACCCAGGGATTGAACCCAGGTCTCCTGAGTTGCAGGCAGATGCTTTATCCTCTGAGCCACCAGGGAAGCCCCAGTAATAAGGTTACACCTGTTCAGAATTCTTTATTTTCAGTCTGAGGTCAAGACTATTTATTTCTCAGAAACTTTCTGAAAGGGAAACTAGAGTAGTAAGGATGGGTCTTCTAATTTTCGAGATGTTCATTGAAATTACATAACCCAGTGAAGCTAATTTTGTTTTTAGCTTTTGCTGTTATATTGGCCATTATTACTAATCAGTCTCTGATAGTTAAGTCAGAGTTGGACTTGAGTCCTGGTTACTTCTGTTTTTGCATTTCTCACATGTTAAAACATGTTCCTTATAAAATGATCAGAGGCCTATATTCTCAGAGTTAAAGGGGTTTTGTTTAGAACAAGTTGCACATTCTAATCCCTTATTTAAGAGCCCTACCAGGGAAGACAGATTTATAGTGCGAAAAGCACCTGTCAGTTTTTGGAGATGGACAGAAGTACTTTTTTTCTTGCTAGAAGGTGAAATCAGAGGTTGACCAAGACATGCTAATTGGAACCTGGTATAGTCTCAGTTGGCTCAGTACTTAGAATTCACTTCTTAGAATTCATCCCACTTCTGAATGGGGAGTCAGGTCACCCTGTGTGTCTCAACCTCATTCCCCTCAGTTTTAAGGTTTTAGCCATTAGTTTGAATAGTTAGAACTCCAGTTGGGATGTTATTTGAGGGAAGAAAAATGACTTTATTAGCATTTGGGAGAGAAGCTAGGGAACAAGAGTCTTAAAGTCAGGTTGGCATCAACAGTCTGAGTACCTATTTCTCATTTTTACTTTCACTTCACTATGTTATAGCCAGATCCCTATTTTCCTAGAACTTGTGTGGTGTGTGTGGTGTGTGTGTGTAAGAGACTGTGTTGGCGACTTCGAAAGAAACCTGATGTCTGGACCCTCTTTACTAGTTCTCATTTCTGTTGCCTTTTATGGGAATCAACTGGGAAAAGCATTTTGAGATGAGTATGTCAGAGGCAGAGTGTGAGGTAATAGGGAAAAGATCACTGGGTTCAGGTCCCTGTTCTGCTATTTACAAGCTCTGTGACCTCAGGCGAATCCTCTAACCTCTCCTAGCCTCTGGGAGATGAAGTGGGTAGGTGAGGGAATCTAGTTCTTTCCAGCTCTTAATTCCTGGGGTGACCTGTACATAAGCTTTAGGAAAATGTATGAAGAGGAAACCTACCACACACAGGCGCACACACGTGTGTATATGCACACATACACGCAGCACGTGGGATCTTAGTCCCCTGACCAGGGATCAGATCTGTTCCCCCTGCAGTGGAAGTGCAGAGTCTTAACCACTGGACTGCCAGGGAATGAATTCCCGAGGAAATTCTATTTTAAATTTATTAGGACAGTTATTATTTAAAGAAAATGTATAGTGAGTTATAAATAAATTAGTTTAATCATCAGTTGCCCAATTTATATTCATTCCATCAAAACTTATATGTTGAATTTTCCTAAAGTGAGGTATACCTTTAATTATTCAGGATGTTACTGTTTTTGGCCTAGTGAGGCTTATGGGATGGAACTGTCTTTCTTAGAATTGACAGCTTACTGAATTCCCCTTCTAATGCATCTTCTCTTCCCTTTGGCCCTCTTCCCCCCAACCTCAGCATCTTGTGCATTTATCTTTGGTAATGCCTGTATTCCCTTTTTGGACTTTCCAGGTGGCACTGGTGGTAAAGAACCCACCTGCCAATACAGGAGACATAAGAGATGCAGTTTTGATCCCTGGGTTAGTCAGGAGGATCCCCTGGAGAAGAGCATGGCAACCCATTCCAGTGTTCATGCCTGGAGAATCTCATGGACAGAGGAGCCTGGTGGGCCATGATCCACAGAGTTGTGAAGAGTCGGACACGACTAAAGTGACTTAGCATGCATACACACGCATGCACATATTTCCTTATAGGGCTTACTCGGTGGCTCAGTGGTAAAGAATCCATCTGCTCTGTAGGAGATGCAGGTTGAATCCCTAGGTCAGGAAGATCTCCTGCAGGAGCAAATGGCAACACACTCCAGTATTCTTGCCCCAGAAAATTCCACGGTCAGAGGAGCCTCTTGGGCCACAGTCCATGGGGTCACAATGAGTCGTACACGACTGAGTGAGCACTTACACACGTATTCCCTTACATTTTTATCTTTCCCAGAAGCTGGAAATTATGTCTTACTCATCTTTACTTTTCTTATGTAAAACACTGAAGGGAAGATAATATGTGAGGATGTAGATAACAGCAGATCAAAGATGGCCCAGATTTTAATTGGGGTAAGAGGAGAATGTTGGTGTTATATATAGAAATATCTGATGTGCTGGTTTGGGGAGAAGATGATGAATACACTTTTAGACACGATGGCATCTGTGACATTGGCAGGACACTCAGACTGTTCAGCAGTCAGTTAGAAATGGTGAATGACATCCTGGAGCGGTCGGAGGATTTGCTCCGAAGAGGTTGGAAGCTCTTCATGAGGTTCATCAGAACAGATTAAGTCTTTGAAAAGGAAAGTGAAAAATGAAGCTAATGGGGAATGCCTGTGTTTAGGAAGCTAGAGAAGAAAGAACAGTCATCTAGGCTGGCAGAGGTAATCACTAGGGTAGGAGGTGCATGGTGAGCGGCTTTTATGGAGATAAATGCTCAACTGTGCTAAAGCTGCAGAAGGGTTAGGAGAATGAGATGAGGAAATACAGATGATTGGATTAGCCAGTTTCAGTCCTGCTGAATCAGAGGCTGCATTAAAAAGTGGTGAGGACACAGTGAGTCTGTAGGTTTTTTATTTTGAAGGTGGGGGGCGGGGAGAATGAAAGAACAAGGGCAGATTCAAAGGAGCCCTTATTCTTTTACTTTATTATTATTTTTTAATAATAGAGGTTATGGAGAAATCTTTATAGTCCTAGGGAGGCTGAGAAAGGAGGCTAAGAAAAGATTGTATTGGCTAGGGAGATTTGGACACAGATTGGATCCCTGGAGGGGAGATAAGGATGAATTAGAGAGCAGGAAGGTGGGGCTGGTTGGAGGAGCCTTCTCTGAGGCAGGAAAAAATGGCTTGATTTGAAAAAAAATGATTTAGGGAGAGGAAATTGGTGTGGGATAAAGGGAAAAGAATAGAAAGATGGAAGATGGGGTTTTGAGACATGTGAAAAGAATTAGAGCAGAAGCTGCAGGGGAGCTTGAGAGGAATTAATGACACAAGTAAGCGATGCTGGTGCTCTGGAGACCAGACCGAGTATGGTCAACATGAATCTGGAGGGGACACAAGTGTGATGCTTGTGTCCAGGTGTGAGATCAGGGTGTCATACAGGTTGTCAGTGTGAATAACGCCAACCCAAGGACAGCGACTGGACTTGAGGTCAGGGGCCAGGGGTCGGGGGAAGCAAAAGAAGCCAGCCATAAAGTTGGAACATTCTCTGGGGCTTCAGGGTCTCGGTACCCTAGCCTGGCTTCATAGTTTAAGCTGGCAACATTCCTGAGTCCCTTCATATGTGTGTTTAGGAAAGAGGAAAAAAGATGGTCTTATTTAAGGGTTATTGAAGTGGAAATGAAGTAGGAGAATACTTGTAAGAATACTAATTAATTAAGAAAAAATGGCATGGGAAAACATTGTTGAAAAACTCCATGAAGTGGAAAAATAGCCTCCTCTTCCCCAACCCCGACCGAGTCCCACTTTCCAAGGCGTAACCACTTTTAATATCACTTCAGAACCCAGACGTGCTATTGGAGAAGGAAATACAAGGTTTTGCTGCCTCATAGAGAATGGTTCAAATAACAGAACTGACCGGATCCTCTTTAATTTCTTCTATGCTTTCTGTGTTCCTTTTCAGTCTTACTTAGTTGCTGCTGTTTCTCATATTTTAAGTTCTCATTTTTCTTGTATTCTTCTTAAAATTTGGAGTAGTTGTTTTTTAAGATGAGGTGCATGAGAGTTAAACCTCAAGTCCTTGCCTTTCAGAAATGTCTTTATCTCCCATTTGATTGTCATTTCTTTGAATGTAACTTATTTTTATACTCTGGACACTTGGAGGGTTTGCTTTTTGTCTTTGGAGCTCTGACTTTTCACCAGGGTGTGTCTGGGTGCTTGTCTTCTCCGTCACCCTGTTTGGCAGTTAGTAGACTCTCTAAATCTGTGTGTATTGGCTGTCCTTCTGGAGCTCAGGGGCAGATTTGTTTTATTATTTCTTCCCTTTTATGAGCTGTGTTTTTAAATCTGCTTTGTGTTTGCTCTCTCTCGCTTTTATTTACCCTTTTTTAAAATAGCTGTTTATTCTTAATTTTTATAGACATGATATCCTCTTGAATCTCTCTGAGCATGCTAATTTGAATTTTTTCAAAGTTCTCATCTAATTCCTGAAATAGCACACATTTCCTTTGGGTCATGTTTTACCAGAAGTCTATCTTGGCCTGCTTTTTTTGTTTTGTTGGGTTTCCTCAGATGTCATTTGGGGTTGTTCACAGCTAACATGAGTGACTAGGTTAGTTGTGATTAGTTACTAGGTTAGTTGTGATTAGTTGTGATTATTAGTTAGTGTTGTTAGTAACTAGTAACTACTAGGTGAGTGACTAGGTTATCTAGACTAGGCAGTTGGTGTAGTTTTCTTCTGGAGTTGAATAGGTCTTACTAGGTGTTTACATTTTTATTATGGAATATCCATAAAAAAGAGTGTATATTATGTGTGTACCAAGTTTAAGGAAGAATAGTAAATTGTCTATGATCTGGTTTAAGAACTAAAACCTTTAAGTATCCCTGCAGGCCTGGTGGGCCTGTCCTGTTACATTCACCTCACCCTTCCATGTAACCATCATCCTGAATTTCCTTACGCAGTCCCTGTTTTTGCTTTATTGTTTGTATATAGTCCAAGCAAAACAGTATTTAGTTTTTTTTTTTTTTTAACTTTTATTTGCATTTATTTTGGGGGCATTTATTTCCAGGCCATAAGTTTTTGTTTCTTCAGTTTCTTCTGGGATATCTTTTTCCTTCTGTGCAACCTCCTCTTCTGGCTTAGGAACAATCTGTTCTTTTTCAGTAAGGATCATCTCAATATGACAGGGAGAGCTCATGTAGGGGTTGATCCAACTGTGAGCTCTGTAAGTCCTGCGCCGCATCTTGGGGGCTTTGTTCACCTGGATGTGCTCAGTGACCAGAGAAGCTACATCTAAGCCCTTAAGTTCAGCATGACTCGCTGCATTGTTGAGCATGTGCAGTAAAATTTCAGCACTCTTTTTGGGCCGCCGACCCTGCGTCCAGCCCCACTGTTTGGCCTGTGCACACCTACCATTGTAACGACAGAATGGTACACATTGCTTCTTTAAAGTGACATCCTTCAGATACTTGGTGGCTTTTCGGGTATGCATACCCTTTATGGCCTGGGCAGTTTCACGAGTGTTCTTAAAGTGAACACGAAGATTTGAACCTCTTGATTTGCATGATTTTGTGGGGTTGTCTGGGTCAAGTGAATAGCCCACCATTTTTAGGGTCGCTAGGAGTCGGACATGACTGAGCGACTTCACTTTCACTTTTCACTTTCATGCATTGGAGAAGGAAATGGCAACCCACTCCAGTGTTCTTGCCTGGAGAATCCCAGGGATGGGGAAGCCTGGTGGGCTGCCGTCTGTGGGGTTACACAGAGTCGGACACGACTGAAGCGACTTAGCAGCAGCAGCATTCCGTGGCATGAATTCATCTCAATTTATTAGTTAATTCACCAATTGGCATGTATTTTAGTTCTAGTTTTTTCTGTTGGGAATGTCATTGTTATGAACATTCCTCCATATGTCTTCTACATTTAAATATATATATATATATATATTTTAAACCTTTAGTCATGGATTTTCAGATCATATATAAAAGTCTAGAATGAAACAGAACAAAATCTCTGGATAGGAAACTCAGTGATTAAAAACTTTTATAAACTTGGTATTTTCCATAGTTCCTTAAATGGCCTTAATTTTATGTTCTGGAATTAAGAAAAAAAAACAATTTGACATACATGGCTATTTTTCTTTGAAAAATGCAGAAAAGAGTAAGAACTAATAAGAGAAACTTGCATTAATAAATGTGGAAAGAATCAGTGCAACTTTGATGTGTTAACTATGATTTTTTTGCAAGCTTAATGACTTTATAGAATCATTAACAATACCATCAAGTAAGTCTATTTGTAGGTACTGCTAGGCTTGAATTATAGCTTTTCTGTCTAGTTTGTATCTTTTAAACAACTTTTCTGTTATTTTCCTTTTTATATACCATCAGTGACTCATGTTTCCTTTGTTAGCATCATGTAGGTAGGATAAAGGAGACCCACCAGAAACTTTTGCTAAGGACAAAGAATACTTTTAAAGCATTGAAATAATTTAAGAAATTTATTATAGGTTAATTGAACTTTTGCATTGTGAATTTTGGGGGTTTTGTTTTGGTTTTAGTGCTAAGGTTTCTCAGATTAAGACATGCCAGGCTTTGATAATGATTTTGGACACTGACTAAATTACAGAGACTTACTTAGGATAACAGTTTTCCTATATGGCGTCACTGCTGCTGCTGCTGCTGCTCAGTTGCTTCAGTCGTGTCCGACTCTCTGTGATCCCATAGAGGGCAGCCCACCAGGCTCCCTGGTCCCTGGGATTCTCCAGGCAAGAACACTGGAGCGGGTTGCCATTTCCTTCTCCAGTGCATGAAAGTGAAAAGTGAAAGTGAAAGGGAAGTCGTGTCCGACTCTTAGCGACCCCATGGACTGCAGCCCACCAGGTTCCTCCGTCCATGGGATTTTCCAGACAAGAGTACTGGAGTGGGGTGCCATTGCCTTCTCCGATGGCGTCACTGACTCAGAGCAAATTGAGGCATTCAAAACAGCTGACCACAGAGCTTGGGAAATTTGTATTCAATTTTCATTGATTCACAATAGAACTGATAAACTTGGCCTCAGACATAATGAGAAATCCATTTTAATTAATTAATGTGGTTGAAGTATAGTTGATTTACAGTGTTGTGCCAATCTCTGCTGTACAGCTCAGTGACTCAGTTATATACATACATGCATTCTTTTTTAATATTCTTTTCCACTATGATTTATCACAGGATATTGAGTATGGTTCCCTGTGCTATACATTAGGGCTTTGTGGTTTGTCCATTCTAAATGTAATCGTTTGCGTCTACCAAACTCCCAGTCCATCCTTCTCCCTCCCTCACTCCCCCTTGGCAGCTACAAGTCTGTTCTTTTTCTGTTTTGTAGATAGGTTCATTTATGCCATATTTTAGATTCCACATATAAGTAATACCGTGCGGTATTCATCCTTCAAGGAGAAATCCATTTCAGATACCTCTGCACTTTGTGGAACAGTTTTGTTTGACTTTCGTTTAATGATGCATCCATCTCTGACAAATGTCACTCACAGGCCTCTGGAGTTTTCTGTCTAAGGCAACTATCATTCTTTGAGTGTTTCCTGAAGTTCAAAACGTGGTAATACGTCCATTTATTATGGGAGTTGGTTGAGAATTTCTGATGATCACTGTGGTATTAAAATTGGATAATGGAATTTGCTTGATGTAAGCAGTTTTCCACAGTTGGTTTATGAAAGAACCTAAACCTCACTTTTGGAGGAATCCCAGACATCACTTGTACCACCTCTTTGCAGCAACATGTATTGTACAAACTTGAGAAAAATTGGCTATAATGCCAGTTTTATTTCAGGAAGGCCAAGCTTCAGAGTTGAGATGGATGAAGAAAGTTTCTTGATAATAGTTCAGTCTTATGTATGGTTCAGCAGATGAGAAAGTAAAAATTGGGGTTGTTGCAGCAACCCACTTAATGTCCATGTTAACTTCTAAAATGTGAGCGAGCGCTTTATTTCTTACATCATCTCCTTTTCATATTTCACCAAACAGAATCTCATGATCTTTCTGTGCCCTCCCATGGCAAAGCTGTTAGAGATTTTATTTTGGTCTTGGTGAGTGTATTCTTGCCGGGAAAATCCTGTGGACAGACGGGCCTGGCAGGCTATAGTCCGTGGAGTCACAAAGATTCAGACATGACTGAATGGCAGAGCGTGAGTGTTTATAGAGCAATGTTAGTTTCCCCCATACAGAACGTTATTCTCTTATTTATTGATTAGTCCCATCTTAATAAGATTTAGAGAGTCTGGAGGAAAAGGTGGGGAGAAAATGACCCAAATATTAGTATTCAATATTTTTGTTATTTTTAGGATAAGTTAGTAAGTGAAAGGGATCCACTTGTACTTGGTTTACATGAGAATCAAAATCCCTGAAAGTGCTTAGGGTGTTAAAAATAGTTGTAATTCCGGTTTGCAATTTGCATCATTGCAGTATAAAAGCTGAACTGATGTACTTAGAGTTGGTGGGGAATTTTTTTTTTTAATCCCTGGTCACAGACAGCTTCTGTTTGGAGAACAGAGAAAAGCAGACTAAGAGAAATACAAATACAAATGTTTAATCCTGTATTGTAGCTTACTGTAGCATTTCTTATTCCCTTAACTTTTGGACTAGACTTCTACCAGAATTCTGTGAACTTGAGTAGTATGCCTGATTGCCAGCTCTGTGACCTTTTTAGATTTTGAACTTTCTGGAATTCTTTGTACTGTCTGTAGTATGCAGTGTGGGAAGGTCACACACACACACAATTAGGACAAGCTAGAAAATATCATAAATAAAATGGTAAAAGCTACAGTTGTTTTGGGATTCATAAATGTGTTTAAGAAGTTCATTTTTTCGTCTTTGTAGATGTGTATTTCAGTAACAGGTTTTCATCTCTTCATTTTCCTTTGTAAAAGAAAAAGGTTTGATATTCCTGAGTTACCACTCATCTAAAATCTACTGATTTGCTCTGATCTGTGCTGTGTATGGAGTGTTACGTTCCTGCCCACGTCTGATGTGAAAGGAGAGAGACAGACGGCACAGTGGTGACTGACTCAGAGAGATGTAAATGATCTTATTATGCTTGAGCTACAGCCACACCTAGAAACCTTGACAATAACAGGCCTGTGTTTGATATGCCTTACTTGTTAAATCCTGTCCGGATTTTAGTATGTCACATGTGTGTTCATCAGCAAAGCTGAATGATGCTAGAACAATTGCAAGGCTTTAATCAGACTCATGATTACCCTGTTTCTCACTTTGGCCATACAACGAAAACGAAACACATAGCCAAGACACATTTCTAGTTGTTTCTGGTATTGTTGGTTCTAGTTCAGTGGTTTCAGTGCTACAGATCCTACACCAAGAGAGATTTTCATGGGTAAATTCATTAAGGTTAACATAATTTCGGTGTCTGTGGCAAGCTGTTAATTTTTTTTTAAAAACTTTCCCCTCATTATATAAATAATACATGCTTAATTTTAAAAAAGGAAACTAAAGAAGAAAATGAATGTTTTCTTAAACGCAACATCTGAATATAAACACTAATGCTATTTAAGTTAATTTCCTTCCTGTCACTTCTATTTAGGTATCTTTTTAAAAATTGAGGTAACATAAAAAAACAACAAAAAAATTGAGGTAACATAGTAAATTCAATTTAACCTAAAAAAAACCCTATTTTGAACATTTCCTATTTCATCATTCTTTAAAGACATGACTGAGTAATAGTCCATGGGTTTGGATATTACCATAATATTTGAATATTCACCTACTGTTAGAATTATAGGTAACTTTCAATTTTTCTACAGTAAATGCTTTCAAAGTAAACTTTAAAATTGAATTATAAGAAGAACTTCCTTGGTGGTCCAGTGGTTAAGACGCCAGGCTTTCATAATAAATGATAATGCATTATTTGAGATAATAAAGGACTATTTTAATTAGGAAAAATAAAAGACTGTGCTTCCAGTGCAGGGCACACAGGTTCGATCTCTAGTCAGAGAACTAATATCCCATATGCCATAGTGCCCCTTGATCTTGGTTCTGAATCGTATGCCAGAACCAAGATCCCATAGCACAGTGTGGCGCAAAGATTAAAAAAAAAAAAGAATTATAACAAATACAAAAAAAGAGTCCAAATAATAAGCATGTGGGGCTTCCCCGGTGGATCTGTGGTAAAGAATCTGCCTACCAATGCAGGAGATAGAGGTTTTATTCCTGGCTCGAGAAGATTCACCCTGAGTAGGAAATGGCAACCAGCTCCAGTATTCTTGCCTGGGAAATCCCATGGATAGAGGAGTCCGGCGGGCTGCAGTCCACGGCGGGCTGCAGTCCATGGGGTCACAAAGTTGGACGGAACTGAGCCAGCTGAGCCCAGAGAGAGCACAGAATAAACATATAGTTTAGAGAATTTGTAGCGAACATTACCAGCATCCAGAAGTTGTGCCCCTTCCCAGTTATTGCCTCCCCAGAGTTAACCACTACTTGTTATCATTGATTGGTTTTGCCTGTTATGAATTGTACACAAATGGAGTCATATGTATGTTCTCCTTAGTGTCTGGCTTCTGTTGCACAGCATTGTGTCTGTGCATTTCGTCCATGTTGTTACATGGCAGTAGCTGATTTTTAAAAAAAAATTCTTTCTTTCTTTTTGGTTGTACTGGGTCTTCGTTGCTGTGTGGGCTCTTCTCTCGTTGCGGTGAGTGGGGCTCCTGTCTAGTTGCTTGCCGTGTGCGGGCTTCTCACTGTGGTGGCTTCTCTTCCAGCGCAGGCTGTAGGGTGTGCCGGCTTCAGTGGTTGTGGCTTGTGGGCTCCAGAGCGCAGGCTCAGCAGTTGTGGCGCACAGGCTTAGTTGCTCCAGGGCATGTGGGGTCTTCTTGGATCAGGGATTGAATCTGTGTCTCCTGCATTGACAGGTGGGTTCTGCTGTTTGTGGACATTTGGTTTGTTTCCACTTTTGGCTCTTCTAGATGTTCATCTATATGTCTTTTGGTGCCATATATTAAATATATACCCGATAGTGGAAATGCTTGGTCATAGAGTTCACATGTTCAGTTTCATAGATATTATCCGACGGTTTCCCAAAGTGATTATACCAAATTCCCATCGGCAACGTATGAGACTTCCATTTACTCCTATACTTATCAGGCTTGGTATTGTTAGTTTTCTTATTTTTTAACCATTTTACTAGATACATAGTAGTAGTATTTCCTAGTGGTTTTCATTTACATTTCCTTGAGGTCTAGTGAGCACCTTTCCTAAAAGGCCTTTTGAATATGCTCTTCTGTGAAGGGCTTGTTCATATGTTTTGGAAGTTTCAAAATTGTGTTTACCTTCTTCTTAGTAATTTGTAGGCATTCTTTATGTATACTGAGGATGAGTTCTTTGTTACACACACTGCAAATGTCTTTTCGCTGTGCTTTGATGTTTTACTCTTTTAATGGTCTCTCTTGATTACACAGTAAACTTTTAAAAATTGACAGTGTTATTTTGGTAAAAATGTAGACACATGGTATCTTGCCACAGGTCACTTACTTGGCGGACAGTGCATAAACAGAAAATAAACTTAGAAGTTCTGTTATTGTTAGCTTTGTCCAGCATAAGGGCCATGGTTTGCCTTTCCAGCAGTGCCAGCTCTCTTACAGATAAATATGGGCCCTTCATTGCAGGAGGGAACCAGCTGAGCCTGTAAATGGATCACTGAAATTTCTCTCTAACCCTGGGAGACCACTAAAAGCTCCGTCCCTGGTGATATTAGCTTAGTAGAATCATGTATTTATACTAAGTATTGTACATACAAGTTAATGCTTAAATGGTACAGAGTGGCATAAGATCTTGATATGTTTTAATCTATCTGTTTAAAAAGTAGGGTTTGCATAAAAGAGTAAAAGTTGACTTTACTTTTCTCCAGAGTTAGAAGAAAATAAGAGCTGCAAACCAAAAGTTAAAAACATAGGTACTGAGGACAAAAAGACAGGAAGTATTATTTACTTGGTTAAGAACTCAGGTTGGAATTCTAGCTCTTCTGTTAACTAGTTTTGGCGTGTTATTTAGTGTCCTTCAACTTCAGTTTCCTCGTATTTGAAATGCAGGTAATAGTGAATCCACCTGATAAGGTTTTTGTGAAAATTAAACGATATAACTAATGGCAGGTGTCTGTGTTTAATAGTGCAAGCTCAGTAAATATTTACTATTATTAGGAAGTAAAGGCTAAAAAATAAGGTTAAAAACATCTATTTATTTGTAAGGACAAACTGCATTTACAGATGCTTTTGGCAAACCAGAATTTTTAAGAGAGCTAGAATAAAAAAAGATACAAGTAATCCTAAAGTTTTATAAATTCACATATTCAAAAATTGTTTTATTCCAGTTTTCTACTTTTGGGTTCAGAGTCATATCTGAATTTGAAACTGCCTCCTCTGTTTAAGCTTTTGTCCTCTGCAGGTAACTCTTCTAAATAGCATTTGGCTGTAGACATCAGAAGTTCAGTTTATATAGCTTATTAACCACTTCACTTAAAAAAAAAATCAATTTTTAAAAACTACATAATACTTGCATTGTTTTTTAAAAAGTTTTTTTTTTTTGCTAAAAAATTAATTTCCCTCTAAAAATACAGCTATCATTTTCTGTGTTAAATGTCCTCTCATTCCTTTGGAGGACAATATCCTAGAAAGAATTAATCTTCTTTAAGATGGAGGTGGGGACTCCCCTGGTGGTCCAGTGGTTGCCTTCCAGTGCAGGGGTGCAGGTTTGATCCCTGGTCAGGAAGCTAAGATCCCACATAGTGAAAGTGTTAGTTGCCTGGTGGTGTCCAGCTCTTTGTGACCCCATGGACTACATAGCCTGCCAGGCTCCTCTGTCCATGGAATTCTCCAGGCAAGAATACTGGAGTGCGTTGCCAGTGGCTAAAAAACCAAAAGCATAAAACAAGCAACAATGTGACAAATTCAATAAAAGACTTTAAAAACAACACAACAGCCTTAAAAAAAAAAAGACATATCATTGTGTCCTAGTTAAGAATTCATTCTGTCCTTTCTGTGATTCGAGATTCCAAAAAGAAAACAAGATATATCTATAATATCCTATAAAAACAAGATAACTGGAGACTAGGTAAATTTTAAAATATTTTTTTCTGCTGTGAATTTCTAAATGAACAACAGGAAAGAAGAAACTTCATGAATATTATTCTCTATTGTTATGGACTGTCCAGATTAGTGCTTCATAAAATTTTTTTTTATTATGGAATTTCTCATTTACAAGAGTAGAGAGACTAGTATAACAAATCCCTATGTACCCATCACCTAGTTTAACAATGATCAGTTTATGATCAGTCTATTTCATTTATAATCCTCTTGTCTTCCCCCTCCCCATACTATTTTAAATCCTAGCTGTTTTTGTTCATAAATATTTTATTCATAATATTTTGTTCATGAATATTTGTTCATTTTGTTCATAAATCTTTTAGTACATATCTCTAGGGAAAAAAAACCTTAAATAGAAAAATAAAAAGACTTAACAAAACCGAAAAAAGAAAAACAAACCCATTATACCCTGATCATCTTAAAAAATAATCTTAGTTTCCCCAAATATTCAGATACGTGTTCAGAATTTCCCCAATTGACCCACTGATTTTTCTTTGTCTGTTATAAACTGTTTGGATTGGGTAGATCGTGCTTTTTCCCTGCGGGGCCTCGTTCATGTTCTCATGTGCTGTATTTGGACATTGTATTTCAGGTGTGGATGTTTTATAACACTAGGATTTGAAGGTAGGGGACTAGCGCAAGTTTTAAGAGTCAACACCAATGTATGAGTTAGTAGACCGGTCTTGGTTCGATTATTTGAACATGAGGACGGTAATCAGGGCAAATTGGCCAATAGACAGCTGACTTCTTCCTTACATTTCACAAAGGAGTCTCTTCTGCCTCCCTCCTTCCCTGGATGTGTTCAATCTAAATCTAAAGTATTTTATGTTCTCCTGTTTTAAACTTTATCCTTACCTGTATTTGGGTCCTTGCCTCATTGTATCATAATTAACTTTCTACTTGTTTTTCTTCCATATCTGAATGTAAACCCCTTGAGGGCAGGTACTTCCTTGTTTACAGTTAACAATTCCAGTACCTAGCATAATTTAGAGTTAGTGCTTAATAAGTTTTGTGGAACTATAACTAGGTTTTCCTTATTAATATTAATTGTTATAATTTATTACAAGATTTAGATCTGTTATAATATTTACCTCTTTGTATTAAAATAAGTCATGATGACTGAAAATTTTCTATGTTGGCCATTGCCCTTGGCCTTTTACATGAATTTTCTCTAATCCTTACAGTAACTAATGGATGGAGAGAATCCCCATTTTATATTTGAGGAAACTGAAGCTCACGCGGTTTATTTAAAGGCTGTACGTGTCCATGCCTCAGGCTATTAAGCCAGTGCTTTCCCCATTACATCACATCCCCTAAAAGGGTTGATGTGTCTGTGTTGGGGAGAGACTGATACGAAACTGAGGATACTGCCTTTGCCTCCTGAAATAGTATTCAAAAAGAGTGGGCAGGACCCAGTCAGAGGTCAGTTATCAAGAAGGCTGTGTACAAAGTTTCCATGAAGGGACTAGGGAGATAGGATATAGACCAGGAAATAAATTGGGAGAGTCAGGGCAGGAAAAGCTGCTTTAGGCTGGAAGGGCTGGAGTAAATAGGTTGGAGAGGCACAGATAGAGAATGGAGAAGGTACAGGCACATCACTGTCTGGTTTGAGGCAAATCTCACAAACGTGGAGTTCTTTAGCGCAAGTCCCCTTAAAGCACAGTTCTTGTTGGGCTAGGGGTGGGTCCTCTTAGAAAAACTGAACAAAGCCTGGGAGCCAGGAACCAGGGAAGCCTAATTAATATTCTAAGCTGATTTTATGGTGCCTGACGTGTACTTAATACGGGCCTTTGAATCAGTGATGAATTTACCTCTGATCTTTTAGAGTTGCCGACATGGAAGAGATGCTGAGAACACTGTCATTTCGTAAAAATACATTTTATGTTCAATCGGCAATGTTCAAAAGGGAAAAAAATAGCTCAGTTTGAGATTTGGGGCAGAAGATTGGGAGAAATACTGAGAAAGGGAAGGGAAGTCCTCTCATATTTGGGACTAAAAAGAAAGAAGGGGCAAGATAAAGTTAATGAAGTTAATGGCGTGGTACTTGGTTGTCAATATAATTAAATTCGATAAATCCCTATTAATGTCCAAGATGGGCTTCCCATGTTGCGCTAGTGGTAAAGAACCTGCTTGCCAATGCAGGAGACGTAAGAACCTTGGGTTTGGTCCCTGGATCAGGGAGATTCCCTGGATGAGGACATGGCAACCAGTACTCTTGCCTGGACAGTCCTATGGACAGAGGAGCCTGGAGGGCTACAGCCCACAGGGTCGCAAAGAGTCAGACACGACTGAAGTGACTTAGCACGCATACAGTGTGCCAAGACAGTGTGCCAGGTCCTGTGCAAGGCTAGGGGCACATTAGATTAGCTCCCTCTTTGGGAACCCCCAGTCTCAACTAGAAGAAGACACACACAGCAGTTGACAACCCCTATCAAATGGCAACCCTCACAAATGGTGCTGTTGTGAGAAATACCAGGAATGTTCTGTATTAGTTAGAGTTAGGTTCAGCTGAGATAGATAGGAAGCCCAAATTAGCAGTGACTTAATTTGAGATAGAAGTTTGCTTCCCTCTCAGGTAACTGCTTGCTTAGGTGGCCTGGGGCTTGTGTGGTGTTTCATGGTGTTAGAGTATCCATGTTAGTGTTCCACCATGCGTGTGCCCAGCTTCGTAGTCTGAGATGGAGCCTCTTCTTTCAGGCAGTGGGATGGGGAAAGGAATGAAGAGGAGGCATAGACCTGTCTCATAAAGAAGGTCCATGGACACTTGGGCTTACATTACATCGGTGAGAGCTTCATTATGTAACCCCTGTTGTTAGCTAAAGACAGGGGTCCTACCCACGTGCTTGGCTAAAAATAAGAGTTCCCTAACTTAGATGAGGAGGGTGAATTGTGCAGAATAACTAACAGGCTCTGTCCCTGGAACCAAGTTTTACCTTTTGGAGAAAACAATGCTCAACCTGAGACTTGAAGATAATGGGAGATAGCCAAGTGGACAAGATGAAGGAAGACAGAAGGAGGCATGGGAACGGAAGAGACATTGGCCGTTCATGGAACTTCAGGTCTGAGGTTTGAGTCAGCATCGGCTAGGTAAAGGGGAGTGGCCTTAGGTGAGCCTGAAGAATCAGTAAGAGCATGTGTATCATTTTAATGAGTTTGTATTTCATTTTGTAGTAGGTGAGAGCCCTTGAAGAATTTTAAGCAAAGGAGCGACTTGCTGAAATTTCTATGTTAGAAGGGTAGCCCATGTTATTTAAAAGATAGATTTTGGGTATGGACTTGAGTTTGAGTAAACTCCGGGAGTTGGTGATGGAGAAGGAGGCCTGGCGTGCTGCAGTCCATGGGGTCACGGAGAGTGGGACACGACTGACGGACTGAACTGAATTGAAGCTCCTTTTAGCTCCAAGACCACTTACAGTGGTCTAGGGGAGAGCTACTAGTGGTCTAGTTTTAGTTCTTAAAGCCTGGGAAAATGTTTCTTCTTTGTCCTTCCCTCCCTCCCTTCCTCCATCCCTTTCTTTCTTTTTTTTTCGTTTTTGTTCCTCAGTTTAAAAAAAATCCCATAGATTGAGGAGCCTGACAGGCTACCATTCACGGGGTCTCACAAGAGTTGGACATGACTTAGCGACTAAACACATAAGTACCTACACAACAGTCTTGTTTTTGCCTTTGGTCAGTAAAGCCTAAAATATTTCCTTTCTGACCCTTTAAGAAAAAGTTTGCTAACCTCTATTTATCATGCAAGATATATGTAATACTTTGCATGTCTTTCATACTAGAAAAGCTTCTTAAGGACAAGGACTGAATCTTGTTTATTTTTCTGTTCCTGTGGTCTAGGAAAATACTTGGTATATGGAATCCGCGTGCAATGCAGGAGACCCCGGTTCGTTTCCTGGGTCAGACAGATCCTCTGGAGAAGGGATAGGCTGCCCACTCCAGTATTATTGGGCTTCCCTTGTGACTCAGCTGGTAAAGAATCCGCTTGCAATATGGGACACCTGCGTTCAATCCTTGGGTTGGGAAGATTCCCCTGAGGACGGGCAAGGCTACCCGCTCCAGTATTCTGGCCTAGAGAATTCCATGAACTGTATAGTCCATGGGGTTGCAAAGAGTTGGACACGACTGAGTGACTTCATGTGTGGTCTAGGAGAATACTTGGTGTATGGTTTAGGGGTTCAGTGAACTATTTTGGGTGGACAAATAGTGTCACACAAAGTTATTTTAAAATTATAATTTACTTTTATAATATCTTGGCTTTTTTGCTTTACCTAGTTACATTTTGCATACAAGTATGAATTATGTAAATTTCAGAATTTCTTTACACTTTTAAAAAAAGACTTACAGAATATACTTATGGAACACCTTTTTAATAGAAAAATCAGAGTACAGATAAAGGAAGATTTATTGAGGAATTTACTGAGAAGAAAAGCAGGATCCCCCCTCGTGATTTCACAGTTCTTTTTATGGAAAAGATCTGAGTACAGTGGGACATAGTGGGCTGCTGTGTGTCTGTCAGCTTTGTTTCCACTCTGTACTGATTCCATCATCTTACCCTGTCCTAGGCCAGCCAGATGTGCTTCCTGTCTCAAACAAGATGAAAACAGTTCATTGTGTATGCACACTTGTGCAAATAGGCACAGATAGCAAAAGTTAGTCCTGCCCTTTAGGAAATACCACAGACTAGTATTAAATGAGAGGCAGCGTGGTTTACTGCAGGGTTGGCATATAGTTTTAGATACTTACTCCTTCCTGTCAATTGGAGGTGCGTGTCGTGGAGAATTCTGAGATCGTGCCTAAGATCACTGGATAGATACATCTGCTTTTGTTGCAGGAAGAGGACACGTATGTCTCACCTTCAGGTATTTCCAGCCCTTATTTTTAGGCAAGTTATTTTGTTCTTCAGGAGTCTCAGTTTTCTTATTTGGAAAATGAGTTCAGTAATACCTTCTTCACATACTTGTTAGGATTAAATAGAGTAATGCATGTAAAGCATTGTACATGCCAGTAAAATTATCTGCCAGTGTTTTGCAGATACTAGGTGCCTAACAAGTGTCGGCTCTCAAATAGGGATACTTCCGAACCAAGAATGATCCCATCTTGGCCCTGTGTGTCAGTTTTCAGGGGCTAATGTAGCAGGCAGTGGAGAACGAATCTTTAAATGAGGTGTTGCTTTTGAACTTACAACTGATTTTATGTATAAATAATTTAGAAATGCATTATTTACAAAACAATTAAAAAAGATGCCACTTCCTGTTTGTCTTTATTCCCCACTTTACTGAAGCTGCTTATTCAAGGGTTAACAGTTTACCTTGCCTTTTTTTACTCCCCTCCCCCATTGAGGTTCGTGGCACTGTTAACCACGAACTTAGTTGAAGCCCTTTCATTTCTTGGCTGTAGAGAAAACACCACTTTCTAAACAATTTCACTCCCTTTTGGGGGAGGAAGGGAGTGTCCTTTTTATAGAAAGGACAAACTTGTATGTTTAACCATTGATTATTAATTTGTTTGGTAGTTAAAATTAAAGTTTGGCTCAAAAGATTGAAAGATATCTAGGAAGTAATAATTTCCCAGTGTAATTTAATGATGACTGTACAACACTAGACAAGAATCACTTAAGAATGCTTAATGGGGATATTAATTGGTACCATCTTTTTTAGAAGGTAATTTGGCAGTAGCTCAGAGCAGGGTTAATATCCTGTAACTTGGGATCTAGCAGTTGCATGTCTAGCAGTCTATTGCACAAAAATGGAAACAAGGACAGTAAAAATATATATTGTAAAATGTTAATCTAAGTATCAATATTGCTTTAAGAGCAAAAGTGGGAAACAAACTAGAAAAATAGTGAAATTGTGGCTCATCTTTACTCTTCATTCTTTAAAAAAAATGAGTTATACATGTACTGAGCTAAGAAATGTCTGATAAGTGAAAATAATCAGGCTGTGACACGTATGTATAACAGAATTTCAGTTTTGTTTAAAAGAGTGTACATATTAAATGTTTGTATAAGCATAGAAAAACACTTTAATCTTAATGGTAATTTACTTTGGAATTGGGCTTAGAGAGACCGAGTAAGGAACTTTCTCTTCTTACTGTGGTGGATAATTATGGATGACTTTTGCATTTATTGTGTGCCCTTTACAGTGATTTTCAAATAAAGCAACCTTAAGAGAAAAGAAAATTAATGGAGAACAGTAAGGCGGGGCACAGATGCAACTAGCTACTCATAAAAAAGATGCCCTTTAAAATTCTGTGTATTTATATGCATACTCCTGTATATGTGTACATAAATTTATGCAAACAGCGTTAGTGCAGTTGGACATTCAATTAAGCTACAAGATGCATTGTACTACTCGCATTTTGAAGTGGAAGACACGAAGAAGTGTTTTTCAAACATCACAGTGTACAGGAATAGTTCTTCAGTTCTTTAAGAAGTGACTGGATTTGTTCTGGAAATGTGTAATTTTCTAGTGTGGCAGTAATATATGTTCAGGTTTCCTCAATGCAAGTTACAGCTTGTTCATGTCTCTTAGTTAAAGTTTAAATTTTATGATAATTAACCAACTGCATGATGACCTTTGAAACAGAGCAAAGAAAGTACTCCAGAGCAACGAAACTCTCAGTGCAGCCCCTCCAGTTTGGACTGTAAATTGGAATTCTCTTCCACTGAGCGAGTCAGAGATGAGAGTTGGGGCTGTTAAAGAAGCTGTATGGTTAGTTGTTTATGATTCCCGGTTTAAATTTATTTCATAGTAATCTTTATATGTAGAAATATTTAACTTATGTCTCTGTGCTCTTAATTTTGTTTCCTTCTGAATAATTTTTAAAGAATTGAATCTTGTGACCTGTTCCTTTTTTAATATGGAAATTTAAGATCTGCATGTAACAAAGGAGAAGTCCTGTTCCAGATATAATAATCAAAATGCCTAGTTGTATCAGATTTGGGGATTTCCTTCCCTTCCCTTAAGTGTCACTGGCAATTTTAGATTTTATAGAGACTCTTCAGTTTGCAGGTATCAAGGCTTCTATTTTCCTCCTTCAGTCCCCCGTCAGCCCTCTGAATAGCAGCCGTATGCTGTGTTAGTTCTTTGCCTAGTAAAGGCAAAGGAGATGCCTAGAAACTGTGAATTTTGTTTGTTAGGCCTGACTAGTTTTGTGTGTAATGGATAACATTAAGTTTTTAAATTTTTGATGAGATTGCCTGGGTTTTAAATTTGGGATTAATAGTGGTGTATTTGTAGGACCAACTTTTTTGTTTTTAATTGGAATATAATTATTTTACAGTGTTAGTTTCTGTTGTACAGCATTGTGAATCAGCTGTGTGTATACATATATCCCCTCTCTCTTGAGTCTCCGTCCCATCCTCCCATTCCACCCCTTTAGGTCGTCACAGAGCACCAAGCTAAGCTTCCTCCAGCTTGCTTTTTGAGACTTGAAGTTCCTTGCAGATTTGGCCAGTTTCTTCATTGATTTTTTTCTTTTTTCCTCCATTCATCTTTTTCATGAGACTGTGACATTCACGAGTGAATCAAGAAATTGAACTACTCAGAATCTATGTATGACTATTTCATGAGAGAAATCTACTCAGAAAGAACAAGTAACCTCTAAAATATTCTTTATAATCATTACTATATTACTAGGTCTATAAAAGTTTACCATATTCTAGGATTTCTGAGGGGAATGGTCTGGATAACCTAGCAGGTTTCTCCATCTCTCATGATTCATTTTACCTTAGTGAAAAATTGCCTTAAACATGAGGAAATGAGTAGAGTCTGGTTCTCCCAGATTTGTTTTGGCTGTGCTGGTTCTTTGTTGCTGCGCGGGCTTTTCTTCAGTTACTACGAGCGGGGGCTGCCCTCCAGTTGTGGCGCACGGGCTTCTCGTTGCGGTGGCTTCTCTAGTTGCTGAGCGCGAGCTGTAGGCTGCGTGGGCTTCAGTAGGCTGCGTGGGCTTCCAGAGTGCCTGGCTCCCAGGCTCTAGAGCGCAGACTCAGCAGTTGCGGCGCATGGGCTTAAGTTGCTGTCAGCGTGTGAGATCTTTCCTCATCAGGGACTGAACCTGTGTCTCCCACATCAGCCAGCGGATTCTCCACCACTGAACCACCAGGGAATCCCCGAACCAGATCCTAAACCGTGCTGCTTCTGTGGGAAAGGAGTGGTTTGTCAGGCAGTGCTTACTGGGACTGTTAATCTATAGGCAGCACATTGGCCAAGTTTGTGCAGTTGGTAAACACTGCGTAGGCCGGCGACAGGTGCTGCCTACACACTTCTCAAAGCAAGTGACAAATTGCTGTTTTCCTAGGGGTTCCATTTAGCTACAAATTTAAGGTTTATCAGTAGTGTTTTCAAAACACAGTATATTGAGGACTAGATTCTGTCATATCTTTGTTTTGAAGTCTGTAGTCAAAGCAGCTTACATAATGTATATATTAACAATCAGTTCTATTTATTGAATACCTACCTGCTTTGTGCCAGACACTGTGCTGAGTGCTCTATTTATATTATTTCTGTGAAAACCTTGCAAGATAGGTATTGTTATTTTCATTTACATATGAGGAATTAAACACTTGGGCCTTTTGTCAAGCTTCCTTTTGGTCAACTTTTGTATTCTTTCTCTCTCTCTCTTTTAATAACAGTGTTGGTGGTGGTGGTTTAGTCGCTAAGTCGTGTCTGGCTCTTGCGACCCCATGGACAGTAGCCTGCCAGGCTCCTCTGTCTATGGGATTCTCTAGGCAAGAGTACTGGAGTGGGTTGCCATTTCCTTCTCCAGAGGATCTTCCCAACCCAGGAATCGAACCCAGGTCTTCTGCATTGCAGGCAGATTCTTTACCAACTGAGCTATAAGGGAAGCTCCCAGTGTTATTGAGATATAATTTTGTTCTTGTTGTTTAGTCACTAAGTCATGTCCAACTCTTTGCAACTCCATTGACTGTAGCCTGCCAGGTTCCTCTCTCCATAGGATTTCCCAGGCAAGAATACTGGAGTGGGTTGCCATTTCCTTCTGCAGGGGATCTTCTTGACCCAGGGATTGAACTCATATCTCCTGCATCTCCTGCCACCGGCAGACAATTTCTTCACCACTGAGCCACCAGGGAAGCCCTGGTGATGTAACTTACATAGAGATGTAATTTACATGCCCCCAAAATTCACACTTTTAAAGTAATTATACAATTAATTTAATGCTGTTTACTGTTTTTACACAGTTGTGCAATCTTCAACATTGTCTAATTTTAAGGTAGTTTCAGCATTCCATAAAGAAACCCCAAACCATTAAAAATCATTTCCCGTTTCCCTCTTGCCTTGCTCTGGGCAATCACCAAACTTTTTTTTGTCTTTATGGATTTGCTTATTGTGGAATTTTCATATAAATGAAATAATAGTATGTGGCCTTTTGTGACTTCTGTCACTTATGCTTTTTTCCCCAAAATATGTATTAATTTTTGGCTGTGCTGGGTCTTCGTTGCTGTGTGGACTTTTCTCTAGTTGAGGGGAGCAGTGGCTACTCTCTAGTTGCGGTACACAGGCTTCTCACTGCGGTGGCTTCTCCTCTTGTGGAGTACAGGCTCTAGGGCGCTTAGGCTTCAGCAGTTGGGGCGCATGGGCTTTGTTGCTCCTTCCTCTGCCACATGTGGGATCTTTCTGGATCAGAGATTGAACCTGCATCTTCTGCATTGGCAGGCAAATTCTTTACCATTGAGCCACCAGGGAAGCCCATGCATTTTCTTTTTAAGGTATCAAATATTACATCAGTCAGGGAGTTGATTCAAAAGAATAAAGCAATAAAAATGTGATAGTAATCCTTTTATTATTATTGAGTAATGTGGTATTTTGAATGTACATTAATAGATTTCCCAGATGACTGATACTTAACCATAAGCACATTTTAAGAGCAGAATCTATTTAAATTTGAGTCATGGATGATGGCAATCAACCTAAATTGCATGACATATTTCTCTAATTTCTTAAACATAGCAGCATAGTTTAACCTTTTATTAATAACCTGGGGTTCATTATTTTGAATGTCTCTTGCCCTGTACTGTATATTACTGTGCTGTCTTCGGGGATTGGACGTGTGAAAATCTGTTCATCTCTGTACTGAATGACTTCTGATTGTTTTGCTTTTCTGCTACTTCTGTGTGAGATCAGTTCACTTACTTTAGATTTGAATTTGGTTAAATGTTTCCCGATACTGAGCAATGCATACTCATTGGAAAAGTGAAAAATCACAGCTATGCAAAAACAAGATGAAAAACTACCCATGTACGTTCCACAGAGCAAATTATTGTTAGTATTTTGTTATATATCCCTAAAGTCAGACACACACGCACAGAGCCACACATGCACAGGGATATATTCGTGTATGTAGGGACTTAATATAGTTTTACATCTATGTCTTTTTCTTCCTTTTTATCTTTTTGCCAAATGGAATCATACTCTTTTGTAATCTGCTTAGTAGATACTTGTATAGGCAATCAGGGATGCGGAAATAAATCTACTAATAGATATAGCACTGGGGTTTTTTTGGGGGGAGGTGGGTGTGGGGCAGAGTGGTAAGTTCTATTGAAAGGACACTTAATAATCTGTTCTTCAGAATCATTTTCGGTAATTGCATGCTGTTTCATAGTATGCTTATAACATATTTAACCCATCCCCCATTCTTGGACACTTAGGCTATTTCGGTTTTTTGAACTTTTAGAATCAATTCCCGTGCCCTGCCTGCCTGCTTCTCTAGTCCTCTGTGGGTCCTGGAACAAGTTGTGTATCTTTACATCTGTGTTCTTTGACACAGTTCACTTCTTTTGCCATTCTTATCTTTTCTGTCAGAGTTCAGGTGACTCCTTCCCTTATCAGCTCCCTCCTGGGGCTGGGTTCGAGGTGTCTTTCGTGTGCCACCTCTTTGCCCCTTTTCTCAACCCTCCTGTAGTGCTGTTTTGTGCCTTGCTTGTCTGCCTCTTTCATTAGACTGTGAACTCTGGACTCTGAGCTCACTGTGGGCAGTGTTGGCATCTTCTGTCTCCTGCTATGTCTATTCGTGTTTTTATACAGGTGTTTTTCTCTGTCTTCATTTTAGGAATCAAATTCTACCTTCTCTATTCTAGTACAGCTCTTACACCTATAAGTCTAGAGCTTACCGTGTACTGCTTGGTCTTATGGTTGAGAGCCCAGTAAGTCTTCCCCCAAGCTTGTCAGTTCTTGGGCAGGAGTGCAGTCTCATTCATCTTTGTCATCCCCAAAGAACCTAGGGCAGTGCCTTGTAAGCAGCCAGGAGAGTTTGTTTACAGTGAATTGATTCATATGCCCCAGAGGGCCTGTGTTATTCATTAAGCCTTTCCCCACGCATCTTTTCTTAACCACTTACTTGCTTTTTTCCCACCTAAGCTTTATTTGTGTGTGCTAATTAACACGTCATAAAATTTACCACCCTAACCATTTTTAAGCGTACATAGTGTAAGTACATTATATTGTTGTGAAAGAAATCACTAGAACTTTTTCATCCTGCAAATCTGAAATTGTCTTCTCGTCAAACAACTCCCTCTTTTCCTTCCTCCTGGTTACCAGTCACTGGTAACCTCCATTCTACTTTCCATTTCTATGGGTTTGACTACTTTAGGTACCTTATATAGGGGACTTCCCTGGTGGCTCAGACGGTAAAGAATCTGCCTGCGAAGTGGGAGACCCGAGTTTCATCCCTGGGTTGGGAAGATCCCCTGGAGAAGGGAATGGCTACCCACTGCAGTATTCTTGCCTGGAGAATTCCATGGACAGAGGAGTCTTTATATAAGTAAAATCACTCAATATTTGTCTTTTTGTGACAGGTTTCTTTTCACTTTAGTATAATGTCCTCAAGGTTCATCCATGCCGTAGCATGTGTCACAGTTTCCTTCCTTTTTAAGTCTAAGTAATATTTCATTTTATTCATATATATTGCATTTCCTGTATTGATTCATCAATGGACATTTAGGTTGCTTCTGCATCTAGGCTGTTGTGAATGATGCTGCAGTGAACATGGGTGTGCACGTATCTCCTCTTTGAGACCTTGCTTTCAGTTCTTTTTGCTGTGTACTCAGAAGTGGGATTACTGTATTACATAGTAGTTGCATAGTTAATTCTTTGAGTAATCATCATACTGTTTTCCATAGCAGTTGTACCATTTTACGACTTCCATGAATAGTGTACAGGTGTTCCGATTTCTCTGCATCCTTGCCAGCACTTATTTTCCGTTCTCTTTATTTTATATATAGTGGTGTGTATTTGAAGTCACTGTGTTTTTGGTTTGCATTTCCGTGATAATTAGTGATGTTGAGCCTGTTTTCATATCCTTGTTGGCCATTTATTATTTCAAAAAACATTTCTGTGTTTTTATTTTTGGCTTTCTGGGTCTTGGTTGCTCTGTGTGGGCTTTCTCTGGTTGTGGTGGGCAGGCTTCTTGCGGTGGTTTTTCTTGTTGGGGAGCACAGGCTCTAGGGCATTGCGCTTCAGCAGTTGTAGCGCGTGGGCTGAGTGGTTGCACTCGCCGGCTCTGAGCTCAGGCTCCGTAATTGTGGTGCTCAGGCTTTTTGCCCTGTGGCACGTGCGGTCTTCCCGGACCAGGGATTGAACCAGTGTCCGTGCATTGCAAGGTGGACTCTTAATCTCTGGGCCACCAGGGAAGGCCCCTTGTTGGCCATATTATCTTTAGGGAAATGTCTAATCAAGTCCTTTGCCCATTTTTTTGATCAGGTTATTCAATTTTTTAATTGTTGAGGTGTGGGAGTTCTTTATATAGTCTGAATATTAACTCCTTATTAGATCTATGATTTGTAAATGTTTTAAAAATTTTAGCTTTATAATTGACATATAAAATTGTAGGATATTTAAAGTATACATTGTAGTAATTTGAAAGCATATATGTTGTGAAAGGATTTGCCCCTCTGGTTAATTTGAACGCATTTATCACTTTACATGTGTATGTATGCATTTCATTAATTAATTTTTCTGGTGAAAACATTTAAGTTCTCTTTTAGCTAATTTCAGTTATACAGTACAGTGTTATCGGTTGTAGTCACCAGGTTTTACATTAGATCCTCAGACCTTACACATCTTAGGGCTGGAAGTTTGTGTCATCTTACCATCTCCCCTGTTTCCTCCACCTCACAGCCACTGGCAACCACGTTTCTGCTGTCTGTTTTCTGTGAGTTTGACTTCTTTTTAAAATTCCACATATAGGTGATACTGTGCAGTATTTGTGTTTCTGTCTGACTTCGTTCACTTAGCATAAGGCCCGCAAGGTCCATCCATGTAGTGGCAAAAGGAGATTTGTAAGTATTTTCTCCCACTCTGTAAGGATCACCTTTCTCTGGCTACCTAGGGATTTCCTTTGTTTTTGTGTTACAGACTCTGTTTTCTGGGTTCCATGTCTTCACCTTTTTGAGTTTTACTCTTTAACTTTGGCTGAGTGCATCTCTGAAAGGCATCTCTACATGGCATCTTGTTTTTCAGTATGAGGCCTGCCCCCTAGCTGTGCTGGTGTCCTTTATTCTAAAGATGCTCTGTTTTGCCTTCTAGATAATAAATCTGTAGTCCCTGGGTCAGGAGGATCCCCTGGAGAAGGAAATGGCAACCCACTGCAGTATTCTTGCCTGGAAAATCCCACGGACAGAGGAGCCTGGTGGGCTACATCTCATGGGGTTGCAAAGAGTTGGACATGACTGAGCGACTAACACACAGTCTTTTGCTAGGGTGAAGAAAGGGCATTCTCTTGGCTTCATGGAGGAAAGGAGAGGTCTGTGAGTCTAACTTTACTTTAAACAAACCTTCAACGAACCTTCCTGTTTGAAACCTACTTTCACCCCCATTTCCAGAGGGAACTGATCCAGCCTGTCCCTGAGCCTTTCAGACTTTCGCAGCGTAAGTTGCCCTGCTTCCCCGTTGCCACTTAGGATGCAGCTTGCTTGGGTCTGCTCAGTCACCTATCATTTATCCACCTGCTTTCCAAATGTAAAAATTTTGTTGCTGCTGTATCTTCAGTCGTTTTTTTCCCTTGTGGGTTAGCGTTTAATTTTTCCCCTGTCACTGTTATGTAGTGAGGTTTGCAGGGGCCAGGCACCCCCATTCTGCTGTCTCTGACTGGAAGTTCCTGAACTGTCCTTTATCTCAGCTTTTCTTCTCGTGCTGGTCTTTTTTCTGCTTGTCACCTCTGACTTGTAACTTTACCCTCACTTGTTCCATTGCCAGTCATCCTTTTTCTTTTTTTAAAGCCTTCCTTTGATGTAGACCATTTTTAAAGTCTTCATTGAATTTGTTACAATATTGCTTCTGTTTTATGTTTTTTGGCTGCCAGCACATGAGATCTTAGTTCCCTGACCAGGGATCAAACCCCATGCCTTAGAAGGTGAAGTCTTAACCACTGGACCACCAGGGAAGTCCCTCTGTCATCCTTAATATTTATTTTTTCCAGCTTATTTGACCTTTTATCTTTTGTTGTTTCTTTTTACTCTACGCTTCTTTGGCACCTCTTGATCTCCTCCTTTTGTAGGTGCCTCCAACTAAGCAGAGTAACCCTTCTCTCCCTTTGCTTCTTGGCAGGTTCCCTTCTAAGCAGTATGCGTACGTGCATGCTAAGTTGCTTCAGTCATATCCAACTCTTTGTGACCCCATGGACTGTATAGCCCGCCAGGCTCCTCTGTCCATGGGATTCTCCAGGCAAAAATACTGGAGTGGACTGCCATTTCCTCCTCCAGGGGATCTTCCCGACCCCGTGATCGAACCTGCATCTCCTGCATTGCGGGCGGATTCTTTACCACTGAGCTACCTAGGAAGCCCTCTCCCCAATCAAAGCCTGGTTCTAGCTGCATTTTATTAACTGTTCAAGAAATTATTCTGAACAACAGGAGCGACCACACACACATCTTTAGAAATTAAATCTTTGTTGATTTAGCACATGTCCTGACTTTGCTTCTCTCTCATTCTTGGTACCTTTTATTCTGCTTCACGTCTCTGACTTTCATCTTTATACTAACTACTCATCTTTTGATATGTCTTCCTCCTTGGAGGGTTTAGGCAGACTTACATAGAATAAACATTATGAGTAATAGAACTAACATTACAGTAGGAAGACTGAACTTATTGTCCCAAATGATAATATATATTGTGAGACTTACTGAATTGCTAAGTCTTGGTTCTTTATTTATAAAATGGGAACAGTAATCTCATCCTTTATGGGTGAGATTTGGGACTTCATGGTACTTTGAGAGGCAAATGAGATGGATTGAGCAAAACTGTCTCGGAAGCTCTGAAATGTAATTTTTGTCTCTGTCTGGCCTCCTGCACGTGGTCCAGGTAGAGGTGCAGGAGCTGCTTTCCCAAGGGTTGTGTGTGGGTAACAGTGAGACTTAGTAGATCCCTGGCGGGTGTGGCTGTGGTTTGGGTGATATCTCTACTTTTGGGTGGAAGCCATTGCTGCTCTGTGCTCGTAGCTTGGCAGACGTGAAGCATCGGTTATACCGTTCTTGGTAGGGACTCTGATGTTCTCACAGCAGTGGCAGGGCCTGCCCAGGCAGCAGACACTACGAGGAGTGCACGATGGTGGCCGTCTCCTGCTGAACTGTGGCTCCTGGGCTGCTCTAGGGGAGATAGGCCCTGAGGCATCTGCTGGAACCCATGAAGGGCAAAAGCTAAGAAAAATGTATTTCCATTATTGTGACTGCTTTTATGTGCACTGTCTGCTTAGCCCTGGGAGAATATAGTTATGTAAACTTTGTGAATCTTAGTAAATGGAGTCTGGCGTTCTTGTTGCTTTTCCTAAAGTTGAACTTGCTTTTGCCTCTCTGCTGTATAATTGGCACACTGATTTGTTCAACTGTTGTTGTTTTTTTAAAAGAAGAAAAACTAAGTATACAAATTGTAGTGTTATAGATAGTAAAGAGTGAGCATCAACACAATCCGATATAAATTGTCACAGATTTCAAGATGTATAGGGTTTTATGAAATAAATTAACTCAATCTAGTTCAAAAACTTCTGGAGATTGCATTGTTTTATTAATCTCCTTTACCCTTAGAGACAACACAAATAATAGAAAAAATTAAATAGTTCTAATATGGCAGCACTGGCTAAGGACATCAAGGTGATTTAAAAGCTTCTGTGCTTCCGCCAAGGGTGTAATCGAGAATTATACACTCCTAGGACGGAGGAGCCTGGTAGGCTGCAGTCCATGGGGTCGCTGAGGGTCGGACACGACTGAGCGACTTCACTTTCACTTTTCACTTTCACCCATTGGAGAAGGAAATGGCAACCCACTCCAGTGTTCTTGCCTGGAGAATCCCAGGGACGGGGGAGCCTGGTGGGCTGCCATTCCTGGGGTCGCACGGAGTCGGACACAACTGAAGCGACTTAGCAGCAGCAGCAGCAGCAGCAGGATTGAAAGGAACCTTAGAAATTCTCTGTTCTGATATTTTTATAGATGTGGAAATTGAGGTTCTGAGAGGTGGGGTAGTTTGCTTGAAGTCACTCAGTTGGCAGCTCTGTATTTCTGAACTTGTTTTCCACCAATGAGGAGTATCTCAAGAACAGTTTGAAGAGTTTCCAGTCAGAAATGGCTAAATTAATATGCCTAACAACCTCTGTTCTTTATCACACTTCAATTAATGACAGTAAAGGAAAAAAAATATAGCAGTAACTCAGGATAAAACAGAACTGCAGGAGAGACAACAGCAACAAAATTCTGAAATTTGGAAAGCAGGTGGGTAAGTGATAGCTGACTGAGCAGCCCTGAGAAAGCTGAATCCTAAGTGGCAATGGGGAAACAGGGCGATCTCCACTGTGAAAGTCTAAAAAGTTTAGGGATGGGGTTGATCAGTTTCCTCTGGTGATGGGAGTAAAAGTAGGTTACAAATAGGAAGATTCCTTGAAAGTTTGCTTAAGAAAAGTTGATACTCACAGATCCTCTTCCTCCCTGCAGCCAAGAGAATTCTTCATCCTAGGAGAAGACTATAGATTTATTTCCTAAAGAGGGTGAGATAGAGGGCCTTTAGAATGGGGGTGTCAGGCACAGTTGAGGGCACACTGTGAAGGCACTTTGTGCTCGTGTATAACTTCTCTCCATACCCAGTATCATGTACCAACGTTGATTTAGTTCCAAATTTGCGATGCAGATAAATAGGTGACCCCTAACCCCTACTATGGAAAAGGACAAACTTCTTATTAACTAGTCTCCCACTGAGTGAATCATTTAGGTTTTTGGATAACATTTCATTTTTCCTTTTCTTTCCTCTCCTGTAACTTAGAAGTTAATAGGCACAGAAGAGAAGAGGATGTAATGAACTATAAAAAGTTGAAGAGTAAATACTTTCTGGGTATACTAGTTTTGTCCTAACAATTGGATTAGTCAGCAGTTGATGCTTTAAAAAAATATTATTTTATTAATCCATAGCTCTTGCAAGTCACCTGACATGTTTTGGCCGTGGAGGTGAGAGTGATGTACAAAGAAACCCAAGGTGTATTCTTTGCCCTTGTAGAAGGGATGAGATGCAACATTCAGTCTAGCTGTTGTTGTGTAAAGTGTAAGACTGGGTAAAAAGTTAAGAGAAAAACTCTTGTCCCCTACCCTAGGAGAATTACAGTCTAAAATGATCTTTCTGCCATTTGTAGGAACATGGATGAACCTAGAGAATATCATAGTAAGTGAAGTAAGTCGGAGAAAGACAAATATTATACGATATCACTTTATAGTGGAATATAAAAAATAATACAAATGAATCTCTGCAAAACAGACTCACAGACATAGAAAACAAACTTATGGTTAACCAAAGGAGAAATGGGGGAGGGGTAGATTAGGAGTATGGGATTAATAGGTACAAACTAATATACATAACGTAAAGCAATAAGGAACTGTATAGCCCAGGGAACTATATTCAGTATCTTGTAATAACCTATAATGGAAAACAGTTTTAAAAAATGTATAAAACTGAATCATGTTGGTGTATACCTGAAATAAACATGATATAAGTCAGCTATTTTGTTGTTGTTTAGTCGGAGAAGGCAATGGCACCCCACTCCAGTACTCCTGTCTGGAAAATCCCATGGACGAAGGAGCCCGGTAGGCTGCAGTCCATGGGGTCATGAAGAGTTGGACACTACTGAGCGACTTCAGTTTCACTTTTCACTTTAATGCATCGGAGAAGGAAATGGCAACCCACTCCAATGTTCTTGCCTGGAGAATCCCAGGGACGGGGGAGCCTGGTGAGCTGCTGTCTCTGGGGTCGCACAGAGTTGGACACGACTTAAGCGACTTAGCAGCAGTAGCAGTGGCTAAGTCATGTCGGACTCTTCGTGACCCCATGGACTGTAGCCCACCAGACTCCTCTGTCCATGGGATTTCCCAGGCAAGAATACTGGAGTGGGTTGCCATTTCCTTCTCCAGGGGATTTACCCGACTCAGGGATCAAACCCATGTCTCCTGCTTGGCAGGCAAATTCTTTAGCACTGAGACTCAGTATAGATTGTTTTGAAAAATTAGACACTCAAGATCCTTTTCCTTCCTCTATTCAGCCAAAGCAATTAATACTGGTGAATATTTGAGATTTTATTTTTCTTGTCCTTCATGAACTATGCTTGCGTCTGTCATTTTGAATCAGAGACATTTCCAGTTTCTTAAAGAAAACTGATGAGTGTGTTTTTCTATTATGTGTTCCACAGTTTGTCATTATATTTGCAGATAACATTAAAAGGCATAAGACTCTTCTGTGGATATTTTCTCATGCTTCCACATACAGATCTTTATTCCCACTCATCTCCAGTTGTGACGTTCACATAGTTAAATACATTTGTTCAAAGAGAGCTATATATCTGTCTGTTTTTGTTGTTGTTTTAAAGAGAGCTGCTAGTAGCTTCTGTGGAGCTCTTCAGAGTGAGATAAGTTAAATTAGCATACCCGTGGACACATTGCATCTAAGATGGTCTGCCGTCTTATGTATCTTTGGCTTATAGAAGTAATACTCCTGAGAAGTTGTCTGTAAAAGTTTTGTGTATATATGTTTTATCATATATTTGAGGAAATTAATTGATTGTAACAGAGGAACCAGAGATCAAATTGCCAACATCCGCTGGATCATAGAAAAAGCAAGAGAGTTCCAGAAAAACATCTATTTCTGCTTTATTGACTATGCCAAAGCCTTTGACAGTGTGGATCACAATAAACCGTGGAAAATTCTGAAAGAGATGGGCATACCAGACCACCTGACCTGCCTCTTGAAAAACCTATATGCAGGTCAGGAAGCAACAGTTAGAACTGGACATGGAACAACAGACTGGTTCCAAATAGGAAAAGGAGTATGTCAAGGGTGTATATTGTCACCCTGCTTATTTAACTTCTATGCAGAGTACATCATGAGAAACGCTGGGCTGGAAGAAGCACAAGCTGGAATCAAGATTGCGGGAGAAATATCAATAACCTCAGATATGCAGATGGCACCACCCTTATGGCATAAAGTCAAGAGGAACTAAAAAGCCTCTTGATGAAAGTGAAAGAGGAGAGTGAAAAAGTTGGCTTAAAGCTCAACATTCAGAAAACGAAGATCATGGCATCGGTCCTATCACTTCATGGGAAATAGGTGGGGTAACAGTGGAAACAGTGGTTGACTTTATTTTGGGGGGCTCCAAAATCACTGCAGATGGTGATTGCAGCCATGAAATTAAAAGATGCTTACTCCTTGGAAGGAAAGTTATGACTAACCTAGATAGCATATTCAAAAGCAGAGAAATTACTTTGCCAACAAAGGTTCGTCTAGTCAAGGCTATGGTTTTTCCAGTGGTCATGTGTGGATGTGAGAGTTGGACTCTGAAGAAAGCTGAGCGCCAAAGAATTGATGCTTTTGAACTGTGGTGTTGGAGAAGACTCTTGAGAGTCCCTTGGACTGCAAGGAGATCCAACCAGTCCATTCTGAAGGAGATCAGCCCTGAGATTTCTTTGGAAGGAATGATGCTAAAGCTGAAACTCCAGTACTTTGGCCACCTCATGCGAAGAGTTGACTCATTGGAAAAGACTCTGATGCTGGGAGAGATTGGGGGCAGGAGGAGAAGGGGACGACAGAGGTTGAGATGGCTGGATGGCATCACCGACTCGATGGACGTGAGTCTGAGTGAACTCCGGGAGTTGGTGATGGGTTCGCAAAGAGTCGCAGATGACTGAGCGACTGAACTGAACTGAACTGAACATAATATAATACTGTTCAGTCTCTTTTGTAATATTGGTGTGTTTCCCTTTGAGGGATTCTTAATCTACTAGTAATTTGCCCTGTTCTTCATCTCTATATTGTGAGGGCTACTAAGTCCTTTTGATTGAATTAAAGAGAATAAATAATATAGTGTCATAATTCAGATACTTGGAATCACTTTCCAAAGTGACATGTGAATTTTTTTAGCTTATCTCGAGTGACTTTGACTGTTGGATACAAGCTTTTGAATAAAAAAAGGATGGTGGAGGAGGGGGAACTGTCTTGAGCTGTTCATCTAGATTTTGGATCCGGTCTTAAATAGTGGTTATATGTGATTCTAGAATGCAGAAACTAGAGGGCCTCGTTGTGGTTGTTCAGTTGCTAAGCTGTGTCCGACACTTTGCAACTCCACGGACACTTTGCATCTCCATGGACTGAAGCACCCCAGGCTCCTCTGTCCTCCACTATCTTCCTAATCTGCTCACGTTCATGTCCATTGAGTCAGTGATGCTATCTCACCATCTCATCTTCTGCAACCCTCTTCTTCTTTTGCCTTCAGTCTTTCCCAGCATTAGGGTCTTTCCCAGTGAGTCAGCTCTTTGTATCAGGTAGCCAAAGTATTGGAGCTTCAGCTTCAGCATCAATCCTTCGATGAGTGTTCAGGGTTGATTTCCTTTAGGACTGACTGATTTGATCTCCCTGTGGTCCAGGAAATTCTCAAGAGTCTTCTCCAGCACTACAGTTAGAAAGCATCAGTTCTTTGGTGTTTAGCTGCCTTTATGATCTAATTCTGACATCTGTACATGACTAATGGAAAAACCATTGCTTTGACTCTAAGGACCTTTCAGCAAACTTGATGTCTCTGGTTTTTAATACACTGGATTTGTCATAGCTTTCCTTCCAAAGAGCAAGTATCTTAATCTCATGGCTGCATAGTAAGGGCATACTAAGGGAGTGTACGGTGATAAGGACAGGAAAGGAAGTTAGCATTTAGCTCTCTTCTGTATATAGGGTTGGAGCAGATGCTTAAAAGCATAACTTTCCCGTTCCTTTCAGCAGTGCTGTTTATGTTGAAATTTATGAAGTTAATTTTTCTTTAAAAACGTCCTCAGATTATTTTATGGTCAGATTAATCTGTTACCTAAATATTCATTAGTATGACTTAATGGCCATTGGGTGACCGGTGGTGGAGTAGGGACAGACTGATTGTAGTAAATATGAAATGTAAGCCAAATTAATACTTAGTCATGTTTGTTGTTGTTGTTTACTTGCTAGGTTGTGTCCGACTCTTTGCGACCCTGTGGACTGTAGCCCACCAGGCTCCTCTGTCCGTGGGATTTTCCAGGCAAGGATGCTAGAATAGGTTGCCATTTTCTACTGAAAGGGATCTTCCCCACCCAGGGATGGAACCTGCATCTCTTTCACTGGCAAGGGAATTTTATCACTGAGACACCAGAGATGAACTGCTAGATCAATTTTAAGTACAATCAGTATCTCAGTTGACTTAGCTGCCACAAAGAAACCTATCATACTTTAATAAAATCAAGTGTAGAATAATTGTTAAAATTTTTAAGGTTATAAAGCACTGCTTTATTTACTCATGGAACCAGGAGACCAGTGCACCAGTTTTCATTCAGTCCGTTTGTTTGGGAGCTGCTGGTTGTTTGATTTCAACATATGCTTAAGTCTTATTAAGGTATAATTTCTTCAACTTTGTTTCCTTTCCTTTTTTTTTTTTTTAAGGCTCTTATTCTGTGTGCTTTCTTTGATCCTTAGCTTTGAAGCATTGGCATGAGCATGACATGTGGCAAATTTATTTTTCAGTCTTTAGGTGGGGAGGATTGAGTTAATCATACATCTCAATTCATGACACACCATCAACACTGGTTTGTGCAAGGCTTCTCTCTTAGCTTTTAAAATTAATTAGAATTAATTTTCTTTTACCTCCACTTCTCATTTCTGCACTTAGTCTCCCTTAGTTCACTGTTCTAATATATTTGATGTATCTTTATAAATACATAGTGGGATTTTTTTTGGTTGTGTATTGTTAAATTTACCTGAATGGTGTGCTGTGGTCTTTGTTTTGCTTCTTACCCCTCCATCCTCCCCTGTCCTCATTTAGGAACCGTTTGAGGATGATGTTTCTGTGTATACATCTAATTCTTTGTGTATAACTGCATCTACTGTCTATAAATGACTTATTCCCTCAGTAATGGGCACCCACATTACCTTCAACTCCCCACTACCACAGACAGTGGGATGAATAGCTATGTTCTTGTTCTCCTGTGGTCCTGTGGGAGAGTTTTCTGGACATATGCATACGAGTGAATTGTTGCATGTAATTTGATTAAGCACTACCAGATTTGGGCTCTTTTGTCTGTGTGTCCAGTGGATCCTATTTCTCCATCTTCCTGCCAGCACTTGGCTTTATCTGCTTTTCTAATTTTTGCCTATCTGATATGGGTGAAGTGGTATCTTATTGTTGTTTTAATTTGCATTCTCCAGTTACTAATGTGTTGCAACATTTCTTTGTATTCCATTAGGGCCATTTTAAATGTCTCCAGTAAATTACCTGTTTATATCTTTCACCCATTTCTTTAATTAGAGTTCATATCTTTTCTTGGTTGATTTGTAGACATCTTTTATCTAGTTTAGAATATTAGTGTCATAGTGTGTTAATTTTGTTAATGGTGCCTTTTGTTGTGCAGAAACTAACATTGTTGTATAATTTTTTTACCTTATGGTTTCTGGGTCTTGTTAAATATAATAAAGGTAGTCTACATTTTGAATTATATACTTTAGAATTTAGATTTTTACATTAAGTCTTTAATCTGAGTCCATCATTATCTATGGCTTAGAATAGTAATCTTTTCTACTTGCAGTGAGATTGTTTTTCCAATCCCATGAACTACTTTGTGGTACCAAAGTAGTTATACCTCTTCTGCATCATGTTTCTATATTTTCATGACTCTCTTTCTAATAGTCTTTGTTTTATTAGGTATATTTGTTTTTTCTCACATTAGTACCAACCTTTATTGTGTGTCTTTTGTTTGTTTTTTCACTCTGCTTTGTGCTGTTTTAAAAACTTATAGGGTATATAAATTAAAAAGATGTAATTTCTTTCTCAAATTAATCTATAAATTCAGTGTAGTCCCAGTTTTGCATGTTAGTCGCTCAGTCGTGTCTTGACTCTTTGTGACCCCATGGATTGCAGCCCACCAGGATCCTCTGTCCATGGAATTCTCCAGGCAAGAATATGGAGTGGGTTGCCATTTCCTTCTCCGGGGATCTTCCCGACCCGTAGTCTCAGTTAAATTTCATCTATTTTTGCCCTTCAGATGTGGCAAACATTTACAAGTTTGAATGGAAAAGTAAAGATTTTTTTCATGATTGATTTATCACTTTCTGGCCCTCTTAATGCGTAGTCTATTTAAGTTCACAGTTTTTCTTGTCCCAACTTTGGCATTTTATATTTTTCTAGAAATTTATTCATTTTATCACTAAAAAATTTTGTTGTTGTTGTTGTTGTTTTAAATTTGTTTATTTGGCTGCACTGGGTCTTTGTTGCAGCTTTTGAGATCTTTAGTTGTGGCGTTCAGGATCTAGTTCCCTGGCCAAGGCTTGAGTCTGGGCCCTCTACCTGGGGAACGGAGAGTCCCAGCCCCTGGGCCACCAGGGAAGTCCTCTCTTTTTTTTTTAAGAATAAAATTTTTATTTTAGAACAAGTTTAGGTTTACAGAAAAATTGTGGAGATGGTACAGAAAGTTCCCGTTGCTGCTGACAAATTCTTTGAGCCTTTCTTCATCTTTGTTTCACCTTCATTCCTGAAGGATATCTTCACTGAATTTAGAATTTGGGGTTGACACTACTTTTCTCGTGTGTGTGCTCAGTTGTGTCTGACTCTTTACAACTCCATGGTCTGTAGTCTGCCAGGTTCCTCTGTCCATGGATTCTCCAGGCAAGAATACTGGAGTGGGTTGCCATTGGGCTTTTCTCTTCGCACTTTATAATTATTGTTCCACTGTCTCCTGGCTTCCATGGTTTCTGATGAAAAGTCTGCATTCATTTAAGTTATTGTTCCTTGGGAAGTAATATGACTTTTTTTTTCCTGGATATTCTTTTAAGATTTTTTTTTTTTTCCAAGCAGTGTGATTATGAGATGTTTGGATGTGATTTTCTTTAAATTTATTCTGCTTGACTTTCTTCGATCTGTAAATTTATGTCTTTCACCAAATTTGGGAAGTTTGCAGACATTATTTCTTCAGTTACTTTTTCTACATGAACCAGTTTCTTCTTTTCTTTTGTGACTCCAGTGGCATGGATGATCGTGTTTCAAAGTTCTCTGAGGTTATGTTAAGTTTTTTCAGTCTCTTTCTGGTCTTCGTATTGAATCATAATATTCATCTGTCTTTATGGTTATTGAGTTTTCCCCCATTATTTTAGTTCTGCTCTTCAGCTCATCCTGTGATCTTTTTATTTGACATACTTTTCTGTTGTAAAATTTCCATTTGGTTCTCTTAAAACAGTTTTATTTTGAAATAGTTATGTATTTACAGGAAGTTTCAAAGAAATGTGCCAGAAAGTACCTTGAACTTTCCCCAGGCTCAGTGTTAGCATCTTGTGTAACTGTCGTACATTATTAATGAGAATTGACATTGGTACAATCCATAGAGCTTAGTCAGACTTTTCCAGTTACATATGCAGTTGTGTGTGTATGTGCACATTGATGTGTGTGAGTATGGAGGTGAAACTTGCTCAGTTGTGTCCAACTCTTTGAGATCCCATGGACTGTACAGTACAGTCCGTGGAATTCTCCAGGCCAGAATACTGGAGTGGGTAGCCTTTCCCTTCTCCAGGGGATCATCCCAACCCAGGGGTTGATCCAGGTCTCCCGCATTGCAGGCAGACTCTTTACCAGCTGAGCCACAGGGGAAGCCGCCGTGTGAGTATGATTTTATGCAGTTTTATCATGTGTTATATCATGTAACTGCTGGACAATCAATCTACAGAACTGTTATCATCATCCATTTGGTTTTTTTTTTCTTTTTCATTGTTTTTGCTTTTCTTTTGGGAACATCTACTTTTCAAGAGTGTTTACCTTTACCTCATGGAGCATAGTTATAATAACTGCTTTAAGTTATTTGATAGTTGTAATATCTGTTTAATTTCAGTTTTTGCATCTCTTGTTTCCCCCCCACGGAATTGGTTATATTTTCTCGGCTCTTTGTTGAGTAGTTTTGAATTGTGTCAGGAACATATTGAGTATTATTTTGTGAAACTTCGGGTGCTGTTAAAATCCTCTGGAGAATGTTGAAATTGTTTGTTTTAGCTGACAGTTGGTTTGGTTAGGTTCCGATCTTAAGTTTGGTTTCGCCTTCTGTGAGTGGTGGTTCCACTGTCATTTGAGTTCTCTGCATTTGCTGTGCTTTTTGGAACTACACCGCCCTTGGTCATTGGACTTGGGCAGTTTCTTATATTGTAGTTCAGGCTCAACGCCTTTGCTGTCTGTCTTTGGATTTGTTCTACACATGCAAACTTGGAGAGCAGACAGACACTGCAGGGGGAGGGCACAGGGGAGAAGGACTCTGCCTAAGACTTATATTTGTTCATATGTAGAATTGAGGGTCTCTTTCCAGTTTTTTCTTGTTTGGTGTATCCCCACATTCTTGGGCTTCCAGGAGCCCCTTTCCCATGAAATTCTGTGGAGAAAGGAAGAAAGGGAAAAATGTACCTTGTACTCTTTGGCTTGCTTTGGCTCTTTCTCTTCCCCAGTCCTGTGGCCAGAATAAGGAAGTTTCTCTCAGCATTTTTAGTGTGTGTTTCTGCTGTGCTATTTTGTGAATTGGGTCAAAGCTGGGCAGTAGAGTTTAAAAATAAAAAAGGGCAAGGAAACTCACTGGTACTGTAATTTTTCAAGTTTTTACTTCCCTTACCTATTTGATTGTTGTTTACTTTTCTCCTTCCTTGGGTGGTTTTCTTTTTGTACTCAGTTCAGTTAGTTCAGTGAGAGTTCCTCAGTTTTGTCTGACTCTTTGCAACCCCATGGATACACATTCCATGGAATTCTCCAGGCCAGAATACTGGAGTAGGTAGCCTTTCCCTTCTCCAGGGAATCTTTCCAACCCACGAATAGAACCGGGGTCTCCCATGCAGGCAGATTCTTTACCAACTGAGCTATCAGGGAAGCCCACTCAGTTCAGAGTTTTTAGCTTTAATCACTGGGAGAGAGATGGTGCAGTAGTAAAGACTCTGCCTGCCAGTTGCAGGACAGGCAAGAGATTCCTAGATATGGAAGATCCCTTGGAGTGGGAAATGGCAGCCCGCTCCAATATTCTTGCCTGGAAAATCCCATAGACAGAGGATCCTGGTGGGGTACAGTCCATGGGTTTGTATACAGTCAGACAACTGGATGATTGAGCACAGCACATAGTGGGGGAGAGAGTCTGTAGTGGGCTTACTCCATCTTGACATCTTTGGTAGGGTGTAATTTGATAAATTCAGGACAAAAAAAAATTATCCAATAATAGAGAAACTAGTTAAGGGCATGGATTTGTGAAAGCACAGAACTAGCCAGTACTGAATATAAGTTTTCTATGAAATTGCCTTTCAGTCTGTGAAGAGTGTTGAGCTGTTGTTAGAATCCATCAGTGTGTTCAACTTTGTGGGGGAAACTGTGGTGTTGGAGAAGACTCTTGAGAGTCCCTTGGACTGCAAGGAGTTCCAACCAGTCCATTCTAAAGGAGATCAGCCCTGGGATTTCTTTGGAAGGAATGATGCTAAAGCTGAAACTCCAGTACTTTGGCCACCTCATGTGAAGAGTTGACTTATTGGAAAAGACTCTCATGCTGGGAGGGATTGGGGGCAAGAGGAGAAGGGGACGACAGAGGATGAGATGGCTGGATGGCATCACTGACTTGATGGACATGAGTGAACTCTGGGAGTTGGTGATGGACAAGGATGCCTGGTGTGCTGCGATTCATGGGGTCGCAAAGAGTCAGACACGACTGAGCAACTGATCTGATCTGATCTGATGTGATTGATTAGTGAGCTGGGGGAACAGTCATGCCTCATCCACTTTTTTGTAGACCAAACATATTAGGTTGAAGCATATGAAATTAACAATACTTGATCATCTTTGACTTACATAAACAGCAGTTTCTCATGAATTTGACCTATATTTAACTCTCAGTTCTAAAATCTGAAGAAAGAAAATGAAACTTCAAGTTTAAATATCATCTGTATTAAGGTGAATGCTTGCTGCTTTAACAGACAAATCCAAAATCTCAGATGCATGCGTGCTTGCTAAGTCGCTTCAGTTGTATCCGATTCTTTATGACCGTATGGACTGTAGCTTGCTAGGCTCCTCTCTCCGTGGGATTCTCCGGGCAAGAATATATGCCCTCCTCAGGGGATCTTCCCGACTGAGGGATTGAACCCTAGTCTCCTAGTCTCTTGTATTGGCAGGCCTAGCACCACCTGGGAAGCCCTCTCAGATGCATAACATGGTCCAAAATGGACATTCCTGTTGTTGGACAGGGAATGGGGGAAACTGCTTAGTGAGATCATGGGAGACCCAGGTTGATGAAGACTCATTCTGGGTGTCCTGGGGGTTGATACCCAGCCAGGAGACTGGGAAAGGGAAGGGGTGACAAAAAAGAGGATAACAAGAGCATACTCACTTCTTAACCTCAGTCCAGAGTGCACACGTTGGTTTGGTGAGATCCAACCTATATGTAGCGGTGATGGGTAGGGTGGGGAGGCAGAAGATTTAGTCTGCGTTTGTCAGCTGCTTTCTGGCACCACTTATGAAGGGAAATGTAAGTCTCTGGTGGGCAGCTAGCCATCTCTGCCACACTATTCTTGATCGCGTGGAGAATGTCTTTCTTACTTATTTATGGCTGTACTGGGTCTTTCTTGCTGCGCAGGCTTTCCTCTAGTTGCAGTGGCAGGGGCTACTCTTCGTTGTACTGCATGGGCTTCTCATCGTGGTGGCTTCCCTTGTTGCAGAGCACAGGTTCTAGGGCACGAGGACTCAGCAGTAGTGGCTCCCAGGCTCCAGAGCACAGGCTCAGTAGTTGTGGGGCACAGGCTTAGTTGCTCTAAAGCATGTAGGATCTTCCAGGATCAGTGTCTCCTGCATTGGCAGATGGGTTCTTAACCACTGAGCCACCTGGGAAGTCAGGAGAACATCTTTTTGCTTTGCGTATTAATTTGCTAGGGCTGCTGTAACAAAGACTAACACAGACTGGGTGGCTTAAACAATAGAAATTTATTTTCTCACAGTTCTGGAGGCTGGAAGTCCAAGGTCAGGATGTCAGCAGGTTTGGTTTCTTCTGAGGTCTCCTTGGCTTACACACGGTGCCCGCTCACTGTGTCCTCACGGTCTCTCTGTGTTCATCCCTCGTGCCTCTGTGTTCACGCTTCCTCTTTTAATAAGAAACCAGTTCAGCTGGATTAGGGCCCATCCTAAGGGCCTCATTTTAACTTACCTCTTTAAAGGCTTTGTCTCTCTATTACAGTCCCATTCGGAGGTCCTGGGTGTTAGGGCTTCAATACTTGAATTTTAAGGGAACAAAATTCAGCCCATAATATCACTGTACATTTATAATAAATGTATACTTTTTTTACTGAAAGTAGTCATACTCCATTAAATAAAAGAAGAAAGGAATGTTAGATCTGTGTTGTAATTATGCTTTTAATGGATCTGGAATAAATTTTGAATTATATATGTTAATGATTACCACTATTTCAGAAGCGTTTTTCCTTACTTATTCATCAAGGAAACAGTTTAGCAGTGAAGATAGTTTAGTTTTTAGTGAATGTGATTATTGTTTTTCTCTCTTCCAGAGTTTGGAAGTGTTCTTTTCTTCCTGTAGCTTATCCAAAGGATATGTTCATTAGTGAGATAGTAAAGAGAGTTACCAACCATGTCACCTATGAGGAAATCACCACTCTCTGCAACATAAGAATAAATCTTATGTTTATAAGATTTATAAATCTTTGACATCTACTATCCTACTTCTTGGGGCTTCCCTGATAGCTCAGTTGATAAAGAATCCGCCTGCAGTGCAGGAGACCCTGGTTTGATTCCAGGGTGAGGAAGATCCACCAGAGAAAGGATAGGCTACCCACTCTAGTATTCTTGGGCTTCTTTTGTGGCTTAGCTGGTAAAAAAATCTGCCTGCAATGTGGGATACCTGGGTTTGATCCCTGGGTTGGGAGGATCCCCTGGAGAATGGAAAGGCTACCCACCCTAGTATTCTGGCCTAGAGAATTCCATGGACTGTATAGTTCATGGATCTCAAAGAGTGGGACACGACTGAGCAACTTTCAGGTTCATCCTACTTCTTATGCCTTGTAATTGACAGGGTTCCCCTCACTTACGTTTGGAGGGGTTCCGGGGAAGAGTGTAACCTGCGCTCTGGTGTCAATGAGAGTGTCCCTGTGGATAATTAGAGAAGTGAACAGGTGATTGTCCCTCAGTGGAGGGACGAGCTCAGGGGACTGCAGGGGTCCCAAGGGCAGAGGCCTTGCCAGCTGTATCTCTTTAAGAGATCTGGGTGTGGGATTCCAGAGTCTGTGGTCAGGGCTGGAGCACTGCAAGAGGTGACAGTTTCATCCTTTGAAATGGGACCGAGGTCTCCTGAAGAGCCCGCAGCTCCTGAACCAAGGCTTTTAACTTGTGTTCGGCTGTCCCGAAATGACTTATCAGGGACCCTGATTGCTACAGCTGCCAATACAGAGAGCCTGTCGCTCGTCTTGTACGGGAGGCTGAGCTTCTTCCTTCTGTCTCTGTGAGCCTGGAGGGGCCTCTTCCTGTGTAAACAAAGCTTGAAAACAGTTTCAGAGACCTCTATGAACCATTAGCACCTTTCTCCCTCTCCCTTTTGGTGACTGTTTCTAAAAAGCCTTGGATTTCTGTTGTGGTGTAGTTAGGCGTCTCTGTTCCTCATTCACACTGGCTGTTGTTGGACTTTTTGGTACAGTAGATATTAACAGGGAATGCCTGGGACAGAGGTTGTTTCTTCCTCAACTCATATGCTGCCACCTCCCATTCTTGGGGGTCCCAGTCGACCACTGAGGGGTCTGGGTCCCCCTCCAACAGTGTACCATTAGCAAATGTATTTGGGAAAGCTCCAGGCTCCAAGGATGTAGCCTTTACAACTTGGCATATGGATATGCCACTGTTATCAGAGACATCCAAGTCATGGGGGCCTTACAAGCTTCTAGTATTTTTTTAACCTCCTCCGGGGACTAAGGAGGGTCTGGTACCCAGTGCCTTGGGCCCCACTTTCAGCAACATATGATGCCCTTGCTTCATAGTGCTTGCCTCCAGGTGCCATGATGGCCGGGACTTTTTAGGAGATTTTGTTTTATTGGGGCTTGTTAAATGACATTTTGTTTCTGAAAACCAAGGCCATGTTATGTGGTTGGTTGCCTTTGCAGCCTGCCAGACACTTGAAGGTGGCAGAGAATGTGCTTGTGAACTCCACCATCTGAACTGCTGGACCCCTTCTCTTGGCCTGCTGTTTCATCACCGCCATTTCCATGGGTTAGAGGCAAAGCTCTGAGGGAAAAATGAGGCTCTTTACCTCTTATACAGGTGGTGATTAAAGATTGTGTAGCCTCACTGTCAAATGTCAGAACCTGTTTTTTTGACTCCTCAGGATTACCTTTTACCAGAGAGGGGGGTGAGGTTTAGCTCTCTTTTATAAAACTATATTCCACCTTCATAGATTTCATTACAGAATCTTCCCCAATCAGGGATTGAACCTCAGGCCAGGTTCAATCAGTAAAAGGGCTGAGTCCTAACCACTGGATCGCCAGGGAATTCCCTACTCCACCTTCAAATGAGCTATAATTATTTTGAATATTATTATATACATATCAGGTAAATATTGATATCTTTAGAGATTTTGCTTCTGTGTTTGTTTTTGTAATTACTGTATTAAAAGTTATATTAATATCAGATGAATACTGGTTTGTAAAAGATTATATTTTTACATGTTTTTATATTTATTATGAAACTAATAAGTTTAACAATCTACTGGCTTCCAAAAAGGAGTAACAACTCAGCTTCTGTGTTGACATCTGCTGCTGGCTGTTAAAGTGAGAAATCTTTTGCAGTTTGGTTGTAGAAACTTGTCACCTCTATGAATGAAGTTATCCAATTACTCTATGAGAGATTCCGTAGTCAGAGCAGTTTTTTGCTGTGTCATGATCCTTTTATCATTTCTGAAAATCAACTCTTAAGATTCGCCAGGTCTTGCTTAAAAGTGAGAAAGTTCTATAGTTTTTGTTTATATGTTGCTTCACATGTTCATATTTTAAAATACAGATCTAGGGAATTCTGTAGAATATGATATATGTTTTTCTTCTCTCTGTGTCTCTCTCTTTCTCCCCTCTTCCCTCTTGCCCAGTACCCTGGCCCGCTTTCTCTCTATATATATATGTATAGTGTTCAACATGTATTCCTTGTATCAATTAATATTTGAGCACCCACTAAGTTCAAACATTGTTCTGCCTGAGACAGTTGCTGACTGTATAAATGCATAAGGATAAAGGCAGACAATGTGTGGATATATGAGGCTTAAGCAGTTTTTTCAGTACCTTGGGTTACTTGAGGACTTCCTTTCAGTGAGCAGCCTTAAATATGTAAAACAATAGTCTCAGAAGTTTTGATTTCATTCTTTCAACAGAAGTTTTATTAACTAACTGCTTTACTATTTAGTAGATTCTGGGGATAGCAAAGTGACTCTGACCCAGTTCCTGTCCACAAAGGGCTCACAGTCTAATCAGGAACTGATTTGTAATGAAAAGGAAGTTAAAGGTTGATTATATGCTGAGGTAAACGATAATAGAGGTATGAAAAGAAAATGCCATGGCAACACAGGGCAGGGGTTGAGGAACGGGCTTGCCAGGAAAAGCCTCACAGAGAATATATTATTGTTGGCAGCCCCTTGAACGACTTTGGCTGTGAGAAGATGGGAGTTCAGTTCTCTGTGACCCTTGGAACCTAGGCCTTTTAATTATTCATAAATAACTTAAACATACTTCTAGGACTGGGAGTTTATTTAAAAGATGCACCTGCGTTTCTAGTTTAACCTTTAGTTTAACTAGTCCTTTAGGAAAAGGTGTTTATGGATGCAGCTGTATGGCGGCGTTACAGATGTTTGCTCTTTAGAGTTCCTTACAGCACAGTTACAGATATACTGCTTTACTTAGGTTGCCCTTTCCTTTTTAACACAAAATGTTTCTCATTTATAGTATATGGCTCCTTTTTAAAAGAAATGCACCTTTACAAAGGAGATTCTAGGTTTTTCATTTCTATGTTGTGAAGTAAGATACATTTCTTGGAAAAAAATGTTTGCTGTAAGCGGAACTGAAAGCATTTGCTAGGAGAGAGTTAAGAGTTGCTAAACTCGTGACATGCTGGATCTGTGGTGAGCTGAGAATGCTTTCACAACAATTTGATTCAGCACTCACTCACTGAGTGCTGTGGTCAAAGCACTGCTGCTAGACTCTGATGGAAAAGAAAATGAACAAAACATAGGCTCTGTTTTAAAGGATCTTCCAATTTACTGCACTGAGTCTCCTTTCTTCTCTTCTCCATTTTTGTCATTTCCCAGATAATGAAAAGTAGAGCTGTAATTTATTGATTCTGTAAGCTGAAAAGGGTATAAAATTAGTTTGCTTAAAATGTTGGGCTGGTTCTCCTTACTGCTGCCAGGATTTAAAATAACAGAAAATATTTGGTGCCTCCTTCCACAAATTAACATTTCCATGAGTGGCTGCTTTTCATGGAGCATCTTGAGCCAGCCCCTCTCGTGCTGTGAGTCTTCGTTGACAGTATTAAATCAGATCTGAGCAGCTCTAGGAGACAGTTGAGAGTTTGAGAATATGCCCAGTGTCAGCATCTTGGCTAGAGTGCTGTTAAACAAAGAACACTCTTGGCACCCAACAACTGATTAGACATGTACCATTCAATGTGTGAGCTCCAATAAATAAAGCCACGCAGGGCATTCAGTGCTTTCATTTGGGCAGAACTAAATGGTTAAGTGTCCGCTTAGGCTTCCCCCTAAGTCTGTTCGAGGCAATCAGCACATAATCCAGAAGATGTAAAATCTCCCAAGTATAGCCACTTACCTTTACTATGTAAAGCTCTGTGCTGGGTGCTTCACGCTGTAAAGAGACAAGACTGAGTACCAGTCAGGTAGTTTACAGATTGAGTGGCACCCTGCTCTAACTCTTCTACCTGCCATCCCATTGCAGGTCCATTTCTTCCTGGCCTGCCCTGGTCTGTAGCCACCTACCACGTGGTGTTGACCCTGACTCGTTCAGTATGGTTCTCCTAACACAGTCTCTATAACCTTATCCTGAATGTAGAGTGGATATTGGAAACAGTAGAAGAGATGGGCCTAGATCTCTGGACAGTGTCTGCAGTGACTGATGAAGCCCATTGTAGCACTAATCACTTGAGGTATTGCTTCAGGGCTGTTGTATTTTTGTGATCAGGTCTCATGAACAGGCGGAACCCAGATGGGAAGCAGTCTTTAAAAATGGTTAGCCCATTTTGTTCACGTTTCCTTTTTCTACAGAGTGTGTATTTTCCTGTCCTCAGACTAAAAGCGGCACAGTGTGGTGTATGATAGTGGGAGGTTATTTTGCATGAAACACTCGATTCATTTATTCAAGTAATTTATCTTTTCAGGTATTTTAAAAATGACCTGGGATAAATATTTATGAATTCTATGTAAGTACTTGGAGAGTATTTGGAGATGTGTTTTTCTTAAGAATAGAATTATGCTATGGTTTCCTTGACTGTGTTTGATGATATTAAGAGTTCTTGGAAATTTGTTCCAAAGCCTGAAAGTGGATGGAATGTTTGGGATTAGTTTCAGCTGTAATTATGTCTTTAGTGGTGGTAGTGTCTCACCTGTTTCATATTATAACATGAGACGTGCAACACACCATCAAAATGGTAAAGAAGCTTCCATGTAAAAGGAAGGGGAATTAACATAACCATTTAAAAATCTTAAATTATTTTACTGTGCATGTGTTAGTCGCTCAGTCGTGTCTGACTCTTTGCAATCCCCTGGATATAGCCCACCAGGCTTCTCTGTCCATCGGATTCTCCAGGCAAGGATACTAGAGTGGGTTGCCATTCCCTTCTCCAGGGGATCTTCCTGACCCAATGCAGGTCTCCTGCATTGCAAGCAGATTCTTTATCACTTTGCCACCTGGAAAGCCCTTATTTTACTAAGATTACATTAAATTAGATTAATTAGATTGCATTTATCTAAAGTTACTTAAAGTTGATGTTAGGATCTAGAAGGGAGGGGAGAGCAATAAATAGCACCTTTCTCTCCCACCCAAGTTTTGAATAGATTGGATAGAAATTAAAGGATTAGTAAATAGGGACTATAATATCACCTTTATTATTGATGAAGGCAAGGTAAAGGAAGCAGTTTAGTATTAGAGCCAAATCAGCTTGTTAAGTTCCAGAATTAGGCTGAATCCACAGTACTGCTGGGTTAGAGAAGGCATGGGTAGTAGACAAAGCTTCCAGCCAACGCAACTCCCATCCAGGTCACTCCTAAGAGGAAGAAAGACACAACTGTACCATTTATTTTCCCCACATCTGCCAGTCAGATCAGTTACTTCCCTTCCCAGGATAGAAGCATGTAAGTGACAAAGAATTGCCAGGGATGTTACAACTGGTGGGGCTACATTCGGGAAGCCAGACTTGAGCAGTGAGGAGTTTACGCTCCTCAAAAGCATTTGGCTCCTTCCTGTATGTGGTTTCCATGAAGAATGGGTTGGTACCAGGTAGGAAATGGTAGCATGGCTAGGCTAGGAGCAAATTTGTTTTGGGGAAGAGACCTTATAACAAGTGGCCTCTTGGAAATTACAGCAAATGTTTGTTTGCCAGAATCATGGGAATTGTGCGCCCTTAGGCAGCCCTCGCTGCTTTTCTGAAACATCTATGGTTTGGCATCTTTCCTGGGCATTAAGTGAAGGTCCACAACTTAGTTTGCTGCTGTCCTTTAGCATCTTAAAATATACCTGCTGTTCTGTCTTTTCTTTGAGTTTTCTTCACAGACTCCTTTTGTTTCCTCCCCAACCCCTAGTGTTTCCCATGATTGTAGCCAACTTTCTTTTCACTTGACACTCTTACCTTGGCTGTCAGCCATTTACACGGTTTTAGCTGTTTAGTATATTGATGATTTCCAAATCTTTCTCTCCACCCAGACCTGTATTCTGAGCTCCATGTTTATATGTGTGGCACTCTACTTAACAGTTCCACCTGGGCCGTCTGAAACTAACTTACTCTTCCTCCACGCTCTCCACTACCACCACTCAGAAACCATTGAGCGTTTCATTTTATATCCACAGTTCTTGTGAGTGGCACCTCCGCCTGTCTACTAGGTTAAGCCAGAAACATGGGTGTCACCTCAGCAGGCTCTTCCTCTCCTTTGTTGCTTATCTCTCAGGTCAGAGGTCAGCATCTAACCGGAGGCCTGTGAGCCAAGAATGGATTTTTACATTTCTGAGTTGTTTAAAACAAGCATGTATATGTGTTTGTTATAGAGGCCCTCTGTTGTCTGCACAGCCTGTGTTTTTCTATCTGACTGCTGTCCTAGGTCACCAAATCTTACCAGTTCTCCCTCCAAAACATCACTTTTGCTTTTTTCTCTCTATCCCCACTGGCTCATGCTCCTCCCCATCTCACTTGCCCTGTTTCTGTCTTGGCCCCCTCACTAAGTGTTGTCAGATTTCTTTATAAAACACAAAAACCTAATGATGTCCTTTCTTGTTTAAAATCCTGCAGTTTATTGTGCTCTTTTTTATTTTTTTCCTACAACCTCTTCAGCCCATAGGACTCTGCTCAGTGGTCACCTTTTCCATTAAGCCCAGCTGTCTCCTACAGTGATGCCCCTATTCCACCTGGTTTGTACTTCTGTTGCTGCACATTCTAGATTGTGTTCTGAGAGCCCGTTTACCGTTCAGTCACCCCTGTTCCACTGTGTACACTTGGAAGTCAGGTTTCATTTCCAGTTTGTTTCTATATCTTCTTTACCTAACTGTGTGTGGCATCTCAGAGGACTGTAATGAATTAATACATACAGGGAGTGCTTTAAGGAACTGTTAGTTCTTAGTTCATAACATACAGAAGAATATTGGTGAAGATTTAATCAATCAGTTTGAGTTGGTTGCTGTTGAGTCGCTCAGTCATGCCCAACTCTGCAGCTCCATGGACTGCAGCATGCCAGGCTTCCTGTCCTTTTCCATCTCCCAGAGTTTGATCAAACCATGTCCATTGAGTTGGTGATGCCATCCAAACATCTTGTCCTCTGTCATCCCCTTCTCTTCCTGCTTTCAATCTTTCCCAGCATCAGGGTCTTTTCCAATGAGTCAGCTCTTTACATCAGGTGGCCAAAATATTGGAGCTTCACCATCAGTCCTTGCAATGAATATTCAGGGTTGCTTTCTTTTAGAATTGATTGGTTTAATCTTGCAGTTCAAGGGACTCCCAAGAATCTTCTTCAATGACACAGTTCGAAAGCATCAGTTCTTTGATGCTCAGCCTTCTTTATGGTCCATCTCTCGTACTCGTACATGACTACTGGAAAAACCATAGCTTTGACTATACTGGATTACTGATCTTACAAATTTTATCCATTTTCTTCTCCAGGAGATCTTCCCAGACCCAGGGATCGAACCTATGTCTCCTGCATTGCAGGCAGATTCTTTACCACTTGAGCCATGGAGGAAGCACCTATCTGTCTTATACTTTGAATGAATTATTACTAGTATATAATTTGTTTTTAAACATCATTCATTGGTCATTTGGAAAATATTGAATCAGTATGTTAGGTACAGCTTTCAAATTATGACACATTTCATTATACATTAGCAAAAGTTGTATTTGTTAATCTCATATTCAGTCTTATAAGAAAAAATGCTAAGTATTGTAAAGCTGTCAAGCTCAAGTATTCCAAAATTTTGATTTTTGCTTTGAAATTACCGCCAGTTCACTGAAGTTTATGATTGTTATCAGTGCTGCTGGTACCAAACTCACTTGGTTAATTTTTAAGAGAATGTCTGCCAGATACTCAAGTCTGAAAACCATAGTTTGTCCATCAGTTCAAGTAGAAATGATGTTAAAGTAGGAATGGTGTATGGGTGTTAAGTGCTCTTAGGAGGTAGCCACTGCCATCTGTTGGGCATTACTTCTGGCCAAACTCTCTCTGTCATCCCTGTTCAGTGAGGTTACTGGGGGAACAAGGTCCACAAGCCTCATGCTGTCCCTTGCAAGGTGACTCACCACTGTGGCTCTGTGCTGGTTTGCCTCATCCTTGTCTTCAGGAACACTGGCACCATCTCAGTCCCTGTGCCCAAGAAGCTACTGATGATGGCTGGAATTGACCATCGCTGCATCTCCATCCTGCTGCCATCACTGCCATCCTGAGCAACTTTGCCAAGGCCACTTTTCATGCCATTTCCAAGACCTACAGTTATCTCACCCCTGATCTCTGGAAAGAGTCAGTGTTCACTGAGTCTTTGAGCCTCCATATCAGGAATTCACTGACCTTCTTGTAAAGACCCACCCCAGAGTTTCCGTGCAAAGGACCCAGGCTCCAGCTGTAGCCATCACATAGGTTTATATGAAAAAAATATAGTGAATGAAGCCAGTTTAGAAAAGAAAAAAGACAGCCAGTTCAGCTCAGAACTGTGTAAGTGCTTTTCCTTGAGACGACACAGAATATTAGAAAGATGTGGATTCAGGGATCAAGATGTAATAAAACCAGTAACTTCCACTGTATATGTATGGCCTAAATCACCACTCCCTTGATTTGTGCCATTTTATTCACCATTGCTTTTATGCTATGAGAGCAAATAATTTAAAAGTATGAATTTTGAGATCCATTGTTATGGATGAAGAGCAAAAGGTTAAAATATAAAATAGCCATTCACACAGTAAAAATGGTAAAAAAAATCTTTTAATATCATTATTAAAGTATTTTATACTTTTCGGACCTTTGTAAGTTCTTGCAGGACCCACAGAAATCAATGGATCACATTTTGGGGAACTACTGATTTACAGTAGTTTGTGGCTTGACTTGTTTTTTTCTCTTTTCTCAGATTTGTTGTATTTGCCTTTACTTTTACTGAGATAGATACTATAGATGTGCTGATCTGCGTAGAATACCATTCCTGGTCACAGCTCCACTTTGGACTGGCAGCCTCTGCACTAGAACAATGCTAGGACTGACCCTGGGCGCAAAAGAGAAGACTGGTTCACAGCCTCACCTTGGCCTTAAGAAGCACAAGCAGCAGGGAAGGGCCATAAACCTGCTAGCCTTGTTGGCTTGCTGTGTGTGCGTTCAGAAACTGGTCACATCACACGGACCTGAGTCCAGAGGGAGACTTTAACTGTGAGTCAAGTGCTTTCCTTCTGAAGGAGTCTTTCAGGCTCCAGGGCGGGAGAGGTTCTCAGGCTAAAATGGGCCCTCCGCAGCTCTCTCAGACCTACGCTCTAGTCCCAAAGCTTCTGAGTCATATCACAGCCTTTTCATTCTAATTATCTCCAGGAAAGGGTCTCCAGACTTCCTGGCTGTAATGAAATTTAGGAGTTAAGAGGTTTTTCCTTTTGAGTACTCATCGATGCTCCCTTGTGAAACTTAAGTCCATTTCCTTTAGTTTTGTTTTTAATAAAAATATCCAGTAAGAGTGCACCTCGTGCTACTGCTTTATATTCTGAAGACAATTTATTTGCTGTACCTTCACTCCAATCTATTTTAGCCGTTTTTGTTTTTTTTTCCTTCTAATTTTTAACCTGGTTCCTTTAATCCAGTAGTCCTGGACTGGGGTGATTTTTGCCCTGCAGTGGACGTTTGACAGTGTCTAGAGGCATTTTCGATTGTTACAACTTGGGGGGATGCTACTGGCATCTAGTGGATAGAAATCAGAGAGCTGGCCTTCATTTCAGCAAAATCACTCATTCTGTTGTTACAGTAAGATTTTCACTGAAATTATATTCGATTGATAGGACTAGCCAACAATGCATAGCCTCTATCAACTAAGAATCATCCAGTCCAATATGTCAGCAAGACCAGTCTTAGAAGACTGTACTTTAGTCCTTCCTTGTAATTTGTTAGCTTTTTATTGTTTTTTTTTTCTGAATTAACAATTTGATTTTACTTTGCATATTATCTAGAATTGTAGTTTTATTTAGAGAAAATATTTTGGTTATGTTCAGAATAATTAAAGCTTTTAGAGGTAGGTTACTCTTTTGAATATGAGTTATGTTTGTACCTCAGCTCATAATACATCATTTGTTTCTAAGCCTGAGTAAGTGCAACTGCCTGATGACTTTTTGAAAAATACAGGTTTATGGGCCCCAACCAAATCTTAGAAGAACTCTTCTAGAAATTCCTGTAAAATTCCAGATTTGGAAACCGCTGAAACAGATACGTATTCATAAACTAAGAAATGTTTAGAATAGCTGCTGCAAAGAGAAGATGGTCTTTGTGGCTCTCAGAGATAACATCCACCCTCCTTGGCAACCAGTTCTGTCAGTGAAACCAGTCAGGTAACCCTCCGATTGGCAAGGTGGAACTAACCGGAGCAGTGGTGTCCTTAAAATTTTGGCTCTTTCCAGTCATATGGTGTCCAGTTCATTTTATCTGCCACAAGTTTGGTTTGAGAAGGGGTTGGTAGGAAAAAGAGATGTGGGAAGGGATGGAGGAGAGTTGTGTAGTAGAATCAGAGAAATATGATCTACCTTTTGTCTCAGGAGGGGAATTAATCAGTGCTGATTTCTCCTCAGTAGCATTCATTTGCTACCCACATTCGCCACAGTGGTTAATGTCTTTAAAAGCTACTTCTGGTATAAATTAATCTGACCAAGGCAGCAGGGCCTCTGGGAAGCACAGAGGACTGTCCACTCCATTCCCAGCAGATACTCTGGTCTCAGTCCTTCTCTTCCTCCCTACTTCCTTTTCTCCCTTTTCCTCCTCTGCCTCCCCCTCCTCCTGACCAGGGATCAGCCCTGACCCCCTGCACTGGAAGCACGTAGTCTTAACCACTGGACACGAACCAGTCCTTTACTTTTTTTGCTAAAAGAGAAGTTAGTGAAGGTGAGCTTGTTTGTTGTGGTGGTTCCAAGAGCTCTGGAGGTCAGACATTTGTTGAGGAAGGAAGGAAAAGTTGATCACTTTTATTTTACTTTTTCCCCTTTGTCTTCATTTTTGAGCCTCACATGTTACCTTTAATAGTGATAGAGGCAGAGCTTAGTGTGGAAGCCAGCCAGCCTGCATCCGAACCCCTGGGTTGGGCAGTAGTGCCCCCTTGTCTCAGACTGCACTGGGGGACCTGGGCAGGCCTCCCACAGTAAGACACATGGTCAATGGGGCAGGCTTGATCCTACAAAACAGACAAGAGAGAGGGTTATTTTTGAAATAAAGTGAATTTTGTTTGGAAGGATAAGGGCTTCCTTTCCTGATGAGTTAGTTGTTAAGGAAGCAAACTAGAATTTTGGAAATGAAAAAAATTATGAAATATTGGGGAATATTAATTTATATTGGAAACATAAAATATTGGTTATATTTTAGTGTTCTGGATTTCTTTCATTACTTTTTACTTTTTTAAATGGAGATTTTCAAATACATTTCAGAGTAGAGAGACTAGTATAGGGAATCCATGTATACTGATTACCCCAATATCAACAGTTACTAACACATGGCCAGTCTAATTTCATCTATACCATTACCCACTTTCTCTTACCCTCTTCAATTATTTTAAAGCATATCAAGTATCAGTATGCATTTTAATCTAGAAATATGTAAGATAGTCTGTGGTCACATTTCCTCTGATTATGTAATTTTTTTTTCATTTGGTTTGTTGTCTGATCTCTTTTTTTTAAAGATGCTGATGATCTGATGATTGATTGAAATCCTGGGAATGTGTAGAGAGCCTGTAATACTCTGTTTTGGTGGGAGAGGGGACATTTACTTACATTAGATCAGTGATTTCCGAAGATGGTATTACAAACCTAGGTCTTGGTATAAATTCGAAAAACAACATTGATTGAAGGAAGTATTGACCGTGTACGGGAAGTCTTAACTGAAATTCCATGTTGACATAACCACGGTCTGAAATGGGGTTCATCACTGTCAGGAAGCCCAGCTTTTAAGTTTGCTCTCTCAGGTTCTAAGAAGAGTACTTCACACCTTTCCCTCAAACCTTACAGACTTCTGTTCTCTCAGCTGATGGCTTTGTTTGGTGCTTGCCTGAGAAAATAAGAATCTGTCTAGAGGGACACCCTCAGTTGCCCTCCTCCTCATCCAGAGGTTTTTGTTTTGGCAGCTGGGCCACTCTCCTCTCATTTCCCTCCAGTTTGGTATAATGGAACAAGCTCTGGTGCACCCCATCTGTAGAAAGAAATTGTCCCTTGTTAAATTCACCTCTCTTGATTTCTAGTGGCCCAGTTTTTTCTCCCCTCCACAGTCAAACCTTTCAAAAGAGTTGTCTATTCTTTCTTCTACCTTTTTTCTCTTCCATTCAGTCTTTGAACCACTCGGTACTGGCTCCGTTCCTCACTACTTCACTGAAACCATTCTTGCTAAGAGCCCCCAGGTCTTCTGTGATGGAATCCAGTTGTTTTCTTTCTGTCTCATTAGACAAGTCCTTCTCCTTCTCCTTTACTGCTTCCGTGCTCTGTGTGACCTCTAAGTGCTGGAATGCCTCCAGGCTCAGTTTTGTGCCTCACTTCTCTTTATTTGTACTCCTTTCCCTTGGTCATTTCACTTACTCTCATGGCTTTAAATATCATCTTTATGCTGATGACTCCTGAGCATGTAGCTGCAGCCCAGACCTGTCCTCTGAGTTCCACCTGGAGATCAGAAACCTATGACTCAAGCTTCATTGGTACAAAACAAAGTTCTGGCTTTTCCCCCTCAACCCTTTTTCATTTCAGTTAGTAGATCCTGATACACCCAATTGCACAAGTCAGAAACTTGGAAATCATCTTATATCTTCCCTGTCTCTGTCCAGCCCATCAGCACGTCTTAACAATTCTACCTTACACATATCTTAAGTATCTTCACTTCTCTTTGTCTATATTTCACCACTAAATTACTATCATTTCTCAATTGGAAAACTGCTTGAGTGTCCTGATTGGTCCTTCTGCTTCATTTTTGTCTTCTATACACTCTTCTGCTCACAGGAGGTACAGTGCTTTATGAAAAACACAACCATATCATGTAACTCCTTGCTTAGTTCTTAATGATGGCATTTCATATAGGATAAATTATTGACTCCTTAGCATAGCCTTCAGGGTCCTGCCTGCTTCTCCAGCTTTGTCTACTGCTTTCCCCTCCCTCACTGTGCAAGGCAAAGTTGCCCTTTCACACTGGGATCTCTCATGCCCCAGGGCCTTGACACTCACTGTTCCTTCTCCATACACTGATCTGTCCTGACTCTTCTCCTTACTGTTCTTCAGGCTGCAGCTTAAATGTCACCTTGTCTTACAGCCCTTTTCTGATCACCCTTCCCAAAGTGGCTACTTGCCCATCTCAGTCTCTTCTTGTCACATTACCTGTTTTTTTCCAGCAAATATTTATTGAGTGCCTACTCTGTGCCTGACACTGTTCTAGGCACGGGGTAGATAGCAGTGAGCAAGGTAGATACACTCAGGAAGCTTCCAGATAGTGGGCAAACAGATGAACCACAAATACATCATATTCTGATGGTGATCTGTGCTGTGTAGACAAATGGAGCAGGTGGAGTGAAGTGAGGGATGGTGTTCTCGACAGTGGTTAGAAGAGGAGACATTTTGACAGGGATTCCAGTGAAGTGAGAGAACAGCATCTCAGGTATGTGCTGCTTTTCTAGAACTGTATCTAGAAATATAAGCGTTAAGAAGTCAGAGGTTTCACCTCTTCACCGAAGTTCTTGAAAGCTAGCACAGTGCCTGACCTTTGGTAAATACTCATCATGGGTGGATGACCTTTAGAATTCCACATAATTGTGGCATTCTGGGGACCACATGGCATTGAGGATGTGGCCCACCTACTTAGTCTCTTGGGCTCCAGTCTTTTCATGTGTTGAGTGAAGGAATCCAGCTCAGGAAGTGAGCTCTGAAGACTGCCAGCCTCACTCTGGATGCTGTGGATGTGCTGTGTGCCTGGTTTCACCAAAATGGTGAAAAGATTGCACGAGAGTTCAGTATTCACATAAAAACAAGATTTGCACTTAAAGTTATGTCAGCTGTAGCCCTGAGCAGAATGGCCTGGAGGAGGCAGGAGGGTGGGTTGTTTTGGAGCATGTGGAGGGGCTGGGCAGGTCCAGGCAGGAGCTGAAGGTAGCCTGGACTCAAGAGGTGGCCACAGAGATAAGGGAGAGTGCTGAAGAAATGGTGGGACTTTCCCAAACTTGCACAGAATTGAGGTGAGAACCCAGACTTCATAATCCAGCACTTTCACTCTACCACTTCTCTTGATGAAAGTGAAGTGAAAATGTTGGCGGCTCAGTCGTGTCCAACTCTTTGGAACTCCTTGGACTGTAGCCCACCAGGCTCCTCTGTCCATAGATTTCTCCAGGCAAAAACACTGGAGTGGGTAGCCATGCCTTTCTTCAGGAGATCTTCCTGGCCCTGCGATCGAACCCTGGTCTCCTGCATTGCAGACAGATTCTTTAGTCTGAGACATCAGGGAAGGGAAGCCTACTTCTCTTGATACTTAAAATGTCTTTGGGAGTTCCCTCGTGGTCCAGTGGGTAGGACTCCGCCCTTGCACTGCCAAGGGCCCCAGGGTCAATCTTGGTTGAGGGACTAAGATCCCACAAGCCATACTGCTTGCCCCCCCCGCCCCCAAAAAGTCTTGAAGTCAGCCTCGTGGAAAAGTTGAAATCTATGGATATGTGTGATGCTAGTGAGTTTAGTTAGAACAAAGACTGCTTTCCAAAAAACGTTATAAACGTCCATATCAAAATATGCCCATGTGAAAATGTGCTTTTGCTTGTAGTCTGTGCATCTTTGGACACATTCTCAGGAACGAACTTGACTGGAAAACAGGAGAGGGAATGGTGTTTTCACTGTATGTATATCTTTTGTATCTCTGGATTTTGAACCACAGGTCAAGGTATGATGAAAGTTAGTAGTACATGTCGGGTAAAACTGAAGCTGGTCTGCTCTTAGGTTTCTCTGTTTTCCAGATGCAGCCACATTGCTTTCAAACGAGTGCACCTTAGGAAGGTGTCTGTCTTCACACCAGTTGGAACTATGTCAAGCCAGTTGACTTCTAGATAAAATTGGAGCTTGACACGGTGTCGAAGCTCCGTGTCTCTTCTCATACCCTTTTCTGTCCTCAACAGGATAGTTTAATATACATGTTCCCTTGTCCTTTTAGATTCTGGGGATGTTCTGTTACTGTCACCTCGTCTTTAGGCCACCCTCTTGTTTCACCCTTCACTTGCTCTATGAACTTTATTAAAATATTTACATGATGACTAGTTAATTAAAATTACTTTTTACACACTTTACTCTTATGACTTGGTGGGTACCTCTGTCCCCTCTTCCCTCTCCCACCAAGACCATCAGAACCTTGGCTGGGGATTCCCTGGGATTTGGGGCTGCAGCAGGGAAGGGGTGCCTGACCTAGGGGAGTGTGGACCTCCTCAGAGCTCACACTTGACTCTGCTCCCCAGATTCCAGTGCGCGCAGTACCAGCTCTCCCCTCTTCATCCTTGATGTGAAGACAAAAGTGATTCAGGCTGTCCACCAATTCTTGGTCTCTCCAACAGGCCCTTTGTTCCTTATGTCCCCATGTTTATCTTCCTCTGCATCTTGGCACCTTTCTTCTGTTCAAAAATTTTCCATAAATTTTCTCCCTCTTTTTCTTTTCTTCACTTAAAAAAAAATTTGCTTTCAGTTCAAAAAAGATAATGATAATTAAAGTTACCTTATGACCACCACTTCTTTCGGATGTCTGTTCTATTAGAGGTTATGGATGTATCTTTGATGAGAAAGGAATATTTTTCATGGGACAGTCTGTTAGATTCTGTCCAAAACAAGACTACCATATTATTATTTTAGGTAGTAGAGGTGCTTAGAAGTGATTGTGTCACGTAGGAAGTTGCCGGTACTGTTGCACTAGTTCAGTCCTAGTCTGTGTGTACAGATTTTCTTCCTCTCCTTAGTGTCCCCTATGCTTGGAGGTCTTATGTGGAAGCAGCAACCCTAAAAATACTTCTTAAGCGTTTCCACTTCATTTTTGAAAGCCTGCCACCCGTGCTTCTCTCTTCTGCTCTTCGTACAGATTCTTTTCAATTTTCTGTTTCCTTAATCAGATATTGCAAGTGTTCTGCCTACATTTCTCTTTTGAGGTCCATCAGAGAGTAGAAAAACAAGTTGTACTATACTTTAAACTCAGCCCTAGTTGTGTTTGAAAACAAGGTATAGGAAAGAAAGTTGGAAGAAAAACTGTCTCTTGGGACCATTGACTTTTATAAAAATGTAATCTATGGCCGTAGAATTTATTTTGGTATTTATTTATTTAATTTATTCATTATAATGAATAATTATTCCTTATTCATAATGAATGAATTTATTATTCATTCATCTAGAATACTGATGAATGAAAGCAAAGCTAGGCATAAATGTTCAGTTACCCAGACCCTCCCCCTGCAAAAAGAGAAAACGAACCTTGAAATAATACAGTGGTAGATATTCCCAGGTGATGCAGTGGTAGAGAACCCACCTGCCGGTGCAAGAGATGCGGGTTTGGAGAATGAAGTGACAAGCCCCTCCAGTATTCTTGCCTGGAAAATCTCATGGACAGAGGACCTGGGTGGGTGGCAATCCATAGGGTAGCAGAGTCAGACATCACGGAGCATGCACACACAAAATAGCTTTAGAAATTTTGTTAGTGTCGGTGCCTCTGCTGTACTGTACTTACACAAGATTCAGAGTTCCAAATGGATGTACAGTAGTTATTTCCTTACTAGTCACGTCGCTGAGGATCAGGAGGAGCTTTTTTAAGTAATGCTGCCTGAATGAGGTACCTTTCTATTCCCTGAGTTGTGGAGAACAGGCGCCTGTAACAAGACCATCCAGACTAGGATTCCATCCTTTAACCCAGCTGCTGGGTTCTATGTGTATGGCCCCTGCTGTCCATCTGGATTTTGTGTCTGTTTCTATAGAACATTGTAAGTGTGGAGGGTGGAGTGGGGACTGGTGACGTGAAGTAACCTATCAGGGAGAATCTCTTAATGTTCAGAATTTGTATTATTTATGTTAAAGGTTGAGGACTTCTGAAGTCCTTTGACTGAGTGAAGCGGCTGCTACATGTCTTTTAATTTAAAATTGTGATAGTCCAGGTGGTTGACTTAAAATGGCTGAACTTCTTAGCAAGTAATTGCCATAACATAAAATAAAGCTGGGGTGGGGGCGGGGTTAACAGACTTCCATTTTCTCTAGGATGATGAGAAACATTGTTTCTGAAGATGTGATAATTTGAGCTGAGACCTGAAATGATGAGAGGAAGTCCATTTATGAGAAAGTCTAGGGAAGGTGTGTTCTGGGCACAGGAAATGGTTGGGCTGGTTGTTGGGGGAGGGTCCTGCAGAATTGATATATTGGAGGAAGTGCAAAGGGTGTGAGGTCGGTGAGTTAGAAGAGTGGTGATGGGATTTGTAGATACAGGTGAACAGAGGTTCTTCTGGGCCAGAGGAGGATTCTTCATGTTACCTAAATTTTAAACAATTGAGTGATTTAACACCATCAGGACAACTGACTGATGTAACACTGAAATATGTTCTGCTGCTGCTGCTGCTAAGTCGCTTCAGTCGTGTCCGACTCTTTGCGACCCCGTAGACGGCAGCCCATCAGGCTCCACCGTCCCTGGGATTCTCCAGGCAAGAACACTGGAGTGGGCCGCCATTTCCTTCTCCAATGCAGGAAAGTGAAAAGTGAAAGTGAAGTCGCTCAGTCGTGGGCGACTCTTAGCGACCCCGTGGACTGCAACCTACCAGGCTCCTCCGCTAACCAGGAGTAATTATTTTCTGCGATTCTCATGCTGCTTTCTTTCTTTTTCCTACTTGGAACTGGTGAAAGTAAGGTGCTGGAGGAGATAGAGTAATGTGCGGGGGCTTTCCTGGTAGCTCAGACGGTTAAGCGTCTGCCTACAATGCAGAAGACCTGGGTTCGATCCCTGGGTCAGAAAGATCCCCTGGAGAAGGAAATGGCAACCCACTCCAGTATTCTTGCCTGGAAAATCCCATGGACCGAGGAGCCTGGTAGGCTACAGTCCATGGGGTCGCAAAGAGTCGGACACGACTAAGTGACTTCACTTTCACTTTCCTTCTCTTAAAGGAAGGAAGGAAAGGTGGCGTTTGTCGCCCCCACTGGAGAAACGACTGAGGTTCACAGCTGTGGGCCAAGGAGTGACTCACTGGGTTAATTGTCACAGTACCTGTTACTGGAGAATCATTACTGCGATCATTTCCAGTGAAAGCTCCCCCCCCCTTTAATAGGAATTTAGGCTTTAATATAAAAGTATAGATTGATCACATTTTAATGTTATAAAATTTTAGTCTGTTTATGGACCAGAGCCCACATAGGAAATTCCTTTTCAAATAGTAGGAACTTAATTATTTGTCTCATTTCTCCACAAAGGCGTGGCCAGATGCTGCTGGCTGAACTTAATGCCTAATTGTTGAACCTGAAGCTATTCTAAGATTTTATTATATTGATCTTTTTGTTTTTCCATCTGGTGTGTGTTATTTTAAATCTTTTACTTTTTTTCTCTTTAGCAGGTAACTGAATTTCAGTCTGAGCTAAAACTTGAGTTTTATGCTTTTCCTACAATCTTTCTCAACCTTTCTACTCTTGCTGAAATTAAAACTCATACACTAATTAGAACTTATGTATAGCTTTAGACTTAATGTCCTGGTATTGAATATTAAGACCAGAGCTGAATTTAGTCTTCTAGAAATGTAGAACACGTTGACTTTATGGTAAACCCAAAGCAGCAGCTATCATTAAAGATAAGTTAGGGAGGCTACAGTCCATGGGGCAGCAAGTCAGACAGGATAGAGTGACTAAACCACCACTCTTACAAATGACTCCACCCATTTTGCATATGAAAAAGAACCTATCAGAGATCAGTGAATCACCTAAGGCCACAAATGGAGATGTTGTGTAGGCAGTATCAGGAAAATCAGTAGTTCCTGTTAAGAACACACCCCTTTGTTTCAACTCTTGAGCTGCTGGATTCCAACCAACCCTTCCTAAGTGGTGCTAGTGGCAAAGAATCCACTTACCAATGCAGGAGATGCAAGAGACTCAGGTTCCATCCCTGAGTCAGGAAGATCTCCTGGAATAGGAAATAACAACCCATTCCAGTATTCTTGCCTGGATAATTCCACGGGCAGAGGAGCCTGGCGCGCTCTGATCCTCCATGGAGACGCAGAGAGTCAGACGTGATTGAGCACGTTTATCTATTTAACCAACCCTTCTCTACTGCCTTAATAATTAGAGCACAGAACCAAATAGATTGAAATTCATATTTACTCAATGAAAAGGTTTTATAGTAAGTGTGAAGTCATCAGATTATTAATCCAAGAACTCAACATTGACTCTCAAACCAGAAAAGTACATTAGAAATACTAAAATTAATGTATTTTAAAAGTTTAGCCCAGCTCAAATGTAACATACGTTAATAGGTATTTTCCTTGTAGCTCAGTCGGTAAAGAATCTGCCTGCAATGCAGGAGACACAGGTTCGATTCCTAGGTTGCGATGATCCCCTGGAGAAGGAAATGGCTACCCACTCCAGTATTCTTGCCTGGAGAAGTCTATGGACAGAGTAGCCTGGCGGGTTATAGTCTATGGGGTCGCAAAAGGACACAGCTGCTAAACCACCACCACCATTGTTTGATATATGATTAAATGTTTTGTTTATCTTGGTCTTATATCAATTTAGATACAATTTGCTGTTTTTATTTTGCCTGGCTGGTTTTTAGATAATATTCAGTTTGGTTCGTGTCCTGCTATTTGTGACCCCATGGACTGCTGCATGCCAGGCCTCCCTGTCCATCACCAACTCCAGAGTTTACCCAAACTCATGTCCATTGAGTTGGTGATGCCATCCAACCATCACATCCTCTGTTGTCCCCTTCTCCTCCTGCCTTCAATCTTTCCCAGCATCAGGGTCTTTTCCAATGAGTCAGTTCTTTGCATCAGGTGGCCAGAGTATTGGAGTTTCAGCTTCAGCATCAGTCCTTCCAGTGAATATTCAGAACTGACTTCCTTTAGGATGGACTGGTTGGATCTTGCAGTCCAAGGGACTCTCAAGAGTCTTCTCCAACACCACAGTTCAAAAGCATCAATTCTTCTGCGCTCAGCTTTCTTTATAGTCCAACTCTCACATCCATACATGACTACTGGAAAAACCATAGCCTTGACTAGATGGATCTTTGTTGACAAAGTAATGTCTCTGCTTTTTAATATGCTGTCTAGGTTGGTCATAAGTTTCCTTCCAAGGAGTAAGCGTCTTTTAATTTCATGGCTGCAGTCACCATCTGCAGTGAGTTTGGAGCCCAAAAAATAAAGTCTGACAGTTTCCACTGTTTCCCCATCTATTTCCCATGAAGTGACGGGACCGGATGCCATGATCTTCGTTTTCTGAATGTTGAGCTTTAAGCCAACTTTTTCACTCTCCTCTTTCACTTTCATCAAGAGGCTCTTTAGTTTTTCTTCACTTTCTGCCATAAGGGTGGTGTCATCTGCATATCTGAAGTTATTGATATTTCTCCCAGCAATCTTGATTCCAACCTGTGCTTCCTCCAGCCCAGCGTTTCTCATGATGTACTCTGCATATAAGTTGAATGAGCAGGGCAACAATATACAGCCTTGACGTACTCCTTTAAGGGCTTGTCTTTCAGAATTGGTGACCCACCTTTCCACCTTTTTTTTTCTTCTTTGTGGCTTTCAGGATCTTAGTTCCCTGACCAGGGAAAGTGCTAAGTCCTAACCAGTGGACTTCCAGGGAATTCTCCCAGCTTTCAGCTTTTAGCCGTCATGTAATTGGTCTGGTTTTCTTTTGTAATTCTTCTGACATTTTTCTCTTATTGAGAGGGAGGAGCTCTACGTTGAATAACTTGATATGTTAAAAAAATTATTTTCATAGTACCATTAAGTTAAATTGGCTGCATCAGTTATCACAGAGCTTAGATTCAGGGTCTAAAAGGAATAACACTTTGGCAGCTGTTGGCTCTAATGAGAGTAAAACCGTGCTAGCACTGGAAATGCAGGTTAACAAGCTCGTAGTACACACAGCTGGTAAGTACCTATCCCTTTATGTTTCAGTGAACATATTTAGGGCTGCAGAGTAAATTGGTCAGGTTTTATTATCAGAAAACATCAAGTACACCACAGTTATGCTTAATGTGGCCATCGAGGAGAATGCTGCATCCATGTTGCTCGTGTATGGTTTTTTCCTTTCTTTGTGACCACTGAATGTATTAACCAAAAGTCTGTGTATTGATTTATGTTGTAATATTTATTTATTCACAGAAGAAAAATCACCAGATGAAGTAAAGTAAAAATGATAAAGGAATGAAATAAGTGGCTGCTGGCACCTGGCCTCCTGGAAATGTACTGAAGGGCTCCTCGTTCTCCCCTTTTACTCTCAGCCTTCCCTCTTCTGCCCTCAGGGTGGAATTTCTTTGTGCCTTTGTGATCTCAGAACTCCAGTCATTTTCTCCAACATGGTTTCTTTCCTGCTGTCTTTTAGTTACTTACAGTGTCAGTAAAGCTGAATAATTCTACTGCATATCGCCAGTAGTTGCTACCATCTTACACAGAGTGCTCCAGCCTGACAGCTCTTTGGCTTTAAGACTTTTGATTTGTGTAACAAGAATTTAATCTCACTTATCAGGCCTTTATATAATGGCAACCCACTCCAGTATTCTTCCAAGGACAGAGGAGCCTTGCAGGCTACAATTAATGTGGTCGCAAGAGTTGGACACGACTTAGAGACTAAAGAGAGAGATATAAAATAAAACCTTGGGCAGGAATAGAGTTTGTTTTCAAATATAAACTAAGGATCATAAGTAGAAATGAAAAAGCGAGAAATTAGGAGAGGGTCTTAAAGACAAAGTTTTGACTATATGAGTTAGATTGTGTCTGTTTTGCATGGTGATAAAACAGGTTAACAAAAGCCATATATATTGACAGTTGACGGTGATCATTATTATGCCCGGCCGGTCCAAGGCTATTGTATCTTAGAGCTTTGACATGTGTCCAAGACCAGGAGACTTTTCAGAGTGTTGACTTGATTCAAGTGATCCTAAAAAACACGGTTTCCAGTTGGCACTAAAATAGACTGAAGATTCAGTAACCCAAGGTATTTAGATAAATCTGATTTGCATGTTTTAAAAATAGCTATCGCTTGTCTCAGTTTTATTTCTTTGAAACTTGGTTATTTTTACTTTTTATGATAGAAGAGGTAGTATTCGCTTTAAATATAGTTAGATATTTATACTTGACTTGTAAAAATTTCTACTACATTCTTCTGAAAGTTATCTAAGCTGGTGTTTTTTGTTTATAGTTAGTTTAAAACGGAGATGTTTTCCAATCTTTGTGAATCTTTCTATTAATTTGTATTTTAGGCAAAGTAGCATATATACACGGAGAGACACTCTTTATATGGAGGAGCGCCTCCAGACGAAGTCTTTTGCACTTTGTTTTTCACTTAGTTTATCTTACAGCGCTTTCCATGTCAACATTTATCCATTTACTTCATTTTTTTAAAAGGCCTGCTTGGTGCTTATTGGAATAGGAAATCCACCATTTATTTGACAACATAACTTCTTGTGTCACCGTAAAAATTATTTTAATTCAAGCAAAGGTGGTTGAAGATCTGGCATCTAATTAAATAAAAAAATTATTGCTGTATAGTGGATTTACAGTATTGTTAGTTTCAGGTGTACAGCAGAGTGAATCAGTTATACATATATCTATTCTTTTTTTTTTTAAGATTGTTTTCTCATATGGACCGTTACAGAGTATTGAGTAGAGTCCCCTAGGTTGTATAGCAGACTCTTATGTTATCTATTTTATATATGGTAGTGGGCATTTTTAGTCCCAGTCTCCCAGTTTATCTTTCTCCCCGCCTGCCAGCCCCCACCCTGCTCCGCCCCAATCCCCTGGTAACCCACAAGTTTGTTTTCTATGTGCCTGACTCTACTTCTGTTTTGTAAATAAATTTACTTGTACCTGGCATTTATATTGAAATGCTCAGATTGTTTGTCAGCATTATGGAATTTCATGTAAATGGTTTTTTAATTTATACATTGTACTCAGAGTTTACAGACAACAGCTCACTGTTCTTATTACACTAGAGAGGGAAAAGGGTAAAAGTGAGAATGTTATTTTCTTATTAGAACTGTGGTAGGTAGTGCTGTGGTCTTCTGTTCCTGGAGGAGTGTGATTAATAAATGAGCATCTGTTTGAGTCAGAGGGTGTCACTGGGATGCCTGATGTCTGATAGACTGCGGGCCTCTGAGCGGAGGGGTGTCAGGAGAAATTGTCCCTGGAGTCAGGGAGGGGGTCTCACGGACCTCTTCCTGCGCTATCCTGGACTTCGTCACCAAGTGTGTGTGTGTGATAAATGTTTAACTGAAACAGTAGAGTGCTTTAATAATATTTTGAGCTTCTCTTTTATAGTTATCTTTTCAATCTTCTTTGTGAATAAAAAGTATATGTTACATTAAAGCGAGTACTCACATTTAAGGGAGAAGGTTGCAAATGAACATAAGGTTTCTTGAAGATTTTCCTCCTTGGCTTAGTTGTTTTCAGCCCTTCAGAGTTTTCTTTATCACATTTGACAAGCAGCCTTTTTCCTTCCCAGTGGCATAAAGTGAGCAGTCTTGCAGAACATGGTCACACATAATTCCGTCAGGTTGGGTCCAAAGCAGCCATGTGACTGACTGATGTCAGATTCAGAAATAACTCAAGTAATTTCTAAATATGAGTTTGGGTTATTTTCCTTTCTTTAATGCCACCAAGTCATCCACACCTACCTGTTTCTGCATTAATGAGCACAGGATTTTTTCTTTAAAGAAAGGACAGACGGGGAATCCTGGTGATTTACAAAAACTGCGTAATCCAGTTAACTAAGGCAGTGATAATGGTAATGTCTGAGGAACATTGGATATAACCTGCCTGCAGCATTAGTTGTACTCTTCCGGAACAGAATTTTGTTCACTGTCTTAATCCTGGCCTTAAAGTCCTCGCAAACTATTGACACTAGTTCTTTGGTCAACCTGCCTCCTGTCCCTCACACATATTCCTTTCTTCTCCACCCCCATTCACACCCCATGTGCCTTCTCCTTAGAGACTTTTGGAACATAATATTTTTCCTGGCTTTTCATCTGCTTCTTATTGCTCTAAAATGTATCCTTGTCCAATTGTAGATTCTTCCTGAACACCATTTTTCTACCTCTCTGGTCATCCGTAAGTAGGTAATTTTACAAGGCATCCTGCTTTCCTTCTCTCCTTTGTCTACTGAGAAAAAAGTACCTCATCACTTTTTTATCCTTTCCTTCAGTTGGAACTTGGATGATGATGATAATGATCCTTTACTAACAACTTCCAAAGGTTTTCAGATTCATTTATTACTTTCCTTTGCCCACACAGGCACACACAAAAATTACCACGAGGAAGGTAAGTTGGTTAGTCACATCCCTGTTTTGCAGATGAGGACACTTAACAGAGGGCTGGAACTGACTGGCTTAAAGTGATACAGCTATCAGTAGTTAAGAAGAGAACCAGATCACCGGCCAGATCATTTTATTCCTGAACCTGTGCATTTTACACTGTACTATACTGTCTACTTTGTATACTTAAGAAGTTTTTTTCTACATAAAGATAGTGCCTTTCTGCTAGAGGAATTCTTAATGAACATATTTTTTTTGCTGGATATGTGCGTGGATGCTAAGTCCTGCAATCATGTCTGACCCTTTGTGGCTCTATAGACTGTAGCCAGCCAGGCTCCTCTGTCCATGGGATTCTCCAGGTAAAAATACTGGAGTGGGTTGCCATGCCCTCTTACAGAGGAACTTCCCAACCCAGGGATCAAACCCGAAACTCTTACATCTCCTGCACTGCAGGTGGATTCTTTACCTCTGGTGCCACCTGGGAAGCCCAATATATAACGTTCTAAAATACTTCTTAAAACTGTTCACAGTTTATGGACAGGTTTCTATTTTTCTTTTGGGTAGATTCCTAGAAGAAGTATTGGATTGAAACATATAAATGTTTTACAGACTTGTGAACACTGCACAATTGTTTCCCCTGAAAGGATGTTCTGATTTCCTTATTTCTTCATATTAGCCAGATAGCCTTAGAATACGACAGAAAGCTTGACAGAGTGTAATTATAGCCTCTGCCTAGGGAGACCGGAGTCACTGGTTGTTATTTATTAGTTTAACTGTTATCATCAACACCATTTCTATAAAAATGACCTGTTTTCTGTGATGGCAATAGGAGACTTTGAGATTATGATCTTTTGTATTGTTTTGCTCTTTTCCTGATCATGTAATTTATGACAGCAGTTCTGTAAGGACATCCGTATTTACATTCACATTCAACTGCTTCCATTTCCTGCAGCTCAACTGAACAGGGAAAAATAAAATTGCGATATTGGGAACCTTCGTTTTTGATTAGTAAGCTACCTCAAATGGCTGGGAGATGGTGTCAGTTTATAGAACCAGTAAGAGCTATTTTCATGATGGTTAGCAATTAGCATTTACTCACTCAGGGTAGGAGACAAATAAATTCAAGAATTGTATATGTTTGAATGAAATACGTCTCTGCCCCTCAGTTATGTACTTATGACCAGGCCAGTTCATTTGACCAGGACCGTTAATCTTTTGATGTTTCAAATGATTTCCAAAACCACCCTTTAGTCCCTTTTAGCTGGTATCTGATGAGGTGAAGTTGCCCGGTTGTGTCCAACTCTTTGCGACCCCATGGACTGTAGCCTACCGTGCTCTTCTGTCCATGGGATTTTCCAGGCAAGAGTACTGCAGTGGGTTGCCATTTCCTTCTCCAGAGGATCTTCCCGACCCAGGGATTGAACCTGGGTCTCCTGGGTTGTAGGCAGACGCTTTACCATCTGAGCCACAAGGGAAGCAAGAGTATCTGATGACAAAATATTTTTTTAGAATTTACTATTTTAGTTATTAGAATATGTTGATTGCTCTTTCCCTCAGAAAAGCTCTTGTAGTGTGAATGAGTATGGGTGTAAGTAGCACTTTACGGATGAGAAAAACGAATCTCCCTCATGCCGGTCCCAAGCTGGATGTGCTTCCTGTGTGGGGGAGCGGTCTGATAGCTGGTGGGGGAAGGTTCGCTCCCTGGAATCTCAGGTGGAACAGGCCTGACAGACAAATGGGGAGGTGGGCCCGGCGGGCCTGGCCTGCCCGTAGCTGCCTGCAGGCTCCCTTCTCTCCACCGTGGGGTGGTTGTTCAGGAGAATATTCACTTACCTATACAGATTAACCATGATAAGTAGTTTTTTAAATTTAAAAATATTTCTATAAAATCCAGACATTCCTATCTGTCTTTTTTAAACCTCTCAGAAAAGTATTTTTCCAGAGATGAGTGATTATTTGGGAAAAAGGCTGATCATTGCTTCTAGTGTTAAAGTTTGAAACGTGTTTGGAGTTCTCAGTTCATTGATTTGCATAGCTGTTTCCGCCTCCTGGAGGAGTCCGACCAGAAGGCTCTTCTCAAGCTGTGTGGTTAACTCCTCCCTCCAGTTTTACTCAGCTCTCACATTCTCGGATGAGTTCTGCCTGATTGCCCTGTTTAATGCCTGCTGAGCCCCCAGACCCTGCTTTCCTTCTTCTAAATTTTTCTTTTTCCAAAGCATTCTCTACCTTCTAACATTTCTGTATAATTCGTCCACCCACTCTGTTTATAGTAGTTTTCTGTCCCTCAGATCAAAGCTCCACAAGGGAATGGCTATCTGCTCCGGCACAGCCCTAGGGGCCTAGGCCGTGCCTGACTCCTCTCAGGCCATCAGCAGTGGCTGAAGGAGAGATGAGTAACACACACTTACATATGTGCATGTCTCTCTGTGTTTATGTGGACAGTACAAAGTGTGGGAAACAGGCTGACCAGAGCAAGCCTTTTAAAGTATCTTTGCTTTTTATGTTTTGTGTATTTTAAGATTTTTAAACACTGGCTTTTTACATCTTGACTAGTTCAGTGGACACTTCTCTTGCTTCTGCGAACAGTTTTTAGTAAGTGGCAGAGCCGGAATTGAACCCAAGCATCTGGCTCCAGATGTGGGGCACTAACCAGCCTACCTCACAGTAGGATGTTTTTGGTGGCCTTTGTAATGTCTCTAGGTGTTCTTACTACACTCTGCTTCGTAATTAGCCTGTTGCTTTTATCCTAGCACTTAACTCTTGCCCTGCTTGTGCCACGCCTCTAAAGAGCCCAAATCTGTTTGCGTATGCTTTTGGTGCCAGGCACAGTCTTCACCCCTGTGTTTTCTGCTCAGTACTCTCCTGGTTGCCACAGTTATTGCTTCTCTTATATAATTGAACATAATGATCCTGTGATCAGAGAACAAAAGTTCTCTCACTCCTGTTATGAGCCACTCAGCTGGCTGGATCACAGAGGAATGCTCGGAGTTCTGGAAATCCTCCTTGTCAGCCTTGAGCAAGTTCATAGGTTTCAAACTTAAAGCTTGTATATTAGTTTACTAAATGTCAATAGTTTCCATCTTCCTTTCTAGGAATCTGTTGTTAGAAGAAAGAGATGAGATAGAAATAGAGCAGGGATTTGCATACTCAACAAATGCTATGGTTGTATCAAAGTTTATGTATAATACATCAGCAGTGCAATTGGTATCCAAGTTAAAATTGTACTTCCTATTTGCTGTAACTGTTTTTCTCAAGCAAAGAAACAAGTGATGTCAATTTAAAGAGACCGTTGACAAGATTGACAAGATCATGCCTTTTTATAAGTTAGCAAAGAATATAGTGTTGCCTTTGATATGTCCAGGTCTGAGAAGAGGAGTAGGCAGAGTGGGTGAACCAGCAGAAGACACATCACAATCCGAGAAATGAGCATTTAGCTTTGTCTTCATGTGAAGACTGCTCTAGTCTAATAAAAAGCAAGCAGTTGTGAATTAGGTCTTTCAAAAGAGGCTCAAGTGGTTCAGTGACATTGGCCTGGGAAAGAGAGGGGAAAGCTATGACTTGGCACTCCATTTTAGTGATGAGGAAGATTGTTGGCTGTCCTTCAGATTTTTTAAGCTAGTCTGGTCACCTCTTGGTCACCTCAGGTAATTGAAGCCTGGTCCCATTTTTCTGCTGAGATAGGACCCAGTGGAGGTCTTTTCTCAGGAACTGCTCAAGGATAAATCCACAGTGATGATAAAGCCATGGACTGGTTCCAGGCCTTGGCTTGCTGAATTAGAAGAACACTTTGGGGAAATGTTGACCTTGGCACTGACCAGAGCACCAAATTCCTTTCTCTGCATTGTTTTGCATCTCATGCAGTACTGAATACTCTGCTAAATACAGAATAAGCTTTTGAAAGAATTAAGTGCAGACGAGTTAGGTAATAATTATTTATAATACAAAAGGATTTACTCCATGAATGCTTTAAATAGCAAATTCCTAAATACTCCCAAAAATGATAGGTTATATACATTTCTTGAGAAACAGATGTATTAGATACAAGGAGGTCTGTTGGCAGCGTGCAGCCGTACACCCAGCCTCAGCTATTTCCTTGTGAACTAACATTGTCAAGTGGCAGTATACATGTGTTGCATATGCAAGTGTATCATACAAGTAAATGGCACAACAGAGGACTTTTTTATAGCTGGTCTTTTAAAAAAGTTATCTTTTATTGATTTATATTGTATTGTTGACAGATGAAGTGGTCTGTAGGTTAGCAGTACTTTGAAATGTTTATAACTGACTTTATGGTCTATTGATGTGGTCAGTTTTCATAAATGTTCTATTTGTTTCAAAAGAATGTTTATCAATTAGAGTTCCACAAGAGATGTCAGCTGAGTGGCTCTTCTCAGTTTTCCCAAGTATGGCACATAGCTGGTATCATTGGAGGTGCACAGGAGATAAGGCATCCGTTGCATATAATGAGTCGAAAGAAGTAAACATGATAAACTGCTGGAGACATTATAAAACGACATTAGAGGTTTTATATACACATACCCACCAGTGTAATCTGTTTTCTAGCAGATGGTATATTTTCAATAGCTGTGATTTGATTCATGACATTTCAGATGCAGTGAGCTTTGTTTAAAAGCTTCATTGAGGTATAATTCACATGCCACGTAATTGACCCATTTAAAGTATGCAGTTCAGTGTTTTTTAGGAAGTTCACAGTGTTGTGCACTTTATTCTAATTTTAAAACACTTTGATCACCGCGAGAGGAAACCCCATATCCATTAGTTGTCGCTTCCCATGCCTTCTATCCCTTCTACTTTCTGTATCTATGGATTTGACTCTTCTGGATATTTCACGTAAATGTGTGTGCTCAGGCACTCAGTCATGTCCATGGAGTCAAACAAAATGTAGTCTTCTGTGACTGGCTTATTTCGTTTAGCGTACGGTTTTGAAGTTCACCCATGTTGTAACATGTACCTGTGTGTGTGTGTGTGTATGCATGCATGCTCAGTCACTTAATCGTGTCCAACTCTTTGCAACCCCATGGACTGTAGCCCACCAGTCTCCTCTGTCCATGGGATTTCCATGGCATATCCAGGCAAGGATACTAGAGTAGGTTGCCTTTTCCTTCTCCAGGGGATCTTCCCAACTTAGGAATCGAACCCGTGTCTCCTGAGTCTCCTGCACTGGCAGCTCGATTCTTTACCACTGCGCCACCTGGGAAGCCCAACGTGTACCTTTTTATTGCTGGATAATATTCTGTGTTTGGATATACCACATTTTTTTTATCCCTTTGTCAGTTGTTGGACTTTTGGATTGTTTCTACTTTTTGGTTGTGAATAATGCTGCTTTCAACACAGATGTACAAATTTTTGAGTAAGTGTACAGTTTCATCCAGGGAAGTGTTTTTAGCTCATCTCCAACATAAATATCACCCATTGCAAAAAGGCATACAATCCACTTCAGAATTCTTTTGTTTGTAATTTGTTCTGAGATCCTGATGTTTGGTGGCAGAGTGGATAGGGAGGGGCATAACATTTATTGATGCTGCTGCTGCTGCTGCTGCTGCTGCTGCTGCTAAGTCGCTCCAGTCATGTCCGACTCTGTGCGACCCCATAGATGGCAGCCTACCAGGCTTCCCCGTCCCTGGGATTCTCCAGGCAAGAACACTGGAGTGGGTTGCCATTTCCTTCTCCAATTCATAAAAGTAAAAAGTGAAAGTGAAGTCACTCAGTCGTGTCCAACTCTTAGCAACCCCATGGACTGCAGCCTACTAGGCTCCTCCATCCATGGATTTTCCAGGCAAGAGTACTTCTCTGTTATCGCCTTCTCTGTTATTGATACTAGACAGCATTTTAAAAAGCACAGACCTCATTTTGCTGACAAAGGTTCATATAGTCAAAGCCCTGGTTTTTCCAGTAATCATGTACAGATGTGAGAGATGAATCGTAAAGAAGGCTGAGCACCGAAGAATTGATGCTTTTAAATTGTGGCACTGGAGAAGACTCTTGAGAATCCCTTGGATAACAAGCAGATCAAACTGGTGAATCCTAAAGGAAATCAACCCTGAATATTCATTAGAAGGACTGATGCTGAAGCTGAAGCTCCAATACTCTGGCCACCTGATACAAAGAGCAGGCTCATTGGAAAAGACCCTGATGAGGGGAAAGATTGAGGGCAAAAGAGAAGTGGGCAACAGAGAATGAGATAGTTGGATGGCATCAGTGACTCAGTGGACATCAATCTGAGCAGACAAATTCTGGAAGATAGTGAAGTACAGGGAAACCTGGTGTGCTGCAGACCATGGGGTTGCAGAGTCAGACAGGAATTAGCTAGTGAGTGACTGAACACCACCTCTGGACTAAGCACTTTGCTAGGAACTTTGCAGAGGTAATCACTTAATCCTGTTAACAGTCCTATGAAATAAGTACAGGTTTCCTTGTTTTACAGATGGAAAAAGCAAGGACCCAGGAAACTTAAGTAACTTGTCTAAAGAAACATAGTTGATAAGTGATGAGCGAGGCTTATAATCTAGATCTGTCTGACTTTAGGACAGCTCCAGAAAATTTTAAACTTAATGTTTGTTTGTTTGTTTTTTTAACAATAATCTCAATACTTCTTTTCATCAAATCAGGTCTTTCCAATGATTTATTAATACTTCTTCCATTTTTTGACAGCTTCCTTTTTAATGGTAGCTATATGCCTATTGCCCTTTGCCTACCAACTATAGGTAGTTTTAAAATCTTTTGGCTAAGGTGAGGGGTTTTTGTTCAAACAGAGTCTTACACTGAAGCATGACTGAGTATACTCAGTAACAGCAGAATTGCTCTGGTTGAAGCTCAGAGAATTTCCTGGAGTTACTTACTAATGGCTCTGGTATAGCAAGCTCTTAGTCTGTAAACAGAGGGAAAACGTCATTCCTCAAACATTTTGCTTATTTCCAGACTGTTGTCTTTCAACATTTGTCACACTGGTTATTGGGATTTGTGTTAATTATCTATCTTATTTATTTATTGGCTGTGCTGGGTCTTCGTTGCTGCTCGAGCTTTTCTCTAGTTGTGGCGACTGGGGGCTACTGTCTAGTTACAGTACACAGGCTTCTCAGTGCAGTGGCTTCTCCTGGTGTGGGGCACAGGCTTTCGGGTGCACAGGCTTCAGTGGTTGTGGCACATGGGCTCAGTAATTGTGTTTCTCAGGCTCTAGAGCACAGGCTCAATAGTTGTGGCACACAGACTTAGTTGCTCCATGACATGTGGGATCTTGGATCAAGGATCAAACCTGTGTCTCTTAAATTGGCAGGCAGATTCTTTACCACTGAGCCACCAGGGAAGCCCCTCAAGCATCCATTTCTAACTAGGAGTTTATTTAGATAATGTTTTGATGGGGAACTCAGCATATCAAATGATTACTGTTTTAACTTTAAGAATAAAAATAAACACAAGTACAGTGTAATAAATGAGCTTCCCATTTACTACATTCTTTACCACTGAGCCATGTAGTAATGTAAGTAAGCCATGTAGTAAATGGCTCAGTGGTAAAGAATCTGCCTGCCAGTGCAGGAGCCGGAGTAGACACAGGTTTGATCCCTGAGTTGGGAAGATCCCCTGGAGGAGGAAATGGCAACTCGGTTCATTATTCTTGCCAGGATAATCCCATGGACAGAGGAATCTGGCAGGCTACAGTCCATGGGATTGCAAGGAATCGGACATGACTGAGCCCCCATGCATGCACAGTGCAGAAATGCCATCCTGATTATGCTAAAAACCTTCCATGGGAACAGCATCTATCAGAAATGTTTAACACGCACAGTATATTGATGAGTCCAGTTCAAGACTTTTAGTGTGTGTTTTTAGATAATTTTGCAGAGAGTTTGCTTTGCAGTGTTTTGATTTTAAGTAAGTAAACCAGATTTACTTTAAAAGAATTCAGCCTGGATCAAAATCACATTTATGTAAGATGGAGTATGTAAAAAGATTCATCAGGAAGATTAACAGTGAAAAGTTTATAAGGCTATATCTTACCTTATAAGGCTGTGTCTTACCTACCTAATAGTTAAATTAGCTTTTAACAGTTTTAGTGCCATGGTTTTGTGGTTCTGGTGGGGACACCAAGTAGCAGCAATTATTTGCTGTCACAGACTGGAAGTCATCTCATTTACTATGTACTTGTTGGATTTTGAGTTTGACTGTATGTAGGAGAAGGCAATGGCACCCCACTCCAGTACTCTCGCCTGGAAAATCGCATGGACAGAGGAGCCTGGTAGGCTGCAGCCCATGGGGTCGCTAAGAGTGAGACACAACTGAGCGACTTCACTTTCACTTTTCACTTTCATACATTGGAGAGGGAAATGGCAACCCACTCCAGTGTTCTTGCCTGGAGAATCCCAGGGACAGGGGAGCCTGGTGGGCTGTCGTCTATGGGGTCGCACAGAGTCCGACACGACTGAAGCGACTTAGCAGCAGCAGCAGCAGGAGAAACCCCAGATAACAGGTACTTAAGCCCGATAGAAGTTGATTTCTGTGCTGTGTAATAGTCTGCACCAGTGGGGCCACTCTGCTCCGAGAGGTCATCAGACTCTGGGCTCTTCCTGTTCTGAACTTCACAGTGCTTGGATCTGGCCATCAGTCTGTGTCTAAGATGGCTGATCACCACAATCCCATTTCAGCTGTCGGAAAGGGAGAAAAAGGGAGGACGTGCTTTTTCCCTTAAAGTGCAGGACCTGGAAGTTAAACACATTCTTTCTGTCCAAACCGCGTTGGCCAGAACCGCTATTTGACCACACCTAGCTGTGAGGGGACTGGGGAATGTGGTTTTTATCCTGAGGGTTGTTGTTTTACCGGCTAAAAATTCTCTTTTGGAGGAGAAGAGAAGGGATGATGGGGGCACTTATCTGTCTTTAAACTTGTTGATACACAAACTGCTTGTGCTTGACTTTTCTTTCTTTTGTACTTGGTTTTTTTATACTGTTTCCTCATCTTTCATGTTCTGTTAAAATATCATAATTACCTTCTGAAAAAACGACATTGCAAAAATACTTGTTTCAGATGGGAATGAGAATAAGGAAATAGGATTTCAAATTCACGAAGACAAAATACTTTTAATGAATAAGTTTAGTAAAATTTTTTTTTAAATCTTAAGTATACAACTACTAATTGAACAGATCCAATTTGATTATTTCTAGCTTTTATTCTAGAATAATGGCTTTTCTCATTTACTTACATTGTTATTATGAAGAACATTTACCCTGCTTAATATTCACATTTCCATGTATTGACAGCTTTCAGAGTTTATTTTTTGTACTATTCAGACATGTAGCACAGAGTGTCTTACTGTTTGTGGGGAGGTGAGGGCAGGGCAAGAGTGGGGTGCTGGGTGTTCTGTTGTTATTGAAGGTAGGTGTCAGGAGTGGTGTTTTTTTCCTTTCAATTCCTAACTTTGTGATTAGTACATCGAGTGAAGTACAGGAAATATCTGTTCAGACTCTGAAGGATTATTCCTCACATTGTTGTCTTTGCTATTTTGGGAAGGAAATTTTTTTTTTTTCTTTTCTCTAAGTGAAATTGCAGGAAAGAAGTAGATTTTTTAGTAATGGTATTGGAGATTTAAATATCTTCAGGGGAACAGGAGACATACACATTACAGAAAGAAAGAAACTATTCTATATCAGCCAAACCAAAAGTTACAGCTCCTATAGTCTATTCAAAACTGAGTCATTTGTAAAAATCCTTAAGCAGTTTATCCCATTTCTTTCTTTCATGCTAGTTTTTTTTTTTTTTTTTTAAACCTGCTAAGGATATCAGCTCCTGAACCTGTGAAAAACCATGAGCAACTTTCTATTACAAATTGTATAGCTGCAAGATCATTCTTATTCTTGTTGCTTGTTTATCCACCATTCCTCAGGGAGCCTGTATTCCTAAGAGAATTATGAACATTTAACATTTATCCTTTTTGCTGAGGCTGCACTGAGGGATATGGGTTGTTTTTATTTAATCTTTAAAAATAGTTATTTTAAATTTTATTTAAATTTATTTAAATATATTTAGTTATTTTAAATTTTGACATGGTGAAAGAGGAACTGGCAGTAGCATCTGAACATCTTTTATGAAAATCTGATTCAGAGTGGACCCTGTTGGGTTTAGGAACTCCGTTTTCGTCCCCTTATAGCTTAATCCTCTTTTTCTCCCTCTCCGTCCCCTTCTCATACTGACCCATCCCGCCAGTCATCTTTCATCTGAACCTGAACCCCTTCTCAGTCTCCACCAAGTCCCACAAAGCCACCCCCTCTACCAGCAGGTATCTCTCCATTTATAGACTCTACCCTGTTCCCCTGGCATTTTAGGAGGAAATGCCCAAGAAAATTTTGATTTTTAGTGTCTTCTTTACAACATAAATTAATCTTCTGTCTTCTTTATTCTTTATCACTTTTTTCATGGCTTTTGTCTTTAATCATTTGTTTCCACTGTTTCCCCATCTTTTTGCCATGAAGGTGATGGGACCGGATGCCATGAACTTAGTTTTCTGAATGTTGAGCTTTAAGCCAACTTTTTGACTCTCCTCTTTCACTTTCATCAAGAGGCTCTTTAGTTCTTCTTCACTTTCTGCCGTAAGGGTGGTGTCATCTGCATACCTGAGGTTATTGATGTTTCTCCCAGCAGTCTTGATTCCAGCTTGTTCTTCTTCCAGCCCAGTGTTTCTCATGATGTACTCTGCATAGAAGTTAAATAAGCAGGGTGACAATATACAGCCTTGACATACTCCTTTTCCTATTTGGAACCAGTCTATTGTTCCATGTCCAGTTATATGTTCTCTGCATATAAGTTAAATAAGCAGGGCGACAGTGTACAGCCTTGATGTACTCCTTTCCTGATTTGGAACCAGTCTGTTGTTCCATGTCCAGTTCTAATTGTTGCTTCCTGACCTGCATACAGATTTCTCAAGAGGCAGGTTAGGAGGTCTGGTATTCCCATCTCTGTCAGAATTTGCTGTTAGAGTAACAGATGTTATTAAGTGCTTCCTCTGTGCTAGGAACTAAGAACTTTGCATGTATTATTATTAATACTAATTGAAAGTAGAGGGCAGGGTGGAAATAGGTTAAAAACCTTTATTTTGACGGCTACTCAGAAATTTAGAGATCCTCAGACCAGAGCCTCTTTGTCTTCTCCCCCTCACCCCACCTCCAGCACTCCCTCAACAACTGTATTTACTTACCCATCCTTATCTCTTTTCTCCAAGAATGAGATATCATTAAAGTCCTATAGCGTCACCAATCTTTTGTGCATCCTGACAGACACAGAAAATGATAATATTTGAATACAGAGGTATTAAAAAGGCTGTTGTCTACTTGAGGTGACTGCTTCAGAGTTTCCAGCTCCTCTAAGCTCTGCCAGGCAGCCTGAGGGTGGAGGATAACCCTCCAAACCCAGGGAGCACTCAGATCAAGGGCACAGACCCTAGTCCCAGTCTCAGTCCTCCCTGAGCCATGAGGCACCCCTACTCCCAACTCTGACTCTTACTCCTTCTCATCCTTTCAGGAGCTTCCGCCCTCATCAGTTACCTTGTTTGATCATGTTACCCTTCTGCTTAAAGCTCCTCAAAGGCTTTCTCTCTGATTTATAATGAAATCCCTGAACCCTCATGTGGTCTCCAGGACCCTGCAGGATCTGGACCCTGCTGCCTCCCCTACCTCACCACCCCCTACCGTATGCCCGCCCCCCCACCAGTTGAGCTGGCTCTCAGCTGTGCTCCCTCCCAGATGTGTCCCTCTCAAGGTCTTCTCATCGGATGAACTTCGCACCGCTGCAAGCCCACTGCCTGTCCTGCCACCTCCTGTGTCATTTTCAAAATATTTAAATGTATTTATTTATTTTTAAATATCTCAGCTTAAATGTCACTCACTTCCTCAGAGCAGCCTTGTCCAGGTGCCCAGACTAGGTCAGGTCTGGCATGTAGACCTGTCTGTAAGTTTGTGCTGAGCAACATGCCTGCTGAAACCTGTCAGAGCCCTCTTAGTCCCTGAACGACTTCTCTGCAGCCGTTATCAAACTGGTGATTAAGTCTTTCATTATGTCATTGTTATTTGGGTATCTCTCTGTGCTGGGGGACTACATCTGTCCTCTTCTGTCCTGTTCCTCTAAAGTAGTGCTTTTGCAGGTTGGAAGTTCTTGATTGTTGTCGGTTGAGTAAGTGTTTTTCACTCTCTTTCTAATAGCTGTTTCTCTGTAATATATGAATTTGTCCATCTTCAAGATGTGCCCATCACTCTCCTGGACTCTGTAGCCTCCTATAGATACTGCTCCATATCTCGTATACTTTATAACAAAGCGTATTGAAAGAAAAAAATCTTGCTAGCCTGACTTCACCGCTGATCTCCTCTGTAGTATTCTGAATAACCGTCGTCCTCAAGTTCCTTTAATTAGGCCGCTACTGGTGATCTCGTTGCCAAATCGAGCAAGCGTTTTCTGATTCTGTTTTTACCTTTGTGACACTGTGCATTATTCATCGTCTCCTTCTCACTTTCCCTCTCCCTCTTCTCCCCTCCTTCCCCCAGTTCCTTCCTGGCCTCCCTGCTGTGTCCCAGTATCATCCCTTTCCCCTCTACCCATTCTTTAAATGTTCGTTTTCTCCAGGATTCCTTTTTTGGCCTTCTCCGCTTTTCACGCTGCACTCCCTCTCATGGTATCATTCACACCCGCGCTCTCAGCTCCCACCTCCTACACCAATTGTGAGGATGTATCTGTCACTCCCAGAGCTCATCTGTTCTGTTGCCTACTCGATTCCTTCCCTCGTTTTGCCTTGTCACACATAGCAGTGCCAGGCAAGTGGCGTTCATCGAATGTTGACCAGGCTTTAGAGCTTGTTTTATCCTTAATTCCTGCAGACATGGAAACCGAGGCCCAGAGAAGTGTATAATGGCTTGCGCAGGATCAGAGAGCTAGTTTGGAGGAAAATATAAGCCTTCTGACACCTGGAATCTGAGATCAAACAAGCTGCTTATTTTATTCTCTCTACTTGTATTTTTTTCTGTGCATCTTTGGTTTCCAGAGCGGTAGGAACTGGCTACCAACAAAATTCTTCCTATTTAGAAATTTTCACTGTATTTCTGTACTTGCGAGAGGACATACTTAGATTTTTGATTCATTGTTAATTTTATCTGCACCACTGATAAAGAATACCTGGCACCATGCACTGTTTAATTTAGATTCAGTGAACAGCATAGCTGTTATTACTTACTGCCTAGTTTTAAAAGAAGTCATTTTCATGGATGCTAGAATAAAGGCAAAGTAATTGAATATGCCTAGCTGTTCTTGTAAGAAACCGTTTTCTAATTTTCTAGGGAAAATTAAAGATAAAAATCAGGGAAAAGAAGAAGCTGTAAAGAAAATTATCTTTTTTTCCTGTCTTTTCCCCCGCTAGGCATTTGCAGTTTGAGGCCTAAATTAAAATGACGACATCCATAGTTGGATGCATGTAATCCTGTTTTGTGCATATTGGCACTGTTTTATTTACATGTATTTCTTTGAACTAATTTGCTTATTTCTAGTTTAGATATTTGTACCTCCTCTTTGATGTCAGTTTTCCTTCTTTTAAACTTTTAGCACCCAGAGGCACTAACTTTGTTGGCTCCCACTGCTGAGGGTGTAGAACTGTGCCACCACGTGTTTTTGTCTGTGTGCTAAGTCGCTCAGTCGTGTCTGACTCTTTGCAACCCCATGGACTGTAGCCCGTCAGGCTCCTCTGTCCATGGGATTCTTCAGGCAAGAATACTGGAGTGGGTTGCCATGCCCTCCTCCTGGAGATCTTCCCAACCCAGGGATCAAACCCTAGTCTTTTACGTCTCCTGCATTGGCAAGGCAGGTTCTTTACTGCTGGCTCCACCTGGGAAGACACTTAATGTACTCAGAGAACCTACCAACCCAGAATTTTCTAAATCACCCTTTTAAGGGTAAAGCTACTGTTAGGACTTAAGGGTGGGGCCAGGGCTGGGGTGGTGTCCAATAAAACTAGTTGAATGTGTGCTGTGTGCCAGGAACTTTTGCATGTATTTTCTCATTCAGGACTCATCATAAGCACTCAAGGTAGGAGTTATTCCAGTTTTACCTATTATGAAACTGAGGCAGAGTTGTTCAGTAACTTGTCAAGGAGCCAGTAAATGGCAGACTGAGGGTCCAGACCCAGGTCCAGGTCTGCCTCATGCCGAACCCTGTGCTTTTTCTACCAGCTAAACCATCTCAGGGTTTCCTCCCACTCCTGTCCTGGTTAAACATTCAGGTCGTTTGGATAGCAAATTTCTTATTTGCAGACATAGTTTTTCTGATGGACACACAAACATACCTTTTGCATTAGATGAATTACTTTAGCCAGCTGCCCGATGATGTAGTAGACCTGAGTTCAGTTTCTCAGTGCATTTCAAGGGTTTCACTCTGTTGCTTTTTATTTGTTTGAACTTGCACGGTGCCTTAGGTGAAATACCATCTGTAAGAAGTCATATATATTTGACCTAGAAAACAGCCAAAACAATTCTATGATTTGAGTTTTGGGAGAAAGCAGTCTGGGCTTATTCTCAAGTTTCTGATGTGGAAAATGTCTAGTTACTTTCCTAAATGAGGTGAGAGGACATCTACTGAGAATGGAAATTTGAATGTCCTGAAGCTAAATTCTTTTGAAAATCTTTTGTAAGATTAGCAAAGTTAAAAGAAGAGAGAACTAATCTTTGAATATTTTATCACTGATTTTTTTCCCCAAAAGAAAAATTATTAAATAGATAAAATAAAAATTCTCATCTTCCAGCAGATTGAACTATTTTACGAGTTTATTTCTGGCTAGACTATGAAAATATTGTATCTTTTCACCCTCCTTCAATATAAGAATAGTCCTCCTTATTTGTAAAAAGAAACTTCAGAGAGTTTTAAAAGTAATTTAGGGTTTCACATTCTTTGGAGTCTTCTTGGCCACTTGGTAGGGGAAGATAAAGGCCAAAATGCCCTGTATTTGGCTTAAGGTTTGTGAACCTTTATATATTACCTCTGAAAGGAGGATGTTTGGAGGATGGTAGCTGGTACATATAATTGATTGAATGGAATTGTCATTGTAAGAAGAACATGGTAAAATTTAATAATAGAAAACTTTCTTTGTCTTCTAGCCAGTGTCTCCTGGACATGATCCAAGCCTCTGCCTTTTTCAGTTTTGCTAAGATTGACCTCATTCACATTCTTGGCTACATTTTGGCTCTTTCTCTCTCTGTGTGTGTGCTTATATCTCTAATAGCCGTAACCCCAGTCCCACTCCACATCTCCAGTCACAGCCAGCATATCCCACCTTCCTGGTCAAAGATTTACATGTAGAGGATAGAATAGGTTTTAGATACAGGTATAGATTTGAAGGTGATGACTCCAGAACTTTTTTCTCTCAGTCTCTCATTTCTCTCCCTCCTAATTACTCCTTAACAAAACAGAGAGGCCCCACTCTCCCTTAGCTGAGTATTTAGTAATGATGTGTAATCACTTCTTGCTGACTTTTTTTTTTAAACTGCACTTGGACATTTTCTCCAGTTGGCTTTCATTTTTAAAATGACTAAAAAAGACAATTCACCCAGAGCTCTGTTGCAGGCAGGGTGGTGGTGGTAGTGGTATTTAATGCCTTCTTGAAAGTCATGTATGCTTTGGAGTGAGTCATAAAAGTTGTTTATCCCATGCTATTCATTTTATGAACAATAGGTTAGTTAGTTTTATACTTTTATTGCATCTGATAGGGGGACCACCTACAAATGAACAATGGACAAAGAACACTAAGAAAAGACCACAGACCTAGATTCTAGTCTAGCTGTATATCCTTATACAAGACATTTATCTTTTCATGTCTCAGTTTCTTGTTCTGTCATAAAGGTAACACCTTTCCTGTTTATTGAAGACGATTTGATGGCAGATTAAATGAATTGTCAGAATATTTTGAAAATTTAGAATGATGGCCTTATTATATAAGAGGCATTTAATGAAGAGGGAAGTAAACTGATGAGCCATGAGATAAATATCAGTCCTAAATTTCAAGTATCTGAGGATCCCATCTTGATCCTCCCATCTGCCTGGGCATGCAGGAGCAGCGGTAAGGCCTTTTTCCTTCCTGGTTCATGGGAGATTGAATTTACAACTTTACACATCTGCCTGCTGCTCCAGGAATGCAGTTCTCTTTCACAGTTGAGGGTTTGAGAAGTCGTGTCTTCACCTCCCAGTGTCTGTCTCTCTGTCATCTTTCAAGACCCAGCCCAAGAGCAACTTCTGTGAAGTCGTCCCAATCTCTTTAAAGCTGAATTTGGAACTTCTTTCTGAAAATGAACGCAATGTTGTGTTTAAGAGGGGGCTCCTGGAGCCAAGTCTCTGAGTTGAGTTCCTGATCCTAGCACTTACTAGGTATGGTTGTGCGCAAGTTGCTTAAACTTGCTGGGTCTCAGTATCTTCACCTATAACATAGGGAATGATGGTAATAGCAGCTGATAAAACTGCCTGAGCCTCTTCTAACAGAGTCTGATACATAGTAAGCCCTTGATGAGTGTTGTTGCTGCTGCTGCTGCTGCTAAGTCACTTCAGTCGTGTCCGACTCTATATGACCCCATAGACAGCAGCCCACCAGGCCCTGCCGTCCCTGGGATTCTCCAGGCAAGAACACTGGAGTGGGTTGCCATTTCCTTCTCCAATGCACAAAAGTGAAAGTGAAGTCGCTCAGTTGTGTCCGACCTCAGCGACCCCATGGACTACAGCCTTCCAGGCTCCTCCGTCCATGGGATTTTCCAGGCAAGGGTACTGGAGTGGGATGCCATTGCCTTCTCCTATGAACTTATTCTTATTGAATATTATAATTATCTTTTATCACCATTATTTCCTTCATACTCACGTAGAACTTTGTACTTAATCTCTAGTGTCTTCCCTGTCACTTTTATTGTAATTATTTGTTTAGACCTGGAGCTTCCTTTTTCTTTTTTTCTTTAATATTTATTTATTTGGCTGTGTGGGATCTTGGTTGCAGCACATGAAATCTTTGATCTTTAGTTGCGGCATGTGGGGTCTAGTTCCCTGACCAGGGATTAAACCTGCCCCCCTGCATTGGGAATGTGGAGTCTTAGCCACTGGACCACCAGGGAAGTCCCTAGACCTGGAACTTCTTGAAGACATGGATACTGTTTTATTCATCTTGCTTGACACTCTGTATCATCCATTCAGTGCTCAAAAATATTTTTTTTACAACATCTTCCAGATCCCCCAGCTGTTACCCCCTCTGACTGACAAGGTGTGACTTTGACGCTGGGCTGCATGGCACATCCCTTTTTATTTCCTTTGGAGCAGAAAGAAATTATGGCTGGAGCTGTAATTCTTGCTGTCTGTCCAACAACACCCTATATACATCTGACTTGGTGGCCCTCCAGAATTTCTCAGACCCTGTGTTTATTTAGCACCTAATTGCTCAGGGTGCTGCCCAAGGTCATCTGTGAGAACTACTTAGCATTGCTCTGCTCTGTCTGGGAGATGAGAATCATAAGGGAACCGCCAAACATGGCCATACCCACACAGCGGAGGAAAACCAGTGAACCGCTAAGTGATTGCATCCTTACGAGTTCAGGTCCTAGTTCTGCTATTAGAAAGCCCAGACCCAAACCACATGCCACTGCTCTGTCAACATTCCTTTCCCTCCCCAAGCAGAGAACACAATCCTTCCTTCTTCCACAGCCCACTTCGTGCTGTGGAGAATTAGTGATGCCTGTCTGCTTTGTCTCCTCTTTGAACACAGTTCCTCCCCCTAGACCCTACCTAGCCAGTAGGGTAGGCCTTCAGTAAATGTTTGTGGCTGTTGGAATTGTCAGTTACCGAGAGCCCATATTGAATACTTTTAATCACAGATAAAAACTTTGCAAAGTAGATACTATTCTTCCCCACTTTGCAGACATGGAAATCAAGACTCATCAAGAGGTTAAGTGAAACTTGTCTAGAGTCAGATAGCCAGGAAGTGGTGAGGCTGTGCTGCAGGTGCAGCTGTGTCTAGCTCGTAGGTTCGGAACCACAGCGTGGTGCCGCCCCACCAGTGTAAACATACGCTCCCCTCGAACAGCTAACTGACTTGTGGGACGATTCCTCCTATCACCACTGACCTTGAAGAGGCTGGATTGGCTGGCAGGCGCACACCCGCCTCCTTTCAGGCCCTCTGTCGGTCTGCTTGGAGAAGAATTGTGGGCTGCCCATGCCAAGCCACTTGCATTGATCCCAGGTGGCAACAGAGAAGTTGGGAACATATTATTTCCTTTCTCTCCAACCCCTGACACCCATCTTTCCATACGTCTAGTGTTGTCTCAAGACTGTGGTGGTGCTGAAGCATCCAGACAGTCTCGGGTCACTGTCTCATCAGGCTTGGTGCCTTCATGCCTCTAGACCCCAGGAAGTGGCTGCTCTTCTGAGCGTTCATGTTGGTGGAGAAATACTAATATGTTACCCTAGTAGGAGGGGAAGGCTAATCCTCCCTATATTTGTTCAGTACTCAGAAAACTTGAACAACAGGTTTAACTTAGCTTTGTGCCATTGTAATGTAAATTTTATACAGGTATAGTTATGGCACTCCTTTTTGCTCCGTATGCCAGATGGCCAAAAATCTGTTGTAAGAATGCCTGTGATGTGACTTAGTGTCTGTGAGCTCCCCGGGCTCCATGCTCTCCCTCGAGGCCATGTTGCCCAGACAGCCTTCTCCTCACATTGTCAGTGGAACCGCCCAGCACGCTCCAGAGTTCTTCAGTGCAGCCATTGGCAAACTTCCTGATCTTTAAGACTCTTAGAAGGCACTTGTTAGAAAAGCAGGTATCTGGGTCTTAATCCAGACTTAGTGAATCAGAATCTTCAAGGGAAGGGCCTGGGAATTTGTATTTTTACATGTTCCTTGGGTGATTCTTAAAAACTGGAAATGTTTAGCAAGCGTTGCTTCAGTGCACCAGAAGTGCTTAGCAGCAGGTGGTGAGAGTGATAAGAGCACAGACTGGAGGAGGCAATGACAGCAGTGTGGTAACAAATTCAGTTATGTGGGATAACTGAATTCCTTCTGTCTGGTCTTGCTCTCTGGCTATGGGATACATCACTTTCTGGTAGAGTTCCTTCTGCTTCAGTGCCCAGTGATTTATGTATTATTTATTCCTCTCTTGCTTCTCTGGCCAGCTTTAAGGTCTAGCTGTCAGGTTTCAGTAAACTTTTTGGTTCACTAAATTTCTCTCCCTGGGCATTTCAGCTCCTCCTAAATGTAAAGACCTCTTTTTCTCCCACTCCCAGTTTCCACCCAAGCACGTGTGTCTCTGATTTATTATTCCCTGGGTGCTTTCATTTTACCAGTTCATTCAGTCACTCATTCAACAAGTGTCTATTGTGCCAGGCTGTGGGCAGGCTGTAGAGATGAACAAGACACAGTCCCTGCCCTCAAGTGCACCGTCTCGTAGGGACACAGATGTGTAAACAAGGTACCAGTGATGTGCTTAGTGCTATCACGGAAGTGTGTGCAGAGCTGAAGGAGGCACCAGGAGGAAGTGGCTAACAAATGGTGGCAAGTGTGACTTTTGAGCAGGTCTTGTACCCAGAGAAGAGGAAGGGGGCATTTGTGAGTGCTATCACCGGAGTCCTCACTTCTCTCTGCAGTGTGTCTTCTCCCAGGGCTCTTCAGTGTCTTTTCTTGTTTATGGAACAAATGGAGCTAATTGGCATGGCTGAATTAGACTCTCTTGATTGACTTTTTTCACAACTCAAGATGGTTGGTAGTTGATTAATGTCCAAGATACCAAGTCTGTCAGTTACTGACAGTGAATGGTTGGCAGTCAAAGCACTGAAGAAAGCTTTTAAAGGCTTTTTACTTTATCAGATGTGTTCTGAGGCCGCAGAAGAGGTCTTTGTGCCCTTAAGGGAGTGTGTGTGCGAATCAGTGAGTGAGTGAGTGAGTAAGAGAGAGAGAGAGAGAGAGAGAGAGTGTGTGTGTGTGTAGTGGAGATTGGAGAGCTTGAGAGTGTGGAACAGGACAGGAGAATGCTTGTTTCTTTTTCAATGAAAGACATGATTTCCTGCTTCTTAGGAAGGTTTCCTTGGTAGGCTCCCACATCCCTGCTAGTTTTGTGTATTGTTAGAGATGATCTAAACTCTTGGTTTTTATTCACAAAAATGCACTGTGGGTTTCTCTAATTTCACTAGGAAAGCAGAGATGAAGGGCCATTGTGATTAAATTTGTACAGTCTAGTAAGTAGTCATGATTGCAGTTTAAAAATCTTTATCGTTTCTTGAAATAATGGATGCTCATTGTAGAAAAATTATAAAAGACAGGCAAGCAAAACTGACAAAAAGCTGAAACTTGTAATAATCTTACAAGTATTAGCTAACCATTGTTAACATTTTGGCATTTAAAATTTAGATTTTCTTTTTGTGTGTATACCTGTATGTATAAAAATATTTTTAGTCCCAAAATTGAATATGCTGCATAAACTGTTTAGTATAGTTCCTTTTTTTCTGTTATATAATGTGACCATTTTATCATATTAACAAATATATACCTACAGAACCATTCATTATTTTTTTTTTTTAAAGAAGCTGAACAGGCTCTTTTTTTCTTTCCAAAATGTGTTTGTTTGTTTATTGACTGTACTGGGTCTCTATGGCTGCACGTAGGCTTTCTCTAGTTGTGGTGGTCGGGCTTCCCATTGTGGTGCTCTGTGGCAGAGCGTGGATTCTAGGCCCACAGACTCAGTAGTTGTGGTACATGGGCTTAGTTGCTCCAAGTCTTGTGGAGTCTTCCTGGACCAGGATTGAACCCATGTTTAATCATTGTCAGTTGTCCCCTCGAGGGTAGAGCCATTCCGATTTGAAAGCCACTGACACAGATGGTCTATAACATAAGTGTCTAGAGTCCTTCCAGTGTTTCCATTCAAAGAATAACTCAGGGAATATTCTTATGTTGATTTTTGTACACCTCTGTGAATTTTATCATTGGATAAATTCCTAGAAGTGCAGTTGATGAATCTGAATTTTGATAGAAATCACATTTCTCCAGAGATTGTATTATTTTTCATCTATATCCTTATAGTTCCAAATCTGTCTCTCTTTCCAAAGTTCTAGATTCATATAGCCAACTGTTGATTGGACATTTTCTCTTGTGTGTCTGATAGACTTTTCCTAATGAGCTCAACGCTTATCTTCTTCAACCCAGTTCTTGGGGTATATCTCTGTCAGAGAATATCATGACCATCTGCCTGGTTGCTCAAGCCAGAAACCTCCATCCTACGCTGAATCAGTCATCAAATCCTACTCAGTTTTCCTCCCTAGTGTCTCTCTTAATCCAGTCACTTCTTTTCCTCCCTTCTACCTCTATCTTTGATTTAAGCTACTAGTATCTTGCCCAGATCACTATAGTAGTAGCAGGGCAAGCACTTCTCTCTCTGGCTTTTACCCTTGGTTCCACATTCCTCAGAAAAAGTGAACTTGCTGCACTCTATGATCTGCGAGTGTTACTCCTCTGTTTAAGCTGTTCAGTGAGCCCTGCTTCATCTCCCCCACCTGCTCCATCAGTCAAATGCTGAGACCGACATATCTGACGTTCATCACCCATGAGTTCAAATCTCTGTATCCATCAGTATGGGCTTCCTCCCCCACCATCACATATGTTTATTCACTGGATATATTTATTCCTCCAGCTTTGAATTACTGTCCCTTGAATGTCCCTTTGTTCTCCTGCTGATTTCCTGGTCCTTTTAACCCTGCTCCCTGCCCATCCATTTTCTACCCTTTCTTTAGGACAAAGCAGGTTTCTTGAAGTCTTCAGCGCCATAGTTTGTCCTCTGTTAATCAGTTTTATCCTTACTGCATTTATCATGTATGTACTTTTTTCTGTGCTTCACATATACTTTTCCATTTAACCTTGTGAAAAAGACATACACATATTCAAAAATACAAACCAGTGAAGCAAGTGGAGAGATGTGGGAATTCCAGCTCTGGGTTCCAGCACAGGTCCTAGGGTGCAGAAGGGCCTTTTCAGAAATCCCATCCCGGTGCCTGAACCTTGATTTCTCCCCTTAACTAGACTTGTGATTTTATGCGGTTCTGTATAGCTGTGTAATTGAATACCTCCCAAGTCAACTGCATTCATTTGGTCAGAGTGAAACCTTGGAGAGAAAGAAGATCGTTTGTCTGCTAGCCTTGGCACATTCCATTTTAGTATATCTTAAATGCCATGGAAACGGGGGGTGCCTAGGAACTTGGGGATCTCTGACATGGAATGTAGCATGTTGTGCTGCTAGATTGGTGTAGGGAGGGACCAGCCCTGCAGTTTTCCATAAGAAGTCAGCTCCAAGCCTGTGGGAAATCACACATAGCAAAATCCTTGGCAAAGAACCATACATTTTTTCCCCTACTCTCTATGTGGTAATTCTGTAACACTCTGTAATTAATTTTATTTTACAGTGAACAACCACAGAGTAAGAATAATAAGTAACCTATTTCTGTTCTTGCTATTTTAGGGGACATCACACAGAAGGGATATGAAAAGAAAAGGTCAAAACTCCTGTCTCCTTACATCCCGCAGACACAAGGTAGGTAATGAGAAGTGGTTTTAAACCTTCTCAGTATTTTCACACTAATGAATGCTATCTTACTGGAGATCTGTCTTTTTTGTTGGCTCCTGTTTTTTCCCTCTCTTCCTCACCAGGGAAGGGAAGGAAAAAAAAAGGAAAGAAAGGAGGAAATGAATCTTAATTGAGCATCTGCTGTGTGGTAGGCACTTTAAAAATACCCAAGGTCATCAAATCCTTCATACAGAGCTTGGGTGGTGGTCACTGTGTCTGTGTGCCACTGACATGATTCAGTGGCAGAAGATTCTAGGTCATAGAAAGACTGCATCTGATGCTCGAGTATGAACTGTGATGGGCGGAAGCAAGGGAGGCAAAGATAAGAAGGAGGGACAGATTCAGTATTGCAGAACAAACCAAAGACTGCAGTACCTGGGGATTTGGGGATAAGAACCCTAAATAAACCTTTTTGCAGCCTGACTTGTGCAGAAAGACTGGCATGTTCTTTATATATCAGAAAGTCCTGAGTCACTTTTGTGCTTATTTCCAGATGGGTTGCTGGAACCTTTGCCTCTAGGCAAGGCTGTCTGTTTCTAAGTCATCATATTTTTGAAGTTACTCAGCATCCAGGATTTCCTCTGATGGCCTGTTTCTACTTTAATCACTTTTACTATGAGGAATTTTTTCTTTATTTCTCATTTCCCCTCTGCAGTCAGAGTCCGTTTCCACACGACTGTTTTATTTGTGGAACTAATAATCATTGCTTTTATTTCTGGATTATAAATCCCTTGAGGACTTTGGAGCCCCCATGGTTCTAATGTTAAGCCTTGCACAAGGTATATAGTTTGTAAATATTTGTTGAATGAATAATGGAATAAATAAATGAATAATGGTGGTATACCAATAGATTTCACCAAAGTCCTTGTTTTATTTCCTGCACTATTTTTGGAAATTCCTCCCTGTAAAAACTAGTAGGTCAATGCCTAGATAGCCAGTTTAAAGTATCTTAATGAACAGATGGATGTAGAAAGAGGTAGAAATCAGGCCAGCGACAGCTAATGAAACACCAGCTTTTGCTGAGCAAGGCATGTCACAGAAGGGGAGTCCTCTGATTGGCTGCTTAATTATGGATCTGGCCCATGCCTCTGTAGGCCCAGAGATTTACTGTAGTCACTTTGTGCAAAAGCAATCAGATCCTGAGAAAATAACTCAGTAAGGAATGTAACTATAAAAAGGACCATGCTCCGTCTGCTCTCTGTAATCAGGTTATATAGAAACTAAATCATATTCAAAAACCAGTTTATCAATTTATTATGAGAAACCACTGAGACACACTCTAGTCTGTGTGGTCAGCACATTCTTGCCCCGCGGGCAGGCCTACATGGGGAGCTTGATCACATATGGAAGGTTGCTTAGTGAGCGTGGATTTGACGAATCAGACGTTTAATTAAAGCAGGCCAAGGGAGTGTGACATGGCATCTCACAGTAGGGATGGTTGTGCACGAGATCTCATGGGGGAAATAGAAGTCATTTGATGGCAGCTCTTTCAGCTTCCTGCTATCAGAACTTCAAACTCACCATATTAGTGCCCATCATGTTTATGACCTCCTGCCTTCTGGTTGAAAAGGTGGCCTCTCCATCCTAGCCAAGGGCAGTCCTTCCACCAGTGCTCAGGCTCCCACCCCCTCCTCCCTTTTCAGAAACCTTATCCTATCACCCAGTGACACCAAGCAGAGGCCAGTGGGAGTGAGCCACTCTGGTGCAGGCAGTGAGGGGTGCAGTATCTGTAGAAATTTGAAAAGTGGTAATAAAGCCAACAAAAAGTTGGTCTGCCTTTTCTTATCACCATGGATAGCAATTCTAAATGCTGTAAGTAGTAAAAATCTGCTCCCACTGAGGCGGACAGCTGCATTGCCCCCTTGGCGTGCTGCTGCTGTCAGCTCCCCTGATGCTCCTGTGCAGGCACCCTCTCCCTCTGAGCCAGATTCTTATCCCAGCAGATCAGTATGCTCATTACTCTTCTCTTTAAAAAAATTGCTTAGTCTACCACTCCCACCTTTACCCTATCTCTCCTTTATGATGAGACTGCTGAGAACTGTCTCTGCTTATTATCCCTGTTTTCTCAGCACCTGTTCACTTTTCAGCCTGTCCCAGTCCCTTGCCAGTCTATCTCTTGAAACACTTCTTTAGAAATACTCTCCGCATTTTCTCACTCCCCTCTTCTTGTTGCTCCTAGTCATCTCTTTGCAGGCTCCTCCTCTTCTGTTAAATCTTGGAATTCTCAAGGCAAAGCCTCAAGCCCTCTTGACATCTCACTCTACAGCAGTGGTTCGCAAATTTTAGCCTGCATTGGGATCACTGGAGAACTTGTATATACAGATTGCAGGACCCTGTCGTTCTCAGTGTTTCTGATTCAGCTGGTCCAGGCTGAGGTTTGAGACTTTGCATTTGTGTTGGGTTCCCAGATGATGCTGCAGTTGCTGGTATGGAGAAACAGTGCTCTGTCTCTCTAGAGCTTTTCAGCCATCCCTGTGGCTTTAATTATCATTTATAGATAACTCTTAAATATGTATCTTCAACTCAGATCTCTCCTGAACTCCTGATCATAGATCCAGCTGCATATTTAACAACTCCATTTATATATCTTAAAGGAACCTTCATTTCAACCTATCCAAACATATCCATTAAATGTTACGTATGACTTATGCTCACACCACCTGTACCAGCAGCACCTTCCCCTCCCTACATGTGTACATTCACACAAAATTATTAATACATTATCCAGCGTCTCCCAGACTTCTGGTTTCCACTTCTGAGTGAATAGAACTCCCATTTGTAAGCCCAACAACTAGGCTTAAAAGTCATCTCAGCAGTCTCTTCATTCCCCATCTCTTGCCTGTTACCAAGTTACATTTTCTGCTTCTTCATGAGTTAGTTTTTATAAGTTTAATTTTTCTAGGAGTTTGTTTTGTATAAGTTTTCAAATTTATTGTTAATGACAGTATTCTCTTTATTTTTAAAGCCTTTGCTTTGTTTGTGTATAACTCTTTATCTCTTCTATTTTTTCTCTTGATCAGTCTTCCCAGAGGTTTGTCATTTCAAAGAACAAGCTTTTAATTTTGTTGATCTTTTTAGTGTGTCTTTATTTTCTCATTTATCATTTTCAGCTTCTGTATGTTTTTTCTTCCTTACACTCCTTTTCTAAGTTTCCTGAGTCAGATGCTTAGGTTTTCAGTTTTCTTTACAAAGGTGAGTGTTTCTCCATTTGACTGTGGTCAGAGAACATGCCTGTTTAAAATCAAGTCACAATTAGAACTTTAATTCTCCTCCCAAACAACATGAGGACTTTAAGAACAAATGCATTTTTAGTACCTGCTTGTCTATATACCCCTCAATTATTAGTTATTATTGTTCTGTGTAGTTAATAGTAGTTAATATCTGTTTCTTTGTTCACTATTCCTTTGCGTATATGACTCTTTTCTCTCAGTTCAATTTCCTTCTTCCTGAAGTTCATCTTGCAATAGTTACATATTTTAATCAGAGTTTCTTAGTGGTAAAAAGTTCTCTCAATTAGCGTTTATCACTTTTCCCACCTTTGTTCTTAAACCTATTAATCTTTCCCAGAAATGGATTGTTTGTAGGGCTGGTTATATTATACAGGTTCTGTAGCAAAAGAAAAGATTACCCTTCGACATTTTTACCTCCTTTATCTTTGTAGATTTTGAAGGAGGTATTTAGTTGTTTTTTTTTTTAATGACGTTGGATTTAATGAAGATTTTATGCCTGCATGCATGCATGCGTTCTCAGTTATGTCCAACTCTCTACAACTCTATGCACTGTAGCCTACCATGCTTCTCTGTCCATGGGATTCTCCCGGCAAGAATACTAGAGTGGGTAGCCATTTGCTACCCCAGGAGATCTTCCCGAGTCAGGGATCGAACCTGAGTCTCCTGCATTGCATGTAGATGCTTTACCACTGAGCCTCTGGGAAGCCCAGATTTTAAGCTTACTGAATAGAATTAAATGAAATGAAAGTCAGTTTAACACTTTTAGTAGGAGTTTGCTACTTCTTACTTCTAGAGGGATTGAATCTCTTTCAAACACTGTCATCTTGTTGGATTTCATTGTTTTCCAGTTGTGAGGTGCTCCATTGAGGGTGGCTCCTTGAGTATAGTGTATAAAAGTAACATTCTCCACTAATCTCTCTTGAAAGAAAAAATTAATACTGCCTGCAGCATTGTGCTACTAGAACAATTAGGTACACATGCTTATCAAAATTTAGTGAGTGATTTTCTGTACAGAATTGATCTGGAGTTATCTTGGGGTGCATATTTATGTATATTTTAGATTTTTTTTTTTCAAATGTTACATAAATCTTTAAAATAGGACTTCAGGAAAAAAAAAAAAAAACAGTCTAACAGGAAAAATGGGGAAATAGGGACGAGAACACAAGGTTGAAGAAAATACTTAGTGGACATTGAGTAAGGACAGTTGGGGTGATAAACATAGCTGAATTCACTATCACCACAGGGGCTAGATTTTAAACTTACTGTATGACAAAAATCTGATGTGTCAAAACTACCCTTGAAAGTCACTTAAACCCGCCAGCATTGGAACTGATTGTTGTTTCTTTACACCAAACCCAAATTTTATCTGATATTTAAGGGCCAGGCTGTGTGAAATTCATATCTTGATAAAGATTAAATCCATATCCAGGGCCTCAGGATACTCTCCCTGTGAGAGACAAAGGAGAAATGAGGATGTGGCAGGTACATATCTCCTTGTTCTTTTTAAAAATTATTTCTTTATTTTTGGCTGTGCCGGGTCTTGGTTGCTGCAGGGGCTTTTCTCAGGTTGCAGAGAGCAGGGGCTGCTCTCTGGTTGTGGTGTGCGGGTTTTTCTCATTGTTACGGTTTCTCTTGCTGCACCTTCTGGACTCTAGGGTGCCTGGGCTTCAATAGTTGTGGCTCATGGACTCAGCTGCCCAACAGCATGTGAAATCTTCCATTCCAGGGATTCAGTCCATGTCCCCTGCAGTGGCAGGCAGGTTCTTAACCATTGGACCACCAGGAAAGTCCTATGTCTACTTATTCTGAGCCATATGCTCTTCAAAAGGAGTAACCCATAGAACATCTTTCAGTCACTGGAAGCTACGAGAGTCTAGATATAAAGCTTCCCACATGCCTTAGTTAGCAGCTTCGCAGAGAGAAGAGGCCAGAAATTAGCTGTCTTTTGGCATGGCCCAAAGAATTGAATTTTCAGACCACATATGCTCTCACTCCTCTGTAAATTAGTCACTCTTGGCTGTTCTTGGAGTTAGAGGAAAATGAAAGGTTCTGCGTAGTGAGATAGCATCCCAGTCTGATCCTGTAGTCTAATCTTGAACATACTTTGGATACAAGTAGCTGATTATTTCCAAGTGGTTTTAATAGAAAAGAGTTTATAATATTTCGATATGGGTTTGCTGACAGAACCTCAGGTCAGCATGTGTTTACTAAGTGCTTTCTGTGTTCCAAGTACTGTTGAGACAACCAACTAGCATTGGACAAGACAGCCTGAGATCCCCTGGCTTGCTCTCTTGTCTGCTAGTGGTTTGCTCAACTAGGACTATCACTAAGACAGCTTCCTTGACCAGCTCTATCACAAACAGTCCACACTCCCATGATCTGAGTTGCATCTTTTTTTTTTTCTTGAGTTGCATTTTTAAGAATCTCTCTCTGACTACCCAATAGATTATGATTTGTTCATGTGTATTTTTCCCACATAGGACTCGTAAGGTCTTTAAAATCAGGAACATTTTCTTTTATTTTTATTTTTAATTCTTTACATCCCCAGTTTGTGGCATGAGTATCCGGCACATAGTAGATGGAACTAAACAGAAGGAATATTTAGAATTTAGAAATATTTCCTTGCATAAACATCTGTCAGCTTCCCAGGTGGCGCAGTGGTAAAGAATCCACCTGCCAGTGTAGGAGACGTGGGTTCTATCCCCGGGTCAGGAAGATCCCCTTGGAGAAGGCAGTGGCAATCCACTGCAGTATTCTTGCCTGGGAAATCCCACGGACAGAGGAGCCTGGTGGGCTACAGTCCATGGCGTTGCAGAGTCGGACATGACTGAGTGACTGAGCACATAAACATCTGTGAAGATGAAAGTGTCAGGTAGTGAAAGAAGCAGACTACTCTCCGGATTGGAGAATTACTGACCCTGGCAACTTGTCTCCACCTTCAGTAGATCTTTTCGTTTAGGTCTGCTAAATCTCAAGAGATTGTACAGAGCATATTGATTTTCATTGGAGATTTAGCATTCCTCTTCATTTTTTTACTTTTAAAATGAAATTAATGAATCTGTTTTAAATAATCAAATACTACTGTGAGGTTTGTAACAACAACAAAAATAAGCAGTATCCTCTTCTTCCCCAGAGACCACGTCTTTCAACTGTTTTAACCGTTTCTTCTGGTGTTTATCTCTCTATTTCTGTGTAACATTTTACCAGTACATCTTGACTTTTTTTTCCCCCAACATGAGACATTATTTATTCATTTCCTACTATAAAAAATTAGAATTTTTTCTTCTTATTCATTCCTCCCCAACCCCCTGGATACCACACACTCCTTTTCCCTTTATCCTTGCTTCTCATCTCCCATCTCATACTCATTGTGCACTGCATTTTCAGTGTATTACTTTTGTTATTGCTAAATCAGCATTCAGTGCTGCCTTATTTTGATTATATAAATAATCAAATATCAAATAATATAAATATTATTCACAGCGAAATCACTTGGTTTACTAGGATTACATTTCCTTTTTTTTTTTTTAAACAGTTAATCCATCATTTTATTGTTATTTCTAGAGACAACTCTTGATGCCATCTCTCTTCCTGAACTGATTGTTCCCTTATCCTGCTAGAGGCCTTCATTATCTTTCTAGTGGTGTTTTGGGAAAGAGTAGAATGTGAAGTCCAGTGGGCCTTAGAAAGCATCACTGCAAACAAAGCTAGTGGAGGTGATGGAATTCCAGTTGAGCTCTTTCAAATCCTGAAAGATGATGCTGTGAAAGTGCTGCACTCAATATGCCAGCAAATTTGGAAAACTCAGCAGTGGCCACAGGACTGGAAAAGGGCAGTTTTCATTCCAATCCCAAAGAAAGGCAATGCCAAAGAATGCTCAAACTACCGCACAATTGCACTCATCTCACATGCTAGTGAAGTAATGCTCAAAATTCTCCAAGCCAGGCTTCAGCAATACGTGAACCGTGAACTTCCTGATGTTCAAGCTGGTTTTAGAAAAGGCAGAGGAACCAGAGATCAAATTGCCAACATCCGCTGGATCATGGAAAAAGCAAGAGAGTTCCAGAAAAACATCTATTTCTGCTTTATTGACTATGCCAAAGCCTTTGACTGTGTGGATCACAATAAACTGTGGAAAATTCTGAAAGAGATGGGAATACCAGACCACCTGATCTGCCTCTTGAGAAATCTGTATGCAGGTCAGGAAGAAACAGTTAGAATTGGATATGGAACAACAGACTGGTTCCAAATAGTAAAAGGAGTACGTCAAGGTTATGTATTGTCACCCTGCTTTTTTAACTTATATGCAGAGTACATCATGAGAAACGCTGGACTGGAAGAAGCACAAGCTGGAATCAAGATTGCCGGGAGAAATATCAATAACCTCAGATATGCAGATGACACCACCCTTATGGCAGAAAGTGAAGAGGAACTAAAAAGCCTCTTGATGAAAGTGAAAGAGGAGAGTGAAAAAGTTGGCTTAAACCTCAACGTTCAGAAAACGAAGATCATGGCATCCGGTCCCATCACTTCATGGGAAATAGATGGGGAAACAGTGGAAACAGTGTCAGACTTCATTTTGGGGGGCTCCAAAATCACTACAGATGGTGACTGCAGCCATGAAATTAAAAGACGCTTACTCCTTGGAAGGAAAGTTATGACCAACCTAGATAGCATATTGAAAAGCAGAGACATTCCTTTGCCAACAAAGGTCCGTCTAGTCAAGGCTATGGTTTTTCCAGTGGTCATGTATGGATGTGAGAGTTGGACTGTGAAGAAGGCTGAGCGCCGAAGAACTGATGCTTTTGAACTGTGGTGTTGGAGAAGACTCTTGAGAGTCCTTTGGACTGCAAGGAGATCCAACCAGTCCATTCTGAAGGAGATCAGCCCTGGGATTTCTTTGGAGGGAATGATGCTGAAGCTGAAACTCCAGTACTTTGGCCACCTCATGCGAAGGGCTGACTCATTGCAAAAGACTCTGATGCTGGAAGGGGTTGGGGGCAGGAGGAGAAGGGGACGACAGAGGATGAGATGGCTGGACGGCATCACTGACTCAATGGACATGAGTCTGAGTGAACTCTGGGAGTTGGTGATGGACAGGGAGGCCTGGCGTGCTGCGATTCATGGGGTCGCAAAGAGTCGGACACAGCTGAGCGACTGAACTGAATTGAACTGAGGGGATAGGGAGATGTGTTATTCTGCTATGTTTAATCAGAATACTTTATTCTAACATTTCTATTTGAAGACTGTTCAAAACTGTACAAAAGTCGTTTCTATCAATCTGAAAGATTTCAAAGACGTCGGTGCCTCTTTTGCTGGCTGTGCACCAGCAAGCTGATCAAACGGTCTCTTATCACAGCCTGATTAGATTAACTCGGCAGCCTCCCTTCTCTGGGTGGTTCCAAGGTAGAGCCCTGTCTCAGTTCTGTTTTGCAATTCTACACTGTTTAAAACTGCCGTGAAGTCCAACAAGGCATCTTCTCTTGGACCCACATCCTTTGCTTTAGGACATTACGGCAGCTTCTGTTTTTGATGGCATTGATGTACACATTCCATTCTGTCTTGGTGTGTTTGAGATCATTGTGACCTTTGTGTATTTGTTTTTCTTCCTTTATCCTTTGACTTTGTCCTGCTGTCTTTCACTGCATTTAATTGTATTTGTCTTCTGCTTCAAAAGAGGATCTCGCCTTTTATATATTCCTTCCTGGCCTAGATTTCCTCAATTATTTTTTCCCCAGGCCCTTACCTACAGTCCTTTTAGGGGTAAGAATGGCACCCCACTCCAGTACTCTTGCCTGGAGAATCCCATAGACGGAGGAGCCTGGTGGGCTGTAGTTCATGGGGTCGCTAAGAGTCGGACACGACTGAGTGACTTCACTATCACTTCACTTCCATGCATTGGAGAAGGAAATGGCAACCCACTCCAGTGTTCTTGCCTGGAGAATCCCAGGGACAGGAGAGCCTAGTGGGCTGCTCTGTGGAGTCACATAGAGTCGGACACGACTGAAGCAACTTAGCAGCAGCAGTATGTCAGTTTATGAATATGGTTATGTGTTGGCATTTTCTAGCTTGCCCTGGTAAGAAGTACTGGTGATCCAAAGTTTTTTCACAAATTCAGATTCCTTTTGTGCTTGCTGCCTACTTTGCTGGAGGGTATTTGCTCACCAGTGTTCCAGTGTATGTACATACTCTGAGCTTGCCAGATGTTCCCCAGCCCTTCCATCACGGCCCTTCTGAGTTCAGTTCTGCCTTTGAGATTGTGCAAATGTGTGTATAACCAAATTAGAAGAAAACAAAAGAAAGCCTTGGAAATTTTATCCTTTTTCTCTAAAGACTCTGATAACTCCTCTCAAGGATAGTCCATGATCCTGTTTGTCTTAATGACCTCATATGATTGTATGAAGATTTTGAGAGGCACAAATTTTTGCATAAACATTGTATGGCTTAGAGATACACAGATAAGCAGACTTCTGAGATTAACGGTTGGTACCTCTTCATTTTTGTCTTTGGTTTTTCCAGCCACTCCCCCTATCATTGGTGGAAATGAAGAGACAGACAAGATCATAATTATTTATCTTAACCCAAAATTTGGGTGCTTGCAGTATAGGACCCAGTTAATTACTGCAGGATATACAAAATGAGTTAAGATCTCTGACCTCAAGTTTATTTATACTTTAATAGGAAAGATAAGATAGGTATACAAATAATCATAAAATACAGAGGGAAAAAAAGCCCTGTAAGAAAGTTCTAAACAAAATACTGAGGAAATGCAAAGGGACATGAACCTGAAACTGGCTGTTGAAATCAAGAACAGCATTTTGGAATGCTATAGAACATTCCCAGATATGTAAATATTAGGTAGACAGATAACCATGATGGTGTGATCACTTACCTAGAGCCAGACATCCTGGAATGTGAAGTCAAGTGGGCCTTAGGAAGCATCACTGCGAACAAAGCTAGTGGAGGTGATGGAATTCCAGTTGAGCTATTCCAAATCCTAAAAGATGATGCTGTGAAAGTGCTGCACTCAATATGCCAGCAAATCTGAAAAACTCAGCAGTGGCCACAGGACTGGAAAAGGGCAGTTTTCATTCCAATCCCAAAGAAAGGCAATGCCAAAGAATGCTCAAACTACCGCACAATTGCACACATCTCACTCGCTAGCAAAGTAATGTTCAAAATTCTCCAAGCCAGGTTTCAACAGTACGTGAACCATGAACTTCCAGATGTCCAAGCTGGATTTAGAAAAGGCAGAGGAACCAGAGATCAAATTGCCAACATCTGCTGTATCATGGAAAAAGCAAGAGAGTTCCAGAAAAATATTTACTTTTGCTTTATTGACTATGCCAAAGCCTTTGACTGTGTGGATCACAACAAACTGTGGAAAATTCTGAAAGAGATGGGAATACTAGACCACCTGACCTGCCTCTTGAGAAACCTATATGCAGGTCAGGAAGCAACAGTTCGAAGTAGACATGGAACAACAGGCTGGTTCCAAATAGGGAAAGGAGTACATCAAGGCTGAATATTGGCACCCTGTTTATTTAACGTCTATGCAGAGTACATCATGCGAAATGCGAGACTGGATGAAGCAGAAGCTGGATCAAGATTGCCGGGAGAAATATCAATAACCTCAGTTATGGAGATGACACCACCCTTATGGCAGAAAATGAAGAGGAACTAAAGAGCCTCTTGATGAAAGTGAAAGAGGAGAGTGAAAAAGTTGGCTTAAAGCTCAACATTCAGGAAACTAAGATCATTGGCATCCAGTCCCATTACTTCATGACAAATAGATGGGGAAACAGTGGCTGGCTTTATTTTTGGGGGCTCCAAACTCACTGCAGATGGTGATTGCAGCCTTGAAATTAAAAGATGCTTGCTCGTTGGAAGAAAAGCTATGACCAACCTAGACAGCATATTAAAAAGCAGAGACATTATTTTGCCAACAAAGGTCCATCTAGTCAAAGCTACGGTTTTTCCAGTAGTCATGTATGAATGTGAGAGTTGGACAGTGCTGAGGAAGTGATGGTTTTGAACTATGGTGTTGGAGAAGACTCTTGAGAGTCCCTTGGACCACAAGGAGATCCAACCAGTCCATCCTAAAGGAAATCAGTCTTGAATATTCATTGGAAGGACTGATGTTGAAGCTAAAACTCCAATACTTTGTCCACCTGATACAAAGAACTGACTCATGGGAAAAGACCCTGATGCTGGGAAGGATTGAGGGCGGGAGGAGCAGAGGATGACAGAGGATGAGATGGTTGGATGGCATCACTGACGCGACGGGCATGAGTTTGAGTAGGCTCCGGAAGTTGGTGATGGACAGGGAAACCTGGTGTGCTGCAGTCCATGGGGTTGCAAAGAGTCGGAAATGATTGAGCTACTGAACTGAACTGAGATAGAGTTCTGTGGCTTTTTTTGTGATGAGAGTGGAAGGGTGGGATCTATTGTATTTCCACTATCACATTTTAATACAGAAGTTTCCTCCCAAGTGAGGATCACAGCATACCGAAAAGAACATTCCAGTCCCAGTTCTGCCCTTTTATTTGCTAGATTTGAACAGCAGTACAGTCACTATGAACTGGAGCATGCATTACAATCTTATTTGTCCCCGTATGCCTCATTAGAAGGAAGTCCACCGTTTTTCTCTTTGGGTTTCTCTTTCCTTTTGGATTATCCAGGAACCCCCTGGGACACCGCTAGTGCAGGAGGAGAGGTGGTCAGTGCAGCTTCCACATCCGAAAGGGAAGAGCCCCATTGTCTGCTGCTGCCCCTCAGTGCCTCATGGGGTGCTGTTGAAAACCAGTCCTTACTTTGTGATCAGTAATGCTAACCCAATGCTAAACCTGGGTCCCGCCTCAGCCACTCTAAGGAAGGGACCCCACTCTGCTAGGCTCAGCCAAGACACCCCACTTGAATTCTCAGGGCAAAGCTCTTGGTATTGTGTTCTTTTAGCCCACACACAGCCATTTTCCTGATGCCAAGTGGCCTGGGAAGCTTCTCAGACCCAGAACCTCCAGTTCTTCTCCCTCCCAGAATCCACCGCTAGGATTCACCATGGCAGGTGGCCCCTTTCCATACTTGAAATGCAGACTCTTTCCTCCCTACCCGCAGGCAGTAGGGCTGGTTAATCACTCAACTTTCTGAGGAAGGCTCTCCTCAGTGAGCGTTCATGGAAGAATCTCTGAGTGATTCAGGGTACCTTCACCCAGGGTGGAGGGTGGAGATGGGAGTGGAGGCTCTGCTTATATAATGATTCAAGGTGATTTATGGACACACTCTCACTGTAGGAAAATAAATTTAATCTGTGATGGGTGTCCTGCTTCCTTAATGATATCTATCAGATAATGTTATTGTGAATATAAAATGAGATGGTGTTTCGAAAGTTTAAAGAGCCACAGAACTGTATTATCAATGTTATTTTGTCATTTCCTGTCCAAATCCCTTCAAAGGCTGCTCTTTTGGTTTAGGACAAAGTGACCTGACCCCGCTTTTCTTCTCCAGCCTCATTTTGTCTCACTCCACCTCTTTCACTGTGCTTCAGCCCCTTCGATCTTCCTCAGACTTGTCAAGATTTTTCTCCCTCACTGGACTTAGAATACTGTGCTTTTGTATAAAGTGGCCCCTCCCCCAGGAACACCCCCACCCCCACCACTCCTAAGCCTAACTGAAACCTACATCAGAGTCTCCTTTTAACAGACTGCCCCTAAAACTCTAGTATAAATTAAATCCCTCATTGTGTAGGCTCAGAGAACCTTGTTTTTCCCCCTCTCAGCACATATCATGATGTAAAAGATATACATGAATGAATGATCACTTATTTATTATGAGCGCTAAATTGAAGAAAAAGGTGTCTACTTCTCTGGACACCTGCACTGAGACCAGTGAGCATGTCTACTCTGATCACTCTAAGTTGAAGCATTGTATTCCTTGGTTCTCAGAGCACATCCTCCTTCCCTCTATAACTCTTGCAGATGAAAATTTCTGTTAAATCATTGGCAGAGTTGAAAGATAAGAAGCTGAAGTTGGCTTTCTTCCATGTACCTGAATTGGAAATTTTGCGTAGTTTATAGTAAAGATCAGCTTCTTTTCCAGGTTATCATTGTTGTTATGTTCCAACAATAGAATCATGGGAGACTCTGTTGTCTCTTTCTGTCAGAGAACAGTAAATTATGTACATGTTGACCATTGAGAAAGGAGGCTTTGTGTTGTAGAAGAGATGAAAATTTGTCTAAACTTATTGTTAAACATTCTATCATCCCTATTTAAACATAAGGGTGACCCCTAGTGGATACTGAGTATAACAGACTGAAAGATCCGGGAACCCCTAAACTGAAGTGGTCACTGTATGTTGTAATCAGCAGTAATCCTTTTCTTTGAAGCTCAAGGATGTTTTGCTCTAGAATTTAGAAGTTTTGAAGAAGGCTTGATTTATGAGGTTCTCAGCTCTCCTCAGCACTTAACCTATATTTAGTTAAATAAAATGATCAATTTCTCCACAGCAGCTATCACTACCTCATCCTAACTACTTGAGGGATTTTATGTGCCCTCCAGTCCGTATAATTATCGATGAATAGTTTTACATACACAGTTGTAATAATATACATAATATTTTGTGTTCTTTTATCACTTGAGACCCTTTTATATGTTTGCATAGTTTTTCACTTTTCATGGCATTTAATACATATCATGTTGATACTTGTAGTTAATTCCATCTTTGCTTTTTTTTAGCTTCTTACTGTGGTAGTGAAATAGTGCACATCTTATTCAAACTATAGAAAGCTCTGCTTTTGGGCCCCAGGTGATTCCTGAGATGTCGTTGGAGTGTGAAACCATGGCCAGGGCATGGTCCTCTTTAAGCAGCATCTTGCCTGCCCAGCTGATGCTGAGCATGCTATTAAATAATGCCTGGCTGGGCCCCTGTGCCCCCAGACCCCTCCTCCTCTTTCAGGAGACTGGTGGTCCATGTTTCCTGCTTTCCTTCTGTGATGCATTGTTGCCCTGGCAAGTGAGCTAAGGAAGCAAGTAAGCCATCCAAAAATTGTTTAATCCAACCAGGACATAGTTTCCTCCCTCTCACCTTCAGATATGCACTGAATTACCAGTTGCTTTGGGGGAAAGGAGAAGAAGACAGTTGGTTTTAGAAGGTTGGAAAAATTCTGCTCACAGTGTTGTAATTTATCTAGGAAGCTGAAAACTGGATATTATTTTAACCTATTTTGGTAAGAATCTGCTCTCCGTGGTATGACCTTCAAATTAAGAAAATCCAGTGTCATTTTTATTTTTTTCTTTATACTTAACTGTTATCTTGATGTTCTATAATGAACATACATTATTTTTATATACTGAAAAAGAGAACTTTTCGAAATTATAGAAACCCAGTAAAGCATATGGGAAAGTAAAACATCCGGTCTCATTGCCCTGAGATAATTACTACTGACATTTTATTTTATTTGCTTTCCATTTTTTCAATGCACAAATGAAATCTATCTGGAAATCTTTATGTTAAAAAAAAAAAACTTCATGGAAATAGAAGTTTTTAGAAGATAAAATTTATAATAACTTGGAGAGTGATTATTCACATTCAAAAAGATAAGCTGCAGAGTTTCATTATTGAGCTCCCATGTTACACTTAAAGTGATTGAGTTCCTAGGAATTAATTTTTATTGTTTTGGTTTTTTATATCACCTCTCTTGAACTTGAAGCAAGTGTGTTACACATTTGAGTCAAAGTCAGGAAGATCCCCTGGAGAAGGAAATGGCAACCCATTCCAGTACTCTTGCCTAGAAAATTCCATGGATGGAGGAGCCTGGTGGGCTACAGTCCATGGGGTCGCAAAGAGTCGGACACGACTGAGCGACTTCTCTTGGCACTTGTTCTGTCAGAAATCTATATGTTAGTGGCATCGTGTGTTCGGCACCCGAGGAATGCTCACTGAACCAACTTGTCAGCCACTTATTGAAACTGCAAGTCAACCTTTTGGTTTCACTTCTGACAAGCTACCTCGAAATGTCTGCCATGATTTTAGACCCAAAAGAGACCTCGTCCATTTGGAAGACTAAATTCCTAAGGAGACTGAGCTAAACTTTGCTGAGCATCATACTAATGTTGCTTGGTGAATTGGTGAATAGGGTGTTGTGAGGCTTTTTTTTGGAGGTGGGTACCAGTTTCCGCAGATCTCTTGGCTAAGTGTCATCTGACTCAGTTCTCATCAAATGTCTGTATCTGTATTACATTTCCTTGTGGTTTGATGTATGATAACCTCTAGATAATCCTCAGTGGAAATGTTCATTCTCTCTAGTTCTTCCTCAAACAGATAGATCAACTCTCACTTCCCTTCTCACCTCCGGATCATTTCTTGGTAAAAAATTTTTATTTAGTCCACATTATCTTCTTTTTCCTAATTAACTACATTGAAAAATACAAAGTAAAAGCATAATGCGAGAGGAATCAGAAAAGGTATATCAATTGTGTGTTAGCATCCTTTGTGAAACGAGAATCCATATTCCTGCTTTTCATCCTTTGGATTATTAGTTATCTAATTTGAAGGTGCCATGTTTCTTAGCAGGGTAGTTTGGTTTATCCTAGCAAATCTGCTTGGAGAAGGCAGTGGCACCCCACTCCAGTACTCTTGCCTGGAAAATCCCATGGACAGAAGAGCCTGGTAGCCTGCCGTCTATGGGGTTGCACAGAGTCGGACATGACTGAAGCAATTTAGCAGCAGCAACAGCAGCAGCAAATCTGCTTATTTAATTAAAAAGAAATTAGTGATAGGTAATTCAGTTATATATTCACTGTACCTCCGAAAAGTAATGCAAAGATCGTGTTTTAAATTCAGTTCAGTTCAGTTCAGTCGCTCAGTCATGTCCAACTCTTTGCGACCCCATGAATCGCAGCACTCCAGGCCTCCCTGTCCATCACCAACTCCCGGAGTTCACCCAAACTCCTGTCCATCGAGTCGGTGATGCCATCCAGCCATCTCATCCTCTGCCATCCCCTTCTCCTCCTGCCCCCAATTGCTCCCAGCATGAGTCTTCTCCAAGGAGTCAACTCTTTGCATGAGGTGGCCAAAGTATTGGAGTTTCAGCTTTAGCATCAGTCCTTCCAAAGAATACCCAGGACTGATCTCCTTTAGAATGGATTGGTTGGATCTCCTTGCAGTCCAAGGGACTCTCAAGAGTCTTTTCCAACACCACAGTTCAAAAGCATCAGTTCTTTGGCGCTCAGCTTTCTTCACAGTCCAACTTTCACGTCCATACATGACCACTGGAAAAACCATAGCCTTGACTAGACGGACCTTTGTTGGCAAAGTAATGTCTCTGCTTTTCAATATGCTATCTAGGTTGGTCATAACTTTCCTTCCAAGGAGTAAGCGTCTTTTAATTTCATGGCTGAAATCACCATCTGCAGTGATTTTGGAGCCCCCCAAAATAAAGTCTGACATTGTTTCCACTGTTTCCCCATCTATTTCCCATGAAGTGATGGGACCGGATGCCATGATTTTCATTTTCTGAATGTTGAGCTTTAAGCCAACTTTTTCACTCTCCTCTTTCACTTTCATCAAGAGCCTTTTTAGTTCCTCTTGACTTTATGCCATTAGGGTGGTGTCATCTGCATATCTGAGGTTATTGATTTTTCTCCCAGCAATCTTGATTCCAGCTTGTGCTTCTTCCAGCCCAGCGTTTCTCATGATGTACTCTGCATAGAAGTTAAATAAGCAGGGTGACGATATACACCCTTGATGTACTCCTTCTCCTATTTGGAACCAGTCTGTTGTTCCATGTCCAGTTCTAACTGTTGCTTCCTAACCTGCATACAGGTTTCTCAAGACGCAGGTCAGGTGGTCTGGTATTCCCATCTCTTTCAGAATTTTCCACAGTTTATTGTGATCCACACTGTCAAAGGCTTTGGCTTAGTCAATAAAGCAGAAATAGATGTTTTTCTGGAACTCTCTTGCTTTTTCCATGATCCAGCGGATGTTGGCAATTTGATCTCTGGTTCCTCTGCCTTTTCTAAAACCAGCTTGAACATCAGGAAGTTCACGGTTCATGTATTGGTGAAGCCTGGCTTGGAGAATTTTGAGCATTACTAGCATGTGAGATGAGTGGAATTGTGCGGTAGTTGGAACATTCTTTGGCGTTTCCATTGGGATTGGAATGAAAACTGCCCTTTTCCAGTCCTGTGGCCACTGCTGAGTTTTCCAGATTTGCTCTCATATTGAGTGCAGCACTTTCACAGCATCATCTCCCAGGATTTGATATAGCTCAACTGGAATTCCATCACCTCTGCTAGCTTTGTTCGTAGTGATGCTTTCTAAGGCCCACTTGACTTCACATTCCAGGATGTCTGGCTCTAGGTGAGTGATCACACTATCATGATTATCTGGGTCGTGAAGATCTTTTTTGTACAGTTCTTCTGTGTATTTTTGCCACCTCTTCTTAATATCTTCTGCTTCTGTTAGGTCCATACCATTTCTGTCCTTTATCGAGCCCATCTTTGCATGAAATGTTCCCTTGGTATCTCTGATTTTCTTGAAGAGATCTCTAGTCTTTCCCATTCTGTTGTTTTCCTTTATTTCTTTGCACTGATAGCTGAGGAAGGCTTTCTTATCTCTCCTTGCTATTCTTTGGAACTCTGCATTCAGATGCTTGTATCTTTTCTTTTCTCCTTTGTTTTTCGCTTCTCTTCTTTTCACAGCTATTTGTAAGGCCTCCCCTGACAGCCATTTTGCTTTTTGCATTTCTTTTCCATGGGGATGGTCTTGATCCCTGTCTCCTGTACAATATCACGAACCTCATTCCATAGTTCATCAGGCACTCTATCTATCAGATCTAGGCCCTTAAATCTATTTCTGACTTCCACTGTATAAGCATAAGGAATTTGACTTAGGTCATACCTGAATGGTTTAGTGGTTTTCCCTACTTTCTTCAATTTCAGTCTGAATTTGGCAATAAGGAGTTCATGATCTGAGCCACAGTCAGCTCCTGGTCTTGTTTTTGCTGACTATATAGAGCTTCTCCATCTTTTGCTACAAAGAATAGAATCAGTCTGATTTCGGTGTTGAGCATCTGGTGATGTCCACGTGTAGGGTCTTGTGTTGTTGGAAGAGGGTGTTTGCTATGACTGGTACCTTTCTGAGCACAGCTAAATGCTACTGAAGAAACTTAAAATACAGCTCAAAATAAGAAAATTCTGTAATATATGACAACATGGATGAACCTGGAGGACATGAGACTTAGTGAATCACAGAAGAACAAAGAATCAAAATAGTCAAACTCGTAGAAGCAGAGAGTAGAATGGTGGTTGCCAGACGCCGGGGGGTGGGGGAAACGGGGAATTGCTACTCAGGGGGTAAAAGTTTTAACTATACAAGATGAATGAGTTCTGAAGGTGCTGTGTAAATCATACCTGTAGTTTACAGTACCATATTATACACTTAATTTGTTAATGGATTACATCTCATGTTAAATATTCTTACTACAATTTTAAAAAATTATGACTTGGGAGCTAATACCATTTGAAAAGAAAAAATATAGTAAAATATCAGAACAAAGTATTTTTCTTCTGCTTATTTCCCTGCTTATTTTCTCTTCTCCATATCCCCCCTCACATTTTTTATTTTGTATTTGGGTGTAGTTGATTAACAGTATTGTGGTAGTTTCAGGTGACAGCAGAGGACTTAGCCATACATATACAAGTATCCATTCTCCTCCAAACCTTTTTCCCATCCAGGCTGGCACACAACATTGAGCAGAGTTCCATGTGCTGTACAGCAGGTCCTTGTTGGTTACCCATTTTGAATGTAGCAGTGTGTACATGACCATCCCAAGCTCCCATCCTTTCCCCCAGTAGCTGTAAGTTCATTTTCTAAGTCTGTGAGAGTGTTTTGTAAATAAGTTTATTTGTTATCATTTCTTTATTGACTCCACATATAAGGGATGTCATATGGTATTTCTCCTTCTCTGTCTGACTTCAAAAGACACTCTCTAGGTCCATCCATGTTGTTGCAAATGGCAGTGGCATTATTTTATTCCTTTTATTGGCTGAGTAATATTCCATCATATATATGTACCACATCTTCTTTAGCTGTTCCTCTTCTGATGGACATTAGGTTGCTTCCATGTCTTGGCTATTGTAAACAGTGCTGCTATGAACATTGGGGTGCGTGTATCCTTTTGAATCATGTTTTTCTCCAGATATATGCCCAGGAATAGGATTGCAGTCTTCCCCATATTCTTGATGAGAAACAGTAAATGTTGGGAGGACAGAATGTGGGGACAGGGCAGGGACTGGAAAGGGTTAAGTTCGGTGATGCCTCCGGTTGGAAGAGGGGCTAGTAAGACTTGACTTGAAGCTATGTTTGCAGAGTAAGCACTCTAGTTTTGTTTTAATGACATGTTTATTGGGAGTAACTTATGGTAGGGAGACTAACGCTTCCCAAGCTATGTTTTCTGCAACTGTACAGGATTAGGGGATCATGTACACCCCACCGTATCCCCCATCTTCCCAGTTTGTGGAGTCTCTCCTTTTCACCTACTTATATCTCCCATCACCTGTTGGCAATTACATTGTCAAGATAATGTTCTGTTTTGTTTTGTTTTAGTCTGGATGCCTTTGTATTTTTTTTTTTTTTAACGTATTAAAGCTCTCTAACCCTTTACTGTAGATGGGTAGTATTACCTACCTCAAAGTGTTGTGGGAATGCTGTTAAGTGCTCAGAAAATGTTAGTTATTATTGTTATCGTGATAACCATCTTCCAAAACTTCCTTTTTTAGAAACTGATTCATCAGTACAGAAAGAACACAGAAACCAAACACCTGCTCCATCTGCAGCTACAACTTCTGCTCCTTCTAAGTATCATCGAAGTCGATCTGGGGGAGCCAGGGATGAACGATACCGATCAGGTGAGAGGGAACGGAAAATTACTGCTGGAACAGTTTCACCTACCGTAGTGTGAACTGTACATCCTGAGAGCTCCTGATATTTATTTTTTTCTCTTAAAGTGCCAACAGGTCTATATTAATTCATTCATCAGCCATTTGTTGAGTACTTGTTACATGCCAGATGTAGTAGGTACTCTTTATTAGCTGGGGTTATAGCCCCAAATAAAACATTTCTGCCCTCAAGGCCAGCAGGGGAGCCAGGCAAGTACAAAGGCAGTGTGAATAAATAAATAAGAAAGCAGAGGGCTGGGGTCTTATGAGATGGTACTAGGAAAGCTCAGTAGACTCTCTTGGAAGAGGCAGGTCTTTCTGTGTTTTTCAGGGCTGTTGATTAGTCTTTTGACTTATGGAGCTGGAACAGAAACTTAACAATGAAATTTCAGATTGGTAAACCCATAAAAAAGCAAAGAGGAATTGATGAGCCCCTTGATGAAAGTGAAAGCAAGTGAAAAAGCTGGCTTAAAACTCAACATTCAAAAAACGAAGATCATGGCAACTGGTCCCATCACTTCATGGTAAATAGATGGGGAAACAGTGAGAGACTTTATTTTGGGGGCTCCAAAATCACTGCAGATGGTGACTGCAGCCATGAAATTAAAAGACTGCTCCTTGGAAGAAAAGCTATGACAAACCTAGACAGCATATTAAAAAGCAGAGACATTACTTTGCTGACAAAGATCCATCTAGTCAAAGCTATGATTTTTCAGTAGTCATGTATGGATGTGAGAGTTGGACTATAAAGAAAGCTGAGTGCCGAAGAAGTGATGGTTTTGAACTGTGGTGTTGGAGAAGATTCTTGAGATTCCCTTGGACTGCACAGAAACCAAACCAGTCAGTCCTAAAGGAAATCAGTCCTGAATATTCTTTGGAAGGACTGATGTTGAAGCTAAAACTCCAATACTTTGGCCCCCTGATGCGAAGAACTGACTCCTTAGAAAAGACCCTGAGGCTGGGAAAGATTGAAGGTGGGAGGAGAAGGGGTCTACAGAGGATGAGATAGTTGGATGATGTCACTGATTTGATGGACATGAGTTTGAGCAAGTTCCGGGACTTGGTGATGGACAGGGAAGCCTGGTGTGTGGCAGTCCATGGGGTTGCAAAGAGTTGGACGTGACTGAGTGACTGAACTGAACTGATTTGACCCGAAACCCATAAACTTTATTTCTTCTCACCCAGAAAATACCCATGGTAAAAGAAAAGGTGATGTGCTGTGGCTGGCTGTGGGGGCACACTCCAGCTACACCATGTCCAGCACTGACAAGCAGAAGTGAATCATAGACCTCAGGGCATGTGGCATAGTAAGCCGGTCCCACATCCATCTACTGTGCTCTGTGCTAGGATAGTCTCTGTAGCACAGTTACTGTTTTAAGAACAAGCAGAATTAAGCCAGAAGACTAACTGGAATGTTATTTTACTTTCTCCAGATTTTTTTTTCCCTCCGTTACCAACCAAGGCTACCTTATCCTTTTCTTGAATTGAAAAAACAGGGTGTGTATCACACCCTCACGAAAATGGCTCTAGAGGAGACGAGGAAAAGGACAGTTATTTTATGAGCTGATATTATTAGATATGTATTTTCACACACTGGAAGGAAGGAAGGAGTGAAAAGTGTTCGGTCAGAAAATAGAAATTACAGGCCACACAGAATTTTCCTTTGTACCTAACCTGGGGCTGATTGACAAGAGGCTTTCTCTTAGACTAAGACATCTGAACCATGTCATGGCAGACAAAGTTAGGGAAATAACATCAGATAGTAAACCTGAAAATAGTTCATTAGGACTGAAACTTAGAAAGCAAGGACCCAGGAAGAGGTGGGAGATCAGGCTGGAAAGATAATCAGTGGGCAAATCTTGAGGAATCTTGAATACCACTGAAGAATTTTAGCAGAGCAGGAACACAGATTTGTAATTTGTTCTAGTAGCTTGGGCCAGCTGCACAGAGCTTAACACATGTTAAGAGTTAAATACATATTTTGGAGAAAGGAGGGTATAAAAGTAGTACTAGTTAGGGCATGGATCAGAGGGAGGTAAGGCTGGATTTGGAAAAGCTAATCAGGAGCTCCTGTTTGTCGCCAGGCCCCCAGCTGGGTTCCCCAGCACCCGGTGTTGCCTTTAGAGGCTGGGGCTCAGCTGCTGCAGTAGTGGGTTCTCACCAGCCTGAAAGGCTTTTAGCCACTACAGCACTCACCCCAGGCCTGCTGGGAAGTTTTTTGCTTGTTCTTACAGCATTTAACAAAAAGTTAGTAAGGAACTCCTAAGAGGATCCTCTATACTCTATGTCCAAGCTGATCACACGGAGAAAAAAGTCTTTAGTGAGCTCATTCAGTAGTGTCAAATTCTGACGTTCACCTTTGTTGTTTAGTCACTAAGTCACGTGCAACTCTTTTGAGACCCCTGGCTTGTGCCTGCCAGGCTTCTGTCCAGGGGATTTCTCAGGCAAGAGTACTGGAGTGGGTTGCCGTTTCTTTCTCCTGGGGATCTCCCGATCCAGAGATCAAACCTGTGTCTCCTGCATTGCAGGCTGATTCTTTACCACTGAGCCACTAAAACCCAAGTATCTTTTCCATCAGTTCTTTCAGACTTACCCCCAGTATCAGAAAGTGTAGTCTGAATCATACGCTGGTTAGCAGACTATGGAGACTTGGTTAGGTGCAGGGGTATTGAGGAGGGTTCAGTAGTTGGGTTTTGGATATTTGTGTCACTGGGACTTTAGCCGGGGGGAGTAGTACTGCGGAGGCCAGAGAGGAGGTAAAGTGGGGGACAAAGGTGATTTGAAAACCCTGAAGATAATGAAAGTTCTGCAATGCTGTTATGAGGAGGAACGTGAAAGAGGAGGTCTGCAAGCATGAATTTTGGCTGAAAATGACATTTTTAAAAGTAGAAGGAAATGCCTAACTAAATAGCAGAGAAAAACTCAGCACACGCTGCAAATTCTGGCTTCCATGAGTAAGAAGATGAATTGAACTGAACAGTAGCTGCAAAAATAGAGCAAAGAAGTTGTAGAAATTTATCAGAGTTGAACTTCACGTCTTTGCTTCTCCATTCATAGGAAGGCTTATATTTACATGTCACATGCAAAATTAACTTCAGAATGGAGGGTATGTTTAGGAAAAATTATAAGCATTCAGATTAAAGTACACAGAAAGGGCTTGACATTGATTTCAGTGAATGTAGCTTGAAAATCCTCTCTTATTTGGTAGAGGCTTATTAACACCTACAACATTTCAACCAGTCATAATTGAACTTAGTATTTCATGTTTCAGACATGGTGTAAAGAGCTTACATTTATTCAGAGTTTAGATTTTCTGACCTGATTGTATTCTTTGTGCTTAGGCAAAAGGGTCTGACATTTCAAATACACTTACTTAGTACCTCCTTTTCCTGCCCATCAAAGCAGGATGCAGTTTTCTACACACACGTTTTGTGGTCCCAAGTGTAGAAAATACATAATTAATCTCCGAGATGGAAAGTGATTGGATGGTAAGTCATTGTGACAATTTCTTCAATGTTAATCTTTTCAGCAGTTAGCCACCTCAAACAAAACAACAAAAACAAAAAGGACTTTTAAAGAGTAGCTGTATCACCTTATTGAGCTCAAACATCAGTTCTGGAAAATGAAACCCAACTGTCCCATGCTCCTGGCAGAGATGTCCAAAGTCAGCCGCGTCTAGGGACTGAACTTCAGAAGTGATTTCTCTATCAAATGATCAAGATGAATTGTATGTTGGCTGAAGGAGTCAAATCCAGTTACAAGAGCTGCCTGTTCTTACCGTTAAGAGACTTTGCTAATACAGTAACTGAACATCTCCTTTTTGACACAGGTGTAGGGGCCAGGGCTGATCATGTTAGAAAATAAGTGAGTGGTTTGATTTGTTCTGTGTTCTGATGCTGCAGATCCTTATGGCAGAGAAGAACATGCTCTATATTTATTAATTATCCAAATTAATTGTCCTGGACCTTCTAAAGCTTGACTAATGTGAATAAGTCCCTAGTTTTCACAGTTTGCTCTCACATGTTTTATGTTTCATGAAGTAATACTTTTGGAAGTGTAGTATTTTTAATTAATAAGTGTGAGCATTTGAAGTGTTGTTGTTCTGTTGAGAAAGTGCTTTTTCTCAATATGCGCAATTAGTCATTCATTTTCCAAGACAGCTAAGAACCATGGTTTCATCTAATATGAGAAGGGCACTTTTCACATTTTAGCATACCTGAAATCAGGATTTTTTTTTTTAATCCAGAAGAATATCTTTTATATAAGATGGCATTGTAGATTCAGTAAAATATGTCTATCTTGATTCAACTAAATAAGTAAACCTTAGACACTAAAATAGTATAAAAATATAAATGCCGTATAAAGCTACTTCAAATTACTGCTACTTTTAAGGAAGTAGCAGTATTAAGCTGCTTCCTTAAAAGTAGCAGTGCAAGAGTTTGGCACTATCTTTTAAACTTTAAATATTCATACACTTTTACCCAGAAATGCTACTTCTAGAAATTTGCACATACACATATACACAAAAATATCTATACAAAAATGTTTGTTATAGTATTGTTCATTATAAATACAGTGATAAGTTATAGTAGGTCCACACAGTAGAGGTCAGTGAAAACTAGTTTAAAGATCCTATGAAGTCTCATAGGAAAATGAGGTAGATTTATTTGTGCAAATATGGAGAGATGTACAAAATACATTAAGTAATAAATGCAAGATAGTATGTAGCACATGATGCAAATTTATGAATATTAGTACTAATAATTATATATATTATGAAGTACACAGAAGTAGAAATTTGGAATAATTATATACCAAACTACTGGCTTCCCTTGTGGCTCAGCTGGTAAAGAATCCGCCTGCAATGCAGGAGACCTGGGTTCAATCCCTGGATTGGGAAGATCCCCTGGAGAAGGGAACGGCTACCCACTGTAGTATTCTAACCTGGAGAATTCCATGGACTGTATAGTCTATGGGGTCGTGAAGAGTTGGACATGACTGAGCAACTTTCACTTTCAACTGTTCCAGCTACTGAGGTGGACTTATATCTGGGATGTGTATGTATATTCATTTTTTCCATTTTCGTTGTGGTAAAATATACATGTAACAAAATCTGTATTAATTTTAAACAAAAAGTAACAAAGATGGTTTTCTATTTTTTAAATTGTGGTATAACTGACATATGACATTAGTTTCAGGTATATAGCATAATGATTTGATATTAGTTTGTGTTGTGAAGTGATGATCCTAGTAGGTCTCATTAACATCTGTCACCTTTCAAAGTTAAAAAAACTGTTTTTTCTTGTTATAAGAAGACTTTCTAAAAAATTTATTTTTAATTGGAGGATAATTGCTTTACAATATTGTGTTGGTTTCTGCCATATAACAATGTGAATCAGCCATAAGTATACATATGTTTCCTCCCTCTTGAGCCTCCCACTCACCCTGAGAGGACTTTTAAGATCTACTCTCTCAACACCTTTCAGATGTGCAATACAGTACTATTAATTATAGTCATCATGCCATACATTTCCATCCCATGGCTTATTTATTTTATAACTGGAAGTTTATAAAAGGCTGTTTTTGATTTTGATTTTTGTTTTTTGAGAAATTCAGGCAAGGCTTTGTTTATTGGGACTTGTGCTGCAGATTGAGGGAGGAAAAACAATGTAAAAGATAGTTTTTAAAGTGATACCCATGGATAAAATATTTAAAGCCTTACATCCATTGTTCTTCCTGATTTTTGCTCTAAGTGGATTCTTTTGACTCAATGCTGGGACCTAAATGCAACAATAATTACCTCTGTCAACTTAATTGAGAACTAACTTTCTCTGTCTAAATATGTTCTCTGATACAGCGACTTTTGCCAAGGTGGCTGCCACTGGCACACCAGGACCATTTTATTTCTTTATTAATACACTTCCTCATACCAAGGAAGATAAATTCAGTTCAGTTCAGTTTAAGCAAGTATCTGTTGTAGACCTCCTACAAGTTGAGCACAGTTTCAGTGCTAGAGAAACACAGATGAAAACACAGGAAACCTTTGTATAAGGTATAGTCAACAGAGAAGAGGGGGTGACAGAGGAAGAGCCTGAATACCAGGCACTGTTGAAGGCAGGCTTTGTGGAGATGGCAAAGTCTGAGCCATTTTGAAGAATGAGTAGCTGTTTGCTATATAGATATTCTAAACTAAAAAAATATAATTGGTAAAAGCAGGGGAATGTGAAATGCAGAATTAAAATTTCACTGCTCCTCCCCACCAGCACATACAGTAGTGCCAAAATTAATGTGATATACTAATGTTCCAGAACTTACTGGTTGCTGCCTCTGCCGTAATTAAAAATGGCAAAGTGGTCAGTACCTTAGAAATTGGTAAAAATGGCATGGCTACTAATTGGTTTACAGATAACTCCTTGAGCTGTACATCTCTACTTAAATGACTCAGTCCACCCACACATCTGCGTTTCAGTCTGTTCATATCTCTCTGTCCGTCTGCCTATCTATAGTAATGTCCTAGCAGGTAAGGGCACTCCAGTACTCTTGCCTGGAAAATCCCATGGACCGAGGAGCCTGGTAGGCTGCAGTCCATGGGGTCGCTAAGAGTAGGACATGACTGAGCGACTTCACTTTCACTTTTCACTTTCCTGCATTGGAGAAGGAAATGGCAACCCACTCCAGTGTTCTTGCCTGGAGAATCCCAGGGACGGGGGAGCCTGGTGGGCTGCCGTCTATGGGGTCGCACAGAGTCGGACACGACTGAAGCGACTTAGCGGCGGCAGCAGCAGGTAAGGGCACCGGATGTTTGTCTGCCCCTGGTCCCTGAAGCCCAGCTGTGCCACTTTTGTGCCCTGTCTTAACTACTTTGTAACAACAAGCTAAGAATAGGAGCAACTACTTAAAATATGTAAAGTAGCATTTTCCACTTATCTTTTTGGGAAAGATGAAAAACATGGCCCATTATTATCCATAGATGTGGGGAAATGGACATTCTCCCATCTTGTTGGTAGAAATGTTATTTCTTTTATAACTAATGAGATTGGACCTTTTGGAATATGCTTATTTTCCGTTTGTGGCTTCTTCTGTAAACCACTTGTCCATTGCCTAAACCTCCTTTTTTCTAAATTGAATTCTTTTTTTGTTGTTGTTATATTTTTGCATGAGTTTTACTAGTCCTAGGAATACTGACATTTAAATTTACTAGAGGTAATAACCAAAAAAAAAAAAAAGAAAAGACAGATCAATTAGAGGTATAGAATTAGAAAAGAAGAAGGAAAACTGTATTTGCAGTTGATATGATAATTCATAATTAAATAATTTTCTATTAAAGAAAAAAAAATTAAAAAAAAAAAAAAGAAGAAGAGGATTTTCCCTGAGAGGGAAGTCATATTAAATAATTTTCTATTAAAGAAAAAAAAATAAAAAAAAAAAAAAAGAAGAGGATTTTCCCTGAGAGGGAAGTTGGAGGAAAAAAAAAAAAGAAAACCCAGGAGAAGTGATGGCAAAAGTAACTTAATGAAATAATTATATCAAGTAGTAAGTATGAAATTAGTGCAGAAATCAGTAGCCTTCATATTTGCTAATAATAACTAGTTGAAAGATGTAATGGTAGAGCAAACCTCATTTACAAAAGCAATAAAAGAAAATAAAACATATTTAGGAATAAACTTCAGGAATGTATAAAACCTTTACAATGGAAACTTATAACATCCTGAATGACACACAGTAGGCATGATAAATGGGAAGTCATCCCTGATTCTTAGATAGGATGATTCAATATCACAGATTTACTAGGACTCCAAAAATTATAATTTTAATCCAATCCTGGTAAAAACACTATCAAATTTATTTATGGAGCTAGAAAAAAATATTTTTGAAGTTCAATTTGAAAAGTAAACACATAATAGCTAGGAAACACTCAGAAAACCTACGAGAGTGACTAGATATGTTTTAATATCTAGCAACATATTCCAAAGACTGTAATTAAAACAGTGTGGTATGACACACAAATTGGCAGACAGACCACTGGAATAGAATAGCAAGTTCAGAAATAGACCGAAGTACATCTGGGGTTTAGTATATGATAAAGATAGCATCCCAGATCACTTGGGTGAGAAACTACTTTTTGATAAATTATGCTACAACAACTGGGAAAAAATTAAGTAAACCTATTATCTCACACCAGATACGAGCAAAAACTTCAAATGGATCAAAGATCTTTATGTCAAAAAGAAACCATATAAGTACTATATAAGTAATAAAGAAAATACTAGTCAATTTTTTAATAATCTAAGCTTATGAAAAGCCTATGAAAAGACTTTCTAAGACTGAAAATCCAGATGTATTAGAAGACTACAGAAAAAAAATTTTTTATTGTGGTAAAAACACATGAATGTACTCTTAGAATTTTAAAGTGTATATTATATTGTTAACTGTGTGCAGGTTGTTATACAACAGCTCTTTGGAACCTTCACATCTTGCATGACTGAAACTTTATATCCATTGATCAGTAATTCTGTTTCTTCTTGCCCCAGTCTCTGTCAACCACTATTTTGCTCCCTGTATCTATGAATTTGAGTACTTTAGATACCTCTTAAAAGTGGTTTATATTAGGGGTTTTATGTGTGTATGTGTGTGTGTGTGTGTGTGTGTGAGTGTGAGTGTAACTGGCTTATTTCACTTGGCATGTCAAAGTTTCCTTTTTCAAGGCTGAATAATATTCCAGCCTTAATACATAATGTAGTATGTATATACTACATTTTTTTTTATCCATTCATCCATTCGTGGACATTAAGTTGTTTCCACATTTTGGCTATTGTGAATAATGCTGCAGTGAACACAGATGTGTAAATATCATTTCAAGACTCTGCCTTCAGTTCTTTTGGATATATACCCAAAAGTAAGATTGTTGTGGAGAGTTCTAGTTTTAATTTTTTTGCAGAACCTCCATAGTGCTTTCCATAGCAGCAGTAGCATTTTACAGTCCTACCAACGGTGCATGCAGGTTCCACTTTCTCCACATCTCTGTCAACATTTGTGATTTTCCTTTTTTTTTTTTTTAAGTGGCCATTTTGTCTTCTTGGAGAAATATCAGTTCAGTTCCCTTGCCCATTTAAAATTGAGTTCTTTGAAGTTTTATTGTGATTGAGCTGTAGAAGTTCTTTGTGTATTCTAGATAGTAACTCCTTACTCAGTGTATGATTTGCAGATATGTTCTCCCACTCCACGAGTTGCCTTTTCACTGTTGTTTCCTTTGTTGTGCCGAAGTTCTAAAGTTTGATATAGTCCTAGTTCTGTTTTCAGCTTTTGTTGCTTGTGCTGTTGGTGTCACGTTCAAGAAATTATTGCATTCCAAAGTCATACAGTGTTTTCCCCTAAGAATTTTATAGTTTCAGGTCTTATGTCTAGATCTTTAATCCATTTTGATTAATTTTTGTGTATGGTGAAAGATAAGCATCCAGCTTCATTCTTTTTTACATACGGATATTCCAATTTTTCCAGCACTGTTTGTTTCTATCAGGGCAGTCATTTCCCCAGTGTATAGTCTTAACATCTTTGCTGAAGACCATTTGGCCGTGTACACCAGAATAATTTCTGGGCTCTTTGTTCTGTTTCATTGCTCTATATGTGTGTCTGCATGCCAGTGTCATAGTCTTGGTTACTATAACTTTGTAATATGTTTTGAAATCAGGAAGAGGGAAGCCTTTATCTTTGTTCTTCTTTCTCATGATTGTTTTGGCTCTTTGGGGTCCTTTGAGATTCCATATGCATTTAGGAATTTTGTTTTCTACTTCTTAAAAAAGTGTCATTGAGATTTTGACAGAAATTCCATTAAATCTCTAGATTGCTTTGGGTAATATGGATGTTTTAACAATATTAAGTCTTTCAGTCCTTAACAGACTTAATGTTAATCATAAAATGTCTTTCTACTGATTTGTCTTCTTTTATTTCATTCATCAGTGTCTCATATTGTACAAATCTTTCACTCCTTGGTTATATTTATTCCTGAGTGTTTTGTTCTTTTTGATACTATTGTAAATTTTTACTTTTCAGATGTTTCATTGTTACTGTTCAGAAACACAACTGATTTTTGTATGTTGATTTTTCTATCTTGCAATTGCTGAATTTATTTGTTAGTTCTGACAGTCTGTGTGTGTGAGATCTTTAGGGTTTCCTATGTATAACGTCATGTCATCTGTAAACAAAAACAATTTTACTTCTTTTCCAACTTCAGTTCAGTTTAGTTCAGTCGCTCAGTCGTGTCTGACTCTTTGAGACCCCATGAACCGCAGCGTACCAGGCCTCCCTGTCTATCACCAACTCCCGGAGTTCACCCAAACCCATATCCATAGAGTCAGTGATGCCATCCAACCATCTCATCCTCTGTCGTCCCCTTCTCCTCCTGCCCTCAATCTTTCCCAGCATCAGGGTCTTTTCAGATGAGTCAGCTCTTCGCATCAGGTGGCCAAAGTATTGGAGTTTCAGCTTCAACATCAGTCCTCCAATTAACACCCAGGGCTGATATGCTTCAGAAAGGACTAGTTGGATCTCCTTGCTGTCCAAGGGACTCAAGAGTCTTCTCCAACACCACAGTTCAAAAGCATCAATTCTTCGGCACCCAGCTTTCTTTATAGTCCAACTCTCACATCCATACATGACCATTGGAAAAACCATAGCCTTGACTGGACTGTCCTTTGTTGGCAAAGTAATGTCTCTGCTTTTTAATATGCTGTCTAGGTTGGTCATAACTTTCCTTCTGAGGAGTAAGTGTCTTTTAATTTCATGGCTGCAATCACTATCTGCAGTGATTTGGGAACACAGAAAAATAAAGTCTGACACTGTTTCCACTGTTTCCCCATCTATTTCCCATGAAGTGATGGGACCAGATGCCATGATCTTCGTTTTCTGAATGTTGAGCTTTAAGACAACTTTTTCACTCTCCTTTTTCACTTTCATCAAGAGGCTCTTTAGTTCTTCTTCGCTTTCTGCCACAAGGGTGGTGTCATCTGCATATCTGAGGTTATTGATATTTCTCCCGGCAATCTTGATTCCAGCTGTGCTTCTTCCAGCCCAGCGTTTCGCATGATGTACTCTGCATATAAATTAAATAAGCAGGGTGACAATATACAGCCTTGATGTACTCCTTTTACTATTTGGAACCAGTCTGTTGTTCCATGTCCGGTTCTAACTGTTGCTTCCTGACTGGCATACAGGTTTCACAAGAGGCAGGTCAAGAGAGACCAGGTCAATACCAGACCTGGTATTCCCATCTCTTTCAGAATTTTCCACAGTTTATTGTGATCCACACTGTCAAAGGCTTTGGCATAGTCAATAAAGCAAAAGTAGATGTTTTTTTGGAACTCTCTTGCTTTTTTGATGATCCAGTGAATGTTGGCAATTTGATCTCTGATTTTCCAACTTGGATGCCTTTATTCTTTTTCTTGCCTAATTTCTCTGACTAGAATGTCCAGTACTGTGTTAAATAGATAGGTGAGTGTGAGCATCCTTGCCTTATTCCTGATGATAATGGGAAAAGCTTTTAGCTTTTCACTGCTGAATATGATGTTGACTGTGGGCTTTTCATGTTCGATAATTATCTTGAAGTACTTTCCTTCTGTTCGTGGTTTGTAGAGTGTTCTTATAAAAGAATGTTAATTTTGTCAAATGCTTTTTCTGTATCTATTGAGATGATCATATGATTTTTCTCCCCTGTTATATTAGAGTATTACATTTATTTTCATATGTTGAACCTTGCAACTTAGGTGGATAGTCTTTTTAATGCCATATCGTCCTTTTAATGTGCTGTTGAATTTGATTTGTTAGTATTTTGTTCAGGATTTTTACATTAATATTCATCTGGTCTGTAGTTAATATTGATTAACAACATTATTTTGGCCTGTAGTTTTCTTTTTTTATAATATCATTGCCGGGCTTTGGTATCAGGATAGGGTAGTCTTATCAAATGAGTTTGAGAGTGTTCCCTCTTGGTTTTTGGAAGACTTTGAGAAAATTGATGTTAATTCTTAAAAGTGCTTTATATAGGATTCTCCAGTGAAATGTGGGCTTTTCTTTCTTGGGAGGTTTTTGATTACTGATTCAATCTTTCTGTTAGTAATTGGTCTGTTCTGGTTTTAATCTTGGTAGGTTATATGTTTCTTCTATGGCATCAGTTGAAAAATTTCCTCTTTCATTTCTGATTTTAGTAATTTGTATCTTCTCTCTTTTTTCTTTTTAAATTAAAAAAAAATTTTTTTTTAACTTAGGAAATTTCTTTATTTGTTTTGGCTGCCCTGGGTCTTCCTTGCTGCTAGTGAGCTTTCTTTAGTTGCACCAGGGGGTACTCGCTAGTTATGGTGTATGGGCTTCTCATTGTGGCAGCTTCTCTTGTTGTGGAGCATGGGCTTCGATAGTCGTGGAGCATGGACGCAGTTGCCCCGAGTATGCAGGATTTTCCTAGACCAGGGATCGAACCGGTGTTCCCTACGTTGGCAGGCTGATTCTTAACCATTGGACCGCCAAGAATGTTCTCTTTTTCTTATTGTAGATAAAGTTGTGTCAACTTTGTTCATCTTTTCAAAAAACCAATTCTTGTTTTTGTTGTTTTTCTTCCCTCTGTTTTATTTCTGCACTGCTGTTCATTTGCTAAGTCACGTCCGCCTCTTTGTAACACCATGGACTGCAGCACGGCAGGCTTCCCTGTCCTTCAGTATCTCCCAGAGTTTGCTCAAACTCATGTCCATTGAGTTGATGATGCCATCCAACCATCTCATCTTCTGTCGTCCCCTTCTCCTCCTGCCTTCAATCTTTCCCTACATCAGGGTCTTTTCAAATGAGTCAGCTCTTTGCATCAGGTGGCCGAAATATTGGAGCTTCAGCTTCAGCATCAGTTCTTCCATTGAATATTTAGAACTGATTTCCTTTAAGATGGACTGGTTTGACCTACTTGTTATCCAAGGAACTTTCAGTCTTCTCCAGCACCACAGTTTGAAAGCATCAATTCTTCGGCACTCAGCCTTCTTTATGGTCCAGCTCTCACATCCATACATGACTACTGGAAAAACCATAGCTTTGACTGTATATATATATATGAACCTTTGTCGGCAAAGTGATGTTTCTGCTTTTGAATATACTGTCTCGATTTGTCATAGCTTTTCTTCCAAGGAGCAAGCGTCTTTTAATTTCATGGCTGCAGTCACCATCTGCAGTGATTTTTCCTCTAATCCTTGTTAATTCCTTCTTTTGCTAACTTAGGTTTTATTTTGTTCTTTTTTTGAGTTCTTTCAGTTATGCATTTAGGTTGCTGACTTGAGATTTTCCATAAAATCTTTAAAAAAAAAAACAAAAACTTTTGCATGGCAACAATCCACTGCAAACAATAGCAAAGGACAAACAACAAACTGAAAGAAAATATTTCTAACATTTCTCAGAGATAAAGGGCCAATATCTTTTATATCAGTTCAGTTCAGTTCAGTCACTCAGTCGTGTCTGACTCTCTGCGACCCCATGAATCACAGCACGCCAGGCCTTACTGTCCATCACCAACTCCTGGAGTTCACTCAGACTCACGTCCATTGAGTCAGTGATGCCATCCAGCCATCTCATCCTCTGTCGTCCCCTGCTTCTCCTGCCACCAATCCCTCCCAGCATCAGAGTCTTTTCCAATGAGTTAACTCTTTGGATGAGGTGGCCAAAGTATTGGAGTTTCAGCTTCAACATCAGTCCTTCCAAAGAACACCCAGGACTGATCTCCTTTAGAATGGACTTGTTGGATCTCCTTGTAGTCTAAGGGACTCTCAAGAGTCTTCTCCAACACCACAGTTCAAAAGCATCAATTCTTTGGCACTCAGCTTTCTTCACAATCCAACTCTCACATCCATACATGACTACTGGATAAACCATAGCCTTGACTAGATGGACCTTTGTTGGCAAAGTAATGTCTCTGCTTTTGAATATACTATCTAGGTTGGTCATAACTTTCCTTCCAAGGAGTAAGCGTCTTTGAATTTCATGGCTGCAGTCACCATCTGCAGTGATTTTGGAGCCCCCCAAAATGAAGTCTGACACTGTTTCCACTGTTTCCCCATCTATTTGCCATGAAGTGATGGGACCGGATGCCATGATCTTAGTTTTCTGAATGTTGACCTTTAAGCCAACTTTTTCACTCTCCTCTTTCATGTTCATCAAGAGGCTTTTTAGTTCCTCTTCTCTTTCTGCCATAAGGGTGTGTCATCTGCATATCTGAGGTTATTGATCTTTCTCCCTGCAGTCTTGATTCCAGCTTGTGCTTCTTCCAGCCCAGCGTTTCTCATGATGTACTCTGCATATAGGTTAAATAAGCCAGTGACAATATACAGCCTTGACGTACTCTTTTTCCTATTTGGAATCAGTCTGTTGTTCCATGTCCAGTTCTAACTGTTGCTTCCTGACCTGCATATAGGTTTCTCAAGAGGCAGGTCAAGTGGTGTGGTATTCCTATCTCTTTCAGAATTTTCCAGTTTATTGTGATCCACACAGTCAAAGGTTTTGTCATAGTCAATAAAGCAGAAATAGATGTTTTTCTGGAACTCTCTTGCTTTTTCGATGATCCAGTGGATGTTGGCAATTTGATCTTTGGTTCCTCTGCCTTTTCTAAAACCAGCTTGAACATCAGGAAGTTCACGGTTCATGTATTGTGAAGCCTGGCTTGGAGAATTTTGAGCACTACTTTACTAGCGTGTGAGATGAGTGCAATGTTGAGGTAGTTTGAGCATTCTTTGGCATAGCCTTTCTTTGGGATTGGAATGAAAACTGCCCTTTTCCAGTCCTGTGGCCACTGCTGGCATATTGAGTGCAGCACTTTCACAGCATCATCTTTTAGGATTTGAAATAGCTCAACTAGAATTCCATCACCTCCACTAGCTTTAAGAATTTTTAAAAATCAAGGGAAGATAAACTAAGACTCCCAGTGGAAAAATAGTGAAGTGCCGTGAACATTCACTTCACTTTCAATCAGACATTAAATGGCTCTAAAATCCTCTTCAAGATTTTTAATATCAGTAATGATTTTTTTTTTCGTGCAAATTTAAAGTATACTGAGGTGCCATTTCTCAGCCACTGAACTGGCAACAGTGAAAAGGTAGATAATATACTCTGAAGGCAAGTCAGTCGGGAAACAGGCTCTCTTATACATTGCTGATAGTACTGCAGTATGATAAAGCTCTTTCAGAAGGGAGGCAAGATGTAACAAAATTTAAACTGTGTTTGACTTTTGATTTAGGAGTCTCACTTGTAGGAATTTATCCTGAAGATATATTCTCATCAGCATAGAAATGTATTTGCACAAGGCTGTTTGTTGTATCAGTATTTGTAATTGTAAAATATTGCCCACACATAGGATAGCAATTGAATAAAACTGTGGTATACAATGAAGTGCTATATACGCTACTTTAAAAAAAGAATGAAGAAAATCTCTAGTAGCTGACACAAAATGAATTCTAGGATATACTGTTAAGTGAGAAAAGCATAGTGCAAAAAAGTACTATTGTATGTTACCTTGTGTGTGTGAAAGGCAGGGATATGGAAAATATATGGTGGTTTTTTGCACAAAGAAATACAGGCAGGATAAATCAATAAGGAGATTGGTTACCTATAGTGAGTGAGTGGATTTGAGGTAGAAGTGGTTGTTGTGTGGTAGATACCTACCTAGCGTATGGGTTTTTCACACCCATCCATTCTCCAGTTATCTGCAGATAGCAACTCACTGTCCTACAATTTAATTTATTTCTCATATTAACTACCTGCAGTTAGTAGAGAGTCCACAGGCTCATTTCCACAAGACTGTCCCTACCTTTGGGCTCCCTTGGTGGCTCAGATGGTAAAGCGTCTGCCTGCAATGTGGAAGACCTGAGTTTGTTCCCTGGGTTGGGAACATCCCCTGGAGAAGGAAGTGGCCAATCACAAGTACAGACCTTCCTTGACTTACAGTGGGGTTACATATCAATAAACCTATCATAAGCTGAAAATATTCAAAGTTGAAAGTGCGTTTAATTGGACACCTGATGCACAGAGCTGACTCATTGGAAAAGACCTTGATCCTGGGAAAGACTGAGGGCGTGAGAAGAAGGGGGTGACAGAGATGAGATGTCGGATGGCATCATTGACACAATGGATATGAGTTTGAGCAAAATCTGAGAGATGGTGAAGGACAGGGAAGCCTGGCATGCTGCAGTTCATGAGGTTACAGAGAGTTGGACACAACTTAGTGACATACATACAACAACATACAACATACAAAAACATACAACATACAACAACAATCTACTGAATATCATAGCTTAGCCTTGTCTGCCTTAAATGTGCTCAGAACACTTACATTAGCCTACAGTTGGGCAAATGGAATGGCTGTATGTTTACAGAATGATTTTAAGTATATAAGCCATTTGTGATCGTGTGGCTGACTGGGAGCCATAGCTTGCTGCTACTGCCTAGCATCACAAGAGAGAATCATATCCAGGAAAAAATAATTGAAAATTCAAAGTACAGTTTCTATTAAGTGTGTATTGCTTTTATACTATTGTAAAGTAAAAAAAAAGAAATCACTAGTTGAATTTATCACAAGTTGGAGACCATTTGTAGTGTTTCCACATTGCTTCCCTCTGGCCAGCTTGGCTATATGGCGTTGCTTAATTCAGCAGGTGGGATCTTAGTTCCTGGACTAGGGATCAAACCCATGCCTCCTCCCAAGTGCGGAGTCTAAACCACTGGACCACCAGGAAAGTCCTTGTTCAACTTAGCTAAAAATCAAAATTCCCACCACCCCCTCCTCAAGTTTGATTATTTGCTATAATGGCTCACTGAACTCAGGAAAATAATGTTACCAGTTTACTATAAAGGATAGAAATGATCAACCAGATGAAGAGGCTCATAGCGCAAGGTGCAGAAGAGTCCCAAACCCAAGAGCTCCTGTCCCTGTGAAGTTTAAGGTACATTACCCTGCTGGCACAAAGATGTGTTCACCAACTCAGGAAGCTCTCCAGATCCCTTATTTTAGAGGGTTTTTTTTTTTTTTTTAATGGAGACTCCATTACCTAGGCATGCTTGATTAAATAATTGGTCATTGGTGATTAGCTCAATCCCCAGTCCCTTTTCTCTCTCTAGAGGATGGAGGGTAGGGCTGAAAGTTCTAAGCCTCTAATCATGACTTAGTCTGTTCTAGGGTACTGCTGTTCATGTGACTCCACTTTAGGAGCTGCAGTTTCTTGATTCAGTTTAAACTTATAGCACCGCACCGCCCCCCGCCCCCAAATGACCTGATTAGCTCAGCTCTTACAAGAGACAGGCTTTCAAGGATCATTTGCATATGTAGATTGGGCCAGATCCTTGAGAAGAGGAAATTTCTCTGAACCTGGAAGCCACCTCAGGTCCTATCTGCCTCAGAAGGATTGGCTAAGAGTGTTTTTTGTTTTTTTTTTTTAATTTTATTTTTTAACTTTACAATATTGTATTGGTTTTGCCATATATTGAAATGAATCCGCCACAGGTTTACATGTGTTCCCCATCCTGAACCCTCCTCCCTCCTCCCTCTCCATACCATCCCTCTGGGTTGTCCCAGTGCACCAGCCCCAAGCATCCAGTATCATGCATCGAACCTGGACTGGTGACTTGTTTCATATATGATATTATACATGTTTCAATGCCATTCTCCCAAATCATCCCATCCTCTCCTTCTCCCACAGAGTCCAAAAGACTGTTCTATACATCAGTGTCTCTTTTGCTGTCTCATATGCAGGGTTATTGTTACCATCTTTCTAAATTCCATATATATGTGTTAGTATACTGTATTGGTGTTTTTCTTTCTGGCTTACTTCACTCTGTATAATAGGCTCCAGTTTCATCCACCTCATTAGAACTGATTCAAATGTATTCTTTTTAATGGCTGAGTAATACTCCATTGTGTATATGTACCACAGCTTCTTTACAATATTGTATTGGTTTTGCCAAATATCAAATGAATCTGCCACAGGTATACATGTGTTCCTCATCCTGAACCCTCCTCCCTCCTCCCTCTCCATACCATCCCTCTGGGTTGTCCCAGTGCACCAGCCCCAAGCATCCAGTATCATGCATCGAACCTGGACTGGTGACTTGTTTCATATATGATATTATACATGTTTCAATGCCATTCTCCCAAATCATCCCACCCTCTCCTTCTCCCACAGAGTCCAAAAGACTGTTCTATACATCAGTGTCTCTTTTGCTGTCTCATATGCAGGGTTATTGTTACCATCTTTCTAAATTCCATATATATGTGTTAGTATACTGTATTGGTGTTTTTCTTTCTGGCTTACTTCACTCTGTATAATAGGCTCCAGTTTCATCCACCTCATTAGAACTGATTCAAATGTATTCTTTTTAATGGCTGAGTAATACTCCATTGTGTATATGTACCACAGCTTTCTTATCCATTCATCTGCTGATGGGCATCTAGGTTGCTTCCATGTCCTGGCTATTACAAACAGTGCTGCAATGAACATTGGGGTACACGTGTCTCTTTCAATTCTGGTTTCCTCAGTGTGTATGCCCAGCAGTGGGATTGCTGGATCATAAGGCACTTCTGTTTCCAGTTTTTTAAGGACTCTCCACACTGTTCTCCATAGTGGCTGTACTAGTTTGCATTCCCACCAACAGTGTAAGAGGGTTCCTTTTTCTCCACACCCTCTCCAGCATTTATTGCTTGTAGACTTTTGGATCGCAGCCATTCTGACTGGCGTGAAATGGTACCTCATAGTGGTTTTGATTTACATTTCTCTGATGAGTGATGTTGAGCATCTTTTCATGTGTTTGTTAGCCATCTGTATGTCTTCTTTGGAGAAATGTCTGTTTAGTTCTTTGGCCCATTTTTTGATTGGGTCATTTATTTTTCTGGAAATGAGCTGTAGGTGTTGCTTGTATATTTTTGAGATTAGTTGTCAGTTGCTTCATTTGCTATTATTTTCTCCCATTCTGAAGGCTGTCTTTTCACCTTGCTTATAGTTTCCTTTGTTGTGCAGAAGCTTTTAAGTTTAATTAGGTCCCATTTGTTTATTTTTGCTTTTATTTCCAGTATTCTGGGAGGTGGGTCATAGAGGATCCTGCTATGATGGATGTCAGAGAGTGTTTTGCCTATGTTCTCCTCTAGGAGTTTTATAGTTTCTGGTCTTACGTTTAGATCTTTAATCCATTTTGAGTTTATTTTTGTGTTTGGTGTTAGAAAGTGGTCTAGTTTCATTCTTTTACAAGTGGTTGACCAGTTTTCCCAGCACCACTTGTTAAAGAGATTGTCTTTAATCCATTGTATATTCTTGCCTCTTTTGTCAAAGATAAGGTGTCCATATGTGTGTGGATTTATCTCTGGGCTTTCTGTTTTGTTCCATTGATCTATATTTCTGTCTTTGTGCCAGTACCATACTGTCTTGATAACTGTGGCTTTGTAGTAGAGCCTGAAGTCAGGCAGGTTGATTCCTCCAGGTCCATTCTTCTTTCTCAAGATAGCTTTGGCTATTCGAGGTTTTTTGTATTTCCATACAAATTGTGAAATTATTTGTTCTAGCTCTGTGAAGAATACCGTTGGTAGCTTGATAGAGATTGCATTGAATCTGTAAATTGCTTTGGGTAGTATACTCATTTTCACTATATTGATTCTTCCAATCCATGAACATGGTATATTTCTCGATCTATTAGTGTCCTCTTTGATTTCTTTCACCAGTGTTTTATAGTTTTCTATATATAGGTCTTTAGTTTCTTTAGGTAGATATATTCCTAAGTATTTTATTCTTTTCGTTGCAATGGTGAATGGAATTGTTTCCTTAATTTCTCTTTCTGTTTTCTCATTATTAATGTATAGGAATGCAAGGGATTTCTGTGTGTTGATTTTATATCCTGCAACTTTACTATAATCATTGATTAGTTCTAGTAATTTTCTGGTGGAGTCTTTAGGGTTTTCTATGTAGAGGATCCTGTCATCTGCAAATAGTGAGAGTTTTACTTCTTCTTTTCCAATTTGGATTCCTTTTATTTCTTTTTCTGCTCTGATTGCTGTGGCCAAAACTTCCAAAACTATGTTGAATAGTAATGGTGAAAGTGGGCACCCTTGTCTTGTTCCTGACTTTAGAGGAAATGCTTTCACTTTTTCACCATTGAGGCTAATGTTTGCTGTGGGTTTGTCATATATAGCTTTTATTATGTTGAGGTATGTTCCTTCTACTCCTGCTTTCTGGAGAGTCTTTATCATAAATGGATGTTGAATTTTGTCAAAGGCTTTCTCTGCATCTATTGAGATAATCATATGGTTTTTATTTTTCAATTTGTTAATATGGTGTATTACATTGATTGATTTGCAGATATTGAAGAATCCTTGCATCCCTGGGATAAAGCCCACTTGGTCATGGTGTATGATCTTTTTAATGTGTTATTGGATTCTGATTGCCAGAATTTTGTTAAGGATTTTTGCATCTGTGTTCATCAATGATATGGGCCTGTAGTTTTCTTTTTTTGGCATCTTTGTCAGGTTTTGGTATTAAAAATCAAAGCACAGGGACTTCCCCGGTGGTCCAGTGGCTAAGACTTCGAACTCCCTATGCAGGGAGTGGGGCTCGATCCCTGGTCAGGGAACTAGATTCCACATGCCACAACTAAAAGTTCACATGCCAGAGGATCCCACGTGCCTCAGCTGAGACCCGATGTAGCCAAATAAATAAAAGTATATTTAAAAAAAAAATCAAAGCCCAGTCCAAAATACTGTGTATTATATGATCCTATTTTGTAGCAGTATAGATTGAGTTTTGGCATGGGAGTGGAGAATCAAGAGTTTTCTCTGGATATGTTAATTTTGTGATTGTTATTAGACATTCAAGTGAAGAGCTGTGTTCTTTTGTGGGCAGAGTGACAAACAAGTACCCCTGGCCCTTGTATTTTCTACATCACAATCAGCCCTTCTCTCCTGTGGTATAGAATTGAAGAGTGTCAATTCCTTTCTGGCAGTTAAGCAAATCCTGAGCTTGAACAGAGAGTGTCCTTTGGGTACCTGCATCACACGCATTCCGTTCAGAGGTGGGGTTCCCAGCTGGCCCCGAAGCACGTTAGATTCTTCTTCTCACTCCACACCCAGCCCCCTATCCATCAGCGTCTTCTCTGCTGTCTTAAACGGTCTTCTCATCGTTCTGGGCTTCATTTTCCTCTCATGTAAATTATCCTTGACTACTTCTTTGGTCTGTTTTTCCTATTTGCTGTAACACAAATGATAAATAAAAGTCACCTAAATATCCCCTTTTAACAGCAGAGGCAGTGATAGTTCAGCTCAAAGAAGTAAACCCTTTGAGAGCCAGGAGCTAATAAATGCAAATTTTTAATCTTTCAGATATCCACACAGAAGCAGTTCAAGCTGCACTGGCAAAGCATAAAGAACAGAAAATGGCTTTGCCCATGCCAACCAAAAGGCGGTCCACATTTGTCCAGTCTCCTGCGGATGCCTGCACACCACCTGGTAGGTTTATCAGAAGCTTTCTCTCTGACAGTGACTAGTTTGATGTTCCTTGAGTTCTGCTTTTTCTTTTCTGAGTTAGGAGCTAGAACTCTCTCCTCGTCATCAGAAATGTATGAGTACACCCTGAAGGTGACAGGTTTTCATTATTGCATTGTAAACAAGACACAAAAAAGGCCTTAAGAGTAAAGCTTTTTTTTTTTTTTTTTCCTTCTGAAATTCCAGAATTTCCTTGCTCTTACCTCCAAACTCATTTAGTCATAAATAAAACCAAAGCTTAGGGTCTAAAAAATACCCTTATGTTACTAAATAGCTATTCTTTATTGATATCCAGAATATGACCCAGAGTCATATATGTATGTCTTTAACAAATTTATACTCCTAAATCAAATCCTTTGTCTCTGCAACAGTCACAGGAGTATGTGATCTCTGGACAAAATGTTTTTATGTCATGAAAGAGAGCAGTCATGCAAAGTTACAATAAATCTAGAAAACATATATACGTGTTTATGTGTGTGTGAATATATTTTGTATATGTTTTTATTTCTTTAAGAATCCACTTTCTATAATTGGATCAGGAGATAAGCCTAGAGGCCCATTGCCACCCTCTAGACTTGGAAGACTTACCATCCCCACCCCCACCACAAATTCATATTTGAAGAGCAACTGGAACACCTTTAAGTTGTCTTTTCCATTTGAAATCTTTCCCAAAGTTTTTAAAAATTTAGATGAAGTCTCAGAATCTCGATGTATAGGCCTCTGAGACTAAAGAGTCCATCTGTTTCAAAGCCTCAGTATAGTGTCTGTTTCTCCACTGTCATGTTCCTGGTAATAAAATCTTTCGGGAGAAACATTTCCTGAACTGTTTTGGTCTCAGCGATTTACCCTGTCTTTTGGGGGAGATTCTCAGGAAGGTTACATTTGTCGTGGTCGACTCTGATTCACAGCTGTCAAGTTGAGCTGTTCATGCTGATCTAAGCCCCTGGCCCAGGTTTATATTAATAGTCTTCTCCTAGGTTTTGGCTAACTTCTCAGAGCATCCAGGCGTGCTATAGGCTCATTAACTGTGTGTGCTTTTTTCTTTACATCTGTGGTGTCAATATGTTCCTAAGAGAAATAGCTCTGTGGCTTCAAGTGATCCTCAAAATGTAACGCAGGATACCTCTAGCAGACCGTCACAATGAGACATTTTGTGCTGTAGTGGTGCATACTTCCAGCCTGCTCGTTCAGAATCTTGGATGACTTCCCTGTCGCATTAGTACAGCACCAGCCGGGTCCTCGTGGACAAAGGGGGCTCTCAGTCTCACAGCTATTCCTTGCTGGCACATTCTGGCGCAGAGTGGCTGAGGGTTTGCCATTGTAGTAAATGGCAAAGGGTAGGGAGCAGCGCAGACTCCCAAGTCCTTAGAACCAGTCTTCCCCAGAACTGTGCTAAAGAAATGCAGCTGTGAAGTAGTCTGCTCCCATGGCCACGGGTGAAATGGGAGAGTGGAGCAAAGGATTTTGAGCATGCGCAGACGGAATGGAAACCTTTTCTGTCCCCTTCCAAAGTCACTGCCTGAGGGGAATTCACCAACTCTAAATCGAGGCTGTTCATTGCTGAACAAGACCATAGTCCCGTGGAATTTGGTACAGGCTTCTGTATTTCTAAACATGAATGTTCTACTCTGTCTGCAGGCTTAAAGATGTGACATCATTTTCTTGATTACCTGGTAGTTTTAATAATTTCATGATTGTAAAGATTCGGTCCTCTCTCTTAAGACCTTTATTCAGCAGAGCAGAGTATTAAGGTTTCCTATCTATTTATGTCCTGTTCCGGGAACTCTGAATGGTATGTGAGAGATGTTGATCCGCTGTTAGAGATATCAGTGTTGTCAAATAGAAGAGGGATTCTCTCCCAACTCGAGCACTGAGAGCACCCCACGTAGCGGTTTCTCACTTGGCCCCCACAGAGGGCTGAACCTTGATGTACTTGATGCTGTCGTTCTACAACACGCATGCCTGGAACCATCCTGTGCTCCAGTGTGAGGGGCTGTGGAGGGACTGTATCATAAGGCTTCTCTCGGGACCTTTCCACTGGGGGGATGGAATTTGTTCTTCCCAAGTTAGAATAAGGGCTTCCCTGGTGGCTCAGGTGGTAAAGAGTCCGCCTGCAATGCAGGAGACTTGGGTTCTATCTCTGGGTCGGGAAGATCCCCTGGAGAAGGGAATTGCTACCCACTCTGGTATTCTTGCTTGGATATGGATTCCATTCTCTCCAAGCATCTGAGAGCCACCAGTTAGAGACTTGGCCATTGAACCTTAACCCTTTTATCACTCTCTCCCAGAACCTGTTACAGCCTAACCCAGGGAAGGCAGGTAGGTTTTATCTTGCCTTTTTACTAGCCCCAAAACATTAGAGTTTAGAAGAAATGCTGAAGCTCTGCTCAAGGGGTCAAGAGGAAGAGGAGAATTGACGTTAATTATGGATGGTTATGGCCTGATTTTGGAGAAGGCAATGGCACACACTCCAGTACTCTTGCCTGGAAAATCCCATGGATGGAGGAGCCTGGTAGGCTGTAGTCCATGGGGTCGCTAAGAGTCGGGCACGACTGAGCGACTTCACTTTCACTTTTCACTTTCATGCATTGGAGAAGGAAATGGCAACCCACTCCAGTGTTCTTGCCTGGAGAATCCCAGGGACGCGGGAGCCTGGTGGGCTGCCGTCTATGGGGTCGCACAGAGTCGGACACGACTGAAGCGACTTAGCAACAGTAGCAGCAGCAGCAGTAGCAGCAGCATGGGCTGATTTAAAAAAAAAAAAAAACAGGTTCTAGGCAGCTATGAAAGTGACATTGCTACTATTTTCTTTCTAGAAAAATTGTGCCACTCTTGCAAGGCAAGACTAACCTCAGATTTCAGGGTATTATAGTTACATTGTCCTTTGTGCACTGAGAGGCCACACTGCAAAACGTCACAGAACGTGTTTTCTGCTCAGGGCCCTTCCTCTGCCCATGCTGTGCCAGGTGAACCTACTGTCTGGGATACCTGCTAAAGCGCACTGGCCAGTCGGCTTCTTAGAGACGCAACCAGCGTACAACTGTGGGAGTCACTGAAGTGATGAAAATCTAGAGCTGATTTTGGAGTATTTAACAAAAAGAGTCTGGGAGTGAACTATGTCATAAATCTTGGTTCCGTTCATAATCATATAATCTGATAAATACGGTAAATACTTGGCATGAGAGCTGATTTGTCTTTTGTTCATAAAGCTTTCTCAAATAATAAAATGTCATTCACCCTAAAACCTGCTTATTGATACATGCACTGATTTCTATCTTGTGGATTGGAAAATCTAAATTCTCCAAGTTGGTAGCAGCCTGTGGTTCTTTTAGTGCCTGTGGCCTTTTTCATAGTCTTTTAGACTTTGAATTACTGCCATCCAGTTCCCTTTATGTGCTGAAATCATTTACTAATGTCATGAGGCAATTACCTCAGCTCTTTCTTTGTAGGGCTTCTTTGTGTAATGCTATTACTCATTCATACAGATAAATAGAATGCCAAAACTACAGCATATATTTTTTGTCTCTAAGCTTTTTCTGCACCCATGTGGGCCTACCCTGCACTGTATTTTGAGGGTGCTCAGATGAACAAATAGACCACATAATGACCCCAAAGCACAGTAAGCTGTTTTGACTGGCTTGCATAGAATGAAGCTTAAAATTTAGGGGTCTCCCTGAGTTTCTCTTATACAGGACTCTGCTTGAAAGGGACTGTAGTAGTAATTCACAGGGCCAGACACAGAGACATTTACCTCTCTGTATTTCTATATATGAAAACAATGCCCACGAACAGACTGGAATATTGTTACAGTTTTAGCAAACTTTAATGATGCTATATGGAATTACAGGATGCAGAGGACTTTTGTATACCAGTGGCTGCCCTGCCTCAGTTGTTCTGCTTAACCAACTACTCTGTGAAGTGGGAAGTCCGGATTTCTTTAGAGATGAGGAAACAGACAAGCTTACAGTCACTAAGTGATTTGTTCTAGGATTCAGCAATTATGTGTCAGACTCGTTGCTTGATTTTGTTTTTTACTCTTGGAAAGTTCTTTTTTGCTTAATGCTTCTGCTAAGTCGCTTCAGTCATGTCCGACTCTGTGCGACCCCATAGACGGGAGCCCACCAGGCTCCGCTGTCCTGGGATTCTCCCTGCAAGAACACTGGAGTGGGTTGCCAAATAGATACTCGTATATGCATGGTCCTGGAATGGGTATTATTCCAAATAAATTGAACAGCTGTTGCCTTCGGAGAGCTTATAGGCTAAAATACATTATTAGTCAGTTACTAACTTGGAGAGTTCCCGTAGATATTCTAATTTTATTCAGAATCACAAAGTAAACCGAGATGGCAAATCAGACCTCTATAAATATGTTATAATTAATAAATTTTGGATCTTTTAATAACATGCTTTCATTAGTATTGATATGAGTTATGAGCAGAGCTCCACAAGTACTTAGAAGTTTAGTATTCAATATTCTTTAAGCCGAAGCACAATAAAACCCCAGTCTATCAGATTGAATTAGTTTATTTCAATAAGTGATTGTAAAATTTAAAGTTTTCCAATAAACGTAATTTCATACTACCATTTCTTGAGTACTTCTGTGCACTAGTCAAAAGGCTGAGTGCTTAACATTTTTTCATAATTTGTTTTCTTGACAATTCTCTGTTCGATTTTACAGATGAGACAACAGATTTAAAGAGGCTTAATAACTTGCTCAAACATCTTTTTCTAGCTGTGTGGTCAGTTAGACAACCTGAAAACTCTCTCTCAGAAAGAGGGAAAAGAAAATTTCTCTTTAGTACTAGGTAGAATATAATCAGCTTCCTTTTAAATACATACAGAAGTGAGAGAGGTAGAGAATGATCACTAAAAATCAGTGTGGTGAGATGGGGCTGACTTTGACTGTCCTAGGGAGGAGAAGAGACTATCAACAAAAGACCTAAATTTTAATTACTATAAAGGTAGGAAAGATAAAACCTCAGACATATGTAAGGTTGAAAGTTGGGATTGAGATTCCAGAGAGGTTCACATCTTTAGCAGAAGGGACAATTAGAAAAAATTAAATGAAAAATTAACCTCCCAGCAAAAGAAAACCTTCTCAAGAAAGCTTACCTGCTTTGCCTCAGAATAATGAGGGCAGGGACCTTCTCTAATAATTTGTGGTTGATCAGTAGGTACAAGAATTGAATTCTGGTGTCCTGTTTGTTAAATCTAATGTTAGAAAGTGGTCCTAGGCTGATGATAACCTGGGGCACAAGTGGTTTCTGGGAGAATACATGAGTCCAGGGATGTAAAATCCCCACAGATAAAGATCCACTGGATTTTGTGAGCAAACAACCCCAAAATAGAAAAGAACAATAGCAAAACAGTAGAAGTAAGACCCATAAGAACTGATCTGCCTAACTCCTATCAATGGCAGAGCTAAGACTGGAATCCAAAGCAGTCTGGCCTTAAAAGCCTGTTCTCTAAACCACTTGGCATATGGCCTCTCATCCTACCATGGTGATGGTTTAGTCACTAAGTCGTGTCTAACTCTTGTGATCCCATAGACCGTAGGCTCCACTGTCCATGGGATTCTCCAGGCAAGAAGACTGAAGTGGGTTGCCATTTCCTTCTCCAGGGGATCTTCCCAACCCAGGGATTGAACCCCTGGTCTCCTGCATTGCAGGCAGGTTCTTTACCAACTGAGCTACCATGTCAAGTAAATGTTTTCTGGTTTTATTCTGGAGCTCTAGCAATTGCTGCATATTTGGTTTAACTTTTCAAGTAGGCAGTAAATTAAAAAAAAAAGTACCTGTCTTCTCACTGCAAGATGAATTGTAATATTAGTTCATTTTGTGAAATGTTTTTTCGTAGACGTGGGACAATACCTTGAAAAACAGTGTTTTGAAATCCCTTATGGGTAGAGTGATCCTGGAGTAATTATTACTAGTGAGCCCCCCTGTCTCATAAGTATCCCCATATGGATGTTAATAGACAACACATGGGCCTCTGCTGATTAGTGATTACATAGTAATTTCCTGTCCCAGCCAGCTCTCTGTGCACCCAGGTCACTGTGGGATGCTGGAAAATCTCTCAGATAGTTCTGAACATCTTCCTGATCCACGTCTGGTCAATCAGTATCCACCCTGATTGAGTTTAGTGCTAGATTAATCACTTCAGAATTTGTAGCCCAAGGTAAGTCCAGAATGGACTGCTTTCTGAACTAACCTTTTAATCTTCTCTTCCATATAAGTTTTTATTCCTAGACTGCACCTTCTTGGGTCTCTAAAGCTTTTCCTTCCTAAGCTTCAAACTCTTTCTTTGCCTATGTGGAAACTTACTTTGCCTGTCTTGAAGGTTCTGGAAGTCTTTCATTCCCCTGACCCACCAGTGCAAGAGAACATGACACTTTCCTGCCTGATACCACCCCTTCCCACCCTGCCCGCCCCAAGCACACACAGATATTTCTTTTCATGGACTCCAGACTACTGTATACTAACTGTCTTAATGGTTGTTTCCCTTACTTGTTCTTTGAAGCTCTCATTTCCTGGCCTAGTTTATGTGTCATATTTTGTAGCAGTTGTTAGGGTGAGGTCTTCCTTTCAGTGAATCTTGACTTACCTGCTGTTCTAAGCTGGTATCTGGACCTAGTTTGGATATCGGGTGTCAGAACCCAGTGTCAGGCATTGTCTTTCCAGGAACTTGTGTAGCTTGCACCGTACCCCTCATTATATGTTTCCTGATTGGTTATAAATGGATTTTAGACTTCCGGTTCAGTTCAGTTCAGTTAAGTCATACCAGTTACAACCTGAAGGGCAAGCTATATTTCCAGAATATTTTCCTGTTGTGTAAACCTATTAAATTCATCATATACAAGTGGTTTGGCAAAGACTTTAGTTATGATGGATAAGAGTGTGAGTTCCTATTCAACTGGAGCAGAATCAGTGGGAAAAGAATGACTTTGTTAATATTAATTTAATATTGCCCAATTTTCTGCTAATCCCTAACAGTTTTGTGGGTGACAGTTACTTTTTTTTAAAAAGGTACGAAATAAATGTATGAATATGTAAAGGAGCTTCCCCCCCCCCCCAAGATATAGTCCTAGAGAGGTGCTTACATTTTGTATAATCTTAATATGTAAACTGTAGAACTTTGCAGAGTCGAAGTTCTGTACCTGTGAGGTAACATAGGGTGGGATTTTCAGGGGAGAGGGGGCACTTGATGTTTATTGGCCACCTGTTATATGCTGGCGCCACTGGTGCTTTCTGTAACTTGTCTTGTTTGGGCTCTCCCACAGCAGTTAGCAGAGGTGAGTTTCCTCGGCTGACTGAGGTGGCCCTTAGCAGCCCAGTGCTGTCTACCTGTCCAGCCTCATCTTTGGTCACTGCCACTTTTGCATCCTGTGCTTCCGCTAGCCTCATTTCTTCCAGGTCTTCAAATGTGCTCTGTTTCCTGTCGCCTCCCAGGTTTCTCACCTGACTCCCCTCTGTCCCCACCTCTGTGCCTCTCATAAATAATTCCTACTTAACCCTTCTCACCTTGGTTGAGGTCTCACTTCCTCGGGCACCAACCCTGAACTTCTTTAAGACTCTAAATCCTGTTAGAGTGGGTACTGTGTCTTCTTGCTTACTATTTTATTCCTGCCAACTAGTGTAGTCCCTAAAGTATTTATTAAATGGATAAATAAGCAAATAGCCTTCTCAGATGGACAACTACATAGCTTGTAAATGGTGGCCCCAGAGTTCAAATGCAAGGACGCCAAAGCCATGTTTTTTCCACTGCACTAAGCCTCCCCACGGAGAAGGCAATGGCACCCCCCTCCAGTACTCTTGGCTGGAAAATCCCATGGACGGAGGAGCCTGGTAGGCTGCAGTCCACGAGGTCGCTAGGAGTCCGACACGACTGAGCGATTTCACTTTCACTTTTCATTTTCATGCATTGGAGAAGGAAATGGCAACCCACTCCAGTGTTCTTGCCTGGAGAATCCCAGGGACAGGGGAGCCTGGTGGGCTGCTGTCTTTGGGGTCGCACAGAGTCGGACACGACTGAAGCGACTTAGCAGCAGAAGCGGCAGCAAGCCTCCCCACAGTTATAGTCACTAAACACTCTAAGGAGGACTAGCCGGCAAACGAGGTAATTGAATTGAAACAATATATCTAATTACATAATTGATCCAAATAGAAACATAATGAAACCAATTTTCCACAAACCTAATCATGAAAATACTGTTTTTTACTATCTTTTAAAAATTGAGTTATTCTGATTTTAGACTTACACAGATTAAAATAAATGGTGCAATAAAGACACTCCGTGAATACAGTGGAGGTTGTGGGATCCTGTGATGTATCACCCCAAAAATACTTTATTCTCAGGGTCAGATTCACCTGTCCCATTCCTCCCATAGATACTTTTTCTTTTTTTAAAGCATGTTTGCAAAGACAGAAATCTCTGCCTCCCAAGGTACAGTTGAACATTTTTCTTTAAGATTATGCAAAAAATGTTTTCTAAAGAACCTCATCATTTTAGCCCTTTGGAGTCTGGTCACAGTTTACCTCTCCAGCCTCTTTTTTGCTCTTACCTCCCCAAAGTCCACATGATTTGCATAGAAGTATTTCAGTCCCTGACTGAGATTGGGGTTCCTCCTGTGAAACCCTTTGCTCACCCCATTTCTTGGCATCTATTATTTTAATATGAAATAATCTGAGGAGTTGTGTGTCATCTGTACTAGATGGTAAGCCTTCTTAGGGCATTTACTATCTCATAAGAATTCATACATCTCAAAACTCCCAGAACTGATAGTTCCCAGCACATATTACATAGTTAAGTAGTACACTGTAAAATAATAATATTAAGTCTTGGGCCTCAGATCTCCTTCAGTGTGACATAATAAATTAGGGGTAGTTTGAGAGCAGGAAGAAAGGATATAGTCATTATTTTAACTTTCTTACTTCAGACCCTCACAATTTGACTTCTAGATTAAATTAGTCTTTTGTTCTTCGAATTTCTGTTGTCAGGAGCTAGCAGTGTTCTAGCTCTGTTAGTTATCTCTCTGGCTCTCTAAACTGAAGTAGAACATGGACCTGCAGTTTCACTTGAGTTAGAGGAAAGAGTTCAGCAGGACTAACCATAGAATATTAAATTTTTTTTTAGTTGAATGAAATTCAATGCACGAGCCATAAATTGTAACCCTAAAAATCATTTAGGAGGGTTTATCTGACATCACACCAAATGCCACTGTAACATGTATGCTGCATATGCTCAGAGTGCTGGAATAAATTCCTGACTTCTGCTTCCCTTAGCTGTCCTATATTTGGTTGAACTTTTCTCTCTTTATTTTTTCTGCATACTTTTCTAATTTAGAGAGTCAGAGCTGGTCTAAATGCAGGCACCAGTGAATTCTTCACAGTTCTCTGGGACCAGGAGAGAAGTACCTCTGTGGCCTCTCCGGTCTTGTTTGGAGAGCTCCCCTTTGCCCTGTGACCAGCTAGCTTTCCCACCAACACCATGACTGCTGCTGGGCTGAGCAGTTTCTTATTCCACAGTAGTCAGTTCCCCAAAATCTAGTTCACTGTTTGGCACTTTAGTTGTTGTTACCAAAATAAGATTTTTATATTTGCCATCAAGATCATTTCCTTTTAAGTAGACACTAATTAATAAGTACTTGTGAAAATCAGGGTAGCAGCCCATCGCAATGTTCTCTAACAAAGACACTGAGGAAGATAATAGAAGCACTTCAGCATTATTTGAACATAAGGAGATAAGCCAGAAGAATTTAGATACTGATTAAGCCCAGAACCAAAAAAACAAAACAACTGCAACAACCACAACAAAAACAGTGAATGAAGTTTAAATGTACAAAATGGGTTTTTAAAAAGAGCTTAAAATAACCTCTAGATTTTGGCTGTTTTATTTTTGCAAACTTTGGTTCATAAGTCTTTCCTTGAGATTCGCAAGAAATTTTACATAAAATGTTTTGCTGCTGTCAAAGTTGAATGTGTGCTCATTGAGAAAGATCTGGAAGGTCTGTGTTCTAGGCAGGATCGAGAACTTCTGTTTTTCTAATTCCACACAGACACGTCTTCGGCCTCTGAGGATGAGGGCTCTCTGAGACGCCAAGCTGCGCTCTCTGCTGCCTTGCAACAGAGCTTACAGAACGCTGAGTCCTGGATCAACCGGTCAATTCAGGGATCGTCCACTTCTTCATCTGCATCTTCTACGCTGTCCCATGGAGAGGTCAAAGGAACCAGTGGGTCTCTAGCTGATGTATTTGCCAATACTCGAATAGGTAGGAGCTGAATCTCCCCAAGAAATTATGTTCCATTTGGCTCCCAGTAGCCATGAGATAGTTTATGATTTGCGTTAGGTTTTTTCAGGGTGGCCTAAAAAAATAGTATCAAAATGAACATGACAGACAATGAGGCAGAGAAGGAAACAGGAGCAGCACATTTGGAACGATGGAAAAATGTCTGCTTTATTGGCGATAGTATTGCCCACCTGAAGCCATAGATATTTCCATAAGCAATACTCAAGCTGCAAGATATAACACCAGTCTTAGTATGCTTTATCCGTACTGGAGAATATTCCATCATGGAAAAAGTGTTCAAAGATACAACATCTTAGATTTTTCCCAGGATTGTTGCTTACATACTGTCTCTCTCTCTCAAAAAAAAAAAAAAACCTGAGAAAATTTGGAATTAAGACAGTATCCGTGAGACTCTTTTGTCTGTAGCATAAAGACTGGATTTATTGTCCTTGCTGCTGAACTATTGCTACAACAGAAGTGTGCGGGCTGAGAATGTCGGTCAGTGCTTTTGCTTGACTTGGCTTTATGTGTGTGTGTGTTCTAAGCGTCTGTGACATCTGCAGATAAAGTTCAGGTCTCTGCCTTTGCTTAATTAGTTGGTACACACAGCATGAAGCGATGTATATAAACATCATGTGTCTGTGATACTATTCCTTTTTTCTTGACAATCCATTTGCTTTTTGATGTCTTAATTTTTTGTCAGTGACCTTCCTGTACCACTTTATGTTTATTAAGTGATTTCTGAAAAGGAAAAACTTGGAAACCTTTTGATTCAAGCCTGTAATTTTTAAAGAAAATAGCTACCTTAAGGTCATGCTTGCCCATATTAAAAGGTCAGGGCCAGCAGCCGATGGCTTGGCCTGTGCTCTTAATTGATTGACACCCCATCCCCACCAAAGCAGCTACAGATGAGCAGACTCAACAGTTCTCCTGTTGGGAGGGTCGGCAACAGAGCCATGGAGGGGTCAGGTTTTATATCCACATTGTCTAAAAGAGCAGTTTCACTTGCGAAAAATAGTTTCCTAGTACTCAGTTAACTTTATCTCAATTTTTGTTAACAAGATGATTTTATCTGACTTCATCTCATATTCCTTCTGCTCTGTGAAAAGTTCAGGAACTCACAGGAACCATTTTATCCAACATTACTGGCTTTTGGATGTTTGCTCTAACAGAAGTTAATACATACTTCATGTTTCTAAAGGAAAAAATTTGAAAATACAGATAAAAGGAAAAATAAGCTAGAGCCCCACTTATGTAGAACTCTTCAATATTACCACTTTCATGTGGATCCTAGACTTTGTTTGCATAACGTAAGGCTCTGGTTTTGTTTTTACAGAAATGAAATGGTACTAAATAGAACCTGCTTTTATTAGCAGACATGTCTGCTTTTAAAGCAGAAATCTTCTATATCATTAATATAGGATCATACTTTTGTCTTCATGGTTTCAAAATATGCCACTGTGGCTCTGCCATAGTTTATTTTAGCCATTTCCCTATTTTGGACATTTAAGTAGTATCCAGGTTTTTGCTGTATGAAAACTGAAATGAGCATCCTCACACACACAACTTCGTGCATTCGTTTGATTATTTCCTCTTAGGATGTATTCCTATAAGTGGAATTGCTGGGTCAGGTAAAAATGTCTATTTTAGTGCTTTGTTACCACATCATCCTACAGAAAGACTACACTGCAGTATACTTGTGCAAAGTATTTAAAGCTTTAAAAAGTATTAAGCTAGTAAGTATAGACTTTTGGGGCCTGGAAACCTAAATCCCAAAATAATTTTAGAAATTGTTTATATTATGCTTTTTTCCTTGTTCATAGTTTTGAGTGGCTTTTCATTATTCTTGTGAACTCTATGTTTTGCTTCCTCTAATTTTCTTTCTCTTCTTCTAATTTTTTGGTAACACTTCTCTGTTCAATGGCTCTCTTCCAACTATATCATTATTTCTTTATAGTAAGAATCCCTACAGGAAGCAGATTAAAGCAGCACTGTTTAATCATGCTTAAAATAAGGGAAGAACCTTGTCTTTCAAGTAGATTCAAGTTACATATGAGTTGTTTTACAAAAATTAAAAATGGATTTTACCTGATTTTCTTCATCTGAGACCTGATCAGTCTGACTCACTTCCAAGACACAGTTTCTGTCCTCAATGAGTGAAGAGACACAGATAAACCACCATAAACATGAAGAAATGTTCAAAGACTAGAATATTAGTAGCCGTAATGATCATACTGACTTTGGTTTCATTTTGAAGTCACCAGCAATTTTTATTTTATTGTGGTTATTTTTATAACATTGGATTTCTACCAGACTTTCTGTGTAGAAAAGAATGTGTTTGAGAAATATTTGATATGTGATTTGATCTTACTAAGCCTGCTCAAGTTCCCAAAAGTAATAATGTTAGAAAGCTGATATGCCCTGACTTAACCTTTTCCTCTCTTTATATCTTGCTAGTAAAATTACAGCTAGTGCCCCTTTAAGTGGTTTTCTCTCTTGTTAAAAAACAGCCAGCAGCAACAAAAAAAGACTTAAAGATTCTTCTTCTTACTGCTAACATAATATAATTTTAAATTTTGTTTTCTCCCCTCTTAGAGAATTTCTCTGCTCCCCCTGATGTCACTACAACTACCTCTTCGTCATCATCTTCCTCAATACGCCCAGCAAATATTGATCTACCCCCATCGGGGATAGTTAAAGGCATGCACAAAGGATCCAACAGGTCCAGCCTTATGGATACAGCTGATGGTAGGCAGCTGTTTGGTAGTTAAATACAGTATATTAGTTAAACTGAAAAAATTCAAATTATAAACAGCAGTGTCTAATGTCCAGCAGTGGCAGGACTTGTGATCTACTCACATAAGTCATTTCAGCTCTCTCTTTTCAAAGGTACTCTGAACAAAAAGTATGGAAAAAGAAAAGCATGCTAGGAGAGAAAAGGGAGGTTAGATGGAATCTTTGAACAGTATTAATAATAGCACCATATTTTTACTCTTGTCATAAAAATTATCCTGTATGTATATGTACCTGTTTAACCCAGCTGAAATAGAATGAGACTGTGAACAAAGGCCAAACATCATTAAAAATGAAAGCTCCTAAGAGAATTGAGAAAGAGAAATATTCCTAAAATCAGTTAATTTTAACTTACCATTTTTTTCCCTATAGGTGTTCCTGTCAATAGCAGAGTATCCACAAAAATCCAGCAGCTTCTCAACACTCTGAAACGACCCAAAAGGCCTCCCTTAAAAGAATTTTTTGTGGATGATTCTGAAGAAATTGTGGAAGGTAGTGGTAATAATACCAAACCACATATATTCCTTAGAAATTTTGTAAACAGTTACTGCATGTAGATATTATAGGATTTATGAATGGATAAGGCGTCATTTTTGGTTGACGAGTTCATAGTTTTCTGATCTTTTTTCCCTTATCATTTATATTTTAAATCTCAGATGAAAAATAGAGGGAGAGGAGGGAAAGACAAGGAGATAACTATGGAACATAGAATTATCCTTGGAAATAAGTTTTTTAAAATTAGGAACAAGCACATAATTTTAAAAATTATTTATATTTGTCATTATCTTAGAGTAGTGTCAAATTCATCCTCAAAAGTTTGCGCTTTTTTTTTTATATATATAACCCAACCATTTTTGTTAAATCAGTCAGTCAGCACATATATAGATCTGTTTTAACATGGTGGATGGTGGAAAAGGTTCATGAAAATATAGTCATTTCCTTCATGTTGTTTCCAATTTAGACAAAACAGACACTACAGTCGAAAACTGAGTTTAGTCAATAAGTATGTATCAGTTGGTACTGGCAACTTGGAGAAAGGAAGAAATCGGTCTCATCTGTATGGTTGGGGAAAGCTCCCTCGAGAAAGTGATGAGTGGTTTATTCATCCAACAGTTTAAAAAATATTTAGGGATAAAATGAATCTAGAATTTAATAGAAGGATTGGGAAGGAACTATGTGGGGGCATAGAAGGTGGCCGTTTGATATTAATAGTTATTAAAGGTGGGTGATGAATAGATCTATCTAAAAAAAGCCTTTGTCTGAAGAACTGAGCCTTGATAGCTTTGCAGTCCATTTTTATGTCCTGAGATGAAGAACAGTCTTTGATTGCATCAGACTTTAAGGGAACTAAGCATGTTAGTAGACTCAACCCAGTCTTAGCCCATTTGGTGCAGCAGAAAGCACCAAGCCACGTGATGTATGAGCTTAAGATGAATTTCTCTTTATTTTGGAGTCACTAAACTCACTGAACTGTGGTCATCTTTCTTGATGAACTGAATTTTCAAGTGTCTATGCCAGTAATAGCCTCTTCAGTCTTTTTAGTACTGTGTGTTCAGAAGGCAAATGAAAATCAAAGTCTAGTAGGAGTCATACTTGAGCAACATTCATTGGCTGAATAGAGCTAACAGCTTCCCACTAATGTTAAATAGGCAATGATTTTTCATTTAAATGACAGTTATCTTTGGAAGAAAAAAATATCTGTATGTCTTTGGAAGTCTGCAAGAGTATGCCCCAGGGTCTGCAATGAGGCCTAATGGATGGCAATAATGTATAGACTTTTATGACCAAAACTATGCTTACCATATATACAGCTTGTCTGTAAGAACAAAACTGTTTATTTAGAATCACCGGTGTTTATTTTTATAGTTAGTTGGTTTAGGGTCTGGGAATATGCAAATGTTACTTACCTAGGGTGGTGAGTTGGAAAGTGAAACTGTTAATTTTGTATCAGTATAAAAATGAGGGAAGACATTTTAAGTTTTCCCAAATCTGTTATTAGATTGAGCTTTAACATGCATCTCTTTTTATATTTCATTTGCCCTTCTAATACTTGCTGCTCATTCCATCCATTCTCTCTTCTATGCTCCTTCTCTCATCTCCTGTTCACCTGGCTAATCCCTACTTTTCCTTTAAGACTCAGCCCAGGCATTACCTCCTGCAGGTGGGCGCCCCCGTCCTCTAAGCTAGGAGGCGTGGTCCTCTTGTGCCCTTTCTCTTCATATCTTTGTCATGCACTGGCCGTGTGTGCTTTGCTCTGTGTGCAGGTGTGCTTCCCCACTGCACGCTGGATGCTCCTAGAGGGCAGGGCTCTGTACTGCTTGTACCTAACAATAATAGAAGCAATAGATGTTTGTTCAAAGGATGATACATGCAGCATTTATCTTCTCAATGTTTATCACATCTTACATACAGAGTTGACATTCAGTGAACACTTGACTTTTTGTTCCATATGTAAATTATCCTTCCTGCTATGAAAATACAGGAATTTTTTTTTAAGTTCAAGCAATACTTGTTTATTGTAAAAGATTAAGAGGACTTTAGTTTTGTCTCTGTGAAAAAGTATGAAATATTATTCACCCTCTAGTTTCTGGAATTTACCCTATTATAAATCTACTGCTTAAAAAAATTTTTTTTTTTTTGCCACACTACATGGGATCTTATTTCTCCCACCAGGGATAGAATTGGGGGCGCCGGCAGTGCAAGCACTGCGTCCTAAACACTGGGCCACCAGGGAATTGCCTAGTGCTTTTCTTTTTTCTCCCCCAAGTTCCATTCAATTTAGTTAACATCGATTAACCAACCATTATATATTAGGCACTAAAGGCAATGAGAAGAATGAGAACCATGTCTTCTCCCAGGGAACTCTCATCTAAGAGGGAGAAAACCCTCTAGAGTAATAGAAGCTCTTAAGTGTCCTCAGTGCTTTAATAAGAGTGCACTCACGTGAAGCGTGGAAGAACTAAGGAAGGAATGGCCGGGCGGCTTCCCAGGGAAGGTACATCCTAAGAAGGATGAGTGCACATTCACCAAGAGGCAAGGGGTTGGCCATAGGAGATGTGCGCAGAGGTGTGGAGACGTGGAAGGAACATTGTCATTCATGGCCCTTGTCTTCCTGATTCCAGTAGGTCGCTATTGTATACCTGTTAACTATATTTGCATTTTACAGATGAGGAAAAAGGAGGCTGAGGTAACTCCTTTTGCCCAGGGTCACACTAGTAAAAAGTGAATATAAGTTTGGGTTTCCTGACTCACAGTTCCATGGTTTTTCATTAAACATAACCTGGTGAGGTAGATCCTGGCTCTCTAACATTAGACACAAACTAAAGATTTTAAAACAAGTTTACTAAAAATAAAACAACAACCAAAAAATAAATAAATTTACTAAAAATTGTAAAAGTACTAAATGCAAATTTATGCTTTGTGCTTTTTTGTTTGTTCGGGGATTTGCTTTGTCAGGGTCAGAATTTATTGCATAAAATGTATTAAATAAGGTTTTACAGTTATGTGGGGAAATGAATTAAGGCCCAGTTTGTGGATTACTGTTTCTAACAACGTCCTTTCTTTTCTCAGTGAGTTTAAGCCAGAAAAAGGGAAAGGGAAATATTTTAAGATTAGAGACCTCAGTTATGTTAGCTGGTATTTGTACTTCAGATCTTATGTTCATATAACCTGTTGGGGTGTTTTTTTGGTACAGTACCTCAGCCAGACCCTAACCAACCCAAGCCTGAGGGACGGCAGATGACCCCTGTGAAGGGAGAACCACTAGGAGTCATCTGTAACTGGCCCCCTGCTCTGGAGTCTGCCCTGCAGCGCTGGGGCACTACTCAGGCAAAATGCCCCTGTCTGACCGCACTGGATGTAACGGGGAAGCCAGTTTACACTCTTACTTATGGTGAGTTTACATGAGTCCAGCTTCCTTTTCTCCTAATAAGCTCTTCAGATTATCATGGGTAATTTATTTTTTTTATCTTGCTATCTAGCGGTTACTGTATTTCAGTAGATCTTTTAAACTATTTCAGTGGGATCCTAAGCTCCTAAGTATAGCTATTGCCAAATATTTTCTTTTGCTAAAGTGACTATTGTAAGCAGCTGTTACTTAAAAGAAGAAAGAGACTTTGTAGATTCACTGATGTTTAAATACCAGGAGAGGATTTTAGGAAGACATTTGGGCAGGATTAATGGTGTATGGTAAAAATCAGTTTTATCTAAAAATTGAAGTTGATTACTTTTCACATCTTTGTCATTTACTTCATCCTGCCACTTGCACATAATAGGCACAGGCTTCTATAATGATCAGAGTATCAGTACTTTTCCATTTAGTTTTATAGATTTTTAAAATATTTTTATTATGTTTTCTCTTAAATAACAAGAAGAATGGATTCAACCTGGGCTGTGCAATTTTGTTCTAGTTTATTCAGACAGATTCCTCTTTCCCTTCTAAAGTAGTAAACATTGTCCACAGACCTCCATATAGACTATTTTAGAGAAGAAAAATGGTTTTATTTAAAGAATTGTACAGATTGACATGAGTTTTCCCCTTTGATGCCTCTCTGAATGAGTTGTGTATAAAACTAACATACCTGTGCAAAGTAAAATGATTTCTCTTTCAATTTCTTCATAATCTAAAGTAAGAATTTCTAAGGTGGTTGGGAAAAGGAGCAAGAAAAGGGGAAGAATAGACTTTCCTCCCTAACGTTGTTTTTAGCATTCATCTCAGGACCTGTATGTTAATCTCATCCATATACCCTTCAAGAAAGCAGTGAGATTTTTACATGTTTATTTAACATCTGTGAATATATCCGCATGTTTCACATAATTTCCATTTCACTGAAATGTAGTGGTATGGAATACGCAGTCATTTGAGTCATACTTCTGCTTTGCAGTTACTTCAAGTATTCAATACCATATATGTAAGTGGTTCTTCAGAAAAGGCTTAGAAAGAAGTGGTCTTCTGATTTTCAGTCTTGTGATAAAAAATTGTTTCCTTTCTTTTAAGTATGATCAGCTTGCATCAAATTATTCTACAGATAGATTACATCAGAGAAAAATATGAAATATTGTCTAGAGTGAGCTTTTGGTGGTTTCCTTTTTGCTTGCAGACAAGACTGGCTTTCCTAAATTAGAGTGAACGTAAAGCAGTTTTTGTGGGGAAGGCCTCTCTGTGTGTAGAGGGTGATGCTTGTCTAATGTATCGTTTGCCGGTGACGGATATCTTATTCATTGTGCTAGTGAACTGAGTGCCTTCTTATTAAAGCAGACCTGTGTTTTTCTACGTGATTATTTTCTTTTCTTTTTCCAGGAAAGTTGTGGAGCAGAAGTTTAAAGTTGGCCTATACACTGCTTAATAAACTGGGGACCAAAAATGAACCTGTATTAAAACCTGGAGATAGGGTAATTGTTGTTGTTGTTTTTTTTTTTAGGGAGGTGATGTTTTATTGTTTTCTAGCATGCACATTCTGGACTTTTTTTGATGTACAACAGCACAATTTATGTAACTGTTATTCTTAGAAATTGAAAATCATTTGGTTCCAACCCAGGTTATAATTCTTGCATTTATAGTTTGAAAAATAGTCACATGTCTCTTTCTGTGTAGCTCCTAATCAGTATACTGTTTTAAGGTACTAGTGAAAATAAAGAGAAACCTAAATCTTTCTGTAAATAAATATTTCAATATTTGGACAACAACAGTAGCAATCAAGATTATTCTTTGATATTTTTCTTTGAAAAATGCCCCATAAAACTTTAAAAACAAGTTTTCTGGGGTTTTATGTAGACAGGGGATGAGAGTTATGTTACTTCTAAGGAGGAGCAAATTTACATCATTATTTTTTCTTTAATGAAGGTGACATTAAATTTTATTTAGTATTTAGAGGTTTTTTACACTTTCTAAATAAAAGTATTTGAATCATCAAGCATTACTTTTCATTTGGAGTTGTAGAATAAAACACCCAATGCATACACAACAGAATCCTTCTTAGTAGGCTCATGATTACATAATCTCCTAAACTAGCCTTTTAAAAATTCTGCATCATGGCAAAGGGCAGCTAAAGTAGACTTTTACTAATAGTGTGACATGTGAGCATTTCATAATCTTCACTGAACCCTAAGAAGGTAGTTTTGTGTCTTCCTAATGACATGGACACTTGTGTGCAGGAAGGAAATGGGTTGTTTAAATGTCTTTTGGAGTTAGTATCTTTTTAGAACTCTGGAAGGTTCCCAATTAAACTTATCTTGGGAGTAAGTTAAGAGAGTTTGAAAGTGAGAGAAGGGAAGACAGGTGTCCAGTGTTATAATTAAGTTTCAGATGTTAATCTGTGAGTATCCAAACCAAGTAACAAGCTCCGCAATGATCATGACTTCTGTCTTTTTGCATCTCTTGAGGAAATTAGGGAGAGTTAGTTGTCCCTGTGATGCATTACAGGTGAGATCACAGGTCTGAACATATTATGGAGGTTTCACTGTTTACCTTTTTTAAGTGAATTAACTTTATATTCATGAAGGTTTCTACCAGTGATGCTTAAACTCCCAAATGCCTTCTTGCTAGAACACTTGCAGTGTTGGTTAAATTGGTAAGGATCTAATGCAGTGAATTTGTTAAAAAGTATTTGGGAATTCCCTGGTGGCTCAGATGGTAAGGAATCTGCCTGCAATATGAGAGACCCAGGTTTGATTCCTGGGTTGGGAAGATCTCCTGGAGAAGGGAATGGCTACCCACTCCAGTATCACTGCCTGGAGAATTCCGTGGACAGAGGAGCCTGGCAGGCTGCAGTCCATATGGTCTCCAAGAGTCAGACACGACTGAGTGACCAAAAAAAAAAAAAAAACCTTAGGTTTGCTTAAGGTTGTAATTGAGTTCTTTCATTCTTGTAGGTTCATCTATGAGAGAAATAAGACTTATTCTTTAATATGCTCATCTCTCTAGAGAGATTCATCACATTTATTTTATTGCTTTAGCCCTGCACTAAAGTAAATTACCTTAGGTTTTGTAAGTAATTAAGTTACTACTTCAGGTGAGTTGTTTATTGCTAAATCACCAATAGAATTAAGTGAAAAATTTCTTATGGTGATGATGATAAATTACATTATAGTCTCTAAATTGTGCCTTGTATAATTGTAGGAATGTCAGATCCTTTTAGATTTGTGCATCCTTCTCAATAACTTAATTTTCTTTAGGCTATTAAATAGTTTGACTTACTGTCTTCATGATAAATATCATATATAAATGTACTACTTAGAGACATTGAAAGCATTGGTCTGCTTTTATTCCTCTCTTATTAAATGTCATTATGCCTTTTAGGTAGCCCTGGTTTACCCCAACAATGATCCGGTCATGTTTATGGTGGCTTTTTACGGTTGTCTCCTGGCAGAAGTGATTCCAGTGCCCATAGAGGTACCTCTTACCAGAAAGGTAATGCTGCTTGATTTAAGAGGAATGTAGCCTGATGTAACATGGCAGGCATCGAGGTTCTTGGATCAGTTGACTCAGTTACAACACTTAAAGGGGATTCCCTGGCTGCTCAAACAGTCAGGAATCTGCCTGCAATGCAGGAGACCTGGGTTCAGCCCCTGGGTTGGGAAGATTCTGTGGAGGAGGGCATGGCAACCTACCCCAGTATTCTTGCCTGGAGAATCCCATGGACAGAGGAGCCTGGTGGGCTACAGTCCATGAGGTCCCAAAGAGTCAGACATGACTGAGCGTCTAAGGACACACCACAGAACACTTAAAACAGTCTGACCATTTTCCTAAGTACTTAACTTCACTTTCTAGAAACAGGGAAGTTGTAGAAAATTTATTTATGAATATTTTCAAGTTCCATGAAAATAACCTGTTTCCAACTAAGATAGAATTTTTATAGTATTATATATATATACCACTTAAAAATTATGGGGACATACTTGACTTTTCAACAATTAGCTTTTATAGAGAGTCCCACTCTTGCTTCAGAGACTGTAAGTAATCCACATTTATAGTAGGTGGAATCTTTCTATACGAGCATTTTCCTTAACATCTAAGATTTCTATTAAGTCCAAGTGTGATGCAGTGATGTTGTGTTACTACTCTGGGATATAGAATTTACTTTGGCAACACATCAGCCCTACTAAAATGAAGCATATGTAGCAAATGTCAAAGTTTTACCAAGTGATTTCTCCATGAGCTGTTTGACTTTAATTTTCTCATGCAGTTTATTATTGAGAGTTGATGGTAAAGACAAATATAGTGGAAACTGTAGATTTACAAGAAAAGAATTTTTTTTCTGAAAGGAATAAAAAACAAAATGAGTAGCATCCCTGAAACTCTGGTTGATAGAAGAAAATATCTTTAGATTGGTCAGGAAATCATAGGGTTGTTCTTAAATTATTAAGTTGGCAGTGTTTATGTGGTTTCATAATGATACTTTTAAGATGACATTTTAATGGAAATGCTTTAGGCTGTATCTTTTGGTTTTATTTCTCTACTGCTGTTGTAAGGCTTAAATCTACCTCCTTTAAAATAGAATAAGAAGAAGTATATGAACTTGGGTATAATTGTCCATTTACTTTCATTGTAAATTTGGACATTTGGTGTCCATTTACATTATTTATTTTGTTCTGACCTGAATTGCTTTCTTTTTGGATTTGAGGTTATGGCTAGGTCAGGACAACTTAACCATGTTCACTTTTATTTCATTTCCTGAGATTAATTTAGAAGAGGAGCATTGCTGACCTTTGAGTAAAATGGCCACATTTGGCTGGTGGAATTCATCGTTAGCAGCGTCAGATTAATGAAACATGGTTTGCACTCAGGAAATCATTGTGCTGTAGCAGTTATTTGGAAGAACATATTGTCACTAGATTTTGACAGTTGCCAGATATCAGGGGGATTTCATGAATGTATTGCACAAGTGCCAGAGCATTACTAAGTGTCAGATTTTGGGCTTGGGTATGCTCACGTTCACTCCCCTACCATGTTCATTATCTTTTCTCCACAGGATGCTGGGGGGCAGCAGATTGGCTTCTTGCTAGGAAGCTGTGGTATTGCCTTAGCTCTTACCAGTGAGGTTTGTCTAAAGGGATTGCCAAAAACTCAGAATGGAGAAATCGTACAATTTAAAGGTTGGTAATATTTGCACCTGATTTATCAGTTAAAAACTAATGCTGAGTGCTTTAATTAGTGTTTTAATTTAATAGTAGCTAAGTATTTAACATATTTTCTTATTTAATTCTCACAGTCTTATGAAGTAGGTACCATTATTATCCCCATTTTACAGGTGAGGAAACTGAGACACAGAGAGGTTAAGTAACTTGCCCAAAGTCACAGCTAATATATGGCAGAGCAGCGATTTGAACCCAAATCTGTCTGATTCCACAGCCCACACTCTTAACCTTTATGCTGATGGTTGGAAAAGCTACCACTCTGTTCACTAAAACTAAATGCTACATGTAGAGACAGAGGATAGACCACTAACCTCAGTGGACTTCCACTGCCAAATGGACCTCCCAGTTGTTGAGGTAATGTCAAGGCCTGGTGTTAGCATATGGAACGGTTGTGCTTTTGAAAGAAGGTATAAATGCCTGATGATTTATCACTAAACACTAAATGAGGTATTTTCTTGGTTATAAAATGATCTTGATTTGATCTCTTGATATTTAAAATGGCCAATTCATTGTGAATTCCTTTTCTGATGGCTTAGGCAATTCAATTTTTATTTTGGGTTTGGTTTAGGTTGGCCCCGGCTCAAATGGGTTGTAACAGATTCCAAGTACCTTTCAAAGCCACCTAAGGACTGGCAGCCCCTCATCTCACCTGCTAGCACAGAGCCAGCATACATTGAGGTAAGTCCCAAGTCTGGGACATACATTCTGGCTTTTCCTTTGGCTTTGGTTGAGGTCCCATAAAATTTAAAACTAACTTTTTGCAGTTTTAATGTTAGCAGGTCCCCTTGGTTTGTTAGATTGCCATCTTTTGCCCCATAAGATGCTTTCCAATGGCCCTTCTGTCCCAATTACTTTGAGCATAACTACCTATTCATGAGAATGACAACAAAGAAATTGACCCTTGTCGTGTAAGAAGGTTACAGAAGACTTTAAGAAGTTCAGAGGTTTAATAAATGATTTACTAGCGGAGGTATTTCTCTGCTGCTTTGGGGATGGGAGTGGTAGGGGTGAGGGGGGAAGTGAGAGACTGAAGAAATGAGGAGGAAAAATAGCTGTGCTTGAAAAGAACAAATTTAACAGATGAAGAGCAAGAAGAAACAGATGGCTGGAGTGTTTGGTATTGAAGGTTATTGTGGTTGCGTGATTGATTGATGACATAATCCAGTTGAGAGATTAAGTCCTACTGCATACCAGGCACCAGGCCAAGTGCTTTAAATGCAGTATCTCAGTCAGTCCTCACAAGTACCCTGTGAGGTGGTGGGGTGAGGGGCTGTTAGTAAACCTGCTTAGTAGCTAAGAAGACTAAGACTCAAACTAACTTGAGTCACCAGCCAAACGTTTGTCTAAAAACTTTGACTCAAAAATGACAGAGCTGGAACTCAGATTCCCGTCTGTTGCACTCTAAAAATTGTGCCCTCAAGTACTCTGCATCTTGCTTGAGACAGTGTTAGTAAATGTTCAACAACTGTTTGCTAAATTAATGAATAAACATCCATAAATTATTAAAAAAAAAAAAAAGATTTTGGGAAAAAATGCCCCCAACCGTGAGCCCTGGCTTCCTTGATAGCTCAGTTGGTAAAGAATCAACCTGCATGTAGAACTACTGTCCTATACATTTCCAAGCTTCTGCTGTTCTGAAAGAACTTACAGTTTTCATTGGAATCCTCTTATTATCCGTAGGACATTGCTAGTGGGTTTCAAGTGTCCTTATAGAAAGTACAGCAAGAGGGACTTCCTTGCTGGTCTGGTGGCTAAGATTCCACTCTCCCAGTGTATGCCGCAACTAAGAGTTTACATGCCACAACTAGAGATTCCACATGTCACAGCAAAGATCGAAGATCCTGTGTGCCGCAGCTAATACTGGTGCAGCCTAATAAATATATTAATTTTTTTTTAAAGTGATGGCAAGAAAAGTTTTCATGGGTGAGGGGTGGAGAGGTGGTGTTGGTTACATTGGGTTTCATGGGACTATGGGTCAGTCACGGTGAAGAATTGACCCTCCAAGTCTGAATCTCTGGAAAGAGGTCTGAGCTGGAGATAGAGAATTGAGAGTCATCAGGAGTGTGGTACCCTGATGCATAGAAGTGAAAAGAGGGCTTCCCTGGTGATACAGTGGATGAGAGTCTGCTTGCCAGTGCAGGGAACCTGGGTTCAATCCCTGGTCTGGGAAGATTCCACATGCTGTTGAACATCTAAACCCATATGCCGCAACTACTGAGCCTGTGCTCTAAAGCCCAAAGCTGCAGCTGCTGAGCCCACGTGCCGCAACTGCTGAGCCTGTGTGCTGCCGCCACTGAAGCCTGTGCACCTAGAGCCTGTGCTGTGCAACAAGAGAAGCCCGCACTGCAACTAGAGAGTAACTCGCAAGAGAAGCCCACACACTGCGACTAGAGAGTAACTCGCACTCTCTGCAGCTAGAGAAAGCCGGTGCACAGCAACGAAGACCCAGTGCAACCAAAAATAAATAAATAAATTTTTTTTAAGTGAAAAAAGAGGAGGAAGAACAGGACTTTCAGGGAATGCCAGCATTCAAAGGATGAGCAGAGAGAGTGAAGGGAAGGGAGAGAGAGAATGTTGAACAGGAAAGAGGAATATCACAAAAACCAAGAAAGGACAAAGTGTCAAGAAAGGTGTCAGAAATTACAGAAAGGTCTGATACAGTGAAGTGTGCAATATATGCTTTTGATTTAACAATAAAATAAAAAGTGACTGATCTTGGTAAAAAGCAACTTGAGGAGGATCGAGCAGCTTCGAGGTAAAAGCGAAATTATAGCTGATTGGTCTGGAGGCGTGAATAGGCCGTTTCCCAGGCTCCCCTCCCCGCCAGGAGCCGCTGATAGACTAACATGCCTTTGGCTCTGCTTGCTGTGTATTTGATGCTGTGCTTCTGTTAATGCAGCCCAAGTCACTTATTTGTTTCCTCTGCTTTAGCAGCCACTTCACGCTGATTAACTAATTAACTAATTAAACTTTGAAGAACTTTTCACACCTGCTTTTGTTGAGCTTTGTCATTCCCTAGTTCTGTCTTTGTGTGATTGAAGTTTCGGGCCCAGTTGCCTAGCCTCAGATATTTATATGAAGTGTTAAATTCAGCCCATTGTCATGGTTTTTCTAGGTCTCATTTATGGATTCTAGTTTTGTCATTTGAAATAACCCATTTTATTGTTTCTTGTGTTTTTGTTTTCTGTGGTTTTTTTCTCCTAGTATAAAACAAGCAAAGAAGGGAGTGTAATGGGAGTTACAGTGTCCCGCCTTGCAATGCTGTCTCACTGCCAAGCTCTGTCCCAGGCCTGCAATTATTCTGAAGGTCAGACTTCACCCCGTGACTGGCTGCACTGTGAGCTCAGATCTCTGTGACTGCGAGCCCTCTGCCCGGTGACTGGACTCCAGTTAATGACCGCATTCAGAGGGAAATGTTCTAAGAGACATTCTTGGCTCGCTTTTGCTTTGTTCTTTTTCACAAATATGCTGTAATTTAAAGGAACGAAAATTCTGGGCAAACCAAATATGTAAAGAATGATTTCTAGAGTACAGAAATAGAGAGCTAATTAAATCCATGTGTTTATTAGCTGTGGAATGTCAGGTACCTTCCTCTCCCCATGCATATAGAGCTGTCACCAGCTGTAAGTTTGGAGTTAGAATCAAAGAAATTCTGCTACCAAAAAGCACAGATTAAAACACAAAATGTATTCTGGATTGTTGGACTTTAGACGTGTTGATAGATACGCATAATGATGATTTCCCTTAGAATGTTCTTCACAATATTAATTCTTTTAGTGTTTTATTTATTTTTCATAGAATGAAACAAGTTAATACATGCTCCTTATGGCAGCATTATACAGCCACATTCTTGTTTGGTTAAAAAGTATATATATATATAATAAAATCAATCAAAATATCAAAAGGAGTTGATTGAATTATCATATAGTCATATACTGGGTTACAATCTGAGGTTTCAAAACTCAGGTTCTTAAAGATTGTTTCAGTATATCATTAAGTGGAAACAAATCAGATACAGAGCAGTTTATGCCAATTTTGTTGTCAGATATCTATTTCTATACAAGTATATAAGCTTAGAAGCATATGTGCATGCATATAGATACGATATATAGATTTATACATATACCACCATTTTTTATTTTCTCTAGGAAGTATAATTTTCTACATATGCTTGTGAAACTTCTGAAACAAACATGTGATCCTTATATAATTTGGAAAAAATTATTATCTCAAAGACAGTGCCTAAGTCAAGGAATTCCAAATTCATTGTGTCATCTGTGGCCATGTCACCCTATGATCACTTCCCCAGCCAGTTTGAGGGGACCCTCATGTGATCAGAAGACCCTTAGAGCTTTTAGTGGCTTTTTAAAAGTACAAAGTCGGTTGTTTAATAGAGGCAAGTGACAGAATTTTGCTACTTAAACTAAAGATAATTTCCTTACGTTTTTTTCCTGTTACAGGAGAAACAGTGGTAAATGTTCTAGACTTTAAGAAGGATGCTGGGCTGTGGCATGGCATGTTTGCGGTAAGCTACACGGGATCAAGAGCTTGATTGTACTTATGATTCAGATCATTGTGTGTACTGTGAAACCACAGCATCTCACCATGTCTGTATGAAATCTAAGCTGCCGAAAGATCAGTAGTATTTTCCAGGGGAATTTAATTTTGTGATACGAATGGTAATTTTTTTTTAAAGGAGAATGTAATTCTGTTTTTTCTTCATTGTGTGGTTGGTCATACCCTTCATGTAATAGTATGTAGAGGAACTTAGGATCCAAAATTTTTTAAATATCTAATATGATAGCTCAAAGCTTAAAATATTCTATCTGTGACTATATGTTTTTCAAAGAACTCTGTTTGAGTTACCTCTTCTCTTTTCTGAAGAAAAGATTACCTAAATATATCTAGGACTTTGAAGCTATGGTTAATAATACCTAACTTTCTGTTGGACAGAATGCTTGAATGAGTCCATATTGCAATGAAGGAATATTGTAAACAAGGTAGATCAGGCTCCTTTCCACAGGAGAGGAACAGGTACCATGCGAAGGGAGTTAGAAAAAGGTGACTTCCTCCCAGCTACGGCCTCAATTTTTATGAAAGAGGTAACAGTTGAATTGGACTGAGAAATGAGTAGGATATAGTGATATAGCAGAGAAGGCAATGGCACCCCACTCCAGTACTCTTGCCTGGAAAATCCCATGGACGGAGGAGCCTGGTAGGCTGCAGTCCATGGGGTCGCTAAGAGTTGCACATGGCTGAGTAACTTCACTTTCACTTCTCACTTTCATGCATTGGAGAAGGAAATGGCAACCCACTCCAGTGTTCTTGCCTGGAGAATCCCGGGGACGGGGAGCCTGGTGGGCTGCCGTCTATGGGGTCACACAGAGTCGGACATGACTGAAGTGACTTAGCAGCAGCAGCATAGTCATATAGAGATTTTTGGGAGGGTGAAAATGGAGGGAGGCATTTCAAGTGGGAAAAGTTTCTTATGGAGCATTTTGATTAGGAGGGAGGAGAGAAGAGACACAGGACCCTCAGGACCTTTGAGAGTATCTTGTCCAACTTCCTCACACATTGCAGGAGACTAAGAAAGAGTAGGAAATGAAGCCCAGGGAAGAAGAGTGTTTCCCTTTTCTCCCAGGATCCCTCAGATTAGTAAAAGCCTTATTTCTTGAGCCATACATGCTTTCTAGCTCTTCTCTGAAGTCCTTCCCATTCCTCTACCCCCCTTTTTTTAAATCAGAATTAAGAAACCCTTGTGAGGAGTTAGGATCTTCTCTCTGTGATACACAGAGCAAGATAGGGACATGTGTGAAGAACTGGTTATAAACACCATTCTTCCCCTGAAATCCAAGTTTGTCACCATAACTGGAAACTTGGGGGAGGGAGGAAAAAGAGGTTTGCAATGGTATTTTGGTATCTTTGGACTGCTTAGGTGGTGCACAGAATGGCCAGTCTAAGTACCAAGGCTGGATCTCTTTGGGGACGGGAGTCCTGGATGTGTTCGGCAGGAGAGACACCAAATTGCATGACCCTCTCAGATTGTTCAGTTCTATCTACCCAAACACCTAACAGGTCTAGGCAGGATCTCCTGTAAGTGACAGGTAAACTTTGCTTTCCTGCTTTGGAAGACCCAGCCCTTTGTGGTATGTAGTATGTGCTTATGCTTGCATAAGCATGTTGAAGGAAGGCGCTTACAGGGTTGGAGGGCAGTTGGCAGTTGTCTGTTCGGTTTAAAAAGCACACATCCTGTGACTCAGTGGTACAACTTTTCGGTACCTACCCTAGAGAAACACTTGTGCACGTGCTAGGGAAATGAGTATAAATATGTTCCTTGAAACGTTGTTTGTGATTGTAAAAAGTTTGTCAACAATAGGGAAATACCTAAGTAAACTTGGTATAGTCATACTATGAAATACTATGCAGTGGGTTAAAAACATATATAGATCTCTTACACTGATAGAGATAGATTTCATTATGTTTCGGGCTTCCCTCATGGCTCAGACGGTAAAGAATCTGCTTGCAATGCAGGAGACGCAGATTTGATCCCTGGGTTGGGAAGATCCCCTGGAGAAGGAAATGACAACCCACTCCAGTATTCTTGCCTAGAGAATCCCATGGACGGAGGAGCCTGGCAGGCTACAGTCCATGGGGTCACAGTGTCAGACACGACTGAGCGACTAACACTTACACAAATATGCATAGATTTAGCTCTAACACAATTTAAGTGAAAAAAAAGGCAAGTGGCAGATACATGTATAGTATGTTGCCTTTCATGTTAAAAACACTTTTCTATTTCTGTGGGGAAGAATATACATATAGATACCTATAAACATGAATGGAAGGATCCATGGCAGATTCTTAACAGTGATTATCTCTGAGGAGGAAAGGAGGGAATCAGGTTTGAGAATAGGTAGCAAAGGAGGCTTCAACTTTACAGTTAATATTTTAGACTTTTTTCAAAGAGCATTAGTGTTTGAGTATAATATGGTTAAAATTGTTAACAGAGTATCAATTCAGTTTTAAAATGCTAAGTGTGTATTAGATATTGATTACTTTTATCTTTCTTTGCTTTTCAGAATGTAATGAATAAGATGCATACAATTAGTGTACCCTACTCTGTTATGAAGACCTGCCCTCTCTCTTGGGTCCAAAGAGTACATGCTCACAAAGGTAGTTACACATAGCATCTAAGCTTTAATTATGTGACTGTTGGAGATTTCAGGGCTTTTCAAATTGGTCTCGTAGAGACATACTTCTATGCCTTGGAACCTTAACAGATTTTAGAATTTGGTTACTATAAGATTAGATATGCTGTCTCGTTCATCTCAGTTGGTGTCCTTTCTGAAGAACGGAGATGACTGTGTGTGAATCTGAGCCTGAATTAGATTTATTGGATGCTCTGGTGTTCGATCCTTCCTTGGCTTGGGTACGAGGCCCATCTGTAGGTCTCTGTGAGCAAGGTAGTCATGTGTCCGTCAGTCACTGCCGCCTCAGAGCACCTGGCATCATTTCTTTGAGACCTTTCTTATTTTCTCTTAAGTGCAATTCATGATTCCTAAAACAAATGAAAATGTTTTTACTGTAGCATATTAATATCTACCAGATTTAGCACAAGTGTGTTAACTTTACCCCTTTTGCATTTATAGCCAAGGTGGCTCTAGTGAAATGCCGAGACTTGCACTGGGCTATGATGGCTCATCGGGACCAAAGAGATGTGAGCTTGAGTTCCCTCCGGATGTTGATTGTGACGGATGGAGCTAATCCTTGTGAGTATTTCTGGAGTGTCAATCTGGGAATAGCCTTTCCTTTGGTAGGTTGAGGTTTTCGTCCCCTTTCCATAAGCAATTTTTTTGTTTTTAAACATCTGTATTGAGAGAGAATTCACATATCATAAAACTCACCCATTTAGAATACAGTTCAGTGGTTTTAGCATGTTCATAGAGTTATAACACTATCACCACTGACCTGAATTTAGAACATCATCATCCCCAAAAGAAATCTCATACCCATTAGGCGTCATTTCCCATTTCCCATCCTCTGTCCCTTAGCCCCGGGCAACTGCTAATCTACTCCTTGTCTCTATATATTTACCTCTTCTGGACATTTCACATAAATGTAGTCATGCTATATGTGGTTTTTTCTGACCAACTCCTTTCACTTAGCATATTTTCAAGGTCCCTCCATGTTGTAGCCTATGTCTGACTTTATTCCTTTATACTGCCATAAAATATTCCTTTGTGTAGATATATTACATTTCATGTAGTCATTCATCATTTGATGGATCTATAAGCTTTTAAAAGCACTCTGTTCTCACTCACTTAGATCCTTTCTCTGTCATGTAACTAAAAAGAGCAATGAGGAAATAACTTACTATAACCAAGTGTCTGGACTTTATATAAATTCCCTGTCAGCAAATCAGAAGAGTTCACAAAAGCTTTTAGAGACCTTACTGTGTTGCCTCCTTTTCCCAACAAGCACAAACATCCTGAGCCTCCATAGGGTAGACTCAGGTGGAGCATCAGACACTACTGTGTTCTTTGCCATCAGTGAACTTTTGTCAGCAGTCACAGTGATCATTCTGGTATAAAACACAAGCCTGGGACTGACCTTAAAAAGAAACAAGTTAGTGAGTACACGAAAAGGATGACGCTGAGCCAGAATATTAGTAATGCAGTGGCCACAATGCAGCAGTGGCTTCAGGAAGAGTTGCTTACTTCCAAACCAGCTGCCTGTTGCCTGCAGTACACCTCTGCTATTGATTGGGCAGTTCAGTAGGAGCAGCCATATTCCACGCTGTAACTTTAAATAGTGTCAGTGACCTTTCATGGGCTGGACAAGCATTTGTTTGTCCTTGAAACCTGTCAACCACCTCAGAGACGCAGTAAAATACTTGCACAGAATTAATGGCTTGCCAGGTGGCTCAGTGGTAAAGAATCCGCCTGCCAATGCAGAAGACACAGGAAATGCATTTTCGATCCCTGGGTCAGGAAGATCCCCCGGAGAAGTGAATGGCAACCCACTCCAGTTTTCTTGCCTGGAAAAAATCTCATGGACAGGGTCCTGGTGGGCTACAGTCCATGTGGTCACAAAGAGTTGGGCACGACTGAGCATACACTCACACAAATGATGTACAGATGTGTCAGCTTTCTGTTCTTTACCAGTTTCCTGCAGTAATGAAAATCAGACTTTCAAGCTTTCAAGTTCATCTGTTTCAACTCCTCAGGGTCCGTGTCATCCTGTGATGCCTTCCTGAGTCTGTTCCAAAGCCATGGTCTGAAACCTGAGGCCATCTGTCCATGTGCTACTTCTGCCGAAGCCATGACTGTCGCAATCCGCAGGTATCGTTCAGAATGTTGGTGCTCTTGATGGATGTTACAGCTCTGATCAAATGTGCAGAGTTGACTGGGTGGTGACAAAGGGGTGAGGTCTAATTTTCTGCTTCATAAGCCTGAAAATGAAGATGACTTTGTAAAGCAGTTTGAAGCATCTCATTTATTATTCCTACTATTGCCCTAAGTGTAACTAGGAAACTGAAATTTTATTTCAGCTGTTCTCATCTTCTATTTGTGAATTTAGTTCTTTTTCTCTCTTCAGAATCCTTAGTATCTTAGACAAGAAATGTAGTTGATCATAGCTTACATGTGGATACTACCTGTACATGTAGTACACTCAGGCCAATATGTTCTTTTAGTAAACTATTTATTTATTTATTATTTGGCAGCAGAAGGTCTCAGTTGTGGCAAGTGGAATCTAGTTCCCTGACCAAGGATTGAACCTATGCCCCCTGCATTGGGAGCATGAATCTTAACCACTGGACCACTAGGGAAGTCCTCAAGCCAATATATTCTTAACAACCAATTAAGTTTTACTTTTCCCCCATGCTTTGCAAGTATTGGCAGATTTTTAGTAGAAAAAATGAGGATTTTTGTTTGTGTGGTAGCCAAAGGAAATTTTTCTTTCTTCCATGTTCATACTTTTCTCTTAATAGCTTTTAATTTGACAAATTTGATAAGTTTATTTTGTCTTCAGACCTGGAGTTCCAGGGGCCCCTTTGCCAGGAAGAGCCATTCTCTCCATGAATGGATTGAGCTATGGGGTAATACGGGTCAACACTGAAGATAAAAATTCAGCACTGACTGTTCAGGATGTGGGCCATGTGATGCCTGGGGGTGAGTTCTCAGGAGCGCCATTTGCTTTTCATAAGATGTGTCTTTAGAGATAGCGGAGGCTGATGAAATGCGATCCAAAACCAGGAATCCAAAATTTAATACTTAGACTCTTTGTAAGAGTCTTACCTTCCAGCAGAATTGGGTGATTTAATTGTGAATGTTTCAGTTACAGTTGTGCACATGGGTGGCTAAACACTAGAGTGATACTAAAGTAGTCTGGTTTTCACTATAGTTACCAAGATGTTGGGCCAACAGAAAGTTAGAGTACTCTGCTTCCTGTGTGTTTGAGTTTGATCTGTGTAAGGGTAAATTAATTTAACCCGTTTCTTCAGACTTTGCAGTCATTTTTAATGTCAGTCTTTAAAAGCTTCAGTCTGCATCTATTGTATGTTTTGTTTGCTGAATTTAAAAAATTACCTTCAGGACCAAAAGATGGAAATTTCAGATATACCTATACAGTGTCAGGTCTCTCTTTAACATTCCTGTTTGGTATTCTAACTTAATGCTGCTCAATAAATGGGAAACTTTCCTGGGTTCATTAGGATGAGGCTGTTTTTGTGAAGGTTTTCCAGGCTGTTCCTTGACTGTGTTTTCTGTACCCTAGGGATGATGTGCATTGTGAAACCCGATGGACCTCCTCAACTCTGCAAAACAGATGAAATTGGAGAAATCTGTGTCAGCTCCAGGACAGGAGGCATGATGTACTTTGGGCTTGCTGGGGTGACCAAAAACACATTTGAGGTACTTGATGTTCACGTTGCATGGGGAGAATGTAGAGTCAGCTATGGCCGCTGAGCTGGCTGATGGGAAATAGACCATGTAGCAGTTGGGAGTATGTGCTCCAGAGGCGGGGTGCTCGGGCTCCAGCCCTGAGAGCCACGGCCTAGCCAGCCCTGGGTGAACTGCTTAACCTCTCTGCCTACTTTCCTTCTCTTTAAAATTGAGTAATCATAGTATCTACCCCAGGATTGTTGGTGAGAACCAAATGAGTTAATGTTTATAGAGTGCTTAGACCAGCACCTGGCACGCAGAAAGTGTTCTTGTTTATCTCTTAAAAAGTAAGAGTCCTCACGGAAACACCCTAGTCAGTGTCCCATGGTTTGAGCTTTATAAATTAATTAATTAATTTTGGCTACTCTGGGTCTTCATTGCAGCACATGGGCTTTCTCTACTTGCAGTGCTTGGGTTTTTCATAGTCGTGGCTTCCCTTGTTGCAGAGCATGGGCTTTAGGGTGTGTGGGCTCAGTAGTTGCAACTCCTGGGCTGAGAATGGCATGTAGAATCTTCCCGAACCAGGGATCAAACTCATGTCGCCTTCATTGGCAGGTGGATTCTTAACCACTGGACTACCAGGAAAGTCCTGTAAGCCCCAAGGTTTAATTCTGAGAGTGCAGTGAGAATGGACTCATCTTTCAAGAGTAGACTCAGGTTAGCCAAGCTTGTAAAGACTGATGTATTAAGGCAAATGTGCTCCAATAAAAATTAATTACAAAAAAATAGATGGATGTAAATTGGATGTAAAATGGATACCAGCTTCCTAATGAAAAATGAAAACCTGGTCTGTCACAGGGGCAGATTGCTCTGATTATTCAGTCTTTCAGTGAGAGAAATATTTATTGAGTGCCTTCTGCGTGTCTGGCACCATTTTCCATGCTTGTGGTACGTCAGGAAAAACCCAAAACTCCTCAAATAGCTCATTTTTCAGTGAAACTAGCGCATCATTTTTCTGCAGGCAGTTCTGCATGTGAAGCCAAATTGTAATGAAAGTCTGCCTGGTGAGCCTGGAAATCAGAACAGGCATGATTAATTGTCTGTATTTCCTAACTGGGATTAACCTGCCTCAGGCTTCCTTTTAGGGAACAGAGAACTCCAGTTTGTGGGCCATGTTCCCTTCACATTAAACAGGGTTTATATGACCACTGCCGGTTTTCAGTTCTTTTAGCTTCCCCTTTGGGCTTCCTTGATGTCTCAGATGGTAAAGAATCCGCCTGCAATGCAGGAGACTCAGGTTTGATCCCTGGGTCAGGAAGATCCTCTGGAGAAGGGAATGGCAACCCACTCCAGTATTCTTGCCTGGAGAATTCCATAGACCGAGGAGCCTGACAGGGTACTGTCCATGGGGTTGCAAAGAGTCAGACACGGCTGAGCGACTAACACTTTCACTTTGCTGTTAATCCAGACAAGTGGCTCTTAGTCTCACTATGGTATGGCACATTTGTCTGCCATCCCATATAAAAATCAGCACATGTAATTATATAATAATAGGTGTAAATGGCAGGAGAATCTTATCTTTATGTGTGGTGTGGTGGCTGAAAAAGGTTCCATCATCTATGTTTACACAGCCTAAAATGATATGATAGAAATTATTAAATATTTAAAAATTGTTTTAAGTAATTTATTACTAAATTAAATTTAATACCATCTTTTATTACCATCATCATCATCATCACTACTACATTCTTGGCTTACCTTCAAAAGTTGTGACCACAACAACAACAACAAAAGAAAACAAAGCAAAAAACAAGTTGTGACCAATTCATAAACTCTTAAAGCACATGTTCACTGCCATTCTCTTGGCTTATTTTCACAGGCGACTATCTTTGCTAAGGGTATATACATTTTACTAATTCCAATCTCACCTTATTTCTCTCTTAAGTGCTTGGACTACATATGTTTCCATCTGAGTTTTTCTTCATTGCACTAAATAAGATTCTCAAGCAGTGTTTGAAGTTACTAATAATATTTTAATACGTTCCCCTATGAGGGCAAGTGCCTAGCCAAAATTCTCAGATTTAATACTAAGCTTCTAGGTCCATAGTGATGAAGAAAATTTGAAATCTGCAGTAGGAATTTAATGACAGTGAAGTGGAATAAAAATCTTAACCAAAAAAGAAGAAAACTATTGCATTGATTTTGCAGATTAAAATTTTTCTAATATTTTTCTTACTGCATTTTTACATTTAAACCCTATGAGAATTTTCTAGTGTGGTTAATACTTCACTAGAAAAAGATCTAAAAATGGCTGGTTAGAAGATAAAAGTGAGTTTTAAAAATAAACTACTGGTAGGGAATTCCCTGCTGGTCCAGTGGTTAGGACACCTCTCTTTCACTGTGGAGAGCCGGATTCAACTCCTAGTTGGGCAACTAAGCTCTTGGTGTGACCAAGGAAAAAAAAGCTTTGGTGAGAAAAACTTTGTAACACATATAAATACAAATAACTAATTTTCCATTGTCATCACTTACTATTGATATGAGGCAAATGAAACTCTCCATGCCTCACTTTCTCATCTGCAAAATGAAAATTTTCTGTCTCACAGGGTTTTCTTGATTATTTCTAAAGTATTTACACCTGTGCCTGGCACACGATAAGCATTTAATAAATGTTAGGTCTTGTTATTCCCTATATAAAAGAAAGAAATCTTAAAAATTAAAGGGAAACATCCAGTCAAATAGAAAAAATAGACAGGAGACCTGACTAGGCTATTCACTAAAGAAATACAAATGGCTGATAAGCAAAGGAAAAGAAATTCATCTGTGTTAGTAATAAAGAAATGCAGTTAAAGTAACAGTGGGATTTCTTTTTTTTTCCTACCAGATTGGCAAAGTTTGGGAAAATTGTTAACATATATTAGCCAAAGTATAGGGAAAGCATTCTAATATGATATTGGTAGAGTGTAAATTGCTATGATAGTTTTGTAGGACAGCCTGTTAAAATTGAAAAGACTGATGGCCTTTGTACAAATGCACAGAAATAGGTACAGCAGTATTCAATAAAGCACGGTTAGTAATAGTGAAAAATTAGAGTGACCTACCTAGCCAGAAAGACTGGTTACATTCTAATAGTCCTAAGTCTGATGGTTTCTTGAGTACAGACTCTGGGCCAGGCACTGTGCTGATGTCTGCAAATCTGTTTACATTCCCTTGATCTTTACCCTAAGCCTGTGAGAGGCATTGGGAGTTCCGTGTTATAGCCAAAGAAACTGAGGTTTAGAGAAATGTAGGCACCTCCTCAAGACCCACATGACTAGTAAATGGCAAAGCCAGACATTGAATTTTTATCTGACTCCACACACTATGTTATGTCATCACCACTGTGATGGTATATTATAGAATTCTTATACAAAGGGAGACAGATTTACTATTACCAACTTGAAAAGGGATCCAAAATACATACACTATGTGAAACACATAATACGTGAAAAAAGCAAGTTACAAAACAGTGTGTATTATGATCCCTTAAAAAAAGTCTCAATATATTGTTCTATGAATCTTAAAAGTCTAGAGAGATAAACAACAAATTATAAATGTTTGTTATCTCTTAAGGCGGTAGGATTCCTGGGTTCACTATGTATATAATTTTAGTTTTCAACAAGCATGTATTACTGTTTAAAAGTTCTTAAAAGACATTTAAAAAATTAAATGCTTCTTTTTTTTTAAGCTAACGTTTTCACTTTCTTTTGCCTTTTAGGTGATTCCAGTGAATTCTGCTGGCTCTCCTGTTGGAGACGTACCGTTCATCCGGTCAGGATTGTTGGGGTTTGTGGGGCCAGTAAGTGATGTTTTCATGTTTGTTTTGGTGCACCTGATTCAAATATTTGTACTTTAGTTCACAGAACAAATTCTTATTAGTCCAAGAGTATTCCAGGGTCGCTTAACTTATATTTAGAGCAGTTTCTGTAAAAGTGTCATAAAGTGAGTAATGCTTATTGCTTCCATTACCCAGATTCATTTTATGCCTTCAAACCAAGACATTATTTTTTACTTTCAAAACTCTTTTCACTTATTCTTGCTACATTGCTTTGATTTGATTAATATATTTAAGTAAGTTAGAAGAGTGCTGAAAAAGTTCCGTTCAACAGCAAATGGAAACCATAATAGTGTACAAATCATTTTCATATATATTATCAGTACTGCCTCAGGTGTAACAGAAAATTCTTTGAAAGAAAATAATTTGTTTTTCAGCATATAGAATTTACAGGTCCTAGGTTTACAGAGACAATTAGGATACAAAACCTATTCTCAAAGAGCTCACTGTTAGTTAGCTTCATGAGCTGGTGAGAAAGGCAGAAGCTAGAGCATGGAGGGCATTATATAAAATAATGGAAAGTTTGGATTTTATTTTGAGTCAACATATTTCCTCCCATCTCTTGATTACCTTCATATGCTCTTTTTCTCATTTTAACAGTTCAAGTTGTATAAGAAAAGATCTAATTTTATTTTATTTCCTCCCCATCATTAATAGGTGGATGGTGGGGGTGAGGGCATATCTCTGAGAGAATCACTCTCCCAGAAAGAGACATCTACACCTACTATCTTGACTTAGCACCAAGAAATTCTCAAAAACTGAGCTCCTTTTAGCTTCTATTCCACTGCTGAGGTCTAAGATGGAGCTCCAGCCATCGCATCTGCATTCCATAAGGCAGGACGGTCCTACTATCTCTTAAGAGAGATTCCCTGAAGCTGCTGAGCAACACTTCTCCTTATATCTCATTGTTGTGAACTAGTCACCTGGCCAAACCTAGCTGCAAAGGAGGCTGAAACGCAGTCTTTATTTAGGTCAGCCATGCCCAGCTAGAAATCCTATTGCTATGAAAGAAATGGAGAAACAGATGTTGGAGGACTAGCAGTGACTGTCTTACTCGCTTTATTTATGTCCACTTTCAGATTGTGCTGGCAATGGCTGATTCTCTTTTGTCTTCTGGGATGACAGAAGGATGGACCAGTAGCTTCTTGAGACTAGAGATTATTCCTTACATAGCCTCATCAGTGTGTGGTGCTGCATTGTACTTAGTGAATCAATGAGTGACATTCAAGTGGAGATGATTACTAGATAATTCAGTATATGTAAATGGTCCAAAAATTTAGGAATTCTGTAATGAATGAGAAAAGTTAGTTTATTGCAAACATGTCTGGGAAAATTATTGATAAAAATTATATGAAATAATAAATAATACAATTATTTATACAAATGATGCTTTTAGGACATTGACAGCAGACTTCCTGCAGCTCAGTTATTTTATTGGAAAGGAGAGGCTGTTATAATTCCTTAGACCTTTCTTTATTAATTTATTTCTAATCTTACCAGATGGAAACATTACTTATATGAATCGAGACATTCATTCTGACATTAGAACTGTTTTACTCTCTTCCTAATTCCAGTGTTAAATGGCTTAACAGTTTTCTCCTCTGCATCGATTCCATGAATAAGTACAAGATGATGAACTAATAACATAATCCCTGACTGGAGAAATGAACTGTGCTCATTTGGCATCCTAGTTTCTGTCTTTTAGAATTCCTAGCAGTCTAGTGGTTAAGGCTCTGCACTTCCACTGCAAGGGGCATGGGTTTGATCCTTGGTCAAGGAACTAAGATTCCACATGCCACTCTGTGTGGCCAAAAGTAAAGTAAAATTCTTCCCTAAGAAAGAATTTGAATGGATTGTTATCTTATATACTGTTAAGACCCCATTAATTAAAAGATGCCACTGATTCTGAGATGTCAAACACTTTCTTAGAATCTATAAAATACGGTATTTTATTTCAAGATTTATTTCAAGGCAGGGAGTAAAATGTCTGTTTTATTATTTAAATTTTATAAATCTCTGTTACCTTTCAGGGCAGCTTGGTGTTTGTGGTTGGGAAAATGGACGGGTTACTGATGGTTAGTGGTCGAAGACATAATGCTGATGACATTGTTGCTACTGGACTGGCTGTTGAGTCAATAAAGACTGTTTACAGAGGAAGGTGAGTAGTACAAGGTTCAGATGTTAGTACTTCCGGTGAAATCTAAAAATCTCTATAGTGTGAGTTATATTCTGTAAATCCTCTAGATTAGATTGTTTTTTAATAAGTGTAATAGAAACCAGGCTTTCATTATTTATTTTAGAATGTCTGGTTCTTTGGCTGTAATTGAGAGGAATAAGATAACCATATTCTAGTTTTTTATTTTGATTTCAGTATTTGATTATTACTGTTTGTTGAGTCATGAGGACAGATGAGAATTCTGAAACACTGAACTTCCTACATTCCTTCAATACAAAAGTCACCCCATTCAGTCTAATTGAGATAGGTGCTAGTCTGTAGGAGTTTTACATCTAAGAGTTTATTCTCTTACTTGACTCCAAATTCTTACACCATTTTAATGCAGAGATTTACATAGTACATAAGTGCTAGTTTCAAATTCCATGGATGAAGTCAGTCTAATAGCTATAGATATGAAGGCTATCTAATAGCCTTTTTTCTTTGATTATATAATAACGCAAGAAAAGATATTTGAGTAATTGATACCCTTTGCAGTAGTTTTCAGTCATGGATATATGTCTAAAGCAGTCTTGATGTCCCTTAGGTTTTGAAAGAGTAAGAAAAATTGATCAAACGAGTAGAGAACCAGTTCCTGAAATGTGTAGTTTTTCGTAATGGAGTAGCTTCCTTTGAGATTCTGTCTTTGGTCACAGTCACATCACCAGCACTCGGCACGCAGCACATGCAGTCGGTGTTCATTAAATACGTGTGGGTGAAAGGAAGGAAGGAAGGGAGGTGGTCAGGCACGCCAGCATCCTCAACCCTCCTATGCCTTCCCATTATTTCACACATTCATTCAACAAGCGTATGTTGGTTGCCAGCTGCGTGCCGCTTAGATGCTCGGGGTGTGGCAGTGAGCAACACAGACCATGTCTGCCCTCGGGAAGCTCATGCTCTCATTGGGGGAAGAGCAGGTTAAGGTAACCACATAGGGAAATAGATATCACGACCACGTGAGCTGGTGATGGGGACAAAAATGACACGTGGGGTGGGGGTTCCTGCTGGTTATATGAGGGGAAGGTGGTGGCCCGGGATGCTTCACTAGCAGGGGGACGTTTGAGCGGAGACCTCACTCAGAGCACCCCTCCCCTGGCTGCCAGGTCCCCTGTGACCGTCCGGGCAGGTCTGACCTCTCCCCACCACTTTCTGCTTCACCACCCTGCTCCAGGCACACTGGCCTTCTTGCTGTTCCTCAAACCTGCCAAGCTCGTTCCTACCTCAGAACCTTTTCGCTTTCCGTTCCTTCTGCCCGGAAACCTCTTCCTCCAGATCTCGGCGTGGCTCGCGTCCTCACCTCATTCAGGTCTCTGCTCCAATGTCCACTCCTCAGGGAGGCGCTGCCCACCTCCACACACTGCTCCGCCCCCACCCTGCCTTGGTCCCCCAGTGTATAGCACGACATGACATTATTTCATATTTATTTGTTTGTTCTGTCTCCAACACGCAAGCTCCACGAAGACAGGGACTTTGTCTTATTTATTGCTCCGTCCCAACATTCACGACAGTGGTGCTTAGTACATGTTTTTTGCGTCCTCGTTTCAATGGTAATGATTGTGACGTTTTCTTTTCGAAACTACTCATTCCTGGGCAGTGCAATGGGCATGTCTCCTCTCTGTATTTCCAATTGAGCAAAGCAAATAGGACTGATTGTGAAGGGAGTCCTGATGTGTTTGATCTGTCTCTCTTAGAATTGCTGTGTTTTCTGTGTCTGTATTTTATGATGAGCGCATCGTGGTGGTTGCAGAACAAAGACCCGACGCTTCCGAGGAAGATAGTTTCCAGTGGATGAGCCGTGTGCTACAGGTAAGCACACCTGCGGTCTCTGTTGGGATGGTTGGCTTTGCTGTCAAAGGCGGCAGCAGCCACTGCTGAAGCATTTTCTTCAGTGGACCAGTTACGTTGCCGCCTTCTTTTCCTGCCAGTAACTACTCAGATGTTCCGGGTAATGTTAGCAAAATCAGATCATTAATAGCATGCCTCCTCATGGACCACAAAATATTTTTCTGCTCAGGTTGCCAAAAACAATTGGATTTGACTTGCCTCAGCAAGTTCTTTGGCTCTTTTGTACCTAAGTGTTTTCTACCCACAAACATTTTAACTGTCCAAATGTGGAACACATGCTTGACATAATTAGTTCCCATGCCAGCAGCCACAGTCTTACTACTTGCCTCAAGTGGTGCCTGATACGAGCTGTTGTTCTTACTTTGAAGGAGCTTTACTGTGGAGTTAGAGACCTAGGTGAAATAAACCATTAGGGAAGGAGGAAGATTTGGGCTCAATAGGAAAGATGTGTTTCTAGGGTATCAGGCCAGAATGATGCAGAGAGCCTGGTGTTCGTTTAGAATCATACTTTGAATCCCAGCTCTACTCCCTACCACATAAATGCCTTTAGACCACATGCTTCACCTCACTGAGTTTCTTTCTTCATCTGTAAAGTGGGGACAAAATTATCTGTACTTCAGAGCTATTGGAAGGTTAATGGATATGGTAATTAGATAATGAAATATTTAGTGCCTGCATTCAGTAAAAGATGATGGTGATTATCGTTAATATAAGAATCATCATAAGCAAAATCTCTAGTAAAGAATTTAGAGAATATTTGTTGGATGAATGGATGGTCCAGAGGAAGCATGGACTGTCCTTCTCAGGCGATTTGTATGTATTGGGTTGTTCCCAGTGTTTGTAACTTGGCTGCTTGGGGCATTTGGATTTATTTACTGCCAGCTAGTAGTAAAGCTGTAGAAGTGATGTGAGCATGAGATGAGTGGTAGCACTGGACGACTTGTAAGATTCATCTGTCTGCAGGATCTGTGATTCTGAATTGTCAGCTGGCAGAGCATAGGCTGTTTGTAGTGGAAAATCAGAAAAAGGAAAGAGAATCTACTGAGATAGACTAGATAGAAAAAAGCAGGGAAGAAAGTAGGACTGGGTGGTCTCTGAAAGATGATTAAAAACCAGACTTGCTAAGGGAGTTTTTTTCATACTGTTCATATTTTCAAACCCACTGCTTGTTTCATTCAGAAAGAATTTTGGGGAATAGTGGTAGACTCTTGTGGTGAATTATGCATTTTTCCTGTGATAGGAAGCAAATTCCCCAGGTTGTTATTTTCCCCTGGAAAGCAACTGTAAGAATTAGATGCAGTGCTATCTCACTAATCCAAGTTTTTGTTAAAGTCATTTTTGGGTTTGATTAGGGTGTGAAATAAGAGGTCATTATCTTATTTGTAATTTCTCAGCTTGGGGCTCTTGGATCCATAGAAGAACAGTAAGAATACCATATGTTCTGTAGGTTAGAGCCCAGAGGTTGTTTAATTCCAGGTCTGTGTATGATATAAATTAACTCAGCCCCTTCTAAGGAAGGTGGTCAGTAAATGACTTACCAGGTACTGTATTTTTTTGTTTTTGTTTTCTTGGCCATACAGCTTTTGGGATCTTGGTTCCCCAACTGGGGATTGATCTCATGTTCCTTGCCATGAAACCAGAGTCCCAACCACTGGACCACCAGGGAAGTCCCCAGGTGGTATATTTTCAGTGGAAAATCCAGGCCACACATGATACATTTTCATATTCTAAGATAGCAGAGACTTAGGAACTCTTCCAGACTTCCCATTTCCTAGTTATTGCTGTTGGTTAGTGGCATAGTCTGAGGAATATGCAATTCAAGTTTATTCCTTTGCCATCTTAAGCCTTTGTAATAAAAGGGCTTAATCCATCTTTTATGGCTCTTGGTCCATTCTTCTTCTCAGGCTAGATCTCCTCTTCATTAAGACTTGTGGGTAATACAAAAGAATCCTCTCAGGACTTCCCTGGTGGTTCAGTGGTTAAGACACTGTGCTTCCACTGTGGCGGGACCGGGGTTCAGTCCCTGTTCTGGGGATTAATATCCTACATGCTGCATGGTAATGCTAAAAAAAGAAATAATAAAAAAAGAACCCTCTCACCTGGTATGTTTGGAACTGGTATTGATAGTTGAGCAGTTAGTTTTCAAAGGCGATTGAAGCAGGAAACTGTAACAGTGAGAACTGCTTCAACTGCTAAATTTGAACACAAAGTATACCAGTGTGCTTTCCTTCAGTGCAGACGCCTGTGCCTCTGAGTACACCAGTTTGAGTTCCAGGTCAGCTTACTTCCATAAACTACATCCAAATGCATTGTCTTTAGTTTCTGGTTTCATTTCAAGTTAGACTAGAACGTGAGTATTTGAAAAGAAACTAGAATACATAATACTTGCCTTTTAGAATGAACTTGCCCATTGCAATGAATATCAACAGTAGTTTGTTAGGAGCTCACCTCTAATAAGTCTTTCAAAAGCATAGCTCTTCGTATTGTTTTGCATTCATATTTTATCATTTGATATGGTAGTTAATTAAATTATATAAACAGCAATACCAAGAACAGCAGGTGTGAAAGGTATAGCAGCAGGCACAGCTGAGCTCGGGGAGTGCACAGCTGGGTAGTTGGGAGCAGGGGTGAACCCCTGCACCCCGAGAGCTGGTGGCCTCCAGGACTCAGTGTGCAGCGGCCTCACCTAGACGTTTTGCAAATGGGATGCCCACTAACCTGGTGAACCATTTAAGCAAGGGCTTGCTTACAGAGGTTCTGTTGTGGTCATACTAGAAATACTTTGCCTCTATTTAATGAGCTATGTTGGACATCTAAAATATTAAAAGAACCAAAACAAATTTGTAGGTTTTAGACATTATCACTCAAGAGAGAACACATTGAGGCTTGGAAATCAGTATCTGCCTCTGTCCATTTGGATTGGATTTCACTCCTCTGCCGTCGCTGGAAGGATTAGGTACCTTTAGATTTATGGGATCCTAATAATCTATCAGATTCTAGACCGAGAATCAAGAGAAAAAGAAAAACCCTATAGTAGAAATGTTAGGAGGATGCCAAATGTTACAAAATTAACCTAACTGAATATTTTTCTTCATATTTTTCTAGGCAATCGATAGCATTCATCAAGTGGGGGTTTATTGTCTTGCTCTGGTGCCTGCCAATACACTGCCCAAAACTCCGCTGGGAGGGATCCACATATCTCAGACAAAACAGCTCTTTCTGGAAGGATCGCTACATCCTTGCAATATCCTCATGTGCCCACATACGTGCGTGACCAATTTGCCAAAACCCCGGCAAAAGCAACCAGGTAATATGCTGACTTTAAAGACATGATGTGAAAATTGTAACTTCAAGAGGCTGAATTCTTTCACTGTGATTTTTTTCTCTAGAAAGTAAGTAACACGAGAATAGTATCAGCTGACCAAAAGCATGGAGGATTGAGATTTTTGTAAACTGGCTTGTCCAGGTTTACTGTTGGCTCAGTCTTCTGAATAATTCTCAGTAGAGTGCCACCATTTTCCATGATGTAAGGCATGGGATCGAGGTGATCAGATTCCCACCAGGGGAGGTAGAAAAAAGCAAGTCCTAAAAAAAAAAAAAAAAAAGAAAAAGAAGAAAGCAAGTCCTATAAAGCAAGGTTCTGACAATAAGACAGCTTGTATTTATTGAGTGCTTACTAAGAGCTAAATACTAGTTAACTTTTACATTTTATAATGTGATCCTAAAGCTTTGTCCTCAGCTATGGAAAGTGAAGTCCAGAGAAGTTGAGAATTATGCCAAAAGTCATATAGCAGGTTAGACCTAGGTTATGGGGCTAACTGAGAAGGAGACTAAAGGCAGGAGTAATTGATGGATGGTCAGTCATGTTAAAATATCTATTTAATCCGACATGAAGCCAGAAAGTTTTATTGATATTTTTTCATTTAAATGAGAAGTTAACAAGAGCTTCTAGTTTCTTGTATGCCTGGAAACACATGAGAGCCAAAATCTGGTCTTGACAGTTCCCACTGCTACCACACACACTTGCATACACACTTACACACACATACAGAAACACACTGTGTACATCAGCATGTGTACAAATGTGTTGAGAAGAGGACATAAAAGTGGAGGATTAGGAAGACAAAGGGAAGTATGAAATTGAATTATATTTCCATTAAGACTACTTTTGCTGAAAAGTAAATATGATGTACAATAATAAAATATAAGATAAGCTTCTGACTCTCTAGAGTATTTTTATTAGGATATTAGTAGTTATTACTTCAGTGGTCTGGCCGTTGGAAGATCGTATCACAGTTGGTTATCTAGAGGTTATTGTCGGCTCACCAAGTAACCTTACCTTGGTAAAAGTGTGCATAGAGCTAAAGTATATATAGTATTTATTAGTTTCTGCTAGTGGAAAAAAGAGTTTATGGAAATTAATATTCTAAAGGAGCAGTTAGAATCAAGAAACCTGTACATTACTAATCAAGAAATACATAAAAAGATGTATTTTCATATTTCCTGCCTAAGTATCTGATAGAGAAGACATAGAAGTCCTTCTCCATCATATATTCTGTTATCCTGAAGTCCTACATTCATTTGTTGTTTGAGTGAAATCCCATTTTAAATAGCATTTAATCTAGAATTCCTTTAACAAAGCTTTTATGTCAGTAGATGCTTAAAAGATGCAACTCAGAGACATAGTATTAATAGATGTTTAAAACATTGCTTTTGCTAGCCGGATTTCACCTAATTTTACTAAATGATGAGACCTAAATAAAAGGTTTATTCATAAGCCCCCAGAGGCATAGCATCCACCTGTCTGAGGAAGGCATTATGTTTGGATTCTGTGTTTTTGCTGTCATGATGGTCTGCTAAGATCTTAGTGGAACACGTATGTGTCAGACCAAAGCGGCTTGAAAATTGAGACATATATGGAGCAGACATGATGTGGGGATGGCGTGAGAGGTTGGAGTTTTAAGAAGAATACAGGAGTGTGGAGATGGATGGGAGTGAAGTAAGAAAGGAAAGGAGGGGAAGAAGAAGATCGAAACGGTGTTAAGGCAGCCCAGGGACAGAAATTTCATTGAAATTCCTGTTAAGCTATTGTATAAAGAACAAGGAGCCTTAGGACTGGTTTTGGGTGCAGGTTTCAGAAGAGCATAACAGCTGCTTAACCAAGAGAAAAGTTTATGTCTTTCTCAGGTGAAAGGAATCCAGAGTTAGGCAGTTCAGGGCTAGGATGGTAGGTCCTCAGTCACTGTGGATCCAGCATCCTGTCCTGCCGTGCTGGCGCTGTTCTCAGTTAACTGCTGTCACAGATACGCTGCATGACAAATAACCCTGAAACTCAGTGGTTTAAAGTAAGAACCATTTAGTTTTCACTCATGGAATGTGGGTCTGCTGACCCTGACTGGGCTCAGCTGGCCTTGGCTTGGCTCCAGACTGTAAGTTGGGTTCAGAACTGTTCCATGTGTCTCCTCATCAGGCAACCAGCAGCTAGCTGGGCCGTATTTTCCTCAAGGCAGATGGCAGAAGCGAGAAGCCAAGCCAGACCATACAAGCATACTTAGAGCTTCTGTTTGCTTCTTGTTTCCTAACATTTTATTGTCCAAAACAAGTCAGACATGCCCAAAGTCAGTGGAACAGAGGGGTGTATACTCTGCTCATCTAATCACGGCAAGGAAGACTTACAAGAAAACAAAACAATCTTCTCCAGCCAGCCTTAGCATACTGCCTCAGGATTCATTTAAGCTCCTGACCTCCAGCCATCAGTTCTGCATCCTAGCTAGCAGGAGGAAAAGACAAAGAAGGGAGTACCTTCCCCTTTAAACACATCTTCTAGAAATTGCACTTATTACTTACCCTTAAGTATTATCCTCCCACACTAAAGAACATAGTCCTTCCATGTTTCCTCTGCAGGGGTCACAGGTGCAATTTCTGGTTAGAAAACTAAGATCCTGCATGCTGCATGGCGCAGCCAGAAAATAAAGAATGCAATCTTTTTTTCAGGCATTTGCCCAACTAAAAACTGGGGGTTGTGGGGAATTCCCTGGTTGTCCAGCAGTTAGGACTCCTTGCTTTCACTGCTGAGACGTGGGTTCAGTCCCTGAGGAAAAAGCTAAGATCCTGCAAGCTGCACAGTGCGGCCCAAAAGCCCCAAAACAAAACACCAGGGGTTGTGTTTTTTGTTTGTTTTTTCTTTATTTAGTTGTTCTGGGTCTTAGTTGTGGCACACAGGATCTTGGACCTTCATTGCAGCATGTAGGATCATTTTTTAGTTGCAGCATGAAAACTCTTAGCTGTGGCATGTGGAGTCTAGTTCCCTGACCAGGGATTGAACCTGGGCCCCCTGCATTGGGAGCGCAGAGTCTTAGCCACTGGACCACCAGGGAAGTCCCTGGATGTTCTGTTTTTAAGGCAGAGAGGAGAATAGAATTGGAGTTGATGACCAGCAGTCTTTGCCACTGAAAACTTACAGAATTTTGTGGGGAGAATAAGAAGGCATGTTATGAGTACATGGACTCAAGAAATGTTCACAGAAGGACCTCAAGAACTTACTGCTGAATTATTTTTGTCATTTTAAATTACTCTGAAAAATTCACTTTTAAAAAATGTCACGCTTTTATTAACTTTACAGTGTGAGTCCAGGATTGGACAGCTTACACAGTCATATACATTCTGAGTCCTACCTATATAGAAAGGCTATCTCCAGCAGGATATATCTGTAACTTATTAAGTAGTCTCTTGGGAAAGAGTTTTGCATATTATACTTAAAATTTCAGTGGACAAATGCTTTCTAGATGAAAACTGTTCAGCAGAGTATTGGAAGTACTTTACCCTTTAAGCTGTGATGGTTTTTTTCTTTCTTTTTTTTTTTCAAATTTAAAATTTTTCTTTAACTTTTCATTTTGGAATAATTTCACTTAAAGTTGCCAAACAGTGAAAGAATTCCCTTATTCTCTCTACCCAACTTCCCCAAATATTTTAAAGTGTTTCTATGATTTAAGTAGTTTTTGTCCCAGCTGTTTCAGTGCATTCATAATCAACATATTTTGGCAATAAACATTATTTAATATGAATCCAAGCATACGATCAGCATTATTCAGAACTCAGCTGGCAATAAGTTTTGTTAAGTTTTAGCCATCTTCTTAGTTTGACACATTAGAAACTTAGTCTTTAAGTGACCATCAAGAAAGGCATACAGTGCCTTAGCGTTATTGAGAAAGGGCGAGTTTTCTCTTGTTTGCTCTTGAGAAAGGGAGTTTTTACTTTTTTCCCCCCAAGTGTCAAGCCTATGGGAAAGTTAAAAGATACTGTTAATGAACACCCATATACATTCCCCTAAATTCAGTAATTGTTATTTTTCTTAGACTGAACTCTTAGAAAGTAAATGTCTGACATCATGACACTTCACCCCCACATATTTCAACTGTGTTATCTCTAGAGCAGCTGTCCCCAACCTTTTTGGCACCAGGGAAGACAATGTTTCATGGAAGACAATTTATCCACAGACCAGGGGTGGCTAGGGGATGGTTTTGGGATGATTCAAATGCATTACATTTATTGTGCACTTTATTTCTATTATTATTTACATTAGCTGCACCTCAGATTATCAGCCATTAGATTCTGGAGGTTGGGGACCTCTGCTCTAGAGAACAGAAACATTCTTCTAGAATTTTCCTAATCAGCCACAATGCCATTATCCTGTTAAGAAACTTAGCATTAATTTAATGCTATCATTTAATAATATACAGCCGATATTCATTTATCTCTCCTTGTTTATATAGCTGATTTTTTTTTTTTTTTTAACTCAGTATCCAGTCAGGGTCACAGGCTTTCATGTCCTTTAACTTAAAAGCTCCCAAACTTCTTTTGTCTTCAAGACACAAATATTTTTGAAGAATCCAGACCAATTGTCCTGTGCAGTGTCCCACAATGTGGATTTGTTTACTCACTTAAAGCCCTTCTGATATTCCTGATGAACTTACTCTCAGTCCTCATAGATGGCAGATTTCTTTTCAGAATGGAGATATTCATTACTGTTAAGTCTGCTAGTTAGGGTTTTATCTGTGACTGGAGCAGATAAAAATTATTTATCAATAGGAACCAATGCAACCAATCATCACCTCCTGAGAGTGAAAACTCCCCTCTACTCTGTCCCTCCCTCCGCCCCCGCTAACCCCGTTCGTCTCTCCCGTAGTCCTGTTTTCTGGCACTTGCTGCCACCTGATGTTATTTATTTGTGTATGTATTTACTGGTTGCCTTTCCTGCTAGAATTCAAGCTGTCTTGTTTGCTCTTGTGTCCCAGTGCCTAGAAGGGTGCTCAGTCAGTGTGGTTGAATTTGGTTGAACATTTGAATCAGCTTTGGTCAGTCTGGAAATGCTTGTGGGCAGAAGGTGCTACATCACTTGGATTCTCATCTCCTGAGGCTTGACTTTTGCTCTTAACTTGCAGGTGTAGGCCCTGCTTCTGTGATGGTTGGGAATCTGGTTGCAGGAAAACGCATAGCACAAGCTGCAGGAAGGGATCTCGGGCAAATTGAAGAGAATGATTTAGTGAGGAAGGTAAGTGTTCCAGAAATGTTGACTTTTATAGACAAGTCAAGGACAGAACCTAGGCTTCAGATAACAGATGGGAGATGCATTGTCCAGCTTTTTAAAAGTTGCTGACCCTGATTCTTTTTTCCTGCCTTATGATTTCAGCACCAGTTTCTGGCGGAGATTTTACAGTGGCGAGCCCAGGCAACTCCTGATCATGTCCTCTTCATGTTGTTAAATGCCAAGGTATTAAACATTCAGTTGCATATCTAATCAGCTGGCTATTGTGAGAGTACCTTAGGCACTCTTGATCTCTTTCTTTCATCAGAAAATTTCAGTTGCCAACTCTGAGGGGAGAGTTATTGCTTTCTCCTTGTTTTGATATATGAGGATAAATTGTGCAGTTATTTCAAGGCTGAAATGAGATCTCCTGAAGTGTCGTTCAGTACTGTCTCTTTTTTATCACAATCAAGTCATCTTTATTCAGATAGGAACAGTAGGGACAACCATGTAATTGCAAGATCTACAGATGTGCAGAATGCATTGTGTCAGTGTAATTTTTACTCAGTTTGACTTTTCGTTCTTTGATTTCCACCAGAAATAAAATGACCTTAGGTCAGCATTTTAAAAACCAGAGTAATTTTTAGCACATACTTAATTGATTTTTTGCTAACCTAAAAAGCCAATTGAAAATTATTCAAGAATATATTTTACTGCTTTCTAATGGATGGATCACCAGAATATTATATTTTTTACGTTATACATCTTATGGGAGTCTGTTGAGATTTGTGGATTTTAATGGCTGAACCATTCCCTTCTCCTAGGGATCTTCCTGCTCCAGGGATCGAATCTAGGTCTCCTGCATTGCAGGCACATTCTTTACAGTCTGAGCCACAGGGAAGCCGCTTTAATGGCTGAGTCAGGAGCTAAAAGTACTGTGACCTTTGCATAGAACAGTATTTCTCACCAACAGGCAGAAGACTGGAGGATCTATTGGCATCTCTTAGGGGACTTACCCAGATTGCCCCCTTCTGCCCCAGCCCCTTGGATTCTGATATATACACGCACACATACACACAACATTGAGAGTTTATATAGTGACAGAACTGAGAGGAATATATTGTGCATCTTAATGAAGAGTCAGTTAAAATCTTAAGAACCATTGCTCTGTGGTAGAAAACTTCGGGACTTCCTTGTCCATCTCTGCATGAAGCGGGCTTCTCTTTAAGCCCATGGATTGATTAGAGTGCTCCCATTTCACTAAGATGATGTCAGTCTAGCTTGTTGCCCAGTCCACTCCCGGGCTTGGCTACAGTTAAAGTTACAGCCCAATAAAAATCATACTCCAGATAAATTTGTTGGTGAACTTAAGTTTAAATTTGCTTTTTGGTTAGAGAAATAATATATATGGGTAACTAAAGGACATGAAGTCCATGTATTCTGTGTATTTTAACATTTTACCTTGGATTAGCCTGAGCCACCAGAAAGCTTAAGAACCATACAACAATGTTCTCTTATGCCAGGAAAATGCTTCTTAAAGAAGTTTAGTTTGGTGCTGTACCATGGACCGAAAAGCAGGCGATTGTGATTATTCTCTGGTGGTCCAGTGCTTAGAACTCTGCGCTTTCACTGCAGGGTGCCCGAGTTCAGTCCCTCATTGGGGAGCTGAGATCCCACAAGCCACGCAAAAAAAAAGGCTGTTGTAAGAAATGGCCTTATGAATTTAACCTTGATTTTAGCCAAAGAAATATTCTTAATGTCCAACAGTAGACAACTGACTAAATAATTTATGGCATATAAACAAAATACTATGCAGTCATTAAAAACAATGTTGTAGAAGAATCGTTGATGACCCAGAAAATATTCATGATGTGGAAGTAGGAAAAGTAGAATATAAAACTTTAATAACGGAGTACTTACTGAAGACCCTGTCCTAGATGCTTTCCATTTCATAGTTCATTTTAAGATCGAGTTAACGGAGGCACGGAGACATAAAATCACTTGCCTGAGTTCGCAGGGCCCAGGGCTAGGACTAGGAATTTAGCTCCTTCATTTGAACCCAGACTGGCTTCAGGGCCCGCATTCTTAGCCAGTGCACTCTATAGCCTCTGGCGTAATATAGTATGATATATTTTTTTTAATGTTTCATGTGAATTTATATACAATATATACTTAGTTTTTAAAAACTAGGAAAATACACACCAGAATGTTAATAGTGGTTCCAGCTTATATTTACTAATCTGTATCTTCCAAATTTTCTATATTGAACACCTACTGTTTTATATTCATGAAACTTAAAAGTTATTTCTCCAAAAACTAGCTCAGTAAACTTGTTTTTATCATGAGGTTTTAAAAATTAAGTTTTTAAATAATGAGGACGATGTGCTATTGGCACTGTATAGACAAATAATAGTTTGATTTTATCTGGTGAATTGTAAGGTTCAGTTCAGTTCAGTCGCTCAGTCGTGTCCGACTCTGCGACACCATGAATTGCAGCACGCCAGGCCTCCCTGTCCATCACCAGCTCATTGTAAGGTAGGCATACCCAATACAGGACCAAAACTCATATATTTGTGCACCAGTGTATATTAGAATGAATAGTCCATCAGAAGTAGAATGGATGAGTAACTTGTGGTATGTTCTGATAATTAAATGCTGTGCAGTAACAAAAACGGATGAACCTACACCTAGGTGCCACAGCCTAGATGACACTTCATAGAATGTTGAAAGAAGTAAAGCACAAAATATACATGTATAGCACAATTCTATGAAAATCAAATACTTCATAGATGGTAAAAATATGAAGAAAAAGAAAGCCACTAACATTAAAATGTCACGATAGTGGTCCCCAATGGATGGCATCACTGACTCGATGGACATGTAAGCTCTGGGAGTTGGTGATGGACAGGGATGCCTGGCGTGCTGCAGTCCACGGGGTCGCAAAGAGTTGGACACAACTGAACTGATGGAGGGAAGGGGGCTTCCCAGGTGGCACAGTGGTAAAGAATCTGCCTGCCAGTGCAAGTGACACAAGAGACACAGGTTCGATCCCTGGGTCAGGTAGATCCCCTGGAGAAGAAAAGGACAACCCACTCCAGTATTCTTGCCTGGAAAATTCCATGGATAGAGGAGCCTGGTGGGCTACAGTCCATAGAGTCGCAAAGAGTCAGACATGACCATGCGCCTGAGCCCCAGCCATGGAGGGAAGGAGAGGGCTGGTGAGGGTGTCCATGGGGTGCTTTTGAGCTGCTGGCCGTGGTCTTTTTCACATCAGGCTGGTTCTTAACCTGCATTTTCAGATCTTCTGTGCATTCCCACTTGGGTGTTATATTTACAAAGGAACAGGGGTTCAAAAGCCCAGCTAAGTAAAACTTGAATTGACAAGAAGGATTATTTATGAAGACCCGCAGGAGAAATTATTCTCAAGACCTTTATTGTTAGCTAGCAGACTCAGGTTCACTGTTCCTGTTTTCGTTTCCGTCTCTGCTGTTAGAATACATGGAGCCAGACTTGTGTTTTTCTCATAGCAAATGTATTTGACCACATAGCCAGTGTCCTGACCTCATTCTTGCCTTCATCCTACTTTTCTTTATTTTCTTTCTACTTTTATTTCTTCACTTAAAAAAAAATTGCTATATAGTTTTAAAGCTGCTTTACATAAGAAAGACTGTAAATACATATGTTTGATTTGAGTTAATGTTGTTAGTCCCTCAGTGCTTTCAGACACTGAGAAAGAAAAAGTAAGACCACACACGTCTTTCGGTGCTTGGGAAAGTTTCACTGAATTTGATAGCAAGGCACACGCCTTTGATGTAGTGTCAGATTGGCCGCATTTGTTACCGTTGTATTTCATTACTGAGCTTCGCCCATGCGTATACTGTCTTCTGTTCCAGGGCACTACAGTGTGCACAGCCAGCTGCCTTCAGCTTCATAAGCGAGCAGAGCGGATTGCGGCCATCCTTGGTGACAAGGGGCATCTAAACGCGGGAGAGAACGTGGTGCTGCTCTATCCACCTGGTGAGCGCTGGCTCGGTAGACTGCACAATCTCTGTTACTAGACTGCTGACCCTAAGAGGACAGGAGCTCAGGGCCACCGTACGTGACCACGTGGGCTGTGCATGGAGGCTGCTGCCGTGCAGACAACCCCTCCCTCCAGAGTTGTGTGGTATGGGGGTTCTGGCTGGGACCCAGCCTGTTGTACTTACTCTTGTATTTCCACTGTCTAGCTCAGTATGGTAAATACTGAATGAGTGGTGATTTCTTGACTTTTGGAAACACTCAAAAAAGACTGTTTCTAGGAGTGCTCAGGAACTGTTCACCCAGTTTCCAAAAATATGTTGTGCATGAACTCTGACTTAAATTCTCCACATGATAATTGGTGCTTACTGTCCCTCGATTATTACTGCTTTCATCTTCCACACTCTATAATCTAGTTCAGCAACCTCTTCACAGCAAGAGGGACTCAATTATTTGATGACAGTTTGGTGTATTCAGAATTTTAGGCAGACTATTTCAGTTGTCCCTTTCTTTAGTCTTTTGTCACCTAACCTACTCATACATCCAGGCTTCTGTGGTCTTTTATCCCATTTACTTCATTTTACTCAGTGATTCTTACTTGCTCTTCTATTTATATTGATACTAAGATTTTTTAGAAGCTGTTAAGAACAACTTTGTTCTGGGAGGTTATTTTCTGTCCACCAGTTAATCACGGTGATGGACATCGGCATTGCCCGAGGGGGCTACCCTCCGAGTCCTTATATTGCAGAGGCTTTGTATCAAGTGACGTTTTGCCTCCCTAAAACCTGCACCCAACAGGGAAGTGACATCTCAGGGGTCTGATTGTTCTTAAAACATAGTGGCCTTCTTAAGATTGAGAGAAAGCTCAGATGCTCCTCATCTCTCCTTTCCCATTGTTTTATTTCCCAAGTGAAACAGCCCTAATCTCTGCACTTATTCTTTCCTAAATAATATCAAGTAATGATGTCAAAATACCTTCTTCAGATATCTTTCAAGTGTTTTCTTTGCTTCTGACTTCCTTTTTCATTTGTTTATTCTTGGCATCTCTATATTTTTTAAAAAGTTGTTTTATATGCTTCCTTCTTTTACCTTCAGTTTCTTCTTAAGTTAAAAAATTTCTAGGAATTTCCCTGGTGGTCCAGTGGTTAAGATGCCACAGTTCCAAGGTAAGGGGCATGGGTTCGATCCCTGATCAGGGAACTAAGATCCCATATGCCACACAGCCAAAAAACTTCTTTTTTTCTTTAAAAAAAAAAAAAATTCTGATAATGTCTCCATTAAATTTTGGTCTAGTTAACCTGTCTGGCACACGATTTAATAAGCTAGGTTTGGAAACTCTGCCTTTTGCTTTCTCAGTGACAAACCGGGCCGCTAATTGGCTGTGTCTTGCAGGCATAGAGTTAATCGCTGCATTCTACGGCTGTCTGTACGCGGGGTGCATACCTGTGACTGTCAGACCCCCTCATGCTCAGAACCTCACAGCCACGTTGCCCACTGTCCGCATGATTGTTGACGTAAGTATAACTTTGCTTGTCCGCATCTCATAAAGCCCCAAGTCAGACAACTAAGGATCCTTACTCTTTTCCAGTTTAGTTGAGTCAAGAAGTCAAATCTAACTCCTGAAAAGTACCTCCTTTTCCTTATCTGATCACAGTGACCAGCATTTTTAGTGAAGAAATATGGAAAAGCTGTTTTTGGTGAGATACAGGATTATGTTTTTATCATAAACATTAAGGAAGTAAGTGAAGGTGCCATTTAGTAATTAATTCTCCATAAAACTTGTTTTTTTTCCTTTCTTCTTACAAAAATTCTAATATTTTTTTCTGCATACTAACCAAGATAATTTTAGATGCCAAACTGAATTCTCCTGATGGAAGGTCACTTTTTGGGGGTTTAGTCTTACAAAATCATTTGGTATAGTATTAAAAAGGTGTCCAGATCTTGCTCTGAAAGTGATAGATGTTTCTGTAGGAAATGAGAATTGAACACAGTGAAAGAAATCTGTATTGCATCATATCCTAATGTACTTTAAAGCAAATTGCAAAATTCCAATTGATGTAACATTTGTTTCTCTAAGAACTGCTGCTCTGTCAGCAGCTGGAACCTGCAGTATAGAAGCCACATTCACCACAGATGATTTTTCTACAGAGTTCAGTTCAGCAGGACGCCCTGGTTACAGTGTTCAAAGTAGGCCGGGGCAGCAGGGAGGGGAGTTTCCTTCCACCGACACGGTTTGAGTAGTAAGGGAAGTCGGTGACTTTGCATTTCCACGTGCAGATGTGTGGGAGAGCTTGGTTCCTGTGAGCTTGCAGAGTCCACCAAGTTCAGGATATGTTTTCTAGGTCCAGTGCAGTTCACCACTCCCTGGACTGTTGCAAACAGTACCCGCTTCAGAGATGATCCTCTGACACCTCTCATTCCCTGAGTACCACAGAAATCCATGTTTCTATTTTATTATGGTCTTCATGAAATCAATAGATCTGGGGTCCATCCTGAGATTGTGACCATGGAATATCTGAGAATCACTGTTGTAAATAGTAAGCTGTGTTGTGAACAAGTCCATCATTCTAGTTCAGTGTATTTTCAGAACAAACGTAAGGGGAATACTGACTTCCATTGTCCTGTGTGCGTTCTTTGAAAGGCTGGTACTGCCCTGTCCCAGTTGGATGTGCGAGTTGCTTTTATCTGCAACCAGTGCCATAGTGCTACACAGGGCTAAACTTCCTGGTGCTTATTTTTGTCCATTTGTCTTCTAGGTCAGCAAAGCAGCCTGCATTCTTACCACACAGACCCTAATGAGGTTACTGAGGTCCCGAGAGGCAGCAGCAGCCGTGGACGTGAAAACCTGGCCAACTATCATTGACACAGGTGAAAGGGAGATTTCTCCAGGGTCGTTGCAAGAGCAAGAATATTCACTCCCCGAGGTTTCCTGGATTCTCATGCCAAAGATGTTTACATAGCTCTTCCACTGCAGCCCATTCCACCTGCTAAGACAGATGCAAAACTTAATATGCACTCAGCTTGAGTTAACAAAGCACTGGATGCTGCAACAACCAGATCCAAAGAAGCAGATCACATTGTGCTTGAACTCTGTGAACAAAACATGTCTTCCTGTCATACTTTTGGCATCATCAAATAGTGTGGTTAGGTGTTTATGCCAGATGTGACCATAGACATACAGGGCTGCATAAAGCATTGAGAAGATCTGACCTTTGACTTCCAGATGTGATAGAGCTGGAACAGCACTGGGCTAGGAATCAGCAGGCCTGGTTCTGGTTCAAGCTTCAGTCCTCATTTTTTGTATAAACTTGGCTGAGATTAGCCTGTCTTAAAATACTACCTACCCTTGTATAACTCACATAATTACTGGGGATATCAAATGCAACATAATATGAAAATACTTTGAAAACCATGAAGTGTATGAATTTAAATGGTGTTCATACTAAAGAAGGCGATGGGACTCTAGGGTGGCTGGAGATGGTAGTGGAGAGGGGAGTGTGGGTTTTGGAGTCGAGCAGACAAGTATAAACCCTCATCCTCTTGTTACTCGTAGCTGCTTCCTGTTGTTGTAAAGATTAATGACATCATGTGAAGCACCAGCACACCATCATCATAACAACAATATCTAACTTTATTTAGCCCTTACGGTGTGGCAGTCATCTAGCATGTATAACATCATTTCCTCCTATACCAAGCCTATCAGATAGATGCAAGTTGTATCCTCATTTTACAGATCAGAAGGCTGAGGCACGGGGAAGCTAAATAGGTAGTGAGTTGGCCAAAATGTTCGTTGGGGTTTTTGCATAAGATGTTATAGAAAAACCCGAATGAACTTTTTGGCGAACCAATGGCTGAAATTCAAACCCAGTCAGTTTGGCTCCTTTCCCAGTCGCTTAACCATTAACTTCCTCCCTACCAGTTCTCAGGTAAGTATTACATAGTATCCACCTCAAGAACAATTAATATGGATGTAAACCCAGGGATGACATCTATTTATGGTTATTGTCCAGATGCTGAACTGTAAGTAGTCATTTATATAGTATTCAACACAAGTGGATTGCATTGGTGTTAACGATGCAGATAATCTACTGTGGTTATTGGACTCAATCACGTTTTAGGAAGACCTGAAATGTGTGCTGTGATACAAACAACAGAAGGATTTCTTTCAGTGTTGGAGCAGCTCTTCCCTGCATGGAGCTGGGTGGAAGGTGGTAGAGACAATCTTGGTTTGGCCAGAGATGAGTGCCCAGTGACACAGAGATTGAAAAGTAAGCGTCAGAATTGTTTCTTGATTGGAGGCCAAAGGAGCCATTAAGGAGGCATGGCTAGGGCCAGAAACATCCTTGATATCCTTGGATTCCACATACAGATTTGGACAGAAAGGAGAGGTATCATAAAAGAGCAAAGGGAAATAATTCCCAGTTCTAAATTGTCATTCTTAAAATTTGTCATGTTAACTTGGAGAAAAACCATCCAGCTTTTAAAGCAGACTGTGATTACTATACTGTGTACTAAACTAAATAACAAACTTGAACTTGAAACCAGCATAACAACAAGGAAAGCTTCTTGAGTTGTTTTAAAGTGCTTTATGTGAATTAACTTCCTAACAGGTCAGTGAGGGCAGGTTTTATTACCACTTTATAGACAAGTAAACAGAATCAAAGAGGTTAACTAACACCAAGGTGATGACATCGTTGATGAGGGGCACAGCTGGAATTTGAACACTGGCAGCCTGCTTCTTTAGCCAGTTTTCGGCTACTGTGTTATAGTACCGCTCACTAGTCTTCTGCTAAATACATCTACCTGATGTAGTTTCCTTGTTTATATTGTCTAGTGGTGCCCTCAACGCCATCCCATCACTCCAGGAGTGATGTGTGTGAGCTGGCTGGTTAAATGCTAGAAGCCCTAAGCCTCAGCAAATCTCAGAAGCTAAATGTGGTTCTAGCAAAGCCATGGAAGACCAACTGAATAGCAATGATTTTTGAGTTCCAGCGTGTCAGGTTTTTTTGAAGTGTAGTTGATTTACAGTGTTGTGTTTAATTTCTGCTGTTAGAGCAGAGTGACTCAGTTTGTATATATATATATACATATACACTTTACCATTATGGTTTATCATAGGACTCAGGATATTGACTATAGTCCCTGTTCACAGTAGGACCTTGTTGTCAATGTGTGTGATTGACATTGGGTTTTCTTTTTTCTTTGCAGATGATTTACCCAGGAAACGGTTACCTCAGCTCTATAAACCACCCACTCCTGAGATGCTGGCATATCTTGATTTTAGTGTCTCCACAACTGGCATGCTCACAGGAGTGAAGGTAGAGTAGTCGGGATATATTTACTTTCACTGGAGGCTGGTAACATGCCAGGTCTGCAAAAAATAGAGATGACCACTGCCCCAGGGACTTCAGATGGAGAGGCCAGTTGGTCGTACCAGAGACCAGTAGGCGGAGGATCAAGGGCCTCTGCTATATTTAAATAAAAGCAATGGCTCTTCCGGAATAAGTTATCCCAAGGAATTTGTGTTACAAAGTGTTCTGAACCTAGCATCGACACTAATAGATAAAGCAAGTTGCATTTAAAGCCAGTATGAAGTCATAAATATATATTTCATAAGATTCAATATTGACAAATGAACAGATAGATTTAACTTGAGTTAGATTAGGCATTTTGAAGCAACGAAAGATACATGTCATTTTGAGGAGGTAGAGGGAATTGAAGCTTCTCAAATCTATCATTAGAGCTGCTCTTCTGCCTGTGGGATGCCAGTTCCATCCTGTTCCGTGTTCCTTACCTTCCAGATGTCCCACTCTGCGGTCAATGCTCTCTGTAGAGCCATCAAGCTCCAGTGTGAGTTGTACTCCTCTCGGCAGATTGCCATCTGCCTTGACCCTTACTGTGGACTTGGCTTTGCACTCTGGTGTCTCTGCAGGTAGGCATGGAAAAAGCAAAGAATCAGAATGCATGGGGATATCTTTGAGGCTGTGACCATCCCATCCTTCCATGTGCTCCCTTAATTTGGTAAAGTTTCAGTAAAGTGCTGGTGTTTCCTGGAATTTGTGCACCTAATGCGTCTTTGACGTTTGTCTGGTTTTGTTTGCATTCCCTCTTTTCTGTTAGTTTTATGCCTCAGACAAAAGGGCTGTGATCTTTCTACCTCTCCTGTGCTCCATCCTGTCATCCGTCCTCGTTTTAGAATCAGAGCCAAGTAGAAGGATGACATACCCCCTAGGCTTGGCAGGAAGGACTGTAATGAGATGGGTGACAGCATGTGGCTGGAAGGTAGCACACTGGCCAGATTGTTTCTTGTGAAAGAACAGATCCCAGCTTTTTCCACTCTCCCCACAAGGACCTCATCTCAACCTGCTTTTCCACCTCCTTGGTGAGCATCTCCAGGAATGCTTCACAGACACCTGTGACTCAGCATTGTCCTTCTGTGTTCCCTTCCTTCTTAGGATGGAGTCATCCAGTTGGGGAACCATGCTAGGAACTTGGGCTGTATCTTCAACTCTGTATCTTTATGTCACACATCCAATTAACTGTCATATCCTTTGTCTCCATTATTCTTACCTATACATAAGAATCACCTAGGGGTCTATTTAAAAAAAAAAAAAGTCAGTGAGGCTTCCCTAGATGTACTAATGAGTTTTCCGGAGGTGAAGACCACAATTCCAGGTTTTTTTGGGTTTTTTTGGCCTTTCCAGGAAAAAAAAAAATCTCTTTTAGAATTTAATCTGATTCATACATTGTGGAGAAGAAGGCAAAGCTGGTAAGAGGCTAAATAGAAATGACCTTTATATGAAGATGAACAGAAACTGTGATCTGAAAGAGGATTTTTCTTAATAGAAATTTGCAACTTGGGGATAGTAGAGATTGGGGACTCCTCCATAGATAAAGTCATTCCCTTGTGAGATTTTAGTTGCCCGACCAGGGATCAAACCCATTCCCCCTGCAGTGGAAGCACAGAGTCTTAATCAGTGGACCATCAGGGAAGCCCCTGTCCAGTATGTTTTTTAATAAATGATTCTTGGACTCCTAGTGACTCTGATATATATTCAAGGTTTAGGAAGTTGAGGTTTCATGGCTGGAGATTGTACATATAATGTGGGACTCTGCCATTCCTTCCTTGTATCCACACTTGTATCCTGGTGTGCTGGTGGGGTTCAAGCCTTTATCCTCTCTCACCTAGACTATTGCAGCCTCTCCTAACTGTCAGCCTTCAGTGACTCATGTCTCTAATGCCCCACTTCCTGTAGCTAGCTTTACCCCAACTTCTAGCTGTAGTGACTGTCTGCTGGTAAATTCTAAACTCTTTCGTGTTCAGTACTTTGGCAGTTTGACCCTGGCCCTTCTGCCTTCACTTCTCACCACTTCCCCAGGCAAACACTGGAATGCCATTTCTGATGACCTTAAACACACCATGTAATTTTATATCTCCGTGCCTTTGCATATACTGTTCTTCTGCCTGGAGAGCTCTCACCAGCTTCCTCATTTCCTCCAGCCACTGTCAAATTCCTGCTCATTCTTCAAGCCTGGCCCAGCTGTCACCTACTCAATGAAACACCCGCCCGCTTTGAAGGACTTGCTCTTCACTCTGTAATCGTGATAGCCTTTCTTCACATCTCAGTGTCCACCTTCCATAGTCTGCTTTGTTCTGTAGTTATTGTGTCATATGAGTTGAATAGGAACCAGGCTGATTCTTAGGCCTTTATATCTAATATGACCTCCCCTGTCCTTCGTGCTCAGTAAATATTTGTTTACTCGATGATATTCTAGGATGAACTGATCACATTAGCACTTGCCTCTTTTCATTGCAGTGTCTATTCAGGTCACCAGTCCATCTTAATTCCTCCTATGGAGTTGGAAAACAACCTTTTCCTCTGGCTTTCCACGGTCAACCAGTACAAAATCAGAGACACCTTCTGCTCTTATTCAGTGATGGAGCTTTGCACCAAAGGGCTTGGAAACCAGGTGGAGGTGCTGAAGGTAAGAAGCAGCTGTACAAGGAGCTGGTCCTGAGAGAAAAGGTGGCGATGCCCGCCTTGTAGGGCTGGCCAGACATACCTGCCTGCTTTTTTCTATCCAAACAGGTATTTGTAAACCTCAAGAGGTGTATCTCTTTCACTGTCTAATTTAATGCACTCTTTTAGAGTTTGATCTGATTCACACATTGTGGAAAAGAAGGTACAGCTGGTTAGGAGGCTGAATAGAAATGTATGTGAAGATGAACAGAAACTGTGAACTGAAAGAGGATTTTTCCTAATAGAATTTGCAACCTGAGGATGTTAGAGATTGGGTCCTCCTCCATAGATAAGGCTCACTCATTCATGAGTGTATCCAGTGATCATATGTCTAAGTGGCATATGAGAGAGTCAGAAAACACCTAATTTTCTTTAATAGAGAAGTATGACCTTAAGAGGAAAAGGCAATGGCACCCACTCCAGTACTCTTGCCTGGAAAATCCCATGGACGGAGGAGCCTGGTAGACTGCAGTCCATGGGGTCGCTAAGAGTCGGACACGACTGAGCGACTTCACTTTCACTTTTCACTTTCATGCAATGGAGAAGGAAATGGCAACCCACTCCAGCGTTCTTGCCTGGAGAATCCCAGGGACGGGGAGCCTGGTGGGCTGCCGTCTGGGGGGTCGCACAGAGTCGGACACAACTGAAGTGACTTAGCAGCAGCAGCAGCAGCATGACCTTAAGAATGAAAAAAAGAGATGAGATTAGATCTCAGTGTTGCTAAATTTATTTTTCTGTTTGTCCCATCTCTCCATTTTGAAATAGAAATCTAAGGTACAGAAATGAAGAGGAATTAAAAATATATTGCTGAAAAATCTAAGAGTTGTAGACGAAAGAGGAAAGAAATAGAGAATGAGCAAATCAACCTGTGGGTAATGACTTTAGAGGAATGCCTGGGTGTTTTTCCAGAAAGGTATCTTTTCTTTGGGTGTGTGAGATGAGAGCACACAGTTCCTTGGCTTTTCCTGACCAGAGAGGCAGGGCGATGAAATTGCTTATCCATTGGTTCTGTGACCCCACTGATCTCCGCCTCCGCCCCCACCCCCCCAACACGGTGTCTTACAGACCCGGGGAATCAACCTCTCCTGCATCCGAACGTGTGTGGTGGTGGCTGAGGAGCGGCCCCGCATTGCCCTGCAGCAGTCCTTCTCCAAGCTCTTCAAGGACATCGGTCTGTCCCCGCGGGCTGTCAGCACCACTTTTGGATCCAGAGTCAACGTAGCAATATGTTTGCAGGTGACTGTCATGATATCTTATTTGTGTGGGGAACTCAGAGCGTCGGCTGCCGCTTACCCACTGAGGGCCTCTGGGCTCCTTATTTGGACTTCACTGTGCCTGATTTTGCCCATTGGTAAAAGGAAGATGATAGTATTGTCCTTCACAAGGTTGTCCTGTAGAACCACCAAGTTTCTAGGTGCCAGTCTCTTGGAGCCATGCCAGGCAGTTGAGTGCTAATGTAAATGTTTACTCTCAGTGGTTTTATGGTCCTCAACATGAGTCAAGATTTCTGAATCCTACTTGAATTTTATTTGTATATTACCCTTTGTAATTGTTTTCTTTTTTTTGGCAAAGGAAGCACAAATAAGTTTGTGTTCTCTTCTTTAGCCAGATGGCAATTTTGCCATGTTATCTTGGTGGGTAAATAATAGAAAAGAGGCTAAAATAACAGAAGAGTTTTCTATAGCTTGGGACATTCATAAGGCAAATAACAGGCATGGACAAGAGTGAGAGTCAAAGAAGGTGGCATAGCTGGGTAGACACGCTCAGGTCCTCTGTGTCTGGGTTGGGTGTTTGGAGCAGTGTCACAAGGCTTCACCTTGGAGCCCCGTTGTGGGCGCCCTGCCCAGCTTGGGCCAATGTTGGTTTTGGAAGTCCCATGGATGCTGGTCTGTCATACCCCTGCCTTGAGTCCAGGGATGAGGACCCTCCTCACCCTGGTAACCGTTCGGTGCTGCTCTGGCCCCCAGCCTCCTCTCCTGGGGGAAGAAAGGAAAGAAAGATGAGGAGAAAGCTGGCCAGGAGTCTTCTCTCAGGTGTTGACTACAGCCCTGGCCCATCTGGTTGAAGACAGGGTGAGCATTCAGAACAGAATTTGGATTTTTCCTGTATGTGACTAAATTATGTATATCTTGACTTGAAAATATAACACATGGAGATGCCATTCAGCTAATTTTAAATAAACAACCCACTGATTTATTTTTCTTCAGGGAACCTCAGGGCCTGATCCAACTACTGTATACGTAGATCTGAAATCATTAAGACATGACAGGTAAGTAGATTTGTTAAGCTTGTTTCCTGTTGGCATTCCTAAGCATATAAATTTCTGAGCCTCAAGAAAGCCAGCTGTCCCCCTCACCTCATTCATTTTGTTTGTGTCTTTGTGGGGAGGAGGGTAAAAAAAAGGGAAGGAATTCATTTTCATTATTAATACCTAATAAGATTTACATTTGTAAGAGGAAAGCTTTTAATTCTCATGGTGGCTGCACTGTTCCTTAATATTAAAATGTAATACTAGTATTTTGTGACATATGACGTAAATTACACTGAAACGGATAGACTCTTATCCTCTGGGAGTCTAAAAATAACTGAGATAAGATAAATGAGACAGTGTAGGTTTTTTGAAACAGCATTCTATCTGAACCATAGGAATAAACGCCTTCCTCCTCACCAGCCCACAGGTGAATTGGAGCTGCGTCGCAGGGGAGCTCTGGTTGTGGGCTCTGGGACCTATCTCTGGGTCCCGCTGACTTAGGCTATGTTCATGGTGAGGCCCGTGGCGCTGACCCAGCCTGCACAGGCAGAACATCTCTAGTGCTGTGGTTCTCAGCCTGGAGAGACTTTGCCCTCCAAAGGACAACGTCTGGAAATGTGGATTGTCACGACAAGGGGATGCTACTGACACCTAGTGGGCAGAGGCTGGGGATATTGCTAAACATCCTACAGCGTACAGGATAGCGCATCACAAAAAACAGCAATAAAATATCTGACCCAAAATGTCAGTGATGCTGCGTTTGAGAAACTGCACTAATGTGAGGAGAGCTATTACTAGATTAGAGATTTGGGAGGACAGTGTACAGCTGTGGTGGATTTTTTTTTAAGGCTCATATGTAGTAAATATTGTTCTTTTACAGGGTTCGTCTTGTGGAACGGGGTGCCCCCCAGAGTTTGCTCCTCTCAGAGTCTGGAAAGGTAATTTGTTGTGTTAACCATTGGGAAGGTGTGTGTCACCTGTGTGGAGAAGTAGTTTTAAAGAAACCTGAAGCCATATAATATACGTGTTAGTACCCAGGGCAAGACTGAACATATAATATACGTGTTAGTACCCAGGGCAAGACTGAATTGAATTGACATCTGGAGATAATTCAACAATTTTCACTTAGCCAATACTTTCAAATTCATATGGGTACATAAATAAGAAGAATACTAGATTTGAACTTTCTTAATTTTCATAGATTTTTATTTTTAAATCCTACTGACATATTATTTGACAAACCAACTGAATTCAATGTTCATTATACTCAAGGTGAAGAGATGAGCAGCACTAAGAGCCAGTTCTACCTTTATGAATATTACAAGTGGAAAAATAGGCTGACAGATGGGGGGTGTGGCTTAAGATCCAGGGAAGACATACACATACTTAAAGTTGAAAGAGAAATCAAAATGGGGAAGAGATTAAAGATATTTGAGAGTGATATCTTAGATGAGAATAAGGCTTTAAATTGTTCAGGGAGACATTTTGTTATTGCCTTAGTCCATTCAGGCTTCTCTAACAGAATATCATAGACCAGGCAGCTTATGAACAGCAGAAACTTCTCTCTCACATTTCTGGAGACTGGCAAGTCCAAGGTCCAGGTGCCCACAGATTCTGATGAGGGATTTCTGGTTCTTAGATGGCTGTCCTATTGCTGTGTCCTCACATGGTGGAAGGGGCAGGGAAATCTCTGAGTCTTGTATATAAGGGTATGGATTGCATTCATGAGAGCAGACCCCTGACCTCCTCCCAAAGGCCCCACCTCCTAATGCCATCACTTTAGGGTCATATTTCAACATATAGGTTTCAGTCCATAGCAGTTTTGAACAGTTTACTCACGTTGAGCAGATCAATCCATATAAACTATCAAGTTTCTCATCCTTTTGAAGAGAGAGTAATGATGGCTCAGCATCCCTTCTAATTCTGAAAGGCCAAGGAGAACATAGGGAAGAAAACAGTGGGCCCAGCCTCACCTGTGCAGTCGTGGCTCAGTCCCTTGGGGAAATCCCTGTTTCACTCCTCTGTTTAAACTCTTCCAAGTGGAGTTGGGTTGACCTTCTTGCCATCTTGCCAGCTCTTCCTCTGCCTCCACTGGCAGCGAGCACCTGAGGGACTTCAGAGCAGTTCCTGGCCCACACAAGCAGGAATGGCCTTCCTCTTCCTTCCTTGAGGTCTTACATGTGTGAGCTTCTTGATGCTAGAAACCCAAGGAAAAGAGAGATTTAGGACAGAGGATGGGTGTCTGAAGAAGCCCCAAGCTATCCTCAGCCAGCACCTGCCGCTTCCTTCTCCCTCCGAGGGAGATGCGGGCACGTGACGTCTCTCCCCTCGCCTGCCGAGCCGCCACTGGTCTGCGGTTTCTCACCTTTGAGGAGATGGCAGACAGGTGGGTTCCCCAGTTTAGTTTTGAGGCAGAATCTTGTTATACATACTTCTGTCCCCTGAGGACGATCCTGTGAGTACCAGCTCAGCTCTGGCCCGTGTGCACTCCCTTACCTCACTGGAGGGAGGAAGTGGAAACTGCATTTATTAGAGGTCATGAGATCTGATGGAACTCAACTTTTGTGTTTTCTCTTTGATTCTTAGATCCTACCTGGAGTGAAAGTAGTTATTGTTAATCCAGAGACCAAAGGGCCCGTTGGAGACTCTCACCTGGGAGAGGTATGTGTAACTCTACCCTTGATTCGGAAAAGCCAGCAGTGAAAGACCCCAGGGCTCACATTCTAGAAGTCAGGAAGCTGTGGGTTTAGTTTTTCCCTCATGGTGAATGTTTGAGAATTTTCACCTTTCTCTGTAAGGCTCAAAACTGAAATGAGGCAGAAGGGGAGATGGAGACCAGGATGGAGAGAAGATTGAGGCACGCAAGCTAGAGTTAGTCCCAGATTCGTCCACTGACATTCCCTTGGCTGAAGAGGAAAATGGATGAACTCATGTGCTCCCATCTATTAAGGAGTGGAACTAAAAGGAGCCACAAATAACTGAATTTTTAAAGTTTATACAGGGACTTCCTTGGTGGTCCAGTGGCTAAGACTCCTTGCTCCCAGTGCAGGGGGTACGGGTTGGGTCCCTGGTCAGGGACTAGATCCCACATACTGCAACTAAGAATGCCACAGCTAAAGATCCCACTTGCCTCAACTAAGACTGGACTCAGCCAAATAAAATAAGTATTTTTAAAAATAAGATTTATACAAATTTTATTGCAAAATATATTCATTTTTGTATTAATATAAAAATATTGTGCATGCTAAGTCGCTTTATTCATGTCTGACTCTTTGCAACCCATGGACTGTAGCCTGCCAGGCTCTGTCTCCATGGGATTCTCCAGGCAGGAATATTCGAATGGGTTGCCATTTCCTCCACCAGGAAAGCTACCTGACCCAGGGATTGAACCTGCATCTCATATGTCTTCTGCTTTGGCAGGCAGGTTCTTTACTGCCAGTGCCACCTAGAAAGCCCTTATAAAATCACTGAAAAGACTGAATTTTTCTTCCTTCTGAATCTCTGAGAAAAAAACTGCTCTTATCTCACAGCTAACCGGGAGCAGGGCTCCAGGTGACTGAGCTAGATGACCAGGCTCTGCCAGTTACCAGCTTCTTGTTAATGCACGAGTTACTCAAGCTCTCTGGGCCTAGTTTCCTCAACTGTAAATAATAATGCCACCTACCTAGTATAATTGTGTGACAGTTAAATGCATTAATATCTGTATCTGTATACACATGGAACAGTGCCTGTCACACAGCGAACACTCGTGTTATTACTATTGCTGGCTATTGCTGTGTTTACATTGTAAATCCAAATACCCTATAGTGTTTTCCTGTGGGCTTTTTAACTTAGTTTTAAAGCACAGAAATGATCCCTCAGTGCGCTGGTGAGACTCTGAAAGAGGCTGAGAAATGAGCCAAGGAGGCAGCGTAGCCTCCAGGTTGGATCTGGGTCTCTTAGTTTCTGTATCTTAGGTGAATTACTTAAGGGCTCCCCTGATGGCTCAGATGGTAAAGAATCTGCCTGCAATGCAGGAGACCTAGGTTCGATGCCTGGGTCGGGAAGATCCCCTGGAGAAGGGAGTGGCGACACACTCTAGTATTCATTTGTGAAATGGGAGTGACGGTAGTACAGATGGCATTGTCATGTCGTGTGTGTTAAGACTGATGGGGGTAATGTTTATAAAGTACTGTTCAGCACATGGTAAATTCAGTAACTGGCAGCTGCTTTCATTGTTGTAACTTTTTGGTTACTATAAAAATGAGGTTAAGAAAATCAACATATTCTGTGCTAAGTGAACTGAATTGATTCTGGCCAAATGTGACCCTTTTCTTGTTGTAGATTTGGGTGAACAGTCCCCATACAGCCAGCGGCTATTATACCATCTACGACAGTGAGACTCTGCAAGCTGACCACTTCAACACCCGCCTCAGCTTTGGGGATGCTGCCCAGACCCTCTGGGCTCGGACGGGATACCTGGGTTTTGTCCGCCGGACGGAGCTCACAGCAGCCACTGGAGGTACCTTCACCGGCTTCTCCCCCTTGTCCTGCTGTGCATTTCACATGCCCCTAGTACAGGCTGGCCTTCTGCAGCCTGCCTTTGCATTGTGGAGTATATGTGTTGAATTATTCCCCCTCTGCAACTCTAGAACCCACCCATGACTTTATATTCCTTTGCAGTAAGACTTTGTCCTATGAAGAGAACCCAGGAAGTAAACGCCAGGGCCCTGTGTCAGCATCAGGATAGCTGAACCTCAGGATAGTTCGTCCGGGCAGTCGTAGAGACATGCCTGGTGATGGGTGAATGCCCCTGGCAGGATACAGCCTCTCAGCAGCCTTGTGGGGCTATGCATCCCTCAACAGGCTCCTGAGACAGGTGTCCCGTCTTTAGTTCCTCTGTTCCTAAGCCCTGCGAGCAGGAGTCAGTGCAGAGGAGCTGACCTGCTAAGCGCTCTGGCCCTTTGGCGGCTCACAAGACTGCTTGGCAGGGCTCTGGGGTAAGCAGCCCCCAGTCCTGTCCACCTGGTAAAGAGGCCTGGCTTCAACCTTCCTGCCACCATTAATGGCCGTTTAAAACTCCTCTACACTGCGTGCATCATACACATCAAGAACGGATGCGTCACTCACCGGACTGAACAGCTGGATGGAGCCAGGTCATCTCTCCTTCGCCCCCTCATTTGCTCCCTGCTGGCCGGCTCTGCAGTCACTCTGTGTCTCACGGGGAAGCAGGCTCAGGCGTCCTGCAGGCAGGGGAAGCACAGCTCGCTGGGTGTCCTGGTTTTGAAGCCTGTCTCTGCCATTCGCTGTGTGGCCTTGAGCGCTCACTCAGTCAGTCTCTCAGTTTCCTACCTGGGAAGTGGGAGTGATGACATTTCCTGTCTTGTGGACGTGATGTGAGATTAAATTACATGACGCCTTCAGGTGTCTGGAGCACTACTTGGCACAGGGGAAGCACTCCCTAGTCATTAGCTACGTGTTTCTGTTGTTTTTGTTACTATAATCGTCAGCTCATCTATGTGACTGGCCTTCCTTACCCTCCTGTCTCCACAGCTTCTAGCACTTTGTTTTGCTAAATGTTTCAGAACTATTCCTATTCCTGAAAATACATCATTCTGTTGTTACTACTGTTTAATTGCTCAGTCGTGTCTGACTTTTTGCTACTCCAACCCCATGGTCTGTAGCCTTCCATGCTTCTCTGTCCATGAGATTTCCCAGGCAAGAATACTGGAGTGAGTTGCCATTGCCTTCTCCAGGGGATCTTCCTGACCCAGGGATCAAACCTGCTTTTTGGCAGCTGAATTCTATCCTACTGAGCCACCTGGAAAGCCCAAAACATTGTGTAGACCTAGCTAAATCATTCTCTTTCTCTTAGACATAAACCAGGTAGCCTGTGTGTACAGTGTGTGCATAAAGTCTTTAAAAAAAAAGGAGTGAAATTTCTGCCACGTCCTGCTGGATCAGAAGCCTATTAATAACCAGGACTAGTCTCTCCATGGATTCCTTAACGACATCTAGAAACAATGACCATATGTTCATTTCTTTTCCATCTCAGATCCTCCCTTCTCCTTCTTTCCCCACCCATCATCTGGCTAATTCCTGTTTATCCTTAAAAGCTCAGGTGGCTTTAGCTTTTCCTTCTCTGAACCCTTGAGCTGAGCTTGGGGGCAGTCGGGGGAGGGGAAGGTGGTGTCCTCTGTTCCCCTTGCCCCTCATCCACATTCAAGTTACTGGGTTTGCCACGTTCCATCTGCTGTCCGCCCATGGGACACCCGTTGTGTGTGTTCGCCCCACTAGATGGCAAGTATCTCTAGAGCAGGTGTTGTATTTTGTCATCTTTACTCCCCACACTGGGCACAGTTCCTGGCACATGGTAGTAATAAGAATAACAAGAGCTAATATTCTTCAAAATCACTGTGGACAGTGACTGTGGCCAAGAAATTAAAAGATTCTTGCTCCTTGGAAGAAAAGCTATGACAAACCTAGACAGTGTATTTAAAAGCAGAAATAACACTTCGCTGACAAAGGTCTGCCTAGTCAGCGCTATGATTTTTCCAGTAGTCATGTACAGATGTGAGAGTTGGACCATAAAGAAGACTGAGCACTGAAGAATTGATGCTTTCGAATTGTGATGCTGGAGAAGGCTCTTGAGAGTTCCTTGGACAGCAAGGAGATCAACCCAGTCAGTCCTAAAGGAAATCAACCCTGAATATTTATTGGAAGGACTGATGCTGAAGCTATAATACTTCGGCTATCTGATGGGAAGAGCTGACTCACTGGAAAAGACCCTGGTGCTGGGAAAGATTGAAGGCAGGAGAAGGGGTCGACAGATGATGAGATGGTTGGATGGTATCACTGATTCAATGGACAGGAGTTTGAGCAAACTCCTGGAGATAGTGAAGGACAGGGAAGCCTGGCATGCTGCAGTTTATGGGATTGCAAAGAGTCAGACATGACCTAGTAACTGAACAACAGCAAATATTCTTCAGCACTTACAATGAACCAAGCATCATAATACTAACTCCCTTTTGTGAATTTAATCCTCATAGCAGCCATTTATTATTACCCTGTTTCACGGAGGGGAAGCAGGATCAGAGACTTAATCACTCCAGGTTACACAGCTGGTGAGCAGTGGCACCAAGTGATGTGGTGGCAGTCTGAACTCTGGGCTCTTAACTCCAGTGATATGTCACACCCACACATCTGATACACTAAGTTTCTCTTTCTCTCCCCATCAGAGCGTCATGATGCCTTATATGTGGTGGGCGCTCTGGACGAGACCCTGGAGCTGCGAGGCCTGCGGTACCACCCCATCGACATTGAGACCTCAGTGTCTCGGATCCACAGGAGCATTGCCGAATGGTAAGTCCTCTGCACAGAGTAGGTCTCTCCTCAGCTGCAATAAGTTGAAGTTGATCTTTAGTCATCTAGCTGTACCAGAGACACCTACAGATGTGGAACCCCAGGGGAGCAAGCTGTGGAGATGGGCTCTGTGCACCCACTCTGGGGCCGAGTCCTTTTAATGACAGGATCTTACCACTGGAAGCGACCTAACTGATCATCCACCTCTAGAAAGTTGGTGGGGCTAATGGGAAGAACCATGACTTTTGGGTCAAAAGACCCATCTGGAAGGCCCAGCGCTGCCATGGTGGCTGCTTTCCTGATCAGGAGGATTAAGTGAGAGTGTGCTTCATACTCTATCAACTGGTCAGCAGATGAAAAGGATTATTATCATTATCTGGTCCAGGTTTCCTGTCTGGGCAGGAATTCCCCCTTCATTATCCCTGATAAAGAACCATCCAACCTCATGCTGACTAAAAATTTCTTAAAATTGAAATTCTGTCATTTTTAACTGTTGGCTTTCGTCCTGGATTCTTGACAACACAGAAACCACCCAGTTTCTTTTTATTCATATTTTAGTTGGTGTGTCCTTCCTCAGGTTTGTTTTTTTTTTAAATTCATGCAAAGTAGCCACGGTTCTTTTAGTGGTTTGTTCGTGCTTTCCAAATTTTTGTCTTGCTTTTGTCAGTCTCTCCTCAGACCTGAACAAGGAAGTTTAAGAACAGTGCAAAAAAGTTGGGTGCCATGGTTACCCCCTAATTTTAAGCATTTGACTTTTGATGCAACCAAATATTGTGTACATTTTTCTTAATGATTGGAATCTATTTTTAAAGCAGCTCAACACTGCACAACACAAGTCAGTTCATACCTTCCAACCCAGCAGTCCCACTGAACGAAATGCGACTTTGTGCCTTATGGCGCGACGGGACAGACACTTGAGTGGGGCGCTGAGCTCAGAGGCCAGCTGACTCCCTTCCTGTTTGGTATTAGATTACAGATAGCAATCTTAGTCAAAGCTGTTGTGTTGCAAATATCAAGAATTCTCTTCAAAACAACTTTTAAGCAAAATAGAGGTCATAGAAAGCACACCTCATTGGTTATCTCAGAGGCTCCTAGAAGTCTAAACAGCTCTGAAATCTCAAGAAAGGTAGAAACAGGTGGAAAGGCCGTCGGGGACCACCATCTCCTCGCTTTCTAGAGCCGGTGGGCATCCCCTCCGTTCTTTCTCTCCTCCCTGAAAAGCCATTCCCTGTATGTCTCTGCACACCTTTTACACCAGCACCTTCCAGTCCACACATCCTCAGCTCAGGCGACCAGCTAACAACTTTTCAGTCCCACTTTCAGACGCCCAAGAGATTTTAAATGGTCTAACCAATCAGTTGTTATCATAGGGGCAAGGCCACTCATTACACATGTGGCTCAGAGCCTTCTGGTTGGGTGCAAGTGAGAAGGCAGTTCTCGGGGCAGTGAGGGTAAGTGGTGGGCAGATGCTGTGAAAGATGCCACATTAACTGAGCACCACTGAAATTGCAGTGCCGTGTTCACGTGGACCAACTTGCTCGTGGTGGTCGTGGAACTGTGTGGCTCTGAACAGGAGGCGCTGGATCTGGTTCCTTTAGTGACAAACGTGGTCCTGGAGGAGCATTACCTCATTGTGGGCGTGGTGGTCGTGGTGGACCCAGGCGTCATCCCCATCAACTCCAGAGGAGAGAAGCAGAGGATGCACCTCCGGGACAGCTTCCTGGCCGACCAGCTGGACCCCATCTATGTGGCCTACAACATGTAACCAGTCTCCTGGGATTGCAGGGACCGTCCTGCAAAACCATGGGAGCCAGAGACCTGCGACTGATGTGAAATAAGCTGAGATGGCGACATTATATCCTTCATCTCATCCTGTGGGATCCTGCCATCACAGGACACACAGGAGAGGGGAATTCTGTGGTGGCAAATGAAAAAAATGTTAACAATCTGTTAGTCACGAGCTTTGACATAGCGTGAGCAGCACGTTACTAAAGCAATTACATGCATGTTGCATTTTTTTCATCTGTTGTAGATACTTGTATTTTTATCTAATGCCGTTTTAGAATTTTGTAAGGGCGTTTGATGAATTCACACGAAGGGGGTAGTTTGAGTTGCGCAGCCCCCCGCTCTGTACTGTATCTGCCATTTTGCCGTAGTTAGACACTGCGGGTTTAACATGGAACTACTCGGCTTACTTTCAGTTGACCCATAAGCAAATCAGATAACCCACTGAGTATGAGAATTACTTTATATATATAATTCTTGACTGTAAAACATTTTGACCAGTGTTTTAAACATGTAAATAGGAATACACATAATTCAGCTAAAAAATTTAAGAATTGGCTTGTATAGTTGTAACAACTAAAGTAGAAACATTGCTGCTCTGAGAGAGAATCTCGGTGTTCTCTGGGTGCAGTGTAATTGAATAGGTGACTACAAAGTGCAAATCGTTTGCAGGTTTTGCTGCACATTGTACTATGTCTCTGTTGGCTGGTATATTTTATAAACTGAAGCTGCCTATGTTTGTTTTTTAGGCTTGCATTCCCAGAATCAGCTTAAGCTTTTAAGAATTCAGCCTGTTTCTACAAACTGAAAAATCTCAGTTGAAAAATCAAATGTTAGGAAAAGCTAAGATTCATTAGATCCCACCCAGTTCTAAGGAACCACAGTAACTCACTCTGGCCCCCAGTGTTGAAACAGTCTTTCACATGTAGAGTGACTACACAAGAATTTAGAACTTCCTCTTTTCCAGGCCCATTGTATACTGTGTCTGCAGTTACACAGATAGCTTCTCTTTTCTGAGAACTGAAGAGCATCCCCTGTGCTTCCAGTTCACGAGGGCAGGGATTTAAGAACAAGAGCGTAGGCTGGGAAGACAGTGGGATCGACAGTCACGCGAAGGCATTAAGGCCTCACAACTCCACGTCTCAGAACTGACCGATTTGGGTTGCCAAAACAGCCAGGCTTATGCTGAAATAGGGGAAGTCTAATGTATGCAAGAAACCCTTCTGAAATAACTGTGGTGCCCAGGCCGAGCAGATGGAGCCTGGGACTGAGTGTGGCCTCTGGCTCGGTTTCCTTTCTTTGGTCTGATACTTCATGTATTTGAATATAGTTGAATTTTATTATTTTTTTTCTTACAGAAATATTTTTAAAAATTAAAAAAAAACTCAAAGTGAACAGAGTTAACTTGTTAAATCAGAATGGTTCTCTTTGACCCACTCTGATCTACTGTGTAAATATTTATTTAGACTATTTTAATAATACATATTATTTACCCCACTGTAACATCATGTAAACTAAATATGTTTTTAAACAATTTTTAAGACTTGTAATTACCCTGAAAATAAGGTTTATAATGGAAAGACCAGACCCTTTGCCACGGCAGCACTCCTGGGGGCTGCCCTTACACAGGCTCATGACTCAGAGCCACTTTATTGACTTCCTTTTACATAATCCTCTTTTCCTCCAAACTCATTCTCCACAGAGGGAAGACCTTGACATTTTCCAGTTCCAGATCTCTTTTCAGCATTTTGGATGACGTTCCATTATACACGGTGGGAAAGGTTCTAGGATGTACAGGGAAAAAGCACTTGTATTGGGGTTAGACGTCCCAGACCCAGTTAGCAATGGTTTGGTCTGCAGAGAAAACAGCCTGCTTATTTGGAAAGTAACTTTCTTAAAAAGAGTTTTTAATGAGTCACTAATCAAAGCAAGGGATCCTGAGGATCTCCTATCTCCGTGATCCACAAGTTCTAAGAAAAAGATATAAAAGACAGAGTCTGTCCTATAGGTTGCTTTCAGAATTCTTACTGCACAGGGTAGGGTGTCTGCTAGAAATGAAATGTGAGCTATGTCTGTCATTTTAAAGTTTCTAGTAACCACATTTTAAAAAGTAAAAAGAAACAGGTGAAGTTGATTTTAATATATTATTAGCACAGTATATCAAAAGTACTATCATTACAATGTGGGATCAATATAAAAAATTATTAATTAATGAGAGATTTAACTTTTTTTTCATATTATATCTTTGAAATCTAGTGTGTATTAAACACATCTCAATTCGAGACTAGCCATGTTTCAAGTTCTCAGTAGCCACGAGTGGCTATTGGCTACCATACTGGACAGTGAGGGTCTATACTCATTCCTTCAAATGAAATATTCCGTTAATCTCATAGTATGCCCAATTCCTGGTTATTTAGGGGCTGATTATCTAGTTTGGTAGTTCCTCAGGCCGCTGGTTTATTGTTATCTTTTTGCTTTCTGCCCTGTGGCTGCTCTATCTTTTGCCTATCCCCCAAAGCCAGAATAAGCTAGTGGAAAAGAAAGCTAAGATGTGTCTTTGGGGAAAAGTTTCCTCTGGAAGGGGAAGAGAGTCTAGTCGTTAATTTAGATGTGTTTGTGGGATCATCTGCAGATCCAATGCCTAGTCTGTTGCAGACTTGGTAAGAAAACTCTCTTGATGACACAATGCTCTTAGTCTTGCCATGTTAAAGCAGAACCTTTATGGTAGAACTGGCTCTTAAGACAGGCCCCAAAGGCCTTGCCAAAACTTGGGGACACATTCTGTCTAGCTTTTCATGCCTGGGTCGGGGGGAGGGGGACCTAAATGAATAGCAAACCCTCATTTCAAATAAGAGAGAACCTATTCATCTGAAAGTTTTTGAACCTCTCTGCCTCTCAGCCAAAGTAAGGAGGGTAGATCAGGGAGGGGCTGCCTCAGGACAAATACCATCTCCTGCATTAATGAGACCCTGGGGATGACCAGCATGCTAAGGGCATCAGTGAAGCCACCAGTGAAGCTCATTTCCTTCCTGCCCCTGTCTCCCCTGTATCAGGTCCTCCTGAAGTTGTGCTGCCTCAGGCTGTGGAGGGACCATCGCCTGTCTATTGGTCGTCTATTTGAGCGTCTCCTTGATGTTAGTCCCTGGGCAATGCTTGCTTAATGCTTTTGTTGAATCAACAGAGGGCCTGAGGCCTTAGGTTTTTTGTTGTTATTGTTGTCTTAAGGTCTCTGCCCCAGGCATGGTGCTCAATATCTTGGCCAAATAAATTAACTTTCCTTGAATATCCAGGAATCTTTAGACTAAAGCAATGAGGAGTTATCACCTCACCCTCAAACTCCAACATGATCTATGCCTTAGAGTTGTTTTTGCTGTCTGCTTTCATGTAAGAGTATTTGGAGCAAGCTGCAGTACTCCAAATACACAATAGGCCTTTTCTTTATCATTCATACAACATTTCTGGTTTAGGTATATGTAGATGGGCCATGTTATTTGTCCAGAGGAAGAGAGTGTAAAGATATAAGAATAATTTTTTAGTCCTAAATGCTGTTCTGTTTATTTTTTGTCAAGATATTTACCAGTGTCAGATTCAAATTATAGTACTGTGTAATTATGTATAAAGTTTTTTTTTTTATTTATTTGAAATTAGACTAGATATACATTTTTAAATTTAACATCTGGCTGGACAGTGTTCTATTAACTCATTGAATGTGTTTCCTTTGTCTTGTGTTAATAAATATTGATGCCTGATTGTGTTTAATGCTTCACATGTTGGGAGAGCTGATAAATTGGAATTAATAAAATTTTATTTTAACTTGGATAGTAAGACCCAAAGACGGCTGGAGAGGTCTTAGGAAAATGAACACAGAGATCCAGAGTTATAGCAAATCAGTTCTATAAAAGGAGGCCAGATTGAGGAACAGCAGAGAGTCATTTTGAAAATGAATAAGCCTTTTGTCTGGAACAATTATAGCTTAGTTTTCCTCCTACCCATGTGGTATTTTGTAGTTTTAAACTTTTGAGCATACATGTCAATTTTTAAAAAATCTGTAATTGATGTGGGTTTAAGCTTTTCATTTTTTAAAAAATTTTATTTATTTTTGGCTGTGCTGGGTCTTCGTTGCTGTGAGCATTCTTTCTCTAGTTGTGGCAAGTGGGGCTACTCTTCATCGTGGCGTGTAGGCTTCTCAGTGCAGTGGCTTCTCTTGCTGCAGAACACAGGCTCTAGGCACGTGGGCTCCATAGTTGTGGCACACGGGCTTAGTTGCTCTGTGGCATGTGGAATCTTCCCAGACCAGGGATCGAACCCATGCCCCCTGCATTGGCATGCAGATTCTTAACCACTGAACCACTAGGGAAGTCCTGGGTTGCAGCTTTTCTAAGGTGATACTTCATTTGTGCTACCATTTCTTGGTTTCAAGAAACTTGTTAGGAGTTTTTATCAAATTGTGCATAATCTCCAACACTGAAACTGGTCTTTGAATTATAGTTCAAATTATTCAGGCAGCTGAGAACTTTTTAAATTTAACACACATTTATTGAGTGCCTAACTCACTAGACAGAAGTCACTGTGATGACATCTGATGCTAGAGGGAGAGAAACAGCAGGACAGCTCTGGCCCAGCACTATGTATTGGGAGACGTTCTTTTAAAAGTGGTAATTGAAGTCGTGGAAGTGGATGATGGTGCCAAGAAGGATCTTGTAGAGTGAGACAAGACTTAATAATGGAGCCACAGAGAACATGAGCCTTTAAAAGCTGAAGGAAGAAGAATCTACAAAAGGGAGAAGGAATTGCTGGAGAGAGAGGGTCGAAACTAGGAAGGAGATTAGGCATGGAAATTCTAGGATGAGTTTCAAAGGGGAGGGAGCGCTCAACAGTGCCAAAGTTCTGTGGAAAATGCCATTGGAATTGGATGGGTACTGCATTGAATCTGTAGATTGCCTTGGGTAATATGGTCATTTTAACAGTGCTAACCCCTCCAATCTAAGAACATGGTCTATGTTCCCATCTGTGTCAGCTTCAGATTCTTTCTACAGTGTCTTACCGTTTTCAGAGTATTGGACTTTTGCCTCACTTCTTGTTGTTGCTTAGTCACTAAGTTGTGTATGACTCTGGGATCCTTCTAGGAGCCTGCCAGGCTCTTCTATCCATGGGATTTCCCAGGCAAGAATACTAGAGTGGATTACCATTTCCTTCTCCAGGGGATCTTCCCAATCCAGGGTTCGAACCTGTGTCTCCTACATTGCAGGTGGATTCTTTACCACTGAGTTGCCAAGGAAGCCCTTTGCCACCTTAGATAGATTTATTCTTAGGTATTTTATTGTTTTTGATGCTATGGTAGATGGAATTGTTTCCTGTTTGCAGATGACATGATATTATACATAGAAAATCCTTAAGATGCTACCAGAATACTACTGGACCTCATCAGTGAATTTGGTAATGCTGCAAGATACAAAATGAATGCACAGAAATCTGTTGCCTTTCAATACACCAGCAATGAAATAGCAGAAAGAGAAATTACAGATTTCTTTAATAGATCATCTATTACAAACCTACAGTAAAATATATTTAATGGTGGTACTTCAGAAGCACTACCATGAAGGTCAAGACTATGATAAGGATACTCATTATATATTGTTTTTATTCAGCATTGTACTTGAGTTTATAGCTAGCATAATTAGGGGAAAAGAAATGAGTTATGTGAACTGGATACAAAGGAAGAAAAACATAAATATTTGTAGACAATATAATAGTCTATGTAGAAAATACAAGAGAATGTACAAATCTTTTAAAATATTTATTTATTTGGCTGTACCAGGTCTTAAATACAGCATGTGGGATCTAGTTCTCTGACCAGGGATCGAATCCAGGCTTCCTGCATTGGGAGGACAGAGTCTTAGCCACTGAAACACCAGAGAAGTCCCGAGAATGTATTAATAAAAATTTAAACAAATAGGAATTTAGCAAGATTGCTGAATACAAGATGAACATAAAAATCAGTATCATGAGTCTGATAATGGTGGAGTTACCATGGTCAGATTAACCCTCCCAAAGATAGAAATAACTACTTTTGAAAAAGGAAAAAAGAAAAATGAAGTACAATAGGTGATATCTGTGTGTTTGTGACATTTTGTTTGAGGACATCCCCATAACTCCAAATAACTTAAGTAGTAAAGAGCCACAGTCTATTGGCTTATGGTGTAAAAGGACAGTTCCAGGTTGGCAGAGCAGCCAGAGAGAAGATAGATGAAAAATCTGTGAAGCGAGAGAGCCCCAGAAGATATGTCTCCAAACCTGCATGTAGAATCTGTGAAAATCTTTGATTAATGGCTAAACAAAATTATGTGGAGAAAAATCCAGAGTTCCTGGTGAAGCAAAGCATCAGCTAGAAGCTGAAAGAGTTGAGCAGAAATTATAGCCATTGTCCATGACTGAAGAGGAAAGAGACTGGAAATTAAGCCCTCTCAGATAACTGCCTTCTGGAATAAAAATCACTCTGTAAGTGAATATAATCCATCCCAATGATAAAGCTACTAGAAATCTGAAGAAACAAAAATATGACTCACACTTAAGGAAAAAGAAAATCAGTCAATAGATACCAACTGCAAGTTCACTCCACTGAGATGTTACAATTAGTAGTCAACAGCATTAAATCAGCCATTGTTTATATATATATATAAATATATACAAACATTATATGTTTATATACACACAGTGGATAAACAGGGAATCTAGCAGAGAAATAGAAACTATATAAAAAAATGGAAATTCCAGAACTGAAAAGTACAGTATTGAAATGAAAAATTTGGGAACTTAATGACCTTAACAACATATTGAAGCTGGTATAATAAACAATAAGTGACCTTGAAGATTGATTAATAGATTATCAATCTGAAGAACAAAGAGAAAAAAAGATTGAAGAAAAAAGTAAGAGAGAAAGCTTTAGAGTCCTTTGGCGTTCCAGGTAGGAAAGAGAATGGGACACACAAAAAATATTGCAGACATAGAGACAAAAGCTCACTAAATTTGGAAAGACATACATTTACAGACTGAGGAAATGCCAGGAACCATGGGTGACATATAGAAAACCACTCTTAGGCATGATCAAGGGAAAACTGTTAAACTTCAATAAAGCAGAAGTCTTAAAATAGCCAAGGGAAAGTGACACATTACATACAGGAGAAGAATGGTAATAGCCAACTTCTCATTAGAAATAATGGAAGCAAGGAGAACACAGAATGATAGAGTGCTGGAAGAGAAAAAAGGTATCAGTTCTGTGCCTTGTCAGATCTTTCAAACATGACTGTGAAAGCTCAATCTGATAAAGACCATCTATGAAAAAAATTGACTGCTTATGTCACACTTAATAGTGAAAAACTGGATGATTTCTCCCTGTGGTTGGGAACTAGACAAGAAAGTCTGTTCTCACCACTTCAACACTGAATAAAAGGCAGTTAGGCAAGAAAAATGTAAGTTATCCAGATTGAACAGTAAAAATTAAGGCTATCTCTAGTCTCAGATGAAATGACTTGCATATGTGAAATTCTAAAGGATACACACATGCAAACTACTAAACAAGTTCAGCACGGTTGCAGAATGCAAGATCAACAAAAAATCTATTTTTTAAATTAGCCATGAACATTCCCAAAAATGAAATTTAAAAACCAATTCTATTTAAAATAGCATCAAAAAGAATACTTAATTCTAATCAAAATGTAAAGTTGTATACTAAAGACTACAAAATCGCTGATAGAAACTAAAGAAGACCTACACACGTGGAAAGTCATCCCATGTTCATGGATTGGAAGATTTAATATTGGTAGGATAGCAATATCCTCCAAACTGATCTATGGATTCAACATAGTATCAAAGTCCTAGCTGACTATTCTGCAAAAATGAACAGACTAACCCTAAAATTCATCTGGATGTATAAAGGACTCAGTAGTCAAAACAATCTTGAAAAAGAATAATAAAGTTGGAGTACTTACCTGCCCATATTTCAAAACCTACAAAGCTATAATAAAGAGTGTGATACTGGCAGGAAAGACCTCTCAGTCAGTGGAATAAAATTGAAAGTCCAGAAATGGGAAAGTGAAATCTCCCAATTTAGTCAAGTTAATAAGTTAATAACACTATTAACACTGCATCTTATGAGGAAATGGTGGAGATGTCACCAAAGGTAGTGGTCCTTGTTTAAGCTCTTTTTAATTCGCCAGTTTGGTCCCTGCAGAAATTCATGGATCCTGGAGAATGGTGGTACATTACTGCAAGCTCAACTGAATAGTAGACCCAATTATAGCTGTTGTATCTTTGTTCAGTTCAGTTCAGTCACTCAGTCGTGTCCGACTCTTTGTGACCCCATGAATTGCAGCACGCTAGGCCTCCCTGTCCATCACCAACTCCCAGAGTTCACTCAAACTCACGTCCATCGAGTCGGTGATGCCATCCAGCCATCTCATCCTCTGTCGTCCCCTTCTCCTCCTGCCCCCAATCTCTCCCAGCATCAGAGTCTTTTCCAATGAGTCAACTCTTCGCATGAGGTGACCAAAGTACTGGAGTTTCAACTTTAGCATCATTCCTTCCAAAGAACACCCAGGACTGATGTCTTTTAGAATGGACTGGTTGGATCTCCTTGCAGTCCAAGGGACTCTCAAAAGTCTTCTCCAACACCACAGTTCAAAAGCATCAATTCTTCGGCTCTCAGCCTTCTTCACAGTCCAACTCTCACATCCATACATGACTACTAGAAAAACCATAGATCAGATTAATAAGGTCTCAGTACATAGTATGTGGCCATTGATTTGACAAATGTGTCTTTTTGTATTCCAGTCAGGAAAGAGAATCAATTAGTTCTCAAGGAAAATATTTTGTAACTAAATGTGATGGATATTAACTAGACTTACTGTGGTGATCATTTGGCAATATATACATAGATTGAATCATTACATTGTACATCTAAAAACTAATATGTTAATCATATCTCAATTAAAAATGTTAAAGAATCAGAAGTAGTTCATATAGAAAGGACAGGAACATACATTTATAGTTTTGCCTCAGAATTACATTACATGACATCACTCTGATCAGACAGAACAAGAAGTGATTAGTACCCTGAAGGTCTTGGTAAGCTGCATGCAATCCAGAGGATGGGAAATAAACTCTCTGAAGATTCAGAGGTCTAGTGGTCAGGGGGATGCTGACATAATCCCCTAAGATGGAAAAAACAAATCACTGCATCTTGCATCCCCTTTCTCAAAGGAAGACAATCCTTGGTAAGCCTCTCTGACAGCACATTTGATGCCTAGTAATACTGCTCTGGACAATAGCCAGGTGACAACTTTAAGGTTTGGAATCATATGATCTTGCAGATCCCTTGGTGGTGGAGGTGACAGTTGCAGGAAAAGAAGCAGTGGGATGTTTATGGCAAGACCCAGTGGGAGAATCAAATGCAAGCTATTGAATATCTTGAGCAAGGATATGCTAGCTGTAGCAGAGAATTTTAAGTCTTTTGAAAACAGCTTCCGGTGTGCTACTAGGCCATGATGGACACGGAAAACTTGACCAGGAGACACTAAATGACTATGCATCTGGAACTGTCCACCACTGACTGGATTCTGTCAAATGTACCAAGTCATAAAGTCAGATGAGCCTAACACCAAGACATCATAAGACAGAAAGATTACACCTGGGATCAAGCTTAAGCAGAATCGGAGGACACAAGCAAAATGTGTGCAGAGGTAACCCAGAAGCTCCTGTTCCCTACTGCAGTTACACCAGTGTTCTTCACTCAGCTCATATCTATGGCCATAGTGGAGTACAGGGGTGGCTCCTGCTGAAGCAAGTGGGAAAAGCCCATTTGGCTTATGAGTCAATTATGGCCATTCTGAGGGGTAACTTTGAAAGGCAATTGCAAGGAAAATCTTCTTAATGGGCAGATAGATATTAACGTGATCATCCATCCATCTTGTGTGGAAGGAGGAGTGGTTCAAAATGAGAATATATATGAATTCATGGGCAGTGGCAAATGGCTTGGCCAGTTGGTCAGTGTGTTAAAAGGAAAAAGACTAGATGATTGGCTGCAGCAAGATCTGGGGCAGAAGTATATAGATGGATATGGAGGAGGGAAGAAAGAGTATGAAGATCTTTGCTTCGTATGTCAATGCCCATGAAAAAGAATTCACTTTGGCAGAGACACTTAACATCCAAATAGACAGAATGACATGGCTGGTTGACGTTAGCCACATACTGACCATCTCAGCATTAGCACGATAAGCATGTGAATTGAATAGGTACATTGGCAAAGATATAGGATATGAAAAGACCCAAATCATGGACTCCCACTTAGCAAGGCTGATTTAGCTACTGCTGTCTCTGAATCTTCAAGTAAATACTGACAGAGTCCAACACAAAGCTTCCAAAGTGGCACTGTTTATCTAGGATACTAATTGGCTGCTTAATAGTAAGTCAACCACACTGGGCTTCTTCCAGCCTACAAGGGCTAGTGACTTGATCTTATGTTAATAAACAATTACTTCTGGGACTTACCTGGTGGTCCAGTGATTAAGAATCTGCCTCCCAGTGCAGGGGACATGGGTTCAATCCCTGGTCTAAGATCCCACATGCCACAGGGCAACTAAGCCTGTGCACTGCAATGAGAAACCCACCCATGCCACATCTAGAGAAAGCCTGCATGCCACAACAAAGACCCGGTGCAACCAAAATTAACCCAAAGTAAAAAAAAAAAACAAAAGAAGAAGAATTGACTCTCCTAGCCTCAGAGCCTTACTCAGCATCACTACCTGTGGGCTTACAAAGGTACATGATACTTGCAGGCTGCTCTGACCAACATGAAGGTTCCTTCAGGAAGCTGTTGTGAGTTGTCTTGCTGCCACCCTGTAATCATAATCTTGAAGGTAAATAATTTGATTACTTATAAACTCCAACTAACAGTAACCAGTATTTGTTCATTGTAGGATTTTACCTGGAACAAGCTAGGAGGCTACTGCAATCAACAATGCAAGAGATAATGATACAGCACTAGTGGTGAGGTACAGAGAAAGGGAGGAGGTCACAGGAAATAGTTTCTTCTATGTCTAGGTGTATTTGTTACGTGTAGTTAGTCTAGAAATAATAGCAACCGAAGTAAGCTACTTTAAATAGAAAAGTTGTGTTGATTACAAGGACAGAGGAGAGGCTCACGGTACCTAAGGGCTGAGGCAAGCAGCAGGTTCTAGAACTGGGACCTAGAAAGCCACTGGGTAGCTTCCTTGGCTCATTGGCTGTTTGCAGATGGAAGGGACTCATTACAAAGCTCCTACGCTTTAGGTTCATTTACCTAGAGAGAGACTAATTTTTGTGCAAAGATAAATTTCCAGCTGGACTGATGGCCCAGCTTGGATCAGATGCCCACTGTTGGTAAGATATGGATGACTGACAAGTTCCTGTAAAAAGGAGGAGGAATGGATGGACACCACTACTCCAAGGGCCTCACAGTTAGTTCTACGAGTTCAAGCATATTAACACGAAGTAGGAAAGTTTCAGAGCTAAGTTATCTGTGACAACCCTGTTTTAAGAGTGTTAGCTGAGACAAGTACAGCTGTAGTTCGTATAATTCCTGCAGGCATTTAGAACCTATACTTGGTTAGGTTTTCCCGTGAGTGTAGACTTGAGTATTGAAAAGGGACAAAACAAAAAGAGAAACAAGCCTATTATTAGACCACAAAGCCTACATTTACTAGTTTTAATTAATTTTTTCCTTTTGAGAGGTGACCTGTTCCAGATACTGTTTCACAGCTCTCAAGTCCTCTTCTTCAGCTCAATCCTTTCGTTAACCCATGAGGCTTCTTGAAATGTGCAACCAATTAATGTTTTTAGCAGCTAAGTTTCTGGTAGTTATATTGCAGTATCTTTCATACTAATATCCAACATTTATTGAGTTCTTTTATTTTTAGCAGCTAAGTTTCTGGTAGTTATATTGCAGTATCTTTCATACTAATATCCAACATTTATTGAGTTCATTTATTGAGGTCTATCAGGCACTGGGTGTATCTTCATTGTGTTAAACGCATTCAATCTGCAAAGCCCCATGACACAGGTAGTGTTGTTTAACCTATTTCATTATAATGTCCCCTCTCTCCTAGCTAGAAAACAGTGGTCCAGGAGAGCCCGTGAGGTGCCACCACTGGTTTGACCAGTTTGCTTTAAAACAGTTACCTTTGAAAATTGAATTTCTTTGTTTTACTCTACTTCCTCACTTCTGAAGTCAAAGACCTGTCCTCCTGGTTTATAAAATTCTTACTATTGGGATAGAACTGTGTGCATCTTAAACAAGCCTTTTCTTTTTTTTTTTGGTCTTCATCTTCAGTTGTTCCTCGAATTGCAGAAAAGCAGCTGGTACAGCTTGGGAAACTTCCACGAGAAAGAAACAGGCTGGTAGAAATATTAAATACTTGTGAGTGGCAGTGTTGCACAGCATAAAATTTGATTTAGACTTAAATGCTTTATAGGTGGAAAAGGGACTAAAGAAGGAGTCCGTGCACATTTTGAACGTTTCAGTAATATTTAGTTTCATGTGCTTAGTCATGTCTGACTCTTTGACTCCTCTGTCCATGGGATTTTTTTGATAAGGATACTAGAGTGGGTTACCATTTCCTCCTCCAGAACTCCCTGACCCAGGGATTGAACCCACATCTCCTGTGTCTCCGGAATTGCAGGTGGATTCTTTACCTGCTGAGCCCTCACGTCTTTCAATGGTTGATATTTTCCAGTCCCCCTCCCTCCGCCCCGCCCCCCCCCCCCCACCCCGCAGGCAATCCCTCTTGCCCAGATCAATATTTATCCTGTCTTCCAAGGAGGAAATAACCCAGCAAGAAAAGAACAATAAATGTAGAACCAGCCTTTCAGTCATTAATATTCTGGATTCTAGAATGACTGTTGCTAGGCTTTGTTAATCATGAAAGGTTGATGTCTGAGAACCTCTTCTCCACTCTTTACTTTTATCAGTTCAGTTCAGTTGCTCAGTCGTGTCCAACTCTTTGCGACCCCATGAATCACAGCATGCCAGGCCTCCCTGTCCATCACCAGCTCCCAGAGTTCACTCAGATTCAGGTCCATCGAGTCGGTGATGCCATCCAGCCATCTCACCCTCTGTCGTCCCCTTCTCCTCCTGCCCCCAATCCCTCCCAGCATCAGAGTCTTTTCCAATGAGTCAACTCTTCGCATGAGGTGGCCAAAGTACTGGAGTTTCAGCTTTAGCATCATTCCTTCCAGAGAAATCTCAGGGCTGATCTCCTTCAGAATGGACTGGTTGGATCTCCTTGCAGTCCAAGGGACTCTCAAGAGTCTTCTCCAATATCACAGTTCAAAAGCATCAATTCATCGGCGCTCAGCTTTCTTCATAGTCCAACTCTCACATCCATACATGACACTGGAAAAACCATAGCCTTGACTAGATGGACCTTTGTTGGTACTTTTATAGGACTATGCTTTCCTATGATATATGACATTTTGATTCTTTAAGTAACGTTGGGACATAAGATGAGTATTACACTTTCCCCAATTTTGATAAGACACATTTAGGCTGGATAATTTACCTAATCGAAAAGCTAAAGTAAGGGTAGTTGGGGACTTCCCTGGTAGTTCAGTGGTTAACTTTGTGTTTCCAATGCAGGAGATTTGGGTTCCCTGGTTGGGAGAACTGAGATCCCACAAGCCACAAAGCGCTCTGCCAAAAACAAATAAACCTCGGGCAGTTAACTGTTGTAGGTTTTAATAGGTAGTGTTTTTCTGAATGAATGACAATGGATAAACATTAGTGAGTTATTAGGAGAGTCTGGCACAGAGTAACTCTTGAGCTTTAAATCACATTATCCAGCCCTAATTTAATGTGATAACTAAATCACATTATCCGGCCCTAAAGGTCAAATGGGGAAGGGCCCTATCGACTCAATCAAGTTGCCTACGTGGAGATCTCAAGCTAGGAAAATTTTAGAAAAATTATGGAACTTTTTGTCAAGAGCAAATTAAAAGGTCTATCATTTATTATCTCCAGAAAGCAAAGAACATTTTGCAAGGAAATGGATAAAGTTCAGGATGTATCAGAATAATACACCATCCCTTCTCCAGAAAGGTAGACACTCATTTTAAAAAGTTAAAAAAGCTTATTGTAATGTATCAGAACCACGGTGTCACTGTATTATTATTATTTTTTTGGCCGGGTTGTGCGGCTTGCGCGATCTTAGGTCCCAGACCAGAGATGGAACCTTGCTTCCCCTGCAGTGGAAGCGCGTGATGCTAACCATTGCACCGCCAGGAAATTTACTGTAACTTTTCTCTAGTTTAAGTGGGCTAAATCTGTGCTTCAGCGTGACACTCTAACACACCCTACCGACACCTTGTGGGCTTTTAATCCTTTCATGTGTGATTAAAGATACAACTCAACGCAGTTTTATGGGATTAACATTAGTTTGGGTGGTAAGAAAAACTGAGGACAAGCCTTCAGGCTTCAAGTCACTCTGTCTACAACAGGCGGCAGGTCAGACGTGGGTCAAAGCCGGGACGACAGCTCTGGGCCGCACCAAGTAGGAGCTGAGCTGAGACTGACGCCACGAACCGAAGAAAACTGCCTCAGGCCGAGCGGCCTCTTGAGCCCCCGAGCGGGTGCTGGCCTCTGAAAACAGACGTCTGGGAGTAGTGAAGACAGAGCTCCTGAAGCTGAAAGGAACTGCAGGTAACGCCACGCCCAACTCTCGCCAGAATAACACCTTCGCGACACGAACTCGCCATCCCGGGATACCCCGGCACAAGATGGCGGCGCGTCACGTGCGCAACGTGGTGACGTAGGACGGCGCCCTCACGGAAGGACCGCCCTAACCTCACCCCCCACGCTCTGTTACTCAGTTTTACCCCCCTTCACTCCCCCGCCCCCGGCCTGGTGTAGATCATGCCGCCAGTGGCGGCCCTGACTGCCGAGGAAACGGTAGCTTAGGACAGTTGGCTGTTAAGTGACACTGATTCTCCCCGCCCCGCCTGACCCCTAAGAAAGAGGCGCGTCCCCCGCCGCGTGAGGGGGTGGGGAAGTGGGTAGTGAATTCGGATCCACCTGGGAGGGGGGAGTGGAAGTTCCCCGCCCCGGACAGCGGCAAGGCAGCAGCCACAGGTAAGCAGGGGGCGGGGGAGGCGGGTGGGGACGTGCTCCGTGTCCCCGGGCAAGAGGAGGGCGCGGGGACACGGCCCCCGCGGGGACGCCGAGGCGGGTCGCGCGTCTGGTGGGGGTCGCGCGGGGCGGCTGCGGTGGGGGAGGGGTGCGGAGGGCGCCTGGCGGAAGGGGGAGGGGCTGCTCGCTCTCCCCCGGCGGGGCGCGCTTCCGGTTCTCGTTGCCTGGCCTGCTGCACCCCTTTAGTCGGCAGTGTTTTCTTCCCTCCCTCCCGCCTGCTGTCGCCCAATGAAAATTAAAACGAAGACCTCCCGCCGCGGGGCGGTTTTCGCCTCTGAAGCCGCCTCCGCGGCCCAAGGCGAGAGCCCTCTGTCGAAGGTCTCGGGGTTGGGACGGGAGCCGTGGGGAGGGCAGCATGGCCTTGGCCTCCGCGCGTCGTCCGCCGAGCGCCGCCAGAGACCGGTTATCTTCGCCGAAGACCGTAGAGCGTGCCCGGCGCCCTCGGGGTGCGGGGCCCGGACCGCTCGCTGTTGGAGCAGAGCCAACCCTTACCATCCGGGAGCTTCCAGTCGAGTGGGGAGACATACGGTAGAATAATCATACACGAAGCAGTCATGGGAAGGTAGTGTGGAGTGACAGAACTCGTCTGTTTACCAACTGGACAGACATTCAAACCGAGAAAACGTTCTCTTCTATTTCCGCCTGTATCACAAAACTAAGCATGGTATTTCAGAGCGTCCACTTCGCCGTGGAGCATCCCGCTTGGTCTCTACTTTTATTGTAGATGTCAATGACTAGTTGTTTTGTCAACTTTTGAGGTGTAATGGGCTAATAATAGTCATCCGGATCCTTTCCGTTTCTGAGGCTTAATTCAGCATAAATTTGGCAAGCATCTTCGCCAAACTGGCCTCTTTTGTGATGTTTGTTTTATCATAGCAAAATATATTTGCTTATGTTTGCAAAAATCATTTTATCCCGAAAATTTCATCATGAACAGATGTATACCTTTTTATTTAAATGCTGTTTTTACTATAGATTGTAAAATATGCAGTTTTTCTCTGTCTCAATTAGAATCAGTACGGTGTTCTTAAAGCCGAATATGTGCTATTGAATTTGCGGTTAACTTTTAAGATTTGTCTGATACGTTTGTGCAGTCCTGCTATATCACCAGTAGGTGGTAGTGCCTTCAAAATGTTTTTTTCCCTTCACATGTCATCCCATTTATTTATATTGATACTACTGAATTTTCAGCTCTTAAAATAGGGTGTTCTCTTGTGCCTGAATTTTCCTGTTTCTAAAGCTGGGTTGAAGTAATTTTCTGAAGATATCTTGTTTGATAAGGTATTTGAAGATATCATTGTTTCCATCAGTTTTATGTAGGTAAACCCAACTAAACACGTTTTATTGCATAGTAGTAAGTGCAAGGTATTATTTTGGGAGTAGGATGTGGTCTTTGACTCCCTAGAGCTTGCCTTCTGGTAGGGAGACAGAAAACAGGTCATTTCAATTCTGTGATGAGTGCCATGAAAGGTAGAGGAAACTTGTGCCATAGGGATACAGCCAAAGCTTCTAGACTTCATCTAGACCAGGCTAAGGGAGGCAGGAAAGTTTCCCTGTAAGACTTAACTCATAGGAATAGGTCACATGAGGAGGGATAGTGTTTCTGGCAGAGGAAACAGCATACATAAAAGCTGGAAGGTGAGAGAAAGCATCGCAGGCACATTGGAAGATCTGAAACAAAATAAGTATGACTAATAGCAATTTTGAGGGGATATCATGAGTTGAGTTGTGGAAATGTTTAGCAATACACTTCTTGTCCTCAGACTTGTCCATCATCTACAGGTGGAGAAACTTAAGACCCGCTTCATAATACTGTATTTGTTGATGTTTACTGTTTTACCACATACCTGATGGTCTCTGCTGGACACAGCATACATTCACGAGATAGAGGCCCTGTTCTTAGGCACCTTGAGACTGAGGGAAACAGACATGTCAGTAAACAGAGTTTAGAAAGTTAAGTAACCTCATTATAAATAACAAGGTACAGTGGAACAAGGAAGGAAGGACCCAGAGCAGTTGGGTTTGGGATGAAACTTAAGTTTGCCAGGTGGATAAGTTGGGGAAGTGAAGGTATTCCTGGAAGAGGGGCAGTGTAGAATGAAAGAACATGGATTTTGGGTTAAAAGAGTTTGGCTTCAGATCTTAAATTCACATCTTAGGTGAGATCCATAGAAGCAATTTCTTTGAACCTCCATTTCCGTTCAGTTGAGTTCTGTAGGACAATTGTGTCCAACAGTTCGCGACCCCATGAACTGCAGCATGCCAGGCTTCCCTGTCCATCACGAACTCCTTGAGTCCACCCAAAGCCATGTCCATCGAGTTGGTGATGCCATCCAACCATCTCATCCTCTGTCATCCCCTTCTCCTCCTGCCCTCAAATGTTTCCCAGCATCAGGGTCTTTTCCAATGAGTCAGCTCTTCGCATCAGGTGGCCAAAGTATTGGAGCTTGAGCTTCAACATCAGTCCTTCCAATGAACACCCAGGACTGATCTCCTTTAGGATGGACTGGTTGGATCTCCTTGCAGTCCAAGGGACTCTCAAGTCTTCTCCAACACCACGGTTCAAAAGCATCAATTCTTAGGCACTCAGCTTTATTTATAGTCCAACTCTCACGTCCCTACATGACCACTGGAAAAACCATAGCCTTGACTAGACGGACGTTTGTTGACGAAGTAATGTCTCTGCTTTTGAATATACTGTCTAGGTTGGTCATAACTTTCCTTACAAAGAGTAGGAGTCTTTTAATTTCATGACTGCAGTCACCATCTGCAGTGATTTTGGAGCCCAGAAAAATAAAGTCAGCCACTGTTTCCCAATCTATTTGCCACGAAGTGATGAGACCGGATGCCATGATCTTTGTTTCCTGAATGTTGAGCTTTAAGCCAACTTTTTCACTCCTCTTTCACTTTCATCAAGAGGCTCTTTAGTTCTTCTTCACTTTCTACCATAAGGGTGGTGTCATCTGCCTATCTGAGGTTATTGATATTTCTCCCGGCAATCCTTGATTCCAGCTTGTGCTTCCTGCAACCCAGCGTTTCTCATGATGTACTCTGCATATAAGTTAGATAAGCAGGGTGACAATATACAGCCTTGATGTACTCCTTTTCCTATTTGGAACCAGTCTGTTGTTCCATGTCCAGTTTTAACTCTTGCTTCCTGACCTGCATATAGGTTTCTCAAGAGGCAGGTCAGGTGGTCTGGTATTCCCGTCTCTTTCAGAATTTTCCATAGTCTGTTGTGATCCGCACAGTCAAAGGCTTTGGCATAGTCAGTAAAGCAGAAATAGATGTTTTTCTGGAACTCTCTTGATTTTTCGATGATCCAGCAGATGTTGGCAATTTGATCTCTGGTTCCTCTGCCTTTTCTAAAACCAGCTTGAACATCTGGAAGTTGACAGTTCATGTACTGCTGAAGCCTGGCTTGGAGAATTTTAAGTATTTACTAGCGTGTGAGTTGAGTACAGTTGTGCAGTAGTTTGAACATTCTTTGGCATTGCCTTTCTTTGGGATTGGAATGAAAACTGACCTTTTCCAGTCCTGTGGCCACTCTGAGTTTTCCAAATTTGCTGACATATTGAGTGCAGGACTTTCATGTCATCGTCTTTCAGGGTTTGAAATAGCTCCACTGGAATTCCATCACCTCCACTAGCTTTGCTTGTAGTGATGCTTCCTAAGGCCCCCTTGACTTCACAGTCCAGGATGTTTGGCTCTGGGTGAGTGATCACACCATCATGATTATTTGGGTCATATGATAGTCTTATTCCTAGTTTTTCAAGAAATCTCCATACTGTTCTCCTTAGTGGCTGTATCAGTTTACATTCCAGCAGTGCAAGAGGGTTCCCTTTTCTCCACACCCTCTCCAGAATTTATTGTTTGTATATTTTTTGATGATGGCCTTTCTGACTGGTGTGAAGTGATAGCTCATTGTAGTTTTGACTTGCATTTCTCTAATAATCAGAGATGTTGAGCATTTTTTCATGTGCTTATTAGCCATTTGTGTGTCCTCTTTGGAGAAATGTCTGTTTAGGTCTTCTGACCATTTTTTAATTGGGTTGTTTGCTTTTCTGATATTGAGCTGCTTGTATATTTTGGAGTTTAATCTTTTGTCAGTTGCTTCATTTGGTGGCTCAGAGGTTAAAGCGTCTGCTTCCAATGCGGGAGACCTGGGTTCAATCCCTGGGTCTGGAAGATACCCTGGGGAAGGAAATGGTAACCCACTCCAGTATTCTTGCCTGGAGAATCCCATGGACGGAGGAGCCTGGTAGGGTACAGCCCATGGGGTCGCAAAGAGTTGGACATGACTGAGCAACTTCACTTCACTCTCCTATTCTGAGGGTTGCCTTTTAATGTTGTTTATGGTTTCCTTTGCTGTGCAAAAGCTTTTAAGTTTAATTAGGTCCCATTTGTTTATTTTTGTTTTTATTTCCATTACTCTAGGAGGTGGTTCATAGAAAACCTTTTTGTGATTTATGTCAGAGGGTGTTGTGCCTATGTTTTTCTCCAAAGTTTTATAGTTTCTGGTCTTACATTTAGGTCTTTAATCCATTTTGAGTTTATCTTTGTGTTGGTGTTAGGAAGTGTTCTAATTCCAGTCTTTTACATGTAGCTGTCCAGTTTTCCTAGCACTGCTTATTGAAGAGACTATCTTTTCTTCATTGTATATTCTTGCCTCCTTTGCCAAAGATAAGGTGCCCATAGGTGCATGGGTTTATCTCTGGGCCTTCTTTGTTCTTCCATTGGTCTGTGTTTCTGTTTTTGTGCCAGTACCATACTTTCTTGATGATGGTAGCTTTGTCGTATAGTCTGAAGTCAAGAAGGTTGATTCCTCTAGCTCCATTATTCTTTCTCAAGATTGCTTTGGCTATTCGGGAACTTTTGTGTTTACCTATGAATTGTGAAATTTTTTGTTGCAGCTCTGTGAAAAATGCCATTGGTAATTTGGTAGAGACTGCATTGAATCTGTTGATTTCTTTTGGTAATAGAGGCATTTTCACAGTGTTGACTCCTCATCCCCAGGAACATGGTATATCTCTCCATGGTTTGTGTTGGCTTTGATTTCTTTCATCAGTGTCTTAACAGCTTTCTGTATACAGCTCTTTTGTCTTCTTAGGTAAGTTTATTCTTAACTATTTTATTCTCTTTGTTTTCTGCTCTATATTCTTGTGTTTTCTGAAATGGCATGTTTAAAAAGGCATTTTCAGTAGCAATAATATGTAGAAAGTATAAAATTCCATCTTTGATGCTATCTCTATGTTTAATCTGTGGGATTACTACTTCTCTTAGTGTAGATTAAAAATCACTGCACTCTTCCTAAAGAAGAGTCCATATGTAGCTTCAAAAGCAGTTCCAGAAACAACAGGGAAGCACCAGATGAACTTGTCAGAATTTTGAAGTAATCATAATAAAGTCAAATTGGAATAGTATTTGTATTAACATGATAGAAAAAGTTTATATGAAGAAATAATACAGGGTAATAGGGACAACACTAAGATCTGATGAGTGGACAAATAATATAAACAGAGCTCATGCAATTAATGGAGAATTTTAAAAATGTATGACAGTGTACCATTTTCCATCTATTGTGTTGTAATGACTTTAAAAAATTCCCATTGCTTTCTCATGTGCTTCTAGTGGACTACAGTTCTTTCAGAAAGCTTTAAATATTCATACTGCTTAACCAAGTAATTCTCCTTTTTAGAATATATCTTGTGGAAACGATTTTGTTATGTTTATTTTAATTTTTTAATCAATTGGGCTGCATGACTTGTGGGATCTTAGTTCCCTGACCAGGGATTGAACCTGGGCCCCAGCATTGAAAGTGCCAAATCCTAAACACAGGACCATCAGGGAATTCTCTCTCTTTAAAAATTCTTTGAATTATGGAAAAATACACATAAAATAAGATGTATCATCATAAGTATTTTGAAGTATACAATTCAGTAGTGTTCAGTACATTACGTTGTTTTGCAGCCAATCTACAGAGCTTTTTCGTACCATTAAACAACAACTCTCCATCTCTCCCTCCCATCCCTGTTAACCACCATTCTTTGTTTCTATGGGTTTGATTATTCCTAAGTAACTTAAATATGTGAAAGCATTCAATATTTGTCTTTTGGGAACTGGTTTATTTCACTTAGCATTATGTCCTTAAAGTCCATTTATATTGTAGCATGTATCACAATTTCCTTCCTTTTTAAAGCCGAGTAATATACCATTGTGTACGTGTATCACATTTTGTTTATTCATTCATCCATTGATGAACATTTTAGTTGCTTCTGCCTTTTGGCTACTGTATACAGGGCTGTATTCTGCCATGTACAGGGCTGTACAAATATCTCTGTAAGACCCTGCTTTCAATTCTTTGGATAGAGGCACAAATATGGGATTGCTGGATCATATAGTAATTCTGTCTTTAATTTTTTGAGTTACTACCATGTTCTTCCTAGTGATTGCACCATTCTACATTCCCAACTACAGTGCACAAATGTTCAGTTTCCCCACATCCTTGCTAACCCTTATTTTCTGTTTTTTAATATTAGCCATCATAATGGATGTGAAGTGGTATCTTATTGTAGTTTTGATTTGTATTTCTCTAATACTTAATGAAATTGAGTATCTTTTCATTTTTTGCTGCCCAGCCTTTTCTCTTTTTATGTCTTTCAAAATGATTATAAAACCTTTAAATTCTGCCTAAAACTTCTGCTGCTGCTGCTGTTAAGTCGCTTCAGTCGTGTCCGACTCTGTTCAACCCCATAGATGGAAGCCACCAGGCTCTTCCATCTCTGGGATTCTCCAGGCAAGAACACTGGAGTGGGTTGCCATTTCCTTCCCCAATGCAGGAAAGTGAAAAGTGACAGTGAAGTTGCTCAGTCGTGCCCGACTCGTAGCGACCCCATGGACTGCAGCCTACCAGCCTCCTCCGTCCATGGGATTTTCCAGGCAAGAGTACTGGAGTGGGGTGCCATTGCCTTCTCGCCTAAAACGTCTACCAGTCTCTAAGTAGTTCTACTTGACATATTCCATCTCTCATAACCCACTTATTCTCATTCTTATCCAGCCTACATGTCCTGCAGTTGATTAGATCATCTAGATCTTTAGAAAGTCCTTAGGTATGATTTCATTCGTTTATTCTGTTCAACCTTTGCTCAATAAATTCTCTATATTAAACTGTGTATCCAATTAGAAACTGTTCCCTAGACTGCAGAAAAGAATGCTTGTGTCCCTGCATATCATACTTTTTAAAAAAACATTTACCTAATATTTAGTTTCGGTTGTACTGAGTCTCGTTACTGCATGTAGGCTTTCTCTGTTGCTGACGGGTGTGGGCGGGGGCGCTGCTCTTCGTTGTGGGCACAGGCTTCTTGCAGTGGCTTCTTGTTGCAGAGCAGAGCCCGGGATCCGTAGTGGTAGCACACGGGCCTAGTTGCTCCATGGCGTGTGCAGTCTTTCTAGACCGTGTCCGCTGCATTGGCAGGCGGATTCTTAATCACGGGACTTCCAGGGAAGTCCTGTCACACTTCTTGAGTGGGATAGCATTTGAAAACGTAGTCATAATAATTTATGTTTGTATACCATTTATTAAATTTAAACATGATCATATGGGTCAAAACTCAAAAAAATTTAAAAGAATATGCAAGGAAAATCTTTATTCTCTTTCTATACCATAGCTACCAGTTGTCTTCCATGGAGGCAACCAAGTTATATTCTATAGCACTTTTTATTTGCCATTTTAAAAGATTTTATCATTAGGTCACTATACACCCAAGAGCAGAGGTATAGGAACATGAGTCTGGATAAACTGAACTAAGCCTTTAGTTTTGTTTTGTTTCTTCAAAACAAAAAAGCTCTGTTTTATTCTTGTGAAAAAGTATGCATGTTAAGAAGAGAAATGTCACAAGATTTCTTGAAAATGAAGTTAGCATCTTTTAACTGATTTTTTTTTTCTCCTTACAGTTGATTATGGAAGATTCTCACAAGAGTAACACTTCAGAGACAGCACCTCAATCTGGTTCCACAGTTCAGGCAGCTCATATTTCTCATATTGCTCAACAGGTAAGGCAGGAACCAGCCAAAATATTGAGCCAGTTAGCAGTGTTTGTTATTGCAGCTGAATCTGTTGTTTCAAGTCAATAATTACTAACATTCAAAAAAATAAGCAATAGAGAAAAACTAAAATGTTGAAATGTATGGAAGGAAGGAATATTTACATATGTTGTCAAGATGATTTAGTTTTATTATCTTTTCTACAAAATATACTTAGTGTTGTTTTAATATGTATGTATTTCTCAGAACTTGAGATACTGATAAATTTCATGTGGTACATGATTGTTAAAATATTTTTGCTTAATGGAAAATAGGTATATTCATTTGATAATTTAAATTGATATACATGTACATTGCAGAACTGATGATTTTTTTGCTTTAATTTTTAAGTTAAAAAAAAATTTTTTTTGGCTGCATGGTAGGCAGGATCCTTAGTTCCCCGATCACAGGTTGAACCAGTGCCCTGTGCAGTGGAAGCACAGAATTTTAACCACTGGTCCGCCAGAGAAGTCCCGAGAATTAATGATATTTTAAAAATTAGTTTATTTATTTTTGATTGTGTTGGGTCTTCATTGCTGCATGGGCTTTTCTCTAGTTGTGGAGATTTAGTGACTACTTAGGTTGTGGTTGGAGAAGGCAATGGCCACCCACTCCAGTACTCTTGCCTGGAAAATCCCATGGACAAAGGAGCTTGGTGGGCTGCGGTCCATGGGGTCGCAAAGAGTCGGACACGACTGAGCGACTTCACTTTCACTTTTCCCTTTCATGCGTTGGAGAAGGAAATGGCAACCCACTCCAATCTTCTTGCCTGGAGAATCCCAGGGATGGCAGAGCCTGGTGGGATGCCGTCTATGGGGTCGCACAGAGTCAGACACAACTGAAGACACTTAGCAGCAGCAGTAGGTTGTGGTACATGAGCTTCTCATTGCAGTGGTTTCTCTTGTTGCAGAGCACAGGCTCTAGGGCGTGCAGGCTTCAGTTGGTACAGCTCATGGGCTCAGTAGTTGTAGCTGGTGGGCTCTAGAGCTCTGGCTTCAGTAATTGTGGTGCACAGGCTTAGTTGCCCCATGGCATATGGGATCTTCCCAGACCAGGGATTGAACCTGTGTCCTCTGCACTGGCACGCAGATTCTTATCCACTGTATTTTTAAAATTTCAGATTGTCTGAACCATGCATCTTTCTTCATATACCTCCACCAAAACAACATGTGGCATATATTTAATGTAGCAGCAGATAAAGAGAATTCAGGCATTTTCTATTAACTCAAACATTAAGGAGATAACACAGAAATGTAAAACAATGTCATTTCTCTCACTAACCTTGGGGGGAAATATTTAGTTTTATTAATTAAAATATTATGTTAATGTGTAGTGGATTTATGATTGTTATTTTAAAATGAACTATCAAATATTTTTAAAATATCATTTAAATCTTAAATGTAAGTATTAGATGAAAAGCTGACATAAATGAAAGTTCCCCAATAATTTTTCAGAGTATAAAACAGATGAAAAAGTGGGAAAACTAAGCATCTAAAGGATTAATCCTTCAGGCTTGATTTATTCTTCTCTATTATTTGGCTATATCTGTGAAGAATAACAATATTGTCTCCATGTAGGGCTGGAAAAACAGTGATAGAGTTTTTCAGTTACCTTTCTGTTAGTAGAGCCTGTCACAGATGTTTTAATTCAGTTTACTTACTTACACATTTCAGTAATTTTGGTTAGATGTGAATGTTTTCCAAGTTTCCTTAGAAGCGCTTTTACAGAGATAGAATAAGTACACTTCTAGATCTTGAATAGTTTTATAGTGATTTTTAAAAATAATGACTTTGTATCCAAATTGTTGTTGCTTGCCTGCTTTATTAGACTTTAAATTCTGTGAGGAAAAAGTATCTAATACAGTAATTATTCAGTAATTCAGTATAAGGTGGGGATATAGCAGTGAACAAAGGTTTCAGTTCTCATGGAACATATATTCTAGTATTGGAGAGAATAAAACATATTAGTTGGTAATATGTGCTGTGAGGCTGATAGAGCAGGATAGGAGGGATCAGTTCAGTTCAGTCGGTCAGTCGTGTCCGACTCTTTGTGACCCCATGAATCGCAGCACACCAGGCCTCCCTGTCTATCACCAACTCTCGGAGTTCACTCAAACTCATGTCCATCAAGTTGGTGATGCCATCCAGTCATCTCATCCTCTGTCGTCCCCTTCTCCTCCTGCCCCCAGTCGCTCCCAGCATCAGGGTCTTTTCCAGTGAGTCAACTCTTCACATGAAGTGGCCAAAGTACTGGAGTTTCAGCTTTAGCATCATTCCTTCCAAAGAACACCCAGGACTGATCTCCTTTAGAATGGACTGGTTGGATCTCCTTGCAGTCCAAGGGACTCTCAAGAGTCTTCTCCAACACCACAGTTCAAAAGCATCCATTCTTTGGCGCTCAGCTTTCTTCACAGTCCAACTCTCACATCCATACATGACCACTGGAAAAACCATAGCCTTGACTAGACGGACCTTTGTTGGCAAAGTAATGTCTCTGCTTTTGAATATGCTATCTAGGTTGATCGTAACTTTCCTTCCGAGGAGTAAGCATCTTTTAATTTCATGACTGCAGTCACCATCTGCAGTGATTTTGGAGCCCCCCAAAATGAAGTCTGACACTGTTTCCACTGTTTCCCCATCTATTTCCCATGAAGTGATGGAACCAGATGCCATGATCTTCGTTTTCTGAATGTTGAGCTTTAAGCCAACTTTTTCACTCTCCTCTTAGGAGGGATAGGGGATTGTTAATGGGGATGGGGACTTGCCGTCTGATATAAGCTGGACAGAGAAGTCCTATGTGTGGAAATATCTCTTTAATTATATGGACCAACAACTGTGAACTCAGAGACTGAACTGCATTTGGCATGGTTAAGGGATAGCAGGGCAGCCACTGTGGTGGGAGAGGCAGGTGACACAGGCGAGGTGGAGAGGTTGGGTTGGGAGGGAAGAATGCCAGATAACGCAGGCCTTGCATACTACTATAAGATGTTTGCCTTTTAATCTCGGTAAGATGAGGAACTTTTGGAGTAGTGTAAGTAAAAATGTAATCTGACTGATATTTTAATAGGATCATTCTCTCTGCTCTGTGGAGTAGAAGTAGGAAAACCAGTTAGGAGGCTGTTAAAGACACTAAACGTGCATGAAAGACAGTTGTGGCTCAGACTAAGGTGAACGCGGTGGTGGTGAGATAAAGGTAGACTCTGGGTGTAATTTGATTGTAAAGCCAACAGTGTTTGCTTTGGGATTGGATGTGGGTTTAGAGGAAAAAGGAGTTAAGATTGACTCTACAGTTTTTGACTTGAATAACTGTAATAATGGAGTTGCCATTTATTGAGATGGACAATACTGAAACTTTTTCTTTGTTTTTGGGGGGATGTTGCAGGAATTTGGCTTTTGGGCATGTTGAGTTTATGGTACTCTCTGTATTAGTTTTCTGTGTTGCAGAACAAATCACTACAAATACAGTGGCTTAAAACAACATGTATTGATTATCTCATAATTTCTGGAGGGTCAGGCACTTCTTAGTTGGGTTCTCTGCTTCAGAGTTTCACAAGCTTCATCAAGATGTTGGCTAGGGCTGCCTTTTTATCTGGAGACTAGGACAGAGAAGAATTCACTTCTAAGCTCACTCAGTTTGTTGGCAGCATTCATTTTGTTGCAGCTGTAGGACTGAGAACTTCTTTTTTGACAGGCGTCCACCTTCAGTTCTTAGAGATCACCTGCAGTTTGCAACTCACAGTATGGCAGCTTGCTTCTTTAAGTTCAGCAAGAGAATTAGAATGAGTCAGCTGGCAAGACAGGGCCTTATATAACATAATGAGGGGTGATACCCTATTCCTTTGCTATAAAACGTGACGTAATCACAGGAAATAACATTCTACCATCTTTGCCTTATTCTGATGGCTAGAATGCATTGGAGAAGGAAATGACAACCCACTCCAGTGTTCTTGCCTGGAGAATCCCAGGGACGGAGGGGCCTGGTGGGCTGCCGTCTATGGGGTCGCACAGAGTTGGACACGACTGAAGTGACTTAGCAGCAGAAGCAAGCTACAGATCCCTCTAACACCCACACAAAGGCATATACACCAGAATGTGGAGACCATGGGGGCCACCTTAGAATCTGTCTGGCAAATCATACAAGTAGACTTGTCCAGCAGGTAGTTGTATATATATGGTCTGGAGTCCAGAAGAGAGGTCCAGACTAGAAATATAAATTTAGAAGTTCTACATATATATATAGGTAATATTTGAACTCATGGAGTGATTTCTGGCTTCCTTTTAGGATGTAGAAAGCTGGAGAGCATATTGCTTCCACTGTGAAACAAGAATAAGCTATAGTATATAAAAAATCATGACTTCTCTCAATGCATTAGAAGTGGGATGTGGGCGTGGCTCACCTGTAGCAGAGCACAGGAAGAAAGTAGGGCTTTACTACGGGGGAAAAAAGAATTTAGCTAAATTTCTAATGAATTGCCAAAGTCTAAATGTAGGCTAGCAAGGAATGACCCCTTGGGAGCTGCAAAACAAGGATAGGTAACACCCACTTTTAGGCTTTTCTCCAAGGACCTCCAAGAGTTGCTTATGAGAAAGATTAGGAAGCAAGGGATATAGAGAATACTTCTCTAGGTGGTACAGGCCTGCCTGGACCATTCATCCTTGTGGAAAAAAGCTTTAAGCAACCTGGGTAAGGGAATAAACCCAATTTTTCCATTATGGGTGGGAGAAGTGAAAAGAAAAAGAAAATCCATAAACCCTGAGGGAAGGGCAGAAAACTTTCCCAGGTTCAGATCATTAGTTTGCCTACTACTGGGAGAAAGCCTCACTTCCTGAGACTGAGACTTGTTCAGTTGCTAGGTCATGTCTGACTCCACAACCGCATGGACTGCAGCACACCAGAACCAGACATCCCTGTCCTTCACTATCTCCCGGAGCTTACTCAAATTCATGTCCATCACGTCGGTGATGCCATCCAACCATCTCATCCTCTGTCGTCCCCTTCTCCTGCCCTCAAGTCTTTCCCAACATCAGGGTCTTTTCCAATAAGTTGGCTCTTGGCATCAGGTGGCCAAAGAATTGGAGCTTCAGCATCAGTCCTTCCATTGAATATTCAGAATTTCCTTTAGGATTGACTCCTTTAGTTTGATCTCATTGGTGTCCAGGGGACTCTCAAGATCTTCTCCAGCATCACAATTCAAAAGCATCAATTCTTTGACGCTCAGCCTTCTTTCTGGTCCAGCTTTCATATCTATATGAGACTACTGCAAAAACCACAGCTTTGACTATATGGACCTTTGTCTGCAGTGTGATGTCTGGTTTTTAATACGCCGTCTAGGTTTGTGATAGCTTTTTTTCCAAGGAGCAAGCGTCTTAATGGCTGCAGTCACTGTCCACAGTGATTTTTGGAGCCCAAGAAAATAAAATTTGTCACTGTTTCCACTTTTTCCTCCATCTATTCGCTATGCAGTGATGGGACTGAATGCCTTGATCTTAGTTTTTTGAATGTTGAGTTTGAAGGCAGCCTTTTCACTTTCTCACTTTCATCAAGAGGCTCTTTAGTTCCTCTTTGCTTTCTGCCATTAGAGTGGTATCATCTGCATATCTGAGGTTTTTGATATTTCTCCTGGCAGTCTTGATTCCACCTTGTGATGTGTCCAGCCTAGCATTTCGAATGATGTATTCTGCATATAAGTTAAATAAGCAGGGTGACAAGTATACAGCCTTCACGTACTCCTTTTCCAATTTTGAACAGGTCAGTTGAGACTAGGCCAGGATAACAGAGAACTTCCCCATCTGCCCCCATTCCTCCAAGCACGTAAAGCAACAGCAGTCTATCCCCTACCCTTGGGGAGTGCTAAGAGTTTAGAGAGACACTGGGTCAGGTGTACAGAGAAAGCCTAAAGCTGAGGGTGGAGCAAGAACATTGAGAAAAACCCTCTGGCAAACCAGACCCTACCCTAAGCAGGTCACAGCAGAGGAATTTGGAGCTGGTAGTGCACTTAAAGGGAAGCCAGTGTCTCAGAGGTAAAGAATCCGCCTGCAGTGCAGGAGCCACAAGAGATGCCGGTGATCCCTGGGTCTGGAAGATTGCTTGGAGAAGGAAATGGCAACCCACTCCAGTATTCTTGTGCGGAAAATCCTGTGGACAGGAGCCTAGTGGGCTACAGTCCAGAGGGTCTCAAAGAGTCGGACAGGACTGAGCGACTAAACACAGAAAGTGTACTTAAGGTAATCATAACAGAACCCAAGCTCCTGAATGGGGGTTTCAACTCCTGAATGGATTGACTCATCCCCCCCCCCCCCACCATCACCTCCACTAAAAGCTTAGTAAAAGGGTGCCTATTTTTAGGCATAAATACTGTTTCCTCAGTCTCTACTCTCCTTACACATGATGTCCTTACACATGAAGCACATACAAAAAAGCAGGGGGAAAAAAAAAATCACCCACTGTCAGAAGTAAAAATGATCAGTAGACTCAGGGTGACTCAGTTGTTAGAAATATCAGATAGTGAATTTAAAATAACAATAATATATTAGAGGTTCTAGTAGAAAAGGTGGAGAACATGTATGAACACGAGGTAAATTTCAGCAGAGGAATAGAAACTATGCAAGAGTCAAATGGAAATGCTAGAAATAACAATTGTGAAACAGAAGAAGTATGTGTTAGGGTTTATTCATGCGCCTGACACAACTGAGGAAAGAATCCATAAACTGAGGATAGACCAATAGAAGTTTTCCAGAGAGGAAACAGAGCAAAGGGAAAAGGAAAACAGAGCACCTGAGGTCCATGCCGCAGTATCTCGAGGTTACTGGGCTTGAGTGTAGTCAGAGATGAAATCAATGGATTTGATTCTGGGACTCCCGACATTTGGGGTTTGGGGAGATTGAAATGGGATGGCCAAAGTGGGGGGAAAAAAATTAAGAGACATTAGGATTTTGGAAATTAAGAATGAGGTGATGGTCAGCTATGTAAGTTGCTGCTGGTAGGTCAGATGAGGAGTAACAATAACTATTAATGTAGTTGATTTTCACTTTTCAAGGATTCTGTATTTGCAAATTTACCTACTTAGTAAAATTTGTTTGTAAGCCCCAAATCAGTATGTACTTTTATGGTCATTAGTGGACATGTGTGTTGTAGTGAACAATATGAGTCACTTTCTCAGTTGAGGCTGAATAATGGCAGTATTTTGTCTTACATTAGCTCTCATACTATAAACTGTTCTCTGTGTGGTCTAGTTATTGCCGTGTTTTTCACATTACTGCGCTTTTTGTTGGTGATTTTGCTGTTTAAAATGGGTTCTAAGCCTAGACCTTAAGTGTTAAGTGCAAGAAGGTTGTGATGTACCTTGTGTAGAAAATAAATGTGTTCGATAAGTTTCATTCAGGTATGATTTGTAGTGCTGTTGACTGTAAGTTCGGTGTTAATGAATACTGTGTTCCAGACTGCTACAGTAAAGCTGATATTGCAATAAAGCCCAAGTCACACAAAGTTTTTGGTGTCCCAGCACATTTAAAAGTTATGTTTATAATGTATTGTAGTCTGTTAAAATGTGCCTTAGCATTCTGTTTAAATAGAGAACATACTTTAATTAAAAAAATACTTCATTGTGGGAATTCCTTGGTGGTCCAGTGCTTAGGTAGGTTAAGTAGGTAGATTGGGGATGAGCTATTCTGAAAGTTTTCTTTTGATACATTGTTTTTCAGTCAAATAAAACATTTTGAGAACATAGGTAGACTAGGGATATGCAGTAGGATTGTTGGAAAGCATTAACAGTCCACTTGAGGCTAGTGATCCTGAACTTAAAGTGAGACCATTAAGTTCAGTGTGTTTTTTTTCTCCAGTTGGATTCAGATACTTACTTGTGTACCAGTTACAGGCATAGAGTATGTGAGTTAGCAGGTTGCTGTTTAGTCCAGAGACTACAGCAAAGCAAGAAAAGACAAGGACATTGAAGGTGTATGTGACACAGTGATAATAATGCTGGACCTTGAAGTTGAAGCTGTGTAAGGAAGAAGTGGGTACTTGATGGAGTCGAAAGCAGGAAAAATATGCAATGGATTATAGGTTTCTGTGGAGTCCAAGGATTGTCGAGATTCCAAGTCGTAGAGTTAATGAAGGCAGAAAGCGAAGAAGAATTAAAGAGCCTCTTGATGAAAGTGGAAGAGGAGAGTGAAAAAGTTGGCTTAAAGATCAACATTCAGAAAACTTAAGATCATGGCATCTGGTCCCATCACTTCATGGCAAATAGGTGGGGAAACGATGGAAACAGTGAGAGACTGTATTTTTGGGGGCTCCAAAATCGCTGCAGATGGTGACTGCAGCCATGAAATTAAAAGACGCTTGCTCCTTGGAAGAAAAGTTATAACCAACCTAGCCAGCGTATTAAAAAGCAGAGACATTACCAACAAAGGTCCGTCTAGTCAAAGCCATGGTTTTTCCAGTAGTCGTGTATGGATTTAAGAGTTGGACTATGTTAAAGAAAGTTGAGTGTCGAAGAATTGATGCTTTTGAACTGTGCTGTTGGAAAAGACTCTTGATAAGAGTCCCTTGAACAGCAAGGAGATCCAACCAATCCTTACTAAAGGAAATCAGCCCTGAATATTCATTGCTGAAGCTGAAACTCCAGTACTTTGGCCACCTGATGCGAAAAACTGACTCACTGGAAATAATACCCTGATGCTGGGAAAGATTGAAGGCAGGAGGAGAAGGGGCCGACAGAGGATGAGATGGTTGGATGGCATCACCGCCTCAATGGACATGAGTTTGAGTAGGCTACGGGAGTTGGTGGTGGACAGGGAAGCCTGGCGTCCTGCAGTCCATGGGGTTGCAGAGTCGGACACGACTCCGCAACTGAACTGAACTGATGAGGAGAGACGTGGTGTTCTCCAGAGGAGAGCAGAGGTTCATTTATGGCAAAAAGGTGAAGGGGAAGGGCTCAGTCCTTGGTGAGTTTCATTTAATTACAAAATATACATAGATTGAGAAGCAGCTTTGTTTAAGACCTGGTTTGAATCCTGGTTTTGTCATTTAGTGACTCTGGAACATTGGCTTGAGTCAACTTATTTAGACGTGATGTTCAGCACCTGGAAATTAAGGCATCATATGTGGTGATTTCTAAGGTCTTTTTCAGCTCATTAATTTCAGTAATTCTCATGCTGTAGAGAATTCTCATACTGTAGAGAAATTTGTGTACTTTAACCGTGTGTGAATGGGGAAGCAATGACTGTAGTAACAGCTGACATGTATTGAGTCTCCACTGTGTGCCTAGTGTATTCTAAACATGTTTTAACACCTTCAAACCTCTTATCAACCTATTGTGGTTTTATAATCCCCATTTTAGAGGTTCTTACAACTATTAAGGCTAGAGATATAATTTGAATTCCAGCAGTTTGACTTCCCACGCAGCTTGGGTTTCCTGGGTAGCAGACAGGACATTAGGAGGCAGGAAGTTTATTAGGAAGACTTTTGGGATTACCACCTGTGGAAGGGAAAGAAAGAAGTAGAAGGAAGCAGGATTGGGCAGAGGGAAAAGTTGGACTTTGATTCAGTCTCACTGAGGACCTCAGTGGGGATCTTTGAAGCTCAGATTGCTCTTCAGAATTGGGGTAAGGAACCAGCCAGGCCTTTTTATTCCTGCATGTACCACCAAGCATTGTGTCGTGACTGATCTGGGAAGGGGTATGTGTGACCTCAGGCAAGGTGACTCTAATCAGCCAGGGCTTTTCCAAAGGGGGCTGACCCCTGTCAGTAGCTGTCCTCCAGTAGCTGGGGAGTAAGGCTTTTACTGGAGAAAGGGATCGGCTGTTGTATCATGGTGTCTGTTACAACTGCAGACTTTATAATCACCACAGTTGTTTGTTGGCTCCAGGCAATGGATGAGGATAAATGAGGCTAATTTAAGAAATTCCAAATAAGCTTGGCTCCAGAACATTTTTAAAACTGATTGATTTTCATTCCATTCATATTTTTGACATGAGAACTTGACCCAAGGAGGGATAAGCTAAGAGTGTGTGTGTACGTGTGCACAGCAGTGTTTTTGGTAATCCTTTCTTACCTGGAGGTTCTCTGTCTAATGTCTTGGATGTTCTCAGTCATCTGGATTTTACTTTTCAGGAAAGAAAGAACTCTTCTATAGAGAGTTAGAAATCTAAGTTTACTTAGGTGTTTCCAGTATGGATGGTATGGGAACTAGAAGGGTAACTTTCCTTTTTCATTTGCTTAAATAGGGTCTTTCACAGAGCTGAAAGTTTTAAATTTTGATTAGGTTCAGTTTATAAATTTTTCCTTTTATGGACTGTGCTGACTCTAAGAACTCTTTGCTTAGTCCTAAATTTCAAAGACTTTCCCCCCATTTTCTCCTAAAGTTTTATAGTATTATATTTCACATTTAAGTCCATGATTCATTTTAAGATAATTTTTGTATAGATTTGAGGGGTTTTGTTTTCTGCTCGCCTATGTATGTACATTGCTATAGCACTGTTTGTTGAAGAGAGTCCCCTCCTCCACTGAATTGCTTTTGCCCTTTTATCCAAAATCGTTCGGGGATATTTGTCTGTTTCCAAGTTCTCTGCTGCGCTCCTTCCGCTGATCTGTGTGTCTGTCCCTGCCTTGGTGCCGCGCTGTCTTGTGTACGGTGTGTAGTGAGCCTTAACATTGCGAAGATGACTCCTCCCATTTCATTCTTTTTCAAAATTGTTTTGGCTATTTTAGGTCCTTTTCCTTACAGATTTTAGGAGAAGCTTGTCTGTGTCTGAACATGTAGATCAGTTGGGGAGAACTGACGTCTTATTCCCATATCTGTTTTGTTAGTCTTACAGCTAAGTATTTTATTTTCCTTAGAGCAGTTATAAATAGTATTGCATATTTTCTTTACAGCTGGTGTAGGTGATATTGTATTAATTTTAGATTTCATTTATTGTAAGGACATAGAAGTGCAGTTGATTTTGGTTATTGATCTTGACCATGCAACATTGCTGAACACACTTATTCTAGGAGGGATGATTTTGGTGTTTTCATTTGTTTTTAATATTTCTTAGGATTTTGTATGTTTAGTAGTGTCAGCTGCAAATAGAGTTGGTTTTATTTCTTGTTTTCCAATCTGTATGCATTTTGTTTCTTTTTCTTGTGTTATTGTAATGGCTAGAGCTTCCAGAATTTTCTTGAATAGAGTGATGAAATGGACATCCTTTCTTTTCCCAGTTTCAAATGGAAAGCATTCATTTTTTATCATTAAATCTGACATTAGCTGTGTAAGTTTTTATAGATCCTGTTTGTGAGTTTGAGGAGGTTCCCTTCTAAGTTTTCCGAGATTTTTTTTTTTTTTTCCCCCATGAAATGATATTCAATCTGTCAGATGCTTCAGATGCTTTTTCTGTATCAGGTAGTGTGATCAGATGATTTTACAACTGGAAGTTTGTACCTCTTGATCCCCTTCATTTATTTCGCCCAACATTAATTCCCCTCCTTTCTGGAAAATCTGTTTGTTCTCTGTGTATGTGAGTGTATATCTTTTGTTTGTTCATTTAAAAAAAAATAGATTCCATATATAAGTAAAACTATATAGTGCTTGTTTTTCTCTGTCCCACTTATTTCACATAGTGTAATACCCTCTAGATGCATCCAGTTCAGTTCAGTCACTCAGTCGTGTCTGACTCTTTGTGACCCCATGGACTGCAGCATGTCAGGCTTCCCTGTCCATCACCAGCTCCCGGAGCTTACTCAAACTCATGTCCATCGAGTCAATGGTACCGTGCAACCATCTCATCCTCTGTCATCCCCTTCTCCTGCCTAAATCTTCCCAGCATCAGGGTCTTTTCCATGTTGTTGCAGATCACAAGATTTCCTTCTTTTTATGGCTGAGTAATATTCCATTGTTCATCATCTTTATCCATTCATTTATTGAAGGACACGTAGGTTGCTTCCATATCTTGGCTACTGTAAATAATGCTGCCATCAACATAGAGGTGCTTATACCTTTTAATTTACTTTTGGACGGTGCTGGGTCTTTGTTGCTGTGCTCTGGTTTTCTCTAGCTGTGGTGAGTGGGGGCTCCTCTTCATTGCGGTTCCTGAGCTTCTCATTGCAGTGGCTTTTCTTGTTGTGGAGCATGGGCTGTAGAGCACCTAGGCTTCGGTAGTTGTGGCACATGGGCTTAGTTGCCTGCAGCCTGTGGAATCTTCCCCCACCAATGATCGAACCTGTGTCCCCTGTAGTGGCAGGTGGATTCTTAACCACTGGACCACCAGGGAAGTACACATACATCTTTTTGAACTAGTGTTTTGGTTTTTTTGGTAAATACCCAGAAGTGGAATTGCTGGGTCCTATGGTAGTTCTATTTTTAATTTTTTGAGGAATCACTATACTGCTTTCCATTGTGTTTGGACCAGTTTACATTCTCAGCAGTGCATGAAGATTTCCCTTTTCCTCACATGCTTACCAACATTCATTTATTGTTGTTTGTTGTCTTTTTGATGATAGCCATTCTGACAGTTGGTGAGGTGATATCTCATTGTGGTTTTGGTTTGCATTTCCCTAGAGATAAGTGACATTGAGCATCTTTTCATGTGTCTGTTGGCCACGTGTGTGTCTTTTTTAGAAAAATGTCTATTCTGGTCTTCTGCCTATTTTAACATTTGGATTGTTTGGGGGGTTTTGGTGTTAAGTTATTTTGAGTTCTTTTTGTATTTTGGATATTAACCTTTTATTGGATATATCATTTGCAAATATCTCCTCCCATTTAGTAGGTTGCCTTTTTTTGTTGTTGAGATTATCTTTCACTGTGCTAAAAGTATTTAAGCTTGATGTAGTACCATTTGTTTATTTTTGCTTTTTGTTGCCCTTGTCTGAGGAAGCAGATTCAGAAAAATATTACTAAGACCAGTGTCCAACGTCTACTGTCTCTTTCCCTGTAGAAGTTTTATGGTTTCAGATCTTGCACTTAAGTCTAATCTTTTTTTTTTAATTTTTATCTGTGTATAAGAAACTGGTTCACTTGTATTCTTTCATTTTGAAAGCAGATTAAGAGTTATGAACAGCTCAGATTTTCTCATCATCTACCCATGCATTTTGCACAGTGTAAAATAAGATTTTGTTATAAGGGGATTACTCTTAGCTTCAAAAAGTATTAGAAAATGTGTAAAGAATAGCTAATTTCTTCAGTGGGATGTGAGAGTAGATATAAGTTACAAATATGCTAAAATAAAATTTTACCTATAGTAGACATTTTCGGATAATTTAGATACATCATTTTATCATAACAACTGTTTATAGTGTTAATACTCTGGACTTGGCCTAATGAACTGTTGGATTATAGTCCAAAATTATATAAAGTAATATGACTGAACTAATAGACCAAAGGTTCATAATTTAAGTTAATCAGTATATATGGAGGGACTTTAACATGAGAAGTCTCACTTAACAGTCTATGGTAAGAAATTAATGTTCCTCAGAATAGAACATTCTATCAGAACAAAATGTTCTGATTTATATCTGAAGTATAGTAGTAGCAAAATAGTTATTGTAATGTGTTAAGGTAGACTTGGTGAGGTCACTGAAGATGTCCAAATGTTGGAAACCCAAGAGGTCTTGAGTATATGTGAGCTTTTTCAAAGGAAATCTGAGTATACACAATAGCATTTTCTGTTGATGAAAAGTAGCATTTTCAAAGGAAATAGAGTAGCTTTTTCAAAGGAAATCTGAGTACACACAATAGCATTTTCTGTTGATGAAAAATATGAGTACACACAAATAGCATTTCCTGTTGATGAAAAGACCAAGAGGTCTTGAGTATATGTGAGCTTTTTCAAAGGAAATATGAGTACACACAGTAGCATTTTCTGTTGATGAAAAGAGGTTTTTGTAGTAAGAGGACTAAGAACAACAATTACACCTTAGAAGAAAACTCAGTACATTATATCATACACAACTATTTAGAGGAACGGTGACCAGCAAATTTCTGTCCTTAGGGTTATTAAGACTCCAACTTTCTTGAATTCATTAAAAAAAAAAAAAAATACTGAGTTTCAGAGAATTCCCTGGCGATTCAGTAGTTAGGATGCCTTGCTTCCACTGTCAGGGGCACAGGTTCAGTCCCTGGTCAGGAAACTAAGATAACAGCCTTTTTGTGTGTGTAGCACAGACAAAAACAAAACAAAACTGAGTTTGTATTTCAGAACTTTCATGTTGAGTGCATTTTGCTAAGTAATGATATAATTTGGAGTACCCTTTTTTTTTTTGGTAGCTACGTGTTTTGGCTTGTGAGATCTTAGTTCCCCGATCAGGGATTGAACCCAGGCCTTGGCAGTGAAAGTGCTGAGTCCTAATCATCAGACCACCAGGGAATTACCTGTTTTTTTCTTGAGAAGCAATTCTGTGGTTTCTTGATATATCTTCTAATGAAGTAATAGAACTCAATTTTGGTCACAAAATTAATAATTCAAAACTAATTTGCAGTAAACTTTGCTATCACATAATCCATGGTAAGCTTTCAAAAATGTTTAGTGTGCTTTTGAAAAGAAGGTATATTCTGCATTTGAATGCAGAGTTCTATATTTATTAGGTCAGCTTAGGTTGTGTTGTTAAACCTTGTATGGCTTTATCACTTTTTGTTGATTCTTTGATTTGAGAGCACTGCATTTAATCTTCCATTGTAGTTGTATATTGTGATTGAAAGTGTGCTGTGAGGCTGTTTTAAATGAATGTAGATTTTAAAAGTATATTCCTGGAGAATTACCCCTTTTGTGTCTTTATTTCTAGAAAAAACTTTGACCTTAAATTCTGATTTGATACTAATTTTAGTATCTTAATGGCAATCTTTTTTCCTGCATCTCTACTTTCAGTCTTTCTGTGTCTTTAAGTTAGGTTTTAGGTGTATCTCTTGTTAATGCTATATAACTGGATTAAAAAAAAAAAAGATCTCTCCTAGACGTTTTCCCCCTCAGTTTTTAGGTATTATAAATTACACTTAATGAATACGCTTGTACATATCTGCTGCATACGGGTTGGTATGCAGATACTTAGTTATATTCAATTCATTTCAGTTCAGTCGCTCAGTCATGTCTGACTCTTTGCGACCCCATGAATAGCAGCACGCCAGGCCTCCCTGTCCATCACCGACTCCGGGAGTTCACTCAAACTCATGTCCATCGAGTCGGTGATGCCATCCAGCCATCTCATCCTCTGTCGTCCCCTTCTCCTCCTGCCCCCAATCCCTCCCAACATCAGAGTCTTTTCCAATGAGACAGCTCTTTGCATGAGGTGGCCAAAGTATTGGAGTTTCAGCTTTAGCATCAGTCCTTCCAATGAACACCCAGGACTGATCTCCTTCAGAATGGACTGGTTGGATCTCCTTGAAGTTCAAGGGACTCTCAAGAGTCTTCTCCAACACCACAGTTCAAAAACATCAATTCTTTGGCGCTCAACTTTCTTCACAGTCCAACTCTCACATCCATACATGACCACTGGAAAAACCATAGCCTTGACTAGACGGACCTATGTTGGCAAAGTAATGTCTCTGCTTTTGAATATGCTATCTAGGTTGACTGTAACTTTCCTTCCAAGGAGTAAGCATCTTTTAATTTCATGACTGCAGTCACCATCTGCAGTGATTTTTGGAGCCCAGAAATATTTGGGCTTTGCTGTTTCCCCATCTATTTCCCATGAACTGATGGGACCAGATGCCATGATCTTAGTTTTCTGAATGTTGAGCTTTAAGCCAACGTTTTCACTCTCCTCTTTCACTTTCATCAAGACGCTTTTTAGTTCTCTTCACTTTCTGCCATAAGGGTGGTGTCATCTGCATATCTAAGGTTATTGATATTTCTCCCAGCAGTCTTGATTCCAGCTTGTGCTTCCTCCAGCTCAGCATTTCTCATGATGTATTCTGCATATAAGTTAGATAAGCTGGGTGACAATATACAGCCTTGATGTACTCCTTTTCCTATTTGGAACCAGTCTATTGTTCCATCTCCAGTTTTAACTGTTGCTTCCTGACCTGCATACAGGTTTCTCAAGAGGCAGGTCAGGTGGTCTCATATTCCCATCTCTTGAAGAATTTTCCACAGTTTATTGTGATCCACACAGTCAAAGGCTTTGGCATAGTCAATAAAGCAGAAATAGATGTTTTTCTGGAACTCTCGTGCTTTTTATATGATCCAGCGGATGTTGGCAATTTGATCTCTGGTTCCTCTGCTTTTTCTAAAACCAGCTTGAACATCAGGAAGTTCACGGTTCACGTATTGCTGAAGCCTGGCTTGGAGAATTTTGAGCATTACTTTACTAGCGTGTGAGATGAGTGCAATTGTGCGGTCGTTTGAGCATTCTTTGGCATTGCCTTTCTTTGGGATTGGAATGAAAACTGACCTTTTCCAGTCCTGTGGCCACTTTGAGTTTTCCAAATTTGCTGGCATATTGAGTGCAGCACTTTCACAGCATCATCTTTCAGGATTTGAAATAGCTCCACTGGAATTCCATCACCTCCACTAGCTTTGTTCGTAGTGATGCTTCCTAAGGCCCACTTGACTTCACATTGCAGGATGTCTGGCTCTAGGTGAGTGATCACACCATCGTGATTATCTGGGTCGTGAAGATCTTTTTTGTACAGTTCTTGTGTATTCTTGCCATCTCTTCTTCATATCTTCTGCTTCTGTTAGGTCCATACCATTTCTGTCCTTTATTGAGCCCATCTTTGCATGAAATGTCCCCTTGGTATCTCTGATTTTCTTGAGGAGATCTCTCGTCTTTCCCATTCTGTTGTTTTCCTCTATTTCTTTGCATTGATCGCTGAGGAAGGCTTTCTTATCTCTCCTTGCTATTCTTTGGAACTCTGCATTCATATGCTTATATCTTTCCTTTTCTCCTTTGCTTTTCACTTCTCTTCTCTTCACAGCTATTTGTAAGGCCTCCCCAGACAGCCATTTTGCCTTTTTGCATTTCTTTTCCATGGGGATGGTCTTGATCCCTGTCTCCTGTACAATGTCACGAATCTCCGTCCATAGTTCATCAGGCACTATCTATCAGATCTAGTCCCTTAAATCTATTTCTCACTTCCACTGTATAATCATAAGGGATTTGATTTAGGTCATACCTGAATGGTCTAGTGGTTTCCTTACTTTCTTCAATTTAGGAGTTCATGATCTGAACCACAGTCAGCTCCCAGTCTTGTTTTTGCTGGCTGTGTAGAGCTTCTCCATCTTTGGCTGCAAAGAATATAATCAGTCTGATTTCGGTGTTGATCATCTGGTGATATCCATGTGTAGAGTCTTCTCTTGTGTTGTTGGGAGAGGGTGTTTGCTATGACCAGTGCATTTTCTTGGCAAAACTCTGTTAGCCTTTGCCCTGCTTCATTCCGTATTCCAAGGCCAAATTTGCTTGTCCAGGTGTTTCTTGACTTCCTACTTTTGCATTCCAGTCCCCTATAATGAAAAGGACATCTTTTTTGGGTGTTAGTTCTTTTAAAAGGTCTTGTAGGTCATCATAGAACCATTCAACTTAAGCGTCTTCAGCGTTACTGGATGGGGCATAGATTTGGATTACTGTGATACTGAATGGTTTGCCTTGGAAATGAACAGATCATTCTGTCGTTTTTGAGATTGCATCCAAGTACTGCATTTCGGACTCTTTTGTTGACCATGATGGTTACTCCATTTCTTCTAAGGGATTCCTGCCCAGAGTAGTAGATATAATGGTCATCTGAGTTAAATTCACCCATTCCAGTCCATTTTAGTTCGCTGATTCCTAGAATGTGGACGTTCACTCTTGCCATCTCCTGTTTGACCACTTCCAATTTGCCTTGATTCATGGACCTGACATTCCAGGTTCCTATGCAATATTGCTCTTTACAGCATTGGACCTTGCTTCTATCACCAGTCCCATCCACAACTGGGTGTTGTATTTGCTTTGGCTCCATCCCTTCATTCTTTCTGGAGTTATTTCTCCACTGATCTCCTACTGACCTACTGACCCGAGGAGTTCCCCTTTCAGTATCCTATCATTTTGCCTTTTCATACTGTTCATGGGGTTCTCAAGGCAAGAACACTGAAGTGGTTTGCCATTCCCTTCTCCAGTGGACCACATTCTGTCAGACCTCTCCACCATGACCCGCCCGTCTTGGGTGGCCCCACATGGCATAGCTTAGTTTCATTGAGTTAGACAAGGCTGTGGTCCGTGTGATTAGATTGGCTAGTTTTCTGTGATTATGGTTGCAGTGTGTCTGCCCTCTGATGCCCTCTCGGAACACCTACCATCTTTCTTGGGTTTCTCCTACCTTGGACATGGGGTATCTCTTCACAGCTGCTTCATCAAAGTGCAGCTGCTTCTCCTTACCTCGGACGAGGGGTATCTCCTTATGGCCACCCCTCCTGACCTTGAACGTGGAGTAGCTCTTGTTGGCCCTCCTGCTCCTGCGCAGCCGCCGCTCTTTGGACGTGGGGTAGCTCCTCTAGGCCGCAGCCCCTGACCTCAGACGTGGGGTAGCTCATGTTGGCTACTGCCCGTGACTAGGTGAGTAATTTTTTCTACAGTATGTCCAATTACCATCCCTTACTGTACAGTTTCAAAAATTCTTTTCCTTGTGCTGAGGAGTTTTAAGTTTTATTCTCTCAGCAATTTTAAAATAGGCAATACAGTATTATTAACTATAGTCATCATGTGGTAAACTGCCTTCCTGTGACTAAGCTGTATTTTAACTGGAAGTTTGTATCTTTTGACCCCCTTTACCCATTTTGCTCACTCCCTGCCTCTGGCAGACACCAGTCTTTCTCTGTGAGCTTGATGGTGGTGGTGTTTTTATTCCACATGTAAGTGAGGTCATGTGGTTTTTGTCTTTCTGTATCTGACTTATTTCACTTAACATAATGCCCTCAAGATCTATTCATGTTGTCCCAGCTGACAAGAGTCCAGTCTTTTTATGACTGAATAGCATTCCATTGAGGAGAAGGCGATGGCACCCCACTCCAGTACTCCTGCCTGGAAAATCCCATGGACGGAGGAGCCTGGTAGGCTGCAGTCCATGGGGTGGCTAAGAGTCGGACAGGACTGAGCTACTTCACTTTCACTTTTCACTTTCATGCATTGGAGGAGGAAATGGCAACCCACTCCAGTGTTCTTGCCTGGAGAATCCCAGGGACGGGGCAGCCTGGTGGGCTGCCATCTGTGGGGTCGCACAGAGTCGGACACGACTGAAGCGACTTAGCAGCAGCAGCAGTATTCCATTGTAGTCTTAGACTGAAAATCTTTTATTTAGTTAGTTTTGGCTGCACTGGGTCTGCATTGTGGTGCGTGGGCTTCTCGTTGCAGTGGCTTCTCTTTGTGCATCACAGGCTCTAGGGCTTGTGGGCTCAGTAGTTGCGGCTGGCAGGCTCAGAAGTTGTGGCACATGGGCATGTGGAATCTTCCCAGGCTGGGGATTGAAGCTGTGTCTCCTGCATTAGCAGGCAGGTTCTTTACCACTGGACCACCAGGGAAGTCCCTCCTAGACTTTTAACAGAGCTTTGATCCATGTACAGTTGACATAATTACTGATACGTATTTATTCTACTATCTTATTTTGTACTTTTCGACCCACAGGCTCCATGTTTCTTTTTCTCTCCTTTCTTGTCTTCTTTTGAGTTAATTGTTCTCATTCCATCCTGCCATGACTTGTATTAATTTGAACTATACATAAACTCACTACTAGTTTATTAGTGATTTTTCTTAATTACAGCATGCCTACTTAGTAAAGCCCAAAGTTAATTAATACTTTTCCTCTCAGATAGTCCAGTAACTTCAGAATATTTATTTCCCATTTATTGTCTTACTTTCTTTTAGTCACATAAAACATAATTATTTTATGTATTCATCATTTTATTCCCATATATTTATCACTTTTTTTGCTCCTCATTCCTTCTTACATGTCACAGCTTCCACTTGAGATGACTTTTAAGTATCTGCTTTAGAAAAGCCTCAGGACTATGGACATTTGGGGCTGGACAGTTCTTTGTTGTGGGGGACTGTGCATTGTGGGACATTTAGCAGCACCCCCATCTCTGCCCACTAGATGTCAGTACCAACCCCTCCACCCAGTTCTGACATCCCAAATGTCCCCACATGCTGTCAGATGTCGTTGAGGGGCAAAATCATTCCTGGTTGAGAACCACTGCTTTAGAATTTACTTTGGTGTAAGTCTGCTGCTCAGTTTTTGTTTCTTGAAAGTACCTCTTTCGTTTTCATTTTTAAAAGGTACTTTGCCTGAACGTAGAATTCTAGGTTATTTTTTAGCATGTTTAAAATAGCAGTCTGTTGGCTTCTGTCTTCCATTGTTGCTTTTGAGAAGTCAGATTAAGATATGACTATTGCTGTTTTAAATATAAACTTTTTTTTTCTTTCAGGTACTTTTATAGTCTTTTCTTTACCTTTAGTTGTTTTGCAGGTTCCCTTATATTGTGTTTCGGTGTAGAATTCTTATTTATTCCCCATGGGAGTTACCAGGGTTTTTGAGTCTATGGATTGGGGTCTGTTCTAAGACTACTTTTAGCCATTTGTCTATCCTCTTCTTTGTCCTTCTCACTCAACCTCTCATTTTCCATCTGTTTGTCTGTCCATATTGCAGTTCAGATAATTTCTTCATACCTATAATCCCACTCACTAAGTTTCACTTTAGCTTTATTTGGTGTATCTGAACAGTGATTTTTAAAATTTCAAGAATATCTTCGTTTTTAGAAAATGTTTGGTTCTTTTTCAAATCTACTATAGTTTTGTGTTTACTGAAGATATTTTCAAGCTTTTCTTGAAATATAGCCTACCGTTTACTTAAACATAGCGTAATTGTTTTATAATCTTTGATACTGTCATTATTTAAAATCATTTGGGTCTGATTGTGCTGTCTGTTGTAGTTTTTGCATCTTGTTCCTCCTACCTTGTGGTTATTTTTTCTTTACTGTCTATTAATCTTGAGAAACTGTGGACATTTTTTGTGGCGAAGGATGAGAGTTTTTCTCCAAAAAATATTTACTATTGCCAGGTGCCTGGGGAATCACCTCTAGGGTTTCAGGCTCTTCTTTTCTTTTTTTGTACCGTCTAGGTCACGTTAATTTGGGTTCTACTGGAGAACTAGTAACATTTTCTTTACCCCTTCCCTCCTCCATACCTATGGAATGTTCCTTTGATTACCTTACCCTGATGATGTGGTCCTTCTTATCTTTACCTAGAGAAAACCCTGGCTTCTTAATGTTCCCCTCTCCTTTGAGAGCAGTTCAAGTCCGCCTTGATAGGTGGTTTTATTTACTCTTTTACTTGTTCTTACTGTATTTCCGGTTTTGGCTTGGTGATTTAGAATCTTGAGTCTTTAGAATATAAGAAGCAGAGGACAGAGAAGCATTAAGTATGAAACATCTAAGATTGTATGCTGTTTTTAAGTTCAAAATATATTTAATAGCAGCGTTGTTTTCATTATTTTTATAGTTACCATAGAGTTGCAGCAAATGATACTAGTTTCTGTTTATCGTAGTGAAATAAGGTTTTCTTTTTAAGTACACTTGAGTGTACAAAAGGATATGTACTTAAAGAAAAATAAGAATTGTATAGGAGATACTTGAGTTTGGCATTTTCCTGAAAGCATACTTCTGAGTATGAATTTATTTTGTTTGTAATTTGAGTATGAATTCTTTACTTTGGTCAGTTTACCATGTATGAATCCTCTCTGCCCAATCTTGTTTTAAAGTGTATTTATTTTTGGCCGTGCTGGGTCTTCGTTGCTGCACGTGTGTTTCCCTAGCTGCGACTAGTGGGAGCTGCTCTCTCGTTGCAGTGTGCAGGCTTCTCTTTGCGATGGCTTCACTTGTGGAGCACGGGCCGTAGGGTGCAAAGGCTTCAGTAGTTACACTTCCAGGCTCTGGACTGCAGGCTTAATAGTTGTGGTGCACCGACTTAGTTGCTCCGCGGTATGTGGGATCTTCCTGGACCAGGGATCAAACCCATGTCTCCTGTGCTGGCAGGTGGATTCTTAACCACTGAGCCACCAGGGAAGCCTCAGATCATTTTGAATCTTTAGAGACCTAGAAAGAGAAACACTTTGGGGCAAGTACAGCATACTACGGGGAAAATGTTTTTTAAACCACAAGAACTACAGTTAAATTATCTTTAAATAATAAACCAAAAGATGTAAAAATTTGACTCATTTTATTTTTCATTTGTATTTTGAATTAATGGCTCCAATCATTAATGACTGAGCAGATACCCTGGGCTTACGGGTTTGCCGTAGTTGATACTGAAGTAAGTAAAAAATAATCATCCCAAATGTCAGAATAGTCTGTTCTTTCTTTTTCCTTGAAATGAAAAAGCAAAACAAATAAACTTATTATGTGGGAAGCAAATGAGAACATGCAGTGTGAGAGGTTTTAAAACTCAGTGGTAAGAAGGAAGAAGATGTCTTGCAAAGAGGATTGGGCTCTGGAGCCACACAGGATCAGCCACTATTGTGTTCACTGTTGCCCTGAGTATTTTTCAAAAAACTTAATATGGAAAATTTCAAACACATTCCGAAGACGAGATGTTTGAGCCATTATGGTTCCCATCACCCTGTTTCAGCAGTTATTAAACTCACGGCTCCTTGTCCCCTCTGGTCCCCCGACAACTGGATTATATTGAAGCAAATTCTAGTTAGCATTTCAGCCTTCAGTGTTTTATTCTGTATCTCAAACAGAAGAACTCCTTTAAAAACATAACCACATTACTATTATCACCCCTAAATATTATTATTATTGTCATAAAATAACCAGTATTTAAATTTTCTTGTTATTTGTTGTGTGTGTGTACACAAACAAATCTTTTTTTTTCCCTAACAGTTTCTTGAAACAAGATCCAAGTAAGAGATATATATGCAGGCTCTTTCTCTTCACCTCCCCCATTCCATTTGTTTTTTACTTATTATTTAATCTTCACTATAACTCTGAAAAAGTAATATTCTATTTACAAAGGAGAACTGAGGCCCTTGGGGGGTTACAAATTTGTTCAGTGTCACAGAGCTGAAAATGACAGCCTTTAGCTGAAAATCAGCCCACATCTGTCTGACTCCAGAAATAGATGTGCCGTTTCTGGAGTTAGAAGACTTTGGATTCATACTCTAATAAATAGAGGTTTCTTGACCATACCATTCCACTAACTCTCCAGCCTCCCTCACCCAAGTGTTTATGGTCCAAGGACCCCCCAGTTAGTGAGGTGAAAGTGTTAGTTGATCAGTCATGTCCAACTCTTTGTGACCCCAATGACTGTAGCCCACCAGTCTCCTCTGTCTATGGAATTCTGTAGGCAAGAATACTAGACTGGGTAGTCATTCCCTTCTCCAGGGGATCTTCCCAACCCAGGAATCAAACCCAGGTCTCCTGCACCGCAGGCAGACTCTTAGGGAACCCCAGTTACGGAGCTAAAAAGCACTATGCTAATTTTTTGCCCAGCTATTTGTATAAGAATGAGCCCAGCTACCGTAGTGTGACAGGCAATCAGTTCCCCAAAGTTCCCAGTTTAAGCAGCTGCTGCTGCTGCTGCTAAGTCACTTCATTCGTGTTCAACTCTTTGCAACACCATGGACTGCAGCCCACCAGGCTCCTCCGTCCACGGGAGTTTCCAGGCAAGAGTACTGAAATGGGGTGCCATTGCCTTCTCCTCAGTTTAACCGAAGCAGCTCCAAAAAATCATTTTCTACTTCTTCTAACATCTCCCAAGAGAGATTCTGAGGTTAGTGCCATGGTGTACTAGTAGGTTCTACAGCTCTAAGGTCTAGAACTGTTCAGTGTGGTAGCCACAAATGGGTATTTCATTTTTAATTTAAATTACAATTAAATAAAATTAAACATCCCTCAGTCACACTAGCCACATTTCAAATGCTTGATAGTAACTACCATATTGCATAGTGCCGATTTATAACATTTCTATCATTGCAGAAGGCTCTGTCAGTGCTGAAAAATAACAGGTGGAGGCAATCATCTGTGTTTCAACCACAGATTAAAATTGGGGGGAGTGGGGAACAGCAGCTCCCTCTCCTTTTCTTTCTTTAAGAAGGACCTCAGGATTTAGATGGCCACGTTTGAGAGTGGCAGTGGGAAGACACAAGGCTTTAGGACTCTGAGTAGTAGGCATTTTGTGAAGTTAAAACAATGATTAGTAAGGCAAAGTGATGACTACTAGCTGAAACAAAATCTGGTGCCTTTTTTCCTTAAAATGTGCCAGATCCACAGCCTGCACAAAACACTAGGATTACCAGAAACTCTGGAGGAATGATTTACTTTTATCCTTTTAGAAATGTAAATTATCCCCCTCACAAGCTTGCCTCATTATTTGAGTGACTGGCTTTAGTTGTTCAGCAGCGAGTTGCTGAATAACTGTTGCTGGAGAATGTTGGATCACATCACCCACGTCTAAGGACAAAGCAGAAGCCCCAGCAAGATGGTAGGAAGGGCAAAATTGCGTTTAGACTCAAAACCCTTAGTCGCCAGAGAGTCTCAGAGGGCTCAAACAAACCTTGTGTGTACCAGGACCCACAGAGACTGAGCCAGAACTGTGATTGAGTGTCTCCTGGGAAGGTACAGGTCAGCAGTGGCCTGCCACAAGGGCCTGCTGCAGGTATGGCATAAGCCCTCTTGGAGAAGGTCACCATCATCCCCACCATAGAGCCGCCAGAACTTACACAGGACTGGGGAAATGGACTCGTGAAGGGCACAAACAGAACCTTGTGAGCACCAGGACCCAGGAGAAAGGAGCAGTGACCCCACAAGAGTGATCCAGACTTGCCTGTGAGTGTCCAGGAGTCTCTGGTGGAGGTGTGGGTTGACAGTGACCTGCTGTGGGGTCGGGGGCACTGAGTGCAGCAGTGCTGCACGGGACCTTTTGAAGGAGGTCGCCATTATCTTCATTACCTCCACCTCAGGTCTAACAACAGGGAAGGAACGAAGCCCTCCCCATCAATAGAAAGTTGGATTAAATTTACTGAGCATGGCCCCACCCATCAGAACAAGACCCAGTTTCTCCCTCAGGCAATCTCTCCCATCAGGAAGTTTCCATAAGCCTCTTATCCTTACCCATCCAAGGGCAGACAGAATGAAAACTTAACCTAACTGATCACATGGACCAAGCCTTGTCTAACCCAAAGAAACTATGAGCCATGCATGCCCTGTAGGGCCACCCACCCATGGTGGATGGGTCATGATGGAGAATTCTGACAAAATGTCGTCCGCTGGAGAAGGGAATGGCAAAGCATTTCAGTATTCCTGCCTTGAGAACCCCATGACCAGCATGAACAGGCAAAAACATAGGACACTGAAAGATGAACTCCCCAGGTCAGTAGGTGCTCAATATGCTGTGGGAGATCAGTGGAGAAATAACTCCAGACAGAATGAAGAGATAGAGCCAAAGCAAAAAACAACACCCACTTGTGGATATGACTGGTGATGGAAGTAAAGTCCGATGCTGTAAAGAGCAGTATTGCATAGGAACCTAGAATGTTAGGTCCATGAATCAAGGCAAATTGGAAGTGGACAAACAGTGGCAAGAGTGAATGTCAACATTTTAGGAATCAGCAAACTGAAATGGACTGGAATGGGTGAATTTAACTCATATGGCTGTTAGTTACATCTACTACTGTGGGCAAGAATCCCTTAGAAGAAATGGAGTAGCCATCATAGTCAACAAGAGTCTGAAACACGTACTTGGATACGGTCTCAAAAACGACAGAATGATCTCTGTTTGTTTCCAAGGCAAATCATTGAATATCACAGTAATCCAAGCCTACGCCCCGACCAGTAACACTGAAGAAGCTGAAGTTGAACGGTTCTATGAAGACCTACAAGACCTTTTAAAAGAACTAACACCCAAAAAAGATGTCCTTTTCATTATAGGGGACTGGAATCCACAAGTAGGAAGTCAAGAGGCACCTGGGGTAACAGGTAAATTTGGCCTTGGAGTACAAAACGAAGCTGGTCAAAGGCTAACAGTTTTGCCAAGAGAATGCACTAATTATAGCAGACACCCTTATTCAACAACAGAAGACTCTACACGTGGACAACACCAGATGGTCAATACTGAAATTAGATTGGCTGTATTCTTTGCAGCCAAAGATGGAGAAGCTCTATACAGTCAGCAAAAACAAGACCAGGAGCTGACTGTGGCTCAGATATGAACTCCTTATTGCCAAATTCAGACTTAAATTGAAGAAATTAGGGAAACCACTAGAGCATTCAGGTATGACCTAAATCAAACCCCTTACGATTATACAGTGGAAGTGGATTAGATCTGATAGAGTACCTGAAGAACTATGGACGAAGGTTCGTGACATTGTACAAGAGGCAATGATCAAGACCATCCCCAAGAAAAAGAAATGCAAGAAGGCAAAATGGTTGTCTGAGGAGGCCTTACAAATAGCTGAGAAAAGAAGGGAAGCCAAAGGCAAAGGAAAAAAGGAAAGATATACCCATTTGAATGCAGAGTTCCAAAGAATAGTAGGGAGAGATAAGAGAGCCTTCCTCAGTGATCAGTGCAAAGAAATAGAGGAAAACAATAGAATGGGAAAGACTAGAGATCTCTTCAAGAAAATTAGAGATACCAAGGGAACATTTCATGCAAAGAACACAATAAGGGACAGAAATTGTATGGACCTAGTAGAAGCAGACGGAGAAGGCAATGGCACCCCACTCCAGTACTTTTGCCTGGGAAAATCCCATGGATGGAGGAGCCTGGCGGGCTGTAGTCCATGGGGTCGCTAGGAGTCAGACACGACTCAGCGACTTCACTTTCACTTTTCACTTTCAAGCATTGGAGAAGGAAATGGCAGCCCACTCCAGTATTCTTGCCTGGAGAATCCCAGGGATGGGGGAGCCTGTTGGGCTGCCGTCTATGGGGTCGCACAGAGTCGGACACGACTGAAGCGACTTGGCAGCAATAGAAGCAGAAGATACTAAGGAGAGGTTCAAGAATACACAGAAGAACTACACAAAAAAGATCTTCATGACCCAGATAATCATGATGGTGTGATCAGCCACCTAGAGCCAGACATCCTGGAATGCGAAGTCACGTGGGCCTTAGGAAGCATCACTGTGAACAAAGCTAGTGGAGGTGATGGAATTCCAGATGAACTATTTCAAATCCTAAAAGATGATGCTGTGAAAGTGCTGCACTCAGTATGCCAGAAAATCTGGAAATCTCAGCAGTGGCCACAGGACTGGAAAAGGTCAGTTTTCAAAATCCCAAAGAAAGGCAATGCTAAAGAACATTAAAACTACTGCACAACTGCATTCATCTCACACACTACCAAAGTAATGCTCAAAATTCTCCAAGCCAGGCTTCAACACTATGTGAACCATGAACTTCCAGATGTTCAAGCTGGATTTAGAAAAGGCAGAGGAACCAGAGATCAAATTGCCAACATCCACTGGATCATTGAAAAAGCAAGAGAGTTCCAGAAAAACATCTACTTCTGCTTTATTGACTATGCCAAAGCCTTTGACTGTGTGGATCACAGTAAACTGTGGAAAATTCTGAAAGAGATGGGAATACCAGACCACCTGACCTGCCTCATAGAAGCCTATATGCAGGTCAGGAAACAGCAGTTAGAACCAGACATGGAAAAACAGACTTGCTTCCAAATTGGTAAAGGAGTATGTCAAGGCTGTATATTGTCACTCTGCGTATTTAACTTATATGCAGAGTACATCATGCGAAATGCCGGGCTGGATGAAGCACAAGCTGGAATCATGATTGCTGGGAGAAATATCAATAACGTCAAATAGACCAGTGACACCACCCTCATGGCAAAAAGCGAAGAAGAACTAAAGAGCCTCTTGATGAAAGTGAAAGAGGAGAGTGAAAAATGTGGCTTACAACTCAGCATTCAGAAAACGAAGATCATGGCATCTGGTCCCATCACTTCATGGCAAATAAATGGGGAAACAGTGGAAACAGTGAGAGACTGTTTTCTGGGCTCCAAAATCACTGCAGATGTTGACTGCAGACATGAAATTAAAAGACGCTTACTCCTTGGAAGGAAAGCTGTGACCAACCTAGACAGCATATATAAAATGCAGAGACATTATTGTACCAACAAAGGTCCGTCTAAGCTATGGTTTTTCCAGTAGTCATGTATGGATTTAAGAGTTGGGCTTTAAAGAAAGCTGAGCACCGAAGAATTGATGCTTTTGAACTGTGGTGTTGGAGAAGGCTCTTGAGAGGCTCTTGGACAGCAAGGAGATCCAACCAGTCCATCCTAAAGGAAATCAGGTCTGAATATTCATTGGAAGGACTGATGCTGAAGCTGAAACTCCATTACTTTGGCCACCTGATGCGAAGAATCGACTCATTGGAAAAGACTGGTGCTGGGAAAGATGAAGGCAGGAGGAGAAGGGGATGACAGAGGATGAGATGGTTGGATGGCACCAATGACTCGATGGACATGAGTTTGAGTGAACTCTGGGAGTTGGTGATGGACAGGGAAGCCTGGCATCCTGCAGTCCATGGGGTCACAGAGAGTCAGACACGACTGAGTGACTGAACTGAACTGGCTTTAGTTAGGATCTGAAAAGTAAGGGAACCTCTGAGTGTAATGGTACCTCTAGAGCTAGACTCTTAAGATTCATGAGTTCTGTTTATTTTTACTCATTAATTTCTGGATCTCCATAGTGGGATACTGTCAACAAAAACACAGTTAGACACCTGTTAAAGGCAGCAAGATTTCACAATTCATTCATACAGTAGGGAAGAGAAACTCCAGCATAAATTAAGCTCAACTCTGCTGAAAGAAAAGTTGGGTCCCTTTTAAAATGCTGGGGTGTCCTAAAGGAAAAGTATTGAAGATGTTAGGTGGAGAGGTTGGTCAGTGTGATCAAGCCGTCTGTATCCGCTTGCTAATTGGTGCTTCTCAAATTGAGGTTCCCATCCTTCCACAAAGACTGGTAGACAAGGGCCCTTTCCTTCTCGGTGATTACATTTCAAAGGGAGGACTTTCAGGTCCTTGAGAGAGACATTTCTGGGTTGTAAAAGATTTGTATTTCAAGGGTCAGAGAAAGGATGACAGCTGCAGTTTTTCTAAGGTTAAGTGCTCCAAGAAAAGCGAGGTCGTAGGTATTGGCAAGAACAAGCAGTTAATTATTTTGGCAGCATTAAGCTTTCTCAGGGAGACCTTTTGAAGGTTCTGGGTCATCCTAGGGACACAGCCTTAAGCTGACAGAAGGTGTGCTAGAGTTTGGTCTTGTCTCTTAAAGTGTGTGAGGGCGGTTGAATGGAGTTGTTTGTGCTGGGAATCTACAGTTTTCAGTCCCTGGATAAAGGGGTTTCTGTATGTTTTTAATCGAAATATAATTGATTTGCAATGCTGTGTTACTTAATGCTGTTCAGCAAAGTGATTCAGTTACAACTAATAACAATAATAATAATCTCTCTTCTCTCTCTCTCCATATATATATGTGTGTGTGTTAGTCGCTCAGTCATGTCCAACTCTTTGCGACCCGGTGGACTACAGCCCACCAGGCTTCTCTGTCCATGGAATTCTCCAGGCAAGAATACTGGAGTGGATTGCCATTCCCTTCTCCAGAGTATATGTGCAATATTCTATGCTGGGGCTTTCCAGATGGCACTAGTGGTAAAGAATCCACCTCCCAATGCAGGAGATGCAAGATATTGCTGGGTCAGGGAGATCCCTGGAGTAGGAAGTGGCAACCCGCTCCAGTATTCTTGCCTGGGAAATTCCACGGGCAGAGGAGCCTGGTGGGCTACAGTCCGTTGGACAGCAAAGAGCTGGACACGGCTGAGTGACTGAGCACACACAATATCCTGTGCCAAACCATAAGGGAAAATAATATTGACAAGAATAGTGTATGTATGTATGTTTTTTTTAAATATTCTTTTCCCTTATGGTGTAGCATAGGATATTGAATATAGTTCTCTGTGCTGTACCTGAGTGGGACCTTGTTGTTCACCCATTCTGTGTATAAAAGCTCACATCTAACTCCAACCTCTCACTCCACTCAGTCCCTTAACCCTCCCCCTAGGTAACCACCACTCTCTCCTCTCTCTGTCTCTGATTCTGTTTCATAGGTAGGTTCATTTGTGTCGTATTTTAAATTCCATGTGTAAGTGGGTATCATATGGTGTGTGATAAGTGGGTATCATATGTGATAAGTGGGTATCATATGGTCTGACTTCACTTAGTATGATAATCTCTAGTTGTATTCATGATGCTGCAAGTGGCATTGTTTCATTCTTTCTAATGGCTGTGTAGTACTCCGTTGTTTAGATATACTGCATCTTCTTTATCCGTTCATCTGTTGGTGGATGTTTCGGTTGTTTCCATGTCTCGCCTATTGTGTATAGTGCTGCCATGAACGTAGGGATGCATGTATCTTTTGAATTGTGGTTTTGTCCAATATATGCTCAGGAAGTAGGATTGCTGGATCATATGGTAAATCTGTTTTTAGTTTTCCAAGGAATTTCATACTGTTTTCTATAGTGTCTGCACTACTTCACCAGCTTACAGTCTCACCAACAGTGTAGGAAGGTTCTTTTTTTTTTCTCTACACCCTCTCCAGCATTTGTTATTTGTAGACTTTTAAATATGGCCATTCTGACTGGTGTGAGGTGGTACCTCATTGTATTGTTTTGTGTGTGTGCAGGATCTTAGTTCCCTGCTACTAAGTCACTTCAGTCGTGTCCGACTCTGTGCAATCCCATAGACGGCAGCCCACCAGGCTTCCCCGTCCCTGAGATTCTCCAGGCAAGAACACTGGAGTGGGTTGCCATTTCCTTCTCCATCTTAGTTCCCTATCAGGGATCAAATTTGTGCCCACTTCAGTGGAAACTTGGAGTCCTAACCACTGGACCACCAAGGAATTCCCCTCCCTATAGTTTTGATTTGCATTTTTCTAATAAATTAGCAGTGTTGAGCATCTTTCATGTGCCTGTTGGCCGTCTGTGTGTCTTCTTTGGAGAAACGTGTATTTAGGTCTTCTGCCCATTTGGGGATTGGGTCGTTTGTTGAGTTGTATGCTCTGTTTGTAAATTTTGAAAATGAAGCCCTTGTTGGTCACATCATTTGTTAATATTTCCTCCCATTCTGTAGGTTGTCTTTTTGTTTTATTTATGGTTTCCTTGCTGTGTAAAAGTTTGTAAGTTTGATTAGGTCCCTTTTCTTTGTTTTTGTTATTATTTCTGTTGCCTTGGGAGACGGACCTAAGAAAACATAAGTACTGTTTGTGTCAGAGAATGTTCCGCCTACGTTCTCTCCTGGGAGTTTTACGGTGTCAGGTGTTATTTTTGTATATAGTGAGAGGGTGTGTTGTAGCTGTCCAACTTTCCCAGCACTGCTTGCTGAAGAGACTGTCTTCTCCCATTGTATGAATATACAATATTCATACAATATTGTTTCCTGTGTTGAAGACTGACTGTAGGTGTGTGGGTTTATTTTTGGGCACTCTTTTCTGAGCCATTTATCTATATGTCTGTTTTTATGCCAATACCAGCCTGTTTTGATTACTGTAGCTTTGTAGTATTGTTGAAGTCTGGGAGGATTATACCTCATGTTTTGTTCTTTTTCTTCAGGATTTCTTTGGCAGTTCTGGGCCTTTTATGGTTCCATATGAATTTTAGGATTATTTGTTCTGGTTTGGTGAAAAACATCAGTGGTAATTTGAGAGGGATTGCATTAAATCTTTAGATTGCTTTGGGTATTATTGTGTTTTAACAATATTAACTCTCCCAATCCAAGAGCATGGCCTATCTTTCCATTTCTTTCAATTGTCTAATGTTTCCTTTATTCATGTTTTATAGTTTCAGCCTATAAGTCTTTCATCTCCTTGGTCAGACTTATTCCTAAGTATTTTATTTTGGGAGAATGCAATTTTAAAAGGTGTTTTTTTACACTCCCTTTCTGATAATTTGGATAAATTTTTATATACAATATTTTATGACCTTTAGGCATTCAGGGGATAGTGAAACGAATTTTAATCCAACTTTGGGAAAGGATAAAGAACCTTAAATGAAAGTGAATAAGGCATTGTTATTGGGAACCTGTTGCATACACAGAAAAGAGTCACAAAGGTGATTTTCAGAACTTGAGGAGCAGCCTTGAATTTTATTTTGTGTTTAAGCCCAGGATGAATGATTAGAACCAGTATAGTCTAGGGGAAGGCAAGAGATCTGAAAATTTCTGGGAAAGCTTCTTGGAAGAGGTAGAACCTGAGCTGAGTCTTGAAAGATGATGGGTGGACTTTTCTTGGTTTAGTATTTTATTGTGGTATTTCCATAAATCCCCATCTGCTTTCCACAGAAATAAAATATTTTAAGTAAAAAATTGAATCATGAAAAAAAAATTTTTTAAAGATGCTGCCCAAAGTTGGTATTTCTCACTTTTTAAAAAATTAAAAATTTTTTCTTGGCCACACCACAAATCATGTGGGATATTAGTTCCCCAACCAGGGATCGAACCTGTGTCCTCTGCAGTGGAAGCACAGAGTCTTAACCACTGGACTACCAGGGAAGCCCCTCTCTCACTTTTTGACCCTTGATTTCTTAATTGTTTTTTAACCAGCTGTCTTCAGAATGACATGTCCTAAAGAACAATGATGTTTTTATACAATCAGTTCCACCACCCAAAATATCTTCCAACCCTATTCCCCATGCATACCATCAGGAAATTATGTATCTTTCAAGACCCAGCTGAAAGAGCACTCTATCTTTGCTCCCACAGTAGATTGGTTTCTATATTTTTGCTTGTATTATAACTCTTACTCTGTTCATTTTATACTCCTAGTGCAATCCCCTGCACACAGAAAATAGCTAATGTGTGATTAATAGATGTGGTTATATATAATAAGCTCTAAAATGTGTTTTTTAGTATAAAGAACTCAGCTTCTTACATGCACAGGTATTATATTATGTTAATTGAATTTTTATTTGTTCTTAGATGTCATTAAGAGGATCTGCGCCAGTGACAATTGTACCTCTTCCTGGAAAGCAAGTACAGGTTCAGGGGGTCATCCAGACAGCTCAGTCTTCTGTAATTCACCCACCACACGTGCAAACGGTACAGAAATTAAAAGACTTAGTGGCTGAGAGAGGGCACTTGTGAACCTGGAGTCTCTGGACAACTGAAGTTGCTATAGTTTCAATATTATAGACCAAGATAATGATGTCTTAGAGATTGGACTATAGAACAAATGAAGTGAATGGAAAAGTTTTAGAACTTCTATTTTCATGTATATACTACCCAGTGAAAACAGAAGGCAATTTTGGGGAGAAGTTATTGTTTAGAATTTAAGGAAATGAAAGATTTTCTGAAGGGAAAGCACCTTTTTATCCTAGTGGTATCCTTCACGAAAAAGAGAATTCTGAAGAAAGGGTAATGATGTGAGTGTCTTAGCAAAATAAGAAAGTACCTACTTTATGCTTAATGGTGATCAAATAAAAGAGAGTTCCCTCATTGTAAAGTTCTTACTTATACCTGTCTGTCTGTTTACACCTGGCAACAATAGGAAGGAAAGAGCCATCCTGGGTTCTTTGCTTTTTACTCTTTCTCTCCATTTTATCTTCTGGCTCCTGTGAGTCTCAGAATGCCTTTGGTCATCTCTCATTTTTAGAAGCAGCTGTCTTGGAAGAAAAGCTGTGTAGCCCATTTTCCCTCTTGAGTGTATACAGTGTCTGTATAACTCATACAGTGTCTGTATAGCTCATTTCCCTCTTGAGCATATGCGGTGTCTGTATAACTCATTTTTCCTCGAGTATATACAGTGTCTGTGTAGCTCGTTTTCCCTCTTGAGTATATACAGCACCTGGCAGGGCTGTCAGCTCTGGAGCTGCGTCTTTATGTGTTTTTTCCTTTGTGAAAGGTGATTGCTGCATGGTTTTGCTGAGTTTTTAATGTGAAGATTTTACTCTTACTTGCTAGTGAGAAGTAAGGTTCTTCCTCTTAGTTATAAGTAATGTCTTAGTTCTAGAAATTATTTTCTTACTTGAGTTCACTGGGAGGCTTTGGAGTAAATCTGCAGACAAAAGGCAAAACAGCTAAGATTTAGATTAGAAATGGTATATCTGTGATGCTTGAGGAAGCAGAAGCGACTGATCTTCTTTAATTATTACTGTATTGTTTGTTACTGTGATTATTTATTAACTATTACTGATTATGACCCGTTCTTTCTTTTCTATCAAAAGATAAAGATTTAAGATATAAAAAAGTATAAGTACACTTGAACTCATTTTTGAAGGTGATTATACAGTGTAAAACAAGCTTCTTTGGAAATTTAAGATCTAAGTCTAAATAGTTTAGGGGAAGGCTTTCTGTATACAATAGGTAATGTAGAGAATTTATTTATTATGTCCTTTCTAGAAGCCTGTTTTATTTTTTTTTAAGTGTCACAATGTAGCTTCAGAAAAATGAGAAATTTAATACGTTTTAAAAATTCTTATTTCCTCAATTGTAAGATGTAACTTAAAACTTTCATATGGTTATTGTGCTAACTAGTTTTAATAGGTTTTCCTTTTTTTCTCTGCTTGAAAGCTTTCTCCTCAACATCTCCAGTATTGGCTTCTCTTGCCTTTCAGATCTCAAGTTAAATATCAAGGAGGCTTTCACAAACAATCAATAGGTTTATTATTAATAGCAGTTAACATTTAATGTGTGCTTGTGCTGTGCCGTGCACTAAATGCTCTACATGTATTTACTAATTCAATTATGAAATGAGATAAAGCTAATTATTACAGATTTTTAAGTTTACTTGTTTGTACCTGCCCTTGCCAGTGACCTCCACTTTGCCAGATCTAATGGTTGTCCTGGGTCCTTATATTATTTCACCTGCGAGCAGAATTTGACATGGTTGATCATTCTTTTCTCCTTAATACTCGTCTTTGCTAGTTTTTCAAGGACACCACACTCATTTGGTATTCCTCCTGCCTCACTGGTGGCTTATTCTTGGCCTCATTTGCTGGTTCCTCCCCTTCTTTCCAACCTCTTACTGCTAAGAATGTCCCTGGGTTTTGTCCTATCTCTCCTTCCTGAGCTCACTCAGTCTTGTGGCTTTAAGGACTGTCCTAGAGAGCTGACTTCCAATACATATTTCTAGCCCAGAGCTCTTCCCTGACACACAGGTTTGTGTATTCAGCAGACTCCTCAATGTCATTATCTATTAACTAGATATTAGTTGGATATCTAGTAGCATTTCAAAGCATGTCCAAAATCCAAATCAGATAGCATTAATGATAAAAAAAATCTGAGTAGTGTGCATCAGTCTCAAGACTGATATTTACAACTCTAGTGCAATAGTATTGCTTTATTTGGGGGATAGACATCTTAGTTCTGAGCCTGTTCCTATAGTTTAGACTCCTGAAATAAACTTTCTCCTTTTTCTTTTTCTTTCTTCTTTTAGACCTTAGATTTAATGACAAATGAATTTGGGTGGTAGGAGACAGATCATTTTTTCTGAAAGTAAAAATGAAATTTAATTCTTTTCCCACTTGGTTTGTTCATCTTAGTAAAACCAGTTCTGTTTTTCAGGTATCATCTTTATCAGAGAGTGAGGAGTCTCAGGACTCATCTGACAGCATAGGCTCCTCACAGAAAACCCACGGGATCCTAGCACGGCGCCCATCTTACAGGTTAGTGCTCATGTATCAAATCCTGTGTGTGTTATATTAACCACAGGAGTTTGAATGATGTTATACAAAGCAAATTACATCAAGAAGGAACATGTGTTTGTATCAGAAGGCATGTGTTAAGAGAGATAGGCTTAAGCCAGGTTATGAAGGGCCCCTGTTGCTGTCCTAAGGAGGAATTTAGACTTACCTTCTGGCAAAGTATTAGATATCTGTATTTACTTTTAGTTAACTTTAATAGTAATTTGAAAGGACTGTAGATTTTAAGAATTGAACTACTCTGTGTTCCCTTCCTTAGCCTCCTAGCTTTTGTCTCTTCCTTATGTGTGTCCCTTTGGTGAAACACAACTCTTCTACATTCTAGGCCTCATTTCCTCCTGGAAGCATTCTTTGTTTATTTCTCTGCAGCTTCCCAAGACCAGGTTAGGTCTTTCTTCAGTGGCATCCTGTAACTGATTCCTTTGATAGTACTTTATCTCATCCTATTAGAATTCCAGTTTATTTATGGGCATGGTCTATGCATTATTTTTTGTGATTCCAGAACCTATCAAAACGACCAGCTGAAAGTAGATGCTTAATAATTACTTGCTGAAGTAATGGAGAGCTGAAGTAGTACAACTCACAGAAAGCTTTTAAAATAACCTGGGTGATTTCATATAGGGTAGTGGGATATCCGGAGAAGGCAATGTCACCCCGCTCCAGTACTCTTGCCTGGAAAAGCCCATGGATGGAGGAGCCTGGTTGGCTGCAGTCCATGGGGTTGTGAAGAGTCAGACACGACTGAGCGACTTCACTTTCACTTTTCACTTTCATGCATTGGAGAAAAAAATGGCAACCCACTCCAGTGTTCCTGCCTGGAGAATCCCAGGGACGGAGGAGCCTGGTGGGCTGCTGTCTATGGGGTTGCAGAGTCGGACACGACTGAAGCGACTTAGCAGCAGCAGTGGGATATCTTTGACATGGGTGGATCTGAGACATTTCTGTGTTAGAATCGACAAAACCTGGTGACTAGAGGGTAGGAGGAAAGGGAGACAGAAAAGGATGAAATGTTTTTGAAAGACATAAACAAATGCATAAGGTTTTAGATCTTATAAGAGAATTTTGTATAGGGTGTAGGGTCATTCCTGCCTGATGGAACAAATGGGAAAGACTTCATAAAATATGTGATTTAGTTCATTATCAGTCTGATAAATTTTGAGAGTTAGGAGCAGGAATAGGTTTTGTGAGGCAGAAAGAGAGCTTCTTAGGCTGAGGAAACAGGGTAATAAAGGTGGATTATATGATATCGAAGAAGCTGGCCTGTTCTGGGAACTGGGAATTTAAGGTACAGAGAGGAACGGGTTGGTTTAGCAAGAAAAGGTAAACAGGAGCCTCGTTACTTAGAACCTTGTTACCATGTTAAGGAATTGAGACTCTACTGAATAAACAGTTAATGAACAGAAGAAATTTTGTCTGGAATTTGGGGGAAGGGGTATGTGAAAAATAAGCCTACTAAAAGGAGCTCGTAATCTGAAACTAAAAAAAAGTAATCCAAGGACTTCTCTGGTGGTCTACTGATTAAGACTCCATGCCTCTATGCAGGTGGCGGGGGTTTGATCCCTCATCAGGGATCTAAGATCCCACATGCCATACTGTGTGGCTTCAAAAAAGAGTAATCCAGTATGAAAGGAATTTCTCAGCTTTAGAAAACAATGTCCCAACCAGATAAATTAATATAAACTTACACCTAGATATATCTTATGAAGCAATAAAAATAAGATCTTTGGAAGAAAGCTTCCAAAGAGAAAAGATGTGACCATTAGGCAGACAACAGATTTTTGAAGTGTAGTATTAGAAGACAATGGACTAAAATCTTTAAATGACAAGAGAGCATATCAGTTGGCCGGAAATTACACATCCACCTGAACAATCACTCAGAAATAATGGTGAAGTTAAAATCATTTGAAGCTGATACAAGAAATTACTAAAGGGTACATGTCAGGAAGAATAAAATGAAATGAAACAAAAGGAATGTGAATATAAGAATGGTGAACCAAGACATTAAGATACCATTGACTTTTTAGAATAATACTAATAATGATTAATTTGAGTAGTTTAAAATGAAATGTAAAAAATATACCAGACAGAAACATATAAGACTGGAATGGTCTTCCAGAGTCTTGTATTAATTACTTTTAGACTGTTAGACATAATGACCAAAGGAATATGGGTAAAATGTTTGCTTTTCAAATAGGGCTCTCTCAGCACAAAACAGTTAGCTCCTAGATAAAATACTTACTAATGAATTGTGCATTTATAGGAAATAATAGAAATGTCTTCTAACCCTACTCCAATAAATATAAAGCCATGTACATTAGCTGAAACCAGAATGGGAAGCAGAAGCAAGCAAGCATGAAAGCCAAGGTATACCCATTACTTCTGCAGGAAGGGACCATGAACCCAAGATTTTTGTATTAAGCTGAGAACCCTACAAGAAGCTAGAACATCTGAAACAAAGCTTCCCCAAGTTAAGTTTTCTGAATTTATCAAAAGTCAACCAAATATGGATTTACAGTCAGAAATCAAACATACGAGGAAATAAACCATCATAAGTGAGAATCAAAAGAAACAATATATAATCAACTCAAATGCAGAAAAAGTACTTAATAAAATTCAGCACCTACTCATATTTTTAGCAAGTAAAGAATAAAAATGGACTTTCCTAGCATACATAGACTTTGAGAACTGAACTATACATACGGCAGATCATAGGTCAAGTTCCAAACTGGCCACTACATGGTGCACACAGGGTCAAATCTGAAGAGCACTGCAGAGTCTTTGAAAACGGAAACGGATGTTGGAACTACAATGCACAGAAGGCCAATCAGGACTTGTGGCTTAGACACAACCAGGTTGATAGCCTGCTAAAAGAAGAATATCAAAAATTCTCTGCAGGATTTAAGAGTCAGGTGTCATAATATTGAAAATGTCCATTACTTGGCATACAAAGAACCTGGAAGAATCTTAACTTGTAAGGAAAGACTATCAGCAAATGCCATCATCTCCTAGATGAACAAGATAAGATACTGGAATTATATGACAAGGACTTTAAAGGAGCTATTACTGCAATGTTCTGACTAACAAGTAAGGGTAGATTCTCTTGAAATGAATGGAAAGATAGAAACTCTCAGCAAAAAAAAATAGATATAAAGAGAACAAAATAGAAATTCTATAGCTGAGAAATACAGTTAACAGAAAAAAAACCTCACTGGATGGATTCAATAGGAGAACAGAGGTAAGAAGTTACTCAACTTAAAGATAGTTCAATGGAGAGCATCCAGTCTGAAGAATAGAGGTCAGAAAAATTAAGTCTCAGGGACTGGAGAAACAGTACCCAAAGATTTAACATTGTGTCATGCGAGTCATAGAACAGAAAAAAAGTATGTTGCAGAAAAAATAGTTTTTGAAATAATGACTGAAATGTTCCCAAGTTCAGTGAAACCTACAGATTCAGAAAACTTGGCAAATCTTAAACAGGATAAAACACAAAGAAACCTCTGCCCAGACATACCATAATCACATAGCTATGAAATAAACACATATTGTGAGCAACCACTTATATGACATACCACTTATAAGGGAATGCTGTGAAAGACTCTAGATTTCTCACCAAAACTGCAGGTTAGAAGAAATGAATAGCATTTTTAAAGTGCTGAAAGAAAAGAACTGTTAATCCAGAATTCTGTGTCTTGAAAAATAACCCTAGGAAATGGAGTTGAACTAAGTATTCTCAGATAAAAGAAAACTAAGAGAAATCATTAACAGTAGAGTTGCTCTAAAATAACTACTAAGTTATTAAGACCAAAAGAAACTTGGAATAGCAAGATTTGGGCAAATATTGTTCTTCTGTGAATAGTTTGATAGTTGAAATATATTTGACAGTTGAAAAATGACACTGATGGGGCTTTCAGTGTATGCAGAGGTAATATATAAGACAACTTACAAGATAAATGGGATAAGGTAGGGATTTAATATGGTAGTAAGGTTTCTAAGGTTCACTTCAAGTGGTAATACATTGACTAAGTAGACTTGTCATCTGTATTGTAACACCAGAGCAACTACTAAAGAAACTATACGAAGAGATTTAGTCAAATACACAATAGGTAAATTAAAATAGAGTTTTTAAAACTCTTAACTCAAATGCAGAAGAATTTTTTTAAAAAGCAAATAATAAAATGTTAGTTCCACCAGTATCAATAATTATATTAAGAGAGCATGGGACTTCCCTGGTGCGCCAGTGGTTAAGACTCTGCACTTTCCAACCTAAATGTCCATCAACAGAGGAATGGATAAGAGAAGATATGGTCCATATACACAATGGAATATTACTCAGCCATAAAAGGAACAAAATAGTGCCATTTGCAGAGACATAGATAGACCTAGACTCTGCCATACAGAGTGAGGTGAGTCAGAAAGAGAAAAACAGATACTGTATAATATTGTTTATATTTGGAATCTAGGAAAATGGTACAGGTGAACTTATTTGCAAAGCAGAAATAGTGACACAGATGTAGAGAAAAAATTTACAGATACCAAGATGGGTGAATGGGATGAATTGGGAGATTGGGATCGACATATATACACTATTGTGTATAAAATAGATAAATTAATGAGAACCTGCTGTATGTAGCACAGGGGACTCAACTTAATGCTCTGTGGTGACCTAAACAGAAAGGACATTTAAAAAGAGGGGATATATATGTATGTATAACTGATTCACTTTGCTGTACAGCAGAAATTAATACAACACTGTAAAGCAACTACACTCTATAATAAAAACCAATGTTAAAAAAGACTGCACTTCCACTACAGGAGGCATGGGTTCCATCCATGAGCAGGGAGGTTCCACATGCCCTGTGGTGTGGCCAAAAAAAAAAAAAAAGAGCACATGACTTAAACTCACTAGTTAAAAGAGATTATAAAACTGTATACCAGTATTCCTTGTGAATACAGACACAAAAATCTTCAACAAAATACTAGTAAATCAAATTAACAAATAGAAGGTATTATATACCATACTTGAGTAGGATTTATTCCAAGAATGGAAAATTGGTTTAACATCTGAAAGTCAATTAATGTAATAAATCATATTTGTAGGATAAAACCAAAAAACGTATAGTCATCTCAACAGACACAAAAAGCATTTGATGAAATCGGGGTTAAAGGGCTTCCCCAATGACTCAGCACTAAGGAATCTGCCCGCCAATTCAGGAGATGCAAGAGACACAGGTTCGATCCTTGGGTCGGGAAGATTTCCTGGAGGAGGGAATGACAACCTACTCTAGTGTTCTTGCCTAGAGAATCCCAGGGAGAGAAGAGCCTGGCAGGCTGCAGTCCAAAGAGGCACACACAGCTGAATGACCAGGCACACACGCAGTGCCCTTTAATGATAAAAATCCTCATCAGACAAATAGATGGGAATTTCCTCAACTTGATGATGAGTATCTACAAAAGCCTGTAGCTGACATATTTAATGGAGAAAGATTGAATATTTTCTCCTCCTAAGAGCAGGCACAAGACAAGGCTGTGAATGTCTCATTACTTCTACTCTCAGGCAGTTAAGAAAATTAAATAACAAGCATACTGGAAAGGAAGAAATAAAAGTTTGCAGATGACAGTGATTACGTATATAGAAAATCCCAAAGGATCCACTAAAGTAGAAATAATAAGTTCAGCAGGATTGCAGGATACAAAATGAATTGTATTTCTCTACATTAGCAATAAACAATCTAGAAATGAAATTAAGAAAACAGTCCTACTCATAACAACATAAACTGTATAAAATACTTGAAATTAAATTTATAAATCCAAATTATATATCAGATCAGCCAAAAAGTTTGTTTGGGTTTTTTCCATATGGAAAAGCCTAAATGAACTTTTTGACCAGTCAAGTAAATTCAACAGATGTATATAATATTAATACTTGCATATTGAAAACTATAAAACTTCATTGAGAGGAATTTTAAAAAATCTTACCTGAAAAGACATTACATGTTCATCAACTGGAAGACTGAATATTGTTAAATAACCCAGTTAAAACATGAGGAAAAGACTAGAATATCCAGAGAAGAAACACAAATGGCCAATAAGCATGTAAAAAATTGTTTAGCATGATTTGTCATTCAGTTCAGTGCAGTCGCTCAGTCGTGTCTGACTCTTTGCGACCCCATGAATTGCAGCACGCCAGGCCTCCCTGTGCATCACAAACTCTCAGAGTTCACTCAGACTCACGTCCATCGAGTCAGTGATGCCATCCAGCCATCTCATCCTCTGGCATCCCCTTCTCCTTCTGCCCCATCATTAGGTAAATGCAAATCAAAGTAATGAGATACCACTTCAAACCTAGTAGGATGCTTAAAAAATCCCAAACAAAGCATAACAAATGTTGGTAAGGGGGACAGTGTCTGTGGAAACAAGCTGGCAGTTCTTCAAAATACTGAACATATTTACCTTATAAACCACTACTACTATTGCTATACATATAACCAAGAGAAATAACATAATGAAAACAAAAATAAAGTGGATGTATTAGTATCATACAAAATAGACTTCAGAGCAAAAAAATTTATCAGAGATAAAGAGAAAATCAGTTCCCAAGAAGATACAACAACCTTAAATATGTATGCACTTAATAACAGAGCTTCAGAATACATGTATCAAAAACTTACAGAACTGAAAAGCAATATAAATCCACAGTTATAGTTGAAAATTTGTGTACATCTATCTTAGTATCCAACAGAAGTTACAGCAGAAAATAAGCAAGATTATAGAACTGAACAATACCATCAACCAGTTGGATCTAATTGGCATTGTTAGAACACTTCACCTACGTGCACAAAGAATATCCACCAAGAAAGACCACGTCCTGGATCATAACAAACCTTAACAAATTTAGAAAAATTGAAATTACACAGAGTTCTTTACTGATACTTGAATTAGACTAAAGCCAATAAAGGAAAGATAACAGGAAATCTCCATACAGAAATTAACACACTTAGAAATAATCTGTGGACCAAACAGAAAATCTTAAGGGAAATTAGAAAACATTGAACTTAATGAAAGATAAAAATACAAAATACCAAACTCTGTAGGAAATAACAAATCAGTAGGAAATAGACGGAAATTTACCTTATTAAAAACACTTTATAGGAAGGAAGGTCTCAAATCAACGGTCTCAGCTTTCACTTTAAGAAACTAGGGGAAAAACAAAATAAGCTTAAAACAAGCAGGAGAAACAAAATAATAGAGCAGAAATCAGGGAATTCCCTGGCAGTCTGTTGCTTAGGACTCCATGCTTCCACTGCTGGAGGGTTCAGTTCCTGGTTGGGGAACTAACATCCTGCAAGACAAAGTGGCGCACGTGGGGGTGTGGGAGAGCAGAAACCTGTGAACTTAAAGAGAAAACAAATAGAGATAATATAACTGAAAGGTGGTTCTTTGCGGGGGGGGTATGGGGTGTGGAATCAGTAAAATTGATAATCTTGTAGCAAGATGGCTGGATGGTGACTATAAAGGGAAGAAGTCACAGGGACAAACCTTGGCAACTATGTCATTTATTCTGGTAGGGAACCATTTTGCACACAAGTGATTTGATCTCACTGACATTTTAAAAAGATGACTGGTTGTTGTGTGGAGAGCAGGCTGTAGCAAGGAGAACCTGCTAGAGGCTGTTGTTCGGTCAGGAGGAGCTGGTGGCATGGACTTGGGGAACCATAGTGGAGGTGATGAGGATGGGTAAGATTCTGAATATATTTTCAAGATAGAGACAATGAGATTTGTTTATGAATTGGATAAAGGTTGTGAGAAAGAGGACAACTCCAAAATTTTTGAAAAGTAGAGTTGATATTTACTGACATGGGTAAGACTGCCAGGGGTAGGATATCTGATACTAGATTTGGAGGTATTAAGTTTGAGGTGCCTATTGAATGGAAGCATTCAATAGACAATTGGATATGTGAGTTTCGAGTTCAGGAGAGAAGCTGAGAAAATACCATTTTGAGGGGTCATCAGTGTACACAAGGTATTCAAGCCTTTGGGACAGATGAGCTCATTGGAAAGAATGTAGATGGAGAAGTCCAAAAGACGGCTCTTTAAGATGCTCCAAGGTTGAATAAGGAGGATGAGGAAGAATGTAAGACAGTGGCAAATAGTATCTCAAAATATAGTAAAAATAAAGTAATATATGCGGGAATGATAAATAACAATTTAGATAATGGCACTCATTGAGAGGGAAAAGGGAAAGGAATTGGTGGTGACATTTTGGTGTATATGTAACTTAATTCCTGTTAAAATGAGGTATCTGAAGGAAACATGGCAAAATGGCAATCAGTTGATTCCTGGTATATGGTACATAGGTGTTTTACCTTCTATCCTTTTTTTTTGCTGAGCTGGGTCTTGCACAACTTTTCTCTCGTTGAGGTGAGCTGCTCTTGAGCTACTCTCTAGCTGTGGCGTGCAGGCTTCTCATTGTGGTGGCTTCTCTCGTTGCTGAGCACGGGCTGTAGGGTGCACGCGCTCAGCAGTTGTAGTTCTCTGGCTCTAGAGCACAGGCTTAGTAGTTGTGGCACAGACTTAATTGCTGCACAGCGTGTGGGATCTTCAAGGAACCAGGGATTGAACAGTGGCTCCTGCATTGGCCAGCAGATTCTTTACCACTGAGCCACCAGGGAAGCCCTTCTGTACTTTCTGTGCTCAAAATCTTTCGTAACTTAAAACTGAAAAAGAAATGGGCACAGCATTCCACCTCTTCAGGCAAGGTTGGCTGCTTAGGACCATGCAGGCAGTTTGTTAAATGTATTCTCGAGCTCTGTCCTGACCAGCTCACTCAAATCATCAGAGGCGCCATTTGGGAGTCTGGATTCAATAAGCCTCTCCAGATGATTCTGGTACATAGCAGGTTTGGGAAGCACAGTGGCGGTTCTGCAGATGGCTAACACAGAGTTCACAGGACCGCCACGTCCTTTGTTCTCCACTGTGGAACTTCTGGTAGTGTACTCTACACTTGTAGTTCTTGCTGGGAAGACTGTCCAGGTTAAGGGGACCAAGCTGGGAAAGGATCTTCAACATGTGATAAGAGAACATCTGAAGGATCTGAAGTTATCTGGCCGCCAATGAAGAACACCTGAAGCAGTTGTCAGATACTGCAAAGCTAGGGCATGGATATAGGATTAGGGTATAAAGTTTAACTTTCTCTGGTTTCACTGGGTGGAATTAGCTTTGAATCTAAACAAGGATGAGCTCTAGCCATCCAATAATTGAATAGTTTGCTTTGTGAAATTGTGGATGCCTTATTCTTATAAATAGAAGCTGTTAGTAATGTTAGAGAATTCCTGAATGGACTAGAATTTTAGCATAGGTAACATGAAAGATCTCTTTTAATGCTAAGGGTTATTTTGTTTTTCTTTGTGATTCTTTTTTGTTACTGTTTTTGCACAAGTAGTTAAGGTTTTCTAATTTTTCTCCAACAAACGTGGAATTCTTGAGTAAAAATTTCTTTTTTCTTTTCTTCTCAGAAACAAATAATGCTCCTTCCATCCCCAGCTGTGTTTTGGAAGACCTTTCTTTTCAGCAAGGCATCTTTTTCCATTCCCTTATTTTTGCCTTATTTTTGTGGAGTCAAGTATACTTCTTGTTAAAATAATGAATTTTATTTATCACAAGGTACTCTGTTTTTATAGTATTTTTTTTATAATTTCCATCAAAGTTAGGAAAATGGACTCTATCCCCCTAATTTATACACACATATATACATTTTTTTACACATGGTTTATCACCAGATATCGACTGTAGTGCCCTGTGTTATGCAGTAGGGTATTGTTTATCCATTCTAAATATTACCAGTTTGAATTCACTAACCCCAAACTCCCAGTTCATCCCCTTCCACCTTGGCAACCACCAGTCTTAGAGTAGTATTTTTAATCTTCTTGTTTCTTTCTGAGAACTATAGGTTTCTCTTCCTTTATAGAGTTGAAGGTTGAAAAAATAAGTTTAATCTATTGATTGATCACTGCACCATGCAGCATGTAGGATCTTAGTTCCCAGACCAGGAATCAAACCCGTGCCCTCTGCAGTGGAAGTGTGGGTTCTTGACCACTGGGCCGCCAGGAAAGTCCCCAATTTGATCTTTTTAAATAAAGGTAACTGACACTGTTTAGAAAATGAATAGCACCTTGTACTCACAGTGGAGCCACCTCTCCTATAAAGAGACCTTTTCTACCTCTGCAAGGGCCTTGTTGTTGAAAAGGCACTCTGTGGGTATTTGTTCATTGTCTCTTTTCAGGTCATCATAAACTAAAATGTAACCAGCCTGCTAAACAACGTCTTGTTGTTTAGTCACTAAGTCATGTCTCCTTCTTTGCAGCCCCATGAACTGTAGCACACACCAGGCTTCCTTGTCTTTCACTATCCCTAGCTTGAGATAAAAAAAATAGTATGTGCTAAACAAATGATTCCTTGACACCACAGTTTAGGTGTTTACTGCTGCTGCTAAGTCGCTTCAGTCGTGTCCAACTCTAGGTGTCTCCTAGATCACTGTATTTTTAACCTGAAATTGAAAGAGGTTTAGTAATTTCTTTTTGTAAAGTTGTCCTCATTACCAACATTAATAATAGAGTTCTATTTTTCACAGAAAGATTTTGAAAGACCTATCTTCTGAAGATATACGGGGCAGAAAAGGAGACGGAGAAAACCCTGGAGTCTCTGCTGTCACTTCTATGTCTGTTCCAACTCCCATCTATCAGACCAGCACCGGACAGTACAGTACGTACCGGAGGCATTTCCCACCTGACAGACACAGAAAATAACCTTCCTGGGTGAAGAAGCTGGTATAGACTGTCATGCTTTGATAGTGACGAGTATTAAAGGATAACAAGTAACATTTTGAGCCAGAAATAATGCAGAGTTCTTTTTTAGCATTATCTCATTTATTCCCTACAACAATTTTGTAAGGTGGGCGGTTACCAATTTATGAGGGAACTGAGGTTAGAGAGTTAGACAATTACTATCCCTAAAGTCACACAGCTTGCTAGTGATACATAGCTTACATACTTATTTTGGGGGTAAGTCTGTGAGTTTTGACAGATGGAGTTGCCTAAGCACCACCACAATCAAGATACTTCATCACCCCCAAGAAATTCATTTGCGTTGTCCCATTTGTAAATAACCTCTCCCTTCTCTCATAAGCCCTGTTCTTTAAGTCTAATTGGCTCTTGCCACAAAACAGCTGTCCTATTCTAACCACCTCTCACCATCTCTACCACCTGGGTTTATACTGTCATCTGAACTACTGCAGTATCCGATTAGTTATCTTGCTTCCCATTCTTGCTCTGATAGTTTTCAATATTGCAGCCAAAGCAGTTTCTTTTAAATGTCTATTAGATTACACCACTTTAGCTCAAAATCTTCCAGTGGCTTTCTGACACATTTAGAATAAGTCCTACACGTCCTGCATTCAGGATCTGGCTTTGCCTACTCTGGTCTCATCTCCTGCCACTTGATGCCATTTGGCCACACAGACTTTCTTGCTGCTGCTTAAACACATGAAGCTCATTTCTGCCTCAGGATCTTTGGAGGTGTCATCCCTACCACCTGCACGTTCTTGACCCAGATCTTCACATGGCTTACATCCTCACTCTTGCTCTGCTTAAGTGTCACCTCCTCAGAGAGACCACTGTGGCTAAAATATATTGCTCCACCCTTTATTTTCTTAGGTACTTTTCCAATATAATTACATGTAAATGCTTTAAAGTATATTTGTTTAATTATAGAATATATATAATTATAGATTAGCTTATTTGATTTATGAATATAGTTCCTTGAGGGAGAGAACTTTGTCTTGTTCACAACTATAACCTTGGCATATTGGGTCTGGCACGTAGTAGGCTTTCAGTAAAATGTGTTATGAACATGTAGTTTAAGAATATATATAGAATATTTTTGAGAACACAAACTGGGAAAAGTGGTTGCAAGGAAGGAAACTTAGGAGCAGAGCTTAGAAGCAGTTGGGAGGTTCACTTTTCATTTTAAACAAAATTGAATTTTTTAATCATACATGTATTATTATTTCCAAAAATATTTACGACAGCGTATTAGCAAAAGTTATGATACATGGTTTACTATTATGAAAACTATATAGAAACTTAGGCCAGTATTTCATATGTTACAATCCAAGTACAGAACAGTACATGTTGTATTAAGGGCAGTTTGATGCAGCAGAACTTCCTTGGTGATGCAGATGTTCTATATCTGCATTGTTCAGTACAGTAGCTCCTAAGCTGTGTGACTACTGAGCACCTGGTGAGACTGAGGAACTGAATTTTTTATTTTAATTAATTTAAATAGCCATATGTGGCCCATGGCCACTATACTGAATAGTACAGATAGAGAGTAAATTCAACCAGGTAAATACATATGTTAATCAAGTACAGGAAGATATATTGCAAAAATGAAAACACTTCTGTATTAATGTATACATTTGCATAAATCAGAGGACGTGTATCTATAATGTGTGTGAATAGATACATGCATCGGTCTTAGTTGTGGTGCACGGACTCCCTAGTTGTGGCCACGGGCTCGGTCGTTGCAGCACACAGGCCTGGTTGTTCTGCAGCATATGGGATCCTAGTTCCCCGACAGGGGATGAACGAATGCAGGGTACCTCTGTCCGCTGCATTGCAAGGCAGTTCTTAACCACTGGACCGTCAGGGAAGTCCCTGTATTTTGATATTATATATCAGTCTATATGAGCATAGGGAGATGCCAGGAAGGATGTGCACCAAAAATAATGGTTACCTCAAGAGGGTGGTAGGAAATGGCAAGTGGAATAAATAGGGATAATGGGCCTTTTACTTTTTTTTTAATATATTTTCTTTTTTATTTATCGGCTCACTGGGTCTTCATTGCTGCGTGCAGCCTTTTTCTAGCTGTGGAAAGCAGGGGCTGCCCTCTGGTTGTAGTGCATAGTCTTCTGACTGTGGCAGCTTCTCTTATTATGGAGCATGGGCTCTGGGGCAGGCCAGCGCAGTTGCCCTGTGGCTTATGGGATCTTCCCAGACCAGGGATCGAACCTGTGTCCCCTGCCTTGCAAGGCAGATTCTTAACCACTGGACCACCAGGGAAGGCCAGACTTTTCCTTTTTATATATATTTATGTATGTATGTCGGAGAAGGCGATGGCACCCCACTCCAGTACTCTTGCCTGGAAAACCGCGTGGACAGAGGAGCCCCGTAGGTTGCAGTCCATGGGGTCACGAAGAGTCGGACAGGACTGAGCTACTTCACTTTGACTTTTCACCTTCATGCGTTGGAGAAGGAAATGGCAACCCGCTCCCGTGTTCTTGCCTGGAGAATCCCAGGGACGGGGGAGCCTGGTGGGCTGCCGTCTGTGGGGTCGCACAGAGTCAGACACGACGGAAGCGACTTAGCAGCAGCAGCAGCAGCATGTATGTATGTAGTGTCTGTTACAGGGAAAGAGATGAAAGTAATTGCTACTGTAAATTTAAAACAAATCTCTACATCTAAAAAACTTTAATGTCTTTTCTTCTGAAGTCATTTTATAAATTATGTGGGAGTATTTGTGGTGTGGCAGTAGGGAAAGGCTGAGGATAACTAGAAACTGTCACCACTGGAGAGTGGAGCTGAGAAAGCCTATGAAGATTTATTTTTTCATTACGTAACCTTTTATCCTTTCTGAATTCCATAGGCACACTTACCTAGTCAAAAAATTTTAAGATAAAATCTTTCTAATGCTTTTAAATAAAAATTACAGACTGTGTTACTCTTTCCTTCTACTTACTTTTGCTTTAAAAGTTAGTTGTCAGTGGTATCCCCTTCTCATGCCCCAGAACTGCTGTGACAACATTAACAATTAGCATGTAGTGCTCCATAGAGCCCAAAATGACCAGTTATTGTAGAATTTAAGACTAAATTTAAGATTAGTGCAAACTTTTATCTGAAATACAAAATTTTATCAAGAAATGCCAAATTTTCCTTCTTTTACATGGAGCTCAACAAAAGTAACCAACAGTCATCAAGTGAAATTGCATTTAAACCTGTTTTAATAAAAAGCGATTGTTTTGTTTACCAGTCCTTTGTAGTAAGTATGTTGTATAGCCTTACATTAGCTATGTTTTCTCTTTGGTTAAAGTTGCCATTGCCCCAAATGGAGCCTTACAGCTGGCCAGTCCAGGCACAGATGGAGTACAGGGCCTTCAGACATTAACCATGACAAATTCAGGCAGTACTCAGCAAGGTACAACAATTCTCCAGTACGCACAGACTTCTGATGGACAACAAATACTTGTGCCCAGCAACCAGGTTGTTGTACAAAGTAAGTATGCTTAAGTATCTATGGAAAGCATCCAGAGTACTTTGAAAGATACGTATGAATTTTAACTCATTCTTTGGACCACACAGCTGCGTCAGGAGATATGCAGACATATCAGATCCGTACTACACCTTCAGCTACTTCACTACCACAGACCGTGGTGATGACATCTCCCGTGACCCTTACATCTCAGACATCCAAGACAGATGACCCCCAACTGAAAAGAGAAATAAGGTTGATGAAAAACAGGTAAGTAGTAAAATTATACTATCAGAATGGGTGATGCGTGTTTATAAATCTCAGAAAGATTTTAACTGAGATTATATGTTAGAAATGAGAAGAGTTTGTATCAGTTCTATTTTAATTGTTAATCTGTCTTGTATGTTTCTAGCAGCTCAGTGAGTCCCTTTGCACAGTCTCTTATTAATATGTGACCTAGAGCTCTTCCATTTCTGTTGTGTTCTTCAAATAGCACTCTTAAGAAAAACTTTTTAAACAGTATTGTTCTTGTTGGGTTGACAAAGTTAAGTGAAAATAATAATTTGCTGCTTGCTGTTTGTTGACTAGAGTAAGAATAGGGAAGAATTACTAGGTTTCTGCCATAATACCTAGTATACTTACAGATACAGAATACTTCTTAAAAATGAATTTTGATCGTGAAAATGTAGTAGTCATTTAACCCCCAGAAACATTACCTTTCATTTACTATATATTTTAAACAACGCTGTTTGCATCTCATGTACATCTGGTATTAAAACTAATTCTTTGAGAAAAATAATCTAATGGATAGCTTTTTGCAGTGTGTTCAGGGGAGAAGAAAAAAGATACCAATAAACTATATTAGAAACAAAAAAGGGTAAATAGCTACAGATTACAACAAATTTTTAAAATTTTAATAAAGTTCTATTTTCATATCCTCTTGAGTAAGAAAATCAGAATAAAAGGATAATTTTCTAGAGCAATAAAAATTACCATAAAGGAGCAGATGGATACACTTAGTTACTTCAAGATAAAATGTTTTACTAAAAATAAAAGGGAGCAATTATCACTGTAAATAAAATTGGAAACAAGGCAGAGACCATCTGTTGTTTTGGAGGTTCCAACAAATACAGTAAGACAAGTAAATGAAATAAGTCATGTAAATATTAGAAAAGAATCCTATTTCTTTGCTGATGATATGATTGTGTACCTAGGAAACCCAGAAGACTTGTTAAAAATTACTAGAGTGAGACTTCTCTTTCTGACAATGTAACTTCAACTGCATAATATTTTTAAAAGCTTGATGAAATACAAAAACCATTCTTTTACATGATTGGATGAGCATACAGAAAGAGATCTGTTGAGGTTAGAAATGAACCAGAAGCATAGGACCATGATGTTAATAAGCACTGAAGCAGCTGCTATATATTCCTGGGGATAAGTTCAGATCTTTGTAATTGGCATAGCTTTCGTATGCAGAGGGGACCAGGGACAGAGCGTAGGGACTCCAGCTTGGAGAACTGGACCAAAGATTTTCTTCCTTGAGGTCAAGACCCAAGAAGATCTACACCCATAAGCTGAGAATTGTAACTTAAAAAATGGGTATCGGGACTTCCCTGATAGTCTGGTGGCTAAGAATCTGCCTGCCACTGCAGGGGACACTGATTCAGTCCCCTGGTCCAGGAACTAAGATCCATATGCCACTAAGCCTGTGCGCCCTATAGCTGTCTTCTGCAACAAGAGAAACCGCCACAGTGAGAAGCCCACGTGCCACAACTAGAGAATAGCCCCGCGCACAGCAACAGAGGTCCAGTGCAGTCCAAAAAAATAGAGAAATAACGGGTGAGGGTTCATAGGGCCCCCGGTTGCTTGGAGAGAGCAACCTCAACACAGGCTCTAAAGAATTCCTACACATTGAATTCTAACAAATATAAGTTGAAAAATCAGAATACCCGAAGAATTAGGCCTCCGTTATATATGCCAAGCCCTTAGACCATTTTCACAAAAAATTATTTCCATTTTCTTGAGGAAACTGAGGCCTAGAGAAGTCTAGTTACTTGACCAAGGTTACACTGCCCAGTAAGTGATAAGAGGTAGGATTTAAATTCATGGGTCCAGGTTTTAGGGTCCAGAGTCTTGAGGAATAATACCACACAGCCTTTTAGAAGCAAGAGTCAGCAGAAAGAGCAGACAACAGAATGAGTGTTGTGAAGTCTTCAGTTATCTAATAAGAGAGATGGAAAGAAGCATGTTTTTCATATTTAGAAAAAAGGATGTCATTGAAAATCATCAAAGATCAAGAGACTATAAAAATGATAAAAATTGGAGAAGAAAAGTAAAACTGCTATTTTAATTTTAACAAAGATACATTCATTTGCTTAGAATATCCAGGAGAATAATCTGCAAACTCTCTAGAAATGAAAAAGAACCAGTTCTCTTCAACACTATACTAGAAATCCTTGCCAGTTTAGTAAATCAGGAAAAAAGAGGGGATATTACAAGGATTTAAATGAAGAAAATAAAAGCTGTTACTATTTTTTGTATGATTGCCTGATTTAAAAAAAAAATTTTTGATTTAGAGAAGGATTACTGTAAGTAATGAATTTATAAGGTTACTAGATATAAAATCAGTTTCAAAGATCAACTGTCGTCTTCACATCAGCAATAAAGAGTTTGGTAAATAGTTATTTAAAAGATACTTATATTATCAATAAATGAAATATATGAGAATAAATCTAACAAAAGATGTCCAGGACACTTATGGAAAATATTGTTTTTTAGAGACATTAAAGAAGATCTAATAAATAAGTGGAGAAATATACAATGTCCACAGCTACAGAAACTCAGTATTATAAAGATGACTATTTTTCCCCCCAATTGATCCATAGATTCAATGCAGTTCCAATCAAAACCCAAACAGGTTGTTTGAAGAACTTGACAAGTTGATATTAAAATTTATAGAAGAGTAAAAAAAAGGGTCAAGAGCAGCCAAAATATTCCAGACAAGAATAAGATGAGGAGATAATCAAATCTTGTTTAAACCGTGAATTAAAATAATGTGATACTGGCATCGAGGTAAACAAAATCACTACTGAAATAGAGTAGAGAGCTCAGAAACACATCTGTGAATACATGAAACCTTGGTAGGGCAGATTATTGGGGGAAGGAGGGACTCCAATAAATGATGCTAGGATAGTTACTTTATGTGAAAAAATTTCAAATTTCTTCCTCACACCATAGCAGATGAATTAAAAGAGTATGTGAAAGGTGAAATTTTAAAGAACTTTTAGGTTGAAAATATATAATCTCATAGTTTCAAGTGTAGGCAAGATTCCTTAAAATAACACACACATAAAAAATTAACATGAAAGATTGATGAATCTTCATTAAAATCAGTAACTTATTAAAAGAAAGTGGAAATATAAGCTTCAAACCTATAGAAGATATTAGCAACATATCTGCCCCCCCCAAAAAAGATTTCTTTGAAAAAATATAAAGATCATCTGAATTAATAAGTACAACCCAACTGAAAAAAAGTTGAATATGTTTTTGAAATGATACACAACTCCACATCCAGAAGAAAATTAAATTGGACTCCTATTTAATACCACATACAGAAGTAATTACAGATGGATTAAAGCAAACTCTGAAAATTAAGCAATAAACTCTTGAAAATAAAATTTAGGAATATATAGTGCATGGTAGTTTTTAATCTAAGCCAAGAAAAAGACTAAAAAAGAGAATTTATCATATAAGAAATAAAAATATCAGAAATCAAGTGGTAGATTAGAAAATTATATAGAAACAGATAATGGGTTAGTATGTATAATTCATTGAGAGTTCTTAGGTTGTGTGTCTTTATAGTAATTTCTAAATGTAAAATAGGCAAAAAGTATGAATGAACAGGCAAATAAATAAGAGCAGACCCAGAGGAGACTGTTAAACTTTTGAAAATGTTCCGTTTCACTAGTAGTTAGGGAAGTGAAATTAACAATGAAATGCCTGCATGACAAAGAACTGTGTACCAATATAGAGACATCATTAAAATAGTATGTGTCAAAAACAAGTTGCAGATAATAATATCTTCAGTTTTTAGTTCAAAAAAAAAATTCAAAATACTTTTTTACTTGTTGTATATGTATATAAAACTTCAATGAAAATCCACAGAAATATTCTAACAGGACATGTACAAAACTGAGTATCAAAACATTGTTTATAATTAAAAATTGGAGTTTAGAGGATTTATATGTCCAAAGTTAACCAGAGGACCCACACATTTCACTTCTTGGTGTTCATCCAAGAGAAATGGGACATATGTTCTCAGAGACTGGCACAAGGACATGCGTAGCAGCTAAAACTAGTAAATGGCTCAACAGAATGGATAAACAAATTGTAATGATACCCATACAGTGGAGGATGGATAAACCTCAAAAATACACTGAGTGACAGGAGACCAGACACAAGAGTGCATTCTGGATAACTGTTGTCTGAAGGAAATTCTGTTACAGAATAGGAAAAACTTCATCTCCGGTGATAAGAGGGGACTTCTGGGGCAGTAAACATGTCTGACTCGATGGATGTGTGGGTTATATAGGTACATGCATGCATTTGCCATAGCAAATTGAATTCTGCACTCAATGTATATAGATGATACCCTAATTTTGTTTTAATGAGGGGAAAAAAAGGATGATCAGGGAAAATTACTGAAGTGCATTTACCATTTAAAGAATGTGAACTTTTTTCTAACTTTTTTCACCTGGGCTTCCCAGGTGGTGCAAGTGGTAAAGGAGCTGCCTACCAATGCAGGTTAGATGTAATAGACATAATACGTGCCGGGTCGATTCCTGGGTCAGGAAGATCCCATGGAGAAGGGAATGGCAGTCCACTCCAATATTCTTGCCTGGAGAATTCCATGGACAGAGGAGCCTGGCGGGCTGCACTTCATAGAGTGGCAGAGTCAGACACTACTGAAGCAATTTAGCACACACACAGCACACGTTTACCATTTAAAGAATTTGAACTTTTTTCTAACATTGGTTTTTAATGCTTATATTTAGAGAAGCTGCTCGAGAATGTCGCAGAAAGAAGAAAGAATATGTGAAATGCCTGGAAAATCGAGTCGCAGTTCTGGAAAATCAAAACAAAACTCTAATAGAAGAGTTAAAAACTTTGAAGGATCTTTATTCTAATAAAAGTGTTTGATTCTTAAGAAAGAAAATATTTTTGTGGACTTGCCTAAAAATTAGATGGATTTCTTTTTAGTGGAGTTTTATGAATTAAAAGGTCAAAAATGAAGCTTTTTATTTAGGTTTTTACAACTCAAAGAGAAATACCTTACATGAGAGATCTGGTGACAGAGGATAAAGTGGAAAAAGACCTTCAAGGAAGTTACTGGCACAACTGGAAGCTCTGTAAAAATTAAACATACTCAAGAAACATTTGAAATGAACTTTCACCAATTCAAATTTTCTAAATAACAATAGTTGCCAATATTCCAAAAATGGTAGATAAGATGAAATTTGGTAAATCAAATCTTTACAAATAAATCAGTTTACCGTTACAGATTTGCATTTCTGTTTCCTAAAATTTATCTTTCTTCAATTGTGTGTGTGTGTTCTGTTTCTGCCAATAAATTCTACGTTGCAAATAGAAAAGAAAAGCTAATACATAACTAAATATATAAATTATGTATCTTGATTATATATACTTGTTCCGTTGTCAGGTCTCAAATGGGTTTTTAAAAGTCTGTTCGTTGGACTCAGGAGGGGTTTTGAGACTAGGTTAACAATTTTTGAGGCCTTGTCCTAAAAGACATCTAAGGTACATGAATGGAGTATGGTGATTTTGTAACATTTTTTATCAGAAAGGAAAAAGAATTGTTTAAAAGTTTGATACTTTTAAATAGTTTTTTGGTTACTCTGGGAATGGTGATTTTCTACCAATATTTAATAAATTGTTTTTTGATTCTATATTCTGTATGCAGTTGAATATACCTTACTTACTCTGTTGTGCTTTAATAGAATGGAATGTTTACAGGCCCTTAAGATAGAGTATTTTGAAAACCTTCTGAAGATGCATACCAAAGTTTTCCAAGAGGATTTTATAATCAGTTTAATGTAAGGTTTATCAGATTCTAAATACAGTTACTAAGGCAATTTTATGTTAGAGACTATTTTGTAATGTAGTGAATGGTACATTTATAAGAAAAGTGACTGCCAATATATTTTTATAGCTAATCTTTATAAATTCTAAAGTTAAGTTTTTAATGATTATTTTAAATGTTTATATAGTTTGTTAGTAAAAAATATTTTGCATCTCAAAGTATTTTGCATCTCAAAGTATCATTTTTATATTATGGGAAGCAAAGTTTCCAGATTGGCTAATATTTGAATTGTAAGTTTTGTATGCAGTTTATCCAAAGTCAAGAAATGCTGTCAGCACACCAGTGTTCAACCTCTGTATTCCAACTTGTATACACTTTGAAATTGTACTGCAAAACTATTGTGCGCTTCTTATACAATATGTATCATATTGTTGTGTATGAAATTAAAGGACATTTGATAAAATTAAGTTTGCTGAATATAAAATACATTGCTTGATATATGAATGACAAGCTTCCTGATAACCATTTTGTTAATTATACTAACTATAGTGCATTCCTAGTTTTGAAATGATAAATTTACAAATCTGGGCTGCACAACCTATTTTAAGAAGGGGATATGTTTAAATGTTTTGCTTCAGTCAGAACCAATTATAATAAAGATAGCTAAATATTTTGTTCTACAAGTGTTTAGAACATGGTTAAGGGGCCTGTCATGTAGAAATTTTAATTGATAAATCTATTAATTCTAATAAAATTTTTCATTAACAGGGTCAGGGTCTTTTAGAATGGGGCTTTTTGTTGATCTTTTAAAATGGGACTTTTTTTTGTTGATTTGTCAGCAGTTTATGAAAAGAAAGAAAAGTCTGAACACCAGTGAAATTACTTCTATCACTATCCTAAAGCCTGAGTCTCAAAACAGTGGCCCATCAGGCTAAAGAATATTAGGGGTATGGGGTCAGTGGATTATATCAAGAGTGTTTTAAAAGTTAATTTATTGGGTGGATGTTGCATTTGGCTCCAGTAGCCTAGCTCTTAGCAACTGGACATACACAAATACTGTAAACTCTCCACAACCTACACATCTCTGGTGTAGGGTCTTGCTCACTAGTTCACATTATGTAGTTAAGCTGTATGTAACAGGCATGGACAAGCCACTGAGGAGTCCATAAATGCATACCAATTTATGAGGCTTATGACACTTTAAAGGTGATTATACTACAAGCCTGAAATTAAGATTTCAAAAGTTTGAGAGACCAATGAAATTATTTCCTTAGTTCAATTTACTATTGAATTTATAAGTAAATTATCACTTACAGTTTGTTACATTGATGGAAATAACATTACTGCCCACAAATGCATCCTTGAGCATATAAGATTAAAAAAAAAAAAAAAAAATCCCTTTAATTTTATTCCTCTTCTGTGAAGAATGGACATGTGTTAAAGCTTCAGAAATCTTACCATATTTATTTTTTCATTCAGCAATTACTATTTTAAAGTTACTGTGTTTTTCTCCAGTTAAAACATATATTATGCCTTGGAATTATAAAGTTATAATTGCAATTCAGATTCCCAGATGCTGAAATGATACAAACTGAGTGAATTAAAGGAAAAGTCATAGGTTATAGTGAAACAAAATGTCAAAGTATATCAGTCTAATTGCAGTAATTGTATTATTTACTATTACTCAAATTTGGTTTTTATTTTTTAATAAATACTGCCTTTTTTCCCCCAAAACTTTTTCCTATAAAGAAAGTAAAGGAACACTTAAATCAAGGTTGTAGAATTCAGAAGCCCACTCTAGGGAGTGTTTCGCAGAAGTATATTTTTTTGGCCATGCCATGCAGCATGCAAAATAGCATACAGAATATTAGTTCCCTGACTAGGGACCAAAGCCACGACCCTTCAGTGGAAGGGTGGAATCTTAACCACTGGCCCACCAGGGAAGTCCTTGGCAGAAATCTTTGAGAGTCAGTTGAAGGAGATGTAGGCCATTTGACTTTTTTTTTTTTAAGGGATTCTGGTAACTCAGTCCCTTTTTATTCATGTACATTTCTTTACAGCAAACACAGGGATTAGAGACCAAGTCTTTGCCATTTCATGGTTGAGATCCTTTTCCTCAAAATTGATGGATATATGTGATACTTTGCTGCCTTCAATAAGTATATATGTTTTAACATATAAATATACATTTATTACAAAATTGAGTTACCTATATATATAACATGAACAGTTTTACCATTTCCTTAACATCTACTATTTATTGAGTAATTACTATGCATGTGTGTGTGTGTGAAATCGCTCAGTTGTGTCCGACTCTTTGCGACCCCGTGGACTGTAGCCCGCCAGGCTCCTCCGTCCATGCAATTCTCCAGGCAAGAATACTGGAGTGGGTTGCCATTTCCTTCTCCAGGAGATCTTCCCAACCCAAGGATTGAACCCGGGTCTCCCACATTGTAGGCAGACACTTTACCGTCTGAGCCACCAGCATAAGAAACTATTAAAGTAGACATTCATTCTGAAGATACTTATTGAAGGCCTTTTACATGCCAAGCATTACAGGAAGAGTGGCAGACAAGGCAGAGTTGTGTCTCTTATGGAACTTAGGTAAGTACCAGTCTCACAGGATGACATTAATATCTAACTAAGGTTATATGAGTATTAATAACTAGGGATCTGGGATTTAAACCTAACCTCTAACCATTCACTATAAAACAGCACATATACCCTTACCCCCAACAACACACACCTTTATTTTAAACTTGAAGGGGAGCCTGCATCTTCTGCTTTTCTGTACCCTGCCCCCCCAGGTCTAGGGCAGTCCTTACCCGGTTCAAAGGAGTGCTCTATTGTTGTGATAGTCACTATGTCGTGTCCGACTCTGCGACCCCCACGGACTGTGAAAGTCACTCAGTTGTGTTTGACTCTGCAACCCCATGGACTGTAGAGTCCATGGAATTCTCCAGCCCAGAATACTGGAGTGAGTAGCCTTTCCCTTCTCCAGCCTTTACCCTCCAACCCAGGGGTCGGAGCCAGGTCTACCCATGGATTCTTTACCAGCTGAGCCACAAGGTTCCTCTGTCCATGGGATTCTCCAGGCAAGAAGATGAGGGGGTTGCCATTTCCTTCTCCAGGGGATCTTCCTGACCCAGGGATCGAACCCTGGTCTCCCGCACTGCAGGCAGATTCTATAACTAATGTTATTCTACCTAGGGTTACTTGGTAAATAGGGTTTGGACCTCAGCTTGATAAACTCCAAAGTCTGTGGTCTTAATCTAGAGCGTACCTTCTTAACATGTGCTGGAAAGCCTGAAAAGCTTCACTGAATTTGTGCACTAGAATAGCACAGATTTTTAAAGTTCTATTTAAATGTGTCCACTAGATGGCAACCTCCGTTTTAAAAATCACAGAAGTTTTACAAACTTTAAAAATTACATAGAAAACTACACAAGTTAACATATCAAATCCTTGTACATGCACCATTCAGAATTAATAAATGTTAACATTTTGTTGCCTTCAGCTCATTTTCTGAATAGGAAAAAATGCACAGATAAACTCCTCATCTTTCTTTCCCTAGTCCAATTTCCCTCCCTGAAGGAAACCACTATCATGAATTCAGTATGGAACCAGTCCGTGTTTTTATGTTTACTATATGAACCCATAAATAACATGTCAGACTAGTATCTCTTAGAAGTTTATAAATGGTACTTTAATTCCTCAAATGAAAGATCAAGCAGACCAAAGAAAGTTTAGGATTTTAGCTATGATAAAGTAATAACTTTCTTTTGGAAAAAACCTGAATATGAGAGCAATTTTTTTTTTCTCAGCTGACAATTTTCAGAATTTACCATCATTTCTGAAAAAAATGCTTGCCAAGAAAAAAATTTTTTTTTAATTCATAAGATGTGCAAGAAAGCTTAGGCTTAGTTGATAAAACAGTAAACAAAAACAGACCTGCAATGAATTTTAAAAAGAAAAAGTTACATAATTTCTTTCCCCACTACCCACTGCCATCATAAATAAGCAATCAAATAAAATTTTGAGGAATTAACTGCTCAGTGAAGGATGCTAATTAAACATGAAACATGGTGTTTCACAAGCTCAGACTCCTTGCGGAAATGACAGAGGACATTGGAAGACCTGCTCTACTTTTCACTACATTATTTGCATGTTCTAAGAAATCTAGAAATCTATACCCACTAAAAAAATTCTCATTAATCCAAAAGAAACAGGCAGGACAAATTGCCTCCCCCCCAAAATTATAGAAATCTATGGATATTAGTAATCATAATAAATGTAAATGCACTGAGCATTTTAGTTAAAGACTGCCATGTTTGATTAGAAAACAAAATTCAGCTATATGTTGTTTATATCCCTAAAATATAAGGATACAGCAAGGTTGACAGCAATTATTAGCCAAAAGAAAGCACAAAGCATAAATAGCAGATCAGATCAGATCAGTCGCTCAGTCGTGTCCAACTCTTTGCGACCCCATGAATCGCAGCACGCCAAGCCTCCCTGTCCATCACCAACTCCCAGAGTTCACTCAGACTCACGTCCATCGAGTCAGTGATGCTATCCAGCCATCTCATCCTCTGTCGTTCCCTTCTCCTCTTGCCCCCAATCTCTCCCAGCATCAGAGTCTTTTCCAATGAGTCAACTCTTCGCATGAGGTGGCCAAAGTACTGGAGTTTCAGCTTTAGCATTATTCCTTCCAAAGAAATCCCAGGGCTGGCAGCTATATTTATGTTGAACATAAAAAACTATGGCTTGGGACAAAACAGTCACTATAAAAAGATTTTAACTCACTTGGAAGATAAAAATACATCTAAACTTATATGCACCTAATAATACAGGGTCAAGATGTTAAGCAAAATGCAGAAATAAGAGAAAAAAATTCATAATCTTAGTAGAATTTAATATACCTCTCTCATAATTGATACAAAAAGCAGGAAAGTAATCAGTATAGCGGAGAAGGCAATGGCACCCCACTGCAGTACTCTTGCCTGGAGAATCCCAGGGACAGGGGAGCCTGGTGGGCTGCCGTCTATGGGGTTGCACAGAGTCGGACACGACTGAGGCGCCTTAGCAGCAGTAGTAGCAATCAGTATAGAGACTTGAACAATGAAAAAACTTGACCTAACATACTGAATTTCATCATCTGTAAGCCATCACTGATTATAAGACAAGCTATTAAGTACCACTAAGAAGGAAAGGCCATTGCCAGTTAACTGTACCACGCCATTGATGGCCAGATGCATACTTGATTTCAGAGATGTTTCAATGTGGAAAACACATCTTTTAATCAACGAAATTTGATGTAGAAAATGCAACTGTAAATAACACATAAGTATTATTTATGAAAGTAGAACCATATAATATGGGCAATAAAGTAAGTCTCAACAAATTTTGAGGGCTTCCCTTGTGGCTCAGCTGGTAAAGAATCTGCCTGCAATGCAGGAGACCTGGGTTTGATCCCTGGGTTGGGAAGATCCCCTGGAGAAGGGAAAGGCTACCCACTCCAGTATTCTGGCCTGGAGAATCCCATGGACTGTATACTCCATGGGGTTGCAGAGAGTCAGACACAACTGAGTGACTTTCACCAAATTTTCAAAGAGTTGGTTTGATATGGACTATGTTCCATTGGTCTATATGTGTCTATCCTTTCAATAAAACCACTGTCTTGATTACTGTAGCTTTATAATAAGTCTTAAAATCAGGTGGTATGAATTCAAGTTTTTTTTCCCCAAAAAATTATTTTAGCCATTCCAGTTCCTTTGCCTTCTATATGAATTTTAGAATCAGCTGGTTTGTATCTACAAGAGATCCTTCTAGGACTTTGGGGTTGTTAAAAATATATGTAGATTAACTGGGGAAGTACTGACAACTGAACAATATTGAGGCATCCAATCCATAAATACAATATATCTCCACTTAGTGTTTCTGATTTTTTTTTCTTCACTGTTTTGTACTTTTTGGCAGAGACCATGTACATATTCTGTTAGATTTATACCTAATTACTTTTTCTTTTTTCTTATGGGTATTTTAAATGTTTAAATTGTTCTTGGCTAATATATGAAAAGAGAAATTTTGTCGTGGGATCATACTAAATGCACTTAGTAGTTCTGCTGCTGCTGCTGCTAAGTTGCTTCAGTCATGTTTGACTCTTCGCAACCCCATGGACTGCAGCCTACCAGGCTCCTCCGTCCATGGGAGCTTCCAGGCAAGAGTATGGGGTGGGGTGCCATTGCCTTCTCCGTTAGTAGTTCTGATGCTGCTAAGTGGCTTCAGTCGTGTCCGACTCTGTGCAACCCCATAGACGGCAGCCCACCAGGCTCCCCCGTCCCTGGGATTCTCCAGGCAAGAATAATGGAGTGGGTTGCCATTTCCTTCTACAGGTTAGTAGTTCTAGGAGCTTTTAAAACAGATTTTCTTGGGGGATGGGAGGCGGTTTCTATCTAGACAGTGACATTTGTGAATAGAGACAGTTTTATATCTTTCTTTAAAGTATGTCTTTATCTTGCTTTATTGTACTGCCTAGGATTTTTTGTACAGTATTAAATAGCACTGGTAAGAGTGGACTTCTTTTTTTTCCTTTGGTCATGCTCTGTGGCTCGTGGAATCTTAGTTCCTGTCCCAGGGACTGAATCTGGGCCCCGGCCATGAAAGCACCCAGTCCTAACCGTGGACCTCCAGGGAATTCCCACTAGTTAAGGGAATTCCCATACTGTTAAGTCCTAATGCAGTAAAACAAGAAAAGGAGATAAAAGGTATACAGATTGAGAGGGAAGAAATAAAATTTTCTTTGCTCATAGATGATATGATAACCTATATAGAAAATCCAAAAGATTCTACAAAGGAACTCCTGTAATTAATAAGTGATTACAGCAGGGGTGCCGGATACAAGATTCATATACAAAAGTCATTTGCTTTCAGATGTAACAGCAATGAATAACTGGAATTTTAAATTAAAAATATAATACTATTTACATTAACACCCCCCAAAATGAAATACTTAGGTATAAATCTAACAAAATAAGTACAAGATTTGTATGAGCAAAACTACAAAACTCTGACAAAAGAAATCAAATAAGAACTAAATAAATGGACAGGTATTCCATGTCAATGGATAGACAGTTAACACTGTCAGGATGGCAGTTCTTCCAAACTTGTTCTACAGGTTCAAAACAAGCCCAATCAAAACCTCAGCAAATTATTTTGTGGATATTAACTGACTCTAAAGGTTATACAGAGAGGTTAAAAGACTCAGAATAGACAACACAGTATTGAAGGAAAAGAACGAAGTTGAAGAGCTGCCAGTACCTGACTTAAAGACATACCATAGAGCTACGGTAATCAAGATGATATTCACAAAAGGACAGACAGATAGGTCAATCGAATAGAACAGAGAGCCCAGAGACAGACTTCAATAGGTACAGTCAACTAATCTTCAGCAAAGGAGCAAAGGCAATAAAATGGAGCAAAGACAGAGTTTTTAATAAATGATGCTGGAACAGCTGGAGATCCACGTGAAGAAAAAGGTGAATCTAGATATAGACCTGTATCCTCCACAAGAATTACCTCAAAAATGGACCACAGACCTAAATGTAAAACACAAAAGTATAAAACTCTTAGAAGATAACATAGAAGAGGGCTTCCCTGGTGGTCCAAGGGCTAGGACCCCATGCTCGCAATTCAGGAGACCCAGGTTCAATCCCTGGTCAGGGAACTAGAACCCACATGCTGCAACTAAGACCCAGCAACAGTTAACTAAATAAATAACTATTTAAAAAAAAAAAAAAAGGAGAAAATCTAGATGACCTTGGGTTTGGCAATAATTCCAAAAGTATGATCCATGAAAGAAATAGCTGATAAATTAGACTTCATTAAAAGTAAAAGTTTCTGCTCTGTGAAAGACGATGAAAAGAAAAGCTACAGACTGAGAGAAAATATCTACAAAAGACATACCTAACAGAGGACTAGGGGCTTCACAGGTGGTGCTAGTGGTAAAGAATCCACCTGTCAATGCAGGAGACATAAGAGACACAGGTTCGATCCCTGGGTCGGGAAGATCCCACATGCTAAAGAGCAGCTAAGCCCATTTGCCACAACTACTGAAGACCACACACCTAGAGCCTGCGCACCACAACAAAACGTAGCCCTGTTCTCCACAACCAGAGCACAGCCACAGGCAGCAAAGAAGACCCAGTGCAGCCAAGAGCTAATTTTTAAAAAATGAGATTCCACTAACACACTCACTCATTGTTCAGTCGCTAAGACTCTGCGGCCCCATAGACTGCAGCACACCAGGCTCCTCTGTCCTCTACGGTCTCCTGGAATTTGCTCAAACATGTCTGTTGACTTGGTGATGCTATCTAACCATCTCATCCTCTGCCACTCCCTTCTCCATTTGCCTTCAATCTTCCCCAGAATCACGGTCTTTTCCAGTGAGTGGGCTCTTCACATCAAGTGGCCAAAGGACATGATGGAGTTTCAGCATCAATTCCTCCGACGGATATTCAGAGTTAATTTCCTTTAATATTGACTGGCTTGATCTCTGTGCTGCCCAAGGGACTCTCAAAAGTTTCTCCAGCACAATTCAAAAGCATCAGTTCTTTGGCACTCAGCCTTCTTTTTGGTCCAATTCTCACATCCGAACATGACTACTGGAAAAACCAAAGATTTGACTATACAGACCTTTGTTTGCAAAGTAATGGCTCTGCCTTTTTTTTTTTTTTTAATTGAAGCATAATTGCTTTACAGAATTTTGTTGTTTTGTGTCAAACATCAACATGAATCAGTCATAGGTGTACATACGTCTCCTCCCTCTGGAACCTCTCTCCCATCTCCCTCCCCATCCCACCCCTCTAAGTTGATACAGAGCCCCTGTTTGAGTTCTCTGAGACAGATAGCAAATTCCCATTGGCTATGTATTTTATACATGATAATGTAAGTTTCCATGTTACTCTCTCCATACATCTTACCCTCTCCTTCCTTCTCCCTGTGTCCATAAGTCTGTTCTCTATGTTTGTTTCTCCATTGCTGCCTTAGAAATAAATTCATCAGTACCATCTTTCCAGATTCCATATATATGTGTTAGTATATGAACTGTGGTGTTGGAGAAGACTCTTGAGAGTCCCTTGGACTGCAAGGAGATCCAACCAGTCCATTCTGAAGGAGATCAGCCGGGGGGATTTCTTTGGAAGGAATGATGCTAAAGTTGAAACTCCAGTACTTTGGCCACCTCATGCGAAGAGTTGACTCATTGGAAAAGACTCTGATGCTGGGAGGATTGGGGGCAGGAGGAGAAGGGGATGACAGAGGATGAGATGGCTGGATGGCATCACCGACTCGATGGACATGAGTCTGAGTGAACTCCAGGAGTTGGTGATGGACAGGGAGGCCTGCATGCTGCGATTCATGGGGTCACAAAGAGTCGGACATGACTGAGCGACTGAACTGAAACTGATATGATATTTATCTTTCTGATTTACTTCATTCTGTATAATAGGCTCTAGGTTCAGCCACTGCATTAGAACTGACTCAAATGTGAATATTCCACTGTGTATATGTATCACAACTTCTTTATCCATTCATTGGTCAAACATCTAGGTTGCTTCCACGTTCTAGCTATTGTAAATAGTGCTGCAGTGAACACTGGGGTACATGTGTCTTTTTCAATTTTGGTTTTCTCAGGGTATATGCCCAGGAGTGGGATTGCTGGGTCATATTGAGGTTTTGTTCTTAGTTTTTTAAGGAATCTCCATACCATCTTCCATAGTGGCTGTATCAACTTACATTCACACCAACAGTGCAAGAGGGTTCCCTTTTCTCCACACCCTCTCCAGCATTTATTGTTTATAGACTTTTTGATGAGGGCCATTCTGACAGGTGTGAAATGATATCTCATTATAGTTTTGATTTATGTTTCTCTAATAATGAGCCATGTTGAGCATCTTTTCATGTGTTTGTTAGCTATCTGTATGTCTTCTTTGGAGAAATGTCTGTTTAGGTCTTTTCCCCACTTTTTGATTGAGCTGTTTCTTTTTCTGGTATTGAGTTGTATGAGCTGCTTATATATTTTGGAGTTTAATCCTTTGTCAGTTGTTTCATTTGCTATTATTTTCTCCCATTCTGAAAGTTGTCTTTTCACCTTGTTTATAGTTCCCTTTGCTGTGCAAAAGCTTTTAAGTTTAACTACGTCCCACTTGTTTCCTTTTGCTTTTATTTCTGTTACTCCAGGAGGTGGGTCACAGGGGATCTTGCTTTGATTTATGTCATCGAGTGTTCTGCCTATGTTTTCCTCTAAGAGTTTTATAGTTTCTGGTCTTATATTTAGGACTTTAATCCATTTTGAGTTTATATTTGTGTATGCTAGTAAAGTGATGCTCAAAATTCTCCAAGCCAGGCTTCAGCAATACATGAACCGTGAACTTCCAGATATTCAAGCTGGTTTTAGAAAAGGCAGAGGAACCAGAGATCAAATTGCCAACATCTGCTGGATCATGGAAAAAGCAAGAGAGTTCCAGAAAAACATCTATTTCTGCTTTATTGACTATGCCAAAGCCTTTATGTGGATCACAATAAACTGTGGAAAATTCTGAAAGAGATGGGCATACCAGACCACCTGACCTGCCTCTTGAGAAACCTGTACGCAGGTCAGGAAGCAACAGTTAGAACTGGACATGGAACAACAGACTAGTTCCAAATAGGAAAAGGAGTACGTCAAGGCTGTATATTATCACCCTGCTTATTTAACTTATATGCAAAGTACATCATGAGAAACGCTGGGCTGGAGGAAGCACAAGTGGGAATCAAGATTGCCGGGAGAAATATCAATAACCTCAGATATGCAGATGACACACCCTTATGGCAGAAAGTGAAGAGGAATTAAAAAGCCTCTTGATGAAAGTGAAAGAGGATACTGTATTGGTGTTTTTCTTTCTGGCTTACTTCACTCTGTATAATAGGTTCCAGTTTCATCCATCTCATTAGAACTGATTCAAATGTATTCTTTTTAATGGCTGAGTAATACTACAGTATACTAACGCACATATATGGAATTTAGAAAGATGGTAACAATAACCCTGTGTATGAGACAGCAAAAGAGACACCGATGTATAGATCAGTCTTATGGACTCTGTGGGAGAGGGAGAGGGTGGAGAGATTTGGGAGAATAGCATTGAAACCTGTATAATATCATGTATGAAACGAGTCGCCAGTCCAGGTTCGATGCACGGTACTGGATGCTTGGGGCTGGTGCACTGGGACGACCCAGAGGGAGGGTAGGGGAGGGAGGAGGGAGGAGGGTTCAGGATGGGGAACGCGGGTATACCTGTGGCAGATTCATTTCGATATTTGGCAAAACTAATACAATATTGTAAAGTTTAAAAATAAAATGAAAACAACAACAACAAAAAAAGAAAGTGAAAGAGGAGAGTGAAAAAGTTGGCTTAAAGCTCAACATTCAAAAAACTAAGATCATGACATTTGGTCCCATCACTTCATGGGAATTAGATGGGGAAACAGTGGAAACAGTGTCAGACTTTATTTTTGGGGGCTCCAAAATCACTGCAGATGGTGACTGCAGCCATGAAATTAAAAGACCCTTACTCCTTGGAAGGAAAGTTATGACCAACCTAGATAGCATATTCAAAAGCAAAGACATTCCTTTGCCAACAAAGGTCCATCTAGTCAAGGCTATTGTTTTTCCAGTGGTCATGTATGGATGTGAGAGTTGGACTGTGAAGAAACCTGAGCACCGAAGAACTGATGCTTTTGAACTGTGGTGTTGGAGAAGACTCTTGAGAGTCCCTTGGACTGCAAGGAGATCCAACCAGTCCATTCTAAAGGAGATCAGTCCTGGGTGTTCTTTGGAAGGATTGATGCTAAAGCTGAAACTCCAATACTTTGGCCACCTCATGCAAAGAGTTGACTCATTGGAAAAGACTCTGATGCTGGGAGGGATTGGGGGCAGGAGAAGGGGACGACAGAACGTGAGATAGCTGGATGGCATCACTGACTCAATGGACATGAGTTTGGGTGAACTCCGGGAGTTGATGATGGACAGAGAGGCCTGGCGTGCTGCAATTCATGGGGTCGCAAAGAGTCGGACATGACTGAGCGACTGAACTGAACTGAACTGATGGTGTTAGGAAGTGTTCTGATTTCATTCTTTTACATGTAGCTGTCCAGTTTTCCTAGCACCACTTACTGAAGAGGCTGTCTTTGCCCCATTGTATATTCTTGCCTCCTTTGTCAAAAATAAGGTACCCATAGGTGCATGAGTTTACTTCTGGGCTTTCTATCTTGTTTTACTGATCTATATTTCTGTTTCTGTGCCAGTACCATACTGTCTTGATGACTGCAGCTTTGTAGTATAATCTGAAGTCAGGAAAGTTAATTCCTCTGGCTCTATTCTTCTTCCTCAAGACTGCTTTGGCTATTCAGAGTCTTTTTTGTTTCCATATGAATGGTAAATTTTTTTGTTCTAGTTCCTTGAAGATGTGATTTTAATTTGATAGGGATCACACTGAATCGCACTGTAGACTACATGTGGTAGCTTAGTCATTTTTATAATATGAATTCTTCCTATTCAGAAACATGGAACATCTCTCCATCTGTTTATGTCATCTTTGATTTCTTTCATCAGTGTCTTATAATTTTCTGTATACAGTTATTTTGTCTCCTTAGGTAGGTTTATTCCTAGATATTTTATTCTTTCTGTTGCAATGCTGAATAGGATTCATTTCTTAATTTCTCTTTCTGATTTTTCATTGTTAGTTTACAGGAATGCAAGTGACTTCTGTGTATTGATTTTGTATCCTGCAACTTTGCTAAATTCACTGATTAGCTCTAGTAATTTTCTGATAATATCTTTAGAGTTTTCTATGTATAATATCATGTCATCTGCAAACAGGGAGCACTCTTACTTTTCTGATCTGGATTCCTTTTCTTTTTTTTCTATGATTGCTGTAGTCTAGACGTCCAAAACTATGTTGAATAATAGTGGTGAGAGTGGACACCCTTGTCTTGTTCTTGATCTTAGAAGAGATGCTTTCAGTTTTTCACCATTGAGAATAATGTTTGCTGTGGGCTTATCATATATGGCCTTTACTATATTGAGGTAGTAGGTTCCTTCTGTGCCCATTTTTTGAAGAATTTTAATCATGCTGCTGCCGCTGCTAAGTCACTTCTGTTGTGTCCGACTCTGTGTGACCTCATAAACAGCAGCCCACCAGGCTCCACCATCCCTGGGAGTCTCCAGGCAAGAACACTGGAGTGGTGCCGGGAGCCAGCACGGGAGTTCCCACCCATGACAAGGTCATGTGGGAGAGCCCTGACGGGCAAGGCGAGTCAGGGCTCGAGAGGCCCCCTGGACCTGCCTGAGCATCTACCCCAAAACCAAAATCTGTCTGTTTTACTATTTCACAACTTTCACCAACTCTTCTGACATGAACGGGGGGCTATCCCCGACCACCTTTCTCTGTAAGAAAATCAACTTAAAACTCTAGTTAATAAGTCTCCTGGGCGTAAAAGGAGTGTTTCAATTCAAACCCCTCTGATGACTTTCTAGCTTGCCTGACAGGTTTGTTCGGACTCCTGCAGCTACGCATGTGATTGTTCACAGCCTCCGAACCACGAGAGGCACAGGAAGCTTAAGATATTCTAACAATGCAGAGCTTCTCAGAGAGTTAAAATTGTTAGAATAGAACTAGTAGAGGATTTCTTTGTTGAGCTAATGCTTGCTGCCAAGTTTCCATATCCCTTACCTACTGTGTCCCTGGGAGTATATTGATTAATATAGTTGGTGTATAGAAATGTAAGTAGTAGCTTTAATGTTTGTAACCTTGGACCCTTGAGTTAATTCTTTTCTTGTTATAGCTCACCACATTTTTGCCCTTTAGGAATGCAACTTTAATGCTTTTGGAGGGTGGTGCCTGACTTTAGAATAATCACCTTTAGAGAAAAGTTTTCTGAAGAAAGGGTCATAAAATGTTAACAGGCCTCCTGGCCAGAAGATTATGTAAATCACCTAAAGCTTTTGCATATGATAAGTTTGCAGAAAGAAAGCCTGGCTTCAATAAGGATCAAGGACTGCTGACCTTGCATGACTCTACCCTTCCCGCCCCGCCCCTCCCATTATCCTCTATGCACAACTTAAGGTATAAAAACTACTTTGTAAAATAAAGTGTGGGCCTTGCTGAAACTTGGTATCCCCATGTCGTTCTTTGTCTTTCCTTTTCAGGCTGATTCCCTGGAGCACAGGGGCCCTCTGCGTTCACTTTCCTGCCTGGGCTTCTAAGACCCACTTGAGAAGGTGCCTAAGGTGGGGCACCTTCAGCTATTTGAGAGGGCGCCTGCGGCCTACATGAACAGAACAAGTCCCATGCTGGGGCTTTATTGGCTTTCTGCGTAAACCAAGGAATATCAGCCTCTTTTCTCTCCTCTATTTTCTTAACTGCAAAATTCTTTCCTTATCTCTTTCTCTATTTCTCTCAGTCCCTGATGCCGTCCTCCCAAGGGAATCCCTGGATCCAACCAGGGCTGGACCCCGGTAGAGTGGGTTGCCATTTCCTTCTCCAATGCATGAAAGTGAAAAGTGAAAGTGAAGTTGCTCAGTCGAGTCCGACTCTTCGAGATCTCATGGGCTGCAGCCTACCAGGCTCCTCCATCCATGGGATTTTCCAGGCAAGAGTACTGGAGTGGGGTGCCATTACCTTCTCCCATTTTAATCACAAATGGGTGCTGAATTTTTTCTGTATCTATTGAGATTATCATATGGTTTTTATCTTTCAATTTGTTAATATGGTATATCACATTGATTCATTTGTGTATATTGAAGAATTCTTGAATCCCTGAAATAAACTCACCTAGATCATGGTGTATGAGCTTTTTAATGTGTTGGTGAATTCTGTTTGCTAAACTTTGTTGAGGATTTTTGCATCTATGTTCATCTGTGATATTGGCCTGCAGTTTTCTTTTTTTGTGTTGTCTTTGTCTTGTTTTGGAATCAGGGTGATGGTGGTTTCATAGAATGAGTTTGGAAGTGTTCCTTCCTCTGCGATTTTTTGAAAGAGTTTTAGAAGGATAGGTATTAGCTCTTCTCTAAATGTTTGATATAATTCCCCTGTGAAGCCATCTTGTCCTGGGCTTTTGTTTTCTGGGAGATTTTTTATCACAGTTTTGATATCAGTGCTTGTTCATAATTTCTATTTCTTCCTGGTTCAGTCTTGGAAGACTGAACTTTTCTAAGAATCTGTCCATTTCTCCCAGGTTATGCATTTTATTTCCATACAGTTGCTCATAATAGTCTCATAATCCTTAGTATTTCTGCATTGTCTGTTGTAGCCTCTCCTTTTTCATTTCTAATTTTGTTGATTTGATTCTTTTCTCTTTTTTCCCTGATGAGTTTGGTGAAAGGTTTGTTAATTTTGTTTATCTTCTCAAAGAACCAGCTTTTAGTTTTATTAATCTTTATTATTGTTTCTTTCATTTCTTTTTCATTTATTTTTGCTCTGACTTTTGTGATTTCTTTCCTTCTGCTAATTTTGGTGGTGGTGGGGGGGGTCTGTTGTTCTTCTTTTCCCAGTTGTTTTAGGTGTAAAGTTAGGTTGTCTATTCGACGTTTTTCTTGTTTCTTGAGGTAGGATTGTATTGCTATAAAATTCCCTCTTAGAACTGCTTTTGCTGCATCCCATTGGTTTTGAGTTGTCATGTTTTCATCTCATTTTGTTTTTTCTTTATTTCCCTTTTGATTTCTTCAGTAACCTGTTCCTTATTTAGAAATGTATTGTTTACTCTCCACGTGTTTGTGTTTTATACAGTTTTTTTCTTGTAATTGATATCTAGTTTCACAGTGTTGTCGTCAGAAGAGATGTTTGATACAATTTCAGTTTTCTTAAATTTACTGAGGTTTGATTTGTGATCCAAGATGTGGTCTATCCTGGAGAATGTTCCATGTGCACTTCAGAAGAAGGTGTATTCTTCTGCATTTGGATGGAATGTCCTGAAGATATCAATGAAATCCATCTCATCTAATGCAGCATTTAAGATTTGTGTTTTCGTATTAATTTTCTGTTTTGATGATCTGTCCACTGGTGTAAATGGGGTATTAAAGTCTCCTGATATTATTGTGTTACTGTAAACTTTTCCTTTTATGTTTGTTAGTGGTTGTCTTATGTATTGAGGTGCTCCCATGTTGAGTGCATAGATATTTACAATTGTTATGCCTTCCTCTTGGACTGTTCCCTCATTATGTAGTGTCCTTCCTTATCTCTTGAAACCTTCTTTATTTTAAGGTCTATTTTGTCTGTTATGAGAATTGCTACTCCAGCTTTCTTTGGATTTCCATTCACATGGAATATATTTTTCCATCCTTTCACTTTCAGTCTATATGTGTCTTTAGATCTGAAGTGGGTTTCTTGTAGACAGCATATATATGGGTCTTATTTTTGTATCCACTCATCCAGTCTGTGTCTTTTGGTTGGAGCATTGAATCCATTTACATTTAAAGTAATCATTGATATGTTCTTATTGCCATTTCCTTAATTGTTTGGGGTTTGTTTTTGTAGATCTTTATATTTTCTTGTATTTCCTGACTATATAAGTCCCTTTAACATTTGCTGTAAAGCTGGTTTGGTGGTACTGACTTTTCTTAACTTTTGCTTGTCTGTGAAGCTTTTGATTTCTCCATCAATTCTGAATGAGATCCTTGCTGGGTAGAGTAATTTTGGTTGTAGATTTTTTTCCCCTTTCAGCATTTTAAATATATCCTGCCACTTCCTTTGGCCTGCAGAGCTTCTGCTCAAAGATCAGCTGTTAAACATATGGGTTTCCCTTGTATGTTACTTGTTGCTTTTCCCTTGCTGCTTTTAATAGTCTTTGTGTTTAATCTTTGTTAGTTTAATTAGTATATGTCTTGGCATGTTTCTCCTTGAGTTTATCCTGTATGGGACTTTTTGCATCTCTTGGACTTGATTGACTATTTCCTTTTCCATGTTGGGAAAATTTTCAACTATAACCTCTTCAGAAATTTTCTCATATCCTTTCTTTTTCGCGTCTCTTCTTGGACCCCTATAATATAATGTTGGTGCATTTAATATTGTCCCAGAAATCTCTGAGACTATTCCCAGTTCTTTTCATTCTTTTTACTTTATTCTGCTCTTCAGCAGTTATTTTCACCATTTTATCTTCCAGCTCACTCATACATTCTTCTGTTTCAGATATACTCTTGATTCCTTCTAGAATATTTTTAATTTCAATAATTGTGTTGTTTGTTTATTCTTTAATTCTTCTAGGTCTTTGTTAATTGATACTTGCATTTTCTCCATTTTCAAGATTTTGGATCATTTTTACTATCATTATTTTGAATTCTTTTTCAGGTAGTTTGCTTATTTCCTCTTCATTTATTTGGACTTGTGTGTTTCTAGTTTGTTCCTTCATTTGTGCAATATTTCTCTGCCTTTTCATTATTTTTTTTAACTTATTCTGTTTGAGATCTCCTTTTTCCAGACTTAAAGGTTGAATTCTTTCTTTCTTTTGGTTTCTGCCCTTGTAAGTTTGGTGCAGTGGTTTATATAAGCTTCATGTAGGATGTAACTTGTGCTTATGTTCTGGTGGAAGGAGGTGACTTTTTTTTTTTCCTCTGATGGGCAGGGCTAGTGCAGTGGTACTCCTGTCTGCTGATGACTGGGTTTGTGTTTTTGTCTTGTTTGTTGTTTGGATGAGGTGTCCTGCACAGGGTGCTACTGATAGTTGGGTGATGCCGGATCTTGTATACAGGTGGTTGCCTTTGTAAGAGTTCTCACTATTTAATATTACCTAGGGTGAGGAGTTCTCTGGTAGTCTAGGGTCTTGGAGTCAGTGCTCCCACTCCAAAGGCTCAGGGCTTGATCTCTGGCCAGGAACAGAGATTCCACAAGTGGTCTGTTATGGCATTAAATGGGATTAAAATAAATACCCCAAAACGAAAAGCCAAAGACAACCGCAGACAAATGGCAATTACAAAATCAGGCAAATAATAATTAAAATAATGGACTATACACACATACATATACATCCATAAGCAAAATCAAAACAGTCCAACAAAAATGAAGTATAACAGATTGACCCGGTGAACAAAGGAAACCAAAAATGTTACCCACCAGTTAAGAACAAAACTAACTAAAGCACAAACTGGAAAACAAAACTAAAGCAGGGTACCAACTGGGGAATAAAGCAATGAAAGCAAAACTAACAAATATGGTGAGAAAAAGAAAGGAAAGAAAGAGAGAATAGAAATGCAAAGTTAAACAGAAGTAGATAATACTTATATATATTAAAGATTAACAGCAAGAGGTAAAGAACAGTAGGGAAAGCAAACAAAGGAATAAATGTAGAAAAAATAATAAGTTTTAAAAATTTAAATAAAAAGAGAGAGAAAAGGAAAACTCTACAGAACTGCAAAAGGCCAACATAGAGACAGAAATAACAGTGTGATTGAAAAAAATAATCTCAAAAGCTTAAATAGATTTCACAATGCTAATAAAACCAACAACTACAACAGAAGGAGGGAAAATAACAAAAATAAATCCAAAGAAACTAAAGAACAAGTCAAAATATAAGAATAATAAATGTTTTTCTTGAGCCTCTGCTGTCAGCATCCTTTCCCTCACTGGGAGTCACAGTCCACCTCACTTTGCTAGGATGCCCTCCAACACTGTGCTGGTCTCTGGACTTGCTGTGAGGGCAGCTTAGACTATAATCTGGTCCTACTCCTGTGTGTTCTTGCCTCCAATGTCCACAGCTGTCAGAACTAGTGCATTTTCTTTTGTGGGAGTGCTCAATGTCTTTTTATATATTCCATAGACAACAGGGTCTGACTAGTTGATCATGTGGATTTAATCTGCAGCTTGTACAGCTGCTGGTAAGGTTTTGGGCCTTCTTCCTTAGCCACACTGCCCCTGGGTTTCAATTGTGGTTTTATCTCCACCTTTGCATGTGGGTAGTCCACTGGGGTTTGCTCCTGATGCTGCCTTGAAGAACTTAGGTCTGCTCCAGTGAGTGCCAGGTATTGAGGTGGTGCAGCTGCTTGGGTTGTGGGGACCCTGGTGGCGCCAAGTGTGCAGGGATGTGGACTGCCTCAGCCACAGGAGTTAAAGGAGCGTATGAGGGACTTAAAGGGGCACACTGGGTGGAGTCCTACTCTACTGTTCCCTGCATCAGGCAGTTGATGGGCCAGCCTTTATTGTTCAGCTGCTGGTGCTGATGTGTGGGGAGAGAGAGGCTATGGTGATGGCTCCACCCCTCATGCATGACTCAGCAGTATCCCTGCTTCCATGGCTGCCTCGCTTTCCTCTATAGGCACTTCCTCCCTCATGTCCTCTCAGTCTGTCTCCAAGCAGTCAACAGCAGCCTTCGCCCTGGGATTGTCCACAATCTCTATGCTCCAGTTCCCACCTGCTGCACCTTCTAGGGGACCTGCGTCCCTGTCCAGGGTACATATGTCTGTAGCAAGGATTGTCTGATTCTCATTTCATTTAAGTTGTCACAGATCAGCTGCTTTATGTTTCTTAGCCTCAAATGTTTCTCCTCTGACCCAGACATGCCCTGATGTGGGGATCAGACCCCTGCTTCAGTTCCCCCACCCGCTGAGGGTAGGTCCAGTCCTACTAACACTCCCTGCTTTTCCCCCTAGTTCATTCATCCTACTGAGTTTTGCGTGGTTCTATATATTCTTTTCCAGTGGTCAGGTACTCCTGCCTGTTCTCAGTAGGTATACTGCAAGCCCTTCTGTGTCTGAAGGTGTATTCTTGATGTATCCGTGGAGAGAGATGTACTCCACGTACACCTACTCCTCTGCCATCTTGTTCTCTCTCAAAAACTTTTCTGCTTTTTAATACACTCTCTAGGTTGGTCATAGCTTTTCTTCCAAGGAGCAAGCGTTTTTTAATTTCACGGTTGCAGTTACCATCCACAGTGATTTTGGAGCCCAAGAAAATAAACTCTGTCATTGCTTCTACATTTCCCCCTTCTATTTGTCATGAAATGAGGGAACTGGATGCCATGATCTTAATTTTTTGAATGTTGAGTTTCAAGTCAGCTTTTTGACTCTCCCCTTTCACCCTCAAGAGGTTCTTTACTTCCTCTTCACTTTCTGCCTTTAGAATGGTGGTGGTGGTTGTTCAGTCACTAAGTTGTGTCCAACTCTTTGCGACCCCATGGACTGCAGCCAGGTTTCCCTGTTCTTCATCATCTCCCGGAGTTTGCTCAGATCCATGTCCATTGAGTCTGTGATGCTATCTAACTATCTCATCTTCTGCTGCCCTCTTTTCCTTTTGCCTTCAATCTTTCCCAGCATCAGGGTCTTTTCCAATGAGTTGGCTCTTCACATTAGGTGGCCAAAGTATTGGAGCTTCAGCATCAGTCCTTACAATGAATATTCAGGGTTGATTTCCTTTAGGATTAGAATGGTATCATCTGTATATCTGAGGTTGTTGGTATTTATCCCAGCAATCTTGATCCAGCTTACAATTTATCCAGCCCAGCATTTTACATGATATACTCTGTATGTAAGTTAAATAAGCAGGGTGACAATATATAGCCTTGACATACTCTTTTCCCAATTTTGAACCAGTCTGTTGTTCCATATCTGGTTCTAACTGTTGCTTCTTGACCTATATACAGGATTCTCAGGAGACAGGTTAGGTGGTCTGGTATTCCCATCTCTTTAAGAATTTTCCACAGTTTGTTGTGATCTACAGTCAAAAGACTTCAGTGTAGTTAATGAAGTAGATGTTTTTCTAGAATTCCTTGCTTTCTTTATCATCTAACAGATGTTGGCAATTTGATCTCTGGTTCCTCGGCCTTTTCTAAATCTAGTTTGTACATCTGGAGGTTCTCAGTGCACGTACTGCTGAAGCCTAGCTTTAAATATTTTGAGCATAACCTTATCAGCATGTGAAATGAATGCAACTGTGCAGTAGTTTGAACATTCTTTGGCACTGCCCTTCTTTGGGACTGGAATGAAAACTGACCTTTTAGAATAGGCCAATCCAAATCACCAAATGCTGCTAAGAATGTGGAACAGGAACCCTCACTCATTGCTAATGGGAATGCAAAAATGGTACAGCAAGTTTGGAAGACAGTTTGGCCATTTCTTACAAAACTAAACATACTCTTACTGTATGATCCAGCAATTGCACTGTTTGATATTTGCCCAAAAGAGCTTAAAACTTATGTTTATACAGAAATCTGCACACAGGTATTTATAGCAAATGTACTCCTAATTGCCAAAACTTGCAAGCAACTAAATTATTCTTCAGTAGGTGAATGGATAAGCTTCGGTATATCCAGATAACAGAATACTATTGACCACTAGAAAAAAGTGAGATCTCAAGTCATGAAAAGATATAGAGAAATGTTAAATGCATATTGCTAAGTAAAAGAAACCAATCTGAAAGGCTACATACTGTATGTATGTATTATATATTCTGAAAAAGGCAAAACTATGGAAACAGTACATGAAGAGTGGCTGCATTAACGAAATCCATAAGACAAACACATAAAAGACCTAAGCAGGTACTTAATATGACATAATTAATGTCCCTTAAATACAGGATGAAAACATGAAAACATATTCAAATATTCAAATTCATTTAAAGTCAGGAAAATGCAGATTGAAACCATGAGCCCTCAATTTATACCCATCAGACTGCTAAATTAAAAAGCAGCAGAAAGGAGTACATCAAGGCTGTATATTGTCACCCTGCTTATTTAACTTATATGCAGAGTACATCATGAGAAATGTGGGGCTGGAGGAAGCACAAGCTGGAATCAAGATTGCTGGGAGAAATATCAATAACCTCAGATATGCAGATGACACCACCCTTATGGCAGAAAGTGAAGAAGAACTAAAGAGCTTCTTGATGAAAGTCAAAGAGGAGAGTGAAAAAGTTGGCTTAAAGCTCAACATTCAGAAAACTAAGATCATGGCATCTGGCCCCATCACTTCTTGGCAAATAGATGGGGAAACAGTGGCTGACTTTATTTTGACTCCAAAATCACTGAAGATGGTGATTGCAGCCAAGAAATTAAAAGACACTCCTTGGAAGGAAAGTCGTGACCAACCTAGACAGCATATTCAAAAGCAGAGACATTACTTTGCCAGCAAAGGTCCGAATAGTCAAGGCTATGGTTTTTCCAGTAGTCATGTATGGTTGTGAGCACTGGACTATAAAGAAAGCTGAGCGCAGAAGAATTGATGCTTTTGAACTGTGGTGTTGGAGAAGACTCTTGAAAGTCCCTTGGATTGCAAGGAGATCCAACCAGTCCATCCTAAGGAAGATCAGTCCTGGGTGTTCACTGGAAGGACTGATGTTGAAGCTGAAACTCCAATATTTCGGCCACCTGATGCAAAGAGTTGACTCATTTGAAAAGACCCTGATGTAGGGACAGATTGAAGGCCGGAGGAGAAGGGGATAATAGAGGATGAGATGGTTAGATGGCATCACCGACTCAATGGACGTCAGTCTGGGTAAACTCTGGAAGTTGGTGATGGACTGAGAGGCCTGGTGTGCTGCGGTTCATGGGGTCACAAAGAATTGCACACGACTGATCATCTTAGGCTGAACTGAACTGAACTGAAATTTGATTCTATCAGCTCAGCCTAAGATGATCAGTTGAAGGTAAACTACTACAAAAATATAGTAAGATCAATGTGTACAAATGAAACTGGCCTCAGATCCCAACCTCCGTACTTCTCTGCCTTCTGCTTTACATTTCCCTTCAGCTTACCCACTTCAGTTTAGACGCTCTTCCTTCTGGAAGCCTTCCTGGCCCTGGAAATCTGAGCTAGCAGCGCCCTCCAGTGGTTCCAGCTCTAAGCGTGTAGATCTGGCTCAGGAAGGTCTCATCAGCGAATCCGCAGACCCTGTCTGAGGGCGATACTCCGTCTGTCCGGTAACTAGAACAACGGGGAGGCCTGATTCATCCAGGTTATCTCGGCAGCCTCACAGGCCTCACGTATGGCTTCTAGCCTACTTCACGTGCACAGTCCTTCCCCGCCGCCCCGCGCGCTTCGCCACTGCCTTCCACTCCCCTCTCTCCCACCTCGCAAACCACATCATCTAGGCCGCAGGCCCACGAGCTCGCGGAGAGGCGGGAGCCGGCAAGAAATGCCTGCCGCCATCTTGCCCACCGGGAGTTCAGACATGGCGCTGGGGCTCCCGAGTGCAGCGCTGTTGTTTCTGGCGAGCGCTCTCATATGCTCAGAACACTACTCGCTCTTCTCTGAAAGGAGTAGGCGCGGCTCCTCGTGGGAACAGGCTGGCGGTCTGGGGTGGCCTGAGGCCGTGAGTAGGAGGCCCAGAGGGCAGAAGGCGCGCGAGGCCCGCGAACAGCAAGAGTTGGACGCAAAGGGCAGTATCTGTTCTCTTCTTTAGTCAGTCGCCCTTTCTTTCTTTTGCCCCACTTAAGTAGTATTTGAATTTGGGGCCCTCCTTTTCTGTTTTTACCAACTGCCTTTACCTAAAAATGTACAGACCCTAGCTGCTGCTGCTTCTAAGTCGCTTCAGTCATGTCCGACTCTGTGCGACCCCATAGACGGCAGCCCACCAGGCTCCCCCGTCCCTGGGATTCTCCAGGCAAGAACACTGGAGTGGGTTGCCATTTCCTCCTCCAATGCATGAAAGTGAAAAGTGAAAGTGAAGTCGCTCAGTCGTGTCCGACTCCTAGCGACCCCATGGACTGCAGCCTGCCAGGCTCCTCGGTCCATGGGATTTTCCAGGCAAGAGTACTGGAGTGGGGTGCCATTGCCCTCTCCCATACAGACCCTTGCAGTTCTATATTAATGATGACTGTAATAGTAGTACTTTTGGTAGAAATGACATATACTTGTGCGTCTGTATATGCACCTTAAAATATTCTGGGGTGTGTCATTCCCACTTTATAGATTAATAGTTCATTGAAATTCAAAGCTTAAAGGACTGTTAGGTGACTTTTTCATGCTGTTCAGAAAAATTAACCCCACAAGTTAAACGGCAAGTATTAGAAACTATAGCTCTTGGTTCACCAGCCCCAGGAGCTCTCAGTTGCCATTTCAGATAGGGAAAAATGTGTTACCTGACCAGAGAAACTTATCTCACTATTACACTTTTCAGAAGTCAAGTTTTAAAATTCATGAATTGAGCTTATTTGATGTCTATTTGTAAGCGATCTGACATCATGTTTGTTTTAACTCGCTAAGATTTTTTTGTCAAATATGGGCATAGCTTAGGTATCCAGCTTGCTCTATCAGTTTTTTTTAATAGGAATTTAAAGATTATATAAATGTATTAAGATTAGAAACAAATACATATAATAATATGTTCAGTTCAAATAATATATCATTTTTATTTTTAGATTGTGGAATAGCACCACTTATGCATATGTTCAAGGGGTCTCGGATTGTAGGGGGCACAGAGGCTCAAACTGGCGCATGGCCATGGCTAGTTAGCCTACAGATTCATTCTGGCAGATTTGGTGCTCATGTATGTGCGGGAAGCTTAGTGAAAAATAGATGGGTCCTCACGGCTGCCCACTGCACTAAAGACGCTAGGTATGTATTCAGAACATTCCTACTTTATTATTTTAGGGGATATTTTGAAGCTCTTCTCACCTATTAAGTCCTGACATTGCACCTTTACTGGTCTGTTCCTTTGAGACGGTGGGGAGACTAACGCATTTGGAGAGGGGCAACCTGTATCCTAGTCCTCCTCTGACACTTTGTGGTGCAGTGGTTTTAAGTAAGGTTCCAGAACCTACTAGATGTACCAACTTGATCAAATAATATAGCTGTGTTATACTGTCACAGAGGGTGACTTCCCTGGTGGCTCAGACGGTAAAGCATCTGCCTACAATGCGGGAGACCCAGGTTCGATCCCTGGGTAGGGTCGTGAAGAGTCGGACACGACTGAAGGACTTCACTTTCACTTTTCACTTTCATGCATTGGAGAATCCACTCCAGTACTCTTGCCTGGAAAATCCCGTGGACGGAGGAGCCTGGTAGGCTACAGTCCATGGGGTCACAAAGAGTAGGACACGACTGAGTGACTTCACACTTCACATACTGTCACAGAATCTTAGAGTTCACAGAGGTATTTTAAGGGTTTAGTTCAATTCTCTGTCCTATATTTGAATCCTTCTTACAGTACTGAAATAAAGGGTTCTCTAGTCTGAAATAATTATTGCTTTAATGCATTGAGCCGGGCATTTTTTCATACACAATTTCCACTACTCCCCACAACCACTCTTTGCTAGAGGGAGACCCTGACTGGAAAGCAACAAAATCAGGGATCAAATCCAGGTGTGTCAGAATGAAAATCCACACACGTAACCATACCATTTGGCTTTCTACTTAAAAACTACCTTTTGTGATGATGAACCTTGGAAAGAACCTCATTTAAATTTTGTACAGCTTTAATTCTTAGAAAGCCTTTCCTTATGCTGAATAAGTGTCTTGACTTTTATTCTGCCTGTTGAAGCCATATGTATTAAATTTCATTCCTCTTCCAAGCATTTGAAGATAGTATTAATTTTCCACCTAACAGTTCTCAAACCTAAATCTTATTGATATTTTTACCTTTTTACTCAACAAAAACTTACTCAATATGTTATATACTAGGAACTGGGCAAGATGCTGAGGAAGTCAACATTACTGAAGTACAGTCTATTTTTTAGGAGTTCCTCCTGTTTCAGAAAACTCTGCTACTTCTATTCCTGTTCCCCTTCATTTTCTAAATCTTGCACCATCAGCTGTCCCTTATTCCTTCTTAAAACAACTATTTATCAAAGACCTGCTCTGAGATTAGGTACTGTTTAAGGATGTTACATATAATTCTGTATTTAAATAAAATACCCTCTCAGTAGCCCTCTGGGAGAAGGCAATGGCAACCCACTCCAGTACTCTTGCCTGGCAAATCCCATGGATGGAGGAGCCTGGTAGGCTGCAGTCCATGGGGTCGCTAAGAGTCAGACATGACTGAGTGACCACTTTCACTTTCCACTTTCATGCATTGGAGAAGGAAATGGCAACCCACTCCAGTGTTCTTGCCTGGAGAATCCCATGGACGGAGAAGCCTGGTAAGCTGCAGTCCATGGGGTCGCACAGAGTCGGACACGACTGAAGCGACTTGGCAGCAGCAGCAGCAGCCCTCTGAAATTGCTGTTACCTCCATTTCACACTTGAGGAATCCAGAGATCAGAGAGATTTGGTAACTTGCCCAAGATCACACTGCTGTAAAGTGGCAATCTATTGATTTAAACCTATTCTCAAATCTATGCTGTTTCATTATATCTCACTGTCTCTTTAGTATTTTTCAATATTTTCCTCGTTTCTTCCCTACAGCTTTCAAACATGTGTAGCTCAACTCATCATTATTTAACAAACAAACGAACCCTACCTGTTTCTGTTCTTCCTTTCTGTTCGGGTTTTTTTCTCCAGGACTTGGAAATGACGAACCTGAAAGAATGACATTTGGACAGTCTCTTGTAAGGACTGACAAGTTTATTTTTGTAGTCAAGTTTTTTTATAGAAGCAGGAACAAAGAGCTTAAAGTATGCGGCCGGCAGAGCGCATATGGAGTTAACACATAATCAGTAAAGACATTTTAAGGACAGCGCGCTCTAAATGACTCATGGGCTTATCTCACAACCCGCTCTCACAAGTAACATCCCTAAAGGCAGGAGATGTTTTATTGTCTGCAGTGTAAAGCTGAGTATTTTTGGCCCTTTGTCATTTTTTCAAGGACTTTCTCCTTTTACGGCTATTTTGCACTATGCTTCTCAACACTTTCACTACTAGATTCCTTGAAAAAAAAAGGCTCCTTTTGTTCCACCTGCATTGACTCATAAAATCCCAGTTGCAATCTGATTTCCCAGCGTGCAATAGAACACACTATTAAAGACCCACCTCCATGCCAAATCCAATGAGCTCCACTCAATCCTTATCCTATTTTATCTCTATAACATTTGGCAAAGTTGATTACTGTTCTCTTCTTTCTTACTGGCTGCGCCATGTGGCTTGTAGGATCTTAATTCCCTGACCAGGGATCCAGCTCACACCCTCTGCATTGGAAGTGTGGGGTTTAACCACTGGACCACCAGGGAAGCCTTGTCATCTTTTAAATGGCAGTATTTTCAAGAGTTCCACCTTCTATCCTCTTTCCTTATCATCTGAACTCTTTCTGAGAGATGTCTCATCTCGGAAATGAGATGAGACTCCTGTTTTAGGAGTCATCATGTGCTAGTAACTCCCAAGTCTCTCCAGCTGAGTCATATTTCCAGCTCCCTCCTATACATATATATTGGAGTCACATTCTCAAGAAGTCTAAACATGAAATTTTTAAATCTTTCTTCTAATTCTTTCCCTTCTCTATTTTCTTAGATAATAGCTTCACCAACAGTTCCATTACCCAGAGAGTTAGTTGACTCTCTGCAGTATCTCTTAAATTTGTTTCTTTTTGTCTCCCAATACTACTCTCCATTGATTAGAAGTAGATTCAGAATATCAGTCTCCATATCCTTAGTTCCTTACTCCTTACACTGTTACTGTGGTAAATATCTGAATGAATGTGAAGTGGTATCTCATTGTGGTTTTCATTCACATTTCCCTAATGATTAGTGACGGTGAGCACATTTCCATGTGCTTTCTGGCCATCGTATTTCTTCTTCCTTTTTTTAAAGTTTGATTTACTTTAGCTTTGGCTGCACCATGCAGCATGTTCTGTATGCAGGTCAGGAAGCAACAGTTAGAACTGGACATGGAACAACAGACTGGTTCCAAATAGGAAAAGGAGTACGTCAAGGCTGGATATTGTCAACCTGCTTATTTAACTTATATGCAGAGTACATCATGAGAAATGCTGGGCTGGAGGAAGCACAAGCTGGAATCAAGACTGCCGGGAAAAATATCAATAACCTCAGATGTGCAGATGACACCACCCTTATGGCAGAAAGTGAAGAACTAAAGAGCCTCTTGATGAAAGTGAAAGAGGAGAATGAAAAAGTTGGCTTAAAGCTTAACATTCAGGAAACAAAGATCATGGCATCCAGTCCCATCACTTCATGGCAAAGAGATGCAGAAACAGTGGAAACAGTGACATTTTATTTTTGGGGGGTCCAAAATCAGTGCAGATGGTGACTGCAGCCATGAAATTAAAAGATGCTTACTCCTTGTAAGGAAAGTTATGACCAACCTAGAGAGCACATTAAAAAGCAGAGACATTACTTTGCCAACAAAGGTCCGTCTAGTCAAGGCTATGGTTTTTCCAATGGCCATGTATCGATGTGAGAGTTGGACTATAAAGAAAGCTGAGTGCCGAAGAATTGATGCTTTTGAACTGTGGTGTTGGAGAAGACTTGAGAGTCCTTTGGACTGCAAGGAGATCCAACTAGTCCATGCTAAAGGAAATAAGCCCTGAATATTCATTGGAAGGACTGATGTTGAAGCTGAAACTTCAGTACTTTGGCCACCTGATTCGAAGAGCTGACTCACTGGAAAAGACCTTGATGCTGGGAAAGATTGAGGGCAGGAGAAGGGGAGGACAGAGGATGAGATGGTTGGATGGCATCACCAATTCAATGGACGTGAGTGTGAGTAAACTCCGGGAGTTGGTGATGGACAGGGAGGCCTGGTGTGCTGCAGTCCATGGGGTTGCAAAGAGTCGGACATGACTGAGTGACTGAACTGAACTGAACTGAACTGATGCAGTATGTGGGATCTTAGTTCTCGGACTAGCAATCAAACCTGGAAGCATGAACCACCAAAAAAGTTCTGTATTCTTCTTTGAAGAACCATTTATTCAAGTCCTTTCCCCGTTTTTGAACTGGGCTGTTTGGATTTTTGTGGATATTGAGCTGTAGGAATGCTTTATTTATTTTCAATATTAATCCCTTACTAGTCAAGGCTATGGTTTTTCCAGTGGTCATGTATGGATGTGAGAGTTAGACTATGAAGAAAGCTGAACGCTGAAGAATTGATGCTTTTGAACTGTGGTGTTGGAGAAGACTCTTGAGAGTCCCTTGGACTGCAAGGAGATCCAACCAGTCCATCTTAAAGGAGATCAGTCCTGGGTGTTCTTTGGAAGGACTGATGCTGAAGCTGAAACTCCAATACTTTGGCCACCTCATGCGAAGAGTTGACTCATTGGAAAAGAATCTGATGCTGGGAGGGATTGGGGGCAGGAGGAGAAGGGGACGACAGAGGATGAGATGGCTGGATGGCATCACTGACTCGATGGACATGAGTTTGAGTGAACTCTGGGAGTTGGTGTTGGACTGGGAGGCCTGGCGTGCTGAGATTCCCGGGGTCGCAAAGAGTCAGACACGACTGAGTGACTGAACTGACTGACGGAAATATATATGATTTGCAAACATTTTCTCAAATTCTGTGACTTGTCTTTTCACTCTCTTAATAGTGTCCTTTTATGCAAAAGTTTTAACTTCGACCAACTCCAATTTATTTTTTTCTTTTGTTATTTATATGTTTGATGTCACATCTGAGAATCATTGCCAAATCCAATATCATGAAGCTTTTCTTCTGTGTTTTCTTCTAAGAGTTACATAGCTTTATTCTTACACTTAGGTCTTTGATCTGTGTTGACTTAACTTTTGCATATGTTATAAAGTAGGATCCAATTTCATTCTTTTGTATGTAGATATCCAATTTTCCCAGCACCATTGCTGAAAAGTCTTTCCTTTCTCCATTGAATAGTCTTGGTACTCTTGTTGAAAATCAACTGACCACATATGCAAGAGTGTATTTCTGGGCTCTCTAGTCTTTTCATTGCCATATATGTCTGCCCTTATGCTAGTACCACACTGTTTTGATTACTGTAGCTTTTCATTAAGTTTTGAAAACTAGAGGTATGATCCTCCAACTTCATTCTTCTTTTTCAGATTTATTTTGGCTACTTGGGGTCTTTTGATATTCCCTATGAATTTTAGGATTTTTTTTTTTAATTTCTGCAAAAACATTGGTATTGGTATAGGTGCTGCATTGACTCTATGAAGCATTCTGTGTAGTACTGTCATTTTTAACAATATTAAGTCTTCCAATACATAAACAAGGGATGTCTTTCCATTTATTTACATCATCTTTAATTTCTTTTAGCAAAGTTTTGTAGTTTTCAGTGTATATAACTTGCTTTCTTAATCTTATGGTCTGAATATAAATTGAAGTCAGTTCAGTTCAGTTGCTCAGTCATGTCCAACTCTTTGTGACCCCAATGGACTGCAGCACTCCAGGCTTCCCTGTCTAGCACCAACTCCTGGAGCTTGCTTAAACTCATGTTCATTGAGTTGGTAATGCCATCCAACCATCTCATCCTGTCATCCCCTTCTCCTTCTGCCTTCAATCTTTTCCAGCATCAGGGTCTTTTCCAAGGAGTCAGTTCTTAGCATCAGGTAGCCAAAGTATTGGAGCTTCAGCTTCAGCATCAGTCCTTCCATGAATATTCAAGACTGATTTCCTTTAGGATTGACTGGTTGGATCTCCTTGCAGTCCAAGGGACTCTCAAGAGTCTTCTCCAACACCACAGTTCAAAAGCATCAATTCTTCGGTGCTCAGCTTTCTTTATAGTCCAACTCTCACATCCATACCTGACTCCTGGAAAAACCATAGCCTTGACTAGATGGACCTTTGTTGGCAAAGTAATGTCTCTGCTTTTTAATATGCTGTCTATGTTGGTCATAGCTTTTCTTCCAAGGAGCAAGCATCTTTTAATTTCATGGTTGCAGTCACCATCAGCAATGATTTTGGAGCCCAAGAATATAAAGTCTGTCACTGTTTCCATTGTTTCCCCATCTATTTGCCATGAAGTAATGGAACCAGATGCCATGATCTTAGTTTTCTGAATGTTGAGTTTTAAGCCAGCTTTTTCACTCTTCTCTTTCACCCTCATCAAGAGGCTCTTTAGTTGTTCTTCACTTTCTGCCATAAGGATAGTGTCGTCTGCATATCTGAGGTTACTGATATTTCTCCCGGCAATCTTGATTGTAGCTTGTGCTTCATCCAGCCCAGCATTTTGCATGATATACTCTGCGTGTAAGTTAAGTAAACAGGGTGACAATATACATCCTTGACGTACTTCTTTCCCAGTTTTGAACCAGTCAGGTTCCATGTCTGGTTCTAACTGTTGCTTCTTGACCTACATACTGGTTTCTCAGAAGGCAGGTAAGGTGGTCTGGTATTCCTATCTCTTTAAGAATTTTCCAGTTTGTGGTGATCCACACAGTAAGTAATACAAACTGATTTAGCTATTCTTTGTCATTTGATGGAGGATTTAATCTGTTTACATTTAAACTAATTATTGATAGGTAAGGACTTACTATTGCCATCTTAATTGTTTTCTGGTTTTTTTTATAGATCCATTATTCCTTGTTTAATAGCCTGCTGTTTTGTGTGTGCGTGTGCTTTGATGTCTTTTGGTATGAGTAAGCCTTGACTTCTTTTTTTTAATTTATATTTAATTGGAGAATAATTGTTTTACAAAGTTGTGTTGGTTTCTGCCATACAACAATGTGAATCAGCCATAAGTATACATATGTCCCTGCCCTCTTGTCACAGAGCACAAGGTTGGGGTCCCTGTGTTATACACCAACTTCCCACTATCTGTTTTACACATGCTAATGTTGCTTTGACTTCTTTATTGTGTCCTTTTGTGTAATTGCTACAGGTTTTTCCCTTGAGATTATCAAGAAGTTTACACAAACTACCTTAAAATTATAACATCATATTTTAAGCTGTTACAACTTCAATAGAATTCCTAAACTTTACACTTTAGCTTTTCCTCCACCTCACATTTTAGGATACTGTTGTAATGATTTATGGGGATATAAAGTTGAATTTACATAATTGTATTAGTTTTGCCAAATATCAAATGAATCTGCCACAGCAATACATGTGTTCCCCATCCTGAACCCCCTCCTAGTGCACCAGCCCCAAGCATCCAGTATCGCGCATCGAACCTGACTGGCAACTCGTTTCTTACATGATATTCTACATGTTTCAATGTCACTCTCCCAAATCTTCCCACCCTCTCCCTCTCCCACAGAGTCCATAAGACTGCTCTATACATCAGTGTCTCTTTTGCTGTCTTGTACACCAGGTTATTGTTACCATCTTTCTAAATTCCATATATATGCATTAGTATACTGTATTTCTGTTTTTCCTTCTGGCTTACTTCACTCTGTATAATAGGCTCCAGTTTCATCCACCTCATTAGAACTGATTCAAATGTATTCTTTTTAATGGCTGAGTAATACTCCATTGTGTATATGTACCACAGCTTTCTTATCCATTCATCTGCTGATGGACATCTAGGTTGCTTCCATGTCCTGGCTATTATAAACAGTGCTGCGATGAACATTGGGGTACACGTGTCTCTTTCCCTTCTGGTTTCCTCAGTGTGTATGCCCAGCAGTGGGATTGCTGGATCATAAGGCAGTTCTATTTCCAGTTTTTAAGGAATCTCCACACTGTTCTCCATAGTGGCTGTACTAGTTTGCATTCCCACCAACAGTGTAAGAGGGTTCCCTTTTCTCCACACCCTCTCCAGCACTTATTATTTATGTATTTTTATGTAACTAATGGATGATTATAGTTATGATTATTTTTACTACATTAACTTAACTTTTAAACTAAAATTGTAAGTAAATTATATGCCACTATTACCAAATTACTGAATGTAAGTTTGACTGTATGTTTACCATTACCAATGAGTTTTGCACTACCTTTTAATGTCTTTATGATGTTAATTAGTGTCCTTTTACTTTCACTCAAAGAACCTCCTTTAGCACTTCTTGTAAGGTTGTTGTTCAGTCGATCAATTGTGTCTGACCCTGTGACCCAATGGACTGTAGCACGCCAGTCTTCCAAGTCCTTCACCATCTTTCAGAGTTTGCTCAAATTCATGTCCATTGAGTCAGTGATGGCATCCAACCATTTTGTCCTCTGTTACCTCCTTCTCCTCCTGCCTTCAATCTTTCCTAGTATCAGTAAGTGTGTTAGTCACTCAGTCATGCCTGACTCTTTGCGATCCCATGGACTGTAGCCTGCCAGGCTCCTCTTTCCATGAAATTCTCCAGGCAAGAATACTGGAGTGGGTTTCCATTTCTTTCCCAGCATAGGGTCTCTTCCAGTAAGTCAGCTGTTCACATCGGGTGGCCAAAGGATTGGCACTTTAGCTTCAGCATCAGTCCTTCCAATGCATATTCAGGGTTGATTTCATTTAGGATTGACTAACTTGATCTCCTTGCAGTCCAAGGGACTCAAGAGTCTTCTCCAACACCATAGTTCAAAAGCATCAGTTCTTTGGCACTCAGTCTTCTTTATGGCCCAGCTCTCACATCCATACATGATACTGGAAAAACCACAGCTTTGACTACATAGACCTTTGTCAGAAAAGTAATGTCTCTGCTTTTTAATACACTGTCTAGGTTTGTCATAGCTTTTCTTCCATGGAGCAAATGTCTTTTAATTTCATGGCTGCAGTCACCATCCACAGTGATTCTGGAGCCCAAGAAAATAAAGTCTGTCACTGTTTCCATTGTTTCCCCATCTATTTGCCATGAAGTGATGGAACCAGATGCCATGATCTTAGTTTTCTGAATGTTGAGTTTTAAGCCAGCTTTTTCACTCTCCTCTTTCACCCTCATCAAGAGGCTCTTTAGTTTCTCTTCACTTTCTGCCATTAGGGTGGTTATCATCTACATATCTGAGGTTATTGATATTTCCCCCAGAAATCTTGATTCCAGCTTGTGAATCATCCAGCCCAGCATTTCACATGATGTACTCTGCATATATGTTAAATAAGCAGAGTGACAATATACAGCCTTGACGTACTCTTTTCCCAACTTTGAACCAGTCCATTGTTCCATGTCCAGTTCTAACTGTTGCTTCTGGACCTGCATACAGGTTTCTCAGGAGGCAGGTAAGGTGGTCTGGTATTCCCATCCCTTTAAGAATTTTCCACAGTTTGTTGTGATCCACACAAAGGCTTTAACATAGTCAATGAAGCAAAAGATGTTTTTCTAGAATTCTTTTGTAAGGTTAATGTAGTAGTAATGAACTCCTTCAGCTTTTGTTTGTTCAGGAAGTCTTTATCCAACAATTTTCTGTCTACAAGGGACTCACTTTAGTTTTAAAGGCACACATAGGGGACTTCCCCGGTGGTTCAGCAGTTACAAGTTTGTCTTGCAATGCAGGGGGTGCAGTTCAATTCCAGGGAACTAAGATCTCATATGCCATGGAGCAACTGAGCCTGCATGCCACAACCAGACAGCACACACATCACAGTGAAAGTTCCCACATGAGACTATGAAGGTCCCATGTGCAGCAACGAAGATTCCATGTGCAGCAATCTTCATTGCTGCACCAGACCACCTTACCTGCCTCCTGAGAAACCTGTATGCAGGTCCAGAAGCAACAGTTAGAAGCAGCCAAATAGATAAATTAAAAAAAAAAATTTTTACGGCACATATAGACTGAGAGTGAAGGGATGGAAAAAGATATTTCAAGAAATTGGTAACCTCCTAAAAAGCAAGGGTATTTATATTAGACAAAATAGACTTTAAGCATAAAATGGTAAAAGAGACAAGAAAAGATCAGCATACAATGGAAAAGACCCTGATGCTGGGAAAGATTGAAGGGAAAAGGAGAAGAGGGTAGGAGAAGATGAGATGGTTAGATAGCATCACCCACTCAATGCACATGAATCTGCAAACTCCAGAAGATGATGAAGGACAGGGAAGCCTGTTGTGCTGTAGGCCATCAAAGAGTCAGACACAACTTAGTGACTGAACAACAATAATAAAGGGGTCAAGCCATCAAGAAGATATAATAACAGTAAGTATTTATGCATCCAACACTGGAGCGTCTAAATATATAAAGCAAGAACTAACAGAGTTAAAAGGAGAAATAAATAGCAATTCAGTAATAGTTGGGGACTTTAGTTGGGGATCTTAACAATTGACAGATCATCTAGAGAGAGAATCAATAAGGCAACAGCAGATTTAAACAATGCTATAGATCAAGAAGGACTTAACAGACATAGACAACCTTCTAGCCAACAGCAGCAGACTATACATTCTTCTCAAGTACACATGGAACATTTTCTATGACAGACCATATGTTAGGCCACAAAACAAGTCAGCAAATTCAAGGAGACCGAAATCATACCAAGGATCTTCTCTGAACACAATAGCATGAAAGTAGAAATCAATAAAAAGAGGAAAATTGGAAAATGCATGAATACATGGAAATTAAACAATACTCTCCTAGGAAACCAATGGATCAAAGAAGAAACTAAAAGAGAAATTTAAAAAGGATTTTGAGACAAAAATGGAAACACAACTTAAGCAGCAAAAGCAGTTCTAAGAGAGAAGTTCATGGCAATAAATGTATATATTAAGAAGCAAGATAATACCAAATAAAGAACCCACCTCTGTACCTGAAGGAACTAGAAAAAGAAGAAACTGAACCTAAAATTAGAAGGAAGGAAATAATAAAGATTAGCACAGTGTTAAATAGATACCAAAAATATATAAAACATTAACCAAACTAAGAGTTGGTTCTTTGAAAAGATAAACAAAATTGATAAACACTTATTTACCAAGGAAAAAAGAGGGAGGACCCAAATCAACAAACTTATAAATGCAAAAGGACATAGTATAACTTATACCACAGAAATACAAAGGATCATAAGATTTTTTAAATGGGTATAGAATCTGAGTAGATATTTTTCCAGAGAAGATAAATGGTCAACAGGTACCCAGAAAGATGCTCAACTCACTAGTCATTAGGGAAATGTAAATTAAAACCACAATGAAATATTACCTTACAATGACCATCATCAAAAAAGACAGCTAACAAATGCTGGTGTGGATATGGAGGAAAAGGAACACTTGTGAACTGCTTATAGGAGTATATAAATTGGTATATCTACTATGGAAAAACAGTATGGAGGGTTCTCAAAAAATTAAAAATAGTACTATAACATGATCCAGCAATTCTATCTCTGGGACTATATCCAAAAGGGATGAAACATTAACTCGAAAAGATACCTGCACCCCATGTTCATAGCAGAATTATTTATAACAGCTTCTAAGTGACAAGTAATGGATGAATGGATAAAAAAGTAAAGAAATGTGATGTGTGTGTGTGTGTGTATAATTTAGCCATAAATAATGAGGAAATCCTATCATTTGTGACACTGTGGACGGATCTTGAAGGCATCATGCTAAGTCAAATAAGTCTGACAAGACAAATTCATACTGCACGTTCTCCGTTATAAGTAGAATCCAAAAAAAACAAAAAATCCCCACCAAATTCAGAGAAAAAGAGATGAGATTTGTGGCTTGTTTCCAGAGGCAGGCTGTGGGGAGAAGGGATATTGGAGGAGAGGTAGTCAAAGGTACAAACTTCCATCATAAGATAAATAAGAACTAGGAATATAACGTACAACATGATGAGTATAGTTAAGACTGCTGTATGATATACAGGAAAATTGTTAAGAGAGTATGTCCTAAGAGTTTTCATCACAAGGAGAAATTTTTTCTTTCCTTTTTATTGCATATAAATGAGATAATGGATGTTACTTAAACCTATTGTGGTAATCACTTTACAATATATGTAGATCAATGTGCAGTACACCTTAATCTTATACAATGATGTATGTCAATTATTTCTCAATAAAACTGAAAAAATTTTAATTCAAGAAAGATAAATTAATTTTATCTTTATCTTTAAAGATAATTTAATTCAAGAAAGAAAAGAAACATTATTTAAAAGTTCAGTTCAGTCGCTCAGTCGTGTCCGACTTTGCAACCCCATGAACCGCAGCACGCCAGGCCTCCCTGTCCATCACCAACTCCCAGAGTCCACCCAAACCCATGTCCATTGTGTCGGTGATGCCATCCAACCATCTCATCCTCTGTTGTCCCCTTCTCCTCCAGCCCTCACTCTTTCCCAGCAACAGGGTCTTTTCAAATGAGTCAGCTCTCCACATCAGGTGGCCAAAGTATTGGAGTTTCAGCTTTAGCGTCAGTCCTTCCAATGAACACCCAGGACTAATCTCCTTTAGGATGCACTGGTTGGATCTCCTTGCAGTCCAAGGGACTCTCAAGAGTCTTCTCCAACACCATAGTTCAAAAGCATCAATTCTTTGACATTCAGCTTTCTTTATAGTCCAACTCTCACGTCCATGCATGACTACTGGAAAAACCATAGCCTTCACTAGATGGACCTTTGTTGGCAAAGTAATGACTTTGCTTTTTAATATGCTGTCTAGGTTAGTTATAACTTTCCTTCCAAGGAGCAAGCGTCTTTTAATTTCATGGCTGCAATCACCATCTGTAGTGATTTTGGAGTCCAGAAAAATAAAGTCAGCCACTGTTTCCACTGTTTACCCATCTATTTCCTATGAAGTGATGGGACCAGATGCCATGATCTTCGTTTTCTGAATGTTGAGCTTTAAGCCAACATTTTCACTCTCCTCTTTCACTTTCATCAAGAGGCTCTTTAGTTCTTCATTTTCTGCCATAAGGGTAGTGTCATCTGCATATCTGAGGTTATTGATTTTTCTCCCAGCAATCTTGATTCCAGCTTGTGCTTCCTCCAGCCCAGCGTTTCTCATGATGTACTCTGCATATAAGTCAAATAAGCAGGATGACAATATACAGCCTTGACGTACTCCTTTTCCTATTTGGAACCAGTCTGTTGTTCTATGTCCAGTTCTAACTGTTGCTTCCTAACATGTATACAGGTATTTAAAAGTAGCTTAAAGCATTTAAGCTATAATTTCCTTTTAAACACAATAGAACTAGGACTTTAAAATATTTTTACAAAGTTTTTAGAGGTTACCTAGTCCACTTTTAAGATAGCTAAATATCTTCTACTTCCTTGGAATAAATTCTAGAAAGCTGAATTGCAGTGTCAAATACAACATAGTTTTTATAGGTTACTGGTACATGCTGCCAAAGTACCCATCTATTTGTATTTTCCCAAATGAATAAGAGTAACTTTGTTCCTCTGACTCTTGTCTGTACTGAGCATAATCATCAAATATGCATACACACAGTTTGCCAATTTGAAGGATGAGAAGAGCTTCAGCATTTGTAAACAACAGGGTATAAAGTAAATAGTTCCTCCAAACCAAATTCAAATGCAGTAACTATTAACCACTTGGGGCTTTAATTGTTAATTTTTGACCTATAAAAGATTTTTTGGTTTAGTTTGATTTCTGCTTGCTTTTTTTTAAAAGACTGTCAAGATCCATTCAGTTCAGTTGCTCAGCCATGTCCAACTCTTTGTGACCCCATGAATCGCAGAACACCAGGCCTCCCAGTCCAACACCAACTCCCGGAGTTCACTCAAACTCATGTCCATCAAGTCGGTGATGCCATCCAGCCATCTCATCCTCTGTCGTCCCCTTCTCCTCCTGCCCCAAATCCCTCCCAGCATCAGAGTCATTTCCAATGAGTCAACTCTTTACATGAGGTGGCCAAAGTATTGGAATTTCAGCTTTAGTATCATTCCTTCCAAAGAACACTCAGGGCTGATCTCCTTTAGAATGGACTGGTTGGATCTCCTTGCAGTCCAAGGGACTCTCTAGAGTCTTCTCCAACACCACAGTTCAAAAGCATCAATTCTTCAGCACTTAGCTTTCTTCACAGTCCAACTTTTACATCCATACATGACCATTGGAAAAACCATAGCCTTGACTAGATGGACCTTTGTTGGCAAAGGAATGTCTCTGCTTTTGAATATGCTGTCTAGGTTGGTCATAACTTTCCTTCCAAGGAGTAAGTGTCTTTTAATTTCATGGCTGCAGTCACCATCTGCAATGATTTTGGAGCCCAAAGAAATAAAGTCTGACACTATTTCTACTGTTTCCCAAGAAGTGATGGGACCAGATGCCATGATCTTCGTTTTCTGAATGTTGAGCTTTAAGCCAACTTTTTCACTCTCCTCTTTCACTTTCACCAAGAGGCTTTTTAGTTCCTCTTCACTTTCTGCCATAAGGGTGGTGTATATGCATATTTGAGGTTACTGATATTTCTCCTGGCAATCTTGATTCCAGCTTGTGCTTCTTCCAGCCCAGCATTTCTCATGATGCACTCTGCATATAAGTTAAATAAGCAGAGTGACAGTATACAGCCTTGACGTACTCCTTTTCCTATTTGGAACCAGTCTGTTGTTCCATGTCCAGTTCTAACTGTTGCTTTCTGACTTGCATATGGATTTCTCAAGAGGCAGGTCAGGTGGTCTGGTATTCTCATCTCTTTCAGAATTTTCCACAGTTTATTGTGATCCACACAGTCAAAGGCTTTGGCATAGTCAATAAAGCAGAAATAGATGTTTTTCTGGAACTCTCTTGCTTTTTCCATGATCCAGCGGATGTTGGCAATTTGATCTCTGGTTCCTCTGCCTTTTCTAAAACCAGCTTGAACATCAGAAGTTCACGGTTCACGTATTGCTGAAGCCTGGCTTGGAGAATTTTGTGCATTAGTTTACTAGCATGTGAGATGAGTGCAATTGTGCGGTAGTTTGAGATCCATTAGTTGCTTCTTTTACATTTAGTGTCTTGCTTTATAAAGTCCTTTCTCACAAAGATACAGTCCAGTGGAATATATAAGTCGTTCCCAACATCAAAGTTATATATTCATCTATATTTTCTTTCCGGTTTAAGTTTTAAACCTCTCATCCTAATTTAATATCCAAATATTTTATTCAAGGATTTCAAAAATGTTAAAAAGTAAACAGTTTAGTGAATTCCCAATACATATTACGAAGCTTCGGTTCATCAGCTCATGCCTGATCTTATTTCATCTTTATTCTTGCCAACTCCCCCTCCAATTATTTTGAAAGTAATCTCAGACATACCACTTTATGTGTCTCTGAAAGATAAGTCTTTATTTAAAAGATCTGTGTATTTAAATATTTAATCCATTTGGAGTTTATTTTACTGTTTAATATTTTTCAGAGATTTAATTTATTTCACTTTTCAAACTTGTTAGTTCCAATACCATTTATTGAATAATTCATTCATTTGTCCATTGATAAGAACTGCTCAGATCAGATCAGTAGCTCAGTCGTGTCCGACTCTTTGCGACCCCATGAATCACACGCAGCACGCCAGGCCTCCCTGTCCATCACTAACTCCCGGAGTTCACCCAGACTCACGTCCATCGACTCAGTGATGCCATCCAGCCATCTCATCCTCTGTCGTCCCCTTCTCCTCCTGCCCCAAATCCCTGCCAGCATCAGGGTCTTTTCCAATGAATCAACTCTTAGCATGAGGTGGCCAAAGTACTGGAGTTTCAGCTTCAGCATCATTCCTTCCAAAGAAATCCCAAGGCTGATCTCCTTTAGAATGGACTGGTTGGATCTCCTTGCAGTCCAAGGGACTCTCAAGAGTCTTTTCCAACACCACAGTTCAAAAGCATCAATCCTTCGGTGCTCAGCCTTCTTCACAGTCCAACTCTCACATCCATACATGACCACAGGAAAAACCATAGCCTTGACTAGACGAACCTTTGTTGGCAAAGTAATGTCTCTGCTTTTGAATATGCCATCTAGGTTGGTCATAACTTTCTTTCCAAGGAGTAAGTGTTTTTTAATTTCATGGCTGCAGTCACCATCTGTAGTGATTTTGGAGCCCCCAAAATAAAGTCTGACACTGTTACCACTGTTTCCCCATCTAATTCCCATGAAATGGTGGGACTGGATACCATGATCTTCGTTTTCTGAATGTTGAGCTTTAAGCCAACTTTTCACTCTCCTCTTTCACCTTCATCAAGAGGCTTTTTAGTTCCTCTTCACTTTCTGCCATAAGGGTGGTGTCATCTGCATATCTGAGGTTATTGATATTTCTCCCAGCAATATTGATTCCAGCTTGTGCTTCTTCCAGCCCAGCATTTCTCATGATGTACTCTGCATATAAGTTAAATAAACAGGGTGACAATATACAGCCTTGATGTACTCCTTTTCCTATTTGGAACCAGTCTGTTGTTCCATGCCCAGTTCTAACTGTTGCTTCCTGACCTGCATACAAATTTCTCAAGAGGCAGATCAGGTGGTCTGGTATTCCCATCTCGAAGAATTTTCCACAGTTTATTGTGATCCACACAGTCAAAGGCTTTGGAATAGTCAATAAAGCAGAAATAGATGTTTTTCTGGAACTCTCTTGCTTTTTCTATGATCCAGCGGATGTTGGCAATTTGATCTCTGGTTCCTCTGCCTTTTCTAAAACCAGCTTGAACATCAGAAGTTCACGGTTCACGTATTGCTGAAGCCTGGCTTGGAGAATTTTGAGCATTACTTTACTAGTGTGTGAGATGAGTGCAATTGTGCGGTAGTTTGAGCATTCTTTGGCATTGCCTTTCTTTGGGATTGGAATGAAAACTGACCTTTTCCAGTCCTGTGGCCACTGCTGAGTTTTCCAAATTTGCTGGCATATTGAGTGCAGCACTTTCACAGCATCATCTTTCAGGATTTGAAATAGCTCAACTGGAATTCCATCACCTCCACTAGCTTTGTTCATAGTGATGCTTTCTTCTTCTTTTTTTAAATTTTATTTTATTTTTAAACTTTACATAATTGTATTAGTTTTGCCAAATATCAAAATGAATCTGCCACAGGTATACATGTGTTCCCCATCCTGAACCCTCCTCCCTCCTCCCTCCCCATACCATCCCTTGGGTCGTCCCAGTGCTCTAGCCCCAAGCATCCAGTATCGTGCATCAAACCTGGACTGGCATCTCGTTTCATACATGATATTTTATATGTTTCAATGCCATTCTCCCAAATCTTCCCACCCTCTCCCTCTCCCACAGAGTCCATAAGACTGTTCTATACATCAGTGTCTCTTTTGCTGTCTTGTACACCAGGTTATTGTTACCATCTTTCTAAATTCCATATATATGTGTTATTATACTGTATTGGTGTTTTTCTTTTTGGCTTACTTCACTCTGTATAATAGGCTCCAGTTTCATCCACCTCATGAGAACTGATGCAAATGTTTTCTTTTTAATGGCTGAGTAATACTCCATTGTGTATATGTACCACAGCTTTCTTATCCATTCATCTGCTGATGGACATCTAGGTTGCTTCCATGTCCTGGCTATTATAAACAGTGCTGTGATGAACATTGGGGTACATGTGTCTCTTTCCCTTCTGGTTTCCTCAGTGTGTATGCCCAGCAGTGGGATTGCTGGATCATAAGGCAGTTCTATTTCCAGTTTTTTAAGGAATCTCCACACTGTTCTCCATAGTGGCTGTACTAGTTTGCATTCCCACCAACAGTGTAAGAGGGTTCCCTTTTCTCCACACCCTCTCCAGCATTTATTATTTGTAGACTTTTGGATCACAGCCATTCTGACTGGCGTGAAATGGTTCCTCATAGTGGTTTTGATTTGCATTTCTCTGATAATGAGTGATATTGAGCATCTTTTCATGTGTTTGTTAGCCATCTGTATGTCTTCTTTGGAGAAATGTCTGTTTAGTTCTTTGGCCCATTTTTTGATTGGGTCATTTATTTTTCTGGAGTTGAGCTGTAGGAGTTGCTTGTATATTTTTGAGATTAGTTGTTTGTCAGTTGCTTCATTTGCTATTATTTTCTCCCATTCTGAAGGCTGTCTTTTCACCTTGCTAATAGTTTCCTTTGATGTGCAGAAGCTTTTAAGGTTAATTAGGTCCCATTTGTTTATTTTTGCTTTTATTTCCAATATCCTGGGAGGTGGGTCATAGAGGATCCTGCTGTGATGTATGTCAGAGAGTGTTTTGCCTATGTTCTCCTCTAGGATTTTTATAGTTTCTGGTCTTACGTTTAGATCTTTAATCCATTTTGAGTTTATTTTTGTGTATGGTGTTAGAAAGTGTTCTAGTTTCATTCTTTTACAAGTGTTTGACCAGATTTCCCAGCATCACTTGTTAAAGAGATTGCCTTTAATCCACTGTATATTCTTGCCTCCTTTGTCAAAGATAAGGTGCCCATATGTGCGTGGATTTATCTCTGGGCTTTCTATTTTGTTCCATTGATCTATATTTCTTTGTGCCAGTACCATCATAGTGATGCTTTCTAAGGCCCACTTGACTTCACATTCCAGGATGTCTGGCTCTAGGTCAGTGATCACACCATCGTGATTATCTGGGTCGTGAAGATCTTTTTTGTACAGTTCTTCTGTGTATTCTTGCCATCTCTTCTTAATATCTTCTGCTTCTGTTAGGTCCATACCATTTCTGTCATTTATTGAGCCCATCTTTGCATGAAATGTTCCTTTGGTATCTCTGATTTTCTTGAAGAGATCCCTAGTCTTTCCCATTCTGTTGTTTTCCTCTATTTCTTTGCATTGATCGCTGAAGAAGGCTTTCTTATCTCTTCTTGCTATTCTTTGGAACTCTGCATTCAGATGTTTATATCTTTCCTTTTCGCTTCTCTTTTCACAGCTATTTGTAAGGCCTCCCCAGAGAGCTATTTTGGTTTTTTGCATTTCTTTTCTGTGGGAATGGTCTTGATCCCTGTCTCCTGTACGATGTCACGAACCTCATTCCATAGTTCATCAGGCACTTTATCTATCAGATCTAGGCCCTTAAATCTACTTCTCACTTCCACTGTATAATCATAAGGGATTTGATTTAGGTCATACCTGAATGGTCTAGTCATTTTCCCTACTTTCTTAAATTTAAGTCTGAGTTTGGCAATAAGGAGTTCTTCTCAGGTACTTGAATCCGTTTGAGACTTTCTGTCCCACTGATCTTTTTCTCCTTTCAAAACTACATCACAGTAGTTAGGTTTTTCCTTGATACGACTTTGTCAGATGAAAGTAGGATTAATTTTTTTTTTTGTTATTAATCTAACATGAGAAAAACAAAAACTAGTGGGAGAAAAAGAATATTTACTTAAATAACCATGTTTATAACAAAAGCATTTACTTTCTTTCAGAAATCCTGTAATATGGAGAGCTGTGATTGGAACTAATAATATAAAAGGGAGTGAGCCATACAGCAAGAAGATCAAAGTTAATGCAATCATTATCCATCCAGACTTCAACGTGGAATCTTATGATAATGATATTGCACTTTTTCACTTAAAAAAAGCAGTGCGTTATAATAATTACATTCAGCCTATTTGTCTACCTTTTGGTGTTTTCCAAAGACTAAACAAAAACACAACATGTTTTATAAGTGGCTGGGGAAGAACAAAAGAAGAAGGTAATTATAATCTGAGTTTTGCTGATACAGGTTTCCTGATAATCGGCAGAGGGTGAATTCTTTTATGTATGTTTTTATATCTCTTTATATCATGAGTTTAAACAGTAGGTCTTTATAAACCAGTGAAAAGAAAATGTGTTTTAATTTTCTATGTTTTTTTCTTCCTTGTGGGAGAGAGAAATTTATCTTCCAAAGCAGAAATAGAGACTTCTTTTGTTATACATGCCTACATGCCAAGACACAAACTTTTAGACTATCTCAGAGAGAATGATGGTTCCAAGTGTTTCTATAGTTTCTGAGACTCCTAGGTGATAAAGCAAGTTCTGTGGCAGATCTGCTTATCTTAAATGATAAGCTTCTGGCTATAAGGAATCAAATTTAGTATCCTTTTTATTTAGTGTACTGTTTAGTATCAAACAAGTTGATTGCTATGTATTTTCTACAGTACACAAAGGTGCACAAAAAATTGACTATCTGAACTAATGGAAGGAATTAAAAAAAATAGAAAACAGTCTCTGCAGACAATATTAAAGAAAAATAGAATTGTATGACAAACATTATAACTTCCCTATGATAGTAGGGAATTTTCACACAACTCTTTTATTATTGGCATATTATGCAGATGAAAAATTAGTAAAGATTTATAATGTTTGCTTTTCCAGTAAGTGGCCTGAGTGACCTCTAAAAATGGTGCACTATTCACTCGACCCAGAAAACCCCACAAAATCATGCAAATCAGGAGGTTCAAATGTTCATGTTCACTTTAAGAACACTTGTGGAACTGCCCAGGCCGTAATGGGTATGCATATCCGAAAAGCCACCAAGTATCTGAAGGATGTCACTTTAAAGAAGCAATGTGTGCCATTCTGTCATTACAGCGGTGGAGCTGGTGGGTGTGCACAGGCCAAACAGTGGGGCTGGACGCAGGGTCGGCGGCCCAAAAAGAGTGCTGAAATTTTATTGCACATGCTCAACAATGCAGAGAGTCATGCTGAACTTAAGGGCTTAGATGTAGCTTCTCTGGTCACTGAGCACATCCAGGTGAACAAAGCCCCCAAGATGCGGCGCAGGACTTACAGAGCTCACGGTTGGATCAACCCCTACATGAGCTCTCCCTGTCATATTGAGATGATCCTTACTGAAAAAGAACAGATTGTTCCTAAGCCAGAAGAGGAGGTTGCACAGAAGGAAAAAGATATCCCAGAAGAAACTGAAGAAACGAAAACTTATGGCCCCGGAATAAATGCTGCAAAAAATAAATGCAAATAAAAGTGTTGGTTGTAAAAAAATAATAATAATAAAATTATAATGTTTGAATTAGCAAGCTTGATTTAATAGCCAAATCAGAAAATTCTGCACCCCAAAATCAGACACTTTCATCTTTTCAAGTACAGGTAGAACCTTTATAAAAACTGACCGCTAACTAGGCCATAAAGAAAATCTCCAAGTTTGAAGGACAGGTAATGTACAGACTATATACTCTGATTACAATTAATTTAGAAATAAGAGAGATGGGAATATGATGGAATAAGGAGGTTGGCAAATCCTCATCCCCCAACATAAGCATAAATTGTAAAAAAAACTCAAAAACTGTCAAAAGCAACCATTTCAGAGCCCTGGAAATAAAAACGCACAATAAATTGAAGAGTATTTGTTTATTATAAGCATCTAGAAATTTGGGTAAAAAGAGGAACTTGTAGTTTTCTTGCTGTGGCTGCTCCTAACTCCCCTTCAGATCAGTCAGTATAATAGCTTTACCAAGATCAAGAGGATCAAGAGGATCATGAGGAAAAAGGATCTTGCTACCAGAGGATATGGACTTGATTTGGAGTAGTAGTTGATAATCCAGGCCAGCAGCACTGTCAATAAAAGTAATTGATTCAAAAAACTAAATAAAAAATTTTTTAAATAAATTTTAAACAAGTATTGGACTCAGCAAGAGATGAATGGGGGAACACACAGCTCTGCTGGTCTGGGATTGTGATCCTAGATGCAGCCAGGAGTGGAAAAGTTCAGAAATTTGACAAGAAGAACCTCAAAATTAGACAGCTACAGAATGGCTAGATAAGCTCTCCAAACATCCTTGGTTTACTGGGAAACACACATGTATACACGTGTGGGGAAAAAAACCTGAGAGAGCTTAGCATAAAATGAAAACCAAGGCAGACTTGAAATCTGACTGAACTCTGAACATGCTCCCCAAACCATACATAGATTCATCAGCAGAGGATGAAAGCCCAAATCATTAACTGATTAGTAAACTATACACACACATGGATAAGCCCTGTGAAGGCAGGTTAAAAGGTAAAAATCAGAATTAAAAGACTGAGCAGAGACATCAACAGTCACACAGTGTGGGACACACAGATTCTACAGTTTAAGTCCAAGCAAGTTATTTTTAAGAAAACACAACAACATTGTTGAGAAGAGAATCAAAACCCAGAGTTGTTACAGTACATTAATCTGAAAATGCACAATTTTCAACAGAAATACTGTAAGACATCCAAAAAACTAAGAAAAAAAAACAAACAAACCCACAGAAATGTGACCTATATTCAGGGGAAAAAAGTAGTCAATAGAAACTGACTCTGGACAGGTTTAGATGTTGAATACAGCAAAGACTTCAAAGCAGCTCTTTAAATATGTTTGACAAATTAAATAAATTATTGTTCAAAGAATTAAAACCGTAATGACAATGACTTAACAAATAGGGAATGCCTGTGGAGAAATAAACAATTTAAAAAAGGACCGAATGGAAATTCTAGAGATTTGATATGGCACAAGAAAGCATCTGTAAACTTAAACTACAGAACAGAAATAATATAATCTGGAGAAAACAGAAAAAATTCTTGAAGAAAAATAAACACACTCAGAGAGGCCTGTGGCACAACATCAAGTATACCAGCATACATATGGTGGGATTTCTGGAAAGGAAAGAGAGAAAAAATGGGGACAAAAAAATAGCTGAAGAAAATAATGGCCCCAAACTACCTGAATTTCATGGAAAAAGAAAAACAACACAAAACTTTAATTTAAAATAAAGAAGCTCAACGAATCCCAATAAGATTTTAAAAAAACTAAAAATGTGCAAAACATGTATGCTTAAAACTACAAAATGTTACACAGGGAAATTAAAGAAGACCTAATAAATTGAAAGACATACTACATTCATGGATTCAAAGACTCAATATTGTTAATATGGCTATTATCCTCAGACTGACCCATATATTCAATGCAATCCCTATCAAAATCCCAGCAAAGTTTTTTATACAATTTGACAAGTTGATCCTAAAATGTATTTGGAAAGGCAAAGAACCTTGATTTCTTGATATTTTTTGAATAGTCAAAAAGTTTTTTTGAAGAACAACAAAACTAAGTTACTCTACCTAATTTAAATTTACCTATAGTAAAAACTACAGCCATTAAGACAGTATGGTATTGATTTATTTTCTGGTAGCATGTTTAGAATTTTCTATGTATAGTATCATGTCATCTGCAGATAATGACAGTTTTACTTCTTCCTTTCCAATTTGGATTCCTTTTCTTTCTTTTTCCTCTTCAACTACTGTGACTAGGACTTCCAAAACTATGTTGAATAAAAGTGGCAAGAGTGGGCATCCTTGTCTTGTTCCTCATCTTAGAAGGAATGCTTTGACCTTTTCACCATTGAGTATGATGTTAGTTATAGTGTTTATTATGTTGAAGTATGTTCCCTCTATGCCCACTTTCTGGAGAGCTCTTCTTGTAAACTGATGTTGAATTTTATAAAAATTCTTCTGTATCTATTGAGATGGTCATATTGTTTTTATTTTTCAATTTGTTAATACAATGTATCAAACTGATTGATTTACAGACCTTGGAAAATCCTTGCATCCCTGGGCTGAATCCCACTTGGTCATGATATATGATCCTCCTAATGCATTGTTGGATTCTGTTTGCTAGTATTTTGTTAAGGATTTTTGCATTTATGTTCATTAGTGATACTGCCCTATAATTTTCTCTTTTTTGTGATATCTGTAGAATTCAACTGTGAAGCCATCTGGTCCTGGATATTTGTTTGTTTGTTGGGAGTTTTTAAATTACTGATTCACTTTCAGTACTGTTAATTCAAATTTGGTTTCTTTTTGGTTAAGTCTTGAGAGATTGTACCTTTCTAAGAATTTGCCCATGTCTTCTAAGGTATCCATTTTATTGGTGTATATTTGCTTGTAGTAGTCTCTTATGATCCTTTGTATTTCTGCAGTGCTGGTTGGTTAAACATAGCAGAGATCAATGGAACACAATACAGAGTCCAAAAAAACCCCCAAACAACCCAACTTATGTTTATGATCAACTGATTTATTTATACAAAATTCCTAGAAAAGGCAAACCTACAGAGACAGAAATTCTATCAGTCATTTTCTGAGTGTGAGGCTGGAGGTGAGAACTGACTGCAACTGGGCATGGAGAGGACTCACTGGAGTGGAAGTATCCTAAAACTGGATGTGGGCCTGGTATAAATTTACCAAAAATCATTGAACTGCTTTCTTACAGTCTGAGAATTGTTATGTAAATTAAACATAAATAAAGCTTCTTTAAAAATGACCAAAAAAATTTAAATCACACATTTGAAAAATTTTAAATATACTACTAAATAACTCCTATGTCAAAGAAGAAATAATTATAATCTTAAATCCTTGTATCTATATAATAATTTATATCAGTTCAGTCAGTCAGTTGTGTCTGACTCTCTGCAACCCCATGGACTGCAACATGCCAGGCTTCCCTGTCCATAACCAGGGAAGTTTACTCAAACTCATGTCCATTGACTCAGTGATGGCATCCAACCATCTCATCCTCTGTCGTCCCCTTCTCCTCCCACCTTCAATCTTTCCCAGTATCAGGGTCTTTTCCAATGGTCAACTCTTCGCATCAGGTGGCCAAGTACTGGAGTTTCAGCTTTAGCATCAGTCCTTCCAATAAATATTCAGGACTGATTTCCTTTAGGATGGACTGGTTGGTGCTCCTTGCAGTCCAAGGGACTCTCAAGAGTCTTCTCCAACACCACAGTTCAAAAGCAGCAATTCTTTGGCGCTCAGCTTTCTTTATAGTCCAACTGTCACATCCATACATGACTTCTGGAAAAACCACAGCTTTGACTAAACAGACCTTTGTTGGCAAAGTAATGTCTCTGCTTTTTTGTTTTTTGTCTCTGCTTTTTAATATGCTGTCTAGGTTTTAACTGTCTAACTTTTCTTCCACAGAGCAAGCGTCTTTTAATTTCATGGCTGCAGTCACCATCTGCAATGATTTTGGAGTCCCCCAAAATAAAGCCTCTCACTGTTTCCATTGTTTCCCTTTCTGTTTGCCATGAAGTGATGGGATCAGATGCCATGATCTTCGTTTTCTGAATGTTGAGCTCTAAGCCAACTTTTTCACTCTCCTCTTTCATTTTCATCAAGAGGCTCTTTAGTTCTTCTTCACTTTCTGCCATAAGGGTGGTGTTATCTGCATATCTGAGGTTATTGGTATTTCTCCCAGCAGTCTTTATTCCAGCTTGTGCTTCCTCCAGCCCAGCGTTTCTCATGATGTACTCTGCATATAAGTCAAATAAGCAGGGTGACAATATACAGCCTTTCCCGATATGGAACCAGTCTGTTGTTCCATGTCTAGTTCTAACAGTTGCTTCCTGAACTGTATTCAGATTTCTCAAGAGGCAGGTCAGGTGGTCTGGTATTCCCATCTCTTTCAGAATTTTCCACAGTTTGTTGTGATTCACACAGTCAAAGGCTTTGGCATAGTCCGTAAAGCAGAAGGAGATGTTTTTCTGGAACTCTCTTGCTTTTTCGATGATCCAGTGGATGTTGGCAATTTGATCTCTGGTTCCTTTGCCTTTTCTAAATCCAGCTTGAACATCTGGAAGTTCACGGTTCACGTACTGTTGAAGCCTGGCTTGAGAATTTTGAACATTACTTTGCTAGTGTGTGAGATGAGTGCCATTCTATGGTAGTTTGAGCACTTTGGTATTTTGAAAACTGACCTTTTCCAGTCCTGTGGCCACTGGTGAGTTTTCCAAATTTGCTGACATATTGAGTGCAGCACTTTCACAACATCATCTTTTAGGGTTTGAAATAGCTCAGTGGGAATTCCATCACCTCCACTAGCTTTGTTCCTAGTGATGCTTCCTAAGGCCCAGTTGACTTCACATTCCAAGATGTCTGGCTCTAAGTGAGTGATCACAACATCATGGTTATCTGGGTCATGAAGATCTTTTTTGTATAGTTCTTCTGTGTAATCTTGCCACCTCTTCTTATCTGCTTCTGTTAGGTCTATACCATTTCTGTCCTTTATTGTGCCCATCTTTGCATGAAATGTTCCCTTGGTATCTCTAATTTTCTTGAAGAGATCTCTAGTCTTTCCCATTCTATTGTTTCCCTCTATTTCTTTGCATTGATCACTGAGGAAGGTTTTCTTATCTCTCCTCTTTGGAACTCTGCATTCAAATGGGTATATCTTTCCTTTTCTCCTTTGTTTTTTGTTTCTCTTCTTTTCTCAGCTATTTGTAAGGCCTCCTCAGACAACCATTTTGCCTTCTTGCATTTCTTTTTCTTGGGGATGGTCTTGATCACTGCCTCCTGTACAATGTCAAGAATCTCCATCCATAGTTCTTCAGGCACTCTGTCTATCAGATCTAATCCCTGAATCTGTTTGTCACTTCTAGTGTATAATCGTAAGGGATCTGATTTAGGTCATACCTGAATAGTCTAGTGGTTTTCCCTACTTTCTTCAATATAAGTCTGAATTTGGCAATAAGGAGTTTGTGATCTGAGCCGCAGTCAGCTCCCGGTCTTGTTTTTGCTGACTATATATATAGAGTTTCTCCATCTTTGTGCAAAGAATATAATCAATCTGATTTCGGTATTTACCATCCGGTGGTGTCCATGTGTAAAGTCTTCTCTAGTGTTGTTGGAAGAGGGTGTTTGTAATTGATCAGTATAGTATTTGTGCAAGAATATTCTAAGTAACCAGTGGAAAAGAACAGAAAACACAGGCATCTATTTCTGGGCTCTCTTTCTCCTATTCACTTCAAAAATCGCTAGTTATTTTGAATAACCCTACACCAATATCACACTGGGTTAGTATTGTTCATAAATCAGGTAGTAGGTTTACAGATGTTCATTCCATTATTATATCTGGTTAACATCTATGTTACATATACTCTTTTATATACAGCCAGTATTACTTTAATTATTTGAAAACCAAGGGTAGAAATGCGTCTTTCCTCTAGGAAGCACTGATCCAGGAATTTGGATGTCATTAGATATACTTTATTTTTATTTCCTTTTCTTATTCTCTATCCATGTTGACTTTACTTTCTCAGGCTGCCTGTCCTCATAAGTGTGGAACTATGGCTGCAGGCTGATTTGAACTTATATTAATAGCTAATCATGTGACTAGGGTGAAACAGATTCTTCTCTGGTTGCTGGTGCTTCTAAGTCACTTCAGGCATGTCCTACTCTGTGCAACCCCATAGACAGCAGCCCACCAGGCTCCCCGTCCCTGGGATTCTCCAGGCAAGAACACTAGAGTGAGTTGCCATTTCCTTCTCCAATGCATGAAAGTGAAAAGTGAAAATGAAGTCACTCAGTCGTGCCTGACCCTCAGCAACCCCATGGACTGCAGCCTTCCAGGCTCCTCCATCCATGGGATTTTCCAGGCAAGAGTACTGGAGTGGGGTGCTATTCCCTTCTCCTATTCTCTGGCAGCTCCAGTTAAAAAAGCTGGATAAGTATTCCAATTGACTAGGCTTATACCAACGGAGAAGGCAATGGCAACCCATTCCAGTACTCTTGCCTGGAAAATCCCATGGGCAGAGGAGCCTGGTAGGCTGCAGTCCATGGGGTCGCGAAGAGTTGGACACGACTGAGCAACTTCACTTTCACTTTTCAGTTTCATGCATTGGAGAAGGAAATGGCAACCCACTCCAGTGTTCTTGCCTGGAGAATCCCAGGGACAGGGGGGCCTGGTGGGCTGCTGTCTATGGGGTCACACAGAGTCGGACATGGTTGAAGTGACTTAGCAGCAGCAGCAGCAGCAGCAGGCTTATACCAAATATAGTCACCTCTAGACTAATTCCAGGAGAATGGAATTCTGTGAATGGAACAGTTTGGTCATTTTCCCACTTGCAGTAAAGGGTAAAATGTCTGTTACTTGAAAAGCCAAGGAAGAATGTGGTGCACATAAAATATTCAGCTTCCACATGTGATAACTGCAATTCTGAGACAGTCTGATGGTATCAGATGCTGCTGTTACAGTAGCTTTTCTGTGGATAAATCTTAGAATAATCTGAAGTGTTATCTTGTATCTTCCTATCTTTTCTGTAGCAAAGAACCACTTTATGTTCAAGAATAAGCATAGAAGTTATGGGAGCACATGAATTAGAAATCTGCTTTATTTTCATGTTCAACATTTTGCAAGACGGCATCATTAGAAAATTTAATTAAAATTATTCACAACTTACAACATAAGACTGACCTCAGCATTTACCTCTTTCAGTTCAGTTCAGTTACTCAGTCGTGTCCGACTCTTTGTGACCCCATTTACTTCTTTAGCCCTTGATAATTTTTATAGTTTTATTTTGCAACACTACAGATCCTTCTGTGAGACCTCCAAGAAACACAAGAGAGCAAACATTAAAAAAAAAAGTAACCTGAAATTCCTACTATCTAGAGATAACTATCGTTAAGACTTGGTAGACTTTCTTTCACCGTATCTCCAGGCATTCATACATGCATACATATCTGGATACAATTTTACATAATTGTTCAATCAGTCGCTATGGAAAGAAAACCTGTTGAACATGAACATTTCATATTGCTATCAAAATGTCTGCTCTCCAAAATAATTTAACTGGTATTTTTTGTTGTTGTTGTTGTTAATAGGTAATGTTACCAAAGAGTTACATGAAGCAGAAGTGCATTATATTTCTCGAAGTTTCTGTAATTCTGAGAGGAGCTATGGGGGTATAGTTCCTAACACTTCAATTTGTGCAGGTGATGAAGATGGAATTTTTGATTCTTGCAGGGTAAGACCAAATAATTTTCATTAGCAATATTTTCTAAAGACAGAAAGGAACTGAACAAGTCTTTGATCACTTTCTGGTGAAGTCTTAATTCTCAAGTCTAAATTATTTTTCTCCTTTTTAAGTATTCCAACAATCCAAATCATCATGCTTGCCTGATTCCTTGGTTTCTACAATCATGATCAACCTTAAGAGATATTTGCCTTGAATCTTTTTTTTTTCATTACCACCTTTTTAAAGGTGGTACAATTTATAATTTTTAATTCACCCATTTAAAAGTGGGGGGTTTTATATTTAGAGTAGTGAACCATTACCATAATCTAATTTTTAGAACACTTTTGTCACCCCCCTCAAAAAAAAAAAAAAAAACTCTTCCCATTAAGGCAACCATTAGCCTGTAGAGATTTGCCTATTCTGGAAATTTCCTATGAACAGGATCATTCAATTTGTGGTCTTTTGTGACTAGGTTCTTTTACTTAGCATTATGTTTTCAAGGTTTGTCTCCATTATAGCATGTATTAATACCTTATTCATTTTATTGCCAAATAATATACCATGGTTTGGATATGTCACATTTTATTCATCCATCCATTTGTAGATGGATATTTAAGCTATTTCTGCTTTTTTGGCTATTACAAATAACATGGCTATAAATATTTGTGTACATGTTTTTATGTGTAAGTATGTTTTTCTTTCTCTTGGAAATTCTACATAGGAGTGGAACTGCTGAGTCAATTCTTAACATTTTAAAGAACTGTCAAACTGTATTCCAAAGTGCCTACACCATTTTACATTCTTGTGCAACAATATGAGACTTCTTCTGTTTTTTATTGGAATATAGTTGATTTGCAATGTTGTGTTAGTTTCAGGTATAGAGCAAAGTGAATCAGTTATACACACACACACACACACACACATACACACACATATATTCACTTTTTAAGGTTCTTTCCTCATATAGGTCATTACAGAACATTAAGTAGAGTTCCCTGTGCTATACAGCAGGTTCTTTAGTTATCTGCTTTAAATCTAGTCGTGGGTATATGTTAATCCCAATCTCCCAATTTACCCCTCCCCTCTGATCCCCTATTAACCATGAGTTTGTTTTCTACATCTGTGACTCTAATTCTATTTTGTAACCAAGTTCATTTGTACTCCTTTTTTTTAGATTTCACATATAAGCAATATCATATATTTGTCTGTGTCTGACTTATTTCACTCAGTATGACAGTCTCTAGGTTCATCCATGTTGCTGCAAATAGCATCACTTTTTTAATGGCTGAGTAATACTCCATTGTATATGTGTATCACATATTCTTTATCCATTCGTCTGTTGATGAACACTTAGGTTGTTTCTGTGTCCAGGCTATTGTAAACAGTGATGCAATGAATGTTGCAGTACATGTAATCTTTTTGAAATATAGTTTTCTCTGGGTATATGCCCAGGAGTGGGATTGCTGAGTCATATGGTAGTTATAGTTTCAGTTTTTAAAGGAACCTCTATACTGTTCTCCTGGAGAAGGAAATGGCAACCCACTCCAGTGTTCTTGCCTGGAGGATCCCAGGAACGGGGGAGCCTGGTGGGCTGCCGTCTATGGGGTCGCACAGAGACGGACACGACTGAAGCGACTTAGCAGCAGCAGCAGCAGCAGCAGCAGCAGCATACTGTTCTCCACAGCAGCTATACCAATTTACACTCCCACTAACAGTGTAGAAGAGTTCCCTTTTCTCCACACCTTCTCCAGTATTTACTGTTTGTAGATTTTCTGACGATGGCCATTGTGACTGGTGTGAGATGATACTTCATTGTAGTTTTGATTGGCATTTCTCTAATATTGATAATTAGTGATGTTGAGCATCTTTTCATGTGCCTTTTGGCCATCTCAGCAATGTATCAGTTCAGTTCAGTCGCTCAGTTGTGTCTGACTCTTTGAGACCCCATGGACTGCAGCATGCCAGACCTCCCTGTCCATCACCAACTCCTGGAGTTTACTCAAACTCATGTCCGTTGAGTTGGTGATGCCATCCAACCATCTCATCCTCTGTAATCCCCTTCTCCTCCTGCCTTCAGTCTTTCCCAGCATCAGGGTCTTTTCAAATGAGTCAGCTCTTTGCATCAGGTGGCCAAAGTATTGGAGTTTCAGCTTCAGCATCAGTCCTTCCAATGAATATTCAAGACTGATTTCCTTTAGGATGGACTGACTGGAGCTCCTTGCAGTCCAAGGGACTCTCAACAGTCTTCTCCAACACCACAGTTCAAAAGCAGCAATTCTCCAGCACTCAGCTTTCTTTATAGTCCAACTCTCACACCCATACATGACCACAGGAAAAACCATAGCTTTGACTTGATGGACCTTTGTTGGCGAAGTAATGTCTCTGCTTTTGAATATGCTGTCTAGGTTGGTCATAACTTTCCTTACAAGGAGTAAGCATCTTTTAATTTCATGGCTGCAATTACCATCTGCAGTGATTTTGGAGCCCAAAAAAATAAAGTCAGCCACTGTTTCCACTGGGTCCCCATCTATTTCCTATGAAGTGATGGGATCAGATGCCGTGATCTTCATTTTCTGAATGTTGAGCTTTAAGCCAACATTTTCACTCTCCTCTCTCACTTTCATCAAGAGGCTCTTTAGTTCTTCTTCACTTTTTGCCATAAGGGTAGTGTCATCTGCATATCTGAGGTTATTGATATTTCTCCTGGCAATCTTGATTCCAGCTTGTGCTTCTTCCAGCCCAGCGTTTCTCATGATGTACTCTGCATATAAGTTAAATAAGCAGAGTGACAGTATATAGCCTTGACACACTCCTTTTCCTATTTGGAACCAGTTTGTTGTTCCATGTCCAGTTCTAACTGTTGCTTCCTGACTGCATACAGGTTTCTCAAGAGCCAGGTCAGGTGGTCTGGTATTCCCATCTCTTTCAGAATTTTCCACAGTTTGTTGTGATCCACAGAGTCAGAGGCTTTGGCATAGTCAATAAAGCAGAAACAAATGTTTTTCTGGAACTCTCTTGGTTTTTCGATGATCCAACAAATGTTGGCAATTTGATCTCTGGTTCCTCTGCCTTTTCTAAAACCAGATTGAACATCTGGAAGTTCACAGTTCATGTACTGTTGAAGCCTGGCTTGGAGAATTTTGAGCATTACTTTACTAGCGTGTGAGATGAGTGCAATTGTGCGGTAGTTTGAGCATTCTTTGGCATTGCCTTTTTTGGGACTGGAATGAAAACTGACCTTTTCCAGTCCTGTGGCCACTGACTGAATTTTCCAAATTTGCCGGCATATTGAGTGCAGCACTTTCACAGCATCATCTTTCAGGGTTTGAAATAGCTCAACTGGAATTCTATCACCTCCACTAGCTTTGTTCCTAGTGATGCTTCTTAAGGCCCACTTGACTTCGCATTCCAGGATGTCTGGCTCTAAGTGAGTGATCACACCATTGTGATTATTTGGTTTCTAATTTCTCCACATCCTTGTCAGCACTTATTATTGTCTATCTTTTTTTAAATAGAAATACAATTGATTTTCAATATTGTATTAGTTTCAGGTGTACAGCAAATTGATTCAGTTATATGTGTATACTTTTCCAGATTATTTTCCATTATTGTTATGACAAGATACTGAAATCCTTGTTGCTTATCTATTTTATGTATAGTAGTTTGTATCTGTGAATTCCATACTTCTAAATAATTTATTCCTCTCTATCCCTTTCCCCTCTGGTAATCATCAGTTTATTTTCTATGTCTGTGGTTTGTTTCTGTTTTGTTTAATGATTTTTAAAAACAACTTTATTTCTTTTTGGCTGTGCTGGGTCTTCACTGCTACACAGGCTGTACTCTAGTTGTGGTGAGTAGGAGCTGCTCTTTGTTGCGGTGTGCAGGCTTCCCATCGTGGTGGCTTCTCGTGTTGCACAGCAAGAGCTCTAGGCACGCAGACTTCGCTAGTGTGGCACGCGGGCTCAGCACATGCAGCTCCCAGGATCTACAGCACAGGCTCAGTAGTTCTGGTACATGGGCTTAGTTGCTCCACAGCATGTGGGATCTTCCTTGACTAAGGATCAACCTGTGTCTCCTGCACTGGCAAGCAGATTCTTTACCACTGGGCCACCAGGGAAGGGCCATCTTTGATTTTTTTTTTTTTTTTCCAATATTTACTTGGCTGTGCTAGGTCTTAATTGTGGCACTCGGGATCTTCAACCTTCACCGCAGGATCTTTAGTTGTGGTAATTGAAGTCTCAGATCTGGGAGCACAGAGTCTTAGCCACTAGACCACCAGGGAAGTCCCATCGTGTTTTTTTTATTTTTCTCACTTTTTGTTTTTGGCTGCACTGGGTCTTTCAGAGAAGGCAATGGCACCCCACTCCAGTACTCTTGCCTGGAAAATCCCATGGACGGAGGAGCCTGGTAGGCTGCAGTCCATGGGGTCGCTAGGAGTCGGACACGACTGAGCAACTTCACTTTCACTTTTAGCTTTCATGCATTGGAGAAGGAAATGGCAACCCACTCCAGTGTTCTTGCCTGGAGAATCCCAGGGACAGGGAGCCTGGTGGGCTGCCATCTATGGGGTCACACAGAGTCGGACACGACTGAAGCGACTTAGCAGCAGCAGCAGCAGCACTGGGTCTTCTTTCTGCACACGGGCTTTCTCCGGTTGCAGCGAGAGGGGGATACTCTCTAATTGCAGGCTTCTTATTGTAGTGGCTTCTCTTGTTGCAGAGCACTGGCTCTAGAGGGTGCAGGGTTCGGTAGTTGCAGCATCAGGCTCTAGAGCAGGGGCTCAGTAGTTGTGGCACAGAGGCTTAGTTGCCCTGCACCCTGTGAAATTTTCCAGAACCAGGGCTCAAACCCATGTCCTCTGTATCAGCAGGTGGATTCTGAACCACTGGACCACCAGGGAATTCCCATCTGTGATTTTTTTTTTTTTTTTTTTTTACAAAATCCAATTTATCTGTTTTTTTGTTTTGTCCCTTGTGGCTTTTAAATCTTTCTTTATTCCTCTTTTTTCTTCACTGCTTCTAAATCTAGCAGCACATCACTCCCAAACAGTGCCCCATGCTCTGATCTTTTCCTACTCATTTTGATTTCTGCTATTCAGGGTTTATCTTTCCTGTATCTTTTTCCTTAAAAATCTTACTGAAAAGAAGGATTCAATCTAATTTAATTGCATTCATAAATGAAACATTCTAATTGTCAAAAAATAGTTTTTTAATGCTTTCCTTATATAGAGAATTTGAAAACACCTTAGAAACATGGTCTTTAAACTTTAAGCATTAAAACAGTTATCTCAGTGTCCTTATTGTTTTGAATGATTAATACTCTTCAGTAATGGTGTTTCAGTGTATTAACAGTCGAGTATAAACCATGACAAAGATTTGTCATTTGTAATACCATTAAATGTTAGCTTCTCAGTCATGTTGACTCTGTGATCCCATGAACTGTAACCCACCAGGCTCCTCTGTCCATGGAATTCTTCAGGCAAGAGTACTGGAGTGGGTTGCCATGCCCTTCTCCAGGGGAGCTTTCTGACTCAGGGATCGAACCCCAGTCTCCTGCATTGCATGCTTAGCTATTTATTCCTATGATCCTGCACCAGTCAATGTCAACACTCAGAAAGATGCCATGTCTTGCAAGATGCCTGTTCACTCCTGTCCTCTAGTTAGCAAACCACACACACACCTAAATGAATCCATTATATATCTTAGTTCTACCATTCCTACATAGCATTAATACAAGTATTCTAGTAGACAATATTTATAGTATTTTGCACAGTTCCTAAATTATATTCCTCCTGAGTAACTACACTAAAAAATCCAAACAATTCGATTTATAGTATTTTGGTTCAAAACTATGCAGGTGGAAAATTTATCCACCAGCTATATGGTTCCTCAAAAATAACAGGCCAGACTGAATACCTGTTTCAGTTGGAATATAAAACTGAAAATCTATGCATCTTTATAAGTTAGAAGTAAGTTAAAAATGTATATTTATATAAATATATGATTAGTGTGATTAATTTATTCCAGATTTATTGTTGTTTAAAGCCTACTGGAAGTAACTAATACTATTTTGGGACTTTTTTAATAGGGTGATAGTGGTGGACCATTAATGTGCTACCTACCAGAACGTAAACGATATTTTGTAATGGGAATTACCAGTTACGGATACGGCTGTGGTCGAAAAAATTTTCCTGGTGTCTATAGTGCACCATCCTTCAACCAAAAGTGGCTGACAGAGCAACTCTACCAATCAAGCAATAAAGGCATACTTAATATAAATATTCTACTTGGACAGGTCCTTATAGCCTTAGGTTCTGTTGTCTTACTTGCAACTCCATAAAAAAATTCTGAAGAATCTTTATTTTGCATCGTGTCCCTTTCCAGGTTCTACATAATGAAAATCATTTATTCTTTTGATAAATAATTGCCCATTTTAGAGTTCCCATGTGAACATTTTTTGGAATAAAAGGACTGTGACATATTAGATAAGTGATTAAAAATTTGGCACTCAATCACATTCTTCCTTCATGTATCTTGTTATACTTTATAATCATAATTTTGCATTTGGAATATCTTCCTAGAATTTGTATAAACAGCTATATACTTAATGTATATAAATGTCAAATAATAAAGAGTTAATTAAAAGAAAAGTTGGTTTTTGTTAATCAAAACTTTTAAGTTAGGTTTTATTTTATTCAAAAACATTTGGTTGTATGATATATAGTTTTTGAATTATCATCTTGTTTCTGACTCTCAAAGGATATTTGAAGAAGTATCTGCCTATTATTCAAATTCTAATTAGAACTATTTAATATTAATACTTCCTTTCCGATGCCAAGAGAGAATTGTGCAAACACCTCCAAATAATTTACTTCTTATTTAGAAATGTATACTAAGACTTTTTTTTTTGCAATGTTATAATCTACTTTCTGAATGTTATTTTCTTGAAGCCCATGCTAAAAGTCTGTATTCCTTGGGCCCTTGAATTAAATGTGAGGAGAGGTGACTGAGAAGCATGCTCAGAAAGCAAGAATACCAACCTGGGATTAACTTTATGATGACCAATCTATAATATGAATTATTAAAACAAAAAAGACAGTATTAGAATCTACTCACATCTCCCTTAAACTCTGGAGAACTCATGCATAAAGGAGAAGTAATTATTTTCTCATCCTTCCTTTTAATATTCAACCAGTTAAAACTATGTATTTTTGTTGTTTTGTTTTGCTTAGCTTAAACCTAATTTTAGGATTTAACTGAAAGTAAGCATGAGTTTTCCATCAATTAATTCCCTTGGGGATCATCAGCAGTTTAATGTTCAAGGGGTAGAAAACTGATTTTTTTATAGACATGTGAGCAACATTCAGGGGATACTGACTCTTCTTTTTTGAAGGAGACCCTAGTTTATCCATTGACAAGGTCTTATAAGGAATTAGTGGGTGATGCTTCTATAACAATCAGTATAATACATTAGTCATTTTCTGTTTATTCTACCTGACTATCATTCAGATTCACTTGATAAGCCCTGGATATTAATGTTAAGAAACTCTTCTGAATGTATTGACAGCACTGGAGGGAAAATCCTTGCTTTTCAATTCAAAGGTATGTCCTACTTACTGCTTAGGTCTGCCAATCTAATCAGGCAGCATCTATTATCTGCAACCTCTTATCTTTTTGCCCAGTTTAGTTCACTTATTTCAGCCAACCAGAATTCAGTTGTATAACATTTCTCTACACCACAAGAGACTATTAGAGGATAGATTTTGGAACCTAAGACAGACTTTGTTTCAAATTTCATTCTGTTAACTTAGTATTTGTAAGAGTTGGGACAATTATTGATACCTACTTGGCGCCAGTGTTGTGATAATTAAACAAGTTGATTATACAAAGTTTTGATATACTGAAGGTACTCAGTTCCTATTATTATTATCCCAGGTAGCACTAGGGCTAAAGAACCCACCTGCCAATGCAGGAGATGTAAGTGATGCAGGTTTGATCCCTGGGTTGGGAAGATCTCCTGAAGGAGGAAATGGCAACCCACTCCAGTATTCTTGCCTGCAGAATCCTACGGACAGAGGAGCCTGGCCTGCAGAATCCTACGGACAGAGGAGCCTGGCAGGCTACTGTCCGCATGGTCGCACAGAGTCAGACACAACTGATGCAATTTAGCACACACATGATTCATACAGTCTTTTCATTATATATATCAGATAGATAACTTATTTCTTTCAAAATCTGAAAAATTTACTAGAACGAAGGACTTGTTATTACTTATAAACTCAAATTTTAATGTATATTATTTTTAACATAAAAGAAGCAGACTCACAGATATAGTGGTTACCAGTTTGGGGTGAGGACGATATAGAGGTGGGGAGTGGGAGGTACAGACTACTGCGTATAAGATAGGTTTGAGGATGCACTGTGCAACATAGATAATATAGCCAATATTCTGTAATGGAAAGCAGAGTGAAGTGAAGTGGCTCAGTCATGCCCGACTCTTTGCGACCCCGTGGACAGTAGCCTACCAGGCTTCTCAGTCCATGGGATTTCCCAGGCAAAAGTACTGGAGTGGGTTGTCATTTCCTTCTCCAGGGGATCTTCCCGGCCCAGGGATCGAACCCGGGTGTCCTGCATTGTAGGCAGACGCTTTACCCTCTGAGCCACCAGGGAAGCCCAATGGAAAGTGGAAAGTTACCTTTAAAAACTGTATGCTTTCTATTTTACACAATGACAACACCTTTACAATCATTGTGTAAAATAGAAAGGACAAGGACAAATGCAGCATAACGACTAATAAATTGCAATTCTCGACACTTTCTATATGATTGGAATCCCTGCCCCCTTTTTTCTTTTTCTTTTGTCTCCTGATGATTAGGCCAGGGTCTAGGAGTAGAGAAAGGGGATTAGGTACTGGGAGCAAAGAAAGAATTAGCGTGGAACTTTTGAGATGATCCCTAACATACTGTACTACTTGCTTTTACAATGTGTTAGCAGAGACCAATGTGTTATAAATGTAGAGTGACGTGCTTTCTGCCAAGTGGTAATTCACCCTGGTTTGCTATGTTAAAGCTGTAAATACAACAGAACATTAATAAACGTCTCTTGTGTAGCAAAAAAATAAAAAATAAAAATAAAATAAAATAAAAACTGTATGCTGCTGCTGCTGCTGCTAAGTTGCTTCATTCGAGTCCAACTCTGTGCGACCCCATAGATGGCAGGCCACCAGGCTCCCCCGTCCCTGGGATTCTCCAGGCAAGAACACTGGAGTGGGTTGCCATTTCCTTCTCCAATGTGTGAAAGTGAAAAGTGAAAGTGAAGTCGCTCAGTCGTGCCTGACTCTTAGCGACCCCATGGACTGCAGCCTACCAAGCTCCTCCGTCCATGGGATTTTCCAGGCAATAGTACTGGAGTGGCTTGCCATTTAAAAACTGTATAAAATCGGGCAATTCCCTGGTGCTTCAGTGGTTAGGACTCAGTGCTGTCACTGCTGTGGTCTGGATTCAATCCCTAGAAGATCCCAAAAGCTGTGTGGCGCAGCAAATAAAATATTTTATAAAATTAAAAAATTAAAGTGTACTATTATAAATTTTAATTTATTTTTCCAATTCCCAAAATAGTCTATCCTCATATTATGCTATCAAAATCTGAAGTACAGAAAATTAGTAGAGAAAAAATCATACATAGGCGTACTATGCAAAGGCAGCTACCATAAGTTCTGTCTATTTCATTTACAAGGAGGATTTTTACAGACTCTTCTTAAGCATTATTTTATCCCAGCTATTTTCAGTCTAAAAGGTGAAAGATGAGTACTACGACTGTTCGCCTTTATTCGCCAAACATTAAACTCTTGCCCTGTTTGCACATTCTTTTTTTCTCTCTCCACACACACACGCTTTTTTTTTTTTTTTTTTTTTGGTTTTTAACAATCTGAAAGCAAATACTACAACACATTATCTCCCAAGAGCAAGAATCACAATACCATTATCCCACCAATGAAATTTAACAATGATTTATTAATACCATCTAATATAGGGTCTATATTCCAATCTTCCTATCTTAAAAATGTTTTTATAGTCTCTGCCCTACTCCAGTATATAATCCAAATTCCACACATTGCAATGTCCTTTAATTTAAAAGTTTCCTCTGTCCTTATTTTATATTCTTTTTTGTCTTTCATAGCAGTGATAGAGTCCAAGTCAACTATCTTATAGAATCCTCTGCATTCGGGCTCACCACAGGGACGGGGATACTGGCAGCAGCAGTCCTGGAAGATCCCCCTAGGCATAAGCCCTCTTGGAGGTCACCATTAACCTCACCATACAGCCCACAGACCCCAGGCCTGGGTTGCTTCAGGCCAAACAACAGGAAGGGAGCAAAACCCCACTTCAGTTCAGTTGCTCAGTCATGTCTGACTCTTTGCGTCCCCATGGACTGCAGCACGCCAGGCCTCCCTGTCCATCAACAACTTCCAGAGCTTGCTCAAACTCATGTCCATCGAGTTGGTGATGCCATCCAACCATCTCATCCTCTATGTCATCCCCTTCTCCTCCTGCCTTCAATCTTTCCCAGCATTAGAGTCTTTTCTAAGGAGTCAGTCCTTCACATCAGGTGGTCAAAGTACTGGAGTTTCAGCTTCAGCATTAGCCCTTTCAATAAGTATTCAGGACTGATTTCACTTAGGATTGACCCCTTTGATCTCCTTGCAGTCCAAGGGATTTTCAAGAGTCTTCTTCAGCACCACAGTTCAAAAGCATCAAGTCTTCGGCACTCAGCTTTCTTTATAGTCCAACCCTCACATCCATACATGACTACTAGAAAAACTGAGCAAGGCTCTGCCCACCAGAGCAAGACCCAGTTTTTCCTGGTCCTTCCCATTAGGAGGGGCTTCTCTCATAGCTCAGTTGGTAAAGAATCTGCCTGCAATGGAGGAGACCTGGGTTTGGTTCCTGGATCAGGAAGATCCTCTGGAGAAAGAAATGGCAACCCACTCTAGTATTCTTGCCTGGAGAATCCCATGAACAGAGGAGCCTAGCAGGCTACAGTCCATGGGGTTGCAAGAGTTGGACAAGACTTAGCAACTAAGCCACCAGGTAGTAGTTCTATTTTGTTTTTTTGGGAGGGTCAGTTGGTAAAGAATCCCTGTACAAAAAATATCTTCACGACCCAGATAATCACACTGGTGTAATCATTCACCTAGAGCCAGACATCCTGGAATGTGAAGTCAAGTGGGTCTTAGAAAGCATCACACGAACAAAGCTAGTGGAGGTGATGGAATTCCAGTTGAACTATTTCAAATCCTGAAAGATGATGCTGTGAAAGTGCTGCACTCAATATGCCAGCAAATTTGGAAAACTCAGCAGTGGCCACAGGACTGGAAAAGGTCAGCTTTCATTCCAATCCCAAAGAAAGGCAATGCCAAAGAATGCCCAAACTACCGCACAATTGCACTCATCTCACATGATAGTAAAGTAATGCTCCAAGCTGGCTTCAGCAATATGTGAACCGTGAACTTCCTGATGTTCAAGCTGGTTTTAGAAAAGACAGAGGAACCAGAGATCAAACTGCCAACATACGCTGGATCATTGAAAAAGCAAGAGAGTTCCAGAAAAACATCTATTTCTGCTTTATTGACTATGCCAAAGCCTTTGACTGTGTGGATCACAATAAACTGTGGAAAATTCTGAAAGAGATGGGAATACCAGACCACCTGACCTGCCTCTTGAGAAACCTATATGCAGGTCAGGAAGCAACAGTTAGAACTGGACATGGAACAACAGACTGGTCCAAATAGGAAAAGGAGTACGTCAAGGCTGGATATTGTCACCCTACTTATTTAACTTATATGCAGAGTACATCATGAGAAATGCTGGGCTGGAAGAAGCACAAGCTGGAATCAAGATTGCCAGGAGAAATATCAATAACCTCAGATATGCAGATGACACCACCCTTATGGCAGAAAGTGAAGAGGAACTAAAGAGTCTCTTGATGAAAGTGAAAGAGGAGAATGAAAAAGTTGGCTTAAAGCTCAACATTCAGAAAATGAAGATCATGGCATCTGATCCCATCACTTCATGGCAAATAGATGGGGAAACAGTGGAAACAGTGTCAGACTTTATTTTTTTGGGCTCCAAAATCACTGCAGATGGTGATTGCAGCCATGAAATTAAAAGACACTTACTCCTTGGAAAGAAAGTTATGACCAACCTAGACAGCATATTCAAAAGCAGAGACATTACTTTGTCAACAAAGATCCATCTAGTCAAGGCTATGGTTTTCCAGTAGTCATGTATCGATGTGAGAGTTGGACTATAAAGAAAGCTGAGCGCCAAAGAGTTGATGAACTGTGGTGTTGGAGAAGACTTGGGAGTCCCTTGGACTGCAAGGAGATCCAAACAGTCCATCCTAAAGAAGATCAGTCCTGGGTGTTCATTGGAAGGACTGATGTTAAAGCTGAAACTCCAATACTTTGGCCACCTGATGTGAAGAGCTGACTCTTTTGGAAAGACCCTGATGCTGGGAAAGATTGAGGGTGGGAGGAGAAGGGGATGACAGAGGATGAGATGGTTGGATGGCATCACCGACTCAATGGACATGAGTTTGGGTAAACTCCAGGTGGTGATGGACAGGGAGGCCTGATGTGCTGTGGTTCATGGGGTCTCAAAGAGTTGGATGCAACTGAACAGAACTGGTAAAGAATCTGCCTGCAATGCAGGAGACTCCAGTTCAATTCCTGGGTCAGGAGAAGGGATAGGCTACCCACTCCAGTATTCTTGGGCTTCCCTTGTGGCTCAGCTGATAAAGAATCCATCTGCAATGTGGGAGACCTGAGTTCGATCCCTGGGTTGGGAAGATCCTCTGGAGAAGGAAAAGGCTAGCCACTCCAGTATTCTGGTGTGGAGAATTCCATGGACTTTATTGTCCATGGGGTTGCAGAGAGTTGGACATGACTGGGTGACTTTCACTTTCCCATTAGGAAGCTTACACAAGCCTCTTAGCTTCCTCCATCACAAGGCAGACAGAAGAAGCAAGAAGAACCACAATGCCATAGCTGCTAGAACAAAAACCACATTACAGAAAGTTAATCAGGAGGAAAAAGCAGAATGTCCCAGATGGAAGGACAAGATAAAATCCCAGAAAAACAACTAAATGAAATGGAGATAGACAATCTTCCAGAAAAAGAATTCAGAATAATGATAGTGAAGATGATCCAGGATCCCTAGAAAACAATGGAAAAGAGGCAAGAAATGTTTACCAAAGACCTACAAGAACTAAAGAACAAGCCAAGAGGAATAATACTCTAGAAGGAATCAATAGCAGACTAACTGAGGCAGAAGAACAGATAAATGACCTGGAGGACAGAATGGTGGAAATCACTACCACAGAACAGAATATAGAAAGAAGAATGAAAAAAAAAAAAAAATGAAGACACCCTAAGAGACCTCTGGGACAACATGAAATGCACCAACATTCACATTATAGAGGTCTCAGAAGAAGAAGAAAGGACCTGAAAAAATATTTGAAGAGATAATAGCTCAAAAATTCCTGAACGTGGGAAAGGAAGTAGTTAACCAAATCCAGGAAGTGCAGAGTCCCAGGCAAAATAAATCCAAGGAGGAACACACTCAGACACGTAGTAATCCAACTGACAAAAATTAAAGACAAAGATAAAATATTAAAAGCAACAAGGGAAAAACAACAACGTACAAGGGAACTCCCATCAGGTTATCATCTGATTTTTTAACAGAAACTCTATAAGCCAGAAAGGAATGGCACAATATACTTAAAGTGATGAAAAGGAAGAACCTACAACCAAGAACATTCTACCTAGAAAGATTCTCATTCAGATTTGATGGAGAAATTCAAAGCTTTCCAGACAAACAAAAGTTAACAGTATTCAGCATCACCAAACCAGCATTACAACAAATGCTAAAGGAACTTCTCTAGGCAAGAAACACAAGAGAAGGAAAAGATCTACAGAAAATAAACTCAAAACAATTAAGAAAATGGTAATAGCATCATACACATTGAAAATTACATAAATGTAAATGGATTAAATGTATCAACCAAAAGACATAGACTAGCTGGGCAGGTGAAAACATGTTCATCTATGCACTTCCACTTACCACATCACTCTGCTTGAACACCCCAAACTGTATGTAATTATTCTATGTTGTTAGGTTAATCATGTTCCTATCATGGCTTGCAGTTGTAATTACCTTTTACTTTCTGTCTGGCTATTGATTGTGAAAACTGATAAACATCTTTTACTATTCTGATTATGCACCTGTTACTCACTTAGTACCATTATATCATGATTTGTCATTGGACAAATAACAGAAGTCTATATCATCAAAACTACCATTTAATAGGAAAATATGTAATCACTTTTTAAAATACAGATGCGTATCAGAATTATCTTGAAATTTTTTTGAAAAATACAAATGTCCAGGTATTTTTTTCTCTCCAAAGCTCCAGATATGTTTCCAATGAGCAGCCATGTTTAAAAACAACTAGACTATATGATGATCTTTTATCTAGATTGTTTTGCTTTTTCTATTTCATATTCAGTGCTCTCATTTCATTTAGTTTATGTTTTCCAATTTCTCCATCTCTTTTTTTCTTTCTCAAGCCTTTATCAAACAAAGTTTTTGTATACTTATAAATAGTATGTATAATATATATCAGAAAACTTACAAATTTTAGCCTAACTAAAAAATTTATAACATTTTGATTCCTCTTGTTTGACTTAATATGAAGAGAATGCTAGATTTCTAATAAAAAAATAGGTATGCAACAAGCAACAAAGAGTTACTGTATAGCACAGGGAACTATAGTCAATATCTTGTAATAACCTATAATGGAAAATAATTTCAAAAATAATATTTGTGTATATGTATAACTAAATCACTTTGCTGTGAACCTGAAACACTGTAAGTCAACTACACTTCAATAAAATATATATATTAAGCAAAAAAGAATCAAAATAGACTTGAATAAATGAAATGCTTTAATACTGTGAATTTTAATAAAACACTTTGTTAAAACTTTGACATTATTTAAGGATAGTATGGGATTTTAAGCATATTAACATTGATTTAAAAAAAAAAAGAATCTTCTGCACTCTGAATTTATCTGAATTCCTCATGATAAGTCAGAGTAAAGGTTTTTTCACAAGTACTGTTGTTGTTGTTCAGTTGCCAAGTTGTGTCTGACTCTTCACTACCCCCACAGACTGCAGGACACAAGGCTTCCCTGTCTCTCACCATCTCCCAGAGTTTGCCCAAGTTCATATCCATTGAGTCAGGTGATGCCACCCAACAATTTCATCCTATGTCGCCCTCTTCTCCTTCTGCCTTCAATCTTTCCCAGCATTAGAGTCTTTCCCAGAGTCAGCTGTTTACATCAGGTTGCCAAAGTGTTGGAGCTTCAGCATCAATCCTTCAAAGAGTTTTCAAGGTTGATTTCCTTTGAGGTTGACTAGTTTGATCTCCTTGCTGTCTAAGAGACTCTCAAGAGTCTTCTCCAGCACCACAGTTCTTTAAGCATCAATTCTTCAGCACTCTGCCTTCTTAATGGTCCAGCTCTCACATCCATACATGACTACTGGAAAGATCATGGCCTTGACTATATGGACCTTTGTCAGCAAAGTGATGTCTTTGCTTTTTAACACACTATCCAGGTTTGTCATAGCTTTCCTGCCAAGAAGCAGTCATCTTCTAATTTCATGGCTGCAGTCACCATCTGCAATGATTTTAGAGTCCAAGGAGAGGAAATCTGTCACTGCTTCCTCCTATTCCCCTATCTGCCATGAAGTGATGGGACCGAATGCCATGATCTTAGTTTTTTTAATATTGAGTTTTAAACTGGCTTTGTCACTCTCCTTCTTCACCCTCATCAAGAGGCTCTTTAGATCCTCTTTGCTTTCTACCATTTGAGTGGTATCATCTGCATATCTGAGGTTGTTGATATTTCTCCCGGCAATCTTGATTCCAGCTTGTAACTCATCCAGCCGAGCATTTCGCATGATGTACTCTGTATATAAGTTAAATAAACAGGGTAACAATATACAGCCTTGCTGTACTCCTTTCTCAATCCTGAACTAGTCAGTTGTTCTTCTACACAGTGTTCTGTTGCTTTTTGACCTGCATATAGGTTTCTCAGGAGGCAGGGTAGGTGGCCTGGTATTCTCATCTCTTTAAGAATTTTCCAGTTTGTTATGATCCACACAGCCAAAGGCTTTGGCATAGTCAATGAAGCAGAAGTAGATGTTTTTTCTGAAATTCTCTTGTTTTGTCTACGATCCAACAGATGTTGCAATTTGATCTCTGGTTCTTCCGCCTTTTCTAAATCCAGCTCGAATATCTGGAAGTTCTCAGTTCATGTGCTGCTGAAGCTTGGCTTGGAGAATTTTGAGCATTACTTTGCTAGAATGTGAAATGAGTGCAATTGTGTGGTAGTTTGAACATTCTTTAGCATTGCCTTTCTTTGGGATCGGAATGAAAACTGACCTTTTCCAGTCCTGTGGCCAATGCTGAGTTTTCCAAATTTGCCGGCATATTGAGTGCAGCACTTTCACAGCATCATCTTTCAGGATTTGAAATAGCTGAACTGGAATTCCATCACCTCCACTAGCTTTGTTCGTAGTGATGCTTCCTAAGGCCCACTTGACTTTGCACTCCAAGATGTCTGGCTCTAGGTGAGTGATCACACCATCATGGTTATCTTGCCACCTCTTAATCTCTTCTGCTTCTGTTTGGTCCTTACCATTTCTGTCCTTTATTGTGCCAATCCTTGTGTGAAATGTTCCCTTGATATCTCCAATTTTCTTGAAGAGATCTCTAGTCTTTCACATTCTGTTGTTTTCCTCCATTTCTTTGCATTGATCACTTAGGAAGACTTTCTTATCTCTCCTTGCTATTCTTTGGAACTCTGCATTCAGATGGGTATATCTTTCCTTTTCTCTTTTGCCTTTCACTTTTCTCAGCTATTTGTAAGGCCTCCTCAGACAATCATTCTGCCTTTTTGCATTTCTTTTTGTTGGGGATGGTTTTGACCACCGCCTCCTGTACAATGCCACAAACCTCTGTCCATAGTTCTTCAGGCACTCTATCACATCTAATCCCTTGGATCTATTTGTTACTTCCACTGTATAATCATAAGGGATTTGATTTAGGTCATACCTGAATGGTTCTAGTGGTTTTCCCTACTTTCTTCAATTTCAGTCTGAATGTGGCAATAAGGAGTTCATGATCTGAGCCACAGTCAGCTCCCACTCTTGTTTTTGCTCACTGTATAGAGCTTCTCCATCTTCAGCAGTAAAGAATATAATCCATCTGATTTTGGTATTGACTATCTAGTAAAAGTAGGAAGTCAAGACACACATCGAGTAACAGGCAAATTTGGCCTTGGAGTACGGAATGAAGCAGAGCAAGGACCAACAGAGTTTTGCCAAGAAAATGCACTGGTCATAGCAAACACCTTGTTCCAACAACACAAGAGAAGACTCTACACATGGACATCACCAGATGGTCAACACCAAAATCAAATTGATTATATTCTTTGCAGCCAAAGATGGAGCAGCTCTATACAGTCAGCAAAAACAAGACCGGGAGCTGACTGTGGCTCAGATCATGAACTCCTTATTGCCAAATTCAGACTGGAATTGAAGAAAGTAGGGAAAACCACTAGACCATTCAGGTATGACCTAAATCAAACCCCTTATGATTATACAGTAGAAATGAGAAATAGATTTAAGGGCCTAGATCTGATAGATAGAGTGCCTGATGAACTATGGAATGAGGTTCATGACACTGTACAGGAAACAGGGATCAAGACCATCCCCATGGAAAAGAAATGCAAAAAAGCAAAATGGCTGCCTGGGGAGGCCTTACAAATAGCTGTGAAAAGAAGAGAAGCGAAAAGGAAAGATATAAACATCTGAATGCAGAGTTCCAAAGAATAGCAAGGAGAGATAAGCCTTCTTCAGTGATCAATGCAAAGAAATAGAGGAAAACAACAGAATGGGAAAGACAAGAGATCTCTTCAAGAAAATCAGAGATACCAAAGGAACATTTCATGCAAAGATGGGCTCAATAAAGGACAGAAATGGTATGGACCTAACAGAAGCAGAAGATATTAAGAAGAGATGGCAAGAATACACAGAAGAACTGTACAAAAAGATCTTCACGACCCAGATAATCACAATGGTGTGATCACTGACCTAGAGCCAGACATCCTGGAATGTGAAGTCAAGTGGGCCTTAGAAAGCATCACTACAAACAAAGCTAATGGAGGTGATGGAATTCCAGTTCAGCTATATCAAATCCTGAAAGATGATGCTGTGAAAGTGCTGCACTCAATATGCCGGCAAATTTGGAAAACTCAGCAGTGGCCACAGGACTGGAAAAGGGCAGTTTTCATTCCAATCCCAAAGAAAGGCAATGCCAAAGAATGCTCAAACTACCTCACAATTGCACTCATCTCACACGCTAGTAAAGTAATGCTCAAAATTCTCCAAGCCAGGCTTCAGCAATATGTGAACCATGAACTTCCTGATGTTCAAGCTGGTTTTAGAAAAGGCAGAGGAACCAGAGATCAAATTGCCAACATCCATTGGATCATGGAAAAAGCAAGAGAGTTCCAGAAAAACATCTATTTCTGCCTTATTGACTATGCCAAAGCCTTTGACTGTGTGGATCACAATAAACTATGGAAAATTCTGAAAGAGATGGGAGTACCAGACCACCTGATCTGCCTCTTGAGAAATTTGTATGCAGGTCAGGAAGCAACAATTAGAACTGGACATGGAACAACAGACTGGTTCCAAATAGGAAAAGAAGTAAGTCAAGGCTGTATATTGTCACTCTGTTTATTTAACTTATATGCAGAGTACATCATGAGAAATGCTGGACTGGAAGAAACACAAGCCGGAATCAAGATTGCCACGAGAAATATCAATAACCTCAGATATGCAGATGACATCACCCTTATGGCAGAAAGTGAAGAACTAAAGAGCCTCTTGATGAAAGTGAAAGTGGAGAGTGAAAAAGTTGGCTTAAAGCTCAACATTCAGAAAACGAAGATCACGGCATCTGGTCCCATCACTTCATGGGAAATAGATGGGGAAACAGTGGAAACAATGTCAGACTTTATTTTTTGGGGGCTCCAAAATCACTGCAGATGGTGACTGCAGCCATGAAATTAAAAGTCGCTTACTCCTTGGAAGGAAAGTTATGACCAACCTAGATAGCATATTCAAAAGCAGAGACATTACTTTGCCAACAAAGGTCCGGCTAGTCAAGGCTATGGTTTTTCCTGTGGTCATGTATGGATGTGAGAGTTGGACTGTGAAGAAAGCTGAGCGCCGAAGAATTGATGCTTTTGAACTGTGGTGTTGGAGAAGACTCTTGAGAGTCCCTTGGACTACAAGGAGATCCAACCAGTCCATTCTGAAGGAGATCAGCCCTGAGATTTCTTTGAAAGGAATGATGCTAAAGCTGAAACTCCAGTACTTTGGCCACCTCATGCGAAGAGTTGACTCATTGGAGAAGACTCTGATGCTGGGAGGGATTGGGGGCAAGAGGAGAAGGGGACGACAGAGGATGAGATGGCTGGATGGCATCACCGACTTGATGGACATGAGTTTGGGTGAACTCCAGGAGTTGGTGATGGACAGGGAGGCCTGGCGTGCTGCAATTCATGGAGTTGCAAAGAGTCGGACATGACTGAGCAACTGAACTCATTTATATTAGGCTGTCTTGTTACTGAATTAAGAGTTCTTTTTAGATATTGAATGTAAGTCCTTTGTCAGATATAAAAGATATTTTCTTCCATTCAGTGGTTTGCCTTTTAGTTTTGGTGTCTTTTCAAAGAGCAGAGATTTTTAATTTTAATGAACTGCAACTCATTATATATGTGATATGCTTAATGTCATTTATATAACACACACATATATACATATTTATATATAATACACAGCTTATATGTATGATTTGTGCTTTTTATATCTATCCTAAAATTTTTTGCCTAAAATAAAGTCATATGGATTTTCTTTTTAGAAGTTTTAAGTTTTTGCTTTTATATTTAGGTCTATGATCAACTCTGAGTTTTTGTATAAATGAGGTAAAGTTTGCAGTTTAGTTTTCTATATAAGGATATTCAGTTGTTCCTGTCATTGTTTAAAAGATTACCCTTTTCTTCATCAATTTACCTTGGCAGTTTTTTCAAAAATCAATTGACCATATATCATGGGTGTAATTCTGGACTCTATTCTATTCATTGATTGATATATTTATATATACACAAAAAACACATTGTCTTCATAACTAACTCTTTTTGTAACATAGTTTAAATCCTCTAGCTTTACTTTTCTCTTTCAAAATTATTTTTGGCTACTCTAGATCCTTTGTATTTTAATAGAAATTTCAGAAACAACTCCTAATTTTTACATAAAATTTGCTGGGATATTTACTGGAATTGAATTAAAGTTACAGATTAATTTGGGAAGAATTGACATCTTAATCATACTGAATCTTCTGATTCATAAACCTGCTGTATCTTTCCATTTATAATCTTTAATTTCTCTCAGCAGTCTTCTGTGGTTGTTATTGTATACACATTTTTGCTAAGTTTATCTCCAATTATTTAATGTCTTTGATGCTATTTACATGACAATTTAAATTTAATTTACTTCAATTTCCAATTGTTCCAATTGGCATTATTAGTCTTACCTGTTTACTGTGTATCTCATCACCTTGCTAATAAACTCTCTGAATAACTTTAGTAGCTTTTCTGTAAATTCCTTAGGATTTTCCACATACACAATCATGTCTGTGAATAATAACTGCTTTACATTTTTCTTTCCATATGACTTTTATTTCTTTTTCTTGCTTTTTGTACTGTCTAGGACTTCCAGTACAATGTTGACTAGAAGTGGTGAGGGTGGAGAGCTTTGCTTTATCCCAATCTTAGAAGCAAATACAACTATTTAAAAAAAAAACAGCAAGTATTTATTAGGATGTAGACAACCCTTGTGCACTGTTGGTAAAAAATGTAAAATGGTGCAACTGCTATGGAAAATAGTATAATGAAAAATTAAAAATGAATCACCGTAGGATTCAGCAGTGCTACTCCTGGGCATATAACAAAAGAATTGGAAGCAGGCTCTCGAAGAAATATTTGAATAATCACATACACGGCAGCATTATTCACAGTAGAAGCAACCCACGTGTCCATCAACAGAATGGTATACATGTACAATGGAGCATTATTCAGCCTTAAAAAAGAAAGATATTGTGTCACTTACTACGACATGGATGCACCCTGAGGACACTATATTAACAGAAATAAGCCAGTCACAAAAGGACAAATATTGTATGATTCCAATTATATGAGGCATTGAGAGTAGTCAAATTCAGAGACAAAAAGAATAGTGGTTATCAGATGCTGGGGAAAGGGGAGAAATGGAGAGTTATTGCTTAATTGATAGAGTTTTGTATGATGAAGAGAGTCTGTGGATGGAAGGTAGTTACAGTAGCACAACAATATGCATGTACTTAATGTTGCTGAACTGAATACTTAAAAATGGTTAAGATGGTACATTTCATATTATGTCTATTTTACCGCAATTTAACATACTAAAAAATTTTAAGGCAATGATTACCGAACTAGGTAAAAAACAAGAACCAAGTGATCTCCAGGCAAGAATACTGGAGTGGGTAACCAATGCCTTCTCCAGGGGGTCTTTCCAACCCATGGATCAAACCCAGGTCTCCTGCATCACAGGCAGATTCTTTACCATCTGAGCCACCAGGGAAGCCCAAAGATGTCCATAGATGCATTTAAAATATAAAGATACATATAGGTAAAAATTTAAAGTTGGAAAGAGGAAACATAAGAAAGCATGAGGAGTGACTACATACATATCAGACAAAATAGACTTTAGAACAAAAACAAACACTAAAAATAAAGAGGGACACTTCATATTCATAAAAAGGAAATATATCAGGCAGCTATGACTATTATATATGCATTTGTGCCTAATAATGGAATCTCAAAATACATGAAGCAAAAATTAAAGTAACTAAAGGGAGAAACAAATTCACAATCATAATTGTAGGGCTTCCCAGGTGGCTCAGGGGTAAAGGATATGCCTGCCAATGCAAGGAGACACAAGAGACACAGGTTTAATCCCTGGGTCAGGAAGATCCCCTGGAGGAGGAAATGACAACTAATGCATTCCAGTATTCTTGCCTGGAAAATCCCAGGAACAGAGGAGCCTGGGGTACTACAGTCCATGGGGTCACAAAGAATCAGACACGACTGAGTGACTAAGCATGCAGTACATCTTTCACTATAACTGATAGAGCAACTAAATAATTAATAATACAGAAGATCTGAATGACACTTTCAACTACCTTAAGTTAACTGACATTTATAGACCATTACACCTGATGACTTCAGCATTCTTTTCAATGAACCTGGACCATTTTCCAAGAAAGAATATATTCTGGGTGATAAAGCAAATTTCAATAGACTTCAAAAGACTGAAGCCCATATAGTATGTTCTGTGACAATATAATTATTGATTATTAGAAATCAATATATGTAGATACGTAAGAAAGCCCAAATATTTAAGCAACTTCTAAAAATCCCAGGGTCAAAGAAAAAAAAAACATACACACACAAGGAAAATTAGAAAATACTTTAAATTGAATGAAAATGAAAAGAATACATCAAATTTTGTGCATCCATCTAAAATAGTGCTATAATAAAAATTTATAGCTTCAAATACTTATAGAAGAGGAAAAGGGGTTAATATCAATTATCAAGGCTTTCAACTTCAGAATTGAAAGATGATCAAATTAAACCTGATGTAAATAGAAGAAAAAAATACTAAAGTTCAGAAAATAATAAAACAGAAAACAAAGACTAGAGAAAAATTAACAAAACTAAAAGCTAATTTTATGAAGAGATCAATACAAGACATAAACTTTTGGATAAACTGACCAAAAAAAGGACACAGACTATGTTAGATAAGGTCTTCAAGAGGACATGATCAGTGACTGACTGATGAGCTGGACTTGAGCAATCAGAGGCTCCTCACCCCCTCAACTGTCCCAGGAATGTCCGTTTTCCCCTGTTCCCAGTGGAAGCTGTTCCAAAGACACAACCTCAAGAGAGAAAGGTGCTGCTGACACCATCTGGACTGTGAAGTGACAGATCCCAGTGAAGGGCTCTATTTAAACTTTTATGATTCTGGTGGTGGCTGTGGAGATCTACTCATTTCATGGCCACCTAAGACAGAGGAGGCAGTGTCAAATAACTAGTGATGGTAAACACTCTAAGGGTGTATTTGTATGAAATTTCTATAAATTAATATGTCCTGGTATAATATTATCAATCATAAATTGTAAATGTATGTCACAGAAATAACTAAATTTCCTTGTCAATTGCACTATATCAATGAACTCTCATCAGATCCTTAACCATGGCCTTTTTTAAAGTCTTTTGTCATTTACAGACCATTACCATTTTACCCTGATGCTTTCAAAAAAGTGTCCCTGCAAAAGTGCTTCATCTTTAAGGAGATTCATGCGGAAGACTCAAACAAGTACGGGTTTCTGATAACTAAGATCAACCTGCCTTCATGTGGAGGGATAATAATGTACCTTTCAAGTAATTCCCCAAGGCTACGTGCACAGCCCTACAATATGTCATAGAATTGTAGTGCAAGATTTGTTCCTGTTTCCACATCAGCAAAATGGACCCATTATGCTGATGATATAATGCTAACATGTGAAGACCTGCCTCTGCTGCAGGGTGAGGAAAAGGAAGGGTGGTGAACCCACAGAAAATTCAAGGTGCAGGCACTGTTTTCAGGAGTTGTCTGGTCAAGAAAGTCCTGAGTTGTCCCAGAAGCTATGAGTGATAATGTGCAAGCCTAGTCAACTCCTACAAATATAAAAGAGGTGTAAGCCTTTGTAGGGATTTGTGGTTTTGGAGCACTCTTTACCCTCATCTGGAACAGTGCCTTGTCAAATAGACAGCAATTGGAAGTCAAGTTTCGAAGGTCATGATGTGCAAGTCGGGGCAAAAGAACATGACATTGAATAGAGGCTCTATTTCACCTATAATCTGTGAGCAGTAGGGTTGGTAAAAAGGAAAAACAGAATATTGGAAGCAGTAGACTAAAGTACTAACAGGAAAAACCACCTTGGCCAGGTAGACTAAAGTACTGTCCCAAGTTTTAATACATCTGAATGATCAATCAGTAGGGTCAGTCACCCCACATGCAAAAAGGGGGACCCCTGCAAAGACATCCAACACCGTAAAGTCACAGGAAAGAGCCACTGCCCTGACTTTCACCATGAATCAATGTGCTGTTCTGCTGAAAACACCAAGGCCCATCATACCTGGGAAACATGTTATCTCCTGGAATTTGTAGTAAGACATCCCACCAGGATGGGTGAGTTACTTCGTGCCCCTGGGTGAGTGGCAATCCATCTCCATTGGGATCCTATTTTCTTGCTGCAAGTTGGACCTGCTGAAACACTATGCCTGAAATTGAACAAGCCACGTGGAGAAAGAGAAGCAGGTGTGGGTCCTGGTCTGGCATATCCCACCACCCAGCCCGTCTCCTCACACCTGACAGTGCTGCCTCCCTCAGCCCCATGTACGCTACGTACAACTAGGTCAAGTTCCTAAAGTTGCCAGCCTCCTTCTACTCAAGGCCAGGTGAGACATTCTATCTTCCTCTGGGTTTATCATTTGGCTGCTGTCTTTGTTCCCTCCACTGGCCTGGAAGACAATACAGTTCACACAAAAGTCCTCACTAAATTTACCCAGCAAGCCTTAAATGACAGTCAGAAAAGCCTGTCCTTATCAAACATTGAAATGTCTCTAACAAGAAAAGCTGTTCCTTAGACATTATTCCTGCCTCAGGAGGAGGCACTTGTGCCATCATCCTAACAGAATGTTGTGTGTTCATACCTGATGAGTTAAAGTGTCATCTCTATTAAATCAAATGAAGACACAAATGAATGCCCTCAGTGACCTGACCCCCAGCATAGGGGGCTGAATAAATCAGTGGTGTGGATCATGGGGGCTTAGTGGAAAAAGTTATTTATTTTGGGAATCATTGTCTTAATCTGTGTTTTCTCTTGCATGTGTCTATACTGTTGCTGTACCATCTGCTGCCAAAATAGCTAGACAGCCACCAAATAAGCCACCTCCATGCCAATAAAACCCCTTGCTGACTGCTTCAGGCACATTGTGGAAGGGGGAACGTGTAAGATCATAAAAGTCAGTCACAAGGGGTGAAGTGCTGGAGGAGGTAATTCAGAGGACATCACAGCCAGCTGACCTGTGAGCTGGACCCAGGCAATCAAGCTCCTTACTTCCTCCTCTGTCCATGGAATGTACACTTTGCCTACCATTCCCACATTGGGAGCTGTTCCCAGGACTCATCCTTGAGTAAGTAAGGTGCTGCTGAGGCCATGAGTACACAGATGAATCCAGTTAAAGCCACTAGATAAATTTTTACAATTCTGATGGGCAGGTGTGGAGATGAACTTGTCTTGAGGCTGCCCAAGACAAGCTTTGTAAATAAGTTCCCTTGCTTATTAAAATCACCACCTACCAGGGAATGTAACTTGGTGCAGCCAGTATGGAGAACAGTACAGAGCTTCCACAAAAAAATAAAAAATAGAACTACCATATGATCTGGGTTCCCAGGTGGCACAGTGGTTAAAGAATCTGCCTGCCAATGCAGGAGATGCAAGAGATGCAGGTTCAATCCCTGGGTTGGAAAGGTCCCCTGGAGTAGGAAATAGCAACCCACTCCAGTATTCTTGCCTGGAGAGTCCCAGGGACAGGGGAGCCTGGTGGGCTGCCATCTACGGGGTTGCACAGAGTCAGACACGACTGAAGCGACGCAGCAGCAGCAGCAGCAGTAGCAGTGCATAATTAATTCCAGTTAATATATTTTATATTTATTGGTTATTACAGCAAACACTTTTTATGCTCCAAAAGAAATGTCAGTCCAGCAAAAAAGTTGCATTTAATTTTCTTTAAAGATAGATAAGCTTTAAGGAAGAAACAGCCTCTCTTGCTATCTCATTTTCAAATTGCTAATACTTTACCAGAGAAATAACTACATATCTTGTCAAACATTAAATAGGCTACAAAAATATTTCCAAGATACATTTCTTCAATTTCTAAAACATAAATAAAGGTTCTCATGGGCTTCCCAGTGGCGCTAGTGGTAAAGAATCTGCTTGCCAATACAGGAGGCATTAGAGACGTGGGTTTGATTCCTGGGTTGGGAAGATCCCCTGAAGAAGGGCATGGCAACCCACTCTAGCATTCTTGCCTGGAGAATCTGATGGACAGAGGAGCCTGGTGGGTCATAGGGTTTCATAGAGTTGGACACAACTGAAGCGACTTAGCACACACCCACACAAAAGCATTTACATTCATCCCTAAGCTAAGTGAATGTTAAAAAACAAAGTTTAAAAAAAGATCTCTCCTCTTTGGATAGTCCACTTAGTTACATAAAGTATTTTCTGTCCAACATTTTCTCAAATTCAACATAATTATTTCCTAAGAGCATGTTGATAAGAGCCTTCATTTCAAATCATTTATGTGTTCTGGCAAAACTGCAAAATTCCTTGGCTACCATAAGTCACATTAGTTGACTGTGAAATTTCTCAATCTTTTTTTTTTAAACAGCAGTATATGGATCTTTAGTTGCAGCGTACTAACTCTTAGTTATGGCATGTGGGGTCTAGTTTCCCGACCAGGATATGAACGTGGGCCCCCAGGATTGGGAGCAGGGAATCTTAGATACTAGACCACCAGGGAAGTCCCTCATCATCTGTTACTTTGAGACACACACTCCCATCAGAATGTCTACACTGAGAACCATATGCACCTTCAAAGAGTTGGCAAGGTTAAGCCTTCTCAATGCACAGCTGAACTTCTGCCAGGTCTGAAACTGTGGAATTATTTGCCGGGGGGAAAGGAGAAGGGAAGGGAAAAGCTGTGGGGCAGGAGGTGGTAAACCTGACCCACCAACCTGCCTCCCACAACTACCACCAGGTTCAAATCAATGGAGAAATGACAAAGTAAAAATAAATGATGTTGGGTCAACTGAGTAGCCAACTGAGAATAAAGATGGATCCATAAGGATCACACAAGGATAACTTCCAAATTGCTGTCGAGGATTTAAATGTAAAAAACAAAAACACACATTTTCTAGAAAAAGCCCTGAGGGAATTTCTACAGAAGTTCAGAGTAGGGAAGGCCTTTCAAACTATGACATAAAACCCAGGAGCCATAAGAGAGACTGATACATTCTACTACTGAGAGAGTCAATTCCTAAGCAGGTTGACAAAAAGTCTCGGGGTCCCCAAGGAGAGAGGGGTCTGCGGTTCTCGAGGAGATAGAAGTCTGGAATTCTCAAGAAGGAGGAAAGGACACATTTTTTTTTTCCTCCACATTCCTTAGTCTTAGTCACATAAAATGTTTTTATCTTTAAGCCTCAAACTGATGGCTACACAACAACTCAGTTTAAATGCTATACTAAGGAGTGGCCAAGAGGAGCTACCCCACGTCTGAGGTCAGGGGCGGCGGCCGGGAGGAGCTACCCCACATCCAAGGAGCGGTGGCTGCGCAGGCACAGGAGGGCCAAGAGGAGCTACTCCACCTTCAAGGTCAGGAGGGGCGGCCATAAGGAGATAACCCTCGTCCAAGGTAAGGAGCAGTGGCTGCGTTTTGCTGGAGCAGCTGTGAAGAGATATCTCCACGTCCAAGGTAAGAGAAACCCAAGTAAGACGGTGGATGTTCCAAGAGGGCATCAAAGGGCAGACACATGGAAACCATAATCACAGAAAACTAGTCAATCTGATCACACGGACCACAGCCTTGTCTAACTCAATGAAACTAAGCCATGCTGTGTGGGGCCACCCAAGACGGGTGGGTCATGGTGGAGAGGTCTGACAGAATGTGGTCCACTGGAGAAAGGAATGGCAAACCACTTCAGTATTCTTGCCTTGAGAACCCCATGAACAGTATGAAAAGGCAAAATGATAGGATACTGAAAGGGGAACTCCTTAGGTTGGTAATGCCCAATATGCTACTGGAGATCAGTGGAGAAATAACTCCAGAAAGAATGAAGGGATGCAGCCAAAGCAAAAACAATACCCAGTTGTGGATGGGACTGGTGATAGAAGCAAGGTCCGATGCTGTGAAGAGCAAATACTGCATAGGAATCTGGAATGTCAGGTCCATGAATCAAGGCAAATTGGAAGTGGTCAAACAAGAGATGGCAAGAGTGAATGTCGACATTCTAGGAATCAGCGAACTAAAATGGACTGGAATGGGTGAATTTAACTCAGATGACCATTATATCTACTACTGTGGGCAGGAAAACCTTAGAAGAAATGGAGTAGCCATCATGGTCAACAAAAGAGTCCGAAATGCAGTACTTGGATGCAATCTCAAAAACGACCGAATGATCTCTGTTCATTTCCAAGGCAAACCATTCACTATCACAGTAATCCAAGTCTATGCCCCAACCAGTAACGCTGAAGAAGCTGAAGTTGAACGGTTGTATGAAGACCTACAAGACATTTTAGAACTAACACCCAAAAAAGTTGTCCTTTTCATTATAGGGGACTGGAATGCAAAAGTAGGAAGTCAAGAAACACCTGGAGTAACAGGCATTTGGCCTTGGAATACGGAATGAAGCAGGGCAAAGGCAAACAGAGTTTTGCCAAGAAAATGCACTGGTCATAGCAAACACCCTCTTCCAACACCACAAGAGAAGACTCTACCCATGGACATCACCAGATGGTCAACACTGAAATCAAATTGATTATATTCTTTGCAGACAAAAATGGAGAAGCTCTATACAGTCAGCAAAAACAACTGGGAGCTGATTGTGGCTCAGATCATGAACTCCTTATTGCCAAATTCAGACTGAAATTGAAGAAAGTAGGGAAAACCACTAGACTGTTCAGTTGAGTTCAGTTCAGTTCTGTTGCTCAGTCGTGTACGACTCTTTGAGACCCCATGAATCTCAGAACGCCAGGCCTCCCTGTCCATCACCAACTCCCGGAGTTCACTCAAACTCAGGTCCATCGAGTCAGTGATGCCATCCAGCCATCTCATCCTCTGTCATCCCCTTCTCCTCCTGCCCCCAATCCCTCCCAGCATCAGAGTCTTTTCCAATGAGTCAGCTCTTCGCATGAGGTGGCCAAAGTACTGGAGTTTCAGCTTCAGCATCATTCCTTCCAAAGAAATCCCAGGGCTGATCTCCTTCAGAATGGACTGGTTGGATTTCCTTGCAGTCCAGGGGACTTTCAAGAGACTCTCAAGGGACTCTCCAACACCACAGTTCAAAAGCATCAATTCTTCAGTGCTCAGCCTTCTTCACAGTCCAACTCTCACATCCATACATGACCACAGGAAAAACCATAGCCTTGACTAGACGGAACTTTGTTGGCAAAGTAATGTCTCTGCTTTTGAATATGCTATCTAGGTTGGTCATAACTTTCCTTCCAAGGAGTAAGCGTCTTTTAATTTCATGGCTGCAGTCACCATCTGTAGTGATTTTGGAGCCCAGAAAAATAAAGTCTGACACTGTTTCCCCATCTATTTGCCATAAAGTGATGGGACCAGATGCCATGATCTTCGTTTTCTGAATGTTGAGCTTTAAGCCAACTTTTTCACTCTCGACTTTCACCTTCATCAAGAGGCTTTTTAGTTCCTCTTCACTTTCTGCCATAAGGGTGGTGTCCTCTGCATATCTGAGGTTATAGACCTACAAGACCTTTTAGACCTAACACCCAAAAAAGATGTCCTTTTCATTATAGGGGACTGGAATGCAAAAGTAGGAAGTCAAGAAACACCTGGAGTAACAGGAAAATTTGGCCTTGGAGTACAGAATGAAGCAGGGCAAAGACTAATAGAGTTTTGCCAAGAAAATGCACTGGTCATAGCAAACACCCTCTTCCAACACCACAAGAGAAGACTCTACACATGGACATCACCAGATGGTCAACATTGAAATCAGATTGATTATATTCTTTGCAGCCAAACATGGAGAAGCTCTATACGGTCAGCAAAAACAAGACCGGGAGCTGACTGTGGCTCAGATCATGAACTCCTTATTGCCAAATTCAGACTGGAATTGAAGAAAGTAGGGAAAACCACTAGACCATTCAGGTATGACCTAAATCAAACCCCTTATGATTATACAGTGGAAGTGAGAAATAGATTTAAGGGCCTAGATCTGATAGATAGAGTGCCTGATAAGCTATGGAATGAGGTTCATGACATTGTACAGGAGACAGGGATCAAGACCATCCCCATGGAAAAGAACTGCATAAAAGCAAAATGGCTGTCTGGGGAGGTCTTACAAATAGCTGTGAAAAGAAGAGAAGCGAAAATCAAAGGAGAAAAGGAAAGATATAAACATCGAAGGAGTAAGTGTCTTTTAATTTCATGGCTGCAGTCACCATCTGCAGTGATTTTGGAGCCCAAAAAAATAAAGTCTGACACTGTTTCCACTGTTTCCCTATCTATTTCCCATGAAGTGATGGGACCAGATGCCATGATCTTCGTTTTCTGAATGTTGAGCTTTAAGCCAACTTTTTCACTCTCCACTTTCACTTTCATCAAGAGGCTTTTTAGTTCTTCTTCACTTTCTGCCATAAAGGTGGTGTCATCTGCATATCTGAGGTTATTGGTATTTCTCCCGGCAATCTTGATTCTGGCTTGTGCTTCTTCCAGCCAGGATTTCTCATGATGTACTCTGCATATAAGTTAAATAAGCATGGTGACAATATATAGCCTTGATGTACTCCTTTTCCTATTTAGAACCTGTCTGTTGTTTCATGTCCAGTTCTAAATGTTGCTTCCCGACCTGCATATAGATTTCTCAAGAGGCAGATCAGGTGGTCTGGTATTCCCATCTCTTTCAGAATTTTCCACAGTTTATTGTGATCCACACAGTCAAAGGCTTTGGCATAGGCAATAAAGCAGAAATACATGTTTTTCTGGAACTCTCTTGCTTTTTCCATGATCCCTCAGATGTTGGCAACTTGATCTCTGGTTCCTCTGCCTTTTCTAAAACCAGCTTGAACATCAGGAAGTTCACGGTTCACGTATTGCTGAAGCATGGCTTGGAGAATTTTGCGCATTACTTGACTAGCATGTGAGATGAGTGTAATTGTGCGGTAGTTTGAGCATTCCTTGGCATTGCCTTTCTTTGGGATTGGAATGAAAACTGCCCTTTTCCAGTCCTGTGGCCACTGCTGAGTTTTCCAAATTTGCTGGCATACTGACTGCAGCACTTTGGCAGCATCATCTTTCAGGATTTGAAATAGCTCAACTGGAATTCCATCACCTCCTCTAGCTTTGTTCGTAGTGATGCTTTCTAAGGCCCACTTAACTTCACATTCCAAGATGTCTGGCTCTAGGTCAGTGATCACACCATTGTGATTATCTGGGTTGAGAAGCTCTTTTTTGTACAGTTCTTCTGTGTATTCTCACCACCTCTTCTTAATATCTTCTGCTTCTGTTAGGTCCATACCATTTCTGTCCTTTATCGAGCCCATCTTTGCATGAAATGTTCCCTTGGTATCTCTAATTTTCTTGAAGAGATCCCTAGTCTTTCCCATTCTGTTGTTTTACTCTATTTCTTTGCATTGATCGCTGAGGAAGGCTTTCTTATCTCTCCTTGCTATTCTTTGGAACTCTGCATTCAGATGCTTATATCTTTCCTTTTCTCCTTTGCTTTTCGCTTCTCTTTTCACAGATATTTGTAAGGCTTCCCCAGACAGCCATGTTGCTTTTTTGCATTTCGTTTCCATGGGGATGGTCTTGATCCCCTGTACAATGTCACGAACCTCATTCCATAGTTCATCAGGCACTCTATCTATCAGATCTAGGCCCTTAAATCTATTTCTCACTTCTACTGTATAATCATAAGGGATTTGATTTAGGTCATACCTGAATGGTCTAGTGGTTTTCCCTACTTTCTTCAATTTCAGTCTGAATTTGGCAATAAGGAGTTCATGGTCTGAGCCACAGTCAGCTCCTGGTCTTGTTTTTGCTGACCGTATAGAACTTCTCCGTCTTTGGCTGCAAAGAATATAATCAATCTGATTTCAATGTTGACCATCTGGTGATGTCCATGTGTAGAGTCTTCTCTTGTGGTGTTGGAAGAGGGTGTTTGCTATGACCAGTGCATTTTATTGGCAAAACTCTATTAGTCTAAGCGCGGCGGCTGCAGCTGGCGCACTAAGCGCGGCGGTGGCGGGGGCTGCGGCAGCGGCTGCGGCGGCAGCTGCAGCGGCCACGGCCTGTGCACTAAGCACGGCCGAGAGCAGCTACCCCATGTCCGAGGTCAGGGGCAGAAGCCGGTAGGACCCCATGCCTGAAGGGCGGCAGCCAAGAGGAGTTACCCCACGTCTGAGGTCAGGGGCAGCAGCCGAGAGTGCCAGGCTGCAACAGCACAGGAATGGCCAAGAAGGGCTACCCAAGTCCGAGTTCAGGGTGGCGGCCGAGAGGAGCTACCCCGTGTCCGAGGTCAGGGGCAGCGGCCAGGAGGACCAACCCCACATCCAAGGAGCGGTGGCTGCGCGGGCGCAAGAGGGCCTAGAGAAGCTATCCCACGTTGAAGGTCAGGAAGGGCTGCAGTGAGGAGATACCCCTCGTCCAAGGTAAGAAGCAGCGGCTGCGCTTTGCTGGAGCAGCCATGAAGAGCTACCCCGTGTCCAAGGTAAGAGAAACCCAAGTAAGACGGTAGGTGTTGCAAGAGAGCATCAGAGGGCAGACACGCTGAAACCATACTCACAGAAAACTAGTCAGTCTGGTCACACTAGGACCACAGCCTTGTCTAACTCAATGAAACTAAGCCATGCCCATGGGGCAACCCAGGATGGGCGGGTCATGGTGGAGAGATCTGACAGAATGTGCTCCACTGGAGAAGGGAATGGCAAACCACTTCAGTATTCTTGCCTTGAGAACCCCATGAACAGTATGAAAAGACAAAATCATAGGATACTGAAAGAGGAACTCCCCAGGTCAGTAGGTGCCCAATATGCTACTGGAGATCAGTGGAGAAATAACTCCAGAAAGAATGAAGGGATGCAGCCAAAGCAAAAACAATACCCAGCTGTGGATGTGACTGGTGATAGAAGCAAGGTCCGATGCTGTAAAGAGCAATATTGCATAGGAACCTGGAATGTTAGGTCCATGAATCAAGGCAAATTGGAAGTGGTCAAACAAGAGATGGCAAGAGTGAATGTCGACATTCTAGGAATCAGCGAAATAAAATGGTCTGGAATGGGTGAATTTAACTCAGATGACCATTATATCTACTACTGTGGGCAGGAAAACCTTAGAAGAAATGGTGTAGCCATCATGGTCAACAAAAGAGTCCGAAATGCAGTACTTGGATGCAATCTCAAAAACGACAGAATGATCTCTGTTCATTTCCAAGACAAACCATTCACTATCACAGTAATCCTAGTCTATGCCCCAACCAGTAACACTGAAGAAGCTGAAGTTGAACGGTTGTATGAAGACCTACAAGACCTTTTAGAACTAACACCCAAAAAAGATGTCCTTTTCATTTTAGGGGACTGGAATGCAAAGAAAAAAAAGACCGTTCAGGTATGACCTAAATCAAATCCCTTATGATTATACAGTAGAAGTGAGAAATAGATTTAAGGGACTAGACTTGATAGACAGAGTGCCTGATCAACTATGGACAGAGGTTCGTGACATTGTACAGGAGACAGGGATCAAGACCATCCCCATGGAAAAGAAACGCAAAAAAGCAAAATGGCTGTCTGAGGAGGCCTTACAAATAGCTGTGAAAAGAAGAGAAGCAAAAAGCAAAGGAGAAAAGGAAAGATATAAGCATCTGAATGCAGAGTTCCAAAGAATAGCAAGGAGAGATAAGAAAGCCTTCCCCAGAGATCAATGCAAAGAAATAGAGGAAAACAACAGAATGGGAAAGACTAGAGATCTCTTCAAGAAAATTAGAGATACCAAGGGAACATTTCATGCAAAGATGGGCTCGATAAAGGACAGAAATGGTATGGACCTAACAGAAGCAGAAGATATTAAGAAGAGGTGGTGAGAATACACAGAAGAACTGTACAGAAAAGAGCTTCACGACCCAGATAATCACGATGGTGTGATCACTGACCTAGAGCCAGACATCCTGGGATGTGAAGTTAAGTGGGCCTTAGAAAGCATCACTACGAACAAAGCTAGAGGAGGTGATGGAATTCCAGTTGAGCTATTTCAAATCCTGAAAGATGATGCTGCCAAAGTGCTGCACTCAATATGCCAGCAAGTTTGGAAAACTCAGCAGTGGCCACAGGACTGGAAAGGGGCAGTTTTCATTTCAATCCCAAAGAAGGCAATGCCAAAGAGTGCTCAAACTATGGCACAATTACACTCATCTCACATGCTAGTAAAGTAATGCTCAAAATTGTCCAAGCCAGGCTTCAGCAGTACACGAACCATGAACTTCCTGATGTTCAAGCTGGTTTTAGAAAAGGCAGAGAAACCAGAGATCAAATTGCCAACATCTGCTGGATCGTGGAAAAAGCAAGAGAGTTCCAGAAAAACATCTATTTCTGCTTTATTGCCTATGCCAAAGCCTTTGACTGTGTGGATCACAATAAACTGTGGAAAATTCTGAAAGAGATGAGAATACCAGACCACCTGACCTGCCTCTTGAGAAACCTATATGCAGGTCGGGAAGCAACAGTTAGAACTGGACGTGGAACAACAGACTGGTTCCAAATAGGAAAAGGAGTACATCAAAGCTGGATATTGTCACCCTGCTTTTTTAACTTATATGCAGAGTACATCATGAGAAATCCTGGCTGGAAGAAGCACAAGCTGGAATCAAGATTGCCAGGAGAAATATCAATAACCTCAGATATGCAGATGACACCACCCTTATGGCAGAAAGTGAAGAAGAACTAAAAAGCCTCTTGATGAAAGTGAAAGTGGAGGGTGAAAAAGTTGGCTTAAAGCTCAACATTCAGAAAACTAAGATCATGGCATCTGGTCCCATCACTTCACGGGAAATAGATGGGGAAACAGTGGAAACAGTGTCAGACTTTATTTTTGGGGGCTCCAAAATCACTGCAGATGGTGACTGCAGCCATGAAATTTAAAAGACTCTTACTCCTTGGAAGGAAAGTTATGACCAACCTAGACAGTATATTGAAAAGCAGAGATATTACTTTGCCAACAAAGGTCCATCTAGTCAAGGCTATGGTTTTTCCAGCGGTCATGTATGGATTTAAGAGTTGGACTGTGAAGAAAGCTGAGCACCAAAGAATTGATGCTTTTGAACTGTGGTGTTGGAGAAGACTCTTGAGAGCCCCTTGGACTGCAAGGAGATCCACCCAGTCCATTGTAAAGGAGATCAGTCCTGGGTGTTCACAGGAAGGACCGATGCTAAAGCTGAAACTCCAATACTTTGGCCACCTTATGCGAAGAGTTGACTCATTTGAAAAGACCCTGATGCTGGGAGAGATGGGGGGCAGGAGCAGAAGGGGATGACAGAGGATGAGATGGCTGGATGGCATCACTGACTCAATGGACCTGAGTTTGAGTGAACTCCGGGAGTTGGTGATGGACAGGGAGGCCTGGCATGCTGTGATTCATGGGGTCACAAATAGTCGGACAAACTGAGCGACGGAACTGAACTGACCGAAAACTTATAGGATGTAGCAAAAGCAATTCTAAGAGGCAAGTTTAAAATGATAGATGCCTACCTCAAGAAACAAGAAAAATTTCATATAGCTTAATTTTATACCTCAAGAAACTAAAAAAAGAAGTACAAATAAGATCAAAGTTAGCATAAGAGAGTGCCAGAGGAGTGTAATCTCCTTGGTTCTGTCTCGTCTCAACAAATATTTGAAGCGAGGGACTTAAAGTCCTCTGCATGTCACAGCTCTCAGATTGTGTTATAGCTCTCGGACCGACCATGTTATAGCTCTTAGACAGATCAGTGTTACAGCTCTGTGTTACAGCTCAGTTTTATTTGCAAAATATATCCTCGAGGCGTGAGGGCATGCCTACTGAAAGAGACGAAGAGAAGAGAGGGCCCGGCCCTTTGGCTCTTGTATGTTTTGTTCTCCCCCCTGGGCCTGCCCTGTGTAAATTGGGCTAGCCAGGAGTGCTGTTTGTTCTACCTGAGGTCCTCACTCTGGTCCTTGGACCTTCCTTTGTTCTATTTTCGTGGGCTTTTCCCTTGTCTTTTAGCCACCGCCATTCTGGACTCCTGTTTCCTATTCTACCTACCTAACAGGAGGTCTTTGTAAATAATAAAGATCAGACTGGAAATAAATAAAACAGAGACTAAAAAGACAATAGAAAACATCAATGAAACTAAGTAGTTTTTTTTTTAAAGATTTAATAGACAAAACTTTAGCTACACTCATTAAGAAAAAAGAGAGGACCCAAATAAACAAAATCAGAAATGCAAGAGAAGACTTAACAATTGGCACCATGGAAATACAAAGAACTATATGACACTACTTTGAGCCAACAAACTGGTTAATAACGTAGAAATGAATAAATTCCTAGAAACATACCACCTACCAAGACTGAATCATGAAGAAATAAAAAATCTGAACAGATACTTTACTGTTGTTCAGTTGTTAAGTTGTGTATGATTCTTTGAGACCCCATGGCCTGTGGCACGTCAGGCTCCCCTGTCGTTTACTATATCCCAGAGTTTGCTCAAATTCATGTCCTTTGAGTCAGTGTTGCTAGCTAACCATCTCATCCTCTGCCACAGACTTCTTTTGCCTTCAATCTTTCCCAGCATCAGGGTCTTTTTCAGCAAGTCAGTTCTGCACATCAGGTGGCCAAAGGATTGGAGCTTTAGCATGAATCCTTCCACTGAATACCCAGGGTTGATTTCTTATAGGACTGACTAGTTTGATCCCACTGCAGTCCAAGGAACTTTCAAGAGTCTTCTCCAGCTCCACAATTCATAAGCATCAATTCTTTGATGCTCAGCCTACTTTATAGTCCAATTCTCACATTCATACTTGACTACAGGAAAACCACAGCTTTGACTAGATGGATGTTTAGTGACAAAAAAAAAAAAAAAAAAAGTCTCTGCTTTTTAATATGCTGTATAGGTTTGTCATAGCTTTCTTTTCAAGAAGCAAGCGTCTTTTATGGCTGCAGTCACCATCTGCAGTGATTTAGGGGCTCAAGAAAATAAAATTTGTCACTGCTTCCACTTTTTCCCCTTCTATTTGCAATGAGGTGATGGAACCAGAGGCCATGACCTTAGTTTTTTGAATGATGAGTTTTAAGCCAGCTTTTTCACTCTCATTTTTCACTTTCATCGAGAGGCTCTTTAGTTCCTCTTCATTTTCTGCCATTAGAATGGTATCATTTGAATATCTGAGGTTATTGATATTATGTTTGTGATTGATCTAACCTGGCATTCTCAAGATGTACTCTGCATATAAGTTATTAAGCAGGGTGACAATATACAGCCTTGGTGTATATTACTAGAAGGTTACGAGACAGATTACTGCTGCTGCTGCTAAGTTGCTCAATTCTGTGCGACCCCAGAGACGGCAGCCCACCAGGCTCCGTTGTCCCCGGGATTCTCCAGGGAAGAACACTGGAGTGGGTTGCCATTTCCTTCTCCAATGCATGAAAATGAAAACTGAAAGTGAAGTCACTCAGTCGTGTCCGACTTTTCATGACACCATAAACTGCAGCCTACCAGGCTCCTCCGTCCATGGGATTTTCCAGGCAAGAGTACTGGAGTGGGTTGCCATTGCCTTCTCCAGACAGATTACTAGTAAAGAGATTAAATCAGTAATCAAAAATTATCCAACAAATAAAAGTCTAGGACTAGAGGACTTCACTACTGAACTCTATCAAATATGCAAAGTATTAATACCAAGAATTCTCTAACTCTTCTGAGAAATAGAAGGGGAAGAAATGCTTCCAAACTCATTTCACAAGGACAGCATTATTCTGATACCAAAACCAGACAAGGATGCCACAAGAAAGAAATTTCTGCACTTCTGAAAATACCATTAAAAACACAAGCCGCAGAGTAGGAAAACATTTGCCACATATTTGATACATACATGATTTGATACAAGAAGTCTCAACACATAATAAGAAAATAACCCAATTTAAACATGTTCAGGGGATTCCTTGGCAGGCCAGTGGTTAGGATGCTGCACTTCCACTGCAGGGGGTGCAGCCTCAACCCCTAGCTGGGGAACTAAGAGCCTGCATTCCATTTAGCATGGCCAAAAAAGCAATAATAAAAAATAAAATGTTCAAAAGATTTGAACAGACACTCTGAACAAGATACATGGATGGCAAATAAGCTCATCGAAAGATGCTTGACATCATTGATCATCTGGGAGATGCAAGTTAAAACAACAGTGAGGGACCACTAGATACATTTGAGGATGCCTACAATTAGGACGGCCACACCAAGTGTTGGTGAGGATGTGGAGCAGCTAACTCTCTCATACACTTGCTGGTGGTACAATCAGCCTGGAAAACAGTTTGGCATTTTTCTTTAAGAGGTAAACATATACCTACCATGTGACACTTACATTCTATTAAAGAAATTTATCCATGAGAAATGGAAGCATATGTCCATACAAAGGCTTGTACACTAATGTTCACAGTAGCTTAACTTTAAAACAAAATATGTTTGACCACATTGGGTCTTAGTTGTGGCATGCAGGATCTTTGTTGCATCATTTGGGATCTTTCATTGAGGTGCACGGACTCTCTAGTTGTGACCTGTGGGTTCCAGAGCACTCAGGTTCAGTAGCTGTGGTGTGGGGGTGAGAGGGTACCAGACAGGAAGGCTAGGGGTCTCCAAACGGAAGAAACAGGCTGCAAGTGTCAGACATTTTTTCTCTCTCTCTTAAGCAGCAGGAGGAAACAAACTATAAGTGTTAGTGTTTTTATCCCCTTCTCTGGTGGTGGTGGTGGTATAGTCACTAAGTCGTGTTGAAGGAGGAAACAGACAGAGCTGGACTCCATCTTAGGCCAGGCTGAGAACATTAGGCTACAAGCATGCTCACTCTCCCAGTAGACTCTGAACTTTGTTCCCAGTGTCTATAGAAGTGGCATACCAATGGAAAACCAGACCCCGCCCCCACTCCCTGATAAAAGAGCCTCAGGACTTGTACTTGGACTCTCTGTTGCCTAAAAGAATATGCTAATTATCTCTGTAATAGATCAAAGTGGTAAATTCCATTATGTTTATCGGAATATGACCACAGTCCTATTGATAAATATCCACTGTTCATCTAGTCTTGTGACACATGAATCATGGGTTAACTTTGATCATATCTTTTACCTTGTCCAGACTAGTTTCAAGAAATTTGGGGAGGTGGGTTTGAGCAAGTACACTTAGGATATATAAGGTTTTCACAAAAACTGGTCAGGGTTCTTGGCTAAGAGGAAACTCCGCCTTGGGCCCGCCGGTGTAATAAACTGCACTCCACTATCTGCATTGTCCTTCTGAGTGAGTTTGTTTCCCGGAATGCATGGCTACAACAGTGTCTGACTCTTGCAACCCCATGGGCTTCAGCCTGCCAGGCTCCTCTGTCCATGGGATTCTCCAGGCAGGAATACTGGAGTGGGTTGCCATTTCCTTCTCCAGGGGATCTTCCTGACCCAGGAATTGAACTCAGGTCTCCTGCACTGCAGGCAGATGATTTACCAACTGAGCTATGAGGGAAGCTCTCCCCTCCTCTATATAAATTTAAAAAGAGGTTTCTTTTAAGATCTGTGTTGCCATGATGACACCTGATTCCACCTGAACTTAACTTTTCTCAAACCTTGAGCTAACCAATGTATTTTTCTTATGGAAATGTCTGTCTTAAGCTATGTTAATGAACTATGTATTTACCCTAGACTCTGTCTTCAAGTTAGTTCCACCTAAGATTAAGAACAGACTTTGGAGTCCCAGAGTAGAGCTGGAGCGCAGCCTGGAGCAAAATGGGGGCTGCAGAGTCTGAAGTGGAGACTGCAGCCCGAGAGGTCCTGGCCAAGGTAGCAGACATCCTGGAGCCTGTTGGTTTTCAGGAGGAAGCTGAACTGCCTGCCCAGATCCTGGCTGAGTTTGTGATGGACTCTCGGAAGAAAGACAAGCTCCTTTGCAGCCAGCTTCAAGTAGTAGACTTCCTGCAGAATTTCTTGGTTCAGGAAGGCACTGCCCAGGACCAGAACCCCTTGGCTTCTGAAGACACAAGCCGGGAGAAGGCACTTGAAGCCAAAGAGCAATGGAAAGAGCTGAAGGCCACATATCAAGAGCATGTGGAGGTTATCACAAATTCCCTGACCGAGGCACTGCCCAAGGTGGAGGAGGCCCAAATAAAGCAGGCACAGCTCCAGGAGGCCCTTAAACAGCTCCAGGCCAAGAAGCAAATGGCCATGGAAAAACTCAGAATAGCCCAGAAGCAGTGGCAGCTGGAACAGGAGAAGCATTTGCAGAATCTGGCAGAGGCTTCGTCAGAAGTGAGGGAGCGTCAGACAGGAGCTCAACAGGAACTTCAACGACTATATCAGGAACTTGGAACCCTGAAGCAGCAGGCAGGGCAGGAGAAGGACAAGCGGCAGAGGCACCAGACCTTCCTCCAGCTGCTATACACCCTGCAGGGTAAGCAGCTATTCAATGAGGCAGAGGCAGAGATACCACAGGAGTTGGATCTTCCTAAGGATAAGCTCCAGCAGGTGACCCAGCCCCAGGAACAGAACACTCAGGACACCATGGGAAGAGAGGCTGACAACCCACAGCCTGTTGGAGATGCAGGCATACCATGGCTTCCTGGCAGACAGGAAGGAATCCTAGAGCAGGCCCTGATTTGCTATGAACTGAAGTTGCAGACAGGAAGAATCCTAGAGAAGGCCCTGATTTGCTATGAACTGAAGTTGCAGAAGTGGACTTAACTGACTAGTCACTGGCCACTTGGAGCATAATGATAATGAACAAGTCAATAGGATGATTTCAGCGTGTGTGACAACAGGGTTGCAAACTGAAACATTAATAAAGAGCAATAGTGAAAAAGTATAGAGACCCGCCCCCCCAACCTCTATATTGGTCTATGATATGTGCGTTGGTATTTCTATTTGTGCTGGTATGTTTGTGTTTCTATATTTTTGTTTGTTGCTTTCATTCTCCATTCCTCTGTGTGTCTCACTGAATGTATGAACAGTGGGATCACTACTGTGTTTGAGGAAGTGATTACATCCCTGATCTGTAGCCTATTCTAGGATGTCCTAATGTTATATTCCTGATACATTTTTTGTGTTCTACTGTTTTTTTTTCCTTGACTCATCCTTTCGGATTGTCATTCATCTTCAAATATTCGAATGCTGAAAGACTGGCTTTTGTGATTCTCTGTTGTATGTTTTGTTCTGGTTCATTGATTTGTAGTAGTATCTTGATCATTTTCTGGCTTCTGTTTTTAGGTCAAGAATATGTTTTTTTTTTGGTAAACTTTTTATCAGGTAATAAACTTGTGTATTTGGACCTTTATTTGTTTTCTCAAATAAACATTTAAAGTTATTTTCTTCTGGCTTCCTATTAGTATTTTCACAATCATTCAATTCATAGAATTTTCTATTAAAATTATTTCTTTGATTCATGAGTTTCTTAGAAAAATAATTTTCAAATTTTTTACTCTATGTGAGAGGATAATCTTTCTAGGTTTATTCTAATTTAGTCAGAAAATGTCAAATCTATAATAAAAACTTTGAAATTTAGTGACGGAAGCAGTTGTAGCCTTGAATGTGATTTCTTTAATGTTTCATGTTGATTTTTTTTTCTTTTTTTTTTTATGTTGATTTTTTAAAAGAATGTCTTTTAGAACTGTTGTTTCAATATATGACAGAACCAATACAATATTGTAAAGTTTAAAAATAAAATAAAATTTTTAAAAATTAAAAAAAAAAAAAAAAAGAACAGACTTTGACAAACCAGTATGCTTTACTCATGCAAATGTTCTCTTAAGCTACATTAATGAGACTGTATTTGCTTGGAAACCTGCCTCTCTTCAAAATACATGTCAATCATTTTATGGCCTGGGACATCTCACCTTGTGCCAATGTTATTTCAAAATGCATGTTGTGCGTGAGGGGCCTAGTACCAGTCTCTGAGCTTTGAGACATTTCCTTTCTCTAATTAGCAGACTGCTAGTAGCTATACAATGGCAACCCACTCCAGTACTCTTGCCTGGAAAATCCCATGGACAGAGGAGCTCGGTAGGCTGCAGTCCATGGGGTCGCTAAGGGTCAGACACGACTGAGTGACTTCACTTTCATGCATTGGAGAAGGAAATGGCAACCCCCTCCAGTGTTCTTGCCTGGAGAATCCCATGGACAGAGGAGCTCGGTAGGCTGCAGTCCATGGGGTCGCTAAGGGTCAGACACGACTGAGTGACTTCACTTTCATGCATTGGAGAAGGAAATGGCAACCCCCTCCAGTGTTCTTGCCTGGAGAATCCCAGGGACGGGGGAGCCTGGTGGGCTGCCGTCTATGGTGTAACACAGAGTCACACACGACTGAAGTGACTTAGCAGCAGCAGCAGTAGCTATATAACATCTAGCTAAACACTAGTAGGGGGGCACTCTTTCTGCCCCCTTCTGATGTCTATGTCAGAAGCTTTCTCTGTCTCTTCTATACTTTAATAAAACTTTATTACAAGTTTTCAAGCAATCAAGCCTTGTCACTGGCCCCAGATTGAACTCCTCTCCTAGAGAGGCCAAGAATCCCATCATTTTTCATGGCTCAGCAACAACCTTTCAGGGGCTTAGATGCTATGCAGCATGTGGGATCTTAGTTTCCCAACCAGGGATCGAACCTGAGTCCCCTGCATTGCAAGGAGGGTTCTTAACCACTGGACCACTGGAGAAGTCCCCATAGTAGCTTCATTTGTAATAAGCTACTGTAATAAGCTATGAAAACTGTTAACAACTCAAATATCCATCAAATTCAGGAGAGTAGATAAACAAACTGTTATAGATCCATACAATAGAATACTACTCAGTGGAAAATCAATGGATACATACAACAGTATGAATGACTCTTAATTATGCTGGATGAAAGAAATCAGACAATAAAAGTAGATATTGTATGATTCCAATTAACATAAAATCATAGGATGTATGTGTATGGGCTTAGTCACTCTGTCATGTCCAACTCTTTGTGACCCCATGGACTGTAGCCTGCCAAGACCTCTGTCCATGGAGATTCTCCAGGCAAGAATCCTGGAGTGGGTTGCCATCCTCCTCCAGGGGATCTTCCCAACCGAGGGATCAAACCCAGGTCTCCCACATTGCAGGCAGATTCTTTACCATCTGAGCCACTAGGGAAACCCAAGAATACTGGAGTGGGTACTCTATCCTTTCTCCAGAGGATCATCCTGACCCAGGAATCAACCAGGAATTGAACTGGGGTCTTCTGCATTGCAGGCGGATTCTTGTAAGCCCAACTATAGGAAAGGCAAACTAACTCCAGTGACAGAAAATAGATCAGTGGTGGCCTGGGAATACGGAGGGCAGGAAAGAGGGATCACAAAGGGGCAAGAGGTATTTGGGAGGCAGGGAGTGTGACTGATATATTCATTACCTTGACTGAAGCAGTGATTTCATGTGTGTGTACATGTGCCAGAATTTAACCAAATGATACAGCTTAAATATGTGTAGTTTATTTTATGTTAATTCTACCTCAAGAAAGCTGTTAAGATGGAGCACATATTTATAAAATACGTATTGGGTATAACATATAATGAAACAAAACACTCCCTGTGTCCATCACATGGTTTTAAAAAGTAAACATTACCATTATTTTTGAGCATTTCTATGTTTCCTGAACACCCTAAGGCCCAGGTTTCTGAAAATATTTTCTTAACACTTTAAGTTCCCAAAAGTGAATATTCTGGGGACTATTTTTATGTAAGTTAATTCAGTCGTGTCCGACTCTGTGCGTCCCCATAGACAGCAGCCCACCAGGCTCCCCCATCCCTGGGATTCTCCAGGCAAGAACACTGGAGTGGGTTGCCATTTCCTTCTCCAATGCATGAAAGTGAAAAGTGAAAGCGAAAGTGAAGTCGCTCAGTCGTGTCTGACTCTTAGCGACCCCACAGACTGCAGCCTACCAGGCTCCTCCATCCATGGGATTTTCCAGGCAAAAGTACTGGAGTGGGGTGCCATTGCCTTCTCTGGTAAGTTAATTCAGTAATGTAGTAATTTGGCACAGTTTGAAGGTGAAACTTGCCCTTTAAAAATGGGCAGCCCAAAACAGTGACTTAAAAATAATCCCACTGTGCAGTTATGAACATCTAAGAACCTCTGCCTAGAATGCAAAAGGGAAAACTCTTGCTGTGACCAGACAGGCATGTGCTTTCACTTCTTTTTTAAAAAAAAATGAGGCAGAGGTGGGAAGGATGGAACAGAAGTAGGACGGGGCACAGAGTAATAAATCGGGTTTACCAACGGCCTTCTGGTGTGTTTTAACCAGGCTCCACCCACAGATTGTTTTCTTAGGCGACTGGAGAACAGAAGCTGTGAGTACACTCTGCATTTAAAACTGCAGCAGTAGTCTCCAAGCAGGAATAAGGGGCTGTAATCAGCTTTCCTTCTAAGGAAAAGCTGGGAACCTTCTCATTTCACTTCATGAAAAATAAGCCATGAGGCAATTTCTGCCAAACATCTATTAACGGAATAAAATGGGTCTCTTGCCTGAGATCTGACTTCAGCTGTGTATTTCCAGCACAGCCAGTTCTTCTTTCCTCTGCAGCTGATTGGCTCTGGAGTGTGACCAGAAACCTACTTCCTGCAATTAAAGGAGTCAGCTCTTTGACTGCTGGCCTGTTTTCTTCTCTTCTGAGTGATGGCGCTCACCATTTTTATCCTCCGGCTGGCTGTCTGCATCCTGGCATTTCCCATGTACCTGCTGGACTTTCTGGGCTTGTGGAACTGGATATGCAAACAGTGGTTCCCTTACTTCCTGGCAAGGTTGACTGTGATGTACAATAAACAGATGGAGAGCAAAAAGCAGGAGCTCTTCAGCAACCTGCGGGAGTTCACGGGCCCCTCTGGGAAGCTCTCCTTGCTGGAGCTGGGCTGTGGCACGGGGGCCAACTTCAAGTTCTACCCCTCTGGATGCCAGGTGACCTGTGTTGATCCCAACCCCAACTTTGAGAAGTTCTTGATCAAGAGCATTGCCCAGAACCGACACCTGCAGTTTGAGCGCTTCATAGTGGCTGCCGGGGAGAACATGCACCAGGTGGCCTCAGGCTCCATGGATGTGGTGGTCTGCACCCTGGTGCTCTGCTCCGTGAAGAACCAGGAGCAGATCCTCCAGGAAGTGTGCCGAGTGCTGAGGCCGGTGAGTGTGGGCATGAGGAGGGCTGCTTAGTGGCAAGCACATCACCACGGGCAGTCCTCCCAATTTCAGTAGATCAAACACCCTAACATAAAAGTAAAGCTACTAGAAAAAATACTGTTGAATTTTTAAAAAAATATTCGAGTGCAGAAGCTATGAAGCAAAAGATTGATAGTACATGAATAAAAAAAAAATGTTAGAACTCCTGCAGGGAAAAGGACCATAAATAAATTTGAAGTACAAAAATATTTTGTAAAAAATATTTACCAAGGACGATAATGAGTTAACTTCCTTCATAAAGGTGTTACAAATCAACAAGATCAACAGGATTCTTAAATTATTTTTAAAAAGAGGGAAAAAAAGCAAAGCACAGGAACAGAAATATAAATAAAAATAGCCAATATATGATTTAAATATCTAGTCTTGTAATTAAAGAACAAATTAAAGCATGATATTTTATAGTGGAATCTTGAAAATAAAACAAATGAATATAATAAAACAGAAATAAATTCATAGATATACAGAACAAACTAGTGGTTACCACCTGGGAGAGGGAAAAAGGGAGGAGCAAGAGTGGTATGGGATTAAGAGATACAAACTAGGATGTGTAAAATAAATAGGCAACAAGGATATATTCTACAGCACAGTGTAGTCATTATTTTGTAATAACTTTAAATGGAGTATAAACTATAAAAATTTTGAATCACTTTGTTGTACACCTGAAACTAATATTATAATCAACCATGCTGCTGCTGTTCCTGTTAAGTCGCTTCAGTCGTGTCTGACTCTGTGCAACCCCATACACGGCAGCCCACCAGGCTCCTCCGTCCCTGGGATTCTCCAGGCAAGAACACTGGAGTGGGTTGTCATTTCCTTCTCCATAATCAACCATACTTCAATTAAAAAGAAATTAAAGCAAGACCCTTTTTATCTATTATTCTGTCAGAGACTTTTAAGTTCAATATGGTATTGGGGTGGGTCTGGGGGTCTGGACACCCAACTGGAGGAACTGTCCTCTTTGGAGGGCAATTTAATAATATCAAATTTTCAAGTAATTTACATCTTCATCCAACAGGAATTTATCCTATAGCTATTGTGCAAAAATACACAAAAACTCATTTAAAGGTAAAAATATTCATTACAGTATTTTTAATATAATAAATTGGAAATAACATCCATCAATGGGAAGTTGTTAAGTAAATTGTCACATAGTATAAAGGATTTCTTTGCAGCTGTTAAAACAAGAAATTTTTACCTATGTCAATGAAAAACATCCTCAAGAGACAGTGTTAATTTTAAAAGCAATGAAAACGGAATATTATGTAGAGTGCTAATCCATTTGTGTGGGGGATAGAATATACTTATATAAGTATTTATGTTAATGGGAATTATAAATATGTAACGATTAACAGTGGTTACCTTACTTAACATTTTAAGTTAATTGGGAAGGGAACTGGATGAGGGGAAAGAATTTCTTTTCATTTTATACCTCTCCGTACAGTTTGAAATTCTTTATACCTGTATGTAATTTTCACATATTACCTTTATTGTTTACTTAAAAGCTAGTTTTAAATAGAAGCTTGGTGTGCTGCAGTTCATGGGGTTGCAAAGAGTCAGACATGACTGAGAAACTGAACAACAATTCTAAACAAAGCTGAACATACATAAAATATGAGTATTTTAACATTTGAATTTACTCTTCTAGGGGGAAAAGATGGTCTGTAATCCCCAGTTTTATTTTCTCCCATCCAAGTACCAACCAGACCCAACCCTGCTTAGCTTCTGAGATCAGATGAGATGGCCATGTTTAGGGTGATACCACCGGAGACCTCAGTTTTATTTTCTAACAGAGGAAGTTCCTCAGGAAGAAATGGACTTAAAGATAGTGTTTAGAGGCAATAATATACAGTTGTCCCTGAGAGTCACTCCCTACCCCCACCACAGATACCAAAATCTATACAAGCTCAAGTCCCTTACATAAAATGGTATAGAATCTGCATATAACCCACACATAACCTCCCACATACCTTAAATCATCTCTAGATTATTTTAATATCTAATACAAAGTAAATGCTACATAAATAGTTGCCAGCATGTGGGAAATTCAAGTTTGGCCTTTTTTGAACTTTCTGGATTTTTTCCTAATATTTTTTATCTGTTGATTGAAGCCAAGGATACTGAGGGCCGACTGTAATTCTGTGTTTGGCTCAAGAATAGGCCGACATCAAAACTGTAACTGAAAAAGGTCTGATTCTAACATTCAAATCCTGGGTTCATCTGTCCCAAGACTGGGCATTAACTGGGCACATTTAAGAGACATTTTGCTTATGTGTTACTAATCTCACAACGCCTCTGCAAAGCAAATAATGATCACCTCGGGTTTAAGCACTGATAATGCTCTTAGGGGATCATATTCTTCCTTTAGCTCCTACAAAGCACCCACTCACTGCTGAATAGAACCAGAGGCTTTCCTGCATTGTCATTCACCCCATCACACAGTCCTTAACGCAGGGACTGTCTTCATGTTGGGCTGGGGAAACAGACCTAGGGAAGTTAAGAAACTTGCCCCACATTACGCAGTCAGCTGCTGCTGCTAAGTTATTTCAGTCGTGTCCGACTTTGTGCGACCCCATAGATGGCAGCCCACCAGGCTCCCCCATGCCTGGGATTCTCCAGGCACGAATACTGGAGTGGGTTGCCATTTCCTCCTCCAATCCATGAAACTAAAAAGTGAAAGTGAAGTTGCTTAGTCGTGTCCGACTCGTAGTGACCCTATGGACTGCAGCCTACCAGGCTCCTCCATCCATGGGATTTTCCAGGCAAGAGTACTGGAGTGGGGTGCCATTGCCTTCTCCGACGCAGCCAGCAGATCTGACTTTAACGCACATATTCTTAACACTGCACCACAGTGTTTATCACTGGGGCTTTGTATTGCTTCAACTTCAACATTTCTACCATTTTTGCCGGCTATTCTTCCTCTGCCCATCCCTTAAACACTGGAGTTTCTATTTTGGCTCTAATTTTGCTTATATACACCCCCTGTGTAATCTCATGTACCACCAAAGTTTTCAATTACCACACACACAGATGGTTTCCAAATCTAAGTATCAAGCTCAGATCTCTCTTCTAATCCCAAATCTTCATGCCCAGTTGGCTACACAAGTCACCTGAAAGGGTAACAGGCTCTCTAGTCTAACCTGTGCAACCCAGAGGGCATCAGCAACCTCCTCAGACCTGGGTCTCCTCTTCTCTCCTGTCCTCTTCCATGGAAAAATTTTTTTCCATCAGGAAATTTCAAGTTTTCCATTCCTGAACACATGTCTCGTACTTGCCCACAGAGGGGCAAGTAGGGGGAACTCCCTCTCTAAACTCTGCCTGGACAGCTAAGACTAGGGAAGCTAGAAGAGGCTAAGGAGAATGGGTTTTGGAGGTACTCATTGGTCCCTTTCCTCCTTCTCGCCCCAGAGGTAGGTTAAGTAGAAAACTTCTGAAGACTCGTTAATAATGTGTACCCTCTACTGTGTCCAGACTTGATCTATATTTACAGGACTGTCCTAGATGAAACCAGCAGTTACTGCTATTTGACAGTTATTTACATACAGTATCCACTGATTGGGGAAAAAAATCAAATTACAAAATATTATCATGAATTCAGTAACACTTTTAGATGGCTCAGTATCTTTGTCTTTTTTTAAAAAATAATATTTTTTAGTTGAAAGATAACTGCTTATAGAATTTTGTTTTCTGTCAAATCTCAACATGAATCAGCAATAGGTATACATATGTCCACTTCCTCTTGAACCTCCCTCCCATCTCTCCCCCCATCCCACCTCTCCACATTGATACAGAGCCCCTATTTGAGTTTCCTGAGATATACAGCAAATTCCCATTGGCTATCTATTTTATATATGGTAATGTAAGTTTCCATATTACTCTCTCCATACAGCTCACCCTCTCCTCCCCTCTCCCCATGTCCATAAATTTGCTCTCTATATCTGTTTCTCCATTGCTGCCCTGCAAATAAATTCTTCAGTACCATCTTTCTAGATTCTGTATATATGTGTTAATATATGGTATTTCTCTTTCTGACTTACTTCACTCTAATAGGCTCTAGGTTCATCCACCTCATTAGAACTCACTCAAATGTGTTCCTCTTTATGGCTGAGTAATATTCCATTGTGTATATGTACCACAACTTCTTTATCCATTCATGTGTCGATGGACATCTAGGTTGCTTCCACATTCTAGCTATTGTAAATAGTGCTACAATGAACAATGGGGTACATGTGTCTTTTTCAGTTTTGGTTTCCTCAGGGTACATGCCTAGGAGTGGGATTACTGGGTCATATGGTGGTTTTATTCCTAGTTTCTTAATGACTCTCCATACTGTCTTCCATAGTGACTGTATCAACTTAAATTCCCACCAAAAATGCAAGAGGGTTCCCTTTTCTCCACACCTTCTCCAGCATTTATTGTTTGTAGACTTTTTGATGATGGTCATTCTGACTCATGTGAGGTGGTATCTCATTGTAGTTTTGATTTGCATTTTTCTAATAATGAGTGATGTTGAGCATCTTTTCATGTGTTTGTTAGCCATCTGTATGACTTCTTTGCAGAAATGTCTGTTTAGGTCTTTTTGCCACTTTTTGATTGGGTTGTTTGTTTTCTGGTACCGAGTTGTATGAGCTGCTTGTATATTTTGGAAATTAACCCTTGTTTCATTTGCTATTATTTTCTCCAATTCTGAGAGCTGTCTGTTCACCTTGCTTATAGTTTCTTTGGTGTGCAAAAGTTTTTAAGTTTAACTACGTCCCACTTGTTTACTTTTGTTTTTATTTCCATTACTCTAGGAGGTGGGTCACAGAGGATCTTGCTTTATGTCATCAAGTGTTCTCCCTATGTTTTCCTCCTAAGGGTTTTACAGTTTCTGGTCTTACATTTAGGTCTTTAATCCATTTTGAGTTTATCTTTGTTTATGGTGTTAGGAAGTGTCCTAATTTCATTCTTTTATGTGTAACTGTCCAGTTTTCCTAGCACCACTTACTGAAGAGGTGTCTTTGCCCCATTGGATATTCTTGCCTCTTCTGTCAAAAATAAGGTATCCATATTGCATGGGCTTATTTCTGGGTTTTCTATCTTGTTCCATTGGTCTGTATTTCTGTTTTTGTGCCAGTACCATACTGTCTTGATGACTGTAGCTTTGTAGTATAATCTGAAGTCAGGAAGGTTGATTCCTCCAGCTCCATTCTCCTTTCTCAAGACTGCTTTGGCTATTTAGGGTCTTTTGTGTTTCCATATGAATTGTGAAATTTTTAGTTCTAGTTCTGTGACAAATGCCATTGGTAATTTGATAGGGATTACACTGAATTTGTAGATTGCATTTGGTAGTATAGTCATTTTCACAATATGGAGTCTTCCTACCCAGGAACATGGAATATCTCTCCATCTGTTTAAGTTGTCTTTGATTTCTTTCATCAGTGTCTTATAATTTTCTGTATACAGTTATTTTGTCTCCTTAGGTAGGTTTATTCCTAGATATTTTATTCTTTTTGTTGCAATGGTGAATGGGACTGATTCCTTAATTTCTCTTTCTGATTTTTCATTGTTTGTATACAGGAATGCAAGTGACTCCTGTGTATTGATTTTGTCTCCTGCAACTTTGCTAAATTCACTGATTAGCTCTAGTAATTTTCTAATAATATCTTTAGGGTTTTCTATGTATAGTATCATGTCATCTGCAAACAGGGAGCACTCTCCTTTTCTGATCTGGATTCCTTTTATTTCTTTTTCTTCTCTGATTGCTGTAACTAGGACTTCCAAAATTATGTTGAATAATGGTGGTGAGAGTGGATACCTTTGTCTTCTTCCTGAACTTTGGGTGAATGCTTTCAGTTTTTCACCACTGAGAATAATGTTTGCTGTGGGCTTATCATATATGGCCCTTACCATGTTGAGGTAGGTTCCTTCCATGCCCATTTTTTTAACAGTTTAAATCATAAATGGGTGCTGAATTTTGTCAAAGGCTTTTTCTATTGAGGTTTCTACTGAGATTATCATATGGTTTTTATCTTTCAATTTGTTAATATGGTGTATCACATTGATTTGCATATATTGAAGAATCCTTGCATCCCTGGAATAAACCCAACTTGATCATGGTGTATGAGTTTTTTAATGTATTGGTGAATTCTGTTTGCTAAAATTTTGTTGAGGATTTTTGCATCTATGTTCATCAGTGATATAGGCCTGTAGTTTTCTTTTTTTGTGTTGTCTTTGTCTGGTTTTGGAATCAGGGTGATGGTGGCCTTGTAGAATGAGTTTGGAAGTGTTCCTTCCTCTGCAACTTTTTGAAAGAGTTTTAGAAGGATGGGTATTAGCTCCTCTCTAAACGTTTGACAGAATTCACCTGTGAAGCCATCTGCTCCCGGGTTTGCTTTTTGGCAAATTTTGATCAGTTTCGATTTCTGTGCTTGTAATTGGGTTGTTCATAATTTCTAATTCTTCCTGGTTCAGTCTTGGAAGATTGAACTTTTCTAAGAATTTGCCCATTTCTTCCAGATTATCCATTTTAGGTTATGCCATATAGTTGCTCAGAAGTCTCCTATAATCCTTTGTATTTCTGCATTGTCTGTTGTAACCTCTCCTTTTTCATTTCTTATTTTGTTGATTTGATTCTTCTCTCTTTTTTTCTTGATGAGTCTGGCAAAAGGTTTGTCAATTTTGTTTATCTTCTCAGAGAACCAGCTTTTATTTTTATTAATCTTTACGATTGTTTCTTTCATTTCTTTTTCATTTATTTCTGCTCTGATCTTTATGATTTGTTTCCTTCTGCTAATTTGGGGTTTTTTTTTTGTTCTTCTTTTTCCCAGTTGTTTTAGGTATAAAGTTAGGTTGTCTATTCAATGTTTTTGTTTCTTGAGGTAGGACTGTATTGCTATAAATTCCCCTCTTAGAACTGCTTTTGCTGTATCCCATAGGTTTTGAGTTGTGTTTTCATTGTCATTTGTTTCTAGGAAATTTTTAATTTCTCTTTTGATTCCTTCAGTAACCTGTTCATAATTTAGACACATATTGTTTAATCTCACAGTGCAGCTTGTCACTTGTGTGTATCTTGCAGGTGGACTTTCCTCCACCTCACGGACAGGGTCTCCAAGATGATGCGGTGGAGAATCCTCCAGGTTCACAGGAAATTTCACTTTGCTTGCTTCTCCTGCTCAATGATCTCTTTGAACCCTTTGGAAAGGCTGTTTTTCTGCGTCTCAGTCTTCTTCAGCTTGGCCTTATCGAAGCTGTTGATTTCCCCATGTTGGGCTTGTCTGCCATTTTCTTAAAACAATCCAAGAAGTTCCACTTCAAGTCTCCTGTCCCAGTGCTCCCACTTGTGTCACTGACAAAGAGACCTAGTGGTTTTTGTTTGTTTGTTTTTTTCAAAAACTTGTGCTTTTATTTTTTCCCTACTTTTTAAAATTAATCTTTATTAAAGTATAGTTGCTTTACAATGTTGCATTAGTTTCTACCATACAGCAAAGTGAATCCCTTTTGGACTTCCTTCCCATTCAGGTCACCACAGTGCATTAAGTAGAGTTCCCTGTGCTGTACAGTATGTTCTCATTTGTTAGATGATTAATTTTCTGAAATTAATCCTATCACTTTCATTCTATGATAATGGTACAAAAGTACAGGACATGGTTATTTAGCCTCAGACAGTGGTTGGTATGGTTTCAGACTCCCACAGGCTTGCAAAGTGGAGCCTAAGAAAAATTTTCAGAAGAATTTAAAGGTTTTTTTTTCTTCTATTTTTAAATAAAGAGAAATTTAAAAATTGTAATTAAAAGGCAAACAAAAAATGGGGGAAACGTTTGTAGTGTATGTAGTTTATAATAAAAGCCCTTACTGCTGCTAAGTCACTTCAGTCGTGTCCGACTCTGTGCGACCCCATAGACGGCAGCCCACCAGGCTCCCCCGTCCCTGGGATTCTCCAGGCAGAACACTGGAGTGGGTTGCCATTTCCTTCTCCAATGCATGAAAGTGAAAAGTGAAAGGGAAGTCGCTCAGTCGTATCCAACTCTTAGCGACCCCATGGACTGCAGCCCACCAGGCTCCTCCGTCCATGGGATTTTCCAGGCAAGAGTACTGGAATGGGGTGCCATTGCCTTCTCCGAAAAGCCCTTACTAATCAGTAAAAAAAAAAAAAAAAAAAAAAGCCAATAGCCTATTAGAAAACTGATAATGGACATTAACAGACAAATCAGAAAAACAGAAATCCAAACAGCCAGTATTAGTAGTCAAAGAGTTAGTCACTCAGTCATGTCAGACTCTTTAAGACCCCATGGACTGTACAGCCCACCAGGCTCTTCTGTCCATGTAATTCTCTAGGCAAGAATACTAGAGTGGGTTGCCATTCCTTTCTACAGGGGATCTTTCCAACACATAACGTTTAGTAAAAGATGTCATAATTAAAAATACTAAAGATATGCATGTTATAAAAAATACCACATTACACATCAAATAGATTTTTTAAAATATAGATGAGCATTTATTGAAAATGGGCACTCACATCTATTGCTGGTATGAATACAAACTGGGGCAACTCTTCCAAAGGGCAGCTTGACAACCAGGCTTCTGAGGTGGCTCAGTGGTAAAGAATCCACCTGCCAATGCAGGAGATGCAAGAGACATGGGTTCAGTCCCTGGATTGGGAAGATCCCCTGGAGGAGGGCATGGCAACCCACTCGTATTCTTGTCTGAAGAATCCCATGGACAGAGGAGCCTGGTGGACTACAGTCCATGGTGTCACAGAGTTGGAAGTGACTGAGCACGCAAGCATGCATGTGACAGGCATTAAGAATAGGCCTTGAATGCTTTAAATTGCTTTAAATTTAGCTATCATTATGTATTACTTTTATGAACAGACAATATAGACTGGCAGCTCTGTATACAATCTGACAGAAGATGACACTATTAACCACAATGGTATCGTAGTAAGTTTGGATTTCTCCATGTCTTCTCGTGAAGTGGACCTCTGGGGCCACTGAAATCTGACATTTAAACATCTTATCGAATTGTTTGTCCCAAACTAAAATTCTTGGTGTGGTTTTCTTTCCTCCTTTTCTTTCTCAGGGAGGAGCTTTTTATTTCATGGAGCATGTAGCAGATAAGCCTTCCACCTGGAATTACTTCTGGCAACAGGTCCTGGATCCCGTCTGGTACCTACTGTTTGATGGATGCAACCTGACCAGAGAGAGCTGGAAGGCCCTGGAGAAGGCCCGCTTCTCCAAGCTGAAGCTGCAGCACTTACAGGCCCCTCTGTCCTGGGAGCTAGTGCGCCCTCACATCTATGGATATGCTGTGAAATAGTGGAAGCAGGGAGCTGAGACCCAAAGGGCTCAAATAATTTAAGGTTTTGGCTTCACACTTAAAATAGTAACTGGAAGATGGGAACTCCCTTTTTTGAGTAAATTTGCATTTCATCCCTCAAAGTTTATGTTATAACCTAGTTAGCCATTTTCTATCATCTCCCAAGAATCAAAAACAAAACAACTTTGAACTCTCTCTTGAAAGAAACAGTGGGCTTCCATAATTAAATTCCACCATTATCCTCAGATCTTATTTTATTCCAGAACTTCACAATTTGTCTTATTTAAATTATGACCCAACAGATTTTAATTTCACCATTTCTATGAGGCTGATGCTAATAAAAATTAAATCACACAGAAGAAGATTTTGAAAAGGGAGATGCAAAAGATCTTAATAATTCACAAACTGAATAAAGAAATACTAAGCACAGATTTTTTTTTTTTTTTAAGGAATCTGAATCTACTTGCTGTTCTTAGTATCAATGGGCTGGCTTTCAAAGTTAATGTACCAGGACGCCACACCTGATTCTGCCCAGCTCTGTTATGTTTTTTATTCCAGTATTCCACCAGAGTTTGTTCTCCTGCATTCCAGTCTTTAATTCTTACAAGGAAGATTGTACAATACACTTTAGTATATCCATAAAACTTCATGAAGCAAAGTTCTTGGGTTCACTTTGCCTATTATCTAGCATGTTCTTGGCTGAATGTTTTAAACTGTAAGCAAAGAAAATGCCCACTGTAATGAGGGAAACACTGAAAGCTTGGGTACACTTTGTAAGAGCCCCCTCAAAATAGGCAACCTGTGAGTCTGTAAAGAGGTAGACAAATATTGTTTGGATTATTCTGGTCAAATTTCTACTCTGGTCCCAAGATGATTTCTTTGTTCCTTGTAACCACAGAAACCTTGGGAAATCATCACAAGTGCATTGAAAACAAGTTAATCAGTTAGAGGATTTAGAATTTTCAGCAAAAGTTTGTATGCATTTTAATAAATTTAGTATGTTTTCTGAGATGATTTTGCAAAAGGACTATTTTAAATATCAAATCAATAAATTCACATATAATTTAGGAATGGAAATAAAATGAATGATTTATATCTTTGCTGGCTTACTTTCATTTTTCTTAGCATCTCTGGGAGGGCTTTCCTTCATGGTGGAAAATTAAGCTATTTGAAAGTACAGATTTTTCCTTCTACAGCCAAATAACTAAATACAGCTAGCAGATTTCAGAAAAAGCAATTTGGGGACTTTCCTGGTTGTCCAATGGTTAAGACTTGCACTTCAAATGACAGAGGATGCTGGTTCAGTCCCTGGTCAGGAAACTAAGATCACATATGCCATGTAGCATGGCCAAAAAGTAAAAATAAAAGGCAATTTTGGAAGGGTCTGAATGGGTTTTGAAAAGTTCAAGTCCAAAAACTCCCTTTGTGAAATCCATAGAGCAGAAAGAAAGAAAGTTTACTGTTCTCTCGTGCATGAAAACAGTTAACAACTGTTAACACCTAATTAATTAGCTAAACACCTAATTAGTTAAACACCTAATCTCATTACGGTGAGGTTAGAACATGAGTCTACAGTCTCCTGAACTATGGAATGTGAATATCCCCCCACCAGGGTCTCCTAAAAGTAGGGATGTCTTTATTTGCCCAACTTACTACTGGTTAGGTCAGTCTAGGGATTGAGAAATCTGAAAAACCAAGGTTGATCTGCTGAAGTATTATTGGCTTGCTGGAAGGTGTGTAATACCAAAGTACAAAGTACTGGGCACATTCTTCTCAACTCCCTTTTGTTTAAACGGTGTAGCAAATATTATCCTTACTCTCTACAGGTGGGGGGGGGCGGTAATAAATAAGTGAAGTTTCTCACATTCCACAAGGTACTCAGCTAGTCTTAGAGCCCTGATTCCTAAAACCACAATACCTGTTTTGACAAGCATCGCTGCTATACTACCTTCTCAGGCCCAGAAAACACACATTTATGATCATTCCAAGAACCTAAGGACATGGCTTAAGCCTATGCAAAATGGAAACAGATAAGAGGCAAAACATGTCAATGCTTTTTAGGTCCTGTGTTGGTTAGATTCCCTTGATTTCTGGTGACAGAACTCCCAACCCAAAAAGACTTAAGTCGAAAAGAACTCTGACTCAAATTAGTGAAAGGTTTAGGAACAGAGGGGCTTCCCTGGTGGCTCAGAGGGTAAAGCGTCTGCCTGCAATGTGGGAAACCTGGGTTCGATCCCTGGTTCAGGAAGAGCCCCTAGAGAAGGAAATGGAAACCCACTCCGGTACTCTTGCCTGGAAAATCCCATGGATGGAGAAGCCTGGTAGGCTTCATGGGGTCGCAAAGAGTCAGACATGACTGAGCAACTTCACTTTCACTTTAGGAACAGAGAGCCCGAGGCACAGCCTGGGCAAGGCTCAGATAATGTTATCAGTGGCCAGACAGTGTCTAGGGCCACATCTGCCCTCTTCTCTCTTTCAGGTGGTAAAGTCTTTGGAAATAATGCCAGTCTTCATGCTTCCAGGACCCATGGCCAGTTGAAAAGATCAAGACAACTTTTTGAAACACTCCAGAGTTCTACATTTGAGTCTCAGTTGATTCTTCAATTGACAATACTAGGTCAGAAGTCCATCCCTGAGTCATTCATCCTATTTCAATGGGATGGGTCATGCTGATGGGCACAGCACTTCATCCCAGGGGCTGAGGACACCCAAACCATGGGGACTGAGACAAGGAGAGTTGTGTATCCTCCAAATGAAAGCAGGGCCTGTGATTAGGGAAAGCAGAAATGTATGGTGGGAAGGCACACTACAAATGGCCATTATAAATACATCTCTGCCTTCTGATCCGACCCTCCTGTTTGTCTTTCTAAGCATAGTGCCATGTTCAGAATACTGGCTTTTTCATGGGAAAATAGCATGCAATGAGAGAAATAAAAGAAAAAAAGGACACTGGCTTTGCCATCAAAATGACATGAATCAAGTTCTGGCTGCGGCATTCATTGACTATATGACCTGGGGCAAGTTACTTTGCTAGTGTCACTCTCGTCATCTGTTAATGGGGATAATCTACCTAAAGGGTAACTGTGAGGAGTTAATGAGGTGAGGTACTTAGTGCTTAATAAATGCTGAACTTCATTCAACATTTACTGCATGCCTACTGTGTACTCTGCTCTTGGTGCTTGGCTTAGAGCCCTGAATAAGCTAGACTTGTTCTCTGCCCTAGGGAGCATATACAGTTGTGATCAGTGCTCTCTCTGAGGAAGAAGTTCAGGAGAATGAAATCTGGCCCTCTCAGGGAGAGTATCAGAGGCTTCCTTGAGGAAGTGACATCTGAGCTGAATTTCAGAGGATGAATAGAGTCTTTCAGCATAATGGATCAGCTTGTGTCACAAACAAACAAACAAAAAAAAGAAAAACAATATCTTCAAGGAACTGAAAGACAGTAGGCAGGGCTGGGAACCCGAAGGGCAGATTTTGGGATGGCTACTATTTCCATCAGCTTGTTCCTAATTTTGTTAAGACCCTGGGTCCATAAGCTCAACACTTATTTTAATGGCTAACAACAAAAAAAACTTACTAAATTTTATTATATTTATATATTTATTATATCCTATTCCTAACTGTTCCAATAATCCAGCTGCTTCCCCTGAATTCCTACATATTTCACACTTGAATAGAAAGTGAGGAAAACAATACATAATAGTTCCTTTTGTACTCTTGACCCTAATATAAGCCTTTCTCTTTGGTATTGCTTTAGAAAACACAGAACTTAACATAACTGGAATTCAATTCTTATTTATCTGCTAAGGAGTTCACAGTGTAATGAATCATAGCAGACTAATGTCAACAAAAGCAAAAAATAAAGCAATTCAATAAGTGTCACTTTAAATACCTCAATATTTAAAACTAAAAGCATTCAGGTTACATAAAGAATAACCAGGATTCCCTGAACCATGGAATCACCACAGACCTGAGGCAAATGTCATATTAACTGAAGGCCCGGGAAATGAACATAAAGTGGCCAATGTTCCCCATTTCTAGTTCAGTTTTTAAAATAATAATAATACACAGATAATATATGACATTATTTTGTTTCTAAAGGAAACTATTTGGGAACCTACAGAGAATTACATGGGAACAAGGAAAATTACCACTCAGAATTTACCTTTTGTTTTTGGATGATTGGCATATGGGATCTTAGCTCCTTGACCAGAGATCGAACTCACACCCCCTGCATTGGAAGTATAGTCTTAACCACTGGACCGCCAGGGAAGTTCCCAGAATTCACCATTTTTAAAGATAAAAATCTCTCACATCCCATAGTGCAACCCAGGCTGCATCCTTCACGTATCTGAATCTTCCAATGTATCTGAAACTGATATCAACCTTCTCCTTGGAATGATTTGTTTATTCCATGACTCTAACAGCTAATAATAAAAATTTTCATTTATTACCCACCTTCTTTATAGTAGGGAGTTTTACAGAATTATTTCATACAGTACTCACAACTTTACCAGGCAGGTGTAAGTATCTGCACCCGACAAAGAAGAAAGCAGACCAGCGGATGTTCTGTCACTTCCAGGCCACCGAGTGAATGGCCATCCTGGTATTCCCACGTAGTTCAACTGACTCCAAAGCCCAGACTTCCCTACAATGCTGCCCTGCCTCTCCAGCTCTTCTGAATCCTAGTCTCTATAACCATTTGCCCCTTCCTCCACCAATTCTCTTGAATCATCCCTTAGGACTCATTTGGTCTGTGTTCAGTCCCTTGAGAGTTTCTTATAAACTTAGGTTGTGAACCACCATCTATGTGAAGAAGATTCCTAAACCTCACAATTGCCATGACTTTAATATTTCAGATTTACCACATCAAAAAATAATTCACTCTCTTCTTCCCTAAACAAACAACATTTTCCAGCTTCCTCAATATCTGTAATGATGTCCTAAGAAAGAGGTAAAGTGATGCCCTAGAAAGCATTTGCTGGCTGTTTCAAGACGCTGGATCTTTGAGAAATCTCTTAGCACTCATCAATAGCCACCAGTCTGTTCCTCCTTTCTTCTACATGCCCAATACAGTGTGTACTATATAGCAGGCACTCACTCTGAAGCCAATGGATTCATCATGAAGTCCTGCCTCTTCTTCAAATCTCTCAACTGGTCCCTTCTACTGCACTTCCACAGCAACCATCTTAGCCTCAGAATTAATGCCTGGATGACCACATGTATAGACTGAACGGAGATGGCTAGAGTGATAAACCATTTACGCTGGGACTTGGCCAGGTGTTACCTGATTCAAGGGTATGACAGAAGTAGCTCTAAGGCAAGGAGGGGATAATACATCTGGATACAGTAGTACAAAGACATTCCTTTTACAACTGACTTAACCTTCCTTTCCCTCTTTCACCCAGTTCAACCCACAATAAAGCAGAAGTTCAGCAAACAACTTTCCTGGGGTACAAAGAAGTGGCTTCCTAAGGCAGGCACAGATATCTCACCCAAGTCCTGGTCTCTCATACCAGAAAATGCTTCAAACAGGTCTCCATGCCTCCACTCCTTCATCACCCCTTTCTGAGCATGAGCTCATAATTTCCAGAACAATTTAATTCGATCATTCCCACAACTCAAAATCACAAAGATATCTATTCAGCATTAAACTGAGTTTAAGCTGCTCAACTCTTTATTTAAGGCCTCTGTCAAATGACACCTCAATGTTTTTTCCCGCATTGTGGTCCAGTGAAAAAAAGCTTCCAGAATGTTTGTTTTTAAATATTTCTTTATTTTGGCTGTGCCAGGTGCAGGATCTTTAGTTGCAGTATGCGGGATCTAGTCACTTGCTGCTCAGTTTTGTTCAGTTCTCTGTGGCCCCATGGACTCCTGCCAGACTCCTCTGTCCATAGGATTTCCCAAGCAAGAATACCGGGGCAGGCTGCCATTTCCTACTCCGGGGGATCTTCCCAACCCAGTGACCAAACCCACATTGCTTGCATTTCCTGCATTGGCAGGCAGACTCTTTAACCCTATCGCCACCAGGGAAGCTCCCTCGTCCCCTGACCAGGGATCAAACTCAGGCCCCCTGCTTTGGAAGTGCAGAGTCTTAGCCACTGGACCACCAAGGAAGTCCCTGAAGTCAGAATATTTGAACAAATCTCATCACCACATTTTATTAATATTTTAGTCACTTAGCATAAGAGGGTAACAGTACCCACACGTCCTAGGATTTTTGTGAGGATGAAACACTATATAAGATGGTTAGTAAGAGCACTGGAACTGCTCCACATGGCCCCTCACTGTGGTCAAGACCCTGCCTCCCTAAGTATTTGTGAGAGGAATAAAGACTACTTTCCTATCAGAAAAGATCCTTCATTTCTATAAATGTCATCCTGGAATTCCAACTGACTTAATTATTTACACAGTATAATGTTTTCTGAAGAGTCCGTATTTTTAAAATCTTTCATAAAAATTTGGAAAAGCTCTCATTTTTGTACCTGACAATAAAAAATTGGCACCTGCATGAAATGTGTTTGTTTCAGCTGCTGAAAATAACTTCTACAGGGAGTACTGTGGATACTTACAGGATTTTCTTAGTCCCTCCAATATTGGCTTCCATCTTACCTGTCAAGCTAAGCAGGTAGTATTAAGCTTATAAAAGAAACATCACTCCTTTCAAATTCTCTCTCACTTCTCAGGTTATGGGAACAAATTATTAACTCTGATCCCAGAGGAAGAGCTTTTTGTTCCACTTTATTGTCCACCAAAGCTTAGGAACAAAGAAATCGAAAAACTTTCTTTCTAAAAAACCAAAGGCTTAAACAGTAAGATATACATTTATTTATAAACATAAATGATGCCATATACCAAACTGCATGCCAATGCATACCCCTCATCTGCCCCAATATTAAAAGTGGGAGGAAACACTGGAGAGAGCAGACACTATTAATAAATTGCTAACCTGTCAGCTACCTTTTTGCTATTGTGCTTTTATTTTCTTCCCTTCATATTCTGTAGGGCCCTTCTGAGTTAAATTTTATAAAGAAACATTTGCCTTCTGCTCATATAGCAACTACATGACAGGTATGTTTGAAAATATGAGAAACAGGTTATGATGGGGCTAATACCAATTCTTTATTTTTATAGGGTCCTAAGAGATTTCCTTGGGAGTCTGATGAAAGATACAGATCCTCTCCTTGGGAAAAAAATGCTCCTACAAATAAACTTACCACTTCTAGAGGAAAACAGACATACTAAACATCTATCGAACCACATCATCATTACCTCCAAAGTGCCTCATATAAAATTTTACTCTAAAGTTTCATTCTTGAAACCCAGCCTTCCAGCCTTTTACCTCTCCCACCCATTTTTCAACTTAGAAACCTCAGATAAGTCTAATCTGTCTTGGTTACCAACCAAGATTGATTCCCTTTTCTAACCAGGCTGGACTGCAGTGTAAATCAATTCATCACCACTCTCCCATTCATGCCTAATTTTCCTATTGCCATAAAATCTGCCAATATCTGACTATGGGTCTCCTTTACCTCTAACCTGCTTCTTATTTGTTTAATCTCAGCAAATTGCAAAATCACTGTTTGTCACTGTTACTCAAGCTGGGAACCCAAGACATCATCCTAGCTTTCTCTTTCTTCCTACAACCAGATACCGACCCTTCCCTTCTTCTTCCATTGCTTCTGCACACACCACTCCTTACTTCAATTAAGTAAGCCTCACCACAGCCCCATCCCTCCCAAACTTCTCTATGATGCTTCTAGAAGCTAAATAAAAAACCACTTCCTGCCTGAAATACTTTGGTGGCTTCTCATGGCTTTCAGATCAAAGTTCAAAATCCTTAGCTTAAAATGCAAGATTCTGTAGTATAGTCTGAAATCAGGAAGCCTGATCCCCCCAGCTCCGTTTTCCTATTTAAAGACTATTTGGCTATTCGAGGTCTTTTGTGTTTCCATACAAATTTAAAACATTTTTGTTCCATTTCTATGACAAATGGCATTGGTAATTTGAGAGGGATTGCACTGAATCTGTGGAGAAGGCAATGGCACCCCAACTCCAGTACTCTTGCCTGGAAAATCCCATGGATGGAGGAGCCTGTTGGGCTGTAGTCCATGGGGTCGCTAAGAGTCGGACACGACTGAACAACTTCACTATCACTTTTCACTTTCATGCATTGGAGAAGGAAATGGCAACCCACTCCAGTGTTCTTGCCTGGAGAATCCCAGGGATGGGGGAGCCTGGTGGGCTGCCGTCTATAGGGTCACAGAGAGTCGGACATAACTGAAGCGACGCAGCAGCAGCACTGAATCTGTAGATTGCCTCGGGTAGTAACAGGAGTTACTCCCTAAAGTAACAGGCAAATTTGGCCTTGGAATACGGAATGAAGCAGGGCAAAGGCTAATAGAGTTTTGCCAAGAAAACGCACTGGTCATAGAAAACACCCTCTTCCAACAACACAAGAGAAGACTCTACACATGGACATCACCAGATGGTCAACATTGAAATCAGATTGATTATATTCTTTGCAGCCAAAGATGGAGAAGCTCTATACACTCAGCAAAAACAAGACCAGGAGCTGACTGTGGCTCAGATCATGAACTCCTTATTGCCAAATTCAGACTGAAATTGAAGAAAGTAGGGAAAACCACTAAACCATTCAGGTTTGACCTAAATCAAATCCCTTATGATTATACCTTGGAAGTGAGAAATAGATTTAAGGGACCAGATCTGATAGACAGAGTGCCTGATGAACTATGGACGAAGGTTCGTGACATTGTACAGGAGACAGGGATCAAGACCATCCCCATGGAAAAGAAATGCAAAAAAGCAAAATGGCTGTCTGGGGAGGTTTTACAAATAGCTGTGAAAAGAAGAGAAGCAAAAAGCAAAGGAGAAAAGGAAAGATATAAGCATCTGAATGCAGAGTTCCAAAGAATAGCAAGAGATAAGAAAGCCTTCCTCAGCAATCAATGCAAAGAAATAGAGCAAAACAACAGAATGAGAAAGACTAGAGATCTCTTCCAGAAAATTAGAGATACCATGGGAACATTTCTTGCAAAGCTGGGCTCGATAAGGGACAGAAATGGTATGGACCTAACAGAAGCAGAAGATATTAAGAAGAGGTGGCAAGAATACACAGAAGAACTGTACAAAAAAGATCTTCACAACCCAGATAATCACGATGGTGTGATCACTGACCTAGAGCCAGAGATCCTGGAATGTGAAGTCAAGTGGGCCTTAGAGAGCATCACTACGAACAAAGCTAGTGGAGGTGATGGAATTCCAGTTGAGCTATTTCAAATCCTAAAAGATGATGCTGTGAAAGTGCTACACTCAATATGCCAGCAAATTTGGAAAACTTAGCAATGCCCACAGGACTGGAAAAGGTCAGTTTTCATTCCAATCCCAAAGAAAGGCAATGCCAAAGAATGCTCAAACTACTGCACAATTGCACTCATCTCACACGCTAGTAAAGTAATGCTCAAAATTCTCCAAGCCAGGCTTCAGCAATATGTGAACCATGAATTTCCAGATGTTCAAGCTGGTTTTAGAAAAAGCAGAGGAACCAGAGATCAAATTGCCAACATCCCCTGGATCATCGAGAAAGCAAGAGAGTTCCAGAAAAGCACCTATTTCTGCCTTATTGACTATGCCAAAGCCTTTGACTGTGTGGATCACAATAAACTGTGGAAAATTCTGAAAGAGATGGGAATACCAGACCACCTGACCTGCCTCTTGAGAAACCTATATGCAGGTCAGGAAGCAACAGTTAGAACTGGACATGGAACAACAGACTGGTTCCAAATAGGAAAAGGAGTACGTCAAGGCTGTATATTGTCACCCTGCTTATTTAACTTCTATGCAGAGTACATCATGAGAAACGCTGGGCTGGAAGAAGCACAAGCGGGAATCAGATTGCCGGGAGAAATATCAAATACCTCAGATATGCAGATGACACCACCCTTATGGCAGAAAGTGAAGAGGAAGTAAAGAGCCTCCTGATGAAAATGAAAGAGGAGAGTGAAAAAGTTGGCTTAAAACTCAACATTCAGAAAGCGAAGATCATGGCATCTGGTCCCACCACTTCATGGCAAATAGATGGGAAAACAGTATTTTTGGGGGCTCCAAAATCACTGCAGATGGTGACTGCAGCCATGAAAGTAAATGACGCTTACTCCTTGGAGGGAAAGTTATGACCAACCTAGATAGCATATTCAAAAGCAGAGACATTACTTTGCCAACAAAGGTCCATCTAGTCAAGGCTATGGTTTTTCCAGTGGTCACGTATGGATGTGAGAGTTGGACTGTGAAGAAGGCTGAGCACCAAAGAATTGATACTTTTGAACTGTGGTGTTGGAGAAGACTCTTGAGAGTCCCTTGGACTGCAAGGAGATCCAACCAGTCCATTCTAAAGGAGATCAGTCCTGAGTGTTCTTTGGTAGGACTGTGCTAACGCTGAAACTCCAATACTTTGGCCACCTCATGCGAAGAGCTGACTCATTGGAAAAGACTCTGCTGCTGGGAGGGATTGGGGGCAGGAGGAGAAGGGGACGACAGAGGATGAGATGGCTGGATGGCATCACCAACTCGATGGACATGAGTTTGAGTGAACTCTGGGAGTTGGTGATGGACAGGAAGGCCTGGCATGCTGCGATTCATGGGGTCGCAAAGAGTCGGACAAGACTGAGTGACTGAACTGAACTCAACTGATCCTTTTACTCAAACAAGATTTAGCCCCTCTCTGTTCCTGCCATGACTGTTATTTTATGGTGTCCTCAGGGGACAAAGCCTGGCTATTTACCCTGTTTCAGTTGTTACTTCCATGTGGAAGAGAAACTGGAGGCTGGTTGTAAGTATCTAACCTTTTTCCACTGTTTTCTTGCACCAAGAAATGTAAACAAGAGTATAATAATCTCTGGGTCCATCCATTTTGCTGCAAATGGCATTATGTCATTCTTTTTTATGGCTGAGTAATATTCCATTGTATACACGTACCATGTTTTCTTTATCTGTTCATCTGCTGATGGACATTTTGGTTGCTTCTACGTCTTGGCTATTGTAAATTGTGCTGCTGTGAACATTGGGATGCATGTATTTTTTTGAATTATGTTTTTTTGTGAACATATACCAAGGACTGAGACTGCTGGATCATATGGTAGATTGATATTTAGTTTTTTAAGGAACCTCCATATTGTTCTCCATAATGATTATACCACTTTAAATTCCCACCAATCGTGTAGGAGGGTTCCCCTTTCTCCACACCCTCTTCAGCATTTTTTTTGTTTGTTTTTAGACTATTTGATGATGGCCATTCTGACTGGTGATGCTCAATATCACTAATCATTAGAAAAATGCAATGCTGAATCACCTCACACCAGTCAGAATGGCCATCATCAAATAGTCTAAAAACAAACAAAAAAAATGCTGAAGAGGGTGTGGAGAAAGGGGAACCCTCCTACACGATTGGTGGGAATTTAAAGTGGTATAATCATTATGGAGAACAATATGGAGGTTCCTTAAAAAACTAAATATCAATCTACCATATGATCCAGCAGTCTCAGTCCTTGGTATATGTTCACAAAAAAACATAATTCAAAAAAATACATGCATCCCAATGTTCACAGCAGCACAATTTACAATAGCCAAGACGTAGAAGCAACCAAAATGTCCATCAGCAGATGAACAGATAAAGAAAACATGGTACGTGTATACAATGGAATATTACTCAGCCATAAAAAAGAATGACATAATGCCATTTGCAGCAAAATGGATGGACCCAGAGATTATTATACTAAGTGAAGTGAGTCAGAGAAAGACAAATATCACATGATATCACTTATATGTGGAATCTAATTTTAAAAACAACACAAGGAACTTATTTACAAATAGTAACAAACTCACAAATCTTGAAATCAAACTTACTGTTACCAAAGGGAAAACGTGGGAGTAAGTGATAAATTAGGAGATTGGGATTAACATATACACACTACTATATATAAAATAGGTAACTAACAAAGACTTATACAGCACAGGGAACTCTACTCAATATTTTGTTAACAACTTACATGGGAAAAGAACCTAAAAAAAGAATGGATATATGTTTATGGAGAGAGAGAACTGATTCACTTTGCTATACACTTGAAACTAACACAATATTGTAAATCAACTATACTCCAATAAAAAAATTTTAATGAATAAAATGCAAGGGTCTCATGATCTGGCCCCACTGGTCGTATAGCTCCATCCTCTACAAGCCACTCCCACCCAATTCTACACCTTGAACCACTTTTGCTGTTTGCCTCTGTGCCTTTCCACAAGTTGTACCCTCTGCCTGCAACATCCCTACCATCTCTTCACCTAAAATCTATAAGTTTTCTTTAAAAAAAAATCCCATAAGTCACTTTCTCTAAAAGAATTCTTTAACTCTGCAGTTTGAATTTTAAGATCCTTTAGCTCCTATAAGTCCATACCTCTTCCTCCCATCATCTCAACAGGTTCTCACGTGACACTGCTTTACTCATCCATCTCCCCAACTTGATTCTGAGCTTCTTGAGGACAGGGCATTTGTATTAACACATCTTTCTGTCTGCAGCACTCAATTAACCTTTGTTAAACAAACAGTTGATCCCAGCCATTTTCTTCCTCTGCTGCTCTCAGGAGAAAGTACAAAATCTGAGTTAGACTTTCATTGTTGCTAAGAAATCTCATAATTTGCCCTCAGTTGCCACAAAGGACAAACCTTCACCACACTCATTTCCACAATGTTCCTCTCAGCAGACAGCTTCACTCTTCATTTCACAGAAGGGGAAAAAAAAAGTCACTGAGTAAGATCAGAAATTTAAGAATCTGCAACTACTAAAGCCCACTGAGCTCTAGAGTTCGTGAGACAAAACTAGAGGGTCCATGGGTTACAATGAAGATCCCGTGTGCCGCAGCTAAGACCCAACAGAGCCAAAGAAACAAATGAATATTAAAAAAAAAAAAAAAAAAACAACCTATCAATTCTGTTTCTCTGAAGAATCTTGAGTAATGGACCAACTAAGGAAATGTTCCAGATTAAAGGAGTCTAAAAGACACTTGACAACCAAATGTAATGTGTATTGGAGTGGACTGGATCCTTGACAAGAAAAAAAATTTTTTTTTTTTGCTGTTAAGGATTATTGGGACCATTAGTGAAATGTGAATAAAATCTTGAGATTATCATATTATAGCACTGTTAATTTCCTATTTTTGCTCTTTGTACGATGGTTATGTAACAAAATGCCCCAAGTGCACACAAAGTACATAGGGGTACAGGCCTATCCATGTGCAACTTTCTTCAGGTGGCTCATAGGAAGGAAGAAACCATATCCAGAGGAAAATGATAAAGCAAACGCGACTAAATGTTAACAAAGGGGGATCTAAGTTATCAGATATACAGTTTTCTTGTAGTATTCTGGGAACTTTTCTGTAAATCTAAAATAATTAAAAACTTCAAACTTCTAAGGTAAAAGCGCAAACTCTACCTGGTCCTCTGTCCTCCACCTGAGGCGTTCGTGGCTGCAGTTGGGAGACCGGAGTCAGAATTTCTCTGAGGCCTCAAGGCTGCACCCTCACAGAAGCAGCGAAGACAGCGTCCACCACCACCTGCAGGGAAAGACAGTAGCTTCGCGCCGAGCAGGCGCAGCTCACTCACACCGTCTGTCTCCCAGCCCCGGGCCTTCGGATTGGCCGAGGGCGCAGTGATGTCACGTCCTTCCTGGCAGGGCAAGCGTGCAGCTCCCAGCTCCACGTGGAGCTCAGGTGCGAGGGCTTGGCGGTCAGATGAGGTCCCAACAGGCTCGCGGCTCCTCAGCCTCAGATCTCGGCCACCGTGGGCGGCCATCTGGCAAGCGCACTAAAAGACAACAAGAATCTTGGCCTCATAAAGCTAACCCTACTCCCACCTACAAACCCACTGTTGTAACCCTGCCCCCACTTTCCATTCAATTTCTGGACTAGGAGTTGGGTAACGGGGACTCAACCACAGAGGGAATTGGGAGCACCCTTTTGAAGGCAGAAGGAAAGGCCTTTTCTTGAAAAGCTTAATGTTTCCTTGAGTGTTATCTTCGAAAACCTAATGTTTGTGGTCCAGGTCCTGCTACTAATAAGTTTCCAGCTGGGGCTTATGAAACCTTGGCCAATACCAGCCGGCCACTCCCCCTTGCTGGGGCGAGGGTACTGGCTTTCCCATTATCAATTAGTTAGAAATTGCACCTGAACGTGTTCCGTCTTTGCAAAGCCTGTTCTGATCCACGGCTTCCTGCTAAGCGAACACCAGAAGACAGGCTGCAGGTGGTGGAGTACGCTAAAGGTATTGTGCTTCTGCCGTTTACCAGATTACATTTTCTGATGAAAGCTGGTTGATATCAAAGAATGAAGCCATCGTATTTCAGATTTGAGGGTTAAAAATAGAGGGTTGCACGGATAACAAACAGATAATTCCAGCTCATGTTGATTGTGATTATAGTTGCTCTTGCTAGCTTCCTCATTCATCCTATGCAGACAAGGAAGATTATTTCAATTGACTAGGTACACCTGGTACATGGTAGGTGCTTGGTAAAAATCTCAATGACTTTATAGTACCCTACACATTCTGCAGAACTGGAGTGGTCATTCTCCCAGCAACTGTAAATCTGGAGTAATTTTTGCCTATGTTGGCTTTGCCATCATTCTTTGAAACTGTATTTTGTAATAGAAACTCTGCTCTTACTCTTTGTGGAAGTTCTGAGATTCCCAATGATTACAAATGCCGAACAGTGAAAGGGGACTGAGTAACACTCCTATGATCTATGGTTTTACTCTGTATTCATGGAATCTGATTATTATTTACCACTCTGTATATTTCTTTTTCCTCCACCCCTAAACAAAATGAAAGGATTCCACAATGCAGAGGGTGAAAGAAAGATAACTTTATTTCAGCTGAGCAGACAGTCATGTCAAGCAAATGAAGAACACATAAGAGTATATTGGAAGAGGGAAACGGATTCTTTCTGATCATTCATAGCAACCACATTTATCCCCTAGTTATTAGAGAGAAAAATGTCTTCAGATAACCAGTGGTCAGCAGATGAAGACGAAGGCCAGTTATCCCGACTGATCAGAAAATCTAGAGACTCCCCATTTGTCCCTGTAGGTAAGTACAAGCCTTGACTGGATACTGTAAAACTGTAATAACACAATAATACCTCGACCAGTATCTTTGAGTATTGAAATATTTTATATAATTGAATACTTTCAGATAATTGAAGCTAAGCCCTGCTATGCATGTATGAGTTAAACTTTCAGCACGGTTCCTAGTATATGACAAATACTCAGTAAATGTTAGCTATTATTATTATGAAGCATCAGATTTTTATTCCATTTAATTCATTTTCATTCACAGTCTATTTAAAAGTACTCATTGCCAAGTACTTCCCTGGTGGTCCAGTGGTTAAGATTCTGCATGTCCAGTGCAGGGGGGATGGGTTCAATCCCTAATTGGGGAACTAAGATCCCACATGCCTCTTGGCACAGCCAATAAATAAATATAAAAAATAAAATTACAGTTTTATATAAAAATTTTTTTTTAAAACTTCCCAACCAGTCTAAATAGAATTGAGTGAATAGACTGTAACTTTCCTATAATGATTCAGAATCAGTAGCAGCCAAATCAGTTTATTAGACTGAGTCTGTTAGGAACTATTAAGATGTATACAGAGATTCTGTATACAGAGTTATGACTTTTTGACTTTGAGATGATGAGAAAGCAATGTGCATTCAAGTAGAAATCATCCTTTGAATGTTGGTCTTTTCCTGGGCTAACGATGTGTGATACAATACTCTTATGATGGTGCTGGCTAGCAGCAGCTCCCAGTCAGCCTCACCATCATGAAGGTAAACACCCAATACCTTTACAACCACTCTGTACCCAACATCCTGTTTTTCACTTTCAGTATGATATTCAATCAGTTACATGAGATATTCAACACTGTATTATAAAATAGGCTTTGCATTCAATGATTTTGCCTAACTACAGGCTAATGTAGGTACTCTGAGCACGTTTAAAGTAGGCTCGGCTTCAATAGGTGAGGTTGTATTAAATGAATTTTTGACTTACAGTATTTTCAACTTATGGGTTTATCAAGATGTAATCCCATCACGAGTTAAGGAAGATCTACATATCTCTTTAAGTTCTTGTGTCCAATGTTTATAGATTTTTCTCTTTCTTCCATTACTGTTGGGTACCATCAGAAACTTTTGCTTCTAATATTTTGTGTTGCCAGAAGCTAGATACCCAAGCTCAAAGAACTGTGAGTCAATTCAGAGTTAAGAAGCTCTGAATGAAAGTCTGGGCCTACCTATATAATTGAGAGCATGAACTTTGGTGTTCATTCTCTGAGGCTTGTTGTTGGCTTCCTGATGTGTTCCAGATGCTAAGATTGATGGTTAAATAAATGCTTGATGCAAGAAGTATCAATATTATTATAATTGTATCTGGAGTCTTGGCCTCTTTATCCTTTCCCAACACATTTAATGTGTTTACATTTTTATCAAATACTATATATATGTGGAATTAAAAAAAAAATCTAAGCACCAGTATTTTGTTTCAAAAGCTAAACTTTCTTTTCCTTCTCTTTTGGATACTTTAGCTGCCCTAAGCATTATTAGTGTATACTTCAGCCATCCCTCTCTCCTAGTGTTTAGTCTGGAAACTATTTTTAAAAAAAGTATTTAAATCATACATATATACAGGTAACTATACTCAATATAGTGTGATTAACTATAAATGGAAAAGAATATGAATAAGAATATATATATGTAAAACAGAATCACTTTGTTGTACAGCAGAAATTAACACAAGGTTGTAAATCAATTATACTTCAATAAAATTTAAATGTATATATATATATAAATCAGACAAACATAAGTTTGTGATTAATTCCACAAAAGCTTCTAGATAGGTATAAGTCATATGTTTCCATTAAATGTCACTACAAATCTAGCAACTTTATGTGTCATTATTCATGTATCAAAAATAATCAAAATTTTACTTTAAAGTAGTATTCTGTGTTTAAAAGTTTCACTTAATTTGATTAAGGCTTGTAATAGCACAAGAAAGGGAGGCAAATAATTTTATAGTGATTATTTTATCATCTTTAGCATTTTTAACTAGAAAAAAAATTCAAGAACTCAGTGTCACTTGAACAGATCACTATAATGAACAGATTAATCACTGTGTCTGTTGTAAATTAAATTGTTTTTCCAGAGACATTTAGGGTGATTAAAGTAGAAAGATGAAAGTGTTTCCAGCTAAACTCAATTATATACAAACTACAGAGATTCTGTATGGAAAACAGTAAAGGGTCTGACTTTAATCTCTAAAAGAAGCAAAACAAATTTCAGTAAGAACAGAGTCTTGATAAGGGAAGAGAGCCAAGTTTTTGCTAGAAAACTAAATGATAAAATTTGTGTTATATATTATTAGTTTGTTTTACTCGTTTTATTAAGAATATCTACTAAGTATTTTCTTCCGCAGGATGGAGTATTCTATGCAGATAATTTATAGAACGTTTTAATTTCTTATCTTGACTTCTGTCGTTATAATTGATTTATATTGTTTAAAATCTTATGCTCACTGCTAAGGTCTAAATAATGACACTTCAAAACATTACATGTTATTTAAACTCTGTGTCAATAGATTATTTATTTTTGCTTCTTTTACTTAATATTTCATAGTAGTATATTATACTATAATGTAAGTATAATTATATTTACAATTTTTTTTACAGCTCTGATAGTTTTTCCTCTGTTTGGGCCATTTGGGTTGTTTTGTTTTTCCTCATTCATAGTGTAGCCATAAACATCTGTGTCAACTTCTTGACTTTTCTTTTGCTTACTTCCTTGGAGTATTTTCCCCAAAGTAGAATTTTCAGGGCATGAAGCATGTTCAGTTTTTTTTTAATTTTATTTTTAATTGGAGGGTAATTACTTTACAATATTGTGATGGTTTCTGTCATATATCAACATGAATCAGTCATAGGTACACATATGTCCCTTCCCTCTTAAACTTCTCATATGTTAGTTTAATATCAATTATTATATCTTTTCAGATTTCTTTCCAGAATGATTTGGCTAAATCTTTACAGAGCTTTCAGCATTGTACCTGTTTCTCAGTGTACCTGCCATCACTGTTTTACTGTAATTTGTTTTTTGCTGTTTTTGTTTGTCATTTTTATTTCAATTTCACTTATTGCTAATTAGCATACAAAATTTTCATATAAATGTGATTATTTACTCTGATTCTTAGAATAAATACATCCTCACCCACCCATAGAGACAAACACACGCCAACATAGTTAGTCAAAACTTGCTATTCTAGTTAAGCACCAATTGCATTTCCATATACTAACATCAAACACATGGAAGCCAAAATTAAAGCCATGAGACCATTTACAGTCACTCTAAAGAAAATGAAATGATTAGGGTTTTCCTGGTGGCTCAGACAGTAAAGAATCTGCTTGTAGTGCAGGAGACGTGGGTTCAATCCCTGAGTCAGGAAGATTCCCTAGAGAAGAGAATAGCTACCCACTTCAGTACTCTTGCCTGGAAAATTCCATTGACAGGGGACAGGGGAGCCTGGCAGGCTACAGTCCATGGTGTTGCAAAGAGTCAGACACGACTGAGCAACTAACACTTTCACTTTCAAGCTTCAGAAAACATGTATAAAATCTGTATGGTGAAAAATACAAAATGCTAATGAAAGAAATCAAAGAAGACCTAAATGAATATAGAGACTGTTGTGTTCGTGGATTGTATGACTCAATAAAGATGTCAGTTTTCCCCAAACTCATCTATGGGTTTAGTGTAATTCCTATCAAAATACCAGCAATGGGGTTTTTTTGTAGATGTAAACAAACTTATTCTAAAATTCATATAAAGGCAAAAGTTCTAGAATGACTAAAACAACCTCTTTTTAAATTTATTTATTTTTTATTGAAGGATAATTGCTTTGCTGTATGGCTCAGGAAATTCAAACAGGGGCTCTGTATTAACCTAGAGGGCTGGGATGGGGAGGGAGATGGGAGGGAGCTTCAAGAGGGGATACATGTATACCTACGGCTGATTCATGTTGAGATTTGACATAAAGCAACCTTTTTGAGAAAAAGCGGGAGGAATCATCCTTACCTGAAGTTAAGGGTTACTATAGAGATATAGTAGTCAAGACAATGTGGTATTGATGAAAGTAGGTGCATAAATCAGTAGAAGAGAGAGCCCCCAAATAGAGCCACACTTTTACCATGCAGAAGTTTCCTTTATTCTGTCATCAAAATACAGCATTTTTGTCCTCACTTTAAGTCTACCTTACCCCTTTTTTAGATGTCATAAATATTCTGTTCTATTTTCTTCTATATTTTCTTAATAAATTTGTTTTGTTTTCATACTTAACTCTAACCCATCCAGAGTTTTTTGGAGGGTCTGGTGTGAGATGTAAATTCAAGCTAATTCAGATAGTCATCCCCTTATTTGTTATATGGTTATTTTGATTTGTCATGGATTAACTTCTCACACTGTTTCAAATCACTTACTAGAATTTTCCCTATTCAGTTGATTGCTATTCAGGTTTCTGTTTTAGAGTCAACTGCATACAATCTTGGTTGTCACAGCTGTATATTCAGTTCTTGACATGTGTAAGGAATACAAAAATATTTGTATGGGCTTCTGGAATTTTTTAGAATCACAGTTCTTCCCAGATTCACAGGCTTCTCATGCAAATATTCACACCTTTTTACCTCTTATTAAAAATCAACAGGTCATTTTCACTTAAGATATTAAAGTTTCTTTCACTTCACTAGATTTACTCCTTATTTAATATTAATAAAAAGTAGAGAGGAATAAAGCCAAACATCCAAAAGCTATGAATGCTGAGATTTTGGTTGGTTCACTCACTGGTTAAACAGCTTGCCCCAAATAAAAGTCTTACTGCTTACAAATTTGAAACCATGCCTCAGGAAAACTACTAGACAAGTTTCTATACTATATAATTTGATTTTTTCTGAAAGAGTCAAAACTGCAGATACTGAATCCATTAATGAAGTATTTTTTTGGTGTTTTGCTTGCTTATCTTCCACATACTGATCCCATGGGCAGCCCTTTATTCAAATCTCTAAGTTCTTGGGAAATTTTAGCCTGCTATTTATATAATCTCTACTTTTTTAATTTACAGGGATAGCAGGCTTTGTGACTGTGGTGTCCTATGGTCTTTACAAGTTAAAATACAGAAGAGATCAGAAAATGTCCATTCATCTTATTCACATGAGAGTTGCTGCCCAAGGATTTGTTGTAGGAGCTGTGACTCTAGGTAACCTACTTAATTTGTATATGATTTAACCATCTTTGAGAGTATTTTCATTATTCATTCATTCAGATTAGAGAGTATTTTTATTTATTCATTCATTTATATTCATTCATGAATATTGGATCAAGATGATTAATGGAGGAGGATTGGAAAGAAAGGCAGCGATCTTCACTTGGTTGAGGTTGCTGCCCAGTTATAGGCTTAATGTCGTGGTATTTTAAGCACTGAAAAAACCTCAGTAGGCAAAGGTACAAAATTCCAGTTATAAAATGCATAAGTCATGGGGATATAATGTATAGCATGGTGACTATAGTTAATAATGCTGTATTGCATATTTGAAGGTTGCCTAGAGAGTAGATCTTGAAAGTTCTCATCAAAAGGAAAAATTCTGTAACTATATCTGGTGATAAATGTTAACTAGGCTTATTGTGATGATCATTTCACAATACATACAAATACAGAATCATTATGTTGTATACCATAATGTTGTATGTGAAATATACTTCAATTTTTAAAAGGAAAAACCCGGTAAATAACTAAGTTATAGTTTGTATTATCCTCTGTGATAAAAGGACCAGTGAATAGTTTATACCCTATGTAACTCAGCTATTCAGCTTGAGCAATAGGCAATTTTTTTTTATTAGTCTGTAAATTAAGTGACATTTACACAGTAAAATCCAAAGAATGGTGTAAAATTATCTGGTTTATTCAGGCTATATCAACAGCTAAATCAGATAGTTCAGATAGACAAAGAATTTACTTTGGGACCTAAATTATCTAGGTTTTTTTGTCTACATTAATAAGAACAAGTCACAATGTTCTTAGCTCCCCTTCATACTGTGCAAAGTAGATTCTGCCTGAGTAGATCTAGGATTATGAGATGATGAGTGTGGGACTTGCCTAGAGGGAGTTATATGGTAATTATCTTCTTACTGTGAGTTGTGATATGTGATACTTGAACAAAATACAACAGGAAACGTTACTACAGAGTAATGTGTTCTCATTTTCATCATTCAGCAAACACTGAGCACGTGCTATGTGCAAGGCACTGTGCTGGTCTAGGGATATAAAAAGTAACTCCCTACCCTCCAACAGTTTAGTCTCCTTAGGGAGAGAGACCAAGAGCTGCTGCTGCTGCTAAGTCGCTTCAGTCGTGTGCGACTCTGTGCGTCCCCATAGACAGCAGCCCACCAGGCTCCCCCATCCCTGGGATTCTCAAGGCAAGAACACTGGAGTGGGTTGTCATTTCCTTCTCCAATACATGAAAATGAAGAGTGAAAGTGAAGTCCCTCAGTCGTGTCTGACTCTTAGCGACCCCATGGACTGCAGCCTACCAGGCTCCTCCGTCCATGGGATTTTCCAGGCAAGAGTACTGGAGTGGGGTGCCATTGCCTTCTCTGAGACCAAGAGCAGGAAAAGACAGTATAAAGTCAAATGTATGACAGCAAAATAACACAGGTTGCCATGGAAGCACAAGCACAAAGGAGGGGCATCTAGAGCTGAGAATCCAGGGGAGGCCTCTCTAAGGATGCAAACCATGTGGTGAGCCAAGAATATAGAGGAAATAACTAAGCAGAGAAGGAAGTTGGGGCTCTAGGCAGAGGAAAAAGTCACAAAAGCATGGCATGTTAGTGGAACTCTACATAGCTTGGTATGGTAGGAGATAAATCTGTGTTTGTTGAGACTGTAGAACTACTAGTAGTAACATAAAGTAAGAGAATTGTTATAGGTATTTGGATTTATGTAATCACAAGGCTCTTGCTTATGTATCAGGAACTGGGACCTGAAGTGGTCAGAGCAAGCAGTTATTAAGAAATGGTAGATGAAAAATGAGAAAAGCAAGGAAAATCGAGAACCTACAAGGATGACCTAGAACACACAGGATATTCTGGAATCCTTGTGGAGTTCTCACCATTTCTAAGCCTTCAAAGTAGATGCTGGGAGTGACATAGAAAAAGCTGATGCCCCTCATCCTGGAACTAAACACAGACCTGGCCAAGGAGTCAGAGAAAGTGAAAGAGGAAAGTCAGCGGGAGCCATGGTAGTGCACTCCTGATTGCTGCCCCATGCCAACGAAGTGGTCCAGCGGATAAGCAAAAACAGGCTGCAGCAGTGCCTTGTCGGGTTAAGAGACCTTGGCTGTTGCTTTACCTCGGCCTTCTAGGCTCATGCTAAATATCTCCTGTGCAGTTTTTCAGGGAATGAAAGTGTCAACTTAAAAAAATGCACAATGTGACAGTTGCGAGTTGAGGTTTATTTGGGGCAAAATGAAGATTTCAGCCTGGGAGGCAGCACCTCAGATAGCTCTGAGAAATTACTCCAAAGAGGCAGGGGTCGGGTGGAGTAGGGGTAACATCATTCTGTATGTGATTTTGGTGAAGGGGGAATACATGGAGTCAAACACATATCTTCCAGAAGGTTTCTGCTAGTCTTGTGAAGCTTTCTGGTGGTCACAAAGAATAGTCATCACTATGAAGGATTTTAGTGCTTTTCTAGATAGGAGATATAAGAATTGGGCTCATTAAGTCAGCTCCTGAAAATATCTAACTATCTGAAGACCTGCCTTCCCAGTTTTTCCCTGAGCACAGAGTGCCTCATTTCTGCTTTCTACCCTAAACTCCTTTCGGGGGGTGTTGAAAATCAAGAGCTGCAGCAGCAGCGCACGATTTAATACTTATCAAGGTAGATGGCAAGTTCCAATTTGTAGTTGACAAAAGGAAAGGAATTTTGGAAAACCTAGTTACATTTTAGCTAAGTTGACACAACACAAATCCATCACCTTCTACTACTTGTCCACCTGGTATCCATATATACATCTCTTAATACACTTACCTTCAAATAAAAACAAATGGCAAAATCAAACATGCCTTGTATAACCGAAAACATGCTCTCTCCCCAAGTTTCCCTTTGGGTGATGTTGATTCATTTTTGAGCTGAGTCATGTTCCCTTTTGATATCCTGTGACTTAAATACTGAGATATAAGTTTAACTACTATTAACACTTTTTATATTAGATGGTAGGTAAATGAAAGTGGCAAACAGTAAAAACAAAAACAAAAACAAAAACTGGTGAATATACACAAGTGTATTCATATAAAAACAAGGAATAAATATTCCTAACCATCACAGTCTTTGTTTTTGCAACTGGTCAGGTAAGCATGGCTCATATTATAACCATGTTTTTCCACTAGGCATTTTCCCATCCTTTGCCTTCCAAAAACACCTTGGCTATTCATAGTTATTTGACTGGGCTGTTAACCCAAACCTTCATTCTTAAATGATGTGGGTCATTAATCATCCTTCCTGTATTGGGTGTAATTTTCCACCTTCTTTAATCACAGGACATGGGAGTACTAAGAAATGCCCCAGAAGGTATACATTCCAGACACCCTTTTCCCTAGCCTAATAATATAGCAGCAATTTCCCCTTGATAGATCAGATCAGTGTAATGGACTGATATGCTATCCTGTGGAATAGAGATGATCAAGGTCCTACAGACTAGATTGTGGCATAGGGCTGAAAAGTTCACACAGTCCTGAGACTGAACACTGAAAGTATACCACTGGCCCTGCCAGATGAAAGCAAACTGCTTCTGACAGTCTTTTTATACTAAAAGGTGTACAGAAAAAAGCAATCCATCAGATTAACAGCTGCAAATCAGGTAGCAAAAATTATGTTGGTTTGCTATAGCACTGAAACCACACCTGTATGATAGCTGCAATTAGACTGATCACCTGATTAAGTTTTTATAAATCCATTATCATTCTCTAAGATCTCTCTGCCTTCTGGCAAAAGAGGCAAAATGAATAGAGATGTGGTAGAAATCGCCAACCTGGCATCTTTAAAGGTGTTGCTGATGACACTAAGCTGTACAGTCCCCCTGGGAATGCAGTATTACTTTGATAATAGATGCATATAGAATGGTTTACACTTAGCTTTCCCTACCATAAGAGCCCTTACTCCACAGGTCAGAAGAACCACTGCTCTACCATGGAAGCGTACTAAGGAAGTTCTGGTATTTCAGCTTCATTTAGTGGAGACTACTTTTTGGTCCAAGTTTCAATCTTTCTCAGACAGATGTAGAGGACTGTTTCTCCTGGCAAAGGAGTGTCAGTAAGATATCGGGGCTCAAGGACCCACTTTCACTGAAATCTGACCATATGTCCCCATTTCAATTTTCAGAATCCCATTCCTTCCAAAGCAATGCCCTGAACTTTAATATAAGAGGTGTTGTGAGGTTGGGAATTCATTTTGTGTTGTGATTAATCACTCACAAGATGAGACTCTGTGGATATTTTTCAAAAGTAGCAATCTCATGGCCATAGGAATTGAGTTTCTTTTTGGAAAGTCATAAAGCTTTCAGATCCCTCATGCAAACCTGAGCTAGGAATTAAAAGCTATGAGCCCAGGGACTTCCCTGGAGGTCCAGTGGCTAAGGCTCCAAGCTCCCAATGCAGGGACTTGGGTTTGATCCCACATGCTGCAACTTTGTGAGACCTTGTGTATCTAAATAAAAAAATAAATTGCATCTTTAAAAAAAAAAAAGCCATGAGCCCATTGTATAGTTTTCCCAAGTTTTCCAGTACACTTAGAAGTAACCAGCTATATTATACTTCATATTCCCACTAAATGTTCTACGGCAGTATATACTTGATCACCTAAGGCCTTGCTTTCTACAGGCACCTGGTTAAGGGTATCTGCAAGGTGATAATTTTTTAAATGTTTTGCTAATGTATGCCATGGACTGCCAGCATACTCTTAGCCACTGAAAGTGGGGAGAAAGGCCATTAATACCTTTAAATCTAATCAGATTAGAGAACCAACTCCAAATAACCCAGAACTAATTCACAGAACCAATCCTCTGGGTTATGTTATGTTATGTTAGGGTTATGTTCCTCTGGGAGCTTCTAATACCAAATTCTGTATCATTCTGTTCAATCCGATAAGCAAACCTACTAGCTATTTTTGTTGTTAGTCACTAAGTCATGTCCAGCTCTTTCATAACCTCATGGACTATAGCCAGGCTCCTCTGTCCATGGGATTTCCCAGGCAAGAATACTGGAGTGGGTTGCCATTTCCTTCGAAAACTACTAGTAGTGATACAGAAAAAGGGATTTATTATAGAGATATGACCTTAAGCAATTTGGGGAGCTGGTCAAACAGTCCATGTTAGGCTGTTGGTTATATTTCTAATCCTGGCACCTGAATAACGCAGCAGTTGGGAAGGAAAAAGAAACTAGACTCTGCAAGGATGAAGTGGAACCCACAAAGACAGGTGGAAACTTGAGTCAGAATCTTGTCGACTCTGACCTAGATGGCATGCCTGTTCAGAAAAGCTGGCACCTTCTATTATCCACATCTGGCCCAGGAGCCAGAAAAGCTAATAGAGGAGATTCACAAGGAGCTGAAAGGCCTGTGGGCTTGACTGCTGCCCAACAGTAGCAGAGACAGCCAGCAGATAAACAACACACACAAACTATAATAGCACCTGGTCCTCTATACTAAGCCTAACAAGTGCAAAAAGTATTTGGCAGGTGCTGCTTCACTTTTCACCTTCAGATCTCAAGTCAAATGTCTCTCATGGCCAAGCTAACTCAGAACTATGCAGAAAAGGAGGCTTCCCTAGTAGCTCAGTTGGTAAAGAATCTGCCTGCAGTGCAAGAGACACGAGTTTGATCCCTGGGTCAGGTAAGATCCCTGGAGAAGGAAATGGCAAACTACTAGAGTATTCTTGGACAGAGGATTCTGACGGGCTACAGTCCATGGGATCGCGAGAGTCGGACACGACTTAGCAACTAAACTACCACCACCACCATGCAGAGAAGGGAATCCTGGAAAACATAGTGACAGCTGAGCTAAATTGATATAAAACAGATCCCCCTGTAGATTTTCATGGTTGCTAGTTGAGGAGTAACAAGATGAAGTAAACCAGCGAAGGGTTTAAACAGGGGAGGGTTTAAACATAGTCAGGATAACAGTTTAGAAAGATGCCTGTGGGGGGACTTCCCTGGTAGTCCAGTGATTAAGACTCCCCACTCCCAATTCAGGGGGCATGGGTTCTATCCCTGGTGGAAGAATTAAGATCCTGCATGCCTTACTGAGCTTCCCGGGTGGTGCTAGTGGTAAAGAACCTGCCTGCCAATGCAGGAGATACGTGTTTGATCCCTGGTTCAGGAAGATCCCCTGGAGGAGGGCATGGCAACCCATGCCAGTATTCTTGCTTGGAGAATCCCATGGACAGAGGAGCCCAGTGTGCTACAGTCCATAAGGTCATAAAGAGTCAGACACAACCGAGATGATTTTGCACCCAAGCACACATGCCACACTGCGCAGCCAAAGCCAAAAACAAAACAAAACAAAGAAGATTTATCAGTATATTGACTGACTATAGTACATTTATTTTGTTTATAAGTGCACATTTTGAGGGGCATGCTCAACATATTTGCTTATATACAAGTTTTGGAGACCATCTACATATGGGATGTAGAAATGTCACATTTAATATAGTCTATATGTGGGTCTCACTCTCAGAAGAGAGATCTACTTGCTTACAAGTGAAACAACAGGTGTGAATGAGGTGAGAAAAGCATTGGGATCAGAACTCCAGGAAACACCTACATTTAAGAGGTAGCGTGCATGTGTCCAACTCTTTGTGACCCCACGGACTGTATAGCCCAGCAGGCTTCTCTGTCCATGGGATTTTCCAGGCGAGAATACTGGGTTGGTTCAAGTGTGTTGCTGTTTCCTACTCTGGGGATCTTCCCAACTCAGGGATCGAAGTTGAGTTTTGTTTTGTTTTTTCCTGGAGCCACTTGTATGATCTAAACCCAAAATTAATAAGATAGAGGGTGTTTGTTTTTAATTGTAGGTTAGTTTTAGAAAAAATACAAGTGAAGAAATGCAGTGTTTGTTTCCCGTGAATACTCTATTGATATACGTATTTTGTTTCTAGGTGTTCTCTACTCTATGTACAAGGATTACATTAGACCTCGATTCTTCAATAGGTACAAAAAATGAAGTTACACACAAGAAAAATAAGAAGCCTTCTGAAAAGTACCTACGAAGAATGAGTTTTCAATATGTGGCCAATTATACTGCAGAAGTTTCAGCCAGCATTCTCATAGCCTTCAATTGTTTAAGATGTTGACTTCCAAATCAACAATCATAAATAGTCAACTAAAAAATGTATTTGTTGATGTCTTTTAGAACCTAGGACATGATTTTCTGACTTTTAAATTTCTTATTTTTTAGTTAGTGGCAGAAAATAATCTATATTATGCCAAATCAATCTGAAAATTAGAAGTTATATAATGGCTATAGAAAAAATTTCTTCATATTAAATGTGATGCTGTATTCATCGCTTAATTCTCTCCAGACAGGGCAGGGTAATTAAGGCTTTCACAAAGTCCTTTTTAGAATCGGCAAAAATTACATCAGAGGCAAATGAATGGCCACGTTGTTATTTAAATTTGGTTCTGCCCTGAGGGCCCCTGTGGGGCAGCAGGGCTGTGCACTGCAAGGGGGTGCCAGTGAAATTAAAAAAAACAAAAATTGGTTTACCACTCTACACCTCACTCTCATACAGAAACTTGACTTATTTACCACAAACATAAATGTCTAACATTAAATACTTGTGTATTCATCTTTATACTTTTTGAAAGTATTTCTAAGAATACAAAGGTAAATTGCTACAACAATCCCTTTTCCCTCAAATGGCAGTATTGTGGGAGTGGAAAGATTTAGTCCTTTTGGGCTACTGCTAATCTGGCATGACACTGCAGAAAACACAAGAAACAAAGAAGATAATAAATGTGAAGTATACCTGAGGCCCCAAGCTCCTCTGTAAGCCCGAGGGTTGTAAAAACTAGTTCCATCTTGTTGAAGTCCTAACTGCTATGCCTCAGATTTATTCTGACTCCAGGCATGGGAAAGAAAACCAAAGTGGGGAAAAGAAAGTACCCACTGAGATAAAAACAAGAATGCAAGGTAAAAAAACAAAAAATACACTAAAATGCATGTAATATGATCTGTGGTGATGATTTCCTCTTCCTTGATATTTTCTGTAGTAGAGAAATACTCTGACTGGAAGGTGAAGTCTAGCGTTTGGGGAAGGGAAAAATGCAGGAATGTTTGAACGTCTATCTGCAGTCTAGACACTAACTCACTGTTCTATGTATTATATGCACTCTTCTCTACTGGCTCAGGGTAATTATTTTTAAAGTTGCCATCTGCACCTACTATGAGGCTCTTCAGATGCCACCAACAAACAGACGTGTTTCAGTCAACACTTTAGAAAACATGATGTGGCCAAAGTACTGGAGTTTCAGCTTTAGCATCATTCCTTCCAAAGAAATCCTAGGGCTGATCTCCTTTAGAATGGACTGGTTGGATCTCCTTGCAGTCCAGGGACTCTCAAGAGTCTTTTCCAACACCACAGTTCAAAAGCATCAATTCTTCGGTGCTCAGCTTTCTTCACAGTCCAACTCTCACATCCATAAGTGACCACTGGAAAAACCCTACCCTTGACTAGACAGACCTTTGTTGGCAAAGTAATATTTCTGCTTTTGAATATGCTATCTAGGTTGGTCATAACTTTCCTTCCAAGGAGTAAGCGTCTTTTAATTTCATGGCTGCAGTCACCATCTGCAGTGATTTTGGAGCCCAAAAAAATAAAGTCTGACACTGTTTTCACTATTTCCCCATCTAATTCCCATGAAGTGATGGGACCAGATGCCATGATCTTCGCTTTCTGAATGTTGAGTTTTAAGCCAACTTTTCCACTCTCCTCTTTCACCTTCATCAAGAGGCTTTTTAGTTCCTCTTCACTTTCTGCCATAAGGGTGGTGTCATCTGCATATCTGAGGTTATTGATATTTCTCCCAGCAATATTGATTCCAGCTTGTGCTTCTTCCAGCCCAGCATTTCTCATGATGTACTCTGCATATAAGTTAAATAAGCAGGGTGACAATATACAGCCTTGATGTACTCCTTTTCCTATTTGGAACCAGTCTGTTGTTCCATGTCCAGTTCTAACTGTTGCTTCCTGACCTGCATACAAATTTCTCAAGAGGCAGATCAGGTGGTCTGGTATTCCCATCTCTTTCAGAATTTTCCACAGTTTATTGTGATCCACACAGTCAAAGGCTTTGGCACAGTCAATAAAGCAGAAATAGATGTTTTTCTGGAACTCTCTTGCTTTTTCCATGATCCAGTGGATGTTGGCAATTTGATCTCTGGTTCCTCTGCCTTTTCTAAAACCAGCTTGAACATCTGCAAGTTCATGGTTCACGTATTGCTGAAGCCTGGCTTGGAGAATTTTGAGCATTACTTTACTAGCGTGTGAGATGAGTGCAATTGTGAGGTAGTTTGAGCATTCTTTGGCATTGCCTTTCTTTGGGACTGGAATGAAAACTGCCCTTTTCCAGTCCTGTGGCCACTGCTGAGTTTTCCAAATTTGCTGGCATACTGAGTGCAGCACTTTCACAGCATCATCTTTCAGGATTTGAAATAGCTCAACTGGAATTCCATCACCTCCACTAGCTTTGTTCATAGTGATGCTTTCTAAGGCCCACTTGACTTCACATTCCAGGATCTCTGGCTCTAGGTGAGTGATTACACCATTGTGATTATCTGGGTCGTGAAGATCTTTTTTGTACAGTTCTTCTGTGTATTCTTGCCACCTCTTCTTAATATCTTCTGCTTCTAATAGGTCCATACCATTTCTGTCCTTTATTGAGCCCATCTTCGCATGAAATGTTCCCTTGGTATCTCTAATTTTCTGGAAGAGATCTCTAGTCTTTGCCATTCTGTTGTTTTCCTCTATTTCTTTGCAGTGATCACTGAGGAAGGCTTTCTTATCTCTTCTTGCTATTCTTTGGAACTCTGCATTCAGATGCTTATATCTTTCCTTTTCTCCTTTGCTTTTTGCTTCTCTTCTTTTCACAGCTATTTGTAAGGCCTCCCCAGACAGCCATTTTGCTTTTTTGCGTTTCTTTTCCATGGGGATGGTCTTGATCCCTGTCTCCTGTACAATGTCATGAACCTCCGTCCATAGTTCATCAGGCACTCTATCAGATCTAGTCCCTTAAATCTATTTCTCACTTCCACTGTATAATCATAAGGGGTTTGATTTAGGTCATACCTGAATGGTTTAGTGGTTTTCCCTACTTTCTTCAATTTCAGTCTGAATTTGGCAATAAGGAGTTCATGATCTGAGCCACAGTCAGCTCCTGGTCTTGTTTTTGCTGAGTGTATAGAGCTTCTCCATCTTTGGCTGCAAAGAATATAATCAATTTGATTTCGGTGTTGACCATCTGGTGATGTCCATGTGTAGAGTCTTCTCTTGTGTTGTTGGAAGAGGGTGTTTGCTATGACCAGTGCATTTTCTTGGCAAAACTTGATTAGCCTTTGCCCTGCTTCATTCCATATTCCAAGGCCAAATTTGCCTGTTACTCCAGGTGTTTCTTGACTTCCTACTTTTGCATTCCAGTCCCCTAAAATGAAAAGGACATCTTTTTTGGGTGTTAGTTCTAAAAGGTCTTGTAGGTCTTCATAGAACCGTTCAACTTCAGCTTCTTCAGCATTACTGGTTGGGGCATAGACTTGGATTACTGTGATACTGAATGGTTTGCCTTGGAAATGAACAGAGATCATTCTGTCGTTTTTGAGATAGCATCCAAGTACTGCATTTCAACTGTTTTGTTGACCATGATGGCTACTCCATTTCTTCTAAGGGATTCCTGCCCAGAGTAGTAGATATAATGGTCATCTGAGTTAAATTCACCCATTCCAGTCCATTTTAGTTCGCTGATTCCTAGAATGTCAACGTTCACTCTTGCCATCTCTTGTTTGACCACTTCCAATTTGCCTTGACTCATGGACCTGACATTCCAGGTTCCTATGCAATATTGCTCTTTACAGCATCAGACCTTGCTTCTATCACCAGTCACATCCACAACTGGGTATTGTTTTTGCTTTGGCTCCATCCCTTCATTCTTTCTGGAGTTATTTCTCCACTGATCTCCAGTAGCATATTGGGCACCTACTGACCTGGGGAGTTCCTCTTTCAGTATCCTATCATTTTGCCTTTTCATACTGTTCATAGGGTTCTCAAGGCAAGAATACTAAGTGGTTTGCCATTCCCTTCTCCAGTGGACCACATTCTGTCAGACCTCTGGGTCAAAATAAAAAGCTATAACCCACATGCAGGCAGGCAGTTTGTGACCTGTGGACTAATCTTCCAAGCCCCAGTCTAGTTGTAATCTCATACCACTTGCTATAAATAACTTAAAATGCTTAACATTCCCTAGGAGAGTCAGCATTAGAAACATTAGCCACTACAGAAATAGACTTTGACCTAGAAATCATGTCTGGAGTATTAATGGGAAAAGGGGGAAGAAAAGACATGGTGGGACTATACATACATTAGGAAGAAAATTATCATTATCTTCTGTTGGGCCTTACAAAGCTCAGTGTTAGAATTCTTTTTATACCCACAATGTTAGAATGGGCTGAGTTACAGTGCAGAATGGAAAACCGATCATTGGTTAAAGTATAATTTCTGGATCCTGTTCCTAGGTATTAAGCTCTTTGGAAAATACCATCATATCTCTGGGGAAAAAATTTCAAGAAAAACAATAGAGAAAATGACAATCATGGAGGATACTGACAACCAGGATGAAATATAACTGTCAAATAAAGAAAAGTCTTCTTTGGAAATGATGTGCTAATACTGGAGAAGGCAATGGCAACTCACTCCAGTACTCTTGCCTGGAAAATCCCATAGACGGAGGAGCCTGGTAGGCTGCAGTCCATGGGGTCGCTAGGACTTGGAAACGACTGAGCGACTTCACTTTCACTTTTCACCTTCATGCATTGGAGAAGGAAATGGCAACCCACTCCAGTGTTCTTGCCTGGAGAATCCCAGGGACGGGGGAGCCTGGCGGGGTCCATCTCTGGGGTCGCAAATGGTGTAAATCCTGAGCCCTATTATCTGGGCCTTAATATCCTTTGACACCTGAGCCCTATTATTTGGGCCTTAATATCCTTTGACACCTGAGCAGAGAAAAGCCTTTCATTAAAAATAATAATAAAATGGCATGTGCTAAGAGAAAAGGAGATGACTAACGGTCCCAAACGTTTATCAGATTGAATAAGAATTACTTTAGCTGCTTCTAAAACACATTACCAGGAACTTCCTTGTGATCTAATGGTTAAAAATCCACCTTGTCAGGCAGAGACGTAGGTTTGAGCCCTGGTCTGGGAACTATGACTCCATATGCCTGGAGGCAACTAAGCAAGCTCTGGCTCTGGAGCCCACAAGCAGCAACCAGAGAGAAGCCTGCGCATGGCAATGAAAGATCCTGCGAGATGCAACCAAGACCCAGTGTGGACAAAAAATAAATATGAAAACAAAGCAAAAAAATATATTGCCAGACTCACTCCTAGAGACCTAATCCCAATGGTTTGTACTGGCATTTGTGAAGTTGTATCTTACTCTTTTTCTCTCCTCTGCATTCACCATGGGACAATCACTGAGTCTCCTTTTAGCCCACTGGTATTACCTGGGGTTTTAGGAACGTTGTTGCCGCTAGGTACCAACAGCCTCTTTTTGGCCTTTCAGTTACTTCATCTGTATAGAGGCTAATTCTTTAGTTGTAAGAATTAAAATGAGATCATATGAGTGCTCAGGACACCAAATGCACACTGTAAAATCATAGAAAGAAAACATTTCTAGTATAGTATAGTGGAAAATGAGATATCAAGGTGGCAGAGTAGAAGGACGTGTGCCCATCGTCTCCTGCAAGAACGCCCAAAACACAACTAGCTGCTGAGCAACCTTCGACAGGAGGATGTTGGAACCCATGAAGAAAGATTCCCCATGTCTAAGGACCAAGGAGTAGCCACAGTGAGATGGTGGGAGGGGTGCAATCATGTCTAAGTCAAATCCCATACTGGCCAGGTGGGCAACCCACAAACTGGAGAGCAGTAATCCCAAAGAAGATTTCTCACTACTGTGAAGGTTCTAGGCCCCATGTCAGACTTTCCAACCTGGGGGTCCAGCAAAGGAACTGGGAATCCCCAGGGAATCTGACTTTGAAGGGCAGCGGGATTTGATTACAGAACTTCCACAGGACTTGGGGAAGCAGAAACTCTTGGAAGCTACAAACAAAACCTTCTGTGGACCAGGACCCAGGGAAAGGAGCAGTGACCCCACAAGAGACTAAGCTAGACCTGCTTGTGACTGTTTGAGAGTCTCCTGTGAGGCACTGATCAGCAGTAGCCTGCCACAGGGACGGGGCACTGGCAGCAGCAGTCCTGGGAGGCACCTGTTGGCATAAGTCCTTTTAGAGTTCACCTTTAGCCCTACAACAGAGCCTATAGACTCCAGGACTAGGCCTCCTCAGGCCAAACAACTAACAGGGAGGGAGCACAGGCCCACTCATCAGCAGAAAACTGGATTAAAGATTTACTGAGCATGGCCCTGACCACCAGAGCAATACCAAGCTTACCCCACAGCCAGTCCCTCCCATCAAGAAGCTTGCACACGCCTCTTATCCTCATCCATCAGAGGGCAGAAAGAAGAAGCAAGAACTACAATCCCACAGACTCCAGAACAAAAATCACAATCACAAAGCTAACCAAAATGAACATATGGATCACAGCCTTGTGCAACTCAATGAAACTATGATCCATGTCGTGCAGGGGCACCCAATGCAGACGGGTTGTGGTGTAAATTCTGACAAAATGTGGTCCACTGGAAATGGGAATGCAAACCACTTCAGTAAGAACACACTGGTCATAGTGAACACTCTCTTTCAACAACACAAAACTCTACGCATGAACATCACCAGATGGTCAATACTGAAATCAGATTGGTTATATTCTTTGTAGCCAAAGACGGGGAAGCTCTATACAGTCACCAAAAATAAGACCTGGAGCTGACTGTGGCTCAGATCGTGAGCTCCTTATTGCAAAATTCAGATTTAAATTGAAGATAGTAGGGGAAACCACTGGACCATTCAGGTATGACCTAAATCAAATCCCTTATGATTAGACAGTGGAGGTGATGAATAGATTCAAGGGACTAGATTTGGTAGACAGAGTGCCTGAAGAACTATGGACAGAGGTTTTAACACTGTTCAGGAGGTGGTGACCAAAACCATCCCAAAGAAAAAGAAATACAAGAAGGCAAAGTGGTTGTCTTAGGAGGCCTTACAAATAGCTGAGAAAAGAAGAGAAGCGAAAGGCAAAGGAGAAAAGGAAAGATATACCCAACTGAATGCAGAGTTCCAGAACAGCAAGGAGAGGTAAGAAAGCCTTCTTAAGTGAACAGTGCAAAGAAATAGAGGGAAACAATAGAATAGGAAAGACTAGAGATCTCTTCAAGAAAATTGAAGGTATCAAGGGAACATTTCACACAAGGATGGGCACGATAAAGGATAGAAATGGTAAGGACCAAACAGAAGCAGAAGAAATTAAGAAGAGGTGGCAAGAATACACAGAAGAACTATACAAAAGAGTTCTTAATGACCCAGATAACCACAATGATGTGGGCACTCACCTAGAGCCATACATCCTGGAGTGTGAAGTCAAATAGCTCAGCTGGAATTCTGTCACCTCCACTAGCTTTGTTGGTAGTGATGCTTCCTAAGGCCCACTTTACTTCACACTGCAGGATGTCCAGCTCTAGGTGAGTGAGCACACCTCTGTGTTTATTTGGATCATTAAGACCTTTTCTGTATAATTCTTCTGTGTATTCTTGCCACTTTTTAATATCTTCTGCTTCTATTAGATATTTACCATTTCTGTCCTTTACTGAGCCCATATTTGGATGAAATTCCTTTGATATTTCCAAAGACATATCAATAGATTGATATTTATATCAAATATCAATAATTGATAGACTCTTGAACAGATCTCTAGTCTTACCCTTTCTGTGGTTTTCCTCTATTTCTTTGTATCGTTCACTGAAGAAAGTCTTCTTGTCTCTCATCACTCATCTCTGGAACTCTGCATTTAGTTGGGTGTACCTTTCCTTTTCTCCCTTGCTTTCAATTCTCTTCTTTCCTCAGCTATTTGTAAGGCCTCCTAAGACAACCACTTTGCCTTCTTGCATTTCTTTTTCTTGGGGATAGTTTTGGTCACTGCCTCCTGTAAAATGTTACAAAGCTCTGTCCATAGTTCTTCAGGCACTCTGTCTACCAGATCTAGTCCCGTGAATCTATTTATCACCTCCACTGTCTAATCATAAGGGATTTGATTTAGGTCATACATGAATGGCCTAGTGTTTTTCTCTGGAAGTGAAAGTGTTAGTCTCTCAAACGTGTCTAATTCTATGCATCCCCATGAACTGTAGCCTGCCAAGTTCCTCTGTCCATGGAATTCTCTAGGGAAGAATACTGGAGTGGGTAGCCATACTCTTCTCCAGGGGATCTTCCTGACCCAGAGATTGAAGCCAGGTCTCCTGCATTGCAGGCAATTCTTTACCATCTGAGTCACCAGGGAAGCCCCAGTGGTTTTTTCTACTTTCTTCATTTAAGCCTGAATTTTGCAATAAATAAGGAGCTCATGATCTGAGCCACAGTCAGCTCCAGGTCTTGTTTTTGCTGACTGTATAGAGCTTCTTCATCTTCAGCTGCAAAGAATATAATCAATCTGATTTCAGTGTTGACCATCTGATTTTAGCAACCAAGAGCAATTGTCAGATACATTGACAATTCACTGCAGCCTTTTCTCAAGAGAGCTAAGGTTGGGGGGTGGGTTCATAGTAAACAAGGGCTGGTTCTTTAGTTCCATGATCTCCAGGTTGTATCATTTGATGACTTAGTAGAGGGAACTCCTTCATTGGAGAAGTTTGTTGTATCTCTGGGGCTAAATGGTAGAGGAATTGGCTAAAACTTTCAAGGGCAGTGCTGTGCTGTGCTTAGTTGCTCAGCTGTGTCTGACTCTCTGCAACCCCAGACACTATAACCCACCAGGCTCTTCTGTCCATGTGGATTCTCCAGGCAAGAATCCTGGGGTGACCATGACCTCCTCCAGGGGATCTTCCCAACCCAGGGATGCAACCCAGGTCTCCTGCATTGCAGGAGGATTCTTTACTGTCTGAGCCACCAGAAAATGAATAAGCTATCAGTTCTTACTTATTGCTGGGATAGGATCATACAGGACCCTGCCACTTTCCACATATACCTGAAAAAGCATTCAGGTAGTTTGGAAAATGTAGGACAGGCCAAACAAAATTAGCCTATCAATTGGCAGTTTTTGACCTAAAACATATTCTAACCCTAATCAGAGTATTAAGCAAAGTGTCTTTGATATGGTGCTGTTCTTGGTGCTGTTAAACACCAAAGTTGGTGTCTTAAAGTATATACTATGAAATAAATACTGATTGGTAATGGTAACATGGGCTCTGGAATTTAGCTAGTCAGATTCAAATGACAACTACACAGTTATTAGCAATGTTATTCTACTTTGGGCCCTTCAGTTGTCTTATTTTTGTCTTTTGTTGTAAGAATTACAAGAGATCTTATGAGTGTTAAAGGCTTCCCCAGTGGCACAGTGGTAAAGAATCCTCCTGCCAATGCAGGAGGCCCAAGGACACGGGTTTGATCCCTGGGTCAGGAAGATGCCCTGGAGTAGGAAATGGCAACACACACTAGTATTCTTGCCTGGAAAATTGCATGGACAGAGGAGCCTGGTGGGCTACAGTCCATGGAGTCACAAGGAGTCAGACATGACTGAGTGACTGAGCATACATACACACACGAGTGCTTAGACCCCAACTAGCATAGTAATGTGTTAGTCATTTTTAACATTCCAAAGCTAAGATGTCAAAAGAAGGTGACACGTCTAGACTCACTGGTTCTGTCCAAGGAAGGAACAGAAAGCGCTGCAGAGGGCAGAGCTAAAGCAGGATCTTCAAATGGTTATGCATCCTATTTTAGTTCTGAAATTAAACCCAAATAAGGAGTTCCCCATGGCTTAATGGTTACGATTCCAGACTGTCACTGCCGTTAGTCTGGGTTCAATCCCTGGGTGGGGAGCTAAGATCACATAAACCACATGGCACAGCCAAAAAAAAGAAAAAAAGAGCTAAATGAGAAAGGACAACATGGAGAACAAAATTCTCATAACTTCTATGGTGGTACTTATAGAATTCAGTTCCTGTTAAGACAGACAGGGGAAGCTTGCAACACAGAAAGGGAAAATGAAGTTCTAGTGACACCTCTGGAGCAAATTAAGTGCTGACTTAGCTTTTCCTGCCCTGTGTTTGGTGACAATCCTAGCAGTTTACTGTTTCTGATCTTTGTCCCTGTATTTATATCTGGTCTCCAAAAATGTTTTCATTTCTAAGCTAAACAATTTTGGCTTCTCTTTTCAAATACACATACTTTTCACTGGCCACATATACAGAATATAAAACCCTACATCAATGGTAAAACAAGACTACAGACAGAAAAATGTTCAGCTTAGAGTGGAGAAAGGCAGAATGACAATTATCTTTCAACTTTAAATATGGTAATGATGTCATCTTTAGCAATGGCAAAACTAAATTGGTGATAGAGATTAGTGTTTGGTGTCAACAATTCATCAAGTCTTCTGGGAACTAAACCTATGTTGAGCCTTGAACAACATGAATTTGGACCCCATGAGTCTCCTCATACAGGGATTTTTTTCAATGGTAAATATGACAGAAATACATGATCCCAGACAGGGTGAATCTGAGAATGAGGAACCACAGATGTGGATGAACACTGGCCATGGAAGGCCAAGTATAAACATGAAGAGCTGACTATAAATTACATGCAGATTTTCTATTCCATGGAAGATCGACACGCCTAACCCCTGCATGTCCAGAGATCAACTGTATACCTCTATACCTTCTAAAGAGAAAATCACTAACAGTATGAGTCTAATATGTCAATCCAAGTGGTAATTGATGTTTCAGTATTTCAAAGTTGGTGTGTGTGTGTGCTCACTCTGTGTCTGACTCTTTGTGACCCTTTGGACTGTAGCCTGGCAGGCTCCTTGTCCATGGGATTTTCCCAGCAAGAATACTGAAGTAGGTTGCCTTGCCCTCCTCCGGAGATCGTCTTGACCAGGATTTAAACCTGAGTCCTCTGCGTATCCCGTGTTGCAGGAGGATTCTTTACCGCTGGGCCACCAGGTGAAAGTAGCTCAGTTGTGTCTAATTCTTTGTGACACCACGGACTGTAGCCCGCCGGGCTTCTCTGTTCATGGAATACTGGAGTGGGTTGCCATTTTCTTCTCCAGGGGATCTTCCTGACCCAGAGATTGAACCCGGGTCTCTCTCATTGCAGGGAGATTCTTTACCATCTGAGCCATCAGGGAATCCCCACAAACTGTTTACATATTGTTAAATGTCAGTAAAAGTTCATTGTAACCACTCCTAAAACCACTAGCAGGACCTCACAGGAACCAAAATACAGCTCTTCCCCATCCCTGTTAATTCCCAGTACACTGTAGCAGCACAGTTTTATGGAGAACAAGGACCAACTTACATACAGTACAATTGTATATCCTTAAACATTTCACACAAACAGAGTGCACACGCTGGCACTGGAAGATGTCAGCTCTAAACACTGTGTACTGTACCCGAAGTAGTGGCTGAAGAGAAAGCACACTTTTCATGTGAGAGCTCCAATGGAATACAGCATGGGAGTGTTGTTAACACTGTAAAATACTATACACATAGTGATATAAACTGCCATTTAACTGGAAAGAAATTTTCATCATTGCAAGTCACATATATAACTTCTAAAAGAGAACTAGCAGCTTTTACCTGGGCTTCTGAATATTTGTGAATCTGAGACTGACTGGACCCACTCAAACTCCCGGCAAAGGTAAATGTTAGTGTACCACCTTTACAAAGAATTTCATCAACATGGCCCTCACCTACTGAGGCCAGACGAGAGCTTAAGAGGTCAGTCCCCGATGTCTCCAGAGTGCCCTTGTGAACAGCTTAGGGGATGAAGGTAGGGGAGACGGAGGAACGGTTGGGGAATTTGTCTCTCATGATTCTGTGCTATGTCACTGGAGGGGCTGAGGTAAAGGTATTGTCAGTGGAACACACAAGTTTACCCTTAAAGCCATGTAAAAGACAGTCCATTCAGTCTGTGCTTTTGACTGTGTACAAAGTACTGGAAACAATGCCTTTAGGGGCTCAGGTGATCAGAGAACATCAATCAACAGGCACTTCAGAAGGAAGACACCAGAAATGCAAAGTCCTTCAATTGCATTCCCATTACTGTTCTCACCAAGTCAGTGGCTATAAAAGACCTGATTATTTATCTCCACCGGACAATGTGACTTGGTTTGACATAATCACATGGTGTCAGGCTCCACATGTAAAAACATCAGAAGTGGCTGAAGAGCAGCAGCTCCATGCTGAAGGGACCCATTTCCTCTGACTCCAGAGCTCCACCATCTGGTCTCAAAGTTTTTCCCTCTGAGGGAATGGCTGAAGAGAGGTAGCCCAGTGCAACCCTGCAGAGAGAACTTGGAAACCAGTGACACCAAAGGACTCGCTGAGAGGGAGCGAGCTTTCCAACGCTTACATCTAGAGCTCCTGAGATTGCCTTGCAAGTCGTCTTGGGCATGCTTCAGAAAAACATGATGATTCTGGTAGAAGGTGTTTTTTAGGAATAAAACAGATGGCTCCTCTTCTTTCAAGTTTTTTCTCCTCACTCCAAAGTCTCTTGAGAACATCAATTCATAAATGCTACCATCTTTTTCTATCACTACCATCCTGGAGATGGAAGGGGAAGGTTTCCCAACTCTAATTGCTCAAGAAGAAATACCATCAAGAGAGCTCTGTAACATGAGAGTTATTAAAATCAGGACTCCCAAGAACATTTCAGTAAGCTCTCAATCTCTGAGGGAAATCATCAGAGTGATTTTCAGAAGAGATTAGTATTAGTCACCATGACCACAAGTGAGTTTTACCATCTGTCCATTTATCATCTTAATGCTTTCTCACCCCTCTTAACTTCCACTGAGAAATTTAAAGTGAAAATAAGTTAAAAAAATCCTGAACCTGATAGATGAAGATTATCTCATAATTAAATATAATATGAATCAAACTACTCTAGTTGAGATTTTATTTTTTATAATAAAAATAATTCAAAGGATTTGTATAAGGAAAGTATTTCTCAGCCCTTTATTTTTTTGCTGTATACTTTTTATTTTTTTCAAACTTTAAACTTTTTGTTTTGTATTGGAACATAGCTGATTAACAATGTTGTGGAGGCGGGGGTGAACAGTGAAGGGACTCAGCCATACATATACATGTGTCCATTCTCCCCCAAATCCCCCTCCCCTGCAGGCTGGCACATAACATTGAGTAGAGTTCCATGTGCTATACAATAGATCCTTGTTGGGTATCATTTTGACTATAGCAGTGTGTACATGACCGTCCTAAACTCCCTAACTATCCCTTCCCCCAGCAACCACAAATTCGGTTTTTTTTTTTTAATTTATTTATTTTTTTACTTTACAATATTGTATTGGTTTTGCCATACATCAACATGAATCTGCCATGGGTGTACACGTGTTCCCAATCCTGAACCCCCTTCCCACCTCCCTCCCCATACCATCCCTCTGGGTCATCCCAGTGCACCAGCCCCAAGCTTCCTGTATCCTGCATCGAATCTGGACTGGTGATTTGTTTCTTATATGATATTATACATGTTTCAATGCCATTCTCCCAAATCATCCCACCCTCGCCCTCTCCCACAGAGTCCAAAAGACTGTTCTATACATCTGTGTCTCTTTTGCTGTCTCGCATACAGGGTTATCATTACCATCTTTCTAAATTCCATATATATGTGTTAGTATACTGTATTGGTGTTTTTCTTTCTGGCTTACTTCACTCTGTATAATAGGCTCCAGTTTCATCCACCTCATTAGAACTGATGCAAATGTATTCTTTTTAATGGCTGAGTAATACTCCATTGTGTATATGTACCACAGGTTTCTTATCCATTCATCTGCTGATGGACACCTAGGTTGCTTCCACATCCTGGCTATTATAAACAGTGCTGCGATGAACACTGGGGTACACATGTCTCTTTCAATTCTTTTCAAAAAATATATGAAACAAAGTCTTTCCCAACAAACAGCTGAGTCCTAAATGCAGCCTGTGCAACAGCACATACCTTTGACTATGTTCACACAGTAAACCGTAGAAACACTGGCTCTGATGGCTACCTGTGAACAGTGTTTACTTAGTACAGCCACTGGTGGTTTCTTTGGTCAGCAGGACTTTAGAGACGCTTACCGTGTGCCCACAGTCCAGGAAGGACATGCCCAGTGCAATGAAACACTGCCAACCCTGGAAGAGAAAATATAGTTGGTCATCATTCACTGACCCCTCTGGAGAGCCCTCTTACCCACCTCAACGCCCACACTGCAATGCTCAGATGCAAAACTCTTTGTTGTACTAATTTCAATACTCAGCTCCCTCTGTTCCTACTGCTTTGCATTTGTTTCTTTTATCTGACTGGGAGAGGTCCCTGACAACCACTTTTTTTCAGTCCTACACTATTCTTCACAATATGAGTAATGACTGACTGGCTAAGAACAACTGTGATAGTCTTCTGAATAAAAGAGTAGGATAGTAATTCATTCTAGAATCAGTCCTCAGCCTTAAAACTGGGTCTTCAACAATTTCTATAGCCTCAGGCTGACTGAGAACAATTGAGAGCACTTTCATAACCAATTTGCATACAGGAAGGATCCCCTTAACTTCTACAGAAACTTCCTTTTGGCCATGCTGCCTAGCTTGTCAGAGAAGGCAATGGCACCCCACTCCAGTATTCCTGCCTGGAGAATCCCATGGACGGAGGAGCCTGGTAGGCTGCAGTCCATGGGGTAGCTGAGGGTCAGATATGACTGAGCGACTTCACTTTCACTTTTCACTTTCATGCATTGGAGAAGGAAATGGCAACCCACTCCAGTGTCCTTGCCTGGAGAATCCCAGGGACGGGGGAGCCTGGTGGGCTGCCGTCTATGGGGTCACACAGAGTCAGACACGACTGAAGTGACTTAGCAGCAGCAGCAGCCTAGCTTGTAGGATAGGATCTCTGTTCCCTGACTAGGAACTGAACCTAGGACTTTGAAGCAAAAGTCCAAAATCCTAACCACTAAGCCACCAGGAGATGTCCTACAGCAAACTGTTAAAACAGTTTCTGTCAAGGCCATACTCAGTTATTTAGGTTTCATAGATTGAGGGCAGGAGGAGAAGGGGGTGACAGAGGATGAGATGGTTGGATGGTGTCATCAACTCAATAAACATGAGTTTGAGCATACTCCAAGAGATAGCAAAGGACAGGGAAGCCTGGCATACTGTAGTCCATGGGGTTCCAAAGAGTAGGACACAACTTAGCAACCGAACAATAACAACTGTCCCTATATTATAGGGTCAGCTTAATCTAAGTGTACCCATGGTTTACCGGGCAAGAAAAAAGAAGAGATATATCTATCCAAGACATAATTTCTCAGTATTCACTAAAATGTTTTTGCAATCAAGACATTGTCTGTGGTAGACAATGACATGGGGACTAGGTAAGTGTTATGAAGGTGAGCAGGGCATTTCCACCCTACTGCCTTGCCATGCTTTGTAGTAGTCCCTAATCCTCAACCCTGTGTTTTTTTAGAGAAACCTGCGTAGAATAGGGAGATGGATGTGTTGTTGCTATAGCTACTTTTCACTGATATAAATAATATTACAGAAGAATTGGAAAATAGAGAAAAGAATATTTCCATAATCCCACAATCAAAGGCAACTACTATTACTATTTTAACATAATTTACTCTAGACTTTTGATAATTTTTTTATTATCTAGGTATACATAATTCTCTATTCTTTTTCTATGGAGCACTATGTTTTACAACCACCATTTTTAATAATTCATTGAGAGATTATCACAATTTACTTGTGTCGTCATTGGACAGCTGTTAAGCAGTAGAGCTGGCCAGAGCTGTGAACCCACATGTGCTGCCCTCCAAAGATTTGAAATCACACAACACAGCTCCCTTCTCCAACCCCATCTTGTACCACTCTCTACTTTTACAGGGCTGATCTTCTTCAAGTTCTTCAAACATACTACACTCTCTGGTTAGGAATTATTAGAATGGAAATCAGACAGAGTGACAGAAATAGAAAAATGACAGCTCTTAGGAACCAGGGGAAATTTATGGCTAAAAATATTCTTTAGTCACAGCTGATTTAACAATTTCATGTAAATTGTGTCAATAACCTGAAGATAGATTGGTAAGTGCTCTTTGGGATCCTTTTTCTTCTGAGCATTAGCCCCACCTCACCACCCCTGCCCTCTCCCAACTGGACTTACCAAGTAAAACACAAAGCTCAGATAAGCTACGCTGACCACTGCAGCCACCACGTACAATGCCACGTGCCCTAGACCCTGGACATAAACCACGACAAAGTACATGTTGATGAAACAGATGACAAGGACCACAATACCGCCTATGATCCTCCAGCCTCTGTCAAAAGAATCAGCACAATTATTGGTGGAACAGTTTAACCTATTCATAAACAGAAAAGAACACTGTGTCTTTTGAGGTCACAAGACAGGAGTAAGGGGCATTTCAAAATAAACTGAAAAGTGTTTCTTTTGTCCCAGATTAGATTAAATGAGCAAAAATTACAGAATGATGGGAGAAAGAGAAAAAAAAAACACTATCAAATAATCTATATCATCAGTTCAGTTCAGTCGCTCAGTGTCCAACTCTTTGCGACCCCATGAATCACAGCACGCCAGGCCTCCCTGTCCATCACCAACTCCTGGAGTTCACTCAGACTCACATCCAGCAAGTTGGTGATACCATCCAGCCATCTCATCCTCTGTCGTCCCCTTTTCCTCCTGCCCCGAATCCCTCCCAGCATCAGGGTCTTTTCCAATGAGTCAACTCTTCGCATGAGGTGGCCAAAGTATTGGAGTTTCAGCTTTAGCATCATTCCTTCAAATGAACACCCAGGACTGATCTCCTTTAGAATGGACTGGTTGGATCTCCTTGCAGTCCAAGAGACTCAAGAGTCTTCTCCAAAACCACAGCAAAAGCATCAATTCTTCGGTGCTCAGCTTTCTTCACAGTCCAACTCTCACATCCATACGTGACCACTGGAAAAACCATAGCCTTGACTAGAAGGAACTTTGTTGGCAAAGTAATGTCTCTGCTTTTCAATATGCTGTCTAGGTTGGTCATAACATTCCTTCCAAGGAGTAAGCGTCTGTTAATTTCATGGCTGCAATCACCATCTACAGTGATTTTGCAGCCCAAAAAAATAAAGTCTGACACTGTTTCCACTGTTTCCCCATCTATTTCCCGTGAAGTGATGGGACCAGATGCCGTGATCTTAGTTTTCTGAATGTTGAGTTTTAAACCAACTTTTTCACTCTCCACTTTCACTTTCATCAAGAGGCTTTTTAATTCCTCTTCACTTTCTGCCATAAGGGTGGTATCATCTGCATATCTGAAGTTATTGATATTTCTCCCAGCAATATTGATTCCAGCTTGTGCTTCTTCCAGCCCAGCGTTTCTCATGATGTACTCTGCATATAAGTTAAATAAGCATGGTGACAATATACAGCCTTGACGTACTCCTTTTCCAATTTGGAACCAGTCTGTTTTTCCATGTCCAGTTCTAACTGTTGCTTCCTGATCTGCATATAGGTTTCTCAGGAGGCAGGTCAGGTGGTCTGGTATTCCCATCTCTTTCAGAATTTTCCACAGTTTATTGTGATCCACACAGTCAAAGGCTTTGGCACAGTCAATAAAGCAGAAATAGATGTTTTTCTGGAACTCTCTTGCTTTTTCCATGATCCAGTGGATGTTGGCAATTTGATCTCTGGTTCCTCTGCCTTTTCTAAAACCAGATTGAACATCTGGAAGTTCACGGTTCACGTACTGCTGAAGCCTGACTTGGAGCATTTTGAGCATTACTTTACTAGCATGTGAGATAAGTGCAATTATGCGGTAGTTTGAGCATTCTTTGGCATTTCCTTTCTTTGGGATTGGAATGAAAACTGCCCTTTTCCAGTCCTGTGGCCACTGCTGAGTTTTCCAAATTTGCTGGCATATTGAGTGCAGCACTTTCACAGCATCATCTTTCAGGATTTGAAATAGCTCAACTGGAATTCCATCACCTCCACTAGCTTTGTTCGTAGTGATGCTTTCTAAGGCCCACTTGACTTCACATTCCAGGATGTCTGGCTCTAGGTCAGTGATCACACCATCATGATTATCTGGGTCGCGAAGCTCTTTTTTGTACAGTTCTTCTGTGTATTCTCGCCACCTCTTCTTAACATCTTCTGCTTCTGTTAGGTCCATACCATTTCTGTCCTTTATAGAGCCCATCTTTGCATGAATCTGTATCATATAAGTCCCTAAAAAATGCAACAAGCCCTACAACTGAAAAGGTCATGAGTCCCTAGAGATACAACAAGTCATTTCAAATACCCCATGTCCTATAGACATGTATATAAAAGGTTATTAGCTTATGCCTCTCTCATCAAGATCATTCAACATGGATTTAAGATGCTTTAACCTTCAGTGGCTGAAGTTGAAGAGTTAAAGCACTAAAAGCTGAAAAACTTACCCCAGAAATAAAACATGTGCTTGCCCTCCTTTGTTACGTTTACCATCTCTGTTTTCTTTTCTTTAATTTATTAAAATTGAAATATAGTTGATTTACAATGTTGTATTCACTTATTTTTAATTTTGGCCACACCCTGTGGCATGTAGGACCTTAGTTCCTTGACCTGGGATCAACCCCTCACCCCCTGCACAGGAAGGCAGAGTCTCAACCACTGGACCATCAGGGAAGTCCCCAGAAGTCTCTCTTTTCTTAGAGATTGAGGAGGCAGCTCTAGCAATCACCCCTTAAAGCACATAGTCCCCTATGACTTATTTCCTGACTGGCCTGTTTGATGAAGTTATCCTTCCCCCCCACATCTTGGGGAACAAAAAGAAGTACACTCACAATCCATTGGCAAATTCGCTCATCACAGGCCGCAAACTCGTAAATGTGAGGATGGGTATAAGAGCAAAGGGAAGCTGCAAAATAAAAAAATAAGATAGGGCTACAGGGGGTCCTTGTAACACCCCAGAGAGCAGCACTGTTAGCAAAAGGGAACCACAGACCCTGCCTCATCTATTCTGTGAGAAATTATTCCTGTCATCACAACATGCTGGAGGGTTATGTGGAAATCTGTAGCATGAACCCAGCATCAATTATGATCACAGTGTCTTTAAAAAATTTGTATCTGCCTTGTCTTCTTAATCTCCATAAAGCCCAACAGTGTCCTATACATTATTTAAAGTTTGCTAGGATTAACGAACAATGATTGTATTCTATGTATAATTATAGCTTATAATTCCCATTCAACAGGCTTAAAAATAAAGCCATTTCTAAAAGCCTTCTAGATGCCAGAGATTTCATATGCATTCACCGTAGACCAAGACTGTGCCTCTTTCTTCCTCTGAATTTTCCCCACAACCACACTAGGCTTGTTATCTAAAAGCAATACAGAATAAAGGTACAGAATCCTTCCTGATTTAGTGAGATGTGAGTTTCCCCAGCTCCCTTCTCACTTGTAAGCTCTGAAGAACATTCAGGAAGTCATTCATCCCTGTTAGATGCTCCACATCTTGGAAGACAGCAATAAGCAGAGCGGGGATGATGGCAATAGAGCGGGTCAGACTCACTCGGGCGAAGCGTGACCACTTTAGGTTCAGGAATCCCTGGAAGAAAACACAGAAACAGGATGAATGTCTGAAAGGAAATAGCAAAAGGGCTGGGAGATTTGGGAAGACCTTAGAGGCATGGGATTAAGAAAGAACAAAAGAGCAACGTCCTCTTCCTCTCGTCTATCCCAGTCACAGCAGCACGTACCTCCATGACAAACTGGCCAGAATAGGTTCCTGTCATGGTCGAACTATGCCCTGCAGCCAGGATCCCCACCGCCCAGATGTAGAGAGCGGCAGGCCCGAAGTAACACCCCAGCACAACACCCTAGAGAGGCAAGGGAGAGAGATCACCTGAGACAACACCCCATAGTGCTCCTCTGCATCACCTCTCCCCATTCCTGGCTACACACCCACCTCTACCAAGCGCTGTGCTGGCACTGTCCCAGAAGTTAGACTCGGGTCCTGACCTCATTCTAGAGGCTTTCAACCTAAATTCTTCTGGATGGGCCCCCATTCCTCTTCAGCCTAGTCCCTTCTCTTCTCTAGGCTCCTAAAGCCTTTATCCTCAACTTATATGTTAACTATTAAAAAAACCTACAACACATTTCCCACATTATATTCCTTAACACAGTATTCTGGAAGATGGTAATAGGAATGAAGAGAAAGCACAAATGAATTTTGGAGATGCTACATATTCTACTCTTAGAAGTTCATAATGTAACCTGCATAAAGGGACAGAGAGGCCACAATAAAGATGACTCTACAGGGACTTCCCTGGTGTTCCATTGGTTTAAGACCCTGTACTCCCAGTGCAGGGGGTATGGGTTTGACTGCTGGTCAGAGAACTAGGTCCCACATGCTACACAGCACGGCCTAAATAAATAAAGTGTCCAGCCACTGGGGCTAGGTGGGGAACAAGTATAAAAAATAAATCACTTTACTAAGAACACTTTCTCTAGTCACCCCAATTAATGCCTATAGCAGCACAAGTTTGGGAATTGCTGATTCAATTAATTCATCTTTTCAGCAGATCTTCTATTTCCTTCTGCATAACCCAAAAATCTTATCTGGTATCTGGACCTCTGAAAAAAAACAACACTTCAGAGCAGATATGCTGAGCTCTGAAGTGAACCCACAGCAAAGACCAGATATTATGCTGAGAATATTGATCCAGGAGCAGAGATCAGAAATCTGAACAGGTTTACCCCTTTGTAGATGTCCACAGTCAGTGTTGAGTTATCATCAGGGAAAAGGTGAGCATGGGCGCTGCTGCTGTTTTTACAGACCGCAACCTGGAACCAAAGCAGTTTAGGAACAATTTTTAATTTTGAGTCCAGGACTCAGATAAGAAGCCCTCTCCTATAGAATCACACACAGGTCATCTAAGAGATGGATGCTGGAGGCGAGACACTGGGCATGGATTGATGACAGCAGAGACTGGCAGCAATGGCCTTGAGGTCTTCCTTGGTAATTTTTCTACACTCCCAGGTCATCAAAAACTTTTCCTGAGTTACAGTATGCATGGTAATACATGAATGTTAGGTCAATTTAAATGGTGACATGAAGTGAGGGTCCTTAGAAGGCTTCAAATATGAAAGGACACCCAGAATAAAGAGTCCTTATTCAAAGCAGAGCCAGGAATCAGAGGTCCTACGATGGGAAACAAAGGAGTGATCAAAACTAGGTTGACAATCAGGAGTCAAGAGGACAGAGAATTCAGTGTGATAAAACAGTCTGTCTAGCCACAGATTCTATTTCCTATGTGTTGACTCCTCCCAACCTGTCATCACCAAATGGCAGGGCTGGAAAGCAGGAGTTGGAAGCAAAAGGGGATGAGAAAGAGCAAATAGACATGAAGCCACTGACCACAGCATGAAGCAGTCTTTATCTGACTTCCCAGTCCAAAGCTGAGAATGATGGGTGTGGACTTGGCCCCTGCCCTAGACTATAAGCCTGACTAGCGCAGTGACTTAGGGGCAGCACTGAGATCCAGTTCCCCTGAGCTCTAAGTCACTGTCACGTTTTCCTGCCCCAGTTAGCCTCCTCCTTACCCTCACATTCACTACTACCCAGGTCCCTGGCTTACTTACCACCTGCTTGTTGGTTTTCTCAAAAAATGCCTCGGCAAACACTGAGATGACAAAGATGTTGATGATAAAGGAAACAAAGAGAGCAATGCAGGAATCAATGAAGAAGTACTTATTGGCTTCTTGAACTTCCTGCTTATTGGCTCGGTCTACCTGTCTGGACTAGAGAGGTAATAGCAACAGTCATTTTTTGACTAGCTGAAACAAGTTTCCTTGTAATATTTCATGAGTTGGAGTCAGCTGGAAGTCCTAAAGGTCAAACAACTGACCACATGAAATGTGAGAGACCCCACATACATCCTGGTTCACTGAGTTCAATCATGACCCTTTGATGACATCACACACACCCAAACAGGGGAAAGTGACTGAGTGACTGATGAGCCCTCAGTTACTGTGGCTTGAAGAACCGCTGACCTACAAAAACAACCTGATTTAGATCTAAGGGGGAGTTATCCTTAATTACAAAGGTCTCTGAAATCTTCCAGCAAACAATTGTGTTGGACTGACTGGTAAAAGCTAGGTTGGGCTCCTTCCTCCTGACCTCCATGAGGCCATTGAGGTTTCTGAGATTTAAAGACAAGAGACACAGTGCCCCTTCAGATCTTTTAAGGACTTTAGTCCCTTCTCTACGGGGTCAGTCATCTCTGGTCACCTTGGTGATACAAGAGTGTGGTGTCCAACTGTGGGAAAACACCGTGCTCCTTCAGGGCTCCAACAATTGTAAACTAAGTATGTGTCCCTTGTAACGAAAGGAAAAGATGCCATGAACTACATAAGTCACTGGGATAAGACAGGTCTTGCTTACCTTGACTAAGGCAGAATGCAGGTATATGTTGTGTGGTGTGATAACGGCGCCCACAATGGCCACAGCCTGAATGATCTGTGGGGTACGACAGCCTGAACAGGATGGCAGGAACATGCCTTGGAGGACCTGGGTCTGGCTGGGTTTCACTGTAACATACTACACACAAACAGAACAGCTATTAGTCTTTTCTGGAACATGAGACTAGGGAGTAACACAGTACTAGAAAACATTGCATCTTTACTCCTTAAACCCCTTCATCAACACTATTTAGGAAATAAGGGAATTAGAACCATCCAAAAAAAACCAAGCAGCACAAGGTTAGAGAATTTATGACTGGAGTATCCAAACATTTCATACTGTATTTTATATATACTAAATAGATGTGTAAAGAATATAATTAATATTCTAAAGAAATAACATGGCTGCTAACGGCCTTATTGATATTAGTGCCACAATAACTCCTGTGAGACACACCTTAGAATACAGTCAATTCTTGATTACCCACACTAACCATGCTTCTGTGCTCAGTTCAGTTCAGTGGTTCAGTCATGTCTGACTCTTTGTGAACCCACGGACTGCAGCACACCAGGCTTCCCTGTCCATCACCAACTCCGGGAGCTTGCTCAAACTCATGTTCATTCAGTTGATGATGCCATTCAACCATCTCATCCTCAGTGTCCCCTTCTCTTCCTGCTTTCAATCTTTCCTAGCATCAGGGTCTTTTCCAACGAGTCAGTTCATCACACCAGGTAGCCAAAGTATTGGAGTTTCAATTCATCATCAGTCCTTCCAGTGAATATTCAAGACTGATTTCCTTTAGGATTGACTGGTTGATCTCCTTGCAGGCCAAGGGACTCTCAAGAGTCTTCTCCAACACCACAGTTTCAAAGCATCAATTCTTCAGTGCTCAGCTTTCTTTATAGTCCAACTCTCACATCCATACACGACTTCTGGGAAAACCATAGCTTTGATGAGATGGACCTTTGTCAGCAAACTCATGTCTCTGCTTTTTAATGTGCTGCCTAGGTTGGTCATAGCTTTTCCTCCAAGGAGCAAGTGTCTTTTAATTTCATGGCTGCAGTCACCATGTGCAGTGATTTTGGAGCCCCAAAAATAAAGTCTCTCACTGTTTCCATTGTTTCCCCGTCTATTTGCCAAGAAGTGATGGGACCAGATGCCATGATCTTAGTTTTTGAATGTTGAGTTGTAAGCCAACTTTTTCACTCTGCTCTTTCACTTTTATCAAGAGGCTCTTTAATTCCTTTTTGCTTTCTGCCATAAGGGTGGAGTCATCTGCGTATCTGAGGTTATTGAAATTTCTCTCAGCAATCTTGATTCCAGCTTATGCCTCATCCAGCCTGGCATTTCGCATGATGTAATCTGCATGTAAGTTAAATAAGCAGGGTAACGATATATAGCCTTGACGTATTCCTTTCCCAATTTGGAACCAGTCTGTTGTTCCATGTCCAGTTCTAACTGTTGCTTCTTGACCTGCATACAGATTTCTCAGGAGGAAGGTAAGGTGGTCTGGTATCCCCATTTCTTTAAGAATTTTCCACAGTTTGCTATGATCCAAAATCAAAAGCCTTGGCATAGTCAATAAAGCAGAAGTAGGTGTTTTTCTGGAACTCTCTTGTTTTTTCGATGATCCAACATCTGTGCTCACATATGTATATAAAAATCACTTATGCTTGCCACTAGCATCTGCTGACGGAGAAGGCAATGGCACTCCACTCCAGTACTCTTGCCTGGAAAATCCCATGGATGGAGGAGCCTGGTAGGCTGCAGTCCATGGCGTCGCTAAGAGTCGGACATGACTGAGTGACTTCCCTTTCACTTTTCACTTTCATGCATTGGAGAAGGAAATGGCACCCCACTCCAGTGTTCTTGCCTGGAGAATCCCAGGGACAGCGGGGCCTGGTGGGCTTCCACCTATGGGGTCGCACAGAGTCAGACACGACTGAAGTGACTAGGCAGCAGCATCTGCTGAGACTCACTCAGAAACACTTCTCATACACTCTTTTTCCTGGTTCAGCATTTCTCTTGGAAGCCTTAGGCCAAGCTGTATCATCTACTTATAGAGTAGACATATATTCAAAAGCTTAGCTAGTCCAATAAACAGAAATCAGTTTATAATAATTGGACACAGAAAGGTGCTGGGTTTCACTGCACTACATATAATGAATGATAAGATTAGACTTAACCCAATGCAGTATTGGGGCTGGGGCACAAAACAGGAAACAGGCACTGTTTCATTAACTGTTACAATACAGAGAAAGTCCAAGCTGGAATTACTGTCAACCAGGATGTGCAAAAACAGAACCCATCAAGGTAACAAACCAAGAATAACCCTGCAACTCCTCTCCTAATCTTTACCAAGGCTGTTCTGTTGTTGAGATGGCCAATTTGGGACCAGGGAGTCTAGTCTGGAAAGTCCTAGAAATTCTAGTCCCTGCAAAACTTCCTGGACACTAGTCTTTCCTACATCCTTATTCCTTTAAAATTGGCCTAGTGCTGAATTTGGGTTTTGTTAACACACACTGTCTTTTATAATAAAAGGACAAAAATTTCATTTAAAAAGCTAATGAAAAAAAGACAAACAACAGCTAATGATCAGCCTGTAATACTTGCCTCATAGCCAAACGTGAGGGCCATAATAGTGATGAGAAAACCAAAAAATGCTTCTAGCTTCCGCAAACCTGAAGGGGAAAATGTAGCAGTGAGTTCATAGAAGGCAGATTTCCCTGTAAGCCACATGATGGAACTTTCAGTGACCCCTCTGTTCCCACTGTCCTTACCATATTTGTCCAAAAAGAGAAATATAAGGGTATCTGCAATGGTGATGAGAACTCCACCCCATAGAGGAATCCTAGGTCAGAGATTAAAAAGGGAGATTAAAGAAAAGAAAAGAAACATTAAGAAAAAGACTCTCTTCACAACAACACTCTAGATATATGACACTTGAAGGAGCAAGGACCTGGGGAAAAGGGAATAGTGGTAAGGAGGCCAGGCCTTGGGTGTTTTAGGATCACAGCACTAAGCAAAGTAATACATTCATTCAAACTTTATCTACTATTACAGACATTCAGGACACAAAGCTGTAAAGTATGGGTCTTATCTCTCAAGGAGTTCACTTTACAAGTGGGATAAACTACATACAAATTAATTATAATATACATTGCCACACACTGGATAACACAGATATGCATGACCAAACACGAGAACATGGGAAATAAAGAGCCAGGAAGAAGGTGGTTCCAGAGTGATTACACAGAAAAAATAATACTTGAGTTGAATTTTGAAAATTGAAAATGACTTGGGTTTTTGTTTTTTTGTTGTTGTTTCGTTGCTAAGTCATGTCCAACTCCTTGGTGACCCCATGGACTATAGCCCACCAGGCTCCTCTGTCCATAGGATTTCCCAGGCAAGAATACTGGAGTGGGTTGCCATTTCCTTCTCCAGTGGATTGTCCTGACCCAGTGATCAAACGTGCATCACCTGCTTGGCAGGCAGATTCTTTACCACTGAGCCACCTGGGAAGGACTTTTGTTTTTATACTTGCTTTGAAATCCCACAAAATATTGATTACTTTCTAGAGAAAAACCCCTCACCTTCCTACAGACAGGAGATTGATGGCAATAGCTGAGCCAATAACTTCTTGCATATCTACGCCAATGATAGCCAACTCCACCATCAGCCACAGAAGGATTCGTGGAACCTAAACATCAAACAGCAGAAAGATATGGTTCTAATTAATCATTTCTAAGAACTTCCCCCATAGTTTGGAATTCACATTTTGGCACTGATCCAATAACAGTCCTTCGTTAAACCTGAGGTCTAGAGATGAAGGACCAGAACTCAGCTGCACTTGGCACCCTGCTGGAGAGGGCCAGGCTGCTCTTTGTGGCAGAGCCTGTGAATCAGGGTCAGGGCAGCAGCTGATGCCAATTTCTTTTCCTTCTGTTTTACTTGACAGAAGAATGGAATTTCCATTCATTATTTCCACTTAATTTTTGATCTAAAAACAATCCTGAAAGTTTTAGCGGAAAATGAGAATGCTAGGATGGTCAAAGTATTGTTCATGAGAGAATAAAAATACTGCCGAAGAAAATATCTATCCTGACCACAGTTGAAGAGACAAAACAAACGTGAAGAGGCTGGAGTCATCCTTAGTGTAATAATACACAAGTAAGTGAAAAACACAGATAGGCAAAGGGACTCGGGGCGAAGTGATGGGATTGGGTGTCCTATAATAAAATCTGGGATCAAATCTGGTCAAATAATCGAACAGAAAGAAATTTAGTAGACCAGGACTGAGGCCAGGAAAAAAAACAACCTCCATGTATCTACTACCTAAAATATATGTCACAAAAAAACAACCACTAAGATACATGAAGAAAGAGAAGATAAAACAAACTATAAATTACCAAGTTTTTTTTTTTTTTTTTTAAAGAGGCATATAAGATAAAAAGCAGGTAAGGATACTCTCGCAGCCAAGAAAGAAGATTGAACATTTAAGACAAACTGGAGGCAGATTAGTACTTATCCAAAGATCAAGTCAGTTTAAACCTGTCTTCCAGACATTGTTGCTGTTGTTCAGTCGCTCAGTGGTGTCCGACTCTTTGCGGCCCCATGGACTGCAGCACGCCAGGCTTCCCTGTCCTTCACCATTTCCCGGAGTTTGCTCAAACTCATGTCCATCGAGTCGATGATGCCATCCAACCATCTCATCCTCTGTCGTCCCCTTCTCCTCCTGCCTTCAATCTTTCCCAGCATCAGGGAAACATGGTTTAGCAGCAAGAGGAGCTACAGAATTTCCCTTGGGATTCCCAGCCCTCAGGGCCACGATCCCCACATCCTCCACTGTTTTAGTATACAGGGGGCTAGCACAGATTGCCAGACACACAGCTACCTATGATATGAGACAAACACTGCTTACCCTGGGATACTGGCGGTGACACACTTCAGCCAGATGCAGCCCAGTGACCACTCCCAGTCGAGCTGCAAGGCTCTGCAGCAGGAGGCCCATGATGGTGGAAAACAGAACAACCCAGAGCAACTGGAGAAGAACAAAGCCCCACCATTACACTCTTGAGCCAACTGGAAGTTCTGGTTTGGTTGTTTGGCAATGGGAATGGGAAAGTACACTCAGGAAAGAGCCCCATTCAGCAATCCAATGACCTGAGTTTTGTATCACATTCTACACAGAACTTGCTAGGTCACCTTGCACCTTTCTGAGTTCTAGTTTTTCCCATCTGCTGTTTCACTTTTGTTCAAGGAAACTACCTGGGTAAATAAAATAAAACTAAAAACCAACTACGTGATAAACTAGAATTTAAATACAAATCGAAAAGTACTTTTCATCAAAGTGTCAGAGCCAATGAAGAATCAGCATGTAGCCACCAAGGTTTATATCCAATAGGCAGAGCAGAGGAAAAGGCTGTGATGTGCTGTGTGTGTTTAAAAAGGAAAGAAGTCAAAGTGTTAGTCATTAAGTCTTGTCCGACTCTTTGAGACCCCATGGACTGTAGCCTGCCAGGCTCCTCTGTCCTGGGATTTCCTAGGCAAGGATAATGGAGTGGGTTGCCATTCCTTTCTCCAGGAGATCTTCCTGACCCAGGGATCAAACCCGTGTCTTCCTCATTGCAGACAGATTCTTTACTACCTGAGCCACCAGGTAAACCAAAAGAAGGGATGAGGGAAGAGTTTATGTTCACCTTAAATCCAGCCAGTGCTCCAGACTGCAAATCACATTCAATGTTTCCTGGATCCACAATGCTCATAAGAAATCCTGGTCCCGTGAAAGCCCAGAGTTTGCGAAAGCTAAAACAGGAGTGCTGTGCGAGAGAGGAAAACAGAGCAAAATGATTGTCACCTCCAGGGGGAGAACAGATACATGCCTGTGTATGGCTGACTCCCTTTGCTGTCCACCTGAAACTACACAGTATTGTTAATTGACTATACTCCAATATAGAAGAAAAAGTTTCAAAAAATAATAATAAAAAAAAGTGTCTCTTGGAGAAAAAAAAAGATTATCACCTCCAAACTGCTGATCTAATTTATCTATTATTTTATCACATAAAAGGCAACAATATCAGTTTCATAAGAACAAAGAGTTCAGAAGTGGGACATGGGTGGGTCCAAGTTTCTCCTCCATCTCATCCATTCCTTATCAATAACATGTTAGCTCTCTGTACAAATAAGAGCTCTTGTCTTACCTGCCCTTCCAACAGCCTTTCAGTCTAAAACCCCAGCAATAATAGCAGTACCTCTGTGCTCAAACACTACCCAAATGGGACAAAAGGCACCGTACAAAAGGGAACATGAAAATTTCCCTTTCTGGGTCAAAGAATGCTCACTAGTACAACTTGGCAATTTTTCAAGGGCCTCGGTTTCCTTAAAAGTTTCTGTGTACTCTCTACAAAAATTCAGTCTTCAGAGACTGCTTGCCAGAACTGACTCTGAGGTTGCTGATCCTGAGTTATCCAGCAGACATTGTACATAGGTTTTCCCTAGATAATAATATTTTTCTCTAAGGACCTGTCACTAACCTTCTCCTCAGGAACAGCGATCTTCTCATCAAAGTAGGTGGTAAAGGGCTCCTCTGTGTATACCTCGGGGGACTGTGGAATTGAGGAGTTGCTGCGGGCAGGGTTGATGGCACCAAGACTGACAGAGACCCCATGGTCTCCAGAAGCATTTTCTGAATTAACAGATTTGAGAAGAAATGAGTTAAAGTTAACAGAATACACTGGTATTAGTAATCATCATAGAAATACTGAAATTAAACCTTTTTAATACCTAAATGCACAAGATCAACCTGACTCTATATCAATTTTTGGTTCAGATCAGTTCAATCGCTCAGTCGTGTCCAACTCTTTGCAACCCCATGAACCGCAGCACGCCAGGCCTCCCTGTCCATCACCATCTCCCAGAGTCCACCCAAACCCATGTCCATCATGTCGGTGATTCCATCCAACCATCTCATCCTCTGTCGTCCCCTTCTCCTCCTGCCCTCAATCTTTCCCAGCATCAGGGTCTTTTCAAATGAGTCAGCTCTCTGCATCAGGTGGCCAAAGTATTGGAGATTCAGCTTCAACATCAGTCCCTCCAATGAACACCCAGGACTGATGTCCTTTATGATGGACTGGCTAGATCTCCTTGCAGTTCAAGGGACTCTCAAGAGTCTTCTCCAACACCACAGTTCCAAAGCATCAATTCTTCAGTGCTCAGCTTTCTTTATAGTCCAACTCTCACATCCATACATGACCACTGGAAAAACCATAGCCTTGACTAGACAGACCTTTGTCGGCAAAGTAATGTCTCTGTTACTTTATTTTTATTTATATTTCTAATAAATTAATTTTTGAATAGGCAACACATTCACATGGCTGAAAATTTGAGAAATACAAAATTGCTTATGGTGATAAAGCTCCCTCTCTACCCTCTTCCCCGGTCACTAAGCTCTATGTGAGTTTTCAACACTAAGCTCACAAATGGTCTCCCCCTACTTTCACGCTTCTTTTGTACTGCACTGTGAAAGACACTCAGTCATGTCTGACTCTTTGTGACCCCATGGACGATAGAGTCCATGGAATTTTTCAGGCCAGAATACTGGAGTGGGTAGCTGTTCCCTTCTCCAGGGGATCTTCCCTACCCAGGGATCAAACCCAGGTCTCCTGCATTGCAGGCAGATTCTTTACCAGATGAGCCACTGGGGAAGCCTTCACGCTTCTACTGCCACTTGCCAATTTTTAGAATAATTTTCTTCTAAAATCACTGATGTCTAGGGCTTAGTATAGAACATCCCTAGACTAGCCGCACTGATAAAGTGAAAGTGAAAGTGAAGTCTCTCAGTCGTGTCTGACTCTTTGCGACCCCATGGACACCAGGCTTCTCTGTCCATGGGATTTTCTAGGCAAGGGTACTGGAGTAGGTTGCCATTTCCTTCTTCAGGGAATCTTCCTGACCCAGGGATCGAACCCAGGTCTCCCACATTGTAGACAGATGCTTTACCATCTGAGCCACCAGGGAAGTCAAAATCTTAACTTTTAGAAGGAAATTGTCAGGCTAATGGGACACTCCAATCTCTACCCCCCACCCATTCTTTTAGTAGGATTTACTCAAAGGATCATCCTTGGACATGATATCTCCATCAGGCTGCCCCCAAAATGAGTAACTTGCAAAATTCTGCCACATTTCAGGCTAAAAACTGAAGTTTCAGGAAAACCACCAAACAGGAACCTTTTGCCACCTGACTAAAACTCTGGTCTGGAAGAAGCACAAGCTCGAATCAAGATTGCTGGGAGAAATATCAATAACTGCAGATATGCAGATGACACCACCTTTATGGCAGAAAGTGAAGAGGAACTAAAAAGCCTCTTGATGAAAGTGAAAGTGGAGAGTGAAAAAGTTGGCTTAAAGCTCAACATTCAGAAAACGAAGATCATGGCATCTGGTGCCATCATTTCATGGGAATTAAATGGGGAAACAGTGGAAACAGTGTCAGACTTTATTTTTTTCGACTCCAAAATCACTGCAGATGGTGACTGCAGCCATGAAATTAAAAGACGCTTACTCCTTGGAAGGAAAGTTATGACCAACCTAGATAGCATATTCAAAAGCAGAGACATTACTTTGCCAACAAAGGTCCATTTAGTCAAGGCTATGGTTTTTCCTGTGGTCATGTATGGATGTGAGAATTGGACTGTGAAGAAAGCTGAGCGCCAAAGAATTGATGCTTTTGAACTGTGGTGTTGCAGAAGACTCTTGAGAGTCCCTTGGACTGCAAGGAGGTCCAACCAGTCCATTCTGAAGGAGATCAGCTGGGGGATTTCTTTGGAAGGAATGATGCTAAAGCTGAAACTCCAGTACTTTGGCCACCTCATGTGAAGAGTTGACTCATTGGAAAAGACTCTGATGCTGGGAGGGATTGGGGGCAGGAGGAGAAGGGGACGACAGAGGATGAGATGGCTGGATGGCATCACTGACTCGATGGATGTGAGTCTGAGTGAACTCCGGGAGTTGGTGATGGACGGGGAGGCTTGGCGTACTGCAATTCATGGGGTCACAAAGAGTTGGACATGACTGAGCAACTGATCTGGACTGAACTGATCTGAAGACCTGCAGTGAAGAGCTTGAGGAAGGGAGAGTGTCACCCTTGTGACAGGAGGGCTCATCGCTGACTAATCATCAGTGTCCCTTGTGTGAATGGAGCAGGTCTCCATGATATAGTTGGCTGGGGGACAGGAGATGGCGATAATATTTGATGAAACAGAGGACAAGAAGGACAATATGGTAAATTTCTGTTACTGGCTTAAGCGTAATTCCAAACAAAAATGAGTCAATAACACAAAGCTGTAAATTACCATCTGGCATCTTCTGTTCAGGACCCAACACCGTGGTGGATACCTGAGTGCCTGAGTTCACAGAATAGGATTCTGGAAAGGAGAGAAGAGAGGGAGAGGAATTAGCAAGAACAAATTAAAACAAGTTTCACAACCAGCATTCTGTGACTCTGTATGACTGAGCCCTTACTATGTGAAAAGAATAATTGTTCTACTGAATTAGATAACCTTGGAAATAATCACAGTTTTCAGACTATGATTAGGAGATGTTTAATAGAAAAAATATAAAAGTCTTAATCATATTTTTACTGGCAAGACTTCAAAAGAAAACTGAAGTAAAAGCTATTTGAGGGAAGTGGGCAAGTAGTTGGTAATAAGCATCCACGGGAGACAGTGAGGGACCGTGACACCTGGCGAGCTGCAGTCCATGGGGTCGCAAAGAGTCGGACACGGATTAGCGACTGAACAAGACGACAAAAGCATCCACAGAATGGCTTCGAGGCGATCTCCCAGTCTCTGTCTTTGTCTCCAGATTAACCCAAATATTTAAAAGACTGACTTCCCACCATTTTGATGGGTTTCTAAGGACAGAGATCTTTAACTCTCTTTGATCTAACTAACAGCTTAAGCTCATATTTCAAGATTTTGGCGGGGGTCAGGGAGAGGGGGAAGCGTCTCAGGAGCACACTGGTAGAAGACAGCCACTGTTTCACAGCCTCACCTTTCCCTGAACAGAGACTTCAGCTCTAAGGTTTCAGGTCTCTTTCCCAACACTTCAACGCTGAGAGGAAAATGAATAACCAGCCCCGCCCCCCGCCCCCCCAGAGGCACCCGGAGGACAAGGCAGAGTCCACAGACCACCTGCGCTTCTCTCCATCAGCAATAAGCAGCCTGGGAAGGAGAGTGCGAGGATCACCCGGTTAAGTTTAACTGGGGGTTAGAGCGGGGATATCAGTAAGTCCATTGGGCCACAGATATATGGCATATTATCCAGTCAACTCCATCAATAAGGCTAAATTTTTTTTAATTTTGATCTACTGATTAAGGAATCTACTTCTCAGTTAAGTTCAAACTTCGAAGGGGAAAGGTAAATAATACTAATTGTTAACCACTCCCCTTGAACCCCAATAACTATCCTACTAAAAAACTGAGGAAGCCTCCCCTTCTCTATTCTTTACTAGTTTTTTTCCACCTTGTACCATTATTGCTCCTGTGAAACAGTGCTCTACTTTTCTTTTTAGATATTCTAGCGACATATTCTGGGGCTTCCCTGGTGGCTTAGGCGAAAAGAATCCTTTTGCCAGTGCAAGAGACTTGGGTTTGAGCCCTGGTTGGGAAGATCCCCTGGAGAGGGAGATGGCAACCCACTCCAGTATTCTTGACTGAGAAATGCCATGGACAGAGGAGCCTGGTGGGCTACAGTCCATGGGGTCTCAAAAGAGTCAGACATGACTTAGTGACTAAAACAACAACAACAAATTGACATATTTTGTACCTATTTTGCAAAATTACAGAATTAAGACCTGAAAGGGGTGTTAGATTTCATCTGTATTCTGGAGTGTAAAACATACCACCTCTTGCCAAATTAGAAAACATAATCTTTCATCTCTATTGTCACCAATATCAATAACTTTGTTATAATTAACAGTATCCAAGTCCTTCCTATCAGAGTTTGAGCTACCAGATGGTTTCACAAGCAGACCTCAATGTTGCTGACTAAATCCCACCCCTCTCTCAGCCAGCACCTCACCTAAATGGGACTTACACATCTGACCACTCAGCATACCACTTGAATTCCAATCACAGCACAGCTTCTAGACCCCACTCAGAGCATTTTTACTTTAATTTTACATTAATTCTAAGAAGCCAGGATAACACACAAGAAACTAGAAACCACAAATCCGATCTGGGACTATGGCTCTTACATGGAAAATCGTAGGCTATTTATATGAGATAACTTTCATATACTTCAATCACTCTGAAACATTACTGTGAAGATTATTAGGAATTCCCTGGTGGTCCAGAGGTTAGGACTCCACGCTTTCACTACCAAGGGTGTGAGTTTGATCACTGGTCAAGCAATTAAGATCCCACAAGTCACACAGCACAGGCCCTCTCCAACCCACCTCCCAAAGAAGAATATTATTATGGGAGTCACCTGGTGGCATAGTGGTTAGGAGTCCAGCCTTTCACTGCTGTGGCCCAGGTTCAATCCCTGGCTGGGGAACTGAGATCTTGAAGCCACACAGCATAGCCAAAAAATAAACTAATTAAATAAATAAAATAAAATAGGAAGAAGTGCCAAAATGTCTTGAATGATTTTTTTAAGATTAGTGTTATTAATATTATATTAGTAAGAATAACTCAAGTTTCTAATTGCTGCTCTACTCAGGAAGGACCAATTCAATTAGATTAGTTTTGTCTTGATGATTGATATCTGGTTTCAGAAGGCACAGAAGTATTCAATACATTTGAAGAAGATTCCTATTCAAAACAGGCCTTTCAAGGTTATATTTAAAAAGCAAACAATTGAGACAGTTTTTCCCCAAGAATCATGTGTGAAAGGGTGATAGTTTAATAATTTTAAAAAGAAATGTCTGACCACAAAATAGAATAATTGCAATTAGTATTCTAAGTGATTATTCCCATAATTATTTACAGAACCTTTAAACACAAGAGTCTGATCTTCTTTCTGAAATCTCTCTCCAAGAAAGAAAATGGATTCTAGATTTCAACTTCTTTCTTTTTTCTTTTTTTGCTGCGCTGTGCAGCTTGTAGGATCTTAGTTTCCCGACCGAGGATGGAACCTGGGCCTGGAAGCAAAACCCTGGGTTCCAACCACTGGACCATCAGGGAATTCCCTAGATTCCAACTTTCTCATCAAAACATTGAGTCAACAACTATAATTTTCATTGCTTGCAGTGTCTAGAGAACATAACTAGAGCAAGGAATGGAGAGTCAGTACGCTCTTGGTGCTGCCCAGTGTTAAGGTCTCCACGAAAATCCAACACCCATACAGAAGCAGTGAGTTAATATAAGACCACTCTGCTCTCTAGGACCATAACACCAGGTCACTTCAGTCATTAAATTACATTAAGAAATAGATCAAGTGGAGATACAAGCAACAAGACTCAACCCTGCAGTACTCGGACAGTTATGATTAACAATGTGCCTTGACTTTCTAGCTCTCCCCCAACCACTAAGTGTCACCTTCTCTTAAAGCCAGTAATTTCCTCCTATCAAACAGCCATCGACAGCAGGGGGAAGAAAAGGCACTCACGGGTCAATGTATTATAACTATTTTATCCCATTCCTTATCAAAAAAGTTGTAAGACTGTTTTACAAGATAAGAATGCTAATTACATTTTCTGTCTAAATGTCAAAAGTCTACATATCCTTTGACCCAGCAATTCCATTTCTAAGAAAGCATACTAAAGAAACTAAAGAATACTAAAGAAATACTTGTACAAGAAGCATCAATATGTGCAAGAATATTCCCCACAGCACTGCCTGTAGTGTCAAAAGACTAAGACAACCTAGAACACTCATAGGATGGAACACCGTAAACAAGGCAGATCTAAGCGGATTGACAGGAAACAGTCTCCAAGATACACGGTGAAGTTAAAGACACTCAGAACAGTATGCTATCATTTATTTAGCAAAAGAGAGACACAGAATATACAATATACGTACAAACAAAATCCAAAGGACATGCCAAAAACTGGTAATGCCGTCTCCAAGAGGAAGGAGTGGAGGAGCACAAATGAGGTCAGGCAAAAGGACTCTCATGAATATACACTGTATACGGTTTCGCAATTTAAAAAAATTTTGCCAAGTAAATATATTGTTTATTTTTTAAAAACATAAAGAACATGCAGATTTACTCAGTTTCCCAACAAACACCTCAGGAATCTTCTGTTTCTCAATGAACACTTCAGGGATGAATCAGTTCTCTCTGATAAGCGTCTGCAGTGGATAACCAGAGATCTGAAGCTGTCGGTGGGCAGGCATATGTGGCCTTAAGCTTAACTTACTAATACTTTGACTTAGTGTGCAAATAGCCATGCTCTGAAATTGTGATTTGGAAGTTTCTCCTGAATCCAAAGAAATTAAAAAATCTTCCCCAGCAAAGTGTTTCCTCACTCCCTAACCTGGGTTAAATGGCCCTCTTTCTTGCTCCCCCAAGGCATCTGCAGCTTACTATTATCATACCATGTTACCCTGAAAGCATTCATTCCCTGATACTACTCTTGCAACTTTTCTGCAAGTTTTAAATTATATCAACATAAAAAGTTATATCCCCCAACACTTACTGCTGCTGCTGCTAAGTCACTTCAGTCGTGTCCGACTCTGTGCGACCCCATAGACGGTAGCCCACCAGGCTCCCCCATCCCTGGGATTCTCCAGGCAAGAACACTGGAGTGGGTTGCCATTTCCTTCTCCAATGCATGAAAGTAAAAAGTTAAAGTGAAGTCGCTTAGTCGTGTCCGACTCTTAGCTACCCCATAGACTGCAGCCTACCAGGCTTCTCCGTCCACGGGATTTTCCAGGCAAGAGTACTGGAGTGGGGTGCCATTGCCTTCTCTGTTGATAATCCTACTAAACCATTATTTTTAGTATAGCTTTTATATTGTATAAGATGCTCTTCATGAAGGTGAGCTCCTGCCCCTGTATGATTAGGAATCAACAAACTAAAATATTCTGTGTTTCAAACAGAGCTCACTGCTGTCTGAACTAATGGATCTTAATAAGGAATATTACTGGCCATGTTTTAGAATGAGAAACGATAGCTTCCTCTGTTTTTCCATTCCAGGTCAATAAAGAAGCATCAGTTTCTGAGTCTTTCCATCAGGATATTTATCTAATTGATTCTGAACTCAATCTGCCCCTACTAGGGGTGATGAGAGAGAAACCATGTGAATTTCTAAATTATAATTGAGGATGGGAAATTCAGAATTATTTTTAAAATTTTAATACGAAATAATCCCATTTTTCTTTCATAAAAATGATGTTGATATAAAATGACATAATAAAAAAAGATAGATTGGAGACAGATTACATCTACTTCCTGACAAGCTTCCCTGGTGGCTCAGATGATAAAGAATCTGTCTGCAATGCAGGAGACCTGGGTTTGATCCCTGGATCAGGAAGATCCCCTCTATAAGGGACTGGTTACCCACTCCAGTGTTCTTGCCTGGAGAATACAGGCAGAGGAGCCTGGTGGGCAACAGTCCACGGGGTCTCAAAGAGTCAGAAATGACTGAGCAACTAACACTTTCAATGTCTGTCACCTGACAGAAGAACAAAGGGAGAAGCACCTCTGGTGTTAGTTTAAGAAAAAGGCCTTGAAACTCTAACCCTCTCTACCCTAGTGGTTAATATTTCGGTAAGCTGAACATCACACACAAGCACACCCAGTTCATAAATAGTGCTGCTACGGTACAACATGCTTAAGAGCCTGTGCAGAGCTACTGTACAGCATGCTTAACTCGCTTCAGAGCCTCTCTCTTTCTCTCTCTCTCTCTGACACAATGGCCACTGAGAAAGATCATGTCACTGACTTTTTACGTCATGGTAATAATCTCAAAATTGGAGACATCTCAATTAGTCAATCGGAGAACCACAATTTCAACTCAGCACCAAGTTTGCTGTTTCCACTTGACTTAGACTTTTGAAAATCTGTTTTAAGGTTGAAAGGAATATCTGACATGCAGAACATCTAATGATTAAGAAAAAAGAGAAAGAGAAAATGTTAGGCAGCAAGAAGAGGAGAGGGGGTAAGATACAAGGAGGAAGAGTACAGTTGAAAATAACGTCAACTGCCTCGGTGTCAAAGGCAATAACAGTGGGGAGAAATGTGGCCAGGCTGTCAAGAAGTACTGAGTTTTTAGACAAAAATAATCACTCATCAGCCAGAGACTTTAGAACTAGAATGGCCAAATTAATACCCATTAAATAGGGCTCTTCACTTTCTCTGCTCAGCCCTCTGAGGCTTTGCCAGCTTCCAAACCTCCTTGCCTGCTTATATGTCAGGGCCACTAATATCTTACTTTCAGAAATTATAGCTTGGTCTTTGTTCCTCACAACTCTCACTTTAAGCTTCTCCTGATTTCCTCCCAACCCAAAGTTCACAGCAGTGTATTTCCCTTTGACAGCCCAACCTGGCCTCCTGTCCTGACACAACTATCTCAGAACACAACTCCAAGCTCTGTAAAAATTTCAAAGACTCCTTTGCCCTGAAGTAAGGAAGTCTATTAAACCAGTCTGTACCCACTTCTTACTTCAGAAAAAAATGGTTTGCCCTTATACTTAAGTAGCTTTTCTCTTGCAAATGTGAGGAATGATTACCATTAGGTTACATTCAACTTATTTATTCCAGTGACAGATACTGGCTGCCTCCAATGTAGACTGACCTTACAATTTTTAGCACATATGTTCCTCAAAGTTGTCTGTGATGACAGACTATATATATATATATATATGTATATATATAATTCTCTAGTGTGTGTGCAAGCATGCTAAGTCACTTCAGTCATGTCCAACTCTTTGCCACCCCATGGACTGTAGCCTGCCAGGCTCCTCTGTCCATGGAATTCTCCAGGCAAGAATACCGGAGGGGGTTGCCTTGCCCTTCTCTAGGAGACCCTCCTAAGCCAGGGATCAAATCTGCATCTCCTGCATTTCAGGTGGATTCTTTACCATCTGAGCCACCAGGGAATCAAGACTCATACATTACTCCTACCATTTGGAACCTGCTGAAATTTCAATAGTTAACTTTCAGCCTCCTTTTATTACCTAGGAATTTTATAGACACTTTATTATTAGTGACAGATGAAACAAAAGAAAACAAAAATAACCCATACAAGATGTCCTACTAGCAATAAGAACAAAGACAAGACTGAGAACCCTAATTTTCCAGTGTAAGTCTTTACTGGAAACTGATCCTTATGCTAAAAAATGTAAGTTACTCTGACCTTAAATTAAAAAAGGAAGAGGAATTAGACAACAAATATATTTTTATCGTTGCCCAACTCTTTTATATTCCATTCTGATGGTATTACAGTTTATAATTCATGTTTATTGTTTTACTATGTCCACGATATTCCCAATGATACCTGTAGGGTTCTTCCTGTGTCTCCAGGGGCCAATAAACGTTAATTGTTCAATACATGCTTGTTAAATTATCAAAAGACTAAATGGCATTGGATGGCTGACAGAGCAACGGTCTAGTTCTTCTGACTCCTTATATTCTGCACATTTAAATGCTCCCTAACCAGAGAGACTCCCATGATAAAGAAGACAACAATAATAAGGCAAAAGGCTTCCCTTTCGGCCTCAAACACTCCACTCTTTAAAGATGTCACTCCCTGTCTTCCTTATATAAACAGGATTCATAAAGACGATGTCCTCCACTCAAACCAAGCCAGTATCCAACTTTCAACACTATGCAAGTACTAAGCTGTCTTTATCCAAAGCTAAATAACTAAGCTTATACTACGTGTGTGTGTGTACTCGAAGTCGCTCAGTCGTGTCTGACTCTTTGCGACCCCATGGACTGTAGCCCACCAGGCTCCTCTGTTCAGGCAAGAATATTGGAGTAGGTTGCCATTTCCTCCTCCAGGGGATCTTCCAACCCAAAGATGGAACCTGAGTCTGCAGCATCTCCTACATTGTCAGGTAGGTTCTTTACCACAAATTAGTTCTGAGAAACTCTCTGCAATGCATATGGAATGTTTCAGAAAGGCTTGATGAAGCCCCAGAACCTTTTCTTTGGGAACCTCTGCTGCAACAAGAAAATAAAATGGCTGGACCCTCCTTTTCACATTCCAGGTCTGCTCTCAGGTGGGCAGATTCCCTGGGCTGCTTATATACTTACTTGCTGGCTACTTACTTAGCTCACAGTGTGGGACTGCCTCCTCCTTAAGCTGGTTCTTCATTGTGCAGGCTCGGTCTGACTTTTCCCAGGGCCGCTCCTGTCTCTTGCCTCTATATATAGAGACAAATGCGCCTCCCCTTGGTTAGACAAGGCCACTTACCCTGCTCTGGGCAACACATTGTTAAAGACACCACAGGGAATTTCAAGAAGCAAACCACACCCTTCAAAACATAATCAAATTTCTTCTTTGACCTGTCATGAAAAGGAAAGCATTATATATCTTCGGGAGCTTCCAAGGAGGCTCATAGTAAAAAATCTGCCGATCAATGCAGGAGACAGGAGATTTGGTTCAGTCCCTGGGTTGGGAAGATCCCCTGGATCACCCGACTCTTAGCAACCCCATGGACTGCAGCCCACCAGGCTCCTCCATCCATGGGATTCTCCAGGCAAGAGTACTGGAGTGGGGTGCCATTGCCTTCTCCGCTGTTGTGGTTTAGGACTCCCAAAATAGGAATTCACTTTACAAGGAGACTCTGTCATAGTACTCCTGTGGCCTTTACTCAGGAACTGCTCCCAACATACACACTCCAGTCTTGCCTGCTGGGTCCCCAATGCACTTACAGTAACATTAATGGAATCCTTACTATGTGTCAAATACCATATTTAGGACATTATAAACAAGAATTGCTCTTCACAATAAATTTGTGAGGCAAGGACTATAATCTTTATTTTGCATATTAGGAACCTGAGTTTGAGGGAGGTTAAGTAATTAGTTACTTAAGGAGGTAAATTAATTAAAGTTAATTAATTTAACAGCATGTTCGTGGTAGAGTCAGGCTTTGAATAAAAATTTGTTGGATCCAAAAGCCAGCACCCCAACTACCAAATCACAGTGCCTCATCTTACACACCTAAAGCAGTTTGCTTCCATTCAAATCTCTAGCTCAGAAATAATTTCTCTTATAAAATCCTATTCGTGTAAGTTCACTGAACATTTCACATTATCATAATAGCCAACTGATTTCTACATAGATATTAATATGTATCTGTATCATGTGTGGTTTTATTTAAATAGGAGACTTTTTCTTCCATGCTCACTTCCCATCCACTCTCCCAGTATTCTTTTTCATGCTTTTTTTTCCCCCTGAACAACTGCTTGAAATTAACTCCTCCATGCATGCCTACTCAGAAGTTCGGTACTGTCTGACTCTTTGCAACCACATGGACTTTATAGCAAGCCAGACTCCTCAGTCCATGGGATTTTCCAGGCAAGAATATTGGACCGGATTGCCATTTCCTCCTCCAGAGGATCTTCAAGACCTAGGGATCAAACTCAAGATCCCAAGACCCCCAAGATGGAACAAGAACTACATCTCCTGTGTCTCCTGCATTGACAGGCAGGTTCTTTACCATTGAGCCACCCAGGAAGCCCCCTCCTAAGTCCTCCCACCCCTCCCTTTTTGTTGGAGGACAGAGGGAACAAAAAGCACCCATCAAACTGAGATGGCATCTTGAGACAGGAAAGCAAGACAGGCAGTTCCATATAATCATGTTTCCATTTATTATATGGTAACTTATTCACAGGGTGGGATTGGGTGAACAATGATCCAGAAGACCTCAAAACTACATTCCACAACTGTCCATTAGGACAATTTTATTCTTAAACTAGGGTATGGGGGTAGGTGCTCAAAACAGGACCTGTATTCCCAAGTCAAGACTTATGAATGGGTAACTAGTCTCATGGGAATACATCAGCAAAGGCTGTCATTGTTTGAGGATCAACAGAGCATAGGGGCCACCTGATCCTAACGATTATTAAGCTACACCTACTAACTACAAAGCACTTGACAACAGAGAAGTGAGTAACAGCACAGCACAGTCCTGGATTGGGTCAGGGTAAAGACAAGAGGAACTTGGGCGTGATGGCGTCAGTTATGCTAATAGTTATACACATTTCTTACCTGGAAAAAACCCTCATTATTATGTTGTTTTTTTAATTGTTATTATTATTAGTTCCATTAAAACCCCTCCTCTAATGAAGCATTTGCTGACTCCCTCCTCCAGGCAGCATTAACCCTATATCCTGTCTGCTACACAAGCACTTCTTACTCTACTCTAACACCAATTCATTCTGAATGCATTTATTGAAAATCAATTACCTACCAGGCAGAAGATGGGTGGAACAGACGCAATACAAATAATATAAGCACAGCCCCTTAGTGGGTTAATATTTTATGCTTTCTTCTCCCACAAAAATATGAGCTTCTCAAAAGAGGAAATTATCTTTGTACACCTGGTATTAACAAAGTCCAGATATATAAGAGGAGCTCCATAACTATGTATAATCCCATTGTTTTAACATGTTACGGCTCAAGCAATGAAGACTAATAACTAGGGTATATCTGTTTATATTTATGTATCTATTTCCAAAATTGAGTCTTTGTATGTTTGTTCAGTTGCTAAGTCATATCAGATTCTTTGCAACCCAATGGACTGTAGCCCACCAGACTCCTCTGTCCATGAATTTCCCAGGAAAGAATACTAGAATAGGTTGCCATTTCTTCCTCCAGGGGATCTTCCCAACCCAGGGACTGAAACTGAGTCTTGTGATATTTTTATCTATCCTAAAAGTATTCTTGTGATAATGCTGGAATGCACTAGAAGTATGCCCTGTGAGAATGAAGGACTTATTACCCCTGTTTCAAGTGGGAATGCTGTTGGCCTCAGGCATGACCTCTTATGCCTCTCTTAGGCAGCCCACATCAAATAATTGATCTAGGTGGGAAGATGAAGATTCACCCCTCTTCTCCCAACCAGGGACAGCTCTGATGGTCGGCTCAACCTGTATCCTACATCACAGCTCAACTCCTGTGCAGACTGCTTCCTTCCTTTCCTTTAGTGTCTATCTCAAGATCACCTCCAAATAACTGACTGCCTCCATCTTGAAGTTGGTTTCCCTTTTTACTACTTCCTGCATCCAGAAACTAATGTATCTGAAAAAGTGATCTGCACTCCTCTACTTCTCCAACACTCTTTTTGCCATCCTTTTGTGACCAACCCCCTAGAAATTACCTTCTCATTAGCTAAATGAGATCATCGCCAAGTAGAGTCAGAAAACCCACTAACTCTTCAACTCTCTCCATCTTTGAAATGTGATACCATTCCTCTTACAACACTTTCTTTGGCTTCCATCACGCTGTGCTGTTTGAGTTGTTCTTTTTGAATTGTTCTCTCTCCTACCTTCACTGGGACTTTCTTCTTCCTACTCCTCACATGAAGGCATTGCTTAGGTTCACTCCTTCATCCTCTTCTAATATTAAACAACCTGTATGCAATTTCAGTGTAATAATACTGAGGACCCAATCAGCATTAGAGACATTCGTGGGGCAGTGAGAGTAAAAACAGCCTCTTAAGGGTAAAATAGACCTGGATTCCAGGTCAAGCCAACTGAGAAACTGTGGGTAAATCATCAAATCTTTGTTTCGTTTCTTTATCTGAAAGGATGCTCCCTATATTTTTTGTTCCCCAAATGCATCGATGTTCCCTTTACCTCCCTGTCTTTCACATGTTGTGCCTCTGCTGCAGCATTCTGGCTCTGCTCATCCTCCATCTAGCTAATTCCTACTTACCACTGATGTCCCACTTTGCTTTTATAAAAAATAATTTTATTTATTTATTTTATTTTTGGCTGTGCTGGGTCTTCTTTGCTGCACAGGCTTTTCTCTAGTTGCAAAGTTCAGGGACTACTCTCCAGTTGCAGTGTGCAGGCTTCTTATTGCAGTGGCTTCTCTTGTTGCAGAGCATGGGCTCTAGAGCACATGGGCTTCAATAGTTACAGCACATGGGCTCTGTAGTTGCAGCTCCCCAGATCTAGAGCACAGGCTCAATAGTTGTGGCTTATGGACTTAGTTACTCCATGATATGTGGGATCTATCTGGATCAGGGATCAAACCCATGTCCCCTGCATTGGCAGGCAGATTCTTATCCACTGGACCACCACGGAAGTCCCTAATGTCTCACTTTAGATGTTCCTCCCTCTAGGGGGGCCATCCCCGGTGATCCAGTGGTGAAAGTAATGTCACCAGTGGCCCTGGTGGTGAAAGTAAAGTCTGATGCTAAAAAAAAACAATATTGCATAGGAACCTGGAATGTTAGGTCCATGAATCCAGGTAAATTGGACATGATCAAGCAAGAGATGTTAAGAGGCTTCTCAGGAGGCACTAATGGTAAAGAACCTGCCAGCCAATGCAGGAGACATAAGAGATGCAGGTTCGTTCCCTGGGTTGGAAAGATCCCCTAACTAGGAAATGATCACACACTTCATATCCAAGCAAGTATTCTTGATCCATTCAGTATTCTTGCATAGAAAATCCCATGGACAGAGGAGCCTGTCAGGCTACAGTCCATAGGGTCCCAAAGTGTTGGACAAGACTAAAGCTACTTAGCAGGCATGCAAGCAGAAGACAACAGTGAACATCAGCATTTTAGGAATCAGTGAACTAAAATGGACAGGAATGGGCGAACTTAATTCAGATGGCCATTATATCTACTATTGTGGACAAGAATCCCTTAGAATAAATGGAGTAACCCTCATAGTCAACAAGAGCCTGAAATGCAGTACTTGGGTGCAATCTCAAAAATGACAGAATGCTCTCAGTTCATTTCCAAGGTAAACCATTCAATATCATAGTAATCTAAGTCTATGCTCCAACCACTAATGCTGAAGAAGCTGAAGGTGAAAGTTTCTGTAAAGACCTTCTAAAACTAACACAAAAAAAGCTGTCCTAACCAAGGATCCCACCCAGGCCCCGGAGCCCTAGTAGTGATAGCACTTGAGTGCTAACCATTGGACCCTCAGGAGATTCCTTTGTTTTGGTTGTAGATTACCTGTGATAGAAATCCAGTTCAGACTATGCTCAAAGGGAAGTGAATCACACATAACACAATGGTACAGTGAGTTTGGACAGGGCTTCATCTGGGAACTCAGATAATATCAACCAAGCCACTGTCCACTTATCTCTTTCTTTCTAACGCCCTCTTGCTCTGGGCTCTACTTCAGTCCCAGTGTGGTTTATTCCCAGACAGGTTCTGCCTGCATGGTGGGATGGTGGCCACCACCTGCTCTGGGCTGGTGGAATCCTCACCACTAGCAGATAGATATCTTTTCCCTTATTGTTCCAGCAAAAATCTCAGGGAGGGCTCTGTCTGACACCTAGCTTGGGTTATGAGTCAAGTCCCAAACCAAAAATAGCGGTCAAGGGTGCCTAGGACACAAGCTGACCATTGGAGTTAGAGGGTGAGGCACCCAGAGTAAAAAGAGGTTGGGGAGGAGTCTTCTCAAGAGGTAGGGTCAAAGATTCAGAATGACCAAGTTTCCAAAGCTGAATAGATTAGTTTAGAAAGACATCTCAGTCTCTTCTATTTAATGTCACCAAACAACATTAGATTGAGGACACACAAACACACGTTTGTTCCATTTCATTTCATTCATATAATACAGCATTGAGGATCTACTCTGTGCCAGATACTATTCTAAACACTGGAAAATAGCAGTGGTTAAGACATACAGGGACTTCCTTGGCATTCCAGTGGTTAAGACTTTGTCTTCCGAATGTAGGCTGTGTGGGTTCAATCCCTAGTCGAGGACCTAAGATTCCACATGCCATATGGCCAAAAACCAAAACATAAAATAGAAGCAAAAGGAGAAAACTGAAAGCATATCAAATATCTTCTTCACCACAGTGGAATGAAACTAGATATTAATTTTGAGAAGACTGGAAAATTTACAGCTATATGGAGGTTAAAAAAACATGCTGTTGAACAATCAAAGAGTCAATTAAGAAATCAAAAGAGAAATTGAAAGATACCTTGAGAAAAATAAAAAAGGAAATATGAACAAACCTAGTGGAGGTGGTGGAATTCCAGTTGAGCTATTTCAAATCCTGAAAGATGATGCTGTGAAAGTGCTGCACTCAATATGCCAGCAAATTTGGAAAACTCAGCAGTGGCCACAGGACTGGAAAAGGTCAGTTTTCATTCCAATCCCAAAGAAAGGCAATGCCAAAGAATCCTCAAACTACTGCACAATTGCACTCATCTCACACGCTAGTAAAGTAACGCTCAAAATTCTCCAAGCCAGGCTTCAGCAGTACATGAACCGTGAACTTGCAGATTTCAAGCTGGTTTTAAAAAAGGTGGAGGAACCAGAGATCAAATTGCCAACATCTGCTGGATCATCAAAAAAGCAAGAGAGTTCCAGAAAAACATCTATTTCTGCTTTATTGACTATGCCAAAGCCTTTGACTGTGTGGATCACAATAAACTGTGGAAAATTCTGAAAGAGATGGGATTACCAGACCACCTGACCTGCCTCTTGAGAAACCTGTATACAGGTCAGGAAGCAACAGTTGGAACTGGACATGGAACAACAGACAGGTTCCAAATCGGAAAAGGAGTACATCAAGGCTGTATATTGTTACCCTGCTTATTTAACTTCTATACATCATGAGAAATGCTGGGCTGGAGGAAGCACAAGCTGGAATCAAGACTGCTGGGGGAAATATCAATAACCTCAGATATGCAGATGACACCACCCTTATGGCAGAAAGTGAAGAGGAACTAAAAAGCCTCTTGATGAAAGTGAAAGAAGAGAGTGCAAAAGTTGGCTTAAAGCTCAATATTCAGAAAATTAAGATCATGGCATCCGGTCACATCACTTCATGGCAAATAGATGGGAAAACAGTGGCTGACTTTATTTTCGGGGACTCCAAAATCACTGCAGATGACTGCAGCCATGAAATTATAAGATGCTTACTCCTTGGAAGGAAAGTTATGACCAACCTAGACAGCATATTCAAAAGCAGAGACATTACTTTGCCAACAAAGGTCCATCTAGTCAAGGCTATGGTTTTTCCAGTGGTCACGTATAGATGTGAGAGTTGGACTGTGAAGAAAGCTGAGCACCAAAGAAATGATGCTTTTGAACTGTAGTGTTGGAGAGGACTCTTGAGAATCCCTTGGACTGCAAGGAGATCCAACCAGTCCATCCTAAAGATGTTGAAGCTGAAACTCCCATACTTTGGCCACCTGATGTGAAGAGCTGACTCTTTTGAAAAGACCCTGATGCTGGGAAAGATTGAGGGCGGGAGGAGAAGGGGACGACAGAGGATGCAATGATTGGATGGCATCATTGACTCAATGGACATGAGTTTGGGTGAACTCCGGGAGTTGGTGATGAACAGGGAGGCCTGGCATGCTGCAGTTCATGGGGTCACAGAGTTAACATGACTGAGTGACTGAACTGAACGGAACTGAACATACCAAAACTTATGGGATGCAGCAAAAGCAATACTAAGAGAAAAGTTCAAAACGATAGATGCCTGCCACAAGGAACAAGAAAAATTTCAAATAGCCTAATTTTAGGCTAAAAAAAAGAACTAAATAAACTAAACTAAAAAAAAGAACAAATAAAGCACACGATTAGTAGAATGAAGGAAATAACAAAGATCAGAGTGGCAATAAATAAAACAGAGCCTAAAAAGACAATAGAAAAGATCAATGAAACTAAATATTGGCTTTTTAAAAAGATTTAATAGACAAATCTTTAGCTAGGCTCATCAAGAAAAAAAGAGATGACTCAAATGAATAAAATCAGAAATGTAGAGAGGAGACTTTACAGTTGATACCACAGAAATACAAAGAATTGTTAAGTGACTACTATGAGCCAACAAATTGGTTAACATAGAAGAAATGAATAAATTCCTAGAAACATACCACCTACCAAGACTAAATCATGAATAGAAAATCTAAGAGATAGATTACTAGTAAGGAGATTAAATCAGTTAGGAACAATCTCCCAACAAACAAAAGTCTAGGACTAGAGGATTTCACTGGGGAATTCTATAAAATATGTAAAGTATTAGTACCAATCATTCTCATACTCTTCCAAGAAACAGAAGAGGAAGAAACACTTCCAAATTCATTTTACAAGGACAGCATTATTCAGATACCAAAACCAGACAAAGATGCACAAGAATTTCTGCATTTCTTAGCATACCATTAAAAAGACAAGCCATGGAGTAGGAAAACATATTTGCAAATCACATATTTGATAATGACTTGCAAAGAATTCTCAGCACTCAATAAGAAAATAACCCTATTTTTAAATGTTCAGGGAATGCCCTGGCGGTCCAGTGGTTAGGGTGCCACACTTCCACTCCAGGGGGCACAGGTTCAGTCCTTGGTTGGGGATCTAAGATCCTACATGCCACACAGCATAGCCAAAAACAATAATAATAATAATAAATAAAACGTTCAGAAGATTTGAACAGACACTTCAAATAAGATACATAGATGGCAAATAAGCCCATTAAAAGATGCTTAATATCATTAATCACCGGGAGATGCAGATTAAAACTACAATGAGGGACCACAAGACATTTTTCAGGATGGCTAAGATTAAAAGGATGACCACACCAACTGTGGGTGAGGATGTGGAGCAACTCAACCTCTCATACACTGCTGGTGGTACAACCACTTTGGAAAACAGTTTGGCATTTTCTTTAACAGATAAACATGTACCTACCACATGACTTACACATTCTACTCATAGGAATTTATCCAGGAGGAAGCATATGTACATGTATAAGACTTGTACACTAATGTTCACAGTAGCTTAATTTTTTTAAGTATATTTATTTCTCTGACTGCATTGAGTCTTAATGTGGCACACAGGATCTTTGTTGTGTCATGCGGGATCTTTTGTTGCAACACAGTGGATCTTTCCTCGAGGTTCACGGACTCTTTAGTTTTGACTAGTGGGTTCCAGGCTCAGCAGTTGTGGCGTGGGGCTTAGTTGCTCCCCAGAAACTTAGTTGCCTGACCAAAGATCAAACCTGATTCCACTGCATTGCAAGGTGGATTCTTAACCCCTGGACCCCCAGGAAAGTCCCCATGGTAGCATCATTTGCAACTGCCAAAAACTGTTAACAACCCAAATGTCCATCAACAGGTGAGTGGATAAACCAATTGTTATAGATCCATACAAAGGAATACTAAGCAGGAAAACCAACGGATGCATGCAACAATATGGATGACTCTCAATTATGCTAAATGAAAGAAGCCAGACCAAAAAATGTAGATATTGTATGATTCCATTAACAGGAATAGGAAATGCAAACTAATCTGTAGCAACAGAAAACAGATCATTGGTGGCCCAGGAGCAGGGAGGACAGGAAAGAGGGGTTACCAAGAGGCAAGAGGTATTTGGGGGAGGTGATAGGTATATTCATTACTTTGACTGAAGCAATGACTTCACGGGTGTGTACATGCATGAAAATGTAACCAAACTAGACAGTTTAAATGTTTGTAGTTTATTGTATGTCAGTTCTACCTCAAGAAAGCTGTTAAGATGGAATATATATTTTTAAAATATGTGTAGGGTATAACAAATAATAATGGCTTACCTGGTGGCTCGGTCTTTGAAGAATCTGCCTGCAAAGCTGGAGACCCTGGTTCCATCCCAGGGTAGGGAAGATCCTCTGGAGAAGGAAATGGCAGCCCACTGCAGTATTCTTGCTTGCTAAATCCCATAGACACAGGAGCCTGGTGGACTATAGTCCTTGGGATGGCAAGAATCAGACACAAATTAGCAACTAAACTATGGTAACAAATAATGAAACAACAGAACATTCTTTGTATCCATCACCTGATTTTAAAAAGTAAATATTCTTTTTGAAAATTTATGTGTTCCCCAACCACCCTAAAACCCAGGCTTTCCTGTTTAAAACATACGGATGTCTGGAAACATTTTTTGATGTAAATAAGCTCAGTAATGTACATGCATGAATATGTGTGCTAAGCTGCTTCAGTAGTGTCTTACTCTTTGTGACCCTATGGACTGTAGCCCACCAGGCTTCTCTGCCCATGCGATTCTCCAGGCAAGAATACGGGAATGGGATCTTCCTGACCCTGGGAAAGAACCCGCATCTCTTACCTCTATTATTGAACTGCAGGCAGGCTCTTCACCCCTAGCAGCCTGGGAAGCCCCAGTAATGAAGTGGTTTGGCACAGTTTGAAGGTGAAATTTGCCCTTTAAAAGATGGGGGGGCCCAAAACAGTGATTTAAAAACACTCCCATTTTTGGATTTAATAATAGTAATCTCGGCAGACAGCCTCTGCCGAGAATGCAAAAGGGAAAAGTCTTGCTAACTGTGACCAGACAGGCACGTGCTTTCATTTCTTTTTAAAAAAAGAGGCATAGTGGGGCAAGATGGAACGGAAGTAGTAGGAGGGGGCATGTAGTAATAACTAGGCTTTGGCATTGGCTTGCTGGTGTGGGTTTTAGCCAGGCTTCACCTACAGATCGTTTTCTTAGGAGGGGTCACTGGAAAACAGGCAAGCTGTGAGTACATTCTGCATTTAAAACGGCAGCAGTAGTCTCCAGGCAGGAATGCTGCTGTGGCTGCTGCTGCTAAGTCGCTTCAGTCGTGTCCGACTCTGTATGACCCCATAGACGGCAGCCCACTAGGCTCCTCTGTCCCTGGGATTCTCCAGGCAGGAACACTGGAGTGGGTTGCCATTTCCTTCTCCAATGCATGAAAGCGAAAAGTGAAAGTGAAGTCGCTCAGTCGTGCCTGACTCTTAGCAACCCCATGGACTGCAGCCCACCAGGCTCCTCCGTCCATGGGATTCCCCAGGCAAGAGTACTGGAGTGGGTTGCCATTGCCTTCTCCCCAAGCAGGAATAGGGGGTTGTAATCAGCTTTCCTTCTAAGGAAAAGCTGGAAACTTTCTCATTTCACTTCATGAAAAATAATGAGGCAATTTCTGCCAAACATCTATTAATTGGATAAAACAGGTCTCTTGCCCAAGATCTGACTTCAGCTGTGTATTTCCAGCACAGCCAGTTCTTCTTTCCTTTGCAGCTGATTGGCTCTGGAGTGTGACCAGAAACCTACTTCCTGCAATTAAGGGAGCAGATCTCTAACTGTTGACCTGTTTTCTGAGTGATGGCGCTTACTATTGTTATCCTCCGGCTGGCCGTCTGCATCCTGGCATTTCCCATGTACCTGCTGGACTTTCTGGGCTTGTGGAACTGGATAGGCAAACAGTAGTTCCCCTACGTCGTGGCGAGGTTCACTGTGATGTACAACAAACGGAGAGCAAGAAGCAGGAGCTCTTCAGCAATCTGCGGGAGTTCACGGGCCCCTCTGGGAAGCTCTCCTTGCTGGAGCTGGGCTGTGGCATGGGGGCCAACTTCAAGTTCTACCCCTCTGGATGCCAGGTGACCTGTGTTGATCCCAACCCCAACTTTGAGAAGTTCTTGATCAAGAGCATTGCCCAGAACCGACACCTGCAGTTTGAGCGCTTCACAGTGGCTGCCGGGGAGAACATGCACCAGGTGGCCTCAGGCTCCATGGATGTGGTGGTCTGCACCCTGGTGCTCTGCTCCGTGAAGAACCAGGAGCAGATCCTCCAGGAAGTGTGCCGAGTGCTGAGGCCGGTGAGAGCGGGCATGAGGAGGGCTGCTTAGTGGCAACCACATCACCACGGGCAGTCCTCCCAATTTCAGTAGATCAAACACCCTAACATAGAAGTAAAGCTACTAGAAAAAATATTGTTGAATTTTTTAAGAAGAAAATCTTGGAGTGCAGAAGCTTTAAAGAAATAGACTGATAGTACATAAATAAATAAAATTTTAGAACTCCTTCAGGGAAAAGAAATAGATTATAAACAAACTTAAAGTACAAAAAAATTATTAAAATATTTGCTAAGGATGATAGACAATGGGTTAACTTCCTTCATATTAAAAGACATTACAAATCAACAACAGGATTCTTCAATCAATTGGGTTTTTTATTTTTTTTAATTTGTTTATTTTAATTAGAGGCTAATTACTTTACAATATTGGTTTTGCCATACATCAACATGAATCCGCCACGGGAGTACATGTGTTCCCAATCAATTGTTTTTTAAAAAGAGAAAAAGAAGCAAATTACTGGAACAGAAATATAAAGATAGCCAATATGTGATTTAAATGCTTAGTCTTGCAATTAAAGAACAAATTAAAGCAAGATATTTTATAATGGAATCTTAAAAATAAAACAAGTGAATATAACAAAACAGAAACAAATTCACAGATATAGAGAACGATCTAGTGATTACCAGTTGGGAGAGGGGAGAGGGGAGGAGCAGCACAAGGATATGGGATGAAGAGATACAAGCTACTATGTATAAAATAAATAAGCAACAAGGATATATCCTACAGCACAGGTAAATATAGCCATTATTTTGTAATAACTTTAAATGGAGTATGTTGTCGTTCAGTTATTCAATAGGGCCCAAATCTCTGCAATCCCATGGGCTGCAACACGCCAGGCTTCTCTGTCCTTTACCGTCTCCCGGAGCTTGCTCAAACTCATGTCCATTGAATCAGTGATACCATCCAACCACCTCATCCTCTGTCATTCCCTTCTCCTTCAATCTTTCCCAGCGTCAGGGTCTTTACTAATAAGTCAGCTATTCACATCAGCTGGGTAAAGTTTTGGAGTTTCAGCTTCAGCGTCAATCCTTCCAATGTATGTTCACGGTTGATTTCCTTTAGGATTGACTGGTTTGATCACCTTGCAGTCCAAGGGACTCTCAAGAGTCTTCTCCAACACCACATTTCAAAACCATCAGTTCTTTGGCATTCAGCCTTCTTTATGGTCCAACTCTCACATCCATACATGACTACTGGAAAAACCATAGCTTTGACTAGACAGACCTTTGTTGGCAAAGTAATGTCTCTGCTTTCTAATATGTGATCTAGGTTGGTCATAGCTTCTCTTCCAAGGAGCAACCATCTTTTAATTTTGTGGCTGCAGTCACCATCTGCAGTGATTTTGGAGTCCAAGAGAAGAAAGTCTGTCACTGTTTTCATTGTTTCCCCATCTATTTGCCATGAAGTGATGGGACCAGATGCCATGATCTTAGTTTTCTGAAGGTTGAGTTTTAAGCCAGATGTTTCACTCTCCTCTTTCACCTTCATCAGGAGGCTTTTTAGTTCCTCTTTGCTTTCTGCCATAACGGTGGTGTTATCTGCATATCTGAGGTTATTGGTATTTCTCCTGGCAATCTTGATTCCAGCTTGTGCTTTATCCACTTGGTGTTTCTCATGATGTCCTCTGCATATAAGCTAAATAAGCAGGGTGACAATATACAGCCTTGATGTGCACCTTTCCCAATTTCGAACCAGTCCATTTTTCCATGTCCGGTTCTAACTGTTGCTTCTTGACTTGCATACAGATTTCTCAAGAGGCAGGTAAGGTGGTTCTGGTACTCCCATCTCTTTAAGAATTTTCCACAGTTTGTTGTGATCCACACAGTCAAAGGCTTTAGCATAGTCAATAAAGCAGAAGTTTTTCTGGAATTCTCTTGCTTTTTCCACAGTGCAATTCAGTTCAGTTCAGTGCATTTCATTTCAGTGGCTCAGTCGTGTCCAACTCTTTGCAACCCCATGAATCACAGCACACCAGGCCTCCCTGTCCATCACTAACTCCTGGAGTTCACTCAGACTCACGTCCATCGAGTCAGTGATGCCATCCAGCCATCTCATCCTCTGTCGTCCCCTTCTCCTCCTGCCCCCAATCCCTCCCAGCATCAGTGCAATAGATGTTGGCAATTTAATCTCTAGTTTCTCTGCCTTTTCTAAATCCAGCTTCAATATCTGGAAGTTCTTGGTTAATGTACTATTGAAGCCTTACTTGGAGAATTTTCAACATTACTTTGCCAGCATGTGAAATAAGTGCAATTGTTTGGTAGTTTTAATACTCTTTAGCCTTGCCCTTCTTTGGGACTGGAATGAAAACTGACCTTTTCTAGTCCTGTGGCCATTGCTGAGTTTTCCAAATTTGCTGGCATATTGAGTGCAGCACTTTCACAGCATCATCTTTTAGGATTTGAAATAGCTCAACTGGAATTCCATCACCTCCACTAGCTTTGTCGTGAAGCTTCCTAAGGCCCACTTGACTTTGCACTCCAAGATGTCTGGCTCTAGGTAAGTGGTCACACTATCATGGTTATCTGGGTCATGAAGATCTTTTTTGTATAGTGGACAGGGAGGCCTGGCGTGCTGCGATTCATGGGGTCGCAAAGAGTTGGACACGACTGAGCGACTGATCTGATCTGATCTGTGTATTCTTACCACTTCTTCTTAATATCTTTTGCTTCTGTTAGGTCCCTACCATTTCTGTCCTTTATTGTGCCCATCTTTGCATGAAATGTTCCCTTGGTATCTCTAATTTTCTTGAAGATGAGAGAGTTAATTCTTAGGTAGGTTGATGAGGAGTCCAGGGCCCTCAAGGAGGAGAAAGCAACAAAGTTTTTTGTCTACATTCCTTCATCTTAGTCACATAAGACTTTTTTTTATTTAAGCATACAGCTAATGATTACACAACAAAACAACTTATCTTGCTCAAGGGCTTGTTTTTCCTTAAACTCTGTACTAATGATTACATAACAACATTATATCTTGCTGGAAGACATATTTCTCCTTTTTAAGAACCTTCTGACTAATCCTGTTATCTTAAAATGTTTGTTTGTTTTTTGGGGTCTGATAAGACCGTTCTCTTGTTAACAACCATTTGAAAAGGTACATAAGGCCTTGATAAGACTAGTGGGGCCCTCTCTGCCCCCTTCTGATGTCTGTGTCAGAAGCTTTCTCTACCCCTCTTTCACTGTAATAAAATGTTTGCCAGGAAGCTCTGAGTGGACTAAAGCTGAGTCTCTGAATCTGAAGCAAAATTCTCTCCATTGGAGATCACAAACCCGACACTGTTCACCATTCACCACATGCTGTCAAAGAGATCTCTAGTCTTTCCTATTCTATTATTTTCCTCTATTTCTTTGCATTGTTCACTTAAGAAGGCTTTCTTATCTCTCCTTGCTATTCTTTTAAACTCTGCATTCAAACGGGTATAGTTTTCCTTTCTCCTTTGCCTTTAGCTTCTCTTCTTTTCTCAGCTATTTATAAGTCCCCTTCAGACAGCCATTTTTCCTTTTGCATTTCCAAAACCACTTTTCGTACAATGATCACCACTTCCTGTACAATGTCATGAACCTCCGTCCATAGCTCTTCACTCTGTCTATCAGATCTAATCCCTTGACTCTATTTGTCATTCCCACTGTATGAGCATAAGGGATTTGATTGAGGTCATACCTGAATGGCCTAGCGGTTTTCCCTATTTTCGTCAATGTAAGTCTGAATTTGGCAATAAGGAGTTCATGATCTGAGCCACAGTCAGCACTTGGTCTTGTTTTTGCTGACTGTATAGAGCTTCTCCATCTTTGGCTGCAAAGCATATAACCAATCTGATTTCTGTATGGACCCTCTGGTGATGTCCATGTGTAGAGTCACCTTGTGTCGTCAGAAGAGGGTGTTTGCTATGACCAGTGCGTTCTCTTGACAAAACTCGGTTAGCCTTTGCCCTGCTTCATTTTGTCCTTTAAGGCCAAACTTGCCTGTTACTCCAGGTATCTCTTGACTTCCTGCTTTTGCATTCCAGTCCCCTATTATGAAAAGGACATCTTTTTTTGGTGTTTGTTCTAGCTATAAGGTCTTGTAGGTCTTCCTAGAACTGTTCAACTTCACCTTCTTTGGCATTAGTGATTGGGACATAGACTTGGATTATTGTGATATTTAATGGCTTGCCTTGGAAACAGAGATCATTCTGTTGTTCTGAGATTATACCCAAGTACTGCATTTTGGACTCTCTTGTTGACTATGAGGGCTACTCCTTTTCTTCTTAGGGATTCTTGCCCACAGTAGTAAATATAATGGTCATCTGAATTAAATTTGCTCATTCCTGTGCATTTTAGTTCACTGATTCCTAAAATGTCGATGTTCACCCTTGCCATCTCCTGTCTGAGCACTTCCAATTTACCTTGATTCATGGACCTAAGATTCCAGGTTCCTATGAAATTTTGTTCTTCACAGCATCAGACTTCACTTTTACCACCAGACACATCCACAACTGGGCATTGTTTCTGCTTTGGCGCAGCCTCTTCATTCCTTCTGGAGTTCTTTCTCAACTCTTCTCCAGTGGTATATTGGGTGCCTACTGACCTGGGGAGTTCATCTTTCAATGTCATACCTTTTTTACTTTTCATTCTGTTCATGGGGTTCTCAAGGCAAGTAGCTTTGCCATTCCACTGAAGAAGGGTAGAGGGGCAAGACAGGAGTGTGGGAGAAGAGATACAAACTACTATGTATAAAATAAATAAACAATAAGGATATATTCTACAGCACAGGGAAATACAGCCATTATTTTGTAATAACTTTAAATGGAGTATAAGCTATAAAAATTCTGAATCACTATGTTGTATACCTGAAACTAATATTATAAATCAACTACACTTTAATTAAAAAGAAAGTAAAGCAAGATGCTACTTTACCAACTATTCTATCAGAAACTTTTAAGTTCAATATAGTGTTGGGGTAGGTTTGGAGGACTGGATACCCCAGTTGGAAGAAGTGTCCTCTTTGGAGGGCAATTTAATAATATTAAATTTTCAAGTACACTTACTCCTTCATCCAATAGGAATTTATCCTATAGCTATACTGTATAAATGTGCAAAAACTCATTTATATGTGAAAATATTTATTACAGTATTTGCAACACCACAAATTGAAGTGAAGTGAAGTTGCTCAGTTGTGTCCGACTCTCTGCGACCCCATAGACTGCAGCCTGCCAGACTCCTCTGTCCATGGCATTTTCCAGGCAATAGTACTGGAGTGGATTACCATTTCCTTCTCCAGGGGATCTTCCCGACCCAGGGCCCAAACCCAGGTCTCCCGCATTGTAGACAGACGCTTTACCATCTGAGCCACCAGGGAAGTAAATACCCATCAGTCAGAGGCTGTTAAGTAAATTTTCACATAGTATAAAGAATTTCTGTGCATCTGTTAAAAAGAACAAGGAAGAGTTACCTATGTTGATATGAAAAAAATCCTCGACTTAGTATTAATTTAAAAGGTAACAAAAACAGAATATTATGTAGAATACAAGTCCATTTGTGTGTGTTGGGGGAAGAATATACCTATATAAGTATTTATGTTAATGAAAATGATACATAAGAAACTATTAACAGTTACCTCTTGGGAAGGGAATTGGATGAGGGGAAAGAATTATTTTTCATTTTATACCTCTTTGTATAGTTTGAAATCTTTATACCTATATGTAATTTTCACATATTACCTTTATTGGTTATTTAAAAATTAGTTTTACAGTATTTTCTAAATATAGGTGAACATACATTAAGTGTGAACATCTTAACATTTGAATTTACTATTCTAGGGGAAAAGGATGTTCTGTAATTCCCAGTTTTATTTTCTAACAGAGGAAGTTCCTCAGGAAGAAAAGGACTTGAAGAAAGTGTTTTGAGACAATAATGTACAATCAAATCTAGTATCCCTGGGGTCCCTCTCTGCCCCCACCACAGATAACAGAATCTACACAAGTTCAAGTCACTTATATAAAATGGTGGACAATCCGCATATAAGTTATGCACATCCTCCCACATACTTTAAATCATCTCTAGGTTACTTAGCATACCTAATATAATGTAATTGCTACGTAAATAGTTGCCAGCATGTGGCAAATTCAAGTTTGGCTTTTTTGTAACTTTCTGGATTTTTTCCATTTTTTCGATCTGTAGCTGCTTACTTCTGAGGACACGGAACCTATGGATGCTGAGCGCTTTGCTGTGCTTAGTCGTTCAGTCGTGTCTGATTCTTGGCAACCCTATGCACTGTAGCCCACAAGTCTCCTCTGTCCATAGGGATTCTCCAGGCAAGAATACTGGAATGGGTTGCCATGACCTCCTCCAATGGATCTTCCCAACCCAGGGATCAAACCCAGGTCTCCCACATTGCAGGCAGATTCTTTACCATTTGAGCCACCAGGGAAGCCCAAGAATACTGGAATGGGAAGCCTATCCCTTTTCTGGGGGAACTTCCCAACCTAGGGATCAAACTGGTGTCTCCTGAATTGCAGGTGGATTCTTTACCAGCTGAGCTCCCAGGGAAGCCATTGATACCAAGGGCTGAGGGCCAACTATAATTCTGTCTTTGGCTCAAGGATAGGCCAACATCAAAATAGTATCTGAAAAATGTCTGATTCTGATACTCACATCCTGGATCCTTCTGTCCTAAGATTGGGCATTAACTGGCACAGTTAGGAGACATTTTGCTTATAGTGCTACTAATCTCACGCTTCTGCAAAGCAAATAATGATCACCTCAGGTTTAAGCACTGAGAATGCTCTTAGGGGATCATATTCTTCCTTTAACTCCTACAAAGCACCCTCTCACTGCTGAATAGAACCAGGGACTTTCCTACATTCTCATTTACCCCATCACGCATTCCTTAACACAGGGATTGTCTTCATGTTGGGTTGGGGAAACAGACCTAGGGAAGTTAAGAAACTTGCCCCACATTACACAGCCAGAAGATCTGACTTTAATGCACATATTCTTCTCACTGCACCACAGTGCTTATCACTGGAGCTTTGTATTGCTCCAACTTCAACATTTCTATCATTTTTGCTGGCTATTCTCCCTCTGCCCATCCCCTAAACACTGGAATTTCTATTTTGGTTCTAATTTTGCTTATTTACACTCCCTGTGCAATCTCATGCCCCCCAAAGTTTTCAATTATCTTGTACATAGATGGTTTCCAAATCTAAGTATCAAGCTCAGATCTCTCTTCTAACTCTAAATGTTCAAGTCCAGTTGTCTACACAGCAGTCACCTGAATGGGTAACAGGCATCTCTAACATAACCTGTATAACCCAGAGCACATCAGCAACCTCCCAGGCACAGGTCTCCTCTTCTCCTCTGGCCTCTTCTATGGAGAAATTTTTTTTCCACTAGGAAATTTCAAGTTTTCCATTCCTAAACACAGGTCTCATGCTTGCCCACAGAATTAGGGGGAACTCCCTCTCTAAACTCTGCTTTGGACAGTCAAGACTAGGGAAGCTAGAAGAGGCTAAGGAGAATGGGACACTCACCATGGGTTTTAGAGGTACTCATTGGTCCCTTTCCTCCTTCTCCCCCCAAGATGTAGATAAGTAGAAAACTTCTGAAGACTCCTTAATAATGTATAGCTACTACTGTGTCCAAACTTGACCTGGACTGTCCCAGATGAAAGCAGCAATTGCTGTTATATGACAGTTACTTACACACAGCATCCACAGATTGAATAAAATAACTAATGACAAAATATTATCATGAACTGCTTGTAAACAGCCAGTGGGAATTTGCTGTATGATGCAGGGACCTCAACCTGGTGCTCTGTGACAACCTAGAGGGGTGGGATGAGGTAGGAGATGGGAGGGAAGTTTCAGAGGGAGGTGACATATGTATACCTATGGCTGATGTGTGTTGATGTATGGCAGAAACCAACACAATATTGTAAAGCAATTATTCTCCAATTAAACAAATCAAAGGAAGAAAAATGTTATCATGAATTTAGTAAGACTTTTAGATGGCTCCATATTTTTTTTAAAATTTCAACAAACCAAAAATGTATGCTTTTATTTTAAAATTTTTTCCCTATTTTGAAAGTTAATTTGTATTGAAGTATAGTTGCTTTACAATGTTGCATTAGTTTCTACTGCACAGCAAATAGAATGTCTTTTGGATTTCAGTCCCATGCAGATCACCACAGTGCACTAAGCAGTGCTGTACGATATGTTCTCATTTGTTAGGTGATTCAGTTTTTTTAATTACTCCTATCATTTACATTCTGTGACAATGGTACAAAATATAAAACATGGTTATTTAGCACCAAGCAGTGCTTGGCATGGATTCAGATTCCCACAGGGTTTGCAAAGCAGAGCCTAAGAACAATTTTCAGATAAAATTAAAGTTTATTTAAAAATGTAATTAAAAGGCAAACAACAAATGGGGAGAAAACATTTGTAGTGTACATAGTCTAACTATACTAAAAGCCTTTACAGATCAGTAAGAAAAAAGCCAACAGCCTATTAGAAAACTGATAATGGACATCAAGAGACAAATCAGAAAAGAAGAAATCTAAACAACCAATAACATTTAGTAAAAGATGTTAGGATTATTAAAGATATGCATGTTATCAAAAATACCACATTACATACCAAGTTGATCAAAAAATGTATCGATGAGCATTTATTGGAAATGGGCACTCATATCTGTTGCTGGTATGAATGCAAATTGCTGCAACTTTTCCAAAGGGCAGTTTGAAAACAGGTTTCTCAGGTGGCTCATTGGTAAAGAATCTGCCTGCCAATGCAGGAGGTGCAGATTCAATCCCCAGGTTGGGAAGATCCCTTGGAGAGGAAATGGCAACCCACTCCAGTATTCTAGCCTGTAAAATCCATGGGCAGAGGAGATTGGTGGGCTACAGTCCATGGGGTCGCAAAGAGTTGGAGGTGACTGAGGAACTGAGCACACAAGCAATTTGACAACCTGTATCAACAGTTCGACTTCCCTGGTGGCTCAGTCGGTAAAGCATCTGTCTACAAGGTGGGAGACCCGGGTTCGATCCCTGGGTCAGGAAGACCCCCTGGAGAAGGAAATGGCAACCCACTCCAGTACTATTGCCTGGAAAAAGGCCACAGTCCATGGGGTCGCAGGAGTCGGACATGACTGAGCGACTTCACTTTCACTTGCACCAGCAGTTTTAAAAAGGCACAGACTTTTGATTCAGCAACTCTACTTTTTAGCAAGTTATTTATTTGGAAACAATTTTAGATGGTCATGAACACTTATGGGTAAGGATGTTCACTGTAACAGTATTTAGAGTAGTGAAAACCTGGAAATAGTCTAAATGAGAATGGTTAAATAGGAGATGGTAACTTTAGTGATGTGAAATACTGTGTAAAGATTTTGTATTGTTTCTTTTTTTTGTAAAGATTTTCTAAACCATGTTTTAGAATAATACTCAAATACATAGATAAAAGAAAAGATTATAAAATAGAATGTATATTCCAATCCTAGTATTAGGGGGAAAATACATATTCATATAAAAGTATATACAAAATCTTAACAGTAGTTATCTCGAGGTAATGAAAGGTGGTTGACTGTTTTTATTTGTAAACTTTTCTCTATTTTCTAAATTTTCTAAAATAAACATATTGGTGCGACAGTATTACAAGCCTCTGGAGTCAGACAACTCAAGTTAAAAACCTGGTTCTGACATTTGTAAGTTGTATGATGTTGAGCAAGTTGTTTATCTTCTATGTGACTGTTTCCTTACCTGTGAAAAATAGGAATGATAATAATATTTACCAAAGAAGTGCATTGTGACGATTAAGTGGATTAACATGTGACAAACAGGCATTAAGGATAGGCTCTTGACTACTTTAAATTGCTTTAAATTTTAGCTATTATTATCTATTCCTCTATGAACAGACAGTATAGACTGGCAGCTCTGTAGACAATCTGACAGAAGATGATACTATTAACCACAATGGTATCGTAGTAAGCTTGGATTTCTCCATGTCTTCTCATGAAGTTGGCCTCTAGGGCCACCAAAATCTGACATTTAGTCATCTTATAAATATATATAATCTGACATATAATAAATATAATATATAATCTGACATTTAGTCATCTTGTTTTCCCCACAGTAAAATCCTTGGTGTATTTTGTTTTGTTTTCCCTTTTCTTTCTCAGAGAGGAGATTTTTATTTCACGGAGCACATATTAGGTTGGAGTAAAAGTAATTATGGTTTTACATTTTTGAAATTTGCTGTTTGATATTAGAATATGTTCTTAAATATGGTTATGTTATACATCATTTTAATGCACATTTCTTGCTTCGTTATTTTGCTAATGACTTTTTGTGTTTTTTCCCCAAAACTTTAAACTTTTTCTTTTGTATTGGGGTATAGCCAATAGAAATGTTGCGGTAGTTTCGGGTGAACAATGAAGGGACTCGGCCACACATATACCTGTATCTGTTCTCCTCTAAACCCCCTCCCATCCAGACTGGTACACAACTGTTGAGTAGAGTTCCATGTGCTATACAATAGGTCCTAGTTGGTTATCCATTTGAACATAGCAGTGTGCACTTGACCTTCCCAAACTCCCTGACTCTCCCTTCCCCCTGACAACCATAAGTTTGTTTTCCAAGTCTGTGAATCTCTTTCTTTTTTGTAAGGAAGTTCATTTGTTTCATTTCTTTTTAGATTCCACATATAAAGGATGTCATACAATATTTCTCCTTCTCTGTCTGACTTACTTCACTCAGTATGGTACTCTCTAGATTCATCCATGTTGCTATAAATGGCATTATTTCATTCTTTTTAATAGCTGAGTAAGATTCCATTCTGTATGTGTACCATACCTTCTTTATCCAGTCCTCTCTCAATGGACATTTAGGTTGCTTCGATGTCTGACTATTGTAAACAGTGCTGCAGTGAATATTGGGATGCATGTGACCTTTTGGGTCATGTTTTCCTCTGGATGAATGTCCAGGAGTGGGATCGCAGTGTCATAAGGTAGCTTAATGCAGGAGATACAGGTTTGATCCCTGGATCAGGAAGGTCCGCCAGAGGAGGGCATGGCATCCCACGCCAGTATTCTTGCCTGGAGAATCACAGACAGAGGAGCCTGGTGGGCTTCTGTCCATAGGCCTCAAACAGTCTGACACAACCAAAGGGACAGTACACAGAGTGTAAGAGGCTCCCTTTCCCCCACACCCTCTCCAGCATTTGTTGTGAATTTTTTAATGACAGCCATTCTGATCGGTGTGAGGTGATATTTCATTGTAGTTTTGATTTGCATTTCTCTAATAACTAGCGATGTTGAAAATCTTTTCATGTGCCTGTTGGCCATCTGTATGTCTTCTTTGAAGAAATGTATATTCAGGCCTTCTGCCCATTTTTTCAGTGGGTTGTTTGTTTTGAAGCTGTTAAGCATCATAGCTGTTTGAAAAGTTTGGAGACTAATCCCTCAGGGCTCACTTGCAAATATTTTCTCCCAATATGTAGGTTGTCTTTTCATTTTGTTTATATTTTCCTTTGCTGTGCAAAAGCTTTTGAGTTTAAGTAGGTCCCAGTTGTTTATTTTTTGATTTGTTTCCATTATTCTGTGAGATGGATTTAAAAAGATATTGCTGCGATTTATGTCAGAGAGTGTTCTGTATATGTTTTCCTCTAGGAGTTTTATAGTGTCCAGTCTCACATTAGTGAGACTCTCTCTTTAATTAATTTTGAACTTATTTTTGTGTATGAAGTTAAAGAATACCATGATCAAATGAGATTCATCTCAGGGATGCAAGGAATTTTCAATATCTGCAAATCAATGTGATAGACCACATAAACAAACTGAAGAATAAAAACCATACAATCATCTCAATAAATGCAGAAAAAGCTTTTGACAAAATTCAGCACCCATTTATGATAAAAACTCTCCAGAAACTGGGCATAGAGGGTACATACCTCAACATTACAAAGGCCTTATATGACAAAACCACAGCTAGCATCATACTCAATGATGAAAAGCTGAAAGCATCCCCTCTAAGATCAGGAATAAGACAAGGATGTCCACTCTCATCACTTTTATTCAACATAGTGTTGGAAGTCCTAGGTACAAGAATCAGAAAAGAAAAGAAAAAGAAGTTAAAGGAAATCTAAATTGGAAAAGAAGCTAAACTATCACTATTTGCAGATGATATGATACTATACATACATACAAGATCCTAAAGATGGTACCAGAAAACTACTAGAACTCATCAGTGAATTTGGTAAAGTTGTAGGTTAAAAAATCAATACACAGAAATCTGTTGCATTTATATGCACTAACAATGAAAGATCCAAAAGAGAAATTCAAGAAGCAATTCCATTTACCATCACATCAAAAAGAACAAAAAACCTAGGAATAAACTTCAGTTCAGTTCAGTTCAGTTGTGTCTGACTCTTTGCAACCACATGAATTGCAGCACACCAGGCCTCCCTGTCCATCACCAACTCCCAGAGTTCACTCAGACTCGTGTCCATAGAGTCACTGATGCCATCCAGCCATCTCATCTTCTGTTGTCCCCTTCTCCTCCTGCCCCCAATCCCTCCCAGCATCAGGGTTTTTTCCAATGAGTCAACTCTTCACATGAGGTGGCCAAAGTACTGAAGTTTCAGCTTTAGCATCAGTCCTTCCAAAGAACACCCAGGACTGATCTCCTTTAGAATGGATTGGTTGGATCTCCTTGCAGTCCAAGGGGCTCGCAAGAGTCTTCTCCAACACCACAGTTCAAAAGCATCAATTCTTCAGTGCTCAGCTTTCTTCACAATCCAACTCTCACATCCATACATGACTACTGGAAAAACCATAGCCTTGACTAGATGGACCTTTGTTGGGAAAATAATGTCTCTGCTTTTGAATACACTATCTAGGTTGGTCATAACTTTCCTTCCAAGGAGTAAACATCTTATAATTTCATGGCTGCAGTCACCATCTGCAGTGATTTTGGAGCCCAAAAAAATAAAGTCTGACACTGTTTCCCCATCTATTTCCCATGAAGTGATGGGACCAGATGCCATGATCTTAGTTTTCTGAATGTTGAGCTTTAAGCCAACTTTTCCACTCTCCTCTTTCACTTTCATCAAGAGGCCTTTTAGTTCCTCTTCACTTTCTGCCATAAGGGTGGTATCGTCTGCATATCTGAGGTTATTGATATTTATCCTGGCAATAAACTTACCGGCAATGGCACCCCACTCTAGTACTTTTGCCTGGAAAATCCCATGGATGGAGGAGCCTGGTAGGCTGCAGTCCATGGGGTCGTGAAGAGTCAGACACAACTGAGCAACTTCACTTTCACTTTTCACTTTCATGTATTGGAGAAGGAAATGGCAACCCACTCCAGTGTTCTTGCCTGGAGAATCCCAGGGACGGGGAGCCTGGTGGGCTGCCGTCTATGGGGTCGCACAGAGTTGGACACGACTAAAGCGACTTAGCAGTAGCAGCAGCAAGGACAAAAAAGACCTATACTCTGAAAATGATAAGATACTGATGAAAGAAATCAAAGACATAAACAGATGGAAAGATATACCATGTTTGTGGATTGGAAGAATCAGTATTGTCAAAATGACTATACTGCCCAAGGTGGCAATCTACAGATTCAGTGCAATCCCTATCAAATTACCAATGGCATTCTTCATAGAACCAGAACAAAAAATCGCAAAGTTTGTATAGAGACAGAAAAGACCCTGAATGGCCACAGCAATCTTGAAAAAGAAAAATGGAGCTGGAGGAATCAGGCTCCCTGACTTTATACTATACTACAAAACTATAGTCATCAAAACAGTATGGTTCTGGCACAAAATTAGAAATAGAGATTAAAGGAACAAGATAGAAAACTCAGAAATAAACCCATGCACCTATGGTCAATTAATCTATGACAAAGGAGGCAAGACTACACAATGCTGGAAAGACAGTCCCTTCAACAAATGGTGCTGGGAAATCTGGACACTCACATGTAAAAAAAAAAAAAAAAAAGTAGAAATCATCCTTTGAATGTTGATCTTTTCCTGGGCTAGCAATATGTGGTATGTGATGATGGACAGCAGCAGTTCCCAGTCAGCCTCGCCATCATGAAGGAAAACAACCAAAACACTTACAACCACTCTGTGTACCCAGCCATTCTGTTTTTCACTTTCAGTACAATATTCAATAAATTACATGAATATTCAACACTGTATTATAAAATAGACTTTGTGTTTGATGATTGTGCCTATCTACAAGCTACTGTAAGGATGCCAGGCATGTTTAAAGTGGCTAGGCTAAGCTGTGATGTTCAGTAGGTGCATGGGTGCATACTCAGTCATTTCATTTCTGTCCAACTCTTTGCAACCCTATGGACTGTAGCCCACCAGGCTCCTCTGTCCATGGGATTCTCCAGGCAAGAATACTGAAGTGGGCTGCCATGCCCTCCTCCAGGGGACCTTTCTGACCCTGGGATGGAACCCGCATCTCCTGCATTTCCTGCATTGCAGGTGGACTCTTTACCGCTGAGTCACTGGAAATACCTGTTCAGTATGTAAGGTAGTATTGAATGAATTTTTGACTTAATGTATTTTCAACTTATGATGGGTTTATCAAGATGTAACTCGATCATGAGTTAAGGAAGATATACATGTCTCTTTTTCAGCTAATCAACTCCAACCTTTAAGTTCTTGTGTCTGATGTTTATAGATTTTTCTGTTTCTTCCATCACTGGGTATCCTCAGAAACTTCTGCTTCTAGTATTCTGTGCTGACAGAAGCTAGATACCCAAGCTAAAAGAACTGTGAGTCAATCCGGAGTTAAAAAGCTCTGAATGAAAGACTGGGCCTACCTATATATTTGAGAGTGTTAACTTTGTGGTGTTCATGCTCTGTGGCTTGTTGCTGGCTTTCTGATGTGTTCCAGATGCTAACATTGATAGTTAAGTAAACTCTAGGTTCAAGAAATATCAATATTATTATAATTGTATCTGGAGTCTTGGCTTCTATATCCTTTCTCAACATATATTTAATACATTCACACTTTTAACAAATACTATATGTTATGTGGGCTTAAAAACACACACACAAAATCTAAGCACCAGTAATTTGTTTTAAAAGCTAAGCTTTCTCTTCCTTCTCTTTTGGATACTTTAGCTGCCCTAAGCATTATGATTGCATACTTCAGCCATGCCTCTTTCCTTGTGTGTATTTTGTCTGGAAACTATTCAAATAACTTATTTACCCCTGGGAGGCCAATTCTTTTCCTGCCAGAAAGGAAGAGGGGCACAGCTGGGATGGGGAGGACCTGACCCTACTTCCCTGCCCCTGGATAATTCGTTATTATTATTTGGGGGTATTTTTTATAAATTAAATATATAACAACTGCTAAAAAAATAAAATAAAATAATTAATTCAGATATATATACAGGGAACTATACTCAATATCATGTGATAAACCATAATGGAAAAGAATATGAAAAAGAAAATATATGTGTATAACAGAATCGCTTTACTGGAGAAATTAACACAACATTGTAAATCAACTATAATTCAACAAATTTTGAATATATATATATGTATAAATCAGACATATATAAGTTTGTGAGTAATTCCACAAAAACTTCTAAGTAGGTATAAGTTGTATGTTTTCATTAAATGTCACTACAAATCTAGCAACTTTATAGGTCTCATTATTTACATATCAAAAAAAATCAAAATTTAATTTTATGGTAATATTCTGTGTTTAAATGTTCCACTTAATTTGATTAAGGCTTGTAAAAGCAAGAAATGGAGCCAAATAATTTTACAGTGATTTCTTCATCTTCTTTAGCATATTTAACTAGAAAAACAATTCAAGAGATCAGTATCACTTGAGCAGATCACTATAATGAACAGAGATTATTCACTGTGTCTGTTGTAAATTAAATGTTTTCCCAGAGACATTTAGAGTGATTAAAGTAGAAAGATAAAAATGTTTCCAACTAGACTCAATTACATACAAACTATAGACACTGTATGGAAAGCAGTAAAGGTTCTAACTTTAATCTCTAAAAGAAACAAAACAAATTTCAGCAAGAACAGAGTCTTGATTTGATAAGGGAAGAGAGCCAAGTTTTTGCTAGAAAAATAAATGGTAAAGTTTGTATATATATTATTGAATAGTTTCTTTCACTAAGAAAGAATAGAATTCTGTTCTTTCACTAAGAACAGAAAAGAATTCTGTTTCACTAAGAATATCCACTAAGTATTTTCTGCCACAGGATGGAGTTTCCTGTGCAGATAATTTACAGAATATTTCAATTTCTTACATTAACTTGTCATTATAATTGATTTATATTGTTTAAAATCTCATGATCACTGCTAAGGTCTATGTGTACACTATATGTATTTAAACTCTGTGTCAATAGATTATTTGTTTTTGCTTCTTTCACTTAGCATTTCATTGTAGTATGTTAGTTCTTCCTATACTTACAGTTTTTATATAGCTCTGCAAGGAGATCCAACCAGTCCATTCTGAAGGAGATCAGCCCTGGGATTTCTTTGGAGGCAATGATGCTGAAGCTGAAACTCCAGTACTTTGGCCACCTCATGCGAAGAGCTAACTCATTGGAAAAGACTCTGATGCTGGGAGGGACTGGGGGCAGGAGGAGAAGGGGATGACAGAGGATGAGATGGCTGGATGGCATCACTGACTCGATGGACGTTGAGTCTGAGTGAATTCCGGGAGTTGGTGATGGACAGGGAGGCCTGGCTTGCTGCGATTCATGGAGTCTCAAAGAGTCAGACAACACTGAGCGAGTTAACTGAACTAAACTGATGGTAGTTTTTCCTCTGTTTGGGCCATTTGGGTTGTTTTGTTTTCCCTCATATATTATTGTTGTTCAGTCACTCAGTCACGTTCGACTCTTTGAGATCCCATGGATTGCAGCGTGCCAGGCTTCCCGGTCCTTCACAGTCTCCCAGGGTTTGCTCAAACTTATATCCATTGAGTCAGTGATGGCATCTAACCCTCTCATTCTTTGTCGCCTGCTTCTCCTCATACATAGTGCAGCCATAAACATCTTTGTATCAACTTCTTGACTTTTCCTTTACTTACTTCCTTGGAGTATGTTCCCCAAAGTAGAATTTCCAAGGCAGGAAGTACATTCAGTTTAATATCACTTATTATACCTTTCCAGAGTTCTTTCCAGAAAGATTTGGCTGAACTTATAGAGCTTTCAGCATTGTACCTATTTATCCATGTACCCGCCATCATCGTTTTACTGTTATTTGTTTTTTGCTGTTTTTGTTTGTCATTTTAACTTCAATTTCACTTATTGCTAATCAGCCTTCCAAATATACATATAAATGTGACTCTTCTAATTTCCACTTATTAAATGGACTCTGAGAGAATAAATATATCCTCACCAACCAGAGACAAACACGTGCCAACACAGTTAGTCAAAACTTGCTATCCTTCATGAACATCAATGGTATTTCTGTATACTAACAACAAACATATGGAGACTGAATTTAAAGACAGGAGACCATCCACAACCACTCTAAAGAAAATGAAATGATTGGCTATAAGCTTCACAAAACGTGTACAGAATCTGAATGCTGAAAAATATAAAATGCTAATGAAAGAAATCAAAGAAGACTTAAATAGAGACTATTGTGTTCACGGATTATAGTCTTTTTCACTTCACTAGATTTATTTCTTATTTAACATAAATAACAAGTAGAGAGGAATAAAGTCAAAACATCCAAAAGCTATGAATGCTGAGATTTTGGTTGGTTGAGTCACTGGTTAAGTGACTTATCCCAAATAAAAGTCTTGCAGCTTATAAATTTGAAACCATGTGTCAGGAAAATTACTATACAAGTTACTACACTATACAATTCAGGTTTTTCTGGGAAGAGTCAAAACTGCAGATACTGAATCCATGAATGAAGTATTCTTTGGTATCCTGCCTGTTTATCTTCCAAGTAATGATCCCTGGGAGAGCCCCTTTTCAATTCTCTAAGTTCTTGGGAATTTTAGCCTGCTACTTAGTTCAGTTCAGTTCAGTCGCTCAGTCGTGTCCGACTCTTTGCTACCCCATGGACTGCAGCACGCCAGGCCTCCCTGTCCATCACCAACTCCCAGGGTTTACTCAAACTCATGTCCATTGAGTCGATGATGCCATCCAACCAACTCTTCCTCCATCATCCCCTTATATAATCTCTACTTTTGCTGCAGTTCATGGGGTTGCAAAGAGTCAGACACAACTGAGGGATTGAACTTTTTTAATTTACAGGGATAGCAGGCCATATGACTGTGGTGTCCTATAGTCAAGTTAAAATACAGAAGAGATCAGAAAATGTCCGTTCATCTTTTTCACATGAGAGTTGCTGCCCAAGGATTTGTTGTAGGAGCTGTGACTCTAGGTAACCTGCTTAATTGGTATCTTTTTATTATTCATTCATTCAAATTAGAGAGTATTTGTATTTATTCATTCATCCATATTCATTCATGAATATTGGATCAAGATGATTAATGGAAGGGGAGTGGTAAGAAAGACAGTGATCTTTACTTGGTTGAGGTTGCTGCCCAGTTATAGGCTTAATGTCTTGGTATTTTAAGCACTGAAAAACAAAACAAACACTCAGTAGGCAAAAGGTACAAAATTCCAGTTATAAAATAAATAAGTGAAATAAGTGATAGGGGTGTAATGTACATCATGGTGACTATAGTTAATAATGCTGTGTTGCATTGAAAGGTACTAACACAGTAGATCTTAAAAGTTCTCACCAAAAGAAAGATTTATAACTATGTCTGGTGATAGATGTTAACTAGGTTTATTGTGGTGATCATTTCTCAATACATACAAACACAGAATCATTATGTTGTACACTATAGTGTTATATGTGAAATATACTTCAATTTTAAAAAGGAAAACCCAGTAGAGAACTAGATTATAGTTTGTATTATCCTCTATAATACAAGAAGCAGTGAATAGTTTGTACCCTATATAACTGAGCTATCCAGCTTGAGCAACAGGCAATTTTTTATTAGTCTATAAATTAAGTGATATTTACACAGTCAAACCCAAAGAATGAGCATAAAATTATATCAACAGCTAAATCAGATAGTTCAGGTAGACAAGGAGTCTACTTTGGGACCTAAACTACTTAAGGATTTTTGGTCTACATTAATGAGAACAAGTCACAATGTTCTCAGCTCCCCTTCATGATGCGCAAAGTAGAATCAGCCTGAGTAGGTCTAGGACTATGGGATGATGGGTGTGGGGCTTGCATATAGGGAGTTACATGGTAATTATCTTCTTACTATGAGCTGTGATATGTGAAAGAAGTGAAAGTGTTAGTTGCTCAGCTGTGTCCGACTCTTTGCGACCCCATGGACTATATAGCCTGCCAGGCTCCTTTATCCATGGAATTCTCCAAGCAAGAATACTGGAGTGGGTTACCATTTCCTCCTCCAGAGGATCTTCCCAACCCAGGGACTGAACCCACCCCTCCTGCATTGCAGGCAGATTCTTTACTGTCTGAGCCACCAGGTCTTGAACAAAATACACCAAGAAACTTTAGTACAAAGTAATGTGTTCTTCTTGTCATTCAGCAAACACTTATTGAGCATGTGCTATGTGCAAGGCACTGTACTGGTTTGGAGATAGAAGTAACTCCCCACCCTCAAATAGTTTAGTCTCCTTTGGGAGACAGACCAAGAGCAGGAGAAGACAATATAAAGTTAAAGGTACTACAAGATAACACAGGTTGCTATGGAAGCACAAGCACAAAGGAAGGGCATTTAACTAGGGCTGAGAATCCAGGGGAGGCTCCTCTAAGGATGTGAACCATGTGATACACCAAGAATATGGAGGAATTAACTGAGTAGAGAAGGAAGTCAGGACTCTGGGTAGAAGAGAAAACAAAGGACATAGAGGCATGGCATGTTAGTGGAATGCTACATAGCTTGGTATGGTAGGTGAATCAATCACTATTTGATGAGACTATAGAATTATTAGTAGTAACATAGAGTAATAGAGTTATTGTACATATTTAGATTTATTTAATTGTGATGATCTTGCTTATTATGTATTAAGAGCTGGGACCTGAAGTGGTCAGAACAAGCAGTTAGAAAGAAATACTAGATGAAAAGTGAGAGAAGCAAGAAAAATATGGACCCTACAGGATGACCTAGAACAGATTGGAATCATTGTGGATTTCTCACCATCTGTAAGCATCCAAAGTAGATGCTGGGAGTGACATAGAAAAAGCTAATGCCCCTTAATCCTGGAGCTAAACATGGACCTGAACAAGGAGTCAGAGAACATGAAAGAGGAAATTCAGCAAAAGCCATAGTAGCTGCAGTCCTGATTGTTGCCCCATTCCAACAAGGTGGGCCAGCACATAAGCAAAAATAGGCTGCAAGAGTGTCTTTCCAGGTTCAAAGAACTTGGCTGCTGCTTTACTTCTGCCTTCTGGTCTCATGCAGAATGTCACCTGTGCAGATTTCCAGGGAATGAAACTGTGGAACTTAAAAAAGTGCACAACGTGAGAGTTGAGAATTGAGGTTTATTTGGGGCAAAATGAGGACTGCAGACTGGGAGACAGCACATCAGATAGCTTTGAGAAACTGCTCCAGAGAGGTTGCAGGTGAGGTGGAGGAAGTGAAGTGAAGTAAGTCACTCAATCATGTCCAACTCTTTGTGACCCCATGGACTGTATAGTCCTTGGAATTCTCCAGGCCAGAATACTGGAGTGGGTAGCCTTTCCCTTCTCCAGGGGATCTTCCCAACCCAGGGATCAAACCCAGGTCTCTCGCATTGCAGCAGGATTCTTTACCAACTGAGCCACAGGGAAGCCTGTGTGGGGCAAGGGTAGTATATATTTGATTTTGGTGAAGGGGGAATACATGCAGTCAACACATACTTTTCCATAAGGTTTCTGCTAGTCTCATGAGCTTTCTGCTAGTCACAAGGAACAGTCATCACCATAAAGAATTTTAGTACTTTTCTAGATGAGGAGATATAAGAATTGGACTCATAAAATCTGCTTCTGAAAAATCCGAAGACCTGTCTTGCCAGTATTTCCCTAAGTACAGAGTGCCTCATTTCGGCTCTGCACCCTAAACTCCTTTCAGGGGGTGTTGAAAACTGGTAGCACATGATTTAATCCCTGTAGAGGTAGATGCCAAGTGCCAATCTGTAGTTGACAAAAGGAGAGGAATTCTGGAAAACCTAGTTACAGTTTAGCTAAATTGATGCAGTACAAATCTACCACTGTCTACCCCTCATGGACCTGGCATCCATATATACCTCTCTTAATACATTTACCTTTAAACAAAGACAATGGCAAAATCACCCATGCCTTGTATAACCAAAAACATGCTCTCTCTCTCCCAAAAGGGGATACAAGTCCTTCTGTCCATCTTTGGGTGATGCTGATTTATCATTGAGCTGAGTTGTGTTCCTCTTTGACATCCTATGACTTAAATCCTGAGATATGAGGTTAACTACTATTAACACTTTTTATATTAGATGGTAGATAAATGGAAGTGGCAAACAGAAAAACATTGGTAGATGTATACACAAGTGTATTTATATCAAAAAAAGGAAGAAATAATCATAACTACCACAGTCTTTGTTTCTGAAACTGGTCAGATGATCATGACTTGTATTATAACTATGTTTTTCCACTAGCCATTTTATCTATCTTTGCCTTCAGAAAGCATCTTGGCTATTCATGGTTATTTGACTGTGGTGTTAACCCAAACATTCATTCTTGAATGATCTGGGTCATTAAATCATCTTTCCTGAATTGGATGTAATTTTTTACCTTCTTTAATCACAGGACATGGGAGTACTAAGAAATACCCAAGAAAGTATACATTCCAGACATACTCCTCCTTACCCTAAGTATATAGAAGCAATTTCCTCTTAACAGATAAGATCAATATAATGGACTGATTACATTGGTTTTTTACAATGGACACATGGCTATGGTTTTTCCAGTGGTCATGTATGGATGTGAGAGTTGGACTGTGAAGAAAGCTGAGCGCTGATGAACTGATGCTTTTGAACTGTGGTGTTGGAGAAGACTCTTGAGAGTCCCTTGGACTACAAGGAGATCCAACCAGTCCATTCTAAAGGAGATCAGCCCTGGGATTTCTTTGGAAGGAATGATGCTAAAGCTGAAACTCCAGTACTTTGGCCACCTCATGCAAAGAGTTGACTCATTGGAAAAGACTCCGATGCTGGGAGGGATTGGGGGCAGGAGGAAAAGGGGATGACAGAGGATGAGATGGCTGGATGGCATCACCGACTCGATGGACGTTGAGTTTGAGTGAACTCCAGGAGATGGTGATGGACAGGGAGGCCTGGCATGCTGCGATTCATGGGGTCGCAAAGAGTTGGACATGACTGAGCGACTGAACTGAACTGAAATGAACTGAACTGATGTGATATCCTGTGCAATAGAGAGATGATCAAGGTCCTATAGACTAGATTCTGGCATAGGGCTAGAGAGTCCACACGGCCCCAAGTGAACACTGGAAGTGTACTGCTTGCCCTGCCAGATGAAACAAAACTGCTCCTGAAGGTCTTTACTAAGGTGTACAGAAAGAAAGCAACCCATAAGATTAACAGCTGCAAACCAAATAGTAAAAACTGTGTTCATTTGCCATAGCAATGAAACCACACCTCTACAGTAGCTGCAATTAGATTGATCACCTGATTAAGTTTATAGAAATCCATTATCACAGTGCCCCACAAATGTGATTATTTCCCCCTTCCTCTTGAACAAGCACCCTGCTGAATAGTCACAGCTTCCTTGAGGAAGACTAGAAGGAGAATTTATATAGTATTTGCATTTTTGGCTGTGGAGTAAGGCCTTTCCTTAAGGACATCTGTCCTCGCCTTTACTGCAGGGACTTTGGGTCTATGAATTGACTCAAATTTGGGAATTGGTTGAGAGGCCATGGCTTTCTACTGTGATGATTCAAGTCAAACTTTTGTTCATCAAACCTAGAGCTTTTCTGCTTACATGCTGCTCAACACTTTCAACTCTAGGTACATGATAATGACTTAGCCAATGTCAAAGATCTTTTTGGCTTAGACTGTTCTGATTATTGCTTAAGATTTGCTGCCCATAACAATAATCATACTTTCCTTGTCTTTGCCAAATACATGCTGCTGCTTGACCCCTGCCAACCTACAATCTCATCATTCCCACTGAATTCAGGAAGCCCAGAAATTGCCACTGTCACTTCTGACTTACAGAAAATCACTACCGTATACCTCTTCAAGGAGGCCAGGGCTCCCTTCACAAATGTATTACTTACAGCTTTCAGAAGGAAGGAGATATATTGAGGGGGTGAATGAGCAGGCTAAAGCTTCCCATGTGTCTTAGTGGTAAAGAATCCGCCTGACAATGCAGGAGACACAAGAGATGTGGGTTCGATCCCTGGGTCGGGAAGATCCCCTTGAGGAGGAAATGGGAATCCACTGCAATATTCTTGCCTGGAAAATCCCATGGACAGAGGAGGGTCACAAAGATTCAGACGCGAGTGAGCACACCTGCACACAAGAGCAGGATAAATTCAGTCTAACATTCCAATGTCCCTAAGCCCTGAATACCTTCCTTTGTGGCAAAGTTTCTCCTACTCAACGCTACTGACATTTTGGACTGGGTTGCTCTTTCTTGTGGAGGATCGTCCTGTGCATTTCAGAAAGTTCAGCACTATTCCTGGCCTCTACCCAACTAGATGCCAACAGTACCCATCCCACTGTGACAATCAAAATGTCTCCAGATAGTTCCAGATTTCCCTGGGGAATACAGTGCCCCCAGTAAAGAAGAATCACCATCTACCATGGAAGTATCCTAACAAAGTTCTGGTATTTCAGCTTCATTAACGGAGACTACTTGCTGGTCCAAGTTTCAGTCATTCTAAGACTGAGATAGAAAGACTGTTTCTCCTGGCAAAGGAGTGTCCGTAAGCTATTGGCATTCGAGCATCCATTTTCATTGAAATCTGCCTGTATGTCCCCATCTCAATTTTCAGAGTCCTGCTCCTTCCAAAGCAATGCCCTAAACTTTAACATAAGAGGTGTTGTGCGGTAGGATGTTTAATCTGTGTTGTGAGTAACCACGAGATTAGCCTTTCTGTATATTTTTCAGAAACATCAATCTCATGGCTACAGGAATTAAGAGTTTCTTTTTGGAAAGTCACAAAACTTTCAGGTCCCTCACACAAACTTGAGCTGGGAATTAAAAGCCATGAGCCTATGGACTTCTCTGGTGGTCCAGTGGCTAAGAATCCAAGCTCCCAATGCAGGGGGCCTAGGTTTGATTCCTGGTCAAGGAACTAGATTCCACATGCTGAAAAAGACCTGGTGCAGCTAAATAAAGAAATAATATTGCTTCTCAAAAAAAAAAAAAAAAAACAATGCTTGAGCCCATGATATAGTTTTCCCAAGTTCTCCAGCACACTTAGAAGTAATCAACTGTATTATACTCCTTGTTTCCACGAAATGTTCTATGGCAGTAAATACTTGCTCATCCAAAGCCTTGCTTACTATAGGCACCTGATTAAGGGTATCTGCAAAGTGATGATTTTTTTAATGTTTTGCTAACACAAGCCATGAACTGCCAGCATACTCTTTGCCACTGGAGCAGGGAAAAAAGACCATTAATACCTTTAAAGCATCAGAGAACAAACTCCAGATAGCCCAGAAGGAATCCTCAGAGTTATGCATCTCTGGAAGCTTCTAATGCCAAATTCTGTATCAGTCTGTTTGTTAGGGAAAGCACACTGACTCTAACCACCCACCCTGGCCAGGCACCATAGTAACCATTTCGTGAGTTATTTTACAATAGGAGGGCCTAGTAAGGAATGCAGCACTAATAAGCCACCACCAACCTGAAGAGTTCCGGAAAGGTCAAAAGGAGATACCATGTGTCTGATCACATCCCAAAATCCTTCTTGCTGGTATCCTGCGGGGAGCGAGCTCCGCCCCTGGCAAAGGTCATGAGGAAGGAGGCTTGGCCTATGCAAAGGCGAGATCAAGCCTCAGGAGTCTCCCTGGAAATTCTCGAGCAATCTAGCCCCAAAACCAGAGTCTGCCTACTTTCTGCTTTGTGCCTTCACCTACACCTCTGACTTTACGGGGGCTGTCCCCCACTACCTCTCTGAAAAAGAGTTAGCTTACAGCTCCAGTTAATAATTCCTGGGTGTGACAGTGTTTCAACCTACAAACTCCTTTGGAAATCCTCTAGCCTGCCTGAATAGGTTTTTCCAGCCACATGTGATTGCTCAGAGCCTCCCAACTGTGAGAGGCATGAGATGTTCTAAACTGTCTAAACACAGATTCCTTTGAGCAGTTAAAAGATTGATTAGAAATTGTATTGGTGAAGGATTTTCACTTTTTGGGCCAATGTTTGCTGCTAAGTTTCCATATCCTTACCTGCTGTGTCCCTGGCAGTGTATTGATTAATATAATTGGTGTAAATAGTAGCTTTAATGTTTGTAACCTGGGACCCTCGAGTTAATTCTTTTTCTTGTTATAGCCCACCACACCTTTGCTCTGTAGGAATGCAACTTTATCTAATGCTTTTCGAGGGTGGCGCTTGACTTATCACCTTTGGAGAAAAATAAGTTTTCTGAAGAAAGGGTCTTAAAATGTTAACAGGCCTCCGGGCCAGAAGATGATGCAAATCACCTAAGCTTTTGCATATGATAAGTTTGCAGGAAGAAAGCCTGGCTTGCTGTATGTCTATCCCTTCCCCCATTATCCTCTATGCATAACTTAAGGTATAAAAACTACTTTGGAAAATAAAGTGCGGGCCTTGTTCACCGAAACTTGGTCTCACCATGTCGTTCTTTCTCTTACTTTCTGGCTGAATTATTCAGCCTCTTTTCTCCACTGAATTTCCTCACTGAGCTATCCTTATTCTATTAGTCTTTATATCCTTAATTAAAGTTTGATTAAGCAGTTGTTTCCTGATCCTTGCCGACGCCGTCCCCACTTCGAATTCCCTGGATCCACCGGGGCTGGACTCCGGCAGTATCCATCTTGGCTGAGCAATGCATGCACCACCAGGAGGGATTCTGAGTCAAAATGATTGGCCAAAGACAATGTGGAAACTAATCCCACTGCCATAAAACCCAAGACTGGGAACCACAAGGCAGAGCAGTTCTCCTGGGTTCCTTTACCCTACTGCTCTCCGCCCAGGTGCCCTTTTCAATAAAATCTCTTGCTTTGTTAGTTTGTGTGTCCTCTCAGACAATTCATTTGAGTGTTAGACAAGAGCTCATTTCTGGGCTGTGGAAGGGGTCCCCATTCCTGCAACAAATGGTGACTCTGGTAGGGAGTCACCATTTGGTGACTCTGACCACTTGGGGTACTCAGGGACCAGTTCGCCTGCCAATGGACCAGACCCAGCGGCTGCAACCAGGACCCTTTTGTGCCTGGTCTCTTCCTGAAGCAGACAACTCACCAGGGTACCCCGACCATGTAAGGAACGAGAGACTTTATTGACCCCTCTCTTTCCTTCTCTCCCTCTTTCCTCCTCTCCCTCTTTCCTCTCCTTAACCCTTCCTATCCTATCCTTTTCTTCTAGTCCCCTGGTCCTAATGCAAGAATCTGGTCAAAGGGCCTCAGCCTGACTGAGGATCAAAGGCTGATCACCTCTACTTGGCAGAGAACTCAAATTATGGCTCTGTTCTGCCTGGTTTCTGGCTTGAATTCTGGTTTTGTTCTGGTCTGGCCTGGACCGGTTTCTGGTAGGGCCGAGTTCCAGTCCTCCCTTCTCTGGAGGCCCAGCATAAGGTCCTGTAACACCTGGGTTCTGCAGGTGGCAGGAGACGTCTGTAAGGCCACCCCTTTTGTCCCCCCCTCAGGCCTCCCTCCCCCTCTTCTTTCAACCTGGCTTCCTTTCCTCCCTTTGAAATCTTTGAAGACCTAAGCTATTTTCATTTACTCTATTAGTACTTGGATCTGAAGTTCTGTATCTCCATAGGAGGCTTTCTGAGAGACTGTCATCTTGTATTTAAGGGAACGTGCGATTAGGACTGACAGGCCTGTGTGTTTCATACGTCGTGTTCTGTGTTATGATTTGCAATGGCCATTTTGCTTTGTGTGAACACCATTTTATTAGACCTGCTGCCATTCTGTTTAGACCTCAGAGAAAGTTGATTTAGGTAAAAGTCCTAAAAAACTGGTTCCAAAATTTTTGCATATACGGTTAGTAAAAGCAAACTTGATCAAACAGCTTTTTAGAATTCTGACCCTGAGATCAGAAAATCAAGTACTTTCTTGAAAATCAAGAACTTGATTTTCTCTCCCTATGCCTTGAGACCAGGGCTCTCAGGAACACTTATCCAGACCACCTCTAATTCCTGAGACTGAGGGGAAAATGGGAAGAAGCCTTTAAATTTTTATTTATTCCAACTGTTATTTATAAATTAGTGAATTTTATATTCTAATATCTGATTCATGACTAAGTTTAGAAAATGAAGCTAGATCTTGCATTGTGTCTATCTGAATATGTGTATGTCTTTGCATGACTTTCTTAGCCCTGAAAGGTTTTAAGAGTTCGTCTGAGATTGTATAAAATTTCAGCAAAGCAAAAAAGTCTATGATTAATTATGGTTTTATAAATCATCAGGCCAAGTTTATTGAGACCAGACCTATTTCATAAACAAACTGGTCTTAATTTGGTTATGTTTGGTAATGAGGGTGGTTTTAGGGAGAAAAAGATGTTTCAGTGAATATTAAATCCCAGTTTGTTAATGGAGGTCTGTGTCAGACTCATTTCCTGGATAGTTCTTTGCTATTATGCAATATTAACATAAAATTTAATTGAACATTTAAAGAACACCCCTAAGTTTGTTCCTGAAACTTATCTCAGTAATCTTTAGACAAAGATCAAATGCCTCACAACCTGCAACCAGGACTGGAAAAAGACATAATTTAAGAGATTGTCTCCAACCTGGATGGTTTTTATCAGGTACTCTTAACTAGCTCATGCACAGTGAAATTGAAAGGAAATTGACCTTAGATTAATTCCCACTTTCAAAGGCTCCTACTCTGGACTGGTCTATAGGGAGAATAGCTGACCTGAACTCACCTCAAAATGACACTCAGAGGAAACTGCACTCCACTAGGAGGAGAAGACGACATCAGAGATAGACAGCTTGCCCAGGATCCTCAGTGTGATTTTATGATCATTCATGACATTTTCTTGACTTCTTAGACCTTTACGTATGAATCAAATGTTTTTCTATCCTAGGCATGATTCTATGCTAGTTTTAGAAATCAATCCAATTGTTGGGTTTGTGGCCAATTACCAACATTTGAGGAGAAGGCAATGGCACCCCACTCCAGTACTCTTGCCTGGAAAATCCCATGGACGGAGGAGCCTGGTGGGCTGCAGTCCATGGGGTCGCTAAGAGTCAGACACGACTGAGCGACTTCACTTTCACTTTCACTTCACCAGCATTTAGTTCTGGGTTACTTTGGTGAATTTCTCTTCTCCAAGGCTCTAATTGGTCAGTTCTGAGGAAATTTACTTTAAAAGAAAAATCATAGTCATGTTCAGGTCACTATTGATAATGCTAGATGGGATCCCCTCACCTGTCAATTAATAATGCCTGCTCTAACCCTGGCCATAAATTTGAGTTTTCTCCTATTACTCAATCTCAATCAGAGCAACAAGCAAAGTTTAAGCCAAGAAATAAAATCTCTCACAATAATGGGATGGATTTATGTAGATAACACCAGGCTATGAATACTTAAGTTTAAAGTCTCCTCTATGTTGGTAACAAATCATACTAAGGATAATCAATCTAATAACACTAGGAAACTGAGCTGTGTGCCTTATGGACAATGTCAATATGTAATTTCCCTGGAAGAACAGACTAAGGCAGATAACCTGCAATATTACTGGCCTGCTGTTGGGGGCCAGAGTGAGGTACTCCGCCCGTGACAAAGGTCATGAGGAAGGAGGCTCGACATACGCAAAGGCGGGATCGAGCCTCAGGAGTCCCCCTGGAAATCCTCGAGCATGCACCCCCATAACCAGAGCCTGCCTACTTTACTACTTTGTGCTCTCACCTACACTTCTGACTTTACGGGGGGCTGTTCCCCACCACCTCTTTCGGAGAAGGAGTTAACTTAGAGCTCCAGTTAATAATAATTCCTGGGCGTGATAAGAGTGTTTTAACCTACAAACTCCTCTGAAGGTTCTCTAGCCTGCCTGACGGGCTTGTCCGGCCACATGTGATTGCTCACAGCCTCCCAACCGTGAGAGGCACGAGATGCTTTAAACCTTCTAAAAACAGGTTCCTTAGAAAAGTTAGAAAACTATTAGTATAAGTATAATGGGCTGATTAGAAATTGTATTGGTGAAGGGTTTTTCATTTGTTGAGCCAATGTTTGTTGCTAAGTCTCCATATCCCCTGCCCTTACACACATTAATGAATATATAGAAGAAATAAGTATTAACCTTTGATATTAATCACGTTAGTCCTTAGGCTAAGTAAATTCTTTCCTTAACTAAAACCCACTACACCCTCACCCTATAGGAATGTAACTTTATTTGGGTGGCGTCTGTTTTAAGAATAATCACCCCTGGAGAAATAAGTGTCCTGGTTGACTGACCACTGTCACAAGGACAGGGTCGTAAATTGTCAGCAGGCCCCCCTGGCCAGAAGATGATGTAACACCCCTAAGACCTCTGTATACATTTGTGTGAAGCATCTGACTTTAATAAAAGTCAGGACTGCTGTCCCTGTGTGACTTTTGTATAACATCTCAGTGTATAAAAACAGACTCTGGAAAATAAAGAATGGGGATCAGTTCCTCGAAATACTGGTCTCCCATGTCGCTCTCTCTCTCTCACTCTGGTTGAGTCTCCATCTGGAGCACGGAACCCACCAAGCTTACTAATTTTGCCTGGGCTTCTAAGATCCGACCGGGGAGGCCTCAGTGTCTCCTCTCCTTCAGGAGAACGGAAGGACGCCTGCGGCCTACGTAAGTGGTGCAAGCTTCTTGTCTTGAAGTTTTATTGGTCCCCCGCGTAAACCAAGCTACTCAGCCTCTTTTCTCCACTGAATTTTCCTACTGAGCTATCCTTATTCTATTACTCTTTATATATTTAATTAATATCTAATTGAAGCTATTGTATCCTGACCCTCGCCGACGCCGTCCCCGCTTCAAATACCCTGGATCAGCCGGGGCTGGACCCCAGCAGCCTGCATCTAATGGAAGTTCTTGGCTTAATTCTTACTTATGACTTTACTAATACTGCTACTATGTTATTTGCATTTTGCCTATTTTACAAAATTGCTCTTTCTTACCTTACCAAATGTGTGACTGAGCCTCTAATAAACTAAAATATAGTTCCACATGAGATCAATGATTGTAACAGTGTAACTCTAGATATGGGAAAAAGCAACAAAAGGAGGTTTTCCTGGACCAAGAGGTTAGTAAGATAGGTGGTCTAGAGAATTCTGGATGCTGTTCTATGGCCTAGTCCAGTAACAGCACATTGAGTGGCCTATCAGAAAGATGTCTGACAGACCTGAGAGTCAGCATTCTAATTACCGTGGGACAAAATGGTCATGAAATGACCCCTCCCCCAAATCATGGTCAAGTTTATGACCATGAAGGGGCCCTGCCAACTGGAAACTGCCACTTGCCATTTGCCTCTACAAAGGTTAAAGCATGGCCACTGCAGCTGCTGTCCTTCAACATGCCTGAAAGGAGCTCAGGGTACAGATCAGGGAGGAGGCACTCTGCTCTGGGAAACTCTGGCAGAACAGGCCTTCAGGTAGTTAGATATTTTCTAACTAGTCTTCTTCTAAAGAAGACTTCACAAGTCCCAATTCTTGCATCTTCTCATACCTAGAGAAACACTGACATCATTAACGGTGACATCTGCTCTGGCTATTAAGGAGAATATTACAATTAAAAGTCAAAATAGAGTAGCTATGGTTCAAACATTCAAGGAAATTACTAGGTGACACTATGGGTATAATTTCAGACTAGTCCTTGTATGGATAAGAACTTGAGTTTTCTGAATTGTGTCAGACTTAGATGCCACCAGATATTCTCAAAACAGTGTCTGCAGGCAGCTAGTAACTTCAACCTTACTTTTTATAAAACAAACAACTGGCTACAGGCTACAAGTGTCCCCAAAGTGCCAGGTCCAGACTGGGTTTAATGCCTATTGTTCTAAAAAAAATGAGATTTATTTTGTCTCTTTTAAAATTCCTTATCATGAACTCCTTGGGCAAAATTCAGATTTAAATTGAAGAAAGTAGGGAAAACCACTAGGCCAGTAACGTATGACCTAAATCAAATCCTTTACGATTATACAATGGAAGTGACAAATAGATTCAAGGAATTAGATCTGATAGAGTGCTGGAAGAACTATGGATGGAGGTTCATAACATTGTATAGGAGGCAGTGATCAAAACCATCCCCAAGAAAAAGAAATGCAAAAAAGGCAAAATGGTTGCCTGAGGAGGCCTACTAACCCTACTAACTATCACCATATGGATACAGTTCATGATTGCTCCATGTATTGTCAATTGTTTAACCCATTTTGTCTCTGCACAGGTCAACAAGCTACAAAATGCAATGCTAGTTCAACAAGGATACATAAATATCCAACCGCGGAAAATATCTCACTCACCCTTAGATGGACACCACTATAAGGGCTCTGAGGCTTGAGACTAGTAAGATGGGGAGGCCCAATACCCCTTGCCATCCCAGCTCAGCAGGAAGTAGCCTGAGAGACCTCCACACCCCTATAACCAAAGAACTGGGCCTCCCATCTCTTGAGAGGGAAATGTTAGGTAATTAGAATAGGAAAAAGGAGTCCCAAATGGCGGTGGCTAAAAGATAAATGGAAAAGCCCATGAAAATGGAACAAAAGAAAATCCGCAGACCAGAGTGAAAACCTCAGGTAAAACAATATGCCCCCTTCCTGGCCAGCCCTAATTTGCACAGGGCAGGGGAGGGAGGAGGAGACAAAACGTATAAAAAAAGGGAGCCAAGATACATTGGGGCCTCTCCTTTGGGGTGGCCTGTCCTCATGCCTTGGGGGTATACTATCCTGTTTGCCGAATAAAACTCTGAGCTGTAACCAAGCTGTTAACACTGGTTCACCATTTCAAATCTTTGTTGTGGAGAGACAAAACCAAGGAAATTACACACTGTCTCAACAGGATCAGAACTCTGGGGAACTCCTACATCTAAGAAGTAGCATGGGTGCATACTCAATGGTATCCAACTCTGTACCCCCATGGATGGTAGCGCACCAGGAATTTTTGTTCCATGGAATTTTCCAGGCAAGAATACTGAGTTGGTTCAAGTAGGCTGCCATTTCCTACTCCAGGGAAACTTCCCAACTCAGGGGTTGAACCTGAGGTAGGCAAGGGATTAATCAGTTCAGATCATTTAGTCGTGTCTGACTCTTTTCGACCCCAAGGACTGCAGCATGCCAGACTTCCCTGTGCATCACCAACTCTTGGAGCTTACTCAAACTCATGTCCACAGAGTCGGTGATGCCATCCAACCATCTCATCCTCTGTCGCCCGCTTCTGCTCCCGCCTTCAATCCTTCCCAGCATCAGGGTCTTTTCCAATGAGTCCGTTCTTTGCCAAACTATTGGAGTTTCAGCTTCAGCATCAGTCCTTCCACTGAATACTCAGGACCGATTTCCTTTAGGATGGACTGGTTGGATCTCCTTGTAATCCAAGGGACTCTCAAGAATCTTCTCCAACACCACAGTTCAAAAGCATCAGTTCTTCAACACTCAGCTTTCTTTATGGTTCAACTCTCACATCCATACATGGGATGGGAAAACCATAGCTTTGACTAGAGGGACCTTTCTTGGCAAAGAAATGTCTCTGCTTTTTAATATGCTGTCTAGGTTTGTCACAGCTTTTCTTCCAAGGAGCAAGTGTCTTTTAATTTCATGGCTGCAGTCACCATCTGCAGTGATTTTGGAGCCCAAAAAAATAAAGTCTGTCACTGTTTCCATTGTTTCCCCATCTATTTGCCATGAAGTGATGGGACCAGATGCCATGATCTTAGTTTTCTGAATGTTGAGTCTTAAGCCAATTTTTTCACTATCTTTCACTTTCATCAAGAGGCTCTTTATTTCTTCTTTGCTTTCTATCATAAGGGCGGTGTCATCTGCATATCTGAGGCTATTGATATTTCTTCCAGCAATCTTGATTCCAGCTTGTGATTCATCCAGCCCAGCATTTCTCATGATGTACTCTGCATACATGTTAAATAAGCAGGGTGACACTATAGAGCCTTGACGTACTCCTTTTCCAATTTGGAACCATTCTGTTGTTCCATGTCCAGTTTTAACTGTTGCTTCTTGACTTGCATACAGATTTCTCAGGAGGCAGGTCAGGAGGCCTGGTAGTCCCATCTCATTAAGAATTTCCCACAATTTGTGGTGATCCACACAGTTAAAGACTTTGGCATAGTCAATAAAGCAGAAGTAGATATTTTTCTGGAGCTCTCTTGCTTTTTCCATGATCCAGAGGATGTTGGCAATTTGATCTCTGGTGCCTTTTCTAAATCCAGCTCGAACATCTGGAAGTTCACAGTTCACGTACTGTTGAAGCCTGGCTTGGAGAATTTAGAGCATTACTTTGCTAGCCTCTGAGATGAGTGCATTGTGTGGTAGTTTGAGCGTTCTTTGGCATTACCTTTTTGGGGGATTGGAATGAAAACTGACCTTTTCCAGTCCTGTGGCCACTGCTGAGTTTTCCAAATTTGCTGGCATATTGAGTGCAGCACTTTCACAGCATCATCTTTTAGGATTTGAAATAACTCAACTGGAATTCCATCACCTTCACTAACTTTGTTCATAGTGATTCCTAAGGCCCTCTTGACTTCGCATTCCAGGATGTCTGGCTGAAGGTGAGTGATCACACCATCGTGATTATCTTGGTCATGAAGATCTTTTTTGTATAGTTCTTCTGTGTATTTTTGCCACCTCTTCTTAATATCTTCTGCTTCTTTTAGGTCCATACCATTTCTGCCCTTTATTGTGCCCATCTTTGCATGAAATATTCCCTTGGTATCTCAATAATTGTGTCTAATAAGCACAGAGAAATGAGTCCTATAGTACTCTCTGAAACAGATAATGTTATTTCCATAGATACAACAATGATTCAAGTTTAAACATTTTTTGGCTTGAATTTTATGCATCTTTGATAGTTACAATACTATTTCTTTAGAAAATTATGCAGACATCTGCCTTATTTTTCTATCTGATCAGGATGAGAAAATGAACTTACTGACCCTTTAGGTTCTGTTCACTCAGTAGGTATTAACAGAAAGTGTCATAAATAAACCAGAAGGAAAATGAAATAAATGTTAAGTTTAGACTATGTAGTACATTACTTTGCTAACAAAGGTCCGTCTAGTCAAGGCTATGGTTTTTCCTGTGGTCATGTATGGATGCGAGAGTTGAACTATGAAGAATGCTGAGCGCCGAAGAATTGATGCTTTTGAACCGTGGTATTGGAGAAGACTCTTGAGAGTCCCTTGGACTGCAAGGAGATCCAACCAGTCCATTCTGAAGGAGATCAGTCAGTCCTGGGTGTTCTCTGGAAGGAATGATTCTAAAGCTGAAACTCCAATACTTTGGCCACCTCATGCGAAGAGGTGACTCCTTGGAAAAGACTCTGATGCTGGGAGGGATTGGAGGCAGGAGGAAAAGGGGATGACAGAGGATGAGATGGCTGGATGGCATCACCGACTCGATGGACATGAGTTTGAGTGAACTCCTGGAGTTGGTGATGGACAGGGAGGCCTGGTGTGCTGCGATTCATGGGGTCGCAAAGAGTCAGAAATGCCTGAGTGACCGAACTGAACTGACTGACTAGATAGCTGATGCCTTGACAACTGTTATGGAATTTATTTTAAATCTGCCACTCCCTATCTTGCTTTGGGTATGAACATTTGCTGATGTCCCTGGAATTCACAGAATCAGCTCTTCCTCAGGCTATCCTCCCAGGCCCTTCCCCCTTTTCTGCAGAGCCCTAGGACCTCATCCTTAGGGAAGATGTACATCTGCTCATGTGCCTAAAGATAGCTAATTCATCCACTCAACGGTAAATTCCTAGAAGCAGGGAATACGATCCATTCATCTTCCTTTTTATCAAAATACTGAATACAATACTGAGTACAGTACTGAATACAGAATACTGTGTACAATACTGAATATATGTTTTCTAAGTGCCTATTTTTTAAATCTCAAGATCTAGCCAATCTTCCCACTTTCCCTTCTCACCACTATCTTAAAATTCAAACTTCACAGTGGCACAGTAACATCATAAATTCAGATTTATACTGATCCTAAAGGGTTCTTAGATTTTGGGGTTTTTTTCCCTCTAGAGTCATTTGTATGATCCAAGCCAAAAATGAATACGATAAAGAGTGTTTGTTTTCAATTGTAGGTTAGTTTTAGAAAAAATACAAGTGATGAAATTCAGTGTTTGGTTCTTACAGATATTCTACTAATATACATCTTTTTGTTTCTAGGTGTTCTTTACTTTATAAGGATTACTCTGTAAGGATTACCAAAAAATGAAGTTACACACAAGAAAAATAAGAAGCCTTCTGAGAAGTCCTTATGAAGAATGAATTTTCAATATATAGCAAATTATACTGCAGAAGTTCCCATCAGAATTCGTATAGCCTTCAATTGTTTAAGACATTGATTTCCAAATCAATAATCATAGTCAACTCAAAAATACCTTTGTCTTTTAGAACCTAGGACATGATGTTCTCACTTAAAAATTTTTTTATTTTCTAGTTAGTGGCAGAAAACAATCTATATTATGCCAAATCGACCTGAAAATTAGGAGTTATATAATGGCTACAGAAAACGTTTCACTATCCATATTAAATGTGATGCTCTATTCACTCAATTCTCTCCAAACAGGGCAAGGTAATTAAGGCTTTCATAAACTCCTTTTTAGAATGGGCAAAAATTACATCAGAGGAGAATGAATGGCCATGTTTTTATTTAAATGTGGTTCAGCCCAGAGGCCCCCGGTGGGAGTGCACGTGGCTAGCACAGAGCTTGTGCTGGGTAGCATGCTGTCTGGGGCTCGGTGAATTAAAAAAAAAAAAACTTGGTTCACTACTCTGCACCTCACTTTTATAAAGAAATTTGACTCATTTACCACAAACATAAATATCTAAGATTTAAATATTTGTGTATTCATCCTTATACTTCTTAAAAGTATTTTTGGGAGTACAAAGGAAAATTGCTTAAAAAAATATCCCTTTTCCCTCATATGGCAGTATTGTGGGAGATGTGGTATGACACTGCAGAAAACACAAGAAACAAAGATAATAAATGTTAAGTATACCTGAGGCGTCAAGCTCCTCTGTAAGCCTTAGGGTTCTAAAAACTAGCTCCATCTTGCTAAAGTCATAACTGCTATGCCTAAGATCTCTTGCAACTCCAGGCCTGGGGAAGAAAACCAAAGAGGGGAAAAAAAAGTACCCACTGAGATAAAAGCAAGAATGCACTATTAAAAAAAAAAGGGTGGGGGGACACTATAATATGATCTGTAGTGCTGATTTCCTCTTTCTTGATGTTTTCTGTACTGGAGAAATTATTCTGACTGGAAAGTGAAGTCTAGTGTTTGGGGAAGGGAAAGATGCAGGAATACTGGATACTATATCTACATTCTAGACAACATTAACTCACTGCTGTATGTTATATACACTTTTCTCTAGGGCATAGGGTAATTCTTTTTAAAGTTGCCATCTGTACTCACCATGAAGCTCTTCAAGCGCCACCAAGAGACATACATGTTTCAGTCAACACTGTCCCGTTTAGGAAACAGGCAAGGAAAGAATCCAGCTACTCTATTTCCCTAGAGTAAACATTCCAGCAGTTGGCTCCAATGTGTTCCATGAGAGTCAGGAAAATTTAAGACCGAGGCCATAGAAATGTCATCCTTCATACTGATTATACAATGAAAAGATACTTCTAATCAGGCTACCACAAAGACCCCCCTCTCCCAAAAGATTCTCAACATTAAAAATAGATGAACTGTTTAATCAGAAATGGGCTCTTCTCACAAAACCCAAAAGACTCCAGAATTTTACAATAATCTTACTCTGAATATACTAATGTAATTCTTGCTTGAAAAAAGCAGTGAAAAAAATTAAGAGTAGTTATACATAAGAGCTCAGCAATTATGCTTAAATTAAAATGTAAAATCATTTATGGAGACGAGCTAAGTATGCAGGATGCCCATTTACCCACATTAGCTTGGGCAAAGAGGGGAGGTCATGGAGGGAAGACCCTACAGATACAAACCTGAATGTGCACGGTACTTCTGGGGCAAAGGCTTGGTGCTTAATATCATAATGTTTAAAAACTGAGAAGGCTATTTTCATTGGCTGCTGTAATCTCTGATGCCTCACTGACTAGTTAAACTATTGGGTATGCTCTGAATGCCTTTTTTATTAGGCCAGCACACAGTTATGTAGCAGCAGCTGCTCAATAATGTAGTATGCAGCAGCAGCTGTTCAATTCAATACTGAGCAGCTGCTCAGTATTGAACTGCATTTTTCTGAAACTCTGGGTATACACTGTCAGAGAATCCTTTTAAAATTGACTCCACAGTGTTAAACCTTAGGAATTGAGTGAGTATGTACATCTAGGTTAATCTTAAGACTGAATATATTGGGACTTCCCCTGAACATATTGGGTTAAGACTCTCTACCTTCACTGGAGGTGGATATCAGTTGGATTCCAGGTGGGGAATCCCGCATGCCGCCCAGTAGGGTCAAAAGGGGGGAGATTGATTATATTACTGTCTATATAAGCACGTATCATAGAAATCCAGATTTGTAAATCATAATGATTAAATGCTCTTAACTTAGCAAAAACATCTACCCAAGACTCAATCTTTAAACATCAGTCTCCTCCACTGGTTTTGGCATGACCTAGTTTTTGCTTTATATCAAGTTTTCTGATTACAGGAGTTGTATGACCTGAGGGGTATACTTATAAATAAATTTCTGCAAACTCTAGTCTATTCCTAGTAACATACAATTAAAGAATGGAGATAAGCTACAGAAATGCCCCCAAGAACTTAATCTCTGTTTAACCAACCACCTTATCTTTCTCATGAGCTGTATAACAGGATTTTTTTTTTTTTTGCTTTTTTCTTTCCCCAAACATTCTCTGGTAATGAAACTACTGAGAAATGAACATCTGGACACTTGCCCAGGGAGGGAAGAAAAACCCAACAAACTGATTCATCTAGAGTTGCTGTCTCTGTATAAAGAAACCAAAACACTGAAATTCATTTTTTAAGTCTCTTTTTCAAATAAGAGCTGAGAAATGATGTTAATTCAGTTTTACTTTTAAGATCACAAGCTCTCTAACCTGGGATGCAAGGCTGTGGCTCTTATCAGAAATTTCAAAGGCCACGAAGTAGAAATGAGGGATTTTTAAAGAATCATCTTGGAAAAAATATCCCTGACACTCAGAGGATCAAATCATTACAAATCAACAAAGGTGATGTCTGGATTTTTTTTTTTTTTTAAGTCTTACTGAAAGGTCCTAAGTTTTAAAATAAGGCAGCAAGGTTTACGCTGAAAGAGGAAAATGATGCTCAAACATACAAAGGCTGCAGGGCTTGCAAACTCAGTGTCTTTGGGGCTGGGAGAAAAGGAGAGAAGGCACAGACTGTATTCCATTAAGAACGGATAGCTGCCATTCAGTGTAAGCCAACTGCACTTCCATTAAGGGGTGTGAGCCTGGTGTTCAGCATCCTCTGACTTTTCAATCAGATCAATATGCAGAAACTTTCAAGTTTTAGGTATTAAATGATGTATTATAAAAATTTTATGGAAAAAAATCCGGGTTAGGAAGAGGAGTCAAAAAAAACTCTATAATCCACATGTGGGCAGGCAGTTTGTGACAGTATCTTCCAAGTCCCAGTCTACATCTAGTCTCATACTACTTGGTATAAATAACTTTAAATGCTTAGCATTCCCTAGGAGAGTTGCATTAGAAATATTAGAAATATTTCCAAAGGCTATTAGGAATAGACTTTGGCCTAGAAACGGTGTTTGAGTATTAATGGAAAAAGTGGGAAGAAAAACTGGGACTATACACATATTAGAAAGAAAACTAATATCTCCATTATCTTCTGTTGGGCTTTATAAAGTTCCGTGTTAGAATTCTTTTTATACCTAAAGTGCTAGAATGGGCTGAGTTCCAAAGCAGCATGGAAAACGATCATTGGTTAAAGAATGACCAGAATCCAGAATGACTTCTGGATATTGTTACTAGGTATTAAGCTCTTTGGAAAATACCGTCATATCGCTGAAGAAAAATTCAAGAAAAACAACAAGAAAGAAAATAACAATCACAGAGCATGCCAGCAACCAGGATGAAATACAACTGCCGAATAAAAGAAATGTTTTCTTTGGAATTGATGTGCTAGTATCAGTAGCTACCAAGGATAGGTCGATTAAATCCAAGTCAAGTTCAACTGGCCATAGTCAAGTATCACTTTTAAAGTAAGTCAATTTGACCAGCTCATTCTGAAAAAGAACAGTGCTCTTATTCCTTTGTCACTTGTGATTCAGGCAAAATATCTGGTTTATCTGAAACAACATTCTTTAAAAAAATAAAATAAAAAATATCCTTTTTATATAAAACTCTACCCAAACTAGTAAGTTCAGGTTTACATAAACATACACACATATATACTTTTAAAATTCCAGAAGTCCAGACAAAAGCCCATAGGGGTGTGTGGCCATCATAGGCTAATCATTTAACTCTGGCAGCTGTAGGACTGTTGTGAGGTGGTGGGTCTCTGACCTACACTTAATAGCTGTCAGCTTTAACACTGTGACAAAATCTACCCTATGAGGAAATTTTTACCTTTTGTTCAAAACATCTGAACAAAACTCACGACTGAACTAACAGAGAAATGTTAACAGGACACTTGGCACAAAAGGACTAAGAGAAAGTGGGTCTTCTATAGTCCCTGAGGCTGTCCGTCATCTAGACACAAGTGAGTCAGCGTCCACGGTGTTCAGAAGGTAGAGTTCAGGTTGAACTGTCAATCCCAGATGGTGCTGAGGACAAAAAGATGGAAAAGAGTTAGACTGATTTATAAGTATTTAAAATTGGCATTCAAGTATCTATAATCAGCATATAAAAGTAGCTCTTATTTCAGTTCTGCTATACTGATTTTCTTTCAGAAAATAAATGGCTTATAAATATATGAATGGTTTACTACATATATAAAATAACTGACAGGAGCTGAAATAGTTAAGGATTTGTTAAATGCCAAATACAAAATTTTCACTTTAACTATTCTTGTGACATACTCTACTTCGGCATGGGTGTTTCTGATCAGGATATTAAGAGCAAATATACTGTGAGCTTTTATACCTTAATATCGAGTGTGTCAGAACTCAAATTTCAGGGAATTCCCTGGTGGTCCAGTGATTAGTACTTTGTGCTTTGCCTGCTGAGTGTTCGGGTTCAATCCTAGGTCAGGGAACTAAGATCCCACAAGCTGCACAGTGCAACCAAAACAGAGAAAAGAAATCAAATTTCAAATAATCTAAATCCCGAGCCCTGTTATCTGGGCTCTATTATCCTTTGGCACCTGAGCAGAGAAAAGTCTTCCATTTAAAGAAAGAAACATAACATGGCATGTGCTAAGGGAACAGGAAAAAATCTATGGGTCCCGAACACTTATCAGACTGAATAAGAAGTACTTCAGCTGCTTTTACAACACACTGCCAGACACGTCTCTGGTGGTCCAGGGGTTAAGAATCTGCCTTGCCAGGCAGAAGACATAGTTTGACCCCTGGTCAGGGAACTGTGATCTCACATGCCTGGGAGCAACTGAGCAAGCTCTAGCTCTGGAGCCCACAAGCAGCAACTAGAGAGAAGCCTGCGCACGGTGACAAAAGATCCCTTGAGACGCAACCAAGACCCAGGGCAGATCAAAAATAAATATGAAAACAAAGCAAAAAAACATATTGCCAGACCCACTCCTGGAGACTTAATCCAGACGGTTTGTACTGGCATTTGTGAAGATGGAGCTTACCCTGTTTTTCTTCTCTGCATTCACCGTGGGACAATCACTGAGTCTCCTTTTAGCCCTACTGGTATTACCTGGGATTTTAGGAATGTTGTTGCCCCTGGTAACAGCCTCTTTTGGCTCTTTCAGTTACCTCATCTGTAATTCAGAGGCTGATTTTTTTGTTTTAAGAATTAAATAAGACTATATGAATAGGCAGGATGCTGAATGCACACAATAAATTAACAGTATGCATGCGTGCTAAGTCACTTCAGTCATGTCTGACTCTGACCCTATGGACTAGTACAGTGTAGTGGAAAAGGCACTGGGGCTGGGATCAAGCTCCAACTATGCCACTCCCTGTGACCTTGAGCAAGTCATGTATCCTTCTGAAGCCTTATCCTACTCATTTGTAAAACCAGAAAAAATGGTACATTTGAAAATGCCAAGGACATTAATAAGCTACCACATTTTGTGTGTGTGATGTCTGTGCTCAGGCGTGTCTGACTCTTTGTGACCCCATGGGCTATAGCCCACCAGCTCTTCTGTCCATGAATATTTTTCCAGGCAAGAATACTAGAATGGGTTGCCATTTCCTACTGTAGGGGATTTTCCCCAATCCAGGGATCAAACCCACATCTCTTGTTTCTCCTGCACTGACAGGCAGATTCTTTACCACTGCACCATCTGGGAAGCCTAACTCATTTAGGTCTTCGATATTTTTTTAGACATTAAAAATGCCCATCAGAGGATTGTGATGACTGTAAGAAGATGAGACAAAATGGAGCCTATGATAAAAACTATTCTCAACTATCAGGCTAGCAATTACTGAAACACACTGGCCTTAGGGCAGAATAACAGCACTTCACCTTTCACACAAATTTAGGGTCTTATGACTTAAGGTCTTAATAACCAAGAGCAATTATCAGATATCAGGCAATTCACTGCAGCCTATTCTCAAGGTGGTGGGGTGGGCTTGTAGTAAGCAAGGGCTGCATTTTTAGTCCTATGACCTCCAGATTATATCACTTGATGACTTAGTAGAGAAAACTCCTTCTTTGGATAAGTTTGTGGTATTGCTTGGGGACACTGAGAACTGGGGCTAAATGGCAGAGGAATTGGCTAAACCTTTCAAGGGCACAGGGGTATGGAAATGAATAAACTATCAGTTCTTAGCTATTACTGGCCCTGCCCATTTTCTACACCTACCAGAAAAAGCATTCAGGTACTTTTGAAAATTTAGCACAGGCCAAACAAAATTAGCCTATCAATTGGCAACTTTTGACCTAATGTACTATAGCACTCTTCAGAGCATTAAGAAAAGTATCTTTGATATGGTGCTATTCTGGATGCTGCTAGACACCAAAGCTTGGTGTCTTAAAATGTATACTACAAAGTGTATACTGTATATTGTATAGGATGGTTGGTAATGGTAACATGGGCTCTAGAATTAAGCTAGTCATGTTCAAAGGCCAACTGCCCACTTACTGGTGATATGTTTTAATTTTTGGTCCTTCAGTTGCCTTATCTATATCCTTTTGTTATAAGAATTACATGAGATCATGTGAGTGCTTGGGCTTCCTAGGTGGTGCAGTGGTAAAGAATCTTCCTGCCAATGCAGGAGGTGCAAGAGTCTCGAGTCTGATCCCTGGGTCCAGAAGATACCTGGAGGAGGGCATGGCAACCTGCTTCAGTAGTCCTGCCCGGAAAATCTCATGGACAGAGGAGCCTGGCAGACTATAGCCCATGGGGTCACAGAGTCAGACACGACTGAGTGCCCCCCAATACACACACACACAAACGTGAGTGCTTAGACACCCAACTAGCATGCGTTAGTCATTTTTAACAGTCCCAAGCTAAGGTGTCAAAAGAAGGTGACACATCTGGACTCACTGGTCCTGTCCGTGGAAGAAACAGAAAGCACTGCAGAGGGCAGAGCTAAAGGAAATGTCTAAAATCAGGACCTTCAAAGTGTTATGCATCTTATTTTAGTTCTGAAATTAAACCCAAATAAAGAGTTCCCTGGTGGCTTAGTGGTTATGACTCCAGACTTTCACTGCCACAGGCCCAGGTGCAATCCCTGGTCAGGAAGCTAAGATTCCATAAGCCACATGGCGCATTAAAAAAAAAAAAAGTAATAAGGGAGGAAGGACAAATGTAGAACAAAACTCTGAGATAATTTCTATGGTGTAACTTACAGTATTCAATTCCTGTAAGACAGACAGGGGAAGCTTGCAATAGACAAAGGGAAAATGAAGCTCTAGTGACACTCCTGGGACAAACTAAGTGACTTAGCTTTTCCTGCCGTGTGTTTGGTGACAAGCCTAGCAGGTTACTGTGTCTGAGCTTGGTCTTTGTATTTATATCTGGTCTGCTGTCAGGAAGCATTTAACAGGAGGCTTCCTGTGTGCTGTTTTGGATCTGTCAGGAATTCTCTGCTCCTTATTAATTCCTGAATACTCAGGAATTAAGAGGAGAGGCAAGCCTCTCCTGGGGGCTGAAGAATCCAGGCATTTCCTTCATTAGTTTTTCTATACAGTGATAAGTACCCTCTTCCTTCTTGTGAATCATATGGTAAAAGTGATTGTTTACAAGTCTAATATGGATCGCCTATGTTTTATAAGTCTGGAATTTTAATCTTTATCTTTGCTGAGAATAACTACCTTGTAAGACAGTATAAATGCCCACACCATGTTGATTAAAACACCTTTGCTCCATCAGAGCTTTGGTCCCCGTGTCTTTCTTTCTCGCTCTCTCACTCTCCCTCTCTTTTTCAGGCTGATCCCCTGGAGTGCAGAGGCTCTCTGAGTTCACTTTCCTGCCCAGGCTTCTAAGACCCTCTCGAGAAGGCGCTCTGGGCCTTCACCCCATCGAGAGGGCGCCTGAGGCCTTCGTGAACAGAGCAAGCCCCGTGCAGGGGCTTTATTGGCTTTCTGCGTAACCAAGGAATATCAGCCTCTTTCTCTCTCCTTTACTTTCTTATCGGTCGACTCCGGACCACCAGGTTCCGGTCCATTAAAGGACCTCAACAGTCTGCCAGAATGCTTTCATATCTAAGCTAAACAATTTTCATTTCTCTTTTCAAATACACATACTTTTTATTGGCAGCATATACAGAATATAAAAGCCTACCTCAATGGTGAAACAAGACTACAGACAGAAAAATATTCAGCTTAGAGCAGAGAAATGCAAAATGACCATTTTTTTCAACTTTAAATATGGTAACGATGTAATCTTTAGCAACAGCAAAACTAACTAAATCGGTAGTAGAAATTAGTGTTTGCTGTCGACAATTCAAGTCTTCTCAGAACTAAACGTACGTTGAGGCTTGAACGCTGTAAATTTGAACCTTGAGGGTCTGCTCCCACACAGATTTTTTTTCAATATTAAATGCTACAGAAATACATGATCCCAAGTCGGGTGAATTTGAGAATGCAGAATCACAGATTCAGAGGAACACTGGACATGAAGGGCTGAGTATAAACATGAAAAGCTAACTATAGATTACAGGCCAATTATTTTTTTTATTCCACAGAGGGTCAGCATCCCTGGATATCCAGGTGTAAACTGTATTTCTCTAACTCTTACAAAGAGAAGAATCACTAACACTGTGGGTCTAATGTGTTCTCCAGGTGGTAGTTGATGTTTCAGTATTTCAAACGTGTTGAGACCCATTAACAGAGTATTTTCAAGGTTAAAAAAATACCCAGGAAACCAAATTGAAAAAAGAAAAAAAAACTTTTAAATGACAAACTAAGTGTACATATTGTTAAATGTCACTAAAAGCTCATTTTAACAACTCCCAAAACCACTAACGGACCTCACAGGAGCCAAACTGCAGCTCTTCCCCATCCCTGTTAATTCCCAGTATGCTGTAGCAGCAGTTATTTTATGCCACACAGACTGCATATGCTGGCGCTGGAAGATTTCAATTTCAAACGTTGTTTACTGTAGCCAAAGTACTGGCTGAACAGAAAGTACACTTTACATGTGAGAGCATCTGATGGAATATATAGCATGAGGGTGTTAACACTGTAAAAATACTACACATATAGTGGTATAAACAGCAGCTTAACTGGGAAGAAATTTTCCATCACTGCAAGTCATATATATAACTTTAAAAAGAAAACTAGCAGCTTTTACCTGGGTTTTGAAACATCTGTAAATCTGAGACTGACCGGACCTACCCAGACTTTGGGGGAAAAGTAAATGTTAGTGTACTGTCTTTACAAAGAACTTTGTCAACATGGCCCTCACCTACTGAGGCCAGATGAGAACTTAAGATGTCAGTCCCCAGTTATTTTCAGAGTGCCCTTGTAACCAGTTTAGGGAATGATATTAGGGAAAGAAAGGGATGTGAGGAATAATGGCTAGGGAATTTTCGTCTCATGATTCTGTGTTATGTCACTGGAAGGGTTGAGGTAAAGGTATGGTCAGTGGAACACATCAGTTTACCCTTAGTTACCGAGTTAATGTTACTCAGTCGTATCCAACTCTTTGCGACCCCAAGGACTGTAGCCTGCCAGGCTCCTCTAACAATGGGATTCTCCAGGCAAGAATACTAGAGTAGGTTGCCATTCCTTTCTCTGGGAGATCTTCCCAACCCTGGAATCAAATCTGGGTTTCCTGCACTCCAGATGGATTTTTTACCATCTGAGCCAACAGAGAAGCCCCCAGTTTACCCTTAATGAGATATAAAACAGTCCATTCAGTCTGCGCTTTATTGGAAACAATGCCTTTAGGGGCTCAGGTGAAGAGAGAATATCAATCAACAGGAATTACAGAAGGAAGACACCAAAATGAAAAGTCCTTTGATTGCATTCCCATTACTGTTCTCACCAAGTCAGTGGCTATAAAAGAATGCATTATTTATCTCCACCAGACAATGTGATCGAGAAGGCAATGGCACCCCACTCCAGTACTCTTGCCTGGAAAATCCCATGGACAGAGGAGCCTGGTAGGCTGCAGTCCATGGGGTTGCGAAGAGTTGGACACGACTGAGCGACTTCACTTTCACTTTTCACTTTCCTGCATTGGACAAGGAAATGGCAACCCACTCCAGTGTTCTTGCCTGGAGAATCCCAGGGACGGGGGAGCCTGGTGGGCTGCCATCTATGGGGTCGCACAGAGTCGGACACGACTGAAGTGACTTAGCAGCAGCAGTAGCAGCAGACAATGTGATTTGGTTTGAGATAATCACATGGTGTCAGGCTCCACATGTAAAAATGTCAGAAGTGGCTGAAGAGCAGCAGCTCCATGCTGAAGGGACCCATTTCCTATGACTCCAGAGCTCCACCATCTGGTCTCAAAGTTTTTCCCTCTGAGGGAATGGCTGAAGTGAGGTAGCCCAATGCAACCCTGCAGAGAGAACTTGGCAACCAGTGACACCAAAGGACTCGCTGAGAGGGAGCGAGCTTTCCAACGCTTACATCCAGAGCTCCTGAGATTGCCTTGCAAGTCATCTTGGGCATGCTTCAGAAAAACATGACAATTCTGGTAGAAGGTGTTTTTTAGGAATAAAACAGATGGCTCCTTTTCTTCTTCTTCTCACTCTAATGTCTCTTGAGAACATCAGTTCATAAATGCTACCATCTTTTTCTATCGCTACCCTCCTGGAGGAGGAAGGGGAAGGTTTCCCAAGTCTAGTGTTCAATAAGAAATACCATCAGGAGAGCTCTGTGCTAATATGAGAATTATTAAAATCAGGACTCCAAAGAAAATTTTGATAAACTCTTTATTTAATCTCTGCAGAAAATTGTTCAAGTGATTTTCTAACAGATTAGTTACCATCCCCTACAAGTGAGTTTTACCATATGTCCATATATCATCTTTTTTATGCTTTCTCGTCCCTCTTAACTGCCACTGAGAAATTTAAAGTGAAAATAAATTAAAAGAATCCTGAACCTGATAGGGGTAGATTATCTCATGATTTTTATTAATATGGATCAAGCCACCCTAGTTGAGATTTAATCTTTTATAATTAAAAACTTATTACTTTATAATTAAAATAATCCAGAGGACTGGGGTACCAGTGCCCCAGTCCCTGCAGTGAGCCACTGCTGACCCACGCCTCTAGAGGAGACCCTCCGACACTAGTAGATTTCAACACTAAACTTGCACAATGGCTTTGAGACCAAGAGTCGTAGATTTTGAGGAATCCTGAAACAAATTCTTTACAATAATCAAAATTGTAGTCGTGTTGGAGTACGGAAAGAGAGCAACGTGGAACAATCTCTTCTCGTATCCTTCAATGGCACTGACACCTCCATCCATCAGAGAGATAGGTTCATAAGCTTGTTGAAAAATGAGAACAGGTTTAAGGTTTTCTAAGTGGAAGAAAATTCCAGTGTGACACTTTGCAAATATATTATTGTTCACATTTCTAAGTTCATTGTCCATATGTAGCAGTCAAAAATCTTTGCTAACCTTTTATGCAATAAACACTTTACTGAGCACTTAATATATCTTAGGCACTACTTAATTAAAATTAAATTGAAAATAAAATCAAATTTTATTATAATTTAAATAAATTAAATTGAAAATAAAATTAAAAGACACTTGCTCCTTGGAAGAAAAGCTACGACAAACCTAGACAACATATTAAAAAGCAGAGACATTATTTTGCCAACAAAGGTCCATATAGTCAAAGCTAGGATTTTTCTAGTAGTTATTATTGATGTGAGAATTGGACCATAAAGAGAACCGAGCACTGAAGGATTGATGCTTTTGAACTGTGGTGTTGGAGAAGACTCTTGAGAGTCCCTTGGACTGCAAAGAAATCAAACCAGTCAATCCTAAAGGAAATCAACCCTGAATATTTATTGGAAGGACTGGTGCTGAAGCTGAAACTCCAATACTTTGGCCACCTGATGCGAAAAGCTGACTCATTGGAAAAGACCTTGATGCTGGGAGAGATTGAAGGCAGGAGAAGGGATGAGATGGTTGGATGGACATGAGCTTGAGTAGGCTCCAGGAGTTGTTGATGGAAAAGGAAACCTGGCATGCTGCAGTCCATGGGGTCGCAAAGAGTTGGACGAGCAACTGAACTGAACTAAGACACTACTTTAGGTTTTGGGAGTATAGCTATGAACAACACAAACTGCTTTCCCTTGATTCTACTAAAGGAGACAAGACATTAAACAGATGTAAAGAAAAAACAATTATTCAAAGGGTATGCATAAGGAAAGTATTTTGCAGCCTTTAAATGCACTGTCATTGGATAAACTAAACTTGCACATGTATTCTGTACTTTGTATTATAAAAAATTTGTTGAATTACTAAATATGTTTTTTTAACATATAGTCAGTCTTTCTCACAATCTTACATAGAGGATTATGCTTCAAAAAGATAAAAGAAGCTGGCCCTTGGGCAGCAAAAGAGTTCAGTGTTGTTTGAGAGAAGCAGACGTCAAGTTGTCAAGGATCCTACCTAATCCAGTTCCCAGGTTAGAGTTCAGAGAGAAAAATAATGCCATCTTTCAAACACACACAACAAAGCCTTTTCCAACAAACAGTTGAGTCCTAAATGCAGTCTGTGCAACACATATGTCTGGCTATGTTCACACAGTAAACCATAGAAACACTGATGGTACCTGCAGACAGTGTTTACTTAGTGTAGCCATGGATAGCATCTTCGCTCAGCAGGACTTCAGAGATGCTTACCGTGTGTGTCCAGAGTCCAGGAAGGACATGCCCAGTGCAATGAAACACTGCCAACCCTGAAAGAAAATACAGTCATCATTCACCAAACTCTGTGGAGAGCCCTTGCCCGCTGCACCGCCCACATTGCACTGCTCAGATGCAAACTTCTTTGTTGTGCTGATTTCGATACTCAGTTCCCTTTGTTCCTACTGCTCGGTGTTTGCTTCTTTTATCTGATTGGGAGAGTTCCAAGAATACCACTTTTGTTCAGGCTTATCACATTCCTTGCACTACGGGGAATGACTGACTAATAAAATCGCGATAGTCTCCTGATTAAACAGTAGTACTTCACTGTAGAATCAGTGCTCGGCCTTAAAAGTAGGTCTTCAACAATTTCTATAGTGTCAGGCTGACTGAGAACAATTCAGCACATCTGCATGAAGGAAAGATCCCCTTAACTTCTACAGCATTTTCTTTGGGTGGGGGAATGTGAGTCTGTCTGTCTGTCTGGGACTTTGAAGTGAAAGCCCGAAATCCTAATGACTATACCACCAGAGAATGCCTTGCTGCGAATTTTTAAAACAATTTCTGTCAAGACCATACTCAGTTACTTGGGTTTCCTTAGAGTAAGTCCCTATATTACAGGCTCATCATAATCTTATTTTGCCCATGGTTCACTCAGGAGGAAAAAAGAAGAGAAGTATCTACTCAAGTCATAATTTTTCAATATTTACTAAAATGTTTTCCCAATCAAGTACCTACCCTGTGGCAGATACTGGCATGGGAACTACTGCTGCTAAGTCGCTTCAGTCGTGTCCGACTCTATGCAACCCCATAGACGGCAGCCCACCAGGCTCCCCCATCCCTGGGATTCTCCAGGCAAGAATACTGGAGTGGGTTGCCATTTCCTTCTCCAATGCATGAAAGTAAAAAGTGCAAGTGAAGTCGCTCAGTCGTGTCCGACTTTTACTGACCCCATGGACTGCAGCCCACCAGGCTCCTCCATCCATGGAATTTTCCAAGCAAGAGTACTGGAGTGGGTTGCCATTTTCTTCTCCAATGGATGAAAGTGAAATGTGAAAGTGAAGTCGCTCAGTAGTGTCTGACTCTTACCGAACCCATGGACTGCAGTCTACCAGGCTCCTCCGTCCATGGGATTTTCCAGGCAAGAGTACTGGAGTGGGTTGCCATTGCCTTCTCCAGGCATGGGAACTAGGTCAGTGTTAGAAAGATGAGCAGGGGGTTTCCACCTTCCAGCCTTGCCATTCTCTGTAGCAGATACATTATAAATTCTGCTGTCCCTAATCCTGAACCCTGTGTTTTTTAGAGAAACCTGTGTAGAACAGGGAGGTGGATGTGTTGTAGCTATCACTGCTTTTCACTGATATAAGTAACATTATAGATCTGCAAAATAGAGAAAGAATATATCCATAATTCCACCATCCTAAGGCATCTACTCTTACCATTTTTACATAATTTGCTCTAGACTTTTGATACTTTTTTGATTATCTAGGTATACATAATTCTGCATTCCTTTTTTACAGAGCTATGTTTTATAACCATCATTTTTAATAATTCTAGAATAATTCAAAGAGAGAATATCACTATTTACTAATTTCAACATTGGACAGCTATTAAATAGTAGAGCTGGGCAGGGCTGTGAACCCACATGTGCTGCCCTCCAAAGATCTGAAATCACATGACACAGCTCCCTTCTCCAGCCCCATCTTTTACCACTCTCTACTTTCTACACGGCTGATCTTTGTGTTTTTCAAACATACCACACTCTCTTGTTAGGAAGTATTAGGAATGGAAATCAGATGGAATGACAGAAAAATGACAGCACTTAGGAACCGAGGGAAAATTTATGGCTAAAAATATTCTTTAGTCACAGCTGGTTTAACGATTTCATGTGAATTGTGTCAATAACCTGAAGATAACTAGCTATGTGCTCTTTTGGGTCCTTTCTCTTCTGAGTGTTAGCCCCCCTTGACCACCCCTGCCCCTTCCAACTGGACTTACCAAGTAAAACACAAAGCTCAGATAAGCTACGCTGACCACTGCAGCCACCACATACAATACCATATGCCCTACATCCTGGACATAAACCACGACAAAGTACATGTTGATGGAACAGATGATAAGGACCACGATACCGCCCACGATCCTCAAGCCTCTGTAAAAGAATCAGCACAATTATCGGTGGAATAGTCCACCCTGTCCACAGATGGAAACAGACACTGTATCTCCTTAGGCAGGAGTAAGCAGCATTTCAAAATAAACTTAAAAGTAGATCTTATGTCCCAGATTAGGTTAAAAGGGTCAAAGTTACGCAATGTTAGGGAGAAAGAAATGCTTCCCTCCCCGTGGTTCAGTCAGCTAAGAATCTGCCTGCAGTGCAGGAGACCTGGGCTCGATCCCCGGGTCACAAAGATCCCATGGAGAAGGGAATGGCTACCCACTCCAGTATTCTTGCCTGGAGAAGAACGCCATGGTCACAAATTACAATGGGTCACAAAGAATCAGACACGACTGAGTGGCGCACACACACACACACACACACACAGAAAGAGGAAAAATAGTGTTACACTATCAAATAATTCCTATTATTTAATTCCCTAAAAATGGAACAAGCCCTAAAACTGCAAAACGTCTTGAGTCTCTAGAGATGAAACAAGTCATTTCAAATATGCATATCCTTTAAAGATGTACAGAAAAGGTATTAGAACAAAAAATATGCTTTCCCTCCTTTGTTACATACACAATTTCTATCTTCATTTTTTTTTAACTTTTTAAAAATTGAAGTAGAGTTGATATACAATGTTGTGCTTATTTGTTTTTAATTTTTGGCCATTCTCTGTGGTATGTGAGACCTTAGTTTCAGGGAAGTCCCCAGTAGTCTCTATTTTCTAAGTCATAGATTGAAGGGGCAGCTCTAGCAATCACTTCTTAAAGCATACAGCTCCCCTAGAACTGATTTTCTGACTGGCCTGTTTGATGAAGATACCCTTCCCCCACACATCTTTGGGAACTAAAAGAAACACACTCACAGTCCATTGGCAAATTCGCTCATGACCGGTCGCAAGCTCGTATATGTTAGAATGGGTATGAGAGCAAAGGGAAGCTGGAAAAGAGAAAACTAAGATCAGACAAGGCTATGGAGGTTCCTGTAAAACCCCAGAGAGCAGCACTCTTAGCAAAACAGAACCACAGACCCTGCCTCACCTACTCTGTGAGAAATTATTCCTGTCATCACAACATGCTGGAGGGGTTATGTGGAAATCTGTAACATGAACCTAGCATCAATTATGCTCATAGTGTCTTTAATAAATTTGTATCTGCCAAATTTTCTTAACCTCCATAAAACCAAGGAGTGTCTTATACATTATTTAATGTTTGCCTGGATTAACAAACAATAACATTGTGTTCTTTGTGTAATTACCGTTTATAATTCCCGTTCAACAGGCTTAGAAAAAAAAAAGTCATTTCTAAAAGCCTTTGAGATGCCAGAGATTTCATATGCTTTCACTGTAGACCAAGAATGTGTCCTTTCTTCCTCTGAATTTTCCCCACACCCATACTAGGCTTGGTACCTAAGGGCAATACAGAATGCCTCCTGACTCAACAGGATGTGAGTTTCCCCAGCTCCCTCCTCACCTGTAAGCTCTGAAGAACATTCAGGATGTCATTCAACCCTGTTAGATGCTCCATGTCTTGGAAGACAGCCACAAGCAGAGCGGGGATGATGGCAATAGAGCGGGTCAGACTCACTCGGGCAAAGCGTGACCACTTTAGGTTCAGGAATCCCTGGAAGAAAACACAGAAACAGGATGAATGTCTGGAAGAGGAAACAGAAAAAGGTCTGGGGAGGTTCGGGAAGACCTTAGAGGCATGGGATTAAGAAAGGACAAAAGGGCAATGTCCTCTTCCTCTCGTCTATCCCAGTCACAACAGCATGTACCTCCATGACAAACTGGCCAGAATAGGTTCCTGTCACGGTGGAGCTCTGCCCCGCAGCCAGGATCCCCACCGCCCAGATGTAGAGAGCAGCAGGCCCGAAGTAACACCCCAGCACAACACCCTGGAGAGGCAAGGGAGAGAGATCACCTCACACAACACCCCATAGTGCTCCTCTGCGTCACCTCTCCCCATTTCTGGCTACACACCCACCTCTACCAAGCGCTGTGCTGGCACTGTCCCAGAAGTTAGACTCGGGTCCTGACCCCATTCTAGAGGCTTTCAACCTAAATTCTTCTGGATGGGCCCCCATTCCTCTTCAGCCTAGTCCCTTCTCTTCTCTAGGCTCCTAAAGCCTTTATCCTCAACTTATATGTTAACTATTAAAAAAAAGTCTACATTTCCCAAATTATATTCCTTAATACAGTATTCTAGAAGATGGTGATAGAAATGGAGATAAAGTGCAAATGAATTCTGGAGATGCTGCATACTATTTATTCTACTCTTGGAGGTTCACCATGTACCTGGCATAAAAGGGACAGAGAGGTCCCAACAAAGACCACTTTCCTGGGACTTTCCTGGTAGTCCAGTGGTTAAGACTTCATGCTCCGAATGCAGGGGACATGGGATGATCCCTGGTCAGGGAACTAGATCCCACATGCCACACAGCATGGCCTAAATAAATAAAGTCTCCAGCCACAAGGATGAGGGGTTGGGGAGGAGAACAAATATATAAAACAAAAAAAGACCACTTTACTAAGAACACTTTCTTTGATGCCAATTAACGCCTATAGCACAAAATGCTATCAACACAAGTTTAAGAATCACGGATACAATTCATATTTTCAGCTGATCTTATATTTCCTTCCATAATCCAAAAGGCTTGTCTGGCAAGGGACCTCTGAATAACAATACTCAACAATCCAGAGAAGATATGCTGAGCTCTGAAGTGAACCCTCAGAAAAGACCAGATACTGTGCTAAGAATCTTGATTCAGGGACAAAGATCAGAAATCTGAACAGGTTTACCCCTTTGTAGATGTCCACAGCCAGTGTTGAGTTATCGTCTGGGAAAAGGTGAGTGTGGGGACTGCTGCTGTTTTTACAGACTGCAACCTGGAACCAGAGCAGTTTAGGAACGACTTTTAATTTTGAGGTCAGGACTCAAATTAAGAAGACCTCTCCTACAGCTCACACACAGGTCATCTAAGAGACAGATGCTAAAGGCAAGAAACTGGACATGGATTCTGATGAGAGCAGAGACTGGCCACAAATATGAGAGGACACCCAGAATAGGAGCCCTTAGTCAAAGCAGAGACGGAAGTCAGAGGTCCTATGATGGGAAAAAACGGAGTCATCAAAACCAGACTGGCAATCAGGAGTCACGAGGACACAGAATTCAAAGTGACAAAACAGCCTGCCTAGCCACAGATTCTGTTTTCTGTGTGTTGATTCCTCCCAACCTGTCATCACCAGTAGGACTGGCAAGCAGCGAGTAGTTGGTAAACAGGAAGGGAAAGGGGATGAGAAAGAGCAAACAGATGTGAAGCCACTAACAACAGCAAGAGGCAACCTTTGTCCGAGGAAAACCCCCTTCCCAGTCAAAAGCTGGGAAGGATGGGCTGAGCTGCACCACAGCCCCAGAGTGTAAACCACGACTGGAGCAATGATTTAGTGGGCAGCACTGAGATCTATTTCCCCTGCGCTCTAAGTCACTGTCACGTTTTCCTGCCCCAGTCAGCTTTTCTCTTTACCCTCGCACTCACTACTACCCATGTCCCTGGCTTACTTACCACCTGCTCGTTGGTTTTCTCAAAAAATGCTTCCGCAAACACTGAGATGACACAGGTGTTGATGATAAAGGAAACAAAGAGAGCAATGCAGCAGTCAATGAAGAAGTACTTATTGGCTTCTCGAACTTCCTGCCTTTTGGCTCGGTCTATATGTCTGGACTAGAGAGGTAACAGCAAAAGTCAGTTTTTTTAAACTGTTGGAACAAGTTACTTGCAATATTTCATGAGTATGGAGTCCACTGAAAGTCCTCAATGGCAAACAACTGATCACATGAAATGTGTGAGATTCCGCTTACATCCCGGTTTACTGAATAAGAAGTCATGACCCTGTGATGATATCACACATCCCCAAACTGGAAAAAGTGACCAAGTGACTTCTGAGCCCTCAGTTACTGTGGCTGGAAGAACTGCTGACCTACAAAAACAACCCGATTTCAGACCTAAGCAGGAGACAACCTTAATGACAAAAGTCTCTGAAATCTCCCAGCTAATGATTGTGTTGGACTGACTGGTAAAAGCCAGGTTGGGCTTTTTTCCCCTGACCACTAGGGGGCCATTCAGGCTTCTGAGATTTAAAGCTGGGAAACATGGTACATCTTCAGTATTTTTAGGAGGGATTTTAGTCTCTTCTCTATGGGGTCTGTTATCTCTGGTCACCTTTGTGATAAAAACAGAGTCCAACTGTGTGGAGGCCAACTGTCGAAAAACACTGTGCTCCTTCAGGGCTCTAACAGTTGTAAACTAAGTGTGTGTCCCTTGCAATTAAAGGAAAAGGTCCCATGAACTACACAGGCCACTGAGATGAGAAAGGTCTTGCTCACCTTGACTAAGGCAGAATGCAGGTATATGTTGTGTGGCATGATAATGGCGCCCACGATGGCCACAGCCTGCATGATCTGTGGGGTACGACAGCCTGAACAGGATGGCAGGAACATGCCTTTGAGGACCTGGGTCTGGCTGGGTTTCACTGTAACATACTACACACAAACAGAACAGCTATTAGTCTTTTCTGGAACATGAGACTAGGGAGTAACACAGTACTAGAAAACACTGCATCTTTACTCCTTAAACCCCTTCATCAACAACTACACAGGAAATGAGGAACACAGAACCACCCAAAAAAAACCAAGCAGCACAGTTCAGAGAATTTAGGACTGGAGTGTCCAGACATTTCATATTGTATTTCATATATACAAAATAGACGTGTAGAGAATGCAATTAATATTCTAAAGCAATAAAACAGCTGCTAACGGCCTTATTGATATTAGTGCCACAATAACTCCTGTCAGACATACCTTAGAATACAGTCAATTCTTGATTACCCACACTAACCATGCTTCTGTGCTCACCACGTATATAAAAAGCACTTATGCTTACCACTAGCATCTGCTGAGAGACTCACTCAAAAACACTTCTCATACACACTTTTTTCCTGGTTCAGCATTTCCCTTGGAAGCCTTAGACCAAGGTATATCATCTACTCAGAGCAGATGTATTGTTAAAAGCTTACTAGCTAGGGCAATAAAGAGAAGTCAGTTTATAATAATTGGACATAGAAAGGTGCTGGGTTTCACTTCACTACATATAATGGTAGAGTTCGTTTTAACCCAGTGGAGTGTTGGGACTGGGGCACAATCCAGGAAATAGGCCCTGTATCCCCTATAGTTCATTGCTACAATACAGAGACAGTCCAAGCTGCAATTACTGTCAACCAGGATGAGCAAAAACTGAATCCGTTTAGGTAACAGCCAAGAATAACCCTGCAACCCCTTTCCTAACCCTCTCCAAGGCTGTTCTGTTATTGGGATGGCCAACCTGGGAGATTAGTTTGGAAAGTTCCAGAAATTCTAATCAATTGAACTAACAGTCCCTGCAGGTCTTCCTTGGACACTAGTCTTTACTACAATTCATTCCTTTAAAATTGGCATAAGGTTGAATTTGGCTTTTTGTTAAAACCTACTGTCTCTTATAATAAAAGAACAAAAATCTTGTTTTAAAAAGCTAATAAAAAAATAAAGTTAATGAATAGCCTGTAATACTCACCTCATAGCCAAATGTGAGGGCCATAACAGTGAAGATAAAACCAAAAAATGCTTCTAGCTTTCGCAAACCTGAAGGGGAAAATGTAGTAGTGAGTCCACAGAAGACAGATTTCCCCGTAAATCACATCATGGAAAGCAGCTCCTCTGACTGACCCCTCCATTCCCATGCTCCTTACCATAGTTGTCCAAAAAGAGAAATGCAAATGTATCTGCAATGGTGATGAGAACTCCACCCCATAGTGGAATCCTAGGTCAGAGATGAAAAACAGAGATTTAAGGGAAGAAAAGAAACATTGAGAATGACTCTTTTCCCAACAGTTCTCCAGATATCTGACACTTGCAGGAGCAAGGACTTGGAAAATGGATCCATGGTAAGCAGGCCAGGCCCTGGGTAGCTTAGGATCACAGCACTAAATGAAACAATTTGTTGTTGCTATTCAGTCATCAAGTTGTGTTCAACTCTTTGAGATCCCATGGACTGTAGCACGCCAGGCTTCCCTGTGCCTCACCATCTCATCTCCCAGAGTCTGCCCAAGTTCATGCCTATTGAATCAGTGATGCCATCCAACCATCTCGTCCTCTGTCGCCCTCTTCTCCTTCTGCCATAAATCTTCCCCAGCATCAGGGTCTTTTACCAATGAGTCTAGCTATTCGCATCAGGTGGCCGAAGTATTAGAGCTCAGCCTCACCATCCGTCTTTCCGATGAGTCTTCAGGGTTGATCTCCTTAAGATTGACTGGTTTCATCTCCTTGCTGTCTAAGGGACTCAAGAGTCTTCTCCAGCACCATAGTTCAAAAGCAGCGATTCTTCGGCACTCAGCCTTTTTTTTGGTCCAGCGCTTACATCCGTACATGACTACTGGAAAGACCATAGCCTTGACTATAAGGACCTCTGTCACTAAAGTAATGTCTTTCTTTTTTAACACACTGTCTAGGTTTGTCAAAGTGAAACAATACATTCATTCAAACTTTGTCTAGTATTTCAGACATTCAGGACACAAAACTGAAGAGCACTGGTCTTCTCTCTCAATGACCTCACTTGGGATAAACTGACATACAAATTAATTATAATACACACTGCCACATACTGGATAACACAGGTATGTATTACCCAACATGAGAACATGAAAGATATAGAGCCTACATCTGCCAGGAGAAAGGAAGGTAGTTTCAGAAAGGTTCTACAGAAAAAATAATACTTGAGTGAATCTTGGAAATTGAAAATGACTTGTGTTTTTCTTTTTATGTTGTTGTTTAGTCTCTAAGTCGTGTGCAATTCTTTTTCAACTCCATTGATTGTAGTCCACCAGGCTCTATCCATAGGACATCCCAAGCAAGAATACTGGAGTGGGGTGCAATTTCCTTCAGCAGGAAATCTTCCCAATCGAGGGATCAAACTTGTACCTACTGCTTCACAGGCAGATTCTTTACCACTAAGCCACCTGGGAAGGACTTTTGTTTTTGTACTTGTTTTGAAATCTCACAAAACATTGATTACTTTCTAGAAGACAAACCTCTCACCTGCCTGCAGACAGGAGATTGATGGCAATAGCTGAGCCAATAACTTCTTGCATATCTACACCAATGATAGCCAACTCCACCATCAGCCACAGAAGGATTCGTGGAACCTAAACACCAAACAGCAGAAAGATATGGTTCTAATTAATCATTTCTAAGAACTTACCCCATAGTTTAGAATTCACATTTTGGCAGTGATCCATAAACAGTCCTTTATTAAACCTTAGGTCTAGAGATGAAGGACCAGAACTCAGCTTTGGCCCCTTGATGGAGAGGGCCAGGCTGCTCTTTGTGGCAGAGCCTATGAGTCAAGGTCAGGGCAACAGCTGATGTCAATTTCTTCTCCTTCCATTTCACTTGACAGAAAAATGGAATTTTCATTCATTATTTCCATTTAATTTTTTTTTGCCTAAAAACAATCCTAAAATTCTTAGGGGGAAATGAGGATGCTAAAATGGTCAAAATATTGTTCAGGAGAGAACAGAAATACTATAGAAAAAATATCTATCCTGACCATAGCTGAAGAGACAAAACAAACATGAAAAGGCTGGAGTCATCCTTAATATAATAATGCACAAGCAAGTGAAAAGACAGATATGCAAAAGGGACTCAGGGCAAAGTGTTGGAACTGGGTGTCCAATAACAAAATCTGGAAGATAATCTCATCAAATAATTAAACAGAAAGAAATTTAGTAGTGCAAGCTCATTGAGGCAGGGGGTGGGGGGCCGTGGGGGGACCACTTCCATGTACCTACTACTGAAAAAAGAGTCACAAAAAAACAACAGCTGAGATACATGAAGAAAGAGAAGCTAAACAAACTATAAATTACCAGGTTGTTTTTTTTTTTGAGGCGCATATAAAAACAAAACAAAAAAAGGCAGGTAAAGATACTCTCTCACAGCCAGGAAAGGAGATTAAACTTTAAGAAAAAACTGGAGGTAGATACTTATCTAAAGATCAAGTCGGTTTAAAGCTATCTTCCAGACCGTGTGTCTATCCATTCGTGACTTAAGCAGGAACAAGAAAGACCTAAATATCCAGAAGGAAACTATGGAGGACAATGTAAACTCCAGGGTCAAGGTAAAATGAAAAAGCATCATTAACAAATTCAAAGATCCTGCCAAACATGCCCTAGTAAAAGAAAAAAACTCACTTCAGATTGACAGCAAAGACAAACAAAAAAGAAAATATGCATAATGCAAAGTAATGGAGTAATATGGATGAATGAAAAAAAAGCTTTAGAGAACAGCCCCGCCCCTTTGTGGACTAGGCCCCGCTTGGTGCCAAAAGGCATAGTAAAAGCTAAGTGTTTACTCACACAGAAACGTCTAAGCAAACTTTCTGGTAAATGTGAATCTCGTTAGATTTTGAAGGAGTGCAGAACATGGTTTAGCAGCAAGAGAAACTACAGAATTTCCCTTGGGACTGCCAGTCCTCTGGGACACAGATCCCCTCTTCCTCCACTATTTCAGTATGGGGGTGGGGGGAGACGGTGGGACAGCACAGGTTGCCAGACACACAGTTACCTATGAGTAACAGACAAACACTGCTCACCCTAGGATACTGACGGTAACACACTTCAGCAAGATGAAGCCCGGTGACCACTCCCAGCCTAGCTGCAAGCGTTTGGAGCAGGACCCCGACAATGGTGGCCAACAGAAGAACCCAGAGCAGCTACAGAAGAACAAAATCCCAACATTACACTCATGAAACAACTGGAAGTTTGGGTTTGGTTGTTTGGCAATGGGAATGGGAAACAGTACACTCAGCAAAGCGCCCCATTCAGGGATCCAATGACTGAGTTCTCTATCACATTCTGCACAGAACTTGCTAGGTCACCTTGCATCTTTCTGAGTCTTAGTTTTTCCCATTTGCTGTTTCACTTTTGTTCAAGGAAACTACCTGGGTAAAATAAAATTAAAAACCAACTACATGACAAAATAAAGTTTAAAAACAGATGGAAAAGTACTTTTCACCTAAGCATCAGGGCCAATGAAGTATCAGCATGTAGCCACCAAGGCTGATACCCAGCAGGCAGAGCAGAGGAAAAGGCTGTGGTGCACTGTGTGCGTTTACAAAGGAAAGAGGGAGGACTCCATGTTCACCTTAAATCCAGCCAGTGCTCCAGACTGCAAATCACATTCAATGTTTCCTGGATCCACAACGCTCATAAGAAGTCCTGGTCCTGTGAAGACCCAGAGTTTACGAAAGCTAAAACAAGAGTGCTGTACGAGAGAGGAAAACAGAGCAAAATGATTGTCACCTTCGGGAGAGAATGGATACACATGCATATGTATGGCTGACTCCCTTTGCTGCCACCTGAAACTGTCACATTGATAATTGACTATAGTCCAGTACAGAATAAAACGTTAAAAAAAAATAATAATAGAGTGTCTCTTGGAGAAATAAAAAAATTATCACCCACCTCCAAACTGCTGATCTAATTTATTATTTTATCACATAAAAAGCAACAGTATCAGTTTCATAAAGGATTTCCGAAGTTGGACATGGGTGTGTCCAAGTTTAACTGCCATCTATTCCACAGCTTATCAATAAGACAATCAACTCTGTCCAAATAAGAGTCCAACCCTTCTCTTACTTGCCCTTTCCAACAGCCTTTCATTCTAAAACCCCAGCAAGAATATCAGTACTATCCAAATTGGACAAAAGGCACCGTAAAAAGGGAACCTGAAATTCTCCTTTCTGGATCAAAAAATACTCACTAGTACAACCTGGCAAGTGTTTTTCAAGGACCTTAGTTTCCTTAACAGTTTCCATTTATTCTGACTACAAAAATTCAGTCTTCAGAGATTGCCTGCCAGAACTGACTCTGAGGTTGTTGATTTTGAGTTGTCCAGCAGACTCTGAATTCATAGGTTTTCCCCAGATAGTAATGTTTTCCTCCAAGGACCTGTCACTAACCTTCTCCTCAAGAACGGCATTATTCTCATCCAGATAGGTGGTGAAGTGCTCCTCTGAGAGGCCCCCGGAGGACTGAGGAATTGAGGAATTACTGTAGGCAGGGTTGAGGGCACCAAGACTGGCAGAGTCCCCATGGTCTCCAAAAGCATCCTCTGAATTAACAGTTTGAAAAGAAATGAGTTAAAATTAACAAAATACTCTAATACTAACAATCATCTTAGAAATACTGAAATTAAATCTTTTAATACCTAAACACATAAGACTGACCTGACTCTATCTCAATTTACTTTATTTTTATTTATATTGTTAATAAATTACATTTTGAATAGGCAATACATTCACATGGCTGAAAATTTGAGAAATACAAAAATGGTTATGGTGATAAAGCTCCCTCTCAGCCCTCTTCCCCGGTCACTCAACTCTACATCAGTTTTCAACATTAATCTCACAAACGGTTTCCCCCTACTTTCACACTTCTATTATCATTTGCCAATTTTTAGAATCATTTCATTTTCTTCTAAAATCACTGATGTCTAGGGCTCAATATATAACATCCCCAGACTAGCCTCACTGATAACCTAAAATCTTAACTTTTAGAAGGAAATAGGCTAATGGGACACTCCCCTTTCCACCCTCCATCCGTTATTTGGTAGGATTTACCGACTCGATGGACATGAGTTTGAGTGAACTCCGGGAGTTGGTGATGGACAGGGAGGCCTGGCGTGCTGTGATTCATGGGGTTGCAAAGAGTTGGAGACGACTGAGCGACTGAACTGAACTCAAAGGATCACCCTTGGACATTATATCTCCATCAGGCTTCCCCCAAAATTGGTAACTTGCAAAATCCTGCCACATTTCAGGCTAAAATCAGAAGCTGCAAGGAAACCACCAAACAGGAACCCTTTGCCATCTGACTAAGATCTGCAGTGAACAGCTTGGGGAGGAGCGTAGTTATCACCCTCAGGACAGGAGGGTTCATCGCAGACTAATCATCGGTGTTTCCCTTCCTCCTGCATTTTGCTGCTCATTTTAAATGCAGGGAGACAGAGGGTCTGAGAGAAAAGTGTTAAGGGACAAGAAAGTTAGGAAACTCAGTGTGTGTAGCCATCAAATGGTTATTTTTAACCACAAAGCTCTAATCTCAGGGTTACCAAGATATCTTTGCAGTTTTCTTTCTATAGGGAACTGACTCACTTTACCTTAAGTGTTACTGAACTAAGGAGGAAATTTACAGAAAAAGAATGCTAAGTCTAGAGAAATTTAGAATCAGGAAGGATTAGTCAAAGCACAGTCTCATTAAATACTCTATAAGGCGCTAGTTCAGTATTTTCCTGCTGCATTCTCATCTGAAGCAGCCTAACCACCCTAGCGAAGAGTTGACTCATTGGAAAAGACTCTGATGCTGGGAGGGATTGGGGGCAGGAGGAGAAGGGGACAACAGAGGATGAGATGGCTGGATGGCATCACTGACTCGATGGACATGAGTTTGAGTGAACTCTGGGAGTTGGTGATGGACAGGGAGGCCTGGCATGCTGCAATTCATGGGGTCGCAAAGAGTTGGACACAACTGAGCGACTAAACTGAACTAAACCACCCTAGAGGTTTTTATGCCAGGCTGCAAGTTATACTGCCTTTTCAAGTACTCAAAGTGTTAGTCGCTCAGTCGTGTCCGACTTTCTGTCACCCCATGGACTGTAGCCTGCCAGACTCCTCTGCCCATGGAATTCTCCAAGAAAGAATACTAGAGTTGGCTGCCATTTCCTTCTCCAGGGGATCTTCCCACCCCAGGGATCGAACCCAGGTCTCCCATACTGTAGGCAGATTCTTTAACATCTGAACCACCAGGGAAGCCCTAGCTAAGCACTACTGCTATAAGAAACCAAACTTGAAGCTAATCTTAGCTCATCTCAGAACCAGAAATAAGTTATGAGGGAGGTCTGTGTGGTTATAAATCCATTGCATTTACAGCCTAAGGCACCAGGTGGTGACCCCTGAATGGAGCAGGTCTCCATGATATTGTTGGTTGGGGTACAATGGTGCTTTAGTCCGACTCTTGCAACCCTGTGGACTGTAGCCCGCCAGGCGCCTCTGTCCATGGATTTCCCAGGCAAGAATACTAGAGTGGGTTCCCATTTCCTTCTCCAGGGCATCTTCCTAACCCAGGAATCGAACCTGGGTCTCCTGTGTTTCAGGCGGACTCCTGCACTGCAGGTGGATTCTTTACCAACTGAGCTACAGGGAAGTCCCAGAAGATAGGAAATGCAGACAATTTTTGATGGGACAGAGGACAAGAAGGACAATATGGTAAACTGTTACTGGCTTAAGCCTAATTCCAAATAAAAATGAGTCAATAGCACAAAGCAATCAATTACCATCTGGAACAGGTATCTGAACAGAAGATGCAGGACCCAATACTATGGAGGATACCTGAATGTCTGAATTCATAGAACAGGATTCTGGAAAGGAGAGAAGAGAGGGAGAGGAATTAGCAAGAACAAATAAAAACAAGTTCAAAACAAGCATTCTGTGACTCTGTATGACTGAACCCTTACTATATGAAATGAATAACTGTTCTACTGAATTAGATAACCTTGAAAATAATCACAGTTTTCAGAATATGATTAAGAGATGTTTAACAGAAAAAAATGTAAAAGTTTTCATCATGATTTTGGTGGCAAGAATTCAAAACCAAACTGAAGTAAAAAGTATTTCAGGGAAGTGGGTTTTAATCAGCCTCCACAGAGAGGTCTGCAGGCAATCACTCAATCTCTGCCTTTGCCTCCAGATTAATCCAAATATTTAAAAGACTGACTTCCCCTCATTTTGATGGGTTTTTAAGGATAGAATCTATAACTCTTTTTGATCCAACAAACAACTCAAGTGAGCTCAAGTTTCAATTTTCTCAGAAGCCGGTGGTGAGGGTAGGGGTGCGGTGGGGTATCTTCTGGAGTGTAAAACACAGCACCTCATGCTAATTTAGAAAACATAGGAACTCCCCTGCCAAAAAATTAATTGATTAAATAAATAAAATAAAATAGAAGTGCCCAAAAGTGTTAAGAGCAGTTATTTTTAAAAGAACATTATTATTAATATTGTTATTATTATAAAAAGTTTCTCATTTCTGACCTACTCATGAGGAACCAATTCAATTATTACAGATTATTTTTGTTGTGATGACTGATATCCTGTTTCAGAAGGCACAGAAGTCTTCAATACAATTGAGGAAAATTCCTATTCACAACAGGCCTTGAAAGTTTATCTTTAAAAAGTAAACAATCGAGATAGTAGTGTGCTTTTTCTCCAAGTATGAAGTGTGAAAAGGTGCTTGGAAAATAATTTTAAACAAAAGTATCTCAAGACAAAATGTTAAATAAATTAAAATTTAAATAAATTTTTACTATTAGTATTCTAAATGATTAGTCCCATAATTACTTACAGAGCTAATAAAACACAATAAGTCTGATCTTTTCTGTGAAATCTCTGTCCAAGAGAGAAAATGGATCCTAGATTCCAACTTCTTTTTTTTCTGCTGTGCCATGCAGCTTATAGGATCTTAGTTCCCAGGACAAGGATGGAGCCCCAGCCTGACAGTAAAAGCACTGAATCTTAACCTCTGGGCCAACAGGGAATTCCCTAGATTCCAACTTTCTCATCAGAACATCAAGTCAGATTTCACAAAATTATATGCGTGTCCATTATTTGTTTTTATACCTTATTCAACATTCCACACTGTATTTAACTGCCTTGAGCAGCTTCAGCTTCATGCAACAATCTTGGCAAACAGTCTTTTCATTTTCATTCTATTACAAATATTTTCTAATTTTCCTTGTTAAGCCTTCTCAGGTACACCCATCATTTAAAAGTGGACATTTAATTTCCAAATACATGGGATTTTGTTTAAAGTATCTTTAATATTAATTTTTTATTTTGATACTAATTTCTCATTTAAATGCTTTTTTCTCTGCAATCACCGCCTCTGTTTTTTTCAGAACATATTGAGACTTTCAAAGGCTAAGTTGAAGATTTCTCTTGGTAAATGTCACATTGCACTTGAAAATATGTGGGTTATTTGCAAATATCTTTCGATATTGATTTCTAACATGATTCCACAGTGATAAGAAACAGACTCTGCATGATTTTAATACCTTTAGATCATGAAATTTTTGCACATTGTTTTATGTTCCTGGATATGTGCCAGTGTCTCCTAGTTTACAGTCTATGGGAGCTTGAACAGAATTTGTATCCTACTGTTGTGTGAAAATTATATAAATCTTAATTATCTTGAATTGCTTTTACAGTGCTTTTCAGGTCTATTGTATCTTTCTACTTTTCTGTATATTCATTCTATTCATTTGGAGACTTTGATATTGAAACTCCAGCTAAAAATCTTAATTCATCTAGTAAAAAAAATAATTGAATTTACACCATATGTACTTCAGTCAAATCAGGCCAGCATATTATGCATGAAACAATGTTCTTTTTTGTAAACTCAAAGTTTCTCATTTTGCGATTAGGTCCCAATTCTGCTACCTATATAAACAGCAGCTTTTTGGAAGGAGAGAATCTCAAGACAGAAGTCTTTCATTAGAGCCTTCCAAGTAGTAGCAAGAGAACCTGAGAGAAACTTTTAAGCTCACATAAAGAGCGTAAGTCTGTCAGCAGATATTTCTGTTTATATACACAATAAGGAAATAGGGGATAAAGGTATCTTTGATTTCACAGCACCCACCCAAGCTCTTAGCATTAAAAGTCAAATATTAGAAAAGATGCTGCTTTGTAAAAACCAGTGTGTAACCTCGTCACTTCACTGAGTCAAAACTGAACCAAGGACTTCCCTGGTGGTCCAGTGGTTTGAAGAGTCCACTTTCCAACACAGGGGATGCAGATTTGATCCCCAGTTGGGGAACTAATATCCCACATGCAGAGAGGAAACTACTGAGCCAGCACCACAGAGAGACGTGAAGGCATCACAGCTGAGACTCGATGCACTCAAATAAATAATAAACAAAATAAGTAAATGTTTAAAAATGTTTAAAAGATACCAAAGCTGCTTGGTATCTCTGTGTACATTCTAAGGGATTACTTCTGATTTTCTAACAGTAGAGTAAGATTTATGTACAGCTTCCCCATTCACTAACAAGAAGTATAGCCAGGCTGCCCCAAAATTCTCCACCCAAGTCCCACAGCCATCCTGGAAACAGGAGGAACCAAGTATGCTGCAATCATGGTTTGGAGGGCATTGACTTCAGAAAAAAAAAAAAAAAACTGGCCTAGGCCAAGACTATAAATGAAATATCATCCAATAAAAAACTAAACAGTCAAAGAAGTTTTCATTTACCCAACATAGCTATCATGGACAGACCCAGTACTGCATAGTTGGAGTTTTCCATGTAGTCTTAGTTAATGATAAAATAAACTCAGCAGAAAGTCTATTGTCACAGGTAATCATACTATACCCTCAGGTAATGAATGACAAGGATGAAAAACAGGCCTAAGGGTTCACGGGCAATAGGTTCAGGGGATCAGAATTCCTTTATTGTGGAATCTTTTAGGGGAAAGAAGGCACTTACAGGTAATAATAACAAAAACTCCTACATGCTAGGAAATGTTCTGAGCACGTTATGCATATTAATTCAATACTCACCATCAGCTCTTTAACACTGATATTATCAATCCCCATTTTAAGCATGTGGAAACAAAGGAACAAAGAGGCTAAGAATCTTGCTCAAAGGTTTACAGAGCCAAGACTAGTTGGGGTTCAGATTCCACAGGAATCAAGGGAGAAACACAAGGTCCCCTAGTTGCAGCAATATTCACTACAACTACGGCCAGCAAAAATTTCTGGAAACCTGTCTCCTCTTGCCTCGCATTCCATAGAATTTTTGCTTCTGATTTTACTTTAAAGAGGTGTCACATTCCCTTAACTTCGTAACACTCCTTATGAAAGCAGTGGACGGTATGAGAATTATCTTTACACACTGGAAAACTCAAGTCCAGGTTACTCAACTTCTTCAATGATGCTCTTTGAAAAAGTCTGATATATGAAGAGAACTGGGGGAAACCAATTGAAAACAAAAGAAACAAAACAAAAACAGAATGTCCAAAAGTAAACATAGCTGCAACAGCACGAACCTATGAAACCGAACAGATGTCGAGCAGCCAGCCACCCTTCTCACACACGGAGTGCGTTGCCCCTACAAAAGTTCCTGAGCCTGGAGGCTGCACAAACAGCCCTAAAACCGATCTACACAGCAGGACTCAGCGGTCTGTCCAGGCCCTTCACACGAAGAGGCGCTTCTTGGATGTCGCCCGTAGTAAAATGAATTCTTTCGCTGAACTAGGGCGGCGGGAGGCCCAGGAAGCGGACGGGGCATCAGGGCTCCGAAGATAACAAGGAGGCCGAGGGGACCTTGCCCCGCGTCCGTCGGCCTCTCCCGCGGCGTGAAGCGGGGTCAGCAGACCTTCGACCACGGGTCCCGGGACCGCGGCAGGTCCGCCCAGGGATTCAGCCATTTTCTCTTCAGGTCTCTTTAGGCCGCGGCGGGGAAGGGGCGAGGCCCCTGCGACCTCCGGCGTTCGCTTCCCGCCCCCGCCTCCCGGCGCCCTCCTCTCGCTCTTCCTTTGAAGAACGCGGCTCCATCTGGAACCCGCGTCCAGGCCCTCCAGCCCGCGCCGCCCCTCTCAGACCCGCCTGGCGCCCCGCACGCCAAATACTGGCCGCGGCGCCTGGTCCCAGGCTTGCCCTCGAGCCGCCCGGAGCTCGGGAAAGCGGGGCGCCCGCGTGACCCCTGACCTGGCCCGCTGCCCACCTTACCGGCTCCGCAACCACCTGACAATCGGTCCCCGCTCCAGCGGCTCCATATCCCTGGAGCCAGCCCCACGCCAGCCTCCCCCTACACGCCCTGCGGCTGACCCACAGGATCGCTGCCGCACATTCCTTTGGGTTGGATTCTTCATATTCGCCGTGGGGCCAACGCGCGTGGCAGGCTGACTACGGACCCCGAGTCTCCGCCCACTCCAGGCTGACTGGGGGCGGGGCCACGGAGGCCTGGGCGGGAGCTGTCTGCGGCTGAGCTAGTGCTGGAGCTGGTCCAACCCACACTGTGTTGTGGAGTCTCCCACCCCGCTAGCAACCTGCGGACGAGTACGTTTCCTGCTGTAGTTCGCCGTGGCCTCGTTAGGCCCTGGAAGACAAAATCATTTCTTCTGAGACACGGCTCTATGAGAATTCCAGCTCCACCCTGCAAAGTATAGCCACCTCTCGCCCCCAGAGCCACATCATAGTATCTGCTGCCCCACCAAGAGCGCCCCACACCTGGGAGGAACCGCGAAGCATCAGCTAGTGCAGCCAGTTCGACTGCATCAGGTGCCCTATTCCGAAGTCTCAGCAATGAATTTTCCTTTCTCCTACTCAGCTGCCTCGCTTCTTCTCCCAAACTTTATTTTCCACCTACCCAAAAGCAGTTCCGCTCCATTCCCAGTTTCAATCGCACATCCCAGTCTTTGTCTGAAGATGACGACCAGGCTAGTGGTGCTTCAGAAGAGAGAAAATAGTCTGACTAACCACCCTAATTTTCTACAATGTCCTTTACAGCTGCCAGAAACATTCTTAGACCCCTCTCTCTACCGGCCCCCACATCGCCCCCATAACCGCTTTCCTTAAAGGTAACCAAGCGTATCTAACCAAGTCATAGATCTAGAGAAGAAAAGCATAAAACCCTCCAACATCTTTCTTCGTGTAAAAACTGCTAGGAGAAATTTTTATTAGTTGATAAAGGAGTCCAAGAGAAGAGGAAAGGAGAGTAAACTGCAAAAAGCAAAATCCAAATAAAGGACAAAGTACAAGCAAATTCAGGGACCCAAAAAACTGGGCTGAGAATCATCAAACATCTGATACAGGTGGGTTTCCATAGAGAATTTCTCCTAGAGAGAAAAGAAAATGCACAAATTAATTCTGAGAATCTCTCTGCAACACATATGGGGAGTTTCAGAAAGGCTTAATGAAGTCCCTCCAGAACAGAACCTTTCCTTTGGGAACGTCTACTGCAACTAGAAAATAAAATGGCTGGAGCCTCCTTGTCGTGTTCCAGGTCTGCTCTGGTGGGTAGAGTCCCTGGGCTATTATATGCTTACTGCTGGCTACTTACTTAGCTCACAGGGTGGGGCTGCCTCCTTCTTACTCTGCTTCTTCATTGTGCAGGCTGGGTCTGACTTTCTCCACTGCTGCTCCTGTTTCTTGCCTCTATATATGCAGAGGAGTGCACCTTCTCTTGGTTAGACAATGCCTCTTATGCTTCTCTGGGCAACACATTGTTAAAGATACCAGAGGAAATTTTAAGAAGCAAATAACACTCTTAGAAGTATAATCAAATCTCATCTTTGACCTGCCCTGAAAAGAAAAACTTCATATATCTGCCATTCCTGGATACTAATGAACAATTAATTGCATTTGAAAACTTTTATTCTGAGATTTCATCTCTGTCTCCTTTCGCAGGAGCTAGAGTCACAGAACAGCATAGCATCACAAGACGAAGATGTCTTTATTCCAGGACTAGAAGTCATCCCACTACAATTTGACCTATCTCTTTTCTCCTTGTTCTACAGCAGACAAGTTTCCTAAAGCATACCTGCCTTAGACTGGGTTGGGCTCAATGTACCTGCCTTCATGGGAAAATAGAAGAAAAAAAGAAGAAATACGAAAGCACCCAAGAACGAACGTGTTTAAGGAAAAGGCCCCGTTTTAGTTTAGGACTCCCAAAATAGGAATGCATTTTACAAGGAGAATCTACCATAGCACCCCTGGCACATTTACTCAGGAATTGCTCCCAACGTACACACTCAAGTCTTGCCTACTGGGTCCCTGCTATTCACTTAGAGTAACTGACAACATTAATGGAATTCTTACTATATATCAAACACCATATGTAAAATGTTATAAATAGGAATTAATCCTCACAATAAATTTGTGAGGCAAGAACTATGATCTTAATTTTGTATATTAGGAACCTAGGTCTGAGGGAGATTAAGTACTTTGCCTAAAGACCCACAAGTGAGTGATAGAGCCAGGCTTTGAATAAAGATTTGTTAGATCCAAAGAGCCAGCTCCCCACTACCATACTATAGTGCCTCCATCTAAAACAATTTCCTTCCATTCAAATCCCCAGCTTGGAAATGATCCTCTTTTATAAAATCCTATTCATGTAAATTCACTGAACATTTCACAGTACCACAATAACCAACTGATTTCTGTATAGATGCTAATATGTATCTGTATTGTATGTGCTTTTTATTTGAACAGGAGACTTTTCCTTCCATGCTCACCTCCCATCCACTCTCTCAATATTCTTTTTCAAGCTTTTGTTTTCCCTGAACTGCCTGAAATTAACTCCTCCTGTTTGTACCTGCTCAGAAGCTCAGTCCTGTCTGACTTTTTGCAACCCCATGGACTACATATAGCCCACAAAGCTCCACTGGTCTATGGGATTTTCCAGACAGGAACACGAAGAAGGTTGCTATTTTCTCCTCCAAGGGATCTTCCTGACCTAGGGATCTAATCTGCTTCTCCTATGTCTCCTGCATTGGCAGGAGGATTCCTTACAAAGGAGCCACCTGGGAAGCTCTCCAAACTTCTCCCACCCCTCTCTTTTTGTTGGAGGACAGAAGGAACAAAAAGTGCCCATCAAAATGAAATGGCATCTTGAGACGGAAAGAAAGACAGGCAGCTCCATATAATCATGTTTCAGTTTACAATCAGCATTACTATGAACAAAGCTAGTGGAGGTGATGGAATTCCACCTGAGCTATTTGAAATCCTAAAAGTTGATGCTGTTAAACTTCAGCACTCAGTTCAGTTCAGTTCAGTCGCTCAGTCGTGTCCGACTCTTTGCAACCCCATGAACCGCAGCAAGCCAGGCCTCCCTGTCCATCACCAACTCCCGGAGTCCACTGAAACCCATGTACATTGAGTCGTTGATGCCATCCAGCCATCTCATCCTCTTTTGTCCCCTTCTCATCTGGCCCTCAATCTTTCCCAGCATCAGGGTCTTTTCAAATGAGTCAGCTCTTAGCATCAGGTGGCCAAAGTATAGGAGTTTCAGCTTCAACATAAGTCCTTCCAATGAACACCCAGGACTGATCTCCTTTAGGATGGATTGCTTGGATCTCCTGCAGTCCAAGGGGCTCTCAAGAGTCTTCTCCGATACCACAGTTCAAAAGCATCAATTCTTCAGCACTCAGCTTTCTTTATAGTCCAACTCTCACATCCATACATGACCACTGGAAAAACCATAGTCTTGACTAGACGGACCTTTGTTGGCAAAGTAATGTCTCTGTTTTTTAGTATGCTGTCTAGGTTGCTCATAACTTTCCTTCCAAGGAGTAAGCGTCTTTTAATTTCAAGGCTGCAATCACCATCTGCAGTGATTTTGGACCTCAAAAAATAAAGTCAGCTGCTGTTTCCACTGTTTCCCTATCTATTTGCCATGAAGTGATGGGACCGGATGCCATGATCTTAGTTTTCTGAATGTTGAGCTTTCAGCCAACTTTTTCACTCTCCTCTTTCACTTTCAAGAGGCTCTTTAGTTCTTCTTCACTTTCTGCCATAAGGGTGGTGTCATCTGCATATCTGAGGTGTTTGATATTTCTCCCGGCAATATTGATTCCAGCTTGTGCTTCCTCCAGCCCAGTGTTTCTCATAATGTACTCTGCATAGAAGTTAAATAAGCAGGGTGACAATATACAGCCTTGATGTACTCCTTTTCCTATTTGGAACCAGTCTGTTGTTCCATGTCCAGTTCTAACTGTTGCTTCCTGACTTGCATACAGGTTTCTCAAGAGGCAGGTCAGGTGGTCTGGTATTCCCATCTCTTTCAGCATTTCCTACAGTTTATTGTGATCCACACAGTCCAAGGCTTTGGCATTGTCAATAAAGCAGAAGCCAATGTTTTTCTGGAACTCTCTTCCTTTTTTGATTATCCAGCAGATGTTGGCAATTTGATCTCTGGTTCCTCTGCCTTTTCTAAATCCAGCTTGAACATATGGAAGTTCACGGTTCACATATTGCTGAAGCCTGGGTTGGAATATTTTAAGCATTATTTTACTAGCGTGTGAGATGAGTGCAATTTTGTGGTAGTTTGAGCATTCTTTGGCATTGCCTTTCTTTGGGATTGGAATGAAAACTGACCTTTTCCAGTCCTGTGGCCACTGCTGAATTTTCCAGATTTGCTGGCATATTGAGTGCAGCACTTTCACAACATCATCTTTTAGGATTTGAAATAGCTCAATTGGAATTCCATCGCCTCCACCAGCTCTGTTCATAGTGATGCTTCCTAAGGCCCACTTGACTTCACATTCCAGGATGCCTGGCTCTAGGTGAGTGATCACACCATCGTGATTATCTGGGTCATGAAGATCTTTTTTTACAGTTCTTCTGTGTATTTTTGCCACCTCTTCTTAATATCTTCTGCTTCTGTTAGGTCCCTACCATTTCTGTCCTTTATTGTGCCCATCTCTGCATGAAATATTCCCTTGGTATCTCTAATTTTCTTGATGAGATCTCTAGTCTTTCCCATTCTATTGTTTTCCTCTATTTCTTTGCATTGATCACTGAGGAAGGCTTTCTAATCTCTCTTTGCTATTCTTTGGAACTCTGCATTCAAATGGATATATCTTTCCTTTTCTCCTTTGCTTTTCGCTTCCCATCTTCCCATCTCCTTTTCTTTTCACAGCTATTTGTAAGGCCTCCTCAGACAGCCATTTTGCTTTTTTGCATTTCTTTTTCTTGGGGATGGTCTTGATTCCTGTCTCGTGTACAATGTCACAAACCTCCATCCATAGTTTTTCAGGCACTCTATCTATCAGATCTAGTCCCTTAAATCTATTTCTCACTTCCACTGGATAGTCATAAGGGATTTGATTTAGGTCATACCTGAATGGTGTAGTGGTTTTCTCCACTTTCTTCAATTTCAGTCAGAATTTGGCAATAAGGAGTTCATGATCCGAGCCACAGTCAGCTCCTGGTCTTGATTTTGCTGACTGTATAGAGCTTCTCCATCTTTGGCTGCAAAGAATATAATCAATCTGATTTTGGTGTTGACCATCTGGTGATGTCCATGTGTAGAGGAGTCTCTTGTGTTGTTGGAAGAGGGTGTTTGCTATGACCAGTGCATTCTCTTGGCAGAACTCTATCACCACTCAATATGCCAGCAAATTTCAAAAGCTCAGCAGTGGCCACAGGATGGGAAAAGTTCAGTTTTTATTTCAGTCCCAAAGAAGGGCAATGCCAAAGAGTGTTCAAACTGCCACACAATTGTGTGGATTTCACATGCTAGCAAGGTAATGCTCAAAATCCTTCAAGCTATGCTCCAACAGTATGTGAACCAAGACTTCCAGATGTACAAGCTGGATTTAGAAAAGGCAGAGGAACCAGAAATTAAATTGTCAACATCCACTGATCATAGAGAAAGCAAGGGAATGCCATAAAAAAAAACTACTTCTGCTTCATTTACTACGCTAAAGCCTTTGATTGTGAGGATCACAACAAACTGTGGAAAATTCTTCAAGTCATGGGAATACCGGACCACCTTTCCTGCCTCCTTCGAAATCTGTATGCAGGTCAAGAAGCAATAGTTAGAACTGGACATGGAACAACAGATTAGTTCCAAACTGGAAAAGGAGCACATCAAGGCTGTATATTGTCACCCTGCTTCTTTAATGTATATGCAGGCTATATCATGCAAAATGCCCAGCAGATGAAGCTCAAGCTGGAATCAAAATTTCCAGGAGAAATATCAATAACCTCAAATGTGCAGATGACACCACCCTCTTGGCAGAAAGTGAAGAGAAACAAAAGAGCCTCTTGATGAAGCTGAAAGAGGACAGCTATTAAAACTGGACATTAAACCAGCTATTAAAACAGCTTTTAAAGAGGACAGCTGGCTTAAAACTCAACATTCAGAAAGCTAACATCATGACATCCTCTCTCATCATTTTATGGCACATAGATGGGGAAAATGTGGAAACAATGACAGAGTTTACTTTCCTGGGCTCCAAATTCACTATGAACAGTGACTGCAGCCATGAAATTAAAAGATGCTTGCTGCTTGGAAGAAAAGCTATGATGAACCGAGACAGCATATTAAAAAGCAGAGACATCACTTTGCTGACGAAAATCCATATGGTCAAAGCTATGGTTTTTCCAGTGGTCATGTATGGATGTGAGAAATGGACCATAGAAAAGGGTGAGAGCCTAACAATTGATGCTTTAAAACTGTGGTGCTGATGAAGACCCTTGAGAGTCCCTTGGACAACAAGGAAATCAAAGCAGTCAATCCTAAAGGAAATCAACCCTGAATATTCACTGGAAGGACTGATGCTGAAGCTGAAGCTCCAATACTCTGGCCACCTGATGGGTACAGCCAACTCATTGGAAAAGAATCTGATGCTGGGAAATATTGAGGGCAGGAGGAGAAGGGAACAACAGAGGATAAAATGGTTGGACATGAGTTTGAGCAAACTCCAAGAGATAATGAAGGACAGGGAAGCCTGTCATGCTGCAGTTCATGGGGTTGCAAAGAATTAGACACTACTGAGTGGCTGAAAAACAACTTACAAAGTGAGATTGGGCAATGGTCCAGAAACGTGGGTGACTGAATTCCACACCATCCAGGAGCCACTGGGACAATTATATTATTAAAGCAGGGTATTAAGTTAGGTGCTCAAAATAGGACCTGTGTTCCTAAGTCTAGATTTATGAGGAGTAACTACTTTCCTGGAATATGTCAGCAAAAGGTTGTCATTGTTTGAGGATCAGCAGAGCATAAGGGCTACAAGACTTTAAGGATTATTAAATGATACTTATTAACTACAAAGCTCTTGGCAACAGAGATGTGATTCAGTGGACTGTACAGTCTTGGGTTGGGTCAGTGGAAAAACAAGAGGACCCCTAGGGGCCCAAGATTGCATCAGTTATGCTAACAGTCATACATCGTCCTTACCTGAGAAACTCATTACTGTTGCTGTTTTTATCCTTACGACTATTAGTTCCATTACAATATCCATCTCTCTTGAAGCATTCCGGGACTCCTTCCTCCAGGCAGCATTATACATTCTGCCTGCTACCCAAACACTTCTTACTCTACCCTAGCACTAAATCATTCTGAATATACTTACTGAAAATCAACTACATACCAGGCAGAAGATCAGTGGTATAGATACAACACAAATAAGATAAGCAGAATACTTTCGTGGGTTAATGTTTTTGTGCTTTCTTCTTCCACTAAAATGTGAGCTTCTCAAAAGCAGCAGGTATCTTTATATACCTGTGAAACAGAGCAGCAGCCTTAGGCCCTTGATCCCTACCTCCTACCCAATGTCTTCTGCCTGCCTTTTGTCTGCAGAGAACTTTAGTCAAAGAATAAGTTTAATCTGAGAAGTGAGAAATGCGAAAACAAAGGAAAACAGTCAAAGGACGCCTAATAATAATAATGTAGTCATTAAGCATAGTGAAGGACTTTTAATTCCTTCTCAAGGACTGTAGATAATATTCTGAGCCATATCCTTTGAGCTGTCTTATAGATACTGAAACTCCAGGTGGAGAAGTTAACTACACAATGACCAGGCTGTACCCACAACATGAGCTGCCACAATTCTGAGAACTGGCCTTAAAGAATCAGACCCCGGAACTGAAGATTAACTATACCTGAAACAATCAAGAGACTCCAGTCAGATTACCAAACGACCAACTTGAAGATGACTGTCAGAGTGAACTCTGCTGCTTCTGTATGTAGTCCCCTCTTTCTGTCTATAAAATCTCTTACCTATGGGGAGAGGGGTCAACCTTTGGACAGACGAATACCCCTCAACTCCCAGTTGCCAGCGTCTGAAATAAAGCATACTTTTCTTTCCACCAACCTGGCTTGTTTATTGGCTTTGAGTTGTGAGCAGCCAGACCTGGCGTCTTTCTGGAACACCTGGTGCTAACAAAGGCCAGATATATAGGAGGTGTTAAGTATAAATATATCATCCCATTTTTTAAATCTGTTGTGGCTGTCAGGCAATGAAGACTAATAATTAGACTATGTCTGTTTATATTTATGTATATATTTCTAAAATTGAGTCTTTGTGTGTGTGCTTAGTCACTAAGTCAAATCCGACTCTGTGTGACCCCATGGACTGTATGTAGCCCACCAGTCTCCTCTGTCCATAGAATTTCCCAGGCAAGAATACTGGAGTGGGTAGCCATTCCCTTCTCCAGGGGATCTTCCCAACCCAAGGATCAAACCTACCTCTCCTATGTCTCTTGCATTGGCAAGTGGATTCTTTACCACTAAGCCAACTGGGAAGCCCCCTAACTCTTCCCTCCCCTCCCTTTTTGTTGGAGGACAGAGGGAACAAAAAATGCCCATCAAACTGAGATGGCATTTTGAGACAGGAAAGCAAGACAGGCAGCTCCATATAATCATGCTTCAGTTTATTATTAATACATGGTACTTACTCACAGGGTGGGATTGGGAGAAAAATAATCCAGAAGCTTTCACAACTGCACTCCACACGGTCAAGGGGCCAATGGGACAATTTTATTGTTAAACTAGGATATGGGGTAGGTTGGTCAAAACAGGACATGCATTCCTAAGTCAAGATTTATTAATGGGTTACTAATGTCATGGGCCCAGTGATTATCAAACAATACCTATGAACTACAAAGTACTTGGCAACAGAGAAGTGATTCAGTGGACTGTACAGTCCTAGGTCAGGTCAGTGGAAAAACAAGAGGACCCCTAGGGGCCCAAGATAGCATCAGTTATGCTAACAGTCATACACCTTCCTTACCTGAGAAACTCACTATTGTTGTTGTTTTTATTGTTAAGACTATTAGTTCCATTAAAATATCCCCCTCTGTTGAAACATTACAGGACCCCTTCCTCCAAGGAGCCTTAGCCCTACATTCTGCCTGCTACCTGAATACTTCTTACTCTACCCTAGCACTAAATCATTCTGAATATACTTAATGAAAATCAACTTCATACCAGGCAGAACCGACTTAGTGACTAAACCACCACCACCACCACCACCACCACCACCAGGCAGAAGATGGGTGGTACAGATACAACACAAATAAGATAAGCAGAATCCTTTAGTGGGTTAATGTTTTTGTGTTTTCTTCTCTTACTAAAATGTGAGCTTCTCATTGGGGCAATTATCTTTGTACACTTGGTGCTAAAAAAAGCCTGGTATATAGAAGGTGTTCCATGAACGTATCATCTCCTTTTAAAAATATATTATGGCTGTCAGGCAATGAAGACTATTCATTAGAATATTATTAGAATATTAACAACAACAACTGTTTATATTTATGCATATATTTCCAAAATTGAGTCTTTGGGTGTGTGCTCAGCTTATAAGTCCTACTTGACTCTTTGCAAACCCATGGACTATAGCCTGCCAGGCTCCTCTGTCCATGGGATTCTCCAGGTAAGAATACTGGAATGGGTTGCCATTTTCTCCTCTGGGGGTTATGACCCAGGGATCTTGACCCAGGGATCCAATCCGTGTCTCAGTCTTCTTTCCAGCTCATCTGTTAACCTCCCCACCATGGAACTCCTTCACTCTAGTTGAATTTCATATTCTCTTCATCCTGAACACATGCTGGGCTTGCCAGACCCTGCACCTTGGCTCCTGCTGTTACTTCCACCTGCACTTCCAGTATTGAAATCTTGTCCATTTTTCAAAATGTAACTCAATGTCACACACCCTGTAAACCCTTCTGTGATTCTCACGGGATGTGAACATTACCTTGGATGTGACTTTATATATCTGTGACCTATAATGGTGCTTTTCAAACTGAGTCTCAATACATTATTGGATTATGAAATCAATTTAGTGTGTCACAATCCGAATTTGTAAAATCAAAATTTGTAAAAATGGAATAGTAATTTGTGATCTCCAAACAAGAGGATTTAGCTTCAGGATCAGGGACAAAGTTCCAGACACTCAGGACTTCATGTGGAAGAAAATTTATTACACTGAAAAAGACAGAGAAAGCTTCTGACATACACATCAGAAGGGGGGATGGAGAGTGCCCCCTCACTAGTCCCAGCAAGGGAGTTATATACTTTTTCAATTGATTATTAACAGTAAATCAGAAGAGTGTCTCAAGGTTGTAAAGGTCTTACTGGACCCACTCCCACAATATACATTTTAAGATGACAGGCTTAGTCAGAAGGTTCTTAAGAAGAAGAAACATGCCCTTGAGCAGGATACATTGTTGTTATATAATCCTTCACAGTAATCCAAGTCTATACCCCAACCAGTAATGCTAAAGAAGCTGAAGTTGAACGGTTCTATTGGACTTCCCTGGTGGCTCAGATGGTAAAGCGTCTGTCTACAATGCAGGAGACCCAGGTTTGAGGCCTGGACTGGGAAGATTCCCTGGAGAAGGAAATGGCAATCCACTCCAGTACTATTGCCTGGAAAATCCCATGGACAGAGGAGCCTGGTAGGCTACAGTCTATGGGGTCACAAAGAGTCGGACACGACTGAGAGACTTCACTTTCACTTTCATGAAGATCTACAAGAACTTCTAGAACTAACACCAAGAAAAAAAGATGTTCTTTTCATCACAGGGGGCTGGAATGCAAAAGTAGGAAGTCAAGAGATACCTGGAGTAACAGGCAAATTTGGCCTTGGAGTACAACATGAAGCAGGGCAAAGGCTAACAGAGTTTTGTCAAAAGAACACACTGGCCATAGCAAACACCCTCTTCCAACAAGACAAGAGATGACTCTACACATGTCATCACCAGATGGTCAATACCAATATCAGAATGATTATATTCTTTGCAGTCAAAGATGGAGAAGCTCTACACAGTCAGCAAAAACAAGACCAGGAGCTGATTATGGCTCGGATCATGAATTCCTTATTGCCAAATTCAAACTTAAATTGAAGAAAGTAGGGAAAACCAGTAGACCATTCAGGTATGACCTAAATCAAACCCCTTACAATTATACAGTGGAAGTGACAAATAGATTCAAGGGATTAGACCTGACAGACAGAGTGTCTGAAGAACTATGGATGGAGGTTTGTGACACTGTACAGGAGGCAGTGGTCAAGACCAACCCCAAGAAAAAGAAATGCAAAAAGGCAAAATGGCTCTCTGAGGAGGCCTTAAAAATAGCTGAGAAAAGAATATAAGCTAAAGGCAAAGAAGAAAAGGAAAGATATATCCGTTTGAATGCAGAGTTCCAAAGAATAGCAAGGAGAGATGAGAAAGCCTTCCTCAGTGATCAATGCAAAGAAATAAAAGGAAACAATAGAATGGGAAAGACTAGAGATCTCTTCAAGAAAATTAGAGATACCAAGGGAACATTTCATGCAAAGATGGGCACAATAAAGGACAGAATTGGTATGGAGCTAACAGAAGCAGAAGATATTAAGAAGAGGTGGCAAGAATACACAGAAGAACTATACAAAAAAGATTTTCAGGATCAGATAACCACAATGGTGTGATCACTCACCTAGAGCCAGACATCCTGGAATGTGAAATCAAGTGGGCTTTTGGAAGCATCACTGTGAACAAAGCTAATGGAGGTGATGGAATTCCAGTTGAGCTATTTCAAATCCTAAAAGATGATGTTGTGTAAGTGCTGCACTCAATATGCCAGCAAATCTGGAAAACTCAGCAGTGGCCACAGGACTGGAAAATGGCGGTTTTCATTCCAATCCCAAAGAAAGGCAATGCCAAAGAATGCTCAAACTACCACACAATTACACTCATCTCACAGGCTAGCAAAGTAATGCTCAAAATTCTCCAAGCCAGGCTTCAACAGAACGTGAACCGTGAACTTCCATATGTTCAAGCTGGATTTAGAAAACGCAGAGGAACCAGAGATCAAATTGCCAACACCTGTTGGATCATAGAAAAAGCAAGAGAGTTCCAGAAAAACATCTCCTTCTGCTTTATTGACTATGCCAAAGCCTTTGACTGTGTGGATCACAATAAACTGTGGGAAATGCTGAAAGAGATGGGAATACCAGACCACCTGACCTGCCTCCTGAGAAATCTGTATGCAGGTCAAGAAGCAGCAGTTAGAACTGGACATGGAACAACAGACTGGTTCCAAATCAGGAAAGGAGTACATCAAGGCTATATATTGTCACCCTGTTTATTTAACTTACATGCAGAGTACTTCATAGGAAATGCTGGGCTGGATGAAGCACAAGCTGGAATCAAGATTGCTGGGAGAAATATCAATAACCTCAGAAATACAAATGACACCACCCTTATGGCAGAAAGTGAAGAAGAACTGAAGAGCCTATTGATGAAAGTAAAAGAGGAGAGTGAAAAAGTTAACTTAAAGCTCAACATTCAGAAAACTAAGATGATGGCATCCAGTCCCATCACTTCAAGGCAAATAGATGGGGAAACAATGGAAATAGGGAGAGACCCTTATGTTTTGGGGCTCTAAAATCACTGCAGATGGTGACTGCAGCCATGACATTTAAATCGCTTGCTCCTTGGAAGAAAAGCTATGACCAATCTAGACAGCATATTAAAAAGCAGAGACATTACTTTGCCAACAAAGGTCCATCTAGTCAAAGCTATGGTTTTTCCAGTAGTCATGTATGGATGTGAGAGTTGGACTATAGAGAAAGCTGAGCGCAGAAGAATTGATGCTTTTGAACTGTGGTTTGAAGAAGACTCTTGAGAGTCCCTTGGATTGCAAGGAGATCCAACCAGTCCACCGTAAAGGAAACTAGTCTTGAATATTCATTGGAAAGACTGATGCTGAAGCTGAAACTCCAATACTTTGGCCACTTGATGGGAAGAACTGACTCATGTGAAAAGACCCTAATGATGGGGAAGATTGAAGGCAGGAGGAGAAGGGGACAACAGAGGATGAGATGGTTGGATGGCATCACAGACTCAGTGGACATGAGTTTGAGTAAACTCCAGGTGTTGGTGATGGACAGGGAGGCCTGACGTGCTGCAGTTTATAGGGTCGCAAAGTGTCTGACACAACTGAGCAACTGAACTGAATAGAGTTTAAGACGAGTTTGTAAAAACTTCTTATGTGACTAAGATGCAGGAATGTAGGGAAAAAAAGATTTGTCCTTTTCTCCCCCTGGGGACCTCTGGCCTCTCTATCAAGGCTATTAACCCTCTCTATAGGAACGAACTATCAGAGAATGTCAAAAGTACTAAAGTAGGTATTATTTTGTGAAACTTTATTTTTAATAATGTGTTTGCATGTATGTGTGTGTGTGTGTACTGGGTTGCTGTAGAATATGTTTTTTACTGTAGCAGTCAAAAAAGGTGGAAAAACAGCACTTGATACAAAGGCATTATTTCAGTCAGCCAATAACAAGCTCCTTGATGAGCAAACTCTACCCTTACAATTAGTGAGGTCGAACGCTCCACTCGGAGCCTCCACTCATTCAGGGAGTTGCCCTAGGGATTAAAGGACTCAAGGCAAAGAGCAAGGTCCTGTCTCTAAGAGCGGTGCTTTTCTATTAAGAGAGACAAAGAAAGGCAGATGTTCCCTGGCTGTCCAGGGGTTAGGACTCAGTGCTTTCACTGCCAAAGGTATAGGTTCAATCCCTGGTTGGGAACCAAGATCCAGGAACCCATGCAACATGGTAAGAAAATCTTTTTAAAACATTTTTTAAATAGAGACAAATCCAGAAAGAAAGTCTTCAGTTATTTAAGTAGCTGAAGTGCCATAGACTGGGCCTTGGGATTTAGAGCCAAAGACCTACTTAGCATTCTTGCTCTGCCAGTTATTAGCTGTTTGTTGTTGGATAAATTGATTGATTTCTCTGAGCTTCAGTTTAGACAACTGAAAGAATAATCTATACCCAACTGTTGGGGGCCAGAGTGAGGTACTCCGCCCATGGCAAAGGTCATGAGGAAGGAGGCTCGACATACGCAAAGGTGGGATCGAGCCTCAGGAGTCCCCCTGGAAATCCTCGAGCATCTACCCCCATAACCAGAGCCTGCCTACTTTACTACTTTGTGCTCTCACCTACACTTCTGACTTTACGGGGGGCTGTCCCCCACCACCTCTTTCGGAGAAGGAGTTAACCTAGAGCTCCAGTTAATAAAAACTCCTGGGCGTGACAAGAGTGTTTTAACCTACAAACTCCTCTGAAGGTTCTCTAGCCTGCCTGACAGGCTTGTCCGGCCACATGTGATTGCTCACAGCCTCCCAACCGTGAGAGGCACGAGATGCTTTAAACCTTCTAAAAACAGGTTCCTTAGAAAAGTTAGAAAACCATTAGTATAAGTATAGTGGGCTGATTAGACATTGTATTGGTGAAGGGTTTTTCATTTGTTGAGCCAGTGTTTGTTGCTAAGTCTCCATATCCCCTGCCCTTACACACATTAATGAATATATAGAAGAAATAAGTATTAACCTTTGATATTAATCACGTTAGACCTTAGGCTAAGTAAATTCTTTCCTTAACTAAAACCCACTATACCCTCACCCTATAGGAATGTAACTTTATTTGGGTGGCGTCTGTTTTAAGAATAATCACCCCTGGAGAAATAAGTGTCCTGGTTGACTGACCACTGTCACAAGGAGAGGGTCATAAATTGTCAGCAGGCCCCCTGGCCAGAAGATGATGTAACACCCCTAAGACCTCTGTATACATTTGTGTGAAGCACCTGACTTTGATAAAAGTCAGGACTGCTGACCCCGCATGACTTTTGCATAACATCTCAGTGTATAAAAGTAGACCATGGAAAATAAAGAATGGGGATCAGTTTCTCGAAATACTGGTCTCCCCATGTCGCTCTCTCTCTCACTCTGGCTGAGTCTCCATCTGGAGGGCGGAATGCTTACTAATTATGCCTGGGCTTCTAAGATCCGACCGGGGAGGCCTCAGTGTCTCCTCTCCTTCAGGAAAACGGAAGGACACCTGCGGCCTACGTAAGTGGTGCAAACTTCTTGTCTTGAAGTTTTATTGGTCTCCCGGATAAGCCAAGCTACTCAGCCTCTTTTCTCCACTGAATTTTCCTACTGAGCTATCCTTATTCTATTACTCTTTATATCTTTAATTAATATCTAATTGAAGCCATTGTATCCTGACCCTCGCCGACGCCGTCCCCGCTTCGAATACCCTGGATCAGCCAGGGCTGGACCCCGGCACCCAACCTCACATACTTGCATTACAATCAAGTGATAGATATACACAGATTATTTTGTAAGCTATAAAAATGTTGTAATGTCTTAGGCAAAAATTTGCATGTGTTATTTAGTAAACAAGTGAAAACTGATGTAGTATAAATTATACAGCTAAATGGGCATTAGACATGTTTTATTTATTTATTTTTGGTTGCACCTCGAGGCTTACAGAAATCTTAGTTCCTCAAGCAGGGATAACACCGAGGTTCCAGCAGTGACAGCATTGAGTCTTAACCACTGCACCACCAGAAAATTCCCTTGTTTTGGTTTTTGATAACTAGTGATAGAAACCCAATTCAGACTGTGCTCAAAGGGAAGTAAATCACACATGTAACCCAATGGAACAGCAAGCTTTGGGCAGGGCTTCATCTGGGAACTCAGATGGTGTCAACCAAGCTGCTGTGCACTTGTCTCTTTCCTTCTAACCTCCTCTCACTCTGGGCTCTACTTCAGTCCCAGTGGGGTTTTATTCTCAGACAGGTTCTGCCTACATGGTGGGACCACAGCCACCATCTGCTCTGAGCTGATGGAATCCTCCCCATCAGCAGGTAGATATCTTTTCCCTTATTGTTCCAGCAAAAGTCTCAGGGAATGCTCTGTCTGACACTGAGCTTGGGTTATAAGCCAAGTCTCAGACAAAAAATACTGGTCAAGGATACCAAGAACACAAGCTGACCACTGCAGTTAGAGGGTGAGTCACCTGGACTAAAAAGAGATTATGAGGTGTCTTCTTAAGAGGTGGAGTCAGAGGTTTAGAATGACCGAGTTTCCAAAGCTGAATAGGATTAGTTTAGAAAGACATCTCAATCTCTCCTATTTAATGTCACCAAACAACATTAGAATAAGGACACACAAACACATGCTTGCTGTATTTCATTTCATTCATTTAACACAGCATTGAAGATCTACTCTGTACCAGATACTGTTCTAGACACAGGTAGTGGTGGTTAAGACATACAGGGACTTCCCCGGTGGTTCAATGGTTAAGACTTCGCCTTCCAATGCAGGCTGTGTGGGTTCAATCCTTGGTAGGGGAGCTAAGATCCCACATGCTGTGAGGTCAAAAAATCAAAACATAAAACAGAAGCATATGGAGAAGGGGGAGGCAGAGGATGAGATTGTTACATAGCATCAGTGACTCAATGGACATGAATTTGAGCAAACTCAGTGAGATTGTAGAGGACAGAGTAGCCTGGTGTGCTACAGTCCATGGGGTCTCCAAGAGTTGGACACAACTTAATGACTTAACAAAACAGAAGCCATATTATAACAAATTCAATACAGACTTTAGTCCACATCAAAAGAAATTTTTAAACAAACAACAAAAAATACAAACTTCCTGCTCTCAGGGAACTTCTGTTGTGGGGGTGGGTGAAAACAAGTCACTAAGTGTACATCAGGCAGTGATAAATTCTATTTTGGAAATAAATTGAAAGAGCATGATAAGAAGGAGCTAGAGCCAGAGGTAGGAGATAAGGACAATTTAGAGGGGCTGGTTAGGAAAGACCTCACTTTGAAGGATAAACCTGACTGAAGTGAGAGAGCAAATCATAGGAATAGCTATCTAGATGAAAACTTCCAGCAGAGAGAAAAGCAAGTGCAAGGACCCTGAGACAGAGCCAATGACTTCCTCCTGAGCAATGTGTGTTCATTTAGTAACATATATATTCACATGTGTATGTGAATATATTAATCCTTTATTTTCTTATATTAGAATATTTGATAGTGATATTCTGAGACAGAGATTAAACTGTAGAATGATTTAATATTGATTCAGCTATTTGAGACATTGATGAATCTTGCTGAAAGTGCAGATATGCCTAGACTGAGAGTACCCTGAAGCAGGGGCTTCCTTTTCCCTACAGAAATTGAACGCAGGAGAAGCTCAGTGAATGGGACAGGTGGAGTAATGAGCCACATGCCACAGTGAATACTAAGGCCAATGGTAGAGATCCCGGGTGACCCTGCCAAAGCTGGGCGCGGAGACCTTCCCTCCAGGAGTGTCCTTACCTCTGTCCATTTGCTCTAATTGCTGTGCACGAGTCTGGGAGCACAAAGCGGCTCCTGAGGGTGGTTTCTTCTGATGCTGGGTAAAGGTCCCTAATTCAGAATCAAAGACTAACACAAAGTAAAACTTCCTCTGATCTTGAGCCGTGGCAAGGGTTATGTTGCCGTGAAGAAGAAAAGCTTGGGGTGGGGCGTGTGTGTGGTGGGTAAAAGGGAGGGGAAGAAGTCCGAAGGCAAGAGACATGCCCTCCCTAATTGGTCAGTAACAGTTTCCCTGAACTTGGAACCCCCATAACCAGTTCCTACTAGGCTCTGTTCTTCACCCAGCAAGCCTCTTTTCCTTGTATTGCAGTGACTTCTGGCATATTTGATATTAATTCTTTACTGTCTGCAGTAGCTAGATTGGTCTATCTCTTCTTTATTGTCATATATATATGGCCTTTGCTTATCTCTTTTTTCATAGAGTGTGAATTCTTAGACCGTGTTCATGAGCAATGCATTCTAAATTTATTTCAGTGTCTACCTTAATTGCTCATTGCAAGTAGGCCCTGATAAAGGCTTTTTGATGAAGATTATGACTGTGGTGATGTTTATGGCACTAGAAATCACAGGCTCCTTCTGGTAATTTTGGGATACTGCTCCTCTCTCCCACAACTTGGTTTCAAGCTGGGCTTGCCTGAAACCTTCCAGTGTTCAAGAAGGTCAAGAAACCTGGGTTCTTCCTTAACTTCACCAACAACTTCTATGTGATTCTATATGCCTCACTTTCACAATCTTCTGGTGCAAGACAAAAAAAAAAAAAAAACTCACAGGACTTGAAGGTAGGGGAGAGAGGTAAAGTAAGAAAGTAGAAAATTAAAAAAAAAAAAAAAGTAGATGTGGAAGAACTTTAAAAGTAGGACATAACTGGGGGGAGAATGGATTTATGTACATGTATGGTGGAGTCCCTTCACTGTTCACCGAAAACTATCACAACACTGTTAATTGGCTATACCCCAGTACCAAATAAAAAGGTTTTTTTTAGGATCCTATCTCAAGTCTACACCTCCCTTCTTTCAGGGCCAGCTCTCTGAGATACTCTTCCTTCTCCCCACAAGCATAAATTTTCTTCCAGGATTCTCAGATTCTTGGTGTGAAGGGTGAAGAACCACCCTATGTATCATCTTTTGCAGAGATTCCTCCCAATGTCTCCTTTTACCTGATCGTTGCCACTTGCTTCTTCTTTATAGGCTTTCAAATAGCTAGTTTTCTAAGCCTGGAGCTTCATTTATGTTCCCATTCCGTTGTTTCTAAGAGAAAGACTCAGAGGGAGGAAGTAAGATGTCTAGAATGTCAAAGACTTCTCACTAGAGAAATGTGGTGAAGAAGCAAATGGTGAGCCCCAGAAGCTTCAGAAGACAGAAAAAGAAGGCGAAATATGCTCCAGGTGGGTGAAAAACCTAAAGTTGTAAAACAAAACCTTTAAAATTATCTGAAAAAAAAAAAAATAGAATAGCTCATGATCTAATTTCTTATATCAAATTTTGAAAAATGGACAATTTCTATAAAATTAACAAAGTTAAAACATCCTACATAAAAGACATCTTAAACAAGATTAAAACATAAGTGATAGGGAAATGGGAAGAAATTATCTGCAACATATATATTTCTAACATACATGTTAGAAAAAGATGGGTATCTGTAAGGAATTCCTACAAACCAACGACAATGACAATAAAAATAGAGATAAACAACCAAATAGAAAAATGGACAAAAGGTATGAAAAAACCATTTCCAGAAGAAGAAATACAAATAACCAATAATATATGTAAAAAACTAGTCTACATCTCTAGTAACTGGGGAAAGGCAAACTAAACCAACAATGAGATCCATTTCACATCTATTGGATAGCAATAACCTAAAAGTTTGACTTTGCTGAAAAATGTCCTTATGGTCAACCCTCGCTCCTTGGAAGAAAAGCAATGAAAAACCTACACAGTGCGTTAAAAAGCAGAGACATTTCTTTGCCTTACAAAGGTCTGTATAGTCAAAGCTATGGTTTTTCCAATAGTCATGTATGGATGTGAGAACTGGACAATAAAAAGGTTGAGCACTGAAAAATTGATACCTTCGAACTATGAGCTGAAGAAGATTCCTGAGAGTCCCCAGGACAGCAAGGAGATCAAAGCAGTCAATCTTAAAGGATATCAACCCTGAATATTCATTGGAAGGACTGATGCTGAAGTTGAAGTTCCAATACTTTGGCCGCCTAATAAGAAGAGCCAACTCATTAGAAAACACCCTGATGCCGGCAAAGATTGAAGGCAGGAGGAGAAGGTGATAACAGAGGATGAGATGTTTGGATGGCATCATTGACTCAATGGGCATCAGTTTGAGCAAACTCCGAGAAACGGTGAAGGACAGAGAAGCCTGGTGTGCTGCAATCCATGGGGTCACCAAGAGTCATAAAAGACTAGTGACTGAACAACAACAACAGAAGGAGAAGGGACAGAGAAAGGACCCAAGAAAATGTTTGAAGAAATAATAGCTAAAAAGTTCCCCAACATGGAAAAGGAAATAGTCAACCAAGCCTAGGAAGTGCAGACAGTCCCAGACAGAATAAACCCAAGGAGGAGATACTGAGACACATAGTAATCAAAACTGTGAAAATTAAAGACAAAGATATTAATAAAATACTAAAAGCAATAAGGGGAAAATGGCATATAACATACAAGGGGACTCCCATCAGGTTATCAGCTGATTTCACAAAAGAAATTCTGCAAGCCAGAAGCAAATGGCACGATATGTCTAAAGTAATGAAAGGGAAGAATGTACAACCAAGAATACTCTACACAGCAAGACTCTCATTCAGACTTGATGGAGAAATCAAAGGCTTTTCTATGTTGGATGGTTGATCTTGGGCCTGCAGGGAGGAAGCTGGCCACAGACTCCTCCAAATCCACATTTCTTTGCCTCCAAGTCTTACGTGTCCAAAGACAGGAAACCACAGACACACCTTTGTAGGAGGGTCATGTAGGTTCAGTTGCTCAGTTGTGTCCAACTCTTTTCAACCACAATAGACTGTAGCCAGCCAGGTGCCTCTGCCCATGGAAACTTCCAGGCAAGAATTCTGGAGTGGATTGCCATTTCCTCCTCTAAAACACTTTCTACTATTTTGATTATATAACTATTATACACTTAATATCTTTGTATCATGATCAGTCAACAGAAAATAATAGAATTCTATGTCACTAAAACTATGATTTCATAGAAAAACTTGTAATCACTTTTAAAAATCCAGATGCATAACAGAATTATCTTGGAATCTTTTGAAAAATGTAAATGCCCAAATTATTGCTATTCTTCTCCAAAACTCCAGATGTGTTTCTAATGAGCAGCCATGTTTAAAAACAACTGGACTATATGATAATTTTATACTTTTATCTAGTTTGTTTCACCTTTTCTATTTCATATTCAGTGCTCCCATTTCATTTCACTTATGTTTTCCAGTTTCTCCATCTCTTTTTTGTTGTTGTTCTTTCTCAAGCTTTTATCAAGGATGATAGAAAAGCTTGTGTGTGTGTGTGTGTGTGTGTGTGTATATACATATATACATATATAGTATGTATATGTATGTATTTTAGAAAATTTATGACTTTTGACTAAAAAAAATTTATGACATTTTAATTCTACTTGTTTGACTTAGTATGAAAAGAATGCTAGATTTCTAATTTATATTCACTCAAAGCTTTGATATAGTTCTATGTATTTTGGCATCTAGGGTTAGTGCTAAAAGTCTACAAAATGTATTATCCTAGTGATTTAAAAAAATTCAAATGAGGCTGGAAACTTCTAATCCAATTCTGAGAATATAAGGAAATATTTTTTAAAATAAGAAATTAACAAGTGATACACTCTGTGTGTGCTAAGTCACTTCAGTCATGTCCGACTCTGTGCGACCCTATGGACTGCAGCCTGCCAGGCTCCTCTGTCCATAGGATTCTCCAGGCAAGAATACTGCAGTGGTTTGTTGTGCCCTCCTCCAGAAACAAGTGATACAGGTATGACCTAAATCAAATCCCTTATGATTATACAGTGAAGGTGATGAATACATTCATGGGATTAGGTCTGGCAGACAGAGTACCTGAAGAACTATGGATAGAGGTTCATAACCTTGTACAGGAGGCAGTGACCAAAACCATCCCAAAGAAAAAGAAATGCAAGAAGGCAAAGTGGTTGTCTGAGAAGTTTTTACAAATAGCAGAGGAAAGAAGAGAAATAAAAAGCAGAGGAGAAAGGGAAAGATATGCCCAACTGAACGAGAATTCCAGAGAGTTCCAGAGAATAGCAAGGAGAGATAAGGCCTTCCTCAATGAAAAATGCAAAGAAATAGAAGAAAACAATAGAATGGGAAAGACTAAAGATTTCTTCAAGAAAATCAGAGATATCAAAGGAACATTTCATGCAAGGATGGGCATGATAAACCACAGAGACAGTCAGGACCTAATAGATGCAGAAGAGATTAAGAAGAGGTGGCAAGAATACACAGAACTATACCAAAAAAGTCTTAATGATATGGATAAACACGATGGTGTGGTTACTCACCTAGAGTCAGACGTCCTGGGGTGTGAAGTCAAGTGGGCCTTAGGAAGCATTAATAGGAACAAAGCTAGTGGAGGTGATGGAATTCCAGTTGAGCTATTTCAAATCCTAAAAAATGGTGCTGTTCAAATCCTAAAAAGTGCCGCACTGTATATGTCAGCTAATTTGGAAAATCCAGCAGTGGCCACAGGACCGGAAAGGTCAGTTTTCATTCCAAGCTCAAAGAAGGCCAGTGCCAAAGAATGTTCAAAATACCGAACAGTTATGCTCATTACCCATGCTAGTAAGGTTATGCTCAAAATCCTTCAAGTTAGGCTTCAGCAGTACTTGAATTGAGAACTTCCAGATGTACAAACTGGGTTTAGAAAAGGCAGAGGAACCAGAGATCAATTTGCTAACATCGTTGAATCATAGAGAAAGCAAGGGAATTCCAGAAAAACATCTACTTCTGCTTCATTGACTATGCTAAAGTCTTTGACTGTGTGGTGTTGGGGTCCTTTAATGCACCGGAACCTGGCAGTCTGGAGTCGACGATAAGAAAGTGAAAGAGAGAAAGACAGAGAGAGAGAGAGAAAGAAAGACACAGGGACCCAAGCTCTGATGGAGCAAGGGTGCTTTATTAGCAGAAATGTAGGCTTATATATCTTTAGTAAGATGATTACTCAGCTATTACACAGGATGAAATTTTATCAATAGCCACAATATGGATAGTCTAATACATACAAGGTTGCTGATGCTGAAAAGAGTCACTGTAGGGGATTCTTACATGTCTCATCCTATGACCTCAGTCCTGGGAACAGTGTGCTGTTTCATTTGTTCCCTGAATAGGAACTGATAAGGAACAGAGAATCCTTGAGAAATAGAAAACAGCATGCAGGAATCCTCCTGTTAAATGTTCCCTGACAATTCCCCCTTATTTATTATATTTGTAAAAAGGGTCTTGACTAGTTGAGTCTGTTTAGTTTTAACAATTTTTGCATAAAGGCAATGGTAAACAACAAATATAATTGTAACAAAAGGAAGGGGAACACAAGCTTGTATGAAATATGATTGATTATAATGAAAGAAATAGTTATTATGACTACAATTGGTCTCTGTGAAATGTCTAGTCCAAGTTTTAAGTTTTTTGGTGTTCGCAGCAAGTTTCCAGATGTCTCATTGTTCAGGCCCAATCTGTTTATTGAGGACAATTCAAGGATGAGGGGGTGTCATTCCATCGTCAAACCAGCCAAGAAGTCCTTTGTCATGCTAATGTTCCATCGTAGTATTAGTAACTTTTCATGTTACTTGAGTAGCATAGTCATACATAGTATTGTTAATGTATCATCTGAGCACTTAGATAACCACATACCATGGGGTCCCCAATCGATAATGGTGTGATTAGCCATAAGCATTAATTTTCCTGATTTTGGAAATCCTGATTTTGGATTTTGGTCCCTTTTGATACCCTTTTCATGTCTAACTGTCTACCTATTTTTCTTCTCGGGCATTTGGGAACCCAGTCTCAGGGGAAAGGGGGCGATGACTGCTCTGGCTTCTTCAGGCTGTACAAGGACGTCATGGGGTTCTGGGTTCCTTTTGCCTGTTCTCCGACAGGGTGCATTAACAGAGGGAGATGAGAGTCCATGGAATGATAAGATGACTTGTTTTAGCATTGTCTAGTTGTTGGTCAGGGAATATTCTTGTCATACTACCATTTGGAGATTTGTTGTATTCTGGAAGAAACAAACTTAACAAGAAAGTTAAAGGTACATGGCCCAAAGATTAATATAAGTAGAAAAGCTGTTCAGGGACCACCAGGAGAACTAGGCCCAGACATTGGTTCATGACATTAGTGTTTCTCTAGGTGCGAGAAGATGCAAGAATTAGGGCTCATAAAATCTTTACCTGAAAACATCTGACTGTCTGAAGGCCAGTCCTTTTGGGTTTTTTCTCAGAGCACAGAGTGCCTTATTTCTGATTTCCACCCTGCACTCCTTTCAGGGGGTGTTGAAGGTCAGCACCTTGTAGTGGTCGTGATGTAATCTTTGTAGAGGCAGCTGGCAAGTACCAACTTCCAGTCAGCAGGGTCCCTTCATAGCCACATATTTGACCATGTTTGGGGGGCATTTCATGGCTATTGTGTCTCGCGGTGTTGGGAAGGCTCATTTCCAGGTCTAGGGAAGATTTCATTGATAGGCCACTCAGTGTGCTGTTATCGGACCAGGCCTTGCAAGTAGCAAAAGTCTCTGGACCACTGTCTTACTAGCCTCTTGGTCCAAGAAAATATTCCCTCTTGTTGTTTCTTCCCATATCTAGAGTTACATTATTATAATCATTGATCTCATGTGGAACTGCATATCAGCATTATATCATAGGCTCAGTCACACATTTGTTAACATAAGAAATTCTTCTGAAACAAGTGACATAGAAAACAATATAGCTATAGCTAGCAGTTATTAGTAAATTCATAAGTCTTAAGAAACTTGTATCATGCATAAAACTCTCTTCTACTTGCCACAAACCTTTTTTACACTTTCTGTATTTATCTGTAAGTCATACTTCTTTTTCTGTTAATAAAATGTACCACATATAGAACTTTCTTCTTGGGTTTCACTTTCCACAAACCTTTTTTACACTTTCTGTATTCATCACGTTATCTGTTCATTAATAGAACAGTCATCTATGAGCCATATTTCCTTCTTTTTCTCTTAATAAAATGTACCACATGTAGAACTTTCTTTTTGGGTCTCACTTTTCACAAACTTTTTTTACACTTTCTGTGTTTATCACTTTATTTGTCTATTCATAGAATAGCCATCTACAAGCCAATTCCATTTCTTATACACTTTTTACTGAAAACATGCATCTTACTTTCTTTCAGAAACCATGAACTGTTGTTTAGCTCATTTATAAATTAACCTCAGCAATATTATCCAGAGACAAAGACATACATTGAGACATATATATATATATGAGACATATATATATATAGAGAGAGAGACATATATATATATATCCAGACAGACATCTCTCTCTCTCTCTCTCTCTCTCTCTCTCTCTCTCTCTCTCTCTATATATATATATATATATATATCCAGACAGACAGAGGTCTCATAGTTTTCTGCTTTAAGATATAAAAGGTCTGTTTGTGCCCCCCCCCTTTTTTTTTTTTCTGGCTTGAAGTTATACTAATCTGTCTAAGGCTGACATCTCAGGGCAAAGTGGGTTGTCTATTTCAATAATGTGATAAGAGTTAATTATAGGCTTTTACCTAGGCATGTTTTTGTTATATCAAGGTTGGAGCTGTTGGGTCAGGAAGTCCTGTGGGAGAATGAAGAGAAGGGAGTACAAATAATTTTAGAGGTAAATCTAGTCTGATGCGAGTAAGAAACTGTTTTTGTAATTTTTTTTGCACTAAATAGAGTTTCTCTTGTGTCTCTTGAGAAAGTGAATGAGGGCTATTTAAATTAGGATCTCCTTTCATTAACTTTTTTAAGGTCTGTTGCTGCTGCTGCTGCTAAGGCGCTTCAGTCGTGTCTGAGTCTGTGTGACCCCATAGACGGCTGCCTGCCAGGCTCCACCATCCCTGGGATTAAGATCTGTTAAGAGATGTCATTTGCTAGATTTTCTTTTTATAACAAAAATAGGAGAATTTCAAGGAAAGCAAGTAAGTCTAGCAAAGAAGAGACTTTTGGATTTGTGCCCACTGGCAGATGAGGAGCATTTGGAGCAGCTGGGGTATGATTAGTAGGAAATTTTTGAAATATTTTATGTTGTTCTAATTGGGCCTTCTGTAAAGTTTTATCATCTAATTCATATTTATGTAACAAGTGTTCTGTCTGTTGTCGAATATTGTGAGGGCTAGAATTACCTTGAAATGGCAGGATTACAGCTTTAATGAGAGCTCATAGGGGCCAGAAATCAATTGGAATATTTTTTCTCCATCTGGCAGCTCATTCAACATTTTCTTTGACCCAGTGCCAAATTTCTAAATCAAAACTGTCTTTATCAGGGAATCAGGGACTATGTTCGACTACTGTTTGAAGGCAAGGCTCTATTCGTTGGTGTGAAACCAAAAGTCCCTGAACTTTAAGCAAATGGTGAAGTAAAGTAGAGAAATGATGGGGCTTTCCAGCCGTTTGACCCATGTCTTAGTACTTACCGACCTCAGTAGGTCCCGACCTCAATAGGCCCTGAGTCACTCTGTCCGAAATGCCGTGTATACCAGATCCCTGTTCTGGGTGCCACTTGTTGGGGTCCTTTAATGGACCAGAACCTGGCAGTCCGGAGTCAATGATAAGAAAGTGAAAGAGAGTAGGGCAGTCCTAAGATGGCGGAGGAATAGGATGGGGAGACCAGTTTCTCCCCCACAAACTCATCAAACAAACATTTGAACCCTGAGTAAATTCCACAAAACAACTTCTGAATGCTGGGAGAAGCCATCAGGCACCCAGAAAAGCAGCCCATTGTCTTTGAAAGGAGGTAGGAAAAAATATAAAAGACAAAAAGAGAGACAAAAGAGGTAGGGACGGAGATCCATCCCAGGAAGGGAGTCTTAAAAACGATAGGTTTCCAAACACCAAGAAACACTCTCACTGGAGAGTCAGTGGCGAGCCTTGGAACCTCAAAGGGCAACATAACCGGGAGGAAAAATAAATAAATAGTTAAACCCCACAGATTACATGCCCAATGGTAACTTCCAGCGGAGAAACAGCGCAGACGCGTGCATTTGCTACTAGCAAGCAGGGACTGGGCAGGGAGGCGCGGGCTGCATTGCTTAGAGTAAGAACCGGACCTGAATGCCCCAAGGGCAATCTGAAGGAACTAACTTGAGATAGCAAACCAGACTATGGGATAGCTACCCTGCGAAAAGCACTAACCTAAAACGCTGCCAGGCCCACGCACAGAACAAAGGACTGAACAGAGCTAGCCAGCTGTGGACCAGTCCATCCCCCACCGGAGACAGGCAAGCAAGGGCAGCCAGAGCCAGAAGCGGGCAATCACGGCTCCAGAGAGGCATCATCTACCAAACTGCAAGCAGGCTTCGTTGCTAACCAAGACTTCTTGGGATTCTGGACGGTCAACATGTGCCTGAGAAGGTGCGCCAGTTGTACACCCAGAAAACCGAGTGGCAGGGACCGGGGAGGCGATAAGTCGCAGAGACTGTGCTCGACAAACACCTGGTCACCTGTCAGGAAGCATATAACAGGAGGCTTCCTGTGTGCTGTTTTGGATCTGTCAGGAATTCTCTGTTCCTTACTCAGGAATTAAGAGGAGAGGCAAGCCTCTCCCGGGACTGAGGAATCCTGGCATTTCCTTCATTAGTGTTTCTATATGGTGATGAGTACCCTCTTCCTTCTTGTGAACCATACTGTAAAAGTGATTGTTTACAATTCTCTCTCTCTTTAATATGGATCGCCTATGTTTTGTAAGTCTGGAATTTTAATCTTTATCTTTGCTGAGAATAACTACCTTGTAAGACAGTATATATGCCCACACCATGTTGATTAAAACACCTTTGCTCCATTAGAGCTCTGGTCCCCATGTCTTTCTTTCTCTCTCTCTCTCCCTCTCTCTCTTTTTCAGGCTGATCCCCTGGAGCACAGAGGCTCTCTGAGTTCACTTTCCTGCCTGGACTTCTAAGACCCTCTTGAAAAGGCCCTCTGCACCTTCACCCCATGGAGAGGGCGCCTGAGGCCTCTGTGAACAGAGTAAGCCCCGTGCAGGGGCTTTATTGGCTTTCTGCATAAACCAAGGAATATCAGCCTCTTTCTCTCTCCTTTACTTTCTTATCGATCAACTCCGGACCACCAGGTTCTGGTCCATTAAAGGACCTCAACAGTCACCTGAGCTGCTCGGACGTGGGAAGGGCACAAAACGCAGGCCCAACCGAGTCTGTGCCTCTGAGGACTACCCGAGTACCTGAACCTGAGTGGCTTAGGCCTGGGAAGTGTGCACAACCCAGGGCCGGCCTCAGACAGTTCCTGGCAGAGCAACCTAGAGCCTAAGCAGTGTAGACAGGGAAAGTACACACGCCGTGAGCAGGGGCAAACCCAGTGTGGCCGAGACACTGCGAGCACACGCCAGTGTTACTTGTTTGCAGTGTTCCTCCCTCCCCACGGCACGACTGAACAAGTGAGCCTAAAAAAAAGTGACCACCACCGCCCCCTTGTGTCAGGGTGGAAATTAGACACTGAAGAGACCAGCAAACAGAAGAAGCTAAAACAGAGGGAACTGCCTTGGAAGTGACAGGTGCAATAGATTAAAACCCTGTAGTTAGCACCAACTACATAGGAAGGGGCCTATAGATCTTGAGAAGTATAAGCCGGACCAAGGAACTATCTGAAAATGAACTGACCCCACACTGTAAGCAAGAGCTCCAGAGAAGTCCTAGATATATTTTTACTATTATCATTCTTTAAATTTTAAAAAAAAATTTTTTTTAATTTTTAAGTCCTCTACTACTTTTTCATTTTTATAACCTATTATTAATTTGCAAAAAAGACCCTATTTTTAAAGCAAACTTCAAATATATATATTATAATTTTTTGTGACTCTTTTTTTCTTTAATATTGTGTTTTTGAGAATCCAACCTCTACTCTAGATTTTTAATTTTTGCTTTTTGGTATTTTTTTTTAATCAATTTTGTACCTTTAAGAACCCAATCTTCAGTACCCATTTTTACTTGGGAGCGAGATTACTGGCTTGACTGCTCTCTCCCCCATTGGACTCTCTTTTTTTTCCACCAGGTCACCTCTATCTCCTCCCTCCCCGTTCTCTTCTCTACCCAACTCTGAATCTCTTTGTGTGTTCCGGATGGTGGAGAACACTTAGGGAACTGAGTACTGGCTGGATCTGTCTCTCTCCTTTTGATTCCCCCCTTTATCCTCCTGGCCACCTCTGTCTCCTTCCTCCCTCTTCTCTTCTCTGCGTAACTCTGTGAACATCTCTGAGGGATCCAGACTGTGGAGAGCACATAGGGAAGTGATTACTGGCTAGTTTGCTCTCTCCCCTTTTGATTCCCCCTCTTCTCCCCCTGGTCACCTCTATCTCCCTCCTCCCTCTTGTCTTCTCCATGTAACTCTGTGAACCTCTTTGGGTGTCCCTCACTGTGGAGAAACTTTTCATCTTTAACCTAGATGTTTTATAATTGGTGCTGTATAGATGGAGAAGTATTGAGGCTACTGTAGGAAGAAGACTGAAAACCAGAGGCAGGAGGCTTAAGTCCAAATCCTGAGAACACCAAAGAACTCCTGACTCCAGGGAACATTAATCAATAGGAGCTCATCAAATGCCTCCATACCTACACTGAAACCAAGCACCACCCAAGGGCCAAGAAGTTCCAGAGCAAGACACACCACACAAATTCTCCAGCAACACAGGAACATAGCCCTGAGCTTCAATATACAGGCTACCCAAAGTCACTCCAAACCCATTGACATCTCATAACTCATTATTGGACACTTCATTGCACTCCAGAGAGAAGATATCCAGCTCCACCCACCAGAACACCGACACAAGCTTCCCTAACTAGGAAACCTTGACAAGCCACCTTTCCAACCCCACCCACAGCGAAGAAACATCACAATAAAGAGAATTCCACAAACTGCCAGAATACAGAAAGGCCACCCCAAACACAGCAATATAAACAAGATGAAGTGGCAGAGAAATACCCAGTAGGTAAAGGAAGAGGATAAATGCCCACCAAACCAAACCAAAGAGGAAGAGATAGGGAATCTACCTGATAAAAGAATACTGAATAATGATAGTGAAAATGATCCAAAATCTTGATAACAAAATGGAGTTACAGATAAATAGCCTGGAGACAAGGATTAAGAAGATGCAAAAAAGGTTTAACAAGGACCTAGAAGAAATAAAAAAGAATCAATATATAATGAATAATGCAATAAATGAGATAAACAACACTCTGGAGGGAACCAACAGTAGAATAATGGAAGCAGAAGATAGGATAAGTGAGGTAGAAGATAGAATGGTAGAAATAAATGAATCAGAAAGGAAAAAAGAAAAATGAATTAAAAGAAATGAGGACAATCTCAGAGACTTCTGGGACAATGTTAAACACCCCAACATTCGAATCATAGGAGTCCCAGAAGAGGAAGACAAAAAGAAAGACCATGAGAAAATACTTGAGGAGATAATAGTTGAAAACTTCCCTAAAATGGGGAAGGAAATAATCAACCAAGTCCAAGAAACCCATAGAGTCCCAAACAGGATAAACCCAAGGTGAAACACTTCAAGATACATATTAATCAAATTAACAAAGATCAAACACAAGGAACAAATATTAAAAGCAGCAAGGGAAAAACAACAAATAACACACAAGGGGATTCCCATAAGGATAACAGCTGACCTTTCAATAGAAACTCCTCAAGCCAGGAGGGAATGGCAGGACATACTCAAAGTCATGAAAGAAAAGAACCTACAGCCCAGATTACTGTACCCAGCAAGGATCTCATTCAAATATGAAGGAGAAATCAAAAACTTTACAGACAAGCAAAAGCTGAGAGAATTCAGCTCCACCAAACCAGCTCTCCAACAAATGCTGAAGGATCTTCTCTAGACAGGAAACACAAAAGGGGTGTATAAACTCGAACCCAAAACAATAAAGTAAATGGCAACAGGATCATACTTATCAATAATTACCTTAAATGTAAATGGGTTGAATGCCCCAACCAAAAGACAAAGACTGGCTGAATGGATACAAAAATAAGACCCCTATATATGTTGTCTACAAGAGACCCACCTCAAAACAAGGGACACATACAGACTGAAAGTGAAGGACTGGAAAAAGATATTCCATGCAAATAGAGACCAAATGAAAGCAGGAGTAACAATACTCATATCAGATAAAATAGGCTTTAAAACAAAGGCTGTGAAAAGAGACAAAGAAGGACACTACATAATAATCAAAGGATCAATCCAAGAAGAAGATATAACAATTACAAATACATATGCACCCAACATAGGAGCACCACAATATGTAAGACAAATGCTAACAAGTATGAAAGGGGAAATTAACAATAACACAATAATAGTGGGAGACTTTAATACCCCACTCACACCTATGGATAGATCAACTAAACAGAAAATTAACAAGGAAACACAAACTTTAAAGGATACAATAGACCAGTTAGACCTAACTGATATCTATAGGACATTTCACCCCAAAACAATGAATTTCACCTTTTTCTCAAGCGCACACGGAACCTTCTCCAGGATAGGCCATAAATCTCCTGGGCCATAAATCTAGCCTTGGTAAATTCAAAAAAAATTGAAATCATTCCAAGCATCTTTTCTGACTGCAATGCAGTAAGATTAGACCTCAATTACAGGAAAAAACTATTAAAAATTCCAACATATGGAGGCTGAACAACATGCTGCTGAATAACCAACAAATCACAGAAGAAATCAAAATATGCATAGAAACGGATGAAAATGAAAACACAACAACCCAAAACCTGTGCAACACTGTAAAAGCAGTGCTAAGGGGAAGGTTCATAGCAATACAGGCATACCTCAAGAAACAAGAAAAAAGTCAAATAAATAACCTAACTCTACACCTAAAGCAACTAGAAAAGGAAGAAATGAAGAACCCCAGGGTTAGTAGAAGGAAAGAAATCTTAAAAATTAGGCCAGAAATAAATGCAAAAGAAACCATAGCAAAAACCAACAAAGGTAAAAGCTGGTTCTTTGAGAAGATAAATAAAATTGACAAACCATTAGCCAGACTCATCAAGAAACAAAGGGAGAAAAATACAATTAGAAATGAAAATGGAGAGATCACAACAGACAACACAGAAATACAAAGGATCATAAGAGACTACTATCAACAATTATATGCCAATAAAATGGACAACTTGGAAGAAATAGACAAATTCTTAGAAAAGTACGACTTTCCAAAACTGAACCAGGAAGAAATAGAAAAGCTTAACAGACTCATCACAAGCACGGAAATTGAAACTGTAATCAGAAATCTTCCAGCAAACAAAAGCCCAGGTCCAGGCGGCTTCACAGCTAAATTCTACCAAAAATTTAGAGAAGAGCTAACACCTATCCTACTCAAACTCTTCCAGAAAATTTCAGAGGAAGGTTAACTTCCAAACTCATTCTATGAGGCCACCATCACCCTAATACCAAAACCTGACAAAGATGCCACAAAAAAAGAAAACTACAGGCCAATATCATTGATGAACATAGATACAAAAATCTTTAACAAAATTCTAGCAATCAGAATCCAACAACACATTAAAAAGATCGTACACGACTGAGCGACTAATACTTGATTTTTTCAATATTCTGCTTTATTTGTTTTCTCCTGGATACGCTCATCTTACTCTCCTGGATTCTCATTTTAAAGTGAGTATGCAGCATAAAAAATGACATGCAAGCAATATAAACAGCTGTGTCGGGTAAAGGAGCTTAACGGCAATTAATTTCTGTTTCAAAGTTGCTTTTAATGTTAGTGTAGACCCATCTTCCCTAGAAATAAAGCAGACTGCCCAGAATCCAATCCCAGATTTAAACTAGTAATCTCAGAATGTGATAGAACAATTGTATCCCTTGTTCAAAAGATAAAATGGCCCTAAAAGTTTTTGTTTTTTTTTTTTTTTTTTTTCTTGAGTGATCATTAACTTACAGTGGTCTCCCAAATTTCCCCAGGTTTCCCCTTTCTACCTATAATCCCCTACTGGGACTTTTATAACTACCTGTATAACTATTCTATTCTATCTCCATTACTTGGGCAAGCCTCGAACTCCTTATGCCTCTGTTTTCTCATGTATGAAATGGGTATAATAATAGTGCATATATCATATGTTATTTATACTATTTATATTCCTTAATCCCACAAAGTACTTCTCCCGTCTACTGTCTCACCTCTCCCCCTGTCAGAGAGAGAGAGAAAAATTCTCACCACGGTCTTCTTCTTTTTTTTTTGAAAATATGTACCATGAGGTACTTTAGTTATTTTCAGTATTCATCCCACTTGCATAATATCTAAGACAGAACTATGTCATACCATATTCTTTTTTTCTTTTTTCTGAAAAATTTCACAATATAATGTTGATAGTTTACCATGAAGAAATTAAGAAAAGAGAATAGTTTCTGATGTTTATCCATGTATTGACTGTTCGTAGTGCTCTTTACTCCTTCCTGTATTTCCCAGTTTTGTTTTGATATTATCATCATTCATAAAGGACTTTATCATTTTTTATAGCTCGTGCATGCTTCCTTAGCTTTCATTTCTCTGAAGATGTTTTCACCCCCATTTCAAAAGATACTTTCAATGAATATCTATTACAGAATTGACAGCTTTAATTTTTCAGCACTTTATTTATTTTTTTTTGATAAATTTAACGCCTTTTATTGCCATACCTCGTTTTACTGTGCTGACTCTGCAACCCTGTGGACTGAAGCCTGCAAGGCTCCTCTGTCTGTGGGGTTTCCCAAGCACGAATACTGGAGTGGGTAGCCATTCCCTTCTCCGCAGGATCTTGCTGACCCATGGATCAAACCCAGGTCTCTTGCATTGGAGGCAGAGTCTTTACCATCACAGGCACCAGGGAAGCAGAACAAGCATTTAATGACTGGAGTGCATTTAGAAGAGAGTGGCTGGAGAGGCTTGTGGACTGAACCGTGAGTTTCTGAAGAGTAGTTGCACAGCCTGGGGAGAGGGTTCATGAGAGCTATCTCGGAATAGCTGAGGTGTTGACAAGAAAAGATTAAGTTTGTCCAAAGTGAATTTAAGAATTATGAAGAAGAATAACATTTGTGAAATCTTGCGGTTTTAAAAGTGCGTTCTCTAGAATAAAAAATTAAAAAAGATTTGACTGTCACATTACATCTGGAAAGCATTATTGCTTTATTCGTAGTGATTATTAGTGTTTTTGCAGATCAGGTCTTATTAATGAAGCAACAAAAAAAAGTTATTTAAGAATGGGCCATAGTAGTGGCTTTCAAAGTTTTCAACCACAATCTATAGAAAATTATATATATATATATATATATATATATATATATATATATATATATAAACCATCCCCAAGAATAAGAAATGCAAAAAGGCAAAAGGTTTGTCTGAGGAGGCCTTACAAATAGCTAGAAAAAAGAAGAGAAGTGAAAGGCAAAGGAGGAAAAGAAAGATACACCCATCTGAATGCAGAGTTCCAAAGAACAACAAGGAGAGACAAGAAAGCCTTTCTAAATGAACAATGCAAAAAAACAGAGGAAAACAATAGAATGTGAAAGACTAGAGATCTCTTCAAGAAAATTAGAGACACCAAGGGAAAATTTCATACAAAGATGGGCACAATAAAGGACAGAAATGGTATGGGCTTAACAGAAGCAGAAGATATTAAGAAGAGGTGGCAAGAATACACTGAAGAACTATACAAAAAAGATCTTAATGACCCAGATAACCAAAATCTGGGTGATCACTCACCTGGAGCCAGACATCTTGGAGTGTGAAGTTAAGTGGGCCTGAGGAAGCATCACTACAACCAAAGATAGTGGAGATGATGGAATTTCAGTCGAGCTATTTCAAATCTTAAAAGATGATGCTGTGAAAGTGCTGCACTCATTATGCCAGCAAATTTGGAAAACTCAGCAGTGGCCACAGGATTGGAAAAAAATAAATAAATAAATAAAAAGATCGTACATCATGACCAAGTGGGCTTTATCCCAGGAATGCAAGGATTCTTCAATATCTGCAAATCAATCAATGTAATACACCACATTAACAAATTGAAAAATAAAAGCCATATGATTATCTCAATAGATGCAGAGAAAGCCTTTGACAAAATTCAACATCCATTTATGATAAAAACCCTCTAGAAAGCAGGAATAGAAGGAACATACCTCAACATAATAAAAGCTATATATGACAAACCCACAGCAAATATTATCCTCAATGGTGAAAAGTTGAAAGCATTTCCCCTAAAGTCAGGAACAAGACAAGGGTGCTCATTCTCACCACTACTATTCAATATAGTTTTGGGAGTTTTGGCCACAGCAATCAGAGCAGAAAAAGAAATAAAAGGAATCCAAAATGGAAAAGAAGAAGTAAAACTCTCACTGTTTGCAGATGACATGATCCTCTACATAGAAAACCCTAAAGACTCTACCAGAAAATTACTAGAGCTAATCAATGACTATAGTAAAGTTGCAGGATATAAAATCAACACACAGAATCCCTTGCATTCCTATACACTAATAATGAGAAAATGAGAAATTAAGGAAACAATTCCATTCACCATTGCAACGAAAAGAATAAAATACTTAGGAATATATCTATCTAAAGAAACAAAAGACCTATATATAGAAAACTATAAAACACTGGTGAAAGAAATCAGAGGACACTAATAGATGGAGAAATATACCGTGTTCATGGATCGGAAGAATCAATATAGTGAAAATGAGTATACTACCCAAAGCAATTTATAGATTCAATGCAATCCCTATCAAGCTATCAACGGTATTTTTCACAGAGCTAGAACAAACAATTTCACAATTTATATGGAAATACAAAAAACCTCGAATAGCCAAAGTAATCTTGAGAAAGAAGAATGGAACTGGAGGAATCAACCTGCCTGACTTCAGGCTCTACTACAAAGCCACAGTCATCAAGACAGTATGGTACTGGCATAAAGACAAAAATATAGATCAATGGAACAAAATAGAAAGCCCAGAGATAAACCATGCACCTATGGGCACCTTATCTTCAACAAAGAAGGCAAGAATATACAATGGAGAAAAGACAATCTCTTTAACAAGTGGTGCTGGGAAGACTGGTCAACCACTTGTAAAAGAATGAAACTAAAACACTTTCTAACACCATGCACAAAAATAAACTCAAAATGGATTAAAGATCTAAACGTAAGACCAGAAACTATAAAACTCCTAGAGGAGAACATGGGCAAAACGCTTTCCGACATAAATCACGGCAGGATCCTCTATGACCCACTTCCCAGAATATTGGAAATAAAAGCAAAAATAAACAAATGGGACCTAATTAAAATTAAAAGCTTCCGCACAACAAAGGAAACTATAAGCAAAGTGAAAAGACAGCCTTCAGAATGGGAGAAAATAACAGCAAATGAAGCAACTGACAAAGAATTAATCTCAAAAATATACAAGCAACTCCTGCAGCTCAATTCCAGAAAAATAAATGACCCAATCAAAAAATGGGCCAAAGAACTAAACAGACATTTCTCCAAAGAAGTCATACAGATGGCTAACAAACACATGAAAGGATGCTCAACATCACTCATTATCAATTCAGTTCAGTTCAGTTCAGTCGCTCAGTCGTGTCCGACTCTTTGCGACCCCATGAATCACAGCACGCCAGGCCTCCCTGTCCATCACCAACTCCCGGAGTTCACTCAGACTCACATCCATCGAGTCAGTGATGCCATCCAGCCATCTCATCCTCTGTCGACCCCTTCTCCTCTTGCCCCCAATCCCTCCCAGCATCAGAGTCTTTTCCAATGAGTCAACTCTTCGCATGAGGTGGCCAAAGTACTGGAGTTCCAGCTTTAGCATCAGTCCTTCCAAAGAAATCCCAGGGCTTATCTCCTTTAGAATGGACTGGTTGGATCTCCTTGCAGTCCAAGGGACTCTCAAGAGTCTTCTCCAACACCACAGTTCAAAAGCATCAATTCTTCGGCGCTCAGCCTTCTTCACAGTCCAACTCTCACATCCGTACATGACCACTGGAAAAACCATAGCCTTGACTAGCCAGACCTTTGTTGGCAAAGTAATGTCTCTGCTTTTGAATATGCTATCTAGGTTGGACATAACTTTCCTTCCAAGGAGTAAGCGTCTTTTAATTTCATGGCTGCAGTCACCATCTGCAGTGATTTTGGAGCCCCCCAAAATTTTCACTCATTATCAGAGAAATGCAAATCAAAACCACAATGAGGTACCATTTCACTCCAGTCAGAATGGCTGCTATCCAAAAGTCTACAAGCAATAAATGCTGGAGAGGGTGTGGAGAAAAGGGAACCCTCTTACACTGTTGGTGGGAATGCAAACTAGTACAGCCACTATGGAGAACAGTGTGGAGATTCCTTAAAAAACTGGAAATAGAACTGCCATACAACCCAGCAATCCCACTTCTGGACATACACACTCAGGAAACCAGAATTGAAAGAGACACGTGTACCCCAATGTTTATCACAGCACTGTTTATAATAGACAGGACATGGAAGCAACCTAGATGTCCATCAGCAGATGAATGGATAAGAAAGCTCTGGTACATATACACAATGGAGTATTAGCCATTAAAAAGAATACATTTGAATCAGTTCTAATGAGGTGGATGAAACTGGAGCCTATTTTACAGAGTGAAGTAAGCCAGAAAGAAAAACACCAATACAGTATACTAACACATATATATGGCATTTAAAAAGATGGTAACAATAACCCTATATGTGAGACAGCAAAAGAGACACAGATGTATAGAACAGTCTGTTGGACTCTGTGGGAGAGGGCAAGGGTGGGATGATTTGGGAGAATGGCATTGAAACATGTATAATATCATATGTGAAACGAATCGCCAGTCCAGGTTCAATGCATGATACAGGATGCTTGGGGCTGGTGCACTGGGTTGACCCAGAGGGATGGTATGGAGAAGGAGGTGGGAGGGGGGGTTCAGGATGGGGAACACGTGTACACCCGTGGTGAATTCATGTTGATCTATGGCAAAACCAATACAATATTGTAAAGTAATTAGCCTCCAATTAAAATAAATAAATTTATATAAAAAATAAAAGTGGACCTTTAATTCCCAAACACATGGGATTTTGTTAAAGTATCTTTAATATTAATTTCTCATTTTGATACTAATTTCTCATTCAAATGCTTTCTCTCTGCAATCACCCTCTGTGTTTTTTTCAGCCTAACTTTATTGAGACTTTCAGTGGTTAAGTCAAAGATCTCTCTTAGTAAATGTCACATAGCACTTGAAAGGAGGAGGCAATGACAACCCACTCCAGTACTCTTGCCTGGAAAATCCCATGGACGGAGGAGCCTGGTGGGCTGTAGTCCACGAGGTCGCTAGGAGTCAGACACTACTGAGCGACTTCACTTTCACTTTTCACTTTCATGCATTGGAGAAGGCAATGGCAACCCACTCCAGTGTTCTTGCCTGGAGAATCCCAAGGATGGGGGATCCTGGTGGGCTGCCATCTATGGGGTCACACAGAGTCGGACACGACTAAAGCGACTTAGCAGCAGCAGCACTTGAAAATATATGGGTTATTTAAAAATATCTTTTGATATTGATTTCTAACATAATTTGACAGTGAGAACAGGTTCTGTATGATTTCACTACCTTTAGATCATGACATTTTTGCACATTGTTTCATGTCCCTGGATATGTTCCAGTGTCTCCTAGTTTACAGTCTATGGGAGCGTGAATAGAATTTGTATCCTATTGTCATGTGAGGGGCTTCCCCTGGTGGTTTAGATGGTTAAGAATCTGCCTGCAATGCAAGAGACTCGAATTCGATCCCTGGGTGGGGAAGATCCCTTGGAGAAGGGAATGACTACCCACTCCAGTGTTCTTTCCTGGAGAATACCATAAACAGAGGAGCCTGGTGGGCTATAGTCTACAGGATCACAAAGAGTTGGACACAACTGAGTGATTAAGTATGCACTGTTGTATGAAAATTGTATAAATCTTAATTATGTTGAATTCATTCACAGTGCTTTTCAGGTCTACTATATCCATCTACTTCTCTGTATATTCATTCTATTGATTTTTTAGAGTTCGATATTGAAATGCCAACTAAAAATCTTAATTTATCTACTTAAAAAAATTAATTGTAATATATAGTAGAGCTATATGTAAGTTTGTTCTGTATTTTCCAAGTCTCTTATAAATGTGACATCATACTTTTATAATTTAAAAAAATAAAAAATTAAAGCAAAAAACAAAATGAAGGATAAAAAAAATAAAGTAGAAAGATAACAGTGTTTCCAGCTAACCTCAATTATACACAAACTACAGAGATACTGTATGGAAAGCAGTAAAGGTTCTGACTTCAATCTCTAAAAGAAACAAAACAAATTTTAGTAAGAATAGAGTCTTGATTTGATAAGGAAAGAGAGCCAATAGATAAGGTACATTTCTCAATGTACCTACTATCATCGTTTTACTGTTATTTGTTTTTTGTTCTTTTTGTTTGTCATTTTAATTTCAATTTCACTTTTCCCTAATCAGCCTACAAAATATATGTATAAGTTTTTGCTAGAAAAATAAATGGTAAAATTTGTGTATATATTATTGAGTAGTTTGTTTCACTTGTTTTATTACGAATGTAAGTTTGTTCTGCCATGGCACTTGTTTCATCATGAATATCTACTAAGTATTTTCTGCCACGGGATGAAGTAGCCTAAGGAGATAATTTATAGAATATTTTCATTTCTTATATTAACCTCTGTCTTTATAATTGATTTATGTTGTTAAAAATCTTATGATCACTGCTAAGGTCTATGTGCACATTACAATTACATGTATTTAAATTCTGTGTTAATAGATTATTTGCTTTTGCATTTTTCACTTAACATTTCATCATATATATTAGTACTTCCTATACTTATAATTTTTTTAGGGCCCTGGTAGTTTTTACCTCTGTTTGGGCCATTTGGGTTGTTTTGTTTTTCCCCATACATAGTGTAGCCATAAACATCTTTGTGTCAACTTCTTGAGTTTTCCTTTGCTTACTTCCTTGGACTGTGTTCCCCAAAGTAGAATTTCTGTGGCAGGAGCATGTTCAGTTTAACGTCACTTATTATATCTTTCCAGAAAGATTTGGTTAAACTTACAGAGGTTTTAGCATTGTACCTGTTTCTCAATGTACCTACTATCATCGTTTTACTGTTATTTGTTTTTTGCACTTTTCGTTTATCATTTTAATTTCAATTTCATTTTTCGCTAATCAGCCTACAAAATATATGTATAAATGTGATTGTTTACTCTGATTCTTATTTCCACTTATTAAATGGACACTGAGAGAATAAAGTTCTTGCCTGGAGAATCCCAGGGACGGTGGAGCCTGGTGAGCTGCCGTCTATGGGGTCGCACAGAGTTGGACACGACTGAAGCGACTTAGCAGCAGCAGCAGCAGAGAGAATAAATATATCCTCATCCACCTATATAGACAAAGATATGCCAACATAGTCAAAACTTGCTATTCTATGTAAACATCAATCTCATTACCATACACTAACAATGAACATATGGAAACTGAAACTAAAGACATGAGACCATTTACAATCACTCTAAAGAAAATGAAATGATTAAGTATAAGCTTAAAACATGTACAGAAAATATATGCTGAGAAACACAAAGTGCTAATGAAAGAAATCAAAGACCTAAAATTATAGAAAAAAAAATTTTTTTAATAAATAAATAAAATTATAGAGACTATTGTGTTCATGGATTGTAAGACTCAATAAAGATGTCAATCTTCCCCAAACTCATCTATGGGTTTAGTGTAATTCCTATCGAAATCCCAGCAATATTTTTTAATAGACATAAACAAGCTTATTCTAAAATTTATGTAAAGGCAAAAGTACTAGAATGGCTGAAACAACCTTTTTTAAGAAAAAGTATTAAGTGTGAGTTATCACCCCTACCTGATACTAAGGGTTACTATATAAATATAGCAACCAAGACACTGTGGTATTGATGAAGAGATAGATGCACAAATCAATAGAAGAGAGAATTCCCAAAATAAAGCCACACTTTCATTATGCAGAAGTTTCCTTTATTCTGTCATCATAATACAGCATTTTTGTCTTTGTCACTTTTTTTTAAGTCGACCTTACTCTTTTTAGATATTACAAATATACTGTTGTATTTTCTTCTAGATTTTGTTGATAGTTTTATTTTCAAACTTAATTCTAACTCATCTAGAATTTTTTTGTATTGTTGGTATGAGGTATAAATCCAACTTAGTTCAAATAGTTATTCCCTTATATGTTAAATGATTATTTTGATTTGTTATGGATTAACTTCTCACGTTATTTCAAATCACTTTCTAGAATTTTCCCTATTCAGTTGATTGCTATTCAGTTTTCTGTTTCAGAGTCAACTACATGGAATCTTGGTTGTCACAGCAGGATATTCAGCTCTTGACATACGTAGTGTGTTAGTCTCTTAGTCATGTCTGACTCTTTGCAACCCCAAGGACTGTAGCCTGCCAGGCTCTTCTGTCCTTGGAACTGTTGAGGCAAGAACACTAGAGTGGATAGCCATTCCCTTTTCCAGGGGATCTTCTCGACCCAGGGATCGAACATGGGTTTCTTGCATTGCAGACAGAATGTTTCCTGTCTGAGCCACCAGAGGAATACAGAAATAATTGTAAGGGCTTCCAGAACTTTCTAATATCACAGTTCTTCCCAGAGTCACATGCTTCTCATGCAAATATTCACATATTTTTACCTCTCATTAAAACTCAATATGTCATTTTCATACAAGATGAAAGTTGCTTTCACTTTACTAGATTTACTCCTTACTTAATATTAATAAAAAGTAGAAAAGAATAAAGCCAAATACCCAAAAGCTATGAATGCTGAGATTTTGGTTGGTTCACTCACTGGCTAAGTGACTTGCCCCAAATAAAAGCCTTGAGGCTTAAAAATTTGAAACCATGCATTAGGAAAATTGCTATACTAGTTACTATACTATACAATTCAGGTTTTCCTGGAAAGAGTCAAATCTTCAAATATTGAATCCATGAATGAAGCATTCTTTGGTATCTTGCCTGCTATTTTTCAGGTACTGATCCCTTGAACTGCCTTTTATTCAGTTCTCTACTCTCTTGGGAATTTTAAGCCTGCTATTTATACAATCTCTACTTTTTTAATTTACAGGGATAGCAGGCTTTATGACTGTGGTGTCCTATGGTTTTTACAAGTTAAAATACAGAAGAGATCAGAAAACGTCCATTCATCTTATTCACATAAGAGTTGCAGTCCAAGGATTTGTAGAAGCTGTGACTCTAGGTAACCTGCTTAATTTGTATCTTGATTCAACTGTCTTTGAGAGTATTTTTATTATTCATTCATTCAGATTAGATGTCAGGGAATGTTTAACAGGAGGATTTTTACGTGTTGTTTTTCATAAGTCTTTTGTGGTTTTTTTTTTTTAAGCGGAACAGCACGCTGTTCCCAGGAACTGAGGTCATTGTGTGAGACAGACTTGAATCTCTTTTAGTAAACTTTCTCTTTATGACAAAACTGCTTAGTCTCGATCCCCTTTCTTGAGATATGGATTGTCTCCTGACCTTGTGACCATCGTTAATCCCTTGTTCCCTTGGTGACAGTTGCTGTACATTTGGTTTTCTGATCTTTATCATTGTCAAAAGAAACTTCTCATACCACAGCCTTTATATACTCACAGAGAAATCATTAAAACACCTTTGCTCTATCAGAGCTTGGGTCCCGTGTCTTTCTTTCTTTGTCTCTCTCTCTCTCCTTGGCTGGTTCTTTGGAGCGCAGAGACCGTCTTGCTCACTCTCCTGCTCGGGCTTCTAAGACTTTCTCGAGAAGGCGCCCTGTGCCTTCACCCCTCCTCGAGACGGCGCCTGGTGCTTTCGTGAGAGACACAAGTCCTGTGTCAAGGGCTTTATTGGTTTTCTGCGTAAACCAGGGAGTATCAGCCTCTCTCTCTTTCACTTTCCTATCGTCGCCTCTGGACTGCCACATCCTGGTCCATTTAAGGACCCCAACAATTAGACAGTATTTTTATTTATTAATTCATTCATATTCATTCATGAATATTGAATCAAGATGATTAATGGAAGAGGAGTGGTAAGAAAGACAGTGATCTTCACTTGGTTGAGGTTACTGTCCAGTTATAAGTTAATGTCTTGGTATTTTAAGCACTGAAAAAAACCCAAAACCTCAGTGGGAAAAGGCACAAAATTACAGTTACAAAATAAATAAATCTTGGGTATATAATGTACAGCATGGTGACTATAGTTAATAATGTTATATTGCATATTTGAAAGTTGCTAAGAGTACAGATACTCAAAGTTCTCATCAAAAGAAAAAAAATCTGTAACTGTGATAGATGTTAACTTGGCTTATTGTGGTGATCATTTCTCAGTACACACAAATACAGTATCATTATGTTGTACACCATAATATTATATGTGATATATGCTTCAATTTTTAAAAGGAATAACTCAGTAGAGAACTAGGTTATAGTTTCTATTATCCTCTATAATAAAAGGACCAATGAATAGTTTGTACCCTATATAATTGAACTATCCAGCTTGAGCAATCAGCTATTTTTTATTAGTATATGAATTAAGTGATAGTCACACAGTCAAATCCAAAGAATAAGTGTAAAGTTATCTGGTTAATTCGGGTTATATCAACAGCTAAATCAGATAGTCCAGGTAGACAAGGAGTCTACTTTGGAACCTAAATTACTTAAGGGTTGTTGTCTACATTAATGAGAAGAAGTCACAATGTTCTCAGCTCCCCTTCATGATGTGCAGAGTAGAATCAGCCTGAGTAGGTCTAGGATTATGGGATGATGGGAGTGGGGTTTGCATATGTAGTGTGTTAGTGCAATGAGAAATTCTAGATGTACAAGCTGAGTCTAAAAAAGGTCGAGGAACCAGAGACCAAATTGCCAACACCCATTGAATCATAGAAAGAGCAAGGGAATTCCAGAAAAACATCTACTTCTGTTTCATTGACTTTACTAAAGCTTTTGACTGTGTGGATCACAATGAGCTGTGAAAAATTCTTAAAGAGATGGGAATACCAGACCAGCTTACCTGTCCACTGAGAAACCTGTATTCAGGTCAAGAATACAGTTAGGAATGGACATCAACCAATGGACTGGTTTCAAATTGGAAAAGCAGTACATCAAGGTTGTATATTGTCATCCTGCTTATTTAATTTGGATGCAGAGTACATAATTTGAAATGCTAGACTGGAATATTCGAAAGCTGGAATCAAGATTGCCAGAAGAAATATCAAAAACCTCAGATATGTAGATGATACCACTCTAATGGCAGAAAGTGAAGAGGAACTAAAGAACCTCTTGATGAAGGTAAAAGAGGAGAATGAAAAAGCTGGCTTAAAACTCAGCGTTCAGAAAACTAAGATCATGGCAACCGGTCCCATCATGTCATAGTAAATAGATGGGGGGAAAGTGGAAACAGTGACAGAAATTATTTTCTTGGACTCCAAAATCACTGCAGACAGTGACTGCAGCCATGAAATTAAAAGAGGCTTACTCCATGGAAAAGAAGCTGTGAAAAACCTTGACAACATATTAAAAAGCAGAGACATCACTTTGCTAACAAAGTTTCATACAATCAAATCTTTGGTGTTTCCAGTAGTTATGTACGGATGTGAGAGTTGCACCATAAAGAAGATTGAGTACCAAATAATTGATGCTTTTCAGTTGTGGTGTTTGAGAAGACTCTTAAGAGTCCCTTGAAGAGCAAGGAGATCAAACCAGTCAATCCTAAAGGAAACCCTGGATATTCATTGGAAGGACTGATGCTGAAGCTGAAGCTCCAATACTAGGGCCACCTGATGCAAAGAGCCAACTCATTGGAAAAGAGCCTGATGCTGAAAAGATTGAGGGCAGGAGGAAAGTGGGTAAGAAAGGATGAGCTGATTGGATGGCATCATGGACTCAATGGACACGAGTTTGAGCAAACTCCGGGAGACAGTGAAAGCCAGGGAGGTCTAGTGTGCTGAAGTCCGGGGGGTAGCAGAGTCAGACATGACGTAGTGACTGAATAACAATAGCATGGTAATTATCTTCTTAGTATGAGCTGTGACACCTAATTGAGCAAAATAAAAGGAACTGTACTACGAAGTAATGGTTCTGCTTTTCATCATTCAGCAAACACTTGTTGAGTATGTGTTATGTTGAAGGCACTGTGCTGGTCTAGAGATATAAAGATAAAAGTAGCTCCCTACCCTCAAATGGTTTAGTCTCTTTAGGGGAAGACTGAGGGCAGGAGAAGACAATATAAAGTCAAAAGTACTAGAGTAAGATAACACAGTTTGCTATGAACAAGCACAAGTTCAGTGCAATTGCTCAGTCATCTCTGACTGTTTGCAACCCCATGGTCAGCAGCATGCCCAGGATTTTCTGTCCATCACCAGCTCCCAGAGCTTACTCAAACTCATGTCCATCAAGTCGGTGATGCCATTCAGCCAGCTCATTCTCTATCATCCCCTTCTCCTCCTGCCTTCAATCTTCCTCAGAATCAGGGTCTTTACCAGTGAGTCAGTTCTTTGCATCAAGTGGCCAAGGTATTGGAGTTTCAGCTTCAGCATCAGTCCTTCCAATGAGTATTCAGGACAGATTTCCTTTAGGATTGACTGGTTGGATCTCCTTGCAGTCCAAGGGACTCTCAAGAGTCTTCTCTAACACCCCAGTTCAAAAGCATCAATTCTTTGGTGCTCAGCTCTCTTAATGGTCCAACTCTCACATCCATACATAACTACTGGAAAAACCATAACTTTGACTAGAGGGACTTTTGTCGGCAAAGTAATGTCTCTGCTTTTTAATATGCAGAGACATATTGGTTGGTCATTGAATGGTTTGCCTTGGAAATGACAGATATCATTCGGTTGTATTTGAGATTGCATCCAAGTACTGCATTTCGGACCCTTTTGTTGACTATGATGGCTACTCCATTTCTTCTAAGGGATTCCTGCCCACAGTAGTAGATATAATGGTCATCTGAGTTAAATTCACCCATTCCAGTCCATTTTAGTTCCCTGATTGCTAGAATGTCGATGTTCACTTGCCATCTCCTGTTTGACCACTTCCAATTTGCCTTGATTCATGGATCTAACATTCCAGGTTCCTATGCAATATTGCTCTTTACAGCATCGGACCTTGCTTCTATCACCAGTCACATCCACAACTGGGTATTGTTTTTGCTTTGGCTCCATCCCTTCATTCTTTCTGGAGTTATTTCTCTACTGATCTCCAGTAGCATATTGGGCACCTACCAACCCGGGGAGTTGCCCTTTCAGTATCCTATCATTTTGCCTTTTCATACTGTTCATGGGGTTCTCAAGGCAAGAATACTGAAGTGGTTTGCGATTCCCTTCTCCAGTGGACCACATTCTGTCAGGCCTCTCCACCATGATCCATCCGTCTTGGGTGGCCCAAGCAGTAATGCTGAAGAAGCTGAAGTTGAACGGTTCTATGAAGACCTACAAGACCTTTTAGAATTAACATCCAAAAAAGATGTCCTTTTCATTACAGGGGACTGGAATGCAAAGTAGGAAGTCAAGAAACACCTGGAGTAACAGGCAAATTTGGCCTTGGAGTACAGAATGAAGCAGGGAAAAGGCTAATAGAGTTTTGCCAAGAGACTGCACTGGTCATAGCAAACACCCTCTTCCAACAACACAGGAGAAGACTCTACACATGAACACACCAGATGGTCAATACCGAAATCAGATTGATTATATTCTTTGCAGCCAAAGATGGAGAGGCTCTATACAGTCAGCAAAAACAAGACCAGGAGCTGACTGTGGCTCAGATCATGAACTCTTTATTGCCAAATTCAGACTTAAATTGAAGAAAGTGGGGGAAACCACTGGACCATTCAGATATGACCTAAATCAAATCCGTTATGATTATACAGTGGAAGTGAGAAATAGTTTTAAGGGACTAGATCTGACAGACAGAGTGCCTGATGAACTATGGACTGTGGTTCATGACACTGTACAGGAGACAGGCCTTACAAATAGCTGTGAAAAGAAGTGAAAAGCAAAGGCGAAAAGGAAAGATATAAGCATCTGAATGCAGAGTTCCAAAGAATAACAAGGAGAGATAAGAAAGCCTTCCTCAGCAATCAACGCTAAGAAATAGAGGAAAACAACAGAGTGGGAAAGACTAGAGATCTCTTCAAGAAAATTAGAGATACCAAGGGAACATTTCATGCAAAGATGGGCTCGATAAAAGACAGAAATGGTATGGACCTAACAGAAGCAGAAGATATTAAGAACAGGTGGCAAAAATACAGAGAAGAATTGTACAAAAAGATCTTCACGACCCAGATAATGACGATGGTGTGATCACTCAACCTAGAGCCAGACATCCTGGAATGTGAAGTCAAATAGGCCTTAGAAAGCATCACTACAAACAAAGCTGGTGGAGGTGATGGAATTCCAGTTGAGCTATTTCAAATCCTGAAAGATGATGCTGTGAAAGTGCTACAGTCAATACGCCAGCAAATTTGGAAAACTCAGAAGTGGCCACAGGACTGGAAAAGTTCAGTTGTCATTCCAATCCCAAAGAAAGGCAATGCCAAAGAATGCTCAAATTACCACACAATTGCACTCATCTCACATGCTAGTAAAGTAATGCTCAAAATTCTCCAAGCCAGGCTTCAGCAATATGTGAACCATGAACTTCCAGATGTTCCAGCTGGTTTTAGAAAAGGCAGAGGAACCAGAGATCAAATTGCCAACATCCACTGGATCATGGAAAAAGCAAGAGAGTTCCAGAAAAACATCTATTTCTGCTTTATTGACTATGCCAAAGCCTTTGACTGTGTGGATCACAATAAACTGTGCAAACTTCTGAAACCTATGGGAATACCACACCACCTGACCTGCCTCTTGAAAAACCTATATGCAGGTCAGGAAGCAACAGTTAGAACTGGACATGGAACAACAGACTGGTTCCAAATAGGAAAAGGTATACGTCAAGGCTGTATATTGTCACCCTACTTATTTAACTTATATGCAGAGTACATTATAAGAAACGCTGGGATGCTGGGCTGGAAGAAGCACAAGTTGGAATCAAGCTTGCTGGGAGAAATATCAATAACCTCAGATATGCAGATGACACTACCCTTATGGCAGAAAGTGAGGAGGAACTAAAAAGCCTCTTGATGAAAGTGAAAGAGGAGAGTGAAAAAGTTGGCTTAAAGCTCAACATTCAGAAAACTAAGATCATGGCATCTGGTCCCATCGCTTCATGGCAAATAGATAGGGAAACGGTGGAAACAGTGTCAGACTTTATTTTGGGGGGCTCCAAAATCACTGCAGATGGTGACTGCAGCCATGAACTTAAAAGACGCTTACTCCTTGGAAGGAAACATGACCAACCTAGACAGCATATTTAAAAGCAGAGACATTACTTTGCCAACAAAGGTCTGTCTAGTCAAGGCTACGGTTTTTCCAGGAGTCAGGTATGGATGTGAGAGTTAGACTATAAAGAAAGCTGAGCACCGAAGAATTGATGCTTTTGAACTGTGGTGTTGGAGAAGACTCTTGAGAGTCCCTTGGACTGCAAGGAGATCCAACCAGTCCATCCTAAAGGAGATCAGCCCTGGGTGTTCTTTGGAAGGAATGATGCTAAAGCTGAAACTCCAGTACTTTGGCCACCTCATGCAAAGAGTTGACTCATTGGAAAAGACTCTGATGCTGGGAGGGATTGGGGGCAGGAGGAGAAGGGGACGACAGAGGATGAGATGGCTGGATGGCATCACTGACTTGATGGACGTGAGTCTGAGTGAACTCCGGGAATTGGTGATGGACAGGGAGGCCTGGTGTGCTGCGATGGAGGAGCCTGGTGGGCTGCAGTCCATGGGGTCGCAAAGAGTCAGACACGACTGAGCGATTGATCTGATCTGATCTGATCTGATACCTATTTTGCAAAATTACAGAATTAAGACCTGAAGGGGGTGTTATATTTCATCTATATTCTGGAGCGTAAAACATACCACCTCTTGCTAAGTTAGAAAACATAATCTTTCATCTCTATAGTCACCAATATCTAGAACTTTGTTATAATTAACAGTATCCATGTCCTTCCTATCAGAGTCTGAGCTACCAGATGGTTTCGCCAGGAGACCTCAATGACTAAATCCCACCCCTCTCTCAGCCAGCACCTCACCTAAATAGGATTCACACATCTGACCACTCAGCATGCCACTTGGATTCCAATCACAGCACATCTCCTAGAACCCACTTAAAGCCTTTTTACTTTTATTTTACATTAATTCTAAGAAGCCAGGATAACACACAAGAAACTAGAAACCACAAATCCGATCTAGGACTATGGCTTTTACACGGAAAATCGTGGGCTATTGATATGAGACAATTTTCGCATACTTCAATCACTCTGAAACATTATTATGAAGATTATTGGGAATTCCCTGGTGGTCCAGTGATTAGGACTCCACACTTTCACTACCAAGGGTGTGAGTTTGATCTCTGATCAGGCAACTAAGAGCCCACAAGTCACACAGCACTGGCCCCCTCCAACCCACCTCCCAAAGAAGAATATTATTATTGGGAGTTCCCTGGTGGCATAGTGGTTAGGATTCTAGCCTTTCACTGATATGGCCTGGGTTCAATCCCTGGCTGGGGAACTGAGATCTTGCAAGCCACTCAGCATAGCCAAAAAATAAACTAATTAAATGAATAAAATAAAATAGAAAGAAGTGCCGAAGTGTGTTGAATGGTTATTTTTTTAAGATTAGTATTCAGTTCAGTTCAGTCGCTCAGTTGTGTCTGACTCTTTGCGACCCCATGAACTGCAGCACACCAGGCCTCCCTGTCCATCAAAAACTGCCAGAGTCTACCCAAAGCCATGTCTATTGAGTCGGTGATGCCATCCAACCATCTCATCCTCTGTCGTCCCTTTCTCCTCCAGCCCTCAATCTTTCCCAGCATCAGGGTCTTTTCAAATGAGTCAGCTCTTTGCATCAGGTGGCCAAAGTATTGGAGTTTCAGCTTCAACATCTGTCCTTCTAATGAACACCCAGGATTGATCTCCTTTAGGATGGTTGGAACTCCTTGCAGTCCAAAGGACTCGCAAGAGTCTTCTCCAACACCACAGTTCAAAAGCATCAATTCTTCAGCACTCAGCTTTCTTTATAGTCCAACTCTCACATCCATACATAACCATATGGAAAGGAAAAATCATAGCCTTGACTAGATGGACCTTTGTTGGCAAAGTAATGTCTCTGCTTTTAAATATGCTGTCTAGGTTGGTCATAACTTTCTTTCCAAAGAGTAAGCATCTTTTAATATCATGGCTGCAGTCACCATCTAAAGTGATTTTGGAGCCCCCCAAAATAAGGTCAGCCACTGTTTCCATTGTTTCCCCATCTATTTGCCATGAAGTGATGGGACCAGATGTCATGATCTGAGTTTTCTGAACGTTGAGCTTCAGCCAACTTTTTCACTCTCCTCTTTCACTTTTATCAAGAGGCTTTTTAGTTCTTGTTCACTTTCTGCCATAAGGGTGGTGTTATCTGCATATCTGAGGTTATTGATCTTTCTCCTGGAAATCTTGATTCCAGCTTGTGCTTCTTCCAGCCCAGCATTTCTCATGATGTACTCTGCATATAAGTTAAATAAGCCGGGTGACAATATCCAGCCTTGGCGTACTCCTTTTCCTATTTGGAACCAGTCTGTTGTTCCATGTCCAGTTCTAACTGTTGCTTCCTGACCTGCATACAGATTTCTCAAGAGGCAGGTCAGGTGGTATGGTATTCCCATATGTTTCAGAATTTTCCACAGTTTATTGAGATCCACACAGTCAAAGGCTTTGGCATAGTCAATAAAGCAGAAATACATGTTTTCCTGGAACTCTCTTGTTTTATCGTTATTAATATTATGTTAGTAAGAATAACTCAAATTTCTAATTGCTGCTCTACTCAGGAAGGACCAATTCAATTAGATTACTTTTACTTTTGTCTTGATGATTGATATCTGGTTTCAGAAGGCACAGAAGTATTCAATACATTTGAGGAAGATTCCTATTCAAAACACGCCTTTAAAGGTTATATTTTAAAACAATTGAGACAGTAGTGTGTTTTCCCCAAGTACCATGTGTGAAAGGGTGATAGTTAAATAATTTTAAAAAGAAATGTCTCACCACAAAATCAAATTATTACAATTCTAAGTGATTATTCCCATAATTACTTACAAAACTTTTAAACACAAGAGTCTGATCTTCTTTCCGAAATCTCTCTCCAAGAAAGAAAATGGATTCTAGATTTCAACTTCTTGCTTTTTTCTTTTTCTGCAGCGCTGTGCAGCTCGTAGGATCTTAGTTTCCAGACCAAGGATGGAACCTGGGCAAAAACCCCAAGTTCCAACCACTGGACCATCAGGGAATTACCTAGACTCCAACTTTCTCATCAAAACATTGAGTCAACAACTATAATTTTCATTTCTTGCAGTGTCTAGAGAACATAACTAGGCCAAGGAACAGAGAGTCAATATGGGCTGGGTGCTGCCAGTGTTTAGGTCTCCACGAAAATCCAACACCCATACAGAAGCAATAAGTTAATATAAGACCACTCTGCTCTCTAGGACCATACCACCAGGTCACTTCAGTCATTAAATTACGTTAAGAAAAAGATCAAGTGGAGATACAAGCAACAAGACTCAACCCTGCAGTACTCGGACAGTTATGATTAACAATGTGCCTTGACTTTCTAGCTCTCCCCCAACCACTAAGTGTCACCTTCTCTTAAAGCCAGTAATTTCCTCCTATCAAACAGCCATCGACAGCAGGGGGAAGAAAAGGCACTCACGGGTCAATGTAATATAACTATTTTATCCCATTCCTTATCAAAAAAGTTGTAAGACTGTTTTATAAGATAAGAAGGCTAATTAATTTTCTGTCTAAATGTCAAAAGTCTACATATCCTTTGACCCAGCAATTCCATTTCTAAGAATGCATACTAAAGAAACTAAAGAATGCTAAAGAAACACTTGTACAGGAAGTATCAGCATGTGCAAGAACATTCCCCACAGCACTGTCTGTAGTGTCAAAAGACTAAGACAACCTAGAACACTCATAGGATGGAACACCGTAAACAAGGCAGATCTAAGCGGATTGACAGGAAACAGTGTCCAAGATACACGGTGAGGTTAAAGATACAATTTATAGAACACCATGCTATCACTTATGTAACAAAAGAGAAAGATTGAGAAAATACATGTACAAACGAAATCCAAAGGATGTCCCAAACTGGTAATGCCGACTCCAAGAGGAAGGAGTGGAGGAGCACAAACAAGGTCAGGCAAGAGGACTTCTCATGAATATACACTGTATACGGTTCTGCAATTTAAAATAATTTTGCCAAGTAAACGTATAGTTTATCTTTTAAAAACATACAGTTCATGCAGATTTACTCAGTTCCCCAACAAACACCTCAGGCACCTTCCATTTCTCAATGAACACTTTAGGGATATACCAGTTCTCTCTGATAAAGCTTCAGCAGTGGATAACCAGAGATCTGAAGCTGTAGGTGGGCAGGCATATGTGGCCTTAAGTTTAACTTACTACTGTTTTGACTGAATACTGGAGTGGGTTGCCATGCCCTTCTCTAGGAGACCCTCTCAACCCAGGGATCGAAACTGGGACTCCTGCATTTTGGGTGGATTCTTTACCATCCGAGCCACCAGGGAATCAAGACTCATATATTCCTCCTTCTACCCTTTGGAACCTGCTGAAATTTCAATAGTTAACTTTCAGCCTCCTTTCTAGGAATTTTATAGACACTCTTAGTGACCCATGAAACAAAAGAAAACAAAAATACCCCACACAAGATGACCTACTAGCAATAAGAAATTAGGGTTCTCAGTGTAATTTCCCAGTGTAAGACTCTACTGGGAACCGATTCTTATGCTAAAAAATGTAAGTTACTCTGACCTTAAATTAAAAATGGAAGAGGAATTAGACAACAAATATATTTTTATCATTGGCCAACTCTTCTATATTCCATTCTGATTGTATTGCAGTTTATAATTCATATTTGTTTTACTATGTCCATGATATTCTTGATGATACCTGAAGTACACTTCATGTGTCTCTAGGGGGCAATAAACGTTAATTGTTCAATACATGCTTGTTAAATTATCAAAAGACTAAATGGCATTGGATGGCTGACACAACAAGGGGCTAGGTCTTCTAACTCCTTATATTCTGCACATTCAAATGCTCCCTAACCAGAGAGACTCCCACAATAAAATGACAACAATAATAAGGCAAAAGGCTTCCCTTTCGGCCTCAAACACTCCACTCTTTAAAGATGTCACTCCCTGTCTTCCCTATATAAACAGGATTCATAAAGACAATGTCCTCCACTCAAACCAAGCCAATATCCAACTTTCAACACTATGCAAGTACTAAATGGTCTTTTTCCAAAGCTAAATAACTAAGCTTATACCGTGTGTGTGTGTGTGTGTGTGTACTCAGAGTCACTCAGTCATGTCCAACTCTTTGTGACCCCATGGACTGTAGCCCACCAGGCTCCTCTGTCCATGGAATTTTTCAGGCAAGAATACTGGAGTAGGTTGCCATTTCCTCCCCCTGGGCATATTCCCAACCCAGGGAGTTAACCAGAGGCTCCTGCATTGGCAATTGGATTCTTTACCACTGAGCCACTTGGGAAGATAAATATCTTCAGCTATTCTAAGAACATTCTTCCTTGTGATATTGAAAGGTTGTTGCAGAACCACAAAAAGATGCCAGGATTCTTGGCCTCCGGAGAAGAATTCAATCCAGGGCCAGAGACGAGGCTTGATCGCTCAGAGCTTTTGTGTAATAAAGTTTTATTAAAGTATAAAGGAGATAGAGAAAGCTTCTGACATAGACATCAGAAGGGTGCAGAAAGAGTACCCCCTGCTAGTCTTCAGCTGGATGTTATATAGTCACTAGCAGTTTGCTAATGAAAGAAAGGAATGTCTTAAAACTCAGAATGGCACCAGGCCCCTCAACCATAAGATGTATTTTGGAGTAATCTTGGCACCAGAGGCGTCATCTTGGGCCATAAAACGATTGACTTGAATCTTGTAGAAGGGCAGATTACCATACAAATAGTTTTGTTTACGTAGATTAGGGGGAACAAGTCTGAGTATAACATACTGGTTTGTCAAGAAAGTTCTGAGCCATTAGGCAAACCGCCTTGAAGACAGAGTTTGGGGTAAATGCATAGTACATTAACATAGCTTAAGACAAACATTTCCATAAGAAGAATGCATTGGTTAACTCAAGGTTTGAGAATAGTTAATTTCAGGTGGTGTCATTATGGCTACACAGTATTTTAAGAGAAAGCTCTTTTAAATTTGTATAGAGAAGGGAAAACATATTGCTAGTTTGTTTCTCCACTTGAGAGAGAGAGAAAATGTCTGACACTTGTCTATTTCCTCTGTTTGGAGACCCCTGGCCTTCCTGCCTGTTACCCTCTCATTATCTTTATTTATCCTAAAAGCATTCCTCCTTGTGATAATGCTGGAATGCACTGTGAGAATGAAGGACTTTTTACCCATGTTTCAAGTGAGAATGCTGTTGGCCTCAGGCATGAATTCTTACCACTTTCTCAGGCAGCCCACATCAAATAACTGATCTATGTGAGAAAGTGAAGATTCACCCCTCTTACCTCAACCCAGGACAGCTCTGATGGTCAGCTCAGCCTGTATCCTACATCACAGTTCAACCCCTCCTGTGCAGACTGCTTCCTACCCCTTCTTTAGTGTTTATCTCAAGATCACCTCCTAATAAGACTGCCTCCATCTCAAAGTTGGTTTCCCTTCTTACCCTTTCCTGCATCCAGTAATTAACATATCTGAAAAAGTGATCTGCACTCCTCTACTTAACACTCATTTTTCCATCCTTTTGTGATCCCCCTAGAAATTACATTCTCATTAGCTAAATAAGATCATTGCCAAGCACAGTCAGAAAACCCACTAACTCTTCAACTCTCTCCATCTTTGAAATGTGATACCATTCCTCTTACACTTTCTTTGGCTTCCATCACACTGTGCTGTTTGAGTCATTCTGTTTGAATTGTTCTTTCACTACTACCTTCATTTGGCATTTTCTTCCTCCTACTCCTCACATGTAGACATCCTTTAGGTTCACTTCTTCATCCTCTTCTAATTTTAAACAACCTGTCTGTAATTTCAGTGTATTAATACTGAGGACCCAATCAGCATTAGAGACATTCGTGGGGCAGTGAGAGTAAAAACAGCCTCTTAACAGTAAAACAGAGCTGGATTCCAGGTCAAGCCAACTGAGAAACTGTGGGTAAATCATCAAATCTTTGTTTCATTTCTTTTTTGTTTGTTTGTTTCATTTCTTTATCTGAAATGAGTATGATACCAGCCTCACAAGGATGCTCCCTATATTTTTTGTTCCCCAAATATTTTTTGTTCCCTTTACCTCCCTGTCTTTTCACATGTTGTGCCTCTGCTGCAGCGTTCTGGCTCTGCCCATCTTCCATCTAGCTAATTCCTACTTACCACTGATGTCTCACTTTGCTTTTTTTAAAAATAATTTTATTTATTTATTTTTGGCTGTGCTGGGTCTTCTTTGCTGCACAGGCTTTTCTCTAGTTGCAGAGTTCAGGGACTACTCTCCAGTTGCAGTGTGCGGGCTTCTTCTTGCGGTGGCTTCTCTTGTTGCAGAGCATGGGCTCTAGAGCACACAGGCTTTAATAGTTGCAGCACATGGACTCTGTAGTTGCAGCTCCCCAGATCTAGAGCGCAGGCTCAACAGTTGTGGCTTATGGGCTTAGTTGCTCCATGGCATGTGGGATCTATCCAGATCAGGAGTCAAACCTGTGTCCCCTGCATTGGCAGGCGAATTCTTATCCACTGTACCACCAGGGAAGTCCCTGATGTCTCACTTCAGATGTTCCTTCCTCTAGAGGGGACTTCCTAGAGAAAGTCCAGAAGACTGGACTCTGTGCTGCCAATGCAGGGGGCCCAGGTTGGATCCCTGGTCAGGAACTGGTTCCCACATGCCACAACTCAAAATCCTGCATGCTGCAACCAAGACCTGGTGCAGACAAATAAATAAATAAATAAATAGATGTTTGTTCCTCCAAAAAGCCCTTTGTGATTCCAGTCTCTGAGTGAGATGTGTCTTCTAAGACACCTATACTCTATACTGTATTCTTCCCTTTCCCATAGCATGATCCCATGGAATTCTGATACCAAAATCAGACAAAGACGACACAAGAATTTCTGCACTTTTTAGCATTCCATTAAAAAGACAAGCCATGGAGTAGGAAAACATATTTGCAAATCACATATTTAATAATGACTTGCAAAGAATTCTCAACACTCAATAAGAAAATCAGATCAGATCAGTTGCTCAGTCGTGTCCGACTCTTTGCGACCCCATGAATCGCAGCACACCAGGCCTCCCTGTCCATCACCAACTCCCGGAGTTCACCCAGACTCACGTCCATCGAGTCAGTGATGCCATCCAGCCATCTCATCCTCTGTCATCCCCTTCTCCTATTGCCCCCAATCCCTCCCAGAATCAGAGTCTTTTCCAATGAGTCAACTCTTTGCATGAGGTGGCCAAAGTACTGGAGTTTCAGCTTTAGCATCATTCTTTCCAAAGAAATCCCAGGGCTGATCTCCTTCAGAATGGACTGGTTGGATCTCCTTGCAGTCCAAGGGACTCTCAAGAGTCTTCTCCAACACCACAGTTCAAAAGCATCAATTCTTCGGTGCTCAGCCTTCTTCACAGTCCAACTCTCACATCCATACATGACCACAGGAAAAACCATAGCCCTGACTAGACGAACCTTTGTTGGCAAAGTAATGTCTCTGCTTTTGAATATGCTATCTAGGTTGGTCATAACTTTCCTTCCAAGGAGTAAACGTCTTTTAATTTCATGGCTGCAGTCACCATCTGCAGTGATTTTGGAGCCCAAAAAAATAAAGTCTGACACTGTTTCCACTGTTTCCCATCTATTTCCCATGAAGTGATGGGACTGGATGCCATGATCTTTGTTTTTTGAATGTTGAGCTTTAAGCCAACTTTTTCACTCTCCACTTGCACTTTCATCAAGAGGCTTTTTAGTTCCTCTTCACTTTCTGCCATAAAGGTGGTGTCATCTGCGTATCTGAGGTTATTGATATTTCTCCCGGCAATCTTGATTCCAGCTTGTACTTCTTCCAGCCCAGCGTTTCTCATGATGTACTCTGCATATAAATTAAATAAGCAGGGTGACAATATACAGCTTTGACGTACTCCTTTTCCTATTTGGAACCAGTCTGTTGTTCCATGTCCAGTTCTAACTGTTGCTTCCTGACCGGCATACAAATTTTTCAAGAGGCAGATCAGGTGGTCTGGTATTCCCATCTCTTTCAGAATTTTCCACAGTAAGAAAATAACCCTATTTTAATATATTCAGGGAATTCCTTGACGGTCCAGTGGTTAGCATGCTGCACTTCCACTCCAGGGGGCACACGTTCAATCCTTGGATGGGGAACTAAGATCCTACATACCATGCAGCATAGGAAAAAACAACAATAATAATAATTAATAAAATGTTCAAAAGATTTGAACAGACACTGCAAATAAGATACATAGATGGCAAATAAGCGCATTAAAAGATGCTTGATATCATTAATCATCTGGGAGATGCAGATTAAAACTACAATGAGGGACTACTAGACACTTTTTAGGATGGCTAAAATTAAAAGGCTGCCCACACCAAGTGTAGGTGAGGATGCAGAGCAGCTAAATCTTTCATACACTGCTGGTGGTACAACCACTTTGGAAAACAGTTTGGGGGTTTCTTTAAAAGGTAAACATATACCTACCATGTGACTTATACATTCTACTCATAGGAATTTATCCAGAAGAAGCATATGTCCATACACAGATTTGTACACTAATGTTCACAGTAGCTTAATTTTTAAAAAACATATTTATTTTTTTGACTGCATTGGGTCTTAGCGTGGTACGCAGGATCTTTGTGGCAGCACACTGGATCTTTCCTTGCGGTTCATGGACTCTCTAGTTGGGGTTTGTGGGTTCCAGCTCAGTAGCTGTGGCATGCGGGCTTAGTTGTTCTGTAGCACATGGGATCTTAGTTGCCTGACCAAAGATTGAACCCGATTCCACTGCATCGCAAGGTGGATTCTTAACCACCGGACCCCCAGGAAAGTCCCCATAGTAGCATCATTTGTAATAGCCAAGAACTGTTAACAATCCAAATGTCCACCAACAGGTGAGTGGATAAACTGTTTTAGATCCATACAGTGGAATACTACCCAGGAGGAAAATCAATGGATGCATGCAACATTATGGATGACTCAATTATGCTAAATGAAAGAAGCCAGAGGGAAAAAAAAAGTAGATATCGTATGATTCCATTAACAGTAAATTATGGGAAATGCAAACTAATCTCTAGTGACAGAAAACAGATCAGTGGTGGCCCAGGAGCAGGGAGGACAGGAAAGAGGGATCACAAAGGGGCAAGAGGTATTTGGGAGTGGTGATAGGTATGTTCATTACCTTGACTGAAGCAATGATTTCATGGGTGTGTACGTGCGTGAAAACTTAACCAAACTAGACAGTTTAAATGAGTATAGTTTATTGTATGTCAGTTCTACCTCAAGAAAGCTGTTAAGATGGAATATATATTTATAAAATATGTGTGCTGCTGCTGCTGCTGCTGCTAAGTTGCTTCAGTCGTGTCCAACTCTGTGCGACCCCATAGACAGCAGCCCACCAGGCTCCTCTGTCCCTGGGATTCTCCAGGCAAGAATACTGGAGTGGGTTGCCATTTCCTTCTGAAAGGTTGTAGTATCACGCGAATACACCGGGATTCTTGGCCCCCGGAGGAGAAGAATTCAATCCGGGGCCAGAGACGAGGCTTGATCACTCAGAGCTTTTGTGTAATAAAGTTTTATTAAAGTATAAAGGAGATAGAGAAAGCTTCTGACATAGACATCAGAAGGGTGCAGAAAGAGTACCCGCTTGCTAGTGTTAACAATGAAGTTATATAATCCAAAGAATATCTGGAGGTTGTAAAGACCTCATCAGACCTACTCCCATAATTAACATTTTAAGATAACAGAAGGTTGAATCCAAAGACTGTCCTTAGGCAGGATACATTATGGGTATATAATCCTAAGGAATGTGGAGAAAGAAAAAAAAGTTTGTTCTTTCTTCCTCTTTGAGAATTCCAAACCCCTCTCTCCTTGGGGACCCCTAGATTTCCTATCAACCTGCCTAGGAAATGACTCTCATTCCCCCCTTTTCTTTTAGGAGAATTATGTTGCCTAGGGAAAAGGGGCGTCGTTCTCGTTCCATAACTGCTTCCGAGCTGACAAGGGGCGTTGTCCCTAAATTGGTGAGGCAACATATTCTCCTAATCTTCATATTGAGGATATCTGATCCAGGGGCCCCAAATAGTAGTTGGAGGAAGCTACAGCAGTAGCAGGAATTTGAGCAACCATTTGTAACTTAAAAGCTTTCATGCGGCTAGAAACAAATCCAGTTATACAATTACAGATGCAGGGAGCAAACAGCAAAAACACAACATTCAGAATCAAAATTAAAAGTCACATTATGTCCATAGTTAGAGTACAAAGTGTTGCACCAGTCCATTTTAGGGTTGGTAAATGTCATCAGGTGAAGAAGAGGCATCGCATGTTATTGTTGTCGAAGGTATTCACAGACTTGGAGAAAGTCTTTTCCTTGAAGTGGGGATGTCCACCACGGGAAGCCTTCCACTGATGAAGAGGGGAGCTCTCTGCAGACCCAGCAGTTAGACCGATTGTGGAATGCAATATAGGAGTGAGCCCAGGACAGGAGTACATTGTCTTGAGGATCCAACGGCAGACTCAGGATATTTGGAGTCAGCAGAAGTAGACTCACACAGATTATCAGGCCCATCCGCTGCCCTTTGCTTAACTTTAGACCTTGGGTCAGGGCCACGAGCTCCACTAACTGAGCACTGGTTCCCTGGGGGAGAGATTTTGCTTCCAAAACCTGTTCAGCAGTCACCATGGCATAACCTGCTTTACGCTTTCCATCCCGAACAAAAGAACTGCCATCTGTAAATATTTCCATGTCAGGATTGGCTAATGGTGTATCCTTTAGATCCTCCCGAGCTGCATAGTTTAAAGTTAGGAATTGAGAACAATCGTGATCAGGTGTTTCATTTTCCTTCTCAGGAAGGAAAGTGGCAGGATTTAAATTTCCACAAACTTTAAGCTTATTTACTGGTCCTTCTACAACAATCACTGATACTTAAGAAGCCTACTGTCTGTCATCCAAATATTAACCTTAGAATTTAAGATTCCACTCACATCATGAGAAGTCAGTACACTAAGGTTTCGTCCATTAATTATTTTTAAAGCTTCAGGTGCTAATAAAGCCGCTGCCCCAATTACTCTTAGGCAGTGGGGCCACCCACGTGAAACTACATCTAATTCTCTGTTTAGATAAGCAATAGGTTGCTGGTGAGGCCCTCGGGGTTGTGTCAAAACTCCCATTCGATTTCTTTATACCCAAAATAGGAGTGTTGCAAGGACTGTTACAGGGAATTAATAGTCCCTGCTCCTTTAAATTTTCGATGATGGGTTTTAACCCTTCCTTAACTTCAGGTTTCAGTGGATACTGCTTCTTATGTGGAAATACGTGTGGGTCTTTGAGCTTAACAACTACAAGAATAGCATTTTGTGCTCGACCCACAGATTTTCCATCAGCCCATACTCTAGGATTTACATTTTGTTCACCTAAAGGGAGAGAAAGGGAGGGCTCCATATTCATGAAAACAGAGGCATGGACCTTGCTCAGTATATCCCTTCCTAAAAGGGGTGAGGGAGATTCTGGCATGATCAGAAACTCGTGTGAAAACAGCACAGAATCCCAGTTGCAAGATAAAGAATAACTGAAATAATACCTTTTGGCTCGTCCAGACAGTCCCATTACGGAAGCGGATCGGGAAGAAAGTGGGCCAGGGGCTTCAGTAAGCACAGAATAAGTTGCCCCAGTATCTAAAAGGAAATCGACGGATTGGCCCCCTACAATTATTAATACCCGGGGTTCCTCAGGTGTAATTAGGACAGGAGCTTGTGTGGGGACCCCCAGGCACCTTCAGTCCTGATTGTCTTGAGAGTCCGACCCCGGAGACCTACGCCTCTGGGGGCAGTCTCTCTTCCAGTGTGGTCCTTTGCAGACCGGACATGGAGCCTCTCTCACTTCTCCAATGCATGAAAGTGAAAAGTGAAAGTGAAGTCACTCAGTCGTGTCCGACTCTTCCCGACCCCATGGACTGCAGTCTACCAGGCTCCTCCATCCATGGGATTTTCCAGGCAAGAGTACTGGAGTGGGGTGACATTACCTTAGGGTATAACAAATAATAATGGCTTACCTGGTGGCTCAGTCTGTAAAGAATCTGCCTGCAAAGCTGGAGACCCTGGCTCCATCCCTGGATAGGAAAGATCCTCTAGAGAAGGAAATGGCAACCCACTGCAGTATTCTTGCTTGGTAAATCCCATGGACAGAGGAGCCTGGAGGGCTACAGTCCGTGGGGTCGCAAGAGTCAGACACAACTTAGCAACTAAACCACGGTAACAAATAATAAAACAGCAGAACATTCTCTGTATCCATCACCTGGTTTAAAAAAGTAAATATCATTATTTTTGAAAATTTCTATGTTCCCTGATAACCCAAAAACTCGGGCTTTCTTGTTTAAAATAGAGGGGTATCTGAAAATATTTTCTAAATACTCTAGGTTCCCAGAGGTGATTATTCTGGGGACTATTTTTTATGTAAATAAGCTCAGTAATGTAGCATGGTGCATATATGCGTGCTGAGTCACTTCAGTAGTGTTCTTCTCTTTGTGACCCTATGGACTATAGCCTGCCAAGTTTCTCTGCCTATGGGATTCTCCAGACAAGAATACTGGAATGGGATCTACCTGACCCAGGGATCAAACCCTCCTCTCTTAAGTCTATCTTGCATTAGCGGGCGGGTTCTTTACCACTAGCGCCACCTGGGGAGCCCCTGAACTGAAACTGTGTGGCATAGTTTGAAGGTGAAACTTGCCCTTTAAAAGATGGGCAGCCAAAAACAGTGATTTAAAAATAATCCCATTGTGGAGTTATGAACATCTGAGTGCCTCTGCCAAGAATGCAAAAGGGAAAGGTCTTGCCGACTGTGACCAGATGGGCAAGTGCTTTCACTTAAAAAAAAAAAAAAGAGGCAGAAGTGGGCGGGATGGAAAGGAAGTAGGCGGGAACATGTAGTAATAACTGGGCCTTGGCATGGGCTTGCTGGTGTGTGGGTTTTAGCCAGGCTCCACCCACAGATCGTTTTCTTAGGAGAGGTCACTCACAGATAAGCTGTGAATACACACACTCCGCATTTAAAACTGCAGTAGTAGTCTCTAAGCAGGAATAGGGGATTGTAATCAGCTTTCCTTCTAAGGAAAAGCCGGGAACTTTCTCATTTCACTTCATGAAAAGTAAGCCATAAGGCAATTTCTGCCAAACATCTATTAGTTGGATGAAACAGATCTCTTGCCCGAGATCTGACTTCAGCTGTGTATTTCCAGTACAACCAGTTCTTTACTCTGCAGCTGATTGGCTCTAGAGTGTGGCCAGATATCTACTTCCCCCAGTTAAAGGAGTCAGATCTCTAACTGTTGATCTGTTCTCTTCTGAGTGATGGCGCTCACCATTTTAATCCTCTGGCTGGCTGGCTGCATCCTGGCATTTCCCATGTACCTGCTGGACTTTCTTGGCTTGTGGAACTGGATATGCAAACAGTGGTTCCCCTACTTCCTGGCGAGGTTCACTGTGATATACAACGAACAGATGGCGAGCAAGAAGCGGGAGCTCTTCAGCAACCTGTGGGAGTTCACGGGCCCCTCCAGGAAGCTCTCCATGCTGGAGCTGGGCTGTAGCACGGGGGCCAACTTCAAGTTCTACCTCCCCTGGATGCCAGGTGACCTGTGTTGATCCCAACCCCAACTTTGAGAAGTTCTCGATCAAGCGCATTGCCCAGGCTGACACCTGCAGTTTGAGCGCTTCATAGTGGCTGCCGGGGAGAACATGCACCAGGTGGCCACAGGCTCCATGGAGGTGGTGGTCTGCACCCTGGTGCTCTGCTCCGTGAAGAACCAGGAGCAGATCTTCCAGGAAGTGTGCCGAGTGCTGAGGCCAGTGAATGTGGATTGAGGAGGGCTGCTTAGTAGCAACCACTATCACCAAGGGCTGCTGCTGCTGCTGCTGCTAAGTCGCTTCAGTCGTGTCCAACTCTGTGCGACCCCAGAGAGGGCAGCCCACCAGGCTCCCGCGTCCCTGGGATTCTCCAGGCAAGAACAGTGGAGTGGGTTGCCATTTCCTTCTCCAATGCATGAAAGTGAAAAGTGAAAGTGAAGTCGCTCAGTCGTGTCCGACTCCTACTGACCCCATGGACTACAGCCCACCAGGCTCCTCCGTCCATGGGATTTGCCAGGCAAGCGTACTAGAGTGGGTTGCAGCCCTCCCAATTTCAGTAGATCAAACACCCTAACATAAAAGTAAAGCTCCTGGGGAAGCTACTGTTGAGTTTTTCAAAAAAGTCTTAGCATGCAGAAGAAGCTATAAAGGAAAAGACTGATAATACATATATAAATAAAATTTTATAACTCCTGCAGGGAAAAGGACTATAAACAAACTTAAAGTACAAAAATTTGTAAAAATATTTGCCAAAGATGGTAGATAATGGGTTAACTTCCTTCATATTAAGACATTACAAATCAACAAGATCAACAGGATTCTTAAATCAATTGTTTTTAAAAAGAGAAAAAGAAACAAAGTACTCTAACAGAAATACAAATAAAGATAGCTAATATATGATTTAAATGTTTAGTCTTGCAATTAAAAACAAACTAAAGCAAGATATTTTAAGGAATTAATATAACAAAACAGAAACATATTCACAGATACAGAGAACAAACTACTGGTTACCAGTTGGGAGAGGGTAGAGGGACAAGACAGGAGTGTGGGATTAATGTATAAAATAAATAAGCAATTAGGATATATTCTACAACACAAGGAAATATAGCCATTATTTTGTAATAACTTTAAATGGAGTATAACCTATAAAAATTCTGAATCACTATGTTGTATACCTGAAACTAATATTATAAATCAACTATACTTTAATTAAAAAGAAAGTAAAGCAAGATGCTATTTTACCTACTATTCTGTCAGAGACTTTTAAGTTCAATATGGTGTTGGGATGGGTTTGGAGGACTGGATACCCCAGTTGGAGGAAGTGTCCTCTCTGGAGTGCTATTTAATAATATTAAATTTTCAAGTACACTTACTCCTTCATCCAACAGGAATTTATCTTATAGCTATCCTGCACAAATGTGCAAAAACTCATTCACATGTGAAAATATTCATTGTAGTATTTGAAATACTGCAAGTTAGAAATAACTTAAACATCCATCAGCTGGAGGCTGTTATGTAAACTGTCACACAGTATAAAGGATTTCTGTGCATCTGTTAAAAAGAACAAGGAAGAGTTACCCATGGCATATGAAAAAAATCCTTGAGATATTGTTCATTTAAAAGGCAATGAAAACAGAATATTATGTAGAGTGCAAGTCCATCTGTGTGGGGGAGAGAATATACCTATACAAGTATTTATGTTAATGAGAATGATAAACAAGAAATTATAAACAGTGGTTACCTCTTGGGAGAAGGGGGCAACAGAGGATGACATGGTTGGATAGCATCACTGACTCAATGGACATGAGTTTGAGCAAACTCAGGGAGATAGTGATGAACAGAGAACTCTGATGCAGTTCATGAGATCACAAAGAGTAGGACATGACTTAACGACTGAACAATAACAAGCTCTTGGGAAGGGAATTGGATAAGGGGTAAGAATTCCTTTTCATTTTACATCTATCTGTATACTTTGAAATTCTTTATACCCCTATGTAATTTTCACATATTATCTTTATTGTTTGCTTATAAACTAGTCAAAGTTTTATTCTAAATATAAGTGAACATACATAAAATATGAATACCTTAACATTTGAATTTACTACTCTAGGGGGAAATGATGTTCTGAAATCCCCGGTGTTTTTTTCCAACAGAGAAATTCCTCAGGAAGAAAAGGACTTGAAGACAGTGTTTCGAGGCAATAATATACAGTCATCCCTAGTATGCCTGGGGTCCCTCCCTGTCCCCACCACAGATACCAAAATCAACACAAGCTCAAGTCCCTTATATAAAATGGTGTGGTGTCCGCATATAACTTATATGGACATACCCCCACATACATTAACTCATCTCTAGATTACATATAATACCTAACACAAGGTAAATGCTATGTAAACAGTTTCTAGCATGTGGCAAATTCATGTTTGGCCTTTATTGAACTTTTTGGGTTTTTATCCCAGTATTTTCGATCTGTGGTTGGTTGAATCTAAGGATGTGGAACCTGTGGATATCAAGGGCCGACTATAATTTTGGCTCAAGGGCAGGCCAACATCAAAACTGTAACTGAAAAAGCTCTGATCCTCAAATTCTTGTGTCCCAAGATTGGGCATTAATTGGGCACAATTAGGAAACAGTTTGCTTACAGTGTTACTAATCTCACAACTTCTCTGCAAAGCAAATAATCATCTCGGGTTTAAGCACTGAGAATGCTCTTAGGGGATCATATTCTTCCTTAGCTCCTACAAAGCACCCACTCGCTGCTTAATGGAACCAGGGACTTTCCTACATTCTCATTCAGCCCTCACACAGTCCTTAACGCAGGTATTGTCTTCATGTTGGGCTGGGGAAACAGACCCAGAGAAGTTAAGAAACTTGCCCCACGATACACGGTCAGCAGATCTGACTTTAAGGCACATATTCTTATCATTTCACCACAGTCTTTATCACTGGGGCTTTGTATCGCTCCGACTTCAACACTTTTGCTGCAAAACCACCTTTTGTTTTGCAAAACTACTTTTGCTGGCTGTTCTTCCTGTGACCATCCTCTAAACACTGGAGTTCTTTTTTGACTCTAATTTTGCTTATATACACCTGTGTAATCTCATGTTCCCCAAGAGTTTTCAATGACCATGCACACAGATGGTTTCCAAATCTAAGTCTCAAGCTCAGCTCTCTTCTAACCCAAATCTTCATGTCCAGCTTTCTTCTAGACAGTCACCTGAATGGGTAACATGCATCTTTCTAGCCTAACCTGTGTAACCCAGAGGGCATCGCCAACCTCCCCAAGTCTGGGTCTCCTCTTCCATCCTGTTTTTTTCCATTAGGAAATTTCAAGTTTTCCATTCCTGAACACAGGTCTCATACTTGCCCACAGAAGTTTGGGGAACTCCCTCTCTAAACTCTGCCTGGGACAGCCAAGACTAGGAAAGCTAGATGAGCTAAGGAGAATGGGACAGTCACCATGGCTTTTAGAGGTTCTCATTGGTCCTTTTCTCTCTTCTCTCCCTCCGAGGTAGATAAGTAGAAAACTTCTGAAGACTCCTTAATAATGTGTAGCCTCTACTGTATCCAGACTTGACCTATATTTATAAGACTGTCCCAGATGAAAGCTTCATGGCAAACAGATGGGAAAACAATGGAAATAGTGACAGACTTTATTTTCTTGGGCTCCAAAATCACTGCAGACAGTGACTACAGCCATGAAATTAAAAGATGCTTGCCCCCTGGAAGAAAAGCTATGACAAACTTAGACAGCATATTAAAAAGCAGAGACATTACTTCGTTGAGAAAAGTCTGTATAGTCAAAGCTATGGTTTTTCCAGTAGTCATGTATGGATGTGAGGCTTGCACCATAAAGAAAGCTGAGTGCTGAAGAACTGATGCTTTTGAACTGTGGTGCTGGAAAAGACTCTTGAGAGTCCTTGGACTGCAAGGAGATAAATCCAGTCAATCCTAAAGGAAATCAGTCCTGAATACTCTTTGGAAGGACCGATGCTGAAGTTGAAGCTACAATACTTTGGCCATCTGATGCGAAGAACTGACCCCTAAGAAAAGACCCTGATGCTGGGACAGATTGAAAGCAGGAAAAGGGGACAGCAGAGGATGAGACGGTTGGATGGCATCACTGACTGGATGGACATGAGTTTGAACAAGCTCTGGGAGTTGGTGATGGACAGGGAAGCCTGGTGTGCTGCAGTCCATGGGGCTGAAAAGAATCAGACATGACTGAGCGACCGAATTGAATGAATGGAGATGAAAGCAGCAGTTACTGCTATATGACAGTTGTTTACACACAGCATCCACAGACTGAATAAAATACCATGGACAAAATGGGACAAAATAGTCAATGGGAATTTGCTGTATGATGCAGGAGTTCAACCTGGTGCTCTGTGACAACCTAGAGGAGTGGGATGGGGTAAAAGATTGGAGGGAAGTTCAAGAGGGAGGTGAACATATATATACCTATGGCTGATTCATGTGAATATATGGCAGAAACCAACACAATAATATAAAGCGATTATCCTCCAATTAAAAATAATGTGTGAGATAAATGGAGAGAGTAGCATGGATGCATATATAGTAACAAATGTAAGTAGACTGCCAATGGGAATTTGCTGTTTGGCCCAGGGAACTCAAACTGGGGCTCTGTAATAACCTAGAGGGGTAGGAATGGGCGGGAGGTGGGATGGAGATTCAAGAAGGAGGGCACATATGTATACCTATGGTTAATTCACATCGATGTATGACAGAAATCAAACCAAAAGAAAAAAAAGAAAAAAGAAACAAATAAAAAAAGAAAAATATTACCATGAATTAGTAACACTTTTAGATGGTTCAATAATTTTTATTTCAACAAACCAAAAATTTGTGTTTTTTTTAATTTTTTCACTATTCTTTTATTTTTTTAATTAATTTTTATTGAATATAGTTGCTTTACAATATTGTGTTAGTCTCTACCATACAGCAAATGTTTTTCATTTGTTAGGTGATTCAATTTTTAAAATTAACCCTATCATTTACATTCTGTGACAATGGTATAAAATGTAAAACATGGTTATTTAGCCTCAGGTAGTGCTTGGCATGGATTCAGACTCCCATAGGTTTGCAAAGCAGAGCCTAAGAACAATTTTCAGATAAATTTAAAGTTTAAACAAATTGTAATTAAAAGGCAATCAACAAATGGGGGAAAAATATTTATAGCATATGAAGTCTAATTATACTAAAAGCTTTTACTAATCAGTAAGAAAAAAACAACAGCCTATTAGAAAAGTGATAACGGACATTAAGAAACAAATCAAAAAAGAAGAAATCCAAACAACCAATAACGTTTAGTAAAAGATGTTAAGATTAAAGATATGCATGTTATCAAAAATACCACATTACACATCAAATTGACAAAAAAGTATCAATATGCATTTATTGAAAATGGGCACTCACATCTATTGCTGGTATGAATGCAAACTGCTGCAGCTTTTCCAGAGGGCACTTTGACAACTGGGCTTCCCAGGTGGCTCAGTGGTAAAGAATCTTCCTGCCAGTGCAGGAGACACCGATTCTATCCCTGGGTCGGGAAGATCCCTTGGAGAGGAAATGGCAACCCACTCCAGTATTCTTGCCTGGAAAATCCCATGGACAGAGGAGCCTGGTGGGCTATAGTGATGTGACTGGGCAACTGAACACACATGCAATTTGACAACCTGTACCAACAGCTTTAAAAAGACACATTTTTGGTTCAGCAACTCCACTTTTTAGCAAGTTATTTATTTGGAAATAATTTAGATGGTCATGAACACTTACGGGTAAGAATGTTCACTGTAACAGTACTTACAGTAGTGGAAACCTGGAGATAGTCTAAATGAGAATGGTTAAATAGGAGATGGTAACTTTAGTGGTGTGAAATACTGTGTAGAGATTTTTTCTTTGTGTAAAGATTTTTTAAACCATGTTTTAGAATAATACTCAAAATCATAAATAAAAGATTATAAAATAAAATGTGTATTCAAATCCATTTTATATGGGCTTCCCTTGTAGCTCAGTTGCTAAAGAACTTGCCTACAATGCAGGAGACCCAGGTTTGATTCCTGGTTTGGGAAGATACCCTGGAGGAGGAGATGGAAACCTCCAGTATTCTTGCCTGGAGAATCCCATGGACAGAGGAGCCTGGCAGGCTATATAGGCCATGGGGTTGTAAGAGTCTGACATGACTTAGCAAATGAGCGGGTAATAGGCAGGAAGGCCAGGGGTCTCCAAATGGAGGAAATAGGCTGCAAATGTCAGACATTTTTTGTCTCTCTTAAGAGGCAGGAGGAAACAAACTAGTGTTATATCTTTTTCCCTTCTCTATACAAATTAAAAAAAGGTTTTTCTTAAAATTCTGTGTTACCATAATGACACTTGGTTCCACCTAAACTTAACTTTTCTCAAACCTTCAGCTAACCAATGCATTTTTCTTATGGAAATGTTTGGCTATGTTAATATACTATGCATTTACCCTAGACTCTATCTTCAAATTGGTTCTGCCTAAAGGCTCAGATTTAGGCTCAGAACTAACTTGACAAACCACTATGTTATACTCATACATTGTTCTCCTAATCTATGTTAATGAAACTATATATTCGTATGGTAATCTGCCTTTCTTCAAGATCCATGTCTATCCTTTTATGGCACCTGGTGCCAATGTTATCTCAAAATGCATGTTGTGGGTGAAGGGCCTGGTGCCATTCTCTGAGTTTTGAGACATTTCCATTCTTTAATTAGCAGACTGCTAGTAGCTATATAACATCCAGCTAAAGACTAGCAGTGGGGTACTCTTTCTGCCCCCTTCTGATGTCTATGTCAGAAGCTTTCTCTATCTCTTTTATACTTTAATAAATCTTTATTACAAAAAAGCTCTGAGGGACCAAGCCGCATCTCCGGCCCCGGATTGAATTCTTCTCTTCCAGAGGCCAAGAATCCCAGCGTCTTTTGTGGTTTAGCAACAACCTTTCACAAGTAAACCATCACACCAGCACCACATTTTCATAAAAAAGTAGACACAAAATCTTAACAGTAGTTATCTTGAGGAGATGACTCTTTTTCTTTGTAAACTTTTCCCCTATTTTCTAAATTTTCTAAAATAAACATATTGGTGGGACAGTAATACAAGCCTCTGGAGTCAGACAACCCAAGTGAAAAATGTGGTTCTGACATAGGTTGTATGATGTTGGACAAGTTGCTTATTATCTATGTGACTCTGTTTCATCTGTAAAAAACAGGAATGATAATAATATTTACTAAATAAGTGTATTGTGAGGATTAAGTAGGTTAACATGTGACAGACAGGTATTAAGGATAGGACCTTGAATACTTTAAATTGCTTTAAATTTTAGCTATTATTATCCATTACTCTATGAACAGAAAATATGGATTGGCAGCTCTGTATACAATCTGACAGAAGATGACACTATTAACCACAATGTTATGGTAGTAAGTTTGGATTTCTCCATGTTTTCTCATGAAGTTGGCCTCTGGGGCCACTGAAATCTGATATTTAATTATCTTATCAGTTTGTTTTCCTCAAACTAAAATCCTTGGAGGTTTTTTTTTCTTTTTCTTTTCTTTCTCAGGAACAAGTTTTTTTATTTCATGGAGCATGTATTAGTAAAAGTAACTTGGAGCAAAAGTAATTGTGGTTTTCCATTTCTGAAATTTTTCATTAGATACTAGAATACGTTCTTAAATAAATGTGGTTATGTTATACATCATTTTAATGTGCATTTCTCACTTTATGTTTTTTTGCCAATGATTTTTTTTCCAAACTTTAAATTTTTTATTTTGAAGTATAGCCAATAACAATGTTGTGGTAGTGTCAGGTGAACAGTGAAGGGACTCAGACATACATATACACGTATCCATTCTCCTCCAACCCCACTCCCATCCAGACTGGCACAACATTTAGTAGAGTTCCATGTGCTCTACAATATGTCCTAGTTGGTTATCCATTTTGAATATAGCAGTGTGTACATGACCTTCCCAAACTCCCTAACTACCCCTTCCCCCCGACAACCATAAGTTCATTTTCTAAGTCTGTGAGTCTCTGTTCTGTAAGGAAATTCATGTGTATAATTTCTTTTTAGATTCCACTGTCTAAGGGATGTCATACAATATTTCTCCTTCTGTGTCTGACTGACTTCATTCAATATGACACCGTCTAGGTCCATCCATGCTGCTATAAATGGCATTATCTCATTCTTTTAAATGGCTGAGTAATATTCCATTGTATATATGTACCATGTCTTCTTTATCCATTCCTCTCTCAGTGGACATTTAGGTTGCTTTTGTCTTGGCTATTGTAAACAGTGTATGTGACACAGGGTACATGTGACCTTTCAGATGTTTTCCTCCAGATATATGCCCAGAAGTGGGATTGCAGGGTCATATGGTAGCTCTACTTTTAGTTTTTTATGGAATCTCCATACTGTTCTCCATTGTGGCTATACCAATTTACATTATCACCAACAGTGTAAGGGGCTTTCCCAGTGGCTCAGAAGTAAAGAATCCACCTGCAATTCAAGAGATGCAGGTTTGATCCCTGGGTCAAGAAGATCCCCTGGAGGAGGGCATGGCAACCCACTCCTGTATTCTTGACTGGAGAATCCCATGGAGAGAAGCCTGGTGGGCTACTGTCCATAAGTCATAGTCAGACATGACTGAAGCGACTGAGCACACAATAGTGTAAGAGGGTTCCCTTCTCTCCACACCCTTTCCAGCATTTGTTGCTTATGGATTTTCTGAAGATACCCATTCTGACCAGTGTGAAATGGTATCTCATTGTAGTTTTGATTTGCATTTCTCTAATAACTAGCTATGCTGAACATCTTTTCATATGTCTGTTGGCCATCTGTATGGCTTCTTTGGAGAAATGTCTATTCAGGTCTTCTGCTCATTTTTGCAGTGGGCTATTTTGAAGCTGTTAAGCATAAGCTGTTTAAAAATTTTGGAGACTAATCCCTATCAGTCACACCATTTGCAAATATTTTCTCTCAACCTGTGGGTTGTCTTTTTGTTATATAGTTTCCTTTGCTGTGCAAAAGCTTTTGAGTTTAAGTTGGTTCCAGTTGTTTATTTTTGTTTTTATTTCCATTATTCTAGGAGATGGGCAAAAAAGATCCTGTGATTTATTTCAGAGAGTGTTCTGCCTATGTTTTCCTCTAGGAGTTTCATAGTGTCCAGTCTCACATTTAGGTCTTTATTCCATTTTGAGCTTATTTTTGGGTATAAAGTTAAAGAATACCATGATCAAATGGGATTCATCTCAGGGATGCAAGGACATTTCAACATTCACAAATCAATCAATGTGATAGACCACATCAACAAACTGAAGAATAAAAACCATATGATCATCTCAATAAATGCAGAGAAAGTTTTTAACAAAATTAAGAACCCATTTGTGATAAAAACTTTCCAGAAAGTGGACATGGAAGGTACAAACCTCAACATAATAAAGGCCATATACGACAAACCTACAGGTAGCATCGAACTCAATGGTGAAAAGCTGAAACCATTCCCTCTAAGATGAGCAATAAAGACAAGGATGTCCACTCCCGTTACTTCCATTCAACATAGTTTTGGAAGTCCTAGGTATAGCAATCAGAGAAGAAAAAGAAGTAAAGGAAATCTAAATTGGAAAAGAAGTTAAACTATCAACTGTTTGCAGATGACATGATACTACACATACAAGATCCAAAAGATAATACCAGAAAACTACTAGAACTCATCAATGAATTTGGTAAAGTTGCAGGTTAAAAAATTAATACACAGAAATCTGTTGCATTTATATGCACTAACAATGAAAGATCCAAAAGAGAAATTCAAGAAGCAATTCCATTTACCATCACATCAAAAAGAACAAAATACCTAGGAATAAATCTATCTAAGGACACAAAAGACCTATACCCTAAAAGCAGTAAGATGCTGATTAAAGAAATCAAAGACATAAAGAGATGGAAAGATATACCATGTTTGTGGATTGGAAGAATTAACATTGTCAAAACACCTATGCTGCCCAAGAAAATCTACAGATATAGTGCAATCCTTCTCAAATTACCAATGGCATTTTCCACAGAACTAAAACAAACAATCTCAAAATGTGTATAGAGACACAAAAGATCCTGAATAGCCACAGTAATCTTGAAAAAGAAAAAAAGAAACTGGAAGAATCAGGCTTCCTGATTTCAGACTATACTACAAAGCTACAGTCATCAAAACAGTATGCTTTGGGCACAAAAACAAAAATAGAGATCAACAGAAGAAGACAGAAAATCTAGAAATAAGCCCATGCACCTATCGTCAATTAATCTATGGCAAAGGATGCAAGACTACATAATGCTGGAAAGACAGACCCTTCAACAAATGGTGCTGGGAAAACTGTGCACAGCGACATGTTAAAAAATAGAAAAAACAGAAATCATCCTTTGAATGTTGTTCTTGTCCTGGGCTAATGATATGTGGTACGATACTCTCATGATGGTGCTGGAGGAAGCAGCTCCCAGTCAGCCTCACCATCATGAAGGTAAACAACCAACACAGTTACAAGCACTTTGTACCGAACCACCCTGTTTTTCACTTTCAGTATGATATTCAATAAATTACATAAGGTATTCAACACTGTATTATAAAATGGGCTCTGTGTTTGATGAGTTTGCCTAACTACAGGCTAATATAAGGATTCTGAGCATGTTTAAAGTAGGCTAGTCTACTCTGTGATGTTCAATAGGTGTGTGGGAGTGTGCTCACTCTCTTCAGTTGCGTCCAACTCTTTGCTACCCTATGGAGTATAGCCTGCCAAGCTCCTCTGTACATGGGATTCTCTAGGCAAGAATACCGGAGTGGGTTGCCATGCCCTACTCCAGGAGATCTTTCTGATCCAGGGATTGAATTCGTATCTCCTGCATCTCCTGCATAGGAGGATTCTTTACCACTAAGCCACCAAAAAAAGCCCATTCAATAGATGAGATTGTAGTAAATGAATTTTTTACTTACAGTATTTTCAGCTTATGATGGGTTATCAAGATGTAACCCCATCATGAGTTGAGGAAATGTCTCTTTATCCTCTAATCAACTCCTTTATGTTTTTGTGTCTGATGTTTATAGATTTTTCAGTTTCTTCCATTATTGTTGGGTATCATCAGAAACTTCTGCTTCTAATATTCTGTGTTGCCAGAAGCTAGAAACCCATGCCCAAAAGAACTGAGTCAATTCAGAATTAAACAGCTCTGAATGAAACCTTGGGAGCGTGAACTATGTGGTGTTTGTGCTCTGTGACCGGTTGCTGGCCTCCTGATGTGTCCCAGATGCTAACAATGATGGTTAAATAAACTCTAGTTCAAGAAGTATCAATATTATTATAGTTGTATCTGGAGTCTTGGTCTCTTTATCCTTTCCCAATAGATATTTAATACATTTATATTTTTAACAAATACTATAAGTATGTGAAGAAAGCTGAGCACCGGAGAATTGATGCTTTTGGACTGTGGTGTTGGAGAAGACTCTTGAGAGTCCCTTGGACTGCAAGGAGATCCAACCAGTCCATCCTAAAGGAGATCAGCCCTGGGATTTCTTTGGAAGGACTGATGCTAAAGCTGAAACTCCAGTACTTTGGTCACCTCATGTGAAGAGTTGACTCATTGGAAAAGATTCTGATGCTGGGAGGGATTGGGGGCAGGAGGAGAAGAGGACGACAGAGGATGAGATGGCTGGATGGCATCACTGACTCGATGGACATGAGTCTGAGTGAACTCCGGGAGTTGGTGATGGACAGGGAGGCCTGGCGTGCTGCGATTCATGGGGTCGCAAAGAGTCGGACATGACTGAGCAATGGATCTGATCTGATCTGATACTCAATATCCTGTGATAAACTAAAATGGAAAAGAATATGAAAAATACATATATAACAGAATCACTTTGCTATATAGGAGAAATTAACACAAATTGTAAATCAACTATACTTCAATAAAATTTAAATATATATATATAAATCACACATATATAAATTTGTGATTCCACAAAACCTTCTAAATAGGTATGTCATGTTTCCATTAAATGTCACTACAAATCTAGCAGTTTTATAGGTGTCATTATTCACATATCAAAAAGAATCAAAATTTTATTTTATAGTAATATTTCATGTTTAAATGTTCCACTTAATTTTTTTTATTTATTGAAGGATAATTGCTTTACAGAATTTTGCTGTTTTCTGTCAAACCTCAACATGAATCAGCCATAGGTATACATATATCCCCTCCCTTTTGAACCTCGCTCCCATCTCCCTCCCTATCCCACCCCAAATGTTTCACTTAATTTGATTAAGGCTTGTAATAGCAAGAAATGGTGGCAAACAATTTTATAGTGATTTCATCTTCTTTAGCATTTTTAACTAGAAAAACAATTCAAGAACTCAGTGTCACTTGAACAGATCACTATGAACAGAGATTAATCACTAATCTATTAATCACAGAAATTAATCACAGATTAACACTGTGTCTGCTGTAAATTATATTGTTTTTCCAGAGACATTTAGGGTGACTAAACTAGAAAGATAAAAGTATTTCCAGCTAAACTCAATTATATACAAATTACAGAGAGGCTGTATGGAAAGCAATAAAGGTTCTGACTTTAATCTCAAAAAGAAAGAAAACAAATTTCAGTAAGAACAGTGTCTTGATTTGATAATGGAAGAGTGCTAAGATTTTGCTAGAAAAATAAATGACAAAATTTATATATATATATATATATAATTAGTTTGTTTCACTTGTTTTATTAAGAATATCTACTTAGTATTTTATGCTGCACAATGGAGTAACCTGTGCAGATAATTTACAGAATATATTTCTTGTCATTATAATTGATTTATATTGTTTAAAATCTTATGATCACTGCTAAGGTCTATGTTTACATTACGTGTATTTAAACTCTGTGGCAACAGATTATTTGTTTTTGCTTCTTTCTCAACATTTCCTATATGTACAATATCTTTTTAAGGCTATGGTACTTTTTCTTCTGCTTGGGCCATTTGGGTTGTTTTGTTTTTCCTCATACATTGTTGATGTTCTTCAGTCACTCAGTCGTGTCTAATTCTTTGTGACCCCATGGACTGCAGCACGCCAGGCTTCCCTGTCCTTCACTATCTCCTGGAGTTTGCTCAAATTCATTGAGTCGATGATGCCATCCAACCCTCTCATTCTCTTGTTGCGCCCTTCTCCTCATACATAGTGTAGCCATAAACATCTTTGTGTCAACTTCTTGACTTTTCCTTTGCTTAGTTCCTTGGAGTATGTTCCCCAAAGTAAAATTTCCAGGGCAGGAAGCATCTTCAGCTTAATATCACTTTTTATATCTTTGCAGAAAGATTTGGCTAAATTTACAGAGCTTTCAGCATTGTACCTCTTTCTCAATATACCTGCCACCATCATTTTACTATTATTTATTTTTTGCTGCTTTTGTCATTTTTATTTCAATTTATTGAAGCTGTGATTTGTAAAAGCAGTGAAAGTGTTAGTCTCTCAGTCATGTCCAACTTTGCAACCTCATGGACTGTAGCCCGCCAGGCTCCTCTATCCATGGAATTCTCCAGGCAATACTGGAGTGGATTGTCATTGCCTTCTCCAGGGGATCTTCCCAACCCAGGGATCAAACTCACCTCTCCTGCACTGCAGGCTGTCTTCACCATCTGAGACACCAGGCCTTAAACAAAATACACCAAGAAACTACTGTGAAGTAATATGTTCTCATTTTCGTCATTCAGCAAACACTTATTGAGCATGTGCTATATGCAAGGTCTGTGCTGGTCTAGAAATATAAAGATAAAAGTAACTGCCTACCCTCATTGACTATGCCAAAGCCTTTGGCTGTGTGGATCACAATAAACTGTTGAAAATTCTGAAAGAGATGGGAATACCAGACACCCTGACCTGCCTCTTGAGTAACCTGTATGCGGGTCAGGAAGCAACAGTTAGAACTGGACATGGAACAACAGACTGGTTCCAAATAGGAAAAGGAGTACATCAGGGCCGTATATTGTCACCCTGCTTATTTAACTTATATGCGGAGTACATCATGAGAAACTCTGGGCTGGAGGAAGCACAAGCTGGAATCAAGATTGCTGGGAGAAATATCAATAACCTCAGATATGCAGATGACACCACCCTTATGGCAGAAAGTGAAGAACTAAAGAGCCTCCTGATGAAAGTGAAAGAGGAGAATGAAAAAATTGGCTTAAAGCTCAACATCCCAAAAACTAAGGTCATGGCATCTGGTCCCATCACTTCAAGGCAAATAGATGCGGAAACAGTGGAAACAGTAACTGACTTTATTTTTCTGGGCTCTAAAATCACTGCAGATGGTGACTGCAGCCATGAAATTAAAAGACACTTACTCCTTGGAAGGAAAGTTATGACCAACCTAGATAGCATATTCAAAAGCAGAGACATTACTTTGCCAACAAAGGTCCGTCTAGTTAAGGCTATGGTTTTTCCAGTGGCCATGCATGGATGCGAGAGTTGGACTGTAAAGAAAGCTGAGCACTGAAGAATTGATGCTTTTGAACTGTGGTGTTGGAGAAGACTCTTGAGAGTCCCTTGGACTGCAAGGAGATCCAACCAGTCCATCCTAAAGGAGATCAGTCCTGGGTGTTCACTGGAAGGACTGATATTGAAGCTGAAATTCCAATACTTTGGCCACCTGATGTGAAGAGCTGACTCATTTGAAAAGACCCTGATGCTGGGAAGATTGAGGGCAGGCAGAGAAGGGGACGACAGAGGATGAGATGGTTGGATGGCATCACCGACTCAATGGACATGAGTTTGGGTAGACTCCAGGAGTTGGTGATGGACAGGGAGGCTTGGGGTGCTGCAGTCCATGGGGTCACAGAGTTGGACACAACTGAGCGACTAAACTGAACTGAACTGAACATAGCTTGGTGTGAGAGGTGAATCAATCAGTGTTTGATGAGACTATAGAACTACTAGTAATAACAGAGTAAGAAGTTTGTTATAGGTATTTGGATTTATGTAATTGTAAGGCTGTTGCTTATGTTTTAGTAGCTGTGACCTGAATTGGTAGGCACAAGCAGTTAGAAGCGGTAGATGAAACATGAGAGAAGCAAGGAAAATCTGGAACCTACACGTATAACCTAGGACACACAGGACAGTCTGGAATGCTTGTGGGTTTCTCACCATTTCAAGCCTCCAAAGTATATGCTGGGAGTGACATAGAAAAAGCTAATGCCCCTCATCCTGGAGCTAAACATGGACCTGGCCAAGGAGTCAGAGAGTCAAAGAGGAAATTCAGCAGGAGCCATGGTAGCTGCACTCCTGATTGCCATCCTATGCCAACAAGGTGGGCCAGCAGATAGGAAAATCATGCTGCAACATTCCTTCCCAAGTTAACAGAACCTGGCTGCTACTTTACTTCTGCCTTCTAAATCTCATGCAAAAGTCCCCTGTGCAGTTTTTCAGGGAATGAAAGAGTTGACTTAAAATGCACCACATGAGAGTTACGAGTTGAGTTCTACTGGGGGCATAAGGAGGACTGCAGTCCGGAAGACAGCACCTCAGACAGCTCTGAGAAACTGCTCCAAAGAGGTGGTGAGAGGCCAGGGGGAGGGCAGTATATTGTTTTTGGTTAAGGGGGAACGCATGCAGTCAACACATATTTTTCCAGAAGGTTTCTGCTAGTCTCATGAAGCTTTCTACTAGTCACAAGAAACAGTTATCACCATCAAGTATTTTAGTGCTTTTCTAGATATGAGGAGATATAAGAATTGGACTCATAAAATCAGTTCCTGAAAATATCTAACTATCTGAAGACCTGTCTTGCCAGGATTTCCTCAAGCTCTCCACCCTAAGCTCCTTTCATGGGGTACTGAAAATCAGCAGCTGCAGCAGTACATGATTTAGGGTGCTGTAGCACCTTGTAGAGGTAGGTGGCAAGTGTCAATTTGTAGTTGACAAAAGGAAAGGAATTCTGGAACCTAGTTATAGTTGACACAATACAGATCCATCACTGTCTACCCCTTGTCAACCTGGTCTCCATATATACCTCTCTTAATATACATACCTTCAAATAAACACAATGGGAAACCAACCATTCCTTGTATAATCAAAAACAGGCTAACTCTCTCCCAAAAGAAGATACAAAGTCCCTTTGTACATCTTCGGATGCTGTCAATTCATCTCTGAGCTATCGTGTTCCCCTTTTCTATCCTGAGATATGAGATTAACTACTATTAACACTTTTTATATTAGATGGTCGGTAAATGGAGGTGGCAAACAGAAAAAAACAATTGGTGAATGTATACACAAGTATATTCATATCAAAATAAGGAAGAAATACACGTAACTATCAGTCTTGTTTCTGCAACTAGTCAGATGATCATGGCTTGTATTATAAATACATTTTCCCACTAGCCATTTAATCCATCCTTTGTCTTCTGAAAGCACAGTGTTTATTTGACTGGGGTGTTGACCCAAACCTGGGTCATTAATCATCCTTCCTGTTTGGGGGGTAATTTTCCACCTTCTTTAATCACAGGACATGGGAGTACTAAGAAATGCCCCAGAAGGTATACATTCGAGACATGCTCCTCCTTATCCTACCTATATAGTAGCAATTTCCCCTTGATAGATCAAATAAATGTAATGGACTGATGTGATATCCTGTAGAATAGAGAGATGATCAAGGTCTTACAGACTAGATTGTGGCATAGGCCTGGAGAGTTCACACAGCCCTGAGACTCAACACTGTAAGTATACCGCTGGCCCTACCAGAGGAAAGAAAACTGCTTCTGATAGTCTTTTTATACTAAAAGGTGTACAGAAAAAAACAATCCATCAGATTCAGTTCAGTTCAGTTCAGTCACTCAGTCATGTCCGACTCTTTGTGACCCCATGAATCGCAGCACGCCAGGCCTCCCTGTCCATCACCAACTCCTGGAGTTCACTCAACTCACGTCCATCAAGTTGGTGATGCCATCCAGCCGTCTCATCCTCTGTCGTCCCCTTCTCCTCCTGCCCCCAATCCCTCCCAGCATCAGAGTCTTTTCCAATGAGTCAACTCTTCACATGAGGTGGCCAAAGTACTGGAGTTTCAGCTTTAGCATCATTCCTTCCAAAGAACACCCAGGGCTGATCTCCTTCAGAATGGACTGGTTGGATCTCCTTGCAGTCCAAGGGACTCTCAAGAGTCTTCTCCAACACCACAGTTCAAAAGCATCAATTCTTTGGTGCTCAGCTTTCTTCACAGTCCAACTCTCACATCCATACATGACCACTGGAAAAACCATAGCCTTGACTAGACGGACAACAGCTATAAACCAAATACCAAAAATTGTGTTGATTTGCTACAAGAATGAAACCACACCTGTACAGCAGTTCCAATTAGATTGACCACCTGATTACATTTATAGAAATCCATTCTCACTCTGTAAGATCTATCTGCCTTCTGGCCAGAGGCAAAATGAATAAAGATGTTGTAGAAATCACCATCCTGGCATCTTTATAGTTATTGCTGATGACATTAAGCTCTACAGTCCCTCTGGGAATATAATATTGCTTTGGTAACAGAAGCATTTAGAATGGTTTATACTTTGCATTCCCTTCCATAAGAGCCTTTACTCCATAAGTCAAGAGAACCAATGTGAAGATTCTGATAGTTACTGAATATGTAAAAGATGCTTACTCCTTGGAAGGAAAGTTATGATCAGCCTTTCAGAAGGCAAAGGATGGATTAAATGGCTAGTGGGAAAATGTATTTATAATACAAGCCATGATCATCTGACCAGTTGCAGATCATATTAAAAAGCAAAGACATTACTTTGCCAACAAGGTTCGTCTAGTCAAGGCTATGGTTTTTCCTGTGGTCATGTATGATGTGAGAGTTGGACTGTGAAGAAAGCTGAGTGCCAAAGAATTGATGCTTTTGAACTGTGGTGTTGGAGAAGACTCTTGAGAGTCCCTTGGACTGCAAGGAGATCCAACCAGTCCATCCTAAAGGAGATCAGTCCTGGGTGTTCATTGGAAGGACTGATGTTGAAGCTGAAACTCCAATACTTTGACCACCTGATGCGAAGAGCCGACTCATTTGAAAAGACTCTGATGCTGGGAAAGATTGAGGGCAGGAGGAGAAGGGGACGACAGAGGATGAGACGGTTGGATGCATCACCGACTTGATGGACATGGGTTTGGGTAGACTCTGGGAGTTGGTGATGGGACAGGGAGGCCTGGCGTGCTGCAGTTCATGGGGTCGCAAAGAGTCGGACACGACTGAGCGACTGAACCGAACTGTTCCAATTAAACATTCCATCGCTGAGGAAACAACATAAGGTAGGTTCAGGGACCCAGCAGACCAACTATAAAATAGACCCACAGCACACCTCCACTGATCTGACCATAAACTCCTAGTTTGCCTGATAGAACAAACTAGTTCTCCAGGCATTAGTGTCAATTCAGAGCCAATGTTTAGGTGTCCCACAAATGTGATTATTTCCCTCTTCCTCTTACACAAGCACCCTACTGAATAGTCACAGATTCCTTGGGGAAGACTAGAAGGAAGATATATAGTATTAGTATTAGCATTTGGGGCTGTGAAACAGGGTCTGTCCTTAAGGAGATCTGACCTCTTTACTCCAGGGACTTTGGGTCTGTGAGTTAAACTCAAATTCAGGGACTGGTTGAGGGGCCACGTCTCTCTACTGTGATGATTTAAGTCACTTTTGCTCACCAAACCTAGAGCTTTTCCGCTTACATGCTGCTCACCACTTGCAACTCTAGGTACATGACAATGAATTAGCCAAAGATCATTTTGGCTTAGACTACGCTGATTACTGCTTAGGCTTTGCTGCCCATTACAGTCACCATACTTTCATTGTTTTTGCCAAATAAATGCTGCCGCTTGACCCCTGCCAATCTATAATCTCATCATTCCCACTGAATTCAGGAAGCCCTGAAATTGCTACTGTCATTTCTGGTTTACAGAAAACCATTACCATAGATCTCTTCAAGGAGACCAGGGCTCACTTCATAAATCTATTTCTCACAGCTTTGTAGAAGGAAGGAGATACATTTAGCCGGTGGATGAGCAGGATAAAGGTGGCTCTGCGGTACAGAATCTGCCTGCCATTGCAGGAGACCCAGCTTCAATCCCTGGGTCAGGGGTAGGTCCTCTGGAGGAGGAAATGGCAGCCCACTCCACTATTCTTGCCTGGGAAATTTCCTAAGACAGAGGACCCTGGTGGGTTATAGTCTATAGGGTTGCAAAGAGTCGGTCACAACTGAGCACACACGCATAGCACACATGAGCAGGATAAATCAAATTTAACATTCCAATCTCCCTAAGGCCTTGGATGCCTTCTTTTATGGCAAAGTTTCTCAACCTCAACACTACGACATTTTGGACTGGATTATTCTTTGTTGTGGAGGACTGTCTGTCCTGTGCATTTTAGTAAGTTCAACAGTATTCCTGGCCTCTACCCGCCCCCCCCACCCCTGCCCCCTGCTTTGTGATAACCAAATTATCTCCAGACATTGCCAGATTCCCCTGGGCAACACAATCACACCAGTAAAGAATCACTACCATGGAGGTATACTAAGGAAGTTCTGGTATTTCAGCTTCTTTAAGTGGAGGCTACTTTTTGGTCCAAGTTTCAGTCATTATCAGACAGAGATCAAAGGACTGTTTCTCCTGGCAAAGGAGTGTCTGTAAGATACTGGGGCTCAAGGACCCATTTTCACTGAAATCTGCCCATTTATCCCCATCTCAATTTTCAGAGTCCTACTCCTTCCAAAGCAATGCCCTAAACTTTAACACAAGAGGTTGTGAGGTTGGGAATTTAATTTGTATTGTAATTAATCACTTACAAGATTGGCCTCTTTGTATATTTTTAAAAAATATCAATCTCATGGCTAAGGAGTTAATAGTTTCTTTTTGCAAAGTCATAAAACTTTCAGGTGCCTCACACAAACTTAAGCTAGAAATTAAGAGCCATGGGCCCAGGGACTTCCCTGGTGGTCCAGTGGCTAAGGCTCTGAGCTTCCAATGAAGCGGGCCTGGGTTTGATACCTGGTCAGGGAATTAGATCCTACATGGTGCAACCAAGACCTGGTGAACCTTAATAAAGAAATAAAATTGCTTCTCAAAACCAAAAAAACAACCCATGAACCCATCATCTAGTTTTCCCAAGGTCTCCAGCACACTTAGAAGTAACCAATTGTAGTATACTCCTTATTTCCACTAAATGTTCTATGGCAGTAAAAACCTGATCACCCAAAGCCTTGCTTTCTATAGGCACCCGATTAAGGGTATCTGCAAAGTGATATTTTTTGTAATGTTTTGCTAACGCATGCCATGGACTGCCAGCATACTCTTTGCCACTGGAGTGGGGGAAAAGGCCATTAACACCTTATAGCAGATCAAGAGAACCAACCCCAGATAACCCAGAATCCTCGGAGTTATGTTCCTCTGAAAGCTTCTAATACCAAATTTTGTTTCAATCAGATAAGCAAAACTACTAGTTGTTTTGGTTGTTGTTTAGTTGTTAAGTTGTGTCCAATTCTTTTGCGATTTCATGGACTGTAGCCAGGCTCCTCTCTCCATGGGATTTCCCAGGCAAGAATACTGGAGTGGGTTGCCATGTCCTTCTAAAACTACTAGTGAAGTCGCTCAGTCGTGTCCGACTCTTTGCAACCCCATGGACTGTAACCGACCAGGCTTCTCCATCCATGGGATTTTCCAGGCAAGAATACTGGAGTGGGTTGCTATTTCCTTCTCCAGGGGATATATAAAAAGAGATTTATTATAAAGACATGACCTCAAGCAATTTGGGGAGCTGGTTAAGCAGTCCATGTTAGGCTGTTGGTTATATTTCTAATCCTGGTACCCAAAGTTAACCCGGCAGCAATTGAGAAGGAAAGAGAAACTAGAATCTGCAAGGATGAACTAGAATCACAAAGACAGGTGGAAACTCGAGTCAGAGTCTTGCTGACTCTAACCTTGATGGCATGACCTTTAGGAAAAGCTGGCAGCTTCTACCATGGAGCTAATTCACACCTGGCCCACAAGCCAGACAAGCTGGCTTGTGGAGGAGATCCACAAGCAACTGAAGAATCTGTGGGCCTGACTGCTGCCCAACAACTGTGAGGTGAGCCAGCAGATAAACAACACACACAAACTGGAATAGCACCGCTCTGTACCAAGCCTTCCAAGTGCAAAAAGAATTTGGCGGCTGCTGCTTCACCTTTTACCTTCAAATCTCAAGCACAATGCCACTCATGGCCAAGCTGACCCATAACTCTGCAGAGAAGGCAATTCTGGAAAACAAAGAACAGGTTAGCTAAACTGATATAAAACAAATCCCCCAACAGATTAACATGGTTGCTAGTTGAGGAGTAACAAGATGAAGTAAGCCACTGAAGAGTTTAAACAGGGGAGTAAAATAGAATAGCAGTTGAGAAAGATGCCTGCTAGGGGATTTCCCTGGCAGTTCAGTGGTTACACTCCCAATACAGGGGGCATGAGTTCAATCCCTGGTCTGTGGGAATTAAGATCCTGCATACCACACTGCAGAGCCAGAACCAAATCTAAAAATCTTTACCAGTAATAGACTGACTATAGTACATTTTCATGGTTTATAACTGCACATTTTGAGCGGCATGCTCAACACTTATTATTTTTTTTAACTTTAATTGGAGGCTAATTACTTTACAATATTGTGGTTTTTGCCATACATTCACATGAATCAGCCATGGGTGTGCATGTGTTTCCCATCCTGAACCTCCCTTCCACCTCCCTCCCCATCCCATCCCTCAGGGTCATCCCAGTGCACCAGCCCTGAGCACCCTGTATCATGCATCGAACCTGGACTGAAGATCTATTTCACATATGATAATATACATGTTGCAATGCTATTCTCTCAAATCATCCCACCCTTGCCTTCTCCCATAGAGTCCAAAAGTCTGTTCTTTACATCTGTGTCTCTTTTGCTGTCTTGCATATAGGGTCATCGTAATCATCTTTCTAAATTCCGTATGTATGCATTAATATACTGAACTGGTGTTTTTCTGACTTACTCCACTCTGTATAATTGGCTCGTTTCATCCACCTCCCAACTGATTCGAATGCATTCTTTTTAATAGCTGAGTAATATTCCATTGTGTATATGTACCACAGCTTTCTTATCCATTTGTCTGCTGATGGACATCTAGGTTGCTTCCATGTCCTGGCTATTGTAAACAGCCAACACACTTTATTTATATTGGCTCAGATGGTAAAGCGTCTGTCTACAATGTGAGAGACCCGGGTTCGATCCCTGGGTCGGGAAGATCCCCTGGAGAAGGAAATGGCAATCCACTCCAGTACTATTGCCTGGAAAATCCCATGGACAGAGGAGCCTGGTAGGCTACAGTCCATGGGGTCACAAAGAGTCAGACATGACTGAGCAACTTCACTTTCACCTATGTGAGGCAGAAACGTCACATATACTATAATCTATATATAGGTCTCACACTCAGAAGACAGATCTTACTTGCCTACCAGTGAAGCAACAGGTGTGAATGAGGTAAGAAAAGGGATGGGATCAGAGCTCTGGGGAACACCTACATTTAAGTAGCGTGGGTGTGGAGTCAGTCGTGTCCAACTTTTTGCAACCCCATAGACTGTAGCCCACCAGAAATTTTGTCTGTGGGATTTTCCAGGCAAGAATACTGGGTTGGTCCAAGTGGGTTGCCATTTCCTACTCCAGGGGATCTTCCTGAATTAGGGATTGAACCTGAGTCTCCTGTGTCTCCTGCATTGGAAGGCAGATTCTTTACCACTGCACCACCTATAAAGCCTTAAGAAGTAGGCAAAAGGTTAATAACTGTGTCTAATAAGCACAGGGAAATGAATCATATAATTCTCTTTGAACCTGAGAATGTTATTTCCATAGATACCACAATGATTCAAGTTTAAACATGTTTTGGCTTGAATTTTATGCATCTTTGATAGTTACAGTACTATTGCATTAGAAAATGATGCAGACATCTGCCTCATTTTGCTGATTAGGATGAGAACAATTAACTTACTGACACTATAGACTCTGTGTACTCTGTAGTTATTAACAAGAAGTGTCATAAATAAAGCAGAAGGAAAATGAAGCAAAGGTTTAGTTTAGACAACCTAAGATAGCCGATGCCTTGACAACTGTTATGGAATGTAGTTTAAATCTGCTGCTCCCTATCTTGCTTTGGTTATGAACATTTGCTGACTTCCCTGAATTCACTGAATCAGCTCTTTCTCATGCTATCTTTCCAGGCCCTCCCCCATTTCTGCAGGGCCCTAGGATCTCATCCTTGGGGAAGATGTACACCTGTCTCATCTGCCTAAACACAGCTAATTCATCCACTGAATGGTAAATTCCTAGAAGCAGGGATTATAATCCATTTACTTTCCTTTTTATCAGAATACTAAGTACAATACTGAGAACAATAATGAATAGATGTTTGCTAAGTAGAAGTGCTTATTGTTTTTAATCTCAAGATCTTGCCAAATCTTCCCACTTTCCCTTTTAATATTTTAAAATTCAAACTTTAGGGTGGCATAGTAACATCATAAACTCAGATTTATACTTATCCTAAAGGGCTCTTAATTTTTTTTCCCCCCCAGTTCTGGAGTGAGCTGTATGATCCAAGCCAAAAAATAATAAGACAGAGGGTGTTTGCTTTCAATTGTTTTAGAAAAATACAAGTGATGAAATTCAGTGTTTGTTTCCTATCAATACTCTATTGATATACAACTTTTTGCTTATAGGTATTCTCTACTCTATAAGGGTTACAAAAAAATGAAGCCACATACAAGAAAAATAAGAAGTCTTCTGAAAAGTACCTACAAAAATGAATTTTCAATATGTAGCATATTATACTACAGAAATTTCAGTCAGAATTCTCACAGCCTTCAAATTTTTAAGACGTTGATTTCCAAATCAATTACCATAAATAGTCAACTCAAAAATACCTCTGTTGATGTCCTTTAGAACCTAGGACCGGAGAAGGCAATGGCATCCCACTCCAGTACTCTTGCCTGGAAAATCCCATGGATGGAGGAGCCTGGTAGGCTGCAGTCCATGGGGTCGCTAAGAGTCGGACACGACTGAGAGACTTTACTTTCACTTTTCACTTTCATGCATTGGAGAAGGAAATGGCAACCTGCTCCAGTGTTCTTGCCTGGAGAATCCCAGGGACGGTGGAGCCTGATGGGCTGCCGTCCATAGGGTCGCACAGAGTCGAACACAACTGAAGCGACTTAGCAGCAGAACCTAGGACGTGATTTTCTGACTTTTACAATTTTTATTTTCTAGTTAGCAGCAGAAAATAATCTATATTATGCCAAATCAACCTGAAAATTAGGAGTTATATAATGGCTACAGAAAAACTTTCACTATCCATATTAGACATGACACTCTATTCATCACTTATTCTCTCCAAACAGGGCAAGGTAATTAAGGCTTTCATAAACTCCTTTTTAGAATGGGCAAAAATCACATCAGAGGCGAATGAATGGCCACGTCGTTATTTAAATTTGGTTCAGCTGGGAGGCCGCGTGTGGGAGTGTACCAGACAAGCACAGGAACACATGCAGGTTAGCACAGGTTAGCACGCTGCCTGGGGCTCAGTGAAATTTTTAAAAATAATTGGTTCACCACTGTGCACCTCACTCTTATACAGAAACCTGACTAATTTACCACAAACATAAATGTCTAATATTGAAATATTTGTGTATTCATTTTTATACTTCTTGAAAGTATTTCTGGGAATACAAAGGTAAATTCCAAAAAAACAACCCCTTTTCCCTCAAATGGCAGTACTGTGGGAGTGGAAAGATTTAGTCCATTTGTGCTACTGCTAATCTGGCATGACACTGCAGAAAACACAAGAAACAAAGAAGATAATAAATGTGAAGTATACCTGAGGCCTCAAGCTCCTCTGTAAGCCTGGGGTTCTAAAAACTAATTCCACCTTGTTGAAGTCATAACTGCTATGCCTCAGATTTATTCTGACTCCAGGCCTGGGAAAGAAATGTGCTTAGTCACTCAGTTGTGTTTGACTCATTGCAACCCCATGGACTGTATAGCCTGCCAGGCACTTCTGGGAAAGAAAACCAAAGGAAAAAAAAGTACCCACTGAGATAAAATCAAGAATGCAAGGTGAAAAACAAAAAGTGCATTAAAATGCATGTAATATGATCTGTGGTAATGATTTCCTCTTCTTTATGTTTTCTGTAGTGGAGAAATACTCTGACTGGAAGGTCGTCTAGTATTTGGAGAAGGGAAAGATGCAACAATATTGAAAATGTATCTGCATTCTAGACATTAACTCATTGTTCTGTGTATTATATGCACTCTTCTCTACTGGCTCAGGGTAATTATTTTTAAAGTTGCCATCTGCACCTACTATGAGGCTCTTCAAGTGCCACCAACAGACAGACATGTTCCAGTCAACACTTTAGAAACAGGCAAGGAAAGAATCCAACTACTCTACTTCACTACAGTAAACATTCCAGCAGTTGGCTATAATATCTTCCATGAAATCAGGAAATTTTAAGACTTCTGGCATAGAAATGTCATCCTTCATGTTGATTACACAATGAAGATACTTCTCATCAGGCTACCAGAAAGATCCCCCTCTCCCAAAACATGCTCAGCATTAAAAATAGATGAACTGAAGTATTAACTCAGAAACGGGGTCTTCTCAAAACCAAAAAGATTCCAGAATTTTGTGATAATCTTACTCTGAAAGTACTAATGTACTTATTGCTTGAAAAAAAGCAATGAAAAATATTAAAAGTAGCTATACATAAGAGCTCAAAAATTATGCTTAAATTAAAATGTAAAATCATTGATGGAGAAAAGTACGCAGGAAGCCCATTTGCCCCCATTAACTTGGACAAACAGGGGAGGTCATGGAGGGAAGATCCTATAAACAGATACAAACCTGAATTTGCACAATACTTCTGGGGCAAAGGCTCGGTGCTTAGTATCATAATGTTTAAAATTGAGAAGGCTATTTTTATCAGCTGCTATAATCTCTGATGCCTCCCTGACTATTGGGTATGCTCTGACTACTTTTTTATTAGGCCATCACACAGTTATATAGCAGTAGCTGTTCAGTAACAACTATTTAATTGCGTTTTTCTGATATCCTGGATATAGACTATCAGAGTACCCTTTTACAAATTGACTCCATAGTGTTAAACCTCAGAAACTGAGTGAGTATATGAATCTAGGTTAATCTTAAGACTGACTATATTGGGACCTCCCCTTGTGGTCCACTAGGTAAGACTCTGCACTTCCACTGCAGGGGTGGGGGGGCATGAGTTCAATCCCTGATGGAGAATCCCACATTCCACACAGTGGGGTCAAAAAAGGGGGAGACTGATTATATTATTTTCTATATAAGCATGTATCATGAAATCCAGACTGTAAATCATAAGGAATGATTAAATATTAACTTAGCAAAAAAGTCTGTCCAAGACTTACTGTTAGACATCAGTCTCCTCCACTGGTTTTAGCATGATTCAGCTTGCTTTATTATAAAATTTTCTGATTACAGGAATTGTATGAACTGAGAGGTATACTTATAAATTTTTGCTGTAAACTCTAGTCTGTTCCTAATAAGATACAATTTAAGAATGGAGAAAAGCTACAGAAACCCCTCAAGTACTTAATCTCTATTTAACCAACCACCTTATCTTTTTATGAGTTATAAAACAGGATTCTTCCTGCCTTTTTTTTTTTTCTTTTCCCAAACATCCTCTGGTAATCAAACTACTGAGAAATGGAACTGCCCAGGGAGGGAGAAAAAAATTCAACAAACTGATTCATATAGAGTTGCTGTCTCTGTATAAACAAACCAAAACACTGAAACCCATTTTTAAAGTCTCTTTTTCAAATAAAAGCTCATAAATGATGTTAATTGTTTTACTTTTAAGATCAGAAGATCTCTAACCTGAGTTGCAAGGCTATTGCTCTTATCAGAAGTTTCAAGGGTCACAAATTAGAAATGAGGGAATTTAAAGAATCATCTTAGAAAAAAATCTGTGCCACTTACAGGATCAAATCATTATAAATGACAAATCTGTGCCACTTACAGGATCAAATCATTATAAATGACAAAGGCGATGTCTGGATTTTTTTTAAGTCTTACTGAAATGTGCCAAGTTTTAGAGTAAGGCAGCGAGGTTTATGCTCAAAGAGGAAAATGATGCTCAAACATACAGAGGCTGCAGGGTTTGCAAACTCAAAGCCTTTGGGGCTGGAAGGAAATGAGAAGGCACAGACTGCATTCCATTAAAAATGGATAGCTACCATTCAGTGTAAGTCAAATGCACTATCATGAAGGGGTGTGAGCCTGGTGTTCAAAATGTTCTGACTTTTCAATCAGATCAATATGCAGAAACTTTCTGCAGAAAGTTTTAAGTATTTAATGTTTTATTATAAAAATATTATGGAAAAAAATTCTGGTTAGGAAGAAGAATCAAAATATCTATAACCCATACGTGGGCAGGCAGTTTATAACATGTGGACCAATCTTCCAAGTCCCAGTGTGGGTCTAATCTCATACTACTTGGTATAAATAAACTTAAAATGCTTAGCATTCCCTAGGAGAGTCAGCATTAGAAACATCAGCCACTCCAGGATATAGACTTTGGCCTAGAAATGGTGTCTGGAGTATTAATGGGAAAAGGGGGAAGACAAGACATGGTGGGACTATACACACATTAGAAAGAAAACTAATGCCTCCATTATCTTCTGTTGGGCTTTGTAAAGTTCAGTGTTAGAATTCTTTTTTATACCTAAAGTGCTAGAATGGGCTGAGTTCCAATGTAGCATGGAAAACTGATTATTGGTTAAAGTATGATTTCTGGATATTGTTACTAGGTAGTAAGCTCTTTGGAAAATACCATCATAACTCTGAAAAAAAACTCAAGAAAAACAACAACAGAGAAAAATAATAACCACAGAGCACACCGACAACCAGGATGAAACAAGACTGCCAAAGAAAAGAAACGTCTTCTTTTGGAAATGATGTGCTAGTACCAGCAGTTACCAAGGGTTGGTTGATTAAATCCAAGTCAAGTTTAACTGGCCACAGTCAAGTATCACTTTAAAAATCGGTCTATTTGACCAGTTCATTCTGAAAAAGAGCAGTGCTCTTTTTCCTTTGTTACATGTGATTTAGACAAAATAAATATGGTTTATCTGAACAAATTTGTTTAAAAAATACAAAATATCATTTTTATATAAAACTCTACCCAAACCAGTAAGTTCAGGTTTACATAAACACACACACACATATATTTAATTCCAGAAGTTCAGGCACAAGCCCATAGGGGTGTGTGGCCACCATAGGCTAATCATTTAACTCTGGCAGTTGTAGGACTGTTGTGAGGTGGTGGGTCTCTGACCTACACTTAACAGCTGTCAGCTTTAACACCCTTCCCATGAGGAAATTTTTACCTTTTGTTCAAAATATTTGAACAAAACTCACGACTGAACTAACAGAGAAATGTTAACAGGACACTTGGCACAAAAGGACTAAGAGAAAGTGGGTCTTCTATAGTCCCTGAGGCTGTCCGTCATCTAGACACAAGTGAGTCAGCGTCCACGGTGTTCAGAAGGTAGAGTTCAGGTTGAACTGTCAATCCCAGATGGTACTGAGGACAAAAAGATGGAAAAGAGTTAGACTGATTTATAAGTATTTAAAATTGGCATTCAAGTATCTATAATCAGCATATAAAAGTAGCTCTTATTTCAGTTCTGCTATACTGATTTTCTTTCAGAAAATAAATGGCTTATAAATATATGAATGGTTTATGACATATATAAAATAACTGACAGGAGCTGAAATAGTTAAGGATTTGTTAAATGCCAAATACAAAATTTGCACTTTTAACTATTCTTGTGACATACTCTACTTCGGCATGGGTGTTTCTGATCAGGATATTAAGAGCAAATGTACTGCGAGCTTTTATACCTTAATACTAAGTGTGTTAGAACTCAAATTTCAGGGAGTTCCCTGGCGGTCCAGTGATTAGGACTCTGTGCTTTCCCTGCAGAGGGTTCAGGTTCAATCCCAGGTCAGGGAACTAAGATCCTATTAGCTGCACAGAACGGGCCAAAAAAAAGAAAAGAAATCAAATTTCAAATAGTCTAAATTCTAAGCCCTATTGTCTGGGCCCTAATTATCCTTTGGCACCTGAGCAGAAAAAACCTTTCATTAAACAAAAGAAAGAAACATAAAACGGCATGTGCTAAGAGAAAAGGCTCCCAGATGTTTATCAGACTTTGTAAGAATTACTTCAGCTGCCTTTAAAACACATTGCCAGGAACTTCCCTGGTGGTCCAGTGGTTAAGAATCCAACTTGCCAGGCAGAAGAAGGTTTGACCCCTGGTCAGGGAACTATGATTGCACATTCCTGGAGGCAACTAAGCAAGCTCTGGCTCTGGAGCCCACAAGCAGAAACTAGAGAGAAGCTTGCACACGGCAATGAAAGATCCTGCGAGATGCAACCAAGACCCAGTGTGGACAAAAAATAAATATGAAAACAAAGCAAAAAAATATATTGCCAGACTCACTCCAGGAGGCCTAATCCAGATGATGTGTATCAGCATTTGTGAAGTTGTAGCTTACTCTTTTCCTCTCCTTTGCATTCACCCTGGGACAATCACTGAGCCTCCTTGTAGCCCTACTGGTATCACCAGGGGTTTTAGGAACATTGTTGCCCCTTGGTACCAACAGCCTCTTTTGGGCCATTCAATTGTCTCATCTGTATAGAGACTGAACCTTCTGTTGTAAGAATCAAATGAGATCATGTGAGTGCTCAGGACGCACACTATAAATTCACATAAGTATTTCTAGTAGAATAGAGTGCAAAAGGCACTGGGGCTGGGATCAAGCTCCAACTCTGCCATTTCCTATGACCTTGAGCAAATTATGTTTCCTTCTTGAGCCTTATCCTACTCCTTTGTAAAACAGGAATAAATGCTGCACTTTAAAATGCCAAGGACATTAATAAACTATCTCATTTTGTGTGTGTGTGGGTGGGTGTGATGTCGTGTCCGACTCTGTGATCCCATGGACTGTATAGCCCACTAGGCTCTCCTGTCCATGGAATTTTCCAGGCAATAATACTGGAAGGGGTTGCGGTTTCCTAATCCAGGGAATTTTCATGACCCAGGGATCGCACCACGTCTCTTGACTCTCCTGCACTGGCAGACCGATTCTTGACCACTGTGCCACCTGGGAAACCTATCTCATTTTAGTCTTCAGCAATTTTTTTAGACATTAAAAATGCCCATCAGAGGTTTATGATGACTGTGTGACGATGAGACAAAATGGGGCCCATGATAAAACTATTCTCAACTAGAAGGCTAGGAACTACTGAGTCACACTGGCCTTAGGGCAGAAGCACAGCACTTCAGATTTCAGCCTTTATACTCACTTCAGGGTTTTATGACTCAGGTTTTAGTAACCAAGAGCAATTGTCAGATTCACTGACAATCCACTGCAGCCTTTTCTTAAGTGAACTACGGTGGTGGGGTGGGCATGTAGTAAGCAAGGGCTGCATTTTTAGCCCCAAGACCTCCAGGTTGTATCACTTCATGGCTTAGTAGAGAAAACTCCTTCATTGGAAAAGTTTGTTGTATTGCTCAGGGACACTGAGAAATGGAGCTAAATAGCAGAGGAACTGGCTAAACCTTTCAAGGGAAGAGAGGTACGCAAATGAATAAACTATCGGTTCTTACTTACTGCTGGCCCTGTCCATTTTCCACACCCACCAGAAAAAGTATTCAGGTACTTTTGAAAATTTAGCACAGACCAGGCATGCTGCGATTCATGGGGTCGCAGAGTCGGACAGGACTGAGGACAGGACTGAGCGACTGAACTGAACTGAACTGCAACAAAATTAGTCTATGAATTGGCAACTTTTGACCTAAAACATATTCTAGCACTCATCAGAGTATTAAGAGGAGTATCTTTGATATGGTACTGTTTTGGTGCTGCTAAACACCAAAGCTTGGTGTCTAAAGTGTACTATTAAGTGTATACTACGTATTGTATCGGATGATTAGTAAAAATAACATGGGTTCTGGAACTAAGCTAGTCAGGCACAAATGCCAAATGCCTACGATTAGTGATGTGTTATTTTAGTTTCTGGGCCTTCAGTCGCCTTATATATATATATATCCTTTTGCAGTAAGAATTACATGAGGTCATGTGCGTGCTGAGGGCTTCCCAGGTGGCTCAGAGGTAACGAATCTGCCTGTCAATGCAGGAGGCCCAAGAGATGCAGGTCCAATTCCTGGGTTGGGAAGATCTCCTGGAGTAGGAGTACCCACTTGCATATCCTTGCCTGTAAAATCTCATGGACGTAGGAGCCTGGCGGGATACAGTTTATGGGGTTGAAAAGAGTCAGACACAACTAAACCTGCACGCACACACACACACATACACACAGTGTGCTTAGACCCCAACTACCATAATAATGTGTTATTTTTAATGTTCCAAAGCTAAGGTGTCAAAAGGTGACACATCTGGACTCACTGGTCCTGTCCAAGGAAGGAACACAAAGCACTGCAGAGGGCAGAGCTAAAGGAAGTCTCAAACCAGGATCTTCAAATTGTGATGCATCCTATGTTAGCTATGAAATTACACCCAAATAAAGAGTTGCCTAGTGTCTTAGTGGTTAGAATTCTAAGCTTTTATGCCATGAGTCCAATTCCTGCCATGGGTTCAATCCCTGGGCAGGAGCTAAGATCCCCAAAGGCATATGGTAGAGCGAAAAAAAGATTAAAACAAAACAAAACAAAACCAGGGTAAGAAGGATGAGTTAAATGAGAAGAACAACATGGAAAAGAAAATTCTCAGATGATGTCTATGGTGTTTATTCACAGGATTTAGTTCCTGTAAGACAGACAGGGAAGGCTTGCAACAGAGAAAGGGAAAATGAAGTTCTAGTGACACTCTTGGAACAAATTAAGGGTTGACTTAGTTTTTCATGCCATGTGTTTGGTGACAAGCCTAGCAGTTTACTGTGTCTGAGTTTTGTATTTCTATCCGGTCTTTGTATTTATATGCTTTCATTTCTAAGTTAAACAATTTTCCTTTCACCTTCCAAATATGCACACTTTTTATTGGCAGCATATACAGAATATAAACGCCTACCTCAATGGTGAAACAAGACTACAGACAGAAAAATGTTCAGCTTAGAGCAGAAAAAGGCAGAAGGACAGTTTTTTTCTCAATTTTAAATATTTTAATGATGTAAACTTTAGCAATGGCAAAACTAATTAAATCAGTGATAGAAATTAGTGCTTGGTGTCTATAATTCATCAAGTCTTCTGGGAACTAAACCTATATTGAGCCTTGAACAAACTGAATTTGAACCTCAAGAGTCTCCTCATATACATTTTTTTTCAAAGGTAAATATGACAGAAATACATGATCCCAGGCAGGATGAATCTAAGAACATGAAATCACACGTTCGGAGGAACACTGGACATGAAAGGCTGAGTATACACATGAAGAGCTGACTATAAATTACACGCCGAATTTTTATTTAATGCCTCCATGAAACACCCCTAACACCTAGATGTCCAGGGAGGTCAACTGTATTCCTCTATCCCTTCTACAGAGAAAAATCATGAACAGCGTGAATCTAGTATGTCAATCCAGGTGGTAGTTGATGTTTCAGTATTTCAAAGTTGTTGAGATCCCACTCATAGAGTATTTTCAAGGTTTAAAAAAAAAATATCCAGGAAACCAAATTGGAAAAAGGAAAAAAAAAAACTTTTTAATTACAAACCAAGTTTACATATTGTTAAATGGTCCCTAAAAGCTCATTGTAACCACTCCTAAAACCACTAGCAGGACCTCACAGGAGCCAAACTGCAGTTCTTGTCCATTGTTGATAATTCCCAGTATGCTATAGCAGCGGTTATTTCATGCCATGTTTATAAAGAACAAGGACCAATTTACACAAAGTACAATTGTATATCCTTAAACATTTCACACAAACAGAGTGCACATGCTGGCACTGGAAGATGTCAGCTCTAAACACCGTGTACTGTACCCGAAGTAGTGGCTGAAGAGAAAGCACACTTTCTATCTGAAAGCATGAGGTGGAATACAGCATGGGAGTGTTGTTAACACTGTAAAATACTACACACGTAGTGACATAAACTGACATTTAACTGGGAAGAAATTTTCGTCATTCCAAGACATATATATAACTTTGAAAAGAAAACTAGCAGCTTTTACCTGGGCTTCTAAATATTTGTGAATCTGAGACTGACTGCACCCAGCCAGACTCCAAGCAAAGGTAAATGATGTTAGTGTACCATCTTTTACAAAGAATTTCGTCAACATGGCCCTCACCTACTGAGGCCAGACGAGAGCTTAAGAGGTCAGTGCCCGATGTCTCCAGAGTGCCCTTGTGAACAGCTTAGGGAATGATGGTAGGGGAGAGGGAGGAACGGTTGGGGAATTTGTCTCTCATGATTCTGTGCTATGTCACTGGAGGGGCTGAGGTAAAGGTTTGGTCAGTGGAACACACAAGTTTACCCTTAAAGCCATGTAAAAGACAGTCCATTCAGTCTGTGCTTTTGACTGTGTACAAAGTACTGGAAACAATGCCTTTAGGGGCTCAGGTGATCACAGAACATCAATCAATAGGCACTCCAGAAGGAAGACACCAGAAATGCAGTCCTTCAATTGCATTCCCATTACTGTTCTCACCAAGTCAGTGGCTATAAAAGACCTGATTGTTTATCTCCACCGGGCAATGTGACTTGGTTTGACATAATCACATGGTGTCAGGCTCCACATGTAAAAATGTCAGAAGTGGCTGAAGAGCAGCAGCTCCATGCTGAAGGGACCCATTTCCTCTGACTCCAGAGCTCCACCATCTGGTCTCAAAGTTTTTCCCTCTGAGGGAATGGCTGAAGAGAGGTAGCCCAGTGCAACCCTGCAGAGAGAACTTGGCAACCAGTGACACCAAAGGACTCGCTGAGAGGGAGCGAGCTTTCCAACGCTTACATCCAGAGCTCCTGAGATTGCCTTGCAAGTCATCTTGGGCATGCTTCAGAAAAACATGATGATTCTGGTAGAAGGTGTTTTTTAGGAATAAAACAGATGGCTCCTCTTCTTTCAAGTTTTTTCACCTCACCCCAAAGTATCTTGAGAACATCAGTTCATAAATGCTACCATCTTTTTCTATCACTACCCTCCTGGAGGAAGGGGAAGGTTTCTCCACTCTAAGTGCTCAAGAAGAAATACCATTGAGAGAGCTCTGTACTAACATGAGAGTTATTAACATTGGGACTCCCAAGAACATTTCAGTAAGCTCTCAATCTCTGAGGGAAATCATCAGAGTGATTTTTGGAAGAGATTAGTATTAGTCACCATGACCACAAGTGAGTTTTACCATCTGTCCATTTATCATCTTCTTTAATGCTTTCTTACCCCTCTTAATTTTCAATGAAATTAAAGTGAAAATAAGTTAAAAGAATCCTGAACCTGATGGAGGTAGACTATCTCATAATTTTATCTTTAATATGACTCAAACCACCCTAACTGAGATTTTATTTTTTATAGTTAATTCAAAAGGTATGCATAAGGAAAGTATTTCTCAGACTTTTCAATCCATTATCTTTTTATAAATAAAACTTGCATACCTATTCTGTAATTTGTATTATGTTTTTTAACATATAGTCAGTCTTGTTAAGAATCATGCATTGAGAACTATCTCACATAAAGATAAAACAACTGACCCTGGGACAGTGAAAGAATTCAGTGCTGTTTGAGAGCAGGTATCAAGCTGTCAAAGATCCTAAATCCAGTTACCAGGTTAGGAGTTCAGGAGGAAAAATAATGCTATCTTTCAAACAAATATGCAACAATGTCTTTCCCAACAAAGGGCTGAGTCCTAAATGCAGTCTGTGCAACAGCACATACCTTTGGCTATGTTCACACAGTAAACCATAGAAACACACTGGCTCTGATGGCTACCTGTGAACAGTGTTTACTTAGTATAGCCACTGGTGGCTTCTTCGGTCAGCAGGACTTTAGAGATGCTTACCGTGTGCCCACAGTCCAGGAAGGACATGCCCAGTGCAATCAAACATTGCCAACCCTAAAAGAGAAAATATAGTCATCATTCGCTGACCCCTCTGGAGAGCCCACTTACCCCCCTCACCGCCCACACTGCACTGCTCAGATGCAAACCTCTTTGCTGTACTAACTGCAGTCCTCAGCTCCCTCTGTTCCTACTGCTTTGTGTTTGTGGTGTGTTTGTGGCAGAATTCCTTGAAGACCACTACCCATTTCAGTCCTACTCCACTCCTCACAATGCAGGGCAATGACTGACTGGCTAATACAACTGCAACAGTCTCCTGAACTAAACAGTAGGAATTCACCTAGAACCAGTCCTCAGGCTTGAAAATGGGTCTTCAACATTTTCTACAGCCTCAGGGTGACTAAGAACGACTCGGCACTGTCATAACTGATCTGCATGAAGGAAGGATCCTCTTAAGTTCTACAGCACTCTTTTTTTGGGGGGGGGGGGGGGGTTGCAGAGCTCAGTTCCCTTACCAGGGACTGAATCTGGGAGTTTGAAGTGAAAGCCAGAAATACTAACCACTACACCACCAAGAGTCACCCTACAGCGAATTGTTAAAACAATTTCTGTCAAGGCCATACTGAGTTACTTAGGTTTCCTGGGAGTAAGTCCTTGTATTGTAGGGTCAGTATAATCTTAGTGTGCCCATGGTTTACTGAGGAAAAAAGCAGAGCTATATCTATCTAAGACATAATTTTTCGATATTCATTAAAATGATGTTCCCAGTCAAGTATCTGGCAGACCCTGACACGGGGGCTAGGTAAGTATTGTCAGATGAGCAGGGGGTTTCTATCATCCAGTCTTCCCATTCTCTGTAGCAGACATGGTATAAATTCAGCTGTCCCCAGTCCTCAGCCCCTGTGATTTTTAGAGAAACCTGTCTAGAATAATGAGGGAGATGTGTTGTTGGCATAGCTGCTTTTCACTGATATAAGTAATGTTACAGAAGAAGGTGAAAATAGAGAAAAGAATATATCCATAATCCCACCATCCAAAGGCAACTACTATTACCATTTTACATAACTTACTCTAGACTCTTGACCATTTTTTTATTATCTAGGTGTTTATAATTCTGCATTCCTTTTCTTTTCATTATTATTTATTTTGCATTCCTTTTCGATATAGCTTGTTTTATAACCATCATTCTTTAGTAATTCTAGAATAATTCAACGAGAGATTATCACTATTTACTTGAGTCGTCACTGGACAGCTATTAAGCAGTAGAGCTGGGCAGGGCTGTGAACCCACATGTGCTCCCCGCAAAGATCTGAAATCACAAGACACAGCTCCATTCTCCAACCCCATCTCATACCACTCTACTTTCTACACGGCTGATCTTTGAGTTCTTCAAACATACTACACTCTCTTGTTAGGAATTATTAGGAATGGAAACCAGACAGAGTGACAGATTTTGAAAAATGATGGCTCTTAAGAACAGAGGGAAAATTTATGATTAAAAATATTCTTTAGTCACAGCTGGTTTAACAATTTCATACAAATCGTGTCAGTAACCTGAAGACAGGTAACCATATGCTCTTTTGGGTCCTTTCTCTTCTGAGTGTTAGATGCACCTCACCACCCCTGCCTCCTCCCAGCTGGACTTACCAAGTAAAAGACAAAGCTCAGATAAGCTACGCTGACCACTGTAGCCACCACGTACAATACCACGTGCCCTAGATCCTGCACATAAACCACGACAAAGTACATGTTGATGGAACAGATGATAAGGACCAAGATACCGCCTGCAATCCTCCAGCCTCTGTCAAAAGAATCAGCACAGTTATTGGTAGAACAATCCAACCTGTCCACAAACAGAAAAAAACACTGTGTCTTTTGGGGTCACAGGACAGGAGTAAGTGGCATTTAAAAACAAACCAAAAAGTGCTTATGTCCCAGATTAGGTTAAATGAGCCAAAGTTACACAATGATAGGGAGAAAGAGGAAGAAGAGAAAAAAAAACACTATCAAATAATCCCTGTTATTTAAGCCCCTAAAAATGCAACAAGCCTTACAAGTGAAAAAGTCATGAGTCTCTAGAGACGCAACAAGTCATTTAAATACCCCAGGTACTTTAGAGATGTATATAAAAGGTATTAGCTTATGCCTCCCTCATTAAGATCATTTAACATGGATTTAAGATACTTTAACCTTCAGTGGCTGAAGTTGAAGAGTTAAAGCCCTAAAAGCTAAAAAATTTCCCACCAGAAACAAAAAATGTGCTTGCCCTCCATTGTTAAATTCATGGTCTCCATTTTCTTTGATATTTTTTACACTGAAGTATAGCTGATTCACAATGTTGTGTTTATTTATTTTTAATTTTTGGCCACACCCTGTGGCATGTAGGACCTTAGTTCCCTGACCTGGGATGGAAATCGCACCTCCTGCGCTGGAAGGCAGAGTCTCAACCACTGGACCACCAGGAAGTCCCCAACAGTCTCTATTTTCTAAGTCAGAGACTGAGAGGGCAGCTCTAGAATCATGTCTTAAAGCACATAGTCCCCCTATGACTTAATTTCTGACTGGTCAGTTTGATGAAGATACCCTTCCCCCACACATCTTGGGGAACTAACAGAAGTACACTCACAATCCATTGGCAAATTCGCTCATCACAGGCCGCAAGCTCGTAAAAGTGAGGATGGGTATGAGAGCAAAGGGAAGCTGCAAAAGAAAAAAATAAGATCAGACAGGGCTACGGGGGTTCCTGTAATACCCTAGAGAGCAGCACAGTTAGCAAAAGGGAACCACAGACCCTGCCTCACCTACTCTGTGAGAAATGATTCTTGTCATCGCAACATGCTGGAGGGTTATGTGGAAATTTGTAGCATGAACCTAGCGTCAGTTATGCTCATAGTGTCTACAAAATTTCTATCTGCCTTGTCTTCTTAATCTCCATAATACCCAACAGTCTCATTTACATTATTTAATGTTCGCTTTGGTTAATGAATAATTTTGTGTTCTATATGTAATTACAGCTTATAATTCCCATTCAACAGGCTTAGAAAAAAACAAGCCACTTCTAAAAACCTTTTAGATTCCAGAGATTTCATATGCATTCACCATAGACCAAGACTGTGCCTCTTTCTTCCTCTGAATTTTCCCCACACCCACACTAGGCTTGGTACCTAAGAGCAATACAGAATGCCTCCTGACTCAATGGGATGTGAGTTTCCCCAGCTCCCTCCTCACCTGTAAACTCTGAAGAACATTCAGGAAGTCATTCATTCCTGTTAGATGCTCCACGTCTTGGAAGACGGCCACAAGCAGAGTGGGGATGATGGCAATAGAACGGGTAAGAATCACTCGGGCAAAGCGTGACCACTTTAGGTTCAGGAATCCCTGGAAGAAAACACAGAAGGAGGATGAGTGTCTGAAAGAGGAAACAGAAAAAGGTCTGAGGAGGTTTGGGAAGACCTTAGAGGCACAGAATTAAGAAGGGACAAAAGGGCAACATCCCCTTCCTCTCGTCTATCCCAGTCACAGCAGCACGTACCTCCATGACAAACTGGCCGGAATAGGTTCCTGTCATGGTGGAGCTCTGCCCCGCAGCCAGGATCCCCACCGCCCAGATGTAGAGAGCGGCAGGCCCGAAGTAACACCCCAGCACAACACCCTGGAGAGGCAAGGGAGAGAGATCACCTGAGACAACACCCCAAACATATCCTTGGTGTCACTTCTCCCCATTCCTGGCTATGCACCCACCTCTACCAAGCGCTGTGCTGGCACTGTCCCAGAAGCTAGACTCGGGTCCTGACCTCGTATTAGAGGCTTTCAACCTAAATTCTGTTGGATAGGCCCCCATTCCTCCTCAGCCTAGTCCCTTCTCTTCTCTAGGCTCCTAAAGCTTTTATCCTCAACTCATATGTTACGTATCAAAAAGAAAAATGACTATAACACACTTCCCAAATTATATTCCTAAACACACTATTCTGGAAGATGGTAATAGGAATGGAGAGAAACCTCCAATAAATTTCAGAAATGTTAAATACTATGTATTGTGTACCACTGGAGGTTCACAATGTAATCAGCATAAAAGGGACAGAGAGGCCCCAGTAAAGACCACTTTACTGGAACTTCCCTGGCAGTCCAGTAGTTAAGACTCTGTGATCCCATGCAAGGGGCAGAAATTTCACCCCTGGTCCGGGAACTGAGATCCCACATGCCACACAGCACAATCTAAATAAATAAATAGTCTTCAGCCACACACACAAAAAAGACCACTTTACCAGGGATACTTCTTTAGTCTCCCCAATTAACACATAGAAAACAATATGCTATCAACATAAGTTTGGGAATTGCTGATACAATTAAATCATCTTGTCAGCTGATCTCCTATTCCCTTCCACGTAATCCAAAAGGCTTGTCTGGCATCTGGACCTCTGAAAAAAAGACACTCCACAGAAGATATGCTGAGCTCCGAAGTGAACCCACTGAAAAGACCAGACACTATGCTGAGAATCTTGATTCAGGAGCAGAGATCAGAAATCCGGACTCGTTTACCCCTTTGTAGATGTCCACAGCCAGTGTTGAGTTATCGTCTGGGAAAAGGTGAGTGTGGGGACTGCTGCTGTTTGTACAGACCGCAACCTGGAACCAAAGCAGTTTAGGATCAACTTTTGAGTCCAGAACTCAGAGAAGACCTCTCCAACAGCTCACACACAGACGGATCATCTAAGAAACGAGTCCTGCAGGTGAGACACTGGACACAGGCTGATGAAAGCAGAGGCTGGCGGCAGGTCCTTGAGCTCTGCCTCCCCACTTTTCCTACGCCCCCAGGTCACCAAAAGCTTCTCCTCGAGTCAGAGTGTGCATGGTAATACACGAATGCTGGGTCATTTTAAATGATAATAGGTGGTGAGGGCCCTTAAACAGACTTCAAATATGAGAGGACGCCCAGAACAGAATGGCCTATTCAAAGCAGAGCTAGGAGTCAGAGGTCCTATGGGTGGGAATCAAAGGACTTATCAAAACTAGATTGGCAAAAAAAAAAAACACCTAGATTGGCAATCAGGAGTCAAGAGGACAGAGAATTCAGTGTGATAAAATAGCCTGTCTAGCCATAGCTTTATTTTCTGTTGGCTGACTCCTCCCGCCGGTAAGCACTAAATGGCAGGACTGGCAAGCAGCCAGTAGTTGGTAAACAGGAAGCAAAAGGGGATGAGAACAGCCAAACAGACATGAAGCCACCAACAACGGCACGAGGCAACCTTGGGCTAAGGCACGCTTCCTTACCTGTTTAAAGCTACGAAGGAGGGTCTGGGCTTGGTCACAGCCCCAGATGTAAACCTGAGTAGTGCCATGACTTAGGGGCAGCACTGAGATCTATTTCCCCTGAGCTCGAAGTCACTGTCACGTTTTCCTGCCCCAATGCAGCCTCCTCTTTACCCTCACATCCACTACTACCCAGGACCCGGGCTTACTTACCACCTGCTCGTTGGTTTTCCCAAAAAATGCTTCAGCAAACACCGAGACAACAAAGACATTGATGATAAAGGAAACAAAGAGAGCAATGCAGGATTCAATGAAGAAGTACTTATTCGCTTCTCGAACTTCCTGCTTATTGGCTCGGTCTACCTGTCTGGACTAGAGAGAACAGCAACAGTCACTCTTTGATGAATTGGAACAAGTTTCCTTGTGATATTTCATAAGTCTGTAGTCAGGTGAAAGGCCTAAGGGGCAAACAACTGACCACATGAAATGTGAGACTCCACTTACATCCTGATTCACTGAGTGAGTAAGAAGTCATGACCCTTTGATGACATCATACATCCCAAAGAGGAAAAAGTGAACGAGTGACTGCTGAGCCTTCAGTTATGTGGCTGGAAGAACTGCTGACCTATGAGAACAATCTGATTTCAGACATAATGGGGACACCTCCTTAATTACAAAGGTCTCTGAAATCTTCCAACAAACGATTGTGATGGATTAACTGGTAAAAGACAGATTAGGCTCTTTCCTCCTGATCTCCATGAGGCCATTCAGGCATCTGAGATTTAAAGACAAGAGACACGGTGCCCCTTCAGATCTTTTAAGAAGGACTCTAGTCCCTTCTCTATGTCATCTTGGTCCCATCTCTGGTCACCTTGGTGATACAAGAGTGTGCAGTCCAACTGTGGAAAAACACATGCTCCTTCAGGGCTTCAACAGTTGTGAACTAAGTGTGTGTCCCTTGCAACGAAAGGAAAAGATGCCATGAAACTACACAGGCCACTGAGATAAGAAAGGTCTCGCTCACCTTAACTAAGGCAGAATGCAGGTACATGTTGTGTGGCATGATAACAGCGCCCACGATGCCCACAGCCTGCTCAGTCTGTGGGGTACGACAGCCTGAACAGGATGGCAGGAACATGCCTTTGAGGACCTGGGTCTGGCTGGGTTTCACTGTAACATACTACACACAAACAGAACAGCTATTAGTCTTTTCTGGAATATGAGACTAGGGAGTAACACAGTACTAGAAAACACTGCATCTTTACTCCTTAAACCCCTTCATCAACAACTACACAGGAAATGAGGAACACAGAACCAACCAAAAAAACCAAGCAGTACAGTTCAGAGAATTTAGGAATGGGGTATCCAGACACTTCACACTGTATTTTAGATACATGAAATCGATGTGTAGTGCTGTTGCTCAGTCATGTCCAACCCTTTGCAATCCCATGGACTGCAGCCTGCCAGGCTCCTCTGCCCATGGAATTTCACAGGCAAGAATACTGGAGAGGGGTGCCATTTCCTCTTCCAGGGGCTCTTCCCCACACAAAGACAGAATCCAAGTCTCCTGTGTCTCCTGCACTGGCAGGCCGATTCTTTAACACCAGCACCACCTGGGGAGCCTGGATGTGTTGAGAATCTAATTAATATTCTAAAGAAATAAAACAGCTGCTAAGGGCCTTATTGATACTATTGTCACAATAACTCCTGTGAGACACACCTTAGAATAGTCGATTCTTGATTATCCACACTAATCATGCTTCCATGTTCACCTATGTATAGAAAAATCACTAACACTTGCCACTAGCATCTGCTGAGACTCACTCAGAAACACTTTTTCCTGGTTCAGCATTTCTCTTGAAGCCTTAGACCAAGCTCTATCATCTACTCATAGAGTAGACACATTCTCAAAAGCTTAGCTAGGCCAATAAGCAGAAATCAGTTTATAATAACTGGACACAGACAGGAGCATTACTGAATATAATGGTAGGGTTAGGGTTACTTTTAACCCAATGGAATGTCCAGATTGGGGCACAAACTGGGAAACATGTACTGTATCCCCTATAGTTCACTAATTGTTACAATACAGAGAAAGTCCAAGCTGCAGCTACTGTCAACTAGGATGAGCAGAAACAAACCCCTCTAATGTTAACAGCCAAGAATAATGCTGTAACCCCTTTCCTGACCCTCTCCAATGCTGTTCTGTTGCTGAGAATAACTTGGGACCAGAAATTCTAGTACAGTTTTAAACTAGGAGTCCCTGCAGGTGTTCCTGGACACTAGTCTCTGCCACATCCTTATTCCTTTAAAATTGGCCAGTTCTGAATTCGGCTTTTTGTTAGCATGTACTGTCTTTCATAATAAAAGGACAAAAGCCTTGTTTTAAAAAGTTAATAATGATAATAATAAAGCTAATGAATAAGCCTGTAATACTTGCCTCATAGCCAAATGTGAGGGCCATAATAGTGATGAGAAAACCAAAAAATGCTTCCAGCTTCCTCAAGCCTAAAGGGGAAAAATACAGTAGTGAGTTCACAGAAGGCAGATTACCCCATAAGCCACATGATGGAAAGCAGTTCCTTTGAGAGACCCCTCCATTCCCACTGTCCTTACCATATTTGTCCAAAAAAAGAAATACAAATGTATCTGCAATGGTGATGAGAACTCCACCCCATAGAGGAATCCTAGGTCAGAGATTAAAAAGGGAGATTATAGGAAAGAAACAATGAGAAAGACCCATTTCCCAGTTTCCCAACAGCTCTCCAGATACATGACACCTGGAGGACTAAGGACTCAGGAAAAGGGAACAGCAGCAAGGAGGCCAGACCTTGTGTAATTTAGGATCTCAGTACTAAGTAAAGTAATACATTCATTCGAATTTTGTCTACGATTTCAGATATTCAGGACACAAATCTAAAAAGTAAGGGTCTTATCTCGCAAGGGACTCACTTATCAAGTGGGATAAACTGAGATACAAATTAATTATAACACACACTGCCACACACTGGCTAACAACAGGTCTGCATAACCTGACATGAGAACATGGAAGACAGAGAGCCTACATCTGGCAGGAGAGAAGACGGTGGTTCCAGAAAGGTTCCACAGAAAAAAACAATACTTGAGGTGAATCTTGAAAACTGAAAATGACTTGGGATTTTCTTTTTATGCTTGCTTTGAAATCTGGCAAAACAATGATTATTTGTAGAGGAAAAACCCCTCACCTTCCTACAGACAGGAGATTGATGGCAATAGCTGAGCCAATAACTTCCTGCATGTCTGAGCCAATGATAGCCAGCTCCACCATCAGCCACAGGATGATTCGTGGAACCTAAACATCAAACAGCAGAAAGATACGGTTCTTAATTAATCATTTCTAAGAACTTCCTCCATAGTTTGGAATTCATATTTTGGCAGTGATCCAATAATAGTCCTTTATTAAGCCTTAGGTCTAGAGATGAAGGACCAGAACTCAAGCTTTACTCGGTCCCTTGACAGAGAGGGCCAGGCTGCTCTTTGTGGTAGAGCCTGAGTCAAGGTTAGGGCAGCAGCTGAGAAGTCCTTCTGTTTTACTTGACACAAGAATGGAGTTTCCATTCATTATTTCCACTTAATTTTTTGCCTAAAAACAATCCTGAAAGTGTTAGGGGAAATGAGGATGCTAAGATGGTCAAAATACTGTTCAGGAGAGAATAAAATACTACAGAAGAAAATATCTATCCTGACCATAGCTGAAGAGACAAAACAAACATGAAAAGGTTGGAGTCATCCTTAATATAGTAATGCACAAGCAAGTAAAAAAAAAGACAAGATATGCAAAGGGACTCGGGGCAAAGTGTTGGAATTGGGTGTTCTATAATAAAATCTGGGAACTAATCTGGTCAAATAATCGAACAGAAAGAAATTTAGTAGTGCTAGCTCACTGAGGCCAGGAAAAAAAAAAAAAAAAAACTAAGAAACATGAAGTGTAAGAAATGTAAGAAGAAAGAGAAGCTAAAACAAACTACAAGTTACCGATTTTTTTTTTTTTTTGAAAGGCATATAAGAAAAAAAAGCAGGTAAAGATACTCTCTCACAGCCAGGAAAGGAGATTAAACATTCCGGATGAACCAGAAGTAGCTCAGTCGTGTCCGACTCTTTGCAACCCCATGGACTGTAGCCTATCAGGCTCCTCCATCCATGGGACCCTCCAGGCAAGAGTACTGGAGTGGGTTGCCATTTCCTTCTCCAAGAGATAGATTAGTACTTATCTAACAATCAAGTCTCTCAAGAGTCTTCTCCAACACCACAGTTCAAAAGCATCAATTCTTTGGCACTCAGCTTTCTTCACAGTCCAACTCTCACAAACATAAACGACTACTGGAAAAACCATAGCATTTACTAGACGGACCTTTGTTGGCAAAGTAATGTCTCTGCTTTTGAACTGGACTGCAAGGAGATCCAACCAGTCCATTCTAAAGGAGATCAGTCCTGGGTGTCCTTTGGAAGGACTGATGCTAAAGCTGAAACTCCAATACTTTGGCCACCTCATGCGAAGAGCTGATTCATTGGAAAAGACCCTGATGCTGGGAGGGATTGGGGGCAGGAGGAGAAGGGGACAACAGAGGATGAGATGGCTGGATGGCATCACCGACTCGATGCACAAGAGTTTGGATGAACTCCGGGAGTTGGTGATAGACAGGGAGGCCTGGCATGCTGCGATTCATGGGATCGCAAAGAGTCGAACACGACTGAGCGACTGAACTGACTGAACAATCAAGTCAGTTTAAAGCTATCCTCCAGACACTGGGTCTACCCATTCCTGTCTTAGACAGCAACAAGTCCCAAATGTCTAGACACACAGCTACCTATGATATGAGTAACAAACACTGCTTACCCTGGGATACTGGCGGTGACACACTTCAGCCAGATGCAGCCCAGTGACCACTCCCAGTCGAGCTGCAAGGCGCTGGAGCAGGAGCCCCACGATGGTGGCCAACAGAAGAATCCAGAGCAACTAGAGAAGAACAAAACCCCACCATTACACTCATGAGATAACTAGTGGTTTAAGTTTGCTTGTTTGGCAATGTCAATGGGAAAGAGTACACTCAGGAAGAGCTCCACTCAGGAATCCAATGATCTGAGTTCTGTATCACATTCTGCACAGAACTTGCTAGGTCACCTCGCACCTTTCTGAGCCTTAGTTTTTCCCATCTGCAGTTGTGCTTTTGTTCAAGGAAACTATCTGGGTAAAACAAAACTAAAAACCAACCACATGATAAAATTTAAAAAACAGACGGAAAGGGCTTCCCTGGTGGTTCAGTGGTAAAAAATTCATCTGCTGATGCAGAAGAATGGGTTCAGTCTCTCGTCCAGGAAAATCCCATATGCCACGGAGCAACTAAACCCGTATGCCACAGCTCCTGGGCCTGGCCTCTGGAGCTTGGGAAACACAGCTCTTGAAGCCTGCACATCTAGAGCCTCTGCTCTGTGACAAGAGAAGCCACTGCAATGAGAAGTCCGTGCACCCCAACTAGAGAGTAGCCCCCACTCTCACTGCCACTAGAGAAAAGCCTGCGCAAAGCAACAAAGACCCAGCACAGCTAGGAATAAATAAATAAATACATTCTCATTCCTAGTTGGGATTAAAAAAAAAAAAGATGGAAAAGCACTTTTCATCTAAGTGTCAGAGCCAATATAGAATCAGCACATAGCCCACAAGGTTGATATCCAACAGGCAGAGCAGAGAAGTACACTGTGAGTGTTTAAAAAGGAAAGGGGGAAAGACTCCATGTTCACCTTAAATCCAGCCACTGCTCCAGACTGCAAATCAGACTCAATGTTTCCTGGATCCAGGTAAGCAATGCTCATAAGAAATCCTGGTCCCGTGAAGGCCCAGAGTTTACGAAAGCTAAAACAAGAGTACTGTACAAGAGAGGAATACAGAACAAAATGATTATCACCTCCAGGGGAAGAATGGATACATGCATATGTATGGCTGACTCCCTTCACTATCCACCCAAAACTAGCACAATATTGTTAACTGGCTATACTCCAATACAGAATAAAAAACTTGAAAAATAACAATAAAATAAAATAAAATTTATCTTGGAGGAAAAAAATGATTACCACCTCCAAATTCCTGGTCTAACTTATGTATTATTTTATCACATAAAAAGCAACAATATCAGCTTCATAAGAACAAAGGATTTCAGAAGTTGGACAAAGGTGTGTCCAAGTTTCTTTTCCATCTTATCCATTCCTTATCAGCAACCTGGCTAGCTCTCTGTCCAAATAAGAGCCCTTCTCTTACCTGTCCTTCCAACAGCCTTTCATTCTAAAACCCCAGCAATAATAACCCCTACCTCTGTGCTCAAACACTACCCAAATGGGACAAAAGGCAACGTAAAAAAGGGAACATGAAAATCATGCTTTCTGGATCAAAAAATGCTCACCAGTAAAACTTGGCAATGGTTTTTCAAGGACCTTAGTTTCCTTAACAGTTTCTCTGACTACAAAAATTCAGTCTTCAGAGATTGCCTGCCAGAATTGACTCTGAGGTTGCTGATCTTCAGTTGTCTAGCAGACATTGTACACAGGTTTTCCCTAGATAATAATATTTTCCTCCAAGGACCTGTCACTAACCTCCTCCTCAGGAATGGCAATCTTCTCATCAAAGTAGGTGGTGAAGGGGTCCTCTGAGCCCGCCCCGGGGGACTGCGGAATTGAGGAGTTACTGTATGCAGGGTTGATGGCACCAAGACTGGCAGAGTCTCCATGGTCTCCAGAAGCATCTTCTGAGTTAAAAGAATTGAGAAGAAATGAATTAAAATGAACAAAATACACTACTATTAAGGTGCTTGGTCGTGTCTGACTCTTTGCAACCCCAGGGACTGTAGTCTGCCAGGCTCCTCTGTCCATGGAATTTTCCAGGCAAGAATACTGGAGCAGGTTGCCATTTCCTACTCCAGGGGATCTTCCTGACCCAGGGATGGAACCCACATCTCCGGTGTCTCCTGCATTGGAGGAAGATTCTTTACCACTGCACCACCGGGAAGTCCAGTGCAGTTGGTAATATCAGTAATCATCTTTAGAAGTACTAACATTAAATCTTTTTAATACCTCAATAAATGCACAAGATCTACCTAACTCCATCTCAATTTCCAGTACTATATTTTTAAATTAATTTTTGAATTGGCAATACATTCAAATGGCTGAAAATTTGAGAAACACAAAAATGCTTACAGTAAAAAAGCTCCCTCACAACCCCCTTCTCCAGTCACCAAGCCCTATATCGGTTTTCAACACTAATCTCACAAACGGCCTCCCCGTAGTTTCACACTTCTACTGTCACTTGCCAATTTCTAGAATCATTTCATTTTCTTCCAAAATCACTGATGTCTAGGGCTCAATATGTAACATCCCCAGACTAGCCTCACTGATCACCTAAATCTTAACTTTTAGAAGGAAATAGGCTAACAGGACACTCTCTCCACCTCCCACCCATTATTTGGTAGGATTTAGTCAAAGGATCATCCTTGGACATTATATCTCCATCAGGCTTCCCCAGAAATGGCTAACTTACAAACCACTATCATATTTCAGGCTAAAATCTGTAGCTGCAGAGAAATGACCAAAAAGGAACGCTTCGCCACCTGACATAGGCCTGCAGTGAAGAGCCTGGGGAGGGGGAGGTGTCACCCTTGCGACAGGAAGGCTCACCGCAGACTAATCACCAGTGTGATTAATCTTCCTCCTGCATTTCGCTGCTAATTTTAAATCCGGCCAGTGAGGGGGTGGTAAGGGCGAGGGTCTCACAGAAAAGGGCTAAGTCACCAGAAAGTTAGGAAACCCAGTCTGCTGAGACCATCAAATGGCTATTTTTAACCACAAAGCTCTAATCTCAGGGTTTCCAAGAACCCCTTGCAACCACCAATTAGAAAAACAAAAGCTTTCTTTTTATAGGGAACTGACCCACTTCACCTTAAGTGACACTGAATTGAGGAGTAAATTTACTGAAAAGGAATGGAAATTCTAAAGGAGAAATTTAGACTCAGGAAGGATTAGTCAAAGCATAAAGTCTAATGAAATACTCTATAAGGTGCTAGCTCAGTATTGTCCTGTTCCACTCTTATCTGAAGTGTCTTCAGCAGCCAAAGCACCCCAGAGGTTTTTATACCAGGTCTGCAAGTTAGACTGCCTTTACAAGCACTACTGCTACAGAAACCAGACTTGCAGCTAATCTTGGCTCATCTCAGAACTGGAAATAAAATTGAGGCAGGTCTCTGTGGTTATAAATCCATTTTCATTGACAGCCTAAGTCACCAGGTCACCTAAGTCACCGCTGAATGGAGCAGGTCTCCATGTAGTTGGCTGGGGGACAGGAGATGGTGACAATTTTTGATGGAACAGAGGACAAGAAGGACAATATGGTAAATTTCTGTTACTGGCTTAAGCCTAATTTCAAACAAAAATGAGTCAATAACACAAAGCTGTAAATTACCATCTGGTATCTTCTGTTCAGGACCCAACACCATGGTGGATACCTGAGTGCCTGAGTTCTTAGAAAAGGATTCTGGAAAAGAGAGAAGAGAAGGAAGAGAATTAGCAAGAACAAATTAAAACAAGTTCACAACCAGTATTCTGTGACACTGTTTGACTGAACCCTTACTACGCAAAAAGAATAATTGTTCTACTGAATTAGATAACCTTGAAAATAATCACAGTTTTCAGAATATGATTAAGAGATATTTAAGGGGGAAAAATGAAATACTGGCAACACGTGGAAACCAAAGTAAAGCAAAAGCTATTTCAGGCAAGTGGGCAAGTAGTTTTTAATAAGTATCCACGGGAGATAGTGAAGGGCAGGGAAACCTGCCATGCTGCAGTCCAAGGGGTCGCAAAGAATTGGACACGACTTAGCAACTGAACAACACCAAAAAAGCCTCCATAGAGAGGCTTCCAGGCAATCAATCACCCAGTCTCCCACCCTTTACCTCCAATTAACCCAAATATTTAAAAGACTGACTTCCCACCATTTTGATGAGCTTTTAAGGACAAAGATCTGTAACTCTTTGATCTAACTAACAATTTAAGTTCATGTTTCAAGTTTCTGGAGGGTGGGGAGAAGGGGGAAAGACCTCACCAGCACACTATGGTAGAAGAGGGCCACCATTTCCCGGTCTCATCTTTCCCTGAGAGAGACTTCAGCTGTAAGGTTTCAGGTCTCATTCCCCAACACTTCAACAACTGAGAGAAGAGTGAATGACCATGCTCCCCTCAAGGAGAGCTGAGGCACCAGGAGAAAAAGCCACCGACAGCAGCCCGCCTGCACCTCTCTCCATCAGCAATAAGTAACCTACAAGGGGGGATGAGGAGTGAGGGATATTAGGGGTGAGAGGGGGTGTGGTAGTGAGGGGGTATCTCAGATGTCCAGCCTCCTAGTGGGTTAAGTTTAACTGGGGTAGAGGGCTTAAGTTTACTTGGGCTAAGTTTAACAGGGGGTAGAGGGAATACTAGTAAGCCCACTGGGCCACAGATCTATGGCATATTCTCCAGTCAACTCCACCAATAAGGTTAATTGTTTAAAAATTCTGATCTACTGATTAAGGAATCTACTTCTTAGTTATTTCTAAACTTAGAAATAATGGGAAAGGTAAATAATATTGTTCACCACCACCCCTTGAATCCCAATAACAACTATCCTGAAAAACTGAGGAAGCCTCCCCCTCTCTCTCCTTCACTATTCCTTTTCTACTCTTGGACGATTATTGCTCTTATGTGAACAGTGCTCTACTTTCTTTTTTAGATAATCTATCGACATATTCTAGGACTTCCCTGGTAGCTCAACAGTAAAAAATCCTCACGCTAATGCAAGAGACTTGGGTTCAAGCCCTGGTAGGGAAGATCCCCTGGAAAGGGAAATGGCAATCCACTCTAGTATCTTGCATGGAAAATCCCATGGACAGTGGAGCTTGATAGGCTACAGTCCATGGGGGTCCCAAGAGTCAGACATGACTTAGCGACTAAAACAACAACAAATCAACATATTCTATATCTGTTTTGCCAAATTACAGAATTAAGACCTGAAAGGAGTATTAGATATCATCTATTTTCTGGAGTACACAACATACCAACATCTAAATCTTGCTAATTTAGAAAATACAAACTTTCAACTCTATAGTCACCAATAAGGAGACTCCTATAATAAACAGTAGCCATGTCCTTCCTATCAGTTTGTGCTATGAGATGGTTTCGTCAGCAGACCTCAATACTACTGACTAAATCCCACCCCTCTTTCAGCCAGCACCTCAACTAAATGGGACTTAACACATCTGACCACTCAGCAGCAGTACCACTTGGATTCCAATCACAACACAGATACTTTTACTTAATTCTAAGAAGCCAGGATAACACAATAAACTAGAAACCACAAATCCGATCTGGGACTATGGCTCTTACACGGGAAATCGTGGGCTATTTATATGAGACAACTTCCTTATACTTCAATCAGCTCTGAGAACATTATTATTATCGGGAATTTCCTGGTGGTCCAGTGGTTAGGACTCCATGCTTTCCCTGCAAAGGGCAAGTTTAATCACTGGTCAGGGAACCAAGATCCCACAAGCCACAAAGCACAGGCCCCTCAGCCCACTCCCCCCAAAAAGAGTATTATTATTGGGAGTTCCCTGGTGGCATAGCGATGAGGATTCTAGCCTTTCATTGCTGTGGCCTGGGATTCAGTTCAATCCCTGAATGGGGAACTAAGATCCTGCAAGCCACACAGCACAGCCAAAAAATAAATCAAATAAATAAAATGGAAAGACGTGCCAAAAAGTGTTAAAAGTGGTTATTTTTTAAAGAATATTATTATTAATGTTATATTGTTATTATTAAGAATAACTCAAGTTTCTACCTGCTGCCCTACTCATAAAGAATCGATAAACTTCAACTACTTTTGCGTGACGACATTCGGTATTAGAAGGCACAGAAGCGTTCAGTGTACTTGAGGACGATCCCTGTCCAAAAGGAGCCTTTAAACCTTGCATCTTTAAAAAAGCAAAACAGTTGAGATAGTAGTGTGTTTTCCCCCAATATGAAGTGTGAAAAGGTGACAGTTAAGTAATTTTAAAAAGAAATATCTCAAGATAAAAATTTTAATAATTACTATTAGTATTCTAAGTGATTGTTCCCAAAATTACTTACAGAACTTGTAAAACACAAGAAGTCTGATCTTCTCTGTGAAATCTCTCTTCAAGAAAGAAAATGGGTTCTAGATTCCAACCTGTTTGCTGGTTTGTTTGTTTGTTTGTTGTGCTGCATCATGCAGCTTGGTAGGATCTTAGTTCCTGGACCAGGGATCAAACTGGGCCCCGGCAGTGAAAGCACTGAGTCCTAACCAGTAGGCTATCAGGGAATTCCCTATTCCAAATTTCTCATCAAAACACTGAGTCAACAAATTATAAGCTCCATTGCTTGCAGTGTCTAGAGAACATAATTAGAGCAAGGAATGGAGAGTCAGTAGGCTCTGGGTGCTGCCCAGTGTTAAGGTCTTCACGAAAATCCAACACCCATACAGAAGCAGTAAGTTAATATAAGACCACTCTGCTCTCTAGGACCATACCACCAGGTCACTTCAGTCATTAAATTACGTTAAGAAAAAGATCAAGTGGAGATACAAGCAACAAGACTCAACCCTGCAGTATTCGGACAGTTATGATTAACAATGTGCCTTGACTTTCTAGCTCACCCCCAACCACTAAGTGTCACCTTCTCTTAAAGCCAGTAATTTCCTCCTATCAAACAGCCATCGACAGCAGGGGGAAGAAAAGGCACTCACGGGTCAATGTATTATAACTATTTTATCCCATTCCTTATCAAAAAAGTTGTAAGACTGTTTTACAAGAATGCTAATTACATTTTCTGTCTAAATGTCAAAAGTCTACATATCCTTTGACCCAGCAATTCCATTTCTAAGAATGCATAATAAAGAAACATTTGTACAGGAAGTATCAGCATATGCAAGAATATTTCCCACAGCACTGTTTGCAGTGTCAAAAGACTAAGACAACTACGACATTCATAGAATGGAACACTGTAAACAAGGGAGATCTAAACGGACTGACAGGAAACAGTCTCCAAGATACACTGTGAAGTTAAAGATACAATTTATAGAACTCTATGCTATCATTTATGCAGCAAAAGAGAGAGATTGAGAAAATACATGTACAGAGGAAATCCAAAGGACATGCCCAAAACTGGTAATGCCAACTCCAAGAGCAAGGAGTGGAGGAGCACGAACGAGGTCAAGCAAAAGGACCTCTCATGAAAATACACTGTGTGCAGTTTTACAATTAAAAAAAAAAAATTGCCAAGTAAATGCATCATTTATTTTTTAAAAACATAAAGATCATGCAGATTTACTCAGTTCCCCAACAAACACCTCAGGAACCTTCCATTTTTCAATGAACACTTCAGGGACCAATTCTCTCTGATGGAGCTTCTGCAGTGGATTCCCAGAGAGCTGAAGCCTCAAGCTTAACTTACTACTACTTGGACTTAGTGCGCAAACAGCCATGCTCTGAAATTGTGATTTGGAAGTTTCTCCTGAATCCAAAGAAATAAAAAAATCCTCCTCAGCAAATCCTCTTCACTCCCTAAAATGGGTTAAATGGCCCTCTTTCATGTTCCCCAAGGCATCTGCTGCTTACTACTATCATATCATGTTATTCTGAAAGCACTTATTCCCTGATACTACTCTTGCAACTTCTCTGCAAGTTTGAAATTACATCAAAATAAAAAGTTATATCCTCCAACACTTACTAGTTATAAAAACTTATGAAATTTAATTCACAGTAATTCCAGGTGTTCTCTTGGCATTTACAAGAACTCTAGAAGAACAGTGTGAATAGCCCAAAACTGGTTTAAAAATCGCCAACAAGGAAGTGTGAAATACTGAATATTAAATACATACAACTTCAACTTTTCCCCCCACGGCTAAAAAAATGCTTGAATTTAAACTAATATTTTTCTTAGAAAACTCTCTTATAGAGAGCAAGGGTACCCCAAGCCATTTCATTGATCTTAGGAGCTGTTGCAAAGGTCTCCCTAAAATTAATTTGAAGTTTTGGAGAGGACTGTTTTTTGAACTGTCCTCTAATTCTTCTCCCTGTCTTTCCCCCATTATATAAATAAAATCAGAGACAGCATTAAGTAGGAAAAGAAGTTTCATAGAGGCAACCATAAAAGTGTGCATGGAATCAGTTGATTAGATACATATGAACAGGAATGTTTAAAGCTGACTGGCAAACCCACCTCTTCTTCCTCAGCCAATACTCAGTGTTCAACATGCTGGTGACAAAGTGGAAACTGCCAGAAACAGGCATTAAAAGTCATACTCAAGTTGTTTATTAGAGAATAAAAAGGAGTTGTGATGAAAAAAAAAATTAAAAAAAGAATTCCATTTGCTTGAAGAAAACATAAAGATTTCTAGATCCTTCTAAAATTCCCTTTTCTCTAAAGGTCTACTTTAAGGCTAAAGTACTTGATAATCTTACTAAACCATTATTATTAATCTAGCTTTTATATTATATAAGATGTTCCTCATGAAGGTGAGCTCCTGCCCCCGTACGATTGAGAGTCAACAAAACTGAAATATTCCGTGGTTCAAACAGAGCTCACTGCTGTCTGAACCTATGTTTTTTAGAAATATCTATTTATTTATTTGGCTGCGTTGGTCTTAGCTGAGGCGCAAGGCACCTTTAGTTGCGGCGTGTGGCATCTAGTCCCCTGACCAGGGATCAAACCCGCCCTGTACTGGGAGCACAGCCTTTGCCACTGGACCACCAAGCAAGTCCCTGAACCTACAGGCTTTAATAAGGAGTACTACTGGCCATTTTTCAAAATGAGAAACAGTAACTTCCTCTGTTTTTCCACTCCAGGTCAATAAAGCACCCATTTCTCAGTATTTCCATCAAGATATCCATCTAATTGATTCCAAAAATCTCCCCCCACAGTGGATGATGGGAGAGAATCAGCTTAGAAAAGTCATGTGAATTTCTAAATTATAATTGAGGATGTGAAGTGTGGAATTGCTTTTTAAATTTCGATTTAAAAAAATCCTATTTTTCTCTCATAAAAATGAACTTGATATAAAATCGACATATTGAAAAAAAAAGATAGGTTGGAAAGAGATTACCTCTACTTCCTGACAAAACAACAAAGCGAAAAGCCCCTCTGGTTAACAAAAACGCCTTGAAACTCTAATCCTCTCCACCCTAGTGGGTAATACTTCAGTAAGCTGAAAGCCACACAAGCACACCCAGTTCATCGAGTACAAACAGTGCTGCCGCTGTACAAAGTGCTTCACTTACAGAGCATCTCTCTCTCTCTGGCACAAGGTCCACAGACTGTGTTCCTTTTTTTTTTTTTCATGTAACTGACTTTTTATATCATAGTAATGATCTGAAAATTGGACACATCTCATTTACTCTTTCAGAATACCACAATTTCAACTCACCAAGTTTGCTGTTTGCCACCTGACTTAGACTTTTGAAAATCTGTTTTATGGTTGAAAGGAAAACCTAACATGGAGAACATCTAATGATTAAGAAAGAAGAGAAAGGTTAGGCAGCAATTAGAGGAGAGAGGGGGTAAGATACCGGGAGGAAGAGTACAGTTGATAACAACATCAGCTGCCTGGGTGTCAAAGACGATAACAGTGGGGAGAAATGTGGCCAGGCTGTCAAGAAGTACTGTGCTTTTAGACAAAAATATCACTCATCAGCCAGAGACTTCAGAATTAGAAGGGCCCAATTAGTATCTGTTAAACTGGGCTCCTCACTTTCTCTGCTCAGCCCTCTGAGGCTTAGTCAGGTTCCAAACCTCCTTGCCTGCTTACATGACAGGGCCACTAATATCTTACTTCCAGAAACTACAGCTTGGTCTTTGTTCCTCCCAACTCTCACTGTAAGTTTCCCCTGATTTCCTCCCGATCGACCGATGTTTACAGTAGTACTTCCCTCTGACAGCCCAACCTGGCCTTCTGGGCCTGACACAACTATCTCAGAACACAACTCCAAGCATTGCAAAAATTTCAAAGACAGCTTTACCCTCAAGTAAGAAAGTCTATTAAACTAATCTATACCCACTTCTTGCCTCAGGGGAAAAAAAAAAAAAAACGTTTTGCCCTTATACTTAAGATAGCTTTTCTCTGGCAGAAGTGAGGAATGATTACCATTAGATTACATTCAACTTATTTATTCCAATGAAAGATACTGGCTCCCTCAATGCAGACTGACCTTAACAATATTAAGTACATATTTTCCCCAAAGTTTCTTTGCTTAAAGCAAAGAAAAATTATCTGTAAAAACAGAAAATATATATAAGATTCTCCAGGCCTCCTTCTACTCTTTGGAACCTGCTGAAATTTCAATAGTTAACTTGCAGCCTCCTTTCATTACCTAGGAATTTTATAGACACTCTATAAATGGATGGAACCAAAGCAAACAAAAATACCCACACAGGATGACCTACTAGTAATAAGAACAAAGACAAGACTGAGAACCCTAATTTCCCAATCTAAGTTTTTACTGGGAGCTGATCCTTACATTAAAAAATATAAGTTACTCTGATCTTAAAAGTGGAAGAGGAATTAGACAATAAATATATTTTTATCATTCGTGGCCAACTCTTTGACATTCCATTCTGATATTACAGTTTATAATTCATATTTATTGTTTTACTATATCCATGATATTCCTGATGATACCTGGAGGGCTCTTCATGTCTCCAGGGGCCAAAAACGTTAATTGTTCAACATGCGTTTGTTAAATTATCAAGACTAAATGGCATTGGATGGCTGAGACAACAAGGATCTCAGTCTCCTAACTCCTCATATTCTGCACATTCAAATGCTCCCTGTCCTCTTTTCCAAAATATTTATTCAAACCAGACTCACATGATAAAGATGACAACAATATTAAAGAAAAAGGCTTCCCTCTCTGCCTCAAGCACTCAACTCTTTAAAGATATCACTCCCTGTCCTCCTTATTAAAGCACAAAGGTTTCACAATGGTCTTCACTTGCACAAAGCCAACATCAAACTTTCAACACTATACAAATACTAAATTGTCTTAATAAAAAGCTAGCAAACAGGCCAGCATACTTTATGCAGTAAGCCATGTTCTTTTTTTGTAAATCCGGTTTCTCATTTAGCGATTAGTTCCCAATTCTGCTACTTATGTAAACAGCAGTTTTCCTGGAAGGGGAGAACTGAAAGACAGAAATGTCTTCTATTAAAGCCTTCCAGATAGTATCAAGAGAACCTCAGAGAAACTTTTAAACTCACAGAAAGAGCCTAAGTCTGTCAGCAGACATTTCTATCTACATACACAATAAGATAGGGGCTAAAGACGTCTTTGATTTCACAGCACTCACCCAAACTCTTAGAACTAAAAGTCAATTATTAATAGAAAAGATGCTGCTTTGTAAACACCAGTATGTAACCTCACTTCATTGAGTCAAAACTGAACCAAGGACTTCCTGGGTGGTCCATTGGTTAAGAGTTCACTCTCCAATGCAGGGAACGTGGGTTTGATCCCCGGTTGGGTAACCAAGATCTCACGTGCAGTGGGGCAACTGTTGAGCCCATGCCGCAGAGAGAACTCAGCGCATCTCAGCTGATGTAGCCAAATAAATAATAAACAAAAGAAATAAATATTTTTTAAAAAAAATGAACCAAAGCTGCTTAGCTCTGAGGCGTATTCCAAGGGATCACTGCTGATTTCCTAAGGGTAGAGTAAGACTTGCGTCAAGCTTCCCCATTCACTAATAAGAAGTGCAGCCAGGCTGCCCAGAAATTCCCCGCCCAAGTCCCATGGCCATCCCGGAAATTTGAGGAACCAAGTGTGCTGCAATCATGGCTTTTTTGGTAGTGGGTCCAAAAAAAAAATAGTCTGTAGGCCAAGACTGTGAATGAAATATTACTCAATGAAAAACTAAACAGCCAAAGAGGTTTTCATTTACCCAACACAGCTATCATGGACAGACGGTACTGCAGAGCTGGAGTTTCCAACCTGACTTAATGATAAACACCCAGCAGAGAGTCTATATATAGTCACAAGATGTGAATGGAAAACAGGCCTAAGGGTTCACTGGCCATAGGCTCAAGGGATTCTGAACAAAGAATAAGTAATAAAGTCAGAATTCTTTTAGTGTGGAATCTTTTAGGGGAAAGAAGGCACTTACAGGTAATATTAATAATATTATAACAAAAGCTCCTACATGCTAGGAACTGTTCTAAGCACTTTATGTGTATTAATTCATTTAATACTCACCACCAACTCTTTAAGATACTATCAATCCCCATTTTAAGTATGTGGAAACAAAAGAACAAAGAGCCTAAGAATCCTGCTCAAAGGTTTACAGAGCCCAGAAGTGCTGCAAACTAGTTGGGGTTCAGATTCCACAAGAGTTAAGGGAGAAACACAAGGTCCCCTAGTTGCAGCAATATTCACTACAACTATGGCCAGCAAAAGTTTCTGGAAACTTGTCTCCTCTTGCCTCGCATTCCATAGAATTTTTGCTTTTGCTTTTTGCTTTAAAGAGGTGTCACACTCCCTTAACTCCATCACACTTCTTTTGAAAGCAGTGGACGGTATGAGAGTATCTTCACTTTACACACAGGAAAACTCAAGTCCAGGTTATTCAACCTCTTCAATGATGTTCTTTGAAATAGTCTGATATATGAAGAGAATTGGGGGAAACCAACTGAAAACAAAACAAACAAACAAAAAGAGAACGTCCAAAAGTAAACATAGCTGCAACAGCACGAACCTATGAAACCGAACAGATGTCGAGCAGCCAGCCACCCTTCTCACACACGGAGTGCGTTGCCCCTACAAAAGTTCCTGAGCCTGGAGGCTGCACAAACAGCCCTAAAACCGATCTACACAGCAGGACTCAGCGGTCTGTCCAGGCCCTTCACACGAAGAGGCCCTTCTTGGATATCGCCTGAAGTAAAATGAATTCTTTCGCTGAAGTGCGGCGGCGGGAGGCCCAGGAAGCGGACGGGGCATCAGGGCTCCGAAGATAACAAGGAGGCCGAGGGGACCTTGCCCCTCGTCCGTCGGCCTCTCCCGCGGCGTGAAGCGGGGTCAGCAGACCTTCGACCACGGGCCCCGGGACCGCGGCAGGTCCGCCCAGGGGTTCAGCCATTTTCTCTTCAGGTCTCTTTAGGCCGCGGCGGGGAAGGGGCGAGGCCCCTGCGACCTCCGGCGTTCGCTTCCCGCCCCCGCCTCCCGGCGCCCTCCTCTCGCTCTTCCTTTGAAGAACGCGGCTCCATCTGGAACCCGCGTCCAGGCCCTCCAGCCCGCGCCGCCCCTCGCAGACCCGCCTGGCGCCCCGCACGCCAAATACTGGCAGCGGCGCCTGGTCCCAGGCTTGCCCTCGAGCCGCCGGGAGCCCGGGAAAGCGGGGCGCCCGCGTGACCCCTGACCTGGCCCGCTGCCCACCTTACCGGCTCCGCAACCACCTGACAATCGGTCCCCGCTCCAGCGGCTCCATATCCCTGGAGCCAGCGCCACGCCAGCCTACCCCCTACACGCCCCGCGATTGGCCGACAGGATCGCAGCCGCACGTTCCTATTGGCTGGACTCTCCATATTCGCCGCAGCGGCCAACGCGCGTGGCAGGCTGACTACTGACCCCGAGTCTCCGCCCACTCCATGCTGACTGGGGGCGGGGCCACGGAGGCCTGGGCGGGAGCTGTCTGCGGCTGAGCTAGTGCTGGAGCTGGTCCAACCCACACTGTGTTGTGGAGTCTCCCACCCCGCTAGCAACCTGAGGACGAGTACGTTTCCTGCTGTAGTTCGCCGTGGCCTCGTTAGGCCCTGGAAGACAAGATCATTTCTTCTGAGACACGGCTCTCTGAGAATTCCAGCTCCACCCTGCCAAGTATAGCCACCTCCCGCCCCCAGAACCACATCATAGTATCTGCTGCCCCACCAAGAGCACCCCACACCTGGGAGGAACCGCGAAGCATCAGCTAGTGCAGCCAGTTCGACTGCATCAGGTGCCCTATTCCGAAGTCTCGGCAATGAATTTTCCTTTCTCCTACTCAGCTGCCTCGCTTCTTCTCCCAAACTTTATTTTCCACCTACCCAAAAGCAGTTCCGCTCCATTCCCAGTTTCAATCGCACATCCCAGTCTTTGTCTGAAGATGACGACCAGGCTAGTGGTGCTTCAGAAGAGAGAAAATAGTCTGACTAACCACCCTAATTTTCTACAATGTCCTTTACAGCTGCCAGAAACATTCTTAGACCCCTCTCTCTACCGGCCCCCACATCGCCCCCATAACCGCTTTCCTTAAAGGTAACCAAGCGTATCTAACCAAGTCATAGACCTAGAGAAGAAAAGCATAAAGCCCTCCAACATGTTTCTTCGTGTAAAAACTGCTAGGAGAAATTTTTATTAGTTGATAAAAGAGTCCAAGAGAAGAGAAAAGGAGGGTTGTGCAAAAAGGAAAATCCAAGTAAAGTACAAACAAATTCAGGGACCAAAAAAACTGATCTGAGCATCATCAGTGATCCGATACAGGCTGGTTTCCATACCGAATTTCTCCTAGGGAGAAAAGAAAAGGTACAAATTAGTTCTGAGAATCTCTCTACAACACATACAGAGTGTTTCAGAAAGGCTTGATGAAGTCCCTCCAGAACAGAACCTTTCCTTTGGGAACTTGTACTGCAACTAGAAAATAAAATGGCTGGAGCCTTCTTATTGCGTTCCAGGTCTGCTCTGGTGGGTAGATTCCCTGGGCTATTATATGCTTATTGCTGGCTACTTACTTAGCTCACACTGTGGGGCATCCTCCTTAAGCTGTTTCTTCATTGTGCAGGCTCGGTCTGACTTTCCCAGTGGCGCGCCTGTTTCTTGCCTCTATATATAGAGACAAGTGCGCCTCCCCTTGGTTAGACAGGCCCCTTACCCTGCTCTGGGCAACACATTGTTAAAGACACTGCAGAGAATTTCAAGAAGCAAACCACACCCTTCAAAGCATAATCAAATTTCATCTTTGACCTGCCATGAAAAGGAAAGCATCATATATCTGCCACTCCTGGATATTAAGGAACAATTAACTGCCTGTGAAAACTTTAATTCTAAGATTTCATCTCTGTCTTATTTCACGGGTGCTCGAGGCAAGCCTGTGTGTGCCAAGTGGTGGAAAGGGGTGGAGTAAGAGGAATTGCTTTCCTTCCCAGATGCCACCCCCACTTGGAGTGAAGCTGGTTTGGGCACTTGAACCAGGATTGCATGTGCACTAGGACTCTGCACCCTGAAACGTAAAGTGAAACCACTTAACCCCAAGCCTGACAGTCCACGAGTATTTTCCACATAGGTACGTGCAGTGCCAGTGTAATTATAGGGAGTCTCAGAGTATGGGTAAAAACGCCACCCAGTCCATCCCTTGAGATCTGAAGAACCCGCTGGCATCAGCCTGGTCAATCAGTGATAAACAGGCGGACAACAAAGCCACACAAACCCGAGACTCAGTGTCTGATGTTAAAGAAAAAACAAAAAACACCTGAGGCTGCTATGTATATGTGTGTGATATATATATCCAGAGAAAGCCAGGATTGCTCAATTTGGGGGGGAAATGGTGGAGGAATTTGCCTCGGGCAAATATCCTAGATTATTATTTCCAGCCAGCCGGAGGCAAAGCTGGAAAGGAGAGGCATTGGAAGGGAGTGAGGAGAATAAGGGGGTTACTGGAAGGAAGAACTGGCTGCCTTCAGGAAGTTTTCTGGCAGTTTTATGGGAAATCTGCTTAGTACCATAAAAACATGCAATAAGCGTAAAAGATATAAACACCATAGAATGGAAAAGAAAGAAAAGAGCAATCAATTCATATCCATCTTCCAGCAAGAGGCTCTAGTTCCTATACAGAATACCGTAGCATCGCAAGATGAAGATCCTTTCATTCCAGGACTAGAAGTCATCTCACTACGATTTGACCTATCTCTTTGTTCTTGTTCTACAGCAGACAAGTTTCCTAAGGCAAAACTACCTTAGATTGGGTTGAGCTCAATTTATTGCTGGCTACTTACTTAGCTCACACTGTGGGGCATCCTCCTTAAGCTGTTTCTTCATTGTGCAGGCTCGGTCTGACTTTCCCAGTGGCGCTCCTGTTTCTTGCCTCTATATAGAGAGACAAGTGCGCCTCCCCTTGGTTAGACTCCCCTTCATGGGAAAATAGAAGAAAAAAAGAAGAAATATGACATTACCCAAGAACTAACCTGTTGTGGGAAAAGACCCTGTTTTGGTTTAGGACTTCCGAAATAGGAATGTATTTTACAAGGAGACTCTACCATAGTCCTCCTGTGGCTTTTTCTCCAAAATTGCTCCCAACATACACGCTCCAGTCTTGCCTGCTAGGTCCCCAATGCACTTATAGTAACTGACAACATTATGGAATTCTTATTATGTCTCAAACAATATATTTGATATGCTATAAACAAGAATTAATGTTCACAATAAATTTGTGAGGCAAGAACTGTATCTTTTATTTTGCGTATTAGGAACCTAAGTCTGAGGGAGGGAGAGTAATTTGTTAGTTAAAGAGGTTAACTAGTTAAAGTTAATTAAGCGATCAGGAAGTCGCAATAGAAGTAACACATTCCCGGAGAAGGCAATGGCACCCCACTCCAGTACTCTTGCCTGGAAAATCCCCATGGACGGAGGAGCCTGGTAGGCTGCAATCCATGGGGTGACAAAGAGTTAGACACGACTGAGCGACTTCACTTTCACTCACTTTTCACTTTCATGCATTGGAGAAGGAAATGGCAACCCACTCCAGTGTTCTTGCCTAGAGAATCCCAGGGATGGGGAAGCCTGGTGGGCTGCCATCTATGGGGTTGCACAGAGTCAGACATGACTGAAGTGACTTAGCAGCAGCAGCAGCAGCAGCTTTTATAAATTTGGTCACTAGTAAGTCAACAGGATAAACTGACTGTTGTAGAGGTGCTTTTCCTTTGAGACTCAGAAAAGCTCACTGTGAATTTAACTTCTGTTGGGACCTTTTGTTTTTAATGATCCATTTGTACAAATATTTGGGTTAACAGAAAATAGAATGTGAGGCACTAATACTACACAATGGAATGCAAAGTATGGATAATTAAGAAAGAAGTCTGTTCTGTTTTATGTCTTACTACCTCAATTTTCCAAATTGCTTCCCTGAAAGTTATAATTTATTAATATGTCTTTAGTTGTGTCATATATGATAATTATGAAGATTAATAAATTAGTCTTAAAAATCTAAAAAAAAAGAACACATTCCAAAACAAACACCAGAAGCAGAGTTTTAATAAAGGATTTGGATAGTAATTTGAAGTAGAGGATTTATTTGGCAAAAACAGAACTATGTTCAGCAACATGGAACTGAACATTATTTTTTATACAAAATTTAAAGCATATTATATTTCCTTCCTGACTACTTGACAGTCCCCATCTCTTCGAGGGAGATAAGCTTCATCTAAATTATTTCATCTTATTGTTGATTGTCATTTATAACTTTATTGCTACTTCTGTCTCCAGTATTTCTTTGGAAAAGGTGTATGGCTTCACTCATATTCTAATGTATTGTCTATAGCTTATAAGATAAAGTCAAGCATGTATTTGCTGATACTTTTTAAGTTAACCTCTCTTTATACTTAGAAATGTCTCTTACTAGTAGGCTTCCCTAGTGGCTCAGATGGTAAAGAATCTGCCAGCAATATAGGAGACCTGTGTTCGATCCCTGGGTGTCAGGAAGATTCCCTGGAGAAGGAAATGGCAACCTATTCCAGTATTCTTGCCTAGAGAATTCCATGGATAGAGGAGTGTGGCAGGCTACATACAGTCCATGGGGTCGCAAAGAGTCGGACACAGCTGAGTGACTGTAACTCACTCAATTTAACTTTAACAGCAAGTTAGTGGTAGAGCCAGGCTTTGAATAAAAATTTATTAGATCCAAGAGCCAGCATCCCAACTACCGTACCATCATACCTCCATCTTACACACCTAAAACTATTCCTTCCATTCAAATCTCAAGCTCAGAAATGATATCTTTTGTAAAATCCTATTCATGTAAATTCACTGAACATTTCATATTAACACAATAGCCAAGTGATTTCTGTGTAGATGTTAATCTGTATCCGTATCATGTGTGCTTTTTATTTGAATAGGAGACTTTTTTCCTTCCATGCTCACCTCCCATCCACTCTCCCACTATTCTTTTTCATGCTTTTGTAGTCCCTGAACAACTGCCTGATATTAACTCCTCCCGTGCACATTTGCTCAGTCACTTAATTGTGTCCAGCTGTTTGGGACCCTATGGACTATAGCCTGCCAAGCTTTTTTGTCCATGGAATTTTCCAGGCAAGAATACTGGAGTGGGTTGCCATTTCCTCTTCCAGGGGGTCTTTCCGACCCAGGGATGGAAACCATATCTCCTGTGTCTCCTGCATTGACAGGCAGGTTCTTTACCATTGAACCACCCAGGAAGCCCCCTCCTAAGTCCTCCCACCCCTCCCTTTTTGTTGGAGGACAGAGGGAACAAAAAGCACCCATCAAACTGAGATAGCATCTTGAGACAGGAAAGCAAGACAGGCAGTTTCATATAATCATGTTTCTGTTTATTATATGGTAACTTACTCACAGGCTGGGATTGGGGGAACAATGATCCAGAAGACCTCAAAACTACATTCCACACCACAATGTCCATTGGGACAATTTTACTGTTAAACTAGAGTATGGGGGTAGGTGCTCAAAACAGGACCTGCATTCCCAAGGCAAGATTTATGAATGGGTAACTAGTCTCATGGGAATACCTCAGCAAAGGCTGCATTGTTTGAGGATCAGCAGAGCATAGGGGCCACCTGATCCTAAATGATTATTAAACAGTACCTACTAACTACAAAACACTTGACAACAGAGAAGTGATTCACAGCACAGTACAGTCCTGGGTTGAGTCAGTGAAAGACAAAAGGAACTGATGCCATCTTGGGCATGATGGCGTCAGTTATGTCAATAGTCATATACCTTCCTTACCTGGAAAACTTATTATTGCTGTTGTTGTTTTTATTGTCACTATTATTGTGTATGTATTAGGTCGCTTCAGTCGTGTCCAACTCTTTGTGACCCTATAGAGTGTAGCTTGCCAGTCTCCTCTGTCCATGGGATTTTCCAGGCAAGAATACTGGAATGGATTGTCATGCTGTCTTCCAGGGGATCTTCCTAATCCAGGGATGGAACTGACGTCTCTTCTGCCTCCTGCATTGGTAGGCGGGTTCTTTACCACCAGTGCCACCTGGGAAGCCCATTACCATTAACCATTAAGATATCCCCCTCTGTTGAAGCATTCCCTGATGCCCTCCTCCAGGCAGCATTAGCCCTATATTCTGTCTGCTACCCAAACACTTCTTACTCTACTCTAGCACTAACTCATTCTGAATATATTTATTGAAAATCAATTATATATCAGGCAGAATATGGGTGGTACAGATACAGTACAAATAAGATAAGCATAGCTCCTATGGATTAATGTTTTTGTGCTTTCTTCTCCCACTAAAATGTAAGCTTCTCAATAGGGGCAATTATTTTATCTTGTACACCTGGTGCTAACAAAGGCCAGATATATAGGAGGTATTCCATAAATGTATCATCCCATTGTTTTAATATGTTATGACTGTCCAGCAATGAAGATGAATCATAGTATAATGATTCATCTTCATTGTTTATATCTGTTTATATTTATGTATAATAAAAAATATCTGTTTATATTTATGTGTCTATTTCCAAAATGGACTTTTTTTGTGTGTGCTCAATTGCTAAATCATGTCCAACTCTTTGAGATCCTGTAGACTGCAGCCTGCCAGGTTCCTCTGTCCATGGGATTTTCCAAGCAAGAATACTAGAATGGGTTGCCATTTCCTCCTCCAGGGGATCTTCCCAACCCAGGGATCGAACCCTTGTCTCCTGCATTGGCTGGCAGATTCTTTACCACTGAGCCACCTGGGAAGAGAGATAAAATGAAGTCCTTATCTTAAAAATATTTCTCCTTCTGATGACACTGGAATGCACAGGAAGTATTCTCTTTGAGAATGAAGGATTTAACACTTCTGTTTGGAATGAGAATGCTACTGGCCTCGAGAGTCACGTCTTACCCCTTTCTCAGGCAGCCCACATCAAATGACTGATGTATGTGGGAAGGTGAAGATTCACTCCTCTCACCCCAACCAGGGACAGCTCTGATGATCTGCTCAGCCTTTATCCTACATTACAGCTCAACTTCTCCTCTGCAGACTGCTTCCTTCCCTTCCCTCAGTGTCTATCCCAAGATCACTTCCTAATAACAGACTGCCTCTATCTCGAAGTTGGCTTCCCTTCTTTTTATTTATTTATTTTCTTCAATTAGTGATAATCGTGCCTCGGATAAACCTTATCGGTTACAATACTGCCACTGCGAAAAGCTTGGCTGTGCTTCTTAGGACTTCCTGTATCCAAAAATTAACGTATCTGCAAAAGTGGTCTGCACTCCTCTACTTCCTTAACACTTATTTTTTCCCATCCTTTTGTAATTCTCCCCTAGAAATTATGTTTTCATTAGCTAAATGGGATCACTGCCAAGTAGGGTCAGAAATCACTAACTCTACAACTCTCTCCATCTTTGAAATGGAGAAATACCATTCCTCTTACAACTCTGTCTTTGGCTTCCATCACACTGTACCATTTGAGTTGTTCTGTTTGAATTGTCTTTCTCGCCTACCTTCACTGGGACTTTTCTTCCTCCTACTTCTTACATGTAGGCACTCCTTAGGTTCACTCCTTTTGTCCTCTTCTAATTCTAAGCAATCTGTCCGGAGTTTCAGTGTAATAATACTGGGGACCCCCTCAGCATTAGAGACACTCATGGGACAGTGAGAGTAAGAACAGCCTCTTAAGGGTAAAATAGACCTGGATACCAGGTCAAGCCAACTGAGAAATCGTGGGTAAATTATTAAAACTTTGTTTCATTTCTTTGTCTGAACTGAGTATGATACCAGCCTCACAAGGATACTCCCTACATTTTTTGCTCCCCAAATGCACCGACGCTCTCTTTTACCTCCCTGTGTTCTCACATATTGTGCCTATGCTACAGCATTCTGGCTCTGCCCATCCTCTGACTAACTCCTACTCACCATTCATGTCTCACTTCACTTTTTTAAAAAATATGTTTATTTTTCTATTTGTTTTATTTTTAGCTGTGCTAGGTCTTCGTTGCTGCACGGCCCTTTCTCTGGTTGTGGAGAGTGGGGGCTACCCTCCAGCTGCGGTGCACAGGCTTCTCATTGCTGTGGCTTCTCTTGTTGCTGAGCACAGCCTCTAGGGTTTGTGGCTTCTGGGTTCCAGCGCTCAATAGTTGTGGTACATGGCCTTAGTTGCTCCGTGGCATATGGGATCTTCCTGGACCAGGGATCAAACCCGTGCCTCCTGCATTGGCAGGCAGATTCTTTACCACTTAGCCACGAGGAAGGCCCATTTACTCTTTTTGCATGTTTGTTTGCATGGGTCTTCATTGCTGTGCATGGGCTTTCTCTAGCTGCGTTGAGCAGAGGCTACTCTTCGTTGCAGTGCATGGGTTTCTCATTGTGGTAGCTTCTCCTGTTGCGGAGCACAGACTCTGGACCCACAGTCTTCAGTAGTTGCGTCACATGGGCTCAGTAGTTGCAACTCTGAGCTCGAGCTCTGGCTCTAGAGCTCGGTCTCAGAAGTTGTGCTACATGGACTTAGTTGCTCAGCAGCATGCAGAATCTTCCTGGACCAGGGCTCGAACCTGTGTCCCCTGCATTGGCAAGTGGATTATTATTCACATCTCACTTTAGATATTCCTTCCTCTAGCGGGGATTTCCCTGGTGGTCCAGTGGCTGGGCCTCTATGCTCCCAATGCAGGGAACCCAGGTTCCATCTCTGGTCAGGGAACTAGTTTCCACATGCCACAGCTAAAGATCCCACACGCTGCAATAAGACTTGGCACAGCCAAATAAATAAATAGATGTTCCTTCCTCCAGAATGCCCTCTGTAATTCCATTCTCTGAGTGAGTATGTCTTCTATGTCACCCTATACTGTATTCTTCCCTTTCCCGTAGCATTAGCCCATGGAGTTGCTTTGGCTATTTCTTTATCTAGAATCCTCTGTCGGGGCCAGGACTTTGTCCTGGGCACTCTCACTGCCTTAGGGAAGACTCCAAGGCTGGCAGCATTGCTTCAAAGCCCCAGAAGCATTTCACCTTCCTGAGGATGACTTCCGAGGGTTAGTCTCTGTAGCCTCCTCCCCCAAGCTACATCCGCCTCTGTCTCTTTCCCTGGACATCCAGCTGGAAAGTCAACGTTGCTGCATCCCAAGCTATCCTCCTCTCTCCTCACATCATCTTGTTCCAACAATTTCCCTGTATTTGCAACTTCTGGAATTTTGGCAATGAAAAGCTCTCTTGATTCCTCATCATCTCTCTCATCACATGATGCTCATGACTATAGCCTATCTGCCCAAGTCAGGTGTTCCTGTCTTTCTATTTCCGCTGTCACCTTCCTGCTTAGGCCTCCACTGCTCTGACCTCAATGACCTCATATCCTCCCTGTCAATCTAATCATTTCTCTTCCCCACTTAGAAACTACCAAAGGCTCCCGACTGCCTACAGAGTAAAGGAGAAGAAAGGGGAAGGGAGCACGATTGACTGAGTGCCTTGTGGAAGATGTTCTGCCCACATTATCAAATTTAAATAAAGAATAGATTTTTCATCTGACATTCAAGGTTTCCCATGCCATGGTTCCAGCCTTCTTTCCACCCCATCTCTCACCTCTCCACTATGCAAACCTTTCACTCCAGTTGAATATCATATTCTCTCCATCCCAAACACACCCTGAGCTTGCCTAACCTTGCACCTTGACTCCTATTGTTACTTCCATCTGTGCTTCTAGTACTGAAATCTTGTCCATTTTTCAAGATATAACTAAAATGCCACCCACCTTTTAAACCCTTTCCTGACTCTCATGGGATGTGAACTTTAGCTTGGATTTGACTTTACACGTATGCAACCTATAACAATGTTTTTCAAACTCAGTCTCAATACATTATTGGATTATGAAATCAATTTAGTGTGTCACAATTAGAATTTGTTTAAAAAAATGGAATAGGAGATCTCAGAGAATGTCACAAGCACTAAAGTAGGTATTATTTTGTGAAACTTTATTTTAATAATATGTGTGTGTATACTGGGTTGATGTAAAATATTTTTCTTACTGTGGCAGTCAAAAAAAATGGAAAACCACCACCGTGATCCATATGCATTATTTCAGCAGCCGATTACAAACTCCTTAGACCTAGCAAACTCTACCCTTGCATTCAGTGAGAGCGAACCCTCCACTCTGAGCCCCACTTATTCCAGGGAGCTGCCCTAGGGATTAAAAGACTCAAGGTGAAGAGCAAGGTCCTATCTCTAAGAGAGCTTCTCTTCTATTAAGAGAGACAAAAAAAAAAAAGGCGGGAAGGTGGGGGATGTTCCCTGGTGGTCCAGTGGTTAGGACTTGGTGCTTTCACTGCCAAAGGTGTGGGTTCAATCCTTGGTTGGGAAGCTAAGATCTCACAAGCCACGCAACGTGGTTAAAACAAAAATTTTTTTTTAATTTTTAAAAATAGAGAAACATAAAAGAAATTCGGAAAGAAAGTCTACAGTTACTTAAGTAGTTGAGAAGCCATAGAATAGAGCCAAAGACCTACTTAGAGTTCTTGCTCTGACATTTATTAGCTGTTTGTTATTGGGTAAATTGCTTGATTTCTCTAATCTTCAGTCTAGCCAACCAAAAGAATCATCTATACCCAACCTCACATACTTGTGCTAAAATTAAGTGGTCATATATACAAGATTATTTTGTAAGCTATAGAAATGTTCAAAGTTTTAGGTAAAAACCTGCATGTGCCATTTAGTAAACAAATGAAAATTGATGTAATATAAATTATACAGCTAAATGGGCATTAGATTTTTTTTTTTTTTTTGGCTGCACCTTGAGTTTTGCAGAAATCTTAGTGTCCTGACCAAGGATTGCACCCAGGCCCCAGTAGTGACAGCACTGAGTCCTAACAACTGCACCGCCAGCAAATTCCCTTGTTTTGGTTTCTGCTTATTCATGATAGAAACCCAATTCAAACCATGCTCAAAGAGACATAAATCACACACATAACCCAATGGTACAGTGAATTTGGACAGGGCTTCATCTGGGGACTCAGATAATATCAACCAAGCCACCATCCACTAGTCTCTTTTTACTAACTCCCTCTCACTCTGGGCTCTACTTCAGTCCCAGCATGGTTTATTCTCAGACAGGTTCTGCCTGCATGGTGGAAGCACCATCTGCTCTGGGCTGATGGAATCCTCACCACTAGCAGATAGATATCTTTTCCCTTATTGTTCCAGCAAAAATCTCAGGGAGGGCTCTGACACCTATCTTGGGTTATGAGCCATATCTTAAACCAAAAATAGTGGTCAGGGGTACCTAAGATATAAGCTGACCCTTGGAGTTAGAGGGTGAGTCACCTGTACTAAAAAGAGGTTGGGGAGGAGTCTTCTCAAGAGGTAGGGTCAGCGGTTCAGAATGACCGAGTTTTCAAAGCTGAATAGGATTAGTTTGGAAAGACATCTCAGTCTCTTCTGTTTAATGTCACCAAACAACATTAGAATAAGGACACACAAACACATATTTGTTCCATTTCATTTCATTCATATAATACAGCACTGAGGATCTACTCTGTGCCAGATACTGTTCTGGACACTGGAAAATAGCAGCAGTTAAGACATACGGGACTTCCCTGGTGGTTCAGAGGTTAAGACTTCGTCTTCCAATGCAGGCTGTGTGGGTTCAATCCCTGGTCAGGGAGCTAAGATCCCACACGCCGTATGGCCAAAAAAAAATAAATAAATAAAACAGAAGCAGAAGGAAAAGAGGGCAGCAGAGGATGAAATGGTTAGATAGCATCACCGGACATGAATTTGAGCAAACTCAGGGAGATACTGGATGACAGAGGAGCCTGGTGTGCTAGAAGGCTCGCAAAGAGTGGGACAGGACTTAGTGACTGAACAACAACAACAGAAACAGAAGCCATACTGTAACAAGTTCAATAAAGACTTTAAAAATGGTCCACATTAAAAAAAAATCTTTAAACAAACAAAAAAGACATACAAAATTCCGGCTCTCAGGGAACTTACATTCTGGGACATGGGTAAAGATAATAAGTCAGTAAGTATATGTCAGGCAATGATAAATTCTATTTCAAAAATAAATTTAAAGAGCACGGTAAGAAGCAGTAAGAGCCAGAGGTGGGAGATAAGGACTGTTTTAGAGGGACTGGTTAGGAAAACCTCACTTTGAAGGATAAACCTGACTGAAGTGAGAGAGCAAGTCACAGGAATAACTATCTGGAGGAGAACTTCCAGGAAGAGGGAAAAGAGAGTGTGAAGACCCTGAGACAGAGCCAATGACTTCCGCCTGAGCAATGCATGTACACTTAGTAACATATATATTTGCATGTATATGTGAACATATTAGTCCTTTATTTTCCTACATTAGAACATTTGACAGTGATATTCTGAGAGTGATATTAAACTGCGAAATCCTTGGAGTCTTTCTAATATTGATTCAGCTATGTGAGACACCGACGAATCTCGCTGAATGTGCAGAGGTGCCTGCCCTGAGAATACCTTGGAACAAGGGCTTCCATTTCCCCACAGAAACCAAAGGCAGGAGAAGCTCAGTGAATGGAGCAGGTGGAGTAATGAGCCATGTGCCACAGTGAGTATCAAGGCTGATGGTAGAGATCCCGGGTGACCCTGCCAAAGCAGGGTGGGGAGACCTTCCCTCCAGGAGTCCTTACCTCTGTCCTTTTGCCCTAATTGCTGTGGACGTGCCAGGGAGCACAAAGTGGCTCCTGAGGGTGGTTCCCACCGATGCTGGGTAAAGGTCCCTAATTCAGAATCAAAGACTAATACAAAGTAAAACTTCCTCTGATCTTGAGCCTTGGCAAGGGTTATGTTGCCGTGAAGAGGAACAGTTTGGGGTGGGGCATGTGTGTGATGGGTAGAAGGGAGTGGAAGAAGTCAGAAGGCAAGAGACCTGCCCTCCCTAATTGTTCGGTAGTTTCCCTGAACTTGAACCCTCATCACCTACTGGGCTCTGCTCTTCTCCCAGAAAGGCTCTTTTCCTTGAATTGCAGTGACTTCTGACATGTTTGATGTTAATACTTTACTGTCCATTGGTCCACATCTTCTTTATTGTCATATAGATATGTTCTTTGCTTATCTGCTTATATTAATTTTCATAGAGCGTGAATTCTTAGACTGTGTTTGTGAGCAATACATTCTAAATTTATTTCAGTGTCTACCTTAATTGCTCATTGCAAGGAGGCCCCAATAAAGGCTTTTTGATGATTTTGACTGCCAAGATTACACTAGAAATGAAAGGTTACTTCTTGTAATTTTGGGATACTGCTCCTCTCTTACAAGTCTTCTCTCACAACTTGGTTTCAAGCTGGGCTTGCCTGAAACCTTCTAGTTTGATGATAGGAGACCTGGCTCTTCCTTAAATTCACCAAAAACTTCTATGTGACTCTATATGCTTCACTTTCACAGTCTTCTAGTCCAAGACAAAAAAAATCTCACAGGGTTTGAAGGTAGGGGAGAGAGATAAAATAAGAAAGTAGATGTAGAAGGGCTTTAGGACATAACTGGAGGAGAATGGAGATACACATATGTGTGTATGTATAGCTAAGTCCCTTTGTTGTTCACCTAAAACTATCACAACACTGTTAATCGGCTACGTGAAAGTTGCTCAATCCTGTCTGACTCTGTGACCCCATGGACTATACAGTCCATGAATTCTCCAGGCCAGAATACTAGAGTAGGTAGCCTTTCCCTTCTCCAGGGGATCTTCCCAAACCAGAGAGAGAACCCAGGTCTCCCGCATTGCAGGCAGATTCTTTACCAGCTGAGCCACATGGAAAGCCTTAATTGGCTATATCCCAATACAAAACAAAAAGTCTTTTTAAAAAGTCATAGAACGTAGGATCCTGTCTCAAGTCTACACATCCTTTCTTTCAGGGCCTGTCCTCTGAAACACTTCTTTCTCCCCACAAGCATAATTCTTCTTGCAGGAATCTTGGGTTCCTAGTCCTGGTGTGAAGGGTGAAGAAGGGGCCACCCACTGTAAGTCAGTGTATCCTCTTTTGCAGGGATGCCTCTGGATGTCTCCTTTTACCTCAGCTTTGCCACTTCTTCTTTACAGGCTTTCAAAGAGCTAGTGTTCTAAACCTGGATCCTCACTTATGTTCCCATTCTGTTGTTTCTAAGAGAAAGACTCAGAGGGAGGAGATAAGATGGCTAGAGTGTCAGAGACTTCACACTAGAGAGAAATGTGGTGAACAATCAAACGGTGAGCACTAAAAGTTTCAGAAGACAGAAAAAGCACAGGCAAAATAAACTCTAGGTGAGTGAAAGACCTAAAGTTGTAAAACAAAACCTTCAAAATTATCTGGAAAAAAAAAGAATATACTCATAATCTAATTTCTTACATCAAATTATAAAAAAAGGGCAATTTTGATAAAATTTATTATAACAAATTTAAAACCTCCTACATAAAAGACATCTTAAGGTTAAAATATAAATGACAGGGAATGGGGAGAAGTTATCTGCAACATACAAATATATTAGAAAAAGATGGGTATATGTACAGGATTCCTACAAACCAGCAACAACAACAATAATAGAGATGATAAACAACCCAATAGAAAAATGGACAAAGGCATGAATAATTTCCAGAAGAAGAATTCCAAATAACCAATAATATATAGAAAAACTTACTCTACCTTGCTAGTAATTGGGAAAATGCAAAATCAACAATGAGATTCATTTCACATCTATTGGATTCACAATAACCTAAAAGTCTGACCATTTTAAGTGTTGGCGATGATGTGAAGAAACTAGGAGTCTCACATCCTGTAAAACAGACACAATCACTTTGGAGAGCAACTTGACAATACATATTTACTGAAGTTGAAAATGCACATATCTTTGGAACCAGAAAATCTGCTGCCTTACAGCAGTATTTTTCAATCCATTAGTAGGTCATGAATAAATTTATTGGATACATTCAGCATTTTACAAAAAAGGAATAGAACAGAAAATAGAGTGCATGTAGCAAAAGTAGGTATCATCTTATTAAACATTTATTTCATACATGAGCAGGGTCTTGATATAAAGATGTTTCTCACTATGAGTTACAGTTACATAGAAAAACATTCTGAAAACACTGTTTAAGAGAAACTCTCATTAATAAAAACAAGAAGACGTGTTAAAGCCTGTTCCCTGTAATTTAGAGTTTGTAATAATGAAACATTGAAAATGAAGTACATGTCTATTGGCAGCAAATAAACAAATTGGAGTGTATTTATGTGATGGAACACCACACAGCAGCTACAATTAATGAACTTGGTCTATGTGGATGAATTTTGAAAACAGAATTGAGGGAAACAAAACAAAAATGTCACACTAAACAAATTATATGAATTTTACAAACATTTAAAAATACTATATAGTATATATCCACAAGTATGTATGTATATATACATACTATATACCACAAGTAGTATATAGTACATGTATTTTTTTTAAAGCATTAGAAGTAGACTGATATAAAAGGGATACCTAAAGGAAGGAAAAGAAGTAGGACTTGGGAGGAAAAAATAGATATGATACCATTTACTCATTTTGGGTGGTGGATATATTGATGAATATTATAATATTCTTTGTTCTTTTCCTTGAAAAATTTTTAACATGTAAGAAAAAATAAATGGAATTATGAAGTTTTTAATCTTGCTCTGAGTATCATAAAGTTGCATTAACAACTGGTTATTAAAATTCTTTTATCCTGCGATTCTTTTTTCCAGTGCCTGAAGAAGAATAATCTGCCCGAAATCAGCCTGTCAAACTCAATAAACTAGTATCTAGAGGCAGCAAATCACTGTGTCTATTATCTGTACTAGTGTTGCCAAAATATTGTCTCCCTGTCCACTGATGCTGAATAGAAATACAGAGACAGAGTTTGGAGTTTGGAGACGGTGCCCCCTTCTCTTAGTAATAGAGAGAGGTTTTTTATCCTCCTGAAGGTCTTGCTTCTTTTTTTTTTTTTTTGGCAAAGTTTCAAAATGGCCACAGCTGGCATCTGGCAACTCAGCAGCTGGGGTCTGATGTCACTAAAGCTACCAGCTCATAATCTTTTTTGAAATGTAGAGTGCTACAAGAGAATATAGGGGAGAGAAGAAAGCCAGGTGCAGAGTACAACTCATATGTAGTCAAGAGAGCGATTAGCCTTGTTTAGTTTTTTGAAGGACAAGTCCAGCTATGAGTGTTTGTTAGTAGTAATAGCTCAAAAATAACCAAGACTGCTTAAGTCTTGCAGGCCTCTTGGGCTGGTATTATGGAGTCCCATGCCAGAGTCACACCAAAGGCACAGAAGCAAAGCCCAGTACTAAGGTCCCTGGAACGGACTGAGCCCCATTGCAACCATTGCCAAAAGCCCACTTGCTTTTTACAGGTCAGCTTCCTGATCTTAAATGAGGCAAAAATACCCACCCCTGTACTCACCGTATAGCATCCTAACCAATCACCTAACGCCACCCTTCCAGCAGGAATTTTCTCTGTCTTGAAACTATAAAAATTGGCTACTAACCCACGAAAAGTGTCAGCTCTCCCTTGAGCTGGCTTGCTGTTCTAACAGTATCTCCCAGAAATGAACTCTGTTCTCCCCTGGGTCAGGTCTCCCTTGAGCTGACCCACTGTTCTAACAGCATGCCATCGGCTCTTCCTGGCCTGTCAGGAGGTCGGCCTGCAGTGCTTGCAGCACCCACATTATCTCTGCTCTTTGTTCTTAATAAACTCAGTCCTTTCTGCAATACTCTATGTCTGGAAATTCTTTTCCAACCCGAGTTTGGACTGCCACAACAAGTATGTGGTGACAAAGGCCACTCACTCATTTCTGAGTGAGGCCACTCACTCACTCATTTTGCTGAAACACTAGCAAAAGAGATTTTTCTTTCCCTGAAGCTTCAGCCTTTGGTCTTCACATAATCTATTCCCTCTTCTCAGAAAGTCTTTCCTCCATTGTCTGCCAGTCAATCTCCAATTTACCTTCCACTATGTGGTTCAATTCTTACTCTCTTCATGGTGAGACCAGAGGACAAGATGTATCTTTGGCTGTTGATGTCAGACCACACCACACACCTTCCCAGGCCTCTTCTGGATACTCTCAGACTCCCCCCTGGCCCCAAACCCCAATTCAGGAAAGTCTGAGATGGGCACTGTATTGGATATCTTTGTGCAACAGGAGTTAAGCATTTTGGGACATGAAGATTAACAACTAGAATGAAAGGGGTGGGTCAGAGGCTAATGGTATTCACTATATATAGTTTTCAAAACTATTCTATAAATATACATGGTGGTGGTCTAGTTACTAAGTCATGTCTAATTCTTGCAACTCCATGAACTGTATCCTGCCAGGCTCATCTGTCCATGGGATTTCCCAGGCAGGAATGCTGGAATGGGTTGCCATTTCCTTCTCCAGGGGATCTTCCTAACCCAGGGATTGAACCTGGGTCTCCTGCTTGGCAGGCGAATTCTTTACCAACTGAGCCACCAGGGAAGTCCCATAAATACATATAAACATATAAAATTTAGTAGATGCCCTTCTTTTCTCTCCTTCCCTTCATCAACCACTGGGAATGAGCTTCTCCTGTTCCCCAAAAAAGACAGTCTTCATGGATGACCTTGTCACCACCAGAATTTAGCAATTTACTACTCCTTCCTTTAACTTTCATTGTACCTTGACGTTTCTCTGTTACAACATCTATTACATGAGAACATAATTATTTTTGAATGTCAATCATCTCTACTAATCCTGAGCTTTCTCAGAAAACTTTAATTTTTTTTTTTTTGGCTGGGTCTTTGCTGCTTTGCACGAGTTTTCTCTAGTTGTGGTGAGTGGGGGCTGCTCTCTAGTTACAGTGCACGGGCTTCTCACTGAAGCGGCTTCTCGTATGGCAGAGCATGGGCTCTAGCTCACACGGACTCAGTAGTTGCAGTTTGCAGGCTTGAGGGCTTAAGTTCCCCATGGCATGTGGAATCTTCCCAGACCTGGGCTTGAATGCATGTACTCTACATTGCCAGGCGGATTCTCAACCACTGGACCACAAGGAAAGTCCTGTTGCTTTTTATTTCTTTCTGTTGCTTTCAAAGACTTATTAGCAACAACATCGAAAACTTAAAACTGTGAGGTCCTAACCCCAGGATAATTCATTAAATCTGTGTTAATTTTTTTGGCTTTTTTTTCTGGTGACACTGCCCCACTTGCAGCTTGCAGGAATCTTAGTTCCCTGATTAGGGACTGAACCTAGGCCACAGCAGTGAAAGTGTCAAGTCCTAACCACTGGACCACCAGGGAACTCCCACTCCTGTATTTTTTAGTGATTCCATACAATGACCTCTATAACCTTGCAGAACCAGCACTGACTGAGGTTGTATCAGGTTGCATCCTCCCAAGCAAAACAAAATATCATATATATATATATATATATATATACTGGACATTATGGACCTACAATAGGACACTTTGTAAAAACAAGAAATATAAGGAAACTTCCTTTCAGAGGAATTATTATATTTTAAATTATTTATTTGTTTACATTTTTTACTACGCTGGGTCTGTGGACATGGAACAATAGACTGGTTCCAATTTGGGAAAGGAGTTTGTCAAGACTGTATATTGTCACCATGCTTATTTAACTTTTATGCAAAGTACATCATGTGAAATGCCAAGCTGGATGAAGCATAAGCTGGAATCAAGATTGATGGGAGAAATATCAATAACCTCAGATATGCAGATGATACCACCCTTATGGCAGAAAGTGAAGGGGAACTGAAGAGTCTCTTGATGAAAGTAAAAGACGAGAGTGAAAAAGCTGGCTTAAAACTCAGCATTCAAAAAACGAAGATCATGGCATCCAGTCCCATCACTCCATGGAAAATAGATGGAGAAACAATGGAAACAGTGACAGATTTTATTTTATTGTGCTCCAAAATCACTGCAGATGGTGACTGTAGATATGAAATTAAAAGACACTTGCTCCTTGGGAAAAAAGTTATGACCAACCTAGACAGCATATTAAAAAGCAGAGAAATTACTTTGCTGACAAAGGTCCATCTAGTCAAAGCTATGGTTTTTCCAGTAGTCATGTGTGGATGTGTGAGTTGGACTATAAAGAAAGCTCCAAGGAACTGATGCTTTCGAACTGCGGTGTTAGAGAAGACTCTTGAGAGTGCCTTGGACTGCAAGGAGATCCAACCAGTCCATTCTAAAGGAAGTCAGTCCTGAATATTCATTGGAAGGACTGATGCTGAAGCTCCAAAACTTTTTCTATCTGATAGGAAGAGCTGACTCATTGGAAAAGACCCTGATGCTGGGAAAGATTGAAGGCAGGAGGAGAAGGGGATGACAGAGAATGAGATGGTTGAATGGCATCTTCAACTTAATGGACATGAGTTTGAGCAAGCTCCGAGGTTGGTGATGGACAGGGAGGCCTGGTGTGTTGCAGTCCATGGGGTCACAGAGTTGGACAGGACTGAGCAACTGAACTGAGCTGGGTCTTTGCTGCTTCTTGCATGCTTTCTCTAATTGCAGCAAGCGGGGGATACTCTCGTTGCAGAGCACGGGAGCACGGTCTCTAGGCAAGCAGGCTTCGGCAGCTGTGGCTCAAGGGCACTAGAGTGCAAGATCAGCAAGGGCTTAGTTGCTCTGTGGCATGTGGGATCTGCCCAGACCAGGGACTGAACCTGTGTCCCCTGCCTTGCAAGGCAGATTCTTAACCATTGGAAGACCAGGGAAGCCCCCCTGAGGAATTAATCTGAGAAGAAAAATATTACCTTATATTCAGGTACTTGTTCAGTTGCTAAGTCATGTCCAACTCTTTGCGACCCCATTGGCTGCAGTGCACCAGGCTTTCCTATCCTTCACTATCTCCCCGAGTTTGCTCAAACTCATGTACATTGAATAAGTCATGTCATCCAGCCATCTCATCCTCTGTTGTCCCCTTCTCCTCCTGCCCTTAATCTTTCCCAGCATTGGGGTCATTTTCAATGAGTCAGCTCTTCCTATCTGGTGGCCAAAGTACTGGAGTTTCAGCTTCAGCATCAGTCCTTCCAATGAATATTTAGGATTGATTTCCTTTAGGATGGACTGGTTGGATCTCCTTGCTGTCCAAGGGACTCTCAAGAGTCTTCTCCAACACCACAGTTCAAAAGCAGTAGTTCTTCAGTGCTCAGTCTTCTTTATGATCCAACTCTCACGTCCACACATGACTACTGGAAAAACCATACCTTTGACTACACAGCCCTTTGTTCTCAAAGTAATGTCTCTGCTTTTGAACACGCTGTCTAGGTTTGTCATAGCTTTTCTTCCAAGGAGCAAACATCTTTTAATTTCATGGCTGCAGTCACTGCAGTGATTTTGGATCCTAAGAAAATAAAATCTGTCACTGTTTCCACTTTTTCCTCATCTGTTTGCCATGAAGTGATGGGACAAGGTGCCATGATCTTAGTTTTTGAATGCTGAGTTTCAAGCCAGCTTTTTCACTTTCCTCTTTCACCTTCATCAAGAGGCTCTTTAGTTAGGTATCTATTCATTTAATATTTAATGAGCACCGCTTGTGTGTAAGGCACTGTGCTAGGAACTGGAAATATAGTGAGTTTAGAATCTCACAGGGAGGAATCATTAAGTGTATAATGCCACCACTAATTAATTATGATTATTTAAGTACTATGAAGGATAAGTTTAGTTAGCTACAAGATGAATAACTGGGGAACCTAAGTCTGTGGGGTTAAAAGCCTCCTATAATCATGCTGCTTATGTACAGTGCAGCAGTAATTCATGTGCCCAATTGGTCTGGGTTTAAATTTTAACTCAAATACTGAGTAGGTTATTTAACCTCTCTTTCCTTACTTATAAGGGGCTTCCCTGGTGGCTCAATGGTAAAGAATCTGCCTGCCAATGCAGGAAACAAGGGTTCTATCCCTGGGTTGGGAAGATCCCCTGGAGAAGGAAATGGCAACCCACTTCAGTACTCTTGCCTGTGAAATCCCATGGACAGAAGATCCTGGTGGGCCATAGTTCATGGGGTGATTAATGAATCAGACACAACTTAGCAACTAACAACAACAACAATAGTATCTACCTTTTGAAGTTATAGTGAGGATTAAATGAGTTTATACACTAAGAACAACATGACACACAGTACCTACCCAATAAATGTTATCTTTTGTTACCATTTCAGCTGAAACCTGAAAGACAAGCCAAGAGGAAAAAGGAAGGAAGAAATGCTAAGTAGAGAGCTACATTTGCAAATCCTAAATGAAATCAGTCCTGAATATTCATGGAAGGACTGATGCTGAAGTTCCAATACGTTGGCCACCTGATGCAAAGAACTGACTCATTGGGAAAGACCCTGATGCTGGGAAAGACTGACAGTGGCAGGAGGAGAAGAGGACGACAGAGGATGAGATGATTGGATGGCATCACCGACTTGATGGACACAGTTTGAGCAAGCTTCGGGATTTGGTGATGGGCTGGGAAGCCTGATGTGCTACAGTCCATGGGGTTGCAAAGAGTCAGGTACCACTGAGAGACTGAACTGAATGAACTGACATGTGCAAAAGCCCAGAGGCATAAAGTTGTCTGGCCTGTTCTAAAACTGAAAGGTCAATGGTTCTTAGCATAGAAAGCTAAGGGGAAAGAGATACCATGAGATATGAGATGAGGCCGAGAAGGTAGGCTGAGATCAGTAATGCAAGACCTTGTAGGCCAGGTTAAGGAGTCTGAACTTTATCCTTGGAGTCAGAGGAAACTTGAAAGGTTTTACAAAAGGGTGCGACAATCTTAGATTTACAACTTCAAAAGCATTCTCTGGGTACAGCATGGAGAACTAATTGGAAGCAGGCCAAAATAGATGAAAGGGAAACCGGTAAGGAGGCTGCTCTGGCAATTTAGATTAGAGGCTTGTCACTTAGACTAGGGTAGTGGCACAGAAGAGAGAAGGAAGCTGGACGACTGAAGAAAGAGAAGACAGAGCTGACAAGACTTAGTGTGTGCATATTAAGATGAGGGGGCATGGAGGAAGAGGCAGTATATAGTAAATAAATAATTGAGGAAGGAATGAATGAATTCCTGTGTGCCTGTCATATTGTTTTACCACATGAAACACCTTTTCTCTAGTCCATCCTTCCAGGCAAAATTCCTTCTCATTTCCTCCACAAACTTGTCTCTGATTGATCTTAGCCCCATCTATCTGGGATATTCTAGAATTTTAGAGCTGAACAATTTTTTTTTTTTTTGGTCACAACACACGGCATGCAGAACTTCTGTGATCAGGGATCAAATACACACCCCCTGCATTGAAAGTGCAGAGTCTTAACCACTGGACCACCAGGGAAGTCCTAGAGCTGAACATTCTTGAGAAATACATTGAGGGCTGTTGAGAGGACTTAGGAATTGTCTGAAGATGGAAATCATGCATTAGTCAACTTTCTGCCCCACCCATCCCCATCTTGCAGAAATACACTCATTTATAGAAATTTTCCTCTGATTACATGAGTGGTTCAAGCATAAACAACCTATGCGACTATAAAGCTCTGTGACCCATAAAGCAATACACACTGTGGGAACATTCACAACTGTCTTCTTCTTGGGTCTTCAAAGAAGTCTTATAAAAATAGGTACCACTGTAGAGGAAATAAACTTATAACTAAAGTGACATGTCCAAGGTCACACACGCACTAAAGGGAATGGCAGGGCTCATATTTGAACCTAGACCCCTGGTCCAAATGGGATGGACTTTCTACTACACTGCCAACCCTCCCATGGTAGGTGAATATTCGTATGTACCCAAGGGGATTATTAACTCTTGGAAGCAACTGAATGCCACTGTTAGGGGAACCACTGACCAAAACAGCTCAGTCAATGGCCACTGTGGCCACTGACCTTCAACACCCCCTGAAAGGAGTTCAGGGTGGAGACCAGAAATGGGGCACTCTGTGCTGTGAGAAAAACTGGCAGAACAGACCTAGAGATAACTATTTTCAGAAGATTTTATGAGCCCAAGTTCTTGCGTCTTCTATATCTAGAAAGGCACAGAGACTGTTAACAGTAACATCTGCTTTGGCCATTGAGGAGGGAAATGTTAATACATTCAAAAGTCAAAACAGACTAACTGGTTCATTCAAGGTAAAATTAGGTGACCGTTGTGGATTTCAGACACGTTCCTGTATTGCTGAGAACAGCTATGTCAGACTAGCTTAGAATGGCATTGCTGCTGCTGCTGCTGCTAAGTCACGTCAGGCGTGTCCAACTCTGTGTGACCCCATAGACGGCAGCCCACGAGGCTCCCCCATCCCTGGGATTCTCCAGGCAAGAACACTGGAGTGGGTTGCCATCTCCTTCTCCAATGCATGAAAGTGAAAAGTGAAAGTGAAGTTGCTCAGTCATGTCCGACTCCTAGCGACCCCATGGACTGCAGCGCACCAGGCTCCTCCATCCATGGGATTTTCCAGGCAAGAGTACTGGAGTGGGTTGCCATCGCCTTCTCCCTAGAATGGCATTAGCCATTCTCAAATCAGTGTCCACTAGTAGCTGCAATCTTACGGTTTCAAGGTATCTGTCAGGCAAGTGTAATCTCCTCGGTTTGTCTCGTCTCAACAAAAATTTGAAGCGACGGACATGTAAGCCCTCGGTGTGTCACAGCTCTTGGACAGACTCTGTTATAGCTCTCGGTTCTTGAACAGATGGTCAGTGTTACAGCTCCATGTTACAGCTCAGTTTTATTTAGAAAATATCAGGAAAATACATCCTCGAGGCATGAAGGAATGCTGACCCAAAGACTAGAAGAGAAGAGAGAGCCCCAGCCCTTTGGCTACTCTTTTTATATGTTTTTTTCCTCCCCCCAGGCCTTCCCTGTGTAAATTGGGCTAGCCAGGAGTGCTGTTTGTTCTGCCTGAGGTCCTCACTCCAGTCCTCAGACCTTCCTTTAACCTTGCTTTGTTCTGTTTTTGCGGGCTTTTCCCTTCCTTATCTTTCAGCCACCCCCATTTTGGATTCCTGTTTCCTATTCTAACTACCTAACAGTATCCTCTTGTAACTATTAAATATTTTAGAGAATAAAATTGTTTTAGATCAGATATTAATCAAAAAGGGGAGACATAAGTAATGGCCAATAGCTTCTGTTATATATATGTTAATACTACATCAGGAGTTAAAACTTAGATAAAATTAGACAACTGGCAGGACTTCCCTGGTGGCATAGTGGATAGGAGTCCACCTGCCAATGCAGGGGACACGGGTTTGATCCCTGGTCCAGGAAGATTCCACGTGCCTCAGAGCTACTGGGCCTGTGTGCCACAACTAGAGCCCACGCTCCACAACAAGACAGGCCACTGTAACAAAAAGCCCATGAACCACAAAGAAGAGTGGCCCCTGCTTGCAGCAACTAGAGAGAGCACGCACGCAGCAACAACACCCAGTGCAACCAGAAATAAATAAATAAAAATGAAAAAATAAACAACTGGCTATCTCGTTCCAAGTCTCCCTTGAAGTGCAAGTCCAGACTGAGTTTCAGGCTTAGTCTCCTAAATTCCCAAGGGATTGAAATCTTACTCATACTAAACTCAGATCCAGGACTTAGAACTCAGAAATACTTCCAATTCAGTGTTTATTCTCCAAATTGAGGTAGGACTATACAGCCATGAAATTAAAAGATGCTTACTCCTTGGAAGAAAAGTTATGACCAATCTAGATAGCATATTGAAAAGCAGAGACATTACTTTGCCAACAAAGGTCCGTCTAGTCAAGGCTATGGTTTTTCCATAGTGGTCATGTATGGATGTGAGAGTTGGACTGTGAAGAAAGCTGAGCGCCAAAGAATTGATGCTTTTGAACTGTGGTGTTGGAGAAGACTCTTGAGAGTCCCTTGGACTGCAAGGAGATCCAACCAGTCCATTCTGAAGAAGATCAGCCCTGGGATTTCTTTGGAAGGAATGATGCTAAAGCTGAAACTCCAGTACTTTGGCCACCTCATGAGAAGAGTTGACTCATTGGAAAAGACTCTGATGCTGGGAGGGATTGGGGGCAGGAGGAGAAGGGGACGACAGAGGATGAGATGGCTGGATGCCATCACTGACTTGATGGACCTGAGTTTGAGTGAACTTCAAGAGTTGGTGATGGACAGGGAGGCCTGGCGTGGTGCAATTTATGGAGTGGCAGTCGGACACGACTGAGACTGAACTGAAATGATGCCTCATTTTAGCAGGAAATGGCCAGAGCCATCATCACCCAGTTTCCTAAATTAAAACTCAGCAGGACTCCCTGGGGCTTCAGAATACAAATCCTTTCTGTGTCCCTTGTTTCTTGTTTGTAGGATATAAACTTCCTTCAGCCTCCTGGACCTTCCCTGAGCTTCAAAGGGCAAATTCACACAGTTGCTAATCAGGGAAGAGAGGCGATGTAAAAACCAGGGAGGAATAGTCGAATAGTGGTACAGCCTTGGGACAAGGTCCTGGTTCCTCAAGGAATATGCCTAACAATACCTCTGAGTTCTTCTGCAGAACTGGAGCCCCTACCCAGGCAGAGGATGGTAATGCCAAGCTGAGCACAAGATTCCTGAAGCACTGCCTTGTTAACTGCGCCACCAATAATCAGAGGAAAAGTCACACAACCTACAGCCCTCACCCCAAATTTTGCCTTCCTTTGCTTGGCCCAGCGATGACCATCCTGTTAGACCTCATGCTTGGCCACTGTCTGCTTCAACTGTTTACACGGTTCATTTCTGACAGGGTCCAACAGTCAGGTCCAACTGTTACTATTAGGATGAATGCTAATTTGAGGCACAGAATACCTTGATTTAGATCAGGTGGCAAGAGATTTCTACTAGGCAGGGCTATGCCCACTCTCAGCAGGAAGTAGTTACAGAACAAAGAGTCCCGTGCCCCAGTTCCCAAAGAATGTCTTGAGAATGATGTCTCAGCAGGGGGTTGTTAGGGGAGCCACTGACCTGATCAGGCAAGATCGAAACCACTTGCATGAGTTATCTTAAAACAGCAGGTCCTGGTAAGGAAGTGGAACTACAAGCTACTACCAACCAGAGGAATTCGGGAAAAGTGAAAAGAGAGGAGATGCCAGTATGTATGATTTTGGCAAGGCAGCAGTGGGTGGTGGTGTAAAATGAGATCTTGATTCCTTGCCCAGGAATTGAACCTGAGTAGCCTGGATGGAAATCTGGAATCCTAGCCACCAGACCAGCAAGGGCTAGAGGTAGAGCTGTTTTTCCCTGGATCTTTGCCCCCAATGAAAAAATTTATTTCTCACGGAGGCAAAAACTAAACGCAGGTACAAAGTTTAGAGATATAGCACAACCAAAAGTGGGAGAACACAGAGAGAAATAGTTTGTTAAGATAGAAGCAAGGCAGAGATGTGTATCAGGAAAGAAAGGGTGTGGGGTGTTTCCCTGAATAAGGAGTGTAGTGAAGAGGTGGTTAAGTCATTTATATAGGTCAGTTCTTCCAGGTCTTTGTCTATCTTTAGCCAGTTATCTAGTTTCTTTTTCCACATCTGACCTGCCTTAGGACCCTTTCCACTATGACTGCGCAGGTTTTGTCCAAGATAGATTTCAGTCCAGGAGCCCATGGGATCACGTATTAGCATCATATATTATGGAGTGGAGCTCCCACCTCCTTTTGACCCCCAAGGAGAGTTTCTGCACATGTGAAATGTCTCCTTTGCCCCAAGAATGGGAGGTGTGTGATTACCTCTTATCGTCTTTTAATAGGGTTTAGTCCCACTCTGTCCCTGCCATAAAAATGCCTAATGTCTGGTTATTTATTTTCTTCCTTTTGCTGAGATCTCAAAATATAGACAGGAGTCCAGTCATAAATATGTAGTCCTAGAGCCCATTTGTCTTTTGCTTCAGGAAATGTATAGGCGGCTGGTGATGAATGGCGCTCATCCCAGGAAGCGTGAACAGGAGCCCAGTTATAAATGCCTAGACTGAAGCCCATCCATTTCCTGCCTCACATACATCCTACCAACCTCCCCAAATCCTTCTCACTGGAATCCATCTTGCCTGGGTGATGCACGTGCCACCAGAAAGGACCCTTAGAATAATCTGCCAGAGACAACCAGAAAACTAACTCCATCATCATAAAACCTGAAGCTGAGCCAAGTGGCAGAGCAATTCTGGGTTCCCTTACCCTGCTGCTCTCTGTCCAGACGCCCCTACCTAATGAAGTCTCTTGCTTTGTCAGCATATGTATCTCCTCATACAATTCATTTCCGATTATTAGATGAAAAACCCACTCTCTGGCCCTAGCTGGGGTTCCCCCTTCCTGCAACATCACTTCTGGCAATCCCTCCCAGTTTCAGGGATTAATGAATGTAGTCAAACATGTTTATTGGGCAACTACTAATGCGGGAGACCCAGGTTCCATCCTTGGGTCAGGAAGATCCTCTGGTGAAGGAAATGGCAACCCACTCCAGTACTCTTGCCTGGAAAATCGCATGGATGGAGGAGACTGGTAGGCTACAGTCCAAGGAATCGCAAAGAGTAGGACACGACTGAGCGACTTCACTTCAGGCGACAGGCATGACACCTAGCGGTGGCGGAACAGTACAACAGTAACTAAGGCAAGAAGGTGCTTGCCCTCAGGCTGGTTCAGGCACCTGGTCAAAAGAAACAAACGTATAAACGATGTGGTTAAATGCTATAAAGAAAATACACGGAAGGTAATGGGAGAAAATGCATGTCCTTCTGGTCAGAGACAGCCTCCCACAAAAGTGACATTAAGGTTGAGACCCAAGCTTGGTCTTCAAGAGGCACTTAATGAAAGACATTATTCCCACAGACCTACTTTGAAAAACGCCCACAAAAGGGAACGGCGTAAGTGGTCCACGCAGGGGCCGCTCCCAGACCGCCAACCTTCGCGGCCAGACCTTGACTGGCACTAGAGGGCGCCGGGGGTCCTCCCAGGACCAAGGAGGAGCCGTGGCCAGAGGCCCTGCCTAACTGCCCTCTGGCACCTGCCGCCCCAAAGCCTGGCGGCACACGGACAGAAAACAAGGGCGGTGGTGCCAGGAAACCTGGAGGCCCTAGAGCTTCTCCAGGGGTCACCAGACCCTCAAAGAGCGAGCTTCGCAGAACCACAACCCAACCAAGGCAGATACTCCCTTGCTCCCTCTGGGATAGCCGGGTTCCGGCGTCTTTAAACCAGGAAGTGCTGGTGGCATCCAATCCTAGACCTCCTTCCGCTCTTAACCTTCGCGTCCACGGCTCGCCGCGGGGGCGCGCGAGGCCAGCGGTCTACGGTTACCAATGAGCTCTCAGGAAAGACGCATGCGTTGTCGAAGGAACGCAACGTACGGGAACTTTGACCTGAAGACGACTTTCCCCTGTCTGCCCCTCCCTCGCTGTGAAGATGGCGCTCTCCAGAGTGTGTTGGGCTCGGGCTGCTTTGTGGGGTTCGGCGGTGCCCCCTGGACTATATGTCTTCCGAAGGCTGCAGTTTGTTCGCTCTGGCCTGACCTGGGGGGCCCCTCGGTGAGGGACTTGGAGAGAGAAAAACATTTTTGACGTTCAGGCCCTGCCAGTGTCTCAATATTGTTTGCATGCTGTCTTAATTCTCAGGGCTCTACGCCCTGGCCCCTGGATTTTTATTCTTCCGCTAAGAAGTCGCACCCGTATCCCTGCTAGAGACCTGGCTTCCTGACCCTCTCAGTTCTCAGCGCCGCGTGTTGCCTGAATTCTCCACGTGTCCCGAGCCGCCCTTTTTGGCTCAAGATTTTACTGCTGCTTACCTGGATCTCACCTCTCTGGCTTTAGCCTGCTGCTCAAATTGTCCCTCAGGCCTGCTTTCTCCAGGCTCACCACTCCCCCGACATTCATTCTTGTCTGGCCTCTTATCTGCCTTATCTGTTTTTCTCAGTCTAATTGCTTATCTCTCCGTGATCTCAAGATCTTCCTTGGATTTCAGAAGTTTCAGGTCTTAGCATACATTCTCTGAAGCCTGTGTTTTACGTTTACGTGCGGAGAAGCGAGTTCCAGGGCTGGTTCCCAGATAGTCTCTTTCATCTTCCTTGTAGGTCTTCAAAGCTTCATCTTTCTCCAAAGGCAGATGTGAAGAGCTTGATCTCTTATGTGGTGACCAAGACAAAAGTGATTAATGGGAAATACCATCGTTTCTTGGGTCGTCATTTCCCCCGCTTCTATGTCCTGTATACAATCTTCATGAAAGGTAAAGACAAAACTAAAATAAAAATCCATTGGATCAGCTCTTGGGCAGTGTCAGAGAGAATAAGTAAGATCATTTCCGGCTCTGCATGGGGGGGTGTGAGCTGGTGTGTCTTGTGTTTCATAAATGCTTGAGCTGCTTCTTACAAGGTAGAGCTTCTTGAGGATGTTTCTAGAAGGGTAATATGAGAAACAACTTCTCACAACACGTAGGAGGAATATAGGTATTTTTGCACTTTGCTTAACCACACATCTGCCTATAGTAGAAATTATTTGTCATGCACAAGGCAGAGATCCATAGCTGCACAGACCTGCCCTGTGATTTATCAGTTCACCTGGCTTGTAAGAAAATGTGGTTTAATGTTGGTCACAGATCTCTCCTCGGTGGCATGTTGTGAAAAGAGCACTGTATGTACTTGGTTTCTGAATGTTTCAGTTAAAATCAGAGCTCTGCTAGTTACTAAGAGATGGTACAATGTCAAGCATCCACTCTGAAGCCAGACTGCCTGGGTTCAAATCCCAGCTTGTCACGCTAGCTGTGTGATTGGACTTGTTACCTAACCTCTCTGTTCTTTGGTTTTCTCATTTGTAAAATGAGGGTAGTAATAGAACCTACCCATCGACTGCATAGTTATGAAGATTAAATAAATTCTTACATGTAAGCTCCTTAGGACCTAATACATAGTAAGCGCACAGTAAGTGTAGCTATAACTATTAACTCTGTACTTCTATTGTAGTACCAATTATAGTTAACTTCACATTGTCAGCCCTGAATATTATCATAATTGCTACTAGCTTCATGGACTTGTAAAAGCTGTACAGTGGAGATAAGAGTGGCTGCTTTGTCTGCTCCCCAGTTTATACTAGAATCAAACAAAAATAAAGTCTGAAAGCATTTTGGTTGTTTGTTTTTAAGCCTTATATTCTGGAAATTTTTAAACATACACAGAAGTAGAGTAATATAATGAACTTTCATATTCTCAACCTCACTTCCACAATTATTGACTCCTGGCCACCAGTCTTATTTCATTTATACATTGGCTTTCTCCTGTATTACTTTGAAGCTAATCTAGATATACCATTTCATTCATAAATAGGAAAGCATTTTTAAAAACTAAAGTCCTAGATCAGTGTAAGGATTATCTTGGAATGGAGAGAAAATGCAATCTTAGAAGTGTATTGAATTTTAGTAATTATAAAAGTGTTCTAGAGAGGAAATAAGTTAATACCTGGTTGAGAAATACACAGGATAAATTAGGCAACACTTACTGAGATTAAAGGTCATTGAATTTTTATTTTAAAAGGGGAGTGAGTAATGAACCAGAAGAGGGAGACCATTCCCTGATAGATCACAGAACACCAGCTTGGCAGGAAGAGAGGTGATACTCTGGGGGCAGAGGTTGGTAGGAGGCAGAAGGGAGAAGGATAAGAAATGAAATATAGGTCAGCCTCACAAGAGTTTCAGGTGACCTAGTTTAAAGCTTTGATTTAGAGTAGTGTTAGGGAGGGAGGGACAAGTGTGTCTTGTAGATGAACGTGGAGCAAAAGTCTGTGGTAATCAAATTGGGATAACGTCACACTCTGTCCTCTCCTTTAATGAGGCAGGATTGCAGATGTTATGGGCCGATGCCAAAAAGGCTAGAAGAATAAAGACAAATATGTGGAAGCATAATATAAAGTTTCATCAACTTCCATACCGGGAGATGGAGCATTTGAGACAGGTATGCACCAGGGACAGATATCCAGAAGTTCATGGTGAGATAAGTTCAGATCTCAAGTTTTTTCTTTCCTATTTTCTTCACTACTGACCAAGCTGTTGCCCCTTGCCAGAAGATCAGATCATTTGGCAGAATCAGTTCATTTGTGACCACCGTGCTGCTGCGCCACGCCCCGCTCCACCCCCCAAACACAGGTCCATAGAGTTTTTGGCACACTTTCTGGATAAAAGTTGTAAACAGTAAAATCCAGTTTGTTTCTGAACATACAAAAATCCGCACAGAAGGATTCAAAAGACAGCAGGAAGGTAGTATTTGGTGATGACTTGTTGGTAGATTTGAAGCTGAGAATAATAATCTAGCGTCCATTCTATAGATCAGGAAGAATTTACTGAGGAATTTGGTCTAATGTCAGGCCCTGTACTAGACAGTGTTTGGAATACAAAAGTGAACAGACAGATCAGGGCTTCTGTCCTTAAGGAACTTACCAACCGGAGGCAGATAGAAATAACTTTGATCTTTATCTGGGCTAAAATAGAAGTTTACTGCATAGTGGGGTGGAGGGATTGTCCGTTGTATCAAACACTTGGGTTAAAACTGCATCTGTGTTTATTTCTGCTTAGTTTCGTCGAGACGTCACCAAGTGTCTTTTCCTAGGTATTCTTTCCATTCCACCCTTTGCCAACTACCTGGTCTTCTTGCTAATGTGAGTACAGAGTTCTGTCTCCCTAGCATGTTGAAGATATGTAGATTTTTTTTAAATTAGAAATTAAGAGCTTTCCATTTCAGAATCTAGGCAGAGGTTATCAAACTTCTGCTCCAGTTTTCTCATTAGGCTAAAGTTCATAAAAGCCACCTGGGTTACTGGAACGGCTGTAGGAGAGGTGTCCTGGCCTCTTAGCTGTTCCTATGTGATGTGAGATAAGATAATGATCTTTTCCATCATCCCTAGAGGCACAGCCCACTCCCTGAGAGGCATAGCAACTTAGGACATTTTTTTTTTTCCCCTTCTGGAGAAAAATGCATTTCTTATTCTGACAATATCTATCTTTATTACTTTACCTTATACCCAAAGATGATACTTTTAAACTATGACCTTACATGCTGTGCTAGTTATCTATAGTTATTGCTGTATAACAACCTCAAAGCTTAAAAGCTTGAAACAGTCGGCATTTTCATGACTTTATGGGGCAGGAATTTGGGCAGGGCTCAGGTGGGTAAATGATTTTTCTCCTGTGTGGTGTTGATAGAGGTCCCTCAATAATACCTAACTGGTAAATGGACTAGTCAGGACAGTCTAAGGTCACTCTTAGGCCTGGTGCTTTAGCAGAGATGGTTTTGTAAGACTGGGACTGTCAACTCAGGTGCCTACCTGTGGCCTCTGTAGTGTGGGTGGCTTCTGGATAGTGGGACTTCTGACATGGCAGCTCAGGGCGCCAAGAATGACTGTTGCAGCAAATAAGAATCTGCATGACCTTTTATAACCTAGCCTTGAAAGTCACAAAGACTGACTTCTGCTCTATTCTCTTGGTTGATGCAGTCACTTGTATTTTAAAAGCCAGGGACATTAGACTTCACTTCTCAATGAGGAGAGTGCCAGGGAATTTGTGACCATGTTTTTAACCCCCACATTTGTAGAGAAATGAATTAAAGAAATTCCATTTTGTATGCACATAGGGGCAGTGAACAGTTTGCAGCATCACAAGCAGTGATGCCCTCCAGCTCTGAAGCTCTGTCCAAAATGTGTTCTTCACATGCTTTGACTCTAAAGGAGTCATTTGTCTGATTGCTGTGTGCAAGTCTCGTCTCTTACACTGTTTCCTTTTACATAAACCTCAGTAATATTGCTTGAAATCGGGCTTCAGTGTATCTTTAAACCTTGATCTGACTCTCATTCTCAGGAAAGAACAGTAAGGTAGGGAAAAAAGTGTTTCCATCTCTTCCTCCTAGCATTCATGTCTGCTAAATGCTCTTAGCTCACTTTGAAAGATGCTAGTTTCAGCAAGTGACTTTGTGATTCCTTTTCTTTTCAGGTACCTGTTTCCTAGGCAACTGCTGATCCAACATTTCTGGACCCCAAAGCAACAAATTGATTTCTTAGACATCTATCATGCTCTCCGAAAGCAGTCCCACCCAGAAATCCTTTGTTATTTAGAAAAAGTTGTCCCTCTCATTTCTGATGCAGGACTCCAGTGGCATATGACAGAGTTGTGCACCAAGGTATTCCTGCAGTTAAGCCTTCCTGCAAACCAAGAATCTTGTTAGATACAGTGTGCACTAAAACTAGGTAAGAGGGCTAGTCAGGACCTTCCTAACATCTTCCCATCTCTTACTCTCCCAAGATGCAACGTGGTACCCATCCAGCAGTACATGATATCCTGGCTCTGAGAGAGTGTTTCGCTAACCATCCTCTGGGCATGGACCAGCTCCGTGCTTTGCAGATGGTGAGCACTTTGAGGCTTTCTCTCTTCCACGGCCTCACCTCGCTCTAGGTCTTATAGTAACACCGAGTTGACTTTCTCCCCCTATATTGTTGTGTCACAGAAAGCCTTGTGTCGAGCCATGCTTCTCACACCTTATCTGCCTTCTGTCTTATTGAGACACCGTTTAAAGACTCACACCACTGTAATCCACCAACTGGACAAGGCTTTGGCAAAGCTGGGGGTTGGCCAGCTGACCGCTCAGGAGGTGAAGTCGGTAAGTGCTTCATTGCAGTATCAACCCGCAGTCCTTGATGGGCTCTCAGGGGCTGGGAGTTTCCAGGGAGCTCCTGTCTCTGGTTACATCAGAGTCCAGGCTCTTCATTTTCTCATTTCATTTCTACATCTTTTTTCTTGGCTGAACTTAACTCGTGGGAAGGAACTCCCCGCAGTAATTTTGGTTGATGTGTCTTTTCTTCTGGTCCTTCAAAAATCAAGAATGCTACATTTTAGATGTACTGATTTAGATTATATAGGCCTTTCCACTTCTCTTGTCCATCAGAGTTCATATCGCTATGGTGAAAGGTTTCTTGTAGGGTTGAGGTTTTAACTTATTTAGAGGGGATTTGGGATTCTTTGTGGGTTCACACTTCCTTGGCATACTCGCCCTGTGATAGTTAAGGATTGTTTTCTCTTCTGAGTGGTATAGGCTTGTTATCTTCGTGGCCTGAATTCCACCCATATTGCTGAAGAGAGGTGTCGAACTTGGCTGGGAGAATGGCTACAGATTTCCTGTAGCCTGAAAGGTAAGACAAATCCCTACGGTTAATGCAACAAAAAGCCAAGTCATTTTTGAATTCTATTCTAAGGTACTTTGGGAGCTGATTATTAAATAGTGTGAGACCCTTATCTAACTTGTGTGTCTAATTGAAAGGGCGCAGTCACTTGCCTACAGGCAGCTAATGAAGTAGACTGTGCAAGACAGGGAGGACTGGGCACTGTGGGAGTCTGAGCATGAAGCAGGCTTTCTCAACCCTGGCGCTATTGATGGCTTTGTTGTGGGGGGTTGTGCTGTGCACTCGAGGACAACATAGCGATATCCCTGGCCTCTGTCCACTAGATGCCAGTAGCATCCCCCGACCCAGTGCTGACGACTAAAATGTCTCCAGACGTTGCCACGTGACTTGGGGAGGGAGTACAGAGCAGAATTGTTCCAGGACAGAAGTACTAGTCCAGAGGCATTCAAATTCAAAACAAAGACACTCACCTAGCTAAATGAAAAGTATCCACGGATGGGTGTTAGGCCTGTGGGTCTCCTGTTTGGAACCTTTGCCTAGTTATTTTCTAAGCCTCTGAACGTCAGGGTAGGCCTCCTAATCTTGGGGCTGAGAAATGTCCCTTGAGGACCAGCTTCTCCCAGAAAAACCCTAAGGGTGACAGTGCTGTTAAGTGCCGTTGCCATTAATGAATTTTCTGCTGCCATCACATGAGAATCGAGTAAATACAGATATACTTGAAAGCAAGCAAACCTGCAGGGACTGGAACCAAGCAGTGGGGCTTCGAGGACAAGGGCCTCTTAGCGTCTCACCTCCCTGCACTTGGCTTCCCGCCTCTGCTATCACGCTCTGCACAACAGGGTAGCTGGAAGGCGAACTGTTCGCTGGCCAAACCATTAACGTTGATGGTGCTTTCAGAAACTGAGCTGTCCCTCTTGCTACACAACGTGGTCCTGCTTTCCATCAACTACGTTGGGTCAAGGCGCTGAGTGGACATGAAGTGGCTGGCGGCATCCTGCAGTCACAGCCCAGCAGCGTGGGACCAAACAGCACTTGTCAGCGAAGTCTGCATGCACTGTTAGGTCTGGGAGACAGAGGAACCCGTGCCATGGGCTTCACAGCGTGGTGCCCACGTGGGAGCTGGAAATGAAAGAAACCCTCCTAGTGGGGTGGCCCATGAGAGGTGCCATCCCAACTTCCTCAGAATTCGCTGGAGCTGGCAGTAGCCTCTCTACTGGTCTTAACTGTGGTGTTTTAAGTTCAGATCCTAGGAGGCTGAGCTTTTGCCCCAGGAGGGAATCCTCATTTGGCCTAGGACTTACTCGCTGCTCTAATCTTCACAGCTGTTTTTGTTCCAGACAGGTCCCGGCTGGTGAGGGGAGGAGCACTGCTTATACTGGAGCCTTTACATCCACGCATGTACTTGGGTGCCCCCCTCAACACTTTGATATGACCAAAAATAGGGATTTGCTGCTTCTGTTGTTCCCCTCACTGGGGCTGGAATAACCACTTCCTGTTTTTTCAAATCCTTTGAGCACTTTTTTTTTTTTTCTGTAAGTGAATAACTTACGGGAACATTCTAATGGAAAAGATAAAAGGAAATGCAAGTGCTTCTTGACTTTCTCCCCAAGTGTTTACAGTCTTCACTTCCCTTGTCTTAATTTCTGGGCTGTACTACAGCCCCTGTGGATCTTAAACTCTTTGCTACCTCCACTGTGTCGCAGCGATCCATCTGTAACTGACAGTGGCTGCCTTCTTTGGTCCATGGATCAGTCCTGTTAAGGTACTAATCACTGCCCAGCCCCAGAGGTCTACACTAAGGTAGTAAGTTGGGTTCAGCTTTTCTCTGTGTATTTCAGTGACCTGTAGTAACTTATTGTAAACGCATGAAGCACTGTTTTTAAACTCAAGTAAAGACTGCCTGAAACCAGTTGCTGGAAATTACTTACACATCCCCCAGTTACTAATGCTCCTTTTACAGGACTGATTGACATAACCTAATGGAGAGATAATTGGTTGGAATAGAACCTTCTAATGGGATGGAAATAACAAAGAAACTGATGTGAAGTTGATGCTCTTGCTGGATTTTTAGACAGTAAACAGGAATAGACACACACACACACATATAAAGTCATGAATTGAAAAGTGGGCCCCAAGAGTAGGGACTGAGTCAGATAAGCTCCAACAGGGCAGATCAAGACTTGCTTCAGCTGAAGAGGCGCCTAAGGGCACATGATGCAAGTGAAGCTCTTGATGCTCCATAGAATGTTCTATTTTTCCACTGTAAAACATCCCTTTTGTTAACATTAATCCTTAACTGACCTAATTGGTTTTATATATAGTACTAGAGAAGCATCTTTTCTCTAACAAGTAACTGAATTGTGGTCTGCCAAGATAAAGAAAACACCATTCTTTTGAATATTTCTTTAATATTACATTTAAATATTTTCTTTAAATACAGCATTATCACAATGTAAAGGACCTAAAAGCCAAAAAAAAAAAAATTTTTTTTTTCAGAGAACCAGACAAGCTTTGGATTCACATTGAAAATACTACCTGTGTACAGTATGTGAGAAAGGAAATTGGAAAATATTACGAGTTGTAATGAGTGACTGGATTTATCTGGATTTCTTTTATTCCACCTAGTCTAAGCAGGACTGAAGCTCTGCTTTTGTGGTCAGCAGCCTAGCCTTTCTAGCAACCATGCGCTGTAATTCTGTCTGTCCAGCTCAGGTAGCACCAGAAATGAGATGGACTAGGTTGCATAAAAGGCCCTTTGCTTGACAAGATTGTTAATGTTAATATTTAGCATTTAAAACATTGGGACAGGTGAGTCAGAACTGTAGTTAATGAAGGGAGGGATTTATTATCTTGGGGGTTGGCAATGAGTTTAATTAGTTTGAGCTTTTTGGTCTGATCCCAAATGTCTTATTAACAGGTGAATCCACTTCCTAGCTTAGGCTGGAGCCCTCCTAAGGAGGGAAGATACAGCACTCACCTTCCCCTTCTGACACAAACTTCTAGAAAGATTCATCTTGAGAGTCAAATTCCCAACTAAACTTCAATCTTATATCTGAGGGGACCAGTCTAAGGTGGCGGAGTGTAGCTCAGTTGAGGATAGCACCTATTTCACAGGTGCTTAGGACTCTCGACTCTTTTGCGAGCCTAGAGGAGAGAGATAAGGGCCTATGGCTTATTAATTCACCTCCAAATGTAAAACCAGCAAAAACAGGAATGAACAGGAGAGGCAGAATAAGTTAAAAGGATGTATCCGTGTTGAATATAAGGCCTTTCAGGCTCAGTTTAGGTTTGATAGGTGAAATGCTACTGTGATATACATACATAAAGATTGCTTTCAGACACTGGGGCCTTTAACATACCACAAGAAAAGGCTTTATAAGCAAAATAAGTAGGAACAGTTACCTCCTCCACCAAACAAAAAAAAGGTTTGTACTTTGTCTTTTCCTGGTTAATAAACCATACCAGTAATGAAGCATGATGTGAAGGATGCTAGAGTATTTTGCTCCCTACTGCCTCCCTTTTCAAACAGAGGCAAAAGAGCCATTTAAAAAAAAAAAAAATGAAAACAGAGGCAGTGGTAACTGCTAGTGAAAAGAATTCAGTGCTCAGTGGAGCACATCCTGGAACATAAACTGGACATAAGAGAACAGGAACCATGTCCCCCCTAATAAAGGTACAAACAGAATCTGAGTTCCACTCTATAGACCTCAAAAGTTACAGTTAGAACTTGACTTCTTAGAACCTGGGAGCTGCAGGAAGCATTTAGGAACTGGTTTGGCTTCCAATCTTTATATATCAAGATGGAGGAAGCCAATAAGCATTTGCAGCTCTTGGGAACAGTACGTGAATGTAAGAACTCTAACCCTGTATATCCAAGAGGGATCAGGAGGGTAGATCAAAAGGGAAAAACAAGAAAGGTAACACAAAAACACTAGTTGGTGAACTTGCCACATCCTACATTCCTTTAAAGCTTAATTTTTGGGGGGGAGGTGTGGGGAACAGGGTGGGGAAGAACCTAGGTGAAAAAGCAAGCACAGCACAAAGAAAGTCATCTTTCCAGACAGCAGCCTGTTCCTGCTGCCTCCTCTGGACATAGGTTAATGCTCCATATAGGCCTCCCATGGGATGTGTGAGCCCCAGATTAAAGCTGCCTGATGGAGCTGCGGTTAGACACAAAGGGAAGACTAGCTCTTGATGCCACATCCCAGCCAATCTAGCTCTTTCCCTTCAAAGGAAAAAGGACAAAGCGGGGGCGGGGGAAAGACAAGTTTAACTCTAGTACCTAAAAATGTGTGAAAGAAACACTTCCAAGTTAAGACCAGGAATCCCCAGTGTGGGGAACAGGTCAGAGAACAAAAATGTCAAATATTAACTTATTTACCAAATAAGGGGGGTCAGGGAAGGTAGGTTGAATTTTTATAGATCTTAGGGGTTTTGTACAGAAGCAGAGACACTCTCAGCCCCTCTCTAGACTCAACCAGCTGACGATTCCAACTGTATTACTATGATACACCAAAGTGGGGTATCAGAGTAACTGCTGAGGAAGGTGAGCTTAACCCTGCCTGGAGCTCAGAAGAGAGGAAGGGGCTTTGTCATGCTGTTCAAACTGATGTTCTGGTCCCTACGTGAATTGCTGCTTGAATTACCCAGCTCCTCCTATGAGATCCTAGTTCTTTGTTCCGAACGCCCAGAAAGCTCAGGATGCAGCCTCCTCTGCCCCAAGACTGTCCCCTGATCGAGCTGGGGCTGGTCTCCTTGGTTCTGCTGGCCCTTTAAAAAATACTTGTACAATCCTTTCCCACCCTTTCCCCAGTGACCCCAATAAAATAACATAGGAGCAGCAGCTGCTTCTACAGTTTTGTTTTTGAAATGGTGTTAGATAAAATAAGGGAATAAATAGAGAACGGGTGCGAGGCAGTCTCCGCCCCTGCGTCACACTGCCAGAGGGAGCTCCAGGGCAGGCTCCTCCAGGGGCCTGTCCGCACTCTGCGGCGCGGTCTTCTCCACTGCACAGCCCTCTTCCCTGTCCGTGCACGTGGGGAGGCTCGAGGGGGACCAGGAGGGGCGACAGTCTTCGCTCCCAGGCTCCTCGGTGTTACAATCTTCGGGCACTAGCGCTTCTAGAGTGGATGTTTTCCCCACCTCTGATTTACAGAGGGCAGCTGGGTCTGTGGGGCCACAAGCCACCAGTGAGGTAACAGGGAGAGAGAAGACATTCAGATCCTTCTCCTTGGGGAAGGAGGGTGGGCCTTCTTCTGTCCCAGGCTCTCCTTTCACCCCCAGGACTGGCCTCTGCTCCACCTGGTAGTAGACCAGGGGCCCACTGTTCAAGTAGGATGGGTTGTTCACGGCCGAGGCGGTCGGGTGGTCCGAGTTCTCAGCAAAACACAGCACAGAGGAGCCCGGGGGCAGCTGAGCCTGGATGAGAATGGGGGCAGTGAGGCCCGGGCACAGCTCTTCTGGGACAGCCAGGGGCTCCTCCAGGATGCACACGCCCAGGCTCTCGATGCCAGAGTCCAAGCTGGCACTGGAGCCACTGGAGTCCTCCTCCGCCTTGAGCCGCTCCAGTTCCTCCGCGCTCTGCAGGTGCATCACCGCCGTCTCGTTCTCGGCAATGAACTCCTGGAAGTCCTGTGTTTCCGCACCCTGTGCTGCTGCCAGGCTGCAGCTGGTGGTGGGAGAGGGCTCCTCATCTGGGGCTGGCGGGCGGCTCACCTGCCGCTTGCTCTCCAGCTCCAGCTTCATGATGGTGTGGAGGTAATGAGTCCGGACCCGGATTGGATTGAATTCAATGCGCCCAGCCATGTTGCCACAGCCATCCCGGGAGCAGCCACATGGAAAGGACATGCGATCCACCTGAGAAGACAAGGTGGTTGAGGCCAGATGAGATAGGAGATGTTAGCTGGCAGACACAGGGAGTCAGAGTTTGAGATCTTCTTAGAAGAGAAACAGCAGATTCAAAACATAACCTCTTGGGGTAGAATGAATACATGTATATGTGTGGCTGAGTTTCTTAGCTGTTAACCTGAAACTATCACAACATTGCTAATTGGCTATACCCCAATACAAAATACAAAGTTTAAAAGCCTTAAAAAAAAAAATAACCTGCCCTGTGAGCTACCACACCACCTGCCTTTTAATTCCAGCTCAGCCACTAATTAGTAAGTGTGACCTCAAGAAAAGTCATCTCTCTCCTAGGGCTTTGTTTCTTCTGAACAAAAAAAAAACAAAGATCATGTCAAAGAGCCCTTCCAGTTACAAGTCCAGAGAGAACTCTCTGAAAGCTGACAATTCTCAAAGAAAACGAAATGCAGGGACCCCTGAGACTCTTCCATAACTTACCTACTTTATTAAGAAAACAAAAGGCCAGGGCCCAATCCTGTTCTTTGACGACAGGGATGGAAAAGGACGTAGAAGACCTAGCCAGTCTAAGGCAATACATTCTTGGGAAACTAGGCACAAGTGCCTCTGTTGGCTAAGATGCTAGAGTGATGATTCAAACAAAATAATGGCCCGTTTTCCCTCCTTGCTTCATTTTCCCCTGATGGTTGGCCAGTTTGGTTTGCAAGCAGTCATCAAGACTTACACACCAGGGATATCTGGAAAAGACATGCTTTCTACCTCCTCCTCTCCCCTTTGAATTCTCCAGTTGAAAAAACCCCACCCATACCAAAAATAAAAATGCGAATAGACAATAAGTATGGACAAATACACAGGGTCTTCCTATGATATCAACTTCCAGAACTCTCCATTCCAGTTTTTGGGAAAAGTCCATTTCTTAGAACTAACCTCAGCTTTGTGTGTAACAGACCAATTCGTTATGGCACTTAGTCTGAAAAGCATTATCTGGTCAGACCTGTTATAGTTATGTGATACCAACCCGAAAATAAGAAAAGCTTAGGATACATTCTACCCCAAGGACTCAGAACTGATAGCCTCAGTATACAGGTTCCAGATAAATATTCTTTGCCATTTTCCAGTTGAGATTTGTCTTCCAAACTGTCTCTTGTCAGAGGCTCTCTGGGAAACGATGCTATCTTTAAGGATGCGGTGGATTTCAGCCCAAATCTGATCCTGAGTTACAGATTCTGAGGACTATTCTGATTTTTACAAAAATGGACTAGTGGTACCATGAGCAAGTGTTTGTAAGATAAAACCTAAAGCCTACCTCAGTTCTTTGCTTCTGTTTACAAGGAACAAGTCAGTATTTAAGGACAGCTACTAAATGTAAAACTTACTAATCCCGTTCCTCCAGGTGCTGACAACTGCTTCTTATCATCTCTGAGGTGAGAGACACAGGAAAAAAAAAATCATCCCTATCTCCACAGCCTAAGAATCCTGCCATACTTGTTTTCTTGGTCGGTAGAGGAGGGCTATAGAATGGTGAGTGCTACTCCCTACACAGGGACCCGCCACATTCACTGGCACCCACACCAGACAACACCCCTGACTCTGGGGTGCCAGGGGTCACAGGTTACCTGTGATCAGGTGACCACACTATGGTCACTATGCTACCATGGTCACTATGCCACCACAGGTCAGAGAGGACTGACCTGGCATTTAATCCCAGCCTGGCTGCAGGCACATGCTTCTGGATCACAATACAGTCGACAGTCACAGCCACACTCTTCCCGTGACAGGCGGATGGCTCGAAGTTCTTGCTTCTCTTCAGCATCGATGCGGTGGACCCCAGAAGCCCGTAACAGGGCACGTCGCCGCTTGGTGGGCAGAGGCTGCAGGAAGAAGTAATCATCCACCTCCACATTTTCCACATCAATATCTTCATCTGAAACATCATCCAGCGTCAGGCCGTCGGCCTCCACCGATTCCACCGTTCCGTTCTTGGTCAGCTGCCAAGAGACAGGAAGGAAGGTCAGGTGCCAGAGCGGATCAGCAGGAGCCTCCTCACCGGGCACAACTAGAGCAGGTCAGGCCAAGTGAGCTGCTGCCACAATGCAGACGTCCACGCGGCATGTCCCGGCGCACATGTGGCTCCTGAGCACGGTAAACACACTGAACTTCAACCTTTATCTCATTTTAATTAAGTATAAATAGCCACTAGTATGGCAAGTGCCTACCATACTGGAGAGAGTCAGTCCAGAGAATAATCTAGAGCAGGAGAACAGGAAGCCTATGTAGCACCAACACCAGCCCGTCAACACAAGGGACATCAGCTTTCTGGCTCAGTTTCTCCAAATCTGTCTCACCTTCCCCCCCAGAAGATAATTTTCCCCCACAGTTATACCCTCCATTTGCAGCCTTCTACCCCTTACTTCAGCCAACCTGCCATCTAATACATGGACGAAGAGAAGGCACTTCAATGGATGGATATTCCTTGGCTGTAAACAGCCTTGCAAAACACCTGTTAGCTTGCACTCTGAAGGACCCAAAACCACAATTCTGGGAAGAGTACGTTAAAGTGTAGTACAAGACTACCTATCATGTCTTTGTCAATGAACCCGAATCCTCACAGTCTAAGTAATAATCTGAGCACACACAGAAGAGCTTCATTTTATGGGGAGGACAAAAAGTGAGCAAGTTATCAATGGCTATCAAGAAAGCCCTCACTTCCCATGGCCTAAAAGAAATATTATTTTTCCTTTTTTTTGGCCATGCTGCATGGCTTCAGGAATGTTAGTTCCTGGGCCAGGGATTGAACCTGGGCCCTCAGCAGTGAAAGCGCTGAGGTCCTAACCAGTGGACCACCAGGGAACTCCCTCTTTCTCCCTTCTAATCCTTTTTATTTGGTTTCCAAGGAAAGCTGCATGTGAGGTAGGGTGGCAAATATAATACTGCGTGTACTCTGCAGGAAGGAATCTGGGTTCTCTGGCTAAGAAGGACAAAGAGGCAGGAAGGGCGATCTGAGTGGAAGGACAGGCTGAAGACAATTTGTGGCTGAATGAGTTCTGAAAACCCACTTGAGAGTTCAGGTAAAGAAAATGAGGCCTCACGATCCCCAGGGCTCTGGAAGCTACTGGCAGGATGAAAGCCAAGCTACTGGTGGGTTTGGCTCATTTCATCAGCCATTCAGAAGAATGCTGGTAAAGGAATAACTCCCGGGAGAGATGTGATGCAACAGACCCGGCTAATAAGCTACAAACCTGTCCTGTTTGTTTGTTTGTGGGGAGGTGAGAAGAGGAATGAGAGAAAGTGGTGCTTCTGGGGAACCCCACATCCATTATTTCTGTTGCAGGCAGGCCAACTACGAGGGGCCTTCCTGCAGACCTGAGCATTGCTCCTGCCCATTCCACCAGGGCTGGCCTCCTCCGAAGCACCTCCCTCCCCTCCTTGATATCCTATCAAAGGAAAGAGATTAGAAATGCAGTAGAAAGAAACCATGTAGACAGATAGAGAATTTAATATAGCCTAATAGAAGAACACTTCAAATCAGTGAGAAAGATTCTAGTCATTAAATGGTATTGGGACAACTGTCTATTCTTTTAGGGGAAAAAAAAATTAAGTTAGATTCCCAATTCATACTATTTGTTAATAATGAATTCCATATGGATAAAAGGCCAAAGAAAGTAATAAAAATGTTACAAAAATTATCGGTACTAATACTGATGCAAAGCAGCAGTGTTTTTGTTTTTCTGGATGGAAGTCCAAAGGGAAAACAAATATTAGATGGCATATGGGAGATGCAAAATGTATTATTTTTGAGAACAACTGCCTCTTCTATAAAGTGCTAAAGATAGGAAAGATTTCTAAGAAAAGAGTAAAATGGTCCAAAGTAAGGATGTTCTCTTGACACAGAAGGAAAGGGAAGAAAGCCTTCATGGCAAATGACAAGTTTATTTGCTCAGCTGTTGCTATAACAGCAGAAAGGTGATAGGTCAGTGATGGAATTCCTCAGACAGAAGACGGGGAAGCCTGAATGTCACTGTAGTTAGAAAAACAGGTGTACGGTTTGAGGCGTGGACTGCAGGCAGCAGACACAGAGCTCTCAAAGGGACAGAGCACTGAGGTCTAGTTCATACACAACCTCTGTCACTGGTTCTCCCACTTTCCTGCGTTGTGTGTATCATCAGGATTTCACCCATGACCCTGGAAATAATGCAGCCACCTGTTTTAACATGGGTCTGCATACTTTGAGCCCACAAGAAAGTCGGCCAGGCCTGAACCAGTGTTCTCCAAGCTCAGAATTAGGAACTCTAGGGGCAATATTTTGCAGACTGGTAGAAACCACAGCTGTCGCGTGCCAGATGGTGCAAAGAGCAAATGTGGAGCTATTAAAGAGAAATCTGAGGTGGGTCTTCCAGCCCTACTCTCCTCCTAAACTTGAAGAGCAGCATCAGACTGCAGGCCCAGTACTATACAAATCAAAAATAACTATTTGGTAAGGCTATTGTTTATACCTGAAAACCTATCATCTAGAAGCAACGGGAGGTACAGAATTGGCAGCATCCTTTCAAAGGATCCAAAAGATCCAACACCTGTTCTGTGCATCAAGCCAATGGACAATCATTTGATGAGAAATGGAAACACTGTGCTTCCTAAGGGTCCAGGGGTGGCAGACCGGAATGCCTTCAGGTAGGCTTTCAAATCTTAAACACTGATAGATGGGGGGAGGGGAGGGAAGTCTAGGGAGTCTCTGCTAGACTCCCCACCACAGACAAGAATAGTGTCTCAGACTGAGATTTGATTCCAAATCTGAGATTCTTCATTAGAAAGATGTGGAATCTCTACATACCAAAGGCAACAGTCCCAAACCAAACCAAACCAAACAAACAAACAAGAAAAACACAATAGACCTAGATGGTTTTCTGCTTTTTCTTGACACAGGGCAAGTATCAGACCCCAGACCCCTTAGGCACCTTCATCTTCTTGGCATGGAGTTTCTCCTCCTTCAAGTGTTCACGAAGAATCTCCCGATGGTTCACCTCCTGCTCCTGAGCAAACTCACAGAGCGTGTAGCTGCGTACAGAGTTATGGCGCTGGGCCATGCCCAGAGAGCTGCCGCCCTGGCTGGGCACGCTGGTAAAACCCTGGCGCCGAGCAAAGTAGTACACAGTCACCTGGTCAAATCGCACATTTTTCCTCCGCAGCTGCTTCTGCCGCTTCAAGATGGATGTGGCTGAGAAGGGAGCACAGAAAGTTTTATTAACCCAGAGAGGGCCTGTTGGAGGACCTCATTCTTTCTCATCCATCTAGGCTCTCAACTCTTCTCCAAAGGTGCTCCTTGTACCTTGAGACCTTCCACATCTTCAAACCTTAAATGCACAGTTGGAAAGGACCTTGACCATCACCAGGTCCATACCACTGTCTCCTGGCTGACTTCTGCCCAACAGATGACCACAAAATCTATTTTTAGAGATCAGTTAGGAAGAGAACTGTAGGTAATCTTTTCAGGATTTAACAATCTACACAACTTCACTGTCCAATACAGCAGCTGCTAGCCACATGTGACAATGTAATTAAAATGAAATAACTTAAAATTCAGGTCCTCAGGTAAACACTAATCACACTTTAAGCACTCAATAGCCACATATGGCTAATGCCTACCATACTGGACAATACAGATACAGAACACTCTGTCATGGCAGAAAATTCTTTTGGACCGCATTGTTTTGTTTTGGCCATACCACACAGGTTATGTAGTATGTTTGGCCTACACGGGTTGTAGGTCAGTTTCCTGACCAGGGATTGAGTCTGGGTCACAGCAATCAAAGTGCCAAATCCTAACCACCAGATCAGCAGGGAATCCTCCCTGGACAGTGCTGATCTATAGCAGTAAATGGCAAACTTCTTCTGTAAAGGTCCAGGTAATAAATATTTTAGGTTTTGTGGGCCACAAGGTCTCTGTTGTAACTACTCAACTCTGCTGTTATAGCATGAAAGCCACTGTAGACACTGGGTATTGTGGCTGTGTTCCAATAAAACTTTATTTACAAAAATGGGCAGTGGGCCAGATTTACCCCACAGATAAGCCCTGATTTACAGAATCAGAAGTTCCTTCCAAGAAACTAACTGAGCTGTAAGAATTAAGAAGCCTTGAGATGCCCCAGTTGCCTTATCAGGCAGTAAGCATTTACTTCTTGCTAGAGCTACAATTTTGTGGAACTATATGGGATTCTGGTGGGAAAGGGTAAACTCCTGGACTCCTCCTTCTTCAGTTTAATTCGACCCATTCTGGGGACCCAAAAACCACAGCCCAAGTAAAATCAGCTAGAATAAATCCCACTTAAGTCTATGATATTAGAGCAATGAGGTCCTCCAAAGAGCACGATGGAGCTAAGAGTGGGAGAGATTACAACTAAGGACAAAACCCCAAGCTGGACAGAAGCTGTGGTGAGAGCTGCAAAGGGCTCCAATGCCTGGGGGACTTGGGTGCAGGCTGGGAGGGAGTGGCTCACTCACGTGTGAAGCTGGCAGCTGTAGGAGGATTGAGGCTGTCGCAGCTGTCGGCACTGTCACTGCTGGAGATCTCATCATCGGAGTTGGAAACTGATGAGCCCACATCCACATCATCAAACTTCCTCTTGAGACCCGAGCCCGTGAATGCATCCATTGGTTTCAAAGGGGTTTCCTTGGGGGAGCCCACCACGTCGGCCCCAAAGCCCCTGCTCACCAGCAGGTAGCCAGGTGCATTAGGATTCTGCCCAAGGGAGAAGAGGAATCAGCGCTCCAGTCCTGAGACAGACCACTCCCAAGTTATGCACACAGCTCTCCAAGTGCAGAAAGCAGGCCCCTGAGTCACTAGCACGGACATCTGCTCTCTTGAGACAAGGTCATATCTTTACTTATTCCAGTCAGCACCCTCCTCCTTCTGTTTCTCCCTAGCCCCTCCAGCCTCAATCACTCTTCGAATAATGAGATGAGTAACGGCAGCACCTTTCCCAGTGGAGTGAAGGCCTTTGGTTCCAAGCCAGCTGGGCTCAAGGCTTCATTAGCCCTGGGTTAACAGTAGTGCTCTTCTGCTCGCCCAGGAGAGCTCTCCACGGGGCCCGCAGGAGGGACTGGGGATCAAAGGCAGAATTAGGCTATGCCTCAACCTATACTAGATCCAATTATTTTTCTGGAAATATAGCCTGGCATTTCCCAAACTGTATCCACTAAATAAACTAGTTCCACAGATATTAATTAACAGAGGCCTGGGGTGTTGGGGGGGTGGGCAGGGGGCGTGTGTCAGTGTGCCTCAGTTTCCTCCTACAACAACTGAATTTTTATTGTATCTGAAAATTGGAGACAGGGGTGGGGTGGGGGGGCTTCCCTGATGCCCCCAGGTAAAGAATTTCAGATGGTAAAGAATTCACTTGTAATGTCCAGGTTCAGTTCCTGGGTCAGAAAGATCCTCTGGAGAAGGGAATGGCAACCCACTCCAGTACTCTTGCTGGGAGAATTCCGTGGACATAGAAGCCCCTGGTGGGCTACAGTCCATCACAACTGAGCGACTAACACACACACACACACACACACACACACACACCCCACCCCCCACACGATATTAATATATTAATAGCTTTTACATGGAAATAAGACTGCTGTGTCAAAATACTTAAGAAAACTGCTTTTACGAAGACCTTTTAGAGACTTTTAATATGTTAAAAGAACCTGGTGAAGGGTAAGAGGAAACAGAAGGCAGGGCTTCCGCACATCTGTAATCCTCTGTTTCTAGAGTATCTTACAGGGCAAAGGATTCGGAACACACTTTGGGAAACACTGCTGTAGGCTTTCAATTTCAAAGTACACTGACAGGGAAACGCTTTACTCAGATCTTCACAAATGTAAAGTGTCTCACCAGGCTCCTGAAAAGGACAAATTAGATTCTAAAGAATGGACTGAAGGGGGGGTTGGGTTGGTATGGGGGGAAGGAATGGACTGAAGATTAGAAACCCAGACTCTTTCCCAATTGCCTACTGCTCCATAAACCTGGGCTCGCTTGACCTACCATCATCCTCTCTGCAAGGCTTCCCTTTACAAACCTTGCCCTCTATAAAGAAACTGGCAAGGGCATGACAAATAGCAAAGAAGTGACGATTTACTCTGGTTACATTATTACAGCAGGCAGTGTTTTCAACATGCTGCCACACAACCAAGGAGTCTGGGATAGTCCATTTCCCAAGGACAGATCTTTCTCCTCCATCTTTGGACTTGAGTTCCCGAGGATATGAATCTGCTCAACAGAAACGCTGTCAGAGCCGGGGCCACATATGATGATGCGAAAGCTCCCTGCTCTGCCTCAGTAATGCCAGAATCTCCCCAGACTATGATCTCACTAGTGCTAATTATGCAGCAGGAATAACAACACTGCCCAGAAAGCCAGGGCTGCACGACTGCAGAGCAACTCCCCAGAATACACTGTGGTGGTAAGAGGTGCCTGCTACAGTGCTGATTTTCTAGCCTGTGTTTTGGAAGCAATTTGCCTGCTCTTGGTTCAGCTCCACAGTCAACCAGACCTAATAAGTAGGTATTTCTTAATTTACCTAGCCAGAGCTCATAAAAATTCAAGTCACAAGATGCACCTAAGAAACCTGTCTTCATAGGTCTCAGACCAGCACACTCCTGAAATAAACTGGCCAGAAAGATAAAAAAATCAAGTCCTAGATACAAATTGTAATTAAATTTAAAAATGAGCCCAAAGTATCAATTTTGTTCTTCAGGTTACCCATCTTAGGAGATCACATTCTTAGGACATGATCTTGGGTCACGACATTCCTAGGACGAGGATAAGAATGGAGACAGCCATGACTTTTATTTAAGGTTAAGATTTCAGCTGGGCTTAAAGATGCTTATTAACTAACAAATCTCATTTCATTCTATTATTGGAGGTGAGACCCTTGCTATGGAGTACTTATGGGGGAGAAATAAAAAAAGAAAAACAATGTTGACCACTGAACTCAACATTTCCTCCCCACCAAAAAATCTTATTGACCATATAAAAAAGCTGACTTGAGCTCAAAATCCTTCTTAGAAAGGACTGAAGTCCAGCTTCAGTTTTAACTGAGAACCAGTTAATACTGCCACTAGGGAAGTGCCTTGTTCCTAAGCCTGAAGGTACTCATCAGTTCAGTTCAGTCGCTCAGTCATGTCCAACTCTTTGCAACCCCATGGACTGCAGCAGGCCAGGCCTCCCTGTCCATCACCAACTCCCAGAGTTTACTCAAACTCATGTCCATTGAGTAATAGATTCGTTTTTAAATCAAGTTTTTAAACAAGTCTTACTTATTTATATTTTTTTGGCGGCATCCTGTGGCATGTGGGATCTTAGTTCCCCAACCAGGGATTGAACCAATGCCCCCTGCGTTGGAAGGCAGTCTTAGCCACCGGACCGCCAGGGAAGCAAATGTGCTTCCTTGTCCTTTCTTGTCCTCTGTTCTGGTGTCCCTTTGCTTCCAGTAGTGTGGGTTCCTTCTGAATGTTTCTCCTTAAGCCCTGCATGTGATTGAGTCTGGTCCAAGATGGTGTTTTAATATAATCCTCCACTGTCTTAACCCAGGTGCCCCCAGGCTATCTTTTCTCTTCAGGTCACTTTTTGTGCACTCTGGGCGGCCAGAATTGCTGGCTGCTTTCTCTATTCTTTTTTTTCCTATGTCTTCCTCACTCCCATTTCTGGAAAAGAGGTTTCTGGGCAATGATAGGAGGAAGCTAGTAAGAAAGAAGAAAAAAAGATGCAAAACCTGGGAGAAAAATATTTTCCTTAAAATGTCTGAGAATCATCTGAATAGCTATATATCTAAGTAATGTGCATACTGACTGAGCTCTTTTCACCCTATCCAGGATGTTAGCATCACTTTTTCTGCCATTAACCCATTCTTATCAAAAAATAAATAAAAAGAAAAAAAAAAACCCAAAATTCTGTCCTGAGAACCAGTATAACTTAAAATTTCAACCCAGCTTTCCGGAGTGAACTTGACTTGTGAGATAAAGATGTCCACCGAGCACCAAGAAACCTCCCATCCACTTCCACTGTGACCTGAAGAAATCCTTCTCTGAAACAGCAATAACAATGGGTTCCACTTTTCAATTTATCAATTCAACTTCCTTTCCAACCACAGTTAGAAATCAGTCATCCCCACCTCTCTCAACTATTTATTCTTTGGCAGAGGATCAATGCCTAGGTTCAAGAAAAACACTTTTAACTTATACTCCAAGCACTTAACCCATACCGAAATAAGATGAGATTGGAAATGCAGGTCATAACTGACAGTTAACTGTCAAAATGACCAACTCAAAGAATAAATGCTTTTGGAGAAAATAATGCAAACCTCTATAAAAGCTTTTGTGCTATTAAAATGAAAGGTCAGCTGACACTTTCTAGCTGCATGCCTTACTGCCTTTTCTTAAGTATTTCTGCTAGTTGAACATTTCCCAAAGGTATACAAAATAATTCAGATCCATAGTATATAGAAAAGATTAGGCTAGCATCAAATAAAACAGATTTACAGCATGTATGTATTTTAGTACTAAGCTTAAGCCTTTTCAGGCCTATGAGGATTCCTATAACCGCCCTCAAACTCCAAAACCCAGCATATGTGAGACTACCAAGAAAGGAACTGCCCCTCCCCTAATTCTGTGGATGCAGAATGTATTGACAGAGTTTAGGTAATGAAATCTCTCTCCTAAATGAGTCCAAAATAAGACGAGGTACCTCTCACAGTCCACTTCTACTCTACTGGAACCCAACCTTCTGCTAAAGGTCAAGGGCCGAAAATCTCTAGTAAGATGTCAGTGCTACCATGTGTAGCTGGATTAGAGGAAGGCAAGCTTGTTGCTAAGTGTTAAGATCAACCTAAATAAGATGACCAGTCCTGCTTCTCCTTTTACAAAACAATGTGAGCTGCTCCTCAAATACTATGAATTTTGTGGCTCCATGTGTCCTTGTGATAACCAGGATCATGAACTCACAAGGTGCTCAAGTGAAAACATTTTGTTTAAACTAGGAATTTCAAGGAAGCTTTTGCCCGCCAACCCTCCCTCTCTGGTTTCATCCGGTCACTGACACAAGGTTAGGTTCTGGCTTTCCGTGTCTAAACTCCCATCCTATGAAGGGCATGAGATCTTTGTGGGAGACCTGGAACATGGTGCTGCAGGACCCATGAATTCTCAAGGATCTCCAGTCGTTTATAACTCTGGCACACATCAACATCCTCCTGGCTCTGGACATTGGCAAATTGGAAAGTCGGTAAAAGAAAAGGAAAATCTGAATTAACGATGGATTTACCTTGAACTGAAAACTGCAAGACATGGGGGCACTGTGTCTCTCGGGGATAACTTCTAACGTTTCATACTTAAGAACCGTGTATGTGTCACATTGCCACTCTAGCTCCCTTTAAAAGGATGAATCAAGACCGTACTAAAAGGAATGGATGGCAGTCGGCTGCGTGTTTGGGCCTGTGAAAAAAGATCCAACTAACAACTAGGGCAACTGATGCTTTCGTTTTCCCACACAACGCCGCAAAAAAATGGGAGACCTCAGGAACCTGGGTTGAAAGGACGTGTCCAGTCACCAGTTCCCCTTCATAAGACACCCCCGCTGAACCCTTCAGCGCTGGGGTACCTTTTCACTCTGACTCCTGCGAACCTTCCTGCTCACTCCGAGCGTCTGCAGCCCGTACCCAGCTTCCCATCCTTTCCTGCCTGCTACCCACAAATTCCCAACCACTCCTCCCACATTTTCTTCTATTTCCCCCCTCCCCTTCCTTCACTTCCCTCCATCCTACATCATCTCAACTCCATTCCGAACTCAACCCGCAATCCGAATTCCTGCCGGCTTCTAAGCCGCTGGTCGGTCTCCCTTAAGCTGCCCCCGCAGTCCGGGCCCGCGTCCTCCGTGCCCCTGGCTCCCACGCCTCTCCCGACTCTTTCCCTTCCCGGCGGCGCTCTAGCTCCCCGCCCCCCGACCGCTGCCGTCCGTGCCTCCCTCATTTCTGACCCCTCCATCCGCGCGGCTCTGGGTTGACCACTCCTCCACAGTCGCCCGGGGGCCGATCCCGAGAAAGGACGAGGAGGCACCCTCCGCCCCCCACCCCTAGGCCCATTACCGGCTCCGCCGCAGCTGCCTCCTCCCGTGATGGTCTCTGCCGCCCCCGCTGCCGCCGCCCTAGCCCAAGTGGAAGGAGGGAGGAGAAAGCGAGTCCCGGGGCCGCACAGACGGTCTGGGAGTTCCCAGGGCGGCAGGGCGGGGAGGGACGATGGGTGGGCAGGTCGGCCGGCAGGCGGCAGAGGGCGGGCGGCTCCGACAACTCGGGCGCCCCCCGGCAGCAGCCGCCCAGAACCGCCCCGGCTCCGGCTAACAATAGGCTCCGGCCGCAGCGCTCTGGCTCTTATAGGCGCCGGCACGTCCGGACTGAGCCCCGGGGCAGGCTGGGAAATGGAGTCTACGTGCTAGCCCTACGCCCAGCGGCATGCCGGGAGTTGGAGGCGGCTACCTGCGCAGAGCCGAAACTCTCCCGCAAACAGACTCAGGAGGTGGTGATTCCGCTGCAGCCTGGGAAAGCGAGTTTGACGTCGCTGCAGCCTTTTGAAAAGGATGAGGGGAGACCCTCAGCTCCAGATCTTCGATGACTAAACAGATTCTTGTCTAAAACTCCCCTTTTCCTTTCATCAGGCCCGCACTTCCAGGTCTAAGGAACGTAATCCCCCTTATCCTCGCTCAGGGGATCTAAGTCTTAAGCAGCGCGACGTGCTGCAGCCTGCCCAGAGTATAAAGAAAATAGAAGCAATGCAGAGTAATCTTCAGTGTGTATTGATGGATTATTTTCTTTCCAAATTTTCTTACGTGATTTCTGATCTTCACAATTTTGCAACTCATTTTTAAAACCGAGAACGAAGACTCAGAAATCGAAATGTTGTACGTCATTTGCCAAGGACACCAGTCTTGGTCTTGTCTCACTCAGAATGGAAGAACAGGTCTCTCCTTTGACCTGTAAGGCCCTGTAAGATATAGGTGAGTCCTCTCGCCTCACCAGCCACCAGCCTGTATGTCAGCTTCTCTCTTACATTTCCCCTCCCTTTCTCTGTTTTAACTGCCCTGGCCCACTAGATTCTTTGCAACAGGACAATCATGCTCTCATCTCAGGGCCTTTTCCCTTGGAACACTCTTTCACCAGCTAGACCCATACTTACTTCTTCACTTAATATTTGCTCAAACGTCCCCTTATCAGAGACCCTTCCTTAACCATATTTCTAAAATGGGGCTTCCCCTAAGTATCTAGCCCCTTGCCCTATATTTCTTAAGCATTTACCATTTGACATATATTTATCCTTCAGTCTTTTATCAACTGAGTAAATTTCATGAGAGTAAGAAGTTGTTTTGTTTACTGAATCCTCAGCACCAAGTACAAAGCATGGTATTTGGCATTTAGGAGCTTTTTATTTATCAAACGGATGGATGGCAGGATTTAAACTCTGGTTAGGCTGGTTCCACAGCATGGTGCACTTACATTGCCACCAAGAACTATGAGCCAGATCTACTGGGTACCAAGCCATCTCAGTTTTAGAATTGAGAGGTTAAGTGACTTGGAAAAATGCCAAGAATTCCAGTTCTCTCCCCTAGGTGATATAAGAGACTCAGAGAGACCAAGATACAATACTGCAAAATGAAAAAAAGCAGATCACAAAAAAACAATCCGCTGGATCATAAAAAAAGCAACAGAGTTCCAGAAAAACATATATTTATGCTTTATTGACTATGCCAAAGCCTTTGACTGTGTGGATCACAGTAAACTGTGGAAAATTCTGAAAGAGATGGGAATACCAGACCACCTGATCTGCCTCTTGAGAAATTTGTATGCAGGTCAGGAAGCAACAGTTAGAACTGGACATGGAACAACAGACTGGTTCCAAATAGGAAAAGGAGTTCATCAAGACTGTATATTGTCACCCTGCTTATTTAACTTATATGCAGAGTCATGAGAAACGCTGGACTGGAAGAAACACAAGCTGGAATCAAGATTGCCGGGGTAAATATCAATAACCTCAGATATGCAGATGACACCACCCTTATGGCAGAAAGTGAAGAGGAACTCAAAAGCCTCTTGATGAAAGTGAAAGAGGAGAGTGAAAAAGTTGGCTTAAAGCTCAACATTCAGAAAACGAAGATCATGGCATCCGGTCCCACCACTTCATGGGAAATAGATGGAGAAACAGTGGAAACAGTGTCAGACTTTATTTTTATGGGCTCCAAAATCACTGCAGATGGTGACTGCAGCCATGAAATTAAAAGACGCTTACTCCTTGGAAGGAAAGTTATTACCAACCTAGATAGCATATTCAAAAGCAAAGACATTACATTGCCAACAAAGGTCTGTCTAGTCAAGGCTATGGTTTTTCCTGTGGTCATGTATGATGTGAGAGTTGGACTGTGAAGAAGGCTGAGTGCCAAAGAATTGATGCTCTTGAACTGTGGTGTTGGAGAAGACTCTTGAGAGTCCCTTGGACTGCAAGGAGATCCAACCAGTCCATTCTGAAGGAGATCAGCCCTGGGATTTCTTTGGAAGGAATGATGCTAAAGCTGAAACTCCAGTGCTTTGGCCACCTCATGTGAAGAGTTGACTCATTGGAAAACACTCTGATGCTGGGAGGGATTGGGGGCAGGAGGAGAAGGGGATGACAGAGGATGAGATGGCTGGATGGCATCACTGACTCGATGGACGTGAGTCTGGGTGAACTCTGGGAGTTGGTGATGGACAGGGAGGCCTGGCGTGCTGCGATTCATGGGGTTGCAAAGAGTCGGACACGACTGAGCGACTGATCTGATCTGATCTGATGATTCTGTTTTTCCTGGACAGACAGGAATCAAAAAGGAAGAGAAGACCCCAGAATGTTTAGAGTCAGTGGGATGAGTAACAAAAAGTAGCCCGAAGGCCATGTTGGGTAGGCTAAAAGTGTTTCATATACCAACACATCTAGAATCTGAGCAGTCAGTCAGGGAAATTTGTCAGAGTACCATCAGCCTCAATACCCAAGCTTTCTTGGTTAATGACACCAAATTAGAAGACAGTCAAAGCAAAGTTAGCACATCCTTTGAGAAGACAGCAGAATCCAGTTTGCCAGTAAGCTATAGATCAGTCAAAAAGATCATCTGGATTGTTAGAACAAACATCACAACCACTTCTCACAGAGCCACTTATTCACCATATTTCATTGTCTTGATAGAATCACTAGGTAAGTTATTACAATGGTGCCAGTTCACTCATAATAATTGTGATTCTGCTTATAGCCCAAGCAGGACCAGTGGAGGTCAAATGACTAGGAGTGCAGTAGAGTAGAAGTTATAAGGAAAAGTAAAAAAGAAATGCTAATATTAATATGTAAATTATAGCAACGGACATGACATCTAATTCTAAGTGTGACTGTTTTGTTCCAGACCATGCATAATTCATGGCTAGGTGAGTTTTAGGGGCAAAAAACTCAAGTAGGAAGGAAAGACAGATGATCAAGAACAACAAAGACAAAAACCAAAGGTCAAATTTTATATCCTGGTCAGTGTTTACACGTCTGTCTTTCAGTTGTAGAGGTGATCTTGCCTTCAATAGTATCCTAAATTTATTAAGCAAGGGAATAAAACTGCAACAAGACATAACTGTTTTATACTTATTATCCTTTGTAATCTCCTTAACAACCCTATGAATTAAGAATTATCTCCTTTTTAAGATGAGAAAGTTGGGGTTTAAGAGATTGTTTTGTCCAAGGACACATCCAGGAAGCCCAAGATTTGAGATTTAAACAAGGGTTCATCTGACACCAAAGTATACATTTTATCAACCACTCTTTACCAAACAAAAGATAAAAGAGTACACTCTCCTGGGAGGCTGAAAATGAATAGATCAGAGGATACTCTGTGCTGAGATGCTTAGAGAAAGTGTTAAGATAAAAATCCAAGCCACTGTTATTTGTTTTTCAATAGGGAATCTGTAGATTTAGCCCTGAGGCTGTATGTTACTTTACTAATTTACATTTAATTAGAATCCAGATCTAGAGAGACAGGCACCTTTGAGACTAATTCCACACTAACCAAAAGAGATCAGTAGAGCAAATCTGGGAGAAAGACAGGGCCATAGCAATTGAAAAGCACAAACAAGAAGCAGCTGTATGTTTTATCAAGGAAAGTTTCAAAAAAGACACTCACGAATTGATGTACATAAGTGTGTAAGACACACAAAAATCTATTAATAAAGCAAAATAACCATTTTTGAGGAGCTAGAGTGCAAGGATGAATTTAGAGAAGTCAAGCTTAATAAACCTAAAAAAGGTGAATGAAAGGCTCAAGCAAAGTTATACAGATGTCTAAGGAAAGATATTAATTAAACCCTTAAATGAAAAATTAGACATTAGAATTCAGAAAGAGAGAATTCACTGGCGATTCAGTGATTAAAAAAAAAAAAGAACTCAAAGAAAACAGCAGTCTGCAGTGATTAAAATGAGGAATGTGTACCTCACCTTACACAAATACACAAAAACACAGATCCACAGAACAGAATAAACCTAGGTTATTACTCATGTCCCCACAGATTCCACATAATACAAAATAGTACTGTTTGGGTGAGGTACACATTCCTCATTTTAATCACTGCAGATTGCTGTTTACCTCCTGAGGGCTTCCTTGGTGGCTCAGACGGTACAGAATCTGCCTGCAATGCAGGAGACCTGGATTTGATCCCTAGGTTGGGAAGAGCCCCTAGAGGGCATATGGCAACCCGCTCCAGTATTCTTGCCTGGAGAATCCCATGGACAGAGGAGCCTGGCAGGCTATAGTCCATGGGGTTGCAAAGAGTTGGACATGACTGAGCAACTAAGCACAGCATAGCACATAGTAAGTAACACATTAGTATTTTTTAAATACCAAGTTCTCTTATAATTGATATTAATCCAGCTGAAAATTGTAATTCATATGCAACTTTTTTTTTTAAGTTGGCTGTGTTGGGTCTTCAGCGTTGCTCTGGCTTTTCTCTAATTGTGGTGAGGGGAGGTTACTCTCTAGTTGCAGTGCACAGGCCGCTCATCGTGGCTTCTCGTGCTATGGAGCACAAGCTCTAGGGCGAGTGGGCTCAGCAGTTGCGTCTCCCCAGCTCTGGAGCACAGGCTTTAGTTGTGGTGCAAGGACTTAGTTGCTCCACAGCATGTGGGATCTTCCCAGATCAGGGATTGAACCCACATCTCCTACATTGGTAGGCAGATTCTATACCACTGGGCCACCAGGGAAGCCCATAAACAACTTTTACATCTCTGAACTTGAGAATGCAAATGCTATATTTAGTTGTAATTTCCAAATTAATTTGTTGAACAGGCCAGTATTCATAAAGAAAAATATAGAAGAAATCTGGAAGTGAAGAGGAAAGATGAGGAAAAAGGGAGGAAGTAGAAATAGATGGGAGTTTAAGGTCAAAGGTAAAAGGTCATTAAAAGAAGCAAGGAGGAGAAATAAAGTAGTAATAGAACAGAAAACAAGTACTGATGCCATTAACCTCACATCACGTAGAGCATCTTTCTTCCTCATTTAAGTCTTGGAGTTTGTATAATGAAACAAAAATTTAATCACAAATAAAAATAAATATATTTTAGCAGGAAAAACCTTAGCTCACAACTGAGAAAATATGAGCAGTTTTTAGGAGAAGCAGAAGAATGAAATAGGACTGTTTTATATATCAGTAAAAAGATACAGCTAGATGGGAGCATTTGTGCCATTCCTGGTGAGGCTGGAGTTTTCAAAACAGACCAGCAGAGGCCATAACAGATCAGATTGCCATAGAGGAATCATCCGTAGCCAAGAAAGCCAACTAAAAATCCAGAAAAATGATACAAAGGTTCAGTTTGAGCTCTTGGGTCCCAAGTTACCTGGAATTATTAGGTATTGGCCAGAGAAAAAAGCTTTAGTGGAGAAGGAAAAACTCAGTCCTGACTTAAAATATCTGCATCTGAAATTTGTGTTACTTTCAAAACTAAATGCTGAAGCTTCAGCCAGTACTTCATGGAAGTTTGAAGACAGCCCAAATCTCTGCAGCAACCCTATACAAAAGACTTTCTCAGAACACTTGGGGATACAAAGGGTTTTCAGAACATTCTTTCATTAGGCCTAAGACATTATGCCAAGCCTTCTCCACTTGCCAAGCTTCCCCTTGCTCCTCCAACTCACAGTGGTCAGATCGTGCTCTGCCCCTCATAGTGTATCCAGTGCCTGACGGTGCCAGACTTCCAGGAATCACATCCACCCCGTCATGAGGACCTCACTTTCTCAGGTCTCTCAGACTCTAGTTGTCTTGTATTTGTCATATTGTAATCTCTCTCCAGACAAAATGACAACCTCCATTTCCGCTCCCTTTAAATGGCTTCTTAAATCATTTATGTGGGCAAATGTTCTTATCCTTGGGGCATAATATGGGACCTCATTACTTAGTAATCACATTTTATGTCGTGACTGGTATTCAATCCATAAGAATTCTGCAATGATCCTTTTACTTTCCAATATCTCCCTTTTAACTATCAAAGTCTTTATACTATAGATTCTTCTGGATGGAACCTATTACACTTCAAGGGGACGGTACAGACAATGCTAAGTCAAATAGGATGCTATTACAGTTCTCAGGAGGGTCTAAAGTCTAACCCTTCTCCTTCTTATATAGCCTCACTCTACTGGAAATATTAAACCATCTTCTTTATTTTAAATACCAACTATCACATGGTTAAAGAGGTAAAATCCAGCCAACTTTATTCCTTGGAAAGTATCTTAGAAATAAATGCAAAAAATTATTAGAATATATGCTTAAATGGACTTAGCCTAAATGCCATTCATAGGGAATGGCCATTTTTCAAAAGAATGATGTCAAACTATAAATTTTAATATAGAAAGATGTTCAAGACATGTTAAACACAAAAAAGAAAACTGCAGACCATTAATACTACATGAGCCTATCTGCATATGTGTGTGTGTTTGTGTGTTTGAGAGAGGAACTTTTTGCAATGACTACCTCTATAGAGTGGGACTAGGACATAAGTAGAAAAAGTTATACTTTATCATAAGTTATAATAGTTATTATAAGTAGAATTTCTTTATTGTTGAATTTATCAATTTGTGTATTACTTTCATTATGAAAAAGCTAGTTTAAATTTTTCATTTAATTGAAAAGATCGATAGTGAAGAAATGAAAATTTTTAAAGGAAACTGAATACTTACAATGTTCTATCACTGTACCAATTCTTACCACTTATACAGCATTGGCACTACAAATATTTTTTTTGGAGCTAAAGAAAGCCTAAGAGATGTCCTAGTTAATTTGAAGACCTATGATTACAAACATATAAATTCATCTCTATATAAATCTGAGAACTACTCTTAAAAAATCCTCTAACTCCAAGTAAAAATTAACAAGTATAAAATTTATAGTAAATATATTAATAGAATTCTGTGTATCATTTACAGTAAACAAGAGTCACAGATTCAGATTTAGAAAGGACCTTAAAAGTCCAATCCTCCCAGCCTAACATTCAGAGGACTGGAATAAATAAATAAATAAAAATAAAAATTAGCCTGCTGGGGAGACAGCTGACTCCCTTGAGGCTGAGAACCAGTCTTAGGAACATAATACAATTAGAAATGTCCCCCTCCAAAGAAAAATACAGACATCCAGTAATCAGTCACTAAAAAAGTATTTCGGCCTAATATGTCAAGCTGTCCAGGTCAATTTTAAATAAGGTCATTTGACTTTAATTTTCCAATTTCAAAATTTTCAATTTCTTTCAAATCAAAAGAAATCAAGACCATTTGGCAGGTTGATTTTAATGAACAACAACAAAAATCTCTGTATAAAAACATTTAAACTTTATCAAATGCTTAAAAATACACACACACACACACACACAGATCCAAATCCAATACAGAATCTTTTGAACATTATTGTTTTTCACCTCAGCATAACATGTAGAGGGATTTCTGGATAAAACTTTACATGTGAAAAAAGGACCCACAGTCTTACACATGCACACACACAAGCGCACACAATTACAATCAGAAGAACTAAAGTTTATGGGAAAAATGTGAATGGGGTGGGGATGAATTGTAAAGCTTATATAAAAGAACGCTACATGAGTAAGAGAACTTCCTATCCCAAGACAAGAGGCAGAGGGGAAAGAGAAAGCAGAGGTTAGTCTAACTCATTAATAAATAGTTTGAGGTCATTCAAGAATAGTGAATGTGGGGAATAACAGATAGTCCCTGGTTTTCACTGCCTTAAATTCTGTGAATCTGACAACTAATGATGCTTTGAAAGTGTCTGTGTTTTCATTTTTTGTAGCTCTTGATTGGTTCGTCGTTATTTAGGTGTGGTTTGTCCCTTTGGGTGTTACTCTGTCAATTCTTGCTCACTGTTACGTGTGATTCACCAGGGGAGCCACAGTAAGAAATGATGGCACGCACAGAGGACTGTGAGGGGGCAGTCACAGCAGTGAACACGAGCCAGCCCGCCTGGGTCTGCGCTTCATGTCACTATCTACCAGCTGCCTGTTACTCAGCAAGCTCCTCAGCCGCTCTGTGTCTCCATTTCCTTATCTTCAATTAGGGATCATCATTACCTACTTCATATGGGGTTATTAAGAGGATTTAAACAAGATAATCCATTTAAAGAACTTATCACACTGCCTGGCACAACTAAATGTGCAATAAATGTTAGCCAAAATTACTATTCGTCATTGAATTAGGGGGGAATTAAAAGAAGAATTTTGTTCTTTCTCCACATTTCTCTTCTTTGATAAAGTTTTCACAGGCAAAAAAGATTGAGGATCTAGTCTTATGGAATATAGATGTTTGCTTTTATGTTAGAAAAAAAAATTACATGGGCTGCATACCACAAAATTTAACATCTTTCCATTAAACTCACACAATTCTCATCATCATTATGCCCTACACACACACCCTAAATGATGTGGAGTTTCTATTGATATTCAACAACAACAGAATCCAGAAATGTTAACTAAGAAACAGTTGCAGAAATGCATGTCAGGCAGAAATCCATGTGTGCCCCAACATAGATGGCTGGGGTTCTGCCTATGCCTCTGACTCCCCCACTTAGACAGGTCAGGTTGCTACAGCCGTTCAAATCTCCATTTGTGATCCCCTCCAAGAGGAGAATTTCCCATAGGTGAACGAAGCAGCAGCCACATCTACTTCAGTATGATATGATAGCTATCATTGGTTTCTGCTGTAAGAAAAAGAAAAAAGAATCATCTTTAGTCACCTCCAAAACACTATGGTTTTTCCAGTGGTCATGTATGGATGTGAGAGTTGGACTGTGAAGAAGGCTGAGTGCCGAAGAATTGATGCTTTTGAACTGTGGTGTTGGAGAAGACTCTTGAGAGTCCCTTGGACTGCAAGGAGATCCAACCAGTCCATTCTGAAGGATATCAGCCCTGGGATTTCTTTGGAAGGAATGATGCTAAAGCTGAAACTCCAGTACTTTGGCCACCTCATGCGAAGAGTTGACTCATTGGAAAAGACTCTGATGCTGGGAGGGATTGGGGGCAAGAGGAGAAGGGGATGACAGAGGATGAGATGGCTGGATGGCATCACTGACTCGATGGATGTGAGTCTGAGTGAACTCCGGGAGTTGGTGATGGACAGGGAGGCCTGGTGTGCTGCGATTCTTGGGGTTGCAAAGAGTCGGACACGACTGAGTGACTGAACTGACTGAACTGAAGGTTCTTTAGAGAAAGAAAAAACAGGAGGACAAAGTGTAGTATACTTATTAATTATCACAGAATACATGTAACAAATATACACTAGAAAAACAACATTTTGCCTCAATTTCATCACTTGTCCATGGAAGGTAAAAGTTGATGGCAGAAAGTCACACTTTGTCTACTCTGACAATGGCAAGAAGCCAATTCATATAAAGAAATAATCTCCAATAATGTCACATTCTTTATCTCAAATATGGTGGTTCATATTTTCCCTCTCTCCTCAAAGAATTACTATTTTAAAAAATGCTCAGACTCCTTCGAAAAAGGCATTTATCTTACTTTTTATTACCTTTCATTGTGTCCAGAATAAAACAGGCTTCTTCCTGAAAGTTCTGTATCATCTGAAAAAACAAGGAAATTTTGCTGGTTATTAAAAACCTTGGTTTGCTGTATTTATTTTGCCTATGTGGATTTTCATTATACTAGATATAAATGAAAAACAATCCTTTGCTTTGTTTTCTCTCCTGTTTAGTTTTCAAAAGCTTTAAAAGCTAAACACTCTGAAACAGCTTTCTTAAAGTTCGAGAATGCATTTTCCTGGGTTAACCCCGGGACTTTCCAAGGGGCACATAGATCCAGACAGGCCCATATGGGAGGAATTAAACATCTATGTCTGTTCTCTCCTAAAACCACCTGAGAACCTCTTGTTTTCCTTTCTCACTTCCCTTTTCAAACGCCTTTTCCCCATTTTATAAAGTAAAGGCAAGAGTTTCACCTCCTGAGATCTTATGGAGATGTACTGCCCTAGGCTATAAAAGCCTTCAGCATGCAAAAGTGTAATTGCAAATGAGAACTAGAATGACTGGGTGATATAGTCCTGGAGCCATGAAGTTTTCAATTCTTTCACCAGACTTGAAGAGTGACATAACCACAAATTGTCAAGTGACAGATGATTCAAAAAAATTTTTGATACCATCACTATGTAATTTCTGGCACATAACCCAGAAGTTAAAAAAAAAAATCCAGCAATGCTATTATAGCAAACTTCATCCATTCCTATCTATCAATTTATGTGAATCAGATTCCACAGTATTTCTTATCTAGGGGAAAAAAAACAGGATGGAATTGATGTTGAACTCTATTCCATTCTAGCAATCAATAGGCAGTATTTATCTATAAATTAATTGTGTCTGGGAGAATGGGTAAGGAATCAGTTAATCTCATCCATCTCATTAATATATGCACTTTCATTGTGTTTATTTATTTTTGGCCAAGTTACATGACTTGTGGTCCCTGGACCAGGGATTGAACCAGGCCTTGGCAGTGAAAGCCTGGAATCCTAACCATGAGGTCACCAGGGAACTACCTAGATGTACTTTTAATAAGTTTTTTCTTAATGTTTAACAATTACTTATCAAAATATATAATACATTTATGTTGTTTTAATCAATTGTACAATTATGGCGATAATTCTATCCAGAACAGATAATTTTAAATTTTCACTGAAACAAGTTTTTGTTTCAAAGAAATACAGTAGGAAAAACTAATAAAAGATATTCAAGCATAAAAGTAGACTATGGTAAGATGAAATTCTATGGGGAAAGTGAATGAAAATATCAGCTTAAGAAAACAAAGAAATGATACAAATATTCTGTTAAAAAAGTATATTCATGTATTTTTTTAAACAGATGACAGTGGTATTAAATTACTCTTGCATTCAGGTTACATGAAACATAGTTAGAAAAGTGAAGCAATCATTTCATTTTTATATGTCCTATAATACTCCCCAAAATGGGCACTTTTTTTGCCACTATTTAAATTTAAAACAAAAACTATTAAGTCAATCTAAAAATGTACAAGGGGATACGCCGTTTTTAAAAAATTATCTTAGGAGGTAAACAAACAAAAATGTTTGAAAACGTCTTGTCTTGGAAAACAGAGCATGCTGCCCCCATGGAACAGCTCCTGCTCCCATCATATGCGCAGACAGATCACTGTCATCTGGTGATTCAGCTGTGCTAGCAATCTACCTCATCGCTAATGAGCACATGGATGCCTGTTGGCCCCTGCTTGTAGATCTGGCTGATCTGGCAAGGGGAAATGCTGAAAAGCTGAGCAATTTTTTCTGTCAGTTCAACAGCTGTCAGTTCTTCTAGGTAGATGGCATGGTAAACTGCAAGAGGGAGAAAGCAAAGACAGTCAGCACAGAGTTTCTCTGCTCTTAAAGGCAATCTGATCACTACAAAGGCCCACTTTTTCTAAAGGATGCAGAAGCAGACTGCCTGAATGGAAATCCCAGCTCAATCACTTGCTAGCTGTGCGACCTAGGGCAAGTTACTTAACATCCCTAAGCCTCATTTTCCTCACCTAAATGTTGGGGAAGAACAATAAAATCTATTGCAACAAGGAGACACCAGTCGTAAAAATTAAAACCTGTAAAAGTGCTGAGAATAGTGCCTGGTGTACATTAGGAACTCAATAAACATTAGAGCAATTACCATTACTTTTAGCAAATACTGACTCTGCTGCCTGATAAATTCCCATCACACACGTTCGTAAGTCATCTCTTCGTTTTTCTTCATATCTGTCCTGGCCTGTCCAGAACAACCTACCGAAGAAAGTACCATTTGAGTCTCCATCCTCATGCTTCTGCTGATTCTGCTGCTGTTGCTGCTGCTCCCTTAGCTGCAAGGATTCCTGACAAACATAAATGGTTAGCCTTGGGCGCACCATCCTAAGGAGGAGAAAAAAAAAAACTATTAGTCACATTTCTCATGGTGAGCACATTTTACAGAAGAACCTTTGTGTCTACATTAATACTATACAGCACAGGTTGAAAACTGGCAGCCCTTGGACCAGTGTAGCTCATTTGCTATGAATTATTACTCCTCACTGGGGTGTGTGTGTGTGTCTAACTGAATTCATTCCGACAGAAGGCATCATCAACCTCTGAATCTTTGGTTTTCCTTGAAAAATCCAAGGTCCTCATTCTTCAAAACAAAATCCAATCAGCTGTCCCACAGGCATGGTTCACATGCATTCTTCAGTACATCCTAGGGTTGACTGTCACTCATTTACACGTGGCCTCTGTAGTCATTGAGTTTGTAACCTCTGATGTAAAGGTTAGAAGGATTCAGTATGTGTGAGCCACTGTTTTTTAAGGTTCAAAGATATACCTTTTACTTAAGAGCACCAATGCCACAGACTGCTGCTGCTGCTAAGTCGCTTCAGTCGTGTCCGACTCTGTGCGACCCCATAGACAGCAGCCCACCAGGCTCCACCGTCCCTGGGATTCTCCAGGCACAGACTAGAAAATCTCATTTCCCTCATGACTGTCTCCTAGTCAGCTTTAGCCTTTCTGTTCTTTCTTCATAGGCAACCATACTGAATCACCTCTTGCTCTGATCACCTTATTCCTTCCTACTTCTAAATGCTCTGAAAATAATACATTTAAAAATGAATGATCCATTCTTTTTTGCCTAGTAATCAACCCTTGAATTTCACCTCTTTGCTTAAAAGTTTCCAACTTGATTTAATATCTTTAATAATAAACAAAAATACTTCATAATCTTAGTTCATTATTTAGTCACTGATTTGGTTCTATGGCACTGACCTGTATTTTTTTCCCATCAATATTACTACTGCTGCTGCTAGGTAACTTCAGTCGTGTCTGACTCTGTGCGACCCTATAGACGGCAGCCCACCAGGCTCCCCTGTCCCTGGGATTCTCCAGGCAAGAACACTGGAGTGGGTTGCCATTTCCTTCTCCAATGCATGAAAGTGAAAAGTGAAAGTGAAGTCGCTCAGTCGTGTCTGACCCTTCTCGACCCCATGGACTGCAGCCTACCAGGCTCCTCCATCCATGGGATTTTCCAGGCAAAAGTGCTGGAGTGGGGTGCCAATATTACTACTACCTACTTTAAATTGTAAATCCCAAACAGAGACTTGAAATTAAGCAGACATTAATCACTCTGCTTAATTACTCTCAGGCATTACTCTTACTCTGTATTAAGCAGACATTCCATGAATTCCTGCCAAAACCTAAGAATGATCTCTTCTCTAGTAAAACTGAGTTCAGGACCTTTGTACCTGCTGTTTCTTCTGCATAAAACCCTCTTCCCTTATGACTCCAAAGCTTCCATCCTTCTCATAACTCAGTTTAAATATCCCCTCTGAAGAAAGGTCTTCCCTGACTATATTCTGAGTACTCTACAAGCTACAACTTTGTTTTTATTTGTTTATTTTTCTTTAAAACACTTATTACTATTCAAAATACTTATTGTATATCATCTTTATCTCTCTCTCTCCAGAAAGCTCATCGATGTATCACCAAAGCCTAATGGCTCATAATAGGGACAATGAATATTTAATTAAATGAAAAAAACTACCTGGAAATGAAAAATGAAATATCGTGAGGAATTTCTTGGATCAAGTACAGGAAAAGATAATTTTCATCTTTATTTGGCACACAGCTGGAATTCAAATAGAATGTTTTGACAAGATGTATTTAGCTGCACAAAGAGTACTGTGAAGAGTCCCTGAATCCAAATCCATTTGGAATCCGACCCCACTGATATTTTAACACTAATTACATACCGGCCTTTTAATGCATTAAAAAGTCTGATTCCATCTGCAGGGCCACAGATTTGAATCACATCATCTCTAGTTAGTTTCAATAAATCTGCTCCTGGAATAAATATAAGCAAATGGGTGATAAAGGCAAAGATTCTCTTCGTTAATGACTTTTAAAATGGACTCTTACAAGGATACCTCATTACCAGTAAGCTATAGTCATAATCTCTTGCATGGTATATAAAGCCTTCCATGACCTGGCCTCTGCATCCTCTCCCTTCTCAATTCCGACCCAATTAACTTACTCATTCAACCCTATGCTTTCATTATACTGACCATGCCTAATAAGTAAGTTGTTCCTCCTGCCTAAAATATTCTTCTGCTGTCTGACTAACAGATTCCTCCTCAGCCCTCAAAATTTACCTCACGCATCACACATGTTTCCTAACTCCAGACGCTTCTCCAAATGCTTCACTTTGTCTACATTTATCTAATGCATCACAACTATTTGTTTTCCTTATTTCAAGGTTTTATTTTGATTTGGATTTTCTTTGATACTAGATGGTGACTGAACAGGAACTATGCCTTATCTATTTATATATTCCTACCATACGTGGTACTACGGAGATGATGCTAAATAAAAGTGAAAAGTGCAAAGAAAATATAGTAATATCAGGGGGGGAATTTCAGACTACCTGCAATGCTCCTTGATAAAATACTGTATGGATAATATATTTTAAAGGTATTGTATAGAATAAATATTTCTAAATGAGTTTAAGAGGGTTTTCTTTTTGAGTATTTCACAGCACAGTTGCAGCTGGTGAGAAAATCTGAAGAGTTCAATGGAATTCATTTAATCAGAAAAATGCATTAAGAGCCGCCTCTTCCTCCCCCAATAACACAGGAATATCAGGAATTCCTAAAGTATAAAAGAAATCCCATGCTGGCAAAACAAAGGACAAGCAAATTTAACCTGAGAAGTTTGTAAAAAGCCTCGTGAACGTGGAGAAACGGTTTCGATGCAACCACTGCTGAGCCTCCTGAGGTGTGGTTGTTGGCAAGAGGTTCTGAAAAAGGGAAAGTATTTTTTTTGGTTACTAAACAGACTCAACTTTAAAAAGGTAAACATTACAACAGCCAAATACACCCACATTCAGACGGAGTTTGCTCGGAAGCTGTTTATACGTCAGGTTTTCTTTCTCTAACCATGCAAGATATCCATGAAATTCCATCTTTATCCTCCCCACTAGACCGAAAGTTCCTTAAATACAGCACAGTATCTGGTTCTTAGTCAAAATTTAATGTTTGCTTAGTTTTCTTAGTGAAAGAATGAATAATACTCTCTAAAAGTTGGGAATTTCTACTGAATCACACAGTCACCAAAGTATTATTAGACATGGCCAGTAACTGACATTTAACTTTGGACTTACATCTGTGACTGGAGGGGGTGGCTCTGGCTGGTGGTTTGGTGAACCATTTCTAAAGAAACATTTAAAATGAAAGGATGAGTCCATGAAACGTAGTAGGGTTTGTCATCTCACTCTGCATCATTGTAAGTCTTAAAGGTAGAGATTTACAGGAATTTGTACTATCTCATAAAACATTCTTAACTCTTGGATCCAACATTTCTATCATCTATTATTTTAGCATAAAGACTTTGGGGTGGGGAGCAGTAGAAACTATGTCATTTTTTATTATTGAAGAAATTGAAAAAAAAAAATCCAGTAAGTTGGGACTGATTAAATTATGGCATAAACAATACTAACATAAGTTTATTAGACCATAAACTAAAAATATCAAAATATAAAAGTAATCAATATATTACTACTATGTGAAGCATATAAATATACACAAATAGATTCAAGAAAAATTAGAATAAAAAGTATACAATAAAATGTCATCATATACTTTTATACTTAATAATAAGTATATTTTTAAAGTATATATATTTTTTAAGTATATATTTTTAAGTAAGTTTATTAAGTAATAAACACTTAATAATTACTTTTTTAAAAGCTTCAAAAATTAGTGCTAATTTGTTATCCAAGGGCTATCTCCACACCCTTGAGTTTTCCCTACACTTCTTTTTCTCAGTAGTTTGTCCCTCTTCCCTAATGCTTACTTCTTTTATGGGAGAAAAATTAGAGCCTAATATTGAACTACATGACAAAGAGAAAATTTTAGAACTCTTAAGTTTTGCATAATATTTTAAATTCTCTATAAGTATAATCCATAGGGTGGTAACAGATTTTTCTTTCAAAAAATAACTTTCTCTATTTAAAAATGTTGGCCTTTGCTGCAAAATTCAAATTTAGTAATCAACTTATCTTAGGGCCTTAGTTATCTATCTACTCCTTCTGCAACTGCTATCTAGTTTTAATTGTTAGTTGCATTTTGAATATTTTAGCTAACTGTCCCCGCCTTTTTTTGGCTGTGCTGCACAGCCTGGGGATCCTAGTTCCCTGCCAGGGACTGAACCCGTGCCCCCTGCAGTGCAAGTGTGGAGTCCCGACCACTGGACCACCAGGGAATTCTCTAAGTTATCTTAATTAAATACTTTCAGAAGCAGCATGAACCCAGAGCCTAAACAAACTCAAAAGCAAACATTACAATCAAGCTAGTCACACATTTCACAACCTATTTCAAATTTCAATATGGCCTATGTAGAAAATGTGTTGAATGCTGGGACTATAAGACAACTTTTTTTTAACTGGAGTAGGCATCTATGCCAACTTTCAATTATCTGTGATAATAAAGACAATAAGGCAAGACTAAATAAATCCCATAGATAATTCCAAAACTTCATTTGCGCTCTCACCTTTACCTTCTTCTCCCAATTATCAAAGATTTATAATAAACTAGGTGTTAGGACCATTTTTAAATAAGTAACCAAACAGATTTTAGTGTCTGTACAACTGTGTTTCAGTTCCCAATGACCATGCTATAATCAGGAAGTGAAATAACCTCAAGATAAACAGTAAGAGGAAGAAGGGAAAAGTCCAGAAAATCAGTCCGCAAATCACTAAACACTGACCATAATGCTATTTTCTAAGAGTGGAGAGAAGGGAATTCCCTGGAGGTCCAGAGGCCTGGGTTCAATCTCTGGTTGAGGAACTTAAATCCTGTAAGTCTTGTGGCATGACCAATAAATAAATAAAATAATGGGGTGGGGTGGGGGAAGGCCACATAAAACTTAGTCTCTTTTGAATAATAATAATAATAATCCAAACCTCAGTTAATATATAATTCCATCAAAGACTGACCAAATAGAAGTTCTTACTGATTTGCAAAGATTTTGCTTATGGAGACATAATGAAATAATATATTTTTAGGACAAACACAAGCTAATTGCACTTTCTAGACTTACCCTTCACCAAGAGAAAAACTGCTATGGGAACTGTTGAAGCCAGGTGATGGGGAATTATTGACATATGTGATCTCAGGCCATGGAGAACACTAAAAACAAAGGCAATTTAGATGCAGAAAGTACATGACTCTAGAGTTCCACCAAAACACTGTTACTTAAATAGCCCATCTTTTTTTTTTTTCGGATTCCCAGGTGGTACAGTGGTAAAGAATACACCTATCAATGCAGGAGACGCAAGAGAGTGCAGGTTCAATTCCTGGGTTGGGAAGATACTCTGGAGGAGGAGACGGCAACCCACTCCAGTATTCTTTTTTTTTTTTTTTTAATTCAACTACATGTTTTTTTTTAATTTATTTATTTTAATTGGAGGCTAATTACTTTACAATATTGTATTGGTTTTGTCATACACTCCAGTATTCCTGCCTGGAAAATTCCATGGACAGAGGAGCCTGGCGGGCTACAGTCTATGGGGTTGAAAAGAGTTGGATGAGACTAAGCATGCTCACACACATGCGCACACACACAGAGTTGATTTACAATGTGATAATAGTTTCAGATGTACAGCAAAGTGAATCAGTTATACATATACCATATATCTACTCTTTTTTTAGATTCTTTTCCCATATAGGCCATTAAAGAGTATTGAGTAAGTTCTCTGTGCTATATAGTAGGTCCTTATCGGTTATCTATTTTATATATAGTAGTATGTATAAGTCTGGAGAAGGGCATGGCAACCCACTCTGGTGTTCTTGCCTGGAGACTCCCCATGGACTGGTGGGCTACAGTCCATGGGTCACAAAGAGTCAGACACGACTGAGCGACTAAGTACAGCACAGCACAGTGTGTATATGTCAATCCCAGTCTCCCAATTTATCCTTCCCTTCCTGATCCTGATCCCCTGGTAACATAAGTTTGTTTTCTACATCTGTAACTATTTCTGTTTTGTAGATAAATTCATTTGTCGAATAGCACACCTTTTTTTTTTGGCCATACTGTGCGGCATGTAGGATCTTAGTTCTCCAATCAGGTATTGAACCTGTCCCCCCGAATCAGGAGCATGGAGTCTTAACCACTGAACTGGCAGAGAAGTCCCTCAAAAGCACATCTTGATTAGTAAATCTTAATTCCTCATAAGTCCTCACAACTAAGAGGACAAATAAGTTTTGATCAGACTAGAAGTGATGTTTCTTCTATTTTTTTTTAATTGAAATATAACTGACATATCTATAATATTAGTTTAGGTATACAACGTAATGATAATATGTATACAACTGACCCTTGAGCAATATAGGTGTTAGGGGCACCATCTCCTTTTCCACAGTCAAAAACCTGGGTATAACTTGATAGTCAGTCCTCTGCATCTGCACCCTGTATTCAACTGCAAACCATGTAGTACTGTAGCCCACAGCTGTGTGCTGTCACGTTTGACTCTTCACAACCCGATGGACTGTAGCCTGCCAGGCTCCTCTGTCCATGGAATTTTCTAGGCAAGAATACTGGAGTGGGTAGTCATTTCCTCCTCCAGGGGAATCTTCCCGACCCAGGGATCGAACCCAAGTCTCTTGCGTCAGCAGAGGGATTCTTTACTACTGTGCCACCAGAGAACCCTTAATATTAATACATATTTAGCAGGGAAAAAAAAACTATGTATAAATAGACCCATGCAGTTCAAACCTGTGTTATTCAAGGGTTAATAGTACATTACAAAATAATTGGCTATTTCTTTTAAGAGTAAAAAGTACTGATTGAAACTGTCACCCAAAGAAATCCTTTTACCTCTGTGAGTATAGTCGTCTCATAGGAAGGTTGGTATTTCTCCTTCTCATGAGGTGTTCGTTTCTCCATTTTCTCCCTATCTGTTTTTTGTTTTCGGTCTGCACCTTTGGGCTGAAAGGAGAAATACTCCATTTTAAATTCAAGTACTCACACTTCGATTCAACATTACTTCTACAAACTTAGAATAATCACTTGTGAGACAAAAAGGTATATACAATGAGGTAAAGACAAGATCCATCATTAAATCTAAGTCTGAAAATGGGATATTTAAATGTGTAATGGAATTGAAGGCAAGTACGAGATCTATAGCTTCGGACATGGAAAAATCTCTAAAGCACATAGTTATGAAAAAAGCAAGCTTCAAAACAATTCATACAATACAATTCTGTTTATGTTTCAAAGAAAGGAAAATACGTGTATATCTATGTACATGTGTACATAAGAGCACAGAAGTGAATTAGAATACATATGAAATTATTGACACTGGTTACCTCTGGGGAGAGGTTGGGGGGGTCAGGGTAAGAGTGGTACAGGGGGACTTCATGTCATGCTCCAAATACTTTCATGTTAATGAATCTTGCAATGAGAAGGTATTTATCCATATGATATCCCTACAATCCCTTTTCCAAGTTCCCCTTCTCCCACCATCCCTATTTAAACTTCTTTACTGGGCAGCTCAGTACTTATTTCAGTAACTCCAATTTAGGCTGGGCTTTCATAGTTTTTGAAAAGAGACAAGCTGACTTTCTCACTTGGTGACTAATGTTGCAAATGAAAGACAAGGAAAAAAAGTCCAAGGACCAGCGCAAAGCCCAGGAATACCTTGAAGACTTTGATCTGGCAGCTGGCTGAGTGTAAGTGCTCAGTATACTCCCCGTTCTCATTCTCCTTGAAGGTATCAATTTGTACTCGAAATGGCACTCCCTTCTCACCACCATGTTTCCTCATGGTGAACTCTGTGCTAATACAATGCACCTGAAAAGAATATACCATCCAGCCAGGTTTCAGTACTATTAGGAGCCAAACCAGTCAGCAACATTTTAGGGCAACAGCAAAACCTTTAAACACCTACAAAAAAACCTTACACTCTCTTTCTGATCATGAAGAATTTATACTCTCATGAGGAAATGAGGAAAACTTCAATGATTTACAAATGCAAACAAAGTAATTGTACAGGTCTAATGTTAACAAAAAGCTGCTCTGAGGAATTCATTAATTATTTCAGAAAAGACAGAGTTAACATAGAAGAGAAATGGTTTCTGTTAATGAAACTTTCCTGAAATTTATGGTAGATTTTAGAAAACAGAGGCACCATCCATGCTGGGAGAATAGTAAATATGAAAGCTCATGAGCAATGGGAAGAAAACTGTTTGCTAGGCTACTGCATAAAGTCCAAGATCTTGACAAATCTTCATAGTGGAGCCCTGGTTGACCAAATACCTGCCTGGGTAAGTTATTAACTTATCTAAGACTCAAGGAATATTCTTACTCCACAGGATTCTTGTTGAAAGTCTTAAAATCATGGGTAAAAAGTGTTAACACAATGACTATCTGATGAGAAGCACTCAATAAACTACTGGCTATCATTATTACAAATATGAGTTTTCAGGCAGTCTACCCAAAGGACATAATCAGATATGCAAATCAGATTCTAATTATGAAGATGTTCAAAATAACTTCTTTGGTAGTACTGAAAAATGAGGATAATCTCAATGCTAGACAACTGTTAGGCAAGTTTATCTCAAGAATAAAATATTATGCATGCATTAGCAAGTATTTTTGAGAGAAACAAATAAATAAATTGGGGAAATTAGAAGAGCAACTCAGAAACTCCTCTTTGCTTTCACATGTTGAGAAGTCTGCATTTGTTTAGGGGTTTACAGGTTGCAACCCTGGAAAGATTTCAAATTTAATACATTTTTATCCTTTAAGGACCAAACTGGTGGTAAGGTATCCTTTTCAAAACTGGAGCCCTGTCCACAGTGTCTTACCTGAATCCTTTGCAAAACTGGAGCCCTGTCCACAGCGTCTTACCTGAATAAACACAGACGTCCTTTTCGCAGGGTCCCACAGGAACTCCACTGTGTTTAGTTGGTTTGGGTTAGCCCTAGGATCGATTATACCCACAGACATTGGGATATCTGAGAAATAAATGGTGATCATTGAACAATTCTGGGTGCCACTGGGTTTAAACAAGAAAGCACCGATTCTTCTATCATTGGTCCTGAATTACCAAGACTTCTGTGTATACACCCTCAACTTTTTTTTTTGCCAAAAAAGAGTTCAATTAGAGCTAAAATTGACCTAAGTACTTTCCTTCTGAGCATCTTTTTTCCACTTTAAAAAGTTTTTAAAATAAGACAATTTATGAGTAGTTTCCTTTTAATTTGCCAGAATTCTACTTAAAGATAAATTTAGTTTACGCACTGGGTTTAGTGTCATGAAAAATTTAATTTACAATCTGCTTCACTTACAGTTTTAAGGGCAATGTTACTGCTAGAGAAAAACTAAGAGGATTGTTATAGAAGGATAAAGCAGAGTGTCCGAATAAAGACAGAAAACACTGCATCACAAATATAAGTGGGTAAATTTAACATAACAGCTGACTCATGAAGTCATCAAAGAATCCTATAATAGGATGACACAACTTATATTCAAGAGGGGAGGAAAATGAATGGCCTTTAGAACTTTCTGTTCCATATGGCATGTATTTAAATATTATTCCCTGACTGCTATTAATAATTCAAATTGAGGGATAAGGCCAGCTAATATTTGTTATTATAACTGTGCTATAACTTCTCTACTGTTTTAATATCAATGATTCAAACAAGAAAGCATTACGTGGGTCCCACTCCACACTATCAGCTGTGTTGGATTTATCCTAAAGTCAGTTTATCAAATGGATATCAAGATACCTGTAGGAGAACCAGTGTTTTCTCAGATAAAATTAGTAATACTTATGTCTGTTTAGCAACTATGTTTACCAATAGGAGATAATAACCAATAAGAGATCAAGGACAGATGCCAGAACTAAAAGTATATTCACGAAGAGAGGCTAACACTGTAGAGCTTGGATGTATATGTGTGTGTGTGTGTGTGTGTGTGTGTGTGTGTATCACATCTTCTTTATCCATTTAACTGCTGATGGACACTTAGGTTGTGCACACATCTTGGCAACTGTAAACAATGCTGCTATGAACGCTGTGGTGCATGTATCTTTTTGAATTGGTGTTTTTGGTTCTTTTGGATATACACCCAGGAGTGGAAATATTAGGTCATATGATAGTTCTATTTTTAGCTTTCAGAGAAACCTCCATCCTGTTTTCCACAGTGGCTATACCAACTTAATTTCCACAACAGTGTATAAGTGTTCCCAAAGAGAAGGAAACTGTAACACTTGCTACTGTATGTATGAATCTTGAGGGTTATGCTGACTGAAATAACCCAGGCACAAAAAGACAAATAATGATTCCATTTATATGAGGCACCTACAGCAGTTAAATTCATACAGATAAAAAGTAGAATGGTGGTTGCCAGGGGCTGGGGAGAGGAAGGAATGAGAAATGGTTGTTTCATGGGTACAGAGTTTCAGTTTTGCGAGATGAAAAAAATTGTAGAGATGGATGGTAGTGATGGCTTATGCAACAATGGGCATGTACTTCATGCAACTGAACTGTATACTTAAAAATGGTTAAAACGGTAAATTTTATGTTATGTATATTTTACCACAACTAAATTAAAAAACAAAAACAAAAAGCACTCTTTAGTAATGGATGCAGTTGTTACAGAACTGAAGTGTCTACACTTTCAACTTGAATTTTGAAATCTTTACACCAGTAATATTTTATGCTTAGTTCATGTTAATTGAGCCCCTGGAGCATTGTAAGTCAAGGCAAATATCAAGTAAAGAAAACCAATTCACAGACCATAGTTAAAGGCATTTCTAAGCAATGGATTCTCTTAACTTACCTATGTCAAGAATTCTATCTCCAGGTCGGTTCCACCTCCAGCCCTCCAGCTGCTGATGTTCGGTGTACTGTAGCCGTCTGTCGTGGAACACAACACGGAATATACTCTGAAAGGAAGCAACAAAATCAAATGATAACAGGATCCCTTAAAAATCAGTGCTGACAAAGAAAACTAGCAGGAGTCACCCCCAGCTGGCCTCCAGACACAACCTAAAATTATTTTTCTTGAGACCTGTTTTACTTTAAAACCCATACCATTCTATATTTCCAGGCAAACTTTATAATTGCTCAAATATAATCCTCATAGTTAACTAGTACCATAACTAAAACTTGGCTTAAACATCAGCCCTGATTGGTAACTAGGCATAAAGAACTCCCACTGGAAGCATTAATACATGTGTCCACTGTTACCATGCAATGTCTGGCTCAGTTCTTTAGATGTATATGAAATCCTCACCAAGTCCTTGCTTGCTAACCCACCACACAACCTGTAAACATTGAGGGTAGCAGGGGCTGCTTCCATCAGCTTTCCTTTTGTTACTTACTCTGTGGACATGCCTGTTGACATCTCTCTTATATCATCTTCTACAGCAGCTGACCAGACTCCTCCATCTCAATTATACTGTGTTCATTACTATCAGTCCAGACTAAGAAAACTGCTATTCATCAACAGTAGCTCCTGGTTTCCTTGCTACTAGACCAAGTATCCAAAGACACACTGGAACTTCTCTAAAGATCTCAAGGAGGCTACTTTATTCCACCCAAAAAGAACATCACTGAGTCATGAGACTCTCCAGGCCTGGTATGCTAAGTTTTCTCTTTCGGCAGCTCTGAAAAATCCAGGTGAATAGGTGGGTTCATTCTGGCCCCTAAGAAATAACACAGCAGTTTACCACTCTGCCAACAAACTATAGTAGGTGAGAGATTACCACCAAGCCCCTTAGGAAAGAAAAAATATTAATCCAAAAAGGGTCAGTACTTGTTTTCTTTTACCTTCACCAATTTGCCATTAATTTCTGGAAGTTCTCCAAGTTTCCTATTGTCTAGCATTCGGATTTCATAAGACTGTCCTAGAAGGAAAAAGTAACTATATATTATATTTATCATAGGTTAACTTCCCAAGATTCAAAAAGAATAAAATTCAGTTGTCTGAATACACAAGAGTGTAACATTATTAGTAATAACTATAATCCTTTACTATATGCTAAGCACAATGCTAAATGTTTTTCATAAATTATATCACTTAATTGATACAACTCTCTAAGGTATTATCAATTTCAGTTTCACATATAAGGAAACTGAAATGTAGAGTCTAATCAACTTGTCCAAGGTCACACAACTGGTAAATAAAAGAGCTGGATACAGTAAGACTTCTCAGACAGTAACAAACAGATGTTCAGGGAACAGGGATTAGAAAAGGGGAGGTTAGAACCAAACATGGGCAGGTAGAAGAAGGAAACCAGGAATATTTATCAAATACAACACTGAAACTCAAATTTCTAAAGTAAGTTTTTGACTGTAATAGGTCACACTAGAAAGGTATAGTTTTTTTACACTTAAGTGTACCTAATTAAATATCACAAATCCAGTAGGTCTATGAATAATACTAATGAGTAAGACCACATCTAACCTTGATTGAGATACGTCAGAGTTTCATCATGGAGTTTCACTGCTGGAGAGGTGGCAGCACAAAGCACATATTGAAAAGGGAGGATTTTATTCTCATTATCTGGAGGCAAACTTGATTCTTCTTGCTTAAAAATGGGCAGTGCAAGGACATCACTAAAATAAAACAAATGCCTTACTTTAACATCTGACAATGGTGTAAAAGCAGATTTATACTGAAACCTTTAACTGCAGTTTGCTTTCAAAAACCACAAACATTACTCACCGTGAAGTTTCTTTCTAACCATCCAGCTCAGGTGACCTGCTGGGATATCCCTCTGACCCCAACAATGTGGGCAGTGACAGACATTCACTGCTAAAAATCACTTAAGTGTCCAAAGAGCGTTTCTAGAAATCACAGACAGGGGTTCCTAAAACGGCTCTGAAAACTGTATGCAGGGTTCCAAAATGTCAATTTAGAACTCTCAGTGATGTATTTGTTCTCAGAAAGGCAAACTACAGTATTTTTATAAGCACATCAGCTCATCTACTGTAAGGATTTAAACAAGAATCAAAATTCCAAGAAACCAAATGAAAAGCACAAATCAATGACCAGTACATATTTCAAGGTCAGCTCACACTCCATGGAATACAACTAACATGGAGATATCCCTACCAGCAAACTCCTCCAAGAAAAAGCTTCTTATATGCAAACACACATATCTGATGAATTCTAGTATGTTACTCCTTTACTTTGCCAACAAAGGTTTGTCTAGTCAAGGCTACGGTTTTTCCAGTGGTCATGTATGGATGTGAGAGTTGGACTGTGAAGAAAGCTGAGTGCCGAAGAATTGATGCTTTTGAACTGTGGTGTTGGAGAAGACTCTTGAGAGTCCCTTGGACTGCAAGGAGATCCAACCAGTCCATCCTAAAGGAGATCAGTTCTGGGTGTTCATTGGAAGGACTGATATTGAAGCTGAAACTCCAATACTTTGGCCACCTCACGTGAAGAGCTGACTCATCGGAAAAGACCCTGATACTGTGAGGGATTGGGGGCAGGAGGAGAAGGGGACGACAGAGGATGAGATGGCTGGATGGCATCACCGACTCGATGGACATGAGTTTGGGTAGACTCTGGGAGTTGGTGATGGACAAGGAGGCCTGGCGTGCTGCGATTCACGGGGTGGCAAAGAGTTGGACGCGACTGAACTGAACTGAACTCCTTCTCATGTCCTAAACAGTAAGGGACCAAGTTAGAAGTCCTGGGTTTCAGTCTCTAAAACCCTTGGGCAAATCTTAGGCAAGTTCTTTTGAGTGTTCATCGCTTCATCTATAAAATGGGAACCACATCTGCTGTCAAGAATAAACATACAAGAAAGTATTTCGGAAATAATAAGGGGCTAAAATGGGTGTAAAAGATTACCAATAATTTTCCCTTAGAACCTCTAGCCATGGTTAGTGAGAAAGAATATCCTGGGCCCTGGAGATCAACTGTTGTGATCAGCATTCAGTACAGATCAAACTTTAAAAGGATTTTAAGAGCTGAATCAAATTAAAGAACATTTTCTATTATCTCAAGACATGCCACAAAATTCTCAAAATAAAATGTATTTTAATTTAAAGACTATGTACATACACTCACTAGAACAGCTAAAATGAAGAGGAAGGAGAACCCAAGTATTGGCAAGGATGTGGAGCAACTAGAACTCTCATCCTTTGCCAGTAGGAATGTAAAATGATGAAACCACTTTAGAAAAATGGTAGGCAGTCTCTTACAAGAGTAAACATGCATTGGCCCCTTGATCCAGCAATTCTACCCATAGGTATTTATCCAAGAGAAATGAAAGTATAAGAACAGCCAAAGACTTACACATAGATATCCATAGCATACAAGCAAAATCTGGAAGGAATCCAAATGTTCATAACTAAGAAAATGGATATATTAATACAAACTGCAGTATACTCACATAATACTACTCAGCAAAACAAGGAATTCAACAACATGGTTCAATCTCACAGATGCGATATTCAACCAAAGAAATCAGAAAAAAGAATATATCAATATAATGGATGATATATGATGTTTTAAAACAAGCAAAATTTAAAAGTACAGTGACTTCCTACCAGGGTAGGGATCAACTGTGAAGGTATACCAGTGAACTTTCTAGACTATAAAAGTGTTCTATGTTATGTTCGGTATATGGATTACATAGTTGTAAAGTACAGCTGAAATTCATTTTAACATATATAAATTTTACTAAAAAAAAAAAAAAAGAGTAAGTAGAGGATGAAACGGTAGGGGCTTCCCAGGTGGTGCTGATAGTAAAGAATCTATAAAAGAGTCATAATACAAAATATTTAAAGCTGGGGGATGTGTACAAGAAGATATGTACAAAATCATTATTTTCTTAATATATGTTTGAAATTTTCTATAATAAAGTTTTCTTAATAGAAAAATATGTATAGGCCACAGTGTACTTGCACATATAAAAGAAAGGTAAAAGACACATAATGTAAACCCTTGAAACTAAAAGGTTAGAGGTCAGGGATGCAATGACTTATCAACATTCTCCACATTCAAAATGAAACACACTCAAACTTTTACCTATAATTTAAATATTATGCTTATATTATAAAAAAGAGATCAATATCAACTTTACTAAGCACAGATGAAAAGGCAATTCCTTATGTGTACCTATATCCCTCAGCAGCCTCCATTATTCCCAAACATTAGATTATAAAATTATTACATTCAGGCAAAAATAATCATTTATAGAAAAATGACTATAATCATGCAAATCACATAAACATCATAAGTCTTACTGGAATATAAAACAAGCAAGATCCAAGAATACACATAGTATAATAGAAATTTGATGGTACAAATGCTAAAGAAGAAAAAGGAGGGTTAGAAAAGAAGGAAATTTCTCTTTCAACTGACATCTAATGTTTAGCAAGGCTATATGCATTATGAGTTGAATCCAGGAAGCCGAGATGCAAACCAGTATTCATGAAACACAGGTTTCTTACAGCTAAAAATAATTTCAAAGGCAAGAAAAACAAAGTGTGCTTTGCTTTTCCTCTGGTCTGGAGGTGTGTGTGCCTTGTTCACGCCATGGTGTTAAGGGTGGAGAAGGCAAGGAATCCTTTCTGTCCATATTAATTTGTCAGGTGAGATGTACTATGGTACCCTTGAGATGATAATATAAAACGTAGACGCACTGGGGTTTCTAGAAAAGTACTCTGTCCCAGTTCTTCTTCTCGGGAAAATGAGGAAGCTCCCACAGCAAACAGTATGGAAAATAAAGCAAAATTAAGAAACATGACGTCAGTCTTCAGAAAACTTAGCTGCCTTATCATCCCCAAATGCATCATACCTGATGATTTCTTGAAAGATGACTGATGATTACCAAGAATCAAGGCCAATCAGATTTTGCAACATAGCAACAGCTGAAAAACTATGAACATAGGGTGGTTGTGTTGTTTTGTTCCTCTCAAGTTATCAGTGCCTAGTAAGGTTAATATATAACAATAGTTTCTAGTCTTCTCAGTATAATGCGGCATTACACATTATACATTACACATTAGCCCCTCGTGACTAAGCAAAGGGCTGTCAATTGAGGCTAGAATTCGAAAACTGCTACCCCTAAAATCAACTCAAAACAGTACAGCCAAACCAAATACTCTCTCATTAGAGATTTTAAAATCTAAAATCCTTGAATATAATCACTCATGTTCTTGCCACACTGAGCTGCTTTTACTCTGCTGTGGGAGCAAGAATCCATTCAGCTCCACATTCTTAGAAGTGAAGGCTAAAGGTCACTGATAAACACAGCTCTAGGCCCCCACTTATCCCACAACAATAACAATTCAGCAGGAAACAATTTTGAAATACAGAAGTCTGTTCCTTCTCTGACTGAGTGCAGCTTTGGAAAACCAACTCTAGTGAACTCTAAGTGGTTGTTACCAATTTAGCATTTTATTGTCTTCTCTGCCTCATATACTTAATTCATCCCAATGAAACATGAGCTGTTTAAAGGGAATAACTTCTCCTTGGTGTGTTGAAATACTTGTTGACATGATTTATATCTTTGTTTATTTGCCTGCATTCTCCAGAATATTCCAGTCCTAATATATTCTGATCATTTTTGAATTCTCAACATTTCATAGTATCGCTGATTAAATGTAAGGATACAGAAACCTTACCTGCTAAAGTTGATTGCATGTTAAAAATGTGTGCCACTAAGTAAAAAACCACCCCTGAGTGTAGAGGCCTAGCAGAAAGCATCTGATTGGAAGTCACTGAGGAACAGAAACAGTATTAGGTATGATCTTTCCTGTTTGTAACTGGGATTCCATGAAGAGCTGCTTCATGGTCCCCTGAAGTATAAATTACCCTTTTGAGATAAGGCAGCCTCCGAATGGTCTCTACTAGTGCACACCTACAGTTTAACCTTCTCCCTCAGCCCTGCCAGTTCCTGAACCCTCTTCTAGAGAGCCTGGAGCAAAGAGAGGAAGAGGTTTGGTGAGCTCTACCTTGGGTAAGAAAGGTAAACAGAAAGGTGTCCATAGCAACTAAGGAAATTAGAAACTAACTTGGGACAATAAGATGCCATGAACGGCTAACTTCCCTATTTATAATACTTTAGACTCCATCATGATGAAAAGAAAATATGAAAGAAAACATGCCAGTATTCCTATGTTAGTTACAGCATGAAAGGACAAGAACTGAAAAGACTATACACCCTGAGGTCAGCTTCAAAAGAAAAAAAGTAAAAATAAATAAATAAATAAAAAGGAAAAAAGTATCCAGTAAATAACTGGCTGCTGCTGCTGCTAAGTCGCTTTAGTCGTGTCCGACTCTGTGTGACCCCATAGATGTCAGCCCACCAGGCTCCCCCGTCCCTGGGATTCTCCAGGCAAGAACACTGGAGTGGGTTGCCATTTCCTTCTCCAATGCATGAAAGTGGAAAGTGAAAGTGAAGTCTCTCAGCTGTGTCTGACTCTCAGCGACCCCAAAGACTGCAGCCCACCAGGCTCCTCTGTCTATGGGATTTTCCAGGCAAGAGTACTGGAGTGGGGTGCCATTGCCTTCTCCAAAATAACTGGCTATGACACTTTTAAAGAGGAGAGGACAGCAGAATGATTTCCTTGGATGTATGGGAAGGATGGAAGGGCAGATAAGGGAGGACACCTTGCAAGGAGAGATGGCCCTGAAAGTTTTACTATGAAGCCAGTGAGATGCCCTAACTACTGAGTAATGGTGAAATCAGCTAACTTTCTTGTAAGAGCCCTCTGTCACAAGTGATAAAAGATGTTTGCTACCTGAACAACTGGTGAAAATTTTTCAACTAAAAAGTAGCATAAGTGGTAAAAACAACAACAACAACAAAAAAACCTGCCTGGCTAGTTGTTTATCATCCAGACAGCAGAAGAGATAAGAACTATAATTCTGAATCTAAGTTGACCAAGAAAGAGAAACGGATTGCAAAAGAGGAAGTGCTGGGAGCCTCAAATGAATGCAACCAAGCCAGGTAAGCTGGAAGAAGAATAAGGAACACAGTTAAGAGCAGGGTTCAAACAGTGAAGAAGACGGGATCCAAGCTCATGGTCTGAGATGAAAAAAAAGTCCTCAAAAATGAAATCTGCCAATCCCACGCTATCTGAGATGGAGGGGAAGAAGAAGGGTGGTATCTACACAGAGTGGGTGGAAAGCTCACCAATCAACACAGAATTAGAAGGACATGCACAAGAAAAAAAATATATATATAAAAGGGAAAAACTATTTTTTAAAAAGTGGCAACAATATATAAAAGGAACAAGCTTGAGTTCACAGACTGTGCTGAGACCTGCAGAAAAAGGTAAGGGAAAGCAGAGGTCCACTTTTTGTTGTATATGACACATAATTAATATAAAAAAGAGACAGGAGAACATCTCGATCCCTGGTTTTTCTTCTATCTTTTCTGTAAAGAAACACCACCTTAAGAATAGAAAAAGAAGACCAAGTATGGGATTAATGGATCACAATACATAAGGAGACTATCAAAAAGTGCCAGGAATGAAATTATATACCTGGATGAAACTGTATACCAGGAAAATTAGAGAATGAGAAGATGAGATCTGTAGGTGACACTCAGTATGTAAACTCAGACAAATCTCCTGGTTCTGATAATGCCAAACATCACATTAGCTTTTTATGTCTGTAGTAGCAATTTTCAACATGAAAAGAGAGTATACACCACACTTACACCACAGTGATCTGATATGAAATCCAAGGCAAGCCTACAGAAACAGTTATTAAAAGAATGCCCAACTGTTCAGTCGTGTCTGACTCTTTGAGACCCCAGGGACTGCAGCCTGCCAGGCTCCTCTATCCATGAGATTTGCCTGGCAAGAATACTGGAGTGGGTTACCATTTCCTTGTCCAGGAGATCTTTCAAACCCAGGAATTGAACCTGCGTCTCCTGCACTGCAAGTAGGATTGTTTGCCACTGAGCCACCAGGGAAGCCAGTTAAAAGTTTATGAGCATTCAGGCAAGGCATCAAGGATCGCTAGAAACCATAACCAAACTATCTCAGTTTCCTTTTTAAATGTGGTTGGACAAAAGAATGCTATAAACATAAATATTTCTGGATTTCAGCAATGTATAAAATAGTCTCTCTTGAGATCTTTGTTGAAGGTGAAAAATATGAATTCTGTAAGTTAAGTGGTTAAGATAACTACTATATGCAAACTGCACCTACAGTGAGGGTAAGTCTGGAAGAAGGTTTAGTGATACTCCACAGGACCTCAGGGAAACCTGTCCTCTGCAACGGTTTTTATAAAGAAATGACTTGGATGATGATCAAATATGCAAATGACAGGAATCTGGGATGGGAAAGCAATATCATATATGATAAAATGAACTTTTGAAGTAATCCTAAGTGGCTGGAATAGAAGGCTAAATCTAACAGGATAAACTTGAATAAGGATAAATATAAAGTCATGCACTTAGAATTAACATCAACAAAATGGCCCAATATATGTGAGAAAGACTAGGACTTAAAAAAATCTATTTCAGTGAGACAAAATGTGCTATGGCTGCCCAAAATGCTAATAATCATGTTTCATTAAAAGTAAAGGCTGAGGAGGGAAATGGCCTTCTGCTCTATGCAAACTGCCTACACTTGAAAACTGTGCTTAGCTCTGAATGTGGAACTTTAAAAAGACTTTAAAAATCTAAGGAAATAGATGAGAATAAATGAGGGGATCTAACATCATGTTGTTTGAAGAGTAAGTCAAGGCAATGATGTTTGAAGCAAAGAAATCTTGTTAGGTCTACCAAGAGATTCAATGATCAGTTTAGGACTGATCAGTTCAGAGTTGGCCTGATTTTAAACATTAAATTAAGCCAATCAAAGATAAATCACAAGATCAATTAAATGGTTTTATTATTCTAAAAGGATGAAATGTCTTGAGCCTGCTCAAGTTTTAGAAGCTGATTGGGTTAGGCCTAGAAAGGCTATGTGTTATTAGAAAAGGCTATACAGCATATAGTGCCCTCTAGAAGAAGAAATATCACAAGTTCACTGCTATTAGAGTCCAAAGCATATTACTCTGTATCATCTGCTACAGAAAGCAATGACCAAATAACTATAAAGCCTGTATACTGGCTAGACCAACTGGCTTATAAACCATCCTACATATTTTTACAATTTCCCATTTGTACCTTTGCGTATTTTTCATTTTTACCTCTGTGTACTTGCCATGACAAAACAAGTACTACACAAACCATAATAAAGAGATACCATCAAGGCACGCTAAATTTTCTTTATAGCAAATCCAAAAACTCATCAGTATAGTTTTCCCTAACATAGATGATTCCTAAAAATTATATTCTTCATAAAAGACATAAAAAGAGTTTCAGTTCTTAAACAAAATCTACACTTTCTTTTGGCCAAAGATGATTCTAATGAATTCTACTTGGAACACACTCTTCTACTGCTAAACTATGTATGAACTAGCTAGCAAGTAGAACATGTTTCCTGAAGTACTGATAACTCCCTCTTTAAAAAGAAAACTTCAGTCATTCATTCAAATGTTTATTAAGTATCTACTAGTGTCGATGGCACCTCACTCCTGTACTCTTCCTGGAAAATCCCATGGACAGAGGAGCCTGGTAGGCTGCAGTCCATGGGGTCGCTAGAGTCGGACACGACTGAGCGACTTCACTTTCACTTTTCACTTTCATGCGTTGGAGAAGGAAATGGCAACCCACTCCAGTGTTCTTGCCTGGAGAATCCCAGGGACGGGGAGCCTGGTGGGCTGCCGCCTATGGGGTCGCAGAGTCAGACATGACTGAAGCGACTTAGCAGCAGCAGTGTCAGACAGACTATTCTAAGTACTAAAAACTACATATCAACTTTTAAAATAAAATAATTTTTCTTCTTTCCTATATTTTTCTTTCTTTTGGACTTTTATGTTTCAGTGCTAAGTCGCTTCAGTCTGACTCTGCAACCCTGTGGAGTGTAGCCCGCCAGGCTCCTCTGTCCATGGGATTCTCCAGGCAAGCAAACTGGAGTGGGTTGCCATGCCCTCCTCTGGGGGATCTTCCCGACCCAGGGGTCAAACATATTTCTCTTTTGTCTCTTGCATTGACAGGTGGGCTCTTTACCACTAGTGCCACCTGGGAAGCCCAAGAGCAGTCAATAAATGGTATCTCTTTTGCTGTTGTACAGACGTTAAGTCATGTTCAATTCTTTGCCACCCCATGAACTACAGCATGCCAGGCTTCCTTGTCCTTCACTATCTCCCTGAGTTTGCACAAACTCATGTCCATGCCATCCAACCATCTCATCCTCTGTTGCCTCCTCTCTCCTCTTGCCCTCAATCTTTCCCATAATCAGGGTCTTTTCCAATGAGCTGGTTCTTCACATCAGGTGGCCAAAGTATTGGAGCTTCAGCTTTAGCATCAGTCCTTCCAATGAATATTCAAGACTGACTTCCTTTAGGACTGACTGATTTGATCTCCTTGCAGTCCAAGGGACTCTCAAGAGTCCTCCAGCACCACAGTTCAAAAGCAGCAGTTCTTCAGCACGCAGCCTTGTTTATGGTACAACTCTCACATCCATACATCACTAATGGAAAAACTATAGTTTTGACTATATGGACCTTTCTCGATAAAGTGATATCTCTGCTTTTTAATATGCTATCTAGGTTTGTCATCGCTTTTCTTCCCAGGAAGAAAGAGAAAACAAAAGTGTTAGTTGCTCAGTCGTGTCCAAGTCTTTGTGACCCCATGGACTGTAGCCTGCCAGGCTCATCTGTCCATGGGATTTTCCAGGCAAGCATACTGGAGTGGGCTGCCATTCCCTTCTCCAGGGGATCTTCCCGACCCAAGGATCAAACCTGGGTCTCCCACACTACAGGCAGATTCTTTACCATCTGAGCCACCAGGGAAGCTCAGGAGGAAGTGCCTTTCAATTTGCCTGACTGCAGTCACCATCTGCAGTGATTTTGGAGCCCAGGAAAATGAACTCTTACAGTTTCCATTTTTCCCACCTCTTTGCCATGAAGTGACAGGACCGGATGCCATGATCTTAGTTTTTTCAATGTTGAGTTTTAAACCAGCTTTTTCACTCTCCTCTTTCACCTTCATCAAGAGGCTTAGTTCCTCTGCACTTTCTGCCATTAAAGTGGTATCTGCTTATCTGAGGTTGTTGATATTTCCCCTGGCAACATTGATTCCAGCTTGTGAGTCATCCAGCCCAGCATTTTGTATGATGTACTCTGCAAATAAGTTAAATACACAGGATGACAACATACAACCTTGACGAGTAATACTCCTTTCCCAATTTTGAACCAGTCTGTTGTTCCATGTCCAGTCCTGCATACAGGTTTCTCAGGAGGCAGGTAAGGTGGTCTGGCATTCCCATCTCTTCAAGAATATTCCACAGTTTGTTGTGATCCACACAGTCAAAATCTTCAGCGTAGTCAATGAAGCAGAAGCAGATTTTTTTTTGGAATTGCTTTGCTTTTTCTATGATCCAGTAGATGTTGGCAATTTGATCTCTGGTTCCTCTACCTTTTCTAAATCCAGCTTGTACATTTGGAAGTTCTCAGTTCAAGTACTGCTGAAGCCTAACTTGAAGGATTTTGAGCTAAATCTTGCTAGCATGTGAAATAAGTGCAATTGTACAGTAATTTGAACTTTCTTTGGGATTGGAATGAAAACTGACCTTTTCCAGTGCCATGGCCACTGCTGAGTTTTCCAAATTTGCTGGAAAACTATTAATTTTTCTAACATAAAATTTATGACATTATTCCCCATTCTGTACTCACTTTCCCCTAATCAGTCTACAACTTACTAAGCTCTTTTCATTTATATCTCACTTTTAGCTAAACAGTGGCTAGACAGTTCTTATCTAACTGTAACAAGGCAATTCCTGAAACAGTTTGGTGAAAAAAATGAAAATAAGTAAAATCTAAATAACCCAAGTATAGCCTTAAGTTTTATCAGATCAAATCAGTTGCTCAGTCGTGTCCAACTCTTTGCGACTTCATGAATCACAGCACGCCAGGCCTCCCTGTCCATCACCAACTCCCGGAGTTCACTGAGACTCACGTCCATCAAGTCAGTGATGCCATCCAGCCATCTCATCCTCTGTCGTCCCCTTCTCCTCCTGCCCCCAATCCCTCCCAGCATCAGAGTCTTTTCCAATTCTTTAATTTAATTTTTGATTTTACAATTTTTAATTTTAAAAGTCTTTTCCAATAAGTTTTATAAACCAGTAAAATTGCATGAGATCTCTTAATTAGGCTGCTAAATGTCCCTTTAGTAACTAATCTCCTGAAATGGTCTCTGATGATGGGTATCTCCTGGTATTCACACCCTTCAGTGGCTTCCTTACACCTTGAATCTGAGCTAGTAATTTGCTCTAACATAGGCAATGTATCAGAGAAGGCAATGGCACCCCACTCCAGTACTCTTGCCTGGAAAATCCCATGGATGGAGGAGCCTGGTAGGCTGCAGTCCATGGGGTCGAGAAGAGTCGGACACGACTGAGCGACTTCACTTTCACTTTTCACTTTCATGCATTGGAGAAGGAAATGGCAACCCACTCCAGTATTCTTGCCTGGAGAATCCCAGGGACGGGGGAGCCTGATGGGCTGCCGTCTATGGGGTCGCACAGAGTTGGACACAACTGAAGCGACAGCAGCAGCAGCAGCAGGCAATGTATAGGAAATAGCTGTGTGCCAGCTCTGGCTTAGGAGCCAATCTTTAAGACTGTCAGCTTTCATTTTCCTACTGTGGGGAACCCTGAATCGCCAGGTAAGAAGTCTACCAGATTTCCCTGGTGGTACAGTGGGTAAGAATCCGCCTGCCAATGGAGGAGACACAGGTTCAATCCCTGGTCCAGGAATTCCACACATCATGGAACAACTATTAATAAGCCCACGTGCCACAACTACGGAGCCCGTGCTCTAGAGCCCTGGAGTCTCAACTACTGAGCACACCTGCCCGAGAGCCCATGCTGCCACAGAGAAGCCCGTTTATGACAACAGAGAGTGGCCCCCATTCACCACGACTAGAGAAAGCCCGCAGCAAGGTAGACCTAGCACAATCAATAAATAAATCAGAAGTCTGCCTTCCCTGCTTTTATTTATTGGTTATACTTGGTCTATATAAGAAGTCTGCCTACCCTGCTGGACTTCCCTTGTAGCTCAGTGAGTAAAGAATCTACCTCCAATGCAGGAGACCCAGGTTCAATTCCTGGGTCGGGAAGATCCCCTGGAAGAGGAAATGGCAACCTACTCCAGTATTCTTGCCTGGAGAATCCAACGGACAGAGGTACCTGGCTGGCTATAGTCCACTGGGTTGCAAGAGTCGGACACAACTTAATGACTAAACCATCACCAACCATCCTGCTGGAGAGATCACAGGGAGTGGCTAGTGGACAGAGACCCTGAGGCTATGGGGCAGGGTGTAGGGGTGGGGATGTAGGATGTGGTAGTGGTGGTGCTAATGCAGCCATCCCAGGGTCCCGAAGAACCTAGCATTAGACTGTGATGTTCCAGCCCAGGCCCCTACATGACCACAGAACCTCAGCTGACACCACACGAGGCAGATCTGCACAATCAATCCTCAGATCCATGAGAAGTCTGGTGGCTCAGAGGTTAAAGCATCTGCCTGCGTCTGCCTGCAAGATCGGGAAGATCCCCTGGAGAAGGAAATGGCAACCCACTCCAGTATTCTTGCCTGGAGAATCCCATGGACAGAGGAGCCTGGTGGGCTGCAGTCCCCAGGGTCGCAAAGAGTCGGACACGACTGAGCGACTTCACTTTCACTTTCTTTTTTCTTTTGTTAAGCCAATAAGATAAAGAAAGGAAAATGCCCTTGTTCCAATGTTTCTAAAGAATTCTTTACAATAAAACTTAATAGTAGTGGTGTTTATATACAGGAAGATATTAAATCAACCTTTCTTAGAATAGCTCTATTTAAAAAACAACTCTCATCTAACTGCTTGGGAGTAAACCAAAAATACTATATTATCTACTTTAATAAACAAATTAAACTAAATTTGTTTAAACAAATACCCACAGAGAGTAAACAGATCATACTCAACAGAAAAATCATTCTTCTTTCAACTCATCCTTATTGGGTCACTTTTGGCTCTTTCACTCTCTCTCATTTTTTAACTCAGATAATACATAACTCTCCCATATAAAGCAACTAAGGATGCTGCTAAATCTAACAGCCAACATATTCACACTGAAGATATCTTAAAAATTGTAGTCCAAATCTTGCTTTGTAAGTCAGAAAAAAATATTGGAAATATAAGATAGTTTTCAAGTCATCTTCTGTCACATTTGTAGACTGCATTACTAAATCAAAGGTCTGTACGGAAGGCATATGAACATCACTAGCTCTCAACCTTAGCTGAATATTAAGAATCTCCTGGGGAGCTTTTAAAACTCCCTTCCAGGCCCTATCCCACGCCAGCTAAATCTGAACTGGTGGGGAGAGTTTGGTGAGTTTAACTACTTAGTGCCCAGTCTAAGCCAAAGTAAAGGGTTTGATCTCAGTGTCATCCAGCATGACCAACTTTCTGCACCAAGACTCGACTTTACAGGGGACCTCAGCAAGCCATCTTGAAACATCAGCACTAAGGGTAAGGGAGTTTGTTCAGACCTGTGCAACTCCATCACCACTACTGGAGAGAAACCACTCACCTTGACACTGAATTAGTAAATTTCTTTAAAACTTTTTTTTTCCCTTCATTTATTCATCCAATAGTCTTTGACTCAGCTGGTAAAGAATCTGCCTGCAATGCGGGAGACCTTGGTTTGATCCCTGGGTTGAGAAGATCCCCTGGAGAAGGGAAAGGCTACTCACTCCTGTATTCTGGCCTGGAGAATCCCACGGACTGTATAGTCCATGGGGTCACAAAGAGTCGGACACAACCGAGCAACTTTCACTAGTCTTTGAGCACCTACTATGTTCTGGGCCCTCTTTCAGGTGGAAGAGATAGTAGTAAACACGGTATAGATAAGATTCTCTTCGAGCAAAAAGCATCATTATCATCTAAATTTCTCTTTCTGCACATCAACAAATCTTACTATTCTACAAACACCTACTGTTTTTCTACATTCCAGTTCATTGCCCTTAAAGTATGACTAATACTTGAGGAAGCATAAATGAATTATTTAAAAATAAAGATTATGTAACTCAAAAGGGCCTAGTACGTTTACAGTAGGTGTTTTATATACAACTCTGCCCTCAGTAGCTTAACTCTACGCCTCTGGAACTTCAAATCTGAACTTCAAACCTGGAACAGAGACTGTTGACTGACCTCAAAACACAAGTGAGCTAGATAAATCCACCACAAGTGGATTTTATGCTGATGCTGTCTGTGAAAGAGAGACTGATCATCCAACAGTCTTTCCTTAGGAATAGTGTTTCTAGAACTTTTTTTCCCAGATCTCAGTACTGGGCTTAAGTTTCTTTAAGCCCTTTAAGAATTGCTTCTGGGAATAAACCATTCTTCAGCACAGTTAGGAGAGATCAGAGGTTTGAATTGTTGTCATTTATCAAGTACATCTCAAAGTTTCCCGCCAAATGAAGCTAATTTCTTTTCTCCCTCCAAATCTTTGAATTTCCCTCATTTCTACTTTGCTGAATAATTTGCCAGTTACCACTTATTTCCTTCTATAAGCAATGTGTTGTCTTCCTTTAACTTGGTCACTAAAAACTTTTTATTTCAAATCTGTCTAGAAGCTTTACTTATTTTTAGAAGCTGAAAAGAATCTGACCAATATCAGAATCAAATTTACTTCCAGGGAGTTTGTAAGATATTAAAAGTTTAATCAAAGAAATCAGAATCAGCAAAGCCCTACCTCAGGAGATTTGCCAGATATAGCCCTGCTTTCTCAGTTTTTTTCCTACATTACAGGATTAGCTCTTACAGCCTACAAATCTCATTAAAACACTGCTAATTGAAAACATCACCTGTGGCATCATTAGTACCAGGCTCTTTTATTAAATTTCTGAAATCACTGACTCTTCCCATTTAGAAGATGAATGACAACCATGGGTTATATATTCCAGAGAATCTGGCAGTTTTGACATAAAAAACAGAGCTCCACTTTCAGTACTCAAAGATCTGATATCTAGCATTACATTATGACCTATCTGTGAAGACATTTTTGTTTGTTTTCCTGTGACTAAGGGAAACCACACTGAGCCCCTTATATTGCCAAACTTCAAAGCTTCTTTTCAGGTCCCAAATGTCTCCCAGTTCTTTTGATTTTCTTTGTTTGTTTGTAGTTAGACTTCCCTCCCTTTTCATTAGCAAGCATCACTCACCACTTCTGGGGTTCTTATTCCTTGCCCATTCTGTTCCCACTACCAAGCCTAGCTAGTCCCCCATTCCTCTCTGCGGTGAAAGACAGACATTTTCCTGTTTGTTAACGCTTTAACCACTAATAACTTTTGGGGAAATCCTAAAAGTATCAGAATACTTATCCTACGAAATGGCCAAAAGACTTTAGCTACCTCTCTCCCCTTGATGCTTACAGTGGCAGGGCTTATGAAAAATTTCTGCCTTCTCCTTCAGACCGCACCTTTGATGAAGGTCTTTTCTACTAAAAGGGCCACATATTCCCTGGAAATGTCCCAAGTTAGGCCTGATGATGCAATCAAGGCAGAACTGCTTTGGCTCCCTTTCTTTTATAGACAGACAGTAGATAGGTAGGTATGTAGATAGATGGATACACACTATGGATAGATAGAGAATTAAATTGCAGTTCTAAGGATATGCAGAAGACACCCAGTTCACTAAGCCTCAATCCTTTTCAGGAACAATACCTAGCTTTTTATCATTATCCCCCAGTCTACAGTCAAGAGTAACCTTTAAAAATGTAGATCTAAAATGTCACTACTCTGTTTACAATGCTTCAGAGGCTTCCCACTGAAATGCTGATAAAACACTAGCTCCTCAACAGGACACTCAAGGCCCTTCCAAACTGGATCCAGCTTACTTGTTCAGTTTCATCTCTCATTATACTTCTCATCTCTCTTCTCCCTCTTCTAACAATTCCAGCTGACAAAATAAAGCTCCTTTCCCTTGCTCTAACTCCACTACCACCACTGATTTTTTACATGTCAATTAGCATTTAATCCACACAAGGAGCAACTGTGTCCCTCTCCTTATTTGCCAGTGGAAGAAACTGATCAAGTAATTTGAAATGTTAAAAACATTTGCCCATGGTTAAATGGCTAGAAAATAGCAAATATAAATCTAAGTCTATTCATCCATTCATTCAATATTTTGTGAGCATTTTAGGCCTGGCACCATTTCAGGCAGCAAAGAAACAGTAAACAAATTTTATCCAAGTTTTATCCTTCTTTATTATTACTCAATGCCTGGCATAAAGTTGCATTTGTTTAAAACAGTCCTGAGGAAAACGTAATCAAGAGCTCCTATTCAGTGCTCCAAAGATATTTCTTAAGGTGATGCACACCAGCTCTCTACACATGGCTATTTGTGCAAGTCCTACTAACAGAATGATAGTATCAATGAACTGATTTCACTAAAAGGACTCAGGGCTTTTGCAACAGTTGATTCCTCTGTCCACAAACCAAACTTCCAGATTGTTTTGCACCATTCAGATCTCTGCTATAATGTCACGTCTACAGAGAAACATTCCTGTCACTCTACCTAGATTCTATGCATTTTCATCAAGACACTACCTTGTCTGTCTGTCTACCTATCTATTTACCTACTATATACCTACCTATTTACTACTCCTCCCATAAGAATGCAAGCTCCAAGAGTGCAAAGACCTCATTTGTTTTGTCACCCTAGTGTTAACAAGGCCTGGCCATAGTAGGTACTCAATAAATATTGTTTAAATGAGTCCCACAACAATAATAATAGGAAGAGTAATAATCCCATTAGAAAATCCAGGCTACTCAGCAAACACAACTGGGTTATACTTGTGGATGAATAGTCCAGAAAATGCTTCTATCACTTATTATCAAATCTCTATTGACAGGCTTCCCTGGTGGCTCAGCAGTAAGAATCCTGCTGCCAATGCAGAAGACACAGGTTTGATCCCAGGTCCAGGAAGATCCCTCATGCTGCAGAGTAAACTAAACCACAACTATCGAGTCTGTGTTCTAGAGCTCTGGAACTGCAACTACCGAGCCCTCGAGCTGCAACCACTAAAGCCCGTGTGTCCTGGGGCCTGTGCTCGGCAACAAGAGAAGCAACCACGGGAATGAGAAGCCCGTGCACTGCGACCAGAGAGCAGTGCCCACTCTCGGCAACTAGAGAAAAGCCCGCACAACAACGAAGACCCAGTACAGCCGATAAATACATACAAATTAAAAAAAAAAATCTATCGAGCACTTGGCTATCTATACTCCTGCAAAGAGTTTCTGAGTATTTCCATGTTACTTACAATTGCCTCTCCACACACAATTTTACTAATTAAATCTTTCATGCAATATTTCTAAGCATCTTTAACAACCAAACCTACAAACCTACTTACTCTTGAAACCATCTTTTTTCCTCCTGATACAATGAAGGCAAAATTCTTTCCGCTGGGAAAGGCTAATCCTTACCCATGGAGTTAGAATCCATGTATTCTTAATTCCTAAAAACGTTATTCCCTTGACTGTCCCCATGCATGTACCATCAATCGCCTTTTATTGGATTATAACCATTAGCATATATTCATGTGTTTTTTTTAATTTTATTTTTTTTTAAACTTTACATAATTGTATTAGTTTTGCAAATATCAAAATGAATCCATCACAGGTTTACATGTGCTCCCCATCCTGAACCCTCCTCCCTCCTCCTTCCCCATACCATCCCTCTGGGTCGTCCCAGTGCACTAGCCCCAAGCATCCAGTATCGTGCATTGAACCTGGATTGGCATCTCGTTTCATACATGATATTTTACATGTTTCAATGCCATTCTCCCAAATCTTCCCACCCTCTCCCTCTCCCACAGAGTCCATAAGACTGTTCCATATATTCATGTTTGACTAGCTCTCATTCATAAAAAAAAATTTACCCACATCGCCCTTCAACTACTACTACACTTCTCAGTACCTTTCACAACTAAAATTATCTATATATATTGTGTCCATTTTCTCATCTCTGATTCTTTCCTCAAACAACGACAGTTACGCTTTCACTCCTAATAAAAAGTGATTGTCGTGGCCACCAATGACTTCCATGTAGCCAAACTCAATTGTCACTTCTCTGGGCTCATTTTACTTCAACTTTCAGCAGCATTTCAACAGAGCTCTAACTCCTATAGTAGCTACTCTCCTCTCTGGCCTCCTAAATCCTCTCCTAATTTTCTTCCTACCTCACCAGCAATGCCTCCTCAACTGCCTTGTAGCAACCCCTCTTCCTCCATAAAACTTCAGGATGTGATTTTGGCTCTTTTCTTTCTACACTCCCAGATGATCTCTTTAATTCCCATATATTTAAATATCACAGTAATCTGATGACTCCCGAACACACCTAGGTCCAGACTTCTGTTTTGAACTCCAGATCCCATATTTAAATACGTATCTAATATTGCCTCTTTGATGTCTCTCTGGGATATCAAATGAACCAGGTCCAAATGCAAACTTTCGATCTTCCTCCAAACCTTCCCAGCCTACCACTCCACCCTCTATTCCTCCTTGTCCCAGATGGCAAATGATTCATCAAAATGCTCAAACTAGAACACTTGAAGGCATCCTAGATTGATACTTTCTCCCTTATCTTCATGCCCATTAACAAGTCCTATGAATTTTTCTCCGTAAAACGTATCTTACGTTCATCTTCTCTTCAGTAGAGTACAAGAAGTAAGAAGACAGGCTCTGAAGTTAGACACTAGAATTTAAATCAAAGCAATAAGTTAGCATTTATTGAGCATTTACTGCTTGTCTAACATTGTCTTAATTATTTTATATGTATTAATTCTTTTAATGTTCATAAGAACCTCATGAGGTAGGTACTATTATTATTATTATTTTTATTTTAAATCATAGCAACAGAGGTTAAGTAACTTGTCCAATCCTGAGAGACCCAGAATTCAAACTCCTAAATCTAGTTCCAGATCTCACTGTGGTAGACTGTCTCTTGGTAAAAAGAGACTAGAGATAAGGAGATCAGGAGGACTTCCCTGGAGGTCCAGTGGTTAAGACTCCGAGCTTCTGCTACAAGTGGCTTAGGTTTGCTCCCTGGTTGGGTAACTAAGATCCTTCATGCCACGCAGCATGGCGAAAAAAAAAAAAAAAAAAAAGATAGGGAGATCAGTTCAAAGCTAAGGCAACAGTCTGGGTAAAAATAATGAAAGTCTAAACCAGTAATGAAAGTAGAAACATTTCAAATTTATGCAATCTTCAAGACCTAAACAGAGAGTTACAGCATGTTCAAGGACTGAAAGACTGAATATTTCAAAGATGTCAATTTTTCCCAAACTGATCTACAGATTCAATCCCAGTCAATATCCCAACAGATTCAACTTGACAAACTGATTCTAAAATTTGTATCAATTAGCAAAACCAAGAATAGCCAAGATACTCCTTAAGAAGAAAAAACATAAAAGAGATTTACCCTGTCAGATATCAAATATTATTTCAAAGCTTTAGTCATTAAGATAGCATGGTGTTGCTTCAGATGGACAAATTAACCTAACAGAATACAGAACCCATTAACTGACTCCACATATACAAAAATCTACTTTATGACAGAGCTGGTATCACTGATCAGTGAAGAAAGGATGAACTTTTTAATAAACAATGTTGGAAAAATTGAATATCTACATGGGAAAAAAAGAAATTGAATCAACACCCAATACAAAATTCAATTTTTAAAAAACCAATTCTGGGAGGTCCCTGGCAGTGCAGTGGTTAGGAGTTGGCATTTTCACTATTATGGCCTGCGTTCAATCCCTGGTTGGGGAACTAACCTGCAAGCCACGTGGTGTGGCAAGCCACGTGGTGTGGCAAAAAAAAAAAAAATTATCTAAATGGATTAAAAGTTTAAGTGTAAAAAGCAAAAATGTAAAACGTTTAGAAGACAATAAAAAAGAATAACACTATGGCTCAATGGTAGAGAATCTGCCTGCCAGTTCAGGAGACATGGGTTTGATTCCTGGTCCAGGAAGATCCCACATGCCTTGGGACAATTAAGCTCATGTGCCTCAACTACTGAGCCTGTGCTTTCAAGCCATGGAACTGCAACTACTAAAGCCTGCATCCCCAAGAGAGTGTGCTCCACAATAAGAGAAGCCCAGCCAATGAGAAGCCCGTGCACTGCAACCAGAGTAGCCACTGCTCTCCAAAACTAGAGAAAAGTTCACGTAGCAATGAAGACCCAGCACAGCCAGAAAAAAACCAATAACTCCATGGCCTTAGACTAGGGAAGAATTTCTTAGACATTAAAATCATACACCATAAAGGAAAGGATTGATAAACTATAATACACCAAATTAAAAACTTTGGAACCAGTGACACATAAAATGAAATTACAAGCCATAAATTGGGAGACGATACCAGCTATACAAATAAAGACAAAAGATGATGATCAAAATATATTTTAAATTACTATAAAGACTAGTGATGAAAGGAAAGTCAGAACACCAATTTGTGTATCCAAAGTCCCAAGTGAGGATTTCCCTGGTAGTCCAGTGGTTAAGATCCACCTGCCAACACAGGGGACACGGGTTTGATCCCTGGTCTGGGCAGATTCCACATGCTGCGGGGTAACTGCCCACATGCTGCAATTACTGAAGCCCGCTCTCCTAGAGTCCGTGCTCCACAGCAAAAGAAACCACCACAGTGAGAAGTCGGCGCACCGCAACGCAGAGTAGCCACCGCTAGCTACAACCAGAGAAAGCCTGCTGCACCAACCAGAGCAGCCAAAATTAAAATTAAATAAATAAAATTATTTTTAAAAATAACTTTTAAAAAGTCCCAAAAGGGGACTTCCCTGGTGGTCAGTGGTTAAGACTTCGCCTTCCACTACAAAGGATGCAGGTTCATCTCTGGTCAGGGCACTAAGATCCCACATACCTCAACATCAAAAAACCAAAATATAAAACAGAAACAATATTGTAACAAATTCAATAAAGATTAAAAAAAAAAAAGTCCAAAATGAATTTTTCTCCCAGATTCTAGCCCGATGATGCACAGTAGGAGTCAACCTCTGGCTACAGTTGGAAACTACTGCCAACAAGGTAGATAAAGGCAGGAGATAAGGAGGTGGAAGAAAGAAAAGGAGTGCAACAAGTGGGATAAGTGAGGAATGGCAACATTATTGGGTTGTAGGTCAACTTCCATTAGAATTATAAGAGGGCAAGAAAAGAAACATCTACAGACCTTTAGGAACAAAACCAACAAATGGGATAGGACAATTCTAAAAGATGTGGGAAGTTAGCCAGCAACAGATTATGCAGTAGAGACTTCCCCCCCCAAATTATGCAGTACTTCAGACATATAAAAAGGTTAAAAAAAAAAAACGTACAACCAATACCTGTGTATACACCACTTAGCTTCAGAAATAGAGTATTTATAGTTAAAGCCCTCTGATTATTCCTCAGTTATATCCCTCAGTCAACTCCCAGAGGCAAGAGTATCCCGAACTTGAAGATAAACATGCTCAGTCATTTCTTCGTATTTTTACAGTGAGGTCATTTTTTAAAAAGTAGTGGATAAATTTTGTGACAAATAGAGGGATTTCATCGAAATACACTGTCCATCATAAGAGACTCAGAATGAAGGGGAAAGGAAAGGAGCGGGATCAACTCTTAAAACAAAGAGATGAAGATTCAGAAGACAGCTGAAGGGGGGAAAAGTGAAAGTAAACAGTACTGGAAAAGCAGCACAACAAAAAAGAACAAAAATTAGTGTCAATGGAGAGAAACAGTGGCCTCAGATAATATCAATAACCTCAGATATGCAGATGACACCACCCTTATGGCAGAAAGTGAAGAACTAAAGAGCCTCTTGATGAAAGTGAAACAGGAGAGTGAAAAAGTTGGCTTAAAGCTAAACATTCAGAAAACTAAGATCATGGCATCCAGTCCCATCACTTCATGGCAAATAGATGGGGAAACAGTGGCTGACTTTATTTTTGGGGCTCCAAAATCACTGCAGATGGTGACTGCAGCCATGAAATTTGAAGACGCTTGCTCCTTGGAAGGAAAGTTATGACCAACCTAGATAGCATATTCAAAAGCAGAGACATTACTTTACCAACAAAGGTCCGTCTAGTCAAGGCTATGGTTTTTCCAGTGGTCGTGTATGGATGTGAGAGTTGGGCTGTGAAGAAAGCTGAGCGCCAAAGAATTGATGCTTTTGAACTGTGGTGTTGGAGAAGACTCTTGAGAGTCCCTTGGACTGCAAGGAGATCCAACCAGTCCATCCTAAAGGAGATCAGTCCTGGGTTTTCATTGGAAGGACTGATGTTGAAGCTGAAACTCCAATACTTTGGCCACCTGATGCAAAAAGCTGAGTCATTTGAAAAGACCCTGATGCTGGGAAAGATTGAAGGAGGGAAGAGAAGGGGATGACAGAGGATGAAATGGTTGGATGGCATCACCGACTCAATGGACGTGAGTCTGAGTAAACTCCGGGAGTTGGTGATGGACAGGGAGGCCTGGCGTGCTGTAGTTCACGGGGTCGCAAAGAGTCAGACACACCTGAGCAACTGAACTGAACTTGCCTTTGAAACAAAAAAGAGTGCGAGTGAGTTCAGTACATTCACTCAATAGATCAGCAGCTATTTTTTAGACACTCTTCTAAGGTACTCCACTCCAGTGTTCCAGTGTTCTTGCCTTGAGAATCCTAGGGACCAGGGAGCCTGGTGGGCTGCCGTCTATGGGGTTGCACAGAGTTGGACATGACTTAAGTGACTTAGCGGCTAAGGTACTAGGGATACAGCAGAAATCAGAACAAAGTCTCTGCCTTCAAGGAGCATTTATTCTAGTTGGGGAAAGAGGTAAGCAAATAATAACTCATCAGGTATTGGGGAAAAGACAAACACGACTAGTGAAGGCAGAGTGCTGGTGAGAGGAAGGAGGTGGCTGCTATGTTCTTTGAAGGTAGTGAGAGATGGCCTCTCTGATAAAGTGACATGTAGGCAGAAACCTAAAGGAAGTGAGGAATGTGTAAGTCTTATCTCAGGAGGAGTTACAGCAGATACAAAAGGCCCAGAGGTGGGAGTGTGCATAGCATTTGAGGGACTGTAAGATGGCTAGACGTGGCTGGGCTCAGCAGCAAGGGGAAGAGTCCATATGGACAAGGTACTGAGGCACCACATGTGGAACAATGCCAGAACTGAACCTTCTATTCAAAGTGAGATGCAGAATCACTGGAGAGTTTTTAGGAGAAAAGTAGCACAATCTGATCTACATTTCAAGGAAGCCAATCATATAATTTACCATTCACACAGGGACACTTGGGTGAGTGAAGGAGGGTGCTATCAATAGTTACATCAGGACAAAAGGCTTGTTACAAGACTTTCATTTTAAAAGGCTGCTATGTGGAGCCAATTTGAAGGGGTTCCTCCAGCCAAATCTGGAACTGATCAAAATATATTGTGATAGTATTAATAAATGATTACAATCTACTAAGTAACGAGGCTACATTGATAAAAATAAGAAGTAAAAGGTTATTTTTTTTTAAAAGTGAGACAGATATATATTTCATATTCTTTTCTATTCTGGTTTATCGCAGGATACTGACTACAGCTCCCTGTGCTATATATACTGTAGGACCTTGCTGCTTACCCATCATATAGAACAGTTTGCATCTGCTAATCCCAAACTCCTAACACTCCCCTCCCCCTGCCTCTTTCCCCTTGGCAACCACAAGTCTGCTCACTGTGAGTCTGCCTCTGTTTTGTAGCTACGGTCACCTGTGTCATATTTTGGATTCTACATATAAATGGTATCCTGTGGTATGTGTCTCTCTCCGACTCACGTTGCTTAGTATGATAATCTCTAGGTCCATCCATGTTGCCACAAATGACATTATTTCATTTTTATGGCTGAGTAATATTCCACTGTGCACACACATACCATATCTTCTTTATCTGTTCACCTGTCAGACATTCTTAAGTTGTGTCCATGTCTTGGCTATTGTAAATACTGCTTCTATGAACACAGGGGTATGTGTATGTGGAAAAGCTCTTTCATACAAAACCAATGAACATATTTAGAAGGAAAGGCACAGTTAGAAAATCATCTATTAGCAACCATCATAACGATAGCTGATTAAGGCAAGAATAAACATGGCAACCCACTCCAGTGTTCTTGCCTGGAGAAGCCCAGGGATGGGGGAGCCTGGTGGGCTGCTGTCTATGGGGTCGCACAGAGTCGGACACAACTTTAGTGACTTAGCAGCAAACACTAAAATTGATAGATAAAAGTTTGAAAAGTAATAGGATATTTACATAGTCTCAATGAATCTCCCCACAAGATATTTATCAATTACAAAAGACAATAAATTTCCAAAAAAGAAAATTGGTATACGTCACCTTCACGAGATGGCCAAAGTTGACACTGCCAGGAATAGAATCAATCAAGCATGTGCTATGTAATATGATGGGGCTTCCCAGGTGGGGCTCAGTGGTAAAGAATCCGCCTGCCAATGCAGGAGATACGGACTTGATCCCTGGGAAGATCCCCTGGAGAAGGAAATGACAACCCACTCTAGTATTCTTGCCTGGGAAATTCCATGCACAGAGAAGCCTGGAAGGCTATAGCCCACGGGGTCATAAAAGAGTCAAACACAACTTAGCAACTAAAAAACAACAATGTAACATGATACACAGAGAACTCAGCATCACTACTTAGGTTCAGTTCAGTTCAGTTCAGTAGCTCAGTCACCGACTCTTTGCGACCCCAGGCCTCCCTGTCCATCACCAACTCCCGGAGTTCATCCAAACTCTTGTGCATCAAGTCGGTGATGCCATCCAGCCATCTCATCCTCTGTCGTCCCCTTCTCCTCCTGTCCCCAATCCCTCCCAGCATCAGGGTCTTTTACCATGAGTCAACTCTTCTTAGGTATTACTACCCAAAGTGCATAAACTGAGGGCTTCCCTGGTGGCTCAGTGGTAAAGAATCTGCTTGCCAATGCAGGAGACTCAGGTTCGAACCCTGGATCGAGAAGATCCCCTGGAGGAGGAAAGGGCAACTCACTCCAGTATTCTTGCCTGTAAAATCCTATGGACAGAGTAGCCTGGCGGGCTACAGTCCACAGGCTTACAGAAGAGTCAGACATGACTCAGCACCTAAACAACAAAGTGTATAAACTGAATTTAATCATAAGGAAACAACAAACCTAAATCGAGGAATATTCTACTAAATAATTGGCTTGTACTAATCAAATTGTCAGTGCCATGAAAATACAATGAAAGACTCTGGAGCCATTCTAGATTAAACAAGACAAGAAAGACAAGTAAACTGAATCGACACATAATCTTGGATATTGCTCTATTATAAAGGACATTACTGAGACAATTGGCAAAAGTGAAAAAGTTTCATAGGTAGATAATAGCATTGTGTCAGAGTCAGGTTCCTGATTTTGATCATTGTACTGTGGTTATGTAAGAGAATTTCTTGTTTCAAAAGATGACACATTGAAGTATTTTGGTTGTTAAGGGGCATCATATCTGCAACTTAAACAGTTCAAGAAGAGGTGGCAAGAATACACAGAAGAACTGTACAAAAAAGATCTTCATGTCCCAGATAACCACGATGGTGTGATCACTGACCTAGAGCCAGACATCCTGGAATGTGAAGTCAAGTGGGCCTTAGAAAGCATCACTACGAACAAAGCTAGTAGAAGTGATGGAATTCCAGTTGAGCTATTTCAAATCCTGAAAGATGATGCTGTGAAAGTGCTGCACTCAATATGCCAGCAAATTTGGAAAACTCAGCAGTGGCCACAGGACTGGAAAAGGTCAGTTTTCATTCCGATCCCAAAGAAAGGCAATGCCAAAGAATGCTCAAACTACCGCACAATTGCACTCATCTCACATGCTAGTAAAGTAATGCTCAAAATTCTCCAAGCCAGGCTTCAGCAATACGTGAACCATGAACTTCCTGATGTTCAAGCTGGTTTTAGAAAAGGCAGAGGAACCAGAGATCAAAATGCCAACATCCGCTGGATCATGGAAAAAGCAAGAGACTTTCAGAAAAACATCTATTTCTGCTTTATTGACTATGTCAAAGCCTTTGACTGTGTGGATCACAATAAACTGTGGACAATTCTGAAAGAGATGGGAATAACAGACCACCTGACCTGCCTCTTGAGAAATCTGTATGCAGGTCAGGAAGCAACAGTTAGAACTGGACATGGAACAACAGACTGGTTCCAAATAGGAAAAGGAGTACGTCAAGGCTGTATATTGTCAACCTGCTTATTTAACTTCTATGCAGAGTACATCATGAGAAATGCTGGACTGGAAGAAACACAAGCTGGAATCAAGATTGCCGGGAGAAATATCAATAACCTCAGATATGCAGATGACACCACCCTTATGGCAGAAAGTGAAGAGGAACTCAAAAGCCTCTTGATGAAAGTGAAAGTGGACAGTGAAAAAGTTGGCTTAAAGCTCAACATTCAGAAAACAAAGATCATGGCATCCGGTCCCATCACTTCATGGGAAATAGATAGGGAAACAGTGGAAACAGTGTCAGACTTTATTTTGGGGGGCTCCAAAATCACTGCAGATGGTGACTGCAGCCATGAAATTAAAAGACGCTTACTCCTTGGAAGGAAAGTCATGTCCAACCTAGATAGCATATTAAAAAGCAGAGACATTACTTTGCCAACAAAGGTTCATCTAGTTAAGGCTATGGTTTTTCCAGTGGTCATGTATGGATGTGAGAGTTGGACTGTGAAGAAAGCTGAAGAATTGATGCTTTTGAACTGTGGTGTTGGAGAAGACTCTTGAGAGTCCCTTGGACTGCAAGGAGATCCAACCAGTCCATTCTGAAGGAGATCAGCCCTGGGATTTCTTTGGAAGAAATGATGCTAAAGCTGAAACTCCAGTAGTTTGGCCACCTCATGCGAAGAGTTGACTCATTGGAAAAGACTCTGATGCTGGGAGAGATTGGGGGCAGGAGGAGAAGGGGACGACAGAGGGTGAGATGGCTGGATGGCATCACTGACTCAATGGGTGTGAGTCTGAGTGAACTCCGGGAGTTGGTGATGGACAGGGAGGCCTGGCGTGCTGCAATTCATGGGGTCGGGAAGAGTCGGACACGACTGAGCGACTGAACTGAACTGAACTGAAACAGTTCAGAAAAAAATAACTGCAGGTGTGTGAAGAGAGATGGGGAAAGACAAAAGCAAATTTAGTAAATATTAACATTTAAGAAATCTGGGTGAAGGCTATGTACAAATTCTTGGCCTGTTTTTGCAAATCTTTCACAAGTCTGAAATTATTTTTTATTTAAATGAACAAAATACCCACACACTTACAAAAGTTTCAGTGTAGAGAACAGATTAGGTGGGGGGATGGTGGTGAGTGCAGAGTTAGAAACAGAGTTGAACCAATTAAAAGGCTATTGTAGATTAAGGACAGGGGTCATGGAAGATAGCAGAGTAGGAAGCTCTAGGAATTGGTCTTTCACCAAAAGAACTGAGCTGGCAAGAAATGCCTGAGGCAATTATTTTGAAACTCTGGAATCTAGTCAACAGTTTCAGCATCCAAGGGAGGCTTGATGAAGAAAGAGGCTGCTAAGTTTTAGTTAATTTCAGCACTTGGCATGGCACCTATCATTTTTTAGCTCCCAGTCCCATGGCAGGAAGCAGTGGGAACAATAAATAGCCCAAGATCCTACTGTAGCTTGCTGGTGCTAGGATGTGCGATACGGATCTTGTCTCCAAAAATCAAGGTTATGTGTCTTTTTTTTTCCTTTTTGCCACCCTGCTCAGCTTGCAAGATCTTATTTCACCAGTCAGGGATTGAACCTGGGCCATGGCAGAGAAGCCTCAGAATCCTAACTACTAGGCCACGAGGGAACTCCCAGAGTTTTGTGTCTTGATCACTGGTTTTGATTGCTGAGGAGCTGGCAAAGAGGCTCACCACTGTCTCAGCCCCCACGGCTGAAGTAGCTTCCCTAGCAAAATGAGACAATGAGATTTAAAGAAAGAACACTCTTTTCCCCTCCTTTTCTCTTCTTATTGGATCCAGGCATTTAAGGAAATCTTTGTCAAGTCACTGACAGGGTGGACATAATGACATAACAGAAGAGATTTCACTGACTATATAGAGCAATAAATATACTCTCTACAAAAAAAGTTTAGAAAAGTCACTAAACAAATAGACAATTTCAGCTTTCATTCAGTAACAACAGTAATCTCTAGGGAGGGAGCAGAATCTGACTTCCAGAGTTACCATATTATAATACTCAAAATGTCCAGTTCTCAACAAAAAATTACAAAGCATATAAGCACATAGGCACATGAAAAAAATGTTCAACATTGCTAGTTATGAGAATATGAAAATTAAAACTACAATGAGGCATCACCACACACCAGTCAGAATGGCTGTCATCAAAAAGTCTATAAACAATAAATGCTGGAGAGGGTACGGAGAAAAAGGAACCCTCCTACACTGTTGGTGGGAATATAAATTGGTGCAGCCACTATGGAAAAGAGGATGGAGGTTTCTCAAAAAACTAAAAACAGAACTATCATAAGACCCAGCAATCCCACTCCTGGACATATATCCAGAAAAGAAAAAAACTTCAATTCAAAAAAGCACATGTACCTCAATTTTCATAGCAGCACTGTTTACAAAAGCCAAGACATGGTAAGAACTCAGGTACCAATCAACAGATGATTGATTGGTTTGAGAGGATGTGATATATATATATCACACACATATATATATCAAAAAATATATAAAATAATGGAATATTATATATATACATATATATTATAATGGAATATTACCCAGTCATAAAAGAATGAAATACTGCCATTTGCAGCAACATGGATGAACCTGTGGGATATTATACTAAGTGAAATAAGTCAAAGACAAATATTATATGATATCACTTATATGTGGAATCTAAAAAATAATACAAATAAATCTATATACAAAATAGACTAAGAAAACAAACTTTAGGTAGCAAAGGGGAAAGGGAGGAAGGAGGGGTAAATCAGGAGTATGCAATTAACAGATACAAACTATACTTAAAATAGATAAGCAACAAAGATTTATTGAATTACACAGGGAACTATATTCAGTATATTATAATAACCTAGAATAGAAAATAATCTGAAATATATACATATATATATAACTGAATCATTTTGATGCACACCAGAAACAAACACAATATTATAAATCAACTGCACTTCCACTGTTTTAAATTACAAAGCACACAAAGACACAGTTGCAGTGAGTAGGGGCTGCTCTTTCTAGAGACGAATAGCCTCCTCACTGCAGTGGCTTCTCTTGCTGTGCAGCACAGACTCTAGGTGTGCAGGCTTCAGGACTGATGGGTGCAGCTTGTGAGCTCTAGAACATGGGCTCAGTAGATGTGGCGCATGGGTTTAGTTGCTCCATGGTTTGTGAAACCTTCCCAGACCAGGGATCGAACCCATGTCCCCTGCATTGGCAGGCGATTTTTATCCACTGTACCAACAGGAAAGTCTGTAACACTATTCTAACTCAAACTCTTCCCAAAAAGGGGGAGGAACACTTCCTAACAGTCTATGATACCAAAAGCCAGAAAAGGATACAAGAACAGTACAGACCAATATCCCTTATGAATAAAGACACAAAAATCCCCAACAAAATACTACCAAACTGAATCCAATAGTACATTAAAATGATTCTAAACTATGACTAAGTGAGGTTTATCTCAGAAGTGTAAGGATAGTTCAGGTAAGGAAATCACAATGTAATACCCCATATGATCATTTTGATAGAAAAGGCACAGGACAAAATTCAACATCCTTTCATGAAACATTGAAAACAACCTTGAAGTCACTATGCTAAGTGAAAAAATAGCAGTCCCAATAACCTCCAGGGCTTCCCAGGTGGCACTAGAGGTAAAGAATCTGCCTGCCATTTGTAGGAGATGCAAGGGATGCGGGTTCGATTCCCTGAGTCAGGGAGATCCCCCAGAGTAGGGAATGCTCCAGTATTCTTGCCTGGAAAATTCCATGGACAGAGGAGTCTGGTGGGCTACAGTCCATAGGGCCACAGAGAGTCAGACACAGCTGAGCAACTAAGCACATAATAACCTCTAAAAGAGTAAAATATGTAGGAATAAATTTAACCAAGGATGTGAAAGACTTGTACACTAAAAACCACAAAACACTGCTTAAAGAAATTAAAGATGACCTAAATAAATGGAAAGACACCCCATGTTCATGAACTGATAAACCTGGTATTAAGATGGAAATACTCCCAAAGCTATCTATAGATTTAATGAAATCCCTATCGAAATTCCAATGGCCTGTTTTGCAGAAACAGAAAGGCTTACCTTCAAATTTGTATAGCACTACAAGGCGCCCTGAAGAGCAAAAAAACAATAACGGAAAAGAAAAACAAAATAAGAGGAATCACACTTCCCAATTTCAGAGCTTTTTTACAAAGCTACAGTAATCAAAATAGTGTGGTACTGGCAAAAAGACATATCAACCAATGGAACAGAATAGAGTCCACAAATAAATCCTTACAAGAATGGCCACTTGATTTTCAATGGGACTACAAAGAACATTCCATGGAAACGAACAAATAGCTGGGACAACTGGCTATCCAAATACAAACAAATGAAGCTGGACCCCTATCTCACTATAATAGCCAGGACATGGAAGCAACCTAGATGTCCATCAGCAGATGAATGGATAAGAAAGCTGGGGTACATATACACAATGGAGTATTACTCAACCATTAAAAAGAATACATTTGAATCAGTTCTAATGAGGTGGATGAAACTGGAGCCTATTATACAGAGTGAAGTAAGCCAGAAGGAAAAACACCAATACAGTATACTAACGCATATATATGGAATTTAGAAAGATGGTAACGATAACCCTGTATACGAGACAGCAAAAGAGACACTGATGTATAGAACAGTCTTATGGACTCTGTGGGAGAGGGAGAGGGTGGGAAGATTTGGGAGAATGGCATTGAAACATGTGAAACGTCATGTATGAAACGAGATGCCAGTCCAGGTTCAATGCATGATGCTGGATGCTTGGGGCTGGTGCACTGGGACGACCCAGAGGGATGGTGTGGGGAGGGAGGAGGGAGGAGGGTTCAGGATGGGGAACACATGTATACTAATTAAATAATTTTCTATTAAAAAAATTAAAAAAAATAAAACCTTTAAAAAAAAAATAAAAGATTAACTCAAAATAGATCAACAACCTAAACATAAGAGCATAAACGATAAACTCTTAGAAGAAACCACAGGGTAATTGGCCATAACTTGAATTTAGCAACAGTTTCTTAAGAGCTGACATCAAAAGCATAAAGCAACAAAGTGAATACATTGGACTTCATAAAAAGTAAACACAGCTGGGGACGTTCCTGGTGGTCCAATGACTAAGAATCTGGATTTCCAATGCAGGGTTCTGGGTTCAATCCCTGGTCAGGGAACTAGATCCCACTTCCTACAACTAAGAGTTTACATACTGCAGGTAAGACCAAGCACAGTCAAATAAAATAATAAATAAAAATAAATATTTTTTAAAAATTAAACACTTTTGTGAATCAAAGAACACTGTCAAGAATGTGAAAGACAGCATGCAGAATTAGAGAAAGTACCTACAAACCACACACCTGATAATAATCTTGTTGTAGCTGCTGTTTAGTCCATAAGTCATGCCCGACTCTCCTGTGACCCCTTCAAGTGTAACCTGCAAGGTTCTTCTGCCCACGGGATTTTCCAGACAAGAATACTGGACTGGGTTGCCATTTCCTTCTCCCAGGCATCTATCTTCTCCATCCAGGGATCAAATCCACATCTCCTGCAACAGGAGGTGGATTCTTTACCACTGAGCCACCTGGGAAGCCTAATGATCTAGTAATCAGAATACACAAAGAACTCTTCAACCCAACAATGTGAAAACAACCCAATTTAAAATTGGGCAAAGGACTCAAATGGGCTTCCCTTGTGACTCAGTTGGTAAAGAATCTGCCTGCAATGCGGGAGACCTGGGTTTGATCCCTGAGTTGAGAAGATTCCCTGCAGAAGGGAAAGGCTACCCACTCCAGTATTCTGGCCTGGAGAATTTCATAGACTGTATAGCACATGGGGTTGCAAAGAGTCGGACACGACTAAGCAACTTTCACTTTCACAAAGGACCCTCTTCCAAAGAAGACATATGAATGGCCAACAAGCACATGAAAAGATGTTCAACATCATGGTCATCAAGGGAACACAAAACAAATATCAGATCCTAGTTCACACTCACTAGGATGACTTTCATTTAAAACGCAGAAAACAAGTATTGATGAGGATGCAGAGAAATATGATTCCTTGTACATTGCAGGTGAGAATGCAGAATGGTTCAGCTGTTGTGTAAAACAGCTTGGCAGATCTTGAAAAAGTTAAGTATACACTACACACCTTTTAGGATGGCCAAAATCCAGAACAATGACACCACCAAATTCTGACAAGGTGTGGAGTAATACCAGAACTCTCTCGTGGCTGGTAGGAATCGAAATGGTACAGCCACTTTGGAGGATGGTTTGGCAGTTTTTTACGAAACTAAACATACTCATACCATATGATCCAGTAATGGCATTCCTTGGTATCTGCTCAAAGATGAAAACCATCTGCACACAAAAATCTGCACACAGATGTTTATAACAGCTTTATTTATAATGCCTAAGCTTGGAAGCAACCAAGATGCCCTTCAGTAGTTGAATGGATAAGTAAACTGATACAAAGATCTATTATTCAGTGTGACCCCCTGGACACCAGGCTTCCCTGTCCTTAACTATCTAGTCAACCACTAATCTACCTTCTGTCCCTACAGATTTGCCAATTCTGGACATTCCCAAGAAAGAGAATCATATGTAGTCTTCTGTGACTGGCTTCTTTTATTCAGCATGTTTTTAGGGAACTTCCTTTATTTTAATTATAAAGTGTGTGCCATGTATTAAGATGTAAGGAAAAAATATGGAGACTATTAAAGGACCACTTATGAAAATAATAGAGTTAATGAATGCAATGGCAGATGAAGAATCAAAACATCCAACTAAGGTAAATCATTTATAAAGTATAAACCAACAGCTGTATAAATGAAACCATTTTAAGATGCAGTAGAAATAAGCAAGTCAGAGGAAAACAAATATGTTAGGAAAATATTTTATAAAACAAACTGCTGTTGGGGCTTCCCTGGTGGTCCAGTGGTTGGCAGTCCGCCTGGCAGTGCAGGGGACACAGATTCGATCCTGGTCCAGGAGAATCCCACATGCCGTGGGGTAGCAGGGACCATGGGCCACAACTGCTCGGGCCTGCCCTCTAAACTACTGAGGCCTGCAGTGCCCTAGGGCCCAAGCTCTGCATCAGGAGAAGCCACGGTAAACAGATGCCAGCACACTGCTACTAGAGAGTAGGCCCCGCTCACCCCAACTGTAATACAAAAAGCCCTCACACAGCAACAAAGACCCAGAGCAGTAAAAATAAATAAACACATAAAAATTCTTTTAAAAATTGCTGTCAGCGAGAACATTTCCCTAACAAAGATTTAGGAAAAGTAACCTCAGGTTTACTTAAAAGAAGAAAAAGGGAGAGCAAAGAATCATTGTCTTTGAGAATAAAACCTCCTCCAATCAGTGTTTCTCAAAATGTGGTCCATGGACTATGTGAATCAAAATCACCAAAGAACTTGCTTTTACAAAATCAGATTTTTAGTCTGTGCCCCAAAGATGGGATGCTGGAAACTATTTTTTATAAGTTTCCAGATGACTCTAATACTACAGTTTGAGAACTAGTATCTATTTAACACAAATTAATGCAAATGATTAAATGTGTGTAAGAGACAAGAGAATCATGACAATAGCAAAGTGCATGAAAAAGAGGAAGGTGAAAGAGGACAAAGAAAAAATACTTGAAAAACATTTTTTACACATTGTGCTATTGAGAAAAAATAAAGTGATGTTTGAAAACTATTGTGGATTTAATGTTGGAAAAAATTCCAAACATGTAAATATACAAGGCATTCTACTAATATATGTGAGGAGCACTCAGGGTATGAATAGGAAAGCATTCATAAATGTAAGGTAAGGTCACATGGTAGAGAGAGCACATAGTTGATACCCAAATGTTTGCTAATGATGTTAAACTATTTTTATACCAAGTACAGCTATATTCAATTATCTCCATCCTTAACTGTGATAACCTAGACAAAACTTAACTTTTTGTGGTAGTAATCTTTATACAAACACCACCATAAATTGTCAAATATTATGTCAGTACTGACGCACAAGCTCAGGGTCAGGACATTTAACTTTCATAACCAGGTTAATTTCTCTTTTTATGGTAAGACTTATTTTAACAAGAACAGACAAAATTAAATTTCTCAAGGCTAAGAGCACTGCATGATAGAACTCAAATTTCCATGAAAATTACTAAAATATGTATTCAAGGATGGCCTTTATTATTCTAACTGTAAGCAAAGATTTCCGAAAATGAAGTATTAAGTTCTAACTCATAATTTTACTTCAATGAGTAAAGTTCACTTTGACTTAGCAGGGTTAAAGAAAGGAAGTTCACTTTTATAACTTTCAAAGATGCTCACTAACAATACAAAATTTGCCCACTTTCACCATAAAAGGCATCCTCTCATTATAAACTCATAAACCTAATTAAAAGTGCTAAATTCTAAAGTTTCTTTGACTCACTTATTTAGATTAAGCTTATTATCCATTTGGAAACCCAGTTATATTCCATCAAACATTAAGATGCAGATGTTTCAACATTTCCAGACATGGCTCTTGCACATCTTTTAAATGAAACAAACTATATTGGGGGAACGAAGTTGCTAAAGCATGCAAATAAATTACATGGCAGGTTATGTTGCTTTCACAGGAGATTTTTATTTATTATAAACATTTGGCTTGATACACGAAGGTCTAGAAGCATCTAAAAGTTCTTGTTGACACTTTTTCATTTCACAGCTTATGTTTCAAAAGTCAGAAACCCCAGAATTGAGTAAAGCCTGAAAGTTGGTTAAGATACAAACGTGTGGACTTAGGATCTCACATTTCTTCCCCAAAAGCAGTCAACCAATATTTATCATTTAAGTCCCAACTCCCTAAACACCTCACATGTTCAATGTGGCCTCTTACTCACACAAGTCCAGTGCAACCTACCCACACGTACGTACACACACACACACACACACACACACACACACACACACACACACACCAACAGTCTCCAAATCACCCACACTGGCACAACAGCCTCTCAATATTCACTTGGTTGCTAATCAAGAGCCATTCTTCTTGACACTGTCCATAATCTCTTTTTCCATTTCTACCACAATGCTCACCACTCAAAAAAGAAACAAGTTCCTTTTCTCTAACCGCGGAGAGCTTCTCTAACTCAACACACCTCTTTCCTCCCCCGTTATTCTCTATCCTGCCTTTGTTACTCAGAAGGTGCAGGGTCTGGGAAAATCTCACTCACCTCATGCTATAGGCACCAGCACCCAGTTCCTGGCCGATCCCGGATAGACTAGCATCAAAGTCCTGCACCAGCCCGGATTCAATCACCTCATCGGCCAGAGGCAGCTTCAGAGCCCAGGCCATTCTGGCTCCTTCCTTGCCCCAGGAGACAGTTTCTTGTACAAAGGCGAGTAGCGTGATTCTACCCAACCGGGGCAAGACTGCAAGACTGTAGAAAACTCCAAACCAAGATCTCCCACGCAGCACCCACCAAGCCACCCCCAAGCCCCACCCACACTGCCCACACAACTAACCTCCCGTACCCTTGGCTCCTGGCTCTCGGCTGCCCCTACTTCCAAAATCCCTCCCCCGCACCCAGGTCTCTAGAGCACGAGGGCCCTTTGGCTTAACTCTTCCAGACTGTCCAGAGGTAACCCTGGACTCCTTGCACTCTTTTTGAGATCTCCCCTTGAGCTCGCGGTGGTCACTCGCTGTTTTCCAAACAAACCAGCAGCAGCGACCCGCTGCCTAGCCGGCACTCCCACGCCGCTTTAGCACCTTTCCCCCGCCCCTTTCCGCTGGAAATCCCCTCCCTCCCGGGAACCACTCTCCCTTTCCTCTCCAGGCCTCGCTTCCGGTCAGTCCCAAGATCACTTCCGGTCACTTCTTCTCAATTCCACGGCTCTTAGAACCAAATCCAGGTTTCCACTGAGCCGACTTCCCGCCCTCCGCAGCCCCCAACGGCCTCAAAACATGGATGGAGACAGCCCAGCACCGGTTTGAAATCCAGACTAGCCAGGCTCCTCCACCGCCCGCCGTCCCAGCGCCAACCAATCATGGCGTCCTCTTCCTTCGCCGGAGCGGCTAGTGTGACGTCACCCTAACACTGGCCAATTAAGAATCGACTCCGCTGAGCTTGGCAATGATGATAGGCTAGCGACGCCACGACTCTCCGCCTCCTGAGACGGACTGGGCGATCTGGGAGAGGACTGGGGTGCGTCGGGTGGCCGGGTTTAAACGTCTTTCCTAGTTGTTCTCAGGCTTCTGGCGTCCGCTCAGTAGCTAGTCAAAACCCTAAGACGTGGGTGGAGCTCTAACTCTAGTCTTGCTGAACCTACACCCATCCCTGGCTGACTCTTGGTTGTTATCCTAACAAGTGTTTGTATGCTTCTAAATACTCTCTCCTTAAACTCACCTCTCCTGGGGTCAAGAACCTACTTAAGTTCCACTTACCTGGATAGTCTTTTTATCTTCCGAATTCTCCTTTAATGCTTTTCAACAGGAAAGCATGAGATAGGTAAGAGTGTTGTGGTTTTTAAAAGGTGGTGATCTGAAAATGAGGGTTTGTGCTGGCGTCTTCATTTACTGGCTTGGTGACCAGAATAGTCAGTCGTTTAATCTTACCGAGATACAGCTTGTTTATATTTGAAAAATGGGGATAAAACCATACGTGCTCCACCTTCTTCCACGTACTCCATCTTCCTCCTTTGAGGTTTTAATAATGTCCATTCTTTATTGAGCATCAACTATATACAAGGAACTTTTTTACATTATCAATAATCCTGAAAACAATTGTAACTAGATTTGCAATTCTAAATATAAGTATTAATGACCTTCATTTTTCCAATAAGGAGAGGAGGCTGAAGCCTTAATTTCGCCAGAACTAAATTGAGGTGCCAATCTCAGAGTGGATTATAGAATTATGTGATAATTTTATTATGAAGTTATAAGGGTAATTTCACTCAAGACATTGCCTGTATGAAAGTATTGGTTCATTACTGTATTCAGTTATTTAATTTGTACAATGTCTTAAGATAGATACAAGTAGATAGATGCCTTTATCACTAGACTATGACCTCCTAAAGAAAAGAGAATACATATTTTTCAGGTTTCTGTTCTAAATATCTCCTAATATAGTTCCTACATTCATAGTTTTTTTTTTTAATGCTTATTGAATTTAAAAAAGGAAAGATAGAAAGAAAAGAGGTTGACATGAAGTTAACAGCATGCTCCCAGTTTCACCTAGAGTCTTCTATCTTTGAGGGCTCTGTCTTATCCATCTTCTTACTTTAGTAAGCCTGGCATCCAAGTCTTGGTTCATTCTCAAGACATTTAATACCTCTTCAAGACATTTTTTTTCTTCCCTTGAGCCAGTTGTATGTGTTTGTGTGTAAAGGAAGGGGTCTTGAACTCAGAGACCAAAAGAGAGGTGTCATAGTCAAAATCCTTTATAAACAGGTCTTTGTAATTTTTTTGGCCGTGTGGTGTGTGGGGTCTTAGTTTCCCCACTAGGGATGGAACCTGTGTTCTCTGCAGACTACAACCTCTTTAGAAATTGTCCTGAAAATTATTCTGTGCTTCAGCAACTCCACTCTTCATATATATACTAGAGAACTCTTACACACACACACCAGGAATCTTGTATGAGAATGTTCATGGCAGCACTATTTACAGCAGCAAAACAGAACAAATGTCTGCCAACAAGAGAAAGGGTGAGTTGGAGTGTTATAGATTATTATACAGCAGTGAACATGAATACAGCTATATGCAAATACAGGAATAAATTAGTCTTAGAATGGTGGGGGAAATGCAGAAATGCTCATACAGTATAACATCACTTTATAAAGCTCAAAACCCAGCAAAATTAAATAATATATCATTTAGGGGATTATATATACATACATGTTCATTTTAAAAGGAATGAAATTATAAACACAACTCTATTATTGAACTCAGAGACCAAAAGAGAGGTGTCATAGTCAAAATCCTTTATAAACAGGGCTTTATAATATTTTTGGCTGCGTGGTGTGTGGGATCTTAGTTTCCCCACTAGGGGTGGAACCTGTGTTCTCTGAGATTGGCACCCCAATTTAGTTCTGGCGAAATTAAGGCTTCAGCCTCCTCTCCTTATTGGAAAAATGAAGGTCATTAATACTTATATTTAGAATTGCAAATCTAGTTACAATTGTTTTCAGGATTATTGATAATGTAAAAAAGTTCCTTGTATATAGTTGATGCTCAATAAAGAATGGGCATTATTAAAACCTCAAAGGAGGAAGATGGAGTATGTGGAAGAAGGTGGAGCACGTATGGTTTTATCCCCATTTTTCAAATATAAACAAGCTGTATCTCGGTAAGATTAAACGACTGACTATTCTGGTCACCAAGCCAGTAAATGAAGACGCCAGCACAAACCCTCATTTTCAGATCACCAGTTGAGTCGTTCAGTCATGTCTGACTCTTTGCCACCTCATGGGCTGCAGCACACCAGGCTTCTCTGTCCATCACCAACTCCCAGAGCCTACTCAAATTCATGTCCATTATGTGGGTGATACCATCCAACCATCTCATCCTCTGTTGTCCCCTTCACCTCCCACCTTCAGTCTTTCCCTGCATCAGGGTTTTTCCAGTGAGTCAGTTCTTCCCATCAGGTGGCCAGTGTATTGGAGTTTCAGCTTCAGCATCAGTCCTTCCAATGAATATTCAGGACTGATTTCCTTTAGGATGGACTGGTTGGATCTCCTTGTAGTCCAAGGGACTCTCAAGAGTCTTCTCCAACACCAGAGTTCAAAAGCATCAATTCTTCAGTGCTCAGCTTTCTTTCTATTAATAGATGGTCACATCTAAGAAAAGGCAATGAGGTGGGCTGGGGAGGAACTCAAAAGTAGCTTTAACCCATGGTAGTAGTTTACTCTGGAGAAGGCAATGGCACCCCATTCCAGTACTCTTGCCTGGAAAACCCCATGGACAGAGGAGCCTGGTAGGCTGCAGTCTATGGGATCGCTAAGAGTCGGACACAACTGAGCGACTTCACTTTCACTTTTCACATTTCACTTCTCCATTTCATGGAGAAGGAAATGGCAACCCACTCCAGTGTTCTTGCCTGGAGAATCCCAGGGACGGGGGAGCCTGGTGGGCTGCCGTCTATGGGGTCGCACAGAGTCGGACACGACTGAAGTGACTTAGCAGCAGCAGCAGCAGTAGTTTACTCAAGTTGAATGGTAGATCCATGGGTTATTGTTTCATCATTATTTTTCATAACTTACAAAAAAACGTATTCTTGAATATGTAACAAATATTACATAAATTAGCATCTGAGCCAGGAACTACAGTCCAGTCCCTAGTTCTCTTAGCTGGCCTTTGCCTAATAGCTGGTGGTACAGTGCTGGGGACTGTACAGATACAGAGCAAATAATAGCTAATAATAATGACAGGCTACTATTTCCTGAGCCCTTGCTAGGTACCCAGCCCTGACTAGATGCTTTGTGTAGATTATCTCATTTCATCCTCTGTTGGGGGCCAGAGTGAGGTACTCCGCCCGTGACAAAGGTCATGAGGAAGGAGGCTCGACATACCCAAAGGCGGGATCAAGCCTCAGGAGTCCCCCTGGAAATCCTCGAGCATCTACCCCCATTACCAGAGCCTGCCTACTTTACTACTTTGTGCTCTCACCTACATCTCTGACTTTACGGGGGGCTGTCCCCCACCACCTCTTTCGGAGAAGGAGTTAACCTAGAGCTCCAGTTAATAATAATTCCTGGGCGTGATAAGAGTGTTTTAACCTACAAACTCCTCTGAAGGTTCTCTAGCCTGCCTGACGGGCTTGTCCGGCCACATGTGATTGCTCACAGCCTCCCAACCGTGAGAGGCACGAGATGCTTTAAACCTTCTAAAAACAGGTTCCTTAGAAAAGTTAGAAAACTATTAGTATAAGTATAATGGGCTGATTAGAAACTGTATTGGTGAAGGGTTTTTCATTTGTTGAGCCAATGTTTGTTGCTAAGTCTCCACATCCCCTGACCTTACACACATTAATGAATATATAGAAGAAATAAGTATTAACCTTTGATACTAATCACGTTAGACCTTAGGCTAAGTAAATTCTTTCCTTAACTAAAACCCACTACACCCTCACCCTATAGGAATGTAACTTTATTTGGGTGGCGTCTGTTTTGAGAATAATCACCCCTGGAGAAATAAGTGTCCTGGTTGACTGACCGCTGTCACAAGGAGAGGGTCGTAAATTGTCAGCAGGCCCCCTGGCCAGAAGATGATGTAACACCCCTAAGACCTCTGTATACATTTGTATGAAGCACCTGACTTTGATAAAAGTCAGGACTGCTGACCCCGCGTGACTTTTGTATAACATCTCAGTGTATAAAAACAGACTCTGGAAAATGAAGAATTGGGATCAGTTTCTCGAAATACTGGTCTCCCCATGTCGCGCTCTCTCTCACTCTGGTTGAGTCTCCGTCTGGAGCGCGGAACCCGCCATGCTTACTAATTATGCCTGGGCTTCTAAGATCCGACCGGGGAGGCCTCAGTGTCTCCTCTCCTTCGGGAGAACCGAAGGACGCCTGCGGCCTACGTAAGTGGTGCAAACTTCTTGTCTTGAAGTTTTATTGGTCTCCCGCGTAAACCAAGCTACTCAGCCTCTTTTCTCCACTGAATTTTCCTACTGAGCTATCCTCATCCTATTACTCTTTATATCTTTGATAAAATATTTAAATAAATAGGTCGCCGATGCCGTCCCCGCTTTGAATACCCTGGATCAGCCGGGGCAGGACCCCAGCAATCCTCCCAACATCACCCCTGTAAGGAAGGCACCACTTTTAGATTCACTTCATAGATAAGGAAACTGAGGCTTAGAAAAACTGACTGACTTGTCCCGGATCACCCAGTGGTAAAGGCTGACTGACTGACCTTACACTCTGAGCATCTAACCATGGTGCCACACCCCTGTGGATGGTTATAACCTAAAAAAAAAAAAAAACAACAACTTTCCATCCTTTCTTCCTTTCAGACTTGAAGTTTGAATCTGTGGAGACGAGAATATCGAGTTTTCAAAAAATTGTTCCCATGAAGGAACATTGGATGAAGTATGATTTTTCATCAACAGTAAAATAGCTCAAAGGGAATAGATTGAAAAATAAAACAGAGGGACCTCCCTGGTGGATCAGTGGATTAGAATCTGCCTGCCAAGCTCAAAGGGAATAGATTGAAAAATAAAACAGAGGGACCTCCCTGGTGGATCAGTGGATTAGAATCTGCCTGCCAATGCAGGAGACATGGGTTCAACCCCTGGTCTGAGAAGATTCCACATGACATGCAACAACTAAGCCCGTGCTCCACAACTACCGAGCCAGCGCTCTTGGGCCCTCGAGCTCCGACTACTGAAGCCTGTATGCCTAAAGCCTGTGCTCCAGAACAAGAGAAGCCACTGCAATGAGAAGCCTGTGCACTGCAATGAAAAGTAGTCCCCACTCGCCATAACTAGAGAAAGCCTGGCACAGCAATGAAGACCCAGTGCAGCCAAATAAATAAATAAAAAAGCCTAAATACATAAATATTAAAAGATAATAAAACAAGAGATATTTATATTAATATTTGGAAGAGAACCATATTAGATATTTGGAAGACATAGCCATATCCGGAAATCCCATGGAGCCCTGTCCTCTGGGAAATACTTAGAAAAAAGAAAGACATATTTCTTGGAAAGGTTTGAGGTTAAGTTTTAATTCTGAACCAAAACAAAGACTTCACAAAGGTCCTCCTTGCCATTCTAAAACAAACAGAGATGAAATGAAAAGTGAGTCCTAAAGCTTGGCCCCCCTATCAGCTGGAGAACAGATTAGCATTGAGACTTAGGTCCTTGAGCCCAGGTCCACCTGAGGGGAGAAGACGTCAGACAGTGTTTATCCCTGGAATTCTGTGACTTTCAGAAAGTGAAATAAATTGAAAGTCACTCAGTTCAGTTCAGTTCAGTCGCTCAGTCGTGTCCGACTCTTCCCGACCCCATGAATCACAGCACGGCAGGCCTCCCTGTCCATCACCAACTCCCGGAGTTCACTCAGACTCAAGTCCATCAAGTCAGTGATGCCATCCAGCCATCTCATCCTCTGTTGTCCCCTTCTCCTCCTGCCCCCAATCCCTCCCAGCATCAGAGTCTTTTCCAATGAGGCAACTCTTTGCATGAGGTGGCCAAAGTACTGGAGTTTCAGCTTCAGCATCATTCCCTCCAAAGAAATCCCAGGGCTGATCTCCTTCAGAATGGACTGGTTGGATCTCCTTGCAGTCCAAGGGACTCTCAAGAGTCTTCTCCAACACCACAGTTCAAAAGCATCAATTCTTTGGCGCTCAGCCTTCTTCACAGTCCAACTCTCACATCCATACATGACCACAGGAAAAACCATAGCCTTAACTAGATGGACCTTTGTTGGCAAAGTAATGTCTCTGCTTTTGAATATGCTATCTAGGTTGGTCATAACTTTCCTTCCAAGGAGTAAGCGTCTTTTAATTTCATGGCTGCAGGCACCATCTGCAGTGATTTTGGAGCCCGCAAAAATAAAGTCTGACACTGTTTCCACTGTTTCCACTGTTTCCCCATCTATTTCCCATGAAGTGATGGGACCGGATGCCATGATCTTTGTTTTCTGAATGTTGAGCTTTAAGCCAACTTTTTCACTCTCCACTTTCACTTTCATCAAGAGGCTTTTGAGTTCCTCTTCACTTTCTGCCATAAGGGTGGTGTCATCTGCATATCTGAGGTTATTGATATTTCTCCTGGCAATCTTGATTCCAGCTTGTGTTTCTTCCAGTCCAGCATCTCTCATGATGTACTCTGCATATAAGTTAAATAAGCAGGGTGACAATGTACAGCCTTGACGTACTCCTTTTCCTATTTGGAACCAGTCTGTTGTTCCATGTCCAGTTCTAACTGTTGCTTCCTGACCTGCATACAGATTTCTCAAGAGGCAGGTCAGGTGGTCTGGTATTCCCATCTCTTTCAGAATTTTCCACAGTTTATTGTGATCCACACAGTCAAAGGCTTTGGCATAGTCAATAAAGCAGAAATAGATGTTTTTCTGGAACTCTCTTGCTTTTTCCATGATCCAGTGGATGTTGGCAATTTGATCTCTGGTTCCTCTGCCTTTTCTAAAACCAGCTTGAACATCAGGAAGTTCACGGTTCACATATTACTGAAGCCTGGCTTGGAGAATTTTGAGCATTATTTTACTAACATGTGAGATGAGTGTAATTGTGTAATAGTTTGAGCATTCTTTGGCATTGCCTTTCTTTGGGATTGGAATGAAAACTGACCTTTTCCAGTCCTGTGGAAGTCTGTCAGTCGTGTCCAACTCTTTGTGACCCCATGGACTACACAGTCCGTGGAATTCTCCAGGCCAGAAAACTGGAGTGGGTAAGCCTTTCCTTTCTCCAGGGAGTCTTCCCAACCCAGGGATCAAACCCAGGTCTCCCACATTGCATGTGAATTCTTTACCAGCTGAGCCACATTTCAGGGGTGAACACTTTTACCCCAGGGAGTGGACTTTCCCCATTTTCTCCTTCTCCAATGTAGCTACTCATGAAGTTGGAATGCCAGGCCTGGAAACAGGAATTCCAGGAGCAGTCCTGGGAGCTCTGCCTCCAAGAAAAGATCATCAGGTGTTCCCCTGGACATCCAGCAGCATCCATCAAGAAATCAAAATTTTGTACCTATAACAAAAATCATGGTTCCTATTAGACCATTACTCATAATAAATTTGAGTGATTAGCCAGAACACCTGTGGCCCAAAGCTCCAAATTTAGTATTCTGAACCGTTGGTCTCATTGTAAAGCGTTCATTTCCCTAGACTAGGTCCTGAAACTAGACACTGTTTAGATGGAACACAGCAAGACCTACCCTGGAAGGTGGAAATGTGGAAATCCTACCCAAAAGATCAGGACAGATAGCAAGCACTCCCCAGATCCCACCCTGTATGGGACAAAGTTAACCACACAGGCTTTAGAAACAGCACATCTTGATTTAAGGCCTAGTTCTGTTGCTCATAAACAAAGCAACCCAGAGTAGATTCCTTGTATTCTCTGCACCTCAGCTCCTTGTCTGTGTTAGTTGCTTAGTCGTGTCTGACTCTGCGACCCCATGGACTGTAGCTCGCCAGGCTCCTCTGTCCATGGAATTCTCCAGGCAAGAATACTGGAGTGGGTTGCCATTTCCTTCGCCAGGGGATACTCCCGACCCAGGAATTGAACACAGGTCTCCCACACTGCAGGCAGATTCTTTACGATCTGAGCTACCAGGTGTCAGAGGCTTGAGGGCTCAAACTCTCTGGAGGATCCGCACCCATCCATCCCCTGGGCTTTCTTTCTCATTCATTTAAGAGTCAGTCACTGTTGCTGAGGTCCCGAGTAAATCACCAGGCATTTTCCTCCGGGTACAGGAAGAGATCATTATCCAGGCAGGCCTTTTTCAGGGACTATCTAGTTTTAACTCTTCATGTCTTCCATACATTCCAGACAAAGAACCTTTGAGGCCCAGTCTGGCTTCTTTGATGGACCCTGCAGTTGAGAGAAAAGGCATCTGAAGTGAAGGGTGGTCTTTTGGGACAGAGCCCTTTACCTATGGAATCTGATGCCATCTCTAGGTAGATAATGTCAGAATTGAGTTGAGTTTTTGGACACACTGCTAGTATCCGAGAATTGCTTACTGATGTGGGGAAGCCTACACACACACACACACACACAAGTTCAGGAACCCAGAGGAACATCCCTGACTCGACAGTAGAAACTCCAGTCCCTCCATACACCCACCCCCCTTCCTTTAAAGCCTTCTGGGGCCAGTTGCCAGGAAATATCCTCAACTGGTCTGAGCCAGAGATAACAGCTTCTGCTGATGCTTCTGCCGGGACCTGTTGGGAGATGCCTGTCTGCATCCAGGGCCAGTCGCTGCCCAGGTTCCATTCACTCCCCTGTGTCACAGTCTAAACCTTGCAGTGCTACTGCCGAAGCCTCTGAACCTGCTTTCTCCCAGTAGCCTGAAGTCAGGGACTCAGCTCTTAGGATTTCCTTGAAAAAGTGGGTAGAAAATGCATTCAATCATCTGTCTGCTATTTATCAAGCACCTGTTTTGTGCCCTTGGCCTGGGTCCTGAGTTCAGTTCAGTGTTCAGTTCAGTTCAGTCGCTCAGTCGCGTTCGACTCTTTGCGACCCCATGAATCGCAGCACGCCAGGCCTCCCTGTCCATCACCAACTCCCAGAGTTCACTCAGACTCACGTCCACCGAGTCAGTGATGCCATCCAGCAATCTCATCCTCTGTTGTCCCCTTCTCCTCCTGCCCCCAATCCCTCCCAGCATCAGAGTCTTTTCCAATGAGGCAACTCTTTGCATGAGGTGGCCAAAGTACTGGAGTTTCAGCTTCCACATCATTCCTTCCAAAGAAATCCCAGGGCTGATCTCCTTCAGAATGGACTGGTTGGATCTCCTTATAGTCCAAGGGACTCTCAAGAGTCTTCTCCATCACCACAGTTCAAAAGCATCAATTCTTCGGCACTCAGCCTTCTTCACAGTCCAACTCTCACACTGGAAAAACCATAGCCTTGACTAGACAGACCTTTGTTGGCAAAGTAATGTCTCTGCTTTTGAATATGCTATGTAGGTTGGTAATAACTTTCCTTCCAAGGAGTAAGTGTCTTTTAATTTCATGGCTGCAGGCACCATCTGCAGTGATTTTGGAGCCCGCAAAAATAAAGTCTGACACTGTTTCCACTGTTTCCCCATCTATTTCCCATGAAGTGATGGGACCAGATGCCATGATCTTTGTTTTCTGAATGTTGAGCTTTAAGCCAACTTTTTCACGCTCCACTTTCACTTTCATCAAGAGGCTCTTGAGTTCCTCTTCACTTTCTGCCATAAGGGTGGTGTCATCTGCATATCTGAGGTTATTGATATTTCTCCTGGCAATCTTGATTCCAGCTTGTGCTTCTTCCAGCCCAGCGTTTCTCATGATGTACTCTGCATATAAGTTAAATAAGCAGGGTGACAATATACAGCCTAGTGTGGACAGTCAATATTAGGATCGTGAGATCTAGGCAGAGAGAAGTGCTGGCTTCTGTGTCATTTTGGCCTCATTATTTCAAAGTCCTGTAAAGCGCCTCTGATCCCCAAACCTAACATCAGTATCTTAGACGTCTCTTGCCCCTTTGGTGGGGAAGGGATGGGAGAGCATGATTTAGAACCCGGCACAGTGCCTGACTCAGGAATTCTGGTTGGGTGGAATCAAAGGTGATGCCTTGTTCTCACCAGTTTAGATTATGTCGCCCAGACCTTATCAATACCAAGAAGATGGGGCAGGGGACTGGGGAGAGGGCGAGTTCCATGGAGGTATGGCATGACCCCTACTCCTAGGAGGGAGACCCTTTTTACAGCCATACTTTCCCAGTTCTGAGCTTGAGTGGTGGGCCTGCTCATACTATCTGCTGGCCTGGGAAACAGTACAAAGGAAGATCCTCTTATCTATATCTAAATGTTTATAGAGCATGTGGGTGCATGCTAAGTTGCTTCAGTCAGGTCTGATTCTGTGTGACCCTATGGAATATAGCCTGCTGAGCTCTCTGTCCACAGGATTCTCCAGGCATGAATACTGGAGTGGGTTGCCATGCCCTTCTCCAGGGAAAGCGTAAATCAACCTAACTGTGACTATTCTAGCCTCTCATCACAATAAGCATGCCTGCATAATGGCCCGGAAGGCCAGGTTTGAATTTGGACTTCTAGGGCTCCCTCCAGTTCTGTGCTAGAATGCGCCTCAGTCCTGGCCCCCAGCTTGCCTCCTCTGAACCCTGTCGCAGCTCCACCTCACACTGTAAAGGGCTTTGAGCATATGCAGAGGCATCCAGCCTGCACGGCCAAGCTCTGTCCACCCAGCTTTCTGACAACAGCTGCCCCCTGGCAGGGAATTCTGGGGTCCTAGGTATCAGGGGTGGTCTGGAAAGAGAAAGGTCACACCCGCTTGACCCTGTACCCCACAGGGAGATCATGGCCGGGAAGCAGGAGTCCAGGGCACTGATCCTCCTCCTCTTGCAATGGGATTTTCCAGGCCACAAGCTCTGCCAGCAAAGGCAGCTAGCTCATCCCCTGGTTTGTGACCCTGATTTTCTTACATCACTCTGAGAGGTAAAAGAGAAACAAGCAGACCAGTACAAAAGAAAAAATACTGTTTATTCCACACAACTACACCAAGTGCTTGCCCCCTCCCCCCGTTCTCCCCGTCCCACCCCTCACTCCAGCTCTCAGCAGACTTTGTCCACGTCCAGGAACAGTTAGAACCTCGGTGTCAGAGCCTGGCCTGTGAGACAGGAAGGGAATCTAGGCATAGGAAGGTGATTGGATTTCCAAGGACATACAAAAATGCCAGGGCCTCTCATTCCAAATTCAAACAGGTTCTTTAATCCACTTGGCTGAGTTCTCTCCCTGAACCCCACTTGGATAAAATGTCATGATTAGTGCAGGGTCAAAGGCCCCAGCCAATTCATTAAGCCATAAAACATTTTGGTCTTTGAAACAAAAACAAAACCGCATGCAAACAGTGAAGCTTCTTCTGCCCTTCCGCCTGCCTTTCCATGGCAAAGGAGCCACTGAGCTCTAGCTGGTAACCAGAAAGGTGCTTTTAAAACAAAATCAGTATCAACTCCCCTCAGAGTCTGATGCTGCTCTTAACAAGGATATAAACAAAACAAAACCCCACCTCAGGGCCAGAGCTGCTTCTGGGGGCCCTACGGTGGGGCAGTAAGAGCAGAGATCAAGTTGGTGAGCTCCGCTGTGTGCGTACTTCAGGGACACCCTGTAGCCCCTGCCTGGGGAATTCAGCTTGCAAACACTCTGACCCCCCTCCCCCTGGGCTTGTTTCTCTGAAAGACCAACCCATCATTCCGGCAGAAGAAAAGCTTTCGTTCTACCCAGCCTTGGGAAGACAGATTTAGATGTGGGAGGAGCTAAGAAAGCATGGCCAGGCCTAATTTAGAGCAGCTTTTTCCTGCCGTGACTCAGGACAGATGGTGTCCTCCGGCATATCCACTGCCATGGACACGCCCTGGATCGCATGCTACTCCTGTGTGCACCAGCCAGGACCCACTTGTCTCTCGCAAGAAAGAAAGCATATCTGAATGCAAAGGCCTGAGGGTAAAAACCTGTATCTCTCTAATTAATTGAACTGTAAGTCACTGAATCCTTCACAAACTCTGGTACTTGATTCTCCCTGAAAACTTGTTTACGACACCCCTCTCAAGTGCCCCTCTCAAGTGAGCCTGTCACCTCATTGGGTCGGGTGGATAACCTTGAACTTGAGTGTGCAGCCTTACCCTTGGAGACGTATTCTCTGCTGGGAGGCTGCGGCAAGCGAGGTGCGCACCTGCTTCCTCATTCCCCACCACACTTGAGCAAGTCTGGTTGGTCAGAATCCAGTGGTGTGGGGGGTGTGTGTGCGCGTACGTGGCAATTTGACACACAAGTGCCCTCTCACTGGCAGGGCCACCAAGACGACGGCCACAGTGGCCCTGAAAGACCTGGGACGCACCAGCTTCAGGTAGGAAAGGAAACCCAGTCTTCCAGAGGAAGCAAGGCTGGGCTCTGCACCAGTGTCCCATGGAGGTGGCGACATGCCCTCACCTGGCAGTCATTTCTTCAGGGTTTATTGTGTGAGGGCAGCTGCTAGAGACCAGGTTCTGTAAGGACAGGAGTTGTGAAAGGCGGGGGCGGCTGACCCCTGTGACTTGTGCGTGACCTTTAAGTCTAGTCTACATAGCAGGTCTGGGCTCCTCTAGCAAACCTCCCAGTGCCCTCCTGACCTCCCGGAGTCACATACTGAGTTCCAGGGGACGCCCAGCTGCAGGGAGAATGGGAAACTCACTGAACATCTTGCAGGAGATGCTAAGCTCCAGTGTACCACAGATACCCTCTCTAAAGGCAAAACCCAGTCTGCTCTAGGGGTATTCTTAACTCAGAAGCACTCTGGGGGGCTTGTTCACACAAACACATGGTCTAAGACTCTGGACAAAATTAGATTTCTCCTCTGGTATCCAAGACTGCAAGTTACAAAGAAAATTAGTTAAGTCACCTTCCACAGAGGACCTTCCCAGGCTGCTGTCCACTCTTTCTGGATGTGGGCTTTTCCCAGGACCTTCCCGTCTGGTGTCATTTCATTTGCTGCTTATGAGAAGACCCCAGGACTGGGTGGGAGGTGAGTGTGAGGGCAAGAGAGACTCAGCATTCCTATCCTCATTTCCCCTCCCCCCGCCCCCCCGCCCCTGAGTGCCTGCTTATTGGGTTTTCCAGGCTGCAAGTTCTCTTAACCACATCATTCTGATGCGGAGATGGTCACGGACAGAGATCAGATTAAAATCTGGGAGAGATGCCTTATTTATCAAGTTCCCAACCTGCTGGCTTAGCTGGTTGCAATGTCTGCAACGCAGGAGACCTGGGTTTGACCCCTGGGTCAAAGATTCCCTGAAGAAGGGAAAGGCTACCCACTCCAGTATTCTGGCCTGGAGAATCCCATGGACTATACAGTCCATGGGTCGCAAAGAGTCGGACACAACTGAGTGACTTTCACTTCACAACATGCTATAGACTCAGGTCAACTCCAGGACAGCTAGAGTTCACTGCTGATTTCTTCCGACATGATGTATAAAAGAAAAAATTCTGCTTTAGTGCAATTTCCCCTACATAGGAGCCAAGGAGAGATGGGAGCGATCATGTGTTCTGGCCCCAGGTCTATGGAAACCCCCTGACCTTGAGGTCGAGGCATACATGGAATCTGACTTTCTGAGCTGCACATCACACTTTTCAGAACAAGATCTCTTGGATTTTGTTGGGGGACAGTGTGCCTGCAGGCAGAGGGTAGGTGGGTGAGGCTGTGGTTCCACTGCACGAGCCGCTGTACCTGCCACGGTCACACAGAGGAACAGAGAAGAGACAGTGGAGAGAGTGCCATCAAAAACAAGAGCTAATGGCCAGTGGTCCTAGAGGCTACTACAGCCCCGTCCCAAAGATGGGGAGCCTCTGGTTCCCAACCAGAATTCACCCTTTAAAACACACATCAGCAAAGTGCTTCTTTAAGTGACACGACAAATCCCCTCCTTCAGGATGACCAGCCCCAAACCTGGAGGTCTCAGGTGGGCCCCACTGCCCTCCCTGGGATGCGGACGACACGGGGAAGAGGAGGGAGGCAGCTGACACACAGGTGCATGGTGGAGTCTCACAACCCAGGACAATCACAGCCACAGGCAGCAGAATGACGGATGCCGCAGGGTGGCAGCCGGAGCCAGATGCCAAGGGAGGTACAAAGTGCTGGAACACAGGGCTGGGGGCTGAGCCCTAAGGGATCTGAAAGACGTTCAGCTTGCTGGTGTTCTTGAGTGTCTGGCGCCGGTTGCAGAACCAGACCCGCACAACTTCCCGGTCATAGTTGAGCTCCTTTGCAATCTCGGTGATCTCCTGGCCTGTGGGCAGCGGGTTCTTCTCGAAGTAGGCATTGAGAGCCTCTATGGCCTGGGGGGTAAAGGAGGTGCGGCGCTTACGTTTCTTGGAGGGCTCACCTCCCACAAACTCCATCAGGTTCTGCTGGCCTTCCTGGTTCCGGAGTTCAGCTTCATGCAGCCACTTCTCCAGCACCGGCTTCAGCTTCTGGGCACTCTTGGGCGTGATGTCCAGCTTCTCAAACCTGTGGGTGACCCAGGCCCAGGAAGGGACAGTGACAGTGTCTTACTCCCAACCCCAGGGGTGAGTGCTGGCTTCAGGGGGCTGCTCCTCCTGGGGCTGGCAGACCTGTGCTCCCCTCACAACTCCTACTAATATCCCCTGGCTCGGCCCAGCCCAGACTCCTCAGATTGTCCTGTCTCCCAGGTCATAACAGGGAGACCATTCCCATGGCCTGTTGACAGTACAATGATAACAGGGCAGCTGCTTTATGAACACCATTCCAAAACGTTCACACCCAAATGGGTGAGGTCCTTTGAGGAATCATGTTGAGAGGCCTCCAAAGATGGCAAATAGATGTCCTAAGTGCTGTCTTCCTCCAACTGCAACATCACTAAGTCAGAATACTCTTTCTGGCTGAGCCCAGATGAGACTACAGAATTCCCAACATGACATTGTATCTTAATAGTCACTCTAATCTAATATAGAGAGTTGGCAAACAGATGAAACCTTTTGGCCATACCTAGCCATGTGCTTTTTAGAAAAAGCACATGGCTTAGGGATGTGCTTTTTATTTTATCTTTCACCATTAAAAAAAATTGAAGTATAGTTGATTTACACTTTACAATCAACTATAATACAGGCACCGGAACCAGTCTGTACACTGCATACAGAAAAGTCAGTTACATCATTTCAGAGTCATGTCTCACAAGATGGGGGGGTGGAAGCATGATAGAGGTGATGGTCGGTTATAGTTCAGAACCAAGCCAGAACTGAAGTTCCCACTCTTGTGATTAATTTCATAAGCTGTACTCCTGTCCCTCTAGGATTCCTAACTGGATCAGGATCTTGGATTCCTCCTAAATAGATAATATAAATGCTCAGGATTGGAGGATAAACTTCAGAGGGCCCCAGAAAGACTTTGACTACTCCAGGTGTTCATGTCTAAGCGCCAGATACCTGAGCTCCTGTGAGTGTCCTGCTCTTGTCCAGGCAGTCTTACTCACCGGCAGATGGCTGACTGGCTGTAGGCTGGGCCTTCCGTTGCAGTCAGAGCCTGACCCACCTGGGTCTGTGTGAGGCCCAGGGATAGCCGCCGGATCTTAAAGTTCTTGGCAAACTCCCGGATCTCTTCTAAGTTGATCCCGTCCTCATCCAGACTTGGGGTATGTGGCTCTAGGCCAGAGGAAGGGGGCAGGGGTGAGTGTGTAAGACAGACAATCATCACTGCTTACCCCGCCCATTGGCCTAGCCCTGGTGAGTAGTGAGGGATCAGGACGTTTGACAAAAAGCCTGTGTACCCTTAAGACCTTCATTATTCCTGTCTCCAAGACAAATAAGATGGGAGCAGTGGGCCAGGACCAAAGTGCCTGTAGATAGAGGTCTATTTTAAGTTCTTCCAGCTCTAACTGTTGACCCTCCCTGATTCTCCCCAGGCTGGCCCCACGCACACCTGTTAGCTACCCACATTCTTCAAATACTGGTGAGAGACCATAAGAGAGACAGCCAATGATTTGGCTTCTCAGAGAAGCAGCCAGACAGCCGGCTAAGTAGCCTCCACCACGGTCATGCACAGAATCCAGCTCCATAGAATGAGAATAAGAAAGTCAGTTCCTGGCAATGGGCCTGTGCTCTTCCCTTTTGGACTCTGGAAAGTTTACTAAGGGGAGAATCATCTAATGTGGTCAGGGTGTCCGAATAAATGCCTCACCCCTTCGCCATACCCTTCCCTTGGAGCCACTTACTGGACACCAGCTGGCTGACCGTAGGGGTCTCTGAGCAGGTGATCGGGATAGGAGCAGAGGCAGCAGGCTTGGCTGCTGGGGCTGGGCTGGCGATGACCACGGCCGGCTGGGGCATGGCTGGTGTGGGCTGGATGGGCTGCACCTGTGAGAAGAAGAGCCACCAAACCCCCACTGCCCGCCTGCTTGGCTCAGCAGGGTGGGCAGTCCAGAGGTAGGGCAAAAGCTGGCATGGAATCCTTCCTCACCCAGCACACTTTTACCTGTGCCCCATCAAAAGGCAAGACTAGAAGCTATGCATCAGCATCCACCCAGGCAAGGAGATCCAACCAGTCCATCCTAAAGGAGACCAGTCCTGGGTGTTCATTGGAAGGACTGATACTGAGGCTGAAACTCCAATACTTTGGCCACCTCACATGAAGAGTTGACTCATTAGAAAAGACCCTGATGCTGGGAGGGATTGGGGGCAGGAGGAGAAAGGGACGACAGAGGATGAGATGGCTGAATGGCGTCACCGACTCGATACAAATGAGTTTGGGTGAACTCCGGGAGTTGGTGATGGACAGGGAGGCCTGGCGTGCTGCGATTCATGGGGTCGCAAAGAGTTGGACATGACTGAGCGACTGAACTGAACTGAACTGAATGATGATGACCTCCAAAATAAGCATAGGATGTGCCCCACCGAGCCGAGGCCTTGCAGGTGTCTATGACCCGGGCAGGTCAGAGGCTCAGAAAGGTTCAGCGTACTTGGTCAAAGCTCCAAGTATCCGCCCTTGAGATAACTGCTTTCAAGTCTCTGCCCTCAAAGGAGAAACCTAAACCTGATTCTAGAGCCACCACACCCCCAATGTCCATTAATGCATGCAAGCATGTGTGCTAAGTCGCTTCAGTCGTTTCCAAATCTGTGCAACCATATAGACTGTAGCCCATCAGGCTCCTCTATCCATGGGACACTCCAGGCAAGAATACTGGAGTGGCTTGCCATGCCCTCCTCCAGGGGATCTACCTCACCCGGGGACTGAACCAGCGTCTCCTGCGTCACCTGCATTGCAGGCGGATTCTTTACCTCTGAGCCACCGGGAAAACCCCATACCCATTAATAGGTAACTGGCAAATGACTTTTGGGACCTCGCTACAGTAAGACACTGTGCAGCCATGAAAAAGAATATCTCTTAATAACTGCCATGGAAAGACCTCTGAGTCACAGTGCTAAGTGAAAGAAAAAAAAAAGTAAGGTGAAAAACAATTTTTATGGAATAATTCCTTTAAAAAAATACAAATTTCCAAGAAAAAAATTCTGGAGTCATATAAAGTGAAGTGTCAACAGAAGTCATCTCTGGAAGTGGAGTTAGAAAGGATTTTTACTTTTTGACATCATACATAATGTTGGAATTTTAATAAACAACTTATATTTACAATCAGGATAAACTATAAATATATGGAATCAGTATTTGAAGTATGATTTTTTTTTTTTAAGCTTCATGAAAGTGCAGATTTCTCTAGGATGGGCCTTGTTCCCTGCATTCTGCCTCCTGGTAGCTTAAAAATTCATTCCCTCCTCATCCCCAGGGCCTTGTTTGGAGCTCCTTGTCTCTGGCTAGAATTCTTTAAGCTGTCTCCTAATAGCTGAGGGCTGAAGAATTGATGCCTTCGAATTGTGGTGCTGGAGAAGACTCTTGAGAGTCCCCCGGACAGCAAGGAGATCAAACCAGTCAATCTTAAAGGAAATTGACCCTGAATATTCACTGGAAGGACTGATGCTGGAGCTGAAGCCCTGATATTTTGGCTCCCTAATGGGAAGAGTCGACTCATTGGAAAAGACTCTGATGCTGGGAAAGATTGAGGGCAGAAGGAGAAGGGGGCGACAGAGGATGAGATGGTTGGATGACATCACCGACTCAATGGACATGAGTTTGAGCAAACTCTGGGAGATGGTGAAGGACAGCGAAGCCTGGCGTGCTGCTGTCCATGGGGTCGCAAAGAGTTGGACCCGACTGAGCGACTGAACAACAACAAATAGGACTCAAGTCACAGCACAGTCCAATTCTTGGCTCCACCTGGATAATAAAGGGAATTTTAAAAATACACATCTAACTAGCCACTTCCCTGCTAAAAACCTTTCGGTGACTCCCCATTACCTAGTATAACAATAAGAGTACCATTTTTTACACACTTTACACACATTTCACTTTGTGTGCCAACCTTCTGTGTAATGTATCTTTAACATTCATAACTTAAGTTGGTATCTTATCATTCTCATTCTATAGATGCTACTGCTGCTGCTAAGTCGCTTCAGTCGTGTCTGACTCTATGCGACCCCATAGACAGCAGCCCACCAGGCTCCCCCGTCCCTAGGATTCTCCAGGCAAGAACACTGGAGTGGGTTGCCATTTCCTTCTCCAATGCCTGAAAGGAAAAGTGAAAGTGAAGTTGCTCAGTCGTGTCCGACTCTTAGCAACCCCATGGACTGCAGCCTACCAGGCTCCTCTGTCCATGGGATTTTCCAGGTGAGAGTACTGGAGTGGGTTGCCATTGCCTTCTCCTTCTATAGATGAGGCTGAGGTTATTCAATGAAGCTGGGAAGCAGCATATCACATTTGAGAACCACAAGCCTCAACATCACCTAGGAACTTGTTAGAGATGTGAATCCTTCAGCCCCACTCCAGACCTACTGTATGAGACTCAAGGTGAGGCCTGGAAATCTGCATCCTAGCATGCCCTCCAGGTGGTTCTTCGGCACACTCAAGTTTGAGAACCCCTGCTCTGGCACACTGTACTTCCTGCAGTTCTGTGGAAGTAGAAGAATCTCCCATCCAACCCATCCCTTTAGATTAGTTCAACGTCGCACTCTGTGAAGCCTTGTCAAACTCCTCAGTCAGCAGAGTGGGTTCCTAAAGCACCTTATCCTGCCCCTACCCAAGCCTTTGCCACACTGACTTTAATAGTCTCTGATGCCGGGCTACCTAAGGCAAGGAAGGGCATCTTATTCATCTCCATATCTTCAGCACTCAAAACAGCTCCTAGAATGAACATGTGAGTAGATAATCGATGCCACAGTGCAGAGTGGAGGAGGGGTGGAGGGATGAAGGAGTGAAGAGGAAGAGGGTGCAGAAGGAACCTCCCAGGGCCTTTCCAGCAATTTGTTCACCCTGGATTTGATTGAGCCCCAATTAACATTTTTTTTTTTTGGCTTCACCCTGCAGCATGTGGGATCTTAGTTCTCCTACCAAGGATTGAACCTGCATGCCCTGCATTGGAAGTACAGAGTCTTAAGCACTGAACCACCAGGGAAGTCCCAAGGCCCAGTTTACTTTGACCACCCTTCCCTGGCCTTCTCAGAGTGGCACTGGCCTCTGAGGGCACATATACACACATTTGGTGTGTGGGGGTAAGGAGCGGGGTGGTGGTGGTGTTTTTCTGGGCAGAGCACGTGTGAACCAAAGGGACCTTCTACCTTCAGCCTCCCTCCACTTTTGGGAGGTGTCCTGCTTTCCCAGGGGCTTTGGAAAATAATGTTGTCCTGCCCAGCCTCTGGAGGGAGGCTGCTCATGCCTGACAGCACTGCCTGCCACCCTCCCCCAACCCAACCCTTGTACCTCACTCTTAGCAGGGGACTCAGGAGTGCTTGGCTTCCGGACAGCCACAGGAGGAGGCAGGGGGCTGCTGGCCAGGGTCGCGATCACCTGGCCCTGGGCGTTCAACAACAGCTGGGGGGTCACAGCCTGGACCTGCAGGCTTTGGGCCGGTGCTGGGGCCGCCACGCTAGCCGAGTTCACTACCCAAGGAAGTGTTCCAATAACCTGGGAGGAAACACAGGGACCCCAAGTGTGAGGGTAGCATCCAGCTCCACCCCCAACCCAAACCCCTACACTGGCAGGAAGGGACTTAGACAAGTCACCTAACCCTTCTGGGCCTCCATGTCCTCTCAGTAAAGTGAAGGATTCACGCTCTGGGGGTTGCTTCTCTATTCTCTCTCCAGAGCCATAAGGGAGCAGGAGGGGCCTACATGTGAAGCCCTGCTCTGCCACACTTTAACTAGCTTAATTTCTCCAAACCTCAGCCTTCTCTCCTGTAAAATGGGAACAAAAATCTCCACCCAACGGGTTGTACTCAGAATGAAGTGGCACAATGTATGAGAAAGCACCTACCACAGAACATGGCCACAAAGCGAGGGCTCCCTAAATGAAAACTCCCAACAAGAGTGAGCACCGCCAGGGTTGGGGTGGGGGCGATGCCCCTGCCTGGCCTCAGTGTCAGCAGAGAGCTGTCACACAAGCAGTAATGAATAGCAGCTTCTCACCCTGGTTGAGTTTCTATGACCCAGTCCTGCCCCTCCCCAACAGCAGCATCTCCACAGTCCCCACCCCTCCGCCTGGCTTTGACCACTTGCCTGACCCTGAGCGTTGGTGAGAATCTGACTGCTGATCCCTGGCATGCTGGGAATGGCGTTGGCAATGACCGGAGTTGTGGTGAGGGAGCCCAGGATCTGGGTCTGTCCCCCGAGGGAGGCAGCACTGATCTGTGGGTGGAGGAAGAGCCTTGCTCAGAGGCAACGGGGCAAGAAAGAGCCCAAGGCAGAGGGAAGAGGGCTGAGGATATTGGGACAGGGGTGGGGGTAACCGATGCTGGGCAGATGTGAGTGTGGGCTGCAAGCCCAAGTCCACCAACTGAATGGTATCCAGGGCCAGGGGCTGCAGGTGAGCAGGGAAGGGCGGGGCCACAGTCATGGAGGAGTACCTCTGGCTAATCTTTCAGGCCAACCCTGGGACAGTAGAAGGGCCAGGCTGGAGAGGCTGATGTGACTCTAGCCACATCTAACTAGAGGCCATCTACTCATGCCTAACAGCTCCACTACCAAGCCAGGAGCCACACTGGATAGACACTGGCATGGGGCCGTGAGCCTCTAGCGCCACTTTGGTGACAGCTCACAAGTTTGCAATCCCCAGACATCATCCCACCCTCCAAGGCTGGTCCATGGTCCAGGTTCTGGAAGGTTGGGCCAGCCCTCTTGGCAGAGGTTGTCTGCTCTTGGCTGGGATGCATGGGCTGGCAGCTGCCTCGGAAGGAGCCCATCTCTGCCGAAGTGTTGGAAAAGAGCCGCATTCAGGGGGCTGGTCCTCCACCTCCATACTGCCCCGTGGGAAGGGTCAGGTTCACCCTTGGCCAGAGATCCAGTCCATCCCCGGTGAGGCTTGGGTGAGGGCAGCAGCTTACGATTCCCGGGCTGAATGCGAAGCCTGCAGGCTGAACGGTGATCTGTGTGGGGGTGTCCACAGACTTGGGGGTGGGGGCAGTGGCGGTGGCAGCAGTGGGCTGCGGTAGAATGGCCGGTGTGGTCTGCAGCAGTGGCTGGGGCTGGAACAGCGTCTGGGGCTGGGCCGGTGGTCGGGGCTGGGCAGGCGAGGAGGGCTGGGCTGGTGGGGCGGCTTGTACAGGCGCCGGGAGAGCGGTGTTCAGCACGGCAGCTGCTATGGAGCAAGGCAGAGACAGAGGCGCTCAAATGCCTAGCCGAGGGCCAGAGCAGCTCCAATCCCAAGGGATCTGGTACAAGAATGAGACGGGGGTCGGGGCATTGGGGTGGGGGCACAGGCTGCTGTGATTCCCTTGATCCTTGCAGGGGTGGCACATGCCAACATCTCTCATCCCCCCTCCCTAGGGCCTGGAGATGTGTAGGTTCAGAACCAGAAGTGGAATCTTCTTGCAGTCCTTCTCAGGAGGCTGGTCACAGGGTGAGGTCTGGCGTAGGGGGGAGGGCAGTCCCAGACAGTTGGCTGAAGGAAGACAGGCCTGCTGGGCCAGCGTGGTGTCTTGGCCTAGAGTCCTGATGTGGTGCAGCAGCTCTGTGGCTGGGGGCCTGGGGCACCAGATCCAGACTCCAGGGCTCTTGCCCTGGGAGGGCCGCGGGTTCGGAGTCCAACATGGCAAACACATGAGCAGGGAAGGTAGTGGAAGGTGGCGGGGGCCTGGTGCAGTCCTGGGGAGAGTTGCCGTTACCTTGGAGACCGGCTAAAGGTGGCTTGAAAATTCCCCCCGTGGGAGAAGCAGCGGTCAGTCCTGGGAGGGCAGCCACGGTTGCAGTAGGAATTGTCCACACGGCCAGCCCCTGTTGACCAGCCACTTGACCTGCAATACTGATGGGGATAAGAAGAGGTTGAGTAACTGCCCCTGCTGGAACCATAACTCCTGTCAGAACTGTGGCTAAGTTTTCCTGAGTCAAGACCTGCAAAAGCAAACAAGATTTCAAAAAAGAAAAGAAAAAATAAAAAATCAACATCAACAGCGCAAACGCTGGGTCTTTTAGACCCAGCTGACCACACACAAAGCATTCTGAGGGGAGGGGGGAAAAGGCTGCATGAGGGCGGGAAGGGACGAGCCCTAGCTGGAGGCCCATCCCTGAGGAGGGACCTGGACTGGACTATCCCATCCCTGGAGAAACAGCCCAGCCCTGCCCAAGGATCAGAAAGGGTCACAGGTCTCTCCCACCGTGGTTGGCCGCCTCTCAAGCCTTCCCTGGGTCTTTGCCCACGGGACTGATGCTTTGTGACCAGGAAGCAGGGGCAGGGGCTGGTGGAACTGAGTCATCAAGACCCACAAAGGCCTCTGGGAAGCTATGATAGAGGACACTCCTGACGGACACCTTGGATATCTGTGTGTGCAGTGAAAGATGTCACAGGGTGCTCAGTCTGCCTAGAGGCCCCTGGAGCAGCTTCTCGCTGTGCTGGGGCTGCCCTCTGCTCTAAATGAGGAGCCATTAACTCTTCCTAACCCCCTAGAAGGGCTGACAAGGGTATTCACTCATTCAATCATTAGATGACTTGAAGAGTTACTGTAATCTTATAATCCTTGCTGGACCTGAGGGGATTACCTGACAAATGTAGACTTACTTTTCCCAGGGGGCCTGATCTGGGATAGGGGAAAGGCCAGGGGTTCCTAGTAGGAGATTCCCTCCCTCAAGCCACAGCCCCTTCCCTGTCCTGCCTCATGAAGTTCCCAGATGCCATGGCCAGCCCATGTTGGCTATCCCATGCCTTGCTCTTGCCCACTGCTCCCTGGGGTGGCCCTTACCTGGGGGGCAGCTTGTACAGCCAGTGGTGTCAGGGTCTGTGATGCCTGAGGCTGGCATGGAGCTTGGCTGAAGGTGGCAACGGCAGGGGCAGGGCTCGAAGGCATCCCCGGAAGTGACTTCACTTCATGCAGCATTGGGAGAGAGAGGGACAAGGAGTGAACCTGGCGGAGTGGGACGACTCTGTGCCGCACTGCACTTCTGCACAACCCGAGGCCGATCTCTGGTCTTCCCTGGCCCAAAGAGGGAGTTCCCCCAAAGTTACTGGTAGTGAGCATGGGAGGCTGCAAAGCCCTATGCCAGACCTGGAAGGTACACCACCCTCGTCACACATGCAGATGAAGAAAATGCAGACCCAGGCACAGGTGGGTATCAGCCTGTCATCTCCTGGCTTGGTAGGATGCTAGGACCTATCACATAACCAGCAGTAGAAATGAACATGGGTCAGGGAGAGAAGGTGCCAGAATCAATGGGATTGATTGGCTCATCCAGCAACTGGATCAATGGTCACTCTACCCCCAGGCTACTTTGGAGATGCAGTGTTGGCTCAGGGAAGGGGCAGGATTTCTGCAGGGTGAAGCCTAGGAAGTGACATGTCAGGGCCACACTCAGGATCCCGGGGCTCTCCAAGATAACTTTTCTCTGCTGCTCCTTGAGGTCTGAAGTCTGATGAGCAGCTTTTAGGAGGTTCTAAAGGAGCTTCCCTGCAGAAGGTAATGGCACTCCATTCCACTACTCTTGCCTGGAAAACCCCACGGACGGAGGAGTCGTGGGCTGCAGTCCATGGGGGTCACTAAGAGTTGGACACAACTGAGTGACTTCACTTTCACTTTTCACTTTCATGCATTGGAGAAGGCAATGGCAACCCACTCCAGTGTTCTTGCCTGGCGAATCCCAGGGACAAGGGAGCCTGGTGGGCTGCCATCTATGGGGTCGCACAGAGTTGGACACGACTGAAGTGACTTAGCAGCAGCAGCAGCAGCAAAGGAGCTTCCCATGAATTGTAGCTTTTCAACCAAGTGAGAGTTAGTTAGGTAGGGACCCCTAGCAGAAAAATTCTTCAAAGTCACATAACAATATGGAGAAGGGTTATTTAATATATAGTGAGACATTACAGGGAGTCTAGGTGTTGGGTGTTAGACCAGATGAGTGGCTTCTTAATGCTGGCTGGGCATAGGTTTCCAGACCCTATTCTAGGCCAACTGAGTCAGAATGTCCAGGAGTGGAGGCCGGCAACCTCACCTCTCTCTTTCTTTTAAGCTCCCTTGTGATACACACGGACAAAATGGGAACCACTGAACTACAGAACCTTCCAAGCCTGCATTCCCAGCTCTTGTTTTAATCTGGAAAGGCACCAACCTAAGCCAGGACTATTCACAGTATACAATTTAAAAATCCAGATTGCTTCAAGGATGAAAGAGACAAGCAACCACAAAAACCATATAAAATACCAAAGAAAACCAAATGGCAGATTTATGTCCACTGTGAAGGGGAAATATATTTCTAACTGTTGAAAAAAATCAGAGAAGATAAGGATAATCTGAACCTCTGAGAATTCAAAAAATATTTCACTTGACAAAGTGTCATTGCAATGCAGAGGATGCGGGCTCAATCCCTGGTTGGGAAACTAAGATTCCAAGTGTTGTGGAGAAACTAAGCCCAGGCACTGCAATTACTGAACCCGTGTGCCATAACTAGAGAGTCCATGCACCACAGTGAAGGAAAATGAAGATCCAACATCCTGCAACTGAGACCCAACACAACCAAATAAATAAATAAAAACAAGCAACAATACCAGCTACTGTTTATTTTTTTTTAAGTGTGATGAAACCTATAAAGGAAACTGAGGAAATGGACATGTAACAAGCATGAGTGAAGAAAGCTTACCACCTGAAGAAGTAAGTCATTTCATTAGGATACGTTTCCAGAGTGGGACTATGGGGCCTAGGATTCACCTACATTTAGGTTTTTGTCTTTTGCTTCCTGCTAGACTGCTTTTCAGGAAGACTGAACCAATCTGCAGAACCATCAGCAATGTCCCTGTTTCTCCACAGCACCACCCAGTTTCGACTTCATCACGATTTCTTTTTCTGGCTTCAGAGGCATAGATGGTACCTCTTTGCCGACTACTTTTCCTCTCATTGATAGCAAGGTTTTGTGTGTTTTTCCATGTAATGATTTCCTACTGTGTAAACAATTCATTTCTCTTCAGAAGGAATTTTAGTGGACTACACCTCAAAGAAAAATAGAATTAAAGGGCCATTCAAAACAGCTGTTTATGACAATGAAAAAACCAGGGAGTTTGATAATAGCCAAAGCCAAAATCAGTGAGTGAATCTGTTAATAAAGGACACAGAATATGAAATAATATGGTGGTAGTTGTCATACTACCTAGCCTGTCCTCGGGGGCCACACGTATAAAAATATGTATGTGTAACAAGGTCTGGGGAATGGAGTAGCACAAATCACTAGGTTCTTTTTTCATCTGGAAAAAGTTTCCTATTACTTAGTTTTAAGAGGAAACCCTTCTCAATATTTCATATGCAGAAACGTTCTATCAAAGCTACAATTTAAGCTGGCAACTTCTTAGGAATTACTACCAACATACCTCCCCTGCCTGCTTGACCATGACTAAAATTCCTTTACAAAGAAGACTTTAATGAAGGCTTAATTAGATAAACTTCTGGAAGAAGATGCACACTACCATGAACACTCATGCTAAGATGTAAATTACTGGTTTTGGATCCATTTCTGAGAGTACGTTTTGGGTAAGGAATAGAATTAAGGCACTAGAGGAAATGAGATATGGAAGATGGATAAAAGGGTAAAAAAGAAAGGGAAGCGCTGTGGGGGGCTTCCCTGGTGATTCAGTGGTAAAGAATCTACCTGCAGTGCAGGAGACACAGGAGACCCCATGTTCAATCCATGGGTCGGGAAGATCCCCTGGGGCATGGCAACCCACTCCAGTATGCTTGCCTGGAGAATCCCATGGACAGAGGAGCCTGGTAGGCTACAGTCCATAGGGTCACAAAGAGTTGGACATGACTAAAGCAACTTCACACACACACACACACACACACACAAGAACTGTGGACAAACCTGGAAAACCTCCCAGATTTCCTGAAAAGGGGCTCCATCCTCACAATGGAAAGGAATGGAAAGAGTGGCGGAGATGGAGAATCCTTGTTTTTCCTGCCTGGTCACCAGGACACTGGCCCAGGACACTTCCTCAACAAGGAAGCAGAACATCGCCAGGCTGGGGAAAATGGTCATGTGTCTTGTCATTCCTTTACTCAAAAGGAGAAAACATAAAATACCAGGGTTCCAAAATGGATCTATATACCGATCTGCAAGTACAGCAAGGGAGGTGAGATCTTGAAGTGTTTTCATCTGTTTTCTGTTCTCTTTGCTCTCTTCATGGCTCTTCCTCTTGGCCCACCCCACCTCCCCCAACCAGATCACCAATCTAGGGAAGCGGTGAAGTTCAGCAGAAGGCAAGGAGAGATGAACCATGGCTTTCTGGGGGAACTGGCAAAGGAGGTCCCAGGCTTTCTGCAAAAAGAGATGTCTACTCTGCAAGGTCAATGAAAGGGTACCCTGTGCCCAGAAAGCAGTGCCTACAACCAGTGCCAGCTTTTAGAACAGCCTGGTCGTCTCACAGCTGTACTGCAGGATCATTAGGGCAGACAGTGTGAGTCAATTAGCCACATCCATTCCGCATGCAGGAGAATCAAACTCATGCCCTAAAGTCTCCTTTGGAGAAAAACAGCCCAGATAAGCCCACCAGGCTAGACGCGTGTCAGTCTAGCCAGGAGTGAGAAGTTGTGATTCTACAAGGCCCTCCCTAACACATTCTTAGCCCAATGTGGGTAAGATGCTGTTCCATCCCCAGCTCCTGCACCTCCCAGCTCTACCATAAAAGGTACTGATTTGCAAGGGCTGGTAGTACCCTAAAGGTTAAGTCCTCTCTGCCTTGAGCCTGAGGGTCTGGTTTAGACCTGGGAGCCCTCTCTGAGGTTAATTCAGTCCCCTTGGTGTGCGTGTGCAGTTACGGCAAATTCTGAACAAAAAATACAAAGAGATCAAAAAACCCAACCGCCACTTTTGAAGAGCTTAGAGCAAAAGCAGAGGACTGTGCATGCCCCCTGCACACACCACCTAAGCGATGGGCAAAATACCTAAGCCACCCCTTCAGCCTGACCCCTGGACACATCCCTACCTTCACCCCATATAAGGAACAAGCTGGTCCTCCCTCAGGGAGCGAGCAAGCAAGGGAACATGTTGCTTGTTCTCGCTTCCTTCTGCTGCAGCAGGGGCCCCAGGAAAGCCTTGTCTGAAAATAAAGAAAGTGCAATCCCCTCAGCTGAGCCCCACCACTCTCCTCCCACCTCACCCTGACCCATCCCAGTTTAGGTCTGTAAATAACTGAAAATGGTCCCTCATTCCAGGGATTGAGGAGTGGTCTAGGAGCTGAACAGCAGCGCAGGCTGTGACCAGAGGCCTGCCCAGTGGACAGGAAGACAACACACCCCTAAAGCCACCTAGCCCCCTGGGATTCATGCTAGCTCCCCAGGGGGAACACGGGAAGGGACTCAGGTGGAGCAATGGCCCCTGGGAGCAGTGGCCTCATACCAGTTGCCTCCACGGAGGAGTCTGGGTTGTCTGGGCCAGCTTCACCAGCAGCTTCACCAGCTTCAGCAGGGCCTCCACTCTGGGAGCCCTCGGTGGCCACAGCCTCCAGCGCTTTGCCCTCCTCCTCAGCAGGGATCTGGGCATCCACTCCAACCTCCAAAACTCGGATGGTCTCATGGCCTGACATCACGATGACCTGTGAACAGAGGAGAGGAGAAAAGGCTGATAGAGCCTCTGGGGAGCTAGAGCTCTAGGTGTGACTGAGGCAGAGAGGACAGAGTATCTCAGATTGTAGACCTCCTGTCCCGAGGACTGTGTACTCTGTGAGAACCCCCAGAGCCTGGAACTCCCTGATTCCAGGGAAGGAAGTGCTAGGAGAGAGCAGGCCCTGGTGACAGGGGGAAGGGTCTAACACAAGCTAGAAAAAGTCCCACTGAGTGAAACCACTTGAAGACATTTCTATTTGCTTCCTCTCTTGCTCTCAGTTCAGGGACTGGTAAATGGCCTCACTCACAACCTTGCCAGGATGTCTTCTTGGCTGCTAGGATACTGGAGAGTGGTTTCGATGACCCCTAACACAGGACCCACAGCTTCAGCTGGGACAAGACAGGAAGCCCTCTGCATGTCCCTCTAAACATTACAGGAATAGAAAATGAATGCTCCAGGATGCTGAGGAACTTCTGAAGTTCATGGTTCCTTAATGTCCAAAACCCTGAGGTTAGAGGCCATGATTTCCTTGCAAGCTAACTTCTTGAAGCAAGAGGGTCAGGAGTTCTGAACGCACGGCCTGTCGCTGGCCCTCCTGGACTGGAGCTTTGTACCCTGTAGACCTGTGGCTCCAGCGTGCCATCTGGTGTGTGCATGCTCTAACCTTGCACCTCCTCGAGGGGAGCCCCTGTGCCCAGCAATGCGGGTGGCCCCTGGGCCTCCTTGGAACACTGGGTCTTCCTTCCTGCTCAGCCAGCTTAGTGCTTTACCTCCAGCACTGACATGCTTCCACTTGGGTCTTTCAAGAATCAGAGACACCCTGTACATTAAAAAGCTCTGTATCAGGCCTTCCCTGTGATTCTCCTGGGGCCAAAGCCACTCCCACAACACACTCCTTGGGACTGAAAACTGGATCCAGCCAGAGACTCTGTTGGAAAAAAGGAGCTATGTGACCCATCAGGGGAGTATGAGTGAAATAACCTTCCCGAGCAGTTTCCTTTCTGACTCAAACCTGACTATGAGAAACTTTACTCCAATTACATTTTAAGAGATGTTAATCTTTTTTTCTCCTTTTAAAAATGCATAAAAAATACATAAGGGAATTCCCTGGCGGTCCAGTTGTTAGGACTTGGTACTCTCACGGCCAGCTAGTAGGGGCCTGGGTTGGATCCCTGGTTGGGAGATTAAGATTCTGCAAGCTACAGGTATGGCCAATTTTAAAAAAATTTTACAGAAGTAATAAAAGGTCATTGAAGGAAAAATTAGAAAATGATATATAACCAAGAAAAATAAATAAGTTCCCTGATATCCAAATCTTTCCCCATATTAACTTATACATATTTCACTTTTTAAAGTCACCACTAAAGTCCCCAAACCCAGCCCCTGAAAAATCCTAGCTGGCAACCACATCTGGATGGGTCAAGTGACCATGAACGTTGGTAAGGAACAGACAACAAGGCGCTTTATGGAGTTTTCCTCTTTGCCCACACCCCTCCGTCCATCACCATCCCCCTCCCCACCCCTACCTCTTCCTGCTCCAAAAGATACCTGCTCATTGACAGTCAGAGATGAGTCTGGCCCGGCTCCAGGATCCATGGTCACTTGTCAGGGTGGGGTGGGGGCTGGCCCACACCTACACATTCTGCAGGGTGAGATGAGATGGGAAAAGCAAAGGCTGATGTGACAATGTTAAGACAATTTCCATATCATCTCAGAAAGTCAGAAGTAGAATGGTAGGAAGAGAGAGAAGCTAAGTTCTCTCAGGTATGTGTAGAAGTGAAGGCAATAGGATTCTAAGGATTTTAAAATTAAAATGTCTGACTTCCTGCGGCACCCTAGGACAACCTACACTCAGGAGGAGCCAGGGTAACAGGAGGAATGGGGAGGGGCCAGACGTCTAACCCTGGGAGTTCCCCAGTCCAGTGGGAAAGAGCAGACCCAGCAGAGCCCAAAGTGACTTTGACCCAGACACTCAGAACCAGACACAAGTAAGGAGCACTCTGGGTATCAAAGCAATTCTCAGGGGAGGGGTCTGAGAAGACTTCCCCGGGAAGAGATGGCAAACAGGAATAAATTGAAACAGTTGTCTCAGACTTTAATGCGCCTGGAACACATTAAAACTGCAGACTCCCCCACCCCGATTTTCCCAGACCAAACATCTCCAGGGAGTCTGATTCAATAGGTGGGTCCCTCAGGGGTTTCTGTGGCAGTGGCCCAAGAACCACACTGGCCTTTAACGTGGGAGGCAGGACAACATACCAGATGGTGGAGCAGCGGCCACATGCAGTGAGGAGAGAAGACCTTACAAGAACAAACGGTCTGGCTGGAGCCACGAACCACAGTCACAAGAAATAAAGGTAATGACTAGGACAACCGGTTTTAGACACTGAAACAGAGAAGCAACTAACATTTTTATTCTGAGTGCCCACTGTGCTAAGCATTTTATGGAATACTAATTCACGTACTACTCATGCCAGCTGGGGTATGTGAACATTAGCATCACCATGTTACAGATGAGGACACTCAGCTCGGAGAAGTGTTCTAGATTCCTCACTTTCTCTTCCTCCTCCTTTTCTACCTCTGGGTTTGTTTCATTGGGCTTCCTTTTGTTGTTGTCATTTGATTAATTGAGGTAAAATTCACATGACATCAAATTAAATGTACAACTCGATGGAATTCAGTACACTTATAGCACACTTACAGTGCTGTGCAACCATCACCACTGTTTAGCTCCAGAGCATTTTCATCCTCCAAAAGGAAATTCCATGCCCATTAGCGGTTACTCCCTTTTCTTGCCTGTGGCAATCATGAATCTGCTTTCTCTCTTTGGATTTGCCTGTTCTCAATATTTCACATGGGCTTTCCTGATGACTCAGATGGTAAAGAATCTGCCTACAATGCAGAGACCTGGGTTCAATTCCTGGGTTGGGAAGATTCCCTGGAGAAGGGAATGGCTACCCACTCCAGTATTCTTCCCTGGAGAATTCTATGGACAGAGGAGCCTAGCGAGCTACAGTCCATGGTCATAATGACTCAGACACAACTGAGAGACTAACACTAATATTTCATGTATTAATAAATGGAATCATTTGATATTGGGTCTTTTTTGTGTCTGGCTTCTTTTACTTTGCAGAATATTTTCAAGGTTTATCCATAGCATGTATCGGCGCTTCATTTCTTTACACAGCTGGATAAAATTTCATTGTATAGACTCTTTCACTTTCCAGGGAAGACAGAGGCACAGGTAAACCAAGACTTCGTTTCCAAGATGGAAAGTCCATCAGACTCAGCTGTGACTTTACCCAGCACTCTGCAGGTCTGTGCCAATCCACCACCTCCCCATATGCATAGTTCAAGAACACAACCTATGAGTGCAGCGCTTAAAGGGCGATTAAGGAAAACAAGATCTTCATTTAATTCTCATAAATAAATGGAGTGGTGAAGCATCTCAAAGTCGAGAATGAAAAAAACAATCAGATCTTTTCAGAGAAGACAGGATCCTTAGCAAAAGAAAAACTGTTTGGAATTTCAAGAAAATTTTAAACACATAGTGAGTTAGAAGAAAGTTTATATTTGAAAAATACTTTAAAGAATATTGCTGCAGGACTTCCCTGGTGATCAAGTGATTAAGACTCTGCACTTCCAGTCTGGGGTGGCAGGGGGAGACAGGTGCAGGTTGGATCCCTGGTCAAGGAACTAAGATCCCGCATGCCACACGGCGCGACCAAAAACAAAAACTGCTGCTGCTAAGTTGCGTCAGTCGTGTCCGACTCTGTGCGACCCCAGAGACGGCAGCCCACCAGGCTCCCCCGTCCCTGGGATTCTCCAGGAAAGAACACTGGAGTGGGTTGCCATTTCCTTCTCCAATGCATGAAAGTGAAAACTGAAAGAGAAGTCGCTCAGTCCTCTCCAACTCTTAGCGACCCCATGGACTGCAGCCCACCAGGCTCTTCCATCCATGGGATTTTCCAGGCAAGAGTACTGGAGTGGGTTGCATGTGAATCTAAATCACTGGATATTGCGTTATGCAAGGTCCTCCAAAATGATTTTGTGAATGAGAATATTTCCAAACAAGGATTAAATGAAGAAAAAGCCAAATCCACCAAATCCGTGAAGGAGATTCCAGAGAACTTCAGAGGGTAAAACTAGTCAAAATGTATCACTCAAAGAATGACCTGTCCCAGTTACAATTGTTAATAAGGAAGCAAAGACACTGTAGCTAGATGTTGCTTTGTGAGGGGCCATCAAACAAGTCCCCAAAGGACAAGAAACTGAACCTCATCCAGTTGATAGATCACTGTGGCTAAGATGATAAATTGCTCCAGTGTAACAGAAATGAAGATGAATTCATAAGAGTTTCATTCATAATTCTTTCTCCAGAGAATCTCTGAGAATGACAACATAATAAAAAAGATACTTGCACATTTTAAAGAGAAGGTATACGCCACTAGAGCTTAGAGAAAGGTATCCTGATGAACACCAATTTATGAAGCTTGTTATTATCCAAATATAAACCAAGTTCTAAAACAAGGTTTCAGTATTTTGGAGAAATCTGCCAAAGGAAACATTTAAATAAATATGTGAAAAATTTAAATAGCGATTAAAAAATAATTTGGACGATTTTGGAAGTCAGTTTTAATACATTGTTCTGTTTATTGTGGTAAAAAAATTTTTTTTTACTGTAAATGTTAAAAAACGGTCCAACCTTATAAATGTCTAAACTTAAATGGGTCTAAAAATGCCGGCCTCTCTTATTTTATGACTCTTGTTTCCATCCACTTATCACATATTTCCATCTGGATAGTCTAGCACATAATTAAACTCATATGTCAAAAAAAAAAAAATCCCACGGTATGGATATGCCATATTTTGTTTATTGAATCATCCGCTGATGGATATTTTGGTTGTTTCTACCTTTCTGCTACTGCGAATATTGCATCTATGAATCTTTGTACATGAGTTTTTGTTGGAACACCTGTTTTCAATTTGGGGGTATATACCTAGGAGTGCAACTGCTGGCTGACCCCAGGGGTTTTAGGGGTTTCACTCCAGTGACTGTAGTAAATAGCACATCTGGATGGCCTGCCTCCTTGGAGCTCATGATATCATGCAGTGTCCACAGCCTGACAGCAATGAAGAGAGACGATCACCTGTCAGTTTTGAGAGAAGGGGTTCCTATGACTACCCCAGGAGTAGAACCCCGGTGCATACATAGACCACAGCAGAGCTGCTTTGGTTAAAGCTGGGACAGGAGCCAGTGCCCAGCCACAGCATGCCCCTTTGCCTTCTTTCTTCAGTGAGTGAGTTTGAAAAATACCTGAATCAAACCTGGCAAGGCTTACAGATGGCTCACTTGTCCCTGGCTTTCCTGTGCTAGCATCTAAAAACACAGGCAGCCTCAGGAGGATAAACAGCAGGTCCTGAGGCATTTGTCTCCAACCCAAAAATCCAGAGGTCCAGGACCATCCAGGACTCTTAGTGGCAGAAATACTGAGTTAGAGGACCTGGTTCTATTTATCATTTTCCTTTGGGAACTGCTTTGGGCTTAAGGTAATCTTCCAAGACACCCAGGAGGAGCAATGAAGTCTAAAACAAATCAGAACCCCCTAGAATAGCCTGAGATCCTATAAGAAAAATCCTGAAATGCTTTGTCCTTTGTTTATTCAACAAATACTTCAGTGGCCACTATGTGCTGGGCACTGGGATACAGTGGGGGGAAAAGCATGTTCTCCAGCTTTGTTAAGGAGTCAACAGTCTAATATGGGCATCGAGGAAATAAAAAGATAACGACAATATAGTGTGTTTAAGTGTCATGGTGGATGAATAGAGGGTGGCAGAAGATACACTGAAGGGATATCTAATGCACTTTTATATGGTCCTTTGCCCCTTGTTCCAGGGTGGCATGTGTTTCAGACATAAAATTTGATAGTACATGAAGCATCTTGTGACATGTAGAGGAAAATGGAATTTGTTGTATGAGATTCAGACTTTTAATGCAGACTCATCTCTGTGATTTTAATCACTTTATATATACTTAATGTGGTTCAGGTTTCCAAGAGGTAAAGTACCTCTCACTATAGTCATTTTGAGGGGTGGAGAGTATTCCGCATGGATTAAAGGAATGAATGGAATGAGTTTCACTGGTATTTAATTGAAAGTCACATTTGTTATGGGAAATTACCTTTCAAATTTTTGACATAATCCTCTCACATGAGATTGTTTGTTGACATCAGCATCTCCAGCTCTACATCACTTCTATATTTAAACTGTGCACCAACTTACCTCCTGCAGGGCTACCATCTAAAAAGGTCACAAGGACAGGAAGCAGGAAGCAGATTAGTACAGACTAGTAGTTGGAGTTGAGCCGGATCATCCAGACAAGGATGGCTTCCTGAGGTGGTCTCACCCAGCCTGTCAGCCACCAGCTGAGACCTCACCTGGGAACTTCAGACTCATATAATCCAACTACCTACTGATTGCTTACAAGATCTTGTACTTAACATATTCAAAATCAAACTCCTGATTTGCACCCCAAACCAGCTCCACCTGCCTGCAGCCTTCCCCATCTCAGCAAATGGCAGCTTCATCCTTCCACAGGTGCTCAGGTTGAAAACCTTGCTGTCGTCCTTGCCTTTGCTCTTATATTTCCATCTATATTGATTTCTTCAAATCCTGTTGGCTCTCCCTTCCAGTGCACCCAGAATCCCTCCACTTCTTATGACTTCCATCATGGTCCATGCAGTTGTACCTGATGCAAAGGAACACAAGATGACATCCCCTCTTGCATGCAAGCATCATCTGCTCTGTTCTTAAACCATCAATCTTCAGGTGGGTTGCTACAGCTTTCAAGTTTTCATTTGCTTGATGGATTTTCTGTATGTTCTCCTACCCTTCTCCATTTCTGGCCCCAGGACATAGATTTCCCTTCCCATCTGCTGAAAAGTAATCATTATTAATGATTAATAAAAATACTATTAATGATTAATAAAAAACTGTTAATCATTATTAATAGTTTGTTGGTCCTGGGATAAATGATAATGGAACAGAAGATTTAAAAAAAAGTATGTGTGTGTATAATTGAGTCACTTTGCTGTACAGTGGAAATTAATACAACATTATAAATCAACTATACTTCAATTTAAAAATAAATTTTAAAAATAGTTTATTGGGACCCAGCCCCTTTATGCATAGTACTACACTGAGCATTCTTTGGAGACAGACTTTAGGGTTCACAATCTCAGCTTTGATATTCCCTAGCTGTGGGACTTCAGGCAAATTATTTAACCTCTCTGCCTCAGTTTCCTCATCTGTAAAATGAGAGTAATAGCACCTACTTCATAGGGCTATTGTGAAGACTGAATAAGTTAATGCACATTAAAAAGTGTAGATCAACGACTGGCACATAGTAAGTGCTCAGAGGATGGTAGCTATTACAAAAATTTACATATTCTCCAGGCAAGAACACTGGAGTGGGTAGCCATTCCCTTCTCCAGGGGATCTTCCTGACTCGGATATTGAATCTGGGTCTCCTACACTGCAGGCAGATTCTTTACCATCTCAGCCACCAAGGAAGCCCTTACATATATTATCTCATTTAAATTTAGTACAGCAGTTAGGAACCTAGGTGGTGCCTCAGTTACCATATTTGAAACAGGAATAACTGGGCATTGTAGCAAATTGTGTCAGGGTTCAATAAATATGAACTGTTAACTATTATTCAATTTTGACACCAGCCCCATGAGGCCACAGAGTAAACACATAGTAAAGCCTGACCACCTGTGTGACGAGCGGGCAGATTACTTCCGTTTTTTTCAGGGATAAAGAATAAGAGAGCTTATCTTTGAATTACTGTATAAAGCACAAATAACAATTAGCTATTACAATCCCCATTTTTATTGAAGAGTAAATTGATGATCAAAGAGAGATAATGGAATAGGCTTAGGAGAAAAACCTAGATTAAATCCCAGCTTGGTCATGAAATAGCTGTGCCATCCTGGGCAAATGACTGAATCTCTTTGAAGTTTAAGTTCCTTATCTTTAAAATGCTGATTAAATGGGCAAGCATTATGGGGTTGTTATAATGGTGATAGGAGATTAGGGCTTCCCTGGTGGCTCAGACAGTGAAGAATCAGCCAGCAATGTGGGAGACCCAGGTTCAATCCCTAGATCAGAAAGATCCCCTAGAGAAGGGCATGGCAACCCACTCTAGTATTCTTGCCTGGAGAATTCTATGGACAGAGGAGCCTGGTGGACTGCAGTCCACGGGGTAGCAAAGAGTAGGACACAACTGAGCAACTAACACTTTCACTTTTTCATGAGATCATGCAAGTAAAATGCTTAACATTGTATACTTACGATAACCCCCATCTTTATCTATAGGAAAATGGAGGTGGAGAGAGGTCAGGTGATTTGCCCAAGGGCACAGTCCATGACCTTCAAACTTCAAGGTCACATCACCTGCCCCAGATTTCTATTCTCCTGACACCACACTAAGCCTTCATTCAGGAAATGGGAAGAAGGCTGATGGGGGCTGCTCTGGCCCCCAAGGATCAGGACACACTGGAAAGTGGAAGCTCTCAATTCTGCTCCAAATTGTTTCAGTGGTTAAGACTCCGAGCTTCCAACACAGGGAGTGTGGGTTCAATCCCTGTTCAGGGAACTAAGATCCCACATGCCTTGTGGTATGGCCAAGAAATAAAAACAGGCTTCCCTGGTGGCTCAGATGATAAAGAATCTGACTGCAATGTAGGAGACCTGGGTTTGATCCCTGGGTCAGGAAGGTCCCCTGGAGAAAGGAATGGCTACCCACTCCAGTATTCTTGCCTGCAGAACTCCATGGACAGAGACGCCTGGTGGGCTGCAGTCCATGGGGTTACAAAGAGTCAGACATGACTGAGCAACTAACACTTTCACTTTGGGGCTTCCCTGGTGGCTCAGATGATAAAGAATCTGCTTGCAATGTAGGAGACCCAGATTTGATTCCTGGGTTGGGAAGATCCCCTGGAGAAGGGAATGGCAACCCACTCCAGTATCCTTGCTTGGGAAATCCTTTATGGACAGAGGAGCCTCGTGGGCTACAGTCCATGGGGTCACAAAGAGTTGGACATGACTGAGCGATTAACACTAATCAATTTACTTCCCCCAACCCCAATTCATGGACAGAGATAAATGACTTGCCAAGCTATTGGTAGACTAGCTAGTCACACACATGGGCCAGAAGGAGAGAAAAGGGCAAAAGACAGGACAGTAGTGAACAAACTTACTTCTTTCCCAACCAACCATTTGTAAATTTTAGACATATATACTCAAACAGTAAAGACTTGTTTTATAAAGACACATTTAGATTTATTTTCTCCTTCTGCACCCACCCCCCATCCCCTTGTACCCAAACTTGGTTCATCCCTGGCAGGGTGAATAGAAGGGATAAATGTGAAAAATAACAAGAAGTATGTTCCCCTGCTAGACTTTAAGGACCAAGAAAGCATATCCACTTACCATCATATCCCAGAGCCTCATAAAATTCCTGGTACACAACAGAGGTTAATGAATATGAGCTGAAAACATAAATTATGATATCAGATCATACCCTTTAGTCTCCTCATATTTCCTACCTTTTCCTCAAAATACATAGCCTATTTCAAATTTCATGCCCTCATTTTCAATACTAGGGCTACTTAAAAATGATTTCAAAGAAGTAGTATTAAGTTCTTAAGAAACCTGGTCACACTCACCCCTTCCTAATGTGCCAGTTCAGCTCCTCATTCCCAAGTCTTCCTTCATTTGGCCAGTTTCTCCCGAGTCCCATTCTCTCTGTGGCCTCACTGACCCTCATTTTGACACAGAAAGAGCTTGGGGTTTAAAGGCAGAAGACTCAGATTGAGTATCGCTTCTGTTTAAGGTAACATCTCATAGCCTGTTTCCTTATCTGTGAAATGGGGCTAAATTCCAGTGCCCACCTCATGGGCTATTGTTAAATCATTAACATTTATGTAAAGCTTTTGGAACAGGGCCTGGCACACGTAATTGCTTTAAGTTGAAGTAAAGCACTGTTCTTAATTGTAAAGTGTTATGAAAAACATGTAAGATTACTACTATGACTTTACAGTGAGCAAATCTTGGGGAGGGGGGATATGATCTTGTCCCATGTTCCTTCATAATGCAAAGACTCCTTAGAAAAGCAAATTTCTTCTGAGTCATCTCTTAATTGCTAGGTAGTACTTCCAAGAAGAGAATAACCCATCTCCTCTCTCTCACTCTCTCGCTCTCTCTCTCTCTCACACACACAGACACAAATCACTCTATATTGTCTTGTTTTTTTCATGTTTATGATCTGCCTGTCCCCATCTCCATCCCACCCATCAGACTGAAATTAAAACTCCAAGACAGGGCAAATTCTGTCTGTATTGTTCAGAGTTGGCACAGAATGGATATTTTTGTCGCCCTAATGAACAAATAAATGAAGGTCTACAGCAGATATGCAAAGAAATAAAAGATCACAGAAATAACACCCTGAGAAGCTGGACTTCAATCAAAACAAAATACATGGAATTATTCCTCAGAAGGCCCTGCTGGTCAACGGTGGCTGCCTTGGATTACCAAGAAAAGGGAGGTGGAAAGTATGTTCATGAACAATTGAAGACCAGCCTTCTACTTTGGGATCAAGGAATTTGAAAGAGCAGATCCCAGCTCTCCGCAAAGAGCTTCTTTCCACTAGTCTAGGCAGGCTTCACAACCGCGTTTTATTTTTCCCCACAGCCGGCTGCGGAGGCTTGCGAAGATTTGGGGGTTCCAATGACAAATGAGTAGGGGACCTCAACGCGAGAAAGTGGAGGTTGCAAGGCGCCCTGAGGCTCCCTTGGCCTTGCCAGGTGAGGATGCCCAGGGAGCACATAGCGGGTGCATTATGATGACTATTTATTAATAATAATATTGTTATTAAATATTTATGAAGTGCTTGTGCTCGGCTAGACGGTGACCCTCCCACCACTCTCCCATCCTTCCAGCAGCACCAGGTCCCTAACCCCGAGTCCCACCAGTCCTCCCGGTGTCTGGTGGTTGGAGAGAATTGTGACAGGTGGCTCTGGCCGCCTCATTTGACCTTGCCTGCTGGGAACCCAGGCGTCCGGGTTCTCCAGTGGGGCGACAATCCTTTCGCGGTCGCCACATGGGCTGGGTAAAGAACGTCCCCGTGGTCCGTACCCAACCTGGGCTCCCGGAGCAGAAATGGGGAGGGGCCAGGTCCAAGCTCCCCACGGGGTCCACCTGGCGGCCGCCCCCTCCTCCCCTCGGTCCCCGCAGGCCGGCAGGAAAGCTAGGGCGCGGCCCCCGGGGTCTCCGGCCTCCCGCGAGCGGCCACACACCATTCAGCTCCCGGAGATTCTCGTCGCCCCGGCCCAACATCCCGGCGCCCCGGCCCCGCGGCATTTTTTTTTCTCTTTATCATAAATATATAAATTATGCTAATTACGGGCATTGCATATTAACCAAACCCGAAACCTCCCCTGCCCGGCCCCCTCCCCCTCTGTGCAAACCCCTCCCCGCCCCGGACCCCGCTACTTACCGGAGCCCGAGCCCGAGCTGCCTTCGCCCTGGGTGCCCGGCGGCCACCGATTAGAGATTCATCTCACAGCTCGGGCCAGGGGGCCGGGGGCCGGGGCCCGGGGGCCAGGGCAGCCGCCACCCGCAGACAAAGAAGCCAGTGCGGCTTGGCTGGGCTCGGCTCGGCCCGGGAGCCGGTCGGGACCCGCCGCCGCCCCCGGGCCCCCAGCCCGGGCTGGCCAGAGCCGAAAGGGACTCGGCGGGCTGCGCTGGGCGGAGGGGGGACGGCTGGGAAGCGAGAAGGGGAAGCAGGGTGGGGGGGGGGGGCGGTCAGGTATATATATATATATATATTTTTTCTTCCTTTCCCCCCTTCCACGGTCCCCCCCTTTTCCCTCCCCCCCCCTCGTTTTTTTTCCCTCCTTCTGCTACTTGGATTTTTTTAGCTGCTGCGTCATGAGCATAATTTATGCAAAGAGCTTTGCCGCATGCTGCACCGCGCGCGCCAGCCGCCGGGGGCGGCGGGCTGGGCGGGCCGGCAGGGAAGGGAGGGGATCTGGGGAACCGAGAACTAGCGATGGTGGGGGCACCCCAGCCCCTTGCCACCCCCGCTCTCAGAGGCCCCACAGACTAGTTCCCCGGACTGGAGTGGAAAGTCGATGGGGTGGGTCACGCAGCCCCGCTCCGAGAAGCATCCTGAGGTCGTTTCATTTTGGAAGGTGCGAGAGTGGGGAGCACAGAAGTCCAAACTGGGGACCCTATGCCACATTCCCGTCAGCCTAGGGTTGGGGCGGTAACTCCCAGCGGCCGCCCTGTCCTCTCTAGCTTGGTCAGTTGCCCTGCTCAACGTTCAAAGTCAAGTTCGTGTCCATTCCCAAGTCCCAGGCCGGGCCCCCACTGTGAGAAAAGAGAGGGAACTCAGCCAGACCAAAACCACCGCCCAACCAACCTCCGGAGCAGCTGTGGCCGAGCTCCATCTCACCCGGGGGGAACGTGGTGGGGAGGTGGGAGGCGTCGGGGCCTGGACCCGAAAGCCCGCATATACACACCTCAATAGCAGCTGTCTAGAGACTAGCTTGTCTGTTTTCTTGACCAAGTAGATGGGGAAATGTAAAAAAAATAGACAAAGTTCTGTGGCATGGAGCAAAAAAAAAAAAAACAAAACAACCCCAGCGTTCTGCTTTGGTGGTGGTGATGTCGGGAAGGGTTTGGTTTAAGAGGCTCCTGAAGGTGGGGAAAAGGGAAGGGATAGAAAGAGGCACTGTTTGAGGCTGAGGGAAGACGGACCGAGACGTTGTTGGCAAATAAAAGAGGAAGGAGTTGGAAGAACAAAGGGGAAGAGAAAGAATGAGAGAAGAATTGGGGAGGAGGGAGGCTTTGTAAATCCAGCGACTGTGGGTCCCAGCTTTGAGACCTAGAGACAGCCTGCGGTCAGCCTGGGCTGCTTGCCCTCTGGCCCGCCATCTACTGCCCGCTCCCCGCCCCCTGCCACCCCCCACCCCACCCCCACCCCCCAGATTTGGTGGCTTATCTTTTGATGAGGTAAGCATAGACGAGTTAGAGGTAATGTGAGGAGAATGGAAGTGGAGCCCTCATCCCACCGGAGACTGTTCACCGCCCCCGCCCCCCTCCGCATGGAAGGACACTGAAAGGCAGGGGAGAGGAGGAGAGGGGAGCAGCACCAGGTGGGAGATCATCTCTACACACTTTTCCAGAACCTTACCTGCACTTGGCAGATCTATTAGTAACCCATGGATTCCAAGTTAGGATATTTAGGGTTTAGCCCCTACCCTTCCACTAACAGTTCAGGCAGGTAATTTAACTTCATTACTTACTTTTCTATTATCATTACTTCACGGGATCAAGAAGTTTAACTGTGTGAGCTTGTATGTGAAAGAATCTTGAAAAATTCTAACTGATACACAATTGTAAGGTATCATTACCTGTTCAATAGTTTTAACTGGGCTTGTGAAACTGATACATGACAGTATTACAGTTCTTGAAGGTTTTGTTTGGTCTTTTATCCCTATGGTCCCTCCTCTTAGGCTGTAAGTTTCTTGAGAGCACAGATGGTGACAACTCATTTTTTTATTTCCTACTGCTGTTTATGTGAAAAAGAGGCTCAGTATTGCTATTGAATGTTGTCACATGAGGACAAAAACTCTTAGTCTATGTGACATGGTTTGGTGCTACACACAGATAAATCAAATGCATGATATCAGGGACAGTATGAAGAAAGAAACGGATGTGATCAAAGGGGTTCAGGGAGCCATAATGAGAATGGTAATTGTGGTTTCCTTTGGAAAAAGGAAGCCTTAAATTTATATTGTATACTCTTCTGCCTAAATTTTTGATGCTGAACATATATTACTTTTTTGTTGGTCTAAATTTTTTATCGGTTATAACATGCACACAGTAAAGTACACAAACCTTAAATGTACATATTGATGAATTATTTATACATACATAAAATATTTATTTTATCTACACATTACATTATTTACACATATTATTTACATATAAAATAGATTATATGTTATTTACATATAATATTTTTTATAACAACTGGGGCTTCCCTGGTAGCTCAAATGGTAATGAATCTGCTTGCAATGAGGGAACCCTGGGCATAATTGTAATAATTACATTTTATTATATGTCAACACATACATATTTTATAAACATATATAAAATCACTACCCACAATATGATATAGAGCATTTCCAACACCTGAGAGGACTCCTCTGTGTTCCTTGATAGGTAAACTTCCAATTATCACTATAGATTAATTTTACTGGTTCTTGAACTTCATCTAAATGGAGTCAGACAGGACGTGTATTCTTTTGTGTCTGGTTTCTGTTACTCAACACGTGTTTTTGAGATGCACCCATGTTGTTGTGTTTAACAGTATTCCTTGTTCTTCTATACTGCTGTATACATTCCACTGTATAATTATACCACAATTTATCCATTCTACTATTGATGGGCATTTGAGTAATTTCTCTTTTTGTCTTTTATGCATAAAAGCTGCTCTAAACATGCTTGTATAAGTCTCTAAATGAATACATGCACTTATTTTTCCTAGGTGAATATTGAGAAGTGGAATTGCTAAGTTTGGGGTATATGTTCAACTTTTTATTGGGTTGGTCAAGAAAAAACTGTGGGTTTGGGTTTTCTGTGACATCTTACAGAAACTCCAATGAACTTTTTGGCTAACCCCATAGATACTGCTCCCCTGGTGGCTCAGACATTAAAGAGTCTGCCTGCAATGCAGGACACCTGGGTTTGATCCCTGGGCTGGGAAGATCCCCTGGAGAAAGAAATGACTATCCACTCCAGTATGCTTGCCTTGAGAAATTCCATGGACAGAGGAGTCTGGCAGGCTACAGTCCATGGGGTGACAAAGAATAGACACAACTGAGCCACTAACACTTTCAACACGGATACAGCTAAATACTTTCCCAAAATGTCTGAACCAATTTATATCCTTACTAGTAATGTATGAGAGTTCTAGTTGTTTCATCCTCACTGATGCTTGAAATAGTCTTTTTTTTAAAAAAATATTGCAATATGATTGTTGGAATAAATATACATTTTATAGTCAGAGAAAAAGCCAACAATACAAATATTTCCATGAGTAAGTAGGGAGAAGCTGTCACCAGTGACATGCTGTGCCAAAGAAAACTCATCAATAGTATCTTCAGCCCAGTACATTTTTTTTCCTCCTTTGCTCCCACTTCCTGTGCTTCTGAGCCTACATTTATTCAAAAAATATTATTGTCTACTAGATTGGATGCTAAGTGTCCAGTGGAAAACAAAACAGCTTTCTTGAAATTTACAGTCTTCTGGGGAAACACATGTTAAAAAAATAAGCACACAAATATATCATTACATGTGACGGTGAAGGAAACCAGAAGGTGATATGAGAAAGAATCACACTGGGGGCAGGGAAGGCCTCCCTAAGGAAGTCACATATAAGGCGAAGTTTAAAAGATGGAATAGGGACTTTCCTGATTTTCCAGTGGCTAAGACGGCACTCCCATTGCAGGGGGCCCGAGTTCAATTCCTGGTCAGGGAACTAGATCCTACATGCTGCAACTAAAGATTCTGCATGCTGCAACTTAGACCCGGTGCAGTCAAATAAAAATAAATATTTTTTAAAAGTGAAATAGGCAGGAGACCAAAGGAACAGCAGAGGTGATAAGACAGGAAAGAACCTGGTGTTCAAGAAACTGGAGCACAGCAAGTGATGGGAAGAACTTCATAAAATAAACTTAGAAAGATAGGCAGGGCCCAAATCAGGAAGGCCTGGCCGTATGTACCTGGGGCTGTTCTTTCCTTGCAAGCTCTCCTCAGGATTTACCCCCTCTAAGTAGTCTTCTTGAATAATACTGAACTGTTCAAATTAATATTATTATTTTAATTATATCATTGTTTCAAAAACCTCATAATTTGTAGTAAATAGCCCTTTCTTTCTGTTTCCTGAGAATATATTGGTTTACCCAACAGATGTAGGACAGGGCCTTGCGTTTCGTCTTTCACCCGAGTCTCCTCCAACCATCAGGGATGCTCTGTTGACAGCAAGAGCCTTCCTTGGCCCTGCTCTCTATTCCTAGAAAGCTCTTGGGATCTAAGTAGATAATCCCTAGAATCCTGTTTTGCCTGGTTTGAGGACTGACTCAGTTTCAGATCTTCAAAAGTTGCCCTGGAGCAACCAAATTTCCCCAGGATCCACATATATTTTCTCAGACACCTTCCTTAACTGCCAAGTTAATCTTGCCCCTCCTCCTGCCAATCACCAGGTTAAAGGCATCTTTGCTGTTGCTAAGAGAAGGAGGCTTGGGCAGGTGGGAGTGAGTTGAAGGATGATACAGCAGGGAGTCGGGCTGGTCAGCAGGGGAAAAAACCTTTCAGCTGTGAGGGAAGACAGCAATGCAAATACATTTTTCAAGTGCTTCTGGGCCAGGTTTCCGCCCCGCCCTCACCCCCCACTGTGTTTACCTGCTTGTTCTCTGAAAGCTTTTAGGACTTTCTTTTTAAAAAATCTCTGATGTCTTAAATTTTACATCATGGCTTGTAGTTGGCCAGCTTTCATAAAACAGGGAAGCTATTGTTCACCTTGACTGGTTATATTGAAGTCCTTGTGAGGGGAAAAGGACCATCAAAGAGAAGATCCCTGAGTGCTGGTAACAATGCAGGGCTATTTAAAGGTGAGAAGTCAGAGTTCTGGAATACTTGCTTGGCAAGGAGTGTGGCTGGGCATGCTCCCTTTTTTATAGACTTCCCACCCTGAAATGCATATATTTTATCTATTTACTTTAATTTTAGCAATGATGTAAAATTATTGCTGGGCTGCTGTCACTCTGACAGATCACCTTACCAGCTCAAAGGGTAAATATGGATTTTTTCCCCATAATTTTTGTACAGTAACAAGGTAAGGAACATTTTAGCTCATAAATTATTCACCAAACCTCACAGGCATAATAGGCTGTGTGCATATTCATCAGGTTATCATCCATTATTCATAAGAAGTTCACTTCAACTGTTAGAAGAAAATGAGGTTGTTGATTGAAATGCTGAAGAAACGTGGGCTTTTGTTCCCCCCTTCTTCTCTCTCCCATCTAAGTCTGGAAGTTTCCATCAAAAAAATCATATCATAGGGGAAAAATTTTATTCCTGACATGCAGATGTGTAGATAAGAGGAAAAGAAAACTTGGAGTAGGAAATAAGTTGGCAGAATCAACCATCATTCATTTAACTTGGCTAAAGGCCTCTGACTCCTGCTTCCACAGAAACTGTGTCCAGAAGTGTCCAAAAGGAGTCCCCTTTCTTGCAACAAAGGAGCAGCTTTAGCAAATGATAGATTTTTTTTAGACTTCATACTTACATTAAGATACAGATTGCATTCTGCAGCCCAAGAAGTGTTACCATTTATGTTATTATTTAACCTTCATACCATGTCTGTGAGATAGGAATAATTTCAAGATGAGACAACTCAGGCTCAGAGAGGTTAAGTGATTTGTCTAAAGCCAAACAGCTGGTGAGCAGAGCAGGACTGGGATCTCCGTTTTCTTCCATATTCCATGTTCTTTATACTGTCTTCCTAAATCCTCTGGAATAATGAAACCTACCACTCCCAGAGGCATTTCACATTGTTTTCCAAGAACCACTGATTGTATTATTTTCTCTTTTTAGTATCTTTATTATTTCTGTGAACTTCAGAAGCAATACAGGCTTGAAAGCATCAAATAACCCAAAGTTCTATAGAATAAAGAATAACAAATGGACAGGCAGTTAACTGCCACGATTGCCAAACTCCTCTGCCACAGGATCCAGGAGGAGATATTATAATTCAGCCAGATCTACAGATCTGGGTTCAGATCTGATCATGGTCACTGACTAGCTGTTTCATTTGGGGGCAAGATGGCCTCTTTAGGCTGTAGTTTCTCATTTGTAAAATGGGAATTACACTTCTAGAGTTTTTTAAGTATTAAATGAGATGATGTATATGAAACCCAAGTGTCATCACTTTCCTCTATTTTAAAGGCCCCCTTTCTCTAGCACGGAGAAGGCAATGGCACCCCACTCCAGTACTCTTGCCTGGGAAATCCCATGGACGGAGGAGCCTGGTAGGCTGCAGTCCATGGGGTTGCTAAGAGTCGGACACGACTGAACGACTTCACTTTCATTTTTCACTTTCATGCATTGGAGAAGGAAATGGCAACCCACTCGTGTTCTTGCCTGGAGAATTCCAGGGACAGAGGAGCCTGGTGGGCTTCCATTATGGGGTCGCACAGAGTAGGACACGACTGATGCGACTTAGCAGCAGCAGTAGCAGTCTCTCTAGCACAGCTGGTCATCCACTATCCACGGGTATTGCATCAGAGGATTCAATCCACCAAGGATTGAAAATATCTGGAAAATAAATCCCAGAAAGTCCCCAAAAGCAAAAGGTGAATATGCTGCAAATCAAACTTTGTACATAGTATCTACAACTACATAGTATTTAAAACTATGCAATTTACATAGCATTTACATTGTATGGAGAAAGAAATGGCAACCAACTCCACTATTCTTGCCTGGACAATCCCATGGTTGGAGGAGCCTGGTGGGCTACAGTCCACAGGGTGGCAAAGAGCTGGACACAACTGAGCGACTGAACTGAGGTATTATAAGTAATCTAGAGATGATTTCAAGTTATACAGGAGAATGTGTGGAGGTTTTAGGCAAATACCATTTTATATAAGGGATCTGAGCAGCCTTGGATTTTGGTATCTGTGAAGGTGGGGTGGATCCTAGAACAAAATACCCTGTGGGAACTGTATATTTATTTGGGGAAATGGAATGGAAGGCAAGGCTTCTTGCTTGCCTGTGCCCCCAAGTCTTTCGCTTGATCCTCTGTTTCCATCTATCCTGCGTCACTCACCTGGCCGCTAGTTGTCTGGTGTGGTTCCTCTGGATGAAATGCAGCTGTAGTCACAGTGGGGCACATCTGTGAATTCTCCCCAGCATGACTAAATACGGTTGCTCTTTTTTAAAGAAAATTATTTATTTGGCTGTGTCAGATCTTAGTTGCAGCACGAGGGATCTTTAGTTGGGGGATGTGGGATCTAGTTCCCTGACCAGGAATCGAACCTGGGCCCCCTGCATTGGGAGTGCAGAGTATTAGCCACTGGATCACCAGGGAAGTCCCTCGAGGTTGTTTTTATTGAAGAGTTGGGAAAAAAGCTAAAGAGAATTCCAATGAGTAAGATAAAGCATTAAATTTTTTATTTTAACTTTCTAGGTAATTCAAATGAAAACCAGATAAGAAGTTCAGTTTTTATGAGCAGGTCAGATTTTGCATGCCTGGACCCCAAACCCTAATCTGACTCCCTGTCATCAGGTCAGTTTTCCTCCCTAGTAACTCCTCCTTCAGACCTCCACTCCTTTCTGGGAGGGCCCAGGCCCTTCCTCCCTCTGCTTCCTCACTTTTACTCAGAAGTGTGTGCGTGCACAGTCGCTTAGTGGTGTCCAACTCTGTTCCACCCCATGGACAGTAGCCCGTCGGGCTCCTCTATTCATGGGATTTCCTAAATAAGAATACTGGAGTGGGTTGCCATTTCCTCCTCCAGGGGAATCTTCCCAACCCAGGGATTGAACCCGGGTCTCCTGCGTTACAGGTGGATTCTTTACCACTAGCACCAGCTGGGAGCCCCGTATTCAGAAGTACGTTTCCCTAAATCTGACATATTCAGTCTGGAAGAGGTGAGTATGTGGCAGAGGGTGAGGGATAGAGTGGGCGCTATGAGCTCTAGTACAAAATCCACCCAGAAAATTTGTCCAAGAAAGGCTGGCACCCCAAGTTCAGACCCCTTCCAGTCCCTCGGCCAGATGGAGATGGAGATGAGGCTCTATTCTTCTGAGTGCCCTTTGGAAAATAACTTTTGGACCACACATACACAACACACACACACCTTGAAGAATAAAATGAAAGCTTAACCCTCAAACCAGCAAATGTTATGTGGTAGAATCACCCTACTACGCTGCATTTTTAATAAACACTAAGTGATTCTGATACAAGTGGTTTGGGATTTCACAGGGATAAAAATTGCTCAGAACCCCAAAAGAAGAGAAGCTGTCCCAGGATTTACTAGGCTCCCCAGCTACAGTGGAGTTAGGCCTTGACATTATTATGCAGAGCAGTGTTATTGCCTCTCCTACAAAGGCTTGCCAGCAATAAGAAAAGAGGATCCATTTCTGAGTCATATATCTTGTAATCTTTGTTCCCTTAGTTACACAAAGACCAGCCAAAGCTTTGAAAAGGTTGCTTCAGAGCCTGACTGGATTCTTCCACAAACCTCCACCCTCCCTCTTTGTGCTGGGAAATAGGAGGTGTTTTTGTTTTCTGTTAATAGAAGTGAAGAGTCCAACACAGAGTAGGTGTTCAATAAAGGTACATTAAGAAGCTCTAATCAGGGACTTCTCTGGTGGCACAGAGGATAAGAATCTGCCTGAAGGTGCAGGGGAAACTGGTTCGATCTCAGGTCCAGGAAGATTCCACATGTCTTGAAGCAGCTAAGCCTTTGCATCACAACTACTGAGCCCACATTCTAGAGCCCATGTGCTGCAACTACTGAAGCCTGCATGCCTGGAGCCTGTGCTCCACAAGAGAAGCTTCTGCGATGAGAAACCCACACATCACAAGGAAGAGCAGCACCTGCTTGCTGCAACTAGAGAAAGCCTGAGCAAAAGCAATGACGTCCAGGTCCAGTGGCTAAGAATCCGCTTGCCAAAGCAGAGGACATGGGTTCCATCCTGGTCCAGGAAGATTCCACACGCTGTAAGGCAACTGAGCCCCTGCACCACAACTACTGAGCCCACACTCTAGAGCCTGTGTGATTCAACAGGAGAAGACAGCACAATGAGAAGACTAAGCACGACTTGAGAGTAGCCCCTACTCTCTGCAACAAGACAAAGCCCACAGACAGCAAGGAAGACCCAGCGCAGCCAAAAATAAATAGTTTAAAAATGATTTATTTGGCAGTGTTGAGTCTTAGTCGTGGCTCACGGGACCTTTCCTTGTGGGGCTCAGGCTTCTCTGTAGTTGTGGTGCACAGGCTTAGCTGTGCCACAGCATGTGGGGTCTTAGTTCCCTGACAAAGGATCAAATCCACATCCTCTGCATTGGAAGGCAGATCCTTAACTACCGGACCACCAAGGAAATCCTCCCAACATTTTTTTCTTAAACACCTTTATTGGGAATTCCCCTGTGGTCCAGTGGTTGAGACTCTATCTTCCACTGCAGGGGCATGGGTTCAATCCCTGGTCAGGGAATTAAGACCACAGGCCACGCACTGTGGCCAAAAAATAAAAAATAAAAAGGGGGGGTAATCACCAAAAAAAATTAAAAACACCTTTATTAAGGCATAATTGACATACAATAAGGGCTTCCCAGGTGGTTCAGTGGTTAAAAAAAAAATCTGCCTGACAATGCAGGAGACTTGGGTTCGATCCCTGGGTTGGGAAGATCCCTTGGAGTAGGAAATGGCAACCAACTCCAGTATTCTTACCTGGAGAATCCCATGAGCAGAGGAGCCTGGTGGGCTGTAGTCCATGGGGTCACAAAGAGTTGGACAGGTGAGTGACTGAGCATGCACACACAACATACAATAAACTGCATATGCTTAAAATGTACAAGATGATAAATTTTGACACACCCAAGAAGACTATCACCACAATCAAAATAGTGAACATATCCATCACCCCTCAAAGCTTCCCAAAGTCCACCTCTTCTCTCCTGTCCCTCCCTTTCCCTTTATACTGGCAATCATTGATCTGTTTTTTATCACTATGGTTTGCATTCTCCAAAATTTTATATAAATGGCATCCTTTAGTGTGCACTCTTGTCTGGTTTCTTTCCTTCAACATAATTGAGGTTATATGGTTTTTCCAGTGGTCATGTATGGATGTGAGAGTTGGACTATAAAGAAAGCTGAGCACCGAAGAGTTGATACTTTTGAACTGTAGTGTTGGAGAAGACTCTTGAGAGTCCCTTGGACTGCAAGGAGATCCAACCAGTCCATCCTAGAGGAGATCAGTCCTGGGTGTTCATTGGAAGGACTGATGTTGAAGCTGAAATTCCAATACTTTGGCCACCTGATGTGAAGAGTTGACTCATTCGAAAAGACCCTGATGCTGGGAAAGACTGAAGGCAGGAGGAGAAGGGGACGACAGAGGATGAGATGGTTGGATGGCATCACTGACTCAACGGACGTGGGTTTGGGTGAACTCCGGGAGTTGGTGATGGACAGGGAGGCCTGGCGTGCTGCGGTTCATGGGGTCGCAAAGAGTCAGACATGACTGAGCGACTGAACTGAACTGATGTTTCACGGATACCCAGTTCATTCCTTAATAGCACAATGTATTTATCCATTGGCCTGTTGATGGATATTTTTGTTGTTTCCAGTTGCTGGCTGTTACAAATAAAGCTGTAATAGTCATGGGCAAGCCTTTGTGTGCCCATATTCTTTCGTTTCTCTTGGGTTAATAGGAGTGAAAGGACTGATCACCCGGTAAGTATAACTTTTAAAATCCTGCCATATATACATAGCATTTTACACTCTTAGCAGCAGTGTATGAGAATTCTAGTAGCTCCACATACTCTCCAAGGCTTGAAATAGTCAGTCTTTTTTGATTATTATTAAGTTACTTTATTTTTGGTTATGATGGATCTTCATTGCTGTGCAAAGGCTTTCTCTAGTTATGGACAGTGGCGGCTACTTTCTAGTTGCGGTGCCCGGGCTTGTCATTGCAGTGGCTGCCCTTGCTGCGGAGCACAGGCTGTAGGGGCACAGCTTTCAGGAGTTGCAGCATGAGAGCTCAGTAGTTGTGGCTCCAGGAACCTAGAGCACGCAGGCTTAAGTATCTGTGGCACACAGGCTTAGCTGCTCTGTGCATGTGGGGACCAGAGATTGAACCTGTGTCCCCTGCATTGGCAGGCAGCTTCTTATCCACTGTACCATCAGGGAAGTCCAGTCAGTCTTTTTAATGTTAACCATTTTAATAGGTGTGCCAACATTGTTTTAAGTTTTTGAACTGGTAACCATTCACATGTTTCAAATTTTTTTTAAATGTTTTTTAAGGTATACAGTGAAAAGTCACTCGTATCTGTGTCCCCAACCTGACTCAGTAAAAACTTTTATAGGTATCATGTGTAATCTTCCAGAATTTCTTTACTCAAATACTAATAAATATTGTTTTCCCACTCTTTTACACAGAAGACTCGATTCTAAGCACATGATTCTGAACCTAGCCTTGTTTTCATTTAAAAAATATTTTGGAGAGCTTTCTCATTCTTTGTTACAGCCATGCAGTGTTTAATTATATGGATGTACTAAGATTTAATTTACCATTTCCCTACTGATGGACATATATAGGTTATTTCTAATCTTTTGCTTTACAAACAATGCTGCAGTCAACAGCCTTATATACACAGTGTTTCTCATGAATGCAAATATATCTGTGGGAACCATTCTTAGAAGTGGGGATTATAAAATTTGACATTTGCCAAATTAACCCTATAGGAATTGTATTCCCACCATCAATAAATTAAAGAGTGTCTGCCTATCCACAGCCTCACAATTAAAGTTTGTAAATGTCTGGATTTTTGCCAGTCTGATGGTAGTATCTGTGTGGTTTTAATCTGCCTTCTTAAGAATGAGGCTGAACATCTTTTCATATATTTAGAAGCCATTCATCGAAAAAGCAAGAGATTTCCAGAAAAACATCTATTTCTGCTTTATTGACTATGCCAAAGCCTTTGACTGTGTGGATCACAATAAACTGTGGAAAATTCTGAAAGAGATGGGTATACCAGACCACATGACCTGCCTCTTGAGAAATTTGTATGCAGGTCAGGAAGCAACAGTTAGAACTGGACATGGAACAACAGACTGGTTCCAAATAGGAAAAGGAGTACATCAAGGCTGTATATTGTCACCCTGCTTATTTAACTTCTATGCAGAGTACATCATGAGAAACGCTGTGATGGAGGAAGCACAAACTGGAATCAAGATTGCTGGGAGAAATATCAATAACCTCAGATATGCAGATGATGCCACCCTTATGGCAGAAAGTGAAGAAGAACTAAAGAGCCTCATGATGAAAGTGAAAGAGGAGAGTGAAAAGTTGGCTTAAAGCTCAACATTCAGAAAACTAAGATCATGGCATCTGGTCCCATCACTTCATGGCAAATAGATGGGGAAACAGTGGAAACTGGCTGACTTCATTTTTTTGGGCTCCAAAATCACTGCAGATGGTGACTGCAGCTATGAAATTAAAAGATGCTTACTCTTTGGAAGGAAAGTTGTGACCAACCTAGACAGCATATTAAAAAGCAGAGACGTTACTTTGCCAACAAAGGTCGGTCTACTCAAGGCTATGGTTTTTCCTGTAGTCATGTATGGATGTAAGAGTTGGACTATAAAGAAAACTGAGAATTGATGCTTTTGGACTGTGGTGTTGGAGAAGACTCTTGAAAGTCTCTTGGACTTCAAGGGGATCCAAATGGTCCAACCTAAAGGAAGTCCTGAATATTCATTGGAAGGACTGATGCTGAAGCTCCCATACTTTGGCTATCTGATTTGAAGAGCTGACTCATTTGAAAAGACCCTGATGCTGGGAAAGATTGAAGGCAGGAGGAGAAAGGGACAACAGAGGATGAGATGGTTGAATGGCATCACCAACTCAATGGACATGAGTTTCAGTAAACTCTGGCAGTTGGTGATGCACAGGGAGGCCTGGCATGCTGCAGTCCATGGGGTCGCAAAGACTTGGACACGACTGAGTGACTGGACTGAACTGAACTGAGAAGCCATTCATATTTCCTTTTCTATGGACTGTCTGTACATATCACTTGCTATTTAAAATTTTTTTTAATTTAAAATTTTTTTCCAGTTTTATGGAGACATAACTGACATACAGCACTAGGTAAGTTTGGGATTTTCTGGTGGTTCAGTGATAAAGAATCCGCCTGCCAATGAAGGAGATTTGAGTTCAGTCTCTGGACCAGGAAGATCCTCTGGAGGAAATGGCAACCCACTTCAGTATTCTTTCCTGGGAAATCCCATGGACAGAGGAACCTGGTGGGCTACATCCATAGGGTCACAATGAGTCAGACATGACTTAGTGACTAAACAACAACTATGTAAATTTAAGGTGTACAACAAAATGATTCGACTTACAGACATCATGAAATGATCACAGTAGGTTTAGTTAGTGAAATCCATCTCATGTAGATATAAAATTAAATAGAAAAAAAATTTAATTGTGATGAGAACTCAGGATTTACTATCTTAAGAACTTTCATTTTCAATTACAGCAGTGTTAATTATCTGTATCGTGGTGTATGTTACATCCTTGTACATTTTGACTACCTTCATCTAACTCCTTCTGCTCCCAGATACTTTTTCTAATGGTTGGTTATATACTTATTGATCTCTAGGAGTTGTTAATATTTAGGGGGATTAGCTCTTTGTGATGCAAATTGCGATTTTTTTCCTAATTTGTCATTTTTCTTTTGACTTTATGGAGTTTTTATCCCTGACATTAATCCTGTTAATTAATCCAGGACATTAATCTCAGTATTAGTCCAGTTGGTTTTTTATATATAATTTTATTTATTTATTTATGGCTGTGCTGGGTCTTTGTTGCTGCATGGGCTTTCTCTCATTGCTGCAGGCGAGGGCTGCTCTCTAGTTCGAGTGCTCAGGCTTCTCAGTGCAGTGCCTCTCTTGTTGCTGAGCACGGGCTCTAGGGTACAAGGGCTTCGGTAGTTGTGGCTCCTGGGCTCTAGAGCACAGGTCACTAGTTGTGGCACACAGGCTTAGTTGCTCTGCAGCACATGGGATCTTCCTGGATCACCGATTGAACCTGTGTCTCCTGTATCGCAGGCAGAGCCACAAGGGGAGGCCCCATACCATCCTTAGGACAGCACTAATCACACTATACTTTGACTTGGTTTACTTTTCTCTCTCTCTCATTAGGTAGACAAGTTCCATGAGGACAGGGATTAAGTGTGCTTCTTCATTACTGTTTCCCTGGAGTCTATTACAGGGCCTGGCACATAACAGGTGCTTGATAAATAGGCTTTTTTATTATTTTTTTTTTTTTTCATTTTTAAAATTTATTTTTGGCTGGGCTGGGTCTTTGTTGCTGCTCACACCCTCCTCCGACTGCAGTGAGTGGGAGCCACTCTCCTGCCTATGTGCGTGGGCCCTCACTGTGGTGGCCTCTCCTGTTACAGAGCACAGGCTCTAGGTGTATGGGCTTCAGTTGTTGTGGTGCATGGGCCCAGCTGTCCCGCAGCATGTGGAATCCTCCCAGACCAGTGATCGAACCTGTGTCCCCTGCATTGGCAGGCAGACTCCTAACTACTGAACCATTAGGGAAGTCCATCAATAAACAGTTGTTAAATTAATTCAGGAAAGGATGTTTGATGACTGAATGGTATCTTTGTCTCACTGGGGGACCCAGGAGAATGAAGAAAATAAAAAAGCTTTTGATGCCTGTCTAACAAAGTAGCCATATGCCCCTTAATCCCACCTGCCAGAGAAAACAAGGGTTTGCAGCTCCTCCTTTTCGGTGGTAACCTCATTTGGCTCTGCCCTGGCTTTCAGGAGACCCAGGTCCTGAAGCCAGCGTTAAGCAAAAAAAATACCTAACATCCTGTAGAGGAGGATGAAGACTGACCAGTCCGAAGGCAGTTAGCCTTAGCTGGAGCTAGATCCTGCAGGCTTCCTGGATGTCAAGAGTTAACCCTTTAGTCACTAGACTATGGACAGGTCTGCAGAGGAGGGGTTTCAGTGAAGGGCTGGAGTAAAGGAGGGTATCTGGGGAGAAGGCTTGGGGCAGGGGCTGATTATCATCCAGTAGAAGTATTTGTACTTATCCCTGTAACACCTGATAGGGCCTGACTGGACTTCCCTGGTGGCTCAGACGGTAAAGCATCTGCCTGCACTGCAGGAGACCTTGGTTCGATCCCTGGGTTGCGAAGATCTCCTGGAGAAGGGAATGGCTATCCACTCCAGTATTCTTGCCTAGAGAATTCGATGGATGGAGGAGCCTGCCGGGCTACAATCCATAGAGTTGCAAAGCGTTGGACATGACTGAGCGATTAACACACACAGAGCCTGACCAGAATTTACAATCTGATTATCAGCTTGGCCCACTTCCCCTCTGCCTTCTCAGGCTCCTCTTTGCTTTTTCCCTTCCCCAAAATAGGGTTTAGATTTAGAGCAGGAGGTGACACAAGAATCATGTGAATTTGGGGCAGATGATGAAACTGAGACCCTTGGGAGGCAACAGATTAAAAACAAGGTAAACAGATTAAACAATGTATTAATAAACATTAGAAACAAGGCTTGTAAATCAAGCAAAGCTGAGACTGAACACTGGCTCTGTAGCAGTGTAACTTAGTTCAGCTATTTAAGCTCTCTGAAATACAGTCCCCTTGGCTGAATGTTTCCTCTGTCTGTTATGGACACAAAGTGCATAGCGTCTGCAAGGACACTGGCGTGGATTCTGATTCCTATACGACAAGGAACAAGTGGCAGCAGAGAAGACGAGGACCAAAGTCAGCTGGTGACGCAGTGATGACCAGAACTAGCATCCCTCTCCTACGTTCTCATTGACATGGGTTGCTATGAAAGTGAAGTTGCTCAGTCACGTCCGACTCTTTGCAACCCCATGAAGCCTACCAGGTTTCTCCGTCCATGGGATTTTCCAGGCAAGAGTACCGGAGTGGGTTGCCATTTCCTTCTCCAGGAGGTCTTCCTGACCCAGGGATCGAACCCCAGTTTCCTGCATTGCAGGCAGACGCTTTACCCTCTGAGCCACCAGGGAAGCCCGACATGGGTTGCTATAGTCAACACAATTTCAGGGTTCCTAACCGAGGGTCCAGAAAGAGAAATAAGGGCAGTTCCTTTCTCAGGTTCATTCCTGTACTGTCTGAGGCCCTGGGCACAGGGTAGGATGGGTTTAGATTAGTGACCTCTCCAGTTTCAGGCTTTTGGGTGGTTTAGGGTCTAACTTGTAAAAGTTAGGTTACAGGGGAGAAGATTGACTGATCTGACCTCCAAGGACTTATTCTTTCAAATTTACCAATTAGTGACTGCAAATTTCATGCTAAGAAAAATGTAAGACCCTGACAGTAAAAGTCCACTTAACCAAACAAACAAACCCCAAAACAGTGTTTCTCAAAATGTGAGTCCTGACTTGTTAGTAGGATGTGAAATCACAACCAGAATTGAAAAAAGGAAATGAGAGAGATTAGAAAATATGACAGTGCATTGTACACAGAAGAATAGGTATCAGGTCATAAAATTTCCAGTTACATATAGTTACACATATTTATATATGTATGTGTACTGGGTCATGATTTAAAGTATATTACTTTAAATTACTGTGAATTTTGCTCAAAAAACTTTGCAAGACCCTTTACCAGAAGGTGAATTCAGGAGAGCAAGAGCTTTGTTTTCTTTTAGAACAGTGCTTGGCATTTATAAGTGTTCTCCAAAGAACTGTTGAAATAAGTATCTAACACTGTGCCTGCCCTCAAGAAGAATAGTCAGAAATACAGGAAAAGGTAAATATCAGAGGCTTTATCATACTGACACCAGCCTGAACCAAATAAATAATATGAATTTAAAGAAAGGGAAAAAACCTGAAAGAACTCCAAATACAGTCTTGGATATTGAGCTTTGGAGCCTGGTAGGCTGCAGTCCATGGGGTTGCTAAGAGTCAGGCACAACTGAACGACTTCACTTTCACTTTTCACTTTCACGCATTGGAGAAGGAAATGGCAACCTACTCCAGTGTTCTTGCCTGGAGAATCCCAGGGACGGGGGAGCCTGGTGGGCTGCCATCTATGGGGTCACACAGAGTCGGATATGACTGAAGCGACTTAGCAGCAGCAGCAGCAGCAAGACATTTTAGTTGTGATAGGCAGAGTGAAGGGATAAGAACAAAACAAAACAAAAACACTGATTTGGGAACTGGGGTGGGGGTGGGGACTGACTTTGTAACCTGCTCACTGTGTGACTTAGGGTAAATCTCTTTAATCAATTCTCTCATTTGAAAAACAGAAATGCTTAAACAAGCCTTGCCTGCCACACAGGGCTGTTGTGAAGATCTGTGATGACTCCATAAAATCATGCATATTAATGGTGTTCTGCAAACTGTAATATGATACTGGAGAGAAAAACAACGGATTGCTGATGAAGTGAGCACTGGTCTTTTCAGTGGTTTAAGTCATTCAACAGCAAATATTTATCAGGTTTCTAATGTTTACCGAGGGTTTTTCTTTTTAAAGCTTTCGTTTCAGATGCTTTTCTAATGTTCTTCCTACACTACAGAATGTAAACCATGAGAAAATAGCCTTGGGCTGTCTTGTTCAGCTCCAACTCTGTACCTGAACACAGCAAGCGTTCAGCAGGTATCTTAAAGAATGGAAGCAATTGTTGCCTTAAAGGATGGCATCTTTGCTCTTAAGAACGATTAAGTTAGAAGAGAAGTGATACAGAGAAAATACATATCAGGTACCATACAGGTGTCTGTGACAGGTATCAAAGTAAGGGCCAGGGCATGGGTACTTCTTGGGTACCAAGAACATGCGTTTTAGTGCTAGCTGTTTCGGGGGGGTGGGGCGGGGCACAGCACAGCATACCCTTCCTGTCGGTGAGAAAGCGACACAGAAATAAAATACCGACAGCCTATCGGTAGAATAGAAAGGCAGCGAAGACTTGAGTGAGGGGAACCAGTGATAGATCAAGGGCTGCGAAGCATCTCAGGCAGTTAGATAAGACTGTAGGAATCTATGTCCCTTGGGTATGTGTGTTAGTTGCCGGTTCAATCCATGGGAAATGGCAACCCACTCCAGTATTCTTGCCTGGAGAATCTCACGGACAGAGGAAGCCCGGCGAGAATCTCATGGACAGAGTCCACAGAGTCGCACAGAGTCGGACTCGACCGAAGAGACTTAGCAAGCATACATGCCCCTTGTAGAAAGGCTGTCAAGATGAGGTGACCTTGAGGTGCTGAACGTAGGTGGAAAAAGGTTCCAGAGAATAATGTTACTGCCTCCGAGCGTTCAAGAGAGAAAAGATCCCGTTTTGAGACAATACCTGTATTTGGTTTTCCTTCAGCCGAGGGACAAGGGTAGGGGTTGGAGGACAAGACCCGGTGGGCGGGGCCTACGGGAGAGGACGGGATCACGCGGGCCATCCCTCCAGCAACCGGAGGCCGGGCGAAGGGGCGGGGTTTCCGGTGGCAGCGGCACTCGGGCGTCGGGTGACGCTAGGCGGACAGATCGTCACGTGACACGGAAGTGACTACGAACAGGAAGAGGACGAAAAAAATAACCGTCCGCGACGCCGAGCCGAGCCGGACCCGCATCCACCATGAACAGCAAAGGCAAGGACAGGGGGTGGCTGAGGCCGCCGGGGGGAGTAGTGCTGGCCCGGAACAAGCGGGCCCGGAGCCCAGGGTCACCGAACGCCAGGCCTGGGGCGAGGTGCGCCGCGCTCCTGAGCCAGCTGCAGTGCCCGGGGCTGCGCCAGACACCTTCGTCATCCCCGAACTACGGCCGTTCGCTCCCTCACGGCCCTTTCTCCCTTAAACTCTGTGGCGCAGTTTGGAGCTGCGGACTCGGGTTTGGGGGGGTGCTATTGGGTGGGTGGGTTGTTGGTGGGGGGGAGAAGGTTTGTCGTGATAAGCGTCTGTAGGAGCAAATGGGGAGCTGGAGGCGAGATTTGGGTAGGCCAATGGAGAACTGGCAGAGGCGGGGCGCCGCGCTCCGGAACCACAGGCAGGCCTCCGGGCTTAACTAGTCAAGTGCCGCTCTGGTGGGCGGGCCAGTCGGGCCCGAAGGGGGTCTCTTTCCCCTTACCCTCGGTGGCGGCCAGAAAGTCTCCCGGTTTCTGTGTCAGAACATTCCCCTCAGCCCCCTCCCCGATCTCAGTGTTCACTTCCACCACTCATTCTTTTCATTTGGAAGTCGACCTTGAGTAGGAACCTGTGAGGTCGATGACCACAACCACCGTTACTCACGAGGTCTTGGTCAGTTACAACCAGACCTTTGGAGACCACGCAAAAGGGAAACGGGACACACCGTTGAAATACCGGCCAGAGGGGGTGCCCAGAATTGCCCTGCATTCTGAAAAGATCTTGGGCCCAGCTAGACTTTACCCTTATAGCAGTCCGCTACTGGATGTCCAGTTGGGATCCAGCTTCTTCAGCTTTAAGGGTGCAAAGAGAATGCTTATTTTCTTGGCTCCAGGAATCAGGCCCTCTATGGCAGTCTGTTTGGAAATTCTTTTTGCTTATCCCGGTTAGGTTAGCTACCCAATATGCCCTGCTTCGTTTTGGTGACTCTGTATGGTAGACAACATGCTTTTTCCCCCCCTTGTCTTCCAGGTCAATATCCAACGCAGCCAACTTACCCCGTGCAGCCTCCTGGGAACCCTGTGTACCCTCAGACCTTGCATCTTCCTCAGGCTCCACCCTATACTGATGCTCCACCTGCCTACTCAGAGGTGCTTCCAGTTAACTAGACTTAAATAATGGAATACTCTTGGATCATGTTTTCAGTCCTTGGCCAAGTCTGGCTCCACACATTTATTTACTTTCCACAAACAGGAGCGAGTGCTCACATGAATCACCTTAAAACGTGACATAGTTCAGCCATTTCTGTTGGGTTGGAGAAGGCATTATCTGATTGTTTTATGTTGTTTGGCACTGGCTGAAGTTAAGAAGATGAGTTTGCATTCCCTGAGCCTAACATTAGCTATAGCAGGAAGTGATCCAGGAGAATATTGAGTGGCAGTGGAAAGGCAACTTGTGTAACTCAAGAGTGTAATCTGCACAAGGAGAATTAGGACTTGACTCATTAAATTGAGATCTGAAATAGGAATGTCATAAAGTAACTTGTTGCCTTCTCTTCTGCCTCTTCTAGCTCTATCGTCCGAGCTTTGTGCACCCAGGGGCTGCCACCGTCCCCACCATGTCAGCTGCATTTCCTGGCGCCTCACTGTATCTTCCCATGGCCCAGTCTGTGGCTGTTGGACCTTTAGGTTCCACAATCCCCATGGCTTATTATCCAGTTGGTCCCATCTATCCACCTGGTTCAACAGTGCTGGTGGAAGGAGGGTATGATGCAGGGGCCAGATTTGGAGCTGGCGCTACTGCTGGAAACATTCCTGTGAGTATGACTTGGTCACAAAAAAGCTCAACCCTTGTGTATTTCAACTTTCTGAAATGACTGGTCATCCTTTCATCATCCCTGGGTAATAGTTGCTGGTATTGGTGTAATAATCACTGACGTCCAGTGGTAAGGCAGAAAGCACTCAAGGGGGCAGGAGAACCATGGCCAGTCAGTAACATCTGGCGTACTCACCGATGTCAGAATTTATCAGATTCCTTTGTTTTCCTGTCTTAGGAATCCTGCCTGCTGCTTTTCCAGTTCACTTTGATACTAGTCTAGTAACACACCTCATTCATTCCATAAGCATTTATTTAATATGTGCCATCAGCATGGCATTGTATTAGGAACCATGATGATTAAAAAAACAATGCATAATCCCTATTAAATTGCATTTAGAGAGATACTAGGGATTTTAGCTATGTCTCTTGATTAATCAGTTCCCCTTTGTATGAGAATTAGAGCCCAGATGGTCCTTGCTAGGACCATCTACTCAATAACCATAGGCTAGGGATGAAGTGAAAATGCTGTCCTCAGGTAGAGCCTTCAGATTATCCAGGGCCATTTGAAAACTGTCAGACCCTGTGATATAGGTCCCTGGACCTGGTACCCACTCCACGTTTTGGGATGTGAATAGGAGTGATTTTCTGCACTGAATGCCTGCGAGTCTGGACTTCGTAGGCACACACGCTCAGAAGGTATCCGTAGGCTTTATTTTGGATCCAGAACCCTTTAAAGGAGTGGGTTTCCTGTTTATATCTTTGGGCTCACAAAGAATGTAGACCTGCTGGACTCAGATTGGTGGCCCAGATAGCTCTTTGAGATGCCACTGGTTAGCACACTGCCGCCTTCCTGATTGGTCCTTTGTCACCTTTGTCCACTTCCCTCCCATAGCTGCCCTCTGCCCAATCAACCTTGTCTTTTCCTTTCAGCCTCCTCCCCCGGGATGCCCTCCCAATGCTGCTCAGCTGGCAGTCATGCAGGGAGCCAATGTCCTCGTAACTCAGCGGAAGGGAAACTTCTTCATGGGTGGTTCAGATGGTGGCTACACCATCTGGTGAAGAACCAAGGCCATCTCTATGCCGGGAAAGACATCACATACCTTCAGCACTTCTCACAATGTAACTGCTTTAGTCATATTAACCTGAAGTTGCAGTTTAGACACATGTTGTTGGGGTGTCTTTCTGGTGCCCAAACTTTCAGGCACTTTTCAAACTTAATAAGGAACCATGTAATGGTAGCAGTACCTCCCTAAAGCATTTTGAGGTAGGGGAGGTATCCATTCATAAAATGAATGTGGGTGAAGCAGCCCTAAGGATCTTCCTTTAATTCCTCTGGAGTAATACTGTACCATACTGGTCTTTGCTTTTAGTAATAAAACATCAAATTAGGTTTGGAGGGAACTTTGATCTTCCTAAGAATTAAAGTTGCCAAATTATTCTGATTGGTCTTTAATCTCCTTTAAGTCTTTGATTTATATTACTTGTTATAAACGAACCGCATTAGTTGTCTGCCTTTTCCTTTCCGTCCTTTGCCCCTGGTCCTATCCTCAACCCGTGTCTTCCACTCCTTCCCACCGATCTCCATTGAATCAATGGTGCAGGACAGAAAGCCAGTCAGACTAATTTCCTTCTCTCCTTGCACTTCCCCCCACTTGTCATCTTTTAACTAGTCTTTCACAAAGGATCCTCTGAAACCCCCTCTGTGCCCCAAGCACAGGACCCACTGCTTCTGCTTTTGCATCTCAGGCAAAAGCGGAGGGTGCCTTTTGGACCCTCCTCATAGGTTTTCTCTTCAGACATGAACCAAGCCCAAATTTGTTTTGGTGCCAGAAAAACTGAACCTTGTTTTAACAAAGGATATCAGTGCAAACTACCGTAAACAGCAGTCTGTTTATAATTTTGAGGGGCAAGGAGGAGGATGCATTTAAAAGCCTGATGACTCTGGAGCCAAATTAAGGGGAGTTTGCAGATCAGAAGTTGGTTACCATTTCTTGTCAGTGTCTGATGTAGCCACTATGGCTCCCAAGAATTCCTCAGCTGGGTTAATGGGGTCATATTGTGAATGCCTCACTACTAAATGACTTGAGTCCAGTGAAATCTCATTAGGGTTAAGAATATTTCAGGGATCCTTAATATTTTGATTTTTGTTTTCTAAAATTGGATTTTATTTTATTTTATCTTATAATTTCAGTTCATCTAAATTTGTGTTCTGTACATGTGATGTTTGACTGTACCATTGACTGTTATGGAAGTTCAGCGTTGTATGTCTCTCTCTACACTGTGGTGCACTTAACTTGTGGATTTTTTATACTAAAAATGTAGAATAAAGACTATTTTGAAGATTTGAATAAAGTGATGAAGTTGCATTACACCTCACTTCAAGGATTCTTTACTCAACTTTTTAGATCTCTTCTGTATATAACGTTTTTTATATCTCACCTAGAATTCAGATAAGTGTTGCTGTCATTGTTTTGTTTTTTTTTTCTTTTAATGAAGTCTTTGAAATAAATGCAGGAATACAAGGCTAAGATTTGACCATTTTTATGAGATCCATTCTAGATTTTTAGATTTTTTTCATTTTATTTCCTAAGCACTTTCAGATTCTTAAAAGCCTATTAGGCCAGAGGAATTCAGAACATAAACTTAGAAATAAGGGAACAATTGAGTCTCCTCATTTGGAGGAGTCTCCTCCTGCCCTTAAGTTTGACTTGAGGAAAATGTTTTTTTTAGTTTGACAACTTGTTAAGTTGTAAGTTGAGTGTGATCTTCGGTTTTTCCAAAATTCTGTTTGGAGAAATGCTGAAAACTGGAATATAAGTTGCTAAGATGAATTTCTCAACTCTTAGGTCTTACCTGGGGTGGACTTGAGCTTGAAAAATGAACGCAATATAGTTAAGACCTTGAAGGAGGTTTAGTTTAATTCCAAAATAAACAATGCATGGAGAGTTAATGATTTCTACCAAAACGCTGTACCTTTTAAATATGCCTCATTTTGAGATGGATGAAATGAGATAGAAAGGGCACTGGTGGGAAAAGTCACAGGTTGTTGCTGGTTCCCTCTGTGTGTACACAGAATGGATCAGGGACATCCTGGCCCTTGCCAGGATGGAGGCTAAACAACTCATCTCCCAGGGTCTATTTCTAATGATCCTCTTCTAGGACAAACTTCCCAGGACCATCTCTGCTGCAAACGTGAGATTGTTCTGGGAACTTCTGAAACTTCCCTGGGGCCCCCTTTGCTTGGGAGAGAACACAGGTAAGAGTTGAGTAAGCAAAAAATGGACGTGAACTTGAGCAAACTCTGGGCGATAGAGGACAGGGAAGCCTGGCATGCTGCAGTTCATGGGGTCACAAAGGGTCGGACATGATTGAGAGGCTGAACAAAAACGACAGAGCAAACTGTCACAAAAGTTCCAGCAAAGATAAGTCAAAGTATAAAGATGGTGATTTTTTTGCACATGAGAATCTGATTTCTGTATCAATAAACAATTTTAATTCCGATAAAAATAGCATATATCTGGATCGTTGGGGGATAAGGAAAGGAAGGGCTCAGATTAAGGGACGTGGCATGTTCATCAGGAGGGAGGTCTCCACAGTTTCCTGGCCCAGCCTTTCCTTGTGCTCTGCCTCTGGGAAGAACTGAGGGTACTACTTCCACTTGGCTTGTCACTAGGTGACCAGGTAAGGAACAGAGGAGCATCCAGTGACCCCCAACTCTCTTCTTCCCTTCAACCTGTGAAAAAGTGAAGATGCCTGGGCATGCACTCCAGTGTTGCCAGCCCAGCACCATTTCACTCATCAGTCAGAAGCTGAGTGACATAGGCCTGGCTAGAGGCGTGAGCAGCTAGCTTTGTGTCCCTGGTCCATGGTGTCGGTGATGCTGGCATTTAGGCCCATGTCCTGGAAGGAGCTCAGGTCTACCCATATCAATCAACGCTTCTCACCGGTTTCAGGTAAAACCTTAACCTAATAAATAGTGTGATAGCACTGGAACCTGGATAAGCTCCTGGGGGCCTGGGAACCATTAGATGAAATATTCTTCCTTTTCTCTGCCCTTGGCTGAGTCATTCTCCATCAGGACAACGGCGCCGGGCTCGCCATCTGCAGGTTCGTAGGTGACGTAGCTGCCTTTGTTCTTGTACAGGTAAAAGAAGATCAAGATCACGACTGAGAGCAGGGTGAGGAAGACCACGGTGATAACAACTTGGAAAGGAGAGGGAAAATGCAGACATGTTTCAGGATTCGGGCGTCTCAGTAACTCACGGGGTCCCCTGCTTTAGACGATTCCCTCACTCGTAATGAGAAGCCTCATGCTGTTAACTAGCGTCTAAGTCCATATTCTCCCACCAAGCCCAACTTCCTCAGCACATGATATCCAGAGTCTCCTTGGGCTTAAGGACTTTTGATTTCTGTCAAAATGAACTCCTGCTCAACTAGTCCTGATGATTATGATAGAAACGGAAGGAGGGAAACAGGAAATCGCTTATCCCAACAGGAAGAGTTTTTAAATCCATAGCCTCCTGTAGGGGTTTCTGACCCCTCCCATCCTCTCTCACCACTCAACAAACCACACACGTCCTCATCCCTACCCCCACACCCGACTGCAGCATCCATAGGCAGTGCATCTATTTGTGGCCATCTCCCAACCTCTCAATAACTGGCAGTGCCTCTGATGTGAAGCCTCTGTGTGTGTAACATAACTTACATGCCAAAGTGAACCCACTAATAGATTTGGTCTCTAGTTTGTGGTGCTGTTCTGTACAGGGAGAATCTTAATCCATCACATTGGTTTCTTGGCTGTCTTTGGAGCAAGAGGGCCCCTGAGCTCAGAAGGCCCCTTGGATTTGACTCAGAGTCTTTGTTACCTGCAATGAGAGCTGTGCTGGCTTCAGCTTCTGGAGACAGGGCCTCAGTGGCCTGTAGAATTGTGGTAGCCATCAGTTCTTCTGGAAAATTTAACAAAGTGGAAAAGGAAATAGGGTGGAATTCTTTTGTTCTAAAACACATATTTATCCTTCAATTTCACCACCCCCACTTCTGCCCTATTCAAACTTTCATCATTTAACTCTTATAGGATATCTGTATAGAAAAACCTGGAGAACAAAGGAGAAAACAAACCACCACAATGAACATTTTGATAGATTCCTCTCTGTCTAACATAGTAGTTAAGAGTATGGGCTCTAGAATCTCCTAGTGGTACAGTGGTTAGGACTCTGCATTTGCACTGCTGAGGGCCCGGGGTTTGATCCCTGGTCAGGGAACTAAGATTCTATAAATTGCACTGCCTGGCAAAAAAAAAATACACACATACAAACATATATACATATATACCCGCAAGGTTCAAATCTGAGCTCTATCTTTAACTAGCTGTGTCATTTTTGGAAAACTACCTAACCCATCTGTGCATTTGCAAACTGGTGATAACAGTACCTACTTTATAGGGTTGTTGTGACATGTAGTAATTCAATAGGGTATGTTATTGTTAGGAATATACATGTTTACATAAATGAGATCAAATAATGAATGCATATACATGTATGTGTATTTATATTATAGAGCACATGCATTTCTTTAATGTTCTTACAAACTCTTTGTAAACATTTTGTTTAAATAATGAAACATTTCTCCTTCCCTCATTAAAACCCTTTTCTTCACTTTCAGAGTAGGCCTTGCAATTTCAAAGTTTTTGAAATAAGGCCTCTCCTATCCTAAAATATATCCCATACCTCCTCCTGCTATATTGGTCTATCTGTCCTTCAGAGCCTGTAAGTCCCACTTCTAAAAAGTCACTACCCAGGCTTCCGTTTCCATAAGAAGTCAGGAAGCCTTTCAGTTTTCTCCTAGTCAGCATTTTACTGTAGGTGCTCCCCAGGTGGCGCTAGTGCTAAAGAACTCGCCTGCCAATGCAAGAGACTTAAGAGATTGGCTTGATCCCCGGGTTCAAGAAGCAGTGGCTGCGCGGGCGCTGGAGGGCTACTCCACGTTCAAGGTCAGGAGGGGCAGCTGTGAGGAGATACCCCTCGTCCAAGGTAAGGAGCAGCGGCTGCGCTTTGCTGGAGCAGCCATGAAGAGATACCCCACGTCCAAGGTAAGAGAAACCCAAGTAAGACGGTTAGGTGTAGTGAGAGGCATCAGAGGGCAGACACACTGAAACCATAATCACAGAAAACTAGTCAATCTAATCACACAGACCACAGCCTTGTCTAACTCAATGAAACTAAGCCATGCCATGTGGGGCCACCCAAGACGGGCGGGTCATGGTGGAGACGTCTGACAGAATGTGGTCCACTGGAGAAGGGAATGGCAAACCACTTCAGTGTTCTTGCCTTGAGAACCCCATGAACAGTATGAAAAGGCAAAGTGATAGGATACTGAAAGAGGAACTCCCCAGGTCGGTAGGTGCCCAATATGCTACTGGAGATCAGTGGAGAAATAACTCCAGAAAGAATGAAGGGATGGAGCCAAAGCAAAACCACCACCCAGCTGTGGATGGGACTGGTGATAGAAGCAAGGTCCAATGCTGTAAAGAGCAATATTGCATAGGAACCTGGAATGTCAGGTCCATGAATCAAGGCAAATTGGAAGTGGTTCAAACAGGAGATGGCAAAAGTGAACGTCGACATTCTAGGAATCAGCAAACTAAAATGGACTGGAATGGGTGAATTTAACTCAGATGACCATTATATCTACTACTGTGGGCAGGAATCCCTTAGAAGAAATGGAGTAGCCATCATGGTCAACAAAAGAGACCAAAATATAGTACTTGGATGCAATCTCAAAAATGACAGGATGATCTCTGTTTCCAAGGCAAACCATTTAATATCACAGTAATCCAAGTCTATGCCCCAACCAGTAATGCTGAAGAAGCTGAAGTTGAACGGTTCTATGAAGACCTCCAAGACCTTTTAGAACTAACACCCAAAAAAGATGTCCTTTTCATTATAGGGGACTGGAATGCAAAAGTAGGAAGTCAAGAAACACCTGGGGTAACAGGCAAATGTGGCCTTAGAATATGGAATGAAGCAAAGGCTAATAGAGTTTTGCCGAGAGAACGCACTGGTCATAGCAAACACCCTCTTCCAACAACACAAGAGAAGACTCTACACATGGACATCACCAGATGGTCAACATCGAAATCAGATTGATTATACTCTTTGCAGCCAAAGATGGAGAAGCTCTATACAGTCAGCAAAAACAAGACCAGGAGCTGACTGTGGCTCAGACCATGAACTCCTTATTGCCAAATTCAGACTTAAATTGAAGAAAGTAGGGAAAACCACTAGACCATTCAGGTATGACCTAAATCAAATCCCTTATGATTGTACAGTGGAAGTGAGAAATAGATTTAAGGGACTAGATCTGATAGATAGAGTGCTTGATGAACTATGGACGAAGGTTCGTGACATTGTACAGAAGACAGGATCAAGACCAACACCATGGAAAAGAAGTGCAAAAAAGCAAAATAGCTGTCTGAGGAGGCCTTACAAATAGCTGTGAAAAGAAGAGAAGCAAAAAGCAAAAGAGAAAAGGCAAGACATAACCATCTGAATGCAGAGTTCCAAAGAATAGCAAGGAGAGATAAGAAAGCCTTCCTCAGCGATCAATGCAAAGAAATAGAGGAAAACAACAGAATGGGAAAAACTAGAGATCTCTTCAAGAAAATTAGAGATATCAAGGGAACATTTCATGCAAAGATGGGCTCGATAAAGGACAGAAATAGTATGGACCTAACAGAAGCAGAAGATATTAAGAAGTAGTGGCAAGAATACACAGAACTGTACAAAAAAGATCTTCACGACCCAGATAATCACAATGGTGTAATCACTGACCTAGAGCCAGACATCCTGGAATGTGAAGTCAAGTGGGCCTTAGAAAGCATCACTACGAACAAAGCTAGTGGAGGTGATGGAATTCCAGTTGAGCTATTCCAAATCCTGAAAGATGATGCTGTGAAAGTGCTGCACTCAATATGCCAGCAAATTTGGAAAACTCAGCAGTGGCCACAGGACTGGAAAAGGTCAGTTTTCATTCCAATCCCAAAGAAAGGCAATGCCAAAGAGTGCTCAAACCACCGCACAATTGTGCTCATCTCACACGCTAGTAAAGTAATGTTCAAAATTCTCTAAGCCAGGCTTCAGCAATATGTGAACCATGAACTTCCAGATGTTCAAGCTGGTTTTAGAAAAGGCAGAGGAACTAGAGATCAAATTGCCAACATCCGCTGGATCATCGAAAAAGAAAGAGAGTTCCAGAAAAGCATCTATTTCTGCTTTATTGACTATGCCAAAGCCTTTGACTGTGTGGATCACAATAAACTGTGGACAATTCTGAAACAGATGGGAATACCAGACTACCTGACCTGCCTCTTGAGAAACCTATATGCAGGTCAGGAAGCAACAGTTAGAACTGGACATGGAACAACAGACTGGTTCCAAATTGGAAAAGGAGTACGTCAAGGCTGTATATTGTCACCCTGCTTATTTAACTTCTATGCAGAGTACATCATGAGAAACGCTGGGCTGGAAGAAGCACAAGCTGGAATCAAGATTGCCGGGAGAAATATCAATAACCTCAGATATGCAGATGACACCACCCTTATGGCAGAAAGTGAAGAAGAACTAAAAAGTCTCTTGATGAAAGTGAAAGAGGAGAGTGAAAAAGTTGGCTTAAAGCTCAACATTCAGAAAACTAAGATCACGGCATCTGGTCCCATCACTTCATGGGAAATAGATGCGGAAACAGTGTCAGACTGTTTCTTGGGCTCCAAAATCACTACAGATGGTGACTGCAGCCATGAAATTAAACGACGCTAAGGAAAGTTATGACCAACCTAGATAGCATATCCAAAAGCAGAGACATTATTTTTACAACAAAGTTTCGTCAAGACTATGGTTTTTCCTGTGGTCATGTATGGATTTAGAGTTGGACTGTGAAGAAAGCTGAGCGCCGAAGAATTGATGCTTTTGAACTGTGGTGTTGGAGAAGACTCTTGAGAGTCCCTTGGACTGCAAGGAGTTCCAACCAGTCCATCCTAAAGGAGATCAGTCCTGGGGGTACTTTGGAAGGAATGATGCTAAAGCTGAAACTCCAGTACTTTGGCAACCTCATGTGAAGAGTTGACTCACTGGAAAAGACTCTGATGCTGGGAGAGATTGGGGGCAGGAGGAGAAGGGGATGACAGAGGATGAGATGGCTAGATGGTATCACCGACTCGACAGACATGAGTCTGAGTGAACTCCGGGAGTTGGTGATGGACAGGGAGGCCTGGTGTGCTGCGATTCATGGGGTCGAAAAGAGTCGGACACGAATGAGCAACTGAACTGAAGTGGGTTGGGAAGATCCTCTGGAGGAGGGCATAGCAACTCACTCCAGTATTCTTGCCTGGAGAATCCCATGGACAGAGGAGCCTCGTGGGCTATAGTCCATGGGGTTGCAAGGAGTCCGACATGACTGAAGTGGCCTAGCACATAGGGGTTTGAAAGGTAACAGTTAAGGAAGTATTACTGGGGACTCCCCTGGTGGTCCAGTGCTTAGGAATCCACCTGCCAATGCAGGAGACACGGGCTTGATCCCTGGTCCCAGAAGATTCCACATGCCCTGGGGCCACTAAGCCTTTGTGCTGTAATTACTGAAGCCCGCACGCCTTAGAGCCCGTGCTCCATAAGAGAAGCCACTGCACTGCAACTAGAGAGGAGTCCCCACTTACTGCACCTGGGGCAAGCCTGCACACTGCAGTGCAGACCCACAGCAGCCAAAAGAAATATATAAATGCAGTAAAAAGCAAACAAAAATTCCATTCCTGCTGACAACAGACATTTCTTTCAATGTCTATTTAAAAGGAAAAAAAAAAGGAAACATTACTGTGGAACAGAGATATCCCAGGGAAAATAGTCTGACTGACCCTGGAAGCACCCATAAGAGGCATCTCAACATGCACTTGATAATAGCTGTTGTGTAGTTGCTACGTTGTGTCTGACTCTTTCCCACCCCATGGACTGCAGCTCACCAGACTCCTCTGTCCATGGAGTTCCCCAAGAATACTGGAGTGGGTTGCCATTTCCTCCTCCAGGGGGTCTTTCTGACCCAGGAATTGAACCTGGGTCTCCTGCATTGGCAGGCTGATTCTTTACTGCTGAGCCACCAGGGAAGCCCAAATAGGAATAGTAGCACTCATTAAGTCTCACCTTCTGCCAGGTATGTGCCAGGTACACTGCTGCTGCTGCTGCTAAGTCGCTTCAGTCGTGTCCGACTCTGTGCGACCCCACAGACGGCAGCCCACCAGGCTCCCCCGTCCCTGGGATTCTCCAGGCAAGAACACTGGAGTGGGTTGCCATTTCCTTCTCCAATGCATGAAAGTGAAAAGTGAAAGTGAAGTTGCTCAGTCGTGTCCGACTCTTAGCAACCCCATGGACTGCAGCCCAACAGGCTCCTCCGTTCATGGGATTTTCCAGGCAAGAGTACTGGAGTGGGGTGCCATTGCTGTCTCTGGCCAGGTACACTGGGGGTGAGCAAAAGAGACACCATCTACCTTCATGGAGCTCAGCCTCCACCACACCAAGTTCACAGTTAAGAACTTCGATACAGGTGGCAAAGGCAACATGCAGGTGAGCATGTGGCAGAGGGGCTGAGATAGTCTTCTGGCAAGAACAGCCCCCTCAGGAAGCAGGATTTGAGCTGCAAGCTGAAGCTGGGGTAGGAGTTTCCAGGGTGATAGGGGCGCGATATGGAGTACATCCTAGGCAGAGAGAAGAGCCTGCTCAAAGCTCTGAGACGAGAGGACGTGAAGGCCACTGTGACTGGAGCACAGGGAGTGAGCCTGATTCCTATCTTGTCTGACACCTTTGGGATTCCACCCAGGATAGTGGGGAATTCTGCAGATGATCCCAGTTTTAACAGCTGCCATTTGCTAAGTCCCTACTCTGTGCTGGGTACTTCCTACACACAATTATTAATCCTTAGAATACCAGTCATTTCACAGGAGGTGTTTTTATTTGCTAATGCGGACTCCAAAGCTCCAGGGAGAGTTGTGACATGTCCTGTATTACTCATGAAGGAACAGTGGAAGGAGTCACAATCTGAATCTAGGACTACCCCTCTCAAAGCCCAAGCAAGGTTTTTTTTTTTTTAAATACTTTTTTGGCCACACCACACAACATGTGGGATCTTAGTTCCCTGACCAGGGGCCGAACCCACACCCCCTGCATTGGAAGTACAGAGTCTTACCCACTGCACAGCTGGTAAATCCCCCAAGCAAGCTATTTATACTAAACCTTCCTACCACTAGGGAACATCTTTTTTCCAACAGGGAAAAAAAGGAAAAAGTAGCGAAAGATAACTATGAGGTAGCACAACAAGATTTCCAAAAGTGCAAAGCTTTAAAAGATATGGACAAATACAGGAAAAATAAAACAGAAACAGAGGACCACAACCAAATACAGACTGTTGTGCTACAAAGATTGCTCTTTTAACGTGCACTTGCTCACAGGCGACTGGTGAACAGGGAATGATATCAGAATGATACCTGTCATGCTGGTTCATGTACAACTTCAAGCTTTCTACCACTAAAGAGTGAAAATCGAAAGTGTTGGTTGTTCAGTCGTGTTTGACTCTTTGTAACCCACAGACTGTATGTAGCCTGGTAGGTTCCTCTGTCCATGGGATTCTCTAGGCAAGAATACTGGAGTGGGTTGTCATGGCCTCTTCCAGGGGATCTTCCTGACTCAGGGATCAAACCTGAGTCTCCTGTAGCTCCTGCATTGGCAGGCAGGTTCTTTTCCACTAGTACCATGAACTAAAGAGTACATTTTAGCAATAGAGAAAGACCTTAAGAAACATAAAATTCAGTATAAGTACCTTCCTTGGATGCAGGTATCAGTTGGTTTCCACTTATATTAAGCCATCTGGCGAAGCAATAAATGGAAACGAAGGTGGTAAAAAAATTTTCCCTCTATACAACACATCAGATGAAGGGAGACCCCTATACGAAATTTGCTAAGTTATTAAGCTGCTTCAGTCGTGTCCGACTCTATGCGACCCCATAGACGGAAGCCCACCAGGCTCCCCCGTCCCTGGGATTCTCCAGGCAAGAATACTGGAGTGGGTTACCATTTCCTTCTCCAATGCACGAAAGTGAAAAGTGAAAGTGAAGTCGCTCAGTCGTGTCCGACCCCCAGCGACCCCATGGACTTCAGCCTACCAGGCTCCTCCATCCATGGGATTCTCCAGGCAAGAGCACTGGAGTGGGGTGCCATTGCCATTATTTATCTCTATGCAAAAAACACCAGAAGAAGGCAGATCCTACATCAGATTTTTAATTTTGATGAAAACAGTCTTTCTTGGAAGTGACATCTCTCTGGAACCTACCTCTAATCTAGCTGGAAGCACACTCCCCAGGGCACAGGGGTCTAGGACGGACAAGGATTCGAGGTTCAACTGTTAGCAGAGATTTGACTGCTAATATTTTAATTCAGATTGTTGTTGTAGTTCTAGGGTTCTTGTTACAAAGTTACATAAGTTTTGAGTGTTCTGTCCCAATTCTGTATTTCCTGTAAGCCCATTTCCAGTAACGTGATTTCAGAAGGTGAGTCTTAAAAAAAAATGCACATAAAAGCTAATAGCAGAAACTTAGAGAACCGTATCAGGAAACTGTACACAGCTCCAGCTGGCAAAGGACACTGGAAGGACAATTTTAAAAGTGTTATATTTGGAGCAAAAACAAGGAAATGGGACAAGTCTGCTGTCTGGCACTGAAGCTAAGAGATTGGAGGTAACAGAGAGACTAGAACTCTTTCAGCCCCTTTTGCCTCTGTCTCCTGTCAAAGTGAATGATTTCTGCACTAAAAGAGTAGCAGGAGCCTTGGCAACATGGGGAAGTGAGCTCAAGAGAAGCGAAGCAAAAAGCACCAGGCTAATCTAAAAGGGATTCAGTTAAGTGACAGTCAAGGGCACTGAGAGGGTATGTTAATGGGACAGCTATTGGTGACACAGGAGCTTCTGAGAAAGACAGAGGGGCCAGAAGCCTGAAGGGCCACAGAATGGGGTGGGTTCTATAAACAACTGGTGGAAACTGATATCATTCCCAGCAAAATTCTAGTACAAGTTATAAGGGACTGCTTTGGGGGTCTTGAACTTGAAACCACAAGCATTAAGAGTTAGTGTGAGACCACTAGGAGTAAGCTAGGTCAGACAAGTCACACAGCCTTTTTAGACTGTCCAGAGAATGAGAAATTAAGAAGTTAATTCAACAAGTATTTATGGAGTATATACTTTGGACCAGCCTCTGTTCGATTATAGATTAGTTTGGTTATAGATTAGTGAACACAACAGGCAAAATCTCATGCGTTCATAGTTCCTTAAAAAAATTAAATAGAATTATCACATGATCCAGCAATTCCACTTCTGGGTATTTATCCAAAAGAAATGAAGGCAGGAACTGGGACTGCTTTTTGTACACCAATGTTCACAGCAGCATTATTCACATTAATAACTAAAGAGTGAAACAACTCAAGTGTCCATCAACAGATGAACAGATAAACACAAGATGGCATAATTATATATGTGTGTGTGTGTGTGTGTGTGTGTGTGTTATGTATATGGGCTTCCCTGGCTATGGTTTTTCCAGTAGTCATGTATGGATGTGAGAGTTAGACTGTGAAGAAAGCTGAGCGCTGAAGAATTCATGCTTTTGAACTGTGGTGTTGGAGAAGACTCTTGAGAGTTCCTTGGACTGCAAGGAGATCCAACCAGTCCATTCTAAAGGAGATCAGTCCTGGGTGTTCTTTGGAAGGAATGATGCTAAAGCTGAAACTCCAGTACTTTGGCCACCTCATTCGAAGAGTTGACTCATTGGAAAAGACCCTGATGCTGGGAGAGATTGGGGGCAGGAGGAGAAGGGGATGACAGAGGATGAGATGGCTGGATGGCATCACCGACTCGATGGACGTGAGTTTGAGTGAACTCCGGGAGTTGGTGATGGACAGGGAGGCCTGGCGTGCTGCAATTCATGGGGTCGCAAAGAGTTGGACACGACTGAGTGACTGAACTGAACTGGTGCCTCAAATGGTAAAGAATCTGCCTACAATGCAAGAGACCTGGGTTTGATCTCTGCATTGGGAAGATCCCCTGGAGAACAGGATGGCTATCCATTCCCATATTCTTGCCTGGAGAATTCCAAGGACAGAGGAGCCTGGTGGGCTACAGTCCATGGAGTTGCAATGAGTCAGACACGACATACACACATACATGTGTATGTGTATACACACACACACAATGGAATATTATGAAGCATTAAAAAGGAAGGATGTTCTGACACATGCTACAACATGAACTTTGAAAATATGCTAACTGAAGTAAGCCAGTCACAAAAGCACAAATATCACATGATTCTACTTATTTGAGGTACCCAGAATAGTCAAATTCATAGATACAGAAAGTGGTTATCAGCAGCTGGGAGGAGAGGAGAATGAGGCGATACTGTTTAACAGGTACCGAGTTTCAGTTTGGGATGACAAGAAAGTTCTAGAGATGGATAATGGTGATGGCTGCAGAACAATGTGAATGTACATAATGCCATTAAACTGTATCCTTTAAAATGGTAAATTTTATGTTGTGTCTAATTTTACCACAATTTAAAAAAAACAAACCCATTTTGTCAAACAATTTACATCCTGATTGGGGGAAGATGGACCATGAACAGATAAAGAAGTAAAGGTTGTACCACATTAGACTTTGGTTAGTGCTATGTAGAAAATAAAAGCAGGAAAGGGAATCAGGAGTTGGACTGTGAATGGGGTGGCCAGGGAGGTGACTTGAGTAAAATAAACACCTATAGAAGGTGAGGGGGGGAATTCCCTGGCAGTCCAGAGTTTTCACTGCTGAGGGTGCAGGTTCAATCCCTGGTCAGGGAACCGAGATCCCACAGGCTGCATGGTGTACCGAAAAAAAAAAAAACCACAACTGAGATTTCCCCATGGTCCAGTGCCTGGGAGTCCACCTGCCAATGCAGGGGTCATGCGTTCAATCCCTGGTCTGGGAGGATTCCACATGCCTTGGGACAACTCCACAACTACTGACCCCATGCTCTACAGCCTGTGCTCTGCAACAAGAGGAGCCACCACAATGAGAAGCCCAAGAACCCCAACTAAAGAGCAGCACCCGCTCACTGCGACTAGAGAAAGCCCAAGCAAAGCAACGAAGACCTAGGACAACCATAAATAAATTAAAAAACTGGAATCTGGGAAGGAGGTCTGGACTAGAGATTTAAAAAGTCAGCACAGGGCTTCCTTGGTGGCTTAGTAGTAAAGAATCTGCCTGCCAATGCAGGAGATACAGGTTCAATCCCTGGCCCGGAAAAATCCCGCATGCTGCAGAAAACAACTCAGAGTCTGTGCTCTAGAGCCCAGGAGTCACAACTACTAAAGCCTGCATACCCTCGAGCCCATGCTCTGCAACAAGAGAAGCCACCACAACAAGAAGCCCCAGCACTGCAGCCAAGAGTAGTGCCCACTCGGCACGACGAGAGAAAAGCTGTCACAGCAGCAAAGACCCAGCACAGCCATGAAGAAATAATTTATTAAAAAAAAAAAAAAAGCCAGCATATTTACAAACATAAGACTGAATGAGATCACCAGGAGAGTAAGTACAGACAAAGAGGACCACGGACTGAGCCCAGGGAGGGTTAGGAGGCTGAGGAGTAGCAGCCAGACAGACCAAGCAGAAGGACTACCAGGATTTGCCATGCAGAGGTCATGAGGAACTTTGACAAGAGGTTTGGTGAAGTGCTGAGTATAAATCCCAGGTTTACAGTGGGTTCAGGAAAAAAAGAGAAGGCAACCTAAATGTCACCTGACAGATGAATGGATCAGAAGACGTGGTGCGCGCGCATGTGCGCGCGCACACACACACACACACACACACACACACACACACACACACACACACACAGTGGGATATCACTCAGCCATAAAAAGAATGAAATAATGCCATTTGCAGCAACACGGATGGACCTAGAGATTGTCACACTAAGTAAGCCAGACAAAGACAAACATGATATGATATTGCTTATTGTAGAATCTAAAAAAAATAAATGAACTTATTTATAAAACAGAAATAAACCCAGACACAGAAAACAAATTTATGGTCACCAAAGGGGAAAGGGGGAAATTAGGAGCTTGGGATTAACACATACATGCTGCTGCTGTTGCTGCTGCTAAGTCGCTTCAGTTGTGTCCGACTCTGTGCGACCCCATAGACAGCAGCCCACCAGGTTCCCCCGTCCCTGGGATTCTCCAGGCAAGAACACTGGAGTGGGTAGCCATTTCCTTCTCCAATGCATGAAAGTGAAAAGTGAAAGTGAAGTTGCTCAGTCATATCTGACTCTTAGTGACCTCATGGACTGCAGCCCACCAGGCTCCTCCGTCCATGGGATTTTCCAGGCAAGAGTACTGGAGTGGGGTGCCATTGCCTTCTCCAACATATACATGCTACTATCTATAAAATAATTAACCAACAAGGACCTACTGTATAACACAGGGAACTATATTCAATATTTTTTAATAACCTATAAGGGAAAAGAACCTGAAAAAGGATACATAAGTATCTACTGAATAAATAAATCATTGAATCACTTTGCTGTACGCCTGAAACTAACACAATGTGTAAGTCAATAATTACAATTACACTTTAGTAAAAAAGAAAAAAAGAGAAGGAAAGGCACTGATGACAGTATATAAACTCTCTTATTTTTTGCAAAGGTGAGCAGGGAAATAGAGCTATAGCTGGAGGGGGGGAAGAGAGTTCAAGTTTTTCGTTTTTGCTTTTTGGATGGGAGAAATGACAGTATGTTTATGTATGGATACGAATGACTCAGATGAGAGGGAACAATTGACGGCTGGAGCCACGTCCTTGAAGGGATGGGATCCAGTGCACAGATGGAGGAACTGGCTGCAGACAGCAGAGATCACTCGTGATTAATGTGCACGTGGGCACAGAGGCGGGTAGTATGTAGATGGGGGCAGGGGAGCCTTCGGTAGTTCTGAGAACTCTAATTTGCTCCAGAAAATAGAAGGTCATGTCATCAACTTAAGAGTAAGGATGGGGAGGGGGTGGGTTAGGGGAGTTGAAGGTGCTGCCTGAATAGCTAGCGTCTCATCCGAGAACACATGATTGAGTGTTTATAATATCTCTGTGGACTAACACAGCCTGGCTTTATTGAGGACTAAGTGGAGTAGTAATTGGCCATCAAGGAATGGAGTGATGCCAGTCTAAACAGAGCTTCTTCCGCTGGGACTTGACCTTAGTTCTTTTTGAATTGATATTATTATGACAGACCATGCCAGGGCCAAATTAAGGCCTTTATGTAATTCAAAATAAAAATGTTAAATCACAAGATAGATATAACAAAGTCCAATAATACATTTTCCCCTTATGGTAACAACTCTTTTTTGAGTTGTTACAACTAGCTTTTTGGCTAGTGTTTTAAAAATAGTGAGGGGGACTTCCCTGGTGGTCCAGTGGCTGGGACTCCACGCTCCCAATGCAGGGGGCCTGGGTTTGATCCTTGGTCAGGGAACTAGATCCCACATGCCGCAACTAAGACCCAGCACAGCTAAATAAATAAAAATAAATATTTTTAAAATACACATAAATGAGGGAACTCCCTGGTAGTTCAGTGGCTAGGACTCTGTGCTCTTGCTGCTGAGGGCCCAGGTGCAATCCCTGCTCAGGGAATTAAGAGCCCACAAGTCGGGGAGCACGGCCCCCCAAAAAGTAAATATCAAATTCTTTGCAAGAGCTTTTGTTTTGGTGTTCTGCCTTATTGGTGCCTTCCACACAGGCCTAGTGTGGAAGGGTTTAGTGTCCTTCAGGTAAATACAGAGCCCAGTAGACCCAGGGAAGTTTTGGCAAATTTGTGAAAGACACAAAGTCAGAGGAGCCACTGATAAGTTGATAAACAGAGATTAAAAATGACTGGAGAAATGGGCCAGATTTAACAAGATGAGAATTCAACAGACTCCTTGCTCTTAGGTCCAGGAAATCAACTACTCACAAATAAAGCAGGGGGAAGCCACAGCTTAGTGGCAGCACCTATAAAAGACTTAGCAGTGGGATCAGTAGAAACTCACTGACGCTGGAAGCACAGACCTCAAAGCAGTGAAAGCGACAGGGAGGTGGTAGGATTTCGGACGCCTTTTAGTTTCTTCTATATCTTTTCCTTTATCTTTCAAATTTCTTACAATGATAATGACTTTTATAATCCTAAAATATTAAAAACTTGCTCTTATTTTCAGTTCAGTTAAGTCACTCAGTCGTGTCCGACTCTTTGCGACCCCATGAACTGCAGCATGTCAGGCCTCCCTGTCCATCACCAACTCCCGGAGTTCACCCAAACCCATGTCCATTGTGACGGTGATGCCATCCAACCATCTCATCCTCTGTCGTCCCCTTCTCCTCCTGCCCTCAATCTTTCCCAGCATCAGAGTCTTTTCCAATGAGTCAGCTCTCCGCATCAGGTGACCAAAGTATTGGCGTTTCAGCTTCAACATCAGTCCCTCCAATGAACACCCAGGACTGATCTCCTTTAGGATGGAGTGGTTGGATCTCCTTGCAGTCCAAGGGACTCTCAAGAGTCTTCTCCAACACCACAGTTCAAAAGCATCAATTCTTCTCTGCTCAGCTTTCTTTATAGTCCATCTCTTGCATCCATACATGACTACTGGAAAAACCATAGCCTTGACTAGACCGTCCTTTGTTGGCAAAGTAAGGTCTCTGCTTTTTAATATGCTATCTAGGTTGGTCATAACTTTCCTTCCAAGGAGCAAGCATCTTTTAATTTCATGGCTGTGATCACCATCTGCAATGATTTTGGAGCCCAGAAAAATAAAGTCAGCCACTGTTTTCCCATCTATTTGCCATGAATTGATAGGACCGGATGCCATGATCTTTGTTTTCTGAATGTTGAGCTTTAAGCCAACTTTTTCACTCTCCTCTTTCACTTTCATCAAGAGGCTCTTGAGTTCTTCTTCACTTTCTGCCATAAGGGTGGTGTCATCTGCATATCTGAGGTTATTGATATTTCTCCCAGCAATCTTGATTCCAGCCTGTGCTTCTTCCAGCCCAGCGTTTCTCATGTACTCTGCATAGAAGTTAAATAAGCAGGGTGACAATATACAGCCTGGACGCACTCCTTTTCCTATTTGGAACCAGTCTGTTGTTCCATGTCCAGTTCTAACTGTTGCTTCCTGACCTGAATATAGGTTTCTCAAGAGGCAGGTCAGGTGGTCTGGTATTCCCATCTGTTTCAGAAGTTTCCACAGTTTATTGTGATCCACACAGTCAAAGGCTTTGGCATAGTCAATAAAGCAGAAATAGATGCTTTTCTGGAACTCTCTTGCTTTTTTGATGATCCAGAGGGTGTTGGCAATTTGCACCATGAATATAAATATGGCCTCTAATAATGGTATCAGCAGTGCAGTCCCACTCTGTGCCACTCCTAGGCTGCTGAGTTGAGTCTGGGTGTTTTTGAGTTGAGCAGGCAACACATTGAATGGCTTGGAAACCATATCAGATAAGGAAAGCTTGCAAGAGAAAGCTCAAAGTGAAAACCCGGTCAGGAAGCAAGGACTAGGACTTGAGTGCTGTCTTCGAATACATCAACTTGTACAAGAGGACTACTGGCAGAAACTAATGGGAGATGGGTGTCTCCCCCAGAGAATGAAGGGCAAAGCGGGACAGATGCTCCATGGGGAACGGGAAAGAGAATTCCAGCTCAGAAAGGGTAGCTGAACTAGCTGACCCTCCAAGACTTTTCTCAGTCTTAATGTTAGAATTTTTGAAAATATGAAGTCTTTTATCAGAATTCTCTTCAAATTCAAATCTTCAAACTGGTGACATCTCAGTGAAATCTGTAGTTTGTTAACAGTATCGTGCCAGTGTTAATTTTTTGGTCTTCACAAATGTACTGTGGTTCTCCATATCGATGGCAAATGTACCGAATGACATTTGAGGTAACTAGAGGGTACTGTTTCTGTCCTTTATCCAGCCCATCTTTGCATGAAATGATCCCTTGGTATCTCTAATTTTCTTGAAGAGATCTCTAGTCTTTCCCATTCTGTTGTTTTCCTCTATTTCTTTGCATTGATCACTGAGGAAGGTTTTCTTATCTCTTCTTGCTATTCTTTGGAACTCTGCATTCAGATGCTTATGTCTTTCCTTTTCTCTTTTGCTTTTCGCTTCTCTTCTTTTCACAGCTATTTGTAAGGCCTTCCCAGACATCCACTTTGTCTCCTGCACAATGTCACGAATCTCCATCCATAGTTCATCAGGCACTCTGTCTATCAGATCTAGTCCCTTAAACCTATTTCTCACTTCCACTGTATAATTATAGGGGATTTGATTTAGGTCATACCTGAATGGTCTAGTGGTTTTCCCCACTTTCTTCAATTTAAGTCTGAATTTGGCAATAAGGAGTTCATGGTCTGAGCCACAGTCAGCTCCTGGTCTTGTTTTTGCTGACTGTATAGAGCTTCTCCATCTTTGGCTGCAAAGAATATAATCAATCTGATTTCGGTGTTCACCATCTGGTGATGTCCATGTGTAGAGTCTTCTCTTGTGTTGTTGGAAGAGGGTGTTTGTTATGACCAGTGCGTTCTCTCGGCAAAACTCTATTAGCCTTTGCCCTGCTTCATTCTGTATTCTAAGGCCACATTTGCCTGTTACCCCAGGTGTTTCTTGACTTCCTTCCTACTTTTGCATTCCAGTCCAGAATATAAATTGCATTATATATTCCCTATAATGAAAAGGACATCTTTTTTGGGTGTTAGTTCTAAAAGGTCTTGGAGGTCTTCATAGAACCATTCAACTTCAGCTTCTTCAGCGCCACTGGTTGGGGCATAGACTTGGATTACTGTGATACTGAATGGTTTGCCTTGGAAACGAAGAGATCATTCTGTTGTTTTTGAGATGGCATCCAAGTACTGCATTTTGGACTCTTTTGTTGACCATGATGGCTACTCCATTTCTTCTAAGGGATTCCTGCCCACAGTAGTAGATATAATGGTCATCTGAGTTAAATTCACCCATTCTAGTCCATTTTAGTTTGCTGATTCCTAGAATGTCGACGTTCACTCTTGCCATCTCCTGTTTGACCACTTCCAATTTGCTTTGATTCATGGACCTAACATTCCAGGTTCCTATGCAATATTGCTCTTTACAGCATCAGACCTTGTTTCTGTCACCAGTCCCACCCACAACTGGGTGTTGTTTTTGCTTTGGCTCCATCCCTTCATTCTTTCTGGAGTTATTTCTCCACTGATCTCCAGTAGCATACTGGGCACCTACTGACCTGGGGAGTTCCTCTTTCAGTATCCTATCATTTTGCCTTTTCATACTGTTCATGGGGCTCTCAAGGCAAGAATACTGAAGTGGTTTGCCATTCCCTTCTCCAGTGGACCACATTCTGTCAGACTTCTTCCACCATGACCCGCCCGTCTTGGGTGGCCCCACATGGCATGGCTTAGTTTCACTGAGTTAGACAAGGCTGTGGTCCATGTAATTAGATTGACTAGGGCAAGGAGATCCAACCAGTCCATTCTAAAGGAGAGCAGTTCTGGGTGTTCTTTGGAAGGACTGATGCTAAAACTGAAACTCCAATATTTTGGCCACCTCATGCGAAGAATTGACTCATTGGAAAAGACTCTGATGCTGGGAGGGATTGGGGGCCGGAAGAGAAGGGGGTGACAGGATGAGATGGCTGGATGGCATCACTGACTCGATGGACGTGAGTCTGAGTGAACTCCAGGAGTTGGTGATGCACAGGGAGGCCTGGCGTGCTGCGATTCATGGGGTCGCAAAGAGTCGGACACGACTGAGCGACTGAACTGAACTGAAATGAAAGGGTACTGTACTATTTTTTCAACTTTTCTATAAACTTAACATTATTCCAAAATAAAATGTCTATTAAAAACATAACAAATTTTAAAGAATCTAAAAAAAAAGACTGGGTATACGTTTGTGTATATAACTGGTTCACTTTACTGTACAGCAGAAACAAACACAACATTGTAAATCAACTATACTTCAATTAAAAAAAGAAATCAGGGTCTTGCCTGGTGGTTCAGTGGTTAAAACTTTTGAGCTTCCACTACATGGGGCAGAGGTTGGATCCCTTGTGAGGGAACTAAGATTCTACACATCATGTGGTATCAGATCAGATCAGATCAGTCGCTCAGTCATGTCCGACTCTTTGCGACCCCATGAATCACAGCACGCCAGGCCTCCCTGTCCATCACCAACTCCCGGAGTAGCCAAAAAAAAAAAAAACAAGAAGAAGAATATGAGCTCAACTCTATGCAGTAGAATTTTTCTCAGACTATGGTCACAGGATGTTCGAGTGAATGAGCTGGGGCCTTTGGGCCCACACAAGATTTGAACCCATGTCTCTTATGCCTCCTGCATGGGCAGTCGGGTTGTTTACCACTAGGGCTACTTGGGAAGTCCAAGTATCACAATGGTAATCTATATTTGTGACTTAGAGCTCACAAAACATACGCTATTTTATCTCCACTCCAAGAATGTGATGTAACTAGGGTTGGTGTTATCACTACGTACAAGCCAAAAAACTGAGGCAGCTCAGCAAGCTTCATCCACCAGCCCCCCGTCACTCAGCGGTTGGCTGGGCCAGGCTACAAATTTGTCTCCTCACTTTAAGGTTCTCTCCAAAGTCTGGAACCATCCCTGTTCACTCCAGCCTGAACAGTTTGTTGAACTGTCCACTGGGTTTGGTTCTCAGAGCTTGACTGCAGGATGGAAAGGGTGTTCACTGAAGCACCATTTGCAAGAGTGACACATATCTGAACATCTATCAGCAGAGGAATGATTGAATAAATGACAGGCCATTCATTCTGGAAATAGTACACAGTTGTTAAAAAGAATGTGGTAGAGCTGCAATTACTGGAACAGAATATATGGTTAGACAAAAAAAGCACATTGCTAGGGCAGTATGTGTAATATGATTACATGTTTGTAAAGAAAAAGTAAGTTAAAATAAAACTATAAACACACACACATATATACACACACAGAGAGAGAAGTCTAGAAGGTTATTCCCTGAGGGGGATGTAATAGCTTTGTAATGAAAAAAACAACAATGAAATAAACTAAGTTCAGGAAACCTGGCATTAAGTGGAAGGAATGGTTTACTTCCATGATCTCCTTTTCTTATCCCATTTCTCTCCTGTCTCCTCTTCCAAACAAAGGAATAAGAATGCTTCTTTGTTCATTCCCTTCTTAGACATGGAAAGACTGTAGCACTGATTTTCTTTAAGGAGGGAGGCCTGGGGCTGAGGACCACAAGATTTGAGATTTGAGGCTAACCCAAATCCTAACCTACAGTAAATGAACTTCAAGATCTATTTGGCTCACCTACCCTTTTTTTTTTGGTTAATGTTAACCTAGATACTGGTTGGTTTCTTTGTAGCCCTTGTTCCTGGGCTAAATCTCTTATCACTGAGACATCAGATCCTTTGCCACCTGAGTCTGCCAACCTACTTATTTGCTCTAGCCCTGCCCAGCACAGGGCGGCTCCCTGAGTTCTCCTTTCCATGGGAACCCACCCTGAAATTCTGCTTCCTTTCTTCTTCCTTCTTTTTCATGTGCCCCGGCCATGGGGTGGAGTGGCTGAGAGCAGCACACTATGATGGAAAGAATACAGGCTTTAGAATAAATCAGACTTGGCACACTATCCTGCCTCTGCCATTATCAGTCAGAGAAAGCAATGGCACCCCACTCCAGTACTCTTGCCTGGAAAATCCCATGGACGGGGGAGCCTGGTTTGCAGTCCATAGGGTCGCTAGGAGTCGGACACGACTGAGTGACTTCACGTTCACTTTTCACTTTCATGCATTGGAGAAGGAAATGGCAATCCACTCCAGTGTTCTTGCCTGGAGAATCCCAGGGACAGGGGAGCCTGGTGGGTTGCCATCTCTGGGGTCACACGGAATCGGACACGACTGAAGCTACTTAGCAGCAGCAGCCATTATCAGTTGCTTAACCTTGGGAGAGTTTCTTAACCTCTGAACATTTAACTTCTCTGAACCTCAGTTTTTGCTTCTTTAAAATGAGAATGAAACATTCTCACAGGACTTTCCTGATGGTCCAGTGGTTGAGAATCTGCCTGCCAATGCAGGGGACACAGGATTGATCCCTAGTCTGGGAAGATCCCACATGCCTCAGGGCTACTAAGTCCGTGCGCCACAGTTAATGAAGCCCATGCACACTAGAGCCCATGCTCTGCAACAAGAGAAGTCATCGCAAAGATAAGCCTGTGCATGGCAACAAAGAGTGGCACCCACTTGCTGCAACTAGAGAAAGCCTGTGCACAGCAATGAGCACCCAGTGTAGCCAAAAATAAATAAATAAATAAATAAAGTTTTAATAAGTGCTCATAGGATTGTGATGAAGAATAACCATGATGAAAACCCCTGAGCGTCTAATCTAGAGTGAGGACAACCTAGTGTGACTAGGTGGCAAGGGATTGGGCTTTACTTGGTGGGGTGGGCAGAGCCCACAATGCCAAGTTCCACTCTACTTTCCTTCCAAGAGGGCAACTTATGTACTATGTACAACAGGCAACGTGCTAGGATCCACAATACTTCTAGGGGCCCATGAAAATGTTTTTTAATGATCTTAATTTCTTTTAAATCAGAAGAAAAAATTGATGAATGTTTATGTCTAGGACATTGTAATATTGTTATATCAATCAATTAATTATAAATATAATCATTAGTGATTTTATTATATTGATATTATATTCTTCCTTACAGCAACACAGTTGTAAAATACAATTTTTAATATATTACCTTTTTCAAATGGAGAAATGGGCCCACAAAGGCACACGTGCTAAGGGCCCATGAAGGTTACAATGTGGCCCTTACTTTCAACCCTCTTAAAGTCCTCCTTGGGGAGGACTTTACAGATTGACTGAGGAAAATGGATGTGAGAGGGCATAGGTAGGGAGGTGGGGAAGAGACATGCAAGGCCCTCAATGATCACATTCTTCCCAGTGCAAGCTCTCACCCTGTGGAATTTTTTCCATTTCTGTCCTAGGAACTTTATTAATACATTTGCTTGGACTCATTGGGTAGGGGACTATATGGTATGTTCTAAAATACCACTCTACTCAAGTCATTTGGTGGGTCAAAATTGTAAATATACAACTCAACAACAAAAAAACCAGACAATTAAAAAATGGGCAAGGACTTGAACAGACATTTCTCCAAAGAAGATATACAGATGTCAATAAACACATGAAAAGAGGTTCAACACCACTAGTCATTAGGGAAATGTAAATCAAAACCACAGTGAGATACCATTCACACCCATTCGGATAGCCACTATCAAAAATCAAAAAATAACAAGTGTTATAGAGATGTAGAGAAATTGGAACCCTAAGCATTGCTGGTAAGAATGTAAAGTGTACAGCTGGGAAACAGTATGACAGGTCTTCAAAAAATTAAACAGAATTACCACACATTTTTGCAATTCTACTTCTGGGTATAAATCCAAAAGAATTGAAAGCAGGGACTCAAAGAGATATTTGTAAAACCATGTTCACAGCAGCAGTATTCACAACAGCCAAGCAAGCCAAGTATCTACTGATGAATGAATGAATAAAAAAATGATGTACTTATATACATATATATGTATATAATATTATTCAGCCTTAAAAAGGAAGGAAATTCTGACACATGCTACAAAATGGATGTGCCTCGGAAATGTTATGCTAACTGAAATAAGCCAGACACAAAAGGACAAATTTTGTATGATTCCACTTACACTAGGTACTTAGTCAAATACAAACAGATGGAAAGTATAATGGTGGAGGCCAGGGGCTGTGGGGCACATAGAATGAAGAGTTATTATTTAATAGATACAGAGGTTCAGTTCGGGAAGGAGAAAAATTCTGGAGATGGATGGTGGTGATAATTGCAGAGCAACGTGAATGTCAATCAATACTTAACAGCACTGAACAACACGCCAAAAAATAATTAAAATGGTAACATTTATATTATGTTTATCTTATCACCAACTTAAAAAAAAAAAACAGGAATGTATATAGTTCTCCTTTTGCCCAAGTTCTAATTCCTTAGCTGCCAGCCAAGCGTCACTTCTCTTCCCTACAGGCAGGTATACTCTGGAGGCCCTGTCTTCTCCCTCAGGATACCCTCCAGGGTAAGCACAGGCTCTGCAGCTCACAAGAGGTGGCACTGCCTTTGTCCGGAATCCCTGCTGCACCCCTCTTGGCCTGTATAAACCTCACCCATCCTTCAAGCATTAGTGCTTCATCCCCTTCCCCACTCATGAAGCCTGTACTGACTAATCTAGCTGGTTACCCATTTCTGCCTTTTCTTATCTCTCAGCAGACAACTAAAGATCTGCATTGTGTTCATCACCAGTCATACAGGACAGCGCCTTCAACTTCCCCTGGGGTTCTCACTCACTTGTTTCCGCAACAGAAAAGCAGAGAATGTCTATCCTAATGACAGATGAGACCGTATATGAAAACAAAAGTATACAGACTAACCAAGGTTTCATTCTTCCCTCATCCCAATTAACATGCAATGAAAACAAGCTTAGTTTGTCCAGCTAGGTTTGTTTATGAAATGAAAGGCGGGACTCCATTCTCAATGTGAAGCAGAAGAAGAGGGGATACTAGCCTGAGGAACAAGGGTTAACAATAGTTTCAGGAACAAGGGGGTTTTGATGCTGGAGTGAATCATCAGAGGAGTGGAATTAGAAAGCAGGCTGAGGGACTTCCCTGGCAGTCCTGTGGTTAAGAATCTGCGCCTCCACATGTAGGGGGCCAGGTTCAGTCCCTGGTGAGGGAACTAAGACGCCACACGGCAGAGATTTGGGGAATCCCACACAACCGGGGCCCGGGGGAAAAAACAAGCAGAATTCCTTCCCAGGAATAGACGGACTTTTCTTACAAGCACCCAGTAATAATAACCCATGTTTTTGAGTGTTTACTAGATACCAGACACTGTGTTCAGTGTTTTACATGGATTATCTCATTTCACCCTCACAGATAATCTCCTAAGGTACTATTTCCCCCATTTTACAAATGAGGAGACTGGCGCTAAGAAGGTAGATAATTCACTCAAGGTCACAAAGCTCTAAGTGGTACCAGGAATGGGCCCAGGTCCATGAAACTCGATTCAAACTGTACTGAAGCGTGCAGTCAGGTTGCCTTTGGCTTCCTCCCGGGTTTTGTGGTGTCAGGCAGGTGGAGAGTGGTGGAAGAGTCTTCCCTTTTGGGCTGAGGCCTCAGGGAATTCCGGAACTGGGCTGGGGGTGAGGGACTTGAACTGGGAGAGGCGCTCACCTACCTGCTGGAGGAGGCGTGGTTGGAAAGCTAGTCATCGCGGTAGGTGATCGGGCACCGGTAGGGAGGTGCGGGTCTGTAGGAAAAGGGACAGAGCCCAGCATGAGGTGGGTGGGCCCGTGCCTGGGGCTGAAAACGACCGGAAATCCCAAGAAAGCCTCTGGTGCCAGGTTTTCCTGAATCCCTTCGCCTCCCCCCACCCACCCTTTCCCCTTTAAGCGTCTATCCCGAGATCCCTTCACTGGGTCACCACGTTTACCTAGGAGGTTTATCAAGGCCTGAGAAAGTTAGGTAGAGTCTGCAAATTAGCAACGGACCCGGGCTCGCCCAGGCGCGGTAATAGGTTCCCCCCCTACCACCGGCTCTCCCCCAGCCCGCGAGTTGGGGGAGCCGTCCACTAGGTGTCAGGAGAGCGCAGGGAGGGCAGGCCCCCGGCCCAGGCTCGGTGGCGGCGCGGGGGCAGGGACCCGGCCCCGCTGGGGGAGCCAGGAGCAGGGAACCGGATGGAGGGTCCTCAATCGTCCGCCGGCCCGTCCGAGACGGCCGGTTGTCGGGGCCCGGCTCGCCGCCCCCCAGCGCCCCTCGGTCATCCGCTGCGCCGTCCGCGCGGTCTACCGACCCCCGCTGGCCGGGCCCCTGGGCCCGCCCCCCACTTGGCCCTGCCGAGACTGGGACACCCTGGGGCCCTCGCCGCGTCCACGATCGTCGGAGCTCGCGGCCCCCGCCCCGGCCCGACTCCGCCCCGGCCCCCTTTACCGCGCCAGGCAGGGCTTGCTGCGCTCCGAGGGCGGCCCGTCCCGGGCACCGGTTCCGAGCCGCCGCGACGGGAGGCTCCAGCAGAGGCCCAAGTTCGGCAGCTCTGGGTTTCAGTTCCTCCGCGGCCGCGGTGGCTGCGGTGTGAGTGTGGGCGCCCGGCGCGCCCGGCCCTCCCGCCCTGCGCAGTCCCCTCCCCTGCGTGCTCACCTTACCAGTCGGACGGGCGGCGGGGACGGGCGGACGCCGCGCGTCCCTCTCAACTCGACGGGGGCGGGCACCGCAGGCAACGCGGGGACCCGCCGGGGACTCGGAGCTGAGGAAGCGCGCAGGGACGGGCAGAGTTAGCTGCCGAGGCCGGCGGGAGTAGGGGTGGGGGTGGGGTGGGGGCGGCCGACTGGGTGGGACAGGAAAAGAGGAGAGAAACCGCCCTCTGCAGGTTCCCTCTGCCCGCCGGGCCGCCTCTTGCTCCCCCGGGAGGAAAGGCTGCTTTTCCTTCTCCGATTGTCACTTTACTCTCCATCCGGAGCCGCTTCCTCCCCCGCCTCGAGGCTTCAGAGGGCACGGGATCTGATGAGCCCCGGGTTAGTGTGATCCATCCGCTTTCCCCGCCACCGACATTATTTGAATTTTCAGCAAATGAAAAGTTACATTTCACTTGAGTTTGCATGTCATTTACGTAAATAGGTCTGTGTGCAGAAGCTTGGAACCTTAAGCGAACGTAGTGGGCACACCTCGGGCCGGGGAGCATGGGGGTGCGGTGGGGAGAGGAAAGATGCCCGAATTCTTCTGAAGAGATGTGGTACAGAGGTTAAGAGACTCGTGGACTTGGGACTCAAACAGTCCCAGCTCCGCTGCTTCTTAGCCGTGTGACTTTGGGCAGATTAGTTAACATGTCTAAAATCTGATCCCTCATCCCTGAAATGGGAGACTGAAAAATCATGCCGTTTCAGTGTGGTTCTAGCACCTGGGAAACACCTCCATTTGAGACTAATTAATGCCAGACTTTAGTTACCTCTTGACTCACTTCTTTGTGGCAGGAAATGTTCCCAATTAGTGAGCTCGATGAGTAAGGCTGTAATGTCAGTGTTAACACAGGCTCTGGAATCTGCCCTGCCGTTTGATCTTGGACAGTTCTGTTTCATTTCTCTTATCTGGAGCAGTACCTGTCTCATAGAATTACTGTGGGGATGGAACGAGTTCATATATTTAAAGCATTAGAAGCTTACCTGGCACAATAGTGAGTGCTCAGTACATGTGATCTTGGCTTCTTACTTACTAGTTAGAACTCTTACGCTGCTCGACTTCCCTCTAAGTGTTACAGACTTCTATGCTTGCTTCTTATTCCTGGAAGTTCTCTAGCTTTGGGAATCAATATTTATATAAATTAGATAGAGGCATGAATTGCACTTGCTCATTTGGGAAACAAGGACTGAAAGACAGAGTCTCAGAGAATAGGGGCATAGAATAAGGGGAAAAAAAGCAAAGACTGCATCTAGAGGGTGGGGGGGGTTAAAGAGGGCGGGGACACATGTATACCTATGGCTGATTCATGTTGATGTGTGGCAGAGGCCAACAAGATACTGTGAAGCAATTTTCCTTCAGTGAAAACTAAATAAGTTTGGGGGGAAAAAAGCAAAGAATAAATAAAATAATAAGTAAGCAAAGATAGTTGTTTTTATTCCTAAAGATACTATTTGATTGGTTAAAAAAAGGAAAAAACAAAATAAGTTGATTGAATTCATTCACTTAAATATATATTCAACGATATAGCAGTTGTCAGGGAGGAAGAAGAAGGTCCACGTGTGAGAAAACTACCAATCCAACCCAGAAAGGCAAAGAAAGTTAACGCGTAGGCAAGATGTATGTAACTTAATAAAAAGGCAAGCCTGGCCAGTTCTCAGATAAAAGAATAGAAAAGGAAACTCAAATCCTAAGGGTTAACTTGCAGAGGTGGACAATTGCTTGCATTTATTGACAAATTGACCATGAATTCCAGGGAAAGTTGAGTTGAGATTTTTTTTGTATCTGGGTCAGTCTCCCCCATGGCATATTCCATAATGTTTTTTCCTAATACTTAAAAAAATATGTTTATTTTTTTATTCATTTATTTTTGGCTGTGCTGTGTCTTCATGGCTTAGCATAGCCTTTCTCTAATTGCGGCAAGTGGGGACTACCCTTTCTTGAGCTGTGCGGGCTTCTCGTTGTGGGGCTTCTCTTGTGGGGCATGGGCTCAGTAGTTGTGGCACACGGACTTAGTTGCCTCAAAGCACGTGGATCTTCCTAGACCAGGGATTGAACCCACGGTGGCAGGCGGTTTCTTAACCACTGGACCACCAAGGAAGTCCCTCCACTGTGTTTCAAGATTGTTAGAACCGCAGTCTCTCAGAAGCCATCCAGTCCAACTGACTACTGATTTGCTGTTACTTTTACAATTTAATGTGAAGGTTCATAGTCTCTCAGAAGCATCTTTTTTTCTGTTTAAAATGTAACCTTAAAAGGTTTGCTGGTACATGATTTTATCCATGTAGGCACATGCCATTCATTTTGAAAGTGTAAACATGCAGAAAAACAGGGTCCATATGCATGCACGGACTGGTTCCACATTGGGAGAGGAGTATGTCAAGGCTGTATACTGCTTATTTAATTACATAGAGAGTACATCGTGCAAAATGCAGGGCTGGATAAAGCACAAGCTGGAATCAAGATTGAGGGGAGAAATATCAATAACTTCAGATATGCAGATAACACCACCCTTATGGCAGAGAAAGCAAAGAAGAATTTAAGGAATTAAAGAGCCTCTTGATGAAGGTGAAAGAGGAGAGTGAAAAAGTTGGCTTAAAACTCAACGTTCAGAAAACTAAGATCAGGGCATCTGGTTCCATCATTTCACAGCAAACAGATGGGGAAACAATGGCAACAGTGACAGACTTTATTTTCTTGGACTCTAAAATCACTGTGGAAGGTGATTGCAACCATGAAATTAAAAGATGCTTGCTCCTTGAAAGAAAAGCAATGACAAGCTTAGACAGCATATTAAAAAGCAGAGACATTACTTTGCCTACAAATGTCCATCTAGCTAAAAGCTATGGTTTTTCCAGTTGTCATCATGTATGGATATGAGAGCTGGACAATAAAAAAGGCTGAACGCTGGAGAACTGAAGCCTTCAAACTGTGGTGTTGGAGAAGACTTGAGAGTCCCATGGACAGCAAGGAGATCAAACCAGTCAGTCCTAAAGGAAATCAACCCTGAATATTCATTGGAAGGACTGATGCTGAAGCTGAAGCTCCAATACTTTGGCCACCTGGTGGGAAGAGCTGAGTCATTGGAAGAGACCCTGATGCTGAGAAAGACTGAAAGCAGGAGGAGAAGGGGACGACAGAGGATGAGATGGTTGGACGGCATCAGCAACTCAATGGACACGAATTTGAGAAGACTCCAGGAGATGGTGAAGGACATGAAAGCCTGGTGTGCTGCAGTGTACAGGATCTCAAAAAGTCGGACACAATTGAGTGATTGAACAACATGCATGCAATGCTCAGCACCCACTTCAGCATGAAATAACCAATACTGTAATCAGTGTGTCCTCTGCTCTCTGGTATATCCATATATCCTGGATGTGTCTTGTTTCTAGTATTCTCTGGATACTTTACCTGGTCTGTCAATAGTCTCCTTCACATTGTTGGAAGTCAGGGATTGGGTGATGGTCTTGCAATGAATTCTAGATGCATACAGATAGGTGATGAATGACGCCTCAGGTGGTGGTGAGCTACCAGTGTTCTCCAAGTATTAAACGCCAGACTTCAGAAGCTGGAGCAGCCATCCTTATGGCAACAGACCTCCAGGGGCCTCAGGGTAGAGGGTAAAACATATTCATCTCTGCCCAGCTTTCAGCCCCTTCTTGTGGTGCTGCCAGGATGGCAGTCTTCTAAGTCCTAGTCTAGTAAGTTCTGTCAACCCACTACCATTGGACCAGTCATGACTTCACCATTTTTCAAATTAGGGTAAACAATTTGATTCCTAACTGGGACCATCTGCCTTAGATAAGCAAAATGATTACTCATGCCCAGCTTACTAGCCCTCCCCCCAATCTTCCTGGAGCCTCAGGTCGGGGGGCAGCATATGCTAATAGAGTGTTAGTCTCACACAGTAAAGTTTTCTACTTCATTTGTGCCTCTTTTGTGGAAGTTACCTTGAGTGCTTATCTCCCCACCAATAGACCAAGGACCCAGGAGTCCTCTCTGGCACACTTTCCAAAGAGGATCAGTTTCCTAGGAGATGAGGGTCAGGGAAAGCCCAGAAGAGAAAAGGCTTGAATTGGGGTTTTGCCTTGGGAGGAGCATTCTGAGCAGGTCCTGGAGGGCCTTGGACAGCCAGGAAGCCTGTATTCCTAGCATTCCCCCACCCCTTCCATTAGTCCTGGAGTATCACCCACAGCAGTGACTGAGTGCCAGGGGAGCGGGATGCCTTCTAGGAGAGGAATTAAAATACAGGCAGGAGGACTTTGATAGGGGGATATGCAACCTCCACTTCATTAGAGATCCTTTGAAGTTTTTTAAATGGAAGAATAACAGGATTAGATCTTAGAAAAATGACTCCTAAGTATGAATATGCATTTCCAGCTCCCTAAGTGACATGTCTACTAAAAAGTCCTGCAAGTTCTCAAGCTCTTTGTATTAATGTTTGTATGGGACACCCAATAAACTGCACACAAAGGGTACAATTTGATCAGTTTTGACAAATGGATACACATTATCACCACTATCCCAGTCAAATCACCCCAAAGCTTCTTTGCCCTTCTTTGTAATCCACCCTCCTTCCTACTCCCACCCTCTGCCACCACCACCACGGTCTTCCTGTCATTCCTGTAGACACTAACACGCCTCCTCCCAAACTGGGCCAGTCAGTCTTTCTCCAGGGAAGGAACACAGTGGCAGGAGGCAGCTGAAGCTGAGTCTTCCAATGACAGCAGCCAGGAGGGGCAGTCCATGCATTCCTGCTAGAGACATCCGTAGACTGGTTCTTTCTGCAGCCTGGTTGTCTTTCAGTTCTGTGAGCTGTGTAATATCCTTCTATCATATCCTTTAGTGCTGAATTGTGTCAGTTTATTGCCTGAAACTAGAAAACTCATATATAATGCACTTCCTCCTGTAGTCACCATTTCAGGAAATGTTACCACCAAGCCTAACCTAAAATAATTCCTTAAAATTTCAGTCTTCATCACGTGTCTCCTCTCACTCATTGCTAAATCCTGCCTTTTCTGCTCCCTGCTGAGTATTCTGTCTCTATAAAGTTCTTACCACCCCCCATCATTGTTTCTCTAGTACTCAGTGCAGTGCTTGGCAGACTACTCAATAAATTCTTGCTGAATGACTGAACGAATAGTGACATCATCCATCACCCCCAGAAACAAAAGCAAAAATGGATGAGGGCAGTATATGTATGCGTATTTATCAGGGTAGCAGGACTTCAAAGTGAAATTGTTAACAATTTTTATTGTTTATTTACTTGTGGCTGCGCTGGGTTTTCTCTAGTTGTAGTACGCAGGCTTCTCATCACAGTGGCTTCTCTTGTTGCAGAGCATGGGCTAGGGTGCTTGGGCTCAGCAGTTGCGGCGTGAGGGCTTAGTTGCCCCTTGGCATGTGGCATCTTCCCAGACCAGGGATCAAACCCATGTCCCAAGCACTGGCAGGCATATTCTCAAACAATGGACCATCTGGGAAGCTGCTCAAAGTTAGTTTTTAATGTTTTCACAGAAGCAAATGATAGGACTTGAATCCAAGACTTCTGATTCCAAATTCCATACCATTTCCATTACACTTTGTATCTATACCATGAATCCTTCCCCTTCACTTGGAGTTCTGTTTATTCTTCCATCCTGGTCAGAGCCTTACTTACATCAAGTACCCATCTGCAGACACTAGACACAGCTCTAAAAGAAAACCCCTTTCCAAGGATATTTGCTTATTAACCAAAGGGGAGAGGAGGTAGGGAACAATGCATCTAGACTGAGGAGAGGAGCCCGTGGCCCCAGGCATCAGCAAAGTGTTACAGCCAGGAGGCAGGGGGAGTTGGAGGTCAGGGATGTGACTAAAGCTTTCTGAACCTGGGGTACAGTCAATAACCTTCCTAAGTGGAGAACAGTGTGCTAGCCTGGAACAACTTCCTGTGTCCAAAAAAAAAAAAAAAAAACCCCACACACATCAGAATAATACTTTATTTATCAATCTGAAAATCTGTTCTTTTGGTTTTAAGTCCTGCAAAATGAGTGGTAAATCAAAGATCTGTACATGAGTCTCTGAGTATATGTGGTTATATGTCTGTATGAGGATAGATGTCTATGTCTACAGATGCTTTTGCTTTTTATAGTCTCACTATAATTTTAGCCCCACTTAATTAGTATATAAGGTCTTACTACTCTAAAAATGCTAAAACCTGAATTAAATATTCCAAGTCCAACAGTCTCTTCTCCCAAGCCTGCCTCCCTCCCTCCCCTAAGTCTGCTCCTCAGCCTCCATTAATGCTAGGTCTTTAGAGACAGCCAGGATTCAGTTTGAGAAACCAGAAATGAATTCTGGATCGTTAGTCCCTCTGACCTACATCCTCTAGCTGAGGAGTTTCTCCAGGGAGGTGTGTGGGGAGGTCCTGGCAGTTCCTCTTCAGAGTTGCGCACTTTGAATGGTAGACACCTAGAAGTAAACATGATTGTATTAGATGTGGACCTGCCCTCCCACCAACCACTCAAGGGAAGTGAAAAATCAGTCTTCCTCTCCTGAATATATTTAGTGTAACGCACTGGCCTTTGTGGGGGTGGGGGCAGGGGGAGGCTGTGAAACTGGCTACTGGGATGACTGTAAAGCCTTATTGCAGACTGTCCACTATTTCATTCACCATCTCTTTATGAGGACTTGCAGAGGGGAGTTCTTTCTTTTTTAAAAAATTACTTATTTCTAGCTGTGTTGGGTCTTGGTTGTGGTGCTCAGGCTTAGTTGACCCTCAGCATGTGGGATCTTAGTTCCCTGACCAGGGATTGAACCCATGTCCCCAGCAATGGAAAGCAAATTTTTAACCACTGGACCACCAGGGAAGTCCCAGAAGAGATTTCTTTTCATCTTAGTAGCAAGAGTTGTTCTCTTAAGGAATGGGCATAATAAAGTGGGTGAACTGATCATGTTTTCCCTCTTCTTCTTGGATGTTAGAAAGTCTGCAACCAATTCTGTGGTCTGTCATTAGTAAGTCTATTTTACAGAATGCATTTTTGTACTTGCCTAATTCATGGCTCCATTTTATGTCATTATCACTAATGTACAGAATTCTGCGTTACTTTGCTACATTTTGTGTGTGTGTGTACTTACCTTTTGTATGCCTTTTGTGTCTCTTAACTCCTTTTTGAAGTAAGTTTAGGCATAAGTAAATGCATTCTTAGGAGACGGCTATGAGAAGGGATCAGGAGATCCAAGGCCAGTTGGGAAATGGGCACAAAGGAAGCCTCATTTACTCTTGATTCTTCAGGCTCCTACCTGCTTGACTTTGCCCTAAGGAATCTGTTCACTGCTGGGTTCCCCTCGCAGCCCACAGTGAGGATTCCAGCCTGCAGCCAAGCCTCAGTCCATCCCCAATCCCAGTCTCACCATTCCCGTGTTCTCTGAGCATCTGGCCTCCTTACCTCTTCTTTGGGCTCAGGTGCTATGACATTGCTCTCTTCTGGAACTGCAGAGCCATGAAGCTGAAGACTTTGGTTCTACAAAAAGAAGAGTTCTACTGGTGAGGTGTGGCTCAACGTCCCAGCCTGTCGGCTTAGAAGGGTCTTTTGTGCCTTACACTTTATAAGGGTCACAGGTAATACTAAGGGCAAACACATAAAGTTGTTTCACCGCCGCCTGAAAGCATCAGGGAAGGCTTTATGTCATCCCCTCTCGGATTAGGAAAACAAGATTCAGAGGCTGAAAGGACTTGCTGGGTCAGGCAACCAGGCCTGTGAATTCCAGAACTGTTTCCATGACTTGTATGACATGCATCTATATAGATGTATTTATGTGACGGTCTGTAAGGATACAAATATAGGTCTTAAAACCACTAGCTACCACTTCTAGACTAATTCTCCTCAAGAATGCACACACTTAGATGATCCTAACCCCTGGCAGTTAGGAGAGCCAAGTGACATGATGTCTTCTTTGGGAAAAGGTCTAGGTTCTGAGATGGGAGCCTGAGGTGTGGAACTGCTAAGACAGGGGAAGACCTTGGCACTCTAAAAGGTTTAAAAAGAATTTTTAAAAATTGAAATTTAATTTACACACTATAAAAGTCATCCTTTTTAAGTAAAACCTAACAGTATGATAGTCGTGTGAAATTCTGTGATTTTTCCTTTCAGGAAAATTTCTTTATTCTTAGTCCCTCTGCTGATTCTAGGCCATGAATTACCTCAAAGGTAATATTAACTCTGGGCTTCCATGGTGGTTCATTGGTAAAGAATCTGCCTTCAAGGCAGGTGACACATGTTCAATCCCTGGGTTGGGAAGATCCCTTGGAGAAGGAAATGGCAACCCACTCCAGTATTTGTGCTTGGAGAATCCCATGGACAGAGGAGCCTGGCGGGCTGCAGTTCATGGGGTTGCAAAGAATCAGACATAACTTAGTGACTAAACAACAACAATACTACCTCCAAGTAAGTAAGTGCTACCTCCAAGGAAGCTATCAAAATCTTCGTGTTCTCTCAGGTGATTCAAATGCTGGGCAAGAACACATTTTCTCAGTTATCTTTTTATTTACCCACTTTTATATGTGATAGGTCCACAGTTCTGCTTGAGAGAACATATGATTTATGATGTATCTATGAGGGAGGTGAACAAATTTTATAGGGACACAAGCTTCAGAGGACTGATGGTACTGACAGGCCAGGATCTAAGATGCTCTATTGCTTAATTCCACAGGAAAAATATGTCTCCTTAGCCACTGACTAAAGCAATCCCACAGGAGAGGCTGGGAGTAAGGAAAGACTATATAAATCTCAAATGTAAGGAGGCTGTGTCCTGTACCTCTTTTCCTACCTAGCGTGTTCCTCAAAATAGTCAAACAGCATCATGGCCCCCAGAATTTCCCCTTCAGTAAAATTACTCCAAGAATGCAAACTTATTCACCTGAGCCAAACAGCTCATTCTATTGCTGCCTCTATACTAAAATCATACATTACAAAGTCAAATTTAATTTTGGATTTTCCATAGGTTGAGTTGCTTTTTCAGTGCAGAAAAGCGACTCTACTCTTCACTACACAAAACCCCACATTGACCTTGTGCTTATTCACTATCCACATGTCCCGCATATCTCTCTCACACAGAATGGCAACCTCAGACCGGAAACCAGCAGCAAGTTTTATGTCCTATGTATTAGGATTTTCAATATCTCAATATCTCACGTGAGTCACGTGAATGTCCTTCCCAGGCAAGGATATAACACCCTTGATGACTCAGATTTTAGTACCACAGGGGAGTCAGCTGAGATAAGCTTATTGTCCTCATGTTTTCTATCTTCCTTGTCTTGCCAGGCATCACAGCCTTGTGCCCTTTGTCCATGCCAGCTCCTCTCAGACAGCAGGGAGCTCCCAAGATAGCTGGGTCAACCTTCAGGTAGGCATACTCAGTAGTAGGGTGCTGTGATCTGAGGTGTACCAGACATTGCACACTCCCAGATATCCATATGGTTCATGCCCTGGCCTCCTTCACTGCCCAAGTGTCACCTTTTCTGACCACTGTTTAAAACTGCAATTCAGCACCCCCTCCTGGTGCCTTCCCCTACTTAGTTTTTCTCTGTAACTCTTATTAGCACTAAACTATAATTTTACTTACTTATTCTGTTTCTTGTCTCTTTCCCCTCCACTAACAGGTAAGATGCAGGAAGGCAGAGAATTTTGTGTTTGGCTTCACTCTAATAACCCTACTTCCTAGAAAAGTGTTTGGCACATAGAAGGGGTTTAATGAATGACTGTGGACTGAATGAATGACTCTGGATGCCATCCAGTCAGATGCTGCACCGTAACACTCTGCACAGCGCACCTGACAGGTAGGTGAGCACACAGTCAAGGAAGGGGAACTATTTTTCAAGGTGGCTCATCCTTTGGTTTTTGGATGCCCCTGATGCCCCCTTTCCCTGTATTAAAAAAAGATTTTTCCCATGCCATTTTTTAACAGAGCTAATTGCTGAAAGTTCCTCTACATTGATTCAAACTGTACCTTAAAAAAAAAAAAAAAAACTACTTCAACACATAGGGCCTTTTTCTGTCCTCAGGAGTCTTGAAGAACAAGTCAAATCTCTCTTCTATATGATAGACTTTCCATGTAATTTGAATAGAATATGACTTGATTTCCAGATTTTTCACAGAGGGTCTGTGTCTCTATTTTAACACAATCCTTTTCTCATCACAATTTTCACTTTTCAAAAGACCATCCTTTTGCTTTACTGTCCTCTGTGAGTTCCTTCTAGGCCTCTCTCATCAAAGACAATGCCTTGGAAATTTGCTGATGCCATTTTGCTTGGGGTCTATTTACCATAGTTACAAGTATGACAAAGTGAAATGAGACCTTCCTCCCTACCCCACATTAAAAAAGGCAACGATCAGGATGGCAGTTGTAGGTACTTTATATTGGGAACTCCCAGAACTTGGAGCAAAAGAAAGAAAGTAAGAATTAGTAACAATCTGGTTATACTAATATTAGAGATAAGCCCTTAGCAAAAGTCAATTACCCTAGCAGTAAAAGTGAAAGTGAAGTCACTCAGTCGTGTCGGACTCTTTGTGACCCCATGGACTGTAGCCTACCAGGCTCCTTAGTCCATGGAATTTTCCAGGCAAGAATACTGGAGTGGGCTGCCATTTCCTTCTCCAGAGGATCTTCCCAACCCAGGGATTGAACCCAGGTCTCCTGTACTGCAGGCAGACGCATTACCATCTGAACCACCAGGGAAATCTACCCTAGCCTAGCAGTACATATCACTAAATTAGTTGCTATGATGATGTGAAAGAAATCCCAGAACCAAAAAAGGTGTCCAAGACTATTCTTGAAACTGTAATATAATGACGTAAAATCCTATCTACTGTGGGGCAACCTGAGCATAGCAAAAATGATCCACATGGAGATTATAAAAGGGAATAAAGACTCAGCCAGATCTATTCTCACCTGAGAGTTCATCAAAGTAGGGGAAGTACAAAGTTCTTCTGGGTTCAGATTGTCGGTGTTTTCCTTTTCTCTTACTGGCTTCTCTGGTGGCTGTGGGTCAGGAGAGGCCTCTGAGGAGGCCCGAGGGCTGGTGGGTGAGGCTGGAGGGCTGGAGGGCGTGTTCCCTAAGGAGCCCCTGGGACTGGGAGTGGCTCTGGGTGGCGGAGGCCTGCTAGGTGGTGCTGAAGCCCTCTGCACAGAGACTTTCTTCTTTAGCTCTTCAGATCCTTCGCTTGAGGTACGAGTTCGGAGGACTACTACTGAGGAAGATGAAGCCTGCTCTGAAGGGGTCAGAGCTCTGGCTGGTGATGGAGCTGGGGAGCAAGGGAAAACTTCCTCCTGGGACTCTCTATCTTCAGTGAGGGGTGAGGGCTGGGATTGGATGGGGCCATTGCAGGCTGGCAGAGGCTCTTCTTCCTCAGAGGAGCTTGTCTCGGCCTCCTCCTCTGTTTCCTTGTCTTTTAAGGGCTCTTCTTTAATCTCGGAGTTGTCTTCTCCCTGGGCTGAATCAGATGCCAGCTCTTCTTCACTTGCTGAGCTGGAGTCCTTCTCACTCTTCAAGGAAAGTGCAGAAGGACTGGTAGGTGAGCTTATAGGGCTGGAGACTATAGATGTTCGAACTGGGGGAGAGATGACTAAAGAGCGTCTGTTGCTGCTAAAAAAAGGAAGGGCATTTAGATTCAGAAGAGTGAAAACCTGGAAGTAACCCCAATACCCCAAATATATAATGATACATTCATATAATAATAAAACAGAAAAAGCAATTTTAAATGACATCAGAAAGTTTGTACAATTGGCAATAGTGCTTAAATTATAAAGTAAAGTTGAAAAAGGCTATAGAATTTTTATCCATATCACAATCTTGATTATCTAAAAATATATAAAGAAAAAGTGACTGGAAAAAAACTCAGCAATATATTAACAAAGTATTTTCCTTGGGGAAAAACAGTTCATGAGTGAAATACAGTTGATCCTCATGGATTCCGTATTTGCGAAATCATCTACCCTCTGAAACGTATTTAAACCTCAAGATCAACACTTGTGATACTTTCAGAAGCACTCTCGGACACATGCCAGCTATGAAGAACGATTGCCTGACCGGTACTCTCCCAGCTGAGCTCTAACAAGGCAAGCCTCTGCCTTCCTGTTTTAGCTCTCTTACTGTAAATATGTCCTGTTTGCCAAGTTTTTACACATTGTTGTGCTTTTCTTTGGTGATTTTGCTGCTTAAAATGGCCTCCAAGTGCAGTGCCAAAGTGCTGTTTGAGAGCAGAAAGTCTGTCGTGTGCCTTCCAGAGAAAATACATACGTTAGATAAGCTTCATTCAGGCATGAGTTATAGTGCTGGTGGCTGTGGGTTCAATATGAATGCTGCTGCTGCTGCTAAGTCGCTTCAGTCGTGTCCGACTCTGTGCGACCCCATAGACGGCAGCCCACCAGGCTCCCCGGTCCCCAGGATTCTCCAGGCAAGAACACTGGAGTGGGTTGCCATTTCCTTCTCCAATGCATGAAACTGAAAAGTTCAAGTGAAGTCGCTCAGTCGTGTCTGACTCCTAGGGACCCCATGGACTGCAGCCTACCAGGCTCCTCCATCCATGGGATCTTCCAGGCAAGAGTACTGGAGTGGGGTGCCATTGCCTTCTCCCAATATGAATGAATCAACAATATATATTAAATGTCTTTAAACAAATATACAAGAAAGGTTCTGTATGGATCGCTTGATGAAAATGTTGGGACCAGGGGCTCCTAGGAACCTAACCCCATGTTTCCCCTAGGAGCAGTGGGTCAGTATTCACTAATTCAGTGCTTGTGGTGATTTCTAGAACAAAACTACCATGAACAATGAAAACTGACTACAACATTTATTGAGTATTCTGGATACTGTGCTGAGTGCTTCTGCAGGCAACATCAGCTTAACTCCTACTCACCTCCTTAAGTGCCTCCTGGGTACCAGCCACTACCTGATTAATCAACCCACAAATATTTGCTTGACGTATAGCAACTATGTGCTGTATCCTGGGTTCAAGGATGGGAGAGAGTGATAGGAAGAGTGATGGGAAGAGAAAGGTAATAATTTAGTTCCAGCCCTGTGGGAGTTTCTGATGTAAGATAAGCTAAGTGACATAAGGTTCTTTCTAGCACTAGCATCTTATGGGTCAGCAGGTTTAGAAGGCCCAGGATATAGCAAGAAAAGATCAGATTTCTCTGCAAGGTTCTAGGACAGCTTGGTGTAAGTGATGGTTAATTTCAGATGAATGGACACTTAGAGAGAACTCTGGTTTTCAATGCTGGGAAGAGAAGAAATAGAGTTTTTGGAAAAGGGAAGTCTATATTGGCCTGTTAGTGATTCCTTTTAATAGTCTGTAACTGACTGCTAAATGAGTACTACAAATATCAAATACAAACAACATACTGAGCCCCATTCTTTCTTCAAATCTTAAACTCAGTTTCGGCACCTCCTTGAAGTCTTCCCTGAATCTATCTGCATACTGCAATCACTTAACTCTTGGAATTCCTAACTGGTCTCTTAGGTGCTTAGTATGTACAATTTTATATTGTTCCTTGTTTTCTTAGGCATATTTTGTGTCCTTCCAACTTTTGTAAGTCACTTCAGGGAAAAGACAAGTCACCTATGTCTCTGGATCCCTAACTCTCAGCATAAAACTTTGTGCATAGAAAGAAATTACTAAAACTTAAAAGGCTTTAGAATAAGAAAGTGATCACATTATGAAGATAACAGACATGCCACATTGACACACACAGGAAGGCAAGTCATGACAGGTTAAGAAAGGGTATTTGTAATGCATATCACTAAAGGACTAATATCCAGAATATAAAAAAAACCCACCTCATAGAAATCAATTTTTTTTTTTTTTAGAAATCAATTTTTTTTAAAAAGTAAACAATCTACATGAAAAATGTGAATAAAGGATAAACATGAAAGTCACAGAACAGGAACCTTAAAAGGTCAATAACATGAACAGATATTCAAGCTAACCAGCCATTGTGGAGATGTAATTAAAACTGCAAAAAATTCAATTTCATACCCATTTCCTTGGAAAAATTAAGAAGTCTGACAATGTCACATGTAGCTAGAATATGGAGCAATGGGGGCTTCCATGCACTGCTGGTGGGCTGTAAACTGGGACAATGGCTTTAGAGAGCAATTTGGCAATGGTAATGTCTTGTAAGGCTGAAGGCACCCAAATGTACAGATTCTATGAGTCAGCAATTCCACTCCCAGTACATCCTAAAGAAACTCTTAATAATACTCATACAAGGAGAAATGTAAAACACATTCATCGCACCATCATTTGTAATAGCATAAAACTGGAAGGCAATGTCAATGTCCACGAGCAGTTCAGATAAATAGATTGTGAACTAGCCATATAGTAATATCTATAACAGTTATGAAAAGGAAAGATCAGAGCTAACAACATGTAGCAACAAGGATAAGTAAATCTCAAAAACAATACTAAGAGAACAAAAGAATATATACAGTATAATTATATTTAAATAAAATTTTAAAACATGCAAAATAGTATTTTTGTGTATTCATATATGTGTATGATTAAAGTAAAAAAACATGTGGATAATAAATACTAAAATTTAAGACAGTGGTTACCCTTGGTGGGGGACAGGAAGAGAAAGTGAGTGGGGAAAGGACACTGGGAGATTTAATTATATATTCTTTTTTTCCTTTAAAAAGTTTTTACTTATTGATCTATTTAGTTCTGGTTGCACTCAGTCTTTGCTGCTGCACACAGGCTTTCTTTAGTTGTGCAGAAGTGGGGTCTACCCTCCGTTGTGGTTTGTGGGCTTCAGTAGTTGTGGCACGTGGACTTACTTGCTCTGCAGCATGTGGGATCTTCCCGGACCAGGGATCGAACCTGTGTCCCCTTCATTGGCAGGCGGATTCACTGAGCCACCAGGGAATTCATTAAGTGATTTCTTAAATTTGGTGATGGGTATATGGCTATTTGTTGTACTATTTTTTATATCTTTAGTTATCATTGAAGTATTTCATAAAAGAAAAATAATTTATTTAGGGGTGTAGCACAAACAAAAAACAATATTATGTACTTGGACACAAAGGAAAGGTCAGGATTTGGGGTCAGAGATGAGAGTGCTGAATGTGTTCACACAGGATAAACCAAACAGAAATGAGTCTCAGAAGCAGCTCACCTTGAGAGTCCCTTCACCACAAAGACTTTGTCGGAATGTTGCTTCTCCAGTTTGCTCATCACCTCGTAGAGATTGTGGTTCAGCTGGAGCAAGCAAGAGAAAAGATATTAGCCACGTGGGAATCTGGGACCAACAAATTCCTTCTCTCCCCAAAATAAAACCTTCCTACCCTAAATGATAAAATTCTTCATCTCTTTTGCATTAGTGTCTCAGTTGTGTCTTAATTTTTGTCGTTTCCATCAGACTGGCAGTTCTCTCAAGGCTAGGTTCTTGATATCTGATGTTGATTTGAGGCTCTAGCTTCTCTCAGGTGACCCAGGGAACACAAAGTCATTGTAATATCAACTAGACAAACCATAATTTAGCCAAGAAACTGTGGAGAGGAACATGTGTGGATATGGATGTGAATATAATTAATACTGTAACAGCAAGGTGTCTTGGAATTGCAGGACTAGAAAATACCCCATGAGGTCATGTTCCATGGCTGCCCATCACTAAGTAGGACCGGTCCTTTCCAAGACCAATGACCTGAGAAACTGAGCTATGTTTAAACACTGCCTCCACTCCCCAGCAACAGAAGACAAAGATTGCACAACTTAGTTCCCCACTTCAGCTGTCCCTTCTATAGTCCTAATCTCCTTGGTGCACCTGAAACTCATTTGGAGACCATTCAGTTGTTAATGGAGCAGCACGGTCCATCAAGTGCTGTTATTTCACCATGAGAAAAAAGTAAACATCTGTGGTGCCAATATGGATATTTAATGAGGTTATGTAAATTAAAGCGACCTTCATATTTGTTAGAAAAACCCTCCTAGGTGTCTAAACGGGCTTCTCTGGTGGCTCAGATGGTAAAGAATCTGGCTGCAATGCAGGAGACCCGAGTTTAGTCTCTGGGTTGGGAAGATCCCTGGGAGAAGAGAATGGCAACCCACTCCAGTATTCTTGCCTGGAGAATTCCATGGACAGAAGAGCCTGGCAGGGTACAGCCCATGGAGTTGCAAAGAGTTGGACATGACTGAGCGACTAACACTTTCAGGTGTCTAAATTGGCCAGATGTTTCTCACCTTGCTCATTTCCCTGTAGAAGACATCCCTCAGGTTGGAAATGTTTTGGAAGATGGTCACATAACAGCCAATACGACTATCAGGAAGCAAAAGAACAAACACGTACAGGTAAGTGCTGGTAAAGGAAGTCTCTGTTGGAAGTGTAAGGTAGATGCATAAGCCAAAGCCAGCCATTGCCGGGCTCCACACAGAAAAGCACTCCATGGCCTAGACTCAGGATGTTGGGATCTGGATTCATCAGAGTCAGGACAGGAGTACACTAGACTCTCAGGAGTGGGAAGGCAGGGGAGACATGACACCAAAGTATAACAGATCTCTATGAATGAAGTTTCCCGGTGGCTCAGAGGTAAAGAATCTGCCTGCAACGCAGGAGCCACAGGAGACATGGGTTCAATCCCTGGGTTGGGAAGAGCCCCTGGGAAGGGCATGACAATCCACTCCAGTATCCTTGCCTGGAGAATCCCATGGACAGAGGAGCCTGGAGGGTTACAATCCATAGGGTTGCCAAGAGTTGGACATGACTAAAGTGACTTAGCACGTGTGAATGAAGTTATCTGATTCAGGCTCTTCAGAAACTGAAGTAGATGTGAAGGTGCTTTGAAGAATTTTAGAAGTGATGTATAAGGCCATACAGCTATAATTATAGTAAGTATTCTTTCTCAGTATGTGGTACTTGGATGTCTATGCAGCTGTATGTACATTAATGAAATTCTACTGTAAATGAACTGTGGAAGTTTACATTTAAAGCAACTATTAAATTTCAATTCTGTTTAAATTAGGAATCACATAATTAACATTTTAGAATACATGTAGTCATTATAAAGGATCCCTCATTCATAGACTAATATAAAGTGACAATATAAAATACTCTGACTACAACTGCATTAAAGTATATCTTGTACAATAAAAAGAAAATAGGATACAAATAGAACTTCTGATCAGATTCCTCTTCCAATGTGGGAAATTTATATCTAAAACATTTTTACCTACTGTGAAGCAAAATGGAAACACTCATCCCATGGTATATCTTGTATATGAATCTAGATGTTCATGAACCAAGCTTGTTTAAAACAATACACACTCAAGCATAAAACCAGATTCTCCTAGCAGGCATGATGACAGCACTTTACTTGCCAAGATCTCTCCTACCTAAGAGACATCTTGTCTTTAAACCCAGAAAAGCTGGTAGGGCAAAGAATCTCTGAATTGCAGATGAAGAAACTAAGGTCCAGAGATAAGGTGGTGAGCCTAATAACCCCCAGCAAGTTAGGAGCAGGGCTGAGGCTACATTCCATTCTTGGACCAGGGCTCTTTTCAGGAGGCAACATGTTTGGGCTGCCCAGGGCCTGGGATCCAGCCCTCTTCTGAAACTCAGTCATTACCTGTTATAAAGGACAGGCAGCTCCTCTAGTAGTTCCTGGTTCAGATCTTCAAACACAAGCTGGGCTTTGTTGAACTCTTCCTCTGCCTAGGTAGTAAGAGAGACAGACCAATTCCCCTTATTCCTGAACCCAAACCTAGAGATTGCTTCCTCTCTCTTCTGCATTTTTTCAGGGACTAGGCTTACTAGGAAACATGCCTCTCCTTCCCCAGACCTGTGTCCTCCCCAGCCTTGAGTCTGACTATCCTGAGAGCATTGGTGTCAGAGGAAACAGGATTTCCTTCAAGACAGTGGAGGCTGAATTTATCATTTCCTAAACCGAACTTGGCTCAACCACCTGCCACCACTGTGGGGAAACGGAGGGCAGGAAGGTTTTACCAGGGTTTATTTGTTTTTTACCTTGGCTGTCTTGGCCTCATCTTTCTTCTTGGCATTCTGTACCGCCTCCAGGTGATGTCGGGCACTGTCGTAGTCCACGAGCTTCCGGCCCCGCTTGGCGATTCTTTCCTAACCCAGAGTCAAGAGAGACGACCTTGATACTCACTCTTAAGTGTCCAGGATGTTGGTAACAGAGCATCAGAGAGGCAGCATTCCTGTCCTATTATCCAAGTTTATTGTACTTTCTAACAGGGTTTTGTGCTCAGGGATCTCCCTCATTATCTGGAAAGAATGGAGAATTCTCAGGGGGAGAGAGTAGAGGGCAATCCCCCAGAGCACCTGGAAGCCTGCACTCAACTGCAACATATCCTACGACCCTATTAGAAACTGGCTCAGCACCCAGAAGAAATGGCCTTGAGAAACCTACTCAATTGAAAGTCAGGAGTTTTGGGGTTTTACTCCCAACACTACCATTTATTAGCCTTGTCACCCAGGGCAAGGCATGCCTCTTTTGGAGCCTCAGTAGCCTCATCTGCCCTGTGTTGTTCTTTAGTTGCTCAGTTGTGTCTGACTTTTGTGACCCCATGGACTGTAGCCTGCCAGGCTCCTCTGTCCATAGCACTTCTCAGGCAAGAATTCTGGAGTAGGTTGCTGTTTCCTCTTCCAGGGGATCCTCCCGACCCAGGGATCAAACTCATGTCTCTTGCACTGGCAGGTGAATTCTTTACCGCTGAGGCACCAAGGACTGATTTCCTTTAGGATGGACTGGTTGGATCTCCTTGCAGTCCAAGGGATTCTCAAGAGTCTCCTCCAACACCACAATTCAAAAGCATCAATTATTTAGTGCTCAGCTTTCTTTATAGTCCAACTCTCACATCCATACATGACTACTGGAAAAACCATAGCTTTGACTAGATGGCCTTGGTTTGCAAAGTAATGTCTCTGCTTTTGAATATGCTGTTTCTTCCCAGGAGCAAGTGTCTTTTAATTTCATGGCTGCAATCACCATCTGCAGTGATTTTGGAGTCCAAAAAGATAAAGTTTGGCACTGTTTCCACTGTTTCCCCATCTATTTGCCATGAAGTGATGGGGCTGGATGCCATGATCTTAGTTCTGAACTCGTTGAGCTTTAAGCCAACTTTTTCACTCTCCTCTTTCACTTTCATCAAGAGGCTCTTTAGTTCTTCTTCACTTTCTGCCATAAGAGTGATGTCATATGCATACCTGAGGTTATTGATATTTCTCCCAGCAATCTTGATTCCAGCTTGTACTTCATCCAGCTCAGCGTTTCTCATGATGTACTCTGCATATAAGTTAAATAAGCAGGGTGACAATATACAGCCTTGATGTACTCCTTTCCTGATTTGGAACCAGTCTGCTGTTCCATGTCTGGTTCTAACTGTTACTTCCTGACCTCATACAGATTTCTCAGGAGGCAGGTCAGGTGGTCTGGAATTCCCATTTCTTTAAGAATCCTAAAGGATATCAGTACTGAATATTCATTGGAAGGACTGATGCTGAAGCTGAAACTCCAATATCTCGGCCACCTGATGTGAAGAACTGACTCATTTGAAAAGACCCTGATGCTGGGAAAAGATTGAAGGCGGGTGGAAAAGGGGACAACAGAGGATGAGATGGTTGGATGGCATCACCAAATTCAATGGACATGAGTTTGGGTAAACTCCAGGAGTTGGTGATGGACAGGGAGGCCTGTCCATGGAGTTGCAGAGTCAGACATGACTGAGCGACTGAACTGAACTGAACTTAGACACCAGGGAAGCCCAGCTGCCCCACAGTGTTATTTTAAAGATCAAATACTGAATATAAAGTAGTTTGAAAATCCTAAAGCATAATAATAAAAATGGCAAACTATTACGAGCTCTGAGAGAACATCTACTCAATCTCATACCAACTACAAATTACACCAGGGAGAGGCAAACCATGGTAATGGCTTTGTCTTGTTCTCTCAACCACAGAACTTGAAAGGATCTTGTTAATGATCTGACCCAACTTCCTATTCAATTCACAAAGCTTATCTACAATATCCAAGATAAGAAGTAGTGAGACTTCTGCTTGAACAGAGAATAGACAACTCACTCTCTCTCAGTAGCTTTCATTTTTTTTGGAAAGCTTTAGCTATGAGAAATTTAAGTGAGGCTTCCTTTAATTTCTTCCTATATTAATCTAAAACCAGCACAGTGTTCAACAGAGTAGATGTTTAATAAATATGAGTTGAATGAATTAATGAATTCTAATTCTACTTTCTGGAACAGTTTAGAACAGGCTGAAGTCCTCTTTTACCTAACAGGCTTTCAAATATTTGAAGATAATTATTGTGACTCCTCTAACTTTTCTCTTCTCTACAATAAACATCTTTAGTCCCACCAGCTGTTTCTCACAACAAAAAGGGATGCTCTGACCTGGATCTAATTCAAAACCAGCCCAAATCTAGTTCACTGAAATCTAAATGTAACCTTTACACTGTCTCTAACCCTTCGTGCTAACCTCTTGTGTAAACCCTCAACTTTCAATCTTTTTCCTAACCTACCCAACTTCATTCCTAACCATGGGCTCTAACTCTACTTATACTTTTACCCAAGTGAAAGTGAAAGTCATGTCCGACTCTTGGTGACTCCCTGGACCGGAGCCTACCAGGCTCCTCTGTCCACGAAATTCTCCAGGCAAGAATACTGGAGTGGATTGTCATTCTCTTCTCCAGGGGGTCTTCCCTGGAGATTGTGTCTTCTAACTTACATGGGCCACCCATAATCCATCCTTGATGCTGTAAACTGATTACCTTAATCTCACTGAACTGGGCCACATAGTTTTCCATGGTCCTCAAAACCTGGTCAGCTAGTTTTTCTTCATAGTCTTCCCAAAGGAGATCATTATTCTGTAGGATAGAGGCAGAGGGCAGTGGTAAGGGCCCTGCGTCTCAACAGCAACTTCACTCCAGGGAAATATCCCAATTCTTCCTGCAACAAACTTCCTTTGAGAGCACCAATATTTTTAGAAGAGCATTCTGAACTCTGGAGAAAAGTCAGATGAAGAAACAGCTCTTTCTCAGGGAACTGCCTTGTAAGAGACTGGACATACATTCTAGGGATTAAGAACAGTTTTGGACTCTAAAGTTTGAAGGATAGGGAAGTTTGGGAGCAAACGACTGCATAAAGTTAGTTTTCAAAACCAACCAACTGGGTTTTGTGTAGGTAAAACTTTCTAAGATTTTCAAGAGAGGAAGAGGATAAAAAACAGAGGAATCCACAGATTAGGGAAAACTTGCTTTTACCTTCATAGTTACAGCTCCTTCCTACCACCTGTGACCACGGCTATACAAATGAACAGTGTGAATTGGCTCCTTTGTTCTCCTGTTTGCTTGGACAGAGAAGCTGGGATGAGGCTGAGATGAGGGTAGGGTGTGGAAGACTGTAAAGCCAAGCATACTCTTACCGCCACGATGGCCTTCAGCTCCTCATGACCGTCCCACTTGCTGCTGTAGATCTCCTGCAGGGTTTCTGACACTCTCTTTGAACTTTCATGCATCACTGAAAGGAGAGAACTCAGTGCTATCATAAAGTAGTCTGACATAATGATATAGGTGACAGGCGACTCAATGGGGCTAATCCAAAAAGGGCAAACTCCGTAGGTTTGGGCTATCAGTGAGGGAAGCTGGGTGGGGTTGGATAGGAAAAGCTACTCTTCCTTGGTCCACAAAGTTCCAGGGGTCAGGCACAGGCAAGTGATGAAAAGCCTGAGACCTCTTAGTAGCTGAATAAACACCATCTGGATCCCCCTGTGCCCCCTGATACTCACCTTTGACGGCACTGAGGAAGTTCTTCAGGTCCTTGTATAGCTTATGACCTTCTGCCTGAAAGGGAGAAGTGCCTCTGATGACTAAAGAGATACATCTGGAAAGATGCTCTAGGGGTCAAGGTTGAAAAGTAGGTTAAAAGCAGAAATCAGTCCTGGAATTTCTTCAAACGTTTGCAAATGTTATATATCAGCTTCTACTCTCTTTACCAAGAAGAGGTAAGTTGTCTCCTTTGGGACAAATCTTAAGTTGCGAAACTGCTCCCACTGCGCTGGCACGTGTTTTTTCCTCCGTTTGTTCTCCCCAGTCAACGAGACCCCCCGCCCAACAGACCCTCGGAATTTAAGGGTCCTGTGTGACGCTATCTATGTGACCCTCTGGCTGACTCCATCTTCTCTGGGTAGAGAAACTGCTACCATTTTCTGCAGACACCAGGCTCCCTTCTTTCTTTGTACTCTGACACAGGCCATTGCTGTCCTTCCCTGCACTTCCTATTTTCTTTTGGTATTTATGTTTTAATCAACAACACTCTTTACCAGATGTAATTATATGTAAGTCTTATGAAAATTTAGGTTCACTGTCATGAGACTAAATTGTGTCATCTCCAGGAAGACTCTGACCAATGTACGTGTGTGTGCACTCAGTCACTCAGTCGTGTCCGACTCTTTGCAACCTCATGGACTGTAGCCCAGCAGGCTCTTCTGTCCATGGGATTTCCCAGGCAAGAATATTGGAGTGGGTTGCCATTTCCTTCTCCAGGGGATCTTCCCTACCCAGAGATCAAACTCGCATCTCGTACATCTCTGCACTGGCAGGTGGACTGTTTACCACTGACCAATGTATAGTTTTTTTTTTTAATTAATTTTTATTGGAGTAAGGTTGATTTACAAGGTTGTGTTTGCACTTCATTTTTTAATAGCTCTCGTAGAACTTCTGCCCACTGGTCCTCGGCTGGCCTTCTGTATTCAGAGCAGACTAGTCTCTCTTGCACACAGCTTTGAAGACATATTTCACAAGGTCTTCTTTTTCATAGGCCTCCTCAATTGTTCCTCATGGTGTTGTCTAAGACCCATTACATCTGGACTCTTTCCTCTGTGTGAATTCTAGTTTCTAGGAGTCGAGTGAGGAGGAGTTTTGACCCCAGGCCATCAGCCTCTTGGAGACTGACACTCCCAACGTTTGGAGTGTGGGAATGGACGGACAGCCCACGTCAAGGGTATCCAACGGGGCCAGGCCTGCAGACCCGTGCAGTGATCCTCCGTTCAGATGATCTGAGCTAAGAGGCATTTTGCCGTACATCATAAAAATACTTGTGAACATGTTTGCTTGTTTTATTCGCTTATGTTCATTATAAGTAGGCTGAAAGAAATTTATGAGAAAAAAAGCTGAAAACTCACAAAATTCTATCTCATAATTTAAAAGTTTAAACTGTGGAACTGTTTGTGGGAAAAATCATTATTACTTAATTTCAGCCGCAGAAAAACTAGGTCTACTTGGTCAAGTAAACAAAGGAAGTTAGATGATTATCATCCATCTTCTTGCCTCCAGAGCTCACCTCTAAGCCAGTTCAAACTCCTGACCATACCTCAGGCTAAAAGTCTTTTTCAAGGGCTCAAAGGACACAAAGACACAGATAGTCTCAAGGGAATCTGAGGCGCCATCAGACGGGTGGGAGAAGAACTGGGATCGCATGCGTGGCACAGCAAACAAAGATCAAGGGAATATCCTGACAGAAGAAGGGTAAGATGCAACAGAGAGGTTAGAATGCATGAAGAATCAGTAAATCACTGAACCTGGTAACTGGAGGTCACAGGTGACCTTGAGAAAGCGCTTTTAATAGCGCGATAGAGACAGATTCAGTTAACAAAGTTCAGAAACAGCATTCACCAGGAAAGATTTCTCACTTCCTCTTTGCTTTGTCATTCACAGAAAAAAAGTTTAAACAGTCTAAGATGTACATAATATGTTTTAAACATGGATATGGTAGGTGGGTATAACTTTGAGAGTTTTGAAAATATGATAACCATGCTTTGAAAGAGTTTGGGGGATTATATAAGTTCACAAGGATTTTAATTTCTTTTTTGAAAGGAAACAACAGGGACTCAACTTTTTCCTTCACCATGAAGATTTGGTCTCCAGAATACAAATGTGAGTAATAAAAACTGTTAAAACTATCTTGCATAATTTCTACAAATGAAATTCTTAATTTTTTATCCCATTAGATATTATATGGCCTGAAAAACCAGATCAGTAATCAAGGCTACCATGTATGATGATGCAGGTTATATGTACACTATTCAAAACTAAGGGTACTATATATACCATTGTCCTTAAGACGGGAAGGCTTTTACCCTCCACTGCACCTCACAAAAGCCCAACTCCATTTCTGTGTTTTAGATCAAGTGTCTTGGTCAAAGTTCTTCCTGTATGCTCCTGCTCTTTCCTTTGGGGAGATGAAGAGAGAGACAGATAGACAGAGTGAGTGTGTACGGTGGTGGTAGTGGGTGCTAGAGACGTGGGACAGGACCAGCATCATTTTGTTTCTTTGACCTGAAATAATATCTGCAGGCTGAATAATCCCAGCATCTTTTTTCTCTCCAGACAGATGGGGCTCTGACAGTCTTAGCCTCCCACTTGTCTGGAAGTCAAAAACTTGTTTCTGCCACCAACTAGCAAGTTATTCTACTTCTCTTTAATTTCCTCATCTATAAATATCAACTAAGCCTAGCTCTAAATGTTAATTCTGGCTCTAAATATTATAATTTTATCACTTCTCTCTCAGTTCAGTTCAATTGCTCAGTCATGTCCGACTCTTTGCGACCCCATGGACTGCAGCATGCCAGGCCTCCCTGTCCATCACCAAATCCCAGAGTTTACTCAAACTCATGTCCATTGAGTCGGTGATGCCATCCAACCATCTCATCCTCTGTCGTCCCCTTCTCCTCCTGCCTTCAATCTTTCCCAGCCTCTAAATCTTTGCAAAATTCTTGATGGCATCATAAAGAGTCTGAGTTCACCCTTCCCATCCCTTAAACAAACAGTCCCTGCCCTCAGTTAATGAATCACTCACTCTGGAAGCTTGTGCTAAGCACTCAGGTAGACAGAGCTGTGTCCTAACAGACTGGGGTTCTGAGGATGGAGAAGTCCATCCTGGGGTTCCCAACTTGCTAGAGAAAAACGGACTCAGAGAAACACAAACACTCAGCAAAATAAGAGCATGACCAATCCTGAACAAGTGTTGACAGTTCTTGATCTAACAGAGGTCCAGGAGGGGAAGATGAAGCTTTAAATTTATGTATTTGTTTTTGGCTGGGTCTTCGCTGCTGTGTGTGGGCTTCCTCTAGTTGTGATGAGCAGGGACTCCTCTCTGCTTGTGTTGCTCAGGCTTCTCAATGCAGTGGCTTCTCTTCTTGTGGAACATGGGCTCTAGGCATGTGGGCTCAGTAGTTGTGGTGCACGGGCTTAGTTGCCCGGCAGCATGTGGGATCTTCCTGGATCAGGAATCAAACCTGGGTCCCCTGCATTGGCAGGTGGATTCTTAATTTTTGGACCACCAGGGAAGTCCCTAGATGTGATTTTAAAGGCAATGAATTGGAAGCAGCTGTCACTACCAGAAATAAGAGATGAAAATGCTGCTTGAGGAAAATAATTCTTCCTATATAATACATTTTGAGGAAAGGGAAAGGGGGAAATAAGCAGAATCCTCAAAGAAAAATTACTTATGAAAATTTGATTAAGCACCTTGGCAAGTGTCAAAGCCTTGAACTCTGGCTGGGTAGTTTGGGAGTAATATTTATTTATTAAGTTCACCTATAAACTGGTTGCACGTGAAAGGTAGGGCACATGACCAGCTGGTCCAACTTCTGGAAAACGTCACTCACTTTCAATTTCCGTGAAAGTGAAAGTCGCTTAGTTGTGTCCGACTCTTTGCAACCCCATGGACTATATACACTCCATGGAATTCTCCAGGCCAGAATACTGGAGTAGGTAGCCTTTCCCTTCTGCAGGGGATCTTCCCAACCTAGGGACTGAACCCAGGTCTCCCGCATTGCAGGCAGATTCTTTACCAGCTGAGCTATCAGGGAAGCCCAACTGCCTTAATCTTGTCCTTCTTCCTGTTCATTTTAGACACCCAAGTCCAGCTTCAGACCCAACTGTATATTCACTGTTTTTCTCCCTAAACTGTGAAAGCCTTGAGAACAGGGGTGCTGTATTGTTTGTATGTAGCAAGTACCTATGAAATGGTTGTTAATTAAACTTTCCAAGCATATTCAAACACCAGTTACTGTAGGTACATCGTTCTCTCAGGAGAAATGTTTTCCCTTATTTCTAACCTAACTCCATTTCATCTCTCAAATGTATTTCCTCGCTCAAGTGACAGTTAGTTGGTGGGCTCACACAGGGAATACTGAGGGGGTTGTCCCTTCTGATCCTCTTATTCTTCCTGATGGCTCTTCCTTCATCTCCTACCTTTTCTATCCACACACCTGCCATTCCAGGTCCACCCTAAAAGGCAGAGAAAGAACTGAGGGCCATATGGGCCAAGAGCCAGAAACCTTTCAAAGTATGCTTCCAAACTTGGAGTTGGAAGCAGAACAGCAGCTGGAGTTGAGAAGAGGCCCAGGGAGGCCTCCACGTGAGGTACGGGGGAAAAAAGCAAAGGTTTTAAGTTTGAATCCTAGCTCTGCAGTTCTTAGTTACGTTACCTTGATTAAACTACTTCCCTCTCAATCAGATCCTATTTCCCCTTGATGGAGTTAGACTAGATTCAGTTCAGTTTGGTTCAGTTCAGTCGCTCAGTCGTGTCCGACTCTTTGCGACCCCATGAATCACAGCACTCCAGGCCTCCCTGTCCATTACCAACTCCCGGAGTTCACTCAGACTCACGTCCATTGAGTCAGTGATGCCATCCAGCCATCTCATCCTCTGTCGTCCCCTTCTCCTCCTGCCCCCAATCCCTCCCAGCATCAGAGTCTTTTCCAGTGAGTCAACTCTTCGCATGAGGTGGCCAAAGTACTGGAGTTTCAGCTTCCGCATCATTCCTTCCAAAGAAATCCCAGGGCTGATCTCCTTCAGAATGGACTGGTTGGATCTCCTTGCAGTCCAAGGGATTCTCAAGAGTCTTCTCCAACACCATAGTTCAAAAGCATCAATTCTTCGGTGCTCAGCTTTCTTCATAGTCCATCTCTCACATCCATACATGACCACAGGAAAAACCATAGCCTTGACTAGACAGACCTTAGTTGGCAAAGTAATGTTTCTGCTTTTCAATATGCTATCTAGGTTGGTCATAACTTTTCTTCCAAGGAGTAAGTGTCTTTTAATTTCATGGCTGCAGTCACCATCTGCAGTAATTTTGGAGCCCCCCAAAATAAAGTCTGTCACTGTTTCCACTGTTTCCCCATCTATTTCCCATGAAGTGATGGGACCAGATGCCATGATCTTAGTTTTCTGAATGCTGAGCTTTAAGCCAACTTTTTCACTCTCCTCTTTCACTTTCATCAAGAGGCTTTTTAGTTCTTCTTCACTTTCTGCCATAAGGGTGGTATCATCTGCATATCTGAGGTGATTGATATTTCTCCCGGCAACCTTGATTCCAGCTTGTGCTTCTTCCAGCCCAGCGTTTCTCATGATGTACTCTACATAGAAGTTAAATAAGCAGGGTGACAATATACAGCCTTGACATACTCCTTTTCCTATTTGGAACCAGTCTGTTGTTCCATGTCCAGTTCTAACTGTTGCTTCCTGACCTGCATACACGTTTCTCAAGAGGCAGGTCAGGTGGTCTGGTATTCCCATCTCTTTCAGAATTTTCCACAGTTTATTGTGATCCACACAGTCAAAGGCTTTGGCATAGTCAATAAAGCAGAAGTAGATGTTTTTCTGGAACTCTCTTGCTTTTTCAATGATCCAGCAGATGTTGGCAATTTGATCTCTAGTTCCTCTGTCTTTTCTAAAACCAGCTTGAACATCTGGAAGTTCACGGTTCACGTACTGCTGAAGCCTGGCTTGGAGAATTTTGAGCATTACTTTACTAGCGTGTGAGATGACTGCAATTGTGTGATAGTTTGAACATTCTTTTGCATTGCCATTCCTTAGGATTGAAATGAAAACTGATCGTTTCCAGTCTTGTGGCCAAAATCTAGTCCTGTGACTAGACTGGTGGTGGCCAAAAGCTGTTCTCCCACTGCTACGTCATAATCACTTAGGAAGCTTAATGTAAAACAGATACTCTAGTTAATGATCATCTATGGCTGTTAATATCACACAAAAAAGGAGACAATCACACACCATGTGTCTCCCATGGAAGAATGTAACACCTATAATAACAAGTATTCTTGCTTCCAAAACAAACAAAAACAAAAATCTGAATCTCATCAAGTCTCTAAATCTATTAATTTACAGAAAATACAAGAGAGAGAGTAACATGTTAAACAGTATCAGATTCAATCAGCAGAATTTAGAAACTGCAGGAAAAACAACCTAGTATCATCCATAAATAAACTGCAAAAAGGAGAGATAAGAAACGTACAGATTAGGAGATTTATTAAATATGTTAACAAATTGCTGATTTAAACAAATTATTTATTTATTTTAATATAAATTTATTTATTTTAATTGGAGGTTAATTACTTTACAATACTGTATTGGTTTTGCCATACATCAACATGAATCCGCCACGGGTATAGTTTTAAAAAGTGACACAAATCGAGGAGTGTGAACACTGCATATTTTATGATATTAAGAAATTACTGCTATTTTTTTAGATATATTTAAGATACTGATAAAATATGTTTTAAGCCAGATACTTAACCCGAAATATCTTGAAAGATATTTGTATTCTAAAGTGAAAAAGGCAAGTTATAAAACCATATGAATGGAATAATAACACTTTTGTAAACCTATTATATGTTGTGGATATATTTAGAGATCATACACATACACAGCAAAGTAATTTTAAGTATAAAAAAACAGTAGTTGTAGCATGAGACGATGTGAAACCATTATTTTTTAATTTTTTTTCTTAATATACTTTTTTTTTGGCCATGTGGTTTGTGGGATTTTTAGTTCCCCAACTAGGGCTTGAACCTGGGCCTTTGACTCTGAGAACACTGGACCATCACAGGATTTCCTCTTGATATTTATAATTTAAAATCTCAAAAAAAATTTTAAAAACTCATTGTTAAAAAAAACCAAAAAACTCATTGCTGTATTGAGTAAATGTTTTATAAAAAAAATATTTTTAGGTGTGATAATGATTTTGTGGTGAAATTTTAAGAGTCCTTATCTTTAGAGACTGATAATAACATTTTTACAGATAAAATATCTAGAATTTGCTTCATAATGATCAATGATAGGGAAAGTGGGTAGAGATACAGATGAAACAAGATTTTATCTGTATCAAGATGAAACAAGAAACAGGTTTTTCTTAGTATATATCTGAAATCTTCCATTAAAAAAAGTTTAAAAATACAAATTCCTAAGCTCTACTACTGAATATGTTGTATTTAAAAACATTTCTCAAATGATTCTGACACAGTCAACTACTTTATTATAGCTAATATGCTTTTAAATTAATTTTAAAGAATTGTTTTCCATATAATTCAGTTAACTGATATAAGACAATAAAGAATTTGACTGGTCTTTGGCTCTGGTTTCTGAGAAGTAACTTCTAAATTCTTGGGATTTTCCAAGTTACTTACAAGATATTCATGGTGGATCTCTCAGATCATACCTGAGTTTATGCTAAATAAATGACTCAGGATGGTGGCTAGTCAGGCCAGAAATGTGAACCATGTGATTAGGGGGTTGGGGCTTTCAGATAGGTGATATAAGCATGACCTCCAGGGGAAAGGAGAGGAGGGAAGTTAGAGATCAAGTTCAATCACATGGCCTATGATTCACTATGTAATGAAATCACAATAAAAAATCTAGACATCTAAAGTTTAGGTAAGCTTCCCTGGTTGGTGGCTTCCCTGGTGGCTCAGACGGTAAAGCGTCTGCCCGCAATGCGGGAGACCTGGGTTCAATCCCTGGGTCGGGAAGATCCCCTGGAGAAGGAAATGGCAATTCTACTCCAGCATTCTTGCCTGGAAAATCCCATGGACGGAGGAGCCTGATAGACTACAGTCCACGGGGTCACAAAGAGTTGGACACGACTGAGCGACTTCACTTTCCCTGGTTGGTAGTCCTATAACAACATGCTGGGAAAGTAACATGTCTTGAGAATGTAGAAGCTTCATGCTTGGGACCATCCCAGACCTCCCCTTGTGTATCTCTTCATTTGGCTGGTCCTGATTTGTATCCTTTATAATAAAACTGTAAGTAGAGCACTTTCCTGAGTTCTGTGAGTCATTCTAGTGAATTATGGAAGCTGAGTGGCCAGTCAGTTCAGTCGCTCAGTCATGTCCAAGTCTTTGACCCCATGGACAGTAGCATGCCAGGCTTCCCTGTCCATCGCCAACTACTGGAGCTTACTCAAACTCATGTGCATTGAGTCAGTGATGCCATCCAACCATCTCATCCTCTGTCGTCCCCTTCTCCTCCCGCCTTCAATCTTTCCCAGCATCAGGGTCTTTTCAAATGAATCCGCTCTTCCCATCAGGTGGCCAAAGTACTGGAGTTTCAGTTTCAACATCAGTCCTTCCAATGAATATTCAGGACTGATCTCCTTTAGGATGGACTGGTTGGATCTCCTCGAAGTCCAAGGGATTCTCAAGAGTCTTCTCCAACACCACAGTTCAAAAGCATCAATTCTTCGGCACTCAGCTTTCTTTATAGTCCAACTCTCATATCCATACATGACTACTGGAAAAAACCATAGCTTTGACTAGATGGACCTTTCTTGGCAAAGTAATGTCTCTGCTTTTGAATTTGCTGTCTAGGTTGGTTATAGATTTTCTTCTAAGGAGCAAGTGTCTTTTAATTTCATGGCTGCAGTCACCATCTGCAGTGATTTTGGAGCCCAAAAAATAAAGTCAGCTACTGTTTCCATTATTTCCCCATCTATCTGCCATGAAGTGATGGGACTGGATGCCATGATCTTAGTTTACTGAACGTTGAGTTTTAAGTCAACTTTTTCACTCTCCACTTTCACTTTCATCAAGAGGCTCTTTAGTTGTTCTTCACTTTCTGCCATAAGGGTGGTGTCATCTGCATATCTGATGTTACTATATTTCTCCCAGCAATCTTGATTCCAGCTTGTGCTTCATCCAGCATGGCATTTTGCATAATATACTCTGCATATAAATTAAATAAGCAGGGTGACAATATATAGCCTTGACGTACTCCTTTCCTGATTTGGAACCAGTCTGTTCTTTAATGTCCAGTTCTAACTGTTGCTTCTTGACCTGCATACAGATTTCTCAGGAGGCAGATCAAGTGGTCTGGAATTCTCATCTCTTCAAGAATTTTCCATAGTTTGTTGTGATCCACACAGTCAAAGGCTTTGGCATAGTCAATAAAGCAGAAGTAGATGTTTTTCTGGAACTCTCTTGCTTTTTTCAATGATCCAATGGATGTTGGCAATTTGATCTCTGGTTCCTCTGCCTTTTCTAAATTCAGCTTGAACATTTGGAAGTTCACAGTTCATGTACTGTTGAAGCCTGGCTTGGAGAATTTTGAGCATTATTTTGCTAGAGTGTGAGATGAGTGCAATTGTGCAGTAGTTTGAACATTCTTTGGCATTGCCTTTCTTCGGGGTTGGAATGAAAATTGACCTTTTCCAGTCTTGTGGACACTGCTGAGTTTTCCAAATTTGCGGGTATATTGAGTGCAGCACTTTCACAACATCATCTTTTAGGGTCTGAAATAGCTCAATTGGAATTCCATCACTTCCACTAGCTCTGTTTGTAGAGATGCTTCCTAAGGCCCACTTGACTTCATATTCCAGGATGTCATGGTTATCTGGGTCATGAAGATTTTTTTTGTATAGTTCTTCTGTGTATTCTTGCCACGTCTTCTTAATATCTTCTGCCTCTGTTAGGTCCATACCATTTCCGTCCTTAATTGTGCCTATCTTTGCATGAAATGTTCCTTTGGTATCTCTAATTTTCTTGAAGAGATCTCTAGTCTTTCCCATTCTATTGCCTTCCTCTATTTCTTTGCATTGATCACTGAGGAAGGCTTTCTTATCTCTCCTTGCTATTCTTTGGAATTCTGCATTCAAATGGGTATATCTTTCCTTTTCTCCTTTGCCTTGAGCTTCTCTTTTCTCAACTAGTTTTAAGGCCTCCCCAGACAACCATTTTGCTTTTTCGCATTTCTTTTTCTAGGGGATGGTCTTGATCACTGCCTCCTGTACAATGTCACGAACCTCCATCCATAATTCTTCAGGCACTCTATCAGATCTAATCCCTAGAATCTATTTGTCACTTCCACTGTATAATAGTAAGGGATTTGATTTAGGTCATACCTGAATGGCCTAGTGGTTTTCCCTACTTTCTTCAACTTCAGTCTGAATTTGGCAATAAGGAGTTCATGATCTGAGGCACAGTCAGCTCCCAGTCTTGTTTTTGCTGACTGTATAGAGCTTCTCCATCTTTGGCTGCAAAGAATATAATCAGTCTAATTTTGGTATTGACCATCTGGTAATGTACATGTGTAGAGTCTTCTCTTCTTATGTTGGAAGAGGGTGTTTGCTATGACCAGTGCGTTCTCTTGGCAAAACTCTGTTAGCCTTTGCTCTGCTTCATTTTGTACTCCGAGGCCAAATTTGCCTGTTACTCCAGGTATTTCTTGACTTCCTACTTTTGCATTCCAGTCCCCTATAATGAAAAGGATATCTTTTTTTTGGTGTTAGTTCTAGAAGGTCTTACAGTTCTTTACAGAACCGTTCAACTTTAGCTTCTTCAGCATCACTGGTTGGGGCATAGACTTGGATTACTGTATATTGAATGGTTTGCCTTGGAAATGAACAGAGAGTGGCCGGTAAGTACCCCCAAATTTGTAACCAGTTGGTCAAAAATTTAAGTGGCCTGGGAACTCTGGAGCTTTGTGGCTGGTGTCTGAAATGAGGTAGTTTGGTGAGGAACTATGCCCTCAACCTGTAATGTTTGGACTAACTCTGGGTATTTAGTGTCAGAATTGCATTGCAATTGGATATTCATTTAAGTTAATAATCCTTCTATTATAAAGAGAAGATCACACGCTCCAGGACTGATGTCAGAATTAAATGAGATAAATTTGAGGCCTGGTACACAGAGATAGAAAGTCAATATTTCATAGAAGAATAAATCTCTGTACACACTTCTTTTTCTATCTCCTTTTTAATAAGATGAACCACAAATTTATTCTATAATTTTTCTATAATAGGTATTCAATTCTGCAGAAAAATGCAAACAAAATATTGGTACCATTTACATTTGGTCCTATAAACAAACTTGGGGGGAGAAAGAAAACCTTAAGAATTTTTATACAAATTTATAAAAATTTCAAGAATTTGGTTTTCATCATTTCTGAAAGCTATTTATTTTTTTAAGTCTAAAAGCCACTAAATATAGAGGTTGAAAGAGAAGAGAAAAACACCGACAACAGATTATTTGAATTTCCCTCTTCCCAAATATCTAAAATATCACATATACCATTGTTTTCAGTGTAACCTGTGTAACCTAAAAATTCTGACTTCTCTTCACTAGTCTGAAGTAAGTTCAGTAGAGATTGTACTGTTGTTGTTCAGTCACTAAATCGTGTCTTGATTCGTTGCAACCCCATGGACTGCAGCAAGCCAGGCTCCTCTGTCCTCCACTATTTCCCAGAGCTTGCTCAAATTCATGAGATTGTATTTGTAAACTACAAATTCTGTTTTCTTCTTGCATAGTAAGAAGTTTAGTATTCTTATAAAACTCTGCATTTTGTTCCAGATTTTTAAAAAAATTTCTTCCGTATAATATTTTCACTCTACAGTGGATTTTACCAGATGGTAAGCTCCCTGTATTCTTGACATCACATTCACTGGATTCCTAGAACTTTGGGATGGAGCCTTTGCCTGAAATGTTAGGTGCTCCTCTGAACTAAGGTGTCGCTGGTGGTAAAGAAAAGAAAGAAAGAGAGAAAGTGAAGTCGCTCAGTTTTGTCTGACTCTCTGTAATCCCATGGACTGTAGCCTACCAGGCTCCTCCATCCATGAAATTTTCCAGAGACAAGAGTAGTACTGGAGTGGGTTGCCATTTCCTTCTCCAGGGGATCTTCCTGACTCAGGAATCAAACCCGAACCTACCTCATAATGCAGGAGACCTAAGAAATGTAGGTTCAATCCCTGGGTCAAGAAGCTCTCCTAGAGAAGTAAATGGCAATTCACTACAGTATTCTTGTCTGGAGAATCCCACGGACAAAGGAGCTTGGTGGGCTATGTCCATAGGGTCGCAAAGAGTCAGACACAACTGAGCACATATCCCTGAACTATTTACTGATAACAAATAAGAATCTCGATCAAATACAGAATGAAGGTCCTTTTCCTTCAGATCCTACGCTGGGAAGTACACAGCGTCTAACTTTTGTTTTGGTTGAAATGCAGTTTTTTCCATATTGAATTAGAAACTTGTATACATGTGTGTATCCTACACAGACAGTGATCTACCCTTAGTTCTTCATTTTCATGCATAATTAATTTCCATTCAGAAATGCCAGAATGCATTTTTGTTCATTTTTATGTGACAGTAGATATGTAAAATTTTATGTCATTTTCATAAATGGAAACTTTATTAGATGTTTTCTCATCAAGTCCTTTCAATTTAATAGAAGAAGGGTAGAGAAACACGTTCTGAAAAAAACTCAAAGTTCTGTTTGGTTATTAGGTTTCTTTACATAAGTAACTCTGGTCAAGCACCTGTACATTATTTTCCCTGATGTCTTTCTGACGCCTATGTTGCAGTTCCAGCTTTTCTTTATATTCAGACTTTTTGGGGACATTTGCACAGTTTTTATAGTCAAAACTTAGATACAATATCATCAAAACTTGATAGTGATTACTCTGGGCAAAGTTTCTGTGTTGTTCACTTACAAGATGTGCCTCATGTCATTTACCACTATAAAAGGCTTTTTGAGTCTCCTTGTTCTTGTTTTTTGTGGGCCAGTTTCTACTCTTTTCCCTACATCTCTTATAGAAGTTCTTGATTTCTTGAGTAAATACTTTGTTTTTTTCCTTTTGTTCCATGTAGTATCTTATGTCATCAGTATGAAGAATTTTTACTCCCCATGATATTTGGTAATCTATTTGAAGGAATAAAATCAGTCATTACTAGTTTTTTCAACTACTAAAAGGAGAAATCTGTACTTTTTCTTTGAAGTTAGGTAACTGAAATCTTTACTGAGAAATTCTTCAACTCACTCTCCCAGAGCTTGTCCTTTTGCAGTTTTTCAGATATAGTGACAGAAGGTAAGTCAGTGTAAAATACTTTTCCCCACTTTTCTGGTTTGTTATCAGTTTTCAGAGAATTCAAAAATGGTTGTTCTTTTTTTCATTTTTGACCTGGACTCCACCCTGGAAATGCGAATTGCTATGGATCTTCATGGCTCTTCAGTCACCTGGCACTCACATGCTGGGTCTGGAGAAGGTGTCACATCCAGCAGCTCTGGAAGCACGGCTCCCCAAGGCCCGATGACTGGCCAGGTGCCTCTCCCCATCCATAGGCCACCAAGTGTTACCCACTTTCTCTTTTTTTTAACATTACTATATACGAATTATATTTTTTCTTGTTCTAATCATATATGCACTATAGAATTTTCAGAGTTGGTTGCAGTGCCTTCTTTTCCATTTCTTAATGTAAGTTTTCTTCTTTTTTTTTTTAACGTAAGTTTTCTACATAAAATTACCCATAGCATCCAGTGAAGACAGATGCAACAGTGAGAGCAGGAGTTTTGCTGGTGAGAATGACAGGTAAAAGATGAAGGTATTATTTTAGAATAAAAGGCTTTGGTGAGGTAGATGTAATGGACAAAGAGGCAACAAGATACGGGGCCACTGTGATGAGAAGATGCTAGGGTAGAAGAGAGGCAGCCTGAGGAAAAGAATATGCCAGAAACTGAAGTGGAAGGCACTTGTTTTGCTTTTTGTCCAAGGACCTGGTGATGTCACTATACCCATCACCATGAGAAAAAAACACTCTCTGTCCCTTACGAACCAGGGTGAGCAGGAACAGGAAAGGTAATTTTCTGTGGTTCCCAGGGGAAGAATAAGCAGCAGGTAGGTCACCCTGTGGCCCTGACTCCTGGGGCTAGATGGGTTAGAAGGGATGCTTGCTGATCTGCAGAACCTGCTGTTGTTCTGCCACTCAGCCCTCACGTCTTCATTCTTCCTCCAAGCTTCCCTTTCCCATCCAGATTACCTGTTGTTGGTGGAAATTACTGGCACTTTGTTCAAACCGTTCATCTTTGGTCTCCACAGTTTTCCCCAACTTCTGCAGTACCTGGGAATATAAATCAGAGAGGTCCACACTGTTATAGTCAAGTCTCTCTTATCTGTTGGCCTCATTTGACCCTGGCTTCTGAGTCTCAGATTCAACTAAAGGGAGTACATGTATTAGCCCAACAGAATTAGAAATACAGCATGTTGCTGAAAAGTCAATTATGTTTTATGGTTCTTCTCAATTTGAGGTATTCAGCAATGTGCTAGAGTATATATAAAGCCCAGAATAAATAAGGTGTGAAATTGTTATTTAGAGTGGTTTTCTGTGGGGATGGGGGGAGACTATTATATTACAATAAGGATTAATTAGAAGAATGCAAATGTGCATGGCTAAAAACATGAGCTTTGAAGACATTTTTTCATATGGGACACCCTCTTCCAGCCATAGCAGCAGATTCCTTTAGATAGATAAAGTCAGAGAGGTGGGTAGGAGACTCTTTTCTCTGAAGACCCTTGTAGGAAAACCGAGAAGCTCTGATATTATGCATTTGAAACCTAGCTAGAAGTGAATGCTATCGATAGCTACCTCCTCTCCTCTAGGACCCAGAGAACCAGGCATCATAGTGGTCTCAGTAATGATGCAAAGGACACAGAAATGAGAAAGATACAGTTTCTCTTCTCCTAGAGGACACTCACTTATAACAAGTAAGAAAGCCCTGACTCTTCTACCTGTAACCCCCAGTTTGGAAAGAGGCACCACTATTCCCCAGGCCCAAGTCAGAATCAGGAGCTTCCCTCAACTGCTTCTCTCTCACTTCCTTCATGGAATCCCTCACCATGTCCACCTCTGGAAACCATCCCGTGTTTTCTAGTCTCACTGCCATGGCTTTAGTCCAGGGCCTCATTGTTTTTTTTGGCCTGTGACAATAGGCCTATCTTGTTGCTGCTTAAAACCTTCTAATGATTCTCCATTCATCTGCTCAACAAATGTTTTAGTTAAATGTCCATTATATATTTACAAGTTATAGTTGTACTCTAGCATATGAGTCTCTAGGATCTGACCCTTCATTAAGCCTCAGCTCTCACTATTCCTTTCTCCTACAGGTCTCTCTCTCACTCATGTTTTTAGTTTTCTAATAAGCCGTACTGTTCTTGTTGTAGATGCTATTCCCTCTTTCTGGAATGTTCTTTCTTACCTTATCATCAGGCAACTATCTAAAATGACCAAATTCATACTCTATGTTCTTTGTGACACTTAATCATATCTATTGCATCTCATTAATCAAGGTAAATCAGTCCCTCCTAAGCACTTACAACTTCTGCACCTGTATACATTTCTATTACTGTTGTTCTTTTTTTGTCACGCTGTGTGGCTTGTGGGATCTTAGTTTCCCAACCAGGGATCGAACCCAAGCTCCTTTCAGTGGAAGCATGGAGACTTAACTTGCCTGCTGATTTGCAGAACCTGCTGTTGTTCTACCATTCAGCCCTCATGCCTTCTTTCTTTCTACAAGCTTCCCTTTCCCACCCTCCAGACTACCTGTTGTTTATGGAAGTTATTGGCACTCTGTTCAAACCGTTCATCTTGGGTTGTCAGTTTTCCCTGGATCACTAGGGAATTCCTCTCTTACTGTTTTGTTATTTGCATTTATCTTTGTCTCTTTTTAAACTGTGAGCTCCTTGAGGATTGGACACTTGCCTTACTTGTTTATATTTCTCAGTATGTAGCAAATAGATACTTCATACTTACAACAGGAAGGAGAGTGAGACTGATACAGGAGGGGACCAAAAGGTAGGGCCTTGAATTTAAGATTTTGCTAGACTGGAATAAAGTAAAAAGGGTGAGGGTAGAAAGAGGATTTCAGGCGAAGACAACATCAGCAAAGTAACAGAAGTGTGCAGATTCACAGTAGTTTTCATGAAATGGTTCAGCATGACTGGTTTAGAGTGTGTTACAAGGAGTGATGTGTAAGGAAACTAGAGATTGGAGTCTCATTGTGAAGAACTCTGAATCATATGAAGGAGTGCCCAGGTCTTGGGTGTGAGGCCAGCTCTATGCAGGCTCTGACTCAGGTGTCTCCATTCTTAATCCTGGGGTTCTGGAGCTTTCTCTATGGCAGTTAAGACCAAGGTCTCTGGAGCCGAACTGAAATATGCCCGTATCTTGGCTTTTCTACTTACTGGCTATAAGCCTTTGGGCAAATCACTTAAATTCTAGAGCCTCAGTTTGTAGAACTCCCTTTCCTCCATTAAGATAATAATACCTCCTGAAGTTGTTGGGAGAATTAAATGATATTATACACATAAACTGCTTTCACAGTGGTGCCCTATGGTGAGCAGTTAATACAAATCCACTATCATCGTACTGAGTTCCACTCTATTCCCTATAAATACCTGTCTTTACTTCCTTTTCAGGGCAGCCATCTGTGTTTGTGTCTTTGTTCTGCCTCACTTAACACAGGGCCCTGGGTGTGCAGAGTCACTCATCTTCCCAAGCTCCACCCTCTCCCCTCAACCAAACACTGTCCTCTACCAGAAAGTTGCAAAACCACCTTGCTTAGTGGTAATCACAGGTCTCACTTCCTTCCTGCCAGCCCTCCCTTCCTCTGCCTGGGGCTTGGTTCTTGGCGGGGAGGTGGGTGGAGGCTGAAAGGAGAGAGGAGTCGATTCAGTCTAGAGTCTATGTGACAGGCCTAGGAGCAGACCAACATCCCCAAACCTCAAAAGGCTCAGGGCAAAAAAGCTTGGAGGGTGTGGGAGTGTGTTTGTTGAAGGAATACGCCCACCTTCAATTCTGAAACTGAAAAGAGAGCATGATCACCATGAAAACATAACCCAGTGTCTTGGGGCCAAAGTATCTGTTGTCTTAAGCAATAGGGCCGTGTCTCAGGGCACTTAAACTATGCTGTAGATGTTCCTCCTCAACGTGAGTTCCTTGAGGAAGGGTGATGTATGGTGCTCCAAAAATGTCTGTTTAAAGAATTAATAATTTTACCTTTGGGTCACTTACTAATGAAAGACCATATAATGCTAATCCCTAAAGTCCTGCACTGAGAATTCTGCCCCAATTTGCCTGGCCTTGCAGCTAAGAAGTTGGAATACAGATATTTAAGGAGAAAAGACCAGGGACAAGAAAAAAAATAAACGTGGCAAAATGTTAACACTTGGTGAAATAGGTGAAGAATATTGCAATGTTCATTCACCTATTTTACCTTTTATGTAAGTTGAGTTACAGGTATAAAGCTTAAAAAAAAAAAAAAAAAGCCACTGCAGACATGTTTGGTAGCTGTAGTTCCTCACTATGACCCCTCCCTATAATCATTTATTATATTTTATTCTGTCAATTGGAGTAATCTGAAGAGGCCTTGGACATTAGATATTATGGAATCCTTATTGTCAAGATATATTCTAAAGTAGGCTCTCCTTTATCCCCTCATATATTTTCCAGCTTTTTCTCCCACCAATCCCTGAGCTCCAGCTCAGCAGCATTTCTCCCTAGTTTGCCTAAAAGGATTTCCAGATTCTATGCTTTGCTCATGTTGGCATTCCTCAGCTGGAATGCTCTCTCACCACTTGCCTGAGGAATTATTAATCAGACATAATTCCTATCTCAATTCAGCCTTCACTACAAAACCCTGTTCTGTTCTCAAGTCTTCTGAATTCCCATGGATTTATCTCTCAGGTCACTTATTTTAATTAAAACAAAAACAAAAACACCTAGATTGTAAGCTTCTAGCAGGCAAGAATGCTTCTTACTCAACTCATCTCTAAGTTCCAGAGATGAGTTGTCCAGCCCATATCGTGGACAAAGGGATTTTTCTGTAAATATTGCTGACTGAACCCTCACAAGTTGCCTGAAAGTCAACAGAGAAAAAGACCAACAGAGGAGTGGTAAACAGTGAATGCCCTTTCTCAGGGGAGATGTGAGAGGCCTGCCACAGAGAAATCACCAACAGATGGTGAAAGCATCCGTGTGAAATGTGAAGATGTGGCATACTGTAAAAACACAGTAAAGCCAGACTCATCTTGAATCTGAGAAGGAACTGGAAAATAAAACAAGACGATGCTTCATCGCCACCAGTTTAACAGTCACCAGACCTTCACTCACAGCTTTACTCCTGCAAGAACATCAGCAGGAAGTGGGCCAGCACAGCAGGAAGTGGGGAGACACAGATGTTAGAGTGGTTTTTCAGGAACCTTATAGAGAGCAGCCTGAGATCGGGATCCTAAGGCAGGACACCTGAGTTTCAGTGATAATTCTGCCACTTGCCAATCTCTTTTGAGCCTTATTTCCTCATTTCTAAATTTGGGATACTAACACAAAGCTTAAAGCGTTGAAAAGATGAAGTGAGATCATATCACGAGAATGTGGGCTCCATAAAGGGAGAGATCATGGCCTTCTTATATTCCTGTGCTTTGTCTAGAGCAGGCACTTGATGTTTGACACATTAGTTGTTACATATTACAGTCAACCACATATAGTAAAATTGCAGTGTCCCAGGGAATCCTTTCTTTTGACTGTAAATTTCTCCGTCTTTATTTTGCCTTCAGTAACTTCCCAAGACTCAAAAACTCTGACAGGCTGAGCTGAACTCTTTCTCCTAACCCAGGTCATTTCCATCCTATCCAGACAACACCCACTGCCTCTAGGGTACCAGCTGTACTGCTTGAAGTTCAATGTCTGCTTGCCTTTGTGTCTAAATCTGGGTTCAGAGTATCTCCTTGTTTTCTGCAACAGCCTGGGACTTTCTCAGGGCAGATTCAAGTTTGTTTCTCTCTCTGCCTTCTAGGGGCTCAGATTAAGAACAGGGTGTATCTGGGCAGTTGGGAAATATTTGACTCTGAGGTTCAAGGAGCCCTCTCCCCTTCTCACTTCAGTGTCCTTACCAAATTGAGTCTCCAAATCACTGAACATCAACTGCATTTTACAGATGCAGAATCTGAAGCCTAGAGCAGAGCTGTTATTTACCTGAGGCTTCAAGTTCATGCTTTTAAAAAAGAGAGAGAAATTTTAACCAAGGGCATAGTGATGGGGCTTCCTAGGTGGCACTACTGGTAAAGAACACACCTGCCAATGCAGGAGACCTAAGAGATGCAAGTTCGATCCCTGGATCAGGAAGACCTGCTGGAGGAGGGCATGGAACCCACTCCAGTATTCTTGCCTGGAGAATCCCAGAGGAGTCTGGCAGGCTACGTCCATAGGGTAGCAAAGACATGACTAAAGTGGCTTAGCACGCATGCATACATAATATTGATAGGTTGGATGATGACAGAAGGTGAGAGAAGGAGGTAAAACATAACTATTGTCCACAAATATTTGGCCTTTGGCGATTTCTTTTTGTTTTTCCATCCCATAAGAGTAACCAGCCTTCTCTTCTCTAGTACCTCCTTTTCCTCCACAATGACTTCTAACTAGACCTTTCCATAGGCTTTGTAACCTTTGGAGAGATTGAAACCATGATCAAGGTGAAGTTAGGTTAAGGTGAAGTAACAAAATCTAGCCACACAAAAATCTTTCCCTTTTCCTCTGCTCTTTAACATGACCCAGCTTCCTCAGACAAAGACAGGGGAAACACACACACATATTCCCCCTACCCTTCCATTGTGAGCCTCTTAAAGATAAAGACTAAATCTATATTCCATCAATTCTCCATTAATAATCCCACTTTGGAGAGCTGGTTGCCTTTAATCTTCCCAGCACCCAAGCTAGTGCTCTGCTTTTATTTAAATTCTTAAGCATATGGTGTTCATTCAAATGCTTCTAAGACCATGAAGTCTTAGAAAACCAAGATTCTCACTCAGGTTCTGGTTATCTCTCTCCTTCCCATTCTCCTTCTAGCCTATTCATTTCTCCTTACCATCTTACCTATCAGGGTGTTGATGGGTGGAGAGCAGGGATTCAGATCAGAAGCAAAGAAAATATTCTGGACATATAGAAACAAAAATGCCAGTGAAATGTGTGGAGAAATGGTCACACCATCTAGGTAAGTGGGCAAGGTACAGATAGACAGACAGTCTACCTCGAGGGAGCCCTGCTGTGCTTAGTCACTCAGTCTCAATCCTGTCGGACTCTTTGCGACCCCATGGACTGCAGCCCGCCAGGCTCCTCTGTCCATGGGGATTTTCCAGGCAAGAATATTGGAGTGGGTTGCCATGCCCTCCCTCCAGGGGATCTTCCCAACCCAGGTCTCCCGCACAGCAGGGGGATTCTTTACCGTCTGAGCCATCAGGGAAGCCCAACGGAGCAGGGCCACTCAAAGCTAATTCAGGACACAGTGCAAAAAACAGTGCTCCTTGCGCACCCCGAACCAAGTACTCTCCAACGCCAAACGGAGGCACAGGAAGCAGATATGAGTTTCTGCTTATGTCAGCTAAAGCAATAGCCTGCGACCAGGCGGGGTCAGGCATGGAGAGAATCCGTCAGAATTACTCCAGTCCTCGTGGACTCCAGGTCCCACCTAACGGGTGGTAGTCGTTGCCAGCCCAGCTGGTGAGTGCTGTCTTATGTGGGAAATGACCCTCTTTGAACCTCCAGTTTCATCATCTGTGAAAAATACCACTCTCGCTGGGTGGCGAGGACAAAATTTGCTACAGAGCAGTCACCAACGTTTAGTTCCTTTCTTTTCCCTTTTCTCGGTCAGCTTGGGCGTTGTTTAGGTTCCAAGAGAGACAGACGGTGGGAACTGTCTCTCAGCTTCCCCCATCCCTGTCCAAGACGGGCGAGGCTCTCTGCCTTCTCTCAAATCTGCTGTTTTCTTGGGAACCCCTGCTCGCCTTTCCCGAGGTCAGCCTTTGTGTCCAGCCAGGTCTCCCGCCCCGAGCACCCCGCACACCCTGCGGCCGCGTCGGGCCTCAGCCTCGGCTCCCAGCCTCCTACCTTCTCTTGGGCTCTGCTGAACTTCTTCTGCACCTGCTTGGCGAAGAGGCCGGCAGCGCCGCCCGCCCGGCCCTCGGCCATCCTGCCAACTCCCCCGGGGGCGGCCTGCCCTGGCCCGGCGCCCTGTGGTTTTCTCGAGGCCCCCAGAGGAGGAAGTGCGTTCCCGTCATGCCTCGCATCCGGCCAGGCGGGCCTCGCGCAGGTCACCCCGCCCCGTTGCCGCCTGGGAATCACCCTGGACCGCCTGAGGCCCTGGGCCCCGCGGATGCAGCCGGAAACATGCGCAACACAGGCCCAGGGCTGTGGCCTAGCCCACGCGAGGCCCAGCTGGCCGCTCCCCTGCGCTCTCCCTGGAGGCCCAGGGCGTGGGCGAGGGGCCCGCGGAGACTTGTGGGGCTCAGGCTTGTTGGGTCTGTTCCCAGGAGGCCGGAGACGCAGGTCTGCCTTCCGGCGGTGCTTCCTCCCGGCCAGCTTCAAACCCTCTACCCCTGAGGTAGAGGAACACCAGCAGCCTCTACCCCTGAGGTAGAGGAACACCAGCCGCAAAGAGTTTTCAAATCTGGGCCAAGACAATGTTCCCTGAGAGCTAACCAGCTGTAACGATCAGCAGGGGAAAATAACCGGAACAGGAGGATAGAAATTTTTGTTATTTCCACTCAGTGAGAGTGTTGAATGGGGTGTTTATGGATAAGTGTGCAGGAGCAGCGTACTCCAGTATTCTTGCCTGGGAAATCCCATGGACAGAGGAGCCTGGTGGGATACGGTTCATGGAGAGACAGAGACAGGACTTAGTGACTAAACAACAACTGGATGACCACATAAAATGGACTTTCTGCTTCAGGGTGGAGTTTTTAAAGATGGAAGCCCTCTACTGGAGAGGTTGGCTCTGTCAACCGGGCCAAAAAAAAAGCACAATCTAAAAGTTGAGAATTATGTTTTATTTAGCAGACAAAACTGAGGACTTAAGCCTGGGACGCAGCCTCTCAGCTCTGAGAAACTGCTCAGAAGAGGTAAGGGAAGAGCCAACAGGTAATCATCAAAAGATTATAGTTAATTAAAGAAAACCAAGTATCTCAAGTTAAGGACCCACTCCAGTGTTCTTGCGTGGAGAATCCCAGGGATGACGGAGCCTGGTGGGCTGCCATCTATAGGGTCGCACAGAGTCGGACACGACTGAAGCAACTTAGCAAGTTAAGGAATTTGGTACTTTTCTATTTGGGGGATGATGCACAAGTCTGGGCTCACTGAAATCATTCCTTGGATATGTACCTCAACTATGTGGAGCCAGTATCCTGCACTTTCTCATCCCGAGTCTCCTCAGGGTACAACAATGCGTGGTGGCTGCAGTGGCTGATGGCCTGAGGGCCAGCATCCTATCTCTCTCCTGAGCTCTCGGGGCTCACCATGGAGAGGATGGGGCTGTAATGTGATGACTTGATGGCTGCAACATCCTTTGTTTACTGATATGTCAGGCAACATTTTTTCACTCATGACTCTAAACCTAAACTGGTAGGAGGGGTAGGTTGAGCAGAGGACAGGACTCCAAATCTGGACTTGAAAGAGAGGAGCAGCTGAGCTAGAAGTAGAAATGAAGATGCTTAGAAAGGGAGAGGACCTTATAGAAAAAAGGCCAAAGAGTTGGATATGGAAGCCTGTGCTGGGCATGGGGAGCAAATTTTTCTAGCTGGAGGAACTAGTATAGTGTACTAGATGGAGGCAGAAAATACATTGTGTAAATTGGGATGGGACTGCTGAGATTATAACAGTTGCTTCTCTAGGTCGGTTTCCAAATGGAAGTTGCTTCCTGACCTGATTGAGAAGATAGCTGGAAATTAGGACACTAGGTTTGGAGGAACCATTTACTCAAGGATTTTGCAAGTAAAATTCCCCAAAAGGAGGAAAGGAGGTCAAGATAAACTTCCTAAGGACTGGGGAAGGAAGCTGAACGCCTGAGACAAAATCAGAAGGCCTTCTTTGTTATCATTTTCCAGATCACTCCCCCAAACAGCCATATTGCACTCAGAATCAACCATGTGACAGGCATTGCTGGGTGATGGGAAGCCAAGAATGAATGTTTTAAAAGTGATTCTTGACTTAAAAATGCTTAAAGTCTGGAAGTGGAGATAGGTTGTTAATCAGATGATTTTAGAGATGGATACAAAAATTTCGGGTAATAGGTCATTAGGGTTTATTCTGTTATAATGCTAGCTGTGGGGATGATCTAGAAGGGGCACAGTGAAGAAATGGAAGGACAAAGTGGGGGGAAGTGGGAGGACAATGGTGCTGTGGGAGCACTGAGAGAGATGGTGATCACCACAGATGTGTCAGTAGCAGAAGGAGGCCAATACCTGGGTCATTCTCTGGAATTCACAGCATCCTCAGTAATGCAGCCCAGCCACTGCTTCCTAAAAAACCCTCTTCAGTGCCAAACCCTTGGGAACTGAAATTGATAGTCACCAAATCATGAAGTATTAGAGCAGGACAAATCTTTGGAAAGTACCTAGGTTGAGAATCGGAGTAACAGAAAGGGTGACTTGCCCAAGGTTATCCAGTTCCTCTGGCAGGCTACAGTGCATAGCGTCGCACAGAGTCAGACACAACTGAAGCGACTTGGCACAAGCACACACACCCAGTTTGTTGGTAGTAGAAAAGAGATGGGAATACAGGTGTCCTGTCAAGCCCAGCTTCTTTAAAAAAAAAAATATTTAAGTAATTGATTTATCTGGCTGCAAGAGGTCTTAGTTGTGGCATGCAGGATCTTTTAGTTGCTGCATGGGAACTCTTTTTTCTTTTTCATGTGAACTCTTGTTAATAGTGGTATGTGGGATCTAGTTCCCTGACCAGAGACTGAACCCAGGCCCCCTGCATTGGGAGCATAACGTCTTAGCCACTGGACCACCAGGGAAATCCCTTGCCCAGCTTCTTTTGCTGTACAAACTGTTCTAGAAGACTCTGCTGACCAAAGTAGCCTATAAATTGTGAGACCAGTCTTGGACAGTTTCCTCTAATGTAATGTTAACTCTCCAGATCCCTCTTGTCTGATCCTCAGCAGTTGCTATGAAAAACTGTTTCTGATCCCCTTAGCTTTCTCCTTTCAGTTCCCTCTTCGCTTTATCATACGCCACTCTTAACAGACTGAGCCCTGGCCAGGATAGGGAAGATTTATCAGCTTCCCAGTTCTGTGTTTTTTATAGAACCCCGGATCCAGTTGCCTGTTTTAGTCCAATCTTGAAGTGCTGACTCATACATAGCTTGAGGCCCCATATTCTTTTCCCCTCAATCCTTTCCTTTCTTTGTTCCGCATCTTCTTTTCTCATTTTTTCAGTTCTTTCCTCTCTATCTCCTTTCTGATTTGTCACTTTCACTGTCTGCTGGCACCTGACCTACCACCTAATCTTATACTCCTATCTCTAATGTATCCCCACAGTTGCCATGACTCAGAACTTTGGGGTGAGCCCTGTTCTAGGCACTGACGGGAGAACCAAAAGAAGGCTGAGCCCCCAATCTACCTGGGAGAGTCAGGGCACATTTTGTCATTCTGGAACATTTTTAAAGCCCTCTGTGCCTCTGAATATAGCAAATATGTGTGGGAGAAGGGGCAGACAGGCAGATTAACAGATGGGTAGATCCTTCAATTGGCTTAGTTTGTGAACTGACAGGGATGGCAGCAAATGGAAGAACCAGCCCAGAAATCTGGTGAAATCCAACTCAGGCCCTATAACTGCCTTTCCCCTAGAAGGCTTAATTACAAATAAAAAGACACAGGGTATTACATATATTCGATTTTATTTGCTTTTCCACATCTGGCTCAATAGTCTCTTAGACTGGTTTTTTCCTTGATGGCCTCAAGTTCTGCTGTCAATCCCAGAACCATCTTGGGAATACAACTGGACTCAGGAAGATGTTCAGTTGCTGGCAATGGCCTGAAGGAAAAACCGGTTATATCCAGTCAGCAACTTCTGCTCACCTCCTTTCTTTTTTCTTCAGGGCTCCTAGTTGAGTATGGCCCTGTACTGGGTTTATGGGGAGTTGTGAGGGTGGGAGGCAGGAAGAAGTTTTTAACTGGTCCAGGACAATTCAATGCTATAAGCACATACTCAGAACATAGTGGCAGACCTTGAACTGGTTGTAAGTCAAGGTTCATGCCACAAGACTCCAGAATGTGTTTGGAGGCTGGAGGGCACAGGTGGGATGGTGTGAGGCTCCACCACCAGGTCAGTGTAGGTACATTCTCACCTAGCCCTCAAGCATTGTTTAAGGTGGTAAAACCTCTTGCCAAACGGTAGAGCAAATTCTCATGATGCCCTTAGAAAGAACTGGTGGGGGAGAATGTTAGTGCCTATTCCCTTGCCTGGAGTGTGCAGGCCTTTCTGAAGCCATTTTCCCCTTGGCCTTGACTTGGACAGCCCTGATAGGCACCTGGTTCAGGTCTGCTGTTGCCACCACCTTACTCTAAGTAGTAAACAAGATGGTGAAGCCTGCTTAGTAGGTATGTGAAGAGGAACTCAGGATGGCAACACTATCAGGGGAAAGTTCACTAGAGGGGAAGGGAAAGGGGTAAATAACTATTTGAAGGCGATGAGGAAGATGATGGCTTCTCCTGCCCAACTTTTGCTCCCCACCCCAGTCAATGCGTGAATCTCCAGGTGACTGTATTTCATCCCATCATTTGAGAGGACTCACATTATTTATCCAAGAGATGTAAGCAGAGACCCGGGTGAAGACTGTGGGCTTCTTGGCGACATTACAGCCCAGGCTGGATACAAAGCTGGTCACACCGTGGACAGCATACTGGCCATTCACCAAGCAGTGAAGGGGGCCTCCAGAATCACCCTGTGGGGAAGAGAAGCAGAGTCCTAAAACTCCAGATCTTTGGATCTTTGGGCCTTTGTTTCTGCTTACAGCCTATCCACCCACATCTCTGTTTATAAATCCCGTACTGTATAAAAGCTCCAGTTGAAATCCCTACTTCCTTCGCATCCCCACTTTCTAAACAATTATAGTACTTCTTCCTTTCTTCTGCAGCCCATATGTCATGTTCTGCCTTGTGTTTTGGTTTCATAATTTGTTTCTAACTCCCACGCTTATCTGTGAGCTTCTTGAGACAGGAACTACATCTTGCTGATATTTTCCACTCTACAATGCTAGCCTAGAACTTTGAATGTCTTAAGTTCAATAGCTATTACTGACTTAAATTGAACCTACGGTGGGGGAAATAGGGTGTTCCAATGATTTATCTACCCCCAGCATTCAGACCAATGGGTCTAATTGGACAGCATTTAGATAACAGGGTAGGTAGTCAAAACATGTTAAGCTAAACTGAGGTAAGGAGAAGAGAAAGTGATGTATTGGGTAGTGGTTACGTGCTTGGGCTCAGAATCAGAAGAATCTGAGTTTACAGATTATGACCTTGATACTCTTTTTCTTACTCAGTTCCCAGATGTCAGTTCTGTGATTCCAGACGTAAAATTGGAAGCTATTTCATTGAAGAATCTGACCAGCACAAGAGGGAAGACTTTGAGGTACTATCATTAGAAGTCCTCCAATGAAACGGCCTAGCCAGATGACCTGACAAAGCAGTTCCCTATAGATGAACCCCATCTATGGCCCAGAGGTACCTATCAGCTTGCCACTGTCCTACTCTGAAATAAGAGCAGATGGTCAGGGATGACCAAACATCTGAAGAAAGTGTTAGTTGCTCTGACTCTTTGCAACCCCATGGACTGTAGCCCTCCAGGATCCTCTGTTCATGAGATTCTTCAGGCAAGAATACTGGAGTGGGTTGCCATTTCCTTCTCCAGGGGTTCTTCCCGACCCAGGCATTGAACCCGGGTCTCCTGCATTGCAGGCAGACTCTTTACCATCTGAGTCACCAGGGAAGAAAGCCTCAATATAAAAATAAAGATCCTGAGTGAAGTAAGTCAGACACAGAAAGACAAATATCATATGATATCACTTATATGTGGAATCTAAAACAGAAGTAGAGTCACAGATGTAGAAAACAAACTTATGATTATCAGGGGAGAGAGAAATGGGTGGGGAGGGAAAAATAGGGAGATTGGGATTGACGTGTATACAGTACTATATGTAAAACAGGTAATTAATAAGAACCTACAGGGAACTTCTACTCAATATTCTGTAATGGCCCATGTGGGAAAAGAATGAAAAAAAAAGTGAATATATGTATAACTGATTCTACTTTGTGTATACCTAAAACTCACACAACATTGTATATTACCTATACTCCAATAAAATTTTTTTTAAAAAATTTTAAAAATAAAGATCAAAATAAAGAGAAAGAAATAAACAAAAAATGAAGACAACCAAGATTATGCAGGGAGAAGACTATAAACAATAAAACTATATAAGTATTATATCCATGATATAAGAAGAGCAAGCTATTAGAGCATTCAGAAAACAAAAAGCCTTTGGAAACATGAATATGATAGTAGAAATGAAATATTAGGCTAGGAGATAAAGTAGACAAACTATATAGAGAGAAAATAAGAAAATAGGAGACCCAGTTTAGGAGGTGGATTGTGAGTAACAGGAATTCTAGAAACAAAAAATGAAAACGGAGGGGAGGAAATCATCAATAAATAAACATTTTCAGAACCAAAGGTCTGGAGTTTCCAGGATGAAAAAACTCACTAACTATCCCTCAAAATGAATGCAAATAGACCCATACCAAGACACAGAACACTAGGTCAAGAGAAGATAAAATAGGTCAGTTATAAATTAGTGGAGAGTTTAAGGCTGAACTGGTGATGAGTTGAGTATATTGTTAGTTGTTGTTTGGTCAATAAGTCTCATCCAACTCTTTGTGACCCCATGGACTGCAGCACTCCAGACTTCCCTGTCCTTCACTATCTCCCAAAGTTTGCTCAAACTCATGTCAATTGAGTTAGTGATGCCATCCAACCATCTCATCCTCTGTCATCTCCTTCTCCTTCTGCCCTCAGTCTTTCCCAGCATCAGGGTCTTTTCCATTGAGTCAGCTCTTCTCATCAGGTGGCCAAAGTATAGGAGTTTCAGCTTCAGCATCAGTCCTTCCAATGAATATTCAGGGTTGGTTTCCTTTAGGACTGACTGGTTTGATCTCTTTGCTGTCCAAGGGACTCTCAAGTCTTCTCCAGCACCACAATTCAAAAGCATCATTTCTTTGGTGCTCAGCCTTCTTTATTGTCCAATTTTCACATCTGTGTGACTATGGCAAAAGCCACAGCTTTGACAATATGGACCTTTGTCAGCAAAGTAATGCCTCTGCTTTTTAATATGCCATCTAGGTTTGTCAGAGCTTTTCTTCCAAGGAGCAAGCGTCTTTTGATTTCATGGCTGCAGTTACCGTCTACAGTGATTTTTAAGCACAAGAAAATAAAAACTGCCAGTTTCCATTTTCTCCCCATCTATTTGCCATGAGTATATATTATGCAAATTTTAAAAGACAATTATTAACTCTAGGGAAAACAAAATTATTCAGGGAACAGCATTTTACATAATTATAATAAATACTAAATGTTAATTTAACTGAAATTATTTAGGGATCTTGGGGTGGGGATCAGAAAAATTCATGCTTGAAGGGCAAGTATAAATGTGTAAAGGAAGAGAAGTTCCATATCTTGCATTATGCCTGAAGTGAAAAATTAAGTAGCAATATAAGTATATGCTTTTAGAGAGCTGGAGGTAGACATAAAAGAAATCAACTCAAGAGTTAAAAGTAGTCCCCTCTAGGGAGGGAGAACTTGTAGAAGAAACACATGACTGTTCTTTCCCACTATCAAGCCTCAGAGTTTTATTTGCCACCTTAAACAAGGTAATCATTCAATGAAAAAAAAAACAAAACAAAAAAAGAAGAACTAGGGAAAGAGACCAAAAGTTCAAATTGGGGCTAATTTTTTTTTTTAAGGAAGTAGCTGTACCCCACCCTCACTATGTTTGGGAAAAGAAGATGGTTATTCTTTTTATAAAAAGAAAGATGTATATTCCTTTAGGTTATTGTACTCAATACAAAACAGTTTAAATATCTTCCACCTAAATTCTTATAGGGATTTGAGAGTATTTCTAAACTAGAGGAATGGAAGGTAATTGAATTGTGTACCGTATTACTGTCTTATGCTAATTGACCTGAAAAGAAACAAAAGCTCTGTAGTGAAGGAGGATATGGCTGAGGATTTTAGGGCAGAAGGAAGAGCTGGGAGAGAGCTCAATGGGAGTGGTTGGATTGCCGTGAGAGGCGTTTAGTGAATCCCCTCTGAGGAGATTGGCTGGGGACACAGAAATCTGAAAGCCCCAAAACCAAGACACAATATTTGGGAAGTTCCAGTGGGAAGAGACTGTGGAGACACAACGGCCTCAGAGACTGATTTGCAGTGTCAGCCAGAAGGAAAGTACTCTAGTTTTTCAGAGTTCAAGACTTTGAGAGCAAACAGGGGAAAGTGAATTAAACTCAGAAAGGTTAAACCTTAAGAGGTTATTGGTGAGGCTGGCTGGTGAGGAACTGGAAGAATTTGACTTATGTGTTTGTCTTCATTGATTTATTTATTCATTTGGCTGCACTGGGTCTTAGTTGTGACATGTGGAATCTAGTTCTCTGACCAAGGATCGAACCAGAGCCCCCTGTATTCAGAGCGCTGAGCCTTAGCCACTAAACCACCAGGGAAGTCCCACATCTTTTTTTTACCCTAACTTGCAGGTAGGGTTCCCAGGATACAGGACTTTTAGATGTGGACAAAAAAAAAAAATGTTGCCTGCTGTGTCAGTAAATGAAGTGTTGCCTGCTATTCTGGGAAACAATGAATGTTGCCCACTATCAAACCACCTGCCCCTGCAGCCGCTCTCCACATCCTGAAGGGATTTCAAGATGGAGAAAAATGATACTGACCCTAGATAGTTACAATGAATATCAAAGGGCTGGTTTCTGTGAGCCCAGACTCTTGCATCTTCCCAGATAGGGAAAAGCACTGAAACCATTCACTTGAGATGTCTGTTTCTTGTTATTAGCAGTAATCTTTGATGGCTAACTGTTTTTGTTTTTTTTTTCCCCAGCAAAAATTCTAACATCCCCTGGCTCCTTCCTTACCTCTTTGAAACTGTTCCTCTGAGCTGTCTGAAAGGGTGTCTTCCAGGCTATAGTCCTCAGTAAGTTCATCGACCAAACCAAAACTCTTAACTTGTAAGTTGTGTAGTTTCGGGCTTTTTTTCAGCTGACCTTGGGGAAGTCCTGGGAAAACTGGGATGAGTTGGTCACCTTACTTTCATAGTACTAAGTGCTCACCAAAAAAACCTTTAATTTTTGATTCTACTATTTCAGCCAGCCTACCAGTCTCCTTCTGGCTTCTCTTCCTCCTCCACCCAGCTTAGAGCTTGCATTTGATCTGAAATACTTTTATGTTTCAATAATGCATGAAAACCCAGCCCTGAACTAATCCATTGCCTACAACTAGATCCTTGAATGGAGTGAATAATTTACCCATATGATTATTGCATGGTCTCTAACCTCAGCCTGTCAGCAACATCATGGAGGCCAGTCTTTCTCCATTCATCTTAATCCAAATCCATCCAACCCTTTTACCCCTTCATTTTTCCACATTTGACTCCTAGTTCATGAGTAAATAGAAGCAATTACAGAACACCCACCAAATTTCAGCTACTCAGCCTGCACATTATTTCATATCCACGCATGTTTCTGTGTCCCTCTTCTATTCAAAGCCAGCTCCACCTGTGTTCTTGGTTCATCTCTTCCTTCCCCTCTGGGATCTTGCTGTGCTGTGCTGTGCTTAGTCGCTCAGTCATGTCCGACTCTTTGCAACTCCATGGACTGTAGCCCTCCAGGCTCCTCTGTCCATGGGGATTCTCTAGACAAGAATACTAGAGTGGGTTGCCATGCCCTCCTCCAGGGTATCTTCCCAGCCCAGGGATCGAATCCCTGTCTCCTGCATTGTAGGCAGATTCTTTATCAGCTGAGCTACCCCTGGGGGAGCCCCTGGGGTCTTGCATCATCCATTTATTCCCTCTCTCTGACTCTACAGGATCCTTTCCTCTCTGCCCAGAAATACACTCAATTTTCTTCAATCTTAAAAGATGCACCCGCTCCATGACTTTCATCCTCCTGAAAGCCACCAGACTTTTAAATTCCTCTTTCATCCAAGATTCTTGAAAGAGTATTCTATGTTTCTTGCTATTTCTTAGTGCCTCTTCATGCCTTACCTTTCAATCAAGCTTCCGTCCTCATCACTCCACTGAAACTGTTCTGGCCGTAGTTACCAGTGATCTGTCAACTGCCAAAGAAGCTACTTTCAGTTATGCTCTGTGGCTCCTGGCTTCACTGTAGGCTATGTGATGACCTGTCAGTATTTCCTGAGAGTTTGTAAACCTCTTATTACTATGGTTTTCTCTTACTTCTTAGATCCTTACGGATCCTTTGTCCTCCACCTAGCCCTGAAGCACTCAAATATTCCTGTTATCACAGTTCTTCCCCAACTCACTGTTTTATTTTTTTTCCCCTCATTCTACCACTTTTCCCTGAGGGAAGTGGGGAGTAGAGGGTGGGAGAGTTTGAGGAATCTCATTTCCTGTTGAGCTTATCTCTAGCCCAGTTTTCTCTTCCAGGCTCTACTTTCTTTATATCTGGTTTCTTACCAGTTAAACTATAGCTGAATGTCCCACTGAGATCTCAGACTCAATTTGTCCAGAACCATATTCATCACTTTCCCTCCCAAATCCTAGAAATCTTGTCTCATTGGACGCTGCAAACCCCTCCCCCAAATCACTTAACTGAGATGCCTGGAAGTCACTCCTGATCCTCCACCTCCCTCCTTTCCACTGCGCTAACTTGGACCCTCAGATTTCTTGCCTAGATAATTGAAACAGTCTCCTAAGCAGTCTCCCTGCTAATTTCTCCCTCTTCAAATACATGCTTACCTTGTTATCAGAGAGTGCTTTTAAAAGGCAAATCTGCTCACGCTGTTCTCTTGTTTAAAACTCTTGAAGGGTTTCCCAGTGTCTAAGATAAAGTGCATGTCCCAAGCATGCTATTTGAATGAAGGCCCAAGTCCTGTGGACTTCCCTGGTGGCTCAGACGGTAAAGCGTCTGTCTACAGTGCAGGAGACCTGGGTTCAATCCTTGGGGTTGGGAAGACCCCCTGGAGAAGGAAATGGCAATCCACTCCAGTACTATTGCCTGGAAAATCCCATGGACAGAGGAGCGTGGTAGGCTACAGTCCATGGGGTCGCAGAGTTGGACACAACTGAGTGACTTCACTTTCACTTTCTTTCACTTTCCAAGTCCTGTGGCTCCTACCTGTCTCTAGTGTCATCTCCTGACATTCCCTAGAACGGTAATAGTTTAAGTTGTAGCCCAGAGGTCAGCACATTTTTTTTGTAAAGAGCCAAAAAGTAAGTATCTCAGGCTTTGCAGGTCCTACAGTCTCTCTCCCAACTGTTCAACCCCATGAATGGAGCCATAAACAATGTCATGAACAAGTATAACTGCATTCCAAGGAAACCTTCTTTTTAAAACAAACATTGAAATTTTATATTTTTCATGTGTCATAACATATTCTTCCTTTTTAAATTTTTTCCCAACCATTAAAAAAAAATATAAAAAACATTCTTAGCTCACGGGCCACACAAAAAACAGAGGCAGCAAGTTGGATGCTGGAGACTGTGAGCCCTGACCGCTGCTCTAGCTCTAGGGAATGCCTTATAATTCTGTGTGTTCTAGGTTCTTAGCCTATGTCTCTCTTCAGGTTCTCTCTCTCTGAATATTTTTTCCTCTTTTTTCTTGCCTGGCTTTCTGTTTAACCTTCATGACTCACTACGAACTCTAGCTTCTCGGGGAAGGCAAGTCTTTTCTGACACCAAAAGGTAGAGAGGGGAGTATCTGGTTTTTGGATTCCTGTATCACCTTTAGGCATGTCTTTATTATAACACTTAGCCACACTGTAGACGTTCTGTCCTATGTCTCTCCATTCCTCCACTAGATTGTGTTTATATTCATCTTTGTATCTTTAGTATTTTTGATACAGATGAATCAAACACAGTGCCTAGCATTTAGCAGATAATCAAGAACTTTTATTGGACTGCAGTACCAAATCTGTAAGATGGTGTATTGCTGATTGATCTTGTGTAAATAGAAGATGATTCATACATATATATAATTTTATAATAGTTTATATATATTCTATTATAAAGCTATTTAGTGTACTTTCCCCTACCGTATTCACCTGTATATATATTGCTATCAATACTACTGGGTCAAAAGGGTGGTGGTAGAGGAGCTATAAGAAAAATTAGGGGACTTCCCTGGTGGTCCAATGGCTAAGACTCTGCACTCCCAATATAGGGGGCCTGGGTTTGATCCCTGGTCAGGGAACTAGATCCCACATACTGCAACTGGGAGTTCACATGCCACAACTAAAGATCCCAGACAGAAGATCTCACGTGTTACAACTAAGACCTGGTTCAGTCAAATAAATAAACAGAATATTAAAAAAAAAAGAAAGAAAGAAAAATTGGGGTTGATGGGAGGGAAGCTACCTTATACACAGTCACAACCACCAATCCAGGCCTAGCCCTACTGCAGCCATTAAAAATTTAAGGCACAAATAACTTCTAAAGAACACTCACATATACCAACACAAATGTTAGGCCACATGCAAACTTTTGAGGTGGGGGCATCAGGCAGGCAAGATGAATTTTAAGGTTCCTTTCAACTTTGAGATTCCTGGAATACAGACTTACCAGCACAGAATAATTCTCATCCAGACACTAGACTAGAAAGTTGAGTCTCTATATATGGGTGGGAGTAGGTGTGGAATAGGAGGTGAGGAAAAGGTAGGGGGTGAGAGGCAGAGAGGAGAGGGAGCTGGGGTGAGACTTCTGACACTCTGAGCCTGTGTTCACCTGGCATCCAGCACGAACTCCGTCTCCTCCAGCGCACACCATGGTGGTCTTCACAGTGGAGCCCCAGTAGGAGGAGCTGGAGCAGGTGGCGTAGTCCACGGAGGGCAGGTAAGCCTGCTGCAGGGTCTGGGCCAGCTGCCCATTGGCTGAACAGCACACACAACTTTAGAGGTCAGCCCCAGATGCTGTGCAGGGAAACCTTCCACACCTGGCCAAACTTTCCCAAGCTCTCATGAAAGCTGAAGTCAGGGTAAGCTCCTTTTCTCTGCCATGTCATAGACTGTCCTCTTGTTTCTCTTTAGGTGAAAGGTACAGGCACCTTTCTTGACTAGTAGTCCCATATTCCAAACCACTAACTCATGACTACTTTAGTTAAGTAACTGCTAAGTTGGTTCAGTCGTGTCCGACTCTGTGCAACCCCATAGACGGCAGCCCACCAGGCCCCGCAGTCCCTGGGATTCTCTAGGCAAGAACACTGGAGTGGGTTGCCATTTCCTCCTCCAATGCATGAAAGTGAAAAGTGAAAGTGAAGTCGCTCAGTCGTGTCCGACTCTTAGCGACCCCATGGACTGCAGCCTATCAGGCTCCTCCGTCCATGGGATTTTCCAGGCAAGAGTACTGGAGTGGGGTGCCACTAGAATGGTCTTATTGTTAATAACTCATCTGTCTGTCCTGCTTCCTTAAACCATAAACCCCATGGAGTAGAACTGGAACTGTGTAGCCTTCTTTCCATTTCTTAAGAGCTTAGTGCAGTTTTCCTTTATCTGATTTTTTTTTTTTCTTTTTGGATCCTTACAACAACACTTTCATGTTATATACAGATCGGGAGATTGAACCACAATGACATTAAGTGAACCGAGAGCAAAGCTGGCTTAGAAGCATGTCTGTCTCAGCCCCAGGTTTTCCCACTAGACTGTTGCTCACAGCAAGACCTCGCCTCTCCTGCAGAGCTCAGATCCTGCCCAGTGGCTCTCAGCCTTCTGCACCAGGCCTGCTGTCTCTACCCTTGTTAACCATCTCTGCTCATAGCCCCTCCCACCTTTCTGTGTCATCCAGTGACTTTCCCTTCTAGTAATCCTCCCTGATTGACCAGAAGAGGGCTGAGGCCGCCCCTGCCTTGACTTCTTTGGACCTGCAACCACCCCCGGCTCTTTCGCTCCAACCCACAGCCCAGTGATTTGTCTATGGGGGTAGCATGATGCTGTAGTGACCACCAAAGTGGGAGCCAAAATACCTGCGTTCTGGCCCCAGCTAACCAGGTACTAACTAGTCACTAACTAGTCATGTGATCTGGAACAAAGTCTTTACTTTCTTTGGGCCTCAGTTTCCTCATATATAAAATGAGAGGCTAGTAAAAAATACTCTCTGAGATAAGGCCTTATTTTTTTTGTTGCTAAGAGTCTGTGAATCTCTGAATTGACTGTTGCATGGCTTGTTCTTAGGTTGATTTCACGCACCAGTTATTTTATCTCTGGTGGTTCCTCTGGTTCCTGGCCTCCGGCTCTGAACACTTAGGACCACAAAACTAGGGCTGCAGAAGCTCAGCTACCTAATCAGTATCCATGTGGGGGATGGATGGTGCCAGTGCAGGCAACTTACTCTTAGTCCTGCCCCAGCCTGTGATGTAGCAGGGCGTGTTGTTAGCCAGGATGGTTCCCGACTGTGGCAGAACACCCAGCTGGACATAGCTGTTGAGGGTAGCACTCTGGGCCAGGCGCAGCACGGCGATGTCGTAACTGTGGGTGGAAAGGAGACTGCTTGCTGGCGGGACCGGAACTTCCTTCAGCTCAGCATAGGGACAAGCCCTCCCTAAGCCTTGTATCCCCACAGGATCGGAAACCAGTGACTTCGAAGAAGGAGGGGACTCGCCAAGCTTCAAACTTGAGGAATTGCGCATTTGGAGTCTAGGGTATTCTGTGTGTAACAGCAGCCCCTGCTGGTTAGGTCTTGGCATGGTCGCTAGTTCTTATTTGCAGCCCCGGGGAGTGAAGCTTAGAAAAGCGTGAAGGGCTGTGATCTTGGTAGTGGAGAAGAGTTCTCAAATGAGAAAGACATAAAATGTTTTGCAGATGTACCCCAGTTACTGGAGCCCATCCCCACTCCCACACTCTCTAGACTGGCCACCCTTTTAACTACTTCCTTTCCAAAAGTTTACAGCTTAGTCTTGCAGAAGTTTTCTTACTGTAAGATTCATTTTTAGGAAGTCCGTTTTTGCTAATGGTGGTGGTATAGTGGCTAAGTCGTGTCTGACTCTCACGACCCCATGGACTATAGCTTGCCAGGCTCCTCTGTCCATGGGATTCTCCAGGCAAGAATACTGGAGTGGGTTGCCATTTCCTCCTCCAGGGGATCTTCGTTACCTGGGATGGAACCCAGGTTTCCTGCATTGCAGGCAGATTTTTTACCAACTGAGCTACAAGGAAAGCCCTTTGCTAATGGAGTCTATGCCATAAAATGAATAATAAATAACAATAGAAACAGGAACATTAAACTCTGCAGAGAAGGAGCTTCAGGGGATCCAATAATGCAGACCAGCCCAGATCAAACAAATCCCAAAGACCTTCAAATGTTCTCAAGCCCTAGTGTGTGCTCAGTCATGTCCAACTCTTTGCAACCCCATGGACTGTAGCTCATCAGGCTCCTCTGTCCATGGGATTTTCCAGGCAAGAATACTGGAGTGGGTTGCCATTTCTTCTTCCAGGGGATCTTGCTGACCCAGGGATCGAACCCACATCTCCTGTGTCTCCTGTATTGCAGGCAGATTCTTTACCACTTGAGACATTGGGAAAGCCTGCCAACATCTTAATTCTCAAAGTCCTCCTGGATGAATGTGAAGGAAGCCCAGACCCTGTGGCTGGGCAGCCAGCCCTCCACCTCCCAGCCCCGGGCCAGCGCCACCTTGCCCTACCCTGCAGCCACGTTGTTGCTGTTCCAGGATGGATGCACCACAATCTTCTGCACGCTGATGTACTGCTCGGTGCCATCGTTCTGGCTCAGGTTGTGGTCTCCCAGCACCACACGGAAGGTCATTTGGCTGAAGGGAGAGAGGGAACCCCTGAATGAGGCTTTTCTTTCTCCTCTCAGAGAAAAGTTGGTAAGGCATCTTCCATCTCATTTTTAGGACAGGAACTCATCTTTTCTGGCCCCGGCAGAAGGAATATGGAAGACCCTGGGAGATGAAGAAATAACCAGCCCTCTCATCCCCAAGTTGCTAACTTGTGGAAGTGACAAAAAATACCATCAGCTTCATTTCCCCAATATACTAAGTTAAACATCAGAGGCTGAATATCTCATAACTTGGGAGAAGTGTGGTGGGCATAAATGAAAGACTGTCTCTCAGACCACAGGGGGATGTTGAGAGGTATATAAGCTTCTAGACCAAGAGTTCTTAAAACATGGTCCCTGGACCAGCAGCACCAGAACTTGGAAACTTGCTAGAAATGCCGATTATCAGGACTCAGCCTGGAGTTCTCTATCAGAAACTCTACTGGGTGGGGCCCAGCAATCTGTGCCTTGTAGGTGATTCTGATATATGCTCAAATTTAAGAACCATTGCTCAAGATAAAATATGAAAAAACGGTTACCGATCAGGCATTGACTAGGTACTTAAATATTTATCTACTTAATCCTCACAATAATTCTACAAAGTAGGTATTATTACCCTGTTTTAGAGATAAGAGAGTAAGAGCTTAGGGAGCTAAGTAAGCCATTCAAGTTCACTTAGCTAGAAGAAGGTGGGACTGGATTTGAACGTGAACTTGTCTGATGCCAGGCTTTGAAAAGTGCATAGTTTGTAGTTTTCATCTCACTACCTCCCTACAGTCCCCCAAACACCTTCTTAAGTCTTGTCCTGAGTGCTCCAGGGTACATATTCCTCTAGAAGGACCAGACTCTTCCCCTCCCAGGAGCTCAGAAAAGCTGGTTTGTTTTTCTCACCTATCCACACAGTGAGCCGCTGTCATCACCCACTTCTGTTTGATGAGGGTGCCTCCACAGGTGTGATACCAGGAACTTCCAGACTTGTACTGGAGGGAAATCTAGATGGGGAGAGAAGAAAAGAGGGATAGGTTGGTGTTTTTTAAAAAAACTTCGTCCCAAACCAAGATCTCCTTAAATTCCTGCCGTCCCTCAAAATATCCGCCAACTATCTGGGCTACACATACAGTGCATTTGGCATCGTTACACTAGGTTGTTGCAAAGGGCCAAGAACCCAGGTCCTTCTACCTCCATTGCCTCTTGGGAAGGAAATGTAGCCATGGAATTGCTCCATCACCTAATTCACAAGCCAAGGTCCCCAGAACTCCCCTCCAGTGTTTTCAAGATACACCCTGGCCCTTCATTCAGCAGATGCTTAGAAATGCCACTGGAACATTCGTTTTAATCAGTTCACCCCCCCTCCTTCGGTGGCTCTTATCACACAATAACTCTACTCCTGAAAATGGAGGCTCAAACTTTTGTAAATTGGGTTTAATTCAGAATTAATTGCAGTGATTCCTCTCAAAGTATGGCTATTCACCAGTCAATTTGCCAGTTTTACACAATTAAAATTGCTTAAATCAAAGCAGAGCCCTATTTTGAAAGTGGAAACTCTTTAAATAGCCACATGAACAAGGTGCTTTATTTGGGGGCAGGGTGTGTTCAAATGTGACACACTGCATGGAGAGGGCTGTGTGTGTGTGTGTGAAAGTGTGTTGCATCTATGTGAGTCTGGCATACAGTCTTGCTAGTGTGGTCCAAGTGGTATCGCTGGGAGTGTACATGAGGTTTGTGTTTGTGTGTGTGCCTGGGAAAGTGAGTGTGGTTGGTGTTTTTGCATTTAGAGAAAAACTCCTTTTGCATTTAGAAAAACACTCCTAAGCCTGTTCCCATTCATCTTCAACATCTAGAATCCAAGCAGCTGGAGAACTTCCTGTAGATAAGGATATGCACACATATGCATAACAGTGTATGTCAGGGCACAAGCAACTCTTATTTCATTGGCAGTCTGGGGCTGTGAAGGAACACCCACCTGAGAGGGCCAAGAATTCTTTGAGACCGCAGTCCCTCCAACTACCCGGGCGTTGGTTTCTGGAAAGTCCTGGGTGCTGTGTCCTTTGTGGAGCAGAAGAAAAGTGAGTGATGACTAAGCGTGGGGTCAGCTCAGGGTGGGAGGGCGGGTGGCAGTTGTGCTTTGTCTGCAAACTCACAGTTCCTCCCTAGCAAATGAGGGGCCCAGCTGTGAGTTTTCTGGGTCCCTTTTGAAAGCAGGGAAGTCCAAGTGCCTTCTGCTTCCCCTACGTGTCCCCAGAACTCTGGCCCATTTCACACAGCCGCCAGGACCCAGTGGTCTCAGCCTCGCTCAGGGTCTCTACCCCTCGCCTCGCCCCCACCTGCCCACACACAGAGCTTTAGCTGGATTCCCCAGGGGGCGGGGACAGCAGTACACATGCCATGAGGCACCTGCTGAGGATGTCTTCCTGTCATCAGGGATGATGGGGAAGCTGGGGCCTGGAAGAGGCTCCTCTCTGCTTCAGGAACCTGTCAGCCAAGGGTTCCTGACATTTTCTATCACGAGCTCCAGGAGAGTAAAGTTTTTGCTAGACACACAGGCAGAGTCTCCAGCCTGCCCCAGGATAAGACCTGGGCTTAGTGAAAGCTTTCGGACCCTCCTGCTCTATCTCCCTCCCTACAGATTTCCGGCCAGATGATCCACTTACCATAAAGGACGAGAGAGGTGAACACCAGCAAGCGCAGCATGTTGCCAGCGAGTAGACCACTGCCCCCTTGCCATGAACCAAGCCCTCTTTATACTCCTTTTATCAGCAGCTTTGCTGACCTTCTTCCTGCCAACTGGCAGGGCTGTGGGTGAAAGGCAGGGAAAATCACAGGTGACATGGAAACACAAATGAAAAGATTTCTTTTCAGGTAAACTAATTTATCTATGATCAAAGACAGAACAAGGCCAGGGCTGAGTTAATCATCTCCTTTCAGTTGAAAAGCATCCAACAAACTCTTTACCAGAAATAAGATGGAAAGACAGGACTGGCTTTTCCTTTGGGGTGCTCCCCTCCTAACCTGCCACTGCCTCACTGCCCTCTGGGGCACTCTAAGTGCAGAGACCTACCCCGTGCACCAGAAGGTGGAGGCAAACAGGGCTGGAGGGTCAGCAGAAAGAAGGAAGAGACAGCAGCATCTCCCTGCCCAAAGAAGGAGATGGGTCATTCCCCCAGGACACAGACAGAGGCATAAATGCAGGGAGACAAAAGCAGAGTAGATGCAGTGGAGAGAATTATTATTTTTTCAAGAACAAGGTATACTTCCAAATGTTTATTACTCTTTTTTTTTTTTTTAAAGGTGTGATTATGGTGGTGATGGTATCAAATTGCTAATGGTATTTATAAAGGTGTGATTGTGGTGGTGATGGTATCAAATTGCTAATGGTATTTAGTTTCCATTGGGTGTATTTTACTTTATGCATTTATTTTTCTCTCTGGCTGCCCCTTGGCATATGGAACTTTCTCAGCCAGTGATGGAATCTGTGCCTGCTCCAATGGAGCAAGGCGTCTTAACCACTGGACCACCAGGTAAGTTCAGTGGAGAGACTTCTGATGGAGGATGGTATTAGGAAGCAGGTTAGGGGAAACTCATATGGATAGCAGATGAAATAACTCTCAGAGAAGGAGAGTATGGGGTGGGTGAGAAGAGAGAGCCTTCAGGATAGGAAGCTAGTCTTCCAGCTATGAGGGTGGAGGGCAGAGGATTGGGAGTTTCGGGGCAGGTGTATCCTGCAGGAGATGAGAGGCTCTGCCCATCAGAGTCAGGAGAGGAAGAAGGAGGGAGGTGCAGAGTGCCTGGTGGTGGGTGGCAAACTCTGGGTTGGGAGGTCCCTGAATGAGCACTGTGGGTGGAGCTGTGATTTAGGCAGAGAGAAGCCAGGAATGGTGCCACAGTGATGTGGCACAGAGGAAGCCACAATGGTGTGATCACTCACCTAGAGCCAGACATCCTGGAATGTGAAGTCAGGTGGGCCTTAGGAAGCATCACTACGAACAAAGCTAGTGAAGATGATGGAATTCCAGTTGAGCTATTTCAAACTCTAAAAGATGATGCTGTGAAAGTGCTGCACTCAATATGCCAGCAAATTTGGAAAACTCAGTAGCAGCCACAAGACTGAGAAAGGTCAGTTTTCATTCCAATCCCAAGGAACGGCAATGCCAAAGAATGTTCAAACTATCGCACAATTGCACTCATCTCACACACTAGCAAAGTAATGCTCAAAATTCTCCAAGCCAGCCTTCAACAGTACATGAACCGTGAACTTCCAGATGTTCAAGCTGGATTTAGACAAGGCAGAGGAACCAGAGATCAAATTGCCAACATCCGTTGGATCATCGAAAAAGCAAGAGAGTTCCAGAAAAACATCTACTTCTGCTTTATTGACTATGCCAAAGCCTTTGACTGTGTGGATCACAACAAACTGTGGAAAATTCTTCAAGAGATGGGAATACCAGACCACCTGACCTGCCTCTTGAGAAATCTGTATGCAGGTCAGGAAGGAACAGTTAGAACTGGACATGGAACAACAGACTGATTCCAAATTGGGAAAGGAGTACGTCAAGGCTGTATATTGTCACCCTGCTTATTTAACTTATATGCAGAGTACATCATGTGAAATCCTGGGCTGGATGAAGCACAAGCTGGAATCAAGATTGCCAGGAGAAACATCAATAACCTCAGATACGCAGATGACACCACCGTTATGGCAGAAATCAAAGAAGAACTAAAGAGCCTCTTGATGAAAGTGAAAGAGGAGAGTGAAAAAGTTGGTTTAAAACTCAACATTCAGAAAACTAAGATCATGGCATCTGGTCCCATAACTTTGTGGCAGATAGATGGGTAAACAATGGAAACAGTGAGAGACTTTATTTTTGGGGGCTCCAAAATCACTGCAGCCATGAAATTAAGACACTTGCTCCTTGGAAGAAAAGCTATGACAAACCTAGACAGCATATTAAAAAGCAGAGACATTACTTTGCCAACAAAGGTCCGTCTAGTCAAGGCTTTGGTTTTTCCAGTAGTCAGGTATGGATGTGAGAGTTGGACCATAAAGAAAGCTGAGTGCTGAAGAATTGATGCTTTTGAACTGTGGTGTTGGGAGAAGACTCTTGAGAGTCCCTTGGACTGCAAGGAGATCCGACCAGCCCATCCTAAAGGAAATCAGTCCTGAATATTCATTGGAAGGACTGATGCTGAAGCTGAAACCCCATTACTTTGGCCACCTGATGCAAAGAGCTGACTCATTTGAAAAGACCCTGATGCTGGGAAAGATTGAAGGTGGGAGGAGAAGGGGATGACAGAGGATGAGATGGCTGGATGGCATCACTGACTCAATGGACCTGAGTTTGAGCAAGCTCCAAAAGTTGGTGATGGACAGGGAAGTCTGTTGTGCTGCAGTCCATGGGGTTGCAAAGAGTCGGACACGACTGAGAGATTGAACTGAACTGAAGCCAGGAAGGGGAGGGGGGATTGCACTAAGGGCTGCCTCTCCAGCCCGATCCCCCAGGATTCTAACCTAAAGCAGACCTGGACCCGGGGAAGAGGGCTGAGATGGCTGGGGAACCCTGCCCTCTTTTGTCATTCTCCTTCCACCTCCATGCCTCCTCTGGAGAGTAGGGAGATGGCTCTAGCCTCAGGATGAGGAGTCCAAGAGGAGGCTCGAGCCTCCTGAAGGTTACAAACTCCAAAGTGAGCCTTTGAGGGCAGGGTCAACATCACATCCATCTTTGTATTCTTTGGGAAAGCCTAATATGTATTTGTTTAAAGACTAGACTGTTGAGCATTGCACTTAATACCCTCAATGCTGTTGCCTAATCTCACACTGAGCCTCATCTCTCACGCTGGTCAGACTCTTCATCCTGATTCTGAGGGTGAAGTGTGGAGGAAGCCTTGGCTTTCATTCTGAGGCTCTGCATTTTTTCTGAGCAATGCTAGTTCCTTTTGAAATAAACAGAGCCACATAAATACATGTATAAAGATGTGGGTTCTAGTAAGTGCTATACTTAGTCGCTCAGTCGTGTCCAACTCTTTGTGACCCCATGGACTGTAGCCCACCAGGTTCCTCTGTCCATAGGGATTCTCCAGATAAGAATACTGGTGTGGATTGCCATGCCCTCCTCCAGGGGATCTTCCCAACCCAGAGATCGAACCCAGGTCTCCTGCACTGCAGGCAGATTCCTTACCATCTGAGCCCATCAAGGAAGCCTGGGGTCTAGTACAGTTGTCACCAAATTTTGTGTAGTTTGTCATAAAATTTGTCACAAAATTGTGGAAAACCTAAATATTCATCAATAGAGGAAGATTAGATAAATTGGGTTTAATTATATTAAGGAATACTATCCAACTTTTACAAAGAATGAGTTAGGGACTTGCTGGTGGTCCAGTGTCTAAGACTCCATGCTCCCAGTGGAGAGGGCCTGGGCTTGATCCCTGGTTGGGGAACTAGATCCCACATGCCACAACTAAAGATCCTGCATGCTGCAAGGAAGATGGCAGATCCGTTGTGCTACAACTAAGACCCAGCACAGCCGGATAAATAAATATTTTTAAAAATGAAATAAAAAGAGTGAGTTAGACTTAAATGACATGATATGAAAAAATGCCCTTGGTATATATTAAATGAAGATAACAAGTTTCAAACAATATGGTACTCTGTGTGCGTGTATATTCATTGTTGTTGTTGTTTTTTGCTAAGTTGTATCCTACTGTTTGCAACCCCATGGAATGCAGCACACCAGGCTCCTTTGTCCTTCACTGTCTCCCAGGGCTTGCTCAAATTCATGTCCATTGAGTTGGTGATGTTATCTAACCATCTCATCCTCTGCTGCCCCCTTCTCCTTTTTAAAATACATACATATATTATTTATATTTATTTGTTTTATATAGCGGGCTTCCTTGGTGTCTCAGATGGTGAAGAATCTGCCTGCAATGCAAGAGATCCAGGTTCAATCCCTGGGTTAGGAGGAGCCCCTGGAGAAAAGGAATGGCTACCCACATATATATTTATAAATATATATATATATATATATATATATATATATATATATATATAAACAGGGTACAGAAGGTTTATACCTAGAAATTATTTAAATAATTTTTATAGAAAATATTACTTCTAGACAATGAATCAATAGGTATGGGAGCACTGTGATGATCTATTTCCCTTTTTTGTGTGTGTACTTTTTTTGGCTGTACACCTTGGCTTGCGAGATCTCAGTTCCCTGACCAGGGATTGATCCCCAGCCATGACAGTGAAAGCCTGGAATCCTAACCAGTAGACCACCAGGGATCTCCCCAGTTTCACTTTTAAAACACATTTTTCTGTGTTATTTGACTTATCTACAGTATTATTATTATTTTTGACTGCTCCTGGCAGCCTGCCAGATCTTAGTTCCCCAACCAGGTATCAAACCCATGTCCCCTGCATTGGAAGCTTGGAATCTTAACCATTGGACTACCAGGGAAGTCCCTTATTTTTGTAATTAAAACTAAGAAATATATTCTAGGACACTTACTCATTTTTGACAATGGCACACATTCTCTTCAAGTGGGAAATAGATCCCTAGAGGGGACCAGCCACTCAGTGCTAAGGTGAGAGGTTTCTGCAGCCAGGGGACAGTAGCACAGCACTAACCAGCATCAAGATTTTAAGCAGGATTTACGGTTTTAGTTTAGCCCTGAGAATGGCACTTTTGCCAACAAAGGTCCGTCTAGTCAAGGCTATGGTTTTTCCATTGGTCATGTATGGATGTGAGAGTTGGACTGTAAAGAAAGCTGAGCACCGAAGAATTGATGCTTTTGAACTGTAGTGTTGGAGAAGACTCTTAAGAGTCCCTTGGACTGCAAGGAGATCCAACCAGTCCATCCTAAAGGAGATCAGTCCTGGGTGTTCATTGGAAGGACTGATGTTGAAGCTGAAACTCCAATAATTTGGCCACCTGATGCAGAGAGCTGACTCATTTGAAAAGACCCGGGACGACAGAAGATGAGATGGTTGGATGGCATCACTGACTCACTGGACATGAGTCTCAGTGAACTCAGGGAGTTGGTGATGGACAGGGAGGCCTGGCATGCTGCAGTCCATGGGGTTGCAAAGAGTCGGACACGACTGGGAGACTGAACTGAACTGAAAATGGTCAGGGGGTGGATTTTAATAACACAGATGTGGGGAGAGGTCAAGGCCAGCCTGGGCTAAGGGCAGGCCACGACTCTGGTTTCTGAGCCCTTCCACCACCCCATTAGCTCCTTTCTCTCTTCTTGAGCACCTCTCTTCCTTGGTCCTCCCTTCACCCCCAAACCTGCTGCATCTCTCACTCCTGTGGGTTATCCTTAGCTGACTGCTCCTGGGTGAGGCTCTCCTGCTGTGGGGTTGGGGTGAGGAAACTGAGTGCCATGACAGGGCACCTTGGTTGGGCATGCATCATAAGATGGGGCTGCAGAGCTGCTGGCGGATGCTATAGAGAATATGAAGGATATCAAGATAAACGGCAGACAATCAGTGCCTGATAAATGTCTGGATGCTTAATGCAACCGAGAGTAGGGCTAAGATTGGAGTTAAGGACTAAGACTCCCTAGAGCTTACCAAACTTATTAGCATGGCAGTCAAACTCTTCTCAGTGGGGACCCCACCCATTGTCCTACACAGCTGACTCCCCCAGTAAACGCAGCAGGCACAGTGCCCGAGGCCCGTAATACTTCTTAGGCCCGCAAACGTGTCTCAGTCTCTACAATCACTCTGGACTATGTTCATCTTAATACCAATGCAGTTGTAAGAAATATAATTTAATATTTTTTAATGATGGCTCAAGTGCCTAGGGCTCATGAAAGCCAAAGTGTGGTCCTGACCTTCTGGCTTCTACCATCCACTGCGCCCTCACCCTGAGGTCTTCCTGGTTCCTGCATCCACTTGTACTGCTGTCCCTCTGCGACTTTTCTGACACGTGAGATCTTTCCTTACTGAGCTCTTCCTACCTGAGGATTCATCCTTTGAGGTCTAAGGTCAAATGTAAAGCCTCTTTGTGAGGCTTCCTTGATTTCCCTAAAGGAAAGGAACTGTTCTAACTCACCTAGTCCAGCTCTGAAAATCTCTAGTTTTGGTATGACTTGTTCACAGCGTTTTTCCCAGCTCGAGTGGGAGTTCCACAGGGGGAAGCCTCATATGTCCTCATGTCTGCCCATGCTTGACACAGTTGTGTAGGCCAGATTGAAAGCTAGAGGATTTCTAGAGACAAGAGACAGTGGCTGAGAGAACTTTTCAGATGTGCGTGGTTCTTCACAACTCGAAGCAGCAGATCCTCCAAACAGATCAGCTAAGGGACAAGCCAGAAGAAGAGGAACCCAATGCCAGCTTCCTTCACCCATGCCATAAAACCTTTATTTCCATTGGGATCTATGTGCCATTCTCTTCTCTTGCTGGGAAAGAACTTTCCCCTTTCCCCGCTGCTGGCCACTCTTCTTTCTCTTTGGCTGGGCTACCCCATGGGACCTAGACTTCCTGAGTGGGAAGGAGAGGCAGCTGTGGTCCCATGGCACCCTCATGTGGTGATCCCCAAGATGACAGCTCGCTACTCAAAGTAGGAATCCCTCCTGGAAGCAATGAGTCCTCTTTCAGGCAGCTGGGGTTCTCTACTTCAGGCAAAGCGGCCATGTGTGGTGGGGTCCAACTTGCTTGGAGAAGAGCCGAGGTGCACAGCAGGCCTGCTCCACGTGGGGAGTTCACGCGAGAACAGCAGACCGGGCCAGTCACAAAGTCATGCTCCAGGCTACCCGTGAGCCCTGCTTCCTCAGACTTCCCAGGGATTCTGTTAGCCTTATCTGGGTCCTAGCCTCTGGGTTGCCATTACCTCCTTGTGTGGCCTAGGGCAAGTAACTTCTCTTATCTGGCTTTGGTTTCATAATATGAAAATGATAGGCTTGGATTAAAACAAGGATTTTTAAATTGTGCTTGCAGACCTTTGGAAAATCAGGGTCTGGTGGGCACTGCCCTCATCCCGCCTTCATTTTCATCCATGGCTAATTTCTTTGGAACTACATTATACGAGGAGCATTGAAAAAAAGGCTCTGGGACCTAAACCTGAGAAATCACCAGCTAGCTCCACAAGGTTTCTTTCAAAATGGACATCACAGGATTCCCAAATGTGGTCTCCCTCATGGTTACCTGGCTCCACTGTTCTAGGCTTTTTGGAGACCAGTCAGCCAGAAAGGATCAGACTGGACTGAAAAAAGAGTGGAGAGTTGATGGCTAGTTGCTTAGTGTTCTCGTGGTGGGAGGAGCCTGGGTTCAAGGTTCACATTTGAGCCTCAGTTTCAGCTGCAACCAGCTGTGGAATACAGACCAGCTCCTTTACTTCTCTCTGCCTCAGTTTTCTTGTCTATAAAATGGGCACGGTGATTCCTGTCTTTCTCACAGGACTGTTGTGTACCTGTCAAGCACTGTCAAGGTGCTTCAGGTAAAAACAGCAAGGAAGACTTAGACCTCCAATTCCTCTGATAGACTCTATAGTTCAGTGGAAGCTGCAGGTGTCCTAGATGACCAGGGATCCAGGATGTGGCTGCAGAGGTGCTTTCCTTGAGTTTGGCATTGCTGCCCCGGGTCCTTCCCCAGCTGCCTCCTTTGCTTTGAAGGTCTGTTTCTTGGACAGAAGGAAAGCTCTAGGCCCCGTCTTATGTGTTCTAATGGTCTTGTCCACCAATGTGGAGGAAAGAAAACAGGCCCAATGTTGTTGCAAGGAGTAGGAAGGTTCTGCCTTGACTTCCATTGGGTTTGAAATCCATCTTTAAGGCTGACAGGGAAGCTGCTGGTCAGGTTCCCCCAGATTCTGTTTCCTGAGAAGCTTGTGGGAACTCCCACAGGGGGCGATCCAGGGCCTAAATGAAGAGCCAGTGCTGGTGGGGATCACTGGGGTTGCAGGTGGCCATGACTGGCTTTTTGTCTTTGGATGTCAGGCAGGTACCAGATCCTGAGTTCCTGATGAGCTGATCCTAAAAGATGACACAGCAAAACAAAGGGTCAATTTAGGCCTCAGACTTCTGATAGTACTGCCAGGGGGAATGAGATGAGGACAGTGAACCAAAGGGAAGGGAAATCCAGAAAGGCACAGGGCAGGTACTTCCGCATTCCTTTCCTTGGATGCCAGATACTCTGATGAGATGCATTCCTGTGCTGGGTGCCAATTCCCCACCTCCAGCTTTAGCATGAATAACTGCAACACAGGAAGGCAGGACCATGGGCTAACTGAAAAATGCTTTCAGGACGAAATGAAAATGAAAACTGCCTCCAGATGGCCAATCTCAAAGACCTGGGCCACTGCGGTCTACCCGCACTTTCTGCCTTTGATCATATTCAGACTACTCCCTTCGCTGTAGCCCCAAGGTTAGGCTCCTCTTTTCCTAAGCCCAGGACTAGGGATTGGGGTGGAGTGGGTGTGGAGGCTCATCGGAGGCTGCTAGTTTGAGCCCGATCCTGTAGAAGTTACATCATTCATCCCGAGGCAGGGCAGTGTAATGGAAAGAACCAGTGCTTTTGAGTCAGACTTATCTAGATCCCACCACTTCATGGGAAATAGATGGGGAAACAGTGGAAACAGTGTCAGACTTTATTTTTTGGGGCTCCAAAATCACTGCAGATGGTGATTGCAGCCATGAAATTAAAAGACGCTTACTCCTTGGAAGGAAAGTTATGACCAAACTAGATAGCATATTGAAAAGCAGAGACATTACTTTGCCGACAAAGGTGCGTCTAGTCAAGGCTATGGTTTTTCCTGTGGTCATGTATGGATGTGAGAGTTGGACTGTGAAGAAGGCTGAGCGCCGAAGAATTGATGCTTTTGAACTGTGGTGTTGGAGAAGACTCTTCAGAGTCCCTTGGACTGCAAGGAGATCCAACCAGTCCATTCTGAAGGCGATCAGCCCTGGGATTTCTTTGGAAGGGATGATGCTAAAGCTGAAACTCCAATACTTTGGCCACCTCATGTGAAGAGTTGACTCATTGGAAAAGACTCTGATGCTGGGAGGGATTGGGGGCAGGAGGAGAAGGGGACGACAGAGGATGAGATGGTTAGATGGCATCACTGACTCGATGGACGTGAGTCTCAGTGAACTCAGGGAGTTGGTGATGGACAGGGAGGCCTGGCGTGCTGCGATTCATGGGGTCGCAAAGAGTCAGACACGACTGAGCGACTGATCTGATCTGATCTATCTAGGTCTGAACCCCAGGTCTACCATTTACTAGTGAAGGATCTTGGGCCAGACACAAACTTGCTGAGCTGCTTCTGGCCCATCTCTAGTCATGGGGACACCACCTACTTGGGAAGAGCCTTTGGAAGATTAACCAAACCAAAGTACGTGAGTGTACAGCCTTGTGCTTAGCACACAGAGGCCAGGCGGGAACCATGAGTGACTCTTCATCTACTGGAGTTCAGCCTAAAAATACTTGAACTATGAGCTGGCCCTAGACCATGACCCCACCACCATCTTTATATTAACCAGAATCAGCCATCACCAAACATTACTTAAGTCCTGTGAACCCTGCCTGTGACCAAGCTTACATTCTCCATACTTTCTACATTGTCTGGATCCATCTCATAGTATCTCAGGAAGAAGATGCAGAAGGAAGGGAGGGGGCAGTTGTGGTCTCAGGTTCTTGATTCTGAGCTTTTGGGACAGCTGACTCACCTGGGTGAATTCCCATTCCTCATCCTTGGGCACTTGGCTATTCTTGCCGGTGAAGTGACAGCTCCTAAGGCCCAGAGTGCCAGCACTGGCATGTAGACACAGCTGCTTTGCGATGTTGTGGCGAAGGTCTCTCTGGGTTGTGTACTCAAAGTACTAGAACACAAGGTAAGAGAAGGTTCTGAGGGACAGGTGGAGAGTTTGCCCGCCACCTCCCAAAGCCAACAGCCCAGAGATACCAATCACAGATGGCCTCTTGGGGAGGAAGTGAGTAGGTGCCAAGATTTCAGTAATTCATGTGCCACCGTATCTGGGTTATACTGGAATAATAGATAATAGTTACTAAATATTTTTTCTTTAGGTAAAAATTTAACTTAGGGAATTCCCTGGCAGTCCAGGGAACTTCCACTGCAGTGGGTATGGGTTCGATCCCTGGTCAGAGAACTAAGATCTTGCAAGCTGCAAGGCTCGACCAAAAAAAAAAAAAAAAAGTGAAAAAAATGAACTTTGCCTCATTTAAAGCGTTATCTGTGAAATCATGTGTTTGATATGCTGCTTCTTTTTTTGTTACTAGATTCAGTTCAGTTCAGTCACTCAGTCGTGTCTGACTCTTTGCAACCCCATGAATCACAGCACGCCAGGCCTCCCTGTCCATCACCAACTCCCGGAGTTCACTCAGACTCACGTCCATCGAGTCAGTGATGCCATCCAGCCATCTCATCCTCTGTCGTCCCCTTCTCCTCCTGCCCCCAATCTTTCCCAGCATCAGGGTCTTTTCAAATAAGTCATCTCTTCGCATCAGGTAGCCAAAGTATTGGAGTTTCAGCTTCAACATCAGTCCTTCCAATGAACACCCAGGACTGATCTCCTTTAGGATGGACTGGTTGGATCTCCTTGCAGTCCAAGGGACTCTCAAGAGTCTTCTCCAACACCACAGTTCGAAAGGATCAATTCTTCGGTGCTCAGCTTTCTTAATAGAAAAAATGCTCACCAGTATACCACCTAAAATCACGGTGCAGGCCAGCGGTACAGGAAATGGCTTCAGAATGACTCTGTCTTCACTTGCACACGTTGGCATCCTATTCAGTGTCCCCTGCCACTTTTTCCTTCCTTCAGCTCTGCTTCAAGTGCCTCTTACTTATCAAATACTGGGCCTTCAGGGTAGATTGAGGAACTGGGGCCAGGGAGGTTACTAGTTATTCCTCAGGAAAGAGCTGGACATTGTAGCCTGGGGAAAATGGGCCCTTACAGTGGGTGCAGGTAACTGTGAGGTGTCAGTAGGGAGTTGTTTTGGGGTCACTGATGGGTGGTAGGATCAGAGTGGTAGCTTCCAGGCCGGGGACGCATTGAAGATAGTTGAATGTAAGGGCTTCCCTGGTGGTCCAGTGATTAAGAATACACTTTGCAATGCAGGGGACACCGGTTCGATCTTTGATCTGGAAATATCCCACATGCCTTGGGACACTAAGCCCCTGTGCTGCAGCTCCTGAGCCTACATTCTAGAGCCTCTGAGTCACAATTATGGAGCCCAGGTGTCACAACTATTGAAGCCTGAGCACCCTAGAGCCTGTGCTCTGCAGTAAGAGAAGTCACTGAAATGAGAAGCCCAAGTACTGTAACTAGAGAAAAACTGTGCAGCAATGAAGACCCAGATCAGCCAAAAATAAATAAATTTCAAAAGTCAAGTCAAAAGTTCATCACTTAAAAAATATAATAAATGGGCCTCCTGGAAATAGCAAAAAAAGAAAAAAAAAGTTGAGTGTAGGTGAGGGAACGGGCTCAAAAAATTTTCACGGTCACCCTAAAACATCACTCAGCAGCTCACATCCTCCAGCACGCTTCCTGTGATAAACAATCCTCCCCGCCAGCCCCTCTCTACCAGCCAGCACTGCCGCTCACTCCTCTCTGGATGCCCTTGATGCACACTTAGGACCTTATCTGTTTGTATCATGCGTTTCCCCTCAGACTGGGGGCTTCCTGAGGGCAGGACTAGTATCCCCTCCTCTTTCTGGATCTCTTGTGCCCTAGTCCTCAGGAAAGACTACTCTGTGTGGAGAAAGGGGGTGTGTGCAGAGAGGAGGTGCCTGGGAGACAGGCCAGTCAGGGGCTGGGCTGTGTACCTGGTTGCCACCGAGGCCATGGCAGGTGTACAGGATGAGGGGCTTTCCCCCGTTGTTGTTCTCTCCCACATCCAGACAGTGATCCACGCCGAGGTTCTTGAGCTGCAGGATGGTGAACAGAGAGGGAGCCCAGGGGAACACAGTGAGGGGGTTTTTTGGTTTGTGGTGTAGGGTCCATCTGGAATAAATCTGCATGGCTGCATTCCCCCTCTCTGACCTTCCTCCCCCACTTATTAACCCAGATGCCTAGAGTGAATAGCAAATGAGGTGCAGAACCCAGGGGCTGGGCAAGGGCAGGGTGGGCAACCAGTCAGGTCTCTGGGAGAAGCCCTCAGCCTGTAGGAATGTCCTTCTGAGCAGTGGTTCTCCAAGTGTGATTCCCCCCCCCCCCCCTCCCCGCCTTCAGCATCGCCTGAGGGCTGGTTAGAAATGCAAATTGTCAGGCCCCATCCCAGTCCTCCTGAATCGACAGGCGGTGTCTTAACAAGCCTTTCTGGTGACTGATGCGAGTGGGTGAGAACCACTGCTAACAGGTGGTTTCCTCCTTATGAAGTTTTCAGCTAGCTCTAGAAGACCGAGCGGCCTCCAGGTCCCCCTCCTGGATAAACGAGTGTGGAGAGTAAAAATCGATTGTTTCTCATCCAGCTATGGGCTCAGTGGTCCTGAAAATTCTCCCGGGGCTTCTGGGATGATGGGTAGGCATATTTGTTCTCAAGACTCACAGCTCCAAAGAAGGTGGGCTTCAGGTCAGGGACAAACATCTCCGGGTAAACGTTGTCCAGGAACCAGGAAAAGTTGCGACAGTTTAGTCGCTCCCTCAGCTGCAGTCGTTCCGAAATGTCGCCAAAGGATTTCTGTCAATTAAGGCAGCCCCCAAAAGGTCAGTTTCACTAGTCTTGGCCTTCCTGCATGGGCAGATGTAGCCTAGGGGTTCTGGGACTACTTTCTCCCAGAATGCGTCTCATGCTCATTCCCAGTCAGTTGGGGTCCCTGGCTCAGCTCCACATCTAATCCCAAACCCCTTGCCTTGGCTTTGGGATCCCCACCCATAGCACTCCCCATCTCCTGTGAACTCTCAGTTTTCCTCCAGTCTTCAATTCCTAGTTTCTCAGAGCAAAGTCATTCTTCCAATAAGAGGTTCTTCTTCCAAATCTCGTCTCCCTCCCCTTCTAAAAGATGCTAGGGCTCTCCAGGCAGGGACAACAAAGCCTGCCCTTCCTCATTCTCTAGCCTCCAAAATAGAGCCTGGGCTCTAGCTCCCAAGGCCTGAGGGGTAAAGGCACCGGGTGGAGGAGCTGAGTGGGCCTCCATCATCATGAAGCCCTGGATCAGGGTCTGCAATTATGCCCTTCTCTTCATCTGAACATCTCCTGAGCATCCCCCCTCTCACCTCTCGGGCCATCTGTGCTGCCTGCAGATTTCTCCTGTAGAAAATCTCCTTGTAGCCATCCATCCAGACCTCAGCCAGGCGCACTTGGTTGCGAGCAATGACATTGATGCCCTTGGGGAAGGTGTGGGGGCTCTTGGTACGGAACACGTGTCCGACCACAGAGCAGGGGATAATCTCTAGCTGGCCGCCGCACTGCCACACCTGCCGTAAGATGAGACGGGATGGGGTTTTCAGCAGGTGGGTGGGACAACCTACCCCAAGCAACTCTGTTCCATTCCCAGGGTGCCAGACCCCAGGTCCACGAAATCAGGGAAATGCCCCTCTCTCCCCCTGGAAAAAAAGACACTGACTAGGCTTCATCACTGGAGAAGGCAATGACACCCTACTCCAGTACTCTTGCCTGGAAAATCCCATGGACGGAGGAGCCTGGTGGGCTGCAGTCCATGGGGTCGCCAAGAGTCGGACACGACTAAGCGACCTCACTTTCACTTTTCTCTTTCATGCATTGGAGAAGGAAATGGCAACCCACTCCAGTGTTCTTGCCTGGAGAATCCCAGGGACGGAGGAGCCTGGTGGGCTGCCATCTATGAGGTCGCACAGTCAGACATGACTGAAGCGACTTAGCAGCAGCAGCAGCAGGCTTCATCACAGGCCATAACTACACAATCCCTGGCTCTCTGATGTGGTTCACTTTTGATTTAAGCAAGTGGAAATCTGCAGGGTCCTGAGGGTTACCAGGGCCCCCTTTGGAGAAGAGACAGATGGCCAAGTTTACATCCATCTACCTGCTCTGAGCTCTGGCGCCACCTGGCTTTTTGACCCAGAAAGGTGATTTCATCAGCTTACTCGAGTGTTACTGGAAACTCAGGAACTCAAGCTCCTTCAAATGGAGATGGACTTGTGACCCAATCAAAGCATCAATGCACTGATCAAAAGCCACCATCAGGTGGTTTATGGCAATCACCTGACCTTTAGTACAGTAGCCTCCTTACAGAAAGACTGAACAGAGGTCAGAGGCTCATGAACTAGCCCAGAATCAGGACCCTGGGAATTATGGTGCTAAGCTGGTGACCGTTCTCTGTCAAAGGGCTGGTTTAGGACACCCCTTCCGCTTGCATCTTCTCTTTTTTTAGGTTTTAGATTGGGAGGTATGTTGTTATTAATTTTATTTATTATTTATTTATTTATTTAATTGGAGGCTAATTACTTTACAATATTGTAGTGGTTTTGCCATACATTGACATGAATCAGCCACAGGTGTACATGTGTTCCCCATCCTGAACCCCCCTCCCACCTCCCTCCCCATCCCATCCCTCAGGGTCATCCCAGTGCACCAGCCCTGAGCACCCTGTCTCATGCATCGAACCTGGACTGGCGATCTGTTTCACATATGATAATATACATGTTTCAGTGCTATTCATACAGCAGCAACAGAAATGCATAATCATAGCCATAGTAACAGCAATGATGTCAATGAAGTGCTTATACATGCCAGGCATTGTGATAAGTGACTTCACTGTTGTTACTCAGTCCCTCAGTTGTGCCCGACTCTCTGCAACCCCATGGACTGCAGCACACCCGGCTTCCCTGTCCTTCACTAGCTCCCATAGTTTGCTCAAACTCATGTCCATTGAGTCGAAGATGCCATCCAAATGACTTCATAAGCAAGCTCATTTCCTTGTGAATTACTTTCCCCTGGTCGGAGATTTGTGTCGATTTCACCACAAGGAAGCCTTTCTTGCTAACCTAATCCTGATTTGCTTTATTCCTGGAATCTCTCAGAGTTCTGGGGTCCACCAGAATTTGGGCCATCATCTTCTCTTACAGTTATGAAGAGCATGCTGAGCGTAGGGGAGGGTAACTCCAAAGGCTACCAAGGCATGTGTCCTCTGACCTGGAAAGTGGAGCCTGGTTTTCCAGAAAAAGGATAGTGACTGCTTACTGACCTGTCCCACCTTCACCCTAATTCTGTTCCCACAGACATCATGAAAGATGTCACTGGTCCCCAGATGTCCGGTCCCTGTTACCCAGCTATCCCTTCCCTCTGAGGGGTTCTGCCCAGTCATCTCTTCCCATATGTCCAATTTGAGTCCCATGGCCCTGGACGGGGGGTGTGGGGGCAGAGGAAAGGTGGAGTCATGACGGGGAAGAGCCACCCTTCTAAGTTTAGCTCCAGATATGCCAACCCTGCTGCTGCCTAAGAGACAGGGTCTCAGGTCATCCGTGCCCCGGGACATTGTGGTTCCCCCACGAAGCCCTCTTCGCTCTCACCCGGAAGGACATTTCCACGTTCTCCCCTCCCCAGATCTCCATCTGGTTATCATAGGTACCGATGTGCTCAAAGTAGGACTTGGAGATGGAGAAGAGGCCACCAGCAAACGTCGGGGATCTGGAGAGACAGAGGGAAAAGCATGTGCATCTTCTGGGGGGAAGGGGGCCGGAGCCCAGCCTGGAAAGGGGCGGACTCACCGCAGATGCTTCTAAGACTCCCTCCCTCCTCCTTTCTTCTTGTCTGGGATGTGCAGCCACTAACTCATTCACTTAGCAAATGTTTATTGAGCTTTTATTCTTTGCCTTCTAGGACCGGGTCCAAAAGAGATGTAAAGATCACGACTGTCTTCTGAAAGGTACTCATGGACTTCCCTGGAGGTCCAGTGGTTAAGAATCCGCCTTGCAATGTAGGGGACATGGGTTCGATCCCTGGTCTAGGAAGATTCTATAGGCCTTGGAGAGCTGGTGTACCTAGAGCCGGTTGTTTGCAACAAGACAAGCCACCACAATGAGAAGCCCGCGTGCAACAGTGAAGACTCAGCACAGCCAACAGTAAGTAAGTAAATAAATAATAATAAAAGGCACTTATTTACTCATTCAACTGGATATATTACACACGGGCTGCCTGGGGTTGTGCTATGTATTAGTCATACAGAGTAAAGAGACAGATCAGTAGAGAGACAGGGTAGTTGCTGAGAGAAAAGTCACCATCTTTTGCTTTCTGGCAGCAAAGTTCATAAAGCACAATAGATACTCAGTCATCAGAAGCTCTGTGAAAATGGTTTTGGACATAGGTGCTCCCGGAAACAGGGTAGGAAGTGAGGTGAAATTAAACTCAATTTGGACTAAAGGGGGCATTTGGAGATTACAAAAAGATTTTCTGGCTTTTGGACAAAGGCAGGGAGACACAGACCCACATTTAGATAAACTGACAAAACATCAAGAACTTAGATACCACGTTGCTCACAACAGGGGCTGAGCTAAGGACTGAAGGCAGGGGTGGGAGCTGGGGAGACAGGAGTGCACACATATCAGTCACAGTTGGTCTCTGTGCCAGGCCAGGCTGGCTTGGATGGGGCTTTGCTGCTCTCAGTGGGCGGCTCCATGTGGCACAGCCAAGCAGAAACCTCTGTAAGCCCAGGACCAGTCAAGGTGTTTCAGACACAGCAGGGCCTCAATCAGTATTCACTGGCTGACTAGTCAAGGCAACCACACAGGAGCCTGAAGTGGGTGTTACCCTACCGCTGTTCTCGTTGCCCTGAGGTTGGCTTATGTAGCCACCTTCTGGAAGGAATTTCGGTTGGGAAACCTTCAAGCTCAGGCAGGCTTTTTGTTCCTGGCTTTGGCTTCTCCTAGGGGGTTCTAAGCCAGCCCAAAAAAGGCTCAGAGAGTCCTGGACCCTAGATGAGCATTTTGGAACTAACTGGCTGTTTCTTGAGGGTCTCCTGGACCTAAGCCCGTCTCTTGGCTTTTTTCTTTTTAGTATTTATTTACTTATTTAGGCTGCACCAGGTCTTACTTGCGGCACTCAGGATCTTTAGTGTGGCAAAGGGGAACTAGGTCCCTGACCAGGGATCAAACCCAGATCCCTGCACTGGGAGCTCAGAATCTTAACCACCGGACCACCAGGGAAGTCCCTGTCTCTTGGTTTTGGGAGGTCCCTCTGACTAAGAAGTCACTGACAAATTATCTCTGAGGATAAACTACACGGGGAGTGTCACTACAGACCCACAACCAATAGGCAACCTCTGGAAACTCTCTGTATTTTCAGAGAAAACCTTCTGTATTTGCCAGGGCCTACTTCCTGAGGTCCCCTGGGTCCTCACCTCTCCTTAGTCTCCTGTTGACATTGGGAGTGGAGGAAGAGAGGGTGCTGCCTGCAGGTCTCCTGGTGGGTACCCAGCAAAGTGCCTGAGGCAAGCAAGCACAGCACCAGGGCATTCGGACCAGGGAGCAGACTCATTGCTCAAACACTGGAGCTTTGTCTTCCTGCTGCATGGTCTTTGGACATTGGAGCAGGGGACGTCAGTGATGGGTGGGGGCCAGGTGCCCTGTCCCTGACTGTGCCACTGTGTGCCTGGCCCCTAGCTTGAGGGGAGGGGACTTTGTTGCTGTGCATCCCAAACAAAAGACATCTATGAATCAAGCAGAGAGTCAATAGGGATTTCTTTTCTCTCTCCTGTCTTCTTTTTTCCTTTCTGTCCCTTCTGCTGCTTCTCTTCCTTCCAAAGGAGACAGAGCAGCTGGCTGTTCCAGATCCATGGGATTCCTTCCTGCAGCCTCTCTACTGAGGGTCTGGGCAGCATTTCTTAGGATCTAGGGACGTAGAAGAGGAAAAAGCCTTCCCTCCCAACTCTGCTCACTATATCCCCAACTCTGCTTCCCACCACCCCTGGTATATGTTTGATTGAACCTTCAGTTTCCTGGCCAGTATAGAAAAACAGTGGTACAGATAATCCAGAAGCAATGGATACTCTAAAACTCACTTCTCAACTCAGTCTGGTTGAGACGTCTGTGGTCTCCAACAGCACCCACAGGCAGTCTGAGAGGGAGAAGCAGGGTGGGTGTGTTGGGAGAAGGCAAACCCAGCTGGGCATCAAACGATGGATAAACTTTTAAGCACCTGTCTTCTAGCTCAGGGGCTGGCAGACTGTGGCCTGTGGGTCAAAGCTGGCCTGCCTTTCCACGGTTCTGGCATAGAATAGTTTTTACATTTTGGAAAGATTCTTCTTTGTAGCTGCATGTGTGTATGTGTGTGCGTGCTCAGTCATGTCCAGCTCTTTGCAACCCGACAGACTGCAGCCCGCCAGGCTCTTCTCTCCATGGGATTTTCCAGGCAAGAATACTGAAGTAGGTTGCCATTTCCTACTCCAGGGGATTGAACCTGCATTTCTTGCATCTCCTGCACTGGCAGGCAGATTCTTTACCACTGCGCCACCTGGGAAGCCCTAGCCCGGCCAAACCTAAAATATCTGCTATCTGGCCCTTTCCTGAAAAAGTTCAGGACAACCGCAACACATTGCCAATTGCAGGACATTTGTCTATCTTCCTTTAAGACGTTCTCAGTCAGAGATGGCCACTTGGCTGCACACATCACCCCCTCTTATTATAATGGCTGTTTTACAATGGTCTCTACCCACTATGTCTCTGCAAGCAGCAGTCATGTCCTTTCTACCTGTAGGGAAGAAATAATGAGACAAAGTACAGAAAGCCCTGAACCCAGGGCCTAGCACAAGGAAGATGGAGAGTGAGGGCCAACTGTTATGTACTGGGCAGGACAGCACCATGGTGGGAGGACAGGCTTGTGGCCAACTGGTGGGATGGGCATTCTTGCTCCCCCAGTTTCCAGGCTGGTATAGTCTGGGGCCAACTGTTAACTACCAGGAACCTCAGTGTTCTCATCTGCAAAACAGGCTAATCATAGTAGCTACCTCAAGGGGATGATGATTAAATATGCTAAGCTCTTCACACAACACCTAATAAACGCTGACCTGAGATGGCCCGGGTCCCTGTGACTGCAGAGGCCAGGCTGGGGGCCCACAAGGCTACGGTACTTACTTGATGGGGTAGGTCTCATCCTTGCGCCTCTGCTTCTCTCGTGCCGGTAAAACCTCCCAGCCGAAGGTCAGGCTCCAGTCAAAGTTGCCCCGACTCTGGACTCGGCCCCTCTGGACAGGCTTGGAGAACTCAAAAGTGTTCAGGTCAATGGTGACGATGTTTGGGCTCACCACCACCGTCTCGTCCTCGGCAATGCGAGCCAGGAGTGGCTCCAGCCAGCCGTGGAAGCACTCACCTGCAGGCCGGGGCCAGGAGACAGCAGTCAGGGTGCTGCCCCCCAGCCAGCCTGCGCCTCCCGGCCAGTGGGGAGCCCCAGGAGGACAAGTACCCGCTCCCCAGTGGTAGGCAGGAAAACACGTGCAAGCTCCATAGCCACAGAGAGCGGACAGAGATCTCCCAGGACCCGCCTACCCCTGCCCCTCCTCCCAGACAGGTGCAAATGGCTTTGGAGGGGAGAACAGAGGTATCAGGGGAGTAACATGGAGGCTCCAAAGGCACAGGGAGGCCGTAGAGGGCTGTCTTCAGGGTCTGCAGGCTAGCCACTCAGTTGACTCTCCCCACCCGAGTGAGGGTCTCATGAGGGGGTGCCCCTCTCCCTGGGGTCTCTGCACCTCATGCTTCAGCTCTAGCTGCAGAATAATCACCCCTTGGGGATTTCTGATGAACCGCAGAGATGATTTGGCCCCTGGAGTGATGATTTTGTTGGTGAGTATGGCTGGCATCCTTATCCCACTTGATAAAGGAGAAGACTGAGGCTCAGTTAATGTCAGGGTCAGAACACAAATCCAGGTCTTCTGACTCCAAGTCTACAGCTTCTCAGAATATGTATCACTGCTTTCAGGGGACATTTTTCCCCCCTGACAACAGCAAGGGAAGTGTGTTGTTTGGGGGCAAAAAGCAGGCCTTCCTTTCCATGTGGAAAGGGCCACACCGAACAGCGCCCAGAGGTAATAGGAGCCTGTCCGAGGGGCTGAGCTCAGAATGAGGTACAGATCAGGGGAGCGGGGAGAGGAGTGTCTGGGTTCTAGAGCATCCTCCCAGCAACTGTGGGGTCACCACAGTTTTAGGTTTTAGTTTTAGTGGTTTTAGGGCTGTGCGTGCCTCCTGATAACCATCCTAGGGAATGGGGTGAGAGAAGGGTAGAAGAATCTGGGGGAGTCCCAAGCCTGCTTCGCTCCTGGGACAGCAGAGCAGGCAGGGGCCTGGGTGATGCGGGGGTCCCAGCTTTTCCTTCTGCCAGGGAGGGAAGCGGGGCAGAGCCAGGACGGCCCCTTTACTCACAGTGGGCATCCAGGAAGGTGAGCACCTCCGCCTGGGCCACGCTGGCCCCCAGCAGCCGGGCGGTGATCAGCCCCTTCCTCTCCTGCTGCCGCACCACCTGCACCACCTGCAGCTGCTTCACGTACCGCTCCAGGGGCTCCTTCAAGTACTCTGGAAGGCACAGGGTCGTTGCCACCCGCTCAACACCTTGTCACAACCTAACTCCCCATCGCACTTCCCAGGTGGCGCGCGTGGTAGAGAACTCGCCTGCCAATGCAGGAGACGTAAGAGACATGGGTTTGATCCCTCGGTCGGGAAGATCCCCTGGAGGAGAGCATGGCAACCCACTCCAGTATTCTTGCCTGGGAAATCCCATGGACAGAGGAGCCTGGCGGGCTACAGTCCATGGGGTCGCACAGAATCGGACACAACAGAAGTGACTTGGTGGTGGTTTAGTTGCTCAGGCGTGTCCGACTCTTGCAACCCCATGGACTGCAGCCTGCCAGGCTCCTCTGTCCATGGGATTCTCCAGGCAAGAATACTGGAGTGGGTTGCCATTTCCTTCTCCAGGGGATCATCCCGACTCAGAAACTGAACCGGGTCTCCTGCACTGCAGGCAGACTCTTTACTGACTGAGCTACAAGGGAAGCACACATAATCTTCTGTGGGTGCCAGGTCCGGGCACTCTCAGGCCTCCAGCAGGCCTGCATTTTAACCCTCTCTCGCACCTACTGTGCTGAGCAACTTCACCAAAGACCAAGGTGGGCGTCGGGGGATGGAGGAGGTTCCCACAGCACATGGCCACCTTGCCAGGACACTCCACTGGCTCCGCAGCGCCCACCCTGTGTCTGTGTACCGGGGCGACTTCTCTGATGTTAGAGACAGGACCTCAGAGCTGTGTTTCTTTGGTTTCAAATGTGCCTCTTTTGGCCTCAGCTCCCTCTCAGCTCCCGATTTTCAGAGCTGTGTCTCAGGCCTCCCCTCCTTTCCACACGAGGGTTTGGCAGTCATTTCTCTGTGTCCGAGTCCCTGTCTCCCAGGCTCTTCAGAGCAAGCCTGACAGGTAGAACATACACAAGTGTTCATTTCTGGCTTCTGGGGCAGCAGCAAGAAGTCTTACTCTAATCCTCTTTATTACCTCCTCTGCACGTGGAATTTTTAGGAAGATGAAATGATGCAGAACAGCTCTTAAATTAAATTTAAAAACCAGATACCCAGATACCCAGTGCCTACATGGCCAGGCAGAGCAGTGAGCTTCTCTGCCCAGGGAGCGGGCGACTGCAGGGTAGGTGATGAAGGAACAGCCAGAGGTGGCGCAGGGCTGGGGGAGACTGCAGGAGGGGCCAACGCCCGAATTGGAGAGGGGGTGTGGAAAGCTCTTTGAAGGGCGGGGTATCTGATGAGATTTCCAGTTCATTCTGAGAGAGGGCTCACTTCAGGACCCTTGTAAATCAGTCAGAAACCCTCAGAGCATTAAAAATAGCCCTAGGGACTTCCTTGGTGGTCCAATGGCTAAGACTCTGCACTCCCAATGCAGGGAGCCCAGGTTCGATTCCTGGTCAGGGAACTAGACCCCACATGCCGCAAGAAGATCGATCTTGTGTGCCACAACTAAGACCCCGTGCAGCCAAATAAACAAATAATAAAAAATAAAATACACTTACTCAAAATTTAAAATATATACGTAGTTTTAAAAAATAACCCTATTCTGAAGCAATCCATCTTGGAACAGTCCAAATCGTAGTGATGATTCATTAAGTGCTGTTTTGGTTTATCTGTGCAGCTGCTCTGTTCCCCACCGTGCAGAATGGATGGCCTGTGGTTTCAGAAGTGGTGGTGTGGGGCAGGAGTGAAGGCTGACTGCGTCCTTTCTCTCTCGAGGGGTGTGGGGTCAGCCCAGTGCTTAGGCCTTGCTCCCAGCATCATATCGCACAAACTGGGGGCTGTTTTTGTGCAGGTTGATCTCTCCCTCTCTACTTCTTATTTTTGGCCATGCCATGTGGCATGTGGATCTTGGTTCTCTGACCAGGGACTGAACCAGGGTCCTCGGCAGTGGAAGCATAAAGTCTTAACCACTGGACTACCTGGGAAGTCCCTCTCTCCACTTTGAAACACACACACACACACACACACACATTGTGTCCAAATACTGGAGCATCTACTACATGCCAGGCATGGGACCAGATGCCTCCATGCTGACTTTCTTATTTAATCTTCTCTGTGAAGAATAAAGAGCTTCCCACGGAGCTCAGTGGTAAAGAATTCACCTGCCAACGCAGGAGCCCCAAGAGACACAGGTTTGACCCCTGGATTGGGAAGATCCCCTGGAGAAGGAAATGACAACGCACTCCACTATTCGTGCCTGGAGAATCCCCATGGATAGAGAAGCCTGCTGGGCTACAGTCCATGGGGTCACCAAGAGTCTGACATGACTGAGCGACTGAGCACCCACGTGAAGATTAAAATGTTACGAAATAGGAAGTATTGTCCCTGGGGTTTATGAGTCAAAATTAGCCTCATTTGGCAGCTTCAGCCCAGCACTCACTTAGGGTATACCTGCGAACATGCTGCCAGGTGCCAGCCACTGTCCCGGGCAGGTCTGGGTCCTGCCTGCTCAGAGCTCCTAGGCTCATCCTCCAGGCACAGGCCCCAGCGTGGGCTCTAACAGGGAGGTGGGAGGAACTCTGCGTTTCCCCTGAGAACATAGCTGTGCTCACAGGAAGTTCGTGTGATGGAGAGAACCCAGAGACAGAACATCAGAGGAAGTGGGTTTTGTGGTAATGGCCCGCCACACACTGAGCCGCGAACGTCAGGGGCGCCTGAGCTCTACAGAGCCCTTTTCCCACCCCTTCTCTCCAATCCTGGCGGCTAGGCGGGACCTGGGAATTCTGGGCTTGAGCCTCAGGCTCTCTGAAGGGGGTGAGACAACACCCCTGAGTAATGTCCCTCTTTGGACCCACTGGACAGACACCCCAGAGCGGAGTGCAGCAGAGCTGAGCATGGAGGACAGATGGGCCCATCCATTCTCTCTTACAGTCCCCAGGTGAGAGCCTCCTCATTTAGGTTCATTCCGCACAATCAACGTCTACAAGACTCCTGTGAGCTCCCCTATATACGCCTGACTCAGTCCCTTGTGCGGAATACCATCTATATGCAGATGCCCCTGGGCCTTTTTTCCTGGCCTTAAATCTTCACTTGGATGACTAACAAACCACAAAACTGGATTTCTCTGGCGGTCCAGTGGTTAAGACTCCGCGCGTCCACTGAAAGGGACACAGGTTTGATCCCTGGTTGGGGAAGATCCTGCATGCCTCGTGGCCAAATAAAAACAAAACAAAACAAAAAACCCAGAAACCTAACACGCCTGAAATGGAACCCCAGATTTCTTCCCCACCTGCCCTCCCAGCCTCCCCTGTGTACCATTATCCCAACAGCTGCTCTAACCTAGGAATTGTGCTAAACTCTCCCCCTCTTCCCACTCCCCACAATGTCCATCAGCAAGTAAGGCCAGTATTCCATCCTCACTGTACCTCAGCAATAATGTCTTAACTTATCTCCTGACCTCTATTCCATGCCCCACCGCTTCCCAATCTACTCTTTTTTGTTTTTTTCAATTTTGATTTTTTTTGTTCATCACAGATTTTTTTTTTTTTTGCGTCAGTTTTTATTTTTATTTATTTTTTGGCCATGCTGCGAGGCACGTGGTATCTTAGTTCCCCAATCAGGGATTGAACCCATGCCTCCTGCAGCGGAAGCACATAGTCTTAACCGCTGGACCACCAGGGAAGTGCCCCCAGTCTCCTCTTGACACAGCACCCACAGTGAATTCTCAAAACCACAAATCAGATCATGTCACTATAATGGTTTAAAATTTCACTTAAAAAAGTGAATCCAAGACTTCACTGGTGATTCAGTGGTAAAGAAACCACCGGCCAATGCAGCCGAGACAGGCTCGATCCCTGATCCCGGAAGATCCCACATGCCCTGAAGCAACTAAGCCCATGGGCCACAACTATTGAGCCTGTGCTTTAGGCCCTGGGAACTGCAACTACTGAGTCCATGTGCTGCAGCTCCTGAAGCCCGAGTGCCCTAGAGCCTGTGCTCGGCAGCAAGAGAAGCCACGGCAATGAGAAGCCTGCGCACCACAACCAGAGTGTAGCCTCCTACTCTCCATGAGCAGAGAAAAGCCTGTGCAGCAATGAAGACCCAGCTCAGCCATTAAAGAAAAAAAAAAAAAAAAAGAATCCAGAGACTTCCCTGCTGGTCCAGTGGTTAAGACTGCATCTCCCAATGCAGGGGTCATGGGTTCAACCCCTGGTCGGGGAACTAAGGTCCCACATGCTTCAGGGTGCCACCAAAAATTAAAAAAAAAAAAAAATCTAAACAGTATGATAGCTTCTCAAAAAATTAAACAAAGAACTACCATATGATACAGCAATTCCACTTCTGGGTATTTAATAAAATAATAGAGATCAGGAGTCAAACAAGTATTTGTACACCCATGTGGATAGCAATATTTTGGCTATTATTCACAATAGCCAAAAATGTGGCAACAATCCCAAATCTCCATGGGTGAATGAATGAATAAAAAATGTGAACTATACTAACAATGACATGCGTGTGTGCTCTGTGCGTGCTCAGCCACTTCAGTCGTGTCTGACTCTTTGAGACCCCATGGACTGTAGCCCACCACGCTCCTCTGTCCATAGGATTCTCCAGGCAAGAATACTGGAGTGGATTGGTCGTGCCCTTTTCCAGTCTTAAAAAGGAAGCAAATTCTGACACATCACAACATGGATGAACCTGGAAGATGTTACGCTTAGTGAAATAAGCCAGACACAAAAGGTCACAAACTGCATGATTCCACTTATACAAGATATTGAGAGTAGTCAAATTCCTAGACCAGAAGTGGAATGGGGGTTGCCAGAGGCTGAGGTGCTGGGAATAGGGAGTTTAATGGGCGCAGAGTTTCAGTTTGGGAAGCTGAAAGAGTTCTGGCGATGGTTTTACAACAATGAGAATATATTTAATGCCACTGCATGGCACACTTAAAAATGGTGAAGATGGTCAATTTTATGTATATTTTACCACACACCCCCTAAAAGTCCAAACACTGACTGCTGCTCAAAAAGGTCTTGCGATTCAGCGCTGTTCACCTCTGTAAACTCAGTTTGCACCAGTGCTGTTTCTGCCTCCTTGCTCACATCTCTGCAGTCACCCTGCTCTTTTTTCTGCTCAGCTCTCTGGGTCCCTGGTAAGTGTCTGAATTCCTCCCCCTCATTTAGTGAATTCCCACAGGAGGGTGGCATAGATTCCCTGCCTCAGCCTCCCCACCTGGGGCAGAGGGGGGCTTTGGACAAGGGAAGCCCTATTGGGAGCATGGTGGATTGACAGGCTTGGAAAGGCCAGTTTTTGGGAGCTCGTGAAACATGCCAGATCAAGGGTGGGCCTCAGGTGCTGACCTGGCCATGCAGGAGGGAAGCCTGAGCCTGGGAAAGGACTGTGAGGTAGGAAAAGAAAAAGTTCTTCAGCCTGGCTCCAGACCTCTTTCTGATACCTGCCCCCTAGTATCAAATGCCTGTACACTTGTGCTCAAACCATGCTGCTGGGCACCTGGACAGGAGGACAGAGAGCCTGGACATTGAATTTCAGCACAGACACAGCCCTCATGTGTGTAATGAGAGCCAGGTAATCTGATCAAACGGTCAGTCGTGTGGGGAACTTTATCCCGCTATGGCTGCAGAGATTACCGTGGATCTGAGGATATTTTTCTTTCTTTGCTGAAAGTCTCTCTACAGTCTCAAAGCCCTCAAGGTAGGATGGTTTATCCTAGGGCCCACAAACTCCCTGAAATCACATGCACAAATGTGGGTGTGTGCACCCTTGTGGCAGCTGTGCACTATTCTAGGGACCGCCTGCGTCCTTAGTCGCTTCAGTCGTGTCTGACTCTTTGGGACCCCATGGACTGCAGCCCTTCAGGCTCCACTGTTCATGGGATTTACCAGGCAAGAATACTAGAGTCAGCTGCCATGCTCTCCGCCAGAGGATTTTCCCAACCCAGGGATCAAACCCGCATCCCCTGTGACTCTTGCATGGCAGGAAGATTCCTTACCTACTGAGCCACCTGGGAAGCCCTCTAGAGAGAAGGGCATAGCTTTTAACAGATTGTCAAAGGAGGCCAGGACCCAAGAAAGTAAGAACGGCTGGTTCTGGTTTTTCAGACAGGAGATTCTGAGATGCTGGACTCGGCTCTGTGAGACAGTCCAGGGCAACAAGGGAGAGGCCACCAGAAGGAATGGGAACATGTCTGGTGGCCCAAGAGGCGCAGGCTCTTTGGAGTAGCTACTACCAAGTCCCCCTAACAGGCACAGGCCACTCTGCCTTTTTGAAACTGCCCATGCCAGCCTGGCACTATGTCATTGGCTGGCCTGGTCCAAGGAGTCACCCAGCTGGGCAGTGTGCCTTTTACTTACACAATTCTGAGTGACAAGCTGAGACAGTTTAGAAAACTCCACCCCATGTGATTCAAGGTGAGAAACTTCTGAGGGACGGGCCACTCAGGGTTGTGGGAATAAGGGTTACAAGACAGCCCAGTTTGAGCTGGAGGGCAATGGATACACCAGTTCCCATTCCTTACAACCATTCTATGCTCCTATGATTCCCCAGAGGCCACTCCCAGGTCCCAACCCTCTCTGCCAGACTCTCTGCCCCTCCCTTTCCACAAGCTCCCTGTCCACCAGACCCTTTGATGCATCTCTGATACTTGTCTGCCCTTCCCAGGAAAGTGGGAGCTCCCAGAGGAAACGGGCTCACAGAGCCATACTCAGCGCCTCCTCCCTCTGTCCTCCCTGGCTCTAGTCCTCTTTCCCAGGGGGGAGGAGGGGGCTGGGGGAGGGAAAGGGTGCATCAGCAGCTGGGCTGCCGGAGGAACCCCTGTGGTTCCTGCCCTCAATATGGAAGCATGGGCACAGGAAGCCAAACTGGGAGAGCCCAGACCCTACTTGCCACCTGGGAAGAAGGCACAGCTCCTAGAGGACCCCAGACCCCCTGCAGGGGTCCTACAGTGCTTTTCTAGTTCTGGCCCCCGGCATCCCATGCTTGAGTGACTGTCAGGACTTCCTCTCTGGACTCAGGTCCTCTGCTTCTCTTCCTGACAATAACCCTCCCTAAAGCTGCCACCTTTCTGAGATGAGGTCACTCTCCAGCTTAAGCACCTTCACTCCAGCTTAAGCACCTTCAGTAATTCATTTTCTTCCCCCTAAATAAATACTTTTAGCACGGTGTGGATTTCATTCAGGCTTCCCAGGAGGCGCTAGTGGTAAAGAACCTGCCTGCCAGTGCCGGAAACATAAGAGACACAGGTTCGATCCCTGGGTTGGGAAGATCCCCTGGAGGAGAGCATGGCAACCCACTCCAGTATTCTTGCCTGGAGAATCCCATGGACAGAGGAGCCTGGCGGGCCACAGTCCATGAGGTCGCAAAGAGTCAGACATGACTGAAGCGATTTAGCATGCATGCAAGAATTTCATTCAACATCTTTTTAGCGTCATTTCCCACAGCACAAATACCGATGTCTCTCGAGCTCTGCTGATGCTGTTTTCTCTTCTGGGGATGCCCTGAAACATCTCTTCTCTCCCTGGACACTCGGGCTTTCAGGTGAAGCTCTAATCCAAGTGGACGTCTCAGCCAGGCCACACAGAAATAACATCTCCCACAGTGCAATGCTCCCATACAAAGAATAAAATGAGCTCAAAATTCTCTAAGCCAGGCTTCAGCAATATGTGAACCGTGAACTTCCAGATATTCAAGCTGGTTTTAGAAAAGGCAGAGGAACCAGAGATCAAATTGCCAACATCCGCTGGATCATCGAAAAAGCAAGAAAGTTCCAGAAAAACATCTATTTCTGCTTTATTGATTATGCCAAAGCCTTTGACTGTGTGGATCACAATAAACTGTGGAAAATTCTGAAAGAGATGGGAATACCAGACCACCTGACCTGCCTCTTGAGAAACGTGTATGCAGGTCAGGAAGCAACAGTTAGAACTGGACATGGAACAACAGACTGGTTCCAAATAGGAAAAGGAGTACGTCAAGGCTGTATATTGTCACCCTGCTTATTTAACTTCTATGCAGAGTACATCATGAGAAACGCTGGGCTGGAAGAAGCACGAGCTGGAATCAAGATTGCCGGGAGAAACATCAATAACCTCAGATATGCAGATGACACCACCCTTGTGGCAGAAAGTGAAGAGGAACTAAAAAGCCTCTTGATGAAAGTGAAAGAGGAGAGTGAAAAGGTTGGCTTAAAGCTCAACATTCAGAAAACGGAGATCATGGCACCTGATCCCATCACTTCATGGCAAATAGATGGGGACCCAGTGGAAACAGTATCAGACTTTATTTTTATGGGCTCCAAAATCACTACAGATGGTGACTGCAGCCATGAAATTAAAAGACGCTTACTCCTTGGAAGGAAAGTTATGACCAACCTAGATAGCATATTCAAAAGCAGAGACATTACTTTGCCAACAAAGGTCCATCTAGTCAAGGCTATGGTTTTTCCAGTGGTCATGTATGGATGTGAGATTTGGACTGTGAAGAAAGCTGAGCGCCAAAGAATTGATGCTTTCGAACTGTGGTGTTGGAGAAGACTCTTGAGAGTCCCCTGGACTGCAAGGAGATCCAACCAGTCCATTCTGAAGGAGATCAGCCCTGGGTGTTCTTTGGAAGGACTGATGCTAAAGCTGAAACTCCAGTACTTTGGCCACCTCGTGCGAAGAGTTGACTCATTGGAAAAGACTCTGATGCTGGGAGGGGTTGGGGGCAGGAGGAGAAGGGGACAACAGAGGATAAGATGGCTGGATGGCATCACTGACTCGATGGACGTGAGTTTGAGTGAACTCTGGGAGTTGGTGATGGACAGGGAGGCCTGGCGTGCTGTGATTCATGGGGTCGCAAAGAGTCAGACACAACTGAGCAACTGAACTAAACTGAACTGAATGCATATGGAGCTCTTACTGGAAACTAAGTACTCCACAGCACATGAACAATCTCATTTACCATCTATCTCTGATCCCTTGTCCACCTTGCAAGGGAGTCAATTATCTTCATTTTTAGAAGAAGGGACTGAAGGACTTCCATGGTGGTCCAGTGGTTAAGACTCCACACTCCAAATGCAGGGGTCCTAGGTTTGATCCCTGATCAGGGAACTAGATCCCACATGCTGCAAGTAAAGATCTGCACACCTCAACTAAGAGCTGGCACAGGCAAATAAATAAATATTTGAAAAAACAAAAAAAATGTGAGGATGGAAGTTCAGAGAGGCTAAGTATCTTGCCCAAGGTCACAGAGCTAGGAAAAGTCAGAGCTAGGATTTGAGTTCCTGGGTGTTGGGCTCTCAAGTCCGTGTCCTCTCATGTCCGCTAGGGTGTGTTCCAGGTCACACCACCATGGCTGGTGCTGTAAGCAGTCATCTGACTATGAGGGCTGTTAGCCTACTCGGGACAAGATCTGTCTAATTTGTCATTTGTCATGTCATCTCCTACGCCTAAGGCAGCACCAGGCACAAATAACTCAGCAGATGTTGGTGGAAATGCTTTGAACTCTGGAAGTTTGGTGAGCAAACTCACTTGCCTATTACCAACTACAACGAAGGGCTTCTGAGATGGAATCTTCAAGAGCAAAAGAATGGTCCAGTAGGTGGGAAACAGAGGGGAAGGCCCGTCCCTACTTTCTGCATTTCTGAATTGGGGTTGGGCTTGGCAGCTCTAAGGGAAGCCTTGAGGCCAAAACAGCTAAGCTTTTGGAGCTTCAGGGGTCAAGTGCAAATCAAGTTCAGGAATGTGGCTTGCCCGCCCCCTAGCACCAACCTGCCTTCTTCCTGCTCCTAACCTTTATGATGAGCTGGGATGCCACACAACAGGCCACGAGGCAGTGTCTGCTCCCTTGGGAGCACCGGCAGGCCCTCTTTCCCAGAGTACCAGGGGAGACCCCAGGCCCCTCCTCGGGGGCTCCCTAGCCTCACCGTCCGTGCTGGCATCATCTACCAGAATGATCTCCTTCAGCAGGATGGCAGGGGTGGTGTGCAGGACGCTGTACACCGTCCGCAGCAGAGTGGACCAGGCCTCGTTGTGGAACACAATGATGACGCTGGTGGCAGGCAGTGGGGGGCAGCGCCGGAACTTCTGGTCGACACACCTGCAAGGGCAAAAGTGCAGATACAGTTCTCCGGGCCCCCGGTAGTCCTGGGGGCAGGAGGGCTCTGTCCACAGATTCCTCTGCTCCTTGGAAACCCCACCCTACGTTCCCCTTTGGAGCTGGGAGTAGCGGCATGCTTTTTCCAGCTAATCCACTATTTGCCACCTACTCTAAGCCTCTGCACAGGTGCTAACCAACTCACTCCAAAACCTCTCTCTCGGGACTTCCCTGGTGGTCTGGTGGCTAAGACTCTGCACTCCCAATGCAGGGGGCTTGGGTTCGGTCCCTTGTCGGGGAACTAGATTGCACGTGCTGCAGCTAGGAGTTTGCATGCCATAACTGAAATATGCCTCATGCCACAACTAAGATCAAAGATCCTGTGTACAGCAACTAAGACCCAGCATGGCAAAAAACAGACGATCCCCACCAAAAACCCCAAAACCTATTCCCCCCCGCTGAGGTCCCAGAGGGAAAGTAACAAAGGGCAACTCTGACATGTGGAAAAAGTGACTACGAATTCCATATTCAGTGAGAGGGAAAGAAAGGCTTTACTCTTTACAATGAACGGTTCCACTCGAACCCATTTCCTCATGAACTCCCTGTAATCCAATACTAGTATCACAAACGCTTTCCTGTGACTTTTCTCTATCCTCATCCACTCCAACCACTCTGGGGCACTAGGCGGCACTGCCTCCGTCCCCGACACACCATCTCAGGTGGGGGTGGGAATGTGTCAATGCTGGATCTCAAAGAATTGTGCAGCCTAACGCCCTTTCTTTCTTTTAGAAAAGTACTTATTTATTTATTTGGCTACACTGGATCTAAGGTGCAATATGCAGGATCTTTAATCTTAGTTGCAGAATATGGGATCCAGTTCCCTGACCAGGGATTGAACCCGGTCCCCCTACACTGGGAGCGGGGAGTCTCAGCCACTAGACTGTCAGGGAAGTCTCGAAAGGCCCTTTTTAAACTCCCTCTGCTGGTCAGAGAGATTTCTCAGGGGCCCTCCAGAGAAGACTCCCAGACCTCCTCCACTGGCTGCCCTCAGGTCCACTGCGCTTCCCTGTGAGGAGTCCTGGTTAATCAGGGTGGCTCCATGTTCTAGGCCTCTAATACTTGGTCCAAGTCTGAGGAACTCCAGGTTCCCAGCCCTAAAGAATCAAGAACCTGAGAATGGAAACTGCCATGTGTGGGCATGAAGGCTCAGTTGCATCCCAGTCATTGCAACCCCAAGAACTGCAGCCCACCTCTGTCGATGGGATTCTCCAGGGAAGAATACTGGAGTGGGTTTCCATTTCCTCCTCCAGCAGATCTCCGTGACCCAAGGATGGAACCCAGGCCTCCTGCATCTCTAGCATTGCAGGCAGATCCTTTGTGGCTGAGCCACTGGGGAAATCCCTAACTGCCATGTGAGAAAAGGCCAAAAACAGTATTCCTCTTGAGTTGGGAATGACAACGCCTACACGAGAAAGACACAAAACCTTTGATGGGAGGCCAGTAAGAGCACAGACTGAAGTGGCTACAGCTCAAAGATCTAAGAGCTGGTTCACTGCCCAGGACCGAAAGTACAAACAGATTCAAGTAACTAGTTGGAATGAGTTCATGGCCCTGTGAGTCTTCACTGAAAGAAACCAGGAGGTGAGCAGCAATCCTGACCACCAGGGCCGCTTTCGGGAAATGTCCTTTGTTAGGAGCTCAGTGGCAGAGTCCTGTGGTCTCCAGCCTCTCACAGAGGGTGAGGCCCCTGATCTGTGGGCTGCAGTCAGGCACTCCTCGTCACCCCTCGGCCCGCTGTGGTCCCCGCCAGGAGTTCCTTTTTCTGGGTCCTGTCACCTTCGCAATCGTTTTTCACTCTCACAGGTCTCCCTGAGACTCTAGCCTGACCATGATGCCCTTGAATCCCAACCCCTGGGATAACGACAGTGGCTCAGGAAAAGAAATGAGGGCCTAGAGGAAACCCTTGCCCACATTCTAAAATCCCTGTCAGGGACATCCCTGGTGGTCCAGTGGTTAAGAATTTACCTTCCAGTGCAGGGGATGCAGGTTTGATCCCTGGTTGGGGAACTAAGATCCCACATGTCTTGGGGCAACCAAGCCTGTATGCCACAACTGCTGAGCTGGAGGGCCGCAACAAAGACCCGACGCAGCCAAACGAATAAATAAATATTGATATAAAATAAAATCCCCGTAGGCCCTTTACATTGGCTGTGGACACACCAGGCACGCCTTTGGCAGAATCCTGGCCTCACCCCGGGATGCGGTGCTACTTACTCAGGGGGTCGGGTGTCCGGCCCCAGGGCCCTCTGCAGGGAGATGCGGTCACTGGCAAAGGCATTGAAGCAGTGCTTCTTATAGCCCTCTTCCTTTTCCTGGGTCTCCTGGGGCGTCCACTCTTTCTTCTGAAACGCCTTCCCATCCGCCCCAGGGCCATTGGGGTCCTGTGGCGGCCGTTCCCAGAATGGCTTCAGCTCAGCTGGGGTGTAGAAACCTGGGGGGCAAGACTGGTTGGTGGAGGCCAGTGTCTGCTGGGGCTCTGGAGCCCTGATCTGGAACTTGGGCATTGAGTCCCTGAGGTTGTGCACGGCCCCCAGCATGAGGTCCAAGACATGGTCCTTCTGGCTCACCAAGGACCTCAGCCATGGCTTCTCTGTGGCCTGCTCCCTGCCACTTACGTCCCTCTGCAGGATGAAGAGAAAGAGCACGAAGGCGCTGCCCACCATGACCAGGCGCACGGCCATGTGGCGTCTGCGGAGCAGCCTCATCCTCTGGAACTGACGGTGACCTCGGCTGAGTCAGCTCCGACTGCTGGGCCTGGCCCTGGAAACAGCGCGAGGTGTCGTGGTGGCCACACCCTGGGGCCTCGGCCTGAGAAGGTGGGATGAGAGAGAGAAATGAGCCAAGGCAGGTGGAGGAAAAGAGTCAGGGGATTTGCGGGTTCTTGTCCAGGCTCTGCTGCTGAATGGTGACATCACCTTAGTCCAATCACGTTACTTGTCTGCACCTACATTGTCTCCATCCAGATAATAAGGAAAATGGACCCTGTTTCTTTTCTGCCCTAAGATTCTGACATTCATGGACCTAGAAAAATTGGAACATTGAAACGCTACATGAAGAAATTTAATCAATGTAAACACTTTTGGAAACAATTTGGCATTTTCTAGAAAAATTTAAAATGTTCACACCCTATGACCCCTGCAATTCCTCTCCTGGTTTTATATCTCAGATAAACATATGCCCAAAGGCATGCACAAGAACATTTCTAGTAGTACCCACAAAAAAGGCAAAAATTGGAAATAATCCAAATGTCTATCAGCATTATAATGAATAAACAGCATGAAATATCCACAGCACATGACTGCACAACCGTGACAAAGAATGTACCATTTCTACATGCCACAACACAGATGCAAAGTTGAGCGAAAAAAAAAATACAGAAGTTTCTGAAGACGGAGGAAAGACATGGGCATAAAGGCACATGGGGGGACTTCAAAATAAGCTTTTTTAAAAAAGTGAATGGTGGCTGTGGGCAGCACTGCTATTCTTTATACCCTATGCATATTTTATCAATGTTTTCTGCATCTACTCATATTTAATTAAAAAAATTAAAAACAATTTTTAAATCTAAGATTCTAATGACAGCACGTTCCAGGCAGGACCATGGCCCCAGGCATCTACCCTCATGTATGTGGTACCAGGCTCAGAGGAAGAGTGTTTGCAAAACTTTCTGTAGATAGTTCTGCAAGTATAAGGCTCACGGGTAAGCACTAGATGCTGGTGGCAACAGACCTGCGCCCAAATTCTAGATCTGCAGCTTCTAACAGTAATGCACCTACCTACTTCCTAGAGTTGTTTGATGTAAGGATTAAGTTCAATAAAATAATTCCCGGAAAAGCTTAGCAGTCTCTGCACCCAGTCAATGCTCAAAAAGTGTTAGTTTTTATCAGTAGTAGCTGTGTGACCCTCAGGCACATGACTTAATCTCTCTAAGCCTCAACTTCCTCATCTATAAAGTGGGAGTAACTAATACCTAACCCACAGCGGGTGTGAGGATTAAGTCAGAAATAATGTATATAAAATACTCAGCCGAGTGTCTGGCACAGACCGAGCCCTCAATTATTTCTATGGTTGTTGTTAATAAATTGCTGCTCAGTTTCCCAGCAATTATCCTCAGGCACCTGGTCTTCGGGCAAAGCCACACTCATTACTCTGTCTCACTTACAAGGAACTTCAGTTGAGCTGTGTTGTTAAACACACAAGCTGCTGCCTATGGAGAAGCCCAGTGTTTGGAGTCACTTGGATCCTTGGGGCACATGTGGCTGTCATGATGTCAAGTGGGAACAGGGGTCACTTTGGGCGGGGGGGGAGATGTTCTCTTTTAAAACCTCAGATTCATGCATATAGCAAACAGACACTAAGTATCTGCCGTGCATAGGAAGCTGAAATTGTGCACCTACATAAACAGCAAGCATGAAGCCAGCAGCTTTGTGTGTAGCAAGCACACTGAATTTCTGCCTGCATATAGCCACATACTGAATGCCTACCATATACATAGCAAGCATGTGCTGAGTGCCTACTGTATACAGCAAATATACCTAAGCACCTACTTCTCACAAATATGTTGAGTATCTACTGTATAGAGAAACATTTTAAGTGCCTGCTGTATATAAACAGGTTGAGTGCTTTTTGCAAAAAAAAAAAAAAGATTCCGCAGCAGCATCAAAAATCGAATAAGATTAAATCTTTTTGAGCATCTATTTTATATTAGGTATTGTCTGGGAGATAGAGGAGATTTGTTGATCCTGCCAGTATTAAGTGAATTCCTGCTTTATGCCAGGTACTCAGCCAGACGGTGGCCAGCCAGGAGGTGAGCAAGCTACACTGTGGGGAGGACCATGTGAAGCCCTGCTTTTGACAAAGGACTGTGTGCAACAGGGGTTGTTTCTCCCCAACATCTGGTGACCTCCCCGACCTTGCCAGCCACACTACTGGTAATCGTCTCCTATGCAGAGAGCCCAGCATTCAAGGAGAGTACAGTCAATTGGGGGAGTCAAATTTTAAGCAGAGAGGCACCCAGCCTGAGAGAGGCATCCTCAGGGGCAGAGGGAGAGAGGATGCAGTAAACCCACTGAGTGGCGGAGGGTGATGTTCGTGAAGTCCCTCTGGAGAGAAACTTGGGCTGAGCCCTAACCCACAAGTAGGAGTTGGCTGGTGACGTGAGCACATTTCAGGCAGAGGGAACAATATATAGAAAGCCCTGGAAGCAGGAAACAGCATGATCCATCAGAGAACTCCAAGGAATTTGGTTTGGTGGGAGTATGAAGCCTGATGGGAGTAGCAGGTGATGGGTCTGGAGAGGTGGCTTGAAATCAGGTCATCAAAGCAAAGAGTTTGCCCTTGACCCGAGGTATGGGGAGCAGTAAGGATTAGTGGCCCAACATTACAAGAAGAGTAGTGTGACAGCTGGTGGAGGGTGTCTAGGAGATGCACCCGAGTGGCAGCTGGATGACCAGTTAAGAGGAACTAGGGGCGTCTGACCCAAGATAGCAGCAGTGCGGATGAGGAGGGAGGGTGTGGTGCTAGGGGAACTTCCTTGGGTGATGAGGCGGGACAGTTCATCCTAGCCAGGACACAGAGGGACACAGAGAGGTGTGAGACCACCTCTTTCCCCACCAGATTTTAAAATCTAGCTGGAGTGCTACCAAGAACTGGTGGCACTGGGTTCAGGGAGCACCGGTCCCAGGAGGGAATAGGAACAGGAAAAAAATCTATTTCTAAATACCCTTTTGCACTTTGAACACTGACAACATTATCTATTCAAAAAGTAATACAATTCGAACTGAGTAAGAGCACAGACAAGGAGAGTACCCCGCTGGCTTGAAGACGGCTTCAAGGAGGAAACAGAGATTCAATGTAGAGACGGTGTCCTGTCTAGGGGTTGCTGGGCTGGTTGATGCCTGAACTTGACATCTCATCAATTCTGCAACTGCCCCAGCTGCCCCAGCTAAGCACAGACCGAGCGCCGCAGAATGGGGAAGTGTTTGCTACAACAATGTTGAACCATCTGAACATGGCATCTCCCCTGATACCTGTCTGTCTACTTTCCGCTCCAACAAGAAAGAGGGAGCACAGTTAGAAACAAAGGCATGGTTCAGGCATAACCTGGGAGTTACTGTGCAGTCAGTTCCAGACCACGGCAAGAAAGTGGGTCACACAAGTTTTTGGTTTCCCAGGACATATAAAACTTATGTTTATACCATACTATAGTCTACTAAGTGTGCAATAGCATTATGTCCAAAAAAAAAAAAGTATATACTGTAATGAAAAAATAACACTTTGGGAAAATTTCAGCAATAGATTTGCTGGATATAGGGTTGCCACAAACCTTCAATTTGTAAAAAAAGGCTGTATCTGTGAAGCAAGATGAAGTAAAGCACAATAAAACAACATATGCCTACAAAACTTAGTTATCAGATGCTGCCAGGTGCTTAAGACTCACCTCCTCCAGGAAGGCCTCCCTGACTGACTCACTCAGAATCACCTGGGTCACTCCAACTCCCTCGTCTTGGCATCGCGGTGTGATTCACTTTTGTTCCTTTGTTCCCTCCTAAAGAGAGACTTGGGGTTAAACTGAGCTCTTCCCAGGCATCTGCTCTCTCAATCCAGCCTGACTGTCTAAGGCTTTCTCTCTGGTGCTTGCAGTTCCTCAAGGTACTAACCACATCCTGAAATGAAACAAGACACCTGTGATTAGCCTTGGCAGTAAGGGACTCTGGTTTGTTTGCTTGGCATGCAGGCGATGGGAAAGAGTCTCTTCGAAGGGACACAAAATCCGGTGCAAGTCAGAAGACTTTGGCTTTAAGGATTCTTGCTCTCTGCGTAGGAGACGGTTACCAGAAGTGTGGCTGGCAAGGTCGGGGAGGTCACCAGACTTGGGGGAGAAACAGCCCCTATTGCACAGTGCTTTGTCAAGAGCAGGGCTTCACACGGTCCAGCTTCTGACTGGCCAAGAGGTCCACTGGCAAGTATGCCCAAGGCCCTCAACCACTCATTCCCTCCTGCTGCTGCTAAACTTTCATTCCCAACTCTTTTTCCTCCAGCCACCCTTGGGATCACAAAACATCAGACCATCTTGATTTTAGTACTGAGCTGATACCAGAAATCCTCTTATTCTGGGAACATTTCCTAGACTGAACAAATTGGACCTGTTTTCCTGGCCTCACCAGTCAGAATACAAATTTACGTTTTGTCACTGGCATAAGGGAACTGAGGCTTCACCCAGTCCAATGTCTATCAAACCGTTGATTGCAACTCATTACAGGATTGTGAAATACATTTAAAGTGTTGCAAATCAGCATGGAAAAAAATCATTTAAAAGATCAGACTAGACTAGAGGAAAAAAAAAATTACATCACAGGTAATACGGGTAAGTATTGTTTTGTTAAAATTTCATTTTGGTTGTTATACATACATATATAGAGTAAGTATACCAAAAGTCCTAGTACAATCTTATGCTTTAATAACTTTGGAAGTATAAATGCCACAGGCTTACAAAGAACATCATTTGAAAATTTTGAATTTCTTTCACTTTGTTTCTATGAATTTTGAATAATAAACTATTATTTTAATGTCTCCATCCATTGAAGATGATAAACATTTCCTGATACAAAATTAAAATGAAAAGTTGTTATTCAAAATTCACATAGGTGAAAGGAATCACATTTTCAAATGTTGTTTTTTGTTAGTTTGTAGAATTCATACCTCTTAGGTGATTAAAGCGTAAAATATTCCTAAAAGGAATTCCCTGGTGGTCCAGTGGTTAGGACTCAGTGCTTTCACTGCTGTGGCCAGGGTTCAATCCCTGGTTGGAGAACAAAGATCCCACACAACAAAGCTTTCCTGAAACTTTTGAGATACCCTGTCACATATAAGAGGTACTAAGTTTTCTTGAAAAATGCCCCCCTTCCAACCTCTACCCATCCCCCCATCCCCTCCCCTCTCCTCCCACCACCTTCCCCAGGCGCGCCCTCCTCCAGTTCTCACCTAGGACCACAAATGCTTTGAAGATGCCACAAAAGTAGTTCCCAGGTAAAGTTTTGGCTTTAGTGAGAACCAGGGTCAGCTACCTGGAACACACCCTTGCTGGCCAGGTGGCCTATTTATTAACAAAGTTTCTTTCTGTTTATCTAGGGAGCTGCTCACCTCCTAGAGACGTGGCAGCCAGGAAGTTAGCAGTGGCAACACCACCAACAGGGATGTTTGCTCAAGTTAGTCAGGCTATCGCTCAATTACAGGTTTCTTGAGAAGTGATGGCTGTCACCATTCTCACTAGGGGCAGGTGTGTGACGGAGCTAACACCACGGTGGGGAGCGGGCAGGTCCATTTCAAGCTACCGGTTGTGGGGAGGGGGGCCAAGAGGCTGTTTTGGACAAACGATTCTCCTTTTTTTCCTCCCAGGCAGCACTTTCTCAGTTATCAAAACCAACCCAACCTGCATTTCACTTCCTGTGTTCTCATGCTGTGAACAAAGTAGCAAATTATCTCCTCCAAACCCCTCCTTCCACCTCTGGCCTTTTTGATTACAGAATGCTGGTAGGTTTTCACTTTTCCCCATAATTACACCTTCAAAACACTTCAGCTTTCCCCCTCAACACTAGAGCTGCAGTAAGTGGCTTTATTTTCCCCCAAAGAGTCACTGAAAGTTATTTCAGTAGCAAGTCTATCAAGTTTTCTCCTGGGCTGATGTAGGTTCATCTTTTGTTTGCATAACATTTTAAGCTCTAGTTGTCCAAACACAGATTTTTTCTGTTGGAAAAAACCCAACTGAACTTGACTCACGCTGTGTACCTAGAATAGGCTTGGCCCATAGAAGGTTTCTTGATCTAGTCCAAGTTTGTCAAGTTACTGAAAAATAAAAATAATACGTGACCAAGCAGGAATTTCACCAGCTCACAGGTTTTTGTTACTAGAGGATCTCCAGGTCCTGCCAGGTCGGGCAGAGATATGTAACTGTTTCAAACTGAGCCTTCAGCGTCCTCAGAACCTAGGGATGAAGAAGAACACTAGGTGGGCAAGGGCTGGGATTCCCTAATTACTTAGGAACCCTGGTGACAATTAGGTTGGGTTTGAGAAAAAGCCGGGGTGGGGGGCAGGGGGAAAAAAAAGCTTGAACTGAGTCTTACTATCCATCACCTGGCAGGGGGAGAGGGATGGATGGGGGTGTTTAACAGAAGGGGTATTCCTGAAGGCTTGTGCTCATCTTCAGATTGAGGGGCAGGTGATGGGAGAGGACAGAACTGAAGCTTTCCCTTCTCTCTTCAGTGTACGGTGGGCTCCTGGCTGTAGGACTTCTACCCAGGGCCACTGGATACTCGACGTGCCACACCCTGAACTCAGGGTCTGTGGCCTGCCCCCTAAGCTGGCCAGCCTTCCCAATTTCCCCATTGCAGCCAGTAGCGTCAAAACCCTGGACACTACTCTTGCCCCTACTCTACTCCCAGTTATGGAGTTTCTAAATGGGTTTCAACGTCAGATTCACTCCATGCACGCTCCCGAGTCCTGCTGATTCATTCTCTGCCTCCTGGATCCTCCTCTTCCTCTGCCCTTTCAAAACCATTCTTTGAGACTGTGCTCTTATGACCCAGCATCTGGAGGATCAGCAGAACCTGCCTGCCAGCTTCCTCTGCCTCAGGCCTCTTTCTCCCTTTCACAATCTAGAAGGGCCATATTCATATTCCTTTCGCGCCATTTGACTGTAGCAGAAACATGGCCTTGGCAGTCTTCTTCCTGTTTGCTCCTCACCCTCACTGGCTACCTTTTCCTCTTCAAAGCATTTTCCTTATGTTCTTGCTAAGCAGATCAAATAGCCAACATCCACTGGATCATCGAAAAAGCAAGAAAGCTCCAGAAAAACACCTACTTCTGCTTTATTGACTACACCAAAGCCTTTGACTGTGTGGATCACAACAAACTGTGGAAAATTCTTCAAGATATGGGAATACCAGACCACCTGACCTGCCTCCTGAGAAATCTGTATGCAGGTCAAGAAGCAACAGTTAGAATGGGACATGGAACAACAGACTGGTTCCAAATTGGGAAAGGAGTACATCAATGTTGTATATTGTCACCCTGTTTATTTAACTTATATGCAGAGTACATCATGCAAAATGTCCGGGTGGATGAAGCACAAGCTGGAATCAAGATTTCTGGGAGAAATAACCTTTATATGTAGATGACACCACCCTCATGGCAGAAATTGAAGAAGAACTAAAGAGCCTTTTGATGAAAGTGAAAGGGGAGAGTGAAAAAGTTGGCTGAAAGCTCAACATTCAGAAAACTAAGATCATAGCACCTGGTCTCATCACTTCATGGCAAATAGATGGGGAAACAATGGAAACAGTGAGAAACTTTATTTTCTTGGGCTCCCAAATCACTGCAGATGGTGACTGCAGCCATGAAATCAAGACACTTGCTTCTTGGAAGAAAAGCTATGACCAACCTAGACCGCATATTAAAAAGCCAACAAAGGTCCATCTAGTCAAGGCTATGGTTTTTTTCCAGTGGTCATGTATGGATGTGAGAGTTGGACTGTGAAGAAGGCTGAGCGCTGAAGAATTCATGCTTTTGAACTGTGGTGTTGGAGAAGACTCTTGAGAGTCCCTTGGACTGCAAGGAGATCCAACCAGTCCATTCTGAAGGAGATCAGCTCTGGGATTTCTTTGGAAGGAATGATGCTAAAGCTGAAACTCCAATACTTTGGCCACCTCATGCGAAGAGTTGACTCATTGGAAAAGACTCTGATGCTGGGAGGGATTGGGGGCAGGAGGAGAAGGGGACAACAGAAGATGAGATGGCTGGATTGCATCACATCCATGACCTGATGGATGTGAGTCTGAGTGAACTCCAGGAGTTGGTGATGGACAGGAAGGCCTGGCGTGCTGTGATTCAGGGTTGCAAAGAGTTGGACACGACTGAACGACTGAACTGAACTGAACTGAGCACCAAAGAATTGATGCTTTTGAACTGTGGTGTTGGAGAAGACTCTTGAGAGTCTCTTGGACTGCAAGGAGATCCAACTAGTCCATCCTAAAGGAAATCAGTCCTAAATATTCATTGGAAGGACTGATGCTAAAGCTGAAACTCCAATACTTTGGCCACCTGATGCAAAGAATTGACTCACTGGAAAAGACCCTGATGCTGGGAAAGATTGAAGGCGAGAGGAGAAGGGGACAACAGGGGATAAGATGGTTGGATGGCATCACCAACATGAGTTGAGTAAGCTCAACTCATGAGTTGAGTTTGAGTAAGCTCGGGAAGTTGGTGATGGACAGGGAAGCCTGGTGTGCTGCAGTCCATGGGGTCGCAAAGAGTCGGACACGACTAAGTGACTGAACTGAACTGTAAGCAAATTATGTTTCTTTTCTCGAATTCTTACCTGAAACTCCCCTCCTCCAAGAAGCCTTCTCAGACTAAAGTGCATCTTACTGCCATTAGTATCGGGCATATTTGTTTCCAAGTTTCACGGCCCATGTTTCTTCACGTAGGACTTCCCCACTAGATTTTATGGGGGAGGGAGAATCAACAGGTCTAGACATTGGGCTGCCTAGGTTCCCTTTTCTTTCATCTCCTCAAATCTTTAAATCCTGGTCCCCAATCTTCTGCCTCTACTATCCTTTCCCCAACTAGTTCCCCTAACCTTCCTATTCCTGCAGCATCCGTCCATCCTGAGGTTTCTGGTTGTTAATTCCACGCCCTGATCTGTCTGTTCTTTGTTTTCTTCTATCCGCAGCGCGGAGGGTGAGGATTGAGTTTCTTCCTTTCTTCAAATCTCTACCCAGGGCTGAGGACCAGGCTGCACAGGAGACTGGAGAATAACCTGACCTCCCAGGGCTCTCAGGTGCCACAAAAGAGTCTTGTAACAGTCCTTCTTCTCCCCAGACTGAGGCCATCCTTGTTCGCTGGGCAAGCCTTGTACACAGCACAATTACAGCTTTGAGCTCGACACAGAGACAGGCACTGCCCTGCACTTGACCTCTCATTCATTCAAGCCCTCACTCTCTTTCCATCAAATGAGAAAGGGTATGTTGGGCTTTCCCAGAGAGGGGCAGAGGGCTGTACGATGAGCCGAGTTCACCCAATCTTTGGCACAGCCACTGGGTGCCCCCAGGACAGAGAAACCCACTTTGGACCACAGCTTCACTTCTAGGGCTGGAGATGTCAGAACATGTCCATGAAGCCAGAAGAGGTTCAGGACAATACCAGAGCCTTTTTTTTTAATATCACTGCTTACCATACCAAAGCAAGACACAGTTGTCTTTTTCCATTTTACATATAAGGAAACTGAAGCCCACGGAGGTTTAGTAACCTGACCAAGGACACACAGCTATGAAATGGCAGAGGCAGAATTTGGTCCCAAGCCCACATCTCTCCAAAGCCCACTATCTTAACCATAGCACCATGCTGCCTTGTACTTGGCTGGTGCTTGGAGCTTTGACAAAGCATTTTCATATACACCTTCTCATTTGTTCCCCACCCAGGGAGTGTTTATGTGATTTGGCCAAGGTCAGACAGCTAATTTAGTGACAGAGCTGAGCCAGCTCTCTGCCTCCATTATACCCACTGCCTTGGCCCTAGGGTTAGTTGTCCCTTTGATTCCTGATTTCTGTTCTAGGCAATGGCTATGTGGGCTAAGCCAAAGGTCGTATCTCCTGTTCAGGTTTCTCCTAGCTGAATTTGGGGCTGAGATGTTTCTGATCTCAGACAGTTTTTGACATGCCTCAGGGCTTCCCTTTTCAGGCCTGAGTTCTTCCATGTGGGTAGGAGTCAGCTGTTCTGCTAACTATAGGCAGTGATTACCAAGGATGAGGGCTTTCCAGGCAGCCCGGTATTCGTGGTTCCTCCAGCTCTAGATTACCTTCCCATTGACAAGCCTGCTCTGCTAACTGCTCTGGTGCCCCTGAAAGTTGTTTTGTTACCTCTGGGGGCCTAAAGTGAATGGTGCTGTTAAGGAACAGGAGGTCAGGAAGTACCTGCAATGATTCTGGCTTCTGCTGGATAACTTGAACTAAAGTAAATTTCAAACCCCTCACCTTAGCTTGCACTATTGATCACATGCATTTGCCTGTCTCATCCTTTTCACTCTTCCTGTAATGGGCAGAGACACAGCTCATTCACCGAGAGAATGGGGCGTGGGCAGTGTACACATATCCGGCAAAATGAGCACAAGCCCCAGGGTCTTTGGTGTGTCCAGAGTTGTTAACCTCCCGCAGTGTCTGCAGATTGCATTTGCAGGTCTGGCGGTGCACTGAGAGCGCGGTGTTAGAACCCTCCTTGTGAATGTTGCAGTGGGGTGGTTGGCTAATAGAGGGGTCTGTTTTATGCTGTGCTGGCAAATTGACACCTCACCATCCCCATACATACAGACGAGCCCTATCCTAGCCTCTGCAGAGGTCAGTGTCTGGGATGACAGGCTCTGGGGGCAAGTAACAAACTATTTCTCCTTTCGGTTGGCCTGGGGTTTGGAACAAGTGACAGGAAATCAGGAAGTTGGTGACAGTCACAGTCATGACCCATCGGACTCCCTCCCAACAATACTGAGCACACAGTTCCTGCCCCTTACAGGCCCAAGTCTCCACAGGGAGGATGTCTGAGACCCTGCCCTCACCAGGGACGTTTCTCTTGCCCGCTCACCCGTTCTGCTCAGAAGCCGCTCCGCCCGGGCAGGAGGGAACCTCTCTGAAAAGTTTTCTGCAGCTAAGCACAGCGGCTGGCCCAGCGCGGGGCGATGGGGGCACAGAAGGGATGCCAGGGCATGGGTGACGGGCAGAGGTTGCAGAGTCCTGGAGGCACTGAGGCTCGCACCTCTCCCACCCCGCCCCTCCAGGACCCAGAGACCCCAGCTTTTCTGTCAACCTTTAAGGAAGGCGCGAAGGTTTAGGGAGTCCTACCGTGGGAGGAGCTAGAGGCCACCACGACAGATGGCCCAGCCCGGCCCTGCCCCTTCGTGTCACTGTCGGGGGTGGCGAGGAAGAAAAGGAGGAGAAGATCGGCGGAGGCGGGAGGCGGATGGGGCACAAGGGCTTGGGAGAAGCGAGCTCAACCGGCAGGAAGTCCCAGGAAGCAGGAGGGCTCTGGGTTCTAAGTCCAGAGAAGGCTCTGGACTGCTTCTGCCGCTTACCTGTGGTGTCCGGGCGGAGCCGCAGCCACGCGGCCGTGCAGCTCACCGGTTTCCCGACGGGACGTCCTGGAGGGCGGGGCCGGAGCGGGCCCTGCACGGCCGCTGGGGCGCGTCCTCCCCGCCCCTCCCTGGTCAGGTGCCGGGGGCCGAGCTCCCCAGCGTTGCTCGGCGCCGCGGAACGCCGGCTTGCTGCGGGGCTGCCCCGGGCCCAGGCACCCCGCCCCCGCCGCCGCAGCTGGGAGCCCGGCTGCTCCGGCTTCTCCAGATCTCAGCAAGTTCCGGGGGCCGGTCTCCGCGGCCAGGCTCTCGGCGTCGATAAAGATTGGAGGGTCCTGGCCACCACAAAGACGACAGGCGTGAGCCGCCGGCGTGTGCTTGGAACCGCAGCGTGCGGCGCGTGGGCTCAGTGGCCGTGTGGCCGCAGCGCTCAGAGTCTGGAGGAAGAGGCTCGGGAGCAGAGAAACGCCGCCGGACAGAGAGGCACCCCGCGGCTCCGTCCCAGGTTTGCTTCTCATCGGGAGGAGTGGTCTTGACCAAATGATTCCTCCCCTTCATCCAATAATAAGAGCAGGGAATTTGCTGTGTGCCACGAACAATGCCAAGGACTTAATATGCCGGGTCTCAGGTAAACACTAGCCCCAGCAAATGACTACGATTATTGTCCGGAATATACACGGAAGGAGGCTGACCACACTGCTGGAGAGTGCGGCTCAAAGTAGACCAGTGGCTTCAGCATCATCTGATAAACTGTCAGAAATGTAGATTCTCGGGTCCCACCTCAGACCTAAATAATACGAAACTTGTGGGATGGGGCCCAGTAATTTGTATCTTTATAAGCCCTCCAGGTAATTCTGGTGCATTCTCAACTTTGAGAATCACTGAGTGAGTAGTGTCAGAGCTGGAATTAAAATCCAAATAAGTAAGTTCAGTTCCTAAACCCACGCTCTGACTCATTACCACCCCCACCCTCAGGCTGCTCACCGGGGTTCTGTGATATAATCTTTTGGGTCCTTGTCTCAGTAATACAGAAGGACCACTCCAAATAGCCGGTAATTTGGAAATGTTCTATGGCAGAAAATTCAACCACCAATTCTGTTTTTCTTTTGTCTTGATGTTTAAATGAGTTTGTATTTCTAAGTTCATAAGACCCCGGGGGCAGGGGTGTGGGTGGGTAGATCTGAGCAAGAAGGCACTTGTGACATGAACCAGGAAGAGCAGGGGAAGCCACTGGGGATTAACAGTTGGATGAGAGAAGTAACCTTGTTTTCTAATCTGGAACCCCACAGGAGAACTGAGCTATTCAGGAGGTCAGAGCTTCTCCAGTGATGGATTCTGGAGAGAGGAGGCCAGTGGAGCAGGAAGAAGACCTTGCCCCCCTACACTAGATCGGGATGGATGTTCCTAAAGGAGTAGAAAAGGGAGGTATGCACTCAGTCTTGGCCCGCTCACCTGTCTCCTCCCCTAATACCAACCAAGTGGCTGAGTAATTCCCCTGCCCTCAATTCCCTTCTTTTCACATTAGAGACTCTGGGGTTTAAAGGGACTTCCCAGGTGTCTCAGTGGTGAAGAATCCATCATCTCAATGCGGGAGATGTGGGTTCGATCCCTGGGTCAGGAAGATCCCCTGGAGGAGGAAATGACAACCCACTCCAATATTCTTGCTGGGATAATAACCCCATGGACAGAGGAGTCTGGCGGCTACACTTCATGGGGTCACAATGACAGGACTGAGTATGCATACACGCTGGGGTTTAAATTTCTAAAGAGACTTTATATAGCATTTGCCTTGATCATCTGTTTTGTTTCCTTTACAGACCCTCAGGGTTCAGTCTAACCTCACTGCTTCAGCTGCAACCACTGTCACTTGCCAGATTCCACAGCTACCTTTCTCAGAATAAGGACATTTCCTGTTGAAGACTGTGGGATGCTGCCCCTCATTTCTCTCTTTCTGGATGCTCGACACTCCTGTGCAAGTCTGACAGGACCCAACCTGACCTGAGGGTGATGGGCTAGACTGGACTCACCGCCTCAATTCTTCCCCAGGACAGAGTCATGACCACTAACCCAATCCCAGAGTCCCTGAGAGGGTGCTGCCCAAGGAAGCAGCATCGGTCTGTGCTGTGTGCTCCACATTCCAGAAGCAAATTTCTCTTCCAGTTTTACTTTAGCTGACTCTGATTTTAAAACGTGACTTTGAGTCCTCAGAACAATGAGTTGCATAATTTGGAGGCATATGTCGTAGACCGGATGTGTGACCCCACCCCTAATGTGTCATGCCCTGACTGAGCTGTTCTCTTCTCACAGGAAGGTGAGCCACACAGGATGGTGACTGCATGGCAGGCCACTTTAAAATAGTTTCTGTAATTGAAAATGTTATAAAGCCACCTGGTTAAAAAGAAATTCAAGCACTAGAGAAAAGTAGACAGTGAAGATTCATTTCCGTCACCCCTCTCCAGAAATCATCTCTGCCTGCTCATGACGGAAACGTCCCATCATTGAGCTCTTCTGCCAGACAGGCCTGGATTTCCCATGCCTCAACAAGCCCTGTGAATATCTTCTCTCTCTCTCTTTTTTTCCCTCAAATTCTTATTCTTTGGCCAATTTAGATTCTGTTTTGGGGTATTCTGAAGTTTCGCTTTTCACAGTGTGCTTCAGGGGGATCCCCCCAGCAAGGCAGGAAGCCTGGTGTGGTGCACATTGACAGGAAGCTGGCAGACAAGAACAGCTCTGGGAGGCTATTGACTTCAGCCTTGGCCCCAAGCTAGTCTCTTGCACACGTGGTCTCTGGCAAGAGGACGCCCACTTCTGGGTGGGGCAGAATGAGGGAGACTTGCTCACAAGGAGGATGTGCTGCCGCCACCTGGGAGGGAAAGATTGTGGAGAAGCTGTCGGGGAAACTGCTAGGGAGGTCAGGAGGGAGGGCAGACTGTACCCCTCCCCCGCCCTCTGTAGGTACCCCCGTGGAAGGAACCTAACAGTCTCCTGAACTTCTGTCTCAGTTTCTGATCTGTAAGGATTAATGGTGCCTTAGAGGTGGCTGTGCAGGTGGAGTAGATAACTGACATGAAAATGGGATGGTTTGATTCTTCTGTTTACATCCATTTATCTCTTTTCTCTTCCTATTTCGCCTTCCTCTTTTTCATCTCATTCCCCTGGATCTGAAGAGAAACCATCAGCAATGGAGAAACAGACATAGAGAACAGACCTATGGACATGGAAGGAAGAGAGGAGGGAGAAGGGGAGATGTATGGAGAGAGTAACAGAAATTTACAATATTGTGTGTAAAATAGATGCTGCTGCTGCTGCTAAGTAGCTTCAGTCGTCTCCGACTCTGTGCGACCCCATAGACAGCAGCCCACTAGGCTCCCCTGTCCCTGGGATTCTCCAGGCAAGACACTGGAGTGGGTTGCCATTTCCTTCTCCAGTGTAAAATAGATAGCCAATGGGAATTTTCTGTATGACTCGGGGAACTTAAACAGGGGCTCTGTGACAGGATGAAGGGTGAGATGGGGAGGGAGATGGGAGAAGGGTCTGGGAGGGAGGGGACATGGGTGTACTATGGCTGATTCTTATTGATGTATGATAGAAAGCCACAAAATTCTGTAAAGCAATTATCCTTCAATTAAAAAAATTATATATATATATAAAAGAATCCCCTTTCCAATGCAGGAGACCTGGGTTCCGTCCCTAGCTGGAGAACTAAGATACCACCTGTGGCAGACGAAGACCATGAGGGGCAACGAAAGATCCCAACTGTTGCAACTAAGACCTGACACAGCCAATGAATAAATAAATACTTTTAAAAAGAGCAAGAAATGTTTTAGGAACCCAAACAGAGCTGTTCCAAGTTCTGCCATAATCACTCATGCATGATAGTTCACTCCTCTGTGGGCTTCAACTTCCTCATCCCTAAAAAGGTACAGTATTAATTATGGTTGCATTGTTAGAGTAAATAAGTAAAATGTTTAACCTAGTGCCCAGTGTACAGTAAGCACTCAATAAATGTTAGAAAGCAAAGAGGATCTAAAGAGCCTCTTGATGAACGTGAAAGAGGAGAGTGAAAAAGCTGGCTTAAAACTCAACACTCAAAAAACTAAGATCATGGTATCTGGCCCCATCACTCTCCTCTTTCACCCTCATTAAGAGGCTCTTTAGTTCCTCTTTACTTTCTGCCATTAAAGTGGTGTCATCTGAATATAGGAGGTTATTGATATTTCCCCTGGCAATTTTAATTCCAGCTTGTGAGTCATCCAGCCCAGCATTTTGCATGATGTACTCTACAAATAAATAAGCAAGGTGACAATATACAGCCTTGATGTACTCCTTTCCCAATTTTGAACCAGTCCATTGTTCCATGTCTGGTTCTAACTGTTGCTTCTTGAACTGCATACAGGTTTCTCAGGGGGCAGGTAAGGTGATCTGGTATTCCAATCTCTTTAAAAATTTTCCAAGTTTGTTGTGATCCACATAGTCAAAGGCTTTCATGTAGTAAATGAAGCAAGGTGGGGTCACTTACTGTTGAAGTCTAGCTTGAGGAATTTTGAGCATTACCTTGCTAGCGTGTGAAATGAGTTCAATTGTATGGTATTTGAACATTCTTTGGCATTGCCCTTCTTTGGGATTGTAATGAAAACTGACCTTTTCCAGTCCTATGGCCACTGCTGAGTTTTCCAAATTTGCTGGCATATTGAATGCAACATTTTAACAGCATCATCTTTCAGTACTTGAAGTAGCTCAGCTGGAATTCCATCACTTCCACTGGCTTTATTCCTAGTGATGCTTCTTAAGGCCCACTTGACTTCACACTCTAGGATGTCTGGCTCTAGGTAAGTGACTACACCATTATGGTTATCTGGGTCATTAAGATCTTTTTTGTACAGTTCTGTGTATTCTTGCCACCTCTTCTTAATCTCTTCTGCTTCTGTTAGGTCCTTATCATTTCTGTCCTTTATTGTGCCCATCTTTGTACGAAATGTTGCCTTGATGTCTCTAATTTTCTTGACGAGATCTCTAGTCTTTCCCATTCCATTGTTTTCCTGTTTCTTTGCATTGTTCACTTAAGAAGGCTTTATTATCTCTCCTTCCTGTTCTTTGGAACTTTGCATTCAAATAGGTATATCTTTTCCTTTCTTGTTTAGCTTCTGCTTCTCTTTTTTTCTCAGCTATTTGTAAGCCCTCTTCAGACAACCATTTTGCCTTCTTGCATTTCTTTTTCTTTGGCATGGTTTTGGTCACTGTCTCCTGTACCATGTTATGAACCTCCATCCATAGTTCTATCGGATCTAATTCCTTGAATCTATTTGTCACTTCCACTGTATAATCTCAAGGGATTTGATTTAGGTCATATCTAAATGGTCTAGAGGTTTCCTCTACTTTCTTCAATTTCAGTCTGAATTTTGCAACAAGGAGCTCATGATCTGAACCACGGTCAGGTCCCAGACTTGTTTTTGCTGACTGTATAGAGCTTCTCCATCTTTGGCTGCAAAGAATAGAATCAATCTGATTTTGGTGTTGACCATCTGGTGATGTCCATGTGTAGAGTCATCTCCTGTGTTGTTGGAAGAGGGTTTTGCTATGACCAATGCGTTCTCTTGGTATATATAATGTAGTATTTAAAACATCGAGGGACTTACCTGGTGGTGAAGTGGCTAAGACTCAGTCCTCCCAATGCATGGGGCCTGGGTTCGATCCCAGGTCAGGGAACTAGATCCCACATGCTGCAACTAAAGACTTCTTATTCCTCAACAAGGATGGAAGATCCCACGTGCTGCAACTGAGACCCAGTGCAGTCAAAATAAATAAATAAATAAAATTTTTTAAGTAAAAAAGAATCAAAATTAATAAAAAATATCTATGATGAACAAAATATGAACAATTTAAAATAAAGAGTAGTGCTTGGAGCCTGAGCCTGAGCCATGTTGGAGCCTGAGGTAAAAGAAAAAAATGTGCACACTCTATATCTATGTTTTTTTTTTTCTATTAATTTTTTTGCTTTTGCATTAGGCTTGTGAGATCTTAATCCCCTGACCAGGGATCAAACCTGGGTCCTTGGCAGTGAGAGCGCTGAGTCCTAACCACTGGGATGCTATGTAATTCCCTATCCACGCTTGTCTGTATTTTAAAAATGCTTATTTTTTTCTAGCACGTTAAATTAACGAAAAAATATTGAAAAGAATGAAAAGTATATTAAAACTCACAATATTATTTTAGTATTAAATATTTTCTTTATACCAACACAGAATTTGCTATGATTTTACTTCAGTTCAGTTCAGTCGCTCAGTCGTGTCCGACTCTTTGCGACCCCATGGACTCCAGCACGCCAGGCCTGCCTATCCATCACCAACTCCTGGCGCTTACTCAAACACGTGTCTATCGAGTCGGTGATGCTAATTTTACTTCAGCTTAAGATAATTAAAATGTATTTAAGATCATCACTTGACCAAGAGAAATTGTTAAACATGGCAGTCTCAACTGAAAATGAAACAAATGAAGAATTAGATTTGAAAAGTATCACTAAAGAGTGTGCTTGCATTAAAGCCAATTTCCTTTCTCCTCAGGCTCCACTATGGCTCAGCATGGCACTGCTCTGGGCTCTGGACAAAGAACCTGAAGAGAATAGAAGAGGAAACAAGAAAAAGGAGGCAGTTAGAAGAGCGAGAGGGTGTGTAATGTTTATTTATTGTTTTTCTAATTCCCAAATATCCTATTTATAAAAAGCACAGAAAATCACAAGAAAATAAACTACCCATTATTTGACACCTAGAGATAACTGCTGTTATTCACTTGGTATAATATGTTCTATTTTTTTCTATGTAAATATAATCATACACATTAGTTAGTTCAGTTCAGTCGCTCAGTCGTGTCCGACTCTTTGCGACCCCACGAACCCCAGCACCCCAGGCCTCCCTGTCCATCGCCAACTCCCGGAGTCCATCCAAACCCATGTCCATTGAGTCGGTGATACCATCTAACCATCTCATCCTCTGTTGTCCCCTTATCCTCCTGCCCTCAATCTTTCCCAGCATCAGGGTCTTTTCAAATGAGTCGGCTCTTTGCATCAGGTGGCAAAAGTACTGGAGTTTCAGCTTCAGCATCAGACCTTCCAATGAGCACCCAGGACTGATCTCCTTTAGGATGGACTGGTTGGATCTCCTTGCAGTCCAAGGGACCCTCAAGAGTCTTCTCCAACACCACAGTTCAAAAGCATCAATTCTTCGGTGCTCAGCTTTCTTCACAGTCCAAATCTCACATCCATACATGACCACTGGAAAAACCATAGCCTTGACTAGATGGACCTTTGTTGGCAAAGTAATGTCTCTGCTTTTGAATATGCTATCTAGGTTGGTCATAACTTTCCTTCCAAGGAGTAAGTGTCTTTTAATTTCATGGCTGCAGTCACCATCTGCAGTGATTTTGGAGTCCAAAAAAATAAAGTCTGACACTGTTTCCACTGTTTCCCCATCTATTTCCCATGAAGTGATGGGACCAGATGCCATGATCTTCGTTTTCTGAATGTTGAGCTTTAAGCCAACTTTTTCACTTTCCTCTTTCACTTTCATCAAGAGGCTTTTTAGTTCCTCTTCACTTTCTGCCACAAGGGTGGTGTCATCTGCGTATCTGCGGTTATTGATGTTTCTCCTGGCAGTCTTGATTCCAGCTTGTGCTTCTTCCAGCCCAGCATTTCTCATGATATACTCTGCATAGAAGTTAAATAAGCAGGGTGACAATATACAGCCTTGATGTACTCCTTTTCCTATTTGGAACCAGTCTGTTGTTCCATGTCCAGTTCTAACTGTTGCTTCCGGACCTGCATACAGATTTCTCAAGAGGCAGGTCAGGTGGTCTGGTATGCCCATCTCTTTCAGAATTGTCCACAGTTTATTGTGATCCACACAGTCAAAGGCTTTGGCCTAGTCAATAAAGCAGAAATAGATGTTTTTCTGGAAGTCTCTTGCTTTTTTGATGATCCAGAGGATGTTGGCAATTTGATCTCTAGTTCCTCTGCCTTTTCTAAAACCAGCTTGAACACTGGAAGTTCATGGTTCACGTATTGCTGAATCCTGGCTTGGAGAATTTTAAGCATTACTTTACTAGCGTGTGAGATGAGTGCAATTATTTTGTAGTTTGAGCATTCTTTGGCATTGCTTTTCTTTGGGATTGGAATGAAAACTGACCTTTTCCAGTCCTGTGGCCGCTGCTGTTTTCCAATTTTGCTGGCATATTGAGTGCAGCACTTTCACAGCATCATCTTTCAGGATTTGAAATAGCTCCACTGGAATTCCATCACCTCCACTAGCTTTGTTTGTAGTGATGCTTTCTAAGGCCCACTTGACTTCACATTCCAGGATGTCTGGCTCTAGGTGAGTGATCACACCATTGTGATTATCTTGGTCATGAAGATCTTTTTTGTACAGTTCTTCTGTGTATTCTTGCCACCTCTTCTTAATATCTTCTGCTTCTGTTAGATGAATACCATTTCTGTCCTTTATTGAGCCCATCTTTTCATGAAATGTTCCCTTGGTATCTCTAATTTTCTTGAAGAGATCTCTAGTCTTTCCCATTCTGTTGTTTTCCTCTATTTCTTTGCAGTGATCACTGAGGAAGGCTTTCTTATCGCTCCTTGCTATTCTCTGGAACTCTGAATTCAAATGGGTATATCTTTCCTTTTCTTCTTTGCTTTTCGCTTCCCATCTTTTCACAGCTATTTGTAAGGCCTCCTCAGACAGCCATTTTGCTTTTTTGCATTTCTTTTCCATGGGGATGGTCTTGATTCCTATCTCCTGTACAATGTCACGAACCTCAGTCCATAGTTCATCAGGCACTCTATCAGATCTAGTCCCTTAAATCTATTTCTCACTTCCACTGTATAGTCATAAGGGATTTCAGCTTCAGCATCAGTCCTTCCAGTGAATATTCAGGACTGATTTCCTTTAGGATGGACTGGTTTGATCTCCTTGCAGTCTAAAGGACTCTCAAGAGCACCTCTAAAGGACTCTCCAACACCACAGTTCAAAAGCATCAATTCTTCAGTGCTCAGCTTTCTTTATGGTCCAACTCTCAAATCCATAAATGACTACTGGAAAAACCATAGCTTTGACTATATGGACCTCTGTTGGCAAATAATGTCTCTTCTCTTTAGTACACTGTCTAGGTTTGTCATAGGTTTTCTTCCAAGGAGCAAGCATCTTTTAATTTCATGTGTGCATTTGAGATGTCACTAACATATTCTCTTGCTGTTTAGTCGCTTAGTCGTGTCCGACTCTGTGCAACCCCATGGACTGTAGCCCACCAGGCTCCTTTGTCCGTGGGATTTCCCTGGCAACAATACTGGAGTGGGTTGCCATTTCCTTCTCCAGGGGATCCCCTTGAAGGAGGGATCAAACTTGCATCTCCTGCATTGGCAGATGGATTCTTTACCACCGAGCCACCACTGGGAAAACATCTTCTATAGTGATGTCCAGTTAAATGACTTTAATGAAAGCAGATGACCCTCCACGATGTAAGTGGGCTGCATTCAGTCACTCGCAGACCTTAACAGCACAGCCCGAGGTTTCCCTGGAACAATCAGTTCTGCCTCAAGACTGCAGCATCGAAGTTCCGCCTGAGTTTGTGGCCTCCTGGCCTGCCCTACACATTTCAGACATGCGGGCCTTCACAGTTGTGTGAGCCAGTTCTTTAAAATGAATCTCTCTGTGCATGTCTGGTTCTGTTTCTCTAGAGAACCCTGACTAGTCCAGTAGCCATGTATGAGATAAGACTGTGGACATGGGACAAGCACTCAAGGTGGAGACTTGATAAGAAAATACAGCTCATCACAAGTTTAGGCGCAGCTTGTCTAGCCCCCTTTGCTGCAGAAAACGCTGGCCTCTTTATCCTTCGTGAAGACAGGTATAATGTATCACAGGAAGCAGCCCCCTTTCTCTAGGAAGGAGTAGGAATCTCCTTATTGCTGTCTTCTGGAGTGGGGGCTGTCAGTGCTCTCCCCATTTTCATATGTGAGCAGTTTATAAACATAGCAGATCCCCAGATCACAGTGACCCCCGGGTCTGAGCACTTTGCCATGACTTTCTACGATTCTCTCCATTTGTTCGGGTCCTTGTTTTATAGTCCTCAGAAAAGTTTTCTGATTTTCTCCCTCTCCTTCCCTCCAATCTGCACAGTTCTTATTAAAACTGTTCCTTGGTATTATTATTATTATTTTGGTTAATGTAAATATTATCTATTCTAAGTCACTCTTGGTCCATTTTTTCTTTTTCCTTTTCTTTTTGGCCATGCTGTATGGCTTTTGGGATCTTAGTTCCCTGACCAGGGATTGAACCCAGGCCCCAGCAATGAAATTGTTGGGTCCTAACCATTGGACCACAGGGAACTCCTCCATTTTTCTGTAACTGAAGCCTCCTTATGTTATACAATGAATAATGTTTCTTCCCCTGGGAAACACAAGGGGTTGTCATACTATGACTAAGGACACTTCTACTTAAATCACACATGATTTTCTTCTCAAAAGCACTAGAGATGCCCCAAATCTTTGTGTACCTTTTGCAAAAGAGAAATTTAGTAATTGTGGAGAATAGAACATCTAAATGCTTGCAAGATTTTGCTATGAGAACTCTTTCTGCCACATGTTATATCTTATTATTTAATAATTCTTTTTCTTTAAATAGAAAGAGGGGCTTCCCTGGTGGTCCAGTGTTTAAGAATCTGCCTTGCAATACAGGTGACATGGATTCAATACCTAGTCCAGGGAAGACCCCACATGTGGCAGAGTAAACCCATGCGCCACAACTACTGAAGCTTACACATCTGGAGCCTGTGCTCTGAGATGAGAAGCTGCTGCAACAGGAAACCTGCACGCTGCAGTTAGAGAGTAGCCCCCGCTCACCACAGCTAGAGAAAAGGCTGTGTGCAGAACGAAGGCCCAGCACAGCCAAAAGTAATATAACATATAAACAAATAAAGAAAGAGATATGCTCACTGAACCTTCTGAAACTGAAGTAATTAGATCTCAACCTGAAAAGAATATAGCAATAAACTCTCCACCAGAGCAAATTTTCCCCCAGTTCAGTCGCCCAGTTGTGTCCAGCTCTTTGCAATCCCATGGACTGCAGCACACCAGGCTTCCCTGTCCATCACCAACTCTCAGAGCTTGCTCAGGCTCATGTCCATCGAGTCAGTGATGCCATCCATCTCATTTTCTGTCATCCCCTTCTCCTCCTGCCTTCAATCTTTCCCAGCATCAGGGTCTTTTCCAATAAGTCAGTTCTTTGCATTAGGTGGCCAGAGTATTGGAGTTTCAGCTTCAGCATCAGTCCTTCCAATGAATATTCAGGACTGATTTCCTTTAGGATGGACTGGTTGGATCTCCTTGCAGTCCAAGGGACTCTCAAGAGTCTTCACCAACACCACACTTCAAAAGCATCAATTCTTCTGTGCTCAGCTTTCTTTATAGTCCAACTATCACAACCATACATGACTACTGGAAAAACCGTAGCTTTGACTAGATGGACCTTTGTTGGCAAAGTAATGTCTCTGCTTTTTAATATGCTGTCAGAACATGTTAAAGCTATGACTGGTCATAGCTTTCTTCCAAGGAGCTAGCGTCTTTTAATTTCATGGCTGCAGTCACCATCTGCAGTGATTTTGGAGCCCAAGAAAATAAAGTCTCTCACTGTTTCCATTGTTTCTTCATCTGTTATTTATCCCTAAAAAAACAGAGGAGGTTCCTGTCTTCTAAGACATTTGAAGAAATAGTAGATGTCATTAGAAAGGATTGAAATCTATCAGATAGCAGTGGAATATTGTTTAATATTGTTTCATTTAGAAAGTAAAGGAGAAGTGATAGAATAACTCAATGTATTTCTTAATGTTCTGATTTTTTTAATGTCCTCTTAGTGTCCTGAAGTTTTTGCCTCACTGCTTCTTAAGTCACAGGGAAACTTTTTTATTTTCTGTAGGTAACATGCATATTACCTATTGGCACAATGATCAAAAGGTCACAAGTATAGTCAGTTCAGTTCAGTCTCTCAGTCGTGTCCAACTCTTTGCAACCCCATGAATCACAGCACACCAGGCCCCCCTGTCCATCACCAGCTCCTGGAGTTCATTCAGACTCATGTCCATTGAGTCAGTGATGCCATCCAGCCATCTCATCCTCTGTTGTCCCTTTCTCCTCCTGCCCCCAATCCCTCCCAGCATCAGAGTCTTCTCCAATGAGTCAACTCTTCGCATGAGGTGGCCAAAGTACTGGAGTTTCAGCTTTAGCATCATTCCTTCCAAAGAAATCCCAGGACTGATCTCCTTTAGAATGGACTGGTTGGATCTCCTTGCAGTCCAAGGGACTCTCAAGTCTTCTCCAACACCACAGTTCAAAAGCATCAATTCTTCAGCACTCAGCTTTCTTCACAGTCCAACTCTCACATCCATACATGACCACAGGAAAAACCATAGCCTTGACCAGACGGACCTTTGTTGGTAAAGTAATGTCTCTGCTTTTGAATATGCTATCTAGGTTGGTCATAACTTTCCTTCCAAGGAGTAAGCATCTTTTAATTTCATGGCTTCAATCACCATCTGCAGTGATGTTGGAGCCCCCAAAAATAAAGTCAGCCACTGTTTCCACTGTTTCCCCATCTATTTCCAATGAAGTGATGGGACCGGATGCCGTGATCTGCGTTTTCTGAATGTTGAACTTTAAGCCAACTTTTTCACTCTCCACTTTCACTTTCATCAAGAGGCTTTTTAGTTCCTCTTTACTTTCTGCCATAAGGGTGGTGTCATCTGCATATCTGAGGTGATTGATATTTCTCCCAGCAATCTTGATTCCAGCTTGTGTTTCTTCCAGTCCAGCATCTCTCATGATGTACTTTGCATATAAGTTAAATAAGCAGGGTGACAATATACAGCCTTGACGTACTCCTTTTCCTATTTGGAACCAGTCTGTTGTTCCATGTCCAGTTCTAACTGCTGCTTCCTGACTTGCATACAGATTTCTCAAGAGGCAGGTCAGGTGGTCTGGTATTCCCATCTCTTTGAGAATTTTCCACAGTTTATTGTGATCCACACAATCAAAGGCTTTGGCATAGTCAATAAAGCAGAAATAGATGTTTTTCTGGAACTCTCTTGCTTTTTCCATGATCCAGTGGATGTTGGCAATTTGATCTCTGGTTCCTCTGCCTTTTCTAAAACCAACTTGAACATCAGGAAGTTCAGGTTCGTGTATTGCTGAAGCCTGGCTTGGAGAATTTTGAGCATTACTTTACTAGCATGTGAGATGAGTGCAATTGTGTGGTAGTTTGAGCATTCTTTGGCATGCCTTTCTTTGGGATTGGAATGAAAACTGACCTTTTCCAGTCCTGTGGCCACTGCTGAGTTTTCCAAATATGCTGGCATATTGAGTGTAGCACTTTCACAGCATCATCTTTCAGGATTTGAAATAGCTCAACTAGTATAGTAAACTACTCCTATTCCTGGTCACCTAGTCTTCCTCCCAGGAGCAGACACTCTTACTAGTTTCTTTTGATTCTTTTTAGAAACATAGGGCAGAGAAGGAGTCATCCTGATTTTAGCAAGTACCATAAATAGTAATTTTTCATTATATTATCTGAAGAGGTTAAAGTTATTTTAAAAGCAATCAACTTATTGAGCTTTCTCTGTGGTTCTGATAGATTTCCAGTGGTCTCTCTTGGGTTTTCTAGGTAGATAGAATATCAACAGCATAGGATTTTTGCAAAGTGAAAAGAGTTTTGGAGTGAGACCTGGGATTGAATCTTGGCTTTGTCTGATTGAATCAATCAAACAACTCAGTCGCTCAGTCGTGTCCGACTCTTTGAGACCCCATGAACCGCAGCACGCCAGGCCTCCCTGTCCATCACCAACTCCCAGAGTAGCCTTTAAAAAATGTTGGCACTCTGCAGTGGCAGCCCATAAGTACAGAGGGGGCCTTTCCTCCAGGTGCGGTTGGCAGAGTGGGCAGAGGCCACACCCTGCCAAGTGCTGCTCCTCTGCCCTCTCCTGGGTTTGTTTTACCTGAATCTGCAGATACATCCGGAGGGCTTTGATCTCAGGCATTTCTAAACACTCAGCCATCAGGAGAGACTGAAGGGGAAGTCCTAAACTAATACAATCATCTTTTCTTTCTCCCTGAATGGAATGTGTGTTATATTTGCTGAGGGCAGATTAAAATAGATTTTACTGTTGAAATCATGGATTTATAGTTCTTTAAAGAGTTGCTGATTATCAGCAAAGTCTACAACCCCACCCCACCTGCAACATAACAGTGGGAAAAAAACAGTCCAGCGCGGTGGGAATGTGTAAATGTTTTCTCACACATGGGACCTACTGCCAGATAGGAAGATGGTGGTATTTGGTGAGGAGTGATACTAAGAAACACCTATAGTTAGTGAGGAGAAAACCCACATTCTTACTTACTCATAGAATTTTATAAGTTTGAAGGGATGCCCCAGAACATCTCTGATCCCTTTTTGTACTCCATGGAAAAGATGAATGGGGATGTAGCTTATCTAGTTTATTGGACCTTCGAGGAGCCTGAATGCACTCCTTTACATCTGACACCACCAGGAAAAGACAGGCCCGAGTGTGTGCCTTGATTGAAGTGCATCCTCCAGACTGCAGGAAGGTGGGACCGCATTCTATTGTCCTAACAAGGGTGAGCTCAAACTTTGAAAGGATATTGGCTCTGCTTATTAATTATCAGCTTTCCAGGTGACTTGGTGGTGAAGACTCTGCCTGATAATGTAGGAGACTCTGGAGATGTAATAGAGTCTGGGTCGGGAAGATGCCCTCGAGGAGAAAATGGCAACTCACTCCGGTATTCTTGCCTGGGGAGTCCTATGGACGGAGGAACCTGGCAGGCTCCGTAGATGGACATGACTGAGCAGATGATCATACACACACACACGTTCATTTTCAAGACTTAAAATATTCTGGGGTTCAGCTGTTACAGGAGGTTTATGGAAAACCGTTCCAGGCTTGCTGAACTACCGAGTGACTTAGCAGGTACAAACAAGGATGCCTCAAGAATAGAAAGAGGAGAAGCCCCACTGGAGCACCCTAGACACACTTTTAGAACCCTGATGGGCTCTGTAAAGTGTTATCCTGCCCTGGCTTCAGTACCCTGAGGAGGGTACTGAATTTGAAGGCTATAGTGGTCAGGGTATTTGACCTCCTGGCATTTTTCATCCCTTGGCCATTAGTTTAAGTTCAATATGGTGATTTCCTTGCCAGTGATGGGCAAAGAAAGGTGTTTTCTGGGAGCCTCCAAGACAGCTTTCATTCCTTTGAAAGAATAAGACACCCCCTGAAAAGCCTAAGAACAAAGCACACAGTGGCAGGGCCGACCAGAATTTGGACGACAGAACCTGGGCCACCACTGACACTGTTGAGCTAGAGCTTATATTGCTCACAGGGTCCTTCCCATCCTGGAATCTGTTATGTGAGACAGCTTAGTGGACTGTTCTGGAGCCAAGGGCAAAGTATGGGGAACCTGTCCAAAGGGACCCATACCTCCTCTTAATGGCATTTTTGCTTTGAGTGTAGAAAAAGTAGAATTTTCTTCAGAACCTGGAAAGCAACAGTGAAAACAATCCTACCTGGGGAGTCAGAGAACGTCAGGGCCAATCTGATCCTCATCTTTTAACTCCCATGGTTGAGAAATTCATGTCTGAATGGGAGCCTTAGCCTGCTGCCCCTGTGAGCAGCTCCTCTGAGACCTCACAGAGGATGAAAACCCTGGAGCTGGGACTCATGCACTTCTTGCCTTTGGGACCAGAGAGTAGGAGCCCAGGGAATGTTCTGGACATCTCATCCGTTCTTCACATGGTTACCCCACAGCCAGACGCTATGAGGAAGGCACGTTTCAGCCTATGGTCTGGGAGGCCCTGATAGAACTCCCCATAATCAAAGAGGCTTGAAGAGTAACGGCAGAGGGTCCTTCAGTTGGCTGCTGGTCTGTAATCATGGGCAAACTGTTCAACCTTGGTTTTCTCTCCCTCTCTTCTTTTTCTGGCCATTACATACTGCTTGTGGGATCTTAGTTTCCCAACCAGGGATCGAACCCGTGCCCCTTGCAGTGGAAGCACTGGACTGCCAGGGAAGTCCCTCAGTTTTCTTGTTTGGAAAGGAAGATATTGGAGTGGGTATTGTTGTGGAGTTTGATGAGATAATGTATGTTAATCTTCGTACTCAGAATATAATATTAATAAATGACTTTCCTGATGGGCTTCTCGGGGGGCGCTAGAGGTAAAGAACCTGCCTGCCAGTACAGGAGATGTAAGAAACCCAGGTTCCATCCCTGGGTTGGGAAGCTCCCCTGGAGGAGGGCATGGCAACCCATTCCAGTCTTCTTGCCTGGAGAATCCCATGGACAGAGGAGCCTGGCGGGCTACAGTTCATGGCGGGGTTGCAAAGAGTCAGACACGGCTGAAGCAACTTAACACACACACACAAATGGCTTTAACTCCCCTGGAAGCTGTGCTGAGTCATTTTCAGCCTTTGGGCAGGAGCCTCACCGCTAGTTGGTGGGCTTGGGGGACTGGTGTTTGGTCTGGGTTTCAAGGCTCGGCAAGAATGACTCGTTGGCTTCTGCTCAAATTTCTTTCATTTTGGTTTGGTCCCTGAGCAGCTGAAAGCAGCGCAAGGGATAGAAACGAGAAAAGGACACATTCAGATGGCTGGTTGCTGCTCCCGTGTCTTCCGGTGTTAGTTCCCAGCATTGGGTGATGTTGGCAGCTGTGGGGAGAAGGAAGTGTGCTGGCAAGGAGGACTGCGGAATTGCAGGTTGGCTGCCTCTAACTCCAGCTGCGTCACACCCAGAAACAATAAAATACTACGTAAGACAGTCTTTCTGTTACTCAAGCCAGGTGTCCTGGGTCTAAAGTCCAAGCCTTGAAATTCTCCCTGGATAAGCCTTGGGGCAATGTGTCTCCCCTTATCTGTCCAGGAGCTGCAGGCAGGCGGTTGTGTGTGTTAGTCGCTTCAGTCGTGTCTCTTTGTGACCCCATGGACTGTAGTCCACCAGGCTCCTCTATCCATGGGATTCTCCAGGCAAGGATACTGGAGTGGGTTGCTATTTCCTTTTCCAAGTGATCTTCCCAAACCAGGGGTCGAACCCGGGTCTCCTGTATTGCAGGCAGATTCTTTACCGTCTAAGCGGGCAGTTGTTAGCCTGTAAAGAGCCTGATGAGTTGTGAGCAGGCCCCCCTTCCTCGGGGTAGATGCAGACCTGTGTCAGGGCACGACTTGGCAAGCTAAGGTTGATCAGGGCACAAGTTGCACGGCCACCCGGGCAGCCATGGAGCTCCTGCCTCTGTCCAGAGCCTGCCTCAGTGATCGCTCCTAGAGGCGGGTGTAGGGACTTCACTGTGGGTGAAGCCAGACTTGGGCAAACTCTAAGAATCTTCCCTGTAGCAGCTGTTGCTGGGTCCAAGAGTAGACCCAGATCTGACGCTGGGAGCAGCGTGGAGGAACTTGATGACCACCTTGGACTGGGGCTACCTGCTGAACACGCACATGTCAGTCTGTGAGGCTGACTCCTGACCGAATGCAGAGGAGACTGGGGAGCCTGACTGTGGACGGGGACAGATGGGGATTGGGACAGGGCCGGTCAAGTGGAAAGGACCGGCTTTCTTCTTTGTCTAGCATGTCTTCAGGGAACCACCTTTGATTCTTAGTCCCATAGAGTTCAGATGAGGCCCACCTCACTCCCCAGCACCAAGGGGTGGACCAATGATGTGCATATTTATGTATCTATATGTTATACCCACGTGCAGAGGTCCTCTGGCCACTGTGATGGGTTTAGAGTTCAGCACATTACCCAAGCCAGGCTACCCAGAGCCTTCCCTGATATATTTCCTGGAACCAGCAAAAAAGAGATGGGCTGCCCCAGGCCCACACTTCTGATCTCCCACCCCACATGATCACTGATGGAATCATTAGTTGGGAAGTTGATGTTAAGTTCAGAGCAGCTAGTGGCCATTTTTGCTGTTACACGAGGATGGACAGGCAAACTGAGCGTGGAGCCAACACTCAGAAAGCAGGCAGTGAAAATAAAGCACGGAGGAAACAATTTGTTCCTAGATTTCTCCCTTCCACGTTCTTTTTTTCCCCTTTCCTTCTCTGTTTTTCCTTTGCTTTCCTTCCCTCCACCCCTCTCTTCCTTCCTTTCTACTTTCCTTCCTTCTTCTTTTGGTTGAAAAATTTATTAAAAAAAATAATGTTATTTACTTATTTTTGGCTGTGCTGAGTCTTCGGTGCTGCGCAGGCTTATCTCTAGCTGTAGAGAGCTGAGGCTACTCTCTAGTTGCAGTGCGCGGGCTTCTCATTGCAGTGGCTTCTCTTGTGGAGCTTGAGCTCTAGGGTGCTTGGGCGTCAGCAGTTGCAGCACGTGGGCTCAGTGGTTGCGGCTCCCAGGCTCCAGAGCACAGGCTCAATAGTTGTGGCACACGGGCTTAGTTGCTCTGCTGGATGTGGGATCCTCCCGAATCAGGGACTGAATCTGTGTCTCCTGCATTGGCAGGTGGATTCTTTACTGCTGAGCCCCAGGGAAGCCCTGGTTGAAAATTCTTTGAGTGTGTTTTTGTTACTTGCAACCCAAAGAAGCTGACCAATAAGCCATATGACACACTGAATTAATTTACTGCCACAGGGGAGCAGTAAAAGGGCTGTCTGTGTTTGTTTAAACACAAGCCTGGTAGAGAGGAACTTCGGAGAACAGCTTAGGAGATGACCCTTTTGAGGGCAGAGGAACAAAGCTGAGTGGTAACTTGTAGGGTGATGGGGTGAGGGTGAGGGGGCATTTATTGGATTGTGAGGGATGGACCACTCTCTAGGCTTTATCCCGTGAGCTACCCTTTGAACCAGACAATTTCCCAGATAGGACTTGGAGATAGCTGGAAGACCAGGGAACTGGAGGGCTCCTTCTTGGGAGACCTCCCGGAGACTAGAGAGAAAGGGGCTGCTGCAGTCTGGCTTACCTCCCAGGCCCTCGGGGTATGGCATGCCTCAGGCCCTGTTAGTGCTTAGTGAGTTGGAGAGGTTGCCATTTCTCCACGTCATTACCAACTTAGGTTGATGCTCTGTGGCCAACTGTGTCCCCATGTTTGCTTTGGAGAAATTGTACCAAATTTCCTAGTGAGGTCTTCCCTGCTGAAGATAAAGAGTGCCCCTGTAACCTTCCTTTGTGCAAATCTTTGGCCATTTTCCTAGGGTTACCTGCTCGAAGTGGAATTGCTGAGTCAGAGGCTATGAATATTATTAAGGTTTTTGATTCTTATTCCAGGAGGCACTATTATCCATTACTAGAAAAAGAGATGTAAAAGTCCCCACTCTTGTCGGCTAGGAGATAGCTAATGGTTAAGTAACTAGTGTAAGAGGTGACCTGTTTTTCAGAGAAACAGAGCCATATCATAATGTCTGTAATAAATCGAATTAGATCATAAAATGTGGTGTGAGTGCAGCAGATCACATAGCATTAAAGAAATTGGACTGCCTGGTTCCCTGGAGATACTCAGGTCAGAAAGCACCAGACAGATGTAATGGGGTTATCAGTGTGCTTCCCTGAGAGGAGGAAGCGGGGGCAACAAAAGCTGACGTTGCATTTACTGAAGGTGACTTCTGTGTAATTGGGGTTAGGACCATCGGAGGGCAAAGAACTAGCATTTCTCTCTCAGGGAGCTCTCTGTTTAATGAGAGAGATCACCAGCTACAAATCAAATTATCCCTGGAGGGAGATTTTGCCCTGGACTAAGCAGTAATGTTCTAACATTTGGTCCACAGTTGGCATGGTTAATGCACACGGAAGCTCCGTGGAGGCTGTAAAGCGTCCCTGGTGTGGGCTGCAGTGCTGGGCCCTAGGGAGTCAGAGATGAAAGACTCAGTCCCTGTCTGTAAGGAGGTCATGGTCCACTGAACGAATCTTCTAGAATGAGCTGTAGTGTAATAGAGGAATGTGTGGAGGAGGTCCAGGATGGCACAAAGGAGGGAGTGATTAACTTACCTGCTGGAGGAGGAGGTGAGGTGATCTGGTTTGCAAAGAAAGAGTAGAGGATTGCCAAGTGGGCAAGTGGGGGGAGGCACAGGTAGAGGGTGGGGCATCCGTGTGACCTGAGTGGCCCCACAATTTGGACTGCAAATACGCCTCAGCTCGTCCCCAGAATTTAGTGCTCAGATCCTGCCAGAGTAGATTCAGAAGCTTAGCCTGGGGCTCTCTGAGGCTCCTCTCTCTCCCCAGCATCCCTGTGGTCACTGGTGTTGAGTAACAGCAGAGCCATTGTGATCCTGGCTCAGCGGCCAGCTTGTTGCAAAGGGGGCCAAAGTTAATGAGGAACCAGCCCAGGCCACCCGGTCCTCAGGGCAAAATCGGAGGCGTGAGGAAGGGTGCTGGAGTGATGTTTTGCCCTGAGAAGGCATCAGCCTTGCACTCCTGGGTGGACCAGTCAGAATTTCCCACTTTAAACTCTTGGTTTTTCCACCTGGCCCCTTCCAGCTGGCGCACAGCCTCCTGCCCGAGTAGTGTAGAGTGCAGATTCTAATCCTAGATGTCTGTGTTTGTTTCCTACAGCTGCTATGACAAACTACCATGCACTGAGTGGCTTAAAACAGAAATTTATTGTCTTATGATTCTGGAGAAATCTGCAGGGCCATGCTCCCTCTAAAACCTGTAGGGGACCCTTCCTTGCCTCTTCTTAGCTTCTGGTGGTTTATCATCCTTCTTTGACATTCCCTGGACCAGAGACACATCTCTCCAATCCTCCATCCTCACATGGAGTTCTCCCTGTGTTCTTCTCTGTCTTTACATGGTTGTCACTTTATTTTTTAAAAGTCTTTAATAAATTTGTTACAATATTGCTTTTGTTTTATGTTTTGGTTTTTTGGCCACCAGGCATGGGGGAACTTAGCTCTTTGAGGAGGAATTGAACCCACACCCACTGCAATGGAAGGCAAAGTCTTAACCACTGGGTTGTCAGGGAAGTCCTGGCTGTCACTTTATAAGGACACTGGTCACACTGGATTAGGTGCCTGCTCTACTCCAGTGTGGGCTTCCCAGGTGACTCTAGTGGTAAAGAACCTGCCTGCTAAGACAGGAGATGTAATAGACATGGGTTTGATCCCTGGGTTGGGAAGATCCCCTGGAGGAGGGCATAGCAACCTACTCCAGTAGTCTTGCCTGGAGAAGTCCTTGGACAGAGGAGTCTGGCAGGCTACAGTCCATAGGGTTGCACAGAGTCAGACACGACTGAAGTGACTTAGCCAGACACGTGCGCTACTCCAGTAGTACTTTCCTGGTGGCTCAGTGGTAAAGAATCCACCTCCAATGCAGGAGAAACAGGTTTGATCCCTGGGTCAGGAAGATCTCCTGGAGAAGGAAATGGCAACCCATCCCAATATTCTTGCCTGGGAAATATCATGGACAGAGGAGCCTGGTGGGCTAGAGTCTATGTGGTTGCAAAAGAGTCAGACATGACTTAGCCACTACATAGCTACTCCAGTGTAGCACAATTACACCTGTGCTGCTAAGTCGCTTCAGTCGTGTCCGACTCTGTGCGACCCCGTAGACGGCAGCCCACTGGGCTCCCCCGTCCCTGGGATTCTCCAGGCAAGACACTGGAGTGGGTTGCCATTTCCTTTTCCAATGCATGAAAGTGAAAAGTGAAAGTGAAGTAGCTCAGTCGTGTCCAACTCCTAGTGACCCCATGGACTACAACCCACCAGGCTCCTCCATCCATGGGATTTTCCAGGCAAGAGTACTGGAGTGGGGTGCCATTGCCTTCTCCAATTACACCTGTAGTGACCATCTATTTCCAAATGAAGTCACTTTCTGAGGTAAAAGGGCTTAGGACTTCAACATAGCTTTTTGCTGCTCTTGGGGTGGGGGCATAATTTAATCTGTAACAGCATCTCTCAGACACATCGGAAAGCCTGCGGAGGGCAACGAAGGCCTGCCAGCTCCCACGGCACTGAAGTACCTCCCACTCAGGGGTGATACTCCGGGAACACAGTGTTCACATATTTCTGCTTAAAGACCCAAGGCTGCCTGGGGTTGTGGCTACAGGTGTGGGTTCCCGGAAGCTGGGGCTCTGCCATACCACAATGATGTTGGGTCTGGAGAAGCTTGTATAGTTGAGTCCCTGTCAAGGGAGCCACTTTGGGGCTTGTTCACAGCCATTCTTCAGGGAAAGAGGCTCCCAGTGTAATGTCCAGACCTTTTCCTTTCCAGAACAGGTTAAGATGTGAGGAATGGATGTAATTGTGACCCAGTTTTTTTTTCCTCCAGAATTTTCCTGGATATTTTTGTTTTCCCATTAAAGAAATAAACCCTGTTGGTAGTTTTACTATGACATCCTGAAACTTACAGATGAATAAAAAGGAGGATTAATAGTTTTAATAAAATTGAGTTTTCTCTGCAAGATGCAGATGTGCTTTTCAGTTTACTCCAGACTCCTTTCGTGCCACTCAGCAGCAGTTTTCATGTTGTTCTTGCATGTTATGTGTCCGCTTAATTTTGTCATCTCTACTTCTTACTGTAATGGGCATCTATTCTTCATTCTGTTACCTAATCAGCTGTGCTTAGTGTTATAGGAAAGCTATTGGTTTTTGCATGGTAATCTTGTACCAAGACACATTTCTGGTGTCTTTTAAAAAAAGTAATTATTTATTTGGCTATGCTGGGTCTCAGCTGTGAAGCCCAGGCTTTGTTGCTTCATGGCTTGTGGGATATTCCCAGACCAGGAATTGAACTGGTGTCCCTTGAATTGCAAGGCAGATTCTTAACCACTGGACTACCAGGGAAGCCCTTCACAGAATTTTAGATGATGGCCATTCTGACCGGTGTGAGCTGATACCTCATTGTAGCCTTGATTTGCATTTCTCCAATAATTAGCAATATTGAGCATCTTTTCACATCTGTCTTCTTTGAAGAAAAGTCTGTTCATTTCCAAGGCAAACCATACAATGTCACAGTAATCCTAGTCTATGCCCTGACCAGTAATGCTAAAAAAGCTGAAGTTGAACGGTTCTATGAAGAACTATAAGACCTTCTAGAATTAATACCCAAAATAGAGGTCCTTTTCATTATAGGGGACTGGAATGCAAATTTAGGAAGTCAAGAGATACCTGGAGTAACAGGCAAATTTGGCCTTGGAGTACAAAATGAAGCAGGTCAAAGGCTAATGGAATTTTGCCAAGAGAACGCACTGGTCATAGCAAACACCGTCTTTCAACAACACAAGAGAAGACTCTACACATGCACATCATCAGATTGTCAATACCAAAATCAGATTGATTATATTCTTTGCAGCCAAAGATGGAGAAGCTCTATACAGTCAGCAAAAACAAGACCGGGAGCTGACTGTGGCTCATATCATGAACTCCTTATTGCCAAATTCAGACTGAACTTGAAGAAAGTAGGGGAAACCCCTAGACCATTCAGGTATGACCTAAATCAAATCCCTTAAGATTATACAGTAGAAGTGACAAATAGATTCTAGGGATTAGATCTGATAGAGTGCCTGAAGAACTATGGACAAAGGTTCGTGACATTGTACAAGAGACAAGGATCAAGACCATCCCCAAGAAAAAGAAATGTAAAAAGGCAAATGGTTGTCTGAGGAGGCCTTACAAATAGCTGAGAAAAGAAGAGAAGCTCAAAGCAAAGGAGAAAAGGAAAGATACACCCATTTGAATGCAGAGTTCCAAAACATAGCAAGGAGAGATAAAAAAGCCTTCCTCAGTGATCGGTGCAAAGAAAAAGAGGAAAACAACAGAATGGGAAAGACTAGAGATCTTTTCAAGAAAATTAGAGATACCAACAGAACATTTCATGCAAAGATGGGCACAATAAAGGACAGAAGTGGTATAGACCTAACAGAAGCAGAAGATACTAAGAAAAGGTGGCAACGATACACAGAAGAACTATACAAAAAAGATTTTAATGACCCAGATAACCACGATGGTGTGATCACTCACCTAGAGCCAGACATCCTGGAATGCGAAGTCAAGTGGGCCTTAGGAAGCATCACTATGAACAAAGCTAGTGGAGGTGATGGAATTCTAGCTGAACTATTTCAAACCCTAAAAGATGATGCTGTGAAGGTGCTGCACTCAATATGCCAGCAAATTTGGAATACTCAGCAGTGGCCACAGGACTGGAAAAAGTCAGTTTTCATTCTGATCCCAAAGAAAGGCAATGCCAAAGAATGCTCAAACTACTGCACAATTGCACTCATCTCACACACTAGTAAAGTAATGCTCAAAATTCTTCAAGCCAGGCTTCAACATTATGTGAACCGTGAACTTTCAGATGTTCAAACTGGATTTAGAAAAGGCAGAGAACAGAGATCTGAACCAGAAATCAAATTGCCAACATCCGTTGGATTGTTAAAAAAGCAAGAGAGTTCCAGAAAAACATCTACTTCTGCTTTATTGACTATGCCAAAGCCTTTGACTGTGTGGATCACAATAAACTGTGGAAAGTTCTTCAAGAGATGGGAATACCAGACCCCGTTACCTGCCTCCTGAGAAATCTGTATGCAGGACAAGAAGCAGCAGTTAGAACTAGACATGGAACAACAGACTGGTTCCAAATTGGGAAAGGAATACATCAAAGCTGTATATTGTCACCCTGCTTATTTAACTTACATGCAGAGTATATCAGGCGAAATGCCAGGCTGGATAAAGCACAAGCTGGAATCAAGATTGCCAGGATAAATATCAATAACCTCTATATGCAGATGACACCACCCTTATGGCAGAAAGTGAAGAAGAACTCAAGAGCCTCTTGATGAAAGTGAAAGAGGAGAGTAAAAAAGTTGGCTTAAAACTCAACATTCAGAAAACTAAGATCATGGCATCCAGTCCCATCACTTCATGGCAAATAGATGGGGAAACAATGAAAACAGTGACAGACTTTATGTTCTTGAGCTCCCAAATCACTGCAGATGGTGACTGCAGCCGTGAAATTAAAAGACGTTTGCTCCTTGGAAGAAAAGCTATGTCCAACCTAGACAGCATATTAAAAAGCAGAGACATTACTTCACCAACAAAGGTCCGTCTAGTCAAAGCTATGGTTTTTCTAGTAGTCATGTATGGATATGAGAGTTGGACTATAAAGAAAGCTGAGCACCAAAGAATTGATGCTTTTGAACTGTGGTGTTGGAGAAGACTCTTGAGACTCCTTTGGACTGCAAAGAGATCCAACCAGTCCATCCTAAAGGAAATCAGTCCTGAATATTCATTGGAAGGACTGATGCTGAAGCTGAAACTCCAATACTTGGGCCACCTGATGTGCAGAACTGACTTGTTGGAAAAGACCCTGATGCTGGGAGAGATTGAAGGCAGGAGGAGAAGGGGACAACAGAGGATGAGATGGTTGGATGGCATCAGCAACTCGATGGATGGACATGAGTTTGAGGAAGCTTGGGGAGTTGGTGATGGACAGGGAAGCCTGGTGTGCTGCAGCCCATGGGGTCGCAGAGTCAGACAGGACTGAGCGACTGAACTATTTAAGTCTTCTACACATTTATTTATTTTTTTAATGTTGAGCTGTATGAACTCTTTGTAATATTTTGGACATCAGTCCCTTGTTGGTTATATTGTAAATATTTTCTCCCATTCTGTAGGTTGTCTTTTCATTTTGTTTATGGTTTTCTTTGTCGTGCAAAAGCTTTTAAGTTTAATTAGGTCCTACTTATTTTTGCTTTTATTTTCATTACTCTAGGAGATCAAAAAAATATTGCTGTGGTTTATGTCAATGAGTGTTCTATGTTTTCCTCTAGGAGTTTAATAGTATCCAGTCTTACACTTAACTCTTTTATCTATTTTGAGTTTATTTTTGTATATGGTGTTGGAATATAGGCCTTTTAAGTCCCTTCCAACAATTCTTAGAGGGCAGGGGCAAGAAGTTCTGGAGAAATCTCAACAGATATATAGGTTGTAATCAAATTGTAATGGCCCTTGTTCATTTTGCCTACCCCAAACAAAGCTGAGTGCTTCTATATCTGCTTCAGGGCTGAATTTTTTTCTCTGCTATTCATTGACTGCCCATTTCACAGTCCTAGCTGTTCTTGGTAAATCTAGCAAATATTCTTTCTTGTATTTTATAAGAAAGGACCAGAGAAACTCTACCTTCTTTAAAAAAGGAGGGTGGTCGTTTCAATTTGGCAAAAGATTAGAGGTGGAAAAAGATAAATTCATGAGATACATTCAGATTCTATGTCTATTCCCTTTTGCCCCAGCCCAGAAGTCTGAATGGGTCTCCCACTTAAAAAAAAAAATTAACTGCAAAATAAAAGGCCCTGAGTGGTGTTTTAGTGGGAGTAAGAGTATCTTGGATTGAATTTATATCTGTGTCAGATAATGTGTTTCTAGAGATAAGCAGTAATCGTTATTTTCAGAACCTCATGAGAGTTTGTTCAGTAAAGTAATGAATGGGTATTACTGACAAGCTTTCCAAGGTAGAAATTACATGCAACTGTAATCGGATGGTAAAAGGTAATAGAGGAGAAGCCCTTGGTTTCTGCTATGGGGAGTTCATGTCATTTCTAAAGGAGATTCACAATTTACTGTTCAATTGAAGCCAATTCAATTTTATGCAGGAAAGGGCTGCATGGAATTGTATTTCTAGGAATCCACACAAACCATGAAAAGCATGAGTAGTTCTTCACCGAGCTCTGTTGTTACCTGGCTTGGGCAAGTCCCTGTTCCAGGCTTATTTCAGCTTTCCAGTCTGTGAAATATTCTGTGTACATTTACAGTCCCATTTGAGAGAAATGAGGTAAGGTGATAAAAACGTTGAGTATATAGAATTATACAGATGTGAAGCACTGAATCTGCAGCAACCTTAAGGATATCCCAGGCCTACTGGTTAAACATGAAATAAGAACTTCTGTACAGGCTCAAGAGATCTTATCCCCAAGAAGATAAGACAGGGAGTAAAACCACTGTAAACACACTTGATTTCTAAGCAGGGTGAGGTTTGGTTAGAAACGGATAAGATAAATGTATTTAATGAATACAAATGTGTTCAAATCTGATAGCAAGTACTTGACAAGTGGTCCTTGGTTAACACCTACTTCTCCTGAATTCCTGAATAGACTTCCTATGTGGATCTGGAAGTCCCAAAGCTTCTTTCTTCAAAGCTTACTTTTCTGTTTCGTTCTAATCTCTTTCTGTTTCTTATCTAATCTGTTTCTGTTTTGTGCTAATCCCTCTATTAGTCCTTTCCTTCTGCCTCTGTCCAAATATCTCAGTTGTGACCCCAGAGAAAGGAGAAGGAGGTTTTTGCCAGTTTGAATGGGTTCTGTCTACCAGAGCCTTTCTGGAGCAAGAGTCTGGAGCAAGGTGTAAATGAGTACACTATAGGCAATTCCTTTTCTTTCACCTATCATTGTATTTCATATTTATTTATTTTTGGTGCTCGGGCTTTTGCTGTGAGTGGGGGCTATTCTGTAGCTGTGGTGTGCGGGCTTCTCATTTCAGTGGCTTCTCTTGTTTCGAGCAGGGGTTCTAGGTGCTCAGGTTTCAGCAGTTCGCCTGGGCTTAGTTGTCCTGAGGCATGTGGATCTTCCTGAACCACGGATTGAACCTGTGTCCCCTGCCTTGGCAGGCAGATTCTTATCCATTGGACCACCAGGGAAGCCCTCTTTTTAAATATATACTTTATTGTTTGTTTATTTTAATTTTAGTTGTTCTGCATCTTCCTGCTTTGTGTGGGCTTTCTCTAGTTATCGCTAGCAGGCACTACTCTTTGTTGTGGTGCTCAGGCTTCTCACTGCTGTGACTTTTCTTGTTGTGGAGCACAGACTCTAAGTGCTCGGCCTTCAGTAGCTGTGGCACTCGGGCTCTAGAGTGCTGGCTCAGTAGTTGTGGTGCCTGGGCTTAGTTGCTCCACGGCATGTGGAATCTTCCTGGACCAGGGATCAAACTTGTGTCCCCTGCGCTGGCAGGCGGATTCTTAGCTGCTGTACCACCAAGGAAGTCCAGTCCTCTTTTTAAAAACTTTTCTGGCCATGCCGCACAGCTAGCGTGATCTTAGTTCTCCAACCAGGGATTGAACCCCAGGTCCGTGGTCGTAAACGTGCCAAGTCCTAACCACTGAACCCGCCAGGGAATCCCCCAGTGTAGGCGATTTCTATGGATGATGTTGATGATGACGAATGGAGGGAGAGTGATTTTCGCAGGCAAGAGTCAGTTTGTGTAGCATTTTGTTGTTTTTCTGTATGATGTATAGTGTCCCAGGCTGGCAGCCTGCTGTGAACTAAGAAAACTGTATTCTGTAGTCTCTCTAGATATGCTGTGACTTGGCAAGGGCTGACTGCGTACCGTGCACCTGCATGACCTTTTCAGCTCGACAAAGAATAGTGACTCTCTCCCGCTCCCCGCTCCCTCCACAGGAAATGCTCCCAGACAACTGCACAATAAGCCCTAATTAAGTCTTTCCTCGAATCCTGACGTCGTTTCCTCCAACCTTTCCTTGGTTTTTGATGTATAATTAAGAGGAATGTGGAGAAACCAAACCAGGCATAAGATGCAGCTGGGATTGGGTCACTACCTAATGGCAAGTAAAGACTAAAACCTCTGCCCTGGCAGCTCTTTTGACAGTTTAAACTGGGCAAGAAACATGGTACATAGATGGAGAAATTAAGATGCTTTTGATGGAAAAATTGGTTGCAATTATGTGAGAACATTTCCTCAGACCTTTTGAGTTACTTGTGTTGCGTGCCTTTTTTGTCTCTGAATAAGAGAATCTCAATGTTTTCCAGCCAATATTTAAAAATAATACAGGTAAGGTGGTTAGTGCTTCCCTGGGCAGGCTGTGAACACATCCTTACAATGAGATGCAAAATTTGGGTCTCTGTCTACTTATCTAAAAAGTGAGTCCCACAGATTTTATCATGTCCGCAGAGGTTCAAGACCTAACCTCTCCCCACCAAAGTTTAAGAACACTAGTATTAGAGAAAGGAAGGATCTAGAGACAAAGATGGAAGTCACAAAGGGAGGGTGGAGCTTCTAAAGTTCGGGAAGGACTAAAGTCCAGGCAGCCCCATGGGAGGCAGTAAGTGGTTACATGGGTATACCCTGTAATGAGGTACTTCTGAGCTCAGACTCAGGGTCTCCATTTATAAACTGTGCTTGCTGTGTGAACTGGGCTAGCTTACATCTCTAAGCCTCCGTCTTCAGTGTTCTCATCTGTAAAATGATGGAGGAGATAGAACCTACCTCACAGAGTTGTTGCAAGCCTTCTTGCTTCCCTGTGAGATGTGCGTGTATCTGTATGTGTGTCTGTGTGTGTGCATGTGGGGTCTCTGTCTCTACCCATATTTTGCATTTTCCTCTCTATTTTGTGTCTCCTCCTCCAAGAATTCTGTGCAGGCCTCAGAAGTTTCTGAGTTCTTGTTTTGCTGGGTTCTCCGCCCACCCCCCCAACTCCTGCTTTCTTTAGAAGAATAATCAGTGTGAGGTGGTATCCTTGGCTGAACATCTTCCTCCTTCCAGGTCCTTCCACACCTCTTTGCTGGCCAGGCTGAGAGCGGCATATTTGCTCCTTTCCAAGCTGTGTAGAGAGCTGAAGGTGCCGGCAGCCTAGTGCCTGGGGCCTGGAGCCAACGAGCTCGCCTTCTTTGGGACGGAGAACACAAAACAGCCCTGGGAGGGGAGAGCCTGTCTCTGCAGACAGACAGCTGCCTCAGGGCAGTCTTGCAGCCGCCTCTGCAGCCAATTCCTTTTGTAATTTGCACAATAGACCAGAAGATGGGGCTCTTGACCCTGGAGTCAAAAGCCAGAGGCTCTGACTTTTTCTACATTTGAACTGGAGTCAAATCAGACTTGTAGAGCTCTTAGTAGTAATCCTCTCCCTCCTGCTTCTTCTCTGTGCCCTGACAACGCGTGCCCACTCTCATGAGAGCACCATGAGCTGGCTCTTTAGGGAGTGGCAAATGGAGGGCACATCTTTCTTCTGGTCACCATCCTTGGCCCCTCCAGAATTGCCATGTTGCCAGTCAGCCTAAATGACCCCCTGCCTCAGCTTCCCCCCTTTAATCCACCTTGCCCCCAATGGCAGATTTCACCAATGGTACCACTTACATAGGACAGTGTCATATAGTGGCCAGGGACTCTAAACTCAGACAGATCCATCCTTGACTCATCAAATGAGACTCTCCTCACCTCCTCAGAAAAGCCCTCCCTGACCATCCCATCTACAGTAGCTCTCTCCACCCCCCTGGCCAATACTCTATCACATAACTTTGCAGTTTATTTCATTGCAGCTCTCATAATCTGTACTTGTGTTCATTTTTACTTGTTTGCTGTTTCTCCACTAGATTGCAAGGCTCAAGAGGTGATCATATCCCAGCCTAATATCTACTTAACCTTGAGAAAGTTGCTAAACTTCTCAGCCTCAGTTTTCTTACCAGTGAAATGGATAAACTATGACGTGTTAGGAATATTAAATGACACAGTGCATTTATACCACTAAACCCAGGTCCTGGTGTGTGGGCAAATTCTTTAAAATTTTCTACACTATCATATTTTTTATCATATGAGAAACAAAAAAGTCTGAACTGATTAGCTCTTTCTCCATAACTTGGTCATTTTTTCTTTACCACAATTTTTATTTCCTACTGCTCTTCTCTATACCTTTCTGCTTTGGTCCAAATTGTGGCTATCCTGAATGGGTCTTATGCTTTCCTGGTTGCTAAGTCATTCCCTAAGAACTAAGATGCTTGCTCTCCTTACTCTGGCTTGACTGTTTTTGGGTTTAACCCAAACCAATGTCCTCTGTGTCATGTTCCAAGTAAAAAAAAATTATTTTCTCTTGGAAATTTGTATAATCTTTGTGGTCTATATAACTTATATGGCTCTTGTTTTATGTTCTATTATCTTGTCATCATATTAACATTTTTCTCTTCTAAATTTTTATAACCTTTGTTGTCTATACTATATTACTCATATGGCTCTTGTTTTATATTCTGTTATCTTGCCATCATATTAACATATATCCTGTTCCCCTGATTAGACCATAAGCCCTCTGGAGATACATATTTTATTTTAGATTTTGCTGCATCTTCAGTGCCATTTGGGCTTGTACTTTTTGTTTAATATGTTTTTGGTTAGACTGAATTAAAAGTACATATATTCACTTATATATTTATAAGTTATATTTATTTATATATACTTATATAACTTACATATTTATAATTATGTTCTATGTGCCCAGCATTCTTTGAGGCTTTGTACAGAAGGGCATAAGAAAAATAATTATTTCCTTCAAAAAATGACAATGTTACAGTAAGCTAAAGTTAACATTTAATTAAAGTACTTGACCATAGCATGGTATAAGGAAGGTATAAGGAAGGTATGAAGTGCTATGAAGATTCGAAGGGGACTGATGACATGTCTTAGGGGTATTGAGGAGAGTAGAATAAAGTTTCTTCGAAGAGGTGGCCTTTGAGGTTGACTTTGAAGTATGATTAAGGTTTTGATGGGCAAAAATGGGGTTGAATTACAGATTCAAGGGACAGGATTAGTGAAGAGGTCAACAGAGACTGGGGAAATGAACACTAAGGCTCAGAAATGGGCCCAAGACCTTAAATCGAAGACTGGAAATATGGTTCTGCCTCAGGGGCACGGAAGCACAAACTTGGTTCAGATTTCAGAGCCAGAGCAAGCAATGGTATGCAGGGGTTGAACATTTAATGTGCACCAGCCAGGCTATGCTCCCCAGTGTAGTTTCTTCGGAGGCTGAGAATGATTTGCACCTGCTCTTTTTCTTTTAATAATGTGGACTCTCCTACTGTCTGATGTGATAGTGGACATAAAGGAAAAGACCCCTTTCCTCCTCTTGGGGACAGAGGGTTGGTTGGATTATGGCCAGTCTCTCTTGTTTTAAACCCAAATCAAATTGAATGTGTTACTCATGGGTTTCTAAATTTGCCTTAAATCAGTAGTTATTCTTTTGTTAAATAATTTGCCCTGGATTATTTCTCAGAAAAGTTGGAAGCATTTCTGTGGAATTGTTTCAATCATCTTCCGTAGCTCAACCCCGTGCTTTTCACTGCCAACGCGAGGCCCAGGGAGAAGACCTGTATCGTAGTCAATCTGTGTAGGGGAATAGATCACTGCCTGCCTGCTTCTCTTTGATACTATTGAATCTGGCCACTAGCTCGAGGATTAACAAGTAATTTGAGAAGGCCCTTCCCTCTCATTCTGTTATTTCCTTCTGCAAGCTCAAGGGATGGTTCCCCAGAATTTAAAAATAATTATTACCAAGGAATAAAATCATGATAGACAAACCTGACACTTTCTCAGTTTTCAAGGGTCAGGTGCATCCTCAAATAGAACCACGAGATCTTCAATTTCTAGCAAGCAGTTGGGAGGACCTTCAAGCCCAGAGGCCCCTGAAGGGAGGGAGGCGGTTTCCATGGCAACCGGGCCCGGGAGCGGTTGGCTCCCCCGGCTCCCTTCTCCACCTCCTGGTAGCCCAGGGTACCGCCGGACAGCGTCCTCCCGTGCTCCGCGCCCTGATTGGCTGTGCAGGCCGCGCGCTGATTGGCTGCGGCGAAGCCTCGCGGGCCGGTGGCTATGGAGGCGGCGGCGGTTGATGGTTGACCGTTGGCACCAGGGTAGGGGTCGCCGCTCGGGCGATCTGATCAAACCCGACCGGAGTGCGTGGCCTGCTGACGTTCGGCCTGGACCCCGCGCGCGAGACCTAGTTGGGCTCCGCCATGCCGGCCGGGAGTAACGATCCGGATGGCGTCCTCAGCTATCAGGTAGGGCCCCGCCTCCCGCCCCTCCCAGGGGCTCAGCCTCCTCATCCTCTGCCCACCCTCCTTTCTCTGCCCCCGGGCCGGGGCTTCGCAGGCCACTCCCTGAGGGCGAGGGGAGGCCAGCCCGCGACACCAGGGGGCGCTCCGGGCGGTCGGGGATCGGGCCCGGGCTGCGAGAGGGTGACCTTGGGCCAAATCGGGAGCCGCATCCTTTGCGTGGCCAGCTGAGGAGCCCTGACGGCCCGCGGCCGGTGACCTCTGTTTTGCTCAGGTCCTCCTTGCTGGGAAAGAGGCAGGCTTCTGGCCTTGTCGCGTCCTGCTGGAAAGTGGGAGAAAGGATAGCCAGGGACCTTGCTCTGGTGGGGCAGGTTTCCTCTTTGTGTTTTATTAATGGGGCTTTCTGGTTCCTTACTGGCTCAGAGGAAGAACTGGAAAAGACTGGAGGCTGGGACCAAACGCTCAGCCTTGTTCGTGTGCATAAAACTCCCTTCATTCCATGGTACAGACGGGCTGACAAGTTCTGGATAGCGAAGTGGAGAGAGGCTGGAAAAGTGCTGAGGGGTCAGGAACAGGTGTTTACTTAAAGAAATGAAGAAACAGGTTTAAGCAACTGATAACTGTTGGGGTGGCTAATGTAAGGTAAAGCATTGGACTGGGCGTCAGAGACTGTAGGTTCAAATCTACATCTGCCTCACATGGGCTTTGTGACCTTGAGTAAGTCACTTGCCTCTTTGAATCACATTTCCCCATCTAGTAAAATAGGGATAAGAATACCTGCTTTGCTTACTTCACAGGGTGGTTTTGAGAACTAAATGAGCAGCTGTTTGGGAAGGGGCTTTGTGAAACGATGTGGCAACCAGTATAGGAGAGATAACTCATTGAATTCTCACTCCCCCCTTTCCTGTGCCCATCAGGTGATGATATGCTCATTGCTCTGCAAAGAGATATTGAAGGGAGGTCAGATACGAAGTGGGGGGCTGTGAAGAGAATGATGGACCTACTCAGAAGGATGACAGGTCTTGAAACAAGGGCCACATTGATGTCAGGATGGTTTTTGTAAAGAGACAGACAGAACTCTTTTCTGAGTTTGTAGCAAAATGGGTATCACTGACTCACTCCTCTTCTGGCAATAGTTTGCTACTAGATGACCCATAATTCCTTTTGCTTGCTCCATCAAAAAAGGAACAACATCTGCAATTTTGGGAAATCCTTCCATATCTAATTCTCCTAAGGTCTATGAAGAATATTCAGCTTATGTTTGTGATACAGTGATGGGCAAAAATAGGTAATATTCTTGCCCTGCTGGAATTTCCCATTTAGTGTGTGTGTGTATAATCATTTTAATCAAACAGTCACACAAATAAATGCATTATTATAAACTGTGATGAGTGCTTAGAAAGAAAGATATGTGGTGCTGTGAATGTGTATCACAATGGTTCCAGCTTTGGTCTCAGATCAGAGATTTTGCTAAGGAAGAAAATTTCGGCAAAGATCTAAAGAATAAGTGTCAACTGAGGGAAGAGGGAGATCAAAGGGCTTTGGAGACAAAGCGAACAGCAGAGGGAGCCCATCGGGTTCAAAGATCTGAAAGAAGGCCAGAGTGGCTGGAGCCACAGGGAGTGAAGAGGTGAATGGTGTGAGATGTACTCCAGGGTCATAGCATACAGAGAGAGGGAGAGAGAGGAGCCAGAGAGAGAATGAGAGCCAGTGAGATTATGATCAGATTCTCTTCCTGAAAGATTTTCTGGCTTCAGTGGGTAGAACAGGCTGGAACAAATGTGGGGAGACAGTGTCCTTAATATGCAGAATGTGTTCCAGTTGTATTGTCAGGATCATAATAACCCCCAGGCTTCTGTTGGTGCTCTGTGAAACTGGTAATTCCTGAGTGCTTCTGGGGTAGGACAGAAAGTAATTATATCTTTTACATCTAGTTCATGAAAATCGGGGATGGTGGGGTGAGGAGAGAGAAAAAAAACAGGATGGGAACAGCAAGACCTTGTAAAGGCTGAGTCAGGTGATGGGCAAATGGGTACTTGAGATAAGATACAGGGGGGAAAAGAAATGAGGAAAGAAAGAGGAAAGGAAATGGGGGTAATTTGGGGGAGACAAGTCAATCAGTTGAAAATTACCAACAAAACCTCCTGTATGTCAGCTGGGCTGTGTGACGGGGAGATGGACCTTGCAAAGTGAGCTGGTTGTGTACTTGATGTAAACAGAGACTCCAGGCATCACATCTACATACCGTGTGCCTAGGCTGTTTCCTCTGGTTTGGACGACTGTGCTGACCCCTGACACTTCCCTCCGCTTTCTCTCCTGCTTTTCCTTCTACAATCCACTTGTCCTGTGGCAGCTAGAGAGAGCTTTTAAAAACACAAATCAGATGATGTCATATCCTATCTTGAAACCCTTCAGTGGCTTCCCAGTGCATTTTAGAATAAAATCCAAACATCTTATTATGGCCTCCCAAGTTTCATCGTGACCAGGGCCTTGCCCACCCTCCCTGATAGCCTTTCCAACTCTCTCACCATACACTTCTGCATTCTATCTGTTTCTTCAGTACAACCAGCTCTTCATTCTACAAGAGCTTTGTTCTTGTTGTTCCTGTGGATTTTCTTCTACCCAAGTCTTCTCGTGACTCAACTCAGGTGTCACCTCCTCAGAGTAGCTGTCCTTGGTCTCCAGACTCACAGTTACTCTCTTTCATATGATTCTGCTTCAGTTTTTATTCATTTATTTTTGTCACACCATGCAGCATATGGGATCTTAATTTCCTGACCAGGGATTGGAACCATGACTCCTGCATTGGGAGTGTGGAGTCTTAACCATTGGACCACCAGGGAAGCCCCTGATTCTGCTTTACTTTCTTAATAGCATATATGACTTATATGATGTGGTCTTGTTTATTATCTTTTTAAATAGAAGCATTATGACGGGATGGACTGGGCAGAAAATCTTTTTGTTTACATAGTGCCTGGAATAAAGTTGATGTTCTGAGTGAGTGAATGACTTTCCTGTATCCACAGCCAGTGTGCCTCTCCTTAAGGAGCTCATGGTCTTGTCAGTATTAGCCCAGAGTCTGAGATGACCATTGCTTTATTACACTCCCTGTTTAAAAGTCTCCCATTTCTGCTATTGTGTCTTTGCTCAGGTGTTCTAGCTGGAAAACTTTCCCGCTCCTATCTACCTAGAATATTCCGTTCTAATCTTTAAGGTCTGGCTCTGTACCAGTGGGCTTCTCAGGTGGCTCAGTGGGTAAGGACTCTGCCTGTAATGCAGGAGATGCAGGAGACGTGGGTTTGATCCCTGGGTCAGGAAGATCCTCTGGAGGAGGGCATGGCAACCCACTCTGGTATTCTTTCCTGGAGAATCCCATGGCCAGAGAACCCTGGTGGGCTACAGTCCATGGGGTCACAAAGAGTTGGCATGACTGAGCATGCATGAGCACTGTATTACTATCAGAATTTCACTTGTCTCTTCTGCTCACAACACTCACGAAGTCATATTACTTCTTCCACCCCTTACTTGTGAACTCTACATGTTCATCTCTGCTGCTACCCTGCCAGCCCCTTGTGATGCTGTCTCTGTAAGTTAACTTGCATGAGTGTGTGCCATGTGCCAGGTACTGGGCCTAGTGCTTTCCCTGCGTTGTCTCAAGTCTTTCAGTAACCACGAGATTCACATGCCCTTCTTAGCCTTATTTTCCAAATGAGGAAACCAAAAGGTTAAGTAACTTCTAATAAGTGGCAGAGCTGACCCTCTCCAAAGAATGTGCCCTTGGTCTACATGACCATAACTTGTGCCTCTGGCACCGAGACTGGTGCCTGGTTCAGAGTGAGCGCTTTAACATGTTTGGGAAGATATGTGTGGCAAGGGGTACAAAGGATATATTAGAGTGGGAAGAGCTGGGATGATGGAGGACAGCTAGGTGGCTCTTGGTGGAATTTAGAATGAGTTAATGAAGGCCTGCATTATTGACTTTTGATGAGATTGCCAAAGGTGGTGGGTTCTTAAAGGGCATGATAAGAGTGGAAGATCAGAAAGCTTGAAGGAGAACCTCTAGTTTGGACTGGAACAAGGGACATCTGTAGCTTCAGATTCTCCTGATCAGCACTTTCAGAATCGAGCAGAATTTCTGGAAGAGAAGGCTACAGAGGTTGAAACTGTCAGCACTTGAGCCAAGTGGTGCTGGGAACCTCAGGGAGGCTCAGAGAGGGCGTAAATGGTAAAGGGAAGTGCAAGTGAATCAGGGCAATTACCAAGGCTTTTATGTGAATCAGGCCCACTCAGACTGGGAAATTTTGTAGAAATCTTCAGAATAACAAATCCTGGTGAATGGGTGATAATTGGGAAACTGGGTGGATGGGAAGAGAGGCACACTTCACGTTGAAAGTGGACCTGGGAAAACTCCTGGACGCTACTGCCTGGTGGCCCTGGCCCGTGTTGGTGCATGAAACGCATGCGTGTCTCTGTAGAGAGCTGGTGACTTCTGAGTGTCATGGGCAGTTCATGGGAAGCAGTCAGTATGTATCTGCTGAATGTTACTGAACAGAAGTATCAACCACAGCAGGTTCTCCTCTCACTGCCTTGCAGGGTACATACAGTCTGCACGCCTCCAGCCTCCCACCTCACACTGGGTATTCCTTTCCTGTGTGGGAATTGAGGGACACATGAGCATTCTCTTTACCTGGTGCTATCAGCTCTACTGGGGAACTTCAGTAGTGTGGGCTTTCCTGCCAAGCAGAGACTTGAGGTAGGCTGGGGATACAATTCAGGTTGCAAATTTACTTCCTTTTAAACTTGTAGATAATTGTCTTTGCTCATGGTTTGCCATGGCAGGGTGGACAGGGCTGTCAATTAAGCCTATCACAATGGTAATCAGAACACAGAAAAGCAACATGTTTATTCTAAATCGCTGCTAGATAACAGCAACAAACCTGAGATAACAGAGAGGTTGGTTGTTTCCCATAAAGATAGTAACAGGTTTACTCTGATCTTGCTAGTTAGGAAGCCATGATGTATGTATTAGTGTCTATTGCTGCCCTAACAAACGACCACACATTTATTGTCTTAGAACAACACAAACTGAGTATCTTACAGTTCTATACTTCAGATTTCTATCATGAGTCTCACCGGGCTAAAATCAGTGTTGGCGAGGCTGTGTTTCTGGAGGCTCTGTGGGAGAATCTGTCTTTTTAACTTCAGCTCTGTGAGGCTGCCTGCATTCCTTAGCTCACAGCTCCCTTCCTCAGCAGCCGAAACCAGTGGCACAGCATCTCTCAGGCCCTGCTTTTATCATCAAACTTCATTCTCTGGCTCAACTCTCCTACCTCCTTCTTCCATTTTTAGGGATCTTTGTAATTACATTGAACCCATGGATAATCCAGATAATGTCATTATTTTAAGATCCACTGATTAGCGACCCTTCTTCCATCTGCAACCTTAATTCCCTATTGCTGTATAAAGCAACGTATTCTTGGGTTCCAGGGATTAAGATGTGCAAATCCTTTGGGAGCCATTATTCTGCAAACTGCAATGTGCTTACTAGTAAATTGTACCAAACAGGAGTGATTCCAAGTGGGGTTCAATAAAAAACGAAAAACCACTAAGAAACCAGAGTCACTTTGCAATTTTAGGCCCCTAGCAGCCTGCTGAAGAGTCAGACTAGGAAACTCGTGGGTGTTCAGGAGCTCATGGCCCCTGAGCGGAGGACCAGAACAGCTGCATACAACCTCGTGGAACCCCCTTTTCTTACTATCCATTGTCTGCATCCAGTGAGGAAGTCAAATTGAGGGCATTAGAGAGTTGAGGATCTCTGGGTCAGATTCAGTGATGGTGTCTACAAGGGGTCAGAATTCATGAGCTTTCTGGATAAAAAGGAAGTCGAGAGTGAAGAGATGGAGAACTATATTGGAACTCTGGTCAGTAAAGGCAGCGTGAAGTACAAGGGTTTAAGAAGGTAACAATGTGACAATCTTGAACTGTTTTCACTATGGACATTAATCCATGATTAGGTGACCTGAGCTCTCTAAAATGACCAGGTTCTTTGCTTTTGGCGATGTTAGTGTATGATGCTAATACGTTACAGTATATAATGTTAATACAGAGAGACTCAAGTTGGAGTTCCTCCTGTCTCAGCCTTTGTGAGATCTTACTTAGCCTTGATTTAGGACTGTTGTGAGGGTTGAGATGATATATGTAAAGCACAATGCTAGGTATACAGTCAGTGTTCTGTAAATATGTGTTCCCAATATTAATTATAGAAACTCAGCTTGCTGATTAGAAACCCTGAAAGTCACTTCTGTGTTTAATTTAAAAATGGTTGTATATCAGAACTCAATCAACACTTGACTCTTATTGTTGTTGGGTGGGTGGGGTAGGAGGCTGTTATCTGAAAACATTGGATAAAAGATGAAAGGAGTCTTTGGAAGTGAAAGGGTCTGAGGCTGACTGCAGGAGAGGAAGCAGAGCTGAGTTTGGCAGGACTGCCACCTCTCAGGACCAGAGAGGAGCCACAGGGAGGGGTCAGGGAGAGGCTCAAGGTGGGCTCCACTGCCTGCTGCAGCCTTTGTGGGTGCTTCAAGGATCTGGGGCCATCATGTAAGACTCAGCCCCACCTCTGCCTTTTAATTTGTCCATTAACTGTAAGTGAGAAGCTGGTCTGCTACTCAGCTGTAATTCATTCATTTTTCAAGGCTCATAACAATGCTTTCTTTCTCACAACGTGCCTTGCAATTTCAATGTTTTAATGTGTATTTAACCCTCTTAGTTCTTTTTATCTTACTTAATCCTTCGGGTAGGCACCCACATCAATTGACATTTGTATTGTGAGTCATGATCATGAGTCAGGAAGAGGTACAGAAACCGGGTCGTTTCTCCAGTTCACCTTTCTTTCCCTCCCCTCCTCCTTTCCTTTTTCTCCTAAACTTATACCATGTGATTCTCATGATGCTGATATTTTCTGAGTCACAAGTACCCCTGAGAATCTGATGAAAGCTATGGAATCTCTCCTAAGAAAAATGCACACTTGCACATAATCCTCTGAAGCCCATTCATAGAAATCCTGGAAATTCATGGTTAAGAAATCCTTGCTGCCATAAAGGACAGTGTCAGAGGTCCATGCTAATCAAATGGTGAGGAATCCGCAATAAGCACAGACAACTGAGACTTAATGTTCTTTTATTTTCATGTTTTATGATTTTAAGCAAAACTTAATATGTTTGAAATTTATCCAATATTTTAAGGATATTCCAAATAAGAGAGACTTGAAAAATGAATCATCGTGTATCCCACATGACCTGGCTTCAACAATGAACAGACAGCCTATCTTATTTCATCTATGTCTCTACCCAGTCTCCAAATCCCAGACACTGTATCTCATCAGTGTATCTCAACACTGTATTTCATCAGTAAAAACTTAAGTATGTATTACTAAAGATTAAGGACCCTTTTTCTTCTTTTATGACATGACCACCGTATCAGAATACAGGCATACCTTGGAGATACTGCTGGTTCAATTCCAGACCACCACAATAAAGTGACTAGTGTAAAGCAAGTTGCACAAATTTTCTGGTTTCTCAGTGCATATAAAATCTATGTTTATATTCTCCTGTAATCTACTAAGTGTGCAATAGCATTATATCTAAAAAATGTACATACGTTAATTAAAAAATACTTTATTGCTGAAAAATGCTATCCATCATCTGAGCCTTTAGCAAGTCATCATGTTTTTGCTGGCGGAGAGTCTTGCCTTGATGTGGATGGCTGCTTATGGGTCAGGGCAGTGCTTGCTGAAGGTTAGGATGACTGTTGCAGTTACTTAAAATAAGACTACAGTGAAGTTTGCCGCATCCGTTGATTCTTCCTCCAAGAACAGTTTCTCTGTAGCATGCAATGCAGTGTGATAGCATTTTACCCACAGTAGGACTTTCACAATTGGAGCCAGTCCTCTCAAGCCCTGCTACTGCTTTATCAACTAAGTTTATGTAATATTCTAAATTCTTTGTTGTCATTTCAACAGCATCTTCCCAGCATCTTTACCAGGAGTAGATTCCATCTCAAGAAGCCACTTTCTTTGCTAATTCATAAGAAGCAACTCCTTATCTGTTCAAGTTTCATTGTGTGGTTCTAGCAATCCAGTCCCATCTTCAGGCTCCACTTCTGATTCTAGTTTTCTTGCTATTTCCACCACATCTGCAGTTACTTCCTCCTCTGAGGTCTTAAACTCCTCAAGGCTTCATCCATGAGGGTTGGGATTAACTTCCTCCAAACTCCTGTTCATATTGATATTTTGACCTCTTCCCATGAATGGCACCCCACTCCAGTACTCTTGCCTGGAAAATCCCATGGACAGAGGAGCCTGGTAGGCTGCAGTCCATGGGGTCACTAAGAGTCGGACACAACTGAGCGACTTCACTTTCACTTTTCACTTTCATGCATTGGAGAAGGAAATGGCAACCCACTCCAGTGTTCTTGCCTGGAGAATCTCAGGGACAGGGGAGCCTGGTGGGCTGCCGTCTATGGGGTCACACAGAGTTGGACACGACTGAAGCGACTTAGCATGAATCATGAATGTTCTTAATGGCATCTAGGATGGTGACTCCTTTCCAGAAGATTTTCAATTTACTTTAACCCATCAGAGAAATCACTCTCCATAGGCACTACATACATTATGAAATGTATTCTTAAATAATATGACTTGAAAATTAAAATGACTCCTTGATCCATGGGCTACACAATGGGTGTTGTATTGTTAGCAGGCATGAAAGCAACATGTCATTGTACATCTTCGTTAGAGCTCTTGGGTGACCGAGGGCATGGTCAGTGAGCAGTAATATTTTGAAAGGAATCTTTTTTCCTGAGCAATAGATCTCAACAGTGCTTGGCTGATAGTGTTTGACAGTAGTTCTGTTTTCTTTGGTAAGACACAGAAGGTACATGAACATTTATTCAGTGACTTTAAACTGTGATTAACCAAGCTAAATTAAAGCAGCAAGCAAGTTGATTTTCAACCTGAATTTTTCAGCTGATTGACCTTGCTCTATACAGTTTGCTTTTATAGTCTTAGAGGCAAGAAATCAATCACCCCTCCCTCCCCTACTTCCTCCAGATTCTGTGTTCTGTGCTGTGTCAGATGTCTGTGGACAGTATTAAGCATTATAATTAGTTGGCCCCTGTCCTCTGGATATTACAAAACTGTGGGGAAGCCAACATGAAAAATTATTCATGTATATGTATATAGGTATACATATATGTCGGAGAAGGCAACGGCACCCCACTCCAGTACTCTTGCCTGGAAAATCCCATGGACAGAGGAGCCTGGTAGGCTGCAGTCCATGGGGTCGCTAAGAGTCGGACACGACTGAGCGACTTCACTTTCACTTTTCACATTGGAGAAGGAAATGGCAACCCAGTCCAGTGTTCTTGCCTGGAGAATCCCAGGGACAGTGTAGCCTGGTGCGCTGCTGTCTATGGGGTCACACAGAGTCAGATATGACTGAAGCGACTTAGCAATACATATATGTGAAGTTTTATGAGGAAACATATGATGATATGAGAAAGTTTGGAAAACTAACAAATATTCATCCATCAAAATATATTGGATACTGTAATTAAAAAGACACATGTACCCCAATCTTCATTGCAGCACTATTTACAATAGTTAGGACATGGAAGCAACTTAGATGTCCATTGACAGATGAATAGATAAAGTTGTGGTACATATATACAGTGGAATATTACTTAGCCATAAAAAGGAACCCACTTGAGTCAGTTCTAGTGGATAAACCCAAAGCCTGTTATACACAGTGAAGTAAGTCAGAAAGAGAAAAATGAATATTGTACATTATTAATTAAAAAATTAACACATATTATGCAATCTAGAAAAATGGTACTGATGAACCTATTTGCAGGGCAGGAATAGAGATGCAGACGTGGAGAACAGACTTGTGAACACAGTGGGGGCAGGAGAGAGAGGGTGGGATGAATTGAGAGAGGAGCAATGAAACATGTATATTACCATATGTAAAATAGATGGCTAATGAGAAGTTGCTGTATGACACACAGAGCCCAACCTGTTACTTTATGACAACTTAGAGGGGTGGAATGGGGTGAGGGGTGGGAAGGAGATTCAAGAGAGAGGGGATATATGTATGCTTACAGCTGATTCATGTTGTAAGGCAGAAACCAGCACAACATTGTACAGCAAGTATCCTCCAATTAAAAATAAATTTTAAAAATGTATTGGATACTTACCACATACTGGACATGATACTAGGTGCTAGGTACATGGTGGTCAACAAAAGACACAGTACCTGCCCTCTTGGAACTTACAGGAGTGCAGGCTACTTACATGGTAAACTACTGTGTTAGGCTCTGGGAGAATAAAAAGATGAAAATACATGGCTCCTGCTATCAGGAAATTCACAAATAATAAGTAAGTCTAAAAATGAGTTTTTTCCACCAAGAAGTTATTCTTCAGAAAGGATTTGACTTTTTATGAGCGCCTTTACCACTTAGGGGGTGGAAATGAAACTGACATGCTCTGGGAAATTGACTCAAAGCATCTATGGTATTGAGGAAGACATTGATGTTAAAGATGTATTGAGGGTTGTGAATAACATTATTTTATAAAATGTGAGAAAAATAGTGTTTCTAAGTTAACTGTTATTTTATTTATCTGTAATTGCTCAATTTTATTGGTAAATATTTCAGTATGAGTACTAAAAGATTAAGATTCTTTAAAAAAGTAACCATCAGATCAGATCAGATCAGTCGCTCAGTCGTGTCCGACTCTTTGCGACCCCATGAATCGCAGCATGCCAGGCCTCCCTGTCCATCACCAACTCCCGGAGTTCACCGAGACTCACGTCCATCAAGTCAGCGATGCCATCCAGCCATCTCATCCTCTGTCGTCCCTTTCTCCTCCTGCCCCCAATCCCTCCCAGCATCAGAGTCTTTTCCAATGAGTCAACTCTTCACATGAGGTGGCCAAAGTAGTGCCACCTGAAAGAGAAAATAACAATTTGTGAAAATAACTCTTTGCGACCCTGTGAACTGTATGGACTATAGTCTGCCAGACTCCTCTGTCCATGAGATTCTCCAGGCAAGAATACTGGAGTGGGTTGCCATTTCCTTCTCCAGGGGATCTTCCCGACCCAGGGATAGAACCCAGGTCTCTTTCATTGTAGGCAGATTCTTTACCGTCGGAACGACCAGGGAAGTCCCAAAAGGTAAAGATTCTTTAAAAAATAAGCATAGTACCACCTAAAGAGAAAATAACAATTCCTTTAATGTCATGAAAGAAAAACTTCCAGTTGTCTCAAATGTCATATCCTTAAAAATTATTTTATCAATAACTAAAAAATTATTTTTATTAGTTTGTTTAAATCAAGATTGAAATTAAGTCCACACATTGTAATTGGTTTGTTGTCTCTTTTGACCTATTGGTTTTAGGTTCCTCTGTCTCTGTCTCTTTGTCTTCTTGCAATTATTTATTTAAAAAAAGATGGTGGGGAGAGGAGTTATCCTATGCTGCTGCTGCTGCTAAGTCGCTTCAGTCGTGTCCGACTCTGTGCGACCCCATAGACTGAAGCCCACCAGGCTCCCCCATCCCTGGGATTCTCCAGGCAAGAACACTGGAGTGGGTTACCATTTCCTTAGCTTTAGAGTTTCCCACAGTCTGGATTTTGCTGATTATATTCCTGTGGTGTTGTTTTTCCATGGAACTGTGTTTCTTTGTATTTTCGGGAAATTGGTGTCTGGGCTTAGAGTCTTGATCAGATTCAGGGACAATTTATTTGGTAAGATTACCTCATGGGTGGTGATAAGGTCTCCCATTAGGAGGCATAGTGTCTGGTTGTCTCTCTTTTTGTGGTGTTAGTGGCCTTGAAAATCAATGCAGTCCATTAGGGATTGTAAAATGGCAATGTCCTAATGCTAACATTCTTTTTTCATTTATTCTTTTCTATAATAGGAAACTTCTCTCATCTACTTGATGGTATCACTGTAAGGTACAATTTATATAGTAAAGCCAGGATGAATTTTCACCAGTTTGCAAAATAATGAATTGGTTTGCTAGTATTGGGGCTTCCCTCATGGCTCAGCTGGTAAAGAATCTGCCTGCAATGCAGGAGACCTGGGTTTCAATCCCTAGGTTGGGAAGATCCCTTGGAGAAGGAAACGGCTATGCTCTCCAGTATTCTGACCTGGAGAATTCCATGGACTGCATAGTCCATGGGGTCTCAAAGAGTCGGACATGACTGAGCGACTTTCACTCACTAGTATTGCGCTTTCCTGGTGGCTCAGATGATAAAAGAGTCTGCCTCCAGTGCAGGAGACCCAGGTTGGATCCCTGGGTCGGGAAGATTCCCTGGAGGAGGGAACGGCAACCCACTCCATTATTCTTGCCTGGAGAGTCTCTTGGACAGAGGAGCCTGGCGGGCTACAGTCCGTGGTGTCGCAAAGAGTCAGACACGAATGAGTGACTAACACTTTCACTTCACTTGTTCACTTGCTAGTATTATCCTCCAATGTTGACCAGTTAACTAATTTTTAAAGTGACATGGTGATCTCATGGATTCAAATATATTTGATATTTTCAATCTGTCACAGTTATCACCTTTACTGATGCTCAGATTGTCCTGTGTTTTAAGGGCCCTCTCTAAATTGGACCTTGAGTCCTTTTGACATAAACCTAGTTGTCTTTGAGTGCCTTTTAGCAGAATATGATATTTTAAGAGACCACAATCTAGGTGCTAATGATACTTCTTGCTACCGACTGATAATTTTTTCTAGACATTTTGTCTGGACAGAGCTAGGAAATATAAATTTATAAATTTTAAAATATTTAAAGTTATAAATATGTCATATATATATTCTTGTTGACACTTCCGATTCAAATTCAGGACTATATAGTTTTCACTTAACTTCTGCCTTACAACTGTATCTCCTTTCACCCCTGCTGAGAACCCCAGGGCTCAGTCACACTGAGAGTGCCAGGGTAAGTTCATATAATCATTTACTGTATTTCACAGTACAGAACAGTCTCCGAAAAATGACACCAACACTGTAACCAACAAAATGACAACTAAAAAGCAGTTTCAGATCTTTTCAAATTCTTTTTGTCCTTAGGGTATATGTCACTAAGGATGTTCAGTCAGTTTATTATGTTTTAAATTTATTTGGAATAATTTCTCTTAGAATAGTTATGTGATCGATTTGGCATTTATTTTCATTTTCTGGGAATTGTTTTTTAAAATTTTGTTTTTTTTTAATTAACTTTGCTTTAAAATTTTCAATATAAGTCATCTTCGAAGAAGTTTAGTCTTTGTATCACTGTCATCTACCCCATTGCCTCCCTCCTCTGTAGGTAACTACTTAAAAATATCCCTTATGGCTTGTTCTTCCTTTTTATGTTTTTAAGTATAAGCAGATATCTTTGTTCCAACACCCTTTCTTAGGTAAAAGTTAGCAAATTAAATAGTTTTCTCCACCTTTCTTTTTATTTTAAAACATAGGGGACATAGATGATAACTATAAAATAGTAAAATTGAACCTAAAGCTGGAACGTTGAGCAGGATGGAAGGATGGTGAGGATGTGGCGTGCTGGAGAGTTGGGGAAGAGCCTGTTAGATGACCAGACAGTGTGAGCAAAGGCGTGAAGATGGGAATGTGTGTGCTGTCCATGGGGTCAGAGAGCCTGGCTGGAGTTTGAGGTTTGGTAGAAGAAATTGATTGGCAGGGAAATTAGCTAAGATCTTTTTTGAAATAATTCTGGATCTGGTGAGGGTCTTGATAAGGTGTAGATGCCATTACATTTATTCTTTTACGAAAGATTTGCTGAGCACCTCCTATGCAAAAAATCCACTGGGTGTTGGGGAAACCATGGTGAGGAGGACAGATATGGTCCATCCCTAAGGAGCAGAGAGATTTCATTTCTAAGGAGAAATACAGTGTACTTCGGGGGCATATAAATGGAGGGTAGTCAGGAAAGGCTTCTAAGGAAGTACTTTTAGGCTGAGATTGGGATGATGAATAAGTGTTAGCTGCTGGTGGTGGAGGTGGGCACAGCAGGGAGAGGGCGATAGTTCTAGGCTGAGGGAACAGTGCTCAGGAAAGAATATGAGTGTGATTCCAGAACTGAAAACAATGTCCACTCTGACTGAAAGGGCGGGAGAGTGGGTGATAGAGAGGATGAGAGTGGAGAGTGGACCTGAGAGAATTGCAAAGGAGGACTTGGTAAGAAAAGGGAACTGTTTCCTGGAAGGTATATGATGGGTACTCAATACATGGAATGGATGAATAAGTTAGAAATTTCAAATGTGGGCTAAGAAATCATGGAGCCGTGGAGCCATGGGTAGGAGTAAGTAAATGAGCACAGGATGTTAGTTTGGAAGGAAGATTCATTGGGTTTGAGACACATGGGTCTTGAGGCATGGCATCCCAGTGGCTTGTCAAATACTGAGCCTCATAGCTTCAGTACGCTGTTGAAATTGCAAGACTCAAGCATGGGAAACAAAAGACAGAGTGCTCATCCTTGGGAATTATGGTTGCAGGAAGGAGATGAACCTTAGAATGGGGCAGAGGAGCAGAATGGAGTATTTTAAGGACAGAGTGGTAAATAGGCTTCATGCTGCAGAGAGGTCAAGGAGACCAACACTTTCTTTTTGGCCATGCCATGCAGCTTGTGGGATGTTAGTTCTCCAACCAGGGATTGAACCTGGGTCCTTGGCAATGAGAGTACAGAGTCCTAACCAGTGGACCACCAGGGAATCCCCTCAAAGAGACCAGCTTATACCAAATGAGGCAATGTGGTTGACACCACTTGCAAAATTCCAATATGTTGTCCAGACTTATGGGTAAAGTATGGAGGTGGAAAAGACATGGGATCCATAGTTACAAGACCTCGGCTCAATTCTACTTCTGCCTTTTACCATGTTTCTGACCTTGGGCAATAACTGCTTAAAGTTTTCCGAGACTCAGGCTGTTTATTTATGAAATGAGAAAGAATGGCTGCCATATTTGCATCTCAGAGTTAATGTGAGGTTCAAATGGAAAATATCTGTAAACCATTAGGTTTTCCCCTTCAGTGTTGCATAAAGGGTAAGGCAAACACACAGTACTTGAATGAAAGTTTGAATGAATGTATGAGTATTACTGTGGCTACTAACGTATGTTTCAACAGAGACCAGATGAAGAAGCTGTGGTGGATCAGGGTGGGACCAGCACAATTCTCAACATCCACTATGAGAAGGAAGAGTTGGAAGGTAAGCCCTGCTGTTAACGTGTACTGAGGGAAATCAGTGAGAGGCAGCCTGGTGGGGGAGGAGCAGCTTTGCTCTCAGGAGACCTGGGATGGAGTCCTAACTCTGGCTCACTAGCTGTGAGACCTTGGGGAAAAATCACTTCATTTCCCTTAGCCTCAATTTCCTCATCTCTCAAACAAAAGTAGACATAATACTACCTGTCTTACAGTTAGAAGCTAGTAGACAGCTAGTGAGACAGTGCTTGAGTAAAGTCCAATGTAAGTATTAATAAATGATCTATTCTTTGAGAATGCAAAGCACTCAGATCAGCTTATTGATTCTTAATGATTGCTTAGAATCATTAAGCAAAAATTACAGATCTGTATGGAATACAAACACAAATCTATACAAAAGAAATAAAATACAAATAGTTTTAAAAACTCAGTTTAAACGTAAAACCTTATTTTTATCCCATTTGCAATGTTTGCTTTTCCCCTTAATACCCATTTCTGTCTGGTGTTTTCATCTAAACAAGAAAAGGGAAAACACACACACACCTGTGGCATATTTGCTGAGGGCCCACAGCACAGAGTTGTATAAAAATCCACTGAAGTGGAAGGGAAGGAAGAGGCATTTTTAATTGACCTACTCTGTCCATCTGTCTCTCTGTCAAGGCTCTTCTCCCCTCCCCACCCCCGTCTCCCCACATGACCAGCATGTGCTGTCCTTCTGCTTTTTCCCGCAGAGCCTAGTGTCCTGATAGTGCTGGTGATGCTCAGTTTTATTAAAGAAAGGCTTGTGTCCACGATAACTTTAACACGAACCCACATTTGGCTCAGAAGCCTTTGTGAAATCTCTATAGCATTTCCTGCAACGTTGAAGGCTATGATACAGCAACTTTCTAATGATTGAGACAGCATGTGAAATGTTCTCTCTGTACTGCTTGTTCCCGTGCTGTTTTTTCTTTTTTTTTCATCAAAGTTGTACAATCCCCAGAGAAAACTTGTCCTTTGGTTGGGAGAGTCAAAGCTGTAGAGGCTGACTCAGCCTCTGGGTCTGTTACCATGCGAATTTATGTGGGTGGCTCAGTGGAGGTCAGTGGTGTTTGGATGTATCAAGATCAAGCTTCCCAAGTTATTTTGACCAGATGGAAGAGGAGCCAGTGTGGCTTTCAGCAGTTGGAAGAAAGAGCAAGAAAGAAGGGTGTGGAGGTGGGAGGTGAACATTTGTTGAATACCCCTTGTGTGATAAGCATTTGATTAGGCACTTCTTTGTCTTTTTAATCTTCACAGCAATCAAGGCAGGTAGGTATCATCCCTATTTTACATGGTGGGGAAACTTATCAGGGTCTAAGCAGGTAAGACTGGGATGGAATTCTGCTCTTTCCACTCTATCATACTACCTGCAAAGGAGGACCTACCCAGAGTTAACCACTCAACCTCAAAATCTTGCTCCATCATGTGGACATTTTTATGTATTGCCGCACCCCTTCTTCTGCCTTGTTAATCCTGTTACCTCTTTATCCTCTCACTGTAGTTGGGAGTACTGTTACTTTTAGTTTAGTTGTCTGAGCCCACTAGACCTTTGCCCTCAGCCAGAAGTTAACCATTTATGAACACTCTTCTCTACTTGGGAGTAGAATAATTAGCTTGTACAAACTCTCTTGGGTCCCAAGGACTGAGTTCCATCACAGAGATCAGCTGAGTAGCTGCCAGTAGGAGCATCTGCTCAAGATGACGTCATTTATTCCTTACGCAGTCTCCACATGTTCCTGTAAAAGAAGGCCATGTGTGATGATGGCATTGCTAGCGGATAGTGTACAAGGAAACAGTCGTTTACATATAGACCGTTTTGAAAACTAGAATCTTATTTATGTTGGCACTTAAGAAAAAAGCACTACAGGCAAATGGAGGACAAATAGCGCCCACTCCTCAGGCCTGATATGGTTCTTGAGTAGCTCTGGAGAGGAGAACAGGAAGTTGTAATGTGCTGTAGGATTGACCATGCTGTGGGCTCCCAGGGCATCCCAGCTCAGTGAGGCTGTGCTCAGGCAGGTGCTGTCTCTAGAAGACATGGGATAAAATCAGTCCCACTCTGATGGAAGACAAGTAAACTGTTCTAATTGTATTCTAGTTCTCTAAGTGTGCCATGCTACAAGGTTCTGTGGCTGCAGATAAATCTCTGGGTCTCCTTCTCCTTTGTTCTATACCCTTGACACCACCTAACATAAACCATGTTCAGAACTACTTCTGAGATGTAATCTCTGGACATTGTTAGAGACTTTTGTAAATGTGAGGGTTGTTTTTTTCTTTTTTTGCATAAATTAACTCCATCAGCAGGAGAAGATGCTCTAAACCATTTCATTGTGTGTATGCTCAGTTGTGTCCAACTCTTTGCGACCCTATGGACTGTGGCCCCCCAGACTCCTCTGTCCATGGACTATTCCTGAAAAGAATACTGGAGTGGGTTGCCATTTCTTCTTCCAGGGGATCTTCCTGACCCAGGGATAGAACTCATGTCTCTTGTGTCTCCTGCATTGGCAGGAAGATTTTTTTTTTAACCACTGTGCCACCTGGGAAGCCTTTGCTTTATATATATATATTTGAAGACTCAAAAGCAAACATTAGGACAAATTTCCAAAGAGAAACTCAAAACGAGCAATAATGCATGATTTCTTCAGTGGACTCTCCCAGTCCCAGAGGAACATAGAGCAGTGGCTTTATTTAGAGGAATGGCTTTTTCCATCTTTTCTGGCAGATCATTATTCCTGATTAGCTACTAGACTAATGAATCCTAGAGTGAGTTTGGTACCTTCTAATAAGTTTATTTTTTATTTTTTTTTTATTTTTTATTTTTTGGGGGCAAGATTTATTGTGATTGTGAACAGAGGAGAAGGGCTCAGTCCTTCTTGGCTGCTGCTTTCCTCATGGCGGCCAAGACGTTGCTCAGCTCCTCTCTCTTCCTCTTCGCGCGGATATGTGTCCCCACCCTTTTCTTGATGAACTTGAGGGCCCGCTTGTCCTTGGAGACCTTGAGCAGCTCCATGGCTCGTCGCTCGTAAGGGGCGAAGCCACACACCTCCCGGATCATGTCCCGCACGAATTTGGTGTGTTTGGTGAGACGCCCGCGGCGGCGGCTGTGCCTCGGCTTGCCCACGTTCTTGGTCACCTTGTGACCCGTGTTGAGGCCCACGGCCATGGGGTAGCGCAGAGCCATGGCTGTTGTTCCACAATGGCTGCCGCGGCGGAAGGCAGTACCTTCTAATAAGTTTTTAAAAGAGGTAAGAGCCATTTGGCCTTAGTTATAAGTTGCAGGGGAAAAGGGGTGGCTTGCAAATGCTCCACATGTTATACTTTCCCTGCCATAATTGACTTTGACTCAACCTGAAGCCCAGGAAATAGGGCACCCATGAGTGTGTGCTAAGGCGTGCTGTGTTCTATGCGCATGCTCCATGCTCTAGCGTGCTCAGAATGCGTTCAGCTTCCAAAAGTCCAGACTCCATCCGCAGGGTGGGCTCGGTCTGTGATTCCTATCATGCTCTGCAAGATTCAGTTCCAGTTCACTAATGACTGCTCTCTGTATGTGTGTACATACTTATTTAAAAAGTAAAGTCTACAATTACATTTCCTAGTAAGTTTTATTAAATGAATACTTGTATTTGCACACAGTCCCTAGAGAGTAGGTTTGACAATAACTGGAAGAAAGACTGGGAAAAAAGTGGAACTTGGGTGAGTAAGTACGTAGATGAGGGGGACGAAGACTGTGTGGGTAGGAGAGCAGTTGAGAGGCCAGTGAAGTGACCGCAGGATTAGTTTAGGTTTAGTAAAGTCCCTGGGCTGCAGAATCCCATTAGATGGACTGGACTTTGTTGGTGCTGCATTCGTTTCCCAGTGTCCATTTGTTTGTCATCTTTTCTGATTTCACTCAGAATATGTGAGTCCGTGTTTCTCAGTCTCCAGCCTGGAAATTGATGTCTGGTTTTCTGATGTTTTGGTTGTTCTTAGCTCTGACCTCTGCTGGGTTTTGTTTTCATTTTTGCCTGTCTCTCTGGTGCTTTCAAAAGCACGTGCTGTGGTTGGCTAATATTTATGGGAACTGATTGGATCAAAAATACTACTTAGAGAAGGAAAAGTCTTCCTTAGTAACTCTTTGCAGAAGTCCCTTATATAGGAACTCTTCCTGGATTGAGGTTTCCATTTCTAGGTTGGTTAGGACCTTCTCAATCATCTCATGCCCTGGTGAATATTTTATCCACTCTAAGCACATTCACTTTGGTTGCATGTTCCTTTTGTGGCCCTTGTCAGATACTGTTATATAAGGAATTCTGAGAGAAAGAAGGTCTGATCTGGGACTTTTTTTTTTTTTTTTTGCTTCTTTAAAAAATTTTTTAAATTATGAAAATATGATAACATATTTATAGTAGACTTAGAAAATATAGAACAAGGTTACCTATAGTTCCACTATATATTATAATTTTTTTTAGTAGATAAATTAAGATTTTTAGTTGGAGTTTCAATATCAAACTCTCAAAAGTTAATAGAATCAAGATACAGAGAAGTAGAAGGAGAGAGTAGACCTGAAAAGCACTGTGAACCAATTCAACATAATTAAGATTTATACAGTTTCCACACAACAGTAGGATACAAATTCTATTCAAATTCCCATAGACTATAAACTAGGAGACACTACTGGAACATATCCAGGGACATAAAACCAAGTGCAAAAATTTGATGGCATAAAGGTAATGGAATAATACAGAGTCTGTTCTCTTATCACTGTGGAAGTATGTTAGAGATCAATATCAAAAGATATTTTAAAATAGTATCCTAACATGAGATACCAGGTCACCGCAGGTGTTTGCCCCCAACCAGTGGTGATTCCTGCGCCCTGGCCAAAGTCAAGCCACAGGGAACTTTCTTCAGTGGAACTTGTGCCAATGGTATCTCAAGGAAAAGGGATAAGTAGGAGCCATTGTTCACTCTCCAGCTTGCTTATGCTTTTACTAATACCTGTGCCCTTATGGCAAGTTCTGTATTGTCAGTTGGAGAAGGGAAAATAACCACAAGCCTTGTTTACAGATGGTTTCAGTTGCTATGCTGTGTCACCATTCTCGGCAAGTGGAGATGTACTATTCCTCTCATGTCAGAGAGGAACAGAGGAATTTGTAAATTACTTAATATTTTTTTCAATAAATAAGCAAAAAAAAAAAAAAAGAAAATAACCCACATATTTTCAAGTGACTTTTCAAGTCACATTTTCAATGTGACTTTTACCAGAGATCTTTGACTTAGTCATTGAAAGGTTCAATACAGTTAGAAGACTGGAAAAACATAGAGGGTGATTGCAGAGAAGAAAGCATTTTAAAGAGAAATTAATATCAAAATGAGAAATTAACATCAAAGGTTCTTTTAAAATACCATGTATTTGGAAATTATATGTCTACTTTTAAATGATGAGTGTATCTAAGGAGCCATAACAAGGACATAGCAAATGTTTGTAATAGAATAAAAATGAAAAGAGAATTTACCAGAATTTGTTGCATGCTGCTGAAGCTGCTCAATACAATCAAATATGATGTGGAGTCTTGAATAAGTTATGAAAACAAATAATGGACACTAGCATAAACTTTTTTGAAATTTGAACAAAATCTATATTTTAGTTAATAATACTGTATCACATGTTAATTTCCTATTTTTTAACAACATAGTATTTCTTTATATTCTCAGAATTGGATAAGCAGTTTCAAGCTTCATTCAAATTTTTTAAAAAAGATCACTAAGATAATAAATTTTCTAGACTTTTAGCAGTAATACTAGATGCCAAAATACTTGGAACTATATCAAAGTTTTGAGTGAATATAAGTTAGAAATCTGGCATTCTATTCATACTAAGTCAAACGAGTGGAATCAAAATGTCATAAATTTTTTAGCTAGGGAAAAATTCCCGAGTATTCTAAAATATGTATATTATACATACTATATACATATATATACAAAAGATTTTCTATTACATTTGATAAAGGCTTGAGAGAGAACATTATAAAAAGAAGAGATGGAGAACTAGGAAAACAAACTAAATGAAGTGTGGACACTGAATGAATATGAAATAGAAAAAGTAAAACGATCTAGACAAAAATGAAAGATAATCATATAGTCCAGTTGTGTTTTTTTCTTCTTTTTAAAAATTTATTTATTTTAATTGGAGGCTAATTACTTTACAATATTGTAGTGGTTTTTGCCATACACTGACATGAATCAGCCATGGGTGTACATGTGTCCCCCATCCTGAACCTCCTCCCACCTCCCTCCCCATCCCATCCCTCAGGGTTGTCCCAGTGCACCAGCTTTGAGTGCCCTGTTTCATGCATTGAACTTGGACTGGTGATCTATTTCACATATGGTAATGTACATGTTTCAATGCTGTTCTCTCAAATCATCCTACCCTCGCCTTCTCCCACAGAGTCCAAAAGTCTGTTCTTCATATCTGTGTCTCTTTTGCTGTCTCACATATAGGGTCATCGTTACTATCTTTTTAAATTCCATATATATGCGTTAATATACTATATTGGTGTTTTTCTTTCTGACTTACTTCACTCTGTATAATAGGCTCGTTTCATCCACCTCATTAGAACTGATTCAAGTGCATTCTTTTTAATAGCTGAGTAATATTCCATTGTGTATATGTACCACAGCTTTCTTATCCATTCATCTGCCAATGGACATCTAGGTTGCTTCCATGTCCTGGCTATTATAAACAGTCCTGCAATGAACTTTGGAGCCCGGTTGTTTTTAAACATGGCTGCTCATTAGAAACGCATCTGGAGCTTTGGAGAAAAAAAGCAATACCTGGGTATTTGTATTCCTCAAAAAATTCCAAGATAATTCTGATATGCATCTGGATTTTAAAAAGTGATTACAGGTTTTTCTTTTAAATGGTAGTATTAGTGATATAGAATTCTGTTATTTTCTGTTGACCAGTCATGATAAAACAGTATTAAGTGAATAATAGTTACATAATCACAATAGTAAAAGATGTTTATCAGTTTTCACAATAGTCAGATAAAAGATAATTATAATTGCAAGTCATAATGGGAACATGATTAACCTAACAATATAAAATAATTACATACAATTTGAGGGATTAAGCAGCGTGATGTAAGTGGAAGTGCATGCATGGACATGTTTTCATCCACCCAGCCAGTTTATGTCTTTTGGTTGGTGCATTTAATCCATTTACATTTAAGGTAATTATTAATGTGTGATCCTGTTACCAATTTCTTAATTGTTTTGGGTTTATTTTCTGTAGGTCTTTTCTTTCTCTTGTGTTTCCTGCCTAGAGACGTTCCTTTAGCATATGTCATACAGCTGGTTTGGTGGTGCTGAATTCTCTTCACTTTGCTTGTCTGAAAAGCTTTTGATTTCTCCATCAAATCTGAATGAGAGTCTTGCTGGGTAGAGTATTCTTGGTTGTTAATCACTTTAAATACGTTGTGCCATTCCCTTCTGGCTTGTACAGTGTCTGTTGAGATATCAGCTGTTAGCTTTATGAGAGTTCCCTTGTATGTTATTTGTCATTTTTCCCTTCTTGCTTTTAATATTTTATCTTTGTTTTAAATTTTTGTCAGTTTTATTACTGTGTGTCTCAGGGACTCTTCTCTGTGCTTCCTGGACTTGGTTGACTTTTTCTTTCCCATTCAGGGAAGTTTTTAGCTATTACCTCTTCAGATATTTTCTCCGGTCCTTTCTCCCCCTCTCTGCTCTTTCTGCATGCTAAGTCACTCAGTTGTGTCCAACTCTTTGTGACCTTATAGACTGTAGCCTACCAGGGTCTTCTATCCATGGGGTTCTCCAGGCAAGAATACTAGACTGGGTTGCCATGCCCTCCTCCAGGGGATCTTCCTGACCCAGGGACTGATCCCATGTCTCTTATGTCTCTTGCATTGGCAGGCATGTTCTTTACTACAGTACCACTGGGGAAGCCTGGGACCCCCATAATGTGGGACTTTTTTATTGGTCGATTGATGGATTTTTGGCTGTGCTGTGTGGGCTTTTCTCTGGTAGTGGCAACTAGGGGCTACTCTCTAGCTGCTGTGTGCAGGCTTCTCATTGCAGTGGCTTCTCTTTGCAGAGCATAGGCACAGGCTTTACTAGTTGCAGTTACTGTTCTCTTGAGCATGGGCTCAATAGTTGTGGCACATGGATCTAGCTGCTCTGAGGCATGCGAGATCTTCCTGACCTAGGATTGAAGCCATGTCCCCTGCATTGGTAGGCAGATTTTTTACCACTGAGCCACCAGGGAGGCCCTACCCTGGGACTTAGAGGAGCTTGCAGATGAGTAGTGGGAGAAAAACTGATAAATACCTAACTGTAATGCAATGCAGAAAATAAGTGCATAAGGGAATGCTAGCCAAGGACTTTGGGGATTTACAGGAAGGAGGCAGCACATCTGATCGAAGGGATCAGCAAAAATACCAAGAAGGAAGGTGCATTTGCAGTGAGTCTTAAAGGAGTGAGCCAAGTCAGTGTCTGGAAAGCACTGGCACATTTTTGAAATAGCAGTTTGGTTTAGGTGGAGACCAGTGTGAGGTGAGGGTAGGAGCATCAGCTGAGGCCATGAGAAGGAGACAGAGTCAAAACCAGGCTGTTCTGTTGTTGGGGTAGATGCAGAAGGTATACATCTCTAGACTTTTTCCCCAAGAACATTTATTCAGTGTGGGCATGTGTGGGATTTCCATTTTGATTTCTCTTGAGCTGATCACTCAGTTCTTTTAGAGAGCTTTCCCTTTCTTTCTCTACTGAATGTATAATTTGTTCTAGAGAAAGAAAAGACTAGAAAGGAGGCTGGGCTCCCTGCGTGCTAGAGCATGAGGGGTCCTGATTGTAGGAGTGAACCAGGATCAGAGCAGTGCTTCAGGAAGGCTTGTTTGTAGGATTGAATTGGTAGGGGAGACAGGAAGGAGGCCCCTGCTGTTCTCAAAATGGGAGGAGAAAAGACTTGATCTAATCTGTGGATGATCATAATCTGTGGGAGGGAGCGCTGAAGGGCAAGGTGGAAATACAAGGTGACACTGAGGTTTCCAGCCTGGAAAGTTGAGAGAATGGTGATGCCATGGACAGAAAAATGTAAGAAATGAGTATGAGCCTGATTTGAGATGGAGGACAGTGAGTTTGCCTTGGAACATGTTGACTTTCCAGAGATAAACATTTGGGGGTCATTTGTAGACAGAAACTTTGAAATCATGAGAGTAAATATCACTAAAAAGAGAGAAGAAAGGGGCAGAAACCTGGAGAACCATCCTTTGGTGGATTGTGGAAGGGCTGGAGAAGCAGTCAGAGGAGTCCAAGTGAGCCAGGGAAGGCAGTGGCACAGGTGTTGGGGGAGCCCAGACCACCAAGGGGAGGAAGTCATTAGGGATTGGGAGGATGTCTGGAGCCTGGTGGGCTCTCCAGGAAGTCTTTTGAATTGAGAGAGACATAATATGATAGACTTAGTGGTTTAGTGGACTTTAGTGTCCCTAATGAAGGCAGTCAGTGGAGAGCAGCCACATGCAGAGGCTATGGAGCAAGGAGATGGTGAGGAAAGGGAGCTAGATCAATAGACTGTTCTTGAATGTGACCTAATGGAGGGACTTGGAAGAGTAGCACTTCACTAGGAACATTTCTTTTTTAAATTTATTTTTAAAACTTTATTTTTATTGAATGAAAGAATCTTTAAATTCTATAATGCTTTACAGTTTTCAAAACATTCACACACATGATTTCATATAATCCCATAATAACCCCTTTTCCCCCTACTCCTATATTGCTTCCCTCCCGCCACTCCCACTGGTAACTACTAGTTTGTTATTTATATCTGTGAGTCTGCTTCTTTTTTTTGTTTTATTCACTAGTTTGTTGTAGTTTTTAGACTCCACATAGAAGTATTGTACAGTATTTGTCTTTCTCTGACATATTTCACTTTGCATAATGCTTTCCAAGTTCATCCATGTTGCTGCAAATGGCAAAATGCCATTCTTTTTTATGGCTGAGTATTATTCCATTGTATGTATATACACCATGTCTTCTTTATCCATTCATCATATGATGGACACTTAGGTTGCTTCCATACCTTGATAATTATAAATAATGCTGCTACGATCATTAGGACATATGTTTCTTTTCAAATGAATGTTTTGTGGGTTTTTAAAAAAATATATATATCCAGGAGTAGAATTGTTGGATCATATGGTGGCAGGAACATTTCTTTATTAGGTAAGAGAGACTTGAGAAGCCCAGGGAAGGGATGGATGGAAAGGAGAGAGTGAGGATAACTGATGGAGTGGGACCCAGCAGGATGGGAGGTGATACTCATTAGCCTGTAAGGAGGGGGAACTGGGGGAGGAAAGTGAGCCAGGCTGAGAAGATGGGAGTTCACAGGACAGAACCTGTCTTTTCAGTACCGCATGAAGTGAGGTTACCTGCTCAGAGGGAGGAAGTGTGGGTAAGCTTGTGGATATGAAGACGGTGACAAAAGCTCCTGTGCTGGAAGATGTGCAGAGGCAGCCCGAGATCAAGAGTCAAGCAGCAGAAACTGGGCAGAGACGGGGCAAGGTCACAGCTCTGTGTGTCAGGGGTAGCATCTTTACAGTTGCTGATTCTGGGCCCCAGGCTGGGCAGGAAGGCCAGGGAAATCAGGTGGAGGTGAGACAGGCCTGGAAGTCAGGAACAAAACATAAGGTTTATGGATGGGATGAGAGAGTAAAAAGGAGGAACTAGAGAGGAATGCTGTGGGATCACTTATTATCCTGTATTCCTCTCTCTTTATAAAATATGTAATATCTCTCCTTTATGCTCCCAGTCTTATACCCCTTATAATTTGTAACTAGCCTCTCACTGCTATTCTAGATGGTGTAATCTACAGTGCAGAAAAAATAAAATGGAAACTGATCCTAGAACGTACTGGCTGCTAAAATTGATTCCAGGCATTGTGTTAAGCATATTACATACATTATCTTATTTACTGCTCACAAAAATTCTCTGAGTTTAAAGAATAAGCTTTTAATATTCCTTGTTAAAGACAGTCACAGAGAGATTAGATAATTTGTTCAGGGTCACATGGCAAGAGAATGGTGAAATCAAGTTTTGGACCCAGGCAGGTTGACTTGAGCACTTAACCACTTTCCCAAATGGCCTCTGTGCCAAGACTTGCTGTAGGTGTCCTGGTGTGACCATATCACGTTTTATCAATTGCTCAAATTGTCTTGTAGTGGCAACTACTAGCTTTTGTTTTTGTCCCTATAGTTTGCAAATCATGTTCACACACATAATTTTCTTAGATCTTCACAACCCTCCTGTGATGTTTGCAGCCACGAACAGGATGGAAATCTTCAACTTGCCCATCTCTACAGAATCAGTCCTGGAGGTCTTTTTGTCATTACAGAGTTGTGACTTTTTCTTCTTCCTCCCCCTCTTAAATACACTAACCTCCTTTTCTTAAAGGAGTTCTCTCTTCAGACCTTCTGCTTCTTTTCAGGCCATAGGACCCTGTACGTGGGGGTCCGGATGCCACTGGGCCGGCAAAGCCATCGGCACCACCGAACGCACGGTCAGAAGCACCGGAGACGAATGCGGGGCAAGGGAGCCAGCCAGGGGGAGGAAGGCCCAGAGGCCCTGGCCCACGGTAACACCTCGGGAGGGCGGGCGGGTGGGCGTCCACAGCTGGGAGTCCCCCTGAGACTGAGGGCATGTGGGACGGACATCCAGCAGGTAGTGGTTTTCATTCTCTAGGCTTTCCAGCTTGCTTCAAAGAAGAAGAAATGCCTCTGAGAATCAAAAGTATCTGCCTGAAAACTTCACTGTTCAGGCCCCCAAATCAATACCCTAGAAGGTGAAATCGTTTGCTAGAGAATTAGCTATTCCTTTTGATCAAATTAATCAGATTTCTAGTTTCTTATGGGTTTTCTTCAAGTGGTCTTACTTAATTTTTTTCTTTTCATGAAACTGCTTCCAAAGAATGAAAGTGGAAGTTGCTGAGTCATGTCCGACTCTTTGCAACCCCATGGACTATACAGTCCATGGAATTCTCCAGGCCAGAATACTGGAGTGGATAGCCTTTCCCTTTTACAGGGGATCTTCCCAACCCAGAGATCAAACCCAGGTCTCCTGCATTGCAGGCAGATTCTTTACCCGCTGAGCCACCAAGAATACTGGAATGGGTAGCCTATCCCTTTTCCGGGGAAACTTCCTGACCCAGGAATTGAACGAAGGTCTCCTGTATTGCAGGAGGATTCTTTACGAACTAGCTGTCAGGAAAACTCCAAAGAATAGGTTTTTTTTTTTTTTTAATTCTGGGAATAAAGAAATCTTTTTGATCTGAATGCAGGATTGTCTTTATGTGTTTCACAAGCTGGAAGCCCCCCAGGTGCACTGAGTGTGGCAGGATGCTATTTCTGTCCCAAGTGGAGGTTGGGAGCAGACCTTTCTCTGTGGCTGCTTTTCCAGACACACCATCTCAGCGTGTTCAGTTCATTCTTGGCACTGAGGAGGATGAAGAACATGTGCCTCATGACCTCTTCACAGAGCTGGATGAGATCTGTCTGAAAGAGGGAGAAGATGCTGAGTGGAAGGAGACAGCCAGGTGAGGCCCTGAGTAGCCTGGGTCAAGGTTTGCTGGGGTAGGCAAATGTGTACGTTTCCATGAGTGACAGGTCTGCCTGCCTTTTATTTCTTCATGGGAGACGTGATGACTGAACATGGGCACTGACGTTCTAGGGTCTTGCATGGGAAGTCTTGATGTTGGCCTCTTTGTCGTGTCTGTGGTAACACCTGTTCCAGTTGACCTTGAGCTGGGGATTGGTGACAGAAACATGGAACAGGGGGTCCTCTCTCACTTGTTCCTGGGCTCTTTATATTGTATGTCTGACTTGGAAGATGCCTGAGGGGGCCACCTTGGCCTAAACCTAGCCCAACAGACATAGCCTTTTCCTATGGGTGAGCCATAGCATCATTTTTTTTTTTAATTCTTTACTTTATTTGGCTGTGCCAGGTCTTAGTTGCACCATGGGAGCTTTTAGTTGCAGCACATAGGAACTAGTTCCCCAAACAGGGATCAAACCCAGGCTGCCTGCATTAGGAGCATGAAGTCTTAGCCTCTGGACCATCAGGGAAATCCCAATCATTTGAGGTTTAATTCACTGGAGATTGCGTAATTTTTGAGACATCCTATGGGACAATCCAACTTCATAGAGACCTCGGGGTAATATCCAGCCTGATGGTAGGCTTCCCTTGATTAGAGAGTGAATATGCTTGTCTAAGGCTCATACCCAAGAATAACTCTCAGATGAACCAAGCCCATGTCTAGGGTTCCTCTAGTAACTGACAAGTGAGCCTTCTGGGTGATACAAAGCCAGCATGCCTGAGCCTCAGGGAAGAAGATGAGGGATAACCAGCAAACCATGGCTCAATGTCTCATTAAAACAGTTCTTCCTGGATATCTGATGTGTTCAATGAATAGAGAGGATTAAACAAACCAATTAACCTCATACCAAACAAGAAGGCAATTAGCCTTAACATCCTGTCTTTGCAAACTTCTGAAGGTCACACAGACTTTTTAACAAAGAAAAATATGATCATTTTATTAATGTGATTTGTCAGTGTATCCAAATGATATAGATTAGATCTATTTTTTTAGTTGTACAAGTAATGCATGCTCACTGTACAAAATGAGAAAATAAGGATAAGCAAAAAGAAAATAAAAATTAATACCCCAGGGATAATGAATATAACATTTGGTGTCTATATTATATATGTATGTGTTGTATTTTAAGATTTTCCTTTCATAAAAATGGAATCAAGCTATACTCAATTTTGCAGTGGTTTGTAACCTACTTACTTCACTTGCCAATGCATGCTGAACATATAGATTCGATTACAGGGTTCAGTGTGATTATTCAGGTACCTTTCTTTGTGACCTACATTAAAAATCCTCTCCTGAAAATTCTTCATTTTCTGTTTTTGGCATCTCTTTGTCATGCTTTCAGGTGGCTGAAGTTTGAAGAAGATGTCGAGGATGGGGGAGAACGATGGAGCAAGCCTTATGTGGCAACCCTTTCACTGCACAGTCTCTTTGAGTTAAGAAGCTGTCTTATTAATGGGACAGTCCTTCTGGATATGCGTGCAAATAGCATAGAAGAAATCTCAGGTAAGATTAGGGGAGAGAAAGCAGAGGATCGTTTGTGGTGTGGTGTGGAGGAAAGAAAGAAGAACGTGGCTGTTTGTGCTTGGGCAAGTCACTTACCTTCCTGACCTCAGCACCTTCAGCTCTGGGATGGATTTCTTCCTTGCCTATTCCACAGGCTTGTTCTGGGATGCAAATGACATGGAGTGTGGTTTTCCATTTGCCTGTTTGTTTAGCAAATATTATTTTCTATCTATGCTTGATTATGTACTAGGCACAGGATACGATACAGTTTCTACCCTCAAGGAGCTCACCTTCTAGTGGGGAAAATGTGTGTGTGTGTTATTCTCTCAGTCGTGTCCAACTCTTTGCAACCCCATGGACTGTAGCCCACCAGGCTCCTGTGTACATGGAATTCTCCAGGCAAGAATACTGGAGTGGGTTGCCATTTCCTTCTCCGGGGGGGTCTTCCCAACCCAGGGACTGAACCCACGTCTCCTGCATCGCAGGCAGATTCTTTACCGTCTGAGTAAAGATGAAGCTTTTACTCAGGGAAGTAAAGTAAAGTAAAGTAAAGGGCTTTCCTTTATCAGGGAAGCCCCAGTGAAGACAATAGCCATAGGGCAATTAAAATAAGTGCAACAACCAAGCTCTGGTTTGGTAATAAGTGTGACTGGGAGCTCTGCAGAGAAAAGTGAAAGAAAGATTTTTCAATATGGCAACTAGGAAAAACATGTATGAAATTGAGCCAAAGGACTCCCCACTTCTTCAGCATGATGTAAAGGGGAGATACCTGATGGAGTTTCCTAGTACAGGAGAGTATAAGTCATTGTGTTTGGGGAATGGAGTTTGAGAAACACCTGGGTGCATGTAAGGCTTTTCCTCAGCTTGGCTCTGTTTGGTTGGACAGATTTTTAAGTTTCTTCCAGCTTTTCTTCATTACGAGTATCCAAGTAATTCTGCCTGTCTGGGATCACACAGGGACCTGAGGAGAGGTCTTACCGATGGGATCTTGTGTTAGCACCTTAGTTACATCTGTGAAGACTCTCTTTACAAATGAGATCATGCTCATGGGTTCTGGGGAGTTAGTATATAGTACACAGCATCTTTTGAAGGGGCGCCATTCAACCCACAACAAAAGAAGAGAGGAGTTCAGTTCATCAGTGTCGGATGCTGCAGAGAGGTCCGATGAAGTAAGAACTGGAAGCATCCACCAGATTTAGCAACTGGAAGGTTGTTGATGATTTTATCAAAAGCGGTTTCATTGAGGCAGCCACATTGCAGCAGGTGAGAAATTTTTCTTTTGAGAAGAAATAGAGAGCAAGTGCATGTGCGAGAAAGGGAAGGCAACAGATAAAGGGAGACCTGGGATGGATGTTCTTCTTCTGTTTTTTCTTTCCCAAGATGAAGTATCCTGAAGCATGTTTATATTGTGGGACAAGGAGAACCAATCAATCTAAAAGTTAAAGAGAGAGAAGCTTGGATCTTTGGCTTGAGTATTTGAAATAGATTTTCTTTTATTTATTGCTTCTAACACTTGGATAGTCATGGATGGAGCTGGAGTTAAGAATAGGTTGGAGTTTGAGAGAGGCGGTGGCAGGGGGGTGGATATGTAGGGTTTAAGTAAAACAGCTATGGTTCTTCACATTAGGAACCTGAGGTATTCATGTTAGTGATAAGGGTGGGTAAATGGTCTCACTTGTAGTGAATCAGCACTTTATATATCTTATTAATTTTTCACAACTCTCTTCTAAGGATCATATTCGCTTCATGTTACAGATGAGGAAACTGAGGTACAGAGAGGTTATCACACAGAAAGTGGTAGAAGAGGGTGGGAGAGATGTGGACGTTTAGCTCTAGAATACATGCTGTTGACTTCTATGCCAGCTGCCTTTCAGCAGCAGGTGTGGGGATTTTCTCCCCCTCAGTTCTGCTGGACTTGGCAGGTCAAGATTGATGCTTGGTATTAATTGTCTGGAGGGCTTAATTAAGAACAAATTAATTATTTTTATGGATTCTACCTTCAGTCACGTGGCCTTCTACAGTTATAGTTTCTCTTGACAATCACAGCAATGTTAAAATCTCAGAGGAAGAGAACCTAGAGGAACTTTGGCAAATGATAGAACAGAATGGCAATCATGTGGACATTTGAGTCAGACAGTCTGGGATTTGAATCCAATCTCTGCAACTCACTAGATGTGAGGTCATGGGGATTTTGTAATTTTGGGGCCTCAGTTTCCTGATCTGTAAAAATTATTATAATACCACCTACTTTTCAGAGGTTTTATAAGGATCAGATTAGATCATTATGTAATAAGTTCAGAATGTAGTTCCTGGCACATGTTAAGTGCTCAATAGTTTCCATTTATAAAAGTAATGATTTGTTACATGAATAACATGTAATGTGTCACAGCTGCTATCAGCAGTTAGCTCTTTCAGGCACTGATACAGAGACTGTAACCTCAGTGACCCTGGTAGAACTGCTTCCTCCTACTCCGTGTCCCTCACCTCACCTGACCTTGCCTTCTTTGGAATCACTGACCATCAGTTTGAGTGTTCATGTTAGCACCTGCCTTCCAGACCTGATCCTGGACCAGCAGGAGCTGTTCAGTGACCTGAATGACAGCATGAGGGTTAAAGTCCGGGAAGCCCTTCTCAAAAAGCATCATCATCAGAATGAAAAGAAGAGAAATAACCTCATCCCCATTGTTCGCTCCTTTGCTGAGGTTGGCAAGAAGCAGTCTGATCCACATTCAATGGATAAACATGGTAAGATTATTAGGAGTAACTGCTTTCTCTTTAGATTAATAAGACATTTAGGCACTAGTTGGAGATGCTGAGTTACTAGAGGGTAGGAACAGCATTTCTCTAATATGCTTTCATGCTCACTTAGACACAGTCCTTTTTGAGGATCGGCAAGATGGGTGGCTGGGACTGGCGACCATCATCTCTTGTGGCACTAAGGATGCATGCCTCAGATACATTTCAGTGGACCTCAGGGGAAAGGTTTGTGCCCCAGAATGGCCTCAGAACTGATGTGACTTGGGGAGTGTAGGGAAAGGTCAAATTAGCCAAGATGGCCTGGTCAGGCTCTCTCACCCCATGCCCTCTTACTCTTGCCCCACGTTTTATAATAATGATTCTATATCAGCTGAGATCACTTATAGCAATGTAGTTGCACATTCTGAGATACTCACTTGCCTGCAGCCTACTTTTGTTCTGTAAGCGTATATAAGCTTCACTTGGCATGCCAGAGAGAGAGAGAGAGTTGGCTGTGCTGCTGGGGGGCTATGTATGGCTGCATTATGGTGGTGAGGCTGCGTTAAGGCTGTGTCTGCTGGGTCAACCACGAGAGGAGAGAATATAGCATGTCCACTGCTATGGCTGCTGTGCCATTCAGGAGAGAATAAATGTGTTTGCAGTTCCTATGACTCCTTGAGTTTTCTTCCAGTTTTCCTGCTCGCACCTTGCCTGCCCTGGGCTCAACGAAGAGTGTACACAGTGAGATACAGCAAGACAGTTGGTGGAGTCAGCAGGATCAGCGAGACAGGGAGATATCCACACTGGGGAAAATTTGGCTGCAGAGAAGGTCAACTGGAGCTTTTTAGAAGTAAACAAATGTCTTAGATTAGGGAGGCAAAATGCAGTAGTGTAGACTCCTGAGTCAGATTTCCAGGCTTGAGATTCTGGCTTCACCTCTTGCAAAGATTTTGGACAACTTCCTAAACCTCTTTAAGCCCACTTTGTAGAGTAAGGATAATGATAAGATCCACTCCATCAGTCTGTTGTGAGGCTTCAATAAGTTAATCCGTGTAAAGCCCTGAGCCAGGTGTGTGGTGGGTTGTAAACATCTGGTGAATTTCAGCTGCTGAATGCTTTCCGTTTCTGTGGCCAGGCTGGGGGTCTCCTTGTCCCCACGTTTACCGAAACACAATGTATAGGAGATATGTCTGGGGATCCATGTATTTGAAAAGTTCTCCATAGGAATTTATGGTGTGCACTCCTGGTTGAGGATTACTGCCTTTAATAAAGGAAGAAAAGAACATTACAAATGGTTCAGGAAGAGGGCTCCAGGGTAGTAAGATCTCTGTGCCCCCTTTACTGCTAGCTGGTAGGTAAGGAGACAGGTATGTGTGGGTCTTCGCTTCCTAGTCACCTGAACCTCTTCTCTCTGTGGGCTTTGCAGGAGAGAGCCATGACCAGCCGACAATGGATGGGGTACGTCAAAGAGGGAAAGGGCAAGACTCAAGAATTCTGTTTGATTTTTCTCCAAATAGGTCAAACTGTGTCTCCTCAGTCCATTCCAACCACAAGTCTTGAAGTAAAGAATGGAGTGAATTGTGAACACAGTCCAGTGGATTTAAGCAAGGTGAGCAGAGATGTGGAAGTTGGCTCACAGGCCTAAGCATATCTCTTGTGGAGCCCAGAGTCCTGTTGCTGGAAGCTGGGTAAGCTTTGGCATTTCAATATCCTTTCTCCAGGACCAGAGCCCCTTCTGCAGAAAAGGAGGCCCATCTGCTCATGTCTTCCTCCTTCTCCATCCCAGAGAGGGCTGACTCATCAGTTCCCCCCCACCCCCCGACCCTATTCGACCTGCTGAAACCCACTAGCCACTGATAAACTGCCCTGATGCACACCTCCTGCTGTTTCAGAATGATTTTCTGATACCTGCTCTCTAGGAGCATCTTCTTACCTCCAAGGTTTTATTTTTCAATTATTCTTATTTATTTACCTCCAAGCGTTTTGTGAAAACAATATTTTTGCTACTATCTCACAACTACTTTGTGGTTAAACTCTTCTTGGTGACTGTGACTTTGGTGTCTGAGGCCTCTCCCACAGGATCCGGGTCCCCCTGCAGCTCTTGGCTCAATCCTTGATCTCCCGGCTGCCAGCCTTTCCTTGCTCTGGTCTCTCCCTGACACTGTCTTTCCAAAACACAGATAGTATTATGTCACTTCTCAGCTCATGAGGCTCCCCGAAACCTCAGACAAAGCATTCAGGTATTTTAAAATGGAAACAATTTGACCTGGAGTTTCAAAAAAATTTTCTTTGAGGTTGCATGGCGTAATGGAATTCAAATCAGCACCCTAGATTTAAATTCTCTCTCTTAGAAACTCTGTTGTCATGGGCAAGTCAACTTCATCTCTCTGGGTCTTGGTGACTTCATTTTTTTAAATAAAAAATGAGTCTGATTGGCCAATCTTATCCACCATACAGAGTTATTTTAAGGATTAAGTGAAGTAGTATGAGAAAAATATGTTAAATCATAAAATGATGCATGAATGTAATGTTGTGAGGAGGGTGATGGATATGTGAGGTGATGGCTCCCACACTGTCAGGGTGCTTTTAAATTTTCAGGTGGACCTTCATTTTATGAAGAAGATTCCCACTGGGGCAGAGGCCTCGAATGTCCTGGTTGGAGAGGTGGACTCTCTGGACCGCCCCATTGTCGCCTTTGTGAGGCTGTCTCCAGCTGTCCTTCTCTCAGGCCTGACAGAAGTGCCCATCCCAACAAGGTAAAGATGAGGACCACAAAGCACACTGCCTTCTGCCTGATGCACAGGTTTATATGAGCTCTAGTGGAAGAAACCCGGAGACAGCAATGGCACCCCACTCCAGTACTCTTGCCTGGAAAATCCCATGGACGGAGGAGCCTGGTAGGCTGCAGTCCATGGGGTCGTTAAGAGTCGGACACGACTGAATAACTTCACTTTCACTTTTCACTTTCATGCATTAGAAAAGGAAATGGCAACCCACTCCAGTATTCTTGCCTGGAGAATCCCAGGGACGGGGGAGCCTGATGGGCTGCTGTCTATGGGGTCGCACAGAGTCGGACATGACTGAAGCGATTTAGCAGCAGCAGCAGCAGTGGAAGAAACCAGCTAATGCCAAAATATAGGATTAATTAATTTGGGGATTGCTGTTTAAAATTCAACAATGATCTCAGAAAACTGGGGTATATTTGATTAACCTCTGTGCAGAAGAATTGTAAGACTTTTAAGGCTGTGACTGTGCAGTTTCTGTGACGTGGGAAATTGAGACTCAAAGAGCATTCCGAAGACATGGCAAGGACCACTGACCTGGGATAGGGAGACTGTCTTGATCTCCCTGTTCTGCAGAACTTTATCCCAGGGAGACATCTCTAAGCAAAGTATTGATGTCTCTTTCCATAGTTCTGGCAGGATTTGTATGGTTTGCAAATATGTCCGTATTTGTTCCAAAGCCTATTCATGCACTCCAGAGGTGGTGATAGGTGATTCAGAGTCCCGTTAATTATGGAATATTCAGATGTCCAGGACACAATTTAGACTCCTCTGCCGGGCTTGATCATTTCAATTGCCTTATCCTTCTCCTCTCCCCATCATTTTCTTATTAGAGCCATGAATGAGATACAGATAATCTTGAATTTGCCACGTTTTGAAAAAATATCCTTTCTAGAGCAAGGAATTACGTCTATGGAAACCCTGAGAATTCTAACCACTTTATTGAATGGAGTCGTACAGATAGCTTCCAATGACTATAGGAGAGCTATTAGGTCAAGGCTACTCAGATTGCTCCATCATTAGTTTGCTTCCTTTTTTTGAAGTTACTATGATAAATTCTGTTTGATAGAAAAGAGAAATGTTATGTTGTTTAGAGAAGAAATTTCCTTATATTTCCTTACATAATTTCCTTTTCCTTACATAATTGCATCTTTTTTGTGTGTTGCCAGGTTTTTGTTTATCCTATTGGGTCCAGTAGGGAAAGGTCAGCAGTATCATGAGATTGGCAGATCCATGGCCACCATCATGACAGACGAGGTATGCACACCACTTCTGCTTTTCATGTGTTCATCTCATAAATATTTATTGAGTGTTTACTCTGTGCCAGGCATTGTGCTAGTTGTTGGGGGTATAATAATTATTGCTGAGAAGCAATGCAGGTCATGTTTTTGAGGATCAAGGCCTCTTGGATTTTTCTTCCTCTGTCATCTCTCCCTTTTGGAATAATCAAGGATGCAGAGAAATCTTTTTCTGGGAAAACTATTGCCAAGTAGGATACCAAGTGGGAAAGATATTAAGGCTGACTTAACTGTCTAGAGAAAACAGTTAATGAAGTATACCCAAGCTATTTACATAAAGAAACCTCACTCCCATTTCATGTAAATGAGCTGTAAATGAGACCAGCTCGTCAGGGGGATGCTCTTGGGCATTGTCATGTGAATGTGCTAGGGTTACTAGACATTTCGGCTGCCCCTGCTGCATCCCTGGTGAGGACTGTGCTGCTCAGGTTAGTTGCAGAGTAGGGCCTTGAAAAGACATATGTCTTAGAGTCAAAGGGAGATGGGGCTGTGTTTTATCAGCTGTCTTTGGTTGGAAGACATATTTCATGGAGGACCTTTATTAGTAATTCCATCCGTTTTTTCTACCCATCATGATCAGGAAAATTCCTCATGCATCTTGGCTTTTGTTCCATTCTTTGAGGAGATAACAGAATTACAAAACTTTAGAGTCATGTCTTATCTCTTTCTACACTAATAGACATATATTTAGTTTTTTTTGACTCATCTTTAGATTCATTTTTAAAACTCTTTTATCCCTGTAATTCAAGTGCTAAACTTATCTACATTTCAGAGCCCCTAGACAAAGATAAAAACCAAGAGGTTTTATCCATCTTTTACCATATCCATTGGTTATTGTTTAAGTCAAGTGACTTTCAGCTTTCCTGAGGATTTTTTCTTCTCTTAGATTTTTCATGATGTGGCTTATAAGGCAAAAGAACGAGATGACCTCCTGGCAGGGATTGATGAGTTCCTAGACCAGGTGACGGTGCTTCCTCCAGGGGAGTGGGACCCCTCCATTCGAATTGAGCCACCCAAAAATGTCCCTTCCCAGGTAATGTATGCACATGAGCCAGTGGTGGCTTAGTGTCACTTACTGAGGGCCCACCATGGACACAGCAAAGACCATGTTGGTGTATGCTAAGTAAACTGAGATGTGGTTCTATTGCAGGGTGCCTAGAATGTCAGAAGAGTAATAAAATATGAATATGCAGTAACATCGATTGGCCAGGATTACCCTGGGATGAATTTTAAGCCAACTTTTGGAGGATTGGTGTGAAATGGCAGAGAGGAGAGGAGGGGGCATTTCTTGGGAGTCTATTAAGAATGAAGCCACTAAATGAGAAGAGCTCAGTGCATAGAGCGGAGAAGGCAATGGCACCCCACTCCAGTACCCTTGCCTGGAAAATCCCATGGACGGAGGAGCCTGGTAGGCTGCGGTCCATGGGGTCGTTAAGAGTCGGACACGACTGAGTGACTTCACTTTCACTTTTCACTTTCCTGCATTGGAGAAGGAAATGGCAACCCACTCCAGTGTTCTTGCCTGGAGAATCCCAGGGATGGGGGAGCCTGGTGGGCTGCCATCTATGGGGTCGCACAGTCGGACACGACTGAAGTGGCTTAGCAGCTGCAGCAGCAGTGCATAGGGAGTGCAAATGGAGTTCCCCATACTTTTTTTTTGAGAGGTTAAAGATGGAAGAAAACTTCTACAGTACACTGGTCCCTGGGCCAGGTGTTTTACATATGCTAATTAAATCTCTCAGCAACATCTCCAAGTAGGTGTTGTTATTTTTTATTTAACAAATGAGGAATAAAAGTACTATCTTCAAGACAGATTTGCGACTTGAACTCAGGTCATATCTGATGCCAAAGCCTTCACGTTTCTGTTTCTGGACAAGACAGAGGAGTCAGGTACCAGTGGAGAGGAAGAGAAATTATTTGTTGTCTTTTGTGTTTTTCAGAAAAGTCAATAAACTGTCCCAAATCAGTAAATGCATCTGAAAGCTATAAGAAACACTTGGGTATTTTGGGGGCTGCTTTTGGATTCTCTCATGCTACCCTGACCCCCGCCATCTCCCACCCTCCCACCCCGCCTACCTCCACCATAGCAGGAAAGACAGAATAGGTGGTTGACTTTGCTAATGTGTGGTCCTCTGTTAAAAGGAGAAAAGGAAAATGCCTGGAGTTCCAAATGGGAACGTTTGCCACATAGAACCGGAGCCACATGGGGGCCACAGCGGGCCAGAGCTTCAGCGCACTGGGCGGTAAGTTCTGGAATATTTCACAGCTAATACTGCTTACTGGACAGAAGCTGTATAAAGAAATGAGTCATCTTTGCTTTCAGCCTTCTTCTCTATAGTATCTTTATTGGCTGGAAATTGGACCACTGACAATAAGTATTACAATTCTATTGAATACTATATCATTCATTCAAGTTCTCAAACCACCTACCATGTTCTGTCTCACCTCCTATCCTTCCCACACAGTGTTCCCCCTGATTTGAACATTCCTCCACCTCTTCATTTCCAGGCTAACTGCTTCTTGTCCTTTGATTCAGCTTAGGCGTCCCTTTGGAGAGTCTTCCAAGACACTCTTTAGAGGAGGTTAGGTTATTCCTGCTGTGTGATATCACAGCTTGGAGCCCTGTCCCCTGCCCAGCTACTACCCTCAGCCCAGTCCCCTGTTATAGCCCTGGTCATCTTTTATTATTATTTCTTGATTTGATGTCTTTCCTGCCAGAAGGGTTTGCTCCCTAAGGGCGGGGACCCCATTATATTCCTAACACCCAGTTCAGTGCCCTGCATAGAGTGGATACCTAATTATTATCTGACGAATGACTATTAGAATGATGACTGTTCTTTAGCATGAGTGGACATGGCATGCGTAAATATTAAATGGTTATTTTAAGTTAAGACATGGATAAATATTAAATGGTTATTTTAAGTTGAGAAACCCCTTGGGGTAGGGAAATAAGTACTATTTTAGGTGTGTCTGAGAATAGGCAACTTACTCTTCTGGGCCCAGATTTTAAGGACAGATATCCAATGAGGAGGTTCTCTGTGGTAGATGAGGAAAGAGGGTCCCCAGGCTGGGAAATTTTATATTCCAGGTAGGAAGGTAGTAAAAGAGAATGAGATTTGGGGTTGGAGTGGCATCCAGAGGTGTCCCCCACATTGTGGGAGAAGGCTGGGACTATGGTTCTGGCATTGTGAGTTGTGCTTGTGTCTAAGAGGGTCTACTGGGCCTTCTCTAGGGCCTTCACCTATTTTTTCCTTCCTTCCTTGAATTTGCTTTCCTTATTTATTTATCTTCAGTACTCTATCCAATGGAAGTCCAACATTTGTTTCTTTTTTTCAATTGCTGAGAGTGTTGATTTTTCCACTCTTGGAAATTCAGGGACAGAAAGGAGAGGAGACAAGAAGCCAACAGAATAGCATTTAACTAGCAGTATTGATAGGGAGAATTCATCCTGGCTGGAGGAATGTATTTGAGGGCGGAAGGATAACTGGGCTCTGGGAGGGATTACTGGAGAAAAGGAGGAGCCCTTTGATGAAAGGGATCGCTGAAAAGAGGGATCAAGTTCCAGGAGTAAAGTTCATATTTTCTTTAAAGTTGGAGGAGGTCTGAGTTGTGGCGGAGGAGTCCTGGTATTGAGAAACATTTCAAAGTATACATTTGTCTTTAGAATAGTTTCCAGGATTGAGACTATCTTAAAGGAGGTGGTGCTTTTTTAAGGGGAAGAGTCTTGGGTATGGATTTGATAGAATTTCAAAGCTATGATTTATCCTTTTGAATACAAAGGGTATTCACAACTCAGGACTGAGAGTTTGAAAGTAGTAGAAATGAGACCAACAACTTTCCTTGAAACACATGATCTTTGCAGAGGTGAGAGCTCAGCTTTCTTTTGGTTTCAAAAAGAGAATAAACTAGAGTCCCATGCTTTTTTAGAGGAGGGTCACTTACAATCAATTCCACATGGGGGTTTGGGAGCCCATTAGATTGGATCTATATCTAGACCTGATACAGAGTCTGGGAAATGGTGCCTGACATCCCCAAAGAAAAACCCATATAGCCAGGACCATCACACACTTAATTACCAGCCCCCAGTACCTTTAGTCACAAGTTCAAATGGGGCTTGAGGACATTCTTCCATAATGCTGAGTGAGGAACTGCTGGAATTGACAAAGCTGAAAGGAAGGGTCATTGAAACTCAGAGCCTCACTCTATTTGGTGTGCCTCTTTCTGAGTTCCAGAAGTTTCCCTCAGAGCCCTTAGGAAAAGACCTCAAGACACATAACTTTCTTCTTGTAGCTTTTTCAGCTCGTATCGGGGATCACAGTTCACAGTTCATGCCAACTCTGGCTCCTTTCCCAGTCTCAAAGTATGTAGGGGTGAATATGAACCTTCCTCTACAGATGGACATCCTGGAGTTTTCTGGACCTTCCTGGACTTCACAGACTAAAACTATATCAAGCTGAACTCTGTATTCTTTGTACCTTGAGCTGTGTTTCTTTGAGGTGGTGCACAACCTGGGGATGCCATCCTAGTTGGATGGAGAGGTACTTAAGATATGGTAGTATAGGCTCTGAGAAGGTGGGAGAGGAGGCAGAGTTGAGAACAGTCTGAGTTGTGTGTGATCTGACCTCCCAAGCCAGGGCCAAGACAGTGTCTTGGGCCTCCCTGATGTTGACGATAGGTCATGATGCCGAGGCATTCCCATGCAGAGCGAAGAGCAAAGTCTGACTTGAGTTCCTAGGCCAGAAGCTTCACAGCACCGAGGATGCTCTGCTGAGGGGTTTTCCCAAGTACATCGGTATACCTCGTTGGAGAAGCCATTGGGGAAGGGTTGATGAAGAAAAGAATTGGGGGTTACTATCTTGATGATCCAAGCCCCACTTGAAATAGGTTTCTTCCCAGGCACAGCAGAAAATTGGATGGCTGGCCTGTCCCTAAAACCTTGCTGGCCTGTCCCTAAAACCCTCCCCAGAGGGCTTCCTAATTAGTGCTCTAGAGCCTAGTGGCGCTCCCCACAGGTAAGTCCTTTCTGGCTTCAAGCTTAAATTTGTGTCCCTGTGTGCCTCCTGCTGCCCCAAACTTGAACATCAAGGATAGTATTGAAAGGGAAAGGAAGTCTCAAATATGTGAAGGAAAGCATCCATGTGTGATTATTGTCTGTACCAGATAACTCGATTAGGGTCTGTATGAGTGGGGAATGAGGCAGATTCCAAAACAGGATTTGAAATCACTTTAATTTATGTTATACCATCAATAGGAGCCTCAGATCTTTTCTCTCCCCTTTCAATCACTGCTAGGCAGACAGATGTCCTTCCTTTCTATGGCTTCTTATAAATCCATTTCACATAAATCTTTTGCCTGTTACTCATAGACACTCCTCCTGAATAATGAGCCTCGCGCATCCAGGAGAACCAATCATGGCAGCATCGTAGGGTGAGGCTCACCGCTGCAGAAGGTTATTCTCCCAGAATAATACCCTTCAGAGGAAGGTCTTTGGTGTTTGGGAGGTAATGCTATGTTGGCTAAGGACCTGGAAAATCTTGAATGTTACCCCGGATTAATTGCGGCTGCTCATAAGGTCCTTGAGGGGCTATCTCCTCAGAGGGGAAAGCAAGACCAAGTGACATTTTATTACAAACTGTAACCTGGGTCCCAGACCCTGAGGTGGAACTCCCATGCTCTCGGTTAGACCCTGTAGATAGCTCCTTACCTCAGCGAGGCCGGCCAGACAGGCTAAAGCCGAAGCAGGTCACAAGGCTGACTTTGCCTCTCTCCTCTAAGCGCAGGCCCAGACTGTGATGTTACCGCTGTAGGTTGAGGAAGAGTAAATCCCAACTGGGCCCTGCAAACCAGAAGAGCAAGCGGGTCAGATAAAAGAGTGTGTGCCCTGTGTCCATCTGTGTACCCATTTGACCTGGCTAGATGAGAGAGGGAGCTTTTATTTTGCTTTAAATTGGAGTGTAATTTCTTTACAATGTTGCGTTAGTTTCTGTTGTACAGCACCTATGAATCAGCTACATGTATTCCCTCCCTTTTGAGCCTCCCTCACCACCCCCCACCCCGCCCCACTACCATTCTACCCTTCTAGGTCATCACAGAGCACCAAACTAAGCTCCCTGTGCTATACAGTAGCTTCCCACTAGCTGTCTGTTTTACACACGGTAGTAGGTATATGTCAAAGCTACTCTCTCAGTTCATCCCACGAGAGAGGGAGCTTTTGAATGGAGAAGGAGAGCTGGCTCGGCCTTCTCCTCTGGCATACAGATCCCAGGCCTCACAGGACACCTCTAGGCTCCTGAGCACGGAGAAAGAAAGAGCTAGCTAAGCCTCCTTTCATGAGAGAGTAGATTGGTGTCTTTTAGTTTTTAGTATAGAACATTTCAAACATAAACAAGAAGAGAGGACACAGTAATGAACCCCCATGTGCCCATCAATAGTTACCAACATTTTGCCAATCTTGTTTTATCTATTTCTTCACTACTTGTTTTATTTTTATGTTTTCTAGATTATTCTAAGCCAAATCACCAGTTACATGTCATTTCACCTGTAACTACTTGAGCAGGTATCTCTGTTTGATAAGGACATTTTAAAAAACAGGAACGAAATCTAATAAAATTAACAATAATTCTTTACATTGTCTCATGCTTAGTCCATATTCACCTTTCTGTGATATTCTTGGCAACATCCTTTTAAAGTTTGTTTGACACAGGATCCAATGGAGGTTTGCAATGCATTATTATGTTCTCATTCTATAACAGGCCTCCTCCTCTTTTTTTTTTTTTCCCTATGCCATTCATGTGTAGAAGAAAGTAGGTAATTTGCCCTGTAGAATGCTGAATGACTCTCTTCAATGACTCCACTCTTTAAAAATTGCCCCTGTCTGGACATACTCCTCCTTCTTGGTGTAGGACATCTCCCTCTTGATCTTTCTCATACCTGGGAAGTGGAGAGGGATCTTGAAGTCCTGCCACCAAGTCCTCTTGATTCTGCCTCCTAATTGGCACCCGATTCTCTTTCCAACCCATGGCCTCCAGCCTTGCCCCATGTTCCATTCATGACACTCTCACCGGAGTGATCCTTTCAGAATGCCTGCTTACTTATGCTGCTTCCCTGTTTAAAGTCCTTCACTGCTTGACACACTGTTGGGATAACTTTCTGATTCCTTTTTATAAGGCCCTTTTGTGACTTAGCTTTTCCAACATCTCTAGCCTTGTCTATTGATATTACCCCTCACATTGCCTTATCCAGTCATAACTCTTTCAGCACCTTGAACGTGCCAAGCGCTCTCACCTCTAGGCGTCATCCACGCCAGCCCCTCTGCCTCATCTGGTGCTCCTGGTCCATTCTCGAGTCCCAGCTGAAACGCCCTTCCTGTTCTTTGCGGCCATGGCACCCTCACAACACTGTCTGTCCTCTGTGCCAGACTGTTCACCCTAGAGAGAAAGGGCTGTGTTTGCCTTGCTACTGTTGCGTCTCCAGCACCTGGCACAGTGCTTGGCATGAAGTATCTGTTACTACTTGGCAACTGCATGAATGATTATGCTGATTTCTCAAGTAAGGTGGGTAGTTCAGAGTAAGAATATACATGTGATAGGGGCTTTTTATCTAGAAAACATATAATAAAACTAACAGTTTTAATACCATGATAGTTTTGTTCATTGCTTCCTAACAGCTCAGAATTTGAAGTTTGAAGCTAATACTTCATTTCACGTTAAATTTTGGAAACTTTTTATTGAATGGGTGTTATGCATAGCAAATTAATTATTTTTATGCTTGGAATAATCATCCAAATTCATGCCTTTGATTGCAAATAGAATCCATGTTGGAACATGGCCAGAATCCATGCTGCCCCCAGAGAGATCTCTTGTGCTTGGGGTCAAATTGAAGCCAAATATTAACTTCCATACAGAGCGCATTTGAAGTGCTTTGGAATGTGCTCTGTTGACTTGCTTTAGTGGGAGAAGGACTGCATTAGACACCTGTCTGCTGTGTTTCTGCAGGCTTTTTGGGGGCTTGGTTCTGGACATCAAGCGGAAGGCCCCCTGGTACTGGAGCGACTACCGGGATGCCCTCAGCTTACAGTGTTTGGCCTCCTTTCTGTTCCTGTACTGTGCCTGCATGTCACCTGTCATCACTTTTGGGGGATTGCTTGGAGAAGCCACCGAGGGGCGCATAGTAAGAACTTTGCCACTTCTAATGGTCCCAAATGAGAGTGAAAATATGAAGGCAGCCAAGTCTTCTGGGAGGAAAATTCCCTGGGCGTGGACTGAAGAGATTGGTTTCTTCCTGCTGAATTACATAGTCTTCTGACTTCATGCCAACGAGCAACACCGCTCTCCCTTTAGAACAGACCCTCTTCTGCCTGCATATCAATTTAGATAGCTGATTGCCCTGTTGTATTGCGTGTTGCTCCAAGGATAGAAAATTATATATTGATGTCATCTGAAAATAAGATTTAAGGTGACTCTGTATGACAACCCATAATGTGAATGGTATCATTGTGTTTTCTATGTATATTTATAAATAATTAATTGAGTTGTGCATAGTAGACTTGTTAAGGAGTCGTATGTAGATAGATTTGGGGACCTAAATTATTGAAGCAGTATCCATTTACAAGAGGATTAGACTATGTACACATCGCTCTTGCTGAGACAAAATACAAACAAGTGGCTTGCCAGGTGCATTGGAGAGCTAAGTTAGGAATGTATGTAAGCCTGTGTCACTCACTTCAGATGGGCTGTGGGCTCAGTGTGATTTTTTTCCCTCTGTAGAGTGCGATTGAATCCTTGTTTGGAGCCTCCATGACTGGGATCGCCTATTCCTTGTTTGCCGGCCAGGCTCTCACCATCCTGGGAAGCACTGGGCCAGTGCTTGTGTTTGAAAAGATTTTGTTCAAATTCTGCAAGTAAGATATTTGGTTTTCTGAAAACTCTATCTGGATGTGTTAGTTTGCTACTAGGTTTGAATGTTAGGGTCCTACTAGAGTGTAAGCAGGCAAAAGCAAGCTGTGGTCTGCCACCCTGCCTCCAGGTAGGACCAGACCTAAAATAGCAGATCTCCTGGCCCTAAGAGCTTTGTCAGTGTCCCTCAACTTTTGACTTTTTTGACTTTTTATCTTTAAAAGCACTTTCCCTAGCTAATCCAAACTCCTAATGAAAGTTTCCTAATGAAAACTCAATTTCCATTTCTAGTCAATTTTTCTTTTTGAAAAATTTAATTTTTTAATTGTATGGATTTTTTAAAATTTTAAATTGGAGTGTAGTAGAATTACAATATTGTGTTACAGTTGTAAGCAAAGTGATTCAGTTATACATATACCTATATTCATTCTTTTTCAGTTTCTTTTCTTATATAGGTTATCATGGAATATTGAGTAGAGTTCCCTGTACTATATAGTAGATCCTCGTTGGTTATCTGCTTTATATATATATATAGTAATGTGTGTATGTTCATCCCAAACTCCTGATTTATCTCTCCCTCTTCATTATTCCCCTTAGGTAGCCGTAAGTTTGCTTTTGACATCTCTAAGTCTGTTCCAGTCAATTTTTAATGAGTTAATGCTCCCCCTTTATATCCTGATTGTTGGTGGGGAGTCAGCATGTGCTTGTTTTCCTATAAATCCTTCTTGCATTGTGTATGAGAAGTAGGAGCGCATGGAGTGCCGCCAGCCCTTCCCCCTTAGCTGCAGGGAGAGGACCTTAACCCCGTCGGGCAGGGTGGAAAAGTGGGCTGTGGGCAGTTTGCTCCTCCTCCGCTGTCCCTGTGCTTGCTGTGGGAAATACTGCCTGTGAAGCAGATCTTTGTTACAACGGTCCCAGGACAGCCTTCAGGAGTAAAGTGCAGTCTGAATTAGGGACAAATTAGCTTGCAGTACTGGAACTGACAGTAGCAGATGAATTAACCACATTTCTGACCCTTGCCTGTAATGCAGGGGGTCAGAATGTAACGCCATTCACTGACTTTTGATGAACTTTGGTCTTGTTTCAGAGACTACGCTCTCTCATACCTCTCCCTGCGAGCTTGTATTGGACTGTGGACTGCCTTCCTGTGTATTGTCCTTGTGGCAACTGATGCCAGTTCCCTTGTCTGCTACATTACTCGCTTCACTGAAGAAGCGTTTGCCTCCCTGATTTGCATTATTTTCATCTATGAAGCAATAGAAAAGCTGATTCACCTGGCAGAGACCTACCCCATCCACATGCATAGCCAGCTGGACCACCTTAGCCTGTATTAGTGAGTATGCTTCTGCTTCTTTTATTTTTAAAAAAATAAAGTGAAGGGCCTGAGTATAATGGCTGAGACGGCATGCCATGCGGTGCTTGTAGCTTCTGTTAAGGAAGTGTGTTGGCTCTCTGGGAAACAGAGCTTGGTCTGCCAGAGGAGAACAGTCAAAAGTGATGATGGGGGAACCTCCCTGGTGGACCACTGGTAAAAACTCCACCTTCCAAAGCTCAGGGTGTGGGTTCACTCCCTGGCCAGGGACCTAAGATCCCACATGCCTCACAGCCAAAAATCTAAAACATAAAAGAGAAGAATATTGTAATAAATTCAACAAAGACTTTAAAAATTGCCCACATAAAAATTTTTTAAGATAATGATGCAGAAGATAGATTAAGAGTAAGAATCAGAGAGGACTTGAGAAATGCTTTCCAGAGTATGTCTTTTGGGTCCAGGCATTGAGACAAAAATAGACTGCAATACAATATTGTAAAGTAATTAGCCTCTAATTAAAATAAATAATTTAAATTAAAAAAAAAAAGGACTGCAAGTGTAGCAAGGAGAATTCAAGTTAGTTGTTGGGAAGAACTTCTTTTTGCAAAAACTTGTGAGGCTTTGGACCACATCACATTCTCTGAGAGTATATATAGGCTACTCTTAGGAATCATTAGGTAGAAAATATTAATAATTCCTTATAGATCCATAGGTCTCTTACTCTGTATCCAGAAGGTCTAGAAATCTACTTTGTTGTTCAGTTGCCAAGTTGTGTCCAACTCTGCAGCCCCATGGACTGCAGCATGCCAGGCTCCCATGTCCTCCACTATCTCCCACAATTTGCTCAAATTCATGTCCACTGAGGCAGTGATGCTACCTAACAATCTCATCCTCTGTTGCACCTTCTCCTCCTGCCTTCAGTCTTTCTGAACATCAAGGCTTTTTCCAATGAGTCAGCTCTTCGCATCAGATGGCCAAAATATTGGAGCTTCAATATCAGCATCAGTCCTTCTAATGAATATTCAGGATTGATTTCCTTTAGGATTGACTGGTTTCATCTCCTTACTGTCCAAGGGACTCTTAAGAGTCTTCTCCAGCACCACAATTTGAAAGCATCAATTCTTCAGTGCTCAGTCTTCTTTAAGGTCCAACTCTCATGTCTGTACATGACTACTGGAAAAACCATAACTTTGACTATATGGACCTTTGTCAGCAAAATGGTGTCTTTGCTTTTTAATATACTGTCTAGGTTTGTCATAGCTTTCCTTCCAAGGAGCAAGCATCTTTTTAATTTCATGGCTGCAGTCACCATCTGCAGTGATCTTGGAACCCAAGAATATAAAGTCTGTCACTGCTTCCACTTTTTCCCTATTTGCCATGAAATGGTGGGACTGGATCTTCTTCTTTTTTTTTTTGGATCTTCATTTTTTGAATGTTGAGTTTTAAGCCAGCTTTTTTACTTTCATCAAGAAGCTCTTTAGTTCCTCTTCACTTTTTGCCATTAGAGTGGTATTGTATGCATATATGAGGTTGTTAATATTTCTCCTGGCAGTCTTGATTCCAGCTTATGATTCATCCAGCCCAGCATTTTGCATGATGTACTCTGCATAGAAGTTAAATAAGCAGGGTCACATATAGCCTTGATGTATTCCTTTCCCAACTGGGAACCAGTTAGTTGTTCCATGTAAGGTTCTAACTGTTGCTTCTTGACTCACAGTTTACTCAGGAGACTTACTCAGGTAAGGTGATCTGCTATTCCCATCTTTTCAAGAATTTTCCACAGTTTGTCGTGATCCACATAGTCAAGGGCTTTCACATAGTCAGTGAAGCAAGTAGATGCTTTTCTGGAATTCCTTTGCTTTCTCCACAGTTCAGTAAACGTTGGCAGTTTGATCTCTGGTTCCTCTGCCATTTCTAAACCCAGTTTGTACATCTGGAAGTTCTCAGTTCATGTACTGTTGAAGCCTAACTTGAAGGATTTTTGAGCATAACTTTACTAACTTGCAAAATGAGGGCAATTGTCCAGTAGTTTGAACTGGACACTTTCTTTGGCACTGCCCTTCTTTGGGACTGGGATTAAAACTGACCTTTTCCAGTCCTGTGGCCACTGCTGGGTTTTCCAAATTTCCTGACATATTGAGTGCAGTACTTTAACAGCATCATCTTTTAGGATTTGAAGTAACTCAACTGGAGTTTCATCACTCTACTAGCTTTCTTTGTAGTAATGCTTCCTAAGGCCCACTTGACTTTACACTCCAGGATATCTGGCTCTACGTGGTACCCACACCATCGTTAATCCTGGTCATTAAGACCTTTTTTTTTTTTTTTATATATAGTTCTGTGTTTTCTTGCCACCTCTTCTTAATCTTTTTTGCTTCTGTTAGGTCCTTACTTTTTCTGTCCATTATCATGCACATCCTTGCATGAAATATTCCCTTGGTATCTCCAGTTTTCTTGAAGAGATCTCTAGTCTTTCCACTCTATTATTTTCCTCTCTTTTTTTTGCACTGTTTAAGAAGGCTTCTTATTCTCTGGAATTCTGCATTCAGTTGGATATATCGTTCCCTTTCTCCCTTGCTTTTTCCTTCTCTTCTTTCCTCAGCTATTTGTAAAGCCTCCTCATACAACCACTTTGCCTTCTTGCATTCCTCTTTAGGGTGCTTTTGGTCACTGCCTCCTGTACGGTGTTACGAACCTCTGTCCTTGGTTCTTCAGGCACTCTGTCTACCGGATCTAACCCCTTGAATCTATTTATCACCTCCATTGTATAATCATAAGGGATTTGATTCAGATCATACCTGAATGGCCTAGTATTTTTCCCTACTTTATTCAATATAAGACTGAATTTTACAATAAGAAGCTAATGATCTGAGCCACATTCAGCTCCAGGTCTTGTTTTTACTGACTGTATAGAGCTTCTCCATCTTTTGCTGCAAAGAGTATAATCATTCTGATTTCAGTGTTGACCATCTGGTGGTGTCCATGTGTTAAGTCACCTCTTGTGTTGTTGGAAAGAGAGTGTTTGCTATGTCCAGTGTGTTCTCTTGACAGAACTCTATTAGCCTTCACCCTGTTTCATTTTGTATGCCAAGGCCAAACTTGCCTGTAACTCCAGGTATCTCTTGACTTTCTCATTTGTATTCCAATCCCCTATGATGAAATGGACATTCCAGTATTCTTGCCACGAGAACCCCCAAAAGATATGACACTGGAAAATGAGCTCCCCCAGGTCAGAAGGTGTCCAATATGCTACTGGAGAAGAGTGGATGGCATTTACTAATAACTCCAGACAGAATGATGTAGCTGGGGCAAAGCAAAAAACAACACTCAGTTGTAGATATGTCTGATGGTGACTGCCTGAGCAGAAGGTGCACTGTGTGGGGATGCCTGCCAGCCAGCCTCGATACGCTTTTCTAGATTCTAAGTATCCCTTTATTCACACTTTAAAAATAACTCCTTAAACATGTATTAGAATTTACAATTATTTTATTACAAAATAATCACCATCATGGAATATAATCTTTGAAACCTAGTGCATTTCTGATTGGCATTGGAGGAAGGTTCATTCTTTGACCTTTCTTAATCATTCATTTATTCATTTAACAAATATTCTTTGAGCACCTACTATGTGCCCAGCACCGTTTAGACCCTGGAAACATAGCAGTGAACATGACAGACAAAAGTTCTACCGTCATGAGTTTATGTCCAAGTGGGAGAAGACAGGCAAAAGCGACCAGCTCTGGATTGTGTAGACTTTGGATTTGGATACTGAAATTCTTTGTTAATAAAGCTCAAGACAGTATTTTCTTTAAAAACGAATTTTATTTCTTTTTGGCTGTCTGGGTCTTCGTTGCTGCTAGGGCTTTCTCCAGTTGCGGAGGCCTGGGGTTACTCTTGATGTGGCGTGCAGGCTTCCCGGTGTGGCGGCTTCTCTTGCGGAGCACAGGCTCCAGTCCAAGCGGGCTTCAGTAGCTGCGGCACACAAGCTCGGTATTGTGGTTCCTGGGCTCTGGAGCACAAGGTCGATAGTTGTGGTGCGCAGGCTTGGTTGCGCCACGGCATGTGGGATCTTCCGGGATGAGGGACTGAACCAGTGTCTCCTACATTGGCAGGCAATTCTTTACCACTGAGTCACCAGGGAAGCGCCAAGATGGTATTTTTTTTTAACATTTCAGTTGCATTCCATTGTTGATTCATATTGCAGGCAGATTCTTTACATCTGAACCACCAGGGAAGCCTGTTATAAAGCTAGAACTCCCCAATTCTTTAAGTGATTTTATGGTAATAGGTGTGTAACTGATTTTTTAAATAGAGTTAATTTTTTGAGAGCAAATTTTAGGATAACAGCAGAATTGAGCACAAAGTACAGACAGTTCTCGTATACCTCCTGGCCCCCACCATGCAGTCCCCCCACTATCAGCATCTATCACCAGAGTGACATGTTTGTTGCAGTCACTGACACATCATGATTACCCATAATCCAGAGTTTACATTAGGGTTCACTCTTGGAATTGACACACGTATAGTGACATATCTGCCGTTATAGCATCCTACTGAATAGTTTCTCTGCCCTAAAAATCCTCTGTGCCCAGCCTGTTCATCCCTCCCCCTCACCCCAACCTCTGGCAACCACTGATCTTCTTACTCCATAGTTTTGCCTTTCCTACTGTGTCATATAGTTGTAATCATACAGTGCATAGGCTTTTCAGATTGGCTTAATTCACTTCATAATATGCGCTTAAATGTCTTCTTTGTCTTCTCATGGCTTGGTAGCTCATTTCATTGTAGCACCGAATAATAGTCCGTTGTCTAGATGTACCACCATACATACATTCACCTACTGAAGAACACTTTTGTTGTTTCCAAGTTTGGAACTGATTTTTTTTTAATACATAAATATAGTATTTTATGCTTTCTCTGTTTTTGTTTTGTTGATTTCCTTCTATTGTTATTACCTATTGAGATCTTTTTGAATTTTAATCCTGTTGCGCTACATCCTTAGAAGGTGTGCTTGGCAGAATCAGAGGTGAAACCAAGTTGCTGGGCATGGCCATGTCAGTTGAGTATACTAGGAGCCAGTACAGGCGTGAAGCATGCTGGGACTGGGAAGCAACATGGTGGCCAGTGGGACAGGTCTAGTCTGCTCTGGTTTGGATGCAAGATGAGGCCTGGGGAAGCCAGGGAATGACCAGGAGAGTGAATATTACCAGGGAGAATGTTGTAGTTTCCATCATGATTCCAGGAGGCTCTGACTTTAGAGCAAGAATGTGATAGGGGTTTAAGGTACAAAATATTTTGGCTTGGGGAGACTATTGAGAGCTGAATGGGGGTATCTGGTCCTCCTTGCTATGTAGAATGTATTTTGTAGGAAGAGCCCAAGAGATAGAAACTAAGCAAGAGAACTACCACATCAGATGCCTAACTCGTCAGCGCTATATCTGAAGACCCACATGCAGATTTGAGCCCAATTTTAGTAATGACTGAAAAATCAGGGTATAGTTGGATCTCAATGAATAGGACCAACCTCAAGGATCTGAAGTGGGCCAAGGAGAAATAGCACGGGCTTTGGCCGCGCCTTTGGCCCTGTCATGGCTCAGAACATTCACTTGAATACTTGGCTACTTCTCTCAGGAATGTTTTCTTTTCCCCTCAGCTGCAGGTGCACCCTCCCAGAGAATCCGAACAATCACACTTTGCAGTACTGGAAGGACCACAACATCGTGACAACAGAAGTGCACTGGGCCAACCTGACTGTTAGTGTAAGTCTGGGCACTGCAGGCAGCTCAGACTCGCGGCCACTGGGCTTCAGGGCTCCTTCTAGATGGAAGTGGGGAGCCCTTCAGTACACTCTGGTGTTGATAGAAATCAAGCTTTTTGGTTTTGTTTTTTTAGAACACAATTCTTAACTGACTTTCCTTTCCCTTCAGAATTCTCTTGTACACAAAGGGAAAGGAAGATGACCTTGCACCTCTTTCCCACACACATCCTGCCCAGTGACCCTACACTGAGGATATGTGGGAATGAAATCAGGGAGGATCAGGGGACAGATCCAGATTTTGTGGGGGCTTGAAGAACATTCAAGTTTGGAAGTCCTCTGTAATAAAAACGGTGTAATAGCTGGAGCCATCCCAGAACCTCGTGTTTGCTCAGGACAGTTCTGATTTCTTTTACAAAAGTGTCTTAGTTAGGACCGTAAGCAGTCACCCAAAATGCAGACAAGAGCCCACAGCTGCATGGAGGGCAGGTGGAGGCTACAGGCAGCCTGCATGTCCCAGCAACCCTGGGATGACAGTGACAGTCAGGAGACAGCAGCTGTTTCCTCCCTCGTGCCTGCCTTTCATCACCCAGAATGTCTATTCCTCCAGGAGTGCCAGGAGATGCACGGAGAGTTCACAGGCTCTGCCTGTGGCCACCATGGACCCTATACTCCTGATGTGCTCTTTTGGTCCTGCATTCTCTTCTTCACCACCTTCATCCTTTCCAGCACCTTGAAGACTTTCAAGACGAGTCGCTATTTCCCAACCAGAGTAGGTAGCACACTCTTGCATTTCTTTTGCGTTAGACTTCTAATATCACAGAACCCGTTCTCAGCCTCCATGCTGCTTGGGAGTACACTGACAGGTGCAGAGCTCCAAAGACCTGATTCTGGAGGCCATGGCCTTCTCTTCTTCCTGTGTCCAGCAGCCTCTTTCATAGATGTGTGGTGTAGGATGAGGGGTTAATACCTAAGAATTTTTGATTGAAAAGTGTCCGGTGAGTTTAAGGTGGTTGTCCTATTCAATTACATCTCATTTCCAGAATGCAGGGGTATGTCGCGAGTAGTAGCTGGAATGGCACCTGAAGACAGTGCATTGGGGTGACTGCCTGGGGTGCGTAGGGGACCCTAGAGTCTCCTCTGGGGGATGACTAGTAATAGCTAGTGAAATCACTGGGCACATTGACTGCAGCAGCCAAAATGCTCCTGCCTTGGTTTGCATGATGATTTGAAGCCTCAACTGCCTCTCCCTGACACAGATGGCACTGTTTGTTTCCTGACTGGTTTGGGCGGAGTGGAATTAGAGGCCAAGCATAGAAGGACTAAAGGTATCTTTGCTTTGAGGAGGAGCTAGGATCAGGAGGAAATGGTGGTTTTCCTGTGTGTGAGGCTTTTATCAGTCAGATATGCAAAGCAGGATGTGTGAATGGGTGAGGGTCTCAGTTGATGAGACATTTTCTTTGTATACATTCAGGACAACAACACATTCTCAGATGTCAGTGAGTCTACACAGTGGTTAAGGGAAGCTGCATGGAGGGCAGGTGGAAGCTCCCGTTCTAAATAAGTTGTTGTTTCTAAATAAGTTGCCTAAATAAATAATTTCTAAATAATTTATTTGTTTGTTTCCAGTCTGGACATACAATGAACAGGTGGCAGTTGTGTACTGACTACTTGCTACTTGCTCAATCAAGCCTGGCTTAAGTGAAATAGGGGATGCAAAAGAAGCTTAAAATGTCTCTGTAACAGATACACACACTACTATATATAAAATAGATAAACGAGGACCTGCTGTATAGCATAGGGAACTCTACTCAGTATCTTGTAATTAACGTATAGTGGAAAAGACCCTGAAGAATAATATATATATGAAATTGAATCACTTTGTTGTACACCTGAAACACTGTAAATCAACTATACTTCAATTAAAAAATAATAAACTGTAAAACATGAATTATGCTGCGATTTGTGGGGTCACAAAGAGTCGGACACGACTGAGCGACTGAACTGAACTGAACTGAACTGAAAGTTACTATATAATTTTAAAATATATATATCTGTGTCTCCTTTGCTGCTCTGCAAGTAAGATCATCAGTACCATCTTTCTAGAGTCCATCAGTTTAGTTCAGTTCAGTTCAGTCGCTCAGTTATGTCCGACTCTTTGCGACCCCGTGAATCGCAGCACGCCAGGCCTCCCTGTCCATCACCAACTCCCAGAGTTCACTCAGACTCACGTCCATCGAGTCAGTGATGCCATCCAGCCATCTCATCCTCTGTCGTCCCCTTCTCCTCCTGCTCCCAATCCCTCCCAGCATCAGAGTCTTTTCCAATGAGTCAACTCTTCGCATGAGGTGGCCAAAGTCCTGGAGTTTCAGCTTTAGCATCATTCCTTCCAAAGAAATCCCAGGGCTGATTTCCTTCAGAATGGACTGGTTGGATCTCCTCGCAGTCCAGGGGACTCTCAAGAGTCTTCTCCAACACCACAGTTCAAACGCATCAATTCTTCGGCACTCAGCCTTCTTCACAGTCCAACTCTCACATCCATACATGACCACAGGAAAATTCATAATCTTGACTAGACGAACCTTTGTTGGCAAAATAATGTCTCTGCTTTTGAATATGCTATCTAGGTTGGTCATAACTTTCCTTTCAAGGAGTAAGCGTCTTTTAATTTCATGGCTGCAATCACCATGTGCAGTGATTTTGGAGCCCCCCAAAATAAGGTCTGACACTGTTTCCACTGTTTCCCCATCTATTTCCCATGAAGTGATGGGACTGGATGCCATGATCTTCGTTTTCTGAATGTTGAGCTTTAAGCCCACTTTTTCACTCTCCACTTTCACTTTCATCAAGAGGCTTTTGAGTTCCTCTTCACTTTCTGCCATAAGGGTGGTGTATCTGCATATCTGAGGTGATTGATATTTCTGCCGGCAATCTTGATTCCAGCTTGTGTTTCTTCCAGTCCAGCGTTTCTCATGATGTACTCTGCATATAAGTTATGTAAGCAGGGTGACAATATACAGCCTTGACGTACTCCTTTACCTATTTGGAACCAGTCTGTTGTTCCATGTCCAGTCCTAACTGTTGCTTCCTGACCTGCATACAAATTTCTCAAGAATCAGATCAGGTGGTCTAGTATTCCCATCTCTTTCATGTATGTATTAATATATGATATTTATCTTTCTCTTTCTGACTTCACTCTGTAATAAGCTCTAGGTTCATCCACCTTTTTAGAACTGACATTCAAATGCATTCCTTTTTATAGCTGGGTAATATTCTATTGTGTATATGTACCACAACTTCCTTATATACTCATCTGTTGCTGGACATCTAGGTTGCTGCCATGTCCTAGCTACTGTAAATAGTGCTGCAGTGAACACTGGGGTACATATGTCTTTTTCAATTATTGTTTCCTCAGGGTATATGCCCAGGATTGCTGGGTCATCAGCTCAGCTCAGTTGCTTAGTCGTGTCCGACTCTTCACCACCCCATGGACTACAGCATGACAGGCTTCCCTGTTCATCAACTCCCAATGGACACAACCTCATGTCCATCAAGTCGGTGATGCCATCCAACCATCTCATCCTCTGTCGTCCCCTTCTCCTCCTGCTTTCAATCTTTCCCAGCATCAGAGTCTTTTCCAATGAGTCAGTTCTTTGCATCAGGCAGCCAAAGTATTGGAATTTCAGCATCAGTCCTTCAAGTGAATATTCCTAAAGGACTGATTTTCCTTTAGGATTGACTGGTTGGATCTCCTTGCTGTCCCAGGGACTCTCAGAGAGTCTTCTCCAACACCACAGTTCAAGAGTATCCATTCTTCAGTGCTCAACTTTCTTTATAGTCCAACTCTCACATCCATACATGACTACTAGAAAAACCATAGCTTTGACTAGATAGACCTTTGTTGGCAAAGTAATGTCTCTGCTTTTTAATATGCTGTCTAGGTTGGTCATAGCTTTTTCTGCCAAGGAACAAGCATCTTCTAATTTCATGGCTGCAGTCACCATCTGCAGTGATTTTGGAGCCCAAAAATAAAGTTTCCCATTGTTTCCATTGTTGCCCCATCTATTTGCAACTGGACGCCATGAGCTTTGTTTTTTGAATGTTGAATTTTAAGCCAGCTTTTTCACTTTCCTCTTTCACTTTCATCAGGCTCTTTAGTTCTTCTTCACTTTCTGCCTTAAGGGTGGTGTCATATGCATATCTGAGGTTACTGATACGTCTCCTGGCCATCTTGATTCCAGCTTATGCTTCTTCAAGCCTGACATTTTTCATGATGTACTCTGTGTAGAAGTTAAATAAGCAGGGTGGTAATATACAGCCTTGAAGTACTCCTTTCCCAGTTTGGAACCAGTCTGTTGTCCATGTTTGGTTCTAACTGTTGCTTCTTGACCTGCATACAAATTTCTTAGGAGGCAAGTCAGGTGGTCTAGTATTCCCATCTCTTGAAGAATTTTCCACAGTTTTTTGTGAGCTACACAGTCAAAAGCTTTGGCATAATCAATAAAGCAGGAGTAGATATTTTTCTGGAACTCTCTTGCTTTTTCAATGATCCAACAGATGTTGGCAATTTGATCTCTGGTTCCTCTGCCTTTTCTAAATCCAGCTTGAACATCTGGAAGTTCATGGTTCATGTGCTGTTGAAGCCTGGCTTGAAGAATTTTGAGCATTACTTTGCTAGCGTGTGAGATGAGTGCAATTGTGCGGTAGTCTGAACATTCTTTGGCATTGTCTTTCTTTGGGATTAGAATGAAAACTGACCTTTTTCAGCCCTGTGGCCACTGCTGAGTTTTCCAAATTTGCTGGTATATTGAGTGCAACACTTTCACAGCATCATCTTTTAGGATTTGAAATAGTTCAGCTGGAATTCCATCACCTCCACTAGCTTTGTTTGTAGTGATGCTTCCTAAGGCCCACTTGACTTCACATTCCAGGATGTCTGGCTCTAGGTGAGTGATCACACCATCATGGTTATCTGGGTCATGAAGATCTTTTTTTTACAGTTCTTCTGTGTATTGTTGCCACCTCTTCTTAATATTGTCTGCTTCTGTTAGGTCCATACCATTTCTGTCCTTTATTGTGCCCATCTTTGCATGAAATGTTCCCTTGGTATCTCTGATTTTCTTGAAGAGATCTCTAGTCTTCCATTCTATTGTTTTCCTCTATTTTTTTTTTTTTGCATTGTTCACTTAGTAAGGCTTTCTTATCTCTCCTTGTTATTCTTTGGAACTCTGCATTCAAATGGGTATATCTTTTCTTTTCTCCTTTGCCTTTAGCTTCTCATATGGTAGTTTTACTCCTACTTGCAGGGCAGCAAAGGCAACACAGACATGAAGAACAGACTTTTGAACATAGTGGTAAAGGAGAGGGTGGAATAATGTGAGAGAATAGCCTTGAAACATACACATTGCCATATGTAAAATAGAGAGTCAGTGGAAGTTTGCTGTATGATGCAGGGAACTCAAAGCCAGTGCTCTGTGCCAGCCTAAAGGAGTGGGATGGGGAAGGCGGTGGGATAGGAGTTTGAGAGAGAGGGGACATATGTGTACCTATGGCTGATTTGTGTTGATGTATGGCAGAAACCTTCCTATGTTGTGAAGTAATTATCCTCTAATTTATGTGTGTGTGTGTGTGTATATATATATATATAGAGAGAGAGAGAGAGAGAGAGAGTCAGAGAGACAGAGAGACAGAGAGAGAGAGAGAGAGAGTGTCCCTGTCATCAATAGGAAGGGAAAACCCATGAAACAACCAGGCCCATAGGAGATAGCAGTCATTAGATGGATGCCATCCTGGGATATAAGTGCCACAGGAGTTCAGAGGAGAGAAGGACCCTGGGCCCCAGGATGGGCTTCTTGTTAGGGCAGCTACATGTTCAGAGAATTTATGTAACATTCAGAGGAGATCTAAAAAAACCAGGGAAGGGGAGCTAGAAACCTCAGGTTTCACAAGAAAGCAAAGTCAGGTTAAGGTATCAGTGATGTTACATATGGCCATGTATATCTATCTGGCCAGATGTTATATCTGGCTCAGTCTTGTTGGAAGCTCCGATTAAGGTGGGCATACAGTGGGCACTAGACACTGAGGGGGACTGTGTTTTATTAAAGCTACAAAACTATAAAATCGGTTAGTCAGTCCTCTTAGGGGCAAAATGGTGATGAGGGGCTTTGAAGAAAAATAATGCAGAAAAGGCATACAGAAAGTACTAGGGTGGAGGGTGGTGACCATGAGAGATGATTAAGTGGAAATTGTGATATTTGAGTGGATGTAAAGGAGGGAGCTGCCCATGGAGTCACCTGGAGGAAAAGCCGCTGAGGCAGAGGGATGAGCAAGTGCGAAGGCCCTGAGGTGGGAGAGTTTGGTGTAAGAAACAGCAAGGAGGGCCGTGTGGCTGGGACAGGCAGAGTGAGTTGGGGAGCATTAGGACCTGAGTCAGAGCAGTAATGATATCAGATGTGTGTGGGCCTCACTGGCCAAGGAGGTCTCTGGGCTTTTTAGCTCCGTGAAATGAAGAGGCATTTCAGGGTTTTGGTAGAAGAGTGACATGATCTGACTTGTGTTTTGAACGCTCATTCCAGCAGCTTTACATAAGGACAGAGCCAGGGTTAGGAGTCTGCTGCAGCTACAGAGACGAGAGCTGCCGGTGCCTCTGATCTGGTTGGGAGCTATGGGGTGGTGAGAAGGGGTCTGATTGTGGGCATGAGCTAAAAGCAGAGCCAACAGGACTTGCGAATGGATTTGATGTTGGGGCTGAGAGCAAAGAGGAGTTGGAGCTGCTGCGAGGTCTGGGTGCAGCTGGATCTTGTTGGTCCCAGGAAATCTTATTCCAAGTTCTCAGAGCTATTCCCTAAATGCTGGGCCCAGATTCTCTAAACAGAACTCCTCAGAGTTTGGAGTGGGTCCCAATAGAATTTGTCAGAGGATTCATTCTCCCTTATGATACCCACACTTTGGTGGTATTAATTTGGGCATGTTAACATAGTCCTGTTGTTTAAATATGCTTCTATTAATTGACCAATAAAATTAAATCATTCTTCTGAGCATGTTTAAGCATTTTACAATACTCGAGTCTTTTCTATTGTGTTTAATCTACTGTAACACATCTCCAATCCTTTTTCGTGCCAGGTCCGCTCCATGGTGAGTGACTTTGCTGTTTTCCTCACTATCTTCACAATGGTGATTATTGATTTTTTGATTGGAGTCCCATCACCCAAGCTTCAGGTTCCCAGTGTGTTCAAGGTAAACAGATCTTAGGGTACTCGATGCCCTTATGTAGTTCATAGACTCTGATCCCGAGTTATTTCAGGGGCCTCTCCTTATCCTAATCATGTATTTTGTAGTCCTCTAAATCTGAGTTGTGCTGCTCATGCCATACCATTCAGAAAAGCAAACTCTTCAGGCTTAACTGAGTTCAAATTAGAAAAGTCAGAAAACCTAATGTTGTTTAATGAATGAAAAGCCTTATTTATTTTCTTAATGCCATTTATACAATGAAATATGGGAACTTGCCTGGTGGTCCAGTGGCTAGAACTCCATACTCCCAATGCAGCGAGCCGGGTTCGATCCCTGGTCAGGGAACTAGATCACACATGGCTCAACCGAGAGTTTCCATGCCACAGCTATTAATAAGATCCAGTGCAGCCAAATAAATAATTAAAAAATAAAACAAAGGAATATCTGTATTTACATAAACATATACCAAAGACTGTGGGAATGTGGGTCTCTGGAACAAGTTCTGGTTCCCAGCACTTCACTGAGCATCAGCTGTCTTAGGAAATCAGGAAGGGTGAAAAGGCTCTTTGTAGGCCTCAGTCCTGCTCCTCAAGTATCTTGCCCCATGAGGAGGTGAGGCGGTGGAGGAGCTTCACCCTCATTCTAGGGCCCCCACCAGAGTAATCGTGACCTCTCTTCAACCCTAATTCATTGTTTGTATATCTGTCTATAATCAATACTGTTGATCCAAAAATCTATACAAAAAGTAAAACAGATGATCTACACATGGGGACTCGGATCTGGGGGTACCTACTGAGGAAACTGAGAAGATAGAACAGCTGAGCTCAGTTCCACAGATCCCCACAGGGTGGGGAGAGGAGGAAACCTGGGTGTCCTTGGGACCGGAGAGGAGCCAGGAGAGGAGGGAATGGGGAGGCTGGGGAGGAGGAGGAGGCCGGGAACGCAGGCCCGTGGCAACTTGTAAACACCCAGCATAGTCGGCCTTCGTCTTCCCTTTCTGTCTCCCTGAAGCAGGCCTGGTTAAAAATATCTTTTTCTGTAATTGCTTGAAAAAATTTTATTTTGTTTTGTTAAATTCAACTGAAATGCCATCCAGTTAGAAATTGATGGATTAAAAAACATACTCTTTAAAAGTATATACCTTCTATAATATACATCATTCTCACCCTGTGTGAATGAGTGCGGTCAGCTTTTTCTCTAATAGCTGGCTGAGGTCGACAATGCAGGAGGAATGGATTTTGTGTAAAAATAAGTACTCGGAGCATTAAGCAGTTCTTGGAAAGGTTTCCTGATGGGTAGGCTTCAGATAGTCAGAAGGCACTGCATTTCTGGGACATCTGGGAAGAAGGCCTCTGGAAGATGGGAGAGACGTCAGAGAAAATGGGAGAATATCAAAGGCAGTGCTGCTCATTGGCAGGCCTCCCTTTCAGGAAGCAGAGAGAACATTTTCTTCTTTTTTCTCTTCCCTATTATACCACATCACCCCCAATGACCAAGACCCAGTCTGAAGGCTAGTACTATTATTGATGGGTGAGTAGGACACGACTGAGCGACTGAACTGAACTGAATGTCAGTCAGGGATTAATACGTTTTTGTGTTGACCTAACAATTTAACTACCATTTAGAACATTATTACTAAGGAAACACAGATTCTATAAACTTTCAGAACCTAACCTATTAATAATTTGGGACTTGGTGACATTATTGAAGTCATATTTGAATCCTAGAATGATAACCAATGTGGAATCAAATACTTTGGATTAAAGTCTTTGCTTTGTTCATGAGTTTGGGGCCAGTTTGTATCCCTGGCCTTTTACCTTCCATCCCTACTTGCCAATCAAAGTGAACTTGTCTTACCCAGAGTACCCTGGCATTTTTTTTTTTGAGATTTATGAGAGTTTAGTTAGTTTATAAGATTTATGAACAGTGGTCTTACAGGGTCATTGAAGAGGATCCCAGATCATGCGAGTCCCCAGATTCAGTGTTTTGGGCTCCTCTCTCAGGTCTCCAGGGCCTGGACCTTGTTTCATTGCTGATAGGAGGTGAATCTTGGACCAGGCCCCTGAGATTCCATGTAACAAGACTCTGTTGCCTTTATTTGTGCTGTAAACATACATGATACGGCTTCTGGTGGGGAGAATAGTGAGGAGGATAATCAAAGTTATTATATTGTCTTTGAAAGTTATAAATTCTTCTTTAAACAACATATTTTATTATTAGTCAATATATTTCATCTGGGTCAATGCGGAGATAAAGTCACTTTTTCTGTACACAGGAGTTTGGAGAGCCAGGGAAGGAAGTGAAGGATTAGTGAATATTCCATAAGAAATTGACAATTGAGGACTGACTCTTTCAAAGGGGATTTGGAACAAGGTCATAGATTTTCTAAGGGATTGCTGTATTTCATGCCCCTCCTTTTTTTTTTTTTTTTTTTTTGAGAATTTTCATTCAAGAATAAAAAGAAATGTGGTTGTTGTGATTCAGTTTGATCTGTTTTGCCCTAATGACTACAGTTAACTTAAAATACAAAAATAAAACCTTGCTTTTTCCCTTTAGCCAACACGGGATGACCGAGGGTGGATTATTAGTCCCATTGGCCCCAATCCCTGGTGGACTGTGATTGCTGCAGTTATCCCAGCACTGCTCTGCACTATCTTAATATTCATGGACCAGCAGATCACAGCCGTCATCATTAACAGGAAGGAACACAAACTCAAGGTAAGAAAAATTTCTGACCTAGAATAATGGCATAATAATAATGGCAACCTATTACATCTTTAAAAAAATTTAGGGAAAGCCCATTTAGACCAGGAACTGTATTACCTGGGTACAAGCAGTCATGGAAGGAGCTCATGGAAGGAGTTTCTAGGGGTTTCTGACTCCTTCGTTAATGACAGAGATTGGTTTGGAGATGAAACTAGAGTAGAGCATGATTGTGCAATGTGAAGGGAGCTTGGAATCTATTACTCTCCTCTCAGACCTATGGGGGAGGTTGGTGGGCAGAATTCTTGGTGGTCCCAATATGGTCATATGCTCTGGTCCAGGGTTATCTTCCTGAGGTTCAGGTTACGGCTTGGACCACTGTTTCCTGGAGACAACTGTTCTCCCATTGGCATACATTACTGAGGTTTCCAGACTGAACCTTGAGCCCATGAATCCTAGGAGGTAGGGTTGGTGCCAAAACATTGATTAGTGAGAGGCTTCATGACTTGTCTCTATTCCTTCATTCCCTAGAGTAGGCAACCTCCATATTTGGCAAGGAATGGGGTGTGTTTATAGGAACCTATTTATTGCCAACTCCTGTAAGGTCGACCCTCTAGAATGGTCAAGATATGTCTCTGGCTACTCTGCCGAGAAAGGATGAATCTTTGAATATGTGATATTCAGGGTGAGATCTGGGGACACTTGGATAAAAACTGGATATTGGTATGTGTAGGACACGCTAAGGTTTCTCTTTCTTCTCTGTTCCCTCCAAACCAGGAGGGGCTGCAAGACTTCTGGAATCCCTGGACCCCTTCCTTATCCTTCCTGCTTTGGGCCTGAGACTCTTAGCTCACTGTCCTATGTCCCACTACAGCCAGCCCACTGATGGTGATGGAGACTCTGTTTCCCCACAGAAAGGATGTGGCTACCACCTGGACCTGCTGATGGTGGCCATCATGCTGGGTGTCTGCTCCATCATGGGCCTGCCCTGGTTTGTGGCTGCAACTGTCCTATCCATCACACACGTGAATAGCCTCAAACTGGAATCTGAGTGCTCTGCCCCAGGAGAACAGCCCAAATTCTTGGGCATCCGTGAACAGAGAGTGACAGGCCTTATGATCTTTGTGTTGATGGGCTGCTCAGTCTTCATGACAGCTATATTAAAGGTAAAACCATTCATTCGTTCATTAGGTAAATATTAAGTGCCTCATTTGTGCTGGGAATGCAGTGGTACAATAAACAGATACACATACAAATACCTGCCCTGAGGTATTTATTCTAAGTGGAGCAAGACAGATAAGATGTAGTTAAGGAAGTTAGTTAAGAAAATAAACAGGGTAGTTACAGAATGTAATATGTGATCAAAGGAAATATAGTGTTGTATGGTTCTATAGAGAAGTAAAGGGATGCGTTTTGTTAGTGTGGTCAGAGAAGGCCTCTCTAAGGAAATGGTGTTTAAGATGAGATGGAGCCAGCCCTGCCATGAGTGGTGGGAGAGGACATGGGGGGAAGGGAGAAAAGCAGTCTAGACAAGTCCTGAAGTGGGAAATAATGATACATGTTCTAGGAGCTACCAGGGCCGTGTGGCTCAGGGATGTTAAAGCAAAAGCACTGTGAGATGAGATTGAAGAGGGCAAGGGCAGATCATGTAGGGCTTGTTGACACTGGTAAAGGTAACCTTCAGAGAGTTTTAACAGTAGAGGGACATCCATTTAATATTTTTTAAAAAGATCTCTCTGGCTCATATCTAGAGAATAAGTATTTAAGGTTGAGGAAAAATAGAGGTAGAAGACTGTGAGTCTGTTTAATAGACTGTGAGTCTATTACAGGTGAGAGAGGATGGTGGTTGGATAGGGAAGTTGGTAGTAAGGAATGCATAAAAGGCATGACTTCTGTATATCTTGGAGGAGATCAGGTCTTGCTGGTTGATTGGATATGGAATGGGAAAATGGAAACATCAAAATGACTGCTAGGTTTTTGGCTTGACCATCTGGGTGCAGAGTGATGGCATTTAAGGTGGAGAAGGCTGTATGAAGGAGGAAGTGATTTTGTAAGGGATGGGCTGTGATCAGATTTGAGTGAGATGTCTGGTAGGCATCTGAGTGAAGAGGCTGGGTGGGGGTTACTAGACTAAAAATATAAATGTGGGAGTCAGCAGCACATAGGTGGTAGTGAAAGCCAGGGGCATAGATGAGCTCACTCAGGGGGAAGGGTAGCTATAAAAAAGGAGGAGTGGAGAGAAGAGCAGAGTCCATGGAGGTCCAATATTTAGAAGGTGGGTAGAGGAAGAGACAGCAACAGAGACTCAGAGGAGCTGCCAGAGGGGGAGGGGGGGAACCAGGAACATATGATGTCAGGGAATTCAAGCAAGGGGAATGATTGGTTGGAAACTGTCTGGAAAAATGAAGACCAAACCAAGATCATTGGGTTTGGCAACATGGAAGCCTAATGAGACTTGCCAAGAGCAGATTGATTGGAACAATACAGTAGAAGCCTAGTGATGGGGACCTGAAGCGTATATAGGTGGTGAGGAAGTAGAGTGTGGGCAGACAACTCTATCAAGAAGTTTTTTCTATTGAAGTAGAACAGCGAAATGGGCAGTGGCTGGTATGAGACCTGGGGTGAAAATAGGATTTTTGGAAAGATAGAAGCTACCTTGAACATGAGGAAAAAAAATTGTTGTGGGTGAAAGGCCTGCCTGTGGGAAAAATAGGATAAAAAAGAAAGTTCAAGCCCCAGCCATTGTGGGGCACTTACTTATCTCCCTTGCCTCCTTCTCCCGCTTTTTAGTGACTCATCAGCCACTTCAGCCTGCAATGCAGATGCTGTTTAAGGGTGCAAATTGGCACAGGTGGGACAGGATTCTGAACCCTCCTCCTGCCTCCTTACCTTCCACTTGATCTTGCCACGTCTTCTCATGCCTCTTCCCCCTTTTACTCTCTGTCCCTGGCACGCCCCCACCTCTGATCTGGGTGCCATCTGGAGGAGCCCAAAGGTGTCTGCTCTTTGGGAGTGTAACCATGAGTCATTGTGGTGGGCATTGCCTGGCCTTCCTAGAACAGTCTCAGGAGGATTCTTTTAGGCAATCATTCAGTAGTTCTTCTAACAAGGTTAGCACCAAATTGAGATGTCTACTCACTCTAGAGCCAGAACAACATAAAATCCAATAGAGATTTTCTAGTTCAAAGAAGAATTATGTTTAGACGTGTTCGTTAGCCCCAGAATAAAAGCAAGTTGAGTGTAGTCTTTGCAGTGACATTTTCCTTGCCTTAATTCCACGGGCCTCATTACCTCGTAAAGCTGCTCTGAAAATTACCTAGATTGGTATAATGTGGGAAGTGTGCGTGTGTATTCAAGTGCAATAGAATCATGTTGCCATTTCTCCCTAAATTATTCTTCATCTGACAAGATACCTCCCTACCCCTGCCCTCAAATCTCTGATTAATAAAAAGCAAATGCTTGTAGCCTATATTAAAATACACCAAGTCCCTGAGGAGATGATTATGTGATTACAAAAGATTTAAAAGATTTCAGTTCTGTAAAAGAGATGGGTGAGTGTGTGTGTGTGCGCATATGTGTGTGTGCGTGCCTGCCCAGTTCCCTGGAGGAGGAAGAACCAGATGGGGAGAAGATGTGAGGCCTATGATTTAACCAGGACCGGATTACACTTACATGTAATCATTTCATTTCAGAACAAAATGATTTGTATCATTGTCAGCTTCTGTTTTCGCTTCTGCTTCTTAATCATGTAAGGACAGCAGAAATGAACGCAGCATTTCTGCAGTGATTTTGTGAGTTTGCTTCCTTCTTGGAGGTTTGGCAGTTTATATAATCTTGAGTGTGCTATGATACACATTGAATTTCTGGTCTCTGCCCTTTCATTTTCAGTTTATCCCCATGCCAGTCCTGTATGGAGTCTTCCTCTACATGGGAGTGTCTTCCCTGCAAGGAATTCAGGTACTATGGGGTTCAGCCAGGCAGCGTCTTCGCTCTGTGAGCTCACCTTCCTGACCAGGGAGAGCAGCTTCCCTAGGGAACCACAAGCCAGTTCTTGAGGAACTATTTCCTAGTCTTGCTGCTTAAGCTCTTTTAGACATTCCCTTGGACACTGGGCAAAATGCAGTCATGTTGGCATGAGGGCACAGAGACTCGCAGGGTGGCCTGACTCAGCGCCATGGTTCCAGTCCTTCGTCAGTTTTATTCAGCAGTTATCAGACATGTAGTAAACACCAGGTGTTTTGTCAGATGCTAGTAAACTTAGATCTGAAAGGCTGGTCAGAAGCCAAACGGGCTTCCGCACACGCATGTGTGCATGGCAAGTTGCTTCAGTTGTGTCCTCCTCTTTGCGACCCTGCGGCAGGCTGCTCTGTCCATGGGATTTTCCAGACACGAATCCTGGAGTGAGTTGCCATGGATGCCACTAGCTTTGGTCCCAAGCTAAAGTGTGTGTGCGGGGTGTAACTGAGGGTACACTGGTGAAGAGATTGGGAAGTCATGGGAACTGCCCCAGGTAAGCAGGTATTACTTCCTGTCACACATTGTCTTTCCCCATCTATCAACTCATTCCTCTGAGTCCTTTGAATTGAGAAAATCAGGAGCTAGCTCATTTTATCATAGATAAAATGATAATTTAATTGCTTCTTCTATTGGTGGCTGGTTCCTCTTTGTTTTTTTGAAATGTCCAGTAGTCACTTTTATACACTGAGTTCTTTGGGCAGGTTATTTAATCTCTCTGAGTCTCTGTTTTCCTTTTTATAAGGATATTTTCTATATCCAGAATGTTGTGAGGTTTCATTTTATGTTTTTACTTTAAATAACTTGTGAAAAGCTCCAAACTCCTCCAAGAACAAATAGATTTGGGCTTTTAAGCAGAAGAATGCCATTGGCCTATTTTGTTTTCAGTACTCCCCAAGAAAGAGCTCTCTCAGGAGCTACAGTATGGATAGAAGAAAGTTGAACTGAAAATGAGAAGGAAGATTTTAATGTGATGCTGTCCCTTACCAACCTTGGCCAAATGACCTGTTCTCTTTGAGACTCAGTTTCTACTTCTGTCAGGTAGACATGGTATTAGCTACCTTTCAGAGCCTGTGATATAACAGACATGAGCGGGCCCAACAAGCCCCAGGACAACCACCGAAAGATGAGCGCTGACTCCCTTTTCAGTTCTTTGACCGCCTGAAGCTCTTCGGGATGCCTGCGAAGCACCAGCCGGACTTCATTTACCTGCGGCACGTGCCGCTGCGCAAGGTGCACCTGTTCACCCTCATCCAGCTCACCTGCCTCGTCCTGCTCTGGGTCATCAAGGCATCTCCAGCGGCCATTGTCTTTCCTATGATGGTGAGTCGTAAAAGGTATTGTTCTTTATTTTAAAAAATAGTGATAAAATAGGCGTAATAGAAAACCTAGCATCTTCACTATGGTTACCTGTACAATTCAGTGGCGTTAAGTACCTTGTTGTGCAGCCAGCACCACCATCTTTCTCCAGAACCTTCTTCATCTTGCAAAACTTGAAACTCTGTACCTGTGAACCAATAACTCCCCTCAGTCCCTGGTGACCACCATTCTAATTTCTGTCTCTATGAATTTGACTCCTCTCAGGACCTCATGTGAGTGGAATCACAGTATTTGTCCTTTTGTGACTGGCTTGCTTCACTTAGCATACTGTCTTCAAGGTTCGTCCATGTTTTGTCAGGGTGGGTTTTTTGGAGAACATCCATCCTAATGGGTGTGAGTTAGTATCTCATTGTGGTTTTGATTTGGTTTTAATGTCCCCAGTGGTAAGTTATGTTGAACATCTTTTCATGTGTTTATTGGCCATTGGTATATCTTCTTTGGAGAAGTGTCTGTTCAAGTCCTCTGCCCATTTTGAGATCAGGTGGTTTGTTTTTCTGTTGTGGAGTTTTAGGAGTTCTTTCTGTATTCTGGATATTAGTCCTTTATTGATGGTGAGTTCCTGTTTTTTTGGCTGGTCTTCACAGACCAAGCGTTATTTGGGGGACCTTGAGGTATAGAGGCATGTGTGTAGTAGTTTGCCATGCTTTTTTTTCAAGACTATCCATCTGCCTTTCTGCCTGTCTGTATTTCTTTCTGTTTATTAATATTTCTTTCTTTCATGAATCTGATATGGAGAGAGGACTCTTCATGTTTGTGATAATTTGCGTATTATCTGAAAGCAGTATGGTTCCAGTGTAGAATTCATTGCAATCAGGAGTATCTATAGTGATGAAAATGCACTGTTTCAAGTCAGTGGGAGAGAGGAAGAGGTGTCTAGCACTGATAAGTGACTGGGACACCCCTACCTCCTTTCAAACGAAGCAAGGGCTTTGGAAAGGAGACCAGGAAAGCTGAACTGTGTGGTGCAACAGGTGACAATCTGTTTCCTAAAAGCAGGGTGATGATGAAATACATGCCACCTGACCACCTCACTGTTGCATCTTGTCCTCTTGATGCCTTCCTTTCTCTGGCTCACTCTATGTCATGAGAACGCTGAGCATTCAGTGGGCTGTTTGAAAGTTATCCAAAGGATGGGCCTCTGGAGGGAAAAGGCAATGAGGGTAATATCGAGTATTCATTTACATACTTTTGAAGTCTGTCTTACTGGGAGAATATTCAAGGATGAAGAAACTTCGGGGTTCTTTTCCCCTAATCTCCTAGATATATATCTTCCTGATGAGATTCTCAGTTTTGTCAGAGTACATGTAGGGTTCTGCATTGGGGTGCTATGTTCAGGGCTTGAGTGTTTGGTTAAAGAAATAGCAAATTCCCAGCAAATCCTGGAAGGGATACTTTCAATTTTGGATTTATTGTGAAAATAGTTGTTGAAATTAAGGGGAAATGAATACAGTTAGCCAGATTTTCCCCATTTCTGATCCAGTCACTGGATTTAGCTGGTGAACACCAGTCAGTCCAGGCAGGGCATTCTGGGGTATTATTGGTTCTCCTTTGGCTGAAATGGCCCTTATGGGGAGAAAGTGGAGAAGTATTTGAGAACTCTGGTCATTTCTATTGAGTTGATTAGCTGTCATATTTTAGGCAAGTTACCTTCTCTCCCTGGGCCTCAGTTTCCTCATTTATAAAATGAGTGTCAAACCACGTCAGAGGCCAGAGACAGAAACCACTCGAGATCCATGCGGCGGACATAAAGCAAGGCTTTGCAAGTAAATGTACAGGCAGAGGACCAGAGGAAATCCAGATGGCCCTTCAAGGCGCCCTAACCCTGTGGTGGCCCATGCTTGGGTTGGGTATAACTGGCCCCACCAAAACCATCTCCTAGAGAGGCTTGCCACCCCTATCCTGCCCTCTAGCCCTTCCTACTGGTCTCGAGCCAGGAGAAGACAACTCTTAGGGCAATCTGACAATGAGGGTTTCTCTTTTCAGTGAAGAAATTAAATTAGTTCAAGCAGGGAATTAATAAGTTGTAGAGTTGTTATGATGATAGTTAAATAAAATATTGTATATAAAACACTTAGTATCTGGTACAGAGAGCCTCAATAAAAGGCAACTGTGATGATTGAGTTTGATTCTGCCTGACATGTCTTAGTCTGCTGTGAATATAAGACTTGATTTTTTACTCCAGAAGGGAACAAGCCCCTTTAATTCATTTTCTTTATATTTCTTCAGGTTTTGGCCTTGGTCTTTGTCAGGAAAGTCATGGATCTCTGTTTCTCTAAGCGGGAGCTGAGCTGGTTGGATGATCTAATGCCTGAGAGCAAAAAGAAGAAGTTGGATGATGCCAAGCAGAAGGCCAAGGAGGAAGAGGTCATAGTTCTTGCACCAACTGCACACTTTGGGGCAGCCTCAAATTACAGAACATAGGAAGGGCCACATGAAAAGTCAGCATGTCTGGAATCCCAAGGGTTATATTTAGGATCGGGGAGGATTACTCTGAAGACATTCTCAGCTGATGTCTGTCCTTCATCTTCAAATTTGATAACCAGTTGTTTTTTCCTCTGTTTGTCTACAGCCTACTTACCAGGTTTACACTTAGAATATGAATGTGAATGTGCTTTTATTATCAGATTGAATAGTTTATGTTTTCTCAAAGGTCTAATTTGATAATTATTCAAAATCTATTATTTTCTGAGAGTGTTTGTTACATACTTAATTGCAGATGGTGTTGTGGTTCATAGAGATAACTTGTATAGGACTTTCTGTCCTTTCTCATTTTCCTGAGCACTTGGCATCTGCCATCCACACAACGGACCTTTAGTCAGTGGCTTATAATATGTGCAAAGAATGGATGTATAGCAAAATGAAAATACCAGTCCAAGAATGAGCCTGAAAGAGTTTCCACATCCAGTTAGTGCCTGAAATAGGCACTCTGAAATTCATTTTAGAGGAATTTTTTCCTAAAATCTTGCATTTTGAAAATCTTGTGTAATTTTTTCGAGCTATAACTGACACATAATATGGTGTAAGTTTAAGGTATACAGTACAATGATCCTATATAAGGATAAGCCAAAAATTCAATCCCTGGGTCAGGAAGATCCTCTGGAGAAGGAAGTGGTAACCCACTCCAGTATTCTTACATGGGAAACCCAATGGACAGAGGAGCCCAGTGGGCTATGGACTATGGGGTTGCAAAGAGTCAGACACAAGTTAGTGACTGAACAACAACAACAAGCCTAAAGTAGGATAGTCCAAAAGTCCGCAGGCTAACCAACACATAGGGTATGTTATTATGGGGGTTTCACACTGGTTGCAGAGGAAAGGAAGACTAGAGTGAGTAATGTCCTCCACATCACCAACATTCCTATAGGGCTTACCAGTGTGGGAATTAGGAGTGATCTCAGAGATAAAATCTCCAGACTGGAGTCTGGTGGCATCACAGAATGCTAAGGGGTAGGGCTGTGATAGGTGAAGGTGGTCAATGAGATGAGTAAGTTATGGGGTTATAGTATCCAGCCTCGTGACTACAGTTAACAATATTGTTGTTCAGTCGCTAAATCGTTTGCAATGCCATCGACTGTAGCCTGTCGGGCTCCTCTTTCCAGTAATTCGGTAGTTGTATCTAAAGGTCTACTCATATTCAGGTTCTTTTTTTTTAAGTACTGTTCAATAGGTGCAGATATTGGATTGCTCTCATTTTATGGTGAGTCAAAACTATGAAAGAACATAGCTACACTCTCTTATAATAAATGTGAGAGAAAATTAGGTAGAAATTATAGGGATTGAAAAATGGGCTGGTGTAGAGTACTGGTTTCACTTGATCCAAGATAAAATAATGTCTCTTTTTCTTGCAGGAAGCTGAGAAAATGTTAGAAATCGGGGGAGACAAGTTCCCCTTAGAGAGCAGGAAGTTACTAAGTAGTCCTGGAAATCACAACAGTTTCAGGTAAAGCTCCCAAAACACGGAGGAGTTGACTTCTTTTAGTGGTTCTGTAAACATTCTGGCTTTGTGGTGGGGATTGGGGCATGAATGCAGCTGCTGGTATAAAAAGCTGAACATTCAACCTCTCAGTTGCAACCTATGAAAACACACTTCCTTTTGGTTTCCTGAGGGCCTGCCATGCGTCAGGCACTGTGCCAGTTATGGGAGTCATGGGAGGACCCTGCTTCCAAAGTTCGTGCTCTCCTCAAACCAGTGCTCTTTCTGCCTGTCTCTGCCACCTTCCAAGGGTGAATAGGATACAGGCTATGCTTGTCATCCTAGTGGGTGTGAAGTTCCCGTGCTTAGGCAAATCTTTCAGCTTGGCTCATGGCAGCTGCAGTCCCAGAAGCCAAGGGGAAACTGAACTGGGATTCCTCCAATTCCTTACTTCTGCCAGAGATCTTAGCCTTTTGGTCTGTTCCACCTATTTGTGGTCTGCTCACCACAAATCACAGGATGCTAAATCGGTCCGTTTGTGCATTCATTCCTGGCATTTTGTTTCCACTTTGAGAGAGGAATACACAAGCTGAAAGAAGCCCAGAGGTGGAGAGGGAACAGAAAAGGGAGAGAGGGGATCTGGGCCATCTAGATGCTGGATGATTTACTGCCGACTTTTTTACTTGATTGTGGTTTATACTGAGAGAGAAAAGAGGAAAAGCTTTTCTTTGGTCTTTTATTCATTTATTTATGACAACTGAAAGTAATGTATATTTAAGGTATGCAACATTATACGTAATATGTAAATATATATATATATATATACATACAGTAAAAGAATCACTTTAATCAAATTGACAGCATATTCATCACTTCCTATACTTACCATTTATTTTTTGTGGGTGGAGAGAACATCTGAGATCTACTTTCTTAGCAAATTTCAAGTATACAATACATTCTTATTACTAACTATAGTCCCCATGCTCTATATTGTCTTCAGAACTTACTCATCTTTTAATGGGAAGTTTGTACCCTTTGATCAATATCTCCCCTTGTGCCCCCACCCCTCAGCCTCTGGTAACCACCATTCTACTCTGTTACTATGAGTATTTAACTTAAAAAAAAACGACACTGACCACAAAGAAATGGAATCGTTGGTCCTTAATAAACTTTCTGTAAGTTGCCATTCAAGGAGCCAGAGACTTAGCATTCTCTGTGGTGAAGTGGGAGCCATGCTCCTTTTCTAGCAGGTGCTTTCTCCTCTCTTGGCCTTTTAGAAGGAAACGGTCTGGCATGAGGAAAACTTCAGAGTAATGGGGGGATGGGGGTTTCTAGGAGACCAAGGACAGGATTCAAGGTCTTGATTTTCCACTTATGCATGTTTGACCTTGGACGGTCTCTTAACCTCTCTTAACCCGACAAGCTTTGTTTTCTACACGTTCAGAGTGAGGATGTTAATCCTCTCTGATGCTGTAATCGTTAAGATACCACATTGTAATAGACCTTTGTAAACTACAAATGGAAGAGATCTGGCCATGTAAATGAGAAAAGGAACAAAGAGCGCTTAGCCCCATGCCTGGCATGCAGCGAGCACTCAGTCAGTTGTAGCTCCTGGTGCTGCCACTATGGGCATCACAGTGCTGTCACCAGCATCGCCAGAGGGGCCCTTCAGAAGCAAGCAGAAGTGTGCAGGCAGGGCTGGCCCCTTCCCAGCACCCCAGCCCAGCCCTCAGCTCTGACTCACGGGCCACCTTGCCTGTCGAATTCCAACCATCTGGTTCCTAGTGCTGCGAGAGCTATGAGACGAGCCCCCTCAGACTTCATCTTTTCCCTTCCACTGGGTGGCGGGCATCACAGACTGAGGTATATGTCTTATTTATATATGTCTGACACTGACTGTCCTAAGCATTGATTTCAGATGTGATCCCTCTGAGATTAATATATCTGATGAAATGCCTAAAACCACGGTCTGGAAAGCTCTCAGTATGAATTCCGGAAACACAAAGGAAAAGAGGTAAAGAGAACTATAATTGCTGATTTTTATTTATTTCTGGCTTTTAAAAATAGAAATCGTGTTGAAAGTAAACTGTATTTTAGATGTAAAATTGAATTTATCTGTTAAATAGCACATCTAGGACTGCCGCTAACCTCACAGAATTGTTATAAGCTTAAGAGAAGCAAAAATGTTTTCCAACTATTTGAGCAGATATATTGTTTTGAGCTGCCCATTTACACAAGCCCAAAGTTAGCATGGAATTATTTTGGAATGTAAATTTGCTTTATCTGTTTCATTCCCTTTATCCTCCTTCTAGTTCCCATTTCAAAATCGGTAGAGCATCTCTCTGGTGATTGCAGCCATACAAACTGGAAAATCCTTACAATATTGGATAGTGTTGATAATATTGATACAAACTAACCTATTTAACTTGTTCCATAATGAGAATTATTGTCTCATAAAGATTTTGAAATATTAAATTATAACTGTTTTCTTATTTTGAAAACCAAATTCTGAATATTGTTTGTCAGTAGCGTAGATCAATCTTAATCTGGTTCATGAAGAAAAGGGAAAGACGAGGCATTTTTGCCCACATTGAGGTAGGCTGTGTACTCAAATTACGTAAATAATTTTGTCCAAACACTAAGTCATCAGATAATTGAAAATGAAATCTTAGGTCTTACTAAAGGCAATTTTTCTAGCTTAAAAAAAAAATCAGTAGGCTAGGGTAGGAGACTTATTAATGTATGTGTAACCTGGCAGACCACTGTTTCTGGCACTTGGTTTATTCAGCCATGAAATGGGGATAATAACCGTCTCATTCATAAAGCTGCTCTGGAAAGTCACAGCCGCTAGTGGGTGGTAGTGGTGGGTTATTTCTTCATCGAATGGGTTAAAATAAATCTGTGCTGAATGTGAGTGAAATATAGAATCTTGTTTCCTTCAGAGGAAAATCCAGGCAGCTGTCGAAAGTATAACGCACATGATTATTTTTAGTTGAGAACTAGTCTACTTGTAAATGAACTTAAAATATAGCCAGATCGAAATTGTGGTGACATCTTCAAAGTATTGTGTTAAAAGCAGGAATGAATCATGTGTTCCCTTTTTGTCTAATTGTAACACTTTTGTTCAGTCTCTTCAACTAAAGGTCTTTGCTGGGCTGGAGGCTGTGGGCCGTGAGGTGCCACAGGGAAGCTGTGGTTACAGAGAAGATGGCGGGGGTCTCAGAGAAGAAGCGAGCCCGAGCCTGGCCCTGTCCTTGGTCCTGGCCAAGCCATGTGAGATTCAGTTATTGGTGGCGTGCGTCAGAGGGCATCGCCAGGCGTGAGCATGGAAACAGAAGACCACCTCCTGCTGGTACTTCTCTTCTTCCTTCTCTTTCTCTTCAGAACTGCCACCATTGAAGACCCAGCTTCCCACTTGCCAGACATTTCCTCTTCAGGTGGCTGGCCTGCTGAGCCATCTAAATCCATTCTGCCACTGAGGATTTTCCTCAGTGAGGTCCCTCTTGCTCAAGGACAGGGTGGGGGAGTGGGAGGAGAGCAGAGAGCAAAGGGAAGCCTCTCTGGTTGCATAGTGACTGCAGGCTCCTGGGCAGCCCTGGGCCTTGGTTTGGTTGCCTCCTCTGGGGGATGCTGGTCAGACCCAGAGGCTGCCAGAAGGTCTGCTCCTAGGAGGGTCAGCACCCTGAGCATTGGCAGTGCCAACCACAACAGCCAGAAGATGCCTCTGATCCAGTGCGTCTTCCTCACTCCCTAGCAGCAGCCTGCATAACTCAGCGAGAACCTTGGATGATGAAAGGGCCAAGAGGGACACACACACTGGACTTGCTTAGCTCAGATGGGAAAAGGCTCAGGGGAAAATGAAGAGTGAGGATGAGCAGCTTCGCTTGGTTTCACTGATAGAGTAAGAGAATGAGCTTTAGTGGCTACAGAAGGAATTAGTTTAGACATCAGGAAGGACTTCCTAGCCTGAAGATTTGTCATCCTGTCTGCTGTCTAGATATCTGGCGAAAGTTTGATTATAGATGTTTGTGAGTAGAAAAGAAGATAAGGGGTTTTTTATTGGGCATGTTGAGGAAACATCTGTGTCTTGCTGCTGTCTCTTGAGGACATATTTTGATTCCATTCCTGGAGAGATCCAAGTGCTTACGTAATGTCTCCTTAGCTGCCTTAGTCGCAAACCATCATCAACTCAATGGACCAAACCACTTTCATCATCCTGGATTTTTTTTGTTAACACATGTTTTGACTTTCAGATGTAAAAAGCTACAATGGGGAAATGAACTGTAAGTGGTGAAATTAATTCTGGTATTCAGTTTAAAACTATATTTCTACTTTTTGTCTCTTCTTCTCTGTTGCAGTGAGGGTTTGGGCTCCATTGTGTATAGACTTTCCCTTCCTTTGTGCACAGAATGTGACTAACAAGCATGTTGGTACCCAGGGGGTCTGATCAGTTTCCATCCTGGAGAATATTTGTACAGAGGGACAGCCCTTCAGTGTGCTCTCTTTCATTGGTGAAGAGTTGCTACGTAATCTTATTGAAGTTTACATTCCCTTGGACTCCAAAAATATGTTGATGCTATTCTAGTCTTACTCTAGGGACTTTGATATTGAAGGAATCCTGCATTTTCCTATCTCCCTATCTCTTAGAGCCACAATTATTTTTAATACACAGATGATTTTCAAAATATTTGACAACTGGTACAGGATAGATACCAACCACTGAGAAAGGATGCCTGCTGTAAACAAGCAGTATATATGGCCATACCAGTGCCTACTGGCTGAACATCACCCTGCTTTCAAATATTAAAGTGATATCCCTTTGAGTTATGGGTATTGTTCCTGCTTGTCTAATTTCTATTCACAAGGCTGTTTCAGGGACAGCCTCAGCTTCCTTTCCTATGGCGCAGACAGGATCAGGCATGCTTCTTTGAACTCTATGGGCATTAAAATCTTTGAGAGCCAAAGCTTCACATTTTATCACTTTAGGATAAATGTAATCATTGTACCTGTTTACCTACCTGGTTTAGAAAAATCATAAGGCAACCCATCATTGGGAAAAGCTTTCTTGTTGACTTTCCCTCTCCCTCTCTGGCTGCTTCCTTGAACTTGCCTCCTTTCTTCTCTGTTCCCTGAGAACATCCCTCCTCTCTTCCCCCATCTTGCCCCTCCCATCTGTTCCTGCCACCTCTGTATAGGGAAGGTGGTGACTGTATCCTGTTCCCTCGGCCTCAGCGTGGCTACAAGGAATATAGCAGGGAAGTCTCCATCATGCAGCAGAACTGGGTGACAGTGTCGCTGCGAGCATCTGTTTCTGCACACACAGATGTCTCAGATGCCCTGTCCTGTGGGCTTCCTGTCTTTGTTACCCTCCCGGGTTCCTGGCACAGCCTACTTTGGGAGGCTGTGCCAGTCTTTTTGGGCGATTAAATTTTCCTCAAACAACAGCTAGCTCCATTTGTGCTACATCTCAGTGGCAGGAACCACTCCATACTCTTCCTCTCTCATCTTTCCCAAATCCCACCCAGCACTCAACCTCAGTCCTGGCTGCTTCCCAGCTAAGGTCCGTGGCTGGTGACTATGGGTGGCAAAGTCAAGGTGGGACAGTGTTTAGGATAGGAAACTGAGAGTGGTAGTGAGACAGAGGCCTCGTGCGTATATGCGTGTGTCTGTGTGTGCATGTGTGCTTACTGACAAATAAGAGTATATCCAGGAGATTTCGTTGCTGCTACTAAACAGCCTCGTGCATCTAAGTTGTGGGAACATCAAGAGAATATGGTCCTTCCCCCATCTAGGACTTGCCCTCTCTAGCCTGATAGAATTGCCTGAGGGAAAATGCAGATAGCTTAGTCTTAGAAAAAGGTGTTTAAGCTCAATATTAAGGAGAAACTGATCTAGGGGTAGAAAGCAAGGCAGGTAGTTAGGTAATTCCCATGCCCAGGCTTGCTTGGGCCAGAGAAGTAGTCCGCCTCTTCTCTGACGAGGGGAAATTTCAGGAGTAGTTTGAGTGTTGACAGTCAGTGTCCTGATAGGCTGGTATTGTAGAGTAGGAAGGAATGGAGGCCAGGGATTAAGAAAGTGATGGTGAGTGGAATCTTGGTTCTAAGCAGAAAAAGTGGCATCTAGTGGCATCACTAAGTGGGTGGGTTACTTCCTAACTTGTGACTTAGGGAAGGGTTGGTCTAGGGAGAAGGTGAAGGTCAGCAGAAACGTGTTGTGAAATTGCCCCAAATATTGCTTACGTAAAATGCAGGCGAATCCTTTGTAGCTCTTGATGATTTCAAACTTCTGATGATGGGACTATCAGGAGAGCTGGTCTTTACTGCACTCAGCTCTTGTCCCCTCTCCTTGTTCATATATTAAATTTGCCTTTGGGGTAGAGAGCTAGAGAACCATTCATTTCCAAAACAAGTTATAAATAGTTGCTCTTTCTATTTGTCTGGGATAGGACTGGCTTTTAAATTAGTCATAGATATTTGATCAAAATCTGGTATGCTAAGTCTTAGGTTTGGTTAACATCTTAGGTTGACATCTGTGACCTTTAAGAGGTCTCTGCTTTGGGGAATCTGGTTTTTGGTCATCCAAAAAAGACAGTTCCCTGTTTGACTTTATTTTCTACCTATTCTGTATTCTAGACTTTGCTTCTAATTAAGGAACCAGTAATTCTCCCTGCAGCTTCTCTGATGATTTCAATGTCCATGTTCAGCATGTCCAGGTTTTCCTGATGCATAGGAGAAGGCTTGAGCCAAGAGCTCGTGGCTTTCATTCTAACTATCATTAGACATACTCTCCAGTATGTTCTTTCTACTACTTTGTTAGCTTCTCTAAATGTCTGCTTTTGCAGGAGTTAGCACCTCCTCCGAGGACTTTTAAGCACTCTTTGCTAGTTCGTTATTGCATTTTCCTTAGACTTCTCAGGTTCCCAAGCCACACCCTGGCAGGACAGTCAACATGCATCAGATATTCTCAGCCTTCTTGACTTTCTCTTGGTCGTAGCTGCCAGACCTCCTAAGGTAGAAATTGTTCCTGCCGGTCCTAACTGGCCAAATGAGACATCATATCAGTTCTGCCCCCTTTTGCTGACTTAGCTTTTTCAAGCCCTCTTTCCCCTCCTTTCTGCCTTTTCCTCAGTCTTTCAAGTTCTTCTTGGAGGGAAGGAGTTTTTGGTCAGAGGTCCTAACAACCCCTGCCAGTGGGGGCTGGGAAGAAAGGGGAGGAGGTTGGATAGTTCTGGGGCTGCTCCAAAAGGGAACTTTATGGTTATTTGCCTTATTTAGGATGAGGGACTATGAATTCTCAAGCCCTCAGGCTCATCCATATTTCAGTGTAAATAGAGAAAGACATTCCAAAACCAAATAGAAGGGATTTTTCTACCAAACCTATTCTTTATCATTCTTGGTGCCCCTGGGGTCTTATATTAATTATAGAGAATGGGGTAGTTGACTCAATTCACGTTTCTTTAGTTTCTTTATTGGAAGGAGGCTGACTTTCACAACCAAAGAGGTGTGAAGTAACTCTATCAAAAGGGGAAAGGAGTGTCACATGAATCTTTTCAATAGGAAACATCAGAAAGTGGAGCAATTCAACTACAGGCATAATTCTTTTAGGAGATTCTGTGCTCAAAGGGAATGGAATGGTTTCTGATCCTTCTGAAAAGAAAAGGAATAGCATTTTCTGAAACCCAACTCACTTTCAGCATTGGAGAATATAGAATTTTTCTTCTAGCTGATGGCATTAATATTTCTGAGCAGGAGAGAGAGAGCCCACCCACGGCCCTTTCCCAAGTCCAGCAGGAATCAGCAGAGCTTGGGTTCTCTTAGCAGGTTTGCGGTCGATTTCAACTTGCAGGTTTTTCACACGTGCAATAAACTGAATGTGCAATTACTCCTTTTGCAAAAGAGGCCAAAATCCTCCTCCCCACACCTCTCCTCCATATTCACTCCTCCAAGATGATAAGCCTCCCTCTCGTTTATCTGTGTCTGTCTGTCCGACTGGTTAGATACAGCTGCCCTCCCGAGCACATGGTGTCAGGTGGAGAGCAGAGCGACCTTCCCACGGAAGGGGACGGCTTGAGGTGCTGGTACATTTCCCTCGTTTTCTATGTTCTTCTTTCTAGTAGGTCTCCTGTAGAGATAGAGATATTTTTGTTTTAGAGATTCCAAAGTATATATTTTTAGTGTAAGAAATGTACCCTCTCCACACTCCATGGTGTAAATAGAGCCAAGAACACGTGTCATTGTGATAATCCCCTAGCGATCTGCGGTAGCAACAGAATCCCTGTCCCTCACCGCCTAGTCTCACGGTCTGTGTCTGTGAACCGAGGGGGTGATGGTGACACCTCTGCCTGCCCAGACCTTCCTGTGCTCAATGGGTGAAAAATAAAGTCTGTGTAACTGTTAATACCTATGGTGTCTTTTGAGCTCGAAACGCGGGATCTGAGCCAAGGTGACCACCTTCCAGACTTGGGAAGAAGAGTTATGAAGATGCGGGGGTGGGCCTGAAGAGGGGCCTATACACTTTCCTGGGTACAGGTCCTGAGGATCCCTGGCTGGAGCCATGGATGAGGCTAGAGTGCCCTTTCTTTGGGGACCACTTAGACTTATTTTTGGGTCAGGGGACAGGATAGCATGAAAAGAAAGCCCACTTTGGAGCTACAACTAGGCTGATGAGACCAATTGCTAATATTTAAGGACTTGCCACTGTCTAGAAATCCAGATTTTAAAGGTCTACAGTTATTCCAGATATTTTTGGTTTTAGGGGGCGTGGGGCTCCATTTCTCTTCCTCTCAAATCCAGTCATTTGAGGGATGGAGGAAAGGGGAAGAAGGAAGGATTGGAGTAAGAGTAAAGAGGTGACTGAGGGGGTAGAAGGCAAGGGGAAGGGGAGAGCCAGTCAGCCAGCCTGTGAAATGTGACTAGAAGGGCATCAGCTGGAAGCCTCCTGGACACCAGCTCTCTGTGGCTTTTCCAGTAAGGAGAACCAAGACAAACGGGTGTGGGACACAGGACAAGCCAGGGTTAAGTCATGGGGTGTTTGGGAAGGTTCCTGTGTAGGAACTGAAGCCGGTTTTCACCCATTAAGTTAAACGTGAAAAGTGCTCAAGATGGTACCTGGCACACAACTAACACAGAGTAAGTAACAAGAAGCCTGGGGGAAGGTGGTTCCTGGCTTGGTTAATGGCATCAGTCACATCAGGGCTCTGGTCAGATTTTCTGCAGTTCTCTTGGTTTTCCCCCTCATAATCTGGACCAGAGCTCCAGAAGCTCTGGTCATCACAACAGGCAGCATAACTCTTCAGTACAACAGAGGGTGAGGGGGGCTTTCTCCAGCTTCTCTCTCTCTTTTAAAGGAGAAAACTTCTCCCAGAAGCCCCCTGTTCCCAACATGTCATTGGTCAGAATTGGGTCATATACTCATCTCTAAGATGGGAGAAGGAGATGGGATTATCTTGTTTGGCTTGGACAAATTGTCTTCACTCTCCAGGGTTGGGCCCGTCTTCCTTGACCATATTGCTGCTCTATTACTTGTACAAACTTCTGTTAGCAAGGAATAAGGCAGGAACTGTAAGCGACCAAATATCCAAAAGAATCTGCCAAAGGACCCAGGAGAACCTGAACTACGGGGCCTCCAGCAGAGCAAGAGCCGGGCTGCAAAAACAGGAGACTCAGGAGGCCGGGGAGTCTCCAGGCAGGTTAGAGGTGTTCCACCTGCTTCTACCTAATCTACTAATGCCTGGCCCCCACTCCACACTGATTACACAGACTCCCTGGGAATAAGCACAGACACTGGTATTTGTTAGATTCTCTCCAGATGATACTTACATGCAGGAAGGTCAAATTGCTGTCACGCTTCACCTTCATCTTGGCCTGACTCAGCTCGTCTATGCCTGCTTCACTTCCAACCAGCTTATTCTCACCCTCCACTGTGTATATTTTCCTACCTTACAGCTTTTCTGCAATGTCATTGCCTCTCTGCCCAACCTATCACAGCTTTAACCACCTCCAGATTCTTTCAGCTTCAATCCTCATGGCTCACAGCTTTCACTGTCTCTGATTTTTAGAATCAGATTCCCAAGGTTGAGAATGTGATTGGGCCCAACTCATTATTTCTTAGCCACGTTGTAGGTCCCTCACCAGCCTATGAATCAGGGGCCTTTGGGTCTGGGATGTCTCAGGGCCAACTGGGGAAGAATAAGGGTCAAACAGTAACAGATACGGCAGTTGAGGGGTGTTCCTTCAGCAGAGGCTATGACTTGTTAGTTTCCCTTAGAAGGAGATAGAGCAATTGACATACCTAGTTATCTTTGTGATGTCCAAGGCTGATCCAAGGGTTACAGACCTGGTCACAAGTTCACCCCCTTTTACCTCTTGGTTGTGTGAGAGACTCTACACATGGACATCACCAGATGGTCGACACTGAAATCAGATTGATTATATTCTTTGCAGCCAAAGATGGAGAAGCTCTATATAGTCAGCAAAAATAAGACCGGGAGCTGACTGTGGCTCAGATCATGAACTCCTTATTGCCAAATTCAGACTAAAATGAAAGAAAGTGGAGAAAACCACTAGACCATTCAGGTATGAACTAAATAAAATCCCTTATGACTATACAGTGGAAGTGAGAAATAGATTTAAGGGACTAGATCTGATAGAGTGCCTGATGAACTATGGACAGAGGTTTGTGACATTGTACAGGAGACAGGAATCAAGACCATCCCCAAGAAAAAGAAATGCAAAAAAGCAAAATGGCTCTCTGAGGAGGCCTTACAAATAACTGAAAAGACGGGAAGCGAAAAGCAATGGAGAAAAGGAAAGATATACCCATTTGAATGCAGAGTTCCAGAGAATAGCAAGGAGAGATAAGAAAGCCTTCCTCAGCAATCAATGCAAAGAAATAGAGGGAAACAACAGAATGGGAAAGACTAGAGATCTCTTCAAGAAAATTAGAGATACCAACAGAACATTTCATGCAAAGATGGGCTCAATAAAGGACAGAAATGGTAGGGACCTAACAGAAGCAGAAAATATTAAGAAGAGGTGTCAAGAATACACAGAAGAACTGTACAAAAAAAGATCTTCATGACCCAGATAATCACAATGGTGTGATCACTGACCTGGAGCCAGACATCCTGGAATGTGAAGTCAAGTGGGCCTTAGGAAGCATCACTATAAACAAAGCTAATGGAGGTGATGGAATTCCAGATGAGCTATTTCAAATCCTGAAAGATAATGCTGTGAAAGTACTGCACTCAATATGCCAACAAATTTGGAAAACTCAGCAGTGGTCACAGGACTGGAAAAGGTCAGTTTTCATTCCAATCCCAAAGAAAGGCAATGCCAAAGAATGCTCAAACTACTGCACAATTGCACTCATCTCACACACTAGTAAAGTAATGCTCAAAATTCTCCAAGCCAGGCTTCAGCAGTATGTGAACCATGAACTTCCAGATGTTCAAGCTGGATTTAGAAAAGGCAGAGGAACCAGAGATTAAATTGCCAACATCTGCTGGATCATCAAAAAAGCAAGAGAGTTCCAGAAAAACATCTATTTCTGCTTTATTGACTATGCCAAAGCCTTTGACTGTGTGGATCACAATAAACTGTGGAGAATTCTGAAAGAGATGGGCATACCAGACCACCTAACCTGCCTTTTGAGAAACCTGTATGCAGGTCAGGAAGCAACAGTTAGAACTGGACATGGAACAACAGACTGGTTCCAAATAGGAAAAGGAGTACGTCCATGCTGTATGTTGTCAACCTGCTTATTTAACTTATATGCAGAGTACATCATGAGAAATGCTGGGCTGGAGGAAGCACAAGCAGGAATCAAGATTGCCAGGAGAAACATCAATAACCTCAGATATGCAGATGACACCACCCTTATGGCAGAAAGTGAAGAACTAAAGAGCCTCTTGATGAAAGTGAAAGAGGAGAGTGAAAAAGTGAAAAAGTTAAAGCTCAACATTAGAAAACTAAGATCATGGCATTCGGTCCCATCACTTCATGGGAAATAGATGGGGAAACAGTGGCTGACTTTATTTTCTGAGCTCCAAAATCACTGCAGATGGTGATTGCAGTCATGAAATTAAAAGACGCTTACTCCTTGGAAGGAAAATTATGACCAACCTAGACAGCATATTCAAAAGCAGAGACATTACTTTGCCAACAAAGTTCCGTCCAGTCAAAGCTATGATTTTCCCAGTGGTCATATATGGATGTGAGAGATGGACTATAAAGAAAACTGAGCACTGAAGAATTGATGCTTTTAAACTGTGGTGTTGGAGAAGACTTGAGAGTCCCTTGGACTGCAAGATTTAACCAGTCCATCCTAAGGGAGATTAGTCCTGGGTGTTCTTTGGAAGGACTGATGTTGAAGGTGAAATTCCAATACTTTGGCCACCTGATGCGAAGAGCTGACTCATTGGAAAAGACCTTGATGCTGGGAAAGATTGAGGGCAGGAGGAGAAAGGGACGACAGAGGATGAGATGGTTGGATGGCATCATTGACTCGATGGACATGGGTTTGGGTGGACTCCGGGAGTTGGTGATGGACGGGGAGGCCTGGCGTGCTGCCGTTCATGGGGTCGCAAAGAGTTGGACACGACTGAGCGACTGAAATGACTGACTGTGTTTAATTGCTGAGACTCACAGGTAGAAGCTTGTAAAAAAAAATGTGCAAGAATTACATTGCTCTCTCCTTCCACCATTGCCCCAAAGGTCCCTAGCAGAGCACACCCCCCATGATCCTACCTGTCTGGTTGATGTCAGTGCTCACAAGTGGAGGGAATCACCAAGCTTCCCTGTCAGGAGACTAAGTGGGTGTGATTGAGGCTGTCAGCAAGTGGCAAGCAAATGAGAAGGAAACCAGGAACAAACCTGCCAGGCTTCAAGATCCAGCTCTGCCTCATAGCTGTGTGACCTGGGGCAGCTTGCTTCATCCGTGCCTCAGTTTCTTCCCTGCAAAATGGGAGTGATAATACTGCCTTGTTTATAGGTGTATAGGAGAGACTAAATTAATTAAGCAGGTAAGGCCAACCCTTCTCTGCCTTCCCTTGGTGCCTCCTCCAGAAGCAGGCCTGCCCCTCTCCTGCCCTCCTGGTCCTCGGACTTGCAGCTGTGTGGTAGAGTGGACCCCCTAGAGTCAAGGGGAGAGGGGTCATGGTCATTGTAACCTCTGTCTGTGTGCTTCATAGGTATTGAATCAGCCCCTTGCTGGGGCTTCTGGGCCTCGGCCATGCTCTCCAGCTCAGCTTCCATTTGGGGTTGTGGGGTGCTAGCTCAGCATAAGACCGTCAGTTCCTCATTCAGCCATTGATCTTTGGGGGTGTAGTCCCTAGGTCCCAAGGGGAGAGGAAGGGTGAATGGGGGATTCCCAATCCCCAAAACGATAATGGTCATTTCTCTCTTCTTACTGTAGTCCCCAAAGCCCCTTCCCACTCTCAGAAATTACTAAATGAGTTATCACCTGATTTCCCTAAGAAACACAGTGGGTAAAGAAAAGATGCTCGTGCCTTGACTGCTCTAAAGAGTGGTAAGTTTTCTACTAATTTTGTGCTGTGCGATTCTAGCTCCAATTTTGAGTCAGAAGGGCCTCCATGGCTGCTTTTAACAGTTCTGTCTTCACTATCATCACCATCAAAGGCCTCCCTTGGGCACCTCATAGCCTACCTTGCAGGGCTGAAGCCCTCATTGGGGAATCCCTGGCAACAGTAGCCAACATCTGGTATGTGTGTGTAACATGCCTGGCTAAGCACATCAGGTGTACATCATCTGACCCTCATGAGACACGGAATGGGTACTTGATGCGCCTCCAGATGAAAACTGAGGCTCACAAAGGTTATTGTTTAAGTACACAGCTGATACAGCAGAGACTTGAGTGAGCCTCTGTTTGTGTGTCTGGAATCTGTGCCCTCAGCTTCCCCACTCTCTAGGGGCTTCATAAGGTTCCTAACTCTGCGGTCATATTTGGATGTATACAGAAAAGGAAAAGGGCAGACTGAAGAGTCATTATAGAAATGTATGACTAGGTAATGTACGAGTTATGTGACTTGTAAACAGCAGGCAAAGTTGAGAAAACAAACACAAATTCAGTGGTCCAGAAAGAGTGCCTACAATATGGCAGGTTTTTTAAACAATTAGAAAACAAAAAGAAACCTGAAAGCCAAGGAAAGTGATCACTTCTGAGCAATCCTGGAAATGTTTTCTTAAGAGGAATTTTAGGATGCATTGTTAAGATGTGAAGAACCCAAGTACAGATCCAAGATTTGGGGAACTTGGTAAGTCATGGTTGGTGACCAAATTGTTGCATCATAATCCACTGCATGCTCTTCCCTACCTTGGCTCAGGGGAGCTGTGGTTTCATCCCGCCTGACAGTGGTCAGACCCCACAGAGACTCCTGTGTCCTCTTCAGAGCCTGCTGGAAAAACAGAGAAGGAGGAACACGTGAAGAAGGTGGAAGAAGACTCAGGGAGTCTTAGCAGCAGGGTTGATCTCATCTTTGTCCTCAAAACTCAGGTGTTTAGTGCCTACCTAGGAAGGGGGTGGGGGAATAAAGCTTCTCAGAGGACCTTCAGTGGGACTCATATCAAAAATAAGATCACATATGAGACGCAGAGTGGTGAGGACTATGGGTTTCTCTGGGATGTGGAGGGGATCCTGTCAGAGCCTCAGTCAGGGAGGCCTTCAAAGATGATACAGGAGAGAAGGAAGGAGACGAGAAAAGATAGTATTTAGATCAGGTCCCAGAGGCAGGAGTGCCGATGGAGTGTTCTGATGACAGTGGATTTGACTGGTTTGCTTGCAGTTGGCTTCCCTGGTGGCTCAGTGGTAAAGAATCCTCCTGCCAGTGCAGGAGATGAGGGTTCAGTCCCTGTGATGGGAAGATCCCCTGGAGAGGAAATGGCAGCCCACTCCACTATTCTTGCATGGGAAATCCCATGGACAGTGGAACCTGGAGGCCTACAGTCCATGGGATCACAAAAGATCACACAACTAGCATCTAAACAACAACAAAGGGTTTCGTGTCAGAAAGCAATTGTCCATGAACTTGGAGACAGAGGAAAGGAGACCTTGAGTGCCAGATTAAGGAGGACTTTCCTATAGGTTCCAGGCCACTGTCACAAGGGAAATGTATGCTTGTTGATGTTTTGGAAAAATTCATCTTGTGGCCCTGAGGAAGAAGACTTGGAAGAGGAGAAAGGAGGTGGGTGGACCAGCACGAGATGGTGAGGCTCTGGGGAAGGAAGGGGAAGCACCGATGGAGAGAAGGACAGATGAGGAAGACGAAGGCAAAAAGCAACTGGATGTGGGGCTTCCAAGCAGAGTGGACATCACTCTGATGTCACATCTGAGCAAAAGTCCATTGCATAGAATAAAGAGCAAACTCGCTTGACAGAGCTCCAGAGGACATAGCCCAGACCAGCTTCTCTTCTAAGGAGACAGGTTTAGGTTCAAGGTTAGAATTTAGAGCCAAAGTTGACCAAGAACAGAATCAACTGCCTCAGGAACCAGGGCGTGCCCAGCTCAGAGAGGTGCAGGGTGGACGCTGGCTGGGAACCTGCAGGTGTGTGAGGATGGATGGGCGGGCCCCTGACTCCATGGCAGAGATAGGGTGCTGCAGACAGACCGCATGACCCGGGAGGAGATGAGGGATGGGAGGGTGGTGATGAAGGAGTGGGTGGGGACCAGATGTCTGAGTCGAGTGGAGGGAGCAAATGGTGCAGGGAAGACAGTGTGTGGGAGGCAGTTGTCTGCTTCTGAGGCCAAGCAGGAGGGTGAGAGCCTCTACACTTCAAATCCCCACCATCCTGGGGCGGGGCCTTTGGTTATGCAGGTCCCAGATCACGTGGGTCTAGGTTAAAACATTAGGGTTCCATAAGAAAACATGAGTGTTTTCCTGCTTGCCTCCTGTGCCTCAGCTGCTGTTATAGGACCTCCAGGTCTTCTCAGTACCCCTCAGAGCTAACTCATGTCTGTTCACAAATGTGGTGACCTCAGTGACAACCTCACATCTGTGTTCCACATCCAATGCTGAATGAGCTCTACTGCCATTGCCGCCTCTGTTATCACCCCTGCAGACGCACTTAGTGCCCAGCCACTCTGCATGGCCAACACCCTCACGCACTGATGGCCCTGGAGGCAGCCTCACCGAGCTGCTCCCCTGATCCAGGGATGAAGAGCCTTTTCTCCCAGCAAGGAGAGGCACCCTCCCCTCTCCCAGTGGCTGCTGCTGCTGCTGCTAAGTCGCTTCAGTCGTGTCCGACTCTGTGCGACCCCAGAGACGGCAGCCCACCAGGCTTCCCCATCCCACCCAAAGCTAAATTGCCTTGGTTCCTCCAGTGGCCAAAGGAAGAGCATCCATTACAAGATGGGATGGCAACTGCCTGGAAAGTCCCACGAAGAGGGGGACTGAACAAGTTAACCCCTATTAATGCCCTGCTGCTGCTGCTAAGTCGCTTCAGTCGTGTCCAACTCTGTGCAACCCCATAGATGGCAGCCCACCAGGCTCGCCCATCCCTGGGATTCTCCAGGCAAGAACACTGGAGTGGGTTGCCATTTCAGCCATGTCCAAGGTTAAGGTCACATGGGCAGCAGAGATCATGAGTAGCGGTTGCTCCTAGAAGGCAGTATGGGTAGGCGTTGCTCGTGCAGCATCTCTAATATAAAAAGTTTCCATGCTCTAAGGGCTCAGAATGTGTCAAACACTGAGCCGAGTACTTTGAAATACGTAATTCTTTTAACTCTCACAACAATACTTTGAGGTATGCATTGTTACTCCTTTTTTATGGGTGTGGGAACTGAGGTTAAGAGGTGTGCAGCCAGTAGATGGCAGAGCTACGATTCAAACCCAGATCTTCCTGAGTCCAAAGCACATTCATGCTCAAAACCATACCACTATTCATTGTTCTGATGACACGGGTTCAGCTCATCCAGTTCCTAAGCCCAAATGACCACTTTGAGAGCTGAGCAAATTGGTTTGGCCATATCTACACTGACCTGCTTACTGAGTCAAGAAATAATGATGGTGTGCTTACTCTGAGCCAGGCGCTACCCTAGGGCTTGGGACACGATGGTGAACGAACATGGGGCTTCCAGTTTAGGAGGGGGTGGCATAAATGAGCACATTACGTACATCCAGGGGGAGGCTGATCTCACCAACAGGGTGGGCAGTTTGGAAAACTTTTCTGAGCCCCCCAGTCTCATGGTCACTACATGGCTCTGGGAAAGTGGACATCAGGACATAGAGTTCTCTGGTCCTGACTCTGCTGTTTGCCAGTTTCTGCTTCCTTCTCTGGGCCTTAGTTTCTTAGTATAAATGAGAGGTCATGTTTAGATGGTTTCTTTTTAAAAAATGTTCTATTAAAATATAGTTGATTTGCAATGTCGTACTAGTTTCAAGGGTACAGCAAGGTGATTCAGTTATATACATATATATATATAAAGAATCCGCCTGCAGTGCAGGAGACTGGGTTCAGTCCCTGGGTTGGGAAGATCCTCTGGAGAAGGGAAAGGCTACCCACTCCAGTATTCTGACCTGGAGAATTGGAAGAGTCCATGGGGTCACAAAGAGTCGGATACAACTGAGCAACTTTCACTTTCATAATTTGTATATATATATTACATATATAATATTCTCTGTAGATTCTTTTTCATTATAGGTTATTATAAGATATTGAGTATAGTTCCCTGTCTGTACAGTTGGTCCTTGTTATCAATTTTATATATGGTTGTGTGTATATTTTAATCTCAAACTCCTAATTTATCCCTCCCCCTTCTGCCTTTGGTAACCATGTTTGTTTTCTATGTCTGTGAGCTTATTTCTGTTTTGTAAGAAGGTTCATTTGTATCATTTTTTTTTAAGATTCCACATGTAAGTGATATGATTTTGTCTTTGGCTTACTTCACTTAGTATGATGTTTTAATTATCTCTGGGTCCATCTATGTTGCTGAAAATGGGACTATTTCATTCTTTTTTATGGCTGATTAGTATTCCATTGTGTTTGCAAACCACATTTCTTTATTCCTTTATCTGTCAATGGACACTTAGGTTGCTTCCGTGTCTTGGCTATCATAAATAGTGCTGCTTATGAACACTGGGGTGCTTGTTTCTTTTCAAATTAGAGTTTTCTCCAGATATATGCCCAAGAGTGTGATCTCTGGATCATATGGTTAAATGGTTTCTTAACTTCCAAGTTCTATGTGCCTTGAGTCTATAATGAAGGCAGGAATTGCTTGGCAGGATCAACTCTGTGGTGAACCAGGAGCCGCAGAGGTGGGAAAATCCCAGAAGACTGATCAGGTGCAAGGGCAGAGAATCCTGTTTTGAGGACCAGAGACATCAAGGAGGGTCCAGGCACGTTGGAGTCTGGAAGCCAGTGGGTAGAAGTCTGAGGAAGCAGCTCCAGGGGGCAGGGAGTCCCAGCAGGACCTAGAGCCTCAGGGACCCTGCTGGGGCAGTTGGGTGCCGGTGTCCATGTGTGGTCTCCTGAACCGGGCATACTGACTGTGTTGAGTGTCCAAAGAAGGGGTTTTATGGCCTCTGATCTGACTGCCTGCTGAAGGGAGCACAAATCCACTCATATGACCACAGGGTAACAGATTCAGCTTTGATTGGCCTTTAAAGAGTTATTGGAAAAACTCTAACCAGAGGGAACCTGAGTTATGTACTGTTGTGATAACTACACTCCCAGACATTGTGACCTTGCAGATAAAGTCCCTGGAACTGGGGTCTTCATCTCACTGGCAATATCCCAACCAGGAAGGGTGAAAATGAACACCCATAGAGGAAGAAGTGTCCTGTTTAGCTGTCCACATCAGCCTTCCACCGTCCTCCTGATGAATATCTTATTACTGACTGCGTCGCCAGCTTCCCTGGGGATGTGATGGAAGCTGATCATCCACCGACATCTGGGTCTTGTCCTTCCGGCCTCCTTCTCCTTTAACACAGCTCCTCCCCACTTCTCCATCCTTATTCTCCCTACTGGTTCCTTCTCATCCATATCTCCCTTTGCGCAGGACAAACATACCAAAAATGACATATCTCAGAGGACACTTTGGGGCCTTGTTCTCCTCTTCAGCCTCCAGCTCCGGGTCCTTCCTGCTCACATCACCTCTCTACAACACGTGTCCAGTAGAGCCTTCTTTTGCCTCCAGATACTTTCCCATCTACCTACTACTCTCAGCCTCACCAGAGAACTGGAATTGACTGAAGTATATGGATGCTGTTGGGCTATACATAGTTTCAAATAAGACAAACCTTTTGTAGAGCACTGTATAGAAGGTATAATTGTTCCTATGTTATAGATCAGACTGGTTCCAAATCAGGAAAGGAATAGTCAAAGCTGTGTATTGTCACCCTGCTTATTTAACTTCTATGTAGAGTACATCATGAGAAATGCCGGGCTGGATGAAGCACAAGCTGAAATCAAGATTGCTATCAGAAATATCAATGACCTCCGATATGCAGATGATACCACTCCAATGGCAGAAAGTAAAGAGGAACTAGAGAGCCTCTTGATAAGGGTGAAAGAGAAGAGTGAAAACGTTGGTTTAAAACTCAACATTCAAAAAACTAAGATCATGGCATCCAGCCCCATCTCTTCATGGCAAATAGATGGGGAAACAATGGAAACAGTGAGAGACTTTATTTTTGGGGCTCCAGAATCACTGCAGATGGTGACTGCAACCATGAAATTAAAAGATGCTTGCTCCTTGGAAGAAAAAGCCATGACCAACCTAGACAACATATTAAAAAGCAGAGACATTAGTTTGCCAACCAAGATCTGTTTAGTCAAAGCTGTGGTTTTTCCAGTAGTCATGTATGGATGTGAGAGTTGGACTGTGAAGAAAGCTAAGCACCAAAGAATTGATGCTTTTGAACTGTGGTTGAAGAAGACTCTTGAGAGTCACTTGAACAGCAAGGAGATCCACCCAGTCTATCCTAAAGGAAATCAGTCCTGAATATTCATTGGAAGGACTGATGCTGAAGCTAAAACTCCAATACTTTGGCCACCTGATGCAAAGAATTGATTCATTGGAAAAGACCTTGATGCTGGGGAAGATTGAAGGCAGGAGGAGAAGGAAATGACAGAGGATGAGATGGTTGAATGGCATTACTGACTCGATGGACGTGAGTTTGAGCAAGCTCCGGGAGCTGGTGGTGGACAGGGAAGCCTGGTGTGCTGCAGCCCATGGGATTTCAGAGTCAGACATGACTGAGTGACTGAACTGAACTGAACTATAGATCAGAGATGCAAAGTAATTTTCCTGAAATCACACTGCTGTTAGGTGGCAGATATGCCTCCAAAGTCCTTCCTCTTTCCGCTAGATTAATTTACCTCCCAGTGTCTGCAGAAGTTGTTGTTTTTTGTTTGTTTGTTTGTTTGTTTTGTTTGTTTGCACTGCACAACTTGTGGGATCTTAGTTCCCCCACCAGGGATCAAACCCATCCCCCTGCAGTGGAAGTGCACAGTCCTAACCAATAGGGAGATCCTCAGGGGAAGTTTTCTTAAGCCTTTGAACCTGATGTTCATGTCAACTTAAAAAAATACACAATGTGAGAGTTGCAAGTTAAATTTTATTTGGGGCAAAATTAGGACTGTAGTCTGGGAGACAGTACCTCAGATAGCTCTGAGAAACTGCTCCAAAGAGGAGGAGGGGAAGGACAGTATATATGTCATTTTGGTCAAGGGGGAATACCTGCAATCAAGCACACATTTCCAGAAGGTTTCTGCTAGTCACGAGGAATATTCATCACCGTGAAGGGTTTTAGTGTTTTCTAGATATAAGGAAATACAAGAATTGGGCTCATAAATTGGCTCCTTAAAATATTTAACTACCTGAAGACCTGTTCTGCCAGTTTTCCAGAGCACAGAGTACTTCATTTCCACTTTCCACCTTGAACTCCCTTCAGGAGTGCTGAAGGTCAGCAGCTGCAGCAGCACATGATTTATTAATGATCCTTGTAGAGATAGATGGCAAGTGCCCATGGCAAGTACCAATTTGTAGTTAACACTATCCAAATATAAAATTATTTCATAATACTAAGCATGCCTTTTCCTACTCTATATTCTGCTCTCTCCCTGCTCCCCAGAGAGCCTGCTGTGCACTCCAGCTCCTAGGGGCCATGAGCAGCTTTAGAGTCCTGTGATTCTATTTGTGGGGCAGCCAGAATGCCCCTATACTGAGCTAGAGGAATGTGTCCAAAAGAAAGCCATCTGCAGTGACTTAGAATGGGCCTCACGAATGACTCTGAGCCAGAATCAAAGTACGAAAGAACAGGCCTTTTGGGTCCTAGGGTGGGAACAGGAGCCTGTCCTTTCTCTCTCCTTTGCCTGGGTCGTCTAGGTTGGAACATGCTCAAGTTCCCCAGAAAGCAGCTTTTTTTCTGTTCAGTTTGTCCTAAACTGGAGGGGAGTGAGCGGGCCTGATAGTCCAGCTGACATTCCCCGGCAGGGGTGAGCAGGCCATTTCAGTGCAGTGGGGTCATGGTTGGGACACTCTGTTTGGACTGAGTTGAGATGGTTGAGCCTCCCTGAACAGGATCACAGAATTTCCAGCTTGATCTCCCCACCAGACAGCACCTCCTGGCAACAGGTAGGGCTAGTTCAGGATCTTCATCAGCCCCCAGGGCTTGAACAGAACCGTTGCCAAGAAGCACAGCTTTTCTGTGGTCCACAGAAACTGACAGATGCTGGGCTGGGCAAGTCTACTGCAGACCTCTCAACTCAGAGAAAAGGAAGAATGGGTTCCCTACTGTCAGGGCTTTACCTGCAGCTTGAGCACGATACAGGTGCACTTCAAAGGAAATAGGCACTGCAAGAAATATTTTAAAATGTGCAAAGTCTGTGCTCAGATTCTGGGAGACTTTTTCATTTTTTAGAGAAAACCCTGCCACGTATACCACCAGTTTATTAGAGAGCAACTTCCCCCCTTTCCTGTTGAGATTCACCTCGTGAAAACAAGAGGTTTTCTGTTCAGTACTGAGCATGCTCAGTGAATAGGGAGAAGCTCTGTTCTTTCTCAACCCAAATGCACAACACTGCTGACACCAGACGTATGGGTTTTCCAAACCAGGCAATCCTGACACTAACTGCCTTGTCTTAGCATAGACTCCATGGGTTAAGGGTTCAGTCCCACAAAGCTGCCTCTGCTCCCCCATTTCAGATATCAGTTGCAAGTGGTGGGGTCCTCAGGTTGCCCACAACCTCCGTCCGACTTGGCTACAAACTTCCCACGATCCCTTCCTTGGGTCTGATGATTTGCTAGAGTGGCTCATAGAACCCAGGAAAGCAGTCTACCTACTATTGATGATTTATTTCAAAGGATACTTCCTGGGATATGAGTGAACAGCCGTATGAAGAGATACACAGGATGAAGGGTGGGGGTCTCCAAGATGGGAACTTCTATTCCCAGTTGAGGTGCCATTGTAGGAATGCACTCAGCAACCCTGAAGCTCTACTAACACTGTACTTTGGGGGTTTTGTGGAGGTTACATCATTTAGGAGTATCAATGATTGACTCACCTTCCAGCCCCATTCCCCTTTCCAGAGAATGGGGGTGGGGTGGGCCTGGAAGTTCCATGCTTCTATTCATGACTTGGTCTTTCTAGTGATCAGACCCCATCCAGGAGCCCAAGCAGAGCTGCCTCATTAGAACGAAAGATGGTCCCATCACCTGGGGAATTTCAAGGGTTTAGGAGTTCCGTGTCCCCTCCTGTAACTCAGGAAATTATAAGGGTCTTAAGAGCTCTGTGCCAGGAACTGGGAACAGAGACCAACCTACACTTCTTCAGTGATTTCACTCTCAGGTTTTCCCTTTCTGCTTTGGCCACATGGGTCAAGAGCAGAAGCAAGGTCCAAGACTTCAACAACTAGCAAGCCTTTGCCCTGCATACTGGGCCCGAACTCTACTCCCCATCTGACTGTTCTTTCAGCTCCTCATCCCAGCTCTGCCACTCACCAACTGGGGGGCTCTGAGTAAGACACTTCCCTATGTTGGATATCAGTTTCCTTCTCTATAAAGAGAGGATGTTGAATTTCAAGAAGTTTAAGATTGCTTCCATCCCTATCACTTTATGATGCTTTTGTGATTTCTCTGCTACAACACAACATACATATCACGTATTTAGTGTTTGTTTTATGGTGCATAAATACCATACAAATGATGGTCACAGAAAGAGTGGAAATCTATGTTTAATCCACAAGCATTTGCTGGGGCTAAACCGAGCTGATGCTGAGCTGAGAGATATGGAAATAATATATAGAGTAACAGAATCTGAGACGCTGGTATTCATGTGGGACTTGGCTGTCTTAGGGAGGGTGGTGTGAGGGCCAGGACAAGAAGTAATGACATGGAGCTCTGCTTGCCTGGCTCCCTTGTTTTTGGGGCCCAGCAGTCACAGGGCTCCAGCATTATTCCCCTTCCTTATTATAGCCCTTCCTTGCTCCTGCTAGTCCTGGGATGGCTTTCCAAGGTCTTTCTTTCCTGGTAGAGCCCCTCCAGATGGCTGCCAGACTCTGAAAACCACGGCACCCAAATTGCACAGCTGTGTCTGCCCTGCCCCTTGGACTGGGATGTTTGGAGTGGAGAAATTTGCCAAACTGCCTTTGGGCTGGCCCGCTGATCTGGGGAGGAGAAGAGAGTCAGGGCTGCCTCTTCTGACCTGGGTTTCCCAAGGTTACTCTCTATATTCATGCACAGGCTGCACTGAAAGGTGCCCAGGTCAAAGAGGGAATAGGAGCTGGGACCTAACGCTCACTCCCCACACCTGTCCCCCAACATGGTTGCATTTGGGTGGGGGAAGGAGCACTTTTGTCAAATTTGCACGAAAGCACCCTATGGGCTAATGGCAGCTCTGGGTTTCCTTAAGCTCCTGCCATTTCATCTGTCATGCCTTGGTCCATCCTCACCTCTTCTTAATCCAGTGAAATGTGACTCTGGGACCTTCAGCTCTGCCCTTGGGTGTTTCTTCTTGAACTCCTGTTTCCATCCTCATTACTGCCCTAGCTGGCTTCTCAGACTGCAAACTGATTCTGTCACTACTTCATTGATTACTTGAGCTGAGAATCAATGTATCTGGAGCAAGCCAGGCTTCAGTGAAAGCAAAGTGCCAGAAGCATTAGCAGAAAGTGCAATATAGGGAGTATGTTCCTAGAAGAAAGGGCTTCCTAAGAATATAAGGAAAGGGGCTGGCTAGGGAGAGGCTAAGGAAGACATGAGTCTGGGATCAGGAGGGCTAAGCTGATTAACATTCGAGAGTAAGAAAGTGCTGGGTTCAGAAGGGGCTCCAAGGGCAGAGCTATTGATTTCTGCTGCCCTCCGAGCACACACAGCCTGCATCAGGAGCATGGGGGTGGGCGAGGCTGCAGATAAGGGCACAGGGTGGCAGTGAGTTAACATCAATGAAGTGTCTATCATAGTAGCTGCCATATAAGTGATAAATAAACATGGACACAAAATTGATATTCTCTGACTGCCCTTAATCTCAGAAGGCATCCTTGCTTCTAGCAAATCTCCAGGCTCAGACAAACCACAGGAGAATCTCCAAGATCTGCAGTAGCAATTGCAAAGGGGAGAGCTGACCATATGGTAGGAACTTTCTTACTCACATCTTTATCTTTTTATTTTTACATCTTTATTATATTTATTCCATGGTCCCTTTTCCCTGCCTACCTTTGAAATTGGTCATTTCAGAATAATCCTTTACGTGCCAAAGTCCAAAAACTGTCTTTATAGGCCTAAAACTCTAAACTTCTTGAAGACAGAGACAAGGTCTATTCTGTTCATTTTTGCATTCCCAGTGAGGAACTGTACCTAGCACATGGTAAATCCTTGGTAACTCTTGGTTAAATGAACATTCAGTCCAACTCTGAGGCAGAATTAGTCTGCAAGTATATGCTAATTAGGTACAATTGTGAAGTCAGATCAATACCAAATATTTTAATTACAGAACAACCTCAGTTGTGTCCATGCTGAGGGCATGATTTTGATGTCTGTGTAGAAAGGTTAACTTAGCAGGCCTGGGTTGCTCAAACCCTGCACATTTCAAAGAAAGGCCTCTCTTCTGAACTGGCCCTTGACTTGGCTTCTAGGAAATAACCTTTGAGCCTTTGGAATATCCTGCTTGACAAAAAAAAAAGTTCTTTTTCAATACCTGAGATCTTGGGCCAAACTGTACCAGTATGTCCAGATACTTAATGGCAACAATGTAACTTTTGGCTAATACTTGGAAGTGAGAAATAGATTTAAGGGCCTAGATCTGATAGATAGAGTGCCTGATGAACTATGGAATGAGGTTCGTGACACTGTACAGGAGACAGGGATCGTGACCATTCCCATAGAAAATAAATGCAAAAAAGCAAAATGGCTGTCTGGGGAGGCCTTACAAATAGCTGTGAAAAGAAGAGAAGTGAAAAGCAAAGGAGAAAAGGAAAGATATAAACATCTGAATGCAGAGTTCCAAAGAATAGCAAGAAGAGATAAGAAAGCCTTCTTCAGCGATCAATGCAAGGAAATAGAGGAAAACAACAGAATGGGAAAGACTAGGGATCTCTTCAAGAAAATCAGAGATACCAAAGGAACATTTCATGCAAAGATGGGCTCAATAAAGGACAGAAATGGTAGGGACCTAACAGAAGCAGAAGATACTAAGAAGAGATGGCAAGAATACACAGAAGAACTGTACAAAAAAGATCTTCACAACCCAGATAATCACAATGGTGTGATCACTGACCTGGAGCCAGACATCCTGGAATGTGAAGTCAAGTGGGCCTTAGAAAGCATCACTACGAACAAAGCTAGTGGAGGTGATGGAATTCCAGTTGAGCTATTCCAAATCCTGAAAGATGATGCTGTGAAAGTGCTGCACTCAATATGCCAGCAAATTTGGAAAACTCAGCAGTGGCCACAGGACTGGAAAAGAGCAGTTTTCATTCCAATCCCAAAGAAAGGCAATGCCAAAGAATGCTCAAACTACCACACAATTGCACTCATCTCACACACTAGTAAAGTAATGCTCAAAATTCTCCAAGCCAGGCTTCAGCAATATGTGAACCATGAACTTCCAGAGGCTCAAGCTGGTTTTAGAAAAGGCAGAGGAACCAGAGATCAAATTGCTAACATCCACTGGAACATGGAAAAAGCAAGAGAGTTCCAGAAAAACATCTATTTCTGCTTTATTGATTATGCCAAAGCCTTTGACTGTGTGGATCACAATAAACTGAGGAAAATTCTGAAAGAGATGGGAGTACCAGACCACCTGATCTGCCTCTTGAGAAATCTGTATGCAGGACAGGAAGCAGCAGTTAGAACTGGACATGGAACAACAGACTGGTTCCAAATAGGAAAAGGAGTTCATCAAGGCTGTATACTGTCACCCTGTTTATTTAACTTATATGCAGAGTACATCATGAGAAACGCTGGACTGGAAGAAACACAAGCTGGAATCAAGATTGCCAGGAGAAATATCAATCACCTCAGATATGCAGATGACACCACCCTTATGGCAGAAAGTGAAGAGGAACTAAAAAGCCTCTTGATGAAAGTGAAAGTGGAGAGTGAAAAAGTGGGCTTAAAGCTCAACATTCAGAAAACGAAGATCATGGCATCCGGTCCCACCACTTCATGGGAAATAGATGGGGAACCAGTGGAAACAGTGTCAGACTTTATTTTTCTGGGCTCCAAAATCACTGTAGATGGTGACTGCAGCCATGAAATTAAAAGACGCTTACTCCTTGGAAGGAAAGTTATGACCAACCTAGATAGCATATTCAAAAGCAGAGACATTACTTTGCCAACAAAGGTCTGTCTAGTCAAGGCTATGGTTTTTCCTGTGGTCATGTATGGATGTGAGAGTTGGACTGTGAAGAAGGCTGAGCGCTGAAGAATTAATGCTTTTGAACTGTGGTGTTGGAGAAGACTCTTGAGAGTCCCTTGGACTGCAAGGAGATCCAACCAGTCCATTCTGAAGGAAATCAGCCCTGGGATTTCTTTGGAAGGAATGATGCTAAAGCTGAAACTCCAGTACTTTGGCCACCTCATGCAAAGAGTTGACTCATTGGAAAAGACTCAATCCAAGGGATTGGGGGCAGGAGGAAAAGGGGACGACAGAGGATGAGATGGCTGGATGGCATCACTGACTCGATGGACGTGAGTCTGAGTGAACTCCAGGAGTTGGTGATGGGCAGGGAGGCCTGGCATGCTGCGATTCATGGGGACGCAAAGAGTCGGACACGACTGAGCGACTGATCTGATCTGATCTGATCTGTCTTTTCTTGTTGAAGGCCTTGAAACCATGTGTATCAGTATGACCTCTAGGAGGCAGAGAGCTAAAGACTGGGCAGCTAAGATCAGATGCTGGGTACTGCATGCCTACCTGACTGGCCCCCAGTAAAACCCCTGGAAGCAAGGCTTGGATATGCTCCTGTCTCGGCAATACTTCGCATGTGTCATCACACACAGTTTCTCATCTTTGTGTAACTCCAGCGGGAGGGGACACCTGAAAATTGAGCCCGGTTTCTCCTGGACTTAAACCCAGATTCTTTTCCCCTTTGCTGACTTCAATCTGTATCCTTTTGGAGTAATAAACCATAACTGTGAGTATGAGAGCCTTTCTGAGTCCTCTGGTTCCTTCCAGTGAATCACTGAGCCTGAGGGTGGCCTTGGGGACTCCCAACATAATGTCTGTGATGAAAGAAGATTAGAAGTGGAATAATCTTTGTCTTCAGCTGCACTGATGCCTCTCCGCAGAAATGCTTCATTTATTCATGCAACAAATATTCCCTGAACACCTGCAGCTGTAGATGCTGCCATCCAGGCACTGGAGTATCCTGGTCAGGGAGACACAGATCTTTGCCCTCATGAAGCTTATTAGTTCTAATGGGAACGGGGAGAGGCTAGAAGCAACAGACAAAACAAATAAGGTAATCAATGCTATTGTTTTATACCTGCTTGAGAGAGTCAAGCAGATATAAGGGACAGAATGCTGGGTGGGGTGGTGAAAGTGAAAAAGTGTTGGTCGCTTAGTTGTGTCTGACTCTGTGCGACACCATGGACTATAGCCCGCCAGGTTCCTCTGTCCATGGGATTCTCCAAGCAAGAATACTGGAGTGGGTTGCCATGCCCTTTTTCAGGGAATCTTCCCAACCCAGGGACTGAACCTGGGTCTCCTGCATCGCAGGCAGATTCTTTACCATCTGAGCCACTGAGGGAGTCAGCCACCTATGAAAATTCTATGGAGAACCCCAACCTGCCCCTGGATGCTCAGGAGTGGTTCTCATGCTTAATGAGCACCAGTCACATAGGGAACTTGTGAAAAAAACAGATTCCCAGACTTCTTCATTTTATGTGGAGGGGAAGGAGGGTTAATATTTTTACAAGCACTTCCTGTTAGTCTGACGCTGGACGTCTATGAACCACAGGGGGAGACTCCATAGTAAGCTGCCTGAATAGTGATTGGACCCAGCCCTGCCCTTCAAAGAACTTACTCTTCAGTGAAACAGAGGGTCAGTGGGATAAAATGTACACCTCTTGGAGCATTCTCTGCCATTCATACACACACGGGGCTTTTTTGTTTTTTAAAAACATTATTTTTGTGTACGCTGGGCCTCTGCTGCTGTGTGTGGGCATTATCTAGTTGTAGCGAGCAGGTGCTACTCTCTAGTTGCGGTGCTCAGGCTTCTTTTGAGATGGCTTCTTATGTTGCAAAGCATGGGCTCTAAGCAGGCGGGCTTCAGTAGTTTCAGCGAGTGGGCTCAGTAGTTGCCGTTCGCAGGTTCTACAGTGCTGGCTCAGTAGTTGTGGGATCTTCCCGAACTGGGGATCGAACCCATGTCCCCTGCATTGGCAGGCAGATTCCTATCACTAGGAAAGTCCAACAGGGGATTTCTGAAGTGACAATTCCTGGGAGTAGAGAACTCTGGCAGGATAAGTTTCAAGGAGCTGGGTAAGGAGAGACTCGGAGATGGTGAAGAGAACCCTGCAATGAAATCTATGCTCCTAAGTGTGCTGAGATCCTGGGAAATGCCTCTTAAGGGAGGGTTTGAAACCTTCATTGGTTTCCCAGAGGCTCTCCCTGGGGGGTACAAAGTCCTCGGTCATGGGGAGCCTGATCAACAGAAGGGGCCTTGCAGAGAGCAGTAGACGCTGGGAGTGCTGCCACTGGCCTCCTCAGATCCCTCTCACCGGCTCCCTATCCACCCCTGGCTGCTGTGTTCACTCCTAAGGGTTCCTGCCAACAAGAGTCTGCAGAGTATAACACAAGCATTCCAGAAGGTCCCTCACCCAGAGGCACCAAGAAGCTGGCAGTGCCTGTGAGTTTACTATGTCCCCTGGGGCAGTGGCAGCTAGTGACTGATGGGTGCAGGTATAGGAAGGAACAGTCCCTTTGCCCCAAGATGGCTACCAGTTATATTCCTGAGCTCACCACAGGATCAGACTGAGGTTGGGACTTCAGCTGAAGTCAGATACTAGCTTCTCCTTCCCTATTCTGCTTTCCACAGCTCCTTACAGAAGTGGGAATGTTTCCTTAGTAAACCACTTGACCTAAGACAGCAGAAAGTTCAAGCACCAAAGCAATCTTCAATTCTTTATGGAGAACGGAAAAAATAAGGGGTGGTGGGGAAAGCTGGGACTTCCCTGATGGCTTAGACAGTAAAGTGTCTGTCTACAATGCGGGAGACCTCTTTCCATGGCAACCTAGAGAAGCATTCCTTTCACCTTGCCCAGCCTGGACCACTGAAATCTGCCTGGCCCGACTTCTCTAGAAAGGACATCATTAGGACCCAAGGAGAGGTGGTACCAGACTTCTGACTGCCCTGACCTACAGGAAACTGATAGAAAATGCAAACTCGGTATATCAATTTCAGGCGAAGCCAAAGGTGTAAATATGGAGCACACACTTGAGTCTAATAACTCCAAAACAAGTGTAGCGAGGACTCACTGTTTTTAGCAAGAAAACTGAAAAACTGTCCAGTCAGTTCAGGGAGTGCTGACACCACCCTGAGAGACTTGACTAAAAGATAGGACTTTCTAGCCCATCTTTGCTCAGCCTGCCCTCTGCTGGAGAGACGTATGAACAGCAGCTAGTCCTGGGGACTAGAGCCAACGGCGGAAGGACTCCAGAATCCTATTCAAATCCTACTCATCTTTCAGAGTCCATTTTAAATGTCACTTCCTCCGTGAAGCCTTCCCGGATTCCTGCAGCTAGAAGCAAATCTTTTCACTGAGTTCTCATAGACCTTCATTTACACTTCCCTAAATGGTGCTATATATCTATGTCATGGTTATGCAGTAGATATGTTAGTTTTCTCTCCGACTAAATTGTGAGATCCCAGGAGAAAAGAATTTCCTCTTTCTTGAGAGACTGGACTGCCAGGGAAGTCCCTTAATTGAGTTTTTTTGAAGATCCATCTGAATTAAAAGGAGTCCCTCAGTTCAGTTCAGTTCAGTTCAGTCACTCAGTCGTGTCCGACTCTTTGCGTCCCCATGAATCGCAGCATGCCAGGCCTCCCTGTCCATCACCAATTCCCAGAGTTCACTCAGACTCACGTCCATCGAGTCAGTGATGCCATCCAGCCATCTCATCCTCTGTCGTCCCCTTTTCCTCCTGCCCCCAATCCCTCCCAGCATCAGAGTCTTTTCCAATGAGTCGACTCTTTGCATGAGGTGGCCAAAGTACTGGAGTTTCAGCTTTAGCATCATTCCTTCCAAAGAAACCCCAGGGCTGATCTCCTTCAGAATGGACTGGTTGGATCTCCTTGCAGTCCATGGGACTCTCAACAGTCTTCTCCAACACCACAGTTCAAAAGCATCAATTCTTCAGCGCTCAGCTTTCTTCACAGTCCAACTCTCACATCCATACATGACCACAGGAAAAACCATAGCCTTAACTAGATGGACCTTTGTTGGCAAAGTAATGTCTCTGCTTTTGAATATGCTATCTAGGTTGGTCATAACTTTCCTTCCAAGGAGTAAGCGTCTTTTAATTTCATGGCTGCAGTCACCATCTGCAGTGATTTTGGAGCCCAGAAAAATAAAGTCTGACACTGTTTCCACTGTTTCCCCATCTATTTCCCATGAAGTGATGGGACCGGATGCCATAATCTTCGTTTTCTGAATGTTGAGCTTTAAGCCCATTTTTTCACTCTCCACTTTCACTTTCATCAAGAGGCTTTTTAGTTCCTCTTCACTTTCTGCCATAAGGGTGGTGTCATCTGCATATCTGAGGTGATTGATATTTCTCCCGGCAATCTTGATTCCAGCTTGTGTTTCTTCCAGTCCAGCGTTTCTCATGATGTACTCTGCATAGAAGTTAACTAAGCAGGGTGACAATATACAGCCTTGACGTACTCCTTTTCCTATTTGGAACCACTCTGTTAACTTAGTTTTAGGAGGAATTTTTAGACAGGTACAAAATCCTTTGGGGATGTATTTCAAGAGTCAGACACAACTTAGTGACTCAAGAATAACAACAAACAAAATGTACCTATACATATATAGTAATAGATTTTTTTAGTTTGAAATAATTTTAGATTTTTTAGAAACATTGTAAAGATAAAATATAGAGAGTCCCCATATACCCCCACCCCGTTTCCCCTAACTTTAGCGTCTTACAATACAATGCTGTTAAGTCACTTCAGTCATGTCCGACTCTGTGCGACCCCATAGACAGCCTCCTACCAGGCTCCTCTGTCCCTGGGATTCTCCAGGCAAGAACACTGGAGTGGGTTGCCATTTCCTTCTCCAATACAATACAATAGTACTTTGTTAAAACTTCGTAAAATGGTACTTTGTCAAAAGAAATGGACATTGGTATCTTATTATTTTTTTTAATCTTTACTGAATTTGTTACAGTGTTGCTTCAACTTTCTGTCTTGGTTTTTCGGCCATGAGACATGTGGGATCTTAGCTTCCCCACCAGGAATCAAACCTGTAACCTCTGCATTGGAAGGCAAAGTCTTAACCACTGGACCTCCAGGGAAGTCCCAGTATATTATTTTTAACTAAGTTCTAGGACGGAGGAGTCTGGTGGGCTGCAGTCCATGGGATCGCTAAAGAGTCAGACACGACTAAGCGACTTCACTTTCACTTTTCACTTTCCTGGACTGGAGAAGGCAATGGCAACCCACTCCAGTGTTCTTGCCTGGGGAATCCCAGGGACGGGGGAGCCTGGTGGGCTGCCATCTGTGGGGTTGCACAGAGTCGGACACGACTGAAACGACTTATCAACAGCAGCAGCAGCAGGCTCTATGTGGATTCCAGCTGTTTTTACAGCGTTTAGTTCCAGGATCCAAACCAGGACACTGTCTTGCACTTATTACCATGTCTCCTTAACCATCTCTGGTCTGTGATAGTTTCTCTTTCCTTGTTTATCATGACCTTGGCTATTTTGAGGAGTATTGGTATAAGATACTTTACAGAATGTCCCCCAATCCACAAACCAGCCAGAAGTAGGATTTTTCTGGTGTTTTTCTCATGGTCAGAGTGGGGTTATGAGCTTTTAGGAAGAGCCCTGAAGAGATGAAGGGCCTCCTATCACAGCCTGTTGAAGTAGAAGATATTGCCCTGACTCATCACTGGTGATGTTAACCTTGATCCCTTGGTTAAGGTAGTGTTGGCCAGGTTTCTCCACTGTGAAATGGCTGTTTCCCTCCTTTCCATTCTGTATTCACCAGGTTCAGCCCACAAGAAGCGAGAATTAAGCTCCACCTACTAAGGGTGGAGTGTCTACTTGTATTATTTGGAATTCTTCTGTAAGGGACGTTTGCCTTTTGTCCCCTATCCATATAAAGGCTTCCCTTGTGGCTCAGCTGTAAAGAATCTGCCTGCAATGCAGGAGATGAAGTTTTGATCACTGGGTCGGGAAGGTCCCCTGGAGAAGGAAATGGCAATCCATTCCAGTATTCTTGCCTGGGGAATCCCATGGACAGAGAAGCCTGGTGGGCTATAGTCCTTGGAGTTGCAAAAGAGTCAGACATGATTTAGCAACTAAACAACAAGAATCCATATGCTGAATCATTAATTTATGCAAAGATGTCATGCATATTCAATGCTTTGGGTTATAATCCATACCACACTACCAATTTCATCACCCAGATTGTCCCAGCTTTAGCCACTGGGTGTTCTTTCAAGCTAGTTCCTCGATCTGACATCTTTTTTATTTTTGAGCACTTCCTTGCTCTCTGGCACCACAAGTTGCTGATCTTTATATTTTTAAAATTCTGCTGCTCTAAGTGTATCACTTTGTTATTATTTTTTTCCTTGCAAAAATGTGCATATTTATACTACTGTATTAGACACCAACTGGAGGGCGAGAGTGGGTGGAGAATCCTGCTGTCCCCCCGTACCTAGTCTCCTCTTCTTCCAAAATTAGAGAGGTGCTAGCCTTCTTAAAGCCAGGTAGATCTCTTGCCTGAGCTCTGGCCAATGGTTTGGGAGTGAAAGGCGAAGGTGATGCAGACCACCCTCAGCTCTTGCTCTTACAAAGAGGGAGCATGAATGAGCTGGGTCCCTGCTCCTCCCTCCCGCTGGCTGACAGATGGTGAGATCCACAGCCGTCCTTTCCCATTAGCTGCAGCAGCAAGAGCCCAGACCCCATGTTGGGAAATGGTTTTCTGGCAGCTGAGCAGAGGGAGTCCCCAAGCCTCTTCTCTACCCCCAGAAGTCTTCGTAACTCCAAACCGGCAAGACTTACAGACAACCACCAGCAAGCAGAACACACACTGAAACAGCACAGGGTTGAGCAGCTTGCTAAAAGCAGGTCTCTGGCAAACATGCTCCAGAGGAGATGCAGGAGCTGCCTTGCCACAGCCCACCTCCCCCTAAACTAAGCAGGAAGGAGAGACAGCCTTGCCTTCTGTGGATGCAGAGTAGTGAGAGAAGACGGCACGCTGAGGTGGAAAAATCTTCAAACACAGGAAGAAAGAGATCTCACTCAGCTTAGGGTTTCCCTGGTGGCTCAGTGGTAAACAATCCACCTGCCAATGCAGGAAACACGGGTTCGATCCCTGGTCTGGGGAGATTCTACATGCTGCGAAGCAACTGAGCCCGTGCGTCACAACTATTGAACCTGTGCTTTCAAGCCCAGGAACCACAACTACTGAGCCCATGTGCCACAGCTACTGAAGCCGGAGCACCCTACAGCCTGTGCTCTGCAACAAAGGAAGCTGCTGCCACGAGAAGCCTGTGCACCACGACTACAGTGTAGCCCCGACTCACTGCCACTAAAGAAAAGCCCGCATGCAGCAGCGAGACCCAGCACAGCCAAAAAGAAATACGTTACAAAAAAAGAATCTGCCTTCCAATGCAAGGGACTTGGTTTCCATCCCTGGTTGGGGAAGTAAGATCCCACATGCCTGGGGCAACTAAACCCACGCACCACAACTACTTAGCTTGCGGACAACTAGAGAGAGGCCCTCGCGCCACAGCTAGAGAAACCCAAAGGCTGCAACAAAAAGATCCCGCATGCCACAACTAAGATCCAGCCCAGCCAAATAAGTAATTAAAAATAAAGGAGTCAATGTTGGTGGTTGTCTCTGGGCCGCAAGAAACACATCCACCCCAGACAGGGTAAGATGGATCGTTTTCACCTCCTGGAAAACATCAGAAGCAAATCTTAGAACAATAGCAAACTGAAGGAACAAAACTGTCAGAGAACTTCAGGAAGGATGGGTGCAGGCCTGTGCCACCCAGCTGTCACTTGGGGCTTTGCAGAGCTCAGGCCACTGGCAGCACAGAGGTTCTGGAAACTGCCCAGGGAACTAGCAGTTGGGTAACGTGAATATCACAGAGGCCCCACAGTAACAATAGAAGGGAGTGGCATCATCAAATCTCAAAGTTGGGAGGAATCCCAGAGGCCCCACCAGATGCGTGAATAACTCCTACTTTCTAGAACAGTGGTCACCAACATCTGCTTCCATACCACAGTGGAGAGTGGTTCACTATTTCTTGTGGTGAAAAAGTCAGTGTTAGTCACTCAGTCGTGTCCAACTCTTTGTGACCCCGTGAACTCGCCCACCAAGCTCCTATGTTCTTGGAATTTTCTAGCTAAGAATACTGGAGTGGGTAGCCGTTCCCTTCTCCAGGGGATCTTCCCAACCCAGGGACTGAACCTGGGTCTCCTGTGTTGCAGGCAAATTGTTTACCTTCTGAGCCACCAGGGAAGCCCATTTTTTGTGGTAGTTCATCTCATTTATGTACTTCTCTGATTGTTAGTTCTCTTTTAAATTAAGGAAAATCTGCTTCCCTGAAATGTCTACCTCCTGGTTCTAGTTCTGCTTTCTGGTAGCACAAAAACAAGCTCCTAATAGGTACTAGTCTTCTAAACATTTGGAATCAGTTCCCCATATCCTCTGAGCTTTTTCATCACCAGGACAAACAGCTCTAGCTCCTTCTATTGTGTCTTGGTGATCTGAACTCTCTCCACCACCCTCACAATTCTTTTCTTGACATTTTCTTTCTAGAAATAAAACAAAATAACCTAGGTACCCCACAGCCAGAAAAACAAAAACAAGTTTTAGTTCACTTGTGTTCCCTATCCACACTTCAGCTCTGTTCTGACACTTTTTTATACATTTGGTCTCATAGCACTTGGGGTATGCTACTGTTATCAGATCATGTGGTGGATTAAAATGGCCACAAGTTCTTTGCTGCTCTTCCTACCAAGAGATGGAGTCTAGTTCTCTACCCCTTGAATCTGGGCTGGCCTTTTGATTGGCTTTGGCCAATAGAACATAGCAGAGGTTATGTATGACTTCTAAGCAAGTCTCAAGAGACCTAGCAGCTCCTACTCTGGTCCTCTTGGGATTTGGGCCTGAAACCACTATGCTGAGAAGTCCAGGATATGAGAGCCAGTGGAGAGAGAGGCCCATTTCTTTCAAACATTCCAGCCATTGCACCCAAGGTCCCAGACACACAAGTGAGGTCATTCCGTTCCATTGAGTCCAGAATGCAGCTGCATGAGTGGGGTCAGGCGAGACCAACATAAGAACTGTCCTTTAAACTCACAGAATGGATAAATAATTAATTGTTGATGTTTTAAAAGTGTTGCTCCATAGTGTCCAACCCTTTACAACCCCATGGACTTTAGCCCTCCAGTCTCCTCTGTCTATGGGGATTTCCAATGTTTTAAGCTACTAAATTTTGAGAAGTTTATTATGCAGCAATAGATAACTGATATGTTTACACAAGAAATCATTGAGTGCTTTTGCTTTCCACTTACCCAAAGGGTTGTACCCTTTGCAATAGTGAAATATTTACCTTCCAACCTTCTCCCCCTGCCCTGGGCGGAGAAAGTCCAGCTATCTTGTAGTGCCAATCAGCTGTATCACTGCTAAGAATGCATGCCCAGCATGGGAATAAGCTGCTCAAGTCAGGAAACTAGACCCCTATTTAAGTGACAACTGTCATAGAAAAACAGGATGTCTGAAACTGACACCGGGAATAGTGTGTTCTTCGGTGGCTGGTATCTTACTGCCTGATACTGGGAGGAAGTTACAAGCCAAAGGGAAACACAATGGCAGAGGAAAGAGGCCAGGTGGTGGGCTGTCTATGGAGGCAAGAGACAAACAAAATACTAACATCCATCGCCAAGAAGTTCTTTGTGTTTTCAATATCTTCTCTTGGGTTTTTGGATTTCTAGGTGCATGCGTGTGTGCTAAGTCGTTTCGGTCATGTCCGACTCTTTGTGACACCGTGGATGGTAGCCCACCAGGCTCCTCTGTCCATGGGATTCTCCAGGCAAGAATATTGGAATGGGTAGCCATTCCCTTCTCCAGGGATCTTTCTGACCCAGGGATGGAACCTGTGTATTTCCAGGTAGTAAGACATTAACAGAACTACAGAAATAAATTCATTCCAACAAACCACTGTGAGCGTTCATTAAGTGCCACACCCTGGGGAAGGGGAGGCAACAAAAAAGAATACAATTTCTGCCCTCCAGGAGGTCAGTTCAGAGTGGTTCAAGTCTGGAAGCCTCGGTTGCAAGTCGCAAGGTGTGTATACATGCTAAGGAATCTGCTGCTGCTGTGATGTTTTAGCTCTGGAATGAACAATTTCTCCATGAAGCCCTGGTTCACTAATAAGATATACTAGTGGCCAATAATCACATAAAAGAGATGCTCCAGAACATTAATCATCAGGAAATTCATATTAAAACCATAATGATATACCATTACACTCAGTAGAATGGCTAAAATTAAGAGAAGGACAATAACATCATTGACAAAAATATGGATGACTAAAATGCTCATATATTGCTATTGGAACCACTTTGGGGGAAATTGGAAGTTTTAAAAATAAATCTGTATTGTAAAGTTTTATATTTACCATGTGGCCTAGAAGCTTTACTCGCATGCATTAACCTAAGAGAGATGAGAATCTACATCCACACACAGACTTGTATATGAATTTTCATAGTCACTTTATTCATAATAGTAAAAAACCTGGAAACACGCAGATGTCCATCACCGGATGACTGGATCAAGAAATTGTGGTATACCCATACGGTGGACCGCTATTCTGTAATAATAGAAATGAACTCTGATACACATGACAACAAAGACTAATCTCAAAAAACCTTGAATCAAAAAAGCCAGACACAAGGAATATACACAGACAGAAAGGAATATTCCGGTATTTTGCAGTTGTAACTTACCCATAATGCTGTAATAAATAACCCTGTGCCTATGTAGTTTTGTATTGTTCGAGGTGTCTTTTGAGCTTAAATTCTTAGGAATGGGATTTCTGGCTCACAAGGTACGTGATAGGTATTACCAACTTCCTCTCCACAGGGCTGTACTCGTTTGTATTATTACCTGCAATATATGAAGAGTCCCTGGATCATCACCACCTTGCCAACCATATACGTTGCTACACTTGAACTTTTGCTAATTTGATGGGTACAGAATGGTTTTTCACTGTAGTTTCAATTTGTATGTCTCTTGCAGTGAGTGAAGTTGAACTTCTTTTCATGTAAAAGTATGTGGTACAGACTTTTGCCCTCCACCCTATAAAATCTTTCATTTGTAGGGCCCCTTCTTGTCTGACCAAGTCCTAGCATCTTATTTCAAGTCACTGAGAGAGAATCTGATTGGCTCACCTATCTGTGATTTAGTTGCTACCCCAGGTGCGTTCAGCTCTGATCAGCTGTCTATTCATGTCCTACATGAGAGGCCTGATGGGAATCCTAAGAAGGCAGCAAGCGGTCATTGTATGTAAGATATTGGGTGAATATCAGCACTGAAAACGGGTGTTGGAGCCCAGATGACCCTAAAGCTAATGCAGTCTGACAATTCAGTACATATTTTTCACAGAGTACCTGCTATGTGTAAATACTGATCTAGACACCATGAAGGAGGCCATTTTTTGTATTAAAAATATATTATGGAGAATTTCAAGCAAAAATAAATGTAGAGAAAATATATAATAAAACTCCATGTACCCATCACCCAACTATAACTATCAACTCATTTCTATTTTTCACCTATACACCCCTCCCCCATGGCTTTATGTTATTTAATCTGTAAATATTTCAACTTGAATCTCCAAAAGATAAGAACTCCTAACCAAGGACATAACCATAATATCATTATTGGACCTTAAAAATTAACAATAATTGCTTCATATCAAATATTCACTCAGTTCAGGTTTGCATGTTTGGTTATTTTCATTGTTTGTTTACAGTACATCATGAGAAACGCTGGGCTGCAAGAAGCACAAGCTGGAATCAAGATTGCCAGCAGAAATATCAATCACCTCAGATATGCAGATGACACCACCCTTATGGCAGAAAGTGAAGAGGAACTAAAAAGCCTCTTGATGAAAGTGAAAGAGGAGAGTGAAAAAGTTGGCCTAAAGCTCAACATTCAGAAAACGAAGATCATGGCATCTGGTCCCATTACTTCATGGGAAATAGATGGGGAACCAGTGGAAACAGTGTCAGACTTTATTTTGGGGGGCTCCAAAATCACTGCAGATGGTGACTGCAGCCATGAAATTAAAAGACGCTTACTCCTTGGAAAGAAAGTTATGACCAACCTAGATAGCATATTCAAAAGCAGAGACATTACTCTGCCAACAAAGGTCCATCTAGTCAAGGCTATGGTTTTTCCAGTGGTCATGTATGGATGTGAGAGTTGGACTGTGAAGAAAGCTGAGCGCCGAAGAATTGATGCTTTTGAACTGTGATGTTGGAGAAGACTCTTGAGAGTCCCTTGGACTGCAAGGAGATCCAACCAGTCCATTCTGAATGCGATCAGCCCTGGGTGTTCTTTGGAAGGACTGATGCTAAAGCTGAAACTTCAGTACTTTGGCCACCTCATGCAAAGAGTTGACTCATTGGAAAAGACTCTGATGCTGGGAGGGATTGGGGGTAGGAGGAAAAGGGGACGACAGAGGATGAGATGGCTGGATGGCATCACTGACTCGATGGACGTGAGTCTGAGTGAACTCCGGGAGTTGGTGATGGACAGGGAGGCCTGGCGTGCTGCGATTCATGGGGTTGCAAAAAGTCAGACACGACTGAGCGACTGAACTGAACTGAAATAAGGTCTACATATTGCAAGTGACTGATGCACCTTTCGAGCTTCTTGTAATCTATATAGGTTTTTCCCTTTTGTCTTTCTCTTTTTTCCTTTCAACTTACATATTGAAGAAACCAGGTCAGTTGTCCTTTAGAGATTCCCACTTATGGTATTATTTAAAATATTCCCCCCTCCTCTATATTTCTTTTAAATTCAGATTTTATTTTTCCATCTGTACCTCAATGCATGTGGGATCTTAGTTCCCTGGCTAGGGGTAGAACCCATGCCTCCTGCAATGGAAGTTTGAAGTCTTAACTGGACTGCCACGGAAGTCCCCAGATTATCTATTTTTGAAAGACCCTGTCAGACAGACACAAAATGTACGGTTGTTGACAGATTGGAGAGAGTGAGGAGGCTGTGTCTGGCTCCCGGTCTCACAGCCATCGCAGTATGTTGAGTTTCTCAGAGATGGCACCAGGGCGAGTGAGAGCCGGGTAGCACTGGGTGACCCTGTGCATGGCTGCAGAAAAATAACTAAACATGGGCCAAGGAGATCCTAAGAAGCCAAGAGAAAAACATCATATGCATTTTCTGTGTGAACTTGCTGGGAGGAGCACAAGAAGAAGCACCCAGATGCTCAGTCAACGTCTCAGAGTTTTCTAAGTGTGCAGAGAGGTGGAGGACCACGTTTGCTCAAGCGAAAGGGACATTCGTAGACATGGCAAAGGCAGACAGACAAGGCCCATCATGAAGAAGAAATTAAAATTTATATCCCTCCTAAAGAGGAAACAAAAAAGCAGTTCAAAGACCCCAATGTACCCAAGAGGCCTCCTTCGGCCTTTTCCTGGTTTTGTTCTGAGTATTGTCCAAGATCAAAGGAGAACACCCTGGCCTCTTCACGGGCAAAGCTGCAAAGAAACTGGGAGAGATGTGGATTAACACTGCAGCAGATGCCAAGCATCTTGTGAGAAGACTGCTCAGCTGGAGGGAAAGTACGAGAAGAGTATTGCTGCATGCCAGGCTAAAGGGAAACTCGGTGCGGCAACAGTGAGCGCATATACTAACGTTGCAACAATGCAGATGATCAGCATGGCCCTGCACAAGGATGACATGCTAGTTCCTGAAGCTTCCGTATTTTCATAGATTATAAGATAAAGTCAAGCATTTATCTGCTGATACTTTTTAAGTTGACCTGTCTTTATACTTAGAAATATCTCTTAATAGTAGGCTTCCCTGGTGGCTCGGAGTTGGGGTTGCAAAGAGTCAGACATGACTGAGTGACTATCGCAGTGCAGCAACCAAAGGAGTCGTCAAGGCTGAAAAAAGCAAGAATAAGAAGGAATATGAGGAGAGCCCGAGAGCTGCAACCACTGAGTCTCCTGAGCCTAGAGCCCTGCAGCAAGAGAAGCTACCATAATGAGAAGCCTGTGCACTGCAACTAGGGAGTAGCCTGTGCACTGCAACTAGGGAGTAGCCTGTGCACTGCAACTAGGGAGTAGCCTGTGCACTGCAACTAGGGAGTAGCCTGTGCACTGCAACTAGGGAGTAGCCTGTGCACTGCAACTAGGGAGTAGCCCCCACTCACCACAAATAGAGAAAAGCCTGCATCAGTGAAGACCCAGTGCAGCCAGAAATAAATAAGGCAACAGTTTTTTAAAAAAGAAAATGAAGAGGAAGATGATGAATAAGTTGCTTCTAACCCAGTTTTTTTTTCTCTTGTCTATAAAGAATTTAACCCCCATGTGGACAGCTCACTCCTTTCAAAGAAAAAAACTGGAATGTAAGGCTGTGTAAGATTTGTTTTTAAACTGCACAGTGTCTTTTTTTTATATAGTTAACATACTACCAAAATGTGTCTTTAGATGGCCCTGTCCCAGTGATACTTTCAACAGCTACTAACCCTGCCTGGTACTACATGGGGGTTGCAAATTTGCCTGGAAATTTAAAGCATGTTCTTGTTGGTGCATAGCGCAAGTTAGTTATATATGGGAATGGAAGTTTTTTTCATCTTCAGTGGTCTCTGATGAAGCTTATATGAAATAATTCTTATTCTGCTAACTGAACACCACCCTGTAATTGCAAAAAAAAAAAAAAAAATTGCAGCTGTTTTGTTGACATTCTGAATGCTTCTAAACAAATACAACTTTTTATTAGTATTGTCCTTTCCGTGCTGCTGCTGCTGCTAAGTCACTTCAGTCGTGTCTGACTCTGTGCAACCCCATAGACGGCAGCCCACTAGGCTCCTCTGTCCTTGGGATTCTCCAGGCAAGAACACTGAAGTGGGTTACCATTTCCTTCTCCAATGCATGAAAGTGAAAAGTAAAAGTGAAGTCGCTCAGTCATGCCCGACTCTTAGTGACCCCATGGACTGCAGCCTACCAGGCTCCTCCGTCCATGGGATTTTCCAGGCAAGAGAACTGGAGTGGGGTGCCATTGCCTTCTCTAGTCCTTTCCGAAGGTCTGAAAATTTTCTCCTTGAGCAGAAGCTAGTCTTTTCCTTTTGCCCATTTTTGATTGCATGGATTATTACAGTGTTTTATCTTTCATATAGTTAGCTGATAAAAAGCTTTTGTCTACATACCTTGCATACTCATGATGAGGATAATAAAAGTTGAATTGAGATAGATTTCCTTCATAACCGAGGCTCAAATCTTGATCAGTTGATATCCGGTTCACAGAGCCCAGTTACACTTACAAAGTGAAAACTAACCCATCTACTCACAGCATGGGATTATTGGAATTAAGCATTTTGAAAGTCTGTCCCTGAGGGACTAGTGAAACAGTCCATGTGCTGGGCAGTTATATTTGCAGTTCCCTTGTTAAAAACCTGAGAATGTAGCCCCAGAAGTGTGAGCTTAAAATTCAAGACTGATATATTAAGTTTTTTTGTTGACATTGACAGAGGCTCTGGGAAAAAAGTGCTGGCTGTAAATATCTTTTCCTTTTTATCTAAATGTGGATTATTTAGGAAACTTGAGATGTTCCATTAAAGATACTTAATTAATTGGGTCAACTTTTAAAATTGTGTACCACACTTTAAATCAGGTATATTTTCCTATATTATGGTTTGCCCCTTTATAATCAATAGACATGAGGGAATAAGATACATAAACTTTGTATCTCAGTGTGAATTATCTGATTTATTTGAATTTGATTTTTTTAAAAAATTCAAGCTCATTCATTAGGGTCATATGTTTATCTGCTTAGCAGTTTAGAGAGCAATTTGGCAATTCTGTGGTTTTCAAGACTATCATTTTCTTAAAGTGCCAGTGTTTTAAAATAACATTCTTATAATTTAACATGCTTTTGTGATAGAGTGCTGTTTTGTTACATAATTTTGACTTGGATTCTTTCCATTTGCATTTTTATGTAATTTCAGGAGGAATACTGAACATCTGAGTCCTGGATGATGCTAATAAACTAATAACTATGTGTGTGTGTGTGTGTGCACGTGTTTGGTCATGTCCAGTTCTTTGTGACCCCATAGACTGTAGCCTACCAGTCTCCTTTGTTCATGGAATTTTCCAGGCAAGAATACTGGAGTGGGTTGCCATTTCCTCCACCTGGGGAGCTTCCTGACCCAGGGACTGAACCCCCATCTCTCATGTGTCCTGCATTGGTAGGTGGATTCTTCACCAGCTTTTCCTGGGAAGCCCCCAAATGGCAGAGGTTTAAAAATGTGTAGGTTTGTCTCTCCTTTTGAGGTGTCAGCAGTCATGTTCAATCCATTATTATTTCTTTAGGAATTATGAAGTGGTGATATTTTAATCCTATCATTTCTTCTTTATATATTAGCTGGAATATTTCTATAAAAGGAAATTTCTCCTTACCTATTTGGTTATCCCTATTTATAGTTCCCACAGGAAGGCAGGATAAATACTTGAACCAATTTCAATGCAAGAACTGCTTCCTAGCATGGAAAATGCAAACTGAATCCAACTTGGATCCTGCCCTCAAGGAGATTTACATTTGGTAGGGGAATAAGACATGTGCACAGAAGTGATGAAAGAATCCAAGAGGTACAAAGAGTTCTGAGCATGTTTTGAGGAGCATCATTGCTAAGAGGCAGAGCTGCTGGGATTCAGTGCTTCTGGATACTGGGGGATTCAGCAGGGGGGCCTAGTAAAAGTGTTGGCATTTCAGCTGGCATTCACTCCAAGGATGGGGTGGCAGGGAGTGCCAGTTGCTCTCCAACATAAGCTCTCCCCTTCTTCTAAGCCTGGGCTCATGGTCTTCCAGAAGTAAGATAGCTGTTTATTCTTCCTTGCAGTTCAGTGTGGCCATATGACAAAGTTCTGGCTTATAGGCTGTTATGAGAAAAGGTAACCTGTGCAATTTTCAGACTGCACCCTTAAAGACAGGAACAGGCCTTTCTCTCCCGCCTCCCTATCCTACTGCTCACAAGGTCGATTCTGTGGTGCCTTATCTTGGACACTTACTCCTTGGAAGGAAAGTTATGACCAGCCTAGATAGCATATTCAAACTGAGCGCTGAAGAATGGATACTTTTGAACTGTGGTGTTGGAGAAGACTCTTGAGAGTCCCTTGGACTGCAAGGAGATCCAACCAGTCCATTCTGAAGGAGATCAGCCCTGGGATTTCTTTGGAAGGACTGGTGCTAAAGCTGGAACTCCAATCCTTTGGCCACCTCATGAGAAGAGTTGACTCATTGGAAAAGACTCTGATGCTGGGAGGGATTGGGGACAGGAGGAGAAGGGGACGACAGAGGATGAGATTGCTGGATGGCATCACTGACTCGATGGACATGAGTTTGAGTGAGTCTGAGTGAACTCCGGGAGTTGGTGATGGACAGGGAGGCCTGGAGTGCTGCGATTCATGGGGTCGAAAAGAGTTGGACACGACTGAGCGACTGATCTGATATGATCTGATCTTGGAACATGAGGACTGCCATCATGAGGACGGCAGAGCAACAAGGTAGAAGGAAACTCCTGGATTTTTGGATGCCCTCCTATGAGGCACCATACCAGCCCTGGGTGCTGGCCAACTATGACAAGAGCAAGGAATAAGCCTCTTCTCCTGATGGGGAGGCCGAGGAGATGGGAGTGCTGTCTGGGGGTCCCACTGGAAGCATCTAGTATCTGCTGGTGCTGGGAAGTGGTGAGAAAGGGAATTCAGCTCAAAAAAATATAGGGAAAGGAAAAAGTGCAAGGCAAGGTCAATGTTTTCACATTGAGGAAGAGAAGAGAGCAATTAGAAGATCCCAAAGTCTCTTGTGTGGGTGTGTGGTTAGTTGTGTCTGACTCTGTGTGACCCTATGGACTGTAGCCTGCCAGTCATTGGATTTTCCAGGCAAGAATACTGGAGTGGGTTGCCATGCCCTCCTCCAGGGGATCTTCTCGACCCAGGGGTCAAACCCACATCTCTTATGTCTCCTGCATTGGCAGGTGGGTTCTTTACCACTAGCACCACCTGGGAAACCCAAAGTCTCTTAAGAGTAGGGTTATCAATATTTTTGAAAAGCATTGACTCTCCCTTCTCACTCCTGAAGTTTGATTCAGTGTGAGAATAGGGCTAATGATAAATCTCAGAAATATGTTATTGAGTGAAAGTAAACAATATAAACTATCTCATTCTATTTATATAAAGTTTAAAAATGGGCACAATGAATCTATATTGTTAGAGGTTATCTTTGGGGAAGAGAGTAGAGTTAGTAACTGGGGGGGACCTGTCTGGGACACTATTGATGTTCTTTTCTTAACCTGCATGGTGGTTACTTTGTAGTAATTCTTTGAACTGCACCTTTACAATGTTTGCATTTTTTATATGTGCATTATGCATCAATCTAAAAGTTATTTGAAAAAAGCAGTTGGTTGCTGTTATATTCTAAAGGAGGGAAGACTGAAACAGAAGCATATAGAGTTAGGACAGATCCTATGTGGAGATGGCCTTCTTTTGGTTTCAAAGTAGCTTTTATATTTGTCTAGCTAAATACCAAAACACATGATATTTGAGATACATGCAAAGCAATGTTTGATGATATAAATCCGTGAATGGAAGAGGAAAATAAAACTAGTAATCAAATTTCAGCAAATCTCAAATTTTACTTATTCCTAGAGATTTGGCCATTTTTCCTCCCCTTATTTGCTGCATTTGGTGCATGATGTTCTGACTGACACTGCTTTTCATATATGTATGTCAGGTGCAAAATGGAGCCCAACTCCATCTAGTTGTGGGCCTCTTCCTTTCTTCGGTCTTATAAAGCTCTTGGGCTTTACAAGAGAATTAGCATTTTGGCCATTCCTCCATAGTGAAATGTTTGGTTTATTTCTGCCAGTTTGTCCCTGTTGCTCTGTTTCTCTGCAGTTCTGTGACTACGGTAACCTTTTATTTCAGCGAGCAGCCTTGTAAAGGACGTTTTAGACATCAGTTAAGCTCATCTGCAGTGATGCCAGTAGAAGAGCTATGGCCAAGTTCACACATGGGAAGCAGTGACACAGCTGCTGCCGGGCCAACAGTGACTATAAGAAGATTCTCGATTTCAGAGATGTTAGAATGTGAAAAAAAAAAGTGCATCTTAGAACTGATGAATCAGTATGTTGAAGGAAAAGGCAGAGTCAGAAAATTACTATTTACAGAATTAGAGGAAGTCTTACATACTTGCATAATTTGGGCTGAAAATAAGAAGTGATGTATTTCAAGGACCTAGAATAAAATCAGGGAAAAGGTTAAAAGAAAATAGCACAGTTTGCCTAAAATAAGTATACTATGTTTGATGGAGGCTGGTATTCATTAACTTGATCTAGACAAGCACAGTTGGTCTCCCTCTCCCATTGGGAGGCAAGGTGATGTGACAACTTAGAGTGCTGAAGGGTTGATAAATGTTCAGCAACTGGCTTTCTAGAAAAATGTACATATATATGTTTATTAGAAATTTTACTGATAGAAAGGATAGGTAGCACACAGCTTACAAATATTATTAAATATACCACTCTTTGTTGTAAATGACCATATAGCAGGAAGTGAAGAGGAACTAAAGTGATTCTTGATGAGGGTGAAAGAGGAGAGTTAAAAAGCTGGTTAAAAGCTCAACATTCAAAAAATAAGATCATGGCATCAGTCCCATCACTTCATGGCAAATAAATGGGGAAAAATGAAAATAGTGATAGACTTTATCTTCTTGGGCTCCAAAATCACTGTGGACTGTGACTGCGGCCATGAAATTAAAAGACGCTTGCTCCTTGGAAGGAAAGCTATGACAAACCTAGAGAGAGTATTAAAAAGCAGAGACATCACTTTGCCAACAAAGGTCCATATAGTCAAAGTTATGGTTTTTCCAGTAGTCATGTACGTATGTGAGAGTTGGACCATAAAGAAGGCTGAGAGCTGAAGAATTGATGCTTTTGAACTGTGGTGTTGGAGAAGACTCTTGAGAGTCACTTGGACAGCAAGGAGATCAAACCAGTCAATCCTAAAGGAAATCAAACCTAAATATTCATTGGAAGGACTGGATGCTGAAGTTGAAGCTCCAACACTTTGGCCACCTGATGGAAAGAACTGACTCATTAGAAAAGACCCTGATGCTGGGAAAGATTGAGGGCAGGAGGAGAAGGGAGTGACAGAGGATGAGATGGTTGGATGGCATCACTGACTCAATGGACATGCGTTTGAGCAAGCTCTGGAAGATGGTGAAGGGCAGGGAAGCCTGGTGTGCTGCAGTACATGGGGTCGCAAAGAGTTGGACACAACTTAGAGACTGATTGGCAACAACCATATAGCCAATTAGCCCATGCATTCTCACAGAAAGCTCTTGGGGTTTTTCCCTAACTCTGTGTCCATAGCCAACCTATGGTTGCAGTTGACAAAAGACTACAGTTTTGTTATGAATGTTGGTTGGTGTTTTTGTTTACATTTATGAATAAGAGCAAAATGAACAGCAAAGACATATGTTGAAACTTCACTGGTTTGTCAATAGCATAAGTGACTTCTTGCTGAATCAGATAACAGTCTTCTAATACTGAAAGAATCATTCCTCAATGTTTTTGTGTTTTGAAAAATGTAGTAGCTATAGACACAACACACTTTTAAGTTTAGTCTACATTCCTAACATTTTCCCACCACCTTCTTAAGTCTAGACAATTGGCAAAATGATAAATCAAGTCCTGAATTGTAATGTGTCCCATTTGTTATGTTGTAAATACTCCCATCATGGTCAATTTCAAGCTATCAACATGATCTTACTGACTGTAGCTGGGAAGAGATTCAGGGTAGCATAACATTACTTAGTATTTCCACTCTACAGATCCAAAAGATGTAAATAACCTTAAGAGCATAGACACTATCACAGGTAGTGATAATATTTAGGAAGTGATGAATTTTCAGTATTCTCTTGTTTTAAATATAATTTAAGTGTAAGTTTGCATCACTTAAGTTTTGCATTACTGAAAAGCTTGTATCTCTTAACTGCTTGACAAACGCTCACGAAATTCCTGAAATTTTGCCTATCGGCTCTTGCAAGGCTGTATGTGTCAGTCCTAGCACACCTCTGCTTTGGAGTCAGACAAGTTCAGGTTCTACTTCACTTTGTGACTCTCTATTCTCGGAGCTGTGGGCAGTGCATAATACCCAGCCTCCTCAAGTCAGGCTGTTTCTACAATGGGGCTAATAATACCTTCATCACAGAGCTGAGTGAGAGCAAAATGAGATCAAGTTTATGAAGGGTCAACACAAAGTAGGAACATAATATCAGTTGTTTTATTAATGGGTGTGGCTGGTCAGGAAAATTAAAGTAAAAATTTACCCATGACACTGTCAGTTCCAGGGGCCCAGCACGGTGATTTGATGTTTTGAAACACTAAAATGATCATCACACAGTATTGGTTTTTTTCTTTCCCTCGTCTTTCTGATCTATCTTGAACACTGCGTATTAAAATTATCTTCCTGAGACAGAGCTATGCAATGTCATCTCTCTGACTTACACTGGTATTAATCACAAATTTCAATTTGCTGTCAGAGTCTACATCTCACCAATCTCGTTTTTTCATTACTCCACAGGAAGCGGTCTGTGCCCCAAATACGAGTCTGTTGACATCCCCCAGAGGGTCCTTAGGGATCCTATGGCTACACCTTTGCTCCCGGCATTCCTTCCTGCTGAGACCTTTGTATTATTTGTACCACCCTCTTCCTTTCCCATCAAAACACACCTCCACGAGGCTGCCTCTGTTAGCCCCATCTCATCTGAGATGATATCTAACCTGTACTGAATGCTGGGGATACGCCAGGAACGGCGCAAAGTTTTAATGTGTATTATCCCGTTTAGTTAGCCCAACTGAAAGGTGAAGAAATGGAGGCACAGTGAGAGTAAGCCATTTGCCCAAGGTTGTATACTTAGTGAATGGTAGAGCTCACACTGCAGCTCAGGTGGTCTGAATGTGAGCTCAGAACATGGGCTCTTAGACATCATGTCCCACTTGAATAATTACCTTTAAAATAAATTATCTCTGCTTGTTTAATGTGTCGTGTGTACTGTAATATACCATGTTCTTGGCCTTCTTCATGTCTAGGTTTGTATGCTTTATTATAGTACCATCTTCTTGAGGGCAGAGTTATTCATTTTTCAAACATTTATAAAGTGCCCTCCCTACGTATCGGGTGCTATATGGCATTGGGGATATAGGACCTGTCCCTGCTTAAAGAAATGACAAAGCATACATATAGTGGGATACTATGCAGTTATAACAAAGAATGAGGAGGCTCTTTATGTAAAGGCATTGGAAATGTCCCAAGATACACTGTTAAGTGATAAAAGCAAGACGCAGAACACATTGTACACTATGTCAACTTTTGTGTAAAATAGGAGGAGGGGGTTAGACTTTTTCTGTGTGCTCTTACCTGTTAAGATGAAAGTCATTTCTTTTTTTTTTTTTTTTGATGATTATATCTTTCTTTAATTAATTTATTTTTTATTGAAGGATAATTGCTTTACAGAATTTTACTGTTTTCTGTCATGGCTGATTCATGTTGAGATTTGACTGAAAGACTCATTTCTTATCAATATGAAGTTTACAGTTGAGACAACATACTATAACAATGCTGTAGTTGATATACAGTGGAACCTTGAGGGTCAAAAAATATATATTCTGAAATCTTCAAAAATTTATAAAATAATGAATACCACCGTGGCAGTGAAGTCCAGCTTTTTCATGAAGTCTTATGTTCCCCTTGCACATTATAGAGCTGCTGCTAACATGTGGCTTCTAGCAAAGGACTTTGTTTTCCATCATTCCTTGCATGTCAGACCATGTGATTAGATTCTGGCCAATGGAATGTGGGCAGAAATGATGTAACCCTAAAACTTTCTGTGGGGTCTGCAAGCTGATTGTTGACATCCAGGACATTCCTGAATGACTATGGAGCAAAGCTACTTTACTTCTCCTGCTTGCTGCCCATCGGGCTGCATATGAAAAATGAAACTGTGCTGTGCTGAGCCAGTGGGATTACAGTGTACATCTGTATTGTAGTTTGTATTGACTTTAGTAATATACCACACTAGTATACAATTTTCTTCTCAAGTATAACTGAAAATTTTAAATGACTCTTTCAGACTCTTGTTACTTTATCTCAGATGATGAGCATATTTCTGTACACTGGCTAGAATACCTGCTGAAACGGCTTTACAAATTGATTTTTCTTATTTTTACCTAGTACCTATGGTGGGATCATCCATATCGCAAAGCCATGCCATAGGCATGTGTGACATCTCACTCTTTAATCGATCCAATGTTTCCATTTACTTAACAGGACTATATTTTCCTAGATGTTTTAACTTTTGTCTCTAGTATTTACAGCTGCAAGCTTTCTTCTTCTTTTTCCACATTTAAAAATTTTATTGTGAGATGCATCATACCTACAGTAGAGGGCATGAAACAGAGAGTATCTTTTCAAGACAAATCAGAAAACAAAGCCCTGTAAAATGCCACCCAAGTTGAGAAACAGAACACTGTTGGCCCCCAAGAAGCCCTTCAGTTGTCCCTTCTCGATTATAATTTCCTTCCTTCCCCCACAGAGGCAATCACTGCCCTGACCTTGGTGATAACCATTTTCTTGCTTTTCTTTATATTTTACCACCTACATCAGATCCCTAATTTATGTAATGTAGTCGATCTGTTTTTGAACTTTATGTAAAGGGAGTGATCAGCTCTGTCTACTTTGTGTCTTGCTTCTGTGTCCAACACGATGTTTCTGAGAGTCATCCACATCGTTTCGTGTGGGGCTAGTCAGCTCATTTTCATTGTGGTAGTCTTTTCTGTGACTGTACTGCATTTAACTTATTCACTCTAGGGTTGAAGGACGTTTGACTATGGTAAGCATTGCTTTTATGAACATTTTTTCCCCATGTATCCTGGTGCACATGTGCCTGAGTTTCTCTAAGGCACACACATGAGAGTGAACTTGCCGGGATATGGAATTTGCTTCTCTTCCATTTGACTGGATAATTCCACTCTGTCTCACAAGGGTGCCCATTAGTGGTATGGAAGATGAAAGAGCTCCTCGTCCCACATCTATGCCAACATACTGGCACTGTCAGATTTGGAATTTTTCTGTTAATCTGGTAGTCATTTCATTGAGGGTTTAACTTGATTTTTCATTGTTAATAAAGTCAAACACCTCTTTATGTGCTTATGGATCATTTAGATCTCTCTTCGTGTGAAGCGCTTGAGTCTTTTGCCTCGTTTCTAACGGTGGTTTGACTGCAAGAGCTCTTAATCTTAGCCTTGGGCCAGTTATATGTGTTTCAGATATCTTCCCTATCCTACACCTTGTCTTCCCACTTTCTTTATGGTATCTTTTGGAAAATAAAGATTCAATTTGATCAGGACTGGATTTATCTTCTCCTTTACAGATAGTGCTTTTTGTGTCTTCTTTAAGAAATCCTTCTTTTCCCTGAGGCCATGTAGTTATTCTTCAGTATTAGAGTCAAAGCTTATAGTTCTGTCTTTCACATTTAGATTTTTATTTCACATGGAACTAGTCTAATTTCATTATTTTCCATGTGGCTATCCAATTTCAGCACCATTTATTGAAAAGTCTGTCACTTCCCCATTGGTCTGCAATATCAACTATGGCCAAACATCAAGGATTTATATATGTGGGGGGTCTGTTTCTGGGATTTCCATTCAGTTCCATGGATCTGTTCATCTAACCCTGTGCTAACACCTTTTTTTTTTTTTTCCATTTTAGTTTTCTTCTGTAATTTATTCAATATATTTATTTTGAGTGCTTGATAGATCTTCTTCTAGGTACTGAGGATAAAGCAGTGAGTAAAGCAGACTTAAAATCCCTGCCCTACCAGAGTTTATGTTCTAGTGGGAGAGTCAGACAATAGACAAGACAAATAAATAAAATAGATAGTATGATAAATAATGATATTTGCTAAGGAGAAAAATAAAGCAGGGAAGGGGAATTGGAAACGTTGGGGGTAGAATTGAAATTTTGGATAGGATGACCAGGGAAGGCATCACTGAGAAAGAGATATCTGTTTATACCTAAAGGGAATAAGGGGACACCCTGTGACTGTCTGGAGGAAGAGAGAAGAAGGATGATCCAGGCAGAAGGATCAGCAAGTGCAAAAGCCCTGGTGTCTCTGAGTAATGAGGGAGGCCAGTGAGTGTAGATGGGTGCAGATAGGAGATGAAGTCAGAGACAGCTGGCCTAACAAGGGCCAATCCTGGGAGGGCGCTTCCCTGGTGGCTCAGTGGTGAAGAATCTGCCTGCCAATGCAGGAGATGTGGGTTCGATCCCTGGGTCATGAAGATCCCTGGAGAAAGAAATGGCAACCCACTCCAGTATTCTTTCCTGGGAAATCCCATGGACAGAGGAGCCTGGTGGGCTATAGCCCATGGGGTCTCAAAGAATCGTACATGACTTAGCGACTAAACAACAGGCAACAACAAGAAGCCAAAAGTAAGTTAAACCAAAAGTAGGATAGTCCAAAAGTCCACAAGCCTTCTAGCACATAGTGTATATTATTGTGGGGGATTTCACACTGGTTGCAGAGAAAAGGAAGACTAGAGTGAATAATGTCCTCCACATCACCAATATTTCTGTGTGGGAGATTAGGAGTAATCTCAGAGATAAAATCTCCAGACTGGAGTCTGGTGGCATCACAGAAAGCTAAGGTATTAAATCCTGTTACCATTGAAGGGAACAGTAAATTTAGAGGAAGCAGTAATGTCTGGAATGAGGGATAGAAGATTAAGTAAATTATTATTGGGTCAAAAGGTAGAGAGGAAAAGCCAGGCAGAACATCCACAGAGGGAAAGTGCTTCTGCCGGATTTCCATTAAACCCTAGGTGACCTCTAAAAGCAGTGGTGCGGGTGGAGACAGAATAAGAAGGTCACGGGCTCTCAGGGTGGGAAGGGGCATGTCCCACTTCACACTTTAAACCTCCGTGTACATCAGTCATCATTAACCTGGGGTCAAGGATGAGTCTCACAAGAGAATGTAAAGCCGTGTGTTAGTATATGTGCATGTGTGTGCATGGACCTGTGAATTATCTGGGAAGAAAGAGAAGGTCATAGCTTTTCATCAGATTTTTGAATGGGTCCAACGACTGATCCAACAGTTTCTCCTTGAACAAATGCTTTTGGCTCTTTTCCTCGGAGTGGGCTGATTTGTTGCTGATCAGCTCTATTAGAACATCCTTCCTCATACTGAGCTGGCACTTATCTTCTAGGAACTCCCAACTCTGGTCTTAGTTTTGCCCCCAGAGCAACCCTGGGTAAGTCTAATCCCTCGTTCATCTTTCTAAATGTAAACTCATTTCTAGGTGTACTGAAATTTTTTCTGACAAATGCTTAGCTGTTAAAGGAAATCCTTGACATTTTTGATGCCTTCAAAGATTCTCATGAAGTCAGCAAAAATTCTTAAATTTTGAAAAGCTTGTATGGAGCTTAAAAGTAACAAATTCTATTACATGAACCCCATGTAATCCCATGAGGCTGACTTTCCAAGTTTGTTAAAATATTGGAGAAAGGATATAGAACTCTGTTCTCTCTCACTCTTTGGCAAATACTGTCTAATGATAGCTCCAAAGGGTCTGGTTTGTAAGACATACATCCTTAGTATAACAATCATAGAGTTTCAAAAATGCAAAATAAAAACTATTAACAAAGGCAAGGAAGAAGAAAGAGTTTCTCCATGTCATGAGACTGAATTTTTAAAAAATCTATAACCTCAAAATTCTAACTTATTTACACACTGGTTTTCTTATAAATTATACTACATGAAGCTTTTAGTAATTCTGCTTAACCATTTTTGTGGATTTCATTTCCATTCCTTCTCTTTATAATTACCTCATAAAATAAATATCCATTAATCAATATAAGGCATAAAAAGAGGACAAAGAATAGAAAGATAAATAGGAAACAAACGGCACAATGTTAGATTTAACCCCAACCATATTAATAACCACATGAACTGTAAATTGTCTAACCACCCAATTGAAAAACATAACTTGTTAGATGGCAGGAGTGGGGGACTGGGGAACGAGGCTCAACCAGATGTTGCCCCAAAGAAACCCATTTTAAATATAAAGATATAAATAGGTTAAAATTTTTAAAATATGAAAAGAAATACCATGCCAGTATTTGATACATTCAGTTAAGTTCAGTTCAGTCACTCAGTCGTGTCCGACTCTTTGCGACCCCATGAATTGCAGCATGCCAGGCCTCCCTGTCCATCACCAACTCCTGGAGTTCACTCAAACTCACATCCATCGAGTCGGTGATGCCATTCAGCCATCTCATCCTCTGTCGTCCCCTTCTCCTCCTGCCCCCAATCCCTCCCAGCATCAGAGTCTTTTCCAATGAGTCAACTCTTCACATGAGGTGGCCAAAGGATTGGAGTTTCAGCTTTAGCATCATTCCTTCCAAAGAAATCCCAGGGCTGATCTCCTTCAGAATGGACTGGTTGGATCTCCTCGCAGTCCAAGGGACTCTCAAGAGTCTTTTCCAACACCACAGTTCAAATGCATCAATTCTTTGGCGCTCAGCTTTCTTCACGGTCCAACTCTCACATCCATACATGACCACAGGAAAAACCTTAGCCTTGACTAGACGGACCTTTGTTGGCAAAGTAATATCTCTGCTTTTCAGTATGCTATCTAGGTTGGTCATAACTTTTCTTCCAAGGAGTAAGCGTCTTTTAATTTCATGGCTGCAGTCACCATCTGCAGTGATTTTGGAGCCCAGAAAAATAAAGTCTGACACTGTTTCCACTGTTTCCCCATCTATTTCCCATGAAGTGATGAGACCAGAGGCCATGATCTTCGTTTTCTGAATGTTGAGCTTTAAGCCAACTTTTTCACTCTCCACTTTCACTTTCATCAAGAGGCTTTTGAGTTCCTCTTCACTTTCTGCCATAAGGGTGGTGTCATCTGCATATCTGAGGTGATTGATATTTCTGCCGGATATCTTGATTCCAGCTTGTGTTTCTTCCAGTCCAGCGTTTCTCATGATGTACTCTGCATAGAAGTTAAATAAACAGGGTGACAATATACAGTCTTGACGTACTCCTTTTCCTATTTGGAACCAGTCTGTTGTTCCATGTCCAGTTCTAACTGTTGCTTCCTGACCTGCATACAGATTTCTCAAGAGGCAGATCAGGTGTTCTGGTATTCCCATCTCTTGAAGAATATTCCACAGTTTATTGTGATCCACACAGTCAAAGACTTTGGCATAGTCAATAAAGCAGAAATAGATGTTTTTCTGGAACTCTCTTGCTTTTTCGATGATCCAGCAGATGTTGGCAATTTGATCTCTGGTTCCTCTGCCTTTTCTAAAACCAGCTTGAACATCAGGAAATTCACGGTTCACATATTGCTGAAGCCTGGCTTGGAGAATTTTGAGCATTACTTGACTAGTGTGTGAGATGAGTGCAATTGTGCAATAGTTTGAGCATTCTTTGGCATTGCCTTTCTCTGGGATTGGAATGAAAACTGCTCTTTTCCAGTCCTGTGGCCACTGCTGAGTTTTCCAAATTTGCTGGCATAGAGTGCAACACTTTCACAGCATCATCTTTCAGGATTTGGAATAGCTCAACTGGAATTCCATCATCTCCACTAGCTTTGTTCGTAGTGATGCTTTCTAAGGCCCACTTGACTTCACATTCCAGGATGTCTGGCTCTAGGTCAGTGATCACACCATTGTGATTATCTGGGTCATGAAGATCTTTTTTGTACAGTTCTTCTGTGTATTCTTGCCATCTCTTCTTAATATCTTCTGCCTCTGTTAGGTCCATACCATTTCTGTCCTTTATTGAGCTCATCTTTGCATGAAATGTTCCTTTGGTATCTCTGATTTTCTTGAAGAGATCCCTAGTCTTTCCCATTCTGTTGTTTTCCTCTATTTTTTGCATTGATCGCTGAAGAAGGCTTTCTTATCTCTTCTTGCTATTCCCTGGAACTCTGCATTCAGATGTTTATATCTTTCCTTTTCTCCTCTGCTTTTCGCTTCTCTTCTTTTCACAGCTATTTGTAAGGCCTCCCCAGACAGCCATTTTGCTTTTTTGCATTTCTTTTCTATGGGAATGGTCTTGATCCCTGTCTCCTGTACAATGTCACGAACCTCATTCCATAGTTCATCAGGCACTCTATCTATCAGATCTAGGCCCTTAAATCTATTTCTCACTTCCACTGTATAATCATAAGGGATTTGATTTAGGTCATACCTGAATGGTCTAGTGGTTTTCCCTACTTTCTTCAATTTAAGTCTGAATTTGGCAATAAGGAGTTCATGGTCTGAGCCACAGTCAGCTCCTGGTCTTGTTTTTGCTGACTGTATAGAGCTTCTCCATCTTTGGCTGCAAAGAATATAATCAATCTGATTTCGGTGTTCACCATCTGGTGATGTCCATGTATAGAGTCTTCTCTTGTGTTGTTGCAAGAGGGTGTTTGTTATGACCAGTGCATTTTCTTGGCAAAACTCTATTAGTCTTTGCCCTGCTTCATTCCGTATTCCAAGGCCAAATTTGCCTGTTACTCCAGGTGTTTCTTGACTTCCTACTTTTGCATTCCAGTCCCCTATAATGAAAAGGACATCTTTTTTGGGTGTTAGTTCTAAAAGATCTTGGAGGTCTTCAGAGAACCGTTCAACTTCAGCTTCTTCAGTGTTACTGGTTGGGGCATAGACTTGGATTACTGTGATATTGAATGGTTTGCCTTGGAAACAAACAGAGATCATTCTGTCATTTTTGAGATTGCATCCAAGTACAGCATTTCAGACTCTTTTGTTGACCATGATGGCCACTCCATTTCTTCTGAGGGGTTCCTGCCCGCAGTAGTAGATATAATGGTCATCTGAGTTAAATTCATCCATTCCAGTCCATTTCAGTTCGCTGATTCCTAGAATGTCGACATTCACTCTTGCCATAACAATCCTAAACACTAATGTGCCTAATAACAGAATTTCAAAAATATATGAGGCAAACATTGATAGAATTGCACTAATCTACAATTATATTCAGAGATTTCAACATCCTTCTCTCAATAACTGATAAAAAAGTAGAAAGAAAATCAGTAAAGATATAGAACAATATAGTACACTTGAACACTACTATTAATCAACTTGACCTAATTAATGTTTATAGAACAGCAGAGAACACACCCTTCTCAATTGCACATGGAATATTTACCAAGATAAGTCATATTCTGGGCTATTAAAAAAAAGTCTCAAAAATTTTTAAAGGGGTCAAGTCATACAATTCATGTTCTCTGACCAAAGTGCGATAAAATTAGAAATTGATAACAGAAAAATAGCTGGAAAATCCTTAAATATTTGAAAATTAGATAATATACTTTTAAATAATCCATGAAGCAATGAAAAAATCAAAAGGGAGATTAGAAAGTTTTTTTAACTTAATTAAAATGAAAACCTAACATATCGGTTTGCGGTTTGCTGTTAAAGCAGTACTTAGAGAGAAATGTATAACAATAAATGCCTGTTTTGGAAAAGGAGAAGGTCTCAAATCAATGACCTCAGTTTCTACTTTAAGAATCTAGGAGGAAAAAGAACAAATGAAACAAAGTAAGCAGAATAAATGAAATAATAATGATCAGAGTGGAAATCAATAACAGAAAACAAAGAAAATCGGTAGAGAAAAACCAATGAAACCAAAAAGTGGTTCTTTGGGGAAGTCAGTAAAAATTATAAACTTTTAGCCAAATTAATCAGAAAAAAAAGAGAGAGAGAAAAGTCATAAATTACCAATCTCAGGAATGAGAGAGTTGGCATCACTACTGATTCTATAGGTAGTAAATGAAAAATATGGTATTATTATGAACAACACTATGGCTATAAATCCAACGACTTAGATAAAATGGAAGTTCCTTGAAAGACACAACTATCAAAGTTCACTCAAGAAGAAATAAAAAACCTGAATGGCCCTAATCTATTAAAGACATTTAATTTGTAGTGAAAACTTTCCTTCAAAGAAAACTCTGGGCCAAATGATTTCATCTGGGCAATTCTATCAACCATTTAAGGAAGAAATAATATAAATTCTACACAAAGTCTTCCAGAAAACTGGAAGGACTACCTCCTAACCTATTCTATGAGGTCAGGATTACTCTAATACCAGAAACACGGCAATATAAGAAAATTGTAGACCAAAACACCTCATGAACACAGATGCAACAATTTTTAACAAAATGTTAGTAAATCAAATCCAACAACATATGAAAAGGATAATACACCATGACCAGTTCACTACCCTAGGTTGGTTTAACATTTGAAAATCAGTCAGTGTAATTCACCGTATTAACAAACTAAAAAGAAAAACCATACGCAGAAAAAGGATTGAGAAGGTTCAATATTCATTCCTGATTTTAAAACTCTCAGGAAAGCAGAAAAAGAGGAGACATGCCTCTCAACATGATAGAGTATCTAGGAAAAGCCTACAATTAACATTATATTTAGTGGTAAAAGACTAAATGTATTCCCCCCAAGATGAGGAAGACTTTTTGCTCTTACCACTTCTATTCAATATCGTACTAGAGGTTCTAGCTAGTGCAATAAGGTAAGAAAAAGGAATAAAAGGCATTCAGGTTGGAAAGGAAGAAACAAAACTGTGTTTATTTGCCAGTGACACAATCATCTCTGTAGAAAATCTGATAGAATCTACAAAAAATCCAGTAGAGCTAGTAAGTGAATTTAGCAAAGTTGCAGGACATAAGATCAATATATAAAAGTTAATTGTACTTTATATACTACCAATGAATAATCAGAAGTTAAAATATAAAAACACTGGGACTTCCCTGATGGGCCAGTAGTTGGGATTTTGAGCTTCCACTGCAGGGGGCACAGGTTCGATCCCTGGTTGGGGAACTAGGATCCCCCATGCTATGTGGAGTGGCTAAAAAACAAAAACACTATTTAATAGCATCAAAAATATGAAGTATTTAGGAATAAATCCCAGAAAGGTGAACAAGACCTGTATCCTGAAAACTATAGACCATTGTTGAAAGAAATTAAAGAGAACTGAAATACATGGAATGATACATCATGCTGTTGTAATAATGTCAATTCTCCCCAAATAGATCTGTAGATTCAATGCAATCTTGATCAAAATCCCAAGGGCCTGTTTTGCAGAATTTGACAAGCTGATTCTAAAATCCATATAGAAATGCAAAGGAACTAGAATAGCAAAATCAATATTAAAAAAGAAAAGCAAAGTCAGAGATTATATTATCTGACTTCAAGATTTATTAAAAAGCTAAAGCAATCAAGGCAATGTGGTCTTAGAATCAAGATAGACAAAAAGATCAGTGAAATAAAATAGAGAGGCCAGAATTAGACCCTTAACATACTTGATTAACTGATTTTTGACAAATGTGTATGGGTAATCAGTGCAGGAAAAACTAGATATCCATGTCAAAGAAAAAAAAAAAACTTATATATGACTCCAAAAGCAGGATCCATAAATGAGGAGAAAATAAGTTAGACTTCATAAAAATCAAGAATTTTTGCACTTGGAAAAACTTTAGAATTAAAAGGTATGCCTAGATTGGGAGACAATATGTACAAATCCCATATCTCATAAAAGGCTTGTATCCAGAATATATAAACACCTCTCAAAACTCATTAATGAGAAACAAACACTCCAACTGAAAAAAATAGGCAAGAGACTTGAATCGAAACTTCACCCAAGAGCACTTACTGATGACAAGTAAGCCCATGAAAAGATGCTCAGTATCTTTAGTCATTAAGGAAATGCCAGTCAAAACTGCAATAAGGTAACACTTCTCACCTGTCAGAATGGCTAAAATGAAAAAGACTGACCATACCTAATATTGTCAAGGATGGGGAGCAACTGAAATTCTCATTTACCACTAGTAAGAATGGAAAATGACACACCTTTGAAAAGTAGTTTGGCCCTTTCTTAATATGCTTAATATACATGTTCAATAGGATTCAGTTGTCCCATTCTTAGAAATTTATACCCAAGAGAAATAAAAGCACATGTTCATAGAAAGATGTGCACACAGATACTCATGACAGCTTTATTTATAATGGGACAAAACTGGAAATAACCTATATGTCATCACCACATGATTAGATAGACAAATTGTGGCATATCTCTATAATGAATACTACTCAGCAATAAAAGGGAAAAAAGAACTATTGTAGACGACTGAATAATCAACAACAGAGTAATTTCAAAATTATTATGCTGAGTAGAAGAAACCATACAAAGAAGGTACATATGATCCCATTTGTTTAAAATTCTGGAGAATGCAAACTAATATACAGTAATAGAAGATTGTGGTTGCCTGGAGAGGGAGTGAGTGTAGGAGAGTGATGTATGGAGGGATTACACAGAGGCCTGGGGAAACTTTTGGAGGGGATGGGTATGTTCATTACCTTGATGATTGTTGATAGTTCCATGTATACATATATCAAAACTGTTCACTCTAGACATGCATAGTTTATTCTATATCAAATATGCTTCCATAAAGCTATTTTAAAAGCTATTTTAAAATGTATTTAAAATGTATACAGTGGGCACACTATGTGTGCCAGGTAAGTGTTTTAAGTGTGTAAAATGCGATCTCCTCTTTAATTATCACAACAAACCTACAGGCTGGTGCTATGATTGTACCCTTTTACAGATGACACTGAAGCTCAGAGTTGTTCACGTCCAAGGCTACCCAGTTAGTAAGTGGCAGCCTGACCACACTCTCACTCTTAACTGTGAACTTGCAGTAGAAAGAAATATCTATGAGAGGCACAATAAAGTGCTAAGAGTCCACACATTCATTATCTAGATCCTCCTAAGAGAGTGTGTTGTCACATTAGAGAAGGATCTGTACTATAGCTGTGATTATATATTATTGAATAGATTATCGTAAAGGTCATCACCATAATTTTCTTTAACAAGATATTTGGCCTTCAAACTACATCATTTTTTCACATCCAGTCTTGAGAGACTATTTGATCACCTCTGATTCAAGAGTCAGAGATGACTTAGAAACCACACCACCCTGGGTGGTTTGATCAAACCCAGGTTTGATCTCTGGATTGTGAACATCCCCTGGAGGAGGGCATGGCAACCCACCCAATGTTCTTGCCTGGGGAATCCCATGGGCAGAGGAGCCCGGTGGTCTACAGTCCATGGGGTTGCAAAAAGCCAGACATGACGGAAGCAACTTAGCACAGAGTGAGGCAAAAGGGGGATGCTAAGTCGCTTCAGTAGTGTCCGACTCTGTGCGACCCCATAGACGGCAGCCCATCAGGCTCCGCCGTCCCCGGGATTCTCCAGGCAAGAACACTGGAGTGGGTTGCCATTTCCTTCTCCAATGCATGAAAGTGAAAAGTGAAAGTGAATTCGCTAAGTCGTGTCCGACTCTTAGCGACCCCACGGACTGCAGCCTACCAGGCTCCTCTGTCCATGGGATTTTCTAGGCAAGAGTACTGGAGTGGGGTGCTATTGCCTTCTCCAAAAGGGGGACACATTCTTTAAAAAAATCTTGCTTGTTTATAGTTCCTTGAATGTATTGCTGAATTGAGGTATCAGCACCTTTAAGTATTAGAACCTTGATCTAAATAGCAGTTGCTATGTTCTGAATGTTTGTGTCTTTTCAAAATTCACAGCCAAAACTTATTGCCCAATGTAATATTGTTATAAGGTGGGACCTTTGAGAGGTGATTAGGTCATGAGAGTGGAGCCCTCATGACTGGGATTAATGCTTTTACAAAAGAGATTCCATAGAGCTCTCTAGCCCCTTCCACCATCTGAATATACAGTGAGAAGTCTGCAACCTGGAAGAAGGCTCTCACCTTATAATATTGGCACCCTTAACTCAGAGTCCAGCTTCCAGAACTGTGAGAAATAAATTTATGTTGTTTATAAGGTGCTTAAAGTAAAGTAGTCGCTCAGTCGTGTCTGACTCTTTGCAACCCCATGAACTGTGGCCTACCAGGCTCCTCTGTCCATGGGATTTCCCAGGCGGGAGTACTGGGGTGGTTTGCCATTTCCTTCTCCAGGGGCTTTTCCTGACCCAGAGATCGAACCTGGGTCTCCAGCATTGCAGGCAGACGCTGTACCATCTGAGTCACCAGGGAAGTCCCAGGTATCTTGGGAACTAATTGGTTAATAACTACTCATTGGAAAAGACTCTGATGCCGGGAGGGATTGGGGGCAGGAGGAGAAAGGGACGACAGAGTATGAGATGGCTGAATGACCTCACTGACTCGACGGACGTGAGTTTGAGTGAACTCCAGGAGTTGGTGATGGACAGGGAGGCCTGGCGTGCTGCAATTCATGGGGTCGCAAAGAGTCGGACACGACTGAGCAACTGAACTGAACTGAACTGAACAGAGTGTGGAGTAAGCAATTCAAATGATTGTGCCTACTTTACAGATGGACAAACTGAGGTTCAAAAAGATTAAGGTGACTTAGTTTCAGGTCTGGGGGAAGGGATGTCTCCCTCCTCCTACCAGGGCTCCCTGTCCACTGAACCACAAGGCTCCAACTGCTGTTGATAGACTTCTGCGATTTTTTTTTTTTCCTCCGATGGCCAAAGATCGGATAAATTGAGTTCCTCGTGTTTACAGATGTCAGAAATTCCAAAAACTGAGCACTGCAATATTGCTGGACATTTCTTCTGCGACTGCCGTTCAGGAAAAAGGTAAGACTTGGCATTTACAAGGATCACGGGGCCCTCGAGTCCACATAGCACCTTTCGGGTTTCAACGCCCGCGTGCTGGCTGACAGCCCGCCAGCGTGTTAGGCGGCCGCGTCCCGGCGCTCTGCCCGGCTGCCCCTCCCGCGCGGCTTGGTGGGGGCGTCGGGGAGGCGGGCCCGGGGACGCTTGCGAGGCGCTCCGGCGCGGCGCCCCCTACCGGCGCCCTGCTCCCTCGCCCCGGATCCGGTCCGGGCGGCGCGGGGACGCCGGCCTGACAGCCAGCGAGCGGACCGGCGAACGGCGCGGAGCGCCGCGAGCGAACGGGCGCGCCCTGCAGGGGTAGGTGGGCCTCGGGACGCAGGCAGGAGGGCGGGCGGGGGAGGCGTGCGCGGGCGGGGGCCGGGGACGGGCGGGGGGCGCGCGCCGGGGGTCGACGAGGGGGCGGGGTGGGCGGGGGGCCCGGCGGCGGGGGCGCGCGCGGCGGCGCGCGGCGGGCGCGAGTCATCAATTATGCAAGGACTCGGGCGGCGCGGGGGGCGGGCGCGGGGAGCGCTCCAAGATGGCGCCCACCGCAGTCCCGCCCGCCGCATCCTCGGCGCCTCTGCAGTCCGGCCGCGCCTCCCGGGCCCCGCGCTAGGGCCGCCGCTGCCTCCCTCGCCGCCGCTGCCGTAAGTCGCCCCAGAGCCCCTGCCCCGGCGCCGCTCCTCGTCTACCGGGTTCCCTTTCTCGCCTCGGGACCCTGGAGCGGGGCTCGCCCATCTCCAGCCAGGGGCTTTGCCGCAGAGTGCGCGGCGGGGCTCTAGGGGCCATGGAGCGGGGTTTCTGCCCTCCCGGTTTTGTACAGGTGCTTGGAAGTCTTGCTTCCTTCTAATGTCTTTATTGGGGATCCCTGAGGAGAACTGAGGACCATTGCCCCCCACCCCCATACACCCTCTCTCTCCTCCGCTCTTGGCTGCACAGGGGGACTCTGGCTGCCCTCGGCGCCCCTTCCGTGGTGCAGCACCCCCTCCTTCCTGTATCCCAGAGCCAGGGCAGAGTCGGGGCCCCTTGCCCGGTTGCACTGGAAGGGCAGCGCTGTCCGGATCTTCCAGAGCAGCTCCTTAGCTCTACCCCCTCCCCCATGTCTTACTGCATCCTTCTCCCCCATCCAGCTCCAGATTGTTACCAACTGCAGAAGCCAGGGGCTCGTGGGTTCTTAGGGTAGCCGGGACTCCCCTGTCCTTTACTCGGATGCGTCCGTCCCCCTTCCGACAGGGTGCTCTGGGGCTGTGTTGGGGGCCCCCGGGACCTTCCTCGGCAGGCTAGGATTCCTGCATTAGGGAGTACATCACTTTGAGAATATCCCCTTCCCCCACCCCCACCCCTACGCCACCCGATGCAGAGCCTGCTCCTCTCCTCCTCTCTCTTGCCCTCCCCCACCGTGCCACCGGCAGCGAGCACCCTGGGCTTCTGCTAGCTTTCGGCTTACAGGCCTGCCCAGCTGCACGGGCTTGGACCCCAGCTCTGTAGTTCTCTCTTGGTACTCGGGGGACTGCAAAGCCTCTGCATTTTTCCTGAGAGCTCAGCTCCATCCTCTCCGTGCCAGCAGCAACCACCAGTGGAGACTTGGCAGTTAACTTTCGGGGGGCTTAGCCAGGGCTTTCAGACCCCTTCAAGGGTCCCAGTTTCGAAGTGGTATGGAGTAGGAATCATTTTTCAGTCTGATAAATATGATTTTTCAAACCAGGCATTCCTTCCAGGTACCCCACCCTGTGCCCTCTTCCTCACTTACACTGCAGTTTTTGAAACATGGGGGAATACATTTTACATCCGGAGACTCCAAGGTTCAGTATCAGTATCCATAATAAAAGGATGTCGTCTGTTTGGGGTGGGGGGGGAGAGTTGGAGAAGAAACTTTGCATTGCATCTGGCTAATTCAGGGGGAGGGAGAAATAATTAACATGGAGCAAGAGCTACCAAACAGGGAAAATTGCTTTTAATGCATGCACAGTGGGCTCCAGAGAAGTCGGGATGGAGGCAGGAAGTGTAGGTGAGGGCTCTGGGGGCCAACGGGGAAGGCACTTTTTGTAACTGTTTCTCAAGTTTGAACCTGGAGAGCCTTCAGAGAGGTAGGGGTGTGCTAAGGCTGGGGGTGTTTTAGTTTTCCAAGGGAGAGTTCGGGTGTGGTAGGTTTTCCCTGTTTCACAGTCTGTACTTCTCTTTTCTCCACGTGCATTAGAAGATAATGGTGGTTGGGGGACTTTTTTTTTTTCTTAAGAAAAAAATTTTTATTTTTGATGTGTAATGCAAATGGCTGGGTGACATTACCATCCAGTACCATCCTGGTAGAAATCTTGGGGGAATCAGACTTAAAATGCTGAAAGCTTTGTAATACATTGCCTTTAACCTGGTTCTTGAAATACTGCAGCATTTTTTCTTTGGAGCTCATGACACACAAGGCCTTCAGTTCTCCCTGAAAGAGAATTTGATTGCTTGGAAGGGGGGTGGTAGTGATGGCTTGGCACTCAGCGAACATTGTCTGTCCTAGAAATTGAGGCTGTCCCTGGAGAGGGCTCTAAGCATGTTATGTGTTCTGTGGACATCTGATACAGGATATGTGTAAATGTGTTGTGGTTCTTATTAGTGCTGCTGGTGGGTACTGCAGCGCAGTTCTTGAGAGTGCAGGCCAGTTACTGGTCTTCTGGGTTCAGTCTGAAAGGCTGACTTAATACATCTTCAGTTTTCTTTTGGGGTTTTGTCAAGTTTTATCAAAATATGGAAGGATTTTATTTTAAATTAATAAAGGATTATGAAATGGCAGATAGTATACTTAAAAATAAACAATGATACAATTGGTTGTTGCTTTCTTTGCAGGGTCTCTAACAAACGTTTCTCAGGGCCCAGCTTGCCCAGCTTTGGTTGCCTGTATGGAGGTTTACGCCAGGGTTTCTTGCTGTGGTGCTGAAAGGACAGTTCCCTGGCAGGCCTGCTAGTGGAGTGCATACATGCTGGACAGGGTTTGGGTTTTTCTTGCTTTTAGATCAGCAGGCTCTCCTGTAGATGTGTGCATGCGCAGCTTGGTTTATACTTGAAGTTGCAGACCTAGTTATCATATTTTATTACTCCCACATAACTCTTCATTTTGGCTGTCCCTCATGGAGACAGTGTTTTTGCAGGCTGCAACAGATCCATATGTAAGTCACACAGTGACATTTTGCTGACTGCATTATTTCAGCACATTTTGATAATTTCAAATAGCAAGAAACTATTAATGTTATGAGATTTTGGTCTCCCAAACTAATCACCTGGCTTGCTAAGTTAAGCTGGATCAGAAGGGCATCTTATTTGGGTTGGTTTGAACAGTGAGCTGGGAAAAGGACTTGACACAGCAGAGGCTGGTATGTAGTTCATTGTTTCACCAAAGTAATTTGTCAAAAAAATATTTTAAAATCCTAAAATAGTGAAGACGGCCATAAAATTCAGGCTGTATGGATCTCCCACCTAGCACAGGGATCCCCTTATATGAGACTTCTCATAAAGCAGCTCATTCCACTGGGGTTCCACTGTGACTGAAGCACTTCTGTGTCATTGAAAAAGTAACATAAAGTTAAAAGACATATAAATTGGGTATGATCAGGGGCAGATGTCATTCTTGTGCTTCTTACTAAGAAAAGACTGACATTCAGTGTTCTATAGGGATTATACAAGAAACCTGCACCTGCTTGAAAAGAATACAGAGATAGAGACATATCCACCCAAAGAAAGGAAAACATTCTTGAATGGAAGCAAAAATAATTATCTTTAATGTGCTGATAGTATATAACAAGTTGTTCTAGAGCCACATGCATGAACTAATGAATACTTAATTCCTATAGATTATATCTGCGAAGGAAAATAAAACCACACTGTTTAGAAAGTGTTAAAAATGCAGTTTATTCAGCAGTTGCTTAAAGTAGGGTGTGGGCAGCAGCTGGCTCACCCCAGCAGACCCATGGCCCCCAGGCCGAGTGCTGGGTGCTCCAGCCCAGCCATGGTGCAAGGTTCCCCGATAACAGATACTCATCGCCCAGTGTCGTGGGAAGGCCCAGTTGCCACAGATTATGTGCCCATCATGCAAGCCTCTCTGCCATGCTCCCCTAGCTTCAGCAGCGCCTGGAGGTAACACCACCTGCTCTCTCCACACCTAGCCTTTGTTCTGGAAACCTCAGGACTGGGGCTTGACTTGTCTCAGGGAATGTTGCCCCTGGGCCCTGGCTTAAGCCTACACTCCTGACCTCTCTGCTCACCTTAAGGGCTCTCTTAAAGCCCACTGCCTCCTCTGCAGCTCCTCAGGGGTACCATTCTTTCCACTCTGGGTCTTGCCTTCTCCTAGCAGTGTCCCAGCTCCTGGCAGCCTGGGGACAACTCTACATAGAGTGACCTGGGACCAGGCACAGGGAAACTTGGATAGCTCAAGCAATGTCTAACTGCATAAACAGTAATGTCTGAATAGAGTGCTCTGGGCTGTAGGTGGTTCCTGCAATTGGCAAAAAAAAAAAATAAAGCCAGTTTATTCAGAGATGAGTTTCCGTAATTATAAAAATAAAGTATACTTATTACAATGTGCAAAATGGGGGAAAAAGTCATCGTTAGTGAAACAGTTGTTTTATGGTTATTTCAGTTTTGTTTTGTTTTTCTGTAAAGAGGGAAAGAAGCATTTGCAAAAGTTATTCAGAATAATAAAAATAAGTATTTTAAAACCAAGCCTTTTAAACTCTTAAGTAAACAGTCTACTAGTCATTTAGAGATGTAACTGCTATACTGTTAGATTTCAGTTTCCTTTTTTTTGGAATCATTTTTTTTAAATTTCAAGAAATTATCTTTAATGTAAAAGAATTCATTCTTAGAATTGGGCTCAAATGTAGCCAGTTAACTAGAAGAATAAAAAAACTTCTCTCAATCAGGGACTCAATAAATATTCTCCCTCTGCACCTACTGTGTGTGAAGCCTTGTACTAAGCACTAACACTCTTTAAATGGCAAGAACCAGCTTAGAAAATGATAACATGCTCAAAAACTGTGACTATTAAAGTGTTAAAAGAAGGGAACAGAACTTTCACCCTTCATGTATATTAATTGCTGAAATATTGAATGGTAGCATATTAGATCTAGCCCGGTGATTCAACCTAAAAAGAATAATTTTGTGCAGAAACATGAAGTAAATGTGTGTAAAGAAAAGGCAAAGAAGAAATTTGAAAAAATTTTCTTTGTCCCTTTGTGAAGTTATGGATACACAACCAGGACTTGCAGTTAAGGACGTATCAGGAATTAGGGTGAAATGAAGACCCAAGAAGGTTGTCCTGGTTACACCACCGAGAGGAAAAAGTCAGAAGCAGTGTGGGCTTTGGGGATAGGCAACACTAAAGTTCAAGTCTCCGCTCTTCTACTTACTAGCTTTGTCACCTTGGATAGGTTATTTAATCTATCTGAGCTTTGGTGTTCTCATCTGTAAAAATAGGAATAATAATACCTACGTGGCATGGTGTTTGTGGGGATTAAATGAAATCTCTGTTTCCTTATGGTTTCTGACACATAGAGCTCAGTGTATATTAGCTCCTTTTCCTCTCGGGATTTAGCAGCTTAGTGTGTATTTATATGTGTATTTGATATAGTATATGTGTACTATATTAAATTTCATTAGTCTGAAAAGCAGACAGTTGCTTTATCTTCAGTCTGGCAGAGGATAGAGTCGAGAGGTATCCTGACTTTGGATGGACATTGCTAATGTAAAAGGAGAAAAGTTTTACTGTACAGTTGCAGTGCTGACCGCCACTCCACCCCGCCCAACCCCTCCGCCATGCAACCGCAGTTACTAAAGCAATTCTTTCTGCGTTCATTCCCAAACTATTCTAGAATAGGACTTTTTACCAAACAGGAATGCTCTGGCACTCACCAGTTGGCAGGCAGCTGAGCTGGTTTTAGCCATGGCTTGAAATCTGAAGGTGGAATGGACTCAAAGGCTGAGGTTCCCCTTTATTCTCCAGTTGGATGTCTTAACTGTGCTAAGTGATTATGCAGGTTTGAGGCTGCTTTTGTCTTTAGCAGTCTTTTAGGTTTTCCCATTGTATAGTCTTTTTTGTGGGGAGGGCGTGGGTGGGGAGTGCAGCGTGTGGGATCTTAATTCCCCGGCCAGGGATCAAACCCATGGCCCTGCATTGGGAGTGTGGAGTCTTAACCACTGGACCACCAGGGAAGTCCTCAATTATATAGTCTTCTAACGGCTTTCTTTGAATGAGTGTCTTACATTTAGGTCTCATGGCTGACCATCTACCTAATTATTACTCTTATGTTTATAAAAACTTTAAAAATCTTTTGATGAGTTGATTGAGTTAGGGAAGACAGATATTATTCTACCCATTTTCAATCTGAGGAAATTGAGTATCCTAGCTTGAGTTGTCCAGGGCTAAGGGACCGTTAAATGATGGAGTGGAGACAGGGACCCAGGTTGGTTAATTCATGCTTAAAAGATTTTTTTTTTTTGTATTAAATGGTGTTATATTCTGATATTCATATAACCAAGTGATGTGAACAATTTTGGCTTTATTTTAGGAAATTATCATTACCCTAGGTAGCTAAACATATCTTAGTGAGTGGGCGTAATGAAAGATTCTGGGATAGGCAGAGGGAAGGCCAGAGTACCTTTGAAGGAGAGCATTCTGGAAGCAGGAAGGATGAGGGAAAATGAGCAGAAGATGTATCTTATCAATAAATAGAGTATAGATAAAAAGAGGAGGCGTGGAAGTAACATGCTTGTTTTGTTTCTGCAGCTATCCTAGCTACTTTTTTTAAGACGTCGTCATGTCTTGGGGTTTGCTTGTCTTTCTTAATTTCTCTTGCACATAAACACATGCTTGGCTCCTCACAAATGCTCCCACATTGCCAACATAAGTTATAACCAGGACCATAGGGGAATTACGGCCACCATCACCTGGACTTTTTTTTGCTTATGCAAGGCTGAAATTGGTGTAGGAGTCAGAGAAAAATTGCTCCTGGTGGGTGAGGGTAACCTAGTTGAAGTAGAAAAAGTTCTGGGAGGCTCTTAGTCTAAAAGAACAAAGGTGAAAGTAGATAACACTTCTGATCCCTTAGGTATATGGAGATGTGTCGTACTGAGCAGAGCAGAACAGAAGAAAAGCTGCGACTCTGAGGGTCTCAGATGTGCTCTTAGTTTGGAACTGAAGCGCTCTTGATCCTGGAAGGAGTTGATTGGGTTAGGATAACTAAAATGTTGTCTGGAGAGGTTTTATATTCACTGTTGGTGGTGGTGAGAGGCTTCCTGTGTTCACCGGGCTTGTTCCAGGATCTGGAAATGGAAAGCACTGAAGTTCCTTCATTATCCTGCTCCTTTCATGTTCAGTTGATTAGTGTGATTTTTTATGCTGTAAAATCTTTTGAGTTCCTGGGAGTAAGAACATCAGAGAAATACAGTGAATGCTTATTTATCCAGGGATGGGTTATCTAGGCTATAAATTATACATGCCATTTATTTTCCTCCCTTTTTCTACATTTTGAGTATTTAACTGATTATTAGCATTTCCGTCAGAGTGAACTTGGAAAAGGAGAAAAGGTCAAAATTAAAATGTTACTGTAAATTTTTAGATAGTGATTGATAAAGAAATCAATAAAAAAAGTAGCTCATTTTTCATCTATTCTTACTCTCTCCTTATTTTAAAGTACAGACAGTTGAAAGCTGAGCCTCCAAAAGTTTAATGTTCACCAGAAGCCAGTATGAAATGGCATTTTTCCTTCATTTTACTGAGTGACAGCCCTGTAAATAAATAGGTTTTAATTTATTACATGGTTAGTTTCTTATTTCACAAGGAATTTTTCTTCAACTAAGGATAAATTGCAGCAGGCTTTTGCTTCACATTCACTAGTATCTTTTTGTTTTAGCAAGCAGCTGAATAAAAATGCTTTTAACTGAAAGCAAATTGATGCATTATTATTAAATTGCAGAGAAGGATTGAGCGGGTTTCAAAAAAGACTGATAGCGCTTTCTTGGAGGTCAGAATACCCAAAAATCTCATTTGCCACAGAATTCCCAATTGGATAGCCAGAGATTTTGGTGAAAATTAAAAGGAGAAATGTCTTGTTTCTAGGAATGATACCTTGAAGAAAATAAAGCATTTAAAATAGATTTATACTGTGATAAGGAAGAAATCATTGGGAGTGTGAGAAATTGTCAAAGTGGAGAGTGAGAGAAAGTGAAAAGAATGACTGCAGTATATGTACATCTATGGCTGATTCATGTTGATGTTTGACAGAAAGCAACAAAATTCTGTAAAGCAAGTATCCTTCAATTAAAAAAAAAAGAATGACTGTAGTGAAAAGGGACAAGGGAATTTGGATATGAACTTGGGGAGAGTTCTCTCTCCTCTGCAGACTCCTTTGGATACATGTCTCTGTTCTATTCCCTGAGCTAGAGTGATCCTGAACTTCTGGATCTAGCACAGACCTTTAGGAGGATGTTTTGTGTTTTAAATGTTATTTTACCCCTTCCTCTGCTAGAACTTTGCTGCAGATTGCTTACTTTTCCTGATCTCTGCTTTGGAAAAGATGGAGGATACTTTCTTGCTTTGTAATAAAACAAACAAACAAAAAATGGTAATATTCTTAAATGTGTTTTTAATTAACTTTTTTTTTTTTTAAAAAAAAGGATTTTAAGTCACTTACTATAAAAACGTTTTCTCAAAAGGCACTGTTGCAGGTATCTCTCCATTCTATACATAAAATTCATCTTTAACATTTATTTGTTTGAATAGTTAACAGAGGCAAAGGGTTTAAAAAGTCAGAAGCTTCAAAGTTAAGTCTTCTTATCCTGTCACCTTCACTCCGTGTGCATTCTGTAAAGATAACTACTGTTACCAGTTTCTTTGTATCCTTTCTACATGATATGCTTGTAAACACTTTCTCTTCCTTGTCCCCCACACAATTATATCCATTGTCTTTTGAGGAAGACTGTTAAAATAGTTTGAGGATTTGAATTCTCAGTCTAGGTCATTTTAGATCAATTAATCCCCCCTTAGCAAAAAAATTTAGTGACATTCTTAAATGTACTTTTTTTTAATTTCCTTTTTTTTTTTTTAAAGGATATTAAGTCATTTAATATAAACACATTTTCTCAAAAGGCACTGTTGAAGGTATCTCTTCCATTCTGGGTTATAAATTTGGGGATTTGAATATAATTAGAGTATAATTAGAAGTATATTCAAATTAGAATAGAAATTTCACCAAGAACAAATCAGTAGGACTAGGGTAGGATACCCCAGTGGCAGATAAGCCTGCAAAGATGGGGGAGAGTTCGCTAAACATTATGAATTTGTCGACGTCGCAGTTATCCTTGGAGACAATGGAGAACATAGAAGGTTGTTGTTGTTTTAAGGCATACAGAATGATACGTCATCAAAGTTTATAATATTTTAGGAGGATTGGGCAGCAGCGAATGTATAGTAGGGTGAACTAGAACAGGAATGGACTTCCAGTTAATAGGCTGTTTGATTTGGCCGAGTTGTGTGGTGACAAAGCCTTGGACCTGGATAGTAGTGGTGAAGACGGCAAGGAAAGAACATGAATATAATTTTTACATGTGTGTCACATGGATGTGTGTGTTTAAGCAACATTTTTTAATGTAAGAAGTAGTCTCTAAGAAGGCCCAGTAGAACTTGGTAAATAACTTTACTTGAGGGGAAGGAAGGAGGAGGAGTTAAAAGATTATTTTGCTCTTCTAAAGTTGAGAGACAGAGAATCTTCTCTTTAGAAAATCTGAGGAAATAAGTTCTGTAATATACGTTGGCAGTCTAGTCCAGAGCATCTTGGTTAGCAGGCTACTGATTGCTAATTTTTGATCTTTTCTCTGCAGAGGGTTTTTCCCCTGAGCTTCTCATGCTTTCTTTAAGGAAAATCTAAGTCTTGCAACTTTTTTATTCTGTGTGTTCTCTCACTGATAAAGATTACTTAATCTTTGTGGGTTTCTATCCTTTACTTATTTTGTGGTCTTTCATTCTGTCCGTATATAGACACTTAGCTCCCTTGATTCTCACAACTTTTTCCTTGACACTCTCAACTAACCTTTGGTTTAGTGTATAAAGAAACAAGAATGATGTGCCTTTTCATAGGACGGTTTTGTTTTCATAAGGACTGTTTTGTCCTTACTGAAACTCAGTGACTTTCTCTCTTTGATCATTTGCTTATATTCTCTGTGCTTTTTGGAAGCCATAGTAGTAAGTGAAATTGCAGGCTGAATTAAAGGTAGCAACTGAGAGGATTTAAATAGGTGAAAGCAGGGGGAAAATGTTAGGCTTTATGAGCCAGTAATGTTGCTTGTCATTTCTGGTATTGATCTTGGACTGTCCATACAAAATGTCAGACTTGACTTGCGTAAACCTCCCTGGTGTAGCTAGGGCACAGACAGTGGTGAGTGGGCCCTGCTGTGTCACTTCAGTACACAGTGACAGTTCAGAGTGAAGGGTGAGCTCAAGGATGTGGGCTTCTAGCATTTTGCAGTAGGTAAAGATCTTTGAATAAGAAAAAATAAAGGATGATCAGAACATCAGAACACACACATGCAAAATAACAGACAGCAGAGAAAAGCAATTTAATTGGTTGAATTTTTTCATTTAATTTTCCTTCTCCCCTCCAAAGTTACTGAGTTCTTGCAAATTCAATTAACTTTTGGTGCAGTTTGCACTCAGACTGTTGGCAAGACATCTCCATGGTTTGTGTGGAACCAGTGGACCGGGCAAAGTTCATGTCCAAGACGTTGGTGAATTTAGCACTCTGTTTAGGGACATAAAGGACTTCCCACGCAGCACAGTGGTACTGAGCATGTTTCGTTTAAAGTGTGTCGACTATAAAGCATCTTTACAGTAATCCCATCAGGAGGTTCTCTGTGCAATGATATTGTAAGTTTGTACCTGTTTCCTAGTTTGAATGCTTAAAGTAATAGTGGTTAAGAGCAGTTAAACAGCAACCTCTTGGGAAGCCATTCTTAAAATAGTTTGGGTTGAGGAAAGTCCGTAAAGACCACTTAGCTAAATGATGGCAATCTGTTTTATTAATCTTGATGTCCTAATACAAGTAATATTTTAGTAGGTGTATGTTGTTGTTGTTCAGTCGCTCAGTTGCTTCTGGCTCTTTGTGACCCCATGGACTGCAGCACGCCAGGCTTCCCTGTCCTTCCCCGTCTCCTGGACCTTGCTCAAACTCATGTCCATTGAGTCGGTGATGCCATCCAACCATCCCATCCTCTGTCATCTCCTTTCCTCCTGCCTTCAATCTTTCCCAGCATCAGAGTCTTTTCCAGTGAGTCAGTTCTTTGCATCGGGTGGCCAAAGTATTGGAATTTCAGCTTCAGCATCAGTCCTTCCAGTGAATATTCAGGACTTATTTCCTTTAGGATGGACTGGTTGGATCTCCTTGCTATCCCAGGGACTCTCAAGAGTCTTCTCCAACACCACAGTTCAAAAGCATCAATTCTTTGGTGCTCAGCTTTCTTTATGGTCCAACTCTCATATCCATACATGACTAATGGAAAAACCATAGCTTTGACTGTATGGACCTTTGTTGGCAAAGTAATGTCTCTGCTTTTTAATATGCTGTCTAGGTTTGTCATAGCTCTTCTTCCAAGGAGCAGGTGTCTTTTAATTTCATGACTACAGTCACCATCTGCAGTGATTTTGGAGCCCAAGAAAATAAAGTCTGTCACTGTTTCCATTGTTTCCCCATCTATTTGCCATGAAGTAATGGGATCGGATGCGATGATCTTTGTTTTTTGAATGTTGAGTTGTAAGCCACTTTTTCACTCTCCTCTTTCATCTTCATCAAGAGGCTGTTTAGTTCCTCTTCGCTTTCTGCCATAAGGGTGGTGTCATCTACATATCTGAGGTTGTTGATATTTCTCCCTGTAATCTTGATTCCAGCTAGTGCTTCATCGAGTCCAGCATTTCACATAATGTACTCTGCATAAAAGTTAAATAAGTAGGTTGACAATATACAGCCTTGATGTACTCTTTTCCCAATTTGGAACCAGTCCATTGTTCCATGTCCAGTTCTAATTGTTGCTTCTTGACCTGCATACAGGTTTCTCAGGAGGCAGGTAAGGTAGTCTGGTATTCCTAGCTCTTGAAGAATTTTCCACAGTTTGTTGTGATCCACATAGTCACAGGCTTTTGCATAGTCAATGAATCAGAAGTAGGTGTTTTTCTGGAATTCTCTTGCTTTCTATATGATCCAGTGAATGTTGGCTATTTGATCTCTGATTCCTTTGCCTTTTCTAAATCCAGCTTGAACATCTGAAAGTTCTCAGTTCGGGTACTGCTGAAGCCTAGCTTGGAGAATTTTGAGCATTACTTTGCTAGCGTGTGAGATGAGTGCAGTTGTGCAGTAGTTTGAGCATTCTTTGGCATTGCCTTTCTTTGGGATTGGAATGAAAACTGACCTTTTCCAGTCTTGTGGCCACTGCTGAGCTTTCCAAATTTGCTGGCATATTGAGTGCAGCACTTTCACAGCATCATCTTTTAGGATTTGAAGTAGCTCAGCTGTAGTTCCATCACCTCCATTAGCTTTGTTCGTAGTGATGCTTCCTAAGGCCCAGTTGACTTTGCATTCTAGGATGTCTGGCTCTAGGTGAGTGATCACACCATTATGGTTATCTTGGTCATTAATATATTTCTGTATAGTTCTTCAGTGTATTGTTGCCACCTCTTCTTAATATCTTCTGCTTCTGTTAATTCCATACCATTTCTGTCCTTTATTTTTTCCATCTTTGCATGAAATGTTCCCTTGGTATCTCTAATTTTCTTGAAGAGATCTCTATTTCCCATTCTATTGTTTTCCTCTATTTCTTTGCATTGTTCACTTAGGAAGGCTTTTTTATTTCTCCATGCTATTCTTTGGAACTGCCTTCGGACAGGTATATCTTTCCTTTTCTCCTTTGCCTTTTGCTTCTCTTTTCTCAGCCAACCATCTTGCCTTTTTGCATTTCTTTTTCTTGGGGATGGTCTTGATCACTGCCTCCTGTACAATGTTATGAACCTCTGTTCATAGTTCTTCAGGCACTCTATCAGATCTAATCCCTTGAATCTATTTGTCATTTCTAGTGTATAACTGTAAAGGATTTGATTTAGGTCCTACCTGAATGGCCTAGTGGTTTTCCCTACTTTCTTCAATTTAAGTCTGAATTTTGCAATAAGGAGTTCATGACCTGAGCCACAGTCAGCTCCAGGTCTTGTTTTTGCTGACTGTATAGAGCTTCTCCATCTTTGGTTGCAAAGAATATAACCAGTCTGATTTTGGTGTTGACCATCTGGCGATGTCCATGTGTAGAGTTGTCTCTTGTGTTGTTGGAAGAGGGTGTGTACTGTGACCAGTGCGTTTTCTTTGCAAAATTCTGTTAGCCTTTGCCCCGCTTCAGTTTTGTACTCCCAAGGCCAAACTTGCCTGGTACTCCAGGTATGTCTTGACTTCCTACTTTTGCATTCCAATCTCCTATGATGAAAGGGACATCTTTTTTGGTAGGTTTTTATTTTTTCACTTTCCTTTTTGTAATATTCTTCTTCCTTGTCTCTAGAAAAGGGAGTGGTGCAAGGCACAAATTGAGTGATGAATTGAGTGATTAAGTGGAGTGGAGAAACAAAATAGAATGAGCCTATGAGTACTGGTGATGGACAGGGAGGCCTGGCGTGCTGCGATTCATGGGGTCGCAAAGAGTCGGACACGACTGAGCCACTGATCTGATCTGATCTGATGAGTACTTCACTCACCTCACAAGGCTTTTATTTTTTTTTCTCTGACTCACACAGGAAAACTTAAGCCATAAGTGCCGAAGGGGTAAAAGTTTTTTTATTTTGGGATCTTAATGTAGATTCTTTGCATTAAAAATTGCTCCAAAGCTTTATGGGTCAAAGAAAGTAGTCCGTTTGTGTCATGAGTGGATATCAAAGACTTGTTGTTAATTAGATCCAGATGTTTTCTATCTTTCATTTTGATAAGCTTATATGCAGCTCGACCCTTGGGGCTAGTGTGCTATGTTCCTAGCCACACGCTCCTTCCTGACCATTAGGAAGTCTCTGGTCTGTATTGTCCCTTGCAGCTTGTAGGAGGTGGGCATTTTCCACTTCCCTCTCCTCAGCAGGCAGCCCAGGTTCCCAGGGCTGAGGTAAGCCACCATCACCCAGGGGTGTGTGACTCCTGTGTCCTGCTTGGGCTCTGCTCTGCAGACCTGCCTTTAAAGGCCCAGGCTAGTGCTCAGGGAAAGGTTTTTTAAAGAGCAACGCATTTATCACTTGGTGCAATCTATTGCAAAATCTGAAGGAGAAAAAAATCCTCCAAGGAAGCAATGCCACTTTTCTAGCCAGGTTTCCAGAACCATTAGCTCCTTATAGACACTGCTTATAGATGTTAAGTTGTTAAGGGTTTACCAGTTGTTTTTTCCTTCCATGGTTTAATCTCAGAACCTAGTTGAGAACTCCTGTGAGAGTTGTGAGAACTGAATGCTGACTTTTGCAGATGTTATAAAAATCTAGTCTGTAGAGTTCGAAGTATGGATGCTAGCCTGTATTTTAAGCAGGAGAGCATTAGATGTTCTTTTGGTGGAAACTGAGGCATCGTAACTCCTGCAATCTGCTTGTAGCCTTGGGCCAAGACGCAGTGCCCCTGGGACACACGGGGTCCTTTTCCTATTTGGAAATTTACTCCTATTCGGGTACTGTACCCAAACAGAGGACCACTTCCTTCACAAGAATAAGTTCAATATTACTAATATTTGAAACGCTTTTGAAGTTCTAGCTTATGTTTGGCAGATATATATTTTTTCCTTTTTAACACTTTTAACAGCTTTGGTTATTTTTTATTGTTGTTTTAAAAATTTACAAGAGGACAGTTGAAAAAAATTTTGGACTAGAGTTCTATGAGTTTTAATACATGTATATATTTATGTAACCAGGACTACAGTCAGGATACGAAACAGATCCATCCCCTCAGAAAGCCCTCTGCTGCCCATTTGTAGTCAAACTCTAATGTGTGATCTCTGCCAACTCCCAAATGGCTCTCTGTTCTGTGGTTTTGTTTTTTTATAATGTCATTTAAATAGAATCATGCTATAGAATAGAATCTTTTGAAATTGCCTTCTTTCACTCAGCATGGTACCTTGGAGATTTATCTATGTTGTTATCTTTATCAATAGTTTGTTCTTTTTTTTGCGTAGTAGTATCCCATTGTGTGGTTACATATCAGTTTGTTTATCCATTCATTTGTTGAAGGATATTTGAGATATGTCCAGTTTCAAGTGATTATGAATACTGCTGCTATAAATGTATAGGTTTTGGTATGAATCTGAATTTACATTATTCAAAGATATCTGTAAGGGTGAATTGTTGAGTAATTAAGTATATGTTTACCTTTGTGAGAAACTACTAAACCATTTTTTTCAGAGTGATTATACCATTTTGCTTTTCCATCAATAGTGTATGAGAGTTGTCATTAATATCTTCATTTGCACTTGATATTGTCAAAATTTTTGTTTGTTTTTAGTTTTATTGTGGTAAGAACACCACAGAGATCTTTCCTCTTAACAAAATTTTAAGTGTACATTGTTATTGACTATAGGTCCAATGTTTTACAGTGGATTTCTAGAGCTTATTCATCTTGCTTAATTGAAACTTTCTGTCCAGCGATAAGAAACTTCCTATTTCCCTCTTCCCCCAGCCCTGGCAAACATCATTCTACTTGGATTCTATGAATGTGGCGATTTTGTATATCTCGTGTAAGTGTAATTATGCAGTATTTCTCTTTCCATGACTGGCTTATTACACTTAGTATGTTGTCCTCAAGGTTCATCCATGTTATAGAATATGTCAGAATTTCTTTCTTTTTAAAACAAGCTGAACAGTATTCCTGTGTCTGTGTGTACCGCATCTTCTTTGTGTGTTCATCTATAGATGGACATTTAGGTTGCCTCCCTATCTTGGTAACTATTGAACGGTGCTGCAATGAACATGGTATAGCTAATATTTCTTCAAGATCCTGATTTTAATTCTTTTGGAGAACTACCCAGAAGTGAGATTGCTGGATTGTATGGTAGGTCTAGTTTTCATTTTTTGAAGAATTTCCATACTGTCTTCCGTAGCAGCTGCACTGTTTTGCATTCCTACCAACAGTGTGCCAGGGGCTCCAGTTTCTCTGCATCCTTTCTAACGCGTGTTACCTTTTATTTATTTATTTATTTTTTTGATAACACTGTCTGACGGCTGTGAGGTGATTGCTAACTGTGGTTTTTTTTTTTTTAATTTAATATTCCGTTGGAAGGTAATTGCTTTACAGCCCTGTCTTAGTTTCTGCTGTGCAGCAGTGTGAGTCAGCTAAAAGCATACACATAGCCCTTCCTCTCGCACCTCCCTCCCTCCCGTCCCCTCCCCCCCCTGGGTCATCACAGAGCAGCAAGCTGTGTTCCCTGTGCTATACAGCAGCTTCGTACCAGCTGTGTGTTCTTACGCAGTTTTGATGTCACATTCTCTTGATGGTTAGTGGTATTGAGCACTCAGATTTTTTATTTTGGCAATTTTTACAGGCATGTAGTGGTATCTCATTGTGGTTTCAATTTGCTTTTCCCCAAGAACTAATGATCTTGAGCATTTTTCACATATATATCGTCATCCATATGTCTTTGGTTAAATGTCTTAACCGAATCTTTTATTCAGGTCTTTTGCCCATGTTTTAAACTGAGTTATTTGTTTTATTACTGTGAGTTTTGAGAGCCTTTTTAAAAAAACATGTATCCTGGATATCAGTCATGAAATAAATTACATGAACATGTTTTGCCTTGGTGTGTAGCTTTTCTTTTTCTTCTCTTTATAGTGTCCTTTATCGAGCTAATGCTTAAATTTTAAGTAAGTTTAATTTGTCAGTTTCTTTCTTTGATGGGTCATGTTTTTGATGTAAATAGGAATTCTTTATATAATCCAAGCTTGCAAATATGTTCTTTGCTCTCCTCTAAGAGTTTTATGGTTTTGCATTTTACATGTAGATGTATATAATTCATTGGATATGAAATTTAGGTAAAAGTTCATTTTTATATGTTTATTTTGCAGATAGATGTGTGATTGTTCTAGCACCATTACTATTAAAAAGACTATCCTTTTCCCCTTGAATTGACTTTGCACTCTTGTCAAAACTCAATTGGCAATATTTGTTTTGGCCTTTTTCTAGATTATTCTATTTCATTGTCATATATATCTGTCCTGTCACCAGTACCACACTGATCTGATTATAGATATGTAACTTTACAGTAAGGCTTAAAATTATGTAGTGTGAGTCTTCCAACTTTATTTTCTTATTTCAAAATTGTTTGGCTATTAATAGTTCTTTTGCTTCTCCATTGAATTTCATAGTCAGCTTGTCTATGTCTGCAAAAAACACTGGAGGAAGTAGTGGTAAACCACTCTTGTGTTCTTGCTGCAAGAACTCCATAAACAGTATAAAAGCTATGACACCACAAGATGAGCTGTCCAGGTTACAAGGTGTCCAGTATGCTCCTGCTGAAGAGCAGAGGACAGTTACTAATAGCTTCAGAAAGAATGAAGTGGTTAGGCCAAAGCAGAAATGAAACTCAGTTGTGAATGTGTCTGGTGGTGAAAATAAAGTCTGACTCTGTAAAGAACAGTATTGCACAGGAATCTTGAATCTTAGGTTCATGAATCAAGGTAAATTGGATGTGGTCCTGCAGGAGATGGCAAAAGTGAACATTGCATCTTAGGAATCAGTGAACTAAAATGGACCAGAACGGGCAAATTTAACTCAGATGACCATTATATCTACTACTGTGGGCAGGAATCCCTTGGAAGAAATGGAGTAGCCCTCGTAGTCAACTGAAGAGTCCAAAATGCAGTACTTGGGTACAGTCTCAAAAAAGACAGAATAATCTTGGTTCATTTCCAAGGCAAATCATTCAACATCACAGTAATTCAAGTTATACCCCTACCACTGATGCTGAAGAAGCTGAAGTTGAATAGTTCTATGAAGACCTACAAGACCTTCTAGAACTAACACTAAAAAAAGATGTCCTTTTCATCATAGGGGATTGGAATGCAAAAGGAGGAAGTCAAGAGACACCTGGAGTAACAAACAAGTTTGGCCTTGGAGTACAGGATGAAGCAGGGCAAAGGCTAACAGAGTTTTGTCAAGAGAACACATTGGTCCTACCAAATACCCTTTTCCAACAACACAAGGGATGACTCTACACATGGACATCACCAAACGGTCAATACAGAAATCAGATTGATTCTGTTGTTTGTGACCAAAGATGGAGAAACTATACAGTCAGCAAAAACAAGACCTGGAGCTGACTGTGGCTCAGATCATCAGCTCCTTATTAAAAAATTCAGGCTTAAATTGAATAAAGTAGGGAAAACTACTAGGCCATTCAGGTATGACCTAAATCAAATTCTGTATGATTATCACAGTGGAGGTGATGATTAAATTCAAGGGATTAGATCTGATAGAGTGAGTGCCTGAGGAACTATGGATGGAAGTTCGTAACATTGTACAGGAGGCAGTGACCAAAACTATCCCAAGAAAAATAAATACAAGAAGGCAAAATAGTTGTCTGAGTAGGCTTTACAAATAGCTGAGAAAGAAGAGAAATGAAAAGCAAGGGAGAAAGGGAACAATATACCCAACTGAATGCAGAGTTCCAGAGAATAGCAAGGAGAGATAAGAAGGCCTTCTTCAAGGAACATTGCAGAGAAGTAGAGGGAAACAACAGAATGGGAAAGACTAGAGATACCAAGGGAACATTTCATGCAAGGATGAGTATGATAGAGGACAGAAACAATAAGGACCTAACAGAGGCAGAAGAAATTAAGAAGACGTGGTGAGAATACACAGAAGAACTACACAGAAAAGGTCTTAATGACCAGTATAACCACGATGGTGTGGTCACTCACCTAGAGCCAGACATCCTGGAGTGTGAAGTCAAATGGGCCTTAGGAAGCATTACTACAAATAAAACTAGTAGAGGTGATGGAATTCCAGCTGAGCTATTTCAAATCCTAAAAAATGGTGCTGTTAAAGCATGGCACCCAATGTGAGCAGCAAATTTGGAAAACCCAGCTGTGACCACAGGACTGGAAAAGATCAGTTTTCATTCCAATCTCAAAGAAGGGCAGTGCCATAGAATGTTCAAACTACTATACAATTGTGCTCATTTAGCATGTTCGTATGTTAGTAAGGTTATACTCAAAATCCTTCAAGTTAGGCTTCATCAGTACATGAACTGAAGACTTGCATATGTACAAGCTGGGTTTAGAAAAGGTAAAGGAACCAGAGATCAAATTGCCAACATTCATTGGAACTTAGAGAAAGAAGGGAATCCCAGAAAAACCTCTTCTTTTCCTTCATTAACTATGCGAAATCCTTTGTGTGGATCACAACAAACTGGAAAATTCTTAAAGAGATACCAGATCACCTTATGTGTCTCCTGAGAGACCTGTGTTGGGGTCTAGAAGCAACAGAACCTTACATGGAACAACTGACTGGTTCCCAGTTGGGAAAGGAGTACAACAAGGCTGTATATTGTCACCCTGTTTATTTAAGTTCTGTGTAGGGTACAGTATGTGAAATGCTGGGCTGGATGAATCACAAGCTGGAATCAAGGTTGCAGGGAGAAATATCAACTTCAGATATGCAGATAATACCACTCTAATGACACAGTGAAGAGGAACTAAAGAGCCTCTTGATGAAAGTGAAAGAGGAGAGTGAAAAAACTGCTTAAAACTCAGTATTGAAAAAATCTAAGATCATGGCATCCAGTCCCATCACTTCATGGCAATTAGAAGGGGAAAAAATGGAATCAGTGACAGATTTTATTTTCCTGGGCTCCAAAATCACTGTGGATGGTGGCTGCAGCCATGAAATTAAAAGATGCATACTCCTTGGAAGGAAAGCTATAACAAACCTAGACAGTGTATTAAAAAGCAAAGACATCACCTTGCTGACAAAGGTCTGTATAGTCAAAGTTATGGGTTTTCCAGTAGTCATGTACAGACAGATGTGAGAGTTGGACCATAAAGAAGGCTGAGTGCCAAAGAATTGATGCTTTTGAACTGTGGTGAGGAGAAGACTCTTGAGAGTCCCTTGTACTGCAATGAGATCAAACCAGTCCATCCTAGAGAAAATCAACCCTGAATATTCATTGGAAGGACTGATGCTGAAGCTGAAGCTCCAGTACTTTGGCCTCCTGATGTGAAGGGCCGACTCATTGGAAAAAACTCTGATGCTGGGAAAGATTGAAGGTAAAAGAAGAAGGTGGTAGAGGATGAGATAGCATCACCGACTCAATGGATATGAATTTGAGCAAACCCTGGGAGATAGTGAAGGACACGGTAGCCTGGTGTGCTGTAGTCCATGGGGTTGCAAAGAGTCAGATACGACTTAGCAGTGGAACAGCTTTATAGTTCTTCTGTCTTTCCACTGAATTTCATAGCTTGCCTATGTCTGCAGAACTCCCACTAGCGTTTTGCTTGTGTGTGTGCTTTGTCTCTCAGTCGTGTCTGACTCTCTGCAGCCCCATGGACTGTAGCCCACCAGGTTCCTCTGTCCATGGAATTTCCCAGACAAGACTACTTGAGTGGGATGCCATTTCCTATTCCAGGGGATCTTCCTGACTCAGGGATCGAAAGTATGTCTCTTTTGTCTCCTGCATTGGCAGGCAGATTCTTTACCACTAAGCCTCCTGTAAAGCCCTGTTTTGCTTGGGACTGCATTAAATCTGGAGATCAGTTTGAGAATTGATAATTGTGTCTTCCAGTCAATAAATATGATAAATGTCTTCATCATTTATTTAGGTAGTATTTTATTTCTTTTATCACCTTATATAGTTTTTCCATTAGTCGTGTACAGATGTGAGAGTTGGACCATAAAGAAGGCTGAATGCTGAAGAACTGATGATTGGACGTGACTTAGCGACAGAACAGAAGGTGATGACACCCCACTCCAGTACTCTTGCCTGGAAAATCCCATGCACGGAGGAACCTGGCGGGCTGCAGTCCGTGGCGTCGCTAAGAGTTGGACACAACTGAGCAACTTCATTTTCACTTTTCACTTTCATGCATTGGAGAAGGAAATGGCAGCCCACTCCAGTGTTCTTGCCTGGAGAATCCCAGGGATGGGGGAGCTTAGTGAGCTGCCATCTATGGGGTCACACAGAGTCGGACACGACTGAAGTGACTTAGCAGCAGCAGCAGCAGTGACAGAACAACAACAATCATTTTATAGTTTTCAGCATATAGATTTTCATATATTGTTAGATTCATACCTATTTTTAAGCTATTGTAAATTTTTAAAATTAAGTTTCAGTTTCTACTTCATTGGATGGATTTTTTCGTGTTGAAGTTGTGTCTTACAGCCTTATTAAACTGTTTAATTCTAGGAGCTTTATTATAGTTTTGGGGGTTGGTTTGGTTTTTTTTTGTTTTTTTACTGTGATGTTTGGTATGTGGGATTTCAAACTCCCCAACCAGGGTTAATCCTGTGCCCCCTGTAGTGGAAGCATGGAGTCTTAACCACAGGACCGCCAGGGAAGTCCCTGGGTTTTCTATATGGATAGTTATGTCATCTGTAAAAAATGAGTTTTATATCTTTCTTTCTAGTCTTTGTCCTTTTTATTTCTTTACCTCCTCTACTGTTAGTATAGCCTTCTAGTAAGACATGAAAGTGGTGAAAGTGGACATTCTTAGGGAAAAAGCATTTAGTTTCTCACCATTATGTATGATGGTAGCTGTTAGTTTTTGTAGATACTCTTTCTCAGGTTGAATAAATTCCCTTCTGTTCCCAATTTATTGAGAGTTTTTTCAGGAATGGATGTTGAATTTTGTCAGATGCTTTTATGTATTAGTTGATATAATTATGTGATTTTTTTCAAATTATTTAATCTGTTAATATAATGAATTATACCGATTGATTTTCAAATATTGACCTACCCTTACATTCTTGGGGTAAACACCAACTGGTTGTGATGTGTTCTTCTATTTTGTTGGATATGACTTGCTAATATTTGTTGAGTTTTGCATCTGTGTTCATGAAGATATTAGTCTGTAGTTCTGTTATTTTTTTCTTGTCATCAAGTTTTGGTATCAGGATAATGCTGGTCTTATAAAATAAGTTTATAAGTGTTCATTTTGGGGAAGAGAAAATGTAGAATTCCTTTTAAAAATATTTGGTAGAATTCTTCAATGAACTGTGCCTAGAGTTTTCTTTGTGTGGGAGTTTTTAACTACAAATTAAACTTCTTTAATAGATACAGAACAATACAAGTTGTCTAATACTTTTTGGGTAAGTTCTGGTACTTTGTGGCTTTTAAGGAGTTGGTGCATTCATCTAAGTTTTCAACTTTATGTACAAAGATTCATTCAGGTATTTTCTTAGTATCCTTTTAGTGTCTGCTGCTGCTCTGCTGCTGCTAAGTCACTTCAGTCATGTCCAACTCTGTGCGACCCCATAGACGGCAGCCCACCAGGCTCCCCCGTCCTTGGGATTCTCCAGGCAAGAACACTGGAGTGGGTTGCCATTTCCTTCTCCAATGCATGAAAGTGAAAAGTGAAAGTGAAGTCGCTCAGTTGTGTCCGACCCTCAGCGACCCCATGGACTCCAGCCTACCAGGCTCCTCCGTCCATGGGATTTTCCAGGCAAGAGTACTGGAGCGGGGTGCCATTGCCTTCTCCGCCTTTTAGTGTCTGGGTCTATATTAATATCCTTTCATTCTTAATATAGATAATTTGTATATTCATTCTTTTTTTTTTGTTTGGCTAGAAGTTTATCAATTTTATTCATCTTTTCAAAGAACCTATTTCTGATTTTATTGATTTTTCCTCTATTTTTTTCTGTTTTCAATATAATTGATTTCTACTCTTTTTATTTTTTCCCTTCTGCTTACTTTGAATTAATTTACTCTTTTTTTAAGGTGAAAAACTATGTTTTTTTAGATCATTAATTTGAAGCCTTTCCTCTTTTTAAATACAAGCTTTTAATACTATAAATTTCCCTATAAGCACTGCTGTGGTTGCATTTGTACAAATTTTGCTATGTTGAAATTTCTTCTTTGACCAATGAATTCTTTAGAAGGGTGTTGCTTTGAGTGTTTGGAGTATTGGGAGATTTTCCAAAGTCTTTTATTTTATTGATTTCTAGTTTAATTCCATTATGGTTGAAGAACATAAACATTTCAACATGTTTAAATGTGTTGAGGTGGGTGTTATAACCCAGGATGTAGTCTCTCTTGCTGAGTGTCCTAGGGGCACTTGAGAGGAATGCATATTCTACAGTTAGGTGGGATGTTCTGTAAATGTCCATGATAGGCTATTGGTTCCTTGGTATCCTTGATTTTTTTTTTCCTCCCAGTTTTACTCAGATATAATTGATGTGGAACACTGCCTAAGTTTAAGGTGTATAGCATAATAATTTGACTTATATACATCATGAAATGATTATTGCAAAAACTTTAGTGAGCATCTATCATCTTATGTAGGTATAAGATTAAAGAAATAGAAAAAAATGTTTTTGTTGTAATGAGAACTCTTAGGATTTACTTTCGTAACACTTTCATATATAATATATAGCAGTGTTCATTATATTTATCATGTTGTACATTCTATCTCAAATACTTAGTTCTTTTATAACTGGAAGTTTCTTCCTTTTGATTGCCTTCATCTAGTTTCCCCTCCTTCTACTTACTGCCTCTGATAACCACAAATTGTATCTTTCTCTGTGTGTGTTTGTTTTTGAAGAATAATTGACCTACAACACTATGTTTCTGTTACACAACATAGTGATATACTTCTGTACGTTTCAAAAGGATCGTCATGGAAGTCTAGTTACAATATGTCACCATACAAAGATATTACATAGTTATTGACTGTATTCCCCACATATACATTTCATACCCATAACTCATTTATATAGCAACTGAAAGTTTGTACTTCTTAATCTCTTTTACTTCTTCCTTTCCTCCCCTCACTCTCCTATAGCCTTGATTTTTTTCTTTCTCCTTCTTAAAAAAATTAAAATGTGATTTATTTATTATTCAATTGCAACATTACATCCTACCTCTTCTTTATTTTTTCAGACTTAGTGAGATATTATTGACAAATAGGAATTATATATATTTAACATGTACATGTTTTTATATCCTTGATAATTTTCCGTTCACTTGTTCTATTGAGGACTGAGAAAGGAGGACTGAAGTCTCTAAAATTGTAGATTTGTCCATTTCTTCCCTTAGTTCCATCAATTGTTGCTTCATATATTTTGAAGCTCTTTTCTTAGGTGCATACACATTTAAGATTGTTTTTTATTTTAGTGAATTGACCCTTTAATTGTTACTTACTATCCTTTTTACCCCTGATAATTTTCCTTGTTTTGAAGTCTGCTTTATCTGATATTAATATAGCCTATTAACATACAGTTACTATAGTTGTGATAACTCTCATTTTCATAGTATATTCTTACCTCCTTCTTTTACTTACATTTTTTATAATAATTTCATATTTATAAATGAGTTGCAAAAATAGTACATAGAGTTCCTATATGCCCTTTACTTAGCTTTCCCTAATGTTAACCTATTACATAAAACCATAGTACATTTATCAAAACTAAGAAATTAACATTGGTATATTACTCTATTAAGTAAGCTACAGAATTTCATAGATTTCACCAGTTTGTCTACTAATGTTTTTTTTATTCCTTTTCTATAATTCAGTCCAGGCAACCATAATAACATTTAGTACCCTTTCATTTTTTAACCTATGTATATCATTGTGCTTAGCAGGTTTCTGGTAGACTACATACAATGTATCTTTTTTTGTAAATCCATCCTGATAATGTCTCTTTTAAGTGATGTGTTTAGACCATTTACATTTAATCTAATTATTGATATTTTAGATTTAGGTCTGTCATTTTATTGTATTTTTCTGTTCTTTCTATTTTGTGTTTTCTTTGTTTCCCTTTACATCCTTCTTTTGGATTATTTGAACTATTTTAGTATTCTACTTAGATTTCTCTATTGAGTTTTTGGAGTTTCCCTGGTGGCTCAGATTGTAAAGAATCTGCCTGCAATGTGGGATACCTGGATTTGATTCCTGGGTCGGGAAGATCCCCTGGAGAAGGGAATGGCAATCCAGTATTCTTGCCTGGAGAATTCCATGGACAGAGGAGCCTGATGGGCTACAGTTCACGGGATCACAAAGAATCAGACATAACTGAGCGGCTGACACACACACACACACACACACACACACTGAATTTTTACTGCTTTTTCATTTGTATAGTTATTTTAGTGTTGACTAGGAATTACAGTACACATATTCAAGTATTCTACTTAAAATTAATATGTATCACTTCAAGTAGAATATAGAAACTTTAGTACCATAAAGATTGGTTTGCCCTCTTCCTTTTTATCTTGTAGTGGTCGTATGCATCTATATTCATTGAAAACCCCATCAGACATTGTTATAATTTTTGCTTTCAATCATCTTTAATGTTTTAAAGAACTTAGAAGTAAAATAGGGTGTTTCATTTACTCAGATATTTACCATTTCTAGTGTTCCTTCTTTCCTGAAATTCTGTTTCCATGTTCATTTCCTTCCATCCGAAGAATTTTCTTTAGCATCTTTGGCAAGTCTGCTAGTGATGACCTCTCTTGGTTTTCTTTGAGAATTTATTTCATCATTTTTGAAAGCTGTTTCACTGGCTATGTAGAATTCTGGGTTTGGCCATTGTTTTCCAGCTCTTGAAATTCTTTTTCCACTGTCATCTGTTCTCTATGGTTTCTGATAAGACGTTCACAGTCATTTGAATTATTTTTTCCCCTATATGTAATGCATTATTTGTCTCTGACTGCTTTCAAGATTTTTTTTTTCCTTTGCTTTAGATTTTACTGGGCAGGAATTTCTTTGAGATTATCCTGATTGATATTCACTGAGTTTCTTGAATCTATACGTTTATGTCTTTTACTACAGTTGGGAAGTATTGAGTTATTATTTCTTGAAATATTTTTCTTTTTGACCACAGCACACATCTTTTGGGATCTTAGTTCCCCGACCAGGGATTGAACCTGGGCTCATGGCAGTGAAAGTGTCAAGTCCTGACCACTGAACTACCAGGGAATTCCCTCAAATATTATTTCTGTACCACTCTTTCTCCTTTATAATTGGCCTTTGATGATACAAATGTTAGGCCTTTTGATATTGTCCAATGGGTCCTCAAGGCTCTGTTCATTTTTGTTTTCCAGTCTTTTTTCTTAGTTGTTCAGCTAGATAATTCTGTTGATCCATTTTCAAGTTCACTGACCTGTCATTCAGTTACACCGTAGAGCCCATCTAGTGAATTTAAAAATTTCTGTCATATTTCTAGTTTAGATTTTTTCATTTGGTTCTTCTTCTCCTTCTTCTTCATCTATTCTTTGTCAAGACTGTCTACTTATCCTTTTACTTCAAGATCATTTGTCTTTATTTCTTTGAGCATGATTATAATATGTGCTTTTAGGTCAGTTCAGTTGCTGAGTCGTGTCCTATTCTTTGAGATCCCATGGACTACAGCACGCCAGAGTTCCCTATCCATCACCAACTCCCGGAGCTTGCTCAAATTCATGTCTATTGAGTCAGTGATGCCATCCAACCGTCTCATCCTCTTTTGTCCCCTTCTTCTCCTGCCTTCAATCTTTCCCAGCATCAGGGCCTTTTCTAGTGAGTCAGTTCTTCACATCAGGCGGCCAAAGTATTGGAGCTTCAGCTTTAATAGCACTTTTTCCAATGAATATTCAGGACTGATTTCTGTTAGGATTGACTGGTTTGATCTCCTTGCAATCCACTTTGGTTCAGTTCAGTTCAGTCTCTCAGTTGTGTCTGACGCTTTGTGACCCCATGGACTGCGGCACGCCAGGCCTCCCTGTCCATCACCAACTCCCAGAGTTTATTTAAACTCATGTCCATTGAGTCGGTGATGCCATCCACCCATCTCATCCTCTGTCGTCCCCTTCTCCTCCAGCTTTCAGTCTTTCCCAGCATCAGGGTCTTTTCAAATGAGTCAGTTCTTTGCATCAGTTGGCCAAAGGATTAGAGTTTCAGCTTCAGTGTCAGTCCTATGGACTGGTTGGATCTCCTTGCTGTGCAGGGAACTCTCAAGAGTCTTCTCCAACATCACAGTTCAGAAACATCAATTCTTTGGCGCTCAGCTTTCTTTATACTCCAACTGTCACATCCATACATGACTGCTGGAAAAACCATAGCTTTGACTAGACGGACCTTCGTTGGCAACATCATGTCTCTGTGTTTTAATATGCTGTCTAGGTTTGTCATAGCTTTTCTTCCAAGGAGCAAGCATCTTTTAATTTCATGGCTGCAGTCACCATCTGCAGTGATTTTGGAGCCCCCCAAAATAATTGTTTCCATTGTTTCCCCATCTATTTGTCATGAAGTGATGGGAGCATATGCCATGACCTTAGTTTTTTGAATGTTGAGTTTTAAGCCAGCTTTTTTCCACTCTCTTCTTTCACGTTCATCAAGAGGCTGTTCAGTTCCTCTTCGCTTTCTGCCATAAGAGTGCTGTCATCTGAGGTTATATAATTCTAACATCTTGAAGTTGGTATTTGTTGATTATCTTTTCCCTTGTGAGATGTTGAAATTTTCAAGTCTTTTTGTACAGGTTGACTCTTGAACAGTGTGGAGGTTATGGAAACCAACCCCCATGCAGTCAAAAATCCACATTTAACTTTGTCATTGGCCCTCCATATCAGCAGTTCCATATCTGTGGGTTCAGCTAGCTGGAGATTGTGTAGTATTATTGAAAACAATTTGTGTATAAGTGGATCCACGCAGTTCAAACCCATGTTGTTTAAGTGAAGAAGTGAAAGTCTCTTGGTCATGTCTGACTCTTTGTGACCCCATGGACTGTAGCCTGCCAGGCTCCCCTGGCCATGGACTTGTCCAAGCAAGAATAGTGGAGTGGGCTGCCATTCCCTTCTCCAGGGGTCTTTCTAACCCAGGGATGGAACCTGGATCTCCTGCATTGCAGGCAGATTTTTACCATCTGAGCCACAAGGGAAGCATGTTAAAGAGTCATCTGTATATCAGTTTGGATTTATATTCTGACATTTAAAAAATTATATGAGACTTTGGATCTTGTTCAAATCCTATAGATTTGTTTGTTTATGTGATCAGGCAGTCAGTCTAGTTGGGTTCAGGCTTCAAATACCTATCTGCCTTCTTTGGGCTGGAGTTCAGTATCAGTTTAGTTTTCAAACTGCTATTTGCTGTGTTATTTGTATCTGTTCCATGTACATACCAGCCAGTGGCTAGTCTCTGACTTGGGCAGTGGTGTACCTCATAGATCAATTGTCAGAATCTTCAGAGTGTTGTTGAGGGTCAGATACTTTGATGTGCAGCCTGGGGGTGATTCCTGGAGTTCACATACAGTGTCATTGAGCTCCCTCTTCTTTCTGTTGTTAACCCAGCCTTTCCAGTCCAACGGATTCTCCTTCTTGCTTCACTTGCTAGAAAGCTGAGACTTGAATTTCTCTCCTCTCCTTGCACATCTGTGATTACCTTTCCCTTGAGAACCAAGTGACAGGAGGCTCAGGAAAGAAAACAAAGCAACGGAGTTTCCTTCAAGGCTCCTGGGATCACAGTTCCTCTGGTCAGAGAAAAGGTTTTCCTTTCTGACTGCTGTTGTCAACAGAAGGGAAACAGACAAAATCGGGGGGTTGCCTCTACTCCCTTTGACCTTTAAGGAATCCCTTTACTGTTTCTTGGGCCAAAAATGGAGGTCTTCTTGGAACTTTTTCTTTCTGTACCTGGTGCACAGTTCTGAGTTTGGGCTGCCTTTGAGTCCAGGCCAGGAGATACTCAGTTCAGTTCAGTTCAGTTTAGTCACGTCCGACTCTTTGCGACCCCATGAACCACAGCACTCCAGGCCTCCCTGTCCATCACCAACTCCCGGAGTCCACCCAAACCCATGTCTATTGAGTCAGTGATGCCATCCAACCATTTCATCCTCGGTTGTCCCCTTCCCCTCCTGCCCTCAATCTTTCCCAGCATCAGGGTCTTTTCCAATGAGTCAGCTCTCCGAATCAGGTGGCCAAAGTACTGGAGTTTCAGCTTCAACATCAGTCCCTCCAATGAGCAGCTAGGACTGATCTCCCTTAGGATGGACTGGTTAGATCTCCTTGCAGTCCAAGGGACTCTCAAGAGTCTTCTCCAGCACCACAGTTCAAAAGCATCAGTTCTCCTGCACTCAGCCTTCTTTATAGTCCAACTCTGACATCTATACATGACTACTGGAAAAACCATAGCCTTGACTAGACGGACCTTTGTTGGCAAAGTAATGTCTCTGCTTTTGAATATGCTGTCTAGGTTGGTCATAACTTTCCTTCCAAGGAGCAAGCATCTTTTAATTTCATGGCTGCAATCACCATCCGCAGTGATTTTGGAGCCCAGGAGATACTAGAAGAAGCAAAAAGGGAAACTCCGTAGATGTCATGATATTTTGAGCCATGGTTTGTTTTCTCTGTCCACCAGTTATCAGTTACTTTTTAGTCTTTAGATAATGCGTGGAGCAGCTCTATTCCTGGAGTTTAGCTGAATTCCCTAGGAGAAACACTGTGGAATGTACTTACTCCATCTTAATTGGAACCAGAAACTTTGGCTATTTATTAGACACATTTTAAGAGAGAACCAAGATAGACAGGGGCAAAAAAGGCCATGGCTTCAAGGCAGGTTATCAGTCCTGAAAGATCTGTGACTGGACTAACAGGCCTTAGGGTCCCTAATGGAGAAGACACCCCAAGGAAGGACTCCAGTGTTTTTGGTTCAGGGTGCTCTTTCTTCCTTCTTTTTAATTTTTGAATTTAAATTAAAATTTAAAAAGAGATGGTATTTGTACTCAGTACATAATCTGGAAGTTATAAAGGGAACAAAGTTAGAGGGGTACTCTACTTACTTACCCACTGGCCACCCAGTTCCTCCCCCTGCAGGCACCCCTGTACCAGTTTCTTGTGTGTCCTTACAGAGACATTCCACACAATACCATATATAAAATGGGAATAAGTGTGCATATAGTAACCAAAACAGTCGTGTGCTATGCACACTGCTCTATGCTTTGCTTTCTCACTTAATATGTCCTGGAGACTTTCATAGCAGTGTCCACAGAAGGCCTCATTCTTCTTAGCAGCTGTGAAGAATGCCATTTAAAGAATATGTTATGATTCATTTAATGAGTCCTTTATTGATAGACTTTATTCCACCAATAAATGTTTATTCCGTCTTTTGTTATAACAGGAAAGTTGCATTGAGTATCCTTGTGTACCTATCTGACATATGTGGGGCAGAATCTATAGAATAAATACCTGGGAGTGACATTGCTGGGCAGGAAAGGATGTGTGTTCACTGAGAGTTACCAAGTTGTTAATAGCATATTGATATCTTATTTCATACAACTGCAGATAATCTGTCAGTTTTTTAAACCTTGGTAAGGAGAGGACTATTAGATGACGTAATAGAAACCTTCATATGATCTGAAGTCTTTGTCTATCTCTGGCTGATATCTAACTCTGATTGTGCCTGGTTTTTTACCAACATGATGTGGAAGAAAAGGAAAATGTGCGAATTGGCATTTTTCTTCTTTCTTGTCCCTTGTTACTCTAGTAAGAGACATGCCAACAAGATGTGGGAAAAAAATATATTGTAAAATTACTAAATAGGAAATATCCAAAAGGAAGGCTGTGACAATCAAGAGGATGTGAATGACCAACTGATGGGACAGTCAGTTCCAAATCCTCAGATGTTGGTTTGCGTTAAAGCCTTTCTTCTGAGGAACATTTTGTCCATCACGTGTGCTTACGTATATAACCATGCCTGTATAGGTAGGAAGAGAGTTCAGGAGAAAGCTGTTATTCACTGTACTGATGGTGAAACAGAGGCCTTACAAATATAATGATTTTTTTCTGACCCCTGGATCACCACATTTGATGTGAAAAATTTGAATGTGTGGAAGTCTTGGAGACATATTTAATGTAGATACCAAAGAGTTGTCACTTCAAGTTTTTTTGATGGTTTATGGTGTTTATTTGAAAGCAAGGCTTTATTGGAAAATCTGTATGTCAAACTTTCCACTATGATGGAGCGTTTTGCTAGTAACCTTCCTTTTGATCCTTTTAACATGACACCTGAGACTAGAAATCAGATCAGTGAGGTGCTCAAAAATCTTCATAATTACTTGGCTTTGACTGTGTCATTATCTGCTTCAATTAATTTTAATAAATAAAATAAAATTACCTATAAAATTGATTTGGAAAGAAAAAGACTTTTAAAAAATCTTTTTGGGTTTTTTTTTTGTTTTGGCATCTGGATAGGGACATGAAAAGACTATTTTTAAAGTGAATGATGTGTGGCTTTCCAAGTGAGAATTCTAATTGGGTAGATTATCAAGTGATAAAACTGGTTTGGGTGGCTCTTCAGATAGACATCTTGTTTTTAATTTTTATACCTTTAACCCTATATTGTTTGAAATTTTTGGATGGGCATATAAAACTTTTTAAAAGAAATGTAATATAGTAGAAAACAAAGGAAAACAGCTATCTTGGAAGGCTGTGTGTTTAATACAGTGAAACAGTTGTTACAGAAAACATTATTGGCATTTCTTGTTTGAAATGCCCTTCAAACCTATTCTACATCAGTCCAAAAAAAAAAAAAAAGGAGGGGTTGGCTGTCGAATCAGATACCACTGTGCGGCAAACTGGGAAAGTAAAGTGTGACAGTTCTTACAATGACTCGAGTAGAGCAGGCTTACTGGAAGGTGCTGAGGATGGCTCGTGGCATATCCTTGGTCTTTCCTCAGATTGTGGCTTTTTAGAAAATGCAGTAGAGGAAAGACTCAAGAAACTTTTGATTGTTTAAATGCTTTATCTTTTACTTTTTATCATCATAAAGTTTTGTGACCTTCTCTGCTTATCATATGAAGCAAGTTTATCAAGAGTGCTTATCACAAACTTACCATGTCTGTTTGGGTCTAGAAATTCTGTTTTGAACATTAACAAATTTGGATTTAGAGATCAGAGTCAGTATGCATCTTTCTGAGAAGGCAGCCTATGCATTCTCTGAATTTAAATCATTACCCTGCTGCTGCTGCTAAGTCACTTCAGTCGTGTCCAACTCTGTGCGACCCCATAGATGACAGCCCACCAAGCTCCCCCGTCCCTGGGATTCTCCAGGCAAGAACACTGGAATGGGTTGCCATTTCCTTCTCCAATGCATGAAAGTGAAAAGTGAAAGTGAAGTCCCTCAGCCGTGTCTGACCCTCAGTGACCCCATGGACTGCAGCCTACCAGGCTCCTCCATCCATGGGATTTTCCAAGCAAGAGTACTGGAGTGGGGTGCCATTGTCACTCAGTCATGTCTGACTCTTTGCAACCCCGTGAAATGCAGCACACCAGGCCTCCCTGTCCATCACCAACTCCTGGAGTCCACCCAAACCCATGACCATCAAGTCGATGATGCCATCTGACCATCTCATCCTCTGTCATCCCCTTATCCTCCTGCCCTCAATCTTTCCCAGCATCGGGGTCTTTTCCAGTGGGTCAGCTCTTCGCATCAGGTGGCCAAAGTATTGGAGTTTCAGCTTCAGCATCAGTCCTTCCAATGAACACCCAGGACTGATCTCCTTTAGGATGGACTGGTTGGATCTCCTTGCAGTCCAAGGGACTCTCAAGAGTCTTCTTCAACACCACAGTTCAAAAGCATCAATTCTTCCGCGCTCAGCCTTCCTTATAGTCCAACTCTCACATCCATACATGACTACTGGAAAAACCATAGCCTTGACTAGACGGACCTTTGTTGGCAAAGTAATGTCTCTGCTTTTGAATATCTGCTATCTAGGTTGGTCATAACTTTCCTTCCAAGGAGTAAGCGTCTTTTAATTTCATGGCTGCAATCACCATCTGCAGTGATTTTGGAGCCCAGAAAAATAAAGTCAGCCACTGTTTCCCCATCTATCTGCCATGAAGTGATGAGACTGGATGCCATGATCTTAGTTTTCTGAATGTTGAGCTTTAAGCCCACTTTTTCACTCTCCTCTTTCACTTTCATTAAGAGGCTCTTTAGTTCTTCTTCACTTTCTGCCATAAGGGTGGTGTCATCTGCATATCTGAGGTTATTAATATTTCTCCCAGCAATCTTGATTCCAGCTTGTGCTTCTTCCAGCCCAGCATTTCTCATGATGTACTCTGCAAAGAAGTTAAATAAGCAGGGTGACAATATACAGCCTTGACATACTCCTTTTCCTATTTGGAACCAGTCTGTTGTTCCATGTCCAGTTCTAACTGTTGCTTCCTGACCTGCATATAGGTTTCTCAAGAGGCAAGTCAGGTGGTCTGGTATGCCCCCATATCTTTCAGAATTTTCCACAGTTTATTGTGATCCACACAGTCAAAGGCTTTGGCATAGTCAATAAAGCAGAAATAGATGTTTTTCTGGAACTCTCTTGCTTTTTCAATGATCCAGTGGATGTTGGCAATTTGATCTCTGGTTCCTCTGCCTTTTCTAAAACCAGCTTGAACATCTGGAAGTTCACAGTTCACATATTGCTGAAGCCTGGCTTGGAGAATTTTAAGCATTACTTTACTAGCGTGTGAGATGAGTGCAATTGTGCGGTAGTTTGAGCATTCTTTGGCATTGATTTTCTTTAGGATTGGAGTGAAAATTGACCTTTACCAGTCCTGTGGCCACTGCTGAGTTTTCCAAATTTGCTGGCATATTGAGTGCAGCACTTTCACAGCATCATCTTTCAGGATTTGAAATAGCTCAGCCGGAATGCCATCACCTCCACTAGCTTTGTTCATAGTGATGCTTCCTAATGCCCACTTGACTTCACATTCCAGGATGTCTGGCTCTAGGTGAGTGATCACACCATTGTGATTATCTGGGTCTTGAAGATCTTTTTTGTACAGTCTAATGTGTATTCTTGCCACCTCTTAATATCTTCTGCTTCTGTTAGGTCCGTACCGTTTCTGTCCTTTATTGAGCCCATCTTTGCATGAAATGTTCCCTTGGTGTCTCTAATTTTCTTGAAGAGAGCTCTAGTCTTTCCCATTCTGTTGTTTTCCTCTATTTCTTTGCATTGATCGCTGAGGAAGGCTTTTTTATCCTTGATATTCTTTGGAACTCTGCATTCAAATGGGTACATCCTTACTTTTCTCCTTTGCTTTTCACTTCCCTTCTTTTCACAGCTGTTTGTAAGGCCTCCTCAGACAGCCATTTTGCTGTTTTGCATTTCTTTTTCTTAGGGATGGTCTTGATTCCTGTCTCCTGTACAGTGTCACGAACCTCCATCCATAGTTCATCAGGCACTCTGTCTATCAGATCTAGTCCCTTAAATCTATTTCTCACTTCCACTGTATAGTCATGAGGGATTTGATTTAGGTCATACCTGAATGGTCTAGTGGTTTTCCCCACTTTCTTCAATTTCAGTCTGAATTTGGCAATAAGAAGTTCATGATCCGAGCCATACTCAGCTCCCGGTCTTGTTCACTTAGGAATGCAAGATGCATTGTAATGATGACCGGGTAGATAGTGAGCTCTCAAAATTGTGATAGTAAGGATGGATGTCAGGTGTTGCTCATCAGTTCAGATACTTTATGCAGAACCTATGCAGTTATTTGACTGCAGACTAGGACATTGCTACTGTCATGTTATGTACAGTGATGCTTCTGGGAATAATTTAATCTGGACACAGAGAAACTGGGATAGTTCAGCTTTCTTTAGTTCTGTGTCAGAGGCAATAGTGAATAAGAAGGAAGGGGCAGAGTCTTAGTCACAACTCTAGGCCTTTTATAGCAGGCCGGGGTCCAGACCAGAAAAGTAAGAGTCCCCAAAGAGGCCAGAGTTCTGCTACATGGGCAGAAATGGCCAGGGAAACCTACTTACTCTCATCGGAGGTATGGGAGAGAAGGAAGGCGTTCTTAATCAGAGCTCGAACTCGTAGTCCTGGGTGTGCTGTGCTTAGTTGCTCAGTCATGCCCGACTCTTTGTGACCCCATGCACTGTATCCTGCCAGACTCCTCTGTCTATAGGGATTCTCCGGCAAAGAATACTGGAGGGAGTTGCCATGCCCTCTTCCAAAGGATCTCCCCAACCCAGGGATTGAACCCAGGTCTCCTGCTTTGCTGGCGGATTCTTTACCGACTGAGCCACCAGGGAAGCTCATGTAGTCCTATACCAGGAGGATTATTTCTACCTCTGGTAGAGAAGCACCAAACCGTGAATGTGCTATGGGAATGCATTTTCTTCATTAACAGGAGTATCATTACGGTAGATGCAGTTTATAAGATAACATGTCAGGGGCACTTCATTTCCCCTCTGTAAAAAGATACGCCCAATAATGTGACCCTGTATTTCTGTTATGTAGAGACCTTGCAAATAAAAATTTAATTAGGAAGTTTTCCTCACTAACTTGACCCTACATTAGCACTGCTGCTGTTGTTTAGTCGCTCAGTCACGCCTGACTCTTTGCGACCCCATGGGCTGTAGCTGCCAGGCTTCTCTGTTTTTGGGATTTCCCAGGCAAGAATACTGAAATGGGTCGGCATTTCTTTCTCAAGGAGATCTTCCCAACCCAAGGATTGAACCCAAGTCTTCTGCATTGGCAGCAGATTCTTTACCACTAAGCTACTAGGGAAGCCCTATTAGATTATTTTTAGAAATCTACTTTTAATTTTGGAATAACTTTGGATTTACAGAAAAGCTGCAAAGATAATTCAGAGAGTTCTTGAATGCGTCACTCACGTTTCCCCCAGTGTTCACGTCTAACATTACTGTCATGTATTTGTCAAAACTAAGAAACCAAAATCGGTGCATTTACTGTTAAATTCAACACTTTGTTTGGATTTTACCCGATTTTTCACTAATGTTCTTCTTCTAGTCCAAGGCTCAGTTCAGTGTACCTCATTGCATTTAGTCATCGTGTCTCTGTCCTTAGGCTCCTCTGGTCTGTGACAGGTTCTCAGACTTTCCACATTTTTTATGATTGGCGATTTTGAGGAGCACTGGTGAGTAATTTTGTAGACTGCCTCTCAATTGGGGTTTGTCTGAAGTCTTTCTCAGGATTAGACTCGGGTTGTGGTTTTTGAGGAAGAATGCTTTAGAGATGAAATGCCCTCTTCAGCATATCCTGTCTGGGGATATGACACTAACAAGACCTATCGCTGGTGGTGTTAACCTTGATCGCTTGGTTAAGGTGGTATTTGCCAGGTTTCTCCACCGTAAAGTGACTGTTTTCCTGTTTCCTTACCGTATTCTTTGGAAATGAGTCAGTTAAGTCCAGCCCACTCCTGGGGGAGGAGGAGTGAAGATTAAGCTCCACCTCCTAGAGGAGGTAGTATCTGCATATATTATTTGAAATTTTTCTGTAAAGGAAGACTTACTCTTTTTACCTGAATGTTTATTAATTGTCATTAATTTATATCAATATGAACTCGTATACTTTAGGGTATCATTCAGTACCATGCTATTTATTTATTGCTCAAATTGTTCCAGTTTTAGCTACTGGGAACTATTCCAGGTTGGGTTCTCTATCCCTTTGACATCGTCATTCTGCCACTTGAGCACTTCCTTACTTTCTGAAACTAGGAGATGTTCCAAGCTCGTCTTGTATTTTCCCTGCCCTTGCTCTTGAATCAGCATTTTCTTCAGGGGCCTTGGTTTTTTTCCTTGGAGAAACCAAGATCTGAGCATTGGGTGTATACATTGCTAGTAAGCCCTCAGCAGAGAGAGCTAGGAAATACACACATATGTGGACTAACCCACGTGTATGTACATATGTAAAATTATTCCTGTATATCCATCTGCATACACATTGAAGTAAACATGGATCCACGCTCTTGTCTCTGACTCTAATGCAGTACCACAGAGTTTATTCTAGCTTTCCCCCCTTACTTATCTGCAGTTCCTTCTCTGACAGCAAGAAACCTGCCTGTCACCATCCACCATAATAGATGGTGAGTTTCCTTATTTATTTAATTCTGTATACATGTGAAACAGGTTCAGAATTGTTAACCCATATTTCTCTGAGCAACAGATTTACTAACCAGGGTGCAGTGTTTATGTATAGTTCCTTTTGTCTTTAGCAACATTTTCCAAGGTTACTTTGGTTTCACCTCACTTCCTTCAGTGAGTTTATGTCAAACATTTATATTAAGTTCATTTGTGACAGTCTGTACTCTATCTTGGGATCCCTTGACATCCTTTTTGATTTTTGAAAAAATTATGTATATTAAGGTTCACTCTTTGTAAGGTATGTTCAGATGGTAAAGAATCTGCCTGCAATTCAGGAGACCTGGGTTCAATTCCTGGGTCAGGAGGATCCCCTGGAGAAGGGAATGGCAACCCACTCCAGTATTCTTGCCTGGAGAATTCTATGGATAGAGGAGCCTGGTGGGCTACAGTCCATGGGGTCACAAAGAGTCGGGCACAACTGAGCAACTAACACACACAAGATACAGTTTTTTGGGTTTTGTCAAATACAGAAGTCATATATTTACCACCCTTGTACCATGTAGAACAGTTCCATCTCCCTAAAAATTTCCATGCGCCTTCCCTTCTAGTCAGTCACCTCCCGTCACGTTGGTTAACCTGTTTAATGCCACTTATCTGTTTTCTACACCTGGAGTTTTGCCTTTTCCAGAATGTCACATGAATGGAATCTTAAAATTTGTAGTTGTTCACTTAGCCAAAATGCATTTAAGGTTCATCCATATTGTTTCATGATCAGTAGCTTGTTCCTTTTTGTCACTGAATAATACTCCATTCTGTAGGTACATCAGAATTGGTTTATCCATTCACCTGTTGAAAGATATCTTGGTTGCTTCCAATTTCAAGTCCCTGGACCTTTATAGATAAAGCTGCTGTAAACACTTAAGGAAATTGCCATGCTGTGCAGCATTAGAGAATGGTCACGCATTTGAGATCAGAGGGGATCATTAATAATTGATAAAGATTCGGGCTGCAAAAAGTCAACTAATTATTGACTTATCTTTGTTTCACCTTACAATGTGGCTGCTGTGTCTATAGTGTTAAATTTGGTGAGTATGTGATATAAGAGACAATCTGGTTTAAAAGGAGTTTGCCGTCTACTAGAGAAGGTAATGCACCCCACTCCAGTACTCTTGCCTGGAAACTCCCATGGACGGAGCAGCCTGGTGGGCTGCAGTCCATGTGGTCACTAAGAGTTAGACACGACCGAGCGACTTCACTTTCAGTTTTCACTTTCATGCATTGGAGAAGGAAATGGCAACCCACTCCAGTGTTCTTGCCTGGAGAATCCCAGGGACGGGGAGCCTGGTGGGCTGCCATCTATGGGGTCGCACAGAGTCAGACACGACTGAAGCGACTTAGCAGCAGCAGCAGCAGAGAAGGTAAGATTTTTGTGAGCCGGCCTATAGGTATAATCTGGGTTAGGTTCTGGTTTGTTGTGTCTGGTGGGATGGTAATAATAGTATTCAACTGATTAGTGCCTAAGTCTTAGTAAAGTCTTTATAAAGGCATGGAGAGGTCAATGCCATTAAAAGAATTTATCATTTACATTTCCCAAGAGAAGGGGACATGCCCTCATCACATGGGGCCCCAGGGAGAAGCACCAGGTTTGGTCAGGAGAGTAGAACAGGGAGGAAGCATGGCCCAGAGCCTTTATGGTTTTCCTTTGCTCTACTCTGGGAAAGGCAAGGCAGGGCAGGGGAAGCGGCTTAGGATTGGCTAGTTTGAATAACTGCTTGAGTCTTAGGGTGCAGGGACTGTTCCTTGTGGTCTGGTACAGACGTCTGTCATCTGTCAATTTAGTGCCTGGGAAATACTAGCCTTGTGTGTGAGAATTAAAGGAGACAGTCTAGAACACGGGTCTTGCTGGCAGGGGAGGCGTAAACAGTGCTGGCTGTTAGTCTGGCCCTGTGAGTAATGAATGCCAAATAGACAAATACAAGCTCTAAGAGATCACAGTACTAACACAGCCTTCCTACATGGTGCTCTCTCTGCCCACCAGTCGAATAATCTAATTCAGTGCGTTGCTGACTGATGACTTTGAAACAGGAATACAGCAGTGTATGAGATGAAGTCTTTGCCCACAAGGAGCTCATGATACGTCAAGAAAAACAGATGCATTCAGTCACACTGCCATGTGCCAGGCACTTGCTGGTCTCTGAAGACACAGGGCTTAACCTAAGAGATGGAAAACTCATAACCAAAAGGAGTGCATTTCTCTCCTTATCAACATTAATATCTCATACAAAAATACATCCTCTCATTTTGCTCTATGTCTCCAAACCCCTTTCACTACCCCCCATACTCCACTTGTTTTCTGAATATCCTTTAGAGGAGCTTATTTTATGGATTTGAGTTTTCACTTTCTTGACAACTAAAAGGAAAGGCATATGACTGACAGATTTTCTTTTAAGGATCTGGAGCAGATATTTAAAAAACTCAAAGCTATGTTTAGGTAGTTGTCTTTTTACCATTGCATCTAAAAAGCAGTGGTGGGGGAAGGAGTACGGTCATATGTGTGTGACTGGATCAGGGGAGGAGGGGCTGTGGGGTGCTGTTGGGACTGTGAGGACTAGGGTTTGGGAGACTTGTTCCGCTGTTGGTTTTGTTGTTAACCTGAGCACTGGGGGCAGGCGTCTTCCTCTTTCTAAGCCTCATTTCCTCATTTACAGAGTGGGGTTGATGATCACCACTTTGTCTACCTATTTTATGTTCTCGTTAAGGATGACATGAGATAATAAGTATAAGACTTGAAGTACAGTATAAATGTTAGGTATATTATAATGTCTTATACATAAAACGGAAAGGCAATGGCACCCCACTCCAGTACTCTTGCCTGGAAAATCCCATGGACGGAGGAGCCTGGTGGGCTGCAGTCCATGGGGTCACTAAGAGTCGGACACGACTGAGTGACTTCCCTTTCACTTTTCTCTTTCATGCATTGGAGAAGGCAATGGCAACCCACTCCAGCGTTCTTGCCTGGAGAATCCCAGGGACAGGGGAGCCTGGTGGGCTTCCGTCTATGGGGTCGCATAGAGTCAGACATGACTAAAGCGACTTAGCAGCAGTATACATAAAAAGCCTCAGAAAATATTGAGGGAATGAATGAACATATTTCTTTTTCCTTTTGTTTCTGACGTCAACTCCAAGGAATGAGAACTGAGCGACCTTGATCTTATTTTCTGAACTTCAGTAGTATTTATCATCTATAGCTGTAATTTAGTAATTATGTTCTTTCTTATATTTAGTGATTGTTTTGAGTGAGTTTTGGCACTTTAATGAGAGTACATAAAGAGTATTTGTATATATTTCCTATCTCCTATGGAACCTAGAGTGAAAAGTACATTATAGGTACTTAATAAATATTTGTTGATTCATTGATACTGGTTCAGTGTTTAGGGTATCTATTATAAATAAACCCTTTGGGGACTAATTCTAAAGCAGAATATATGCACATGAGGGACAAGTTGGTGTACAGCCTTGGAGGCATCATCATAGAAACAATCTAAAGAAACAAACTTGGTACAAGGTCTGAGGGAGATCCTGATGAACTTAAAGACATTGTAGGTTTAATTTGGGAAACAAAAGAAGGGCTTACCTGATGGAGGTTAGAGGTCAGAATGAGAATGGTGTACTAGTCGGTGCATGCCCTGGTAGGACAGTCATAAAGGCCAAGTTGTTGAGATTTTAAGAGTCATTTTAAAATTGCAGTTATTCAGTGTAGCTATACCTCTGTCTCAGTCAAACAAGCAACCTTCAAACTTTGTTCAGAGGTGAGTCCTTGTCATTGTATAGAGTAGCTCTTCAAGGTTGAGACTTAATGCTTACGAAGCCTCTTGCTTCTGCAGAGCCAATCTCTTAGACTGCTGATGTCATTAATAATATAATCCATGTAGAGTGTCAGAGGTTTTTAGCAGTTTTGTAGCTCAGCTAAACAGATAGGCCAGGAATTAGCAGCTTTTTATGGAGATGTTTGGTTTACTTTCCTTCTGGAGGATGAAGAGGATTCCTGCTGTGTAGGGATTCTCACGGGCTGGGGGATGCGTGTGTGTGTGTGTCTTGCTGGCCTGAATGGTAGAGACTGTTTAAAGTGGAAAGAGGAGTCAGGTATTGGTATCAATAGGCCTGTTCTAGTAATGGCATGTCTCCCCTAAAATAGGGTACCTGTCTGATCCAGAGGGCTTCCCAGGTGGCGCTAGTGGTAAAGAACCAACCTGCCAATGCAGGAGATGCCATAGACTCAGGTTCGATCCCTGGGTTGGAAAGATCTCCTGGAGAAGGAAATGGCAACCTACTCCAGTAATCTTGCCTGGAGAATCCCATGGACAGAGGAGCCTGGTGAGCTACAGTCCATAGGGTCGCAAAGAGTCAGACACGACTGAAGTAATTTAGCACGCAGCATGTCCGATCCAGGAATTATATCTGGCTGGCATGTTTCCTTCCTGTTTACCATGTTTACTAAACCTTCATGTTTAGTTAGTGAGTACTAGTTATATACTATTAAGTACTGGTCTGGATATTCTTACTGGCAAGCTGGGCAACACAATGCAGGTATGTTACCTGCTCTGGAGAATTTCAGTGCAGGACTCTTATACCTAACTAAGCATAAAAGGGGGTCTGCTGCTGCTGCTGCTAAGTTGCTTCAGTAGTGTCCGACTCTGTGCGACCCCATAGACGGAAGCCCACCAGGCTCCCCCCTTCCCTGGGATTCTCCAGGCAAGAACGCTGGAGTGGGTTGCCATTTCCCTCTCCAATGCATGAAAGTGAAAAGTGAAAGGGAAGTCGCTCAGTTGTGTCCGACTCTTAGTGACCCCATGGACTGCAGCCCACCAGGCTTCTCCATCCGTGGGATTTTCCAGGCAAGAGTACTGGAGTGGGGTACCATTGACAATTATATAAATGTCCATCGACTGTGTTTATAAGATGTGGTAACTGTCTTCTGACTTTGAAGGACTGTTGTGTAAATCAGAGACCTGACTACTCAAGAATTAGCGTTAAGGTTGATAGGTAAAAGCTGGCAGGGGCGAATTCTGATGGAATGTGTGGAACGTGCTTATTTGTTCACAGATGGACTGCCTCAGGTCAAAACTCTGTTCCTCTGAACAGCAGAGCTGTTTTTTGTCTCTTGGCAGTTTGTAAAGGCAGTGCATGTGGCATGGACTGGCCGGGCCATCGGCGCATCTCCACCTTGGCACTTTCATTGGGAAAATTGGGAGAATTCTCTGTTGTAGTGGTGGGCTATTCTGTGTACTGTAGGATGGTTAGCTGCAACCCCAGCCTACCACTAGATGCCAGTAGCACCCACTTTGCCCCCAGTTGTGGCACTCAAGAATGTGTGTGTGTGTGTGTGTGCACGCTTAGTTGCTCAGTCGTGTCCGACTCTTTGCAACCCCACAGACTGTAGCCCAACTGTCCGTGGGATTTTCCAGGCAAGAGGACTAGAGTGTGTAGCCATTCCCTTCTCCAGGGGAATCATCCCGACTCAGGGATGCAACCCGGGTCTATTGCATTGCAGGCAGATTCTTTACCACTGAGCCACAGGGAAGCCTCCCAAAATGTCTCTAGACAATGCCAAAATTTCTGTGAAAGGCAAAACCTCCCCAGTGTAGAACCTCTGGGTCAGGTAAACAAGTTAAGGTGCTTCAGAACTCTAGCAGTTTAAACTTTCTTTTGCTTTGCAAGTGAATTCTGCAGCATAATTTTTTCAACAAGTAAGAACTGGTTAGAGGACCTACATACCTGGAGTTGTGATATTCAGTTACTTTCCAATTCAGGGAGTCTTTTTGGGTTGGAAGGTTGTCAGAATCTGCTGGGTGGTGATGGTGAGCTTGGAATATACAGGATGTTCCCTAACCAGGGTATACTCCTGGGAGAAGGCTATGAGATGAAAGGAGAAGATTAGACAAGGTTGTAGTAAAGACACCTGAATGAGAGACCAGCGAGTGGGAAGGGAGCGGATGTCGATTAGCCATTACAGCTTGGTCAGCTGTGGTCAAGCAAGGTTCTCTTCCTGACCCTTTTCCTTCCCTCTGAGAGCCTGGACTGTTTTGTGGTGGAGGAGGAAGGCATGCCCATGCAACTTAACAAGCTTGAATCTTGGTTCCCCCATTTACTAGTTTTGATCTGACATGTTTCTTAACTTTGTTTCCTATTACATGTTTATTTCATTTTTTAAAAATTATGGTAAAATATGTATAACATAAGGTTTACCACTTTAACCAATTTTCCCCCTGCTACTTATTTATCTCATAGCTGGGAGTTTGAACCTTCTGACGGCCTTCATCCAGCTTCCCCCTCCTCCCACCCTTTGGCCTGTGATAACCGCAGATCTGATCTCTTTCTATGAGTTTGTCTGTTTTTGAAGTATAATTGACCTGCAACTCTAGGTTAGTTCTTGTTACACAACACAGTGATTCAGTATCTCTATACATTTCAAAATGATCACTGTGAGAAGTCTGGTTGTGATATGTCACCATACAAAGATATCAGTCATTCACCATACAAAGATATCACACGGTTACCGACTCTATTCCCCACATTGTACGTTTCATATCCATGACCCCTATATTTTGCAACTGGAAATTTGTACTTCTTAATCTCCCTCACTGATGTCTCTCCTCCTCGACCTCCACCCCTCTGGCAATAAACTGTTTGTGCTCTGTGACTGTCTTTTTTTTTTTTTATTATGTTCATTCTTTTTTGTGTTTTTTAGATTCCACATTTAAGTGAAGTCATACAAATTTGTCGTTCTCTGTCTGGTTTATTTCATTTGGGGCAACAGCCCTAGGTGCATCTGTCTTATTGCAAATGGCAAGAGTTCATTCTTTTTAATGACTGAATGATATTCCATTGTATATATGTGCCGCATCTTCATTCATTCGTATTATTCATTCATCTATTGTTGAACACTTAAGTTGCCATTTTAGCTGTTTTTAAGTGTACAGTTCGGTGGCATTAAGTGCATTCACATTGTTGTACAGCCATCACCACCATTCACCTCCAGAACTTTTTCATCTGGCAGGACTGAAACTCTATCCATTAAAAAATAACTCCTCTTTTCCCCTCCCCCTTATCCCCTGGTAACCCCCATTCTGGTTTCTGTCTGTGAGCTTGACTACTCTTGGTACCTTGTATAAGGGAAATCGCATAGTATTTGTCCTTTTGTGCTGAGCTTATTTCACTCGGCATATTTTCAAGCTTCCTCCATGCTGTAGCTTGTGTCAGATTTTCCATTTTAAGGCTTAACAATATTCCATTGTATGTGTATGCCACGTTTTCTTTATCCATTCATCTGTCAGTAGAGGTTTAGGTTGCTTCCACTTTTCTGCTGCTGTGAATAATGATGCCTTTTTTTTTTTTTCCATTTAAAAATGGCAACAAATAATGCTTCTTTCGTACTGTGTGTAAAGGCTCCTTGTGGAGTGCTGGGCATTGGCACATGATAAGTGACACTTGCTTTTTTTCACCTATTTCTATGCCAGCTTCTCTACTTTTGCTTCTTTTAGGTCTCCCTCCTAATACTGGTAATCCAGCCGAAGCAGGGGCTAATGGATTTTTTTTTTCCTGCAAGTTAAAGTCCCTTGCAAGACTGACATCTGCAATCACTGTCCTCTGAACTCTTTGTGTTATTTCAAAACTAGTCAGTCTCTGAAAATTGAAGTTGATTTTGAGGTTGCCTTAAGTGCTCAGGTTCTCTTAAATGGCTCTGAGAGTCCTTCACTAAGCTCATTGTCACATTTTTTCCCCAAGATAATTTGTTCTAAAACCTTGCTAGTGGCAGCTTGTTGTACCCAGTCCTGAGGTCCCTTCATCAAAGGTTTTGATTCATTTGTCATTCAAAAGACTACTGATAGCCTGAGGGTGAGTGTCAGATACACTTGGTGAATTTCATTGCTTTGTTCTTTGACTCCTTTCTTTAAACACCCAGGCTCCCTCCCTGTGTGGGAAGAAATATTTTTGGCTGGCCCTTTTCTGTCTGTACTATGCCATCTGTCACAAGGGTCATTGCTCAGAGGCTCGCTTCTTCCTTGCTGGGAGCAGGTGGTCAAAACCAACGGCTATTGACAGGGTCGGGTTGGAGCAGCTTACTGGTGTGCCCTCAAAGCTGTGTGTATAGTTGTTATCATCAGAGGAATACGAGAAGGCCTTACTTTGGGGTGTTTTTTGCCTTAAAGAGTAAGAAAGGCAAATATGATCCTAAATTGTTAGTTAATTTCTATAGTCCAGCTGCTTATCCACTGTCCTCTTTTATGCTCCTGCCTCTCTCCACTCAACTGGTCCTGAGTTCTAAGACTGCTTCCTGAGTCAACCTACAGAGTACAGAGAAAGTACATCCATGAAAATTGTGGACAGTATAATTAAACTGATTTCACACCTTAAATGTAAGAGGTGACATCCTGATCCGTGTTCAACCAAAATAAAATACCCCTGAAATCTTCCAGTGCTCCTGGGTTGGTAAAGACCTTAATTTTAAAGTCTTATTTAAAGAGTGTGTGCTTCCAACCACTCAGGATTCTGGGCCTGACTCACGGGAGAGCCGGCCCAGTGCTGAGTCACTTAGCCAACTTCATTCATTGATCATGTGCTTATGCACAGCTTGGTTGCAAGGTGGGAGAGAACTACTATTTTCAAATGTTCCTTCCTGAGGTAGCATGGTCCAGAAGTGAACCGAGAGACAGGATGCTAGGGTTCTATTCTTGGCTCAGCTGTGCACCTTCAGCAAGAGACAGCCCTGTCCCCACCCCCACCCCACTGTGTCAATGTGGGAAGATCAGAGAAATAGGTAAAACCAGCAAGACGGATAAAGTGGAAGCCTTTTTTTTAATATAAAATGGTTTTCCCAGCAAGATGATGAGGCCGTATGGCCCCCTGCCCCGTGACTCCTGGTTCACCAGGCTTTGCTCAAGTTATTTACCATAGCCTCCACTTTTAAGATAAGGAGGAATTTCTCCTCCAAGATAAACCCTAGCATTCTTAGTCTCTGTTCTTTTTCCACCGGTCATGCTTCTTTCCCACAGGACTCACTGGATTGTGCTTCGGTGCATTCAGCTGTTTTAAAAGGCACAAACAATTGTTTCTGTTAAGTGGGGGAAATTCAGAAGCGTTTCCGGAGTAAGTTCGTCCTAGGTGTGTGGGGTCAGGCTACTGAAATCACCTTGAACTGGCTTCTTTGGAGACCCCTCGTTCCCCTCTAGGTCTACTGTTTGCATAACGATTCTCTCTAGCTTGTGTCCTCTTATGTCAGTCTCAATCCTCGACTTATACCTTTCGCCTCTTCTGATCCCTGGAAAAGTAAAACCTTTTCTACCTCGGCCTTAGGTACTATGTACTCCTTGTCATCCTAACCTCGATATAATAGTATCTCTAAACTTTGCCCACAGAATTCTTGTGTTTTTAATATGAAATTGTTTAAGAATACAGAAAAACATAGAAAATAATTTAATATTTGCTTTACGTCTTTTTTTGAATGTAAGAAATCGTGGGTTCATTTGAAGCCCAGAAGCACTGTGTGCAGCCCCCAACTCTTTTGAACAGGCTTTGCAGAGTGCGTCCTCCCTGCGGGCTTGCCTTCCACGACCTGTATTCATTATTCTGTTTCCTCAAGTGCTTTCACAGCTCGCTCCCCATCCCTTGCTGTGACCTTGGGCAAATTGCTTTACCTCTCTGAGCTTTATCTTTCTCTTCGGTAAAATGAGAATAACAGCAGCACCTACCTTTGCCAAGTTATTTTGAGAATCAAATGCAGTAATATATGTGGAAGTAGTTTGTACAGCTCCGTGTTACGTGTTGCACCAGTCATCATTATAGAGAACCCCCAGCAGTGTTTTCCAAGGCTGTGCGTGAGGGAGCTGTGGGAAGGGAGAATGGTGGATCAGAATCCCCAGGGGCTTTTTCAAACTGTAACCTATCTACCTTACCCTTGGATGTGTTTACATACATATATACATGTACATAGATAATAGTTAGAAATACATTGAAGGTACAGGCCAAGGGGAAATCATCTCTATATTCCCTATCATTTTCAAGGTTCTCAGCTATTTTCTAACCTGTTGCTTTGCCATGGAATGTCTGTTTAAGAAAATCAATTTCTTAGTCTCTCTTTGCTTAAAAATCATATTTTCAATAAGAATCTTCATCAACTGTTTGGCTAAGGAGGTTTGCTTTTACCAATATGCTTTGGAAAATTTCTGTTACTGATTCTTTATGACCCCAGAATACATTCTTCTCTCCTTTGTTTTTTTCTATCTCCTGCTGAATGTAGTCTGAAGAGAGTTCTGGTAAAAGTTAAGGATGCCTCAGCAGTTCCTTATTGGAGAAGGAAATGGCAACCCACTCCAGTGTTTTTGCCTGGAGAATCCCAGAGACGGGGGAGCTTGGTGGGCTGCTGTCTGTGGGGTCGCACAGAGTTGGACACGACTGAAGAGACCTAGCAGCAACAGCAGCAGCAGCAGCAACAGCAGCAGTTCCTTGATAGCACATTATCTGAAGATAGTCAGGTGTAATTACTGTTTAATCATTTCTGTAACACTGTGTAGATTTCTCTGTGTAGATCCTGGTTGGTGCTCATTGTCTCTTAGCCTTCCATGTTTACTCATTTGATTTTAATTATGGTACCTTGACCAGGAGATCCAACCAGTCCATCCTAAAGGAGATCAGTCCTGGGTGTTCTTTGGAAGGACTAATGCTAAAGCTGAAACTCCAGTACTTTGGCCACCTCATGCAAAGAGTTGACTCATTGGAAAAGACTCTGATGCTGGGAGGGATTGGGGGCAGGAGGAGAAGGGGACGACAGACGATGAGATGGCTGGATGGCATCACCGACTCGATGGACGTGAGTTTGAGTGAACTCCGGGAGATGGTGATGGACAGGGAGGCCTCGTGTGCTGCGATTCATGGGGTCGAAAAGAGTCGGACACGACTGAGCAACTGAACTGAACTGAACCCTGACCCAAACTAGAGAAGGGGTATTTGGATGAAGATATTCCTTATAATTGCTTTGAAGAACTATTCAGTTTTATTATTTAAAATATTTAATGTTCAAGTGTAGAAATTAAAAATGCTTATACTCTAGAACCTAGTATTTGAACTCCTAAGTATATATACCCAAGAGACTTTTTCATATGAATGCATGGCAGCCAGGACAAGAATGTTTATGGTTGTTGATAATAGTATGACATTTTTGGAAACAAAGTTTCATCAATAGAAGAGTAGATAAATTGTGGTATAGTCAACAATGGACCACTACTATGAAACTGAGAATATGCATGAATTAGAGGAAAATATGTCAAAGGTAGGGCTTTCCTAGTGGCTCAGTGGTAAAGAATCCACCTGCAATGTAGGAGAAGCAGGTTCTTTCCTTTGGTCGGGAAGATCCCCTGAGGAAGGAAATGGCAACCCATTCCAGTATTCTTGCCTGGAAAATCCCATGGACAGAGGAGCCTGGCTGACTATAGTCCATGGGGTTGCAAAAGACTCAGACATGACTTAGCAAGTAAGCAACAATGTCAGAAGGAATAAATGTCAGCCTTAATAGGAAATGGGATAATGCAAGTTTCAGGTTATGGTCAATATTTTGGATTTATACAAAGTTTTAGAACATACACAATAATCCTTTATGTTATATTGGATATATGTTACATTGGATACTTTATGGTAATAGTACAAAAATAATATAAAATAATAAATTTTAGAACAGTGCAGAACAGTCCTTTGTAATGGGTACATTGTTTATGTGGTAATAATATAAAATAAAGTGCAAGAATTTGAGAAACACCTAATTCAAGATAGTGGTTGCCTTTGAGAAGGAAAGAGAGGAATTATATTGGAAAAATCACACATGGTGCTTCTGTTTTATCTGTAAAGTTCTGTTACTATCTGTGTGGTTTTTAAAAAAATATTTACTTATTTTTTATGGCTGTGCTGTGTCTTTGTTGCTGCATGAGGGTTTGCTTTAGTTGCAGTGACCAGGGGCTTCTCTCTAGTTGTGGTGTGCGGCCTGCTCCTTCCTGGTGGTGACTTCTTGTTGCAGAGCATGAACTCTATAGAGTGTGGGCTCAGTGGTTGCGGCACATGGGCTTAGCTGCCCTGCGGCATGTGGAATCTTCCTGGACCAGGGACCGAACCTGTGTCTCAAGAGTTCTTAACCGCTGTACATCAGGGAAGTCCATATCTGTTTTTTTTTTAATACCTGAAATGAGTCAACTGTAATAAGAATTCAAAATGTACGTCTTAGTTTGTTTAGGTTGCTGTAACAAAAATATCATTGTCTAGGTGATTTGTAAACAACCAATACTTACTTCTCAGCTCTGGAGTCTAGGAAGTACAAGGTCAAGTTGCTCGCAGATTCAAGTCTGACCTTGCTTCCTGGTTCATAGAAGGTTGTCTTTTTCACTGTGACTTCACATGGCAGGAAGGGCAAGGGAGCTCTCTGGGGTTTCTTTTATAAGGGACTCTTACCTTTTGTAATTCAACATACAAATTTTTGGAGGACACAAATATTCTATAGAAATGTATATAGAATATGACCCCCAACTTTGTAAAATTATGGACAAAGGAAAGAACATTTAAGGATTTAACAGTCATTCATATCTAGATGATTTTCATTTTTAATATTTTTCTGTACTTTTCAAGTTTTCCAGCGGGAAAAGTGGTAATAAATACTATTTATTTAATATTTATTTATGAGATCACAGAATATCAAAATAAGACAGTAAGGTAGTATTGACAGCCACTCACAGTCTTTTCTCCAGTCGACTGAGAGTATTTTTCAGTTACCTTAACTAGCTGTAATTTTCAAACACTTTAATTTGATGAGTGCTTTACTGTCCTCTTTGCTTTATGTTTTTCTTTAAAATAAAAATTAAGTTTACAGGGAAAAAACGGATTTTTAAAGACAAAGGATGCTATTTAATATTATGTAAAATCATGTTAAGGCAAATAATGATTTTCAAAGACTGACAGCATAATTAACAAATTGATTACTTCCTAGTTAGAAGAAATTCTCATGGGATTGAAGATGGTCTGGATCAGACTACAGAGAAATAAACTTAATTTTAATTTTTTATTCTTCTTTTGTCTTTGTCTTGCCCCTAGGACTTCATATTTCACATTCATAGAACAAACTTCCTTTTCTTCTCAACTTAGATATTACTTTTATAGGAAATCTGCGTCTACCCCACCCACACCCATCTGCCCCTCATTCTGGGTTAGGTGGATCCCTAGTACCTTATCCTTAAGACTGTTGTCACTGCACTGTAATTGGCTGATAATCTGTCTCTACTGAAATTTAAACTCCATAAGGATAGGATACAGATATTTTGTTCATTGTTCAATTAATCCCTGGTATCTAGCACAATGTCCAGCTCATAGAAAGCACTGGTAATGCTTGAATTAAAGAGTAAACTGAATGAACCAATTAATGCAAAGGTCACAGCTGAAGGGAACATTCTGGAAACTGAACCATTTGATAAACTATATTTTCTGCTCATAGGTACAAGAGAAGTCATTAGATTGAGTAATAAGAATTCCAGAATTTTCTCTGGAACTTTTAAGTGGAGAAGTGAAAAGCTAGAGTTTCAAATGCTGGTGCCTTACTTGAATTAATGAATGAGGAAGTACTGAAATGAAGAACGTATACCTGGGATTGAAATAAATAAATGAGTTTTTAAAGTTTTAATTCATTCCTCCTTCATCTTATCTGATTTTAAATGTTATTTTCAGACCTCGCTATAAGCAGTATGCTTTAGTTCTTTAGTCATCATTCGTTTTATAAAAACTTCTTATTGCAATATAGCATGTGTATAGAAAACGGCAGAAACCATGACTACATACTTGATAAGTTTTCAGCGAACATGCCTGTGAAACTGAAGTCTCCGCCCGCCTCCACCTTTCCACGGTGCAGCTGCTGTCCTGAGTATTCATCTCTTTACTAATACAGTTTCTATAGACTGCCTCAGCCTATCATATTTCCATTACTGTCAGGAGTCAGTCAGCCTGTCGGGCCCAATGATTCAAAGCTGTTACCATCGCCCACCTTGTAGTCTGAATGAAGGCCACTTCAGCCCAAAGGCGATGCTTCATTTCATTAACAACAAGTGCCACATTCCCAAACCGTCACTTCCTTTTATCACAGAACTCTTGGACTATGGGTATGTGGGAAGATAGTTAATGAAAAATTAGTTATATAGTTGGTTTGAGCCCTAGTTCTCTTGAATATTGACAATCTCAAGACATATGGATGCATTATTTTAAAGGTATTAGAATCAATTTGCTTCTCAGTATGGCTGTTGTCTTAAGACAAAAACCTGGAGGTTATTCTCTTATAAATGCCATAATTATCTGATGTCCTATTGTATTCCTCTTCACGGGCCAAGCACAAGGCAAAGTGTTTGGAGGATGCAATGATTAGTAAGTGTGATCTTTGCGCTTGAGGCGCTTATGATTAGGTAGGGGAAAAGAAACAGAAACATAAAACTTAAAATTGTACTTTAGGAGTGATATGCTGAGGGGAGAGTGGGACTGTTTTTGACTAGAGGGAATATGCCCAGCAAAAGGAGTGGCAGAGCCACAGGTATGGGAATGGAAAAACACAGGAGTCAGGAGTGGTTTATGAAGCATGGGATGCAAGCAGAGAATGTCTATTAATAGGCTATAAAGGGCCCTGAGTGCTCATTTAAGGATTTGAAATTTTAATCAAAATCAGTGGAGAGTCTGAAAAGCAGTGGAGAATGAGAATCTGAAGGTTTCTGAGCAGAAGACCATCAAACCTAAACGTCATACCAGTTTGAGAGTATATCTACCAGTTTAGAATTACCATACTGTCCAGAGGTTGTATGGGTCGTGCTTTAAGGGTTAGTCAGATTCATTTATCCTCAGTGAGGTGGTTAACAAGACTTAAGGCACTGTAACAGCCATGAACAATTTTCTACTTTAATTTTCCTACAGGATTTTTGCTAATCTCATCATCTCTGCGTAGATAAGAGAGAGAACTTTGAACATCTTGGGGAAAAGCATAAAATTAATTTTTGTTAGTGCATTACAAATGAGATTAGAAATAACAGTTCTTATCTTGTTATCACTGTACTTGTCCCATTATAATGTTCTTTTCCTGAACGAGAAGCATCAACCTACAGAAAAGCACACTGAATGTAGAGTTAAGTCCTGGCTCTGCTCCCTGCTCTCTTTGTGACCCTGAAGGCATCATTTAACTTCTATGAGCCCATCTTGGGGTGTAGTTGTAGGATTTCATTTGAAAAAATAGCATTACGAAAGCATTACTAACAGTATTGAGATGCATGTTCCTGTGCTATATATTTGGTGATGATATTTACAAATACTTCTGAAAAGACTGTCCACATCAAGTCCACAGTGCTTAAAGCAGTGTGTTGTCATAGAGAAGCGCTGGGGTAGAAAGCAGAAGCGTGGAGTCCCAGCCCACACCCTGCCACTTGTAATTCAGGTGTAACTGCTTTTGTAAGCTACCCTGCTTTTGTCTTAAGGCACCATCAAAACAAAACAGAACAGCAGCAAAGCCTGCGAGAACAAAACACACTTAACTCCAAAAGACTTAAATGAGTAATGTACGTCTTCACTGCATGCTTCTTAAAGAGGTTATCAAAGTGCGTGTTGGCCATTAAACTGCTAGACTTCCTAAAGAGTATTCTTTAGCCACTCAATATAGTAAGTCCTATCTCCTCTTTTTTTTCTGTCCCCAAACTTCCCGTCTGCACTGACAGCTGTCTCCAGTTCAGTTCAGTCGCTCAGTCGTGTCCGACTCTTTGTGACCCCATGAACCGCAGCACGCCAGGCCTCCCTGTCCATCACCAACTCCTGGAGTCCACCCAAACCCATGCCCATTGAGTCGCTGATGCCATCTGACCATCTTATCCTCTGTCATCCCCTTATCCTCCTGCCCTCAATCTTTCCCAGCATCAGGGTCTTTTCCAATGAGTCCACTCTTCACATCAGGTGGCCAAAGTATTGGAGTTTCAGCTTCAACATCAGTCCTTCCAATGAACACCCAGGACTGATCTCCTTTAGGATGGACTGGTTGAATCTCCTTGCAGTCCAAGGGACTCTCAAGAGTCTTCACCAGCACCACAGTTCAAAAGCATCAATTCTTCTGTGCTCAGCTTTCTTTATAGTCCAACTCTCACATCCATACATGACTACTGGAAAAACCATAGCCTTGACTAGACAGACCTTTGTTAACAAAGTGATGTCTCCGCTTTTCAATATGCTATCTAGGTTGGTCATAACTTTCCTTCCAAGAAGCAAGCGTCTTTTAATTTCATGGCTGCAGTCACCATCTGCAGTGATTTTGGAGCCCAGAAAAATAAAGTCAGCCATGTTTCCACTGTTTCACCATCTATCTGCCATGAAGTGATGGGACTGGATGCCATGATCTTAGTTTTCTGAATGTTGAGCTTTAAGCCAACTTTTTCACTCCTCTTTCACTTTCATCAAGAGGCTCTTTAGTTCTTCTTCACTGTCTTCCATAAGGGTGGTGTCATCTGCATATCTGAGGTTATTGATAGTTCTCTTGGCAATCTTGATTCCAACTTGTGCTTCCTCCAGCCCAGTGTTTCTCATGATGTACTCTGCATAGAAGTTAAATAAGCAGGGTGACAATATACAGCCTTGACGTACTCCTTTACCTATTTGGAACCAGTCTGTTGTTCCATGTCCAGTTCTAACTGTTGCTTTCTCTCCAGTAGCAGCCACGTTCTCAGGGTTTTCCTTCGTGACCTCTTTATCATCACCATCATCATCATTATTATTTAAAGAGTTTTCCCCTTTCCCTTCTTACCCATTGTTCTCTTTGGCATACAGAAGATAGCTAGTTTTAACAGATAAGGAATTCTCCCTCTTTTGAAATGGATAAGTGTGTGTATGTGCACGTGTGTGTGCTGTCGTGTCTGCCTCTTTTGTGACCCCCATGGACTATAGCCCAACAGTCTTCTCTGTTCATGGAATTTTCCAAGCAAGAATACGGAGTGGGTTGCCATTTCCTACTCCAGAGGACCTTCTCATCCCAGGGATCGAATCTGCATCTCTTCCATCTCCTGCATTGGCAAGCAGATTCTTTAATACCTTCTTCCTGTGACACTGGCAGTTTGAATCCAGTCAAGTCAGTTGGTCTTTCTAACCTCAAATACCTTTTCTGTGAAATTTGATCTAGCAATATTTGCTCCTTTAACCTCACTAGTGAGACTGAGATGAGGTAAAGGAAAGAAAATGCTCTGTAAATGTTATAGCCCATACAAATATGAGGTTGCATTAATTTGTAGCCTCCACAACTGTTTGCAGAGATTGTCCCTCTGTCAGCTCAGTCTCCTAGGATTCTTGACAAGTCTAAAATCTTGTTCAGGAAAGTCTATCCTGGTTTTAATTGTGGCTGACCACTCTGGATTGTTAGCTACAATGATTTAGCAGTTCACAGGCAGGCGACTGTGTTTTGGGGTATTGACATTTGTATAACAGGACTTCTGGAGCTCTGGGCAGATACCCTCCCATCTTCTCTTCATGGTAACCCTGTGAGGTGGGTTTCGTTACCCCATGGTTGAAGCTGTGTCTCAGACCCTTCTGTTGTGTGTGTGTCTCCCTGCTTGTAGTCACCGTGTCTGAGAGCCACAGCAGCTACTTGGGTGACCTGTCTTCCCTTCCCCCGTAGAACCTCACGGAAGTGTGAGCCTTGCTTCTGGGTTTGGTAAGTAGGTGATCTAGTAACCGTGTAATGGGTCTGCCTGGGTATTATTGATTTTTTTTTAAATTTATGTTTTATTTTTAAGTCTAGGATAATTACAATATTGTGATGGTTTTTTTCCATATATTAACATGAATTGGCCATCAGCATACAAATGTCCCCTCCCTCTTGAACCTCTCTCCCACCTCCTCCTCCTCCCACCCCTCTAGGTTGTCAAGAGGACCGGCTTTGGGTTCCCTACGTCGTGCAGCAAGCTCCCACTGGCTTTCTAGTTCACATGTGGTAATGTGTATGTTAGTGATTGATTCTGCAAGTGAAGAGCAAAAACCATGGGTGGTGCCCATGTTCCAACCTCTGAGCAAGGCTTTGGTGTTCAGTATTACTTGGATGCCCTAGGTCTGACCCAGTTGAGGTGTTAACCTTTTTTTGACCAGTGAAGCAACATGTGAGTTGCCTGCGTAGCTGTCTGTTCTTGTGTTGCCATTAGAAGTCTTCCTCCTGTTTGTAGAACTTCTTTGGAGTAGGCAAGTACTTGACCTTAGTCTACAGGGGAAACCCTGTGGGCTTTGGAAGGGGGCTCTTCCCATATGACCTTGGGAATTCATATTTTTTATATAAGTCTTACTTTCTTCACTTGTGAAATGAAACTGTCAATACCTGCTTAATTTGGTGTTGTGAGAATTACACGTAATGTTTATAAAATGCCTGACAATGTTGTAGTAATCTCTATAGACATTGCACCAACCTTGCATACAGGCATATAACCACATTCGTATATTTCTGCGTGTCCATATCAAGTGAACTTTATTAGTAAACAATCACTGTCCATTGCTGTTAGAGATGTCCATTGAATTCTGGAGTTGATAGAGACTCAATCATTGTTTTGGTTAATAGCTTTAGAGCCATCTTGACACTCTGCAGAAATGTCTTTAAGGTGACGTGGGTGGAGTGAGGGTGGGCTCCAGGCTCACTGCATTCTTCAATCAGAACAGAGATGCTTTTGTCTGTATTATATATTGACATTTCATCTAAGATTTCACTTGAGAAAGACCTCTACTGCCTGAAAACAAACATGCTTTAAAGTTTTCATCCAACTTTCTCCCATCCAGTATGGAAATTTACTTTGCAATATGGCTGCCAGATAATGACTTAGGAGAATGTGTTCTGATGTCAGTTTTCTAAGCTGTAAGCTTTCCAGTGCTTGCCATATAGTAGATACCCAAGAAGTGCTTATTGAATGAATGAATGGTTATGGTAAGGATCAGCCAAATAGTTCTTGACCTCTTTTTAGCCTCTGTGTTCATTCCTTTATTCAACACATAATTATTTGATGATAGATATTGAATCAGGACACAGTTCTTTCTGATTTAAGCCTCTGTACATTTAGAATTTTCGTAATTCTCTCAGAGAAGCCAACTTTGCTTAGCCTGTCAGAGTCCAGGGTAGCTAATTAGTCTATTTTTATGAAAGCGGAGCTGAAAGGGATCTCAGAAGAGGTGCAGAGAAGGGGACAAAGTGCTGGTAACAAGAAGTAGTATAGTGAAATGATTAAGAACACAGACCCTGACGCCAGACAGCTTGGGTTTGAAAACCATTCTGTGATCTTGGGCAAATTACTTAATTTCTGTGCTTCAGTAATATGGGATAGTAATAATACTACCTCACAGGATTATAGGAATAATCAAAAGAATTATTATAAAAGCTCTTAGAGCTGTGCCTAGAGCATGTAGTAAATACTCCATATTAACTATTATTATTGTTAATATTATGATTATCATTTATTTATTGAGACCTACTTCACATTTATCATCTCATTTAACCCTCAAATGAGGAAATGAAGGCTCCATAATATTGTGTAATTTTCCCAAGGTCAATTAGCTGGCAAATTGCAGAGCCAGCTCTAGAAATCATTTCACACATTTCCGTTCTTTTATAAATAAGACCAAAGCTTGGATTGATTTATTAAAGGCCATACGGCTGGTCAGTGACAATGTCTGAATTATAATATCAGTTTCTTAAGCTTGGCCTCAAATTGTATCTCCGTTGCGGTGTAGTAAAGATCTTGATCTGATGTCTTAATTAAAAAAAAAACTTTATGGCAGTGTTGATGTCAGCTGTCTAGCTGACATAACCATGCCCACAACTATGGTTTTGACTGCAAATCATCAGGTTTTACAGAAGCGTATGGGTGAAGGTCTTACCAGTAGAAAACAGAAACCTCATAATAATCATTATAGTCAAATGCTGTATTTTGAAGATGGAAAAGTCAAAGCTAGCTATAAAATATCATGACTTAATTTCTGAATTCTGAATGCAATGAAAAAAGGTATATGCCGATGAAAGTAATGTAACCCTGTGATGTTTTGTTATCATAGTCCATATCTTAATCCTCATTTGTGAAAGGTAAGTCCAGTAAGCGTTTCCACCATCTCGTCCTCTGGTAAGAGTGAAACCATCTTCATTCCTCACTTAAACTTGGCAAACCTGTCCCTGGCTGTTTGTGGTCTGTGATGTAGTAGAGAGTATGTACAGCTTGCCTAAATTGTGCACGGCACATTTGGATTTTTTTGTATCAACTGAAAAGTGAACATTTTTAGGTTAGGTTTCATATCACAGATTACCCACCAAAAATGAATATCTACAATGATGGCATCTTGGTTCAGCAGGATTTATGCAATGATTTGCTAAAACTGTTTTGAATTTTTACTTATTTTATGAAGCTTGTGTGGAATGGAAAAAATTAAACTGATGATACAGATCATATCGAGAGCTAATATTTACTTTACCCATTCTACGTGTTAGACACTGTATTAACCCCTGTGTTTTCTTTGTCACAGTAGTAGGTCTCATAGTCATTATGTAGTAGAGGCAGAGTTTAAAACTGTTGGATTTTCGGTCAGAAGCAGTGAATCTCTACCCCAAATCATGTATTCAGTGGACTTAAGCTGATTAACTGTATCTATTAATAATAGTAAAGGGAAAAAGCAACATTAAGTATGAGATTTGTGGGCTTCCCAGGTGGTGCTAGTGGTAAAGAACCTGCCCGCCAATGCAGGAGGTGTAAGAGATGCAGGTTCAATCCCTGGGTTGGGAGGATCCCCTAGAGAAGGGCATGGCATCCCACTCCAGTGTTCTTGCCTGGAGAATCTCGTGGACAGAGGAGCCTGGCAGGCTACAGTCCATAGGGTCACAAAGAGTTGGACACGACTGAGTGACTGAGTGCACACGTGAGATTTGTTGATTTCCTCAGTTATCATTAGGAATTTTATAATGTTTGTGTGTGTACGGCTACTTCCTTGCTCCACTCCAACCTGCTCCAACCAGGTTCCTTCATATGGAGGGGTTTTCCTGTTCCCACCACGCCCGGTAGATCTTTATGGGAGATGGTATAAAGTGAACATTTCTCATCCAAGCTCTGGAGTTGTACTGAGAAGCCTGCCTTAGATACTTGAGATAAAATATGGCTGCTTAAACACTTTGGTCTTCCCTTGGAGTAGGAACGCCTGTTAACTGAGATTTCTTTCCTCATTGTTAAGCATATGTCAGTAGTTTAGTTCTCTGGAATACGTGGAGACAATCTAGTGGAAAATAAGACAACATCTGCTCTCTTTACACAACGGCGTGGTGATGGGAGATAGGGACCACTAGTTGAGAGGGGAGTCTCAATATTAGTGCGAAAAAAATTCATAGGATACTGAGGGCAAAATCTAGTGCATGTTGGAATTGAGGCAAAAAGAAGTAGAGAAGCACAGATCACCAAATGCTTTTTTGGTTACAAAGCAATAGGCAAGAAAAATTGTTTGCCTCAAATAACTTGCATCAGGAGACTTGTGAAGAGGATGGCAATAGACGAGAGGGCGACAACCGCAGTCTACAAAGGGATGGGAAGGCGACGGCTCCGGTACCTTGTGGAATGAACTAGAGGAACAGGGAAGGACAGTTAAATTTGAGAAAAAGAAAGCTGGTGTTGGGGACCAGGTGATAAAATTGAGGGAAAATGTGACCTGCAGTGTCAACAGAGCCAGGGAGATGGAAGTCTAATGACCTCTTGCTTGGGCTATTTATTGAGAAGCAGATGGAAGGCTAGGCTTGACAGTTGTATGGCTACATAGACAAGGAGGAAGTCTGACTTCATTTTGGGCTGATGGGACATGCTCAGAGGAACTTTTGGTTCCGTTTAAAATCGTTATAATCATGGGTTTTGACTTCATTTAAAAGCATTTTTAGATCAAAATATTCAAGTACTCAAAGTCTAAGTGTTTCACATGTACCTCCTGATAGAGTTACTTACTTATGGCGGTTAATCTTAAGTTTATATCCATATTAGGCCTCTTTCAAAATATTCTATAAACAAGATCTTGGGTGTCTAAGGGAAGACAGATGTAAATCAGCCAAGAGTGACTCTCCTACGAGGATTAGGAGAGACCACTTATTGAGAATCATAGTCAAATAGCTCAGCTTTGGGAAAGTTGGGTGGGTGTGAGGCTTAAGAAGAACAAACTTTGAAGTGGCTTCACAAGGTAGAAAACCTGTGAGACAGAAGAATGCACAGGGCAGCTGTCAGTTAGCATGGGTGCCGACGTTCACCGGGGGTGGGGATGGGTCAGAAGACATTTTAGGAGGGAAAGCCAGATTATTATGTTATCAAGAAAGGCTTAGGACTGTAATGTTTTCTGTTTCAAATGAGTAAAATAAAGATTTGACAAAATTGCTTTTATTTCAATGTCTAGAATTGTTATAGGATTTTCCAAAATGAAATCTGTAAGTGACAAAGGAGAAAATTGGCCGCGTAGCATCTAGTTGCCATTGGAGGAAGGGGGGGTCCAGGGAGTGGGGACAGTGTAAACTCTGTCCATCTGGCGCTTTTCTCTCTTCTCCTGTGATAAGAGTCGCCCACCTTCCTCCCAGTGCAGAGCTGCTCCTCTGGCTCATTCCAAGTGAGCTATATATCAACTTGCAAAGACTGGCTGGCAGTCCTCAGAGTCTAGCTATAGTTCTGTCCCAAGCTGCTTCTCTCCTTTCAGCTCTCGTCCCTAAGTCTTTCCCTTGAACTTCAGAACCACATATCTACTGGCTCTTCAGAGCCTCCATGTGGATGTACCAAAGCAACTGAAACTCCCCATGTTGAAAAGTGAAGTCATAATCTTAAGCCCAGAGCTATGCATCACGTCTTATTCCCTGTCTCTGAATTTTACTACCTTGCATCCATTGCCCTTGGCAAAAACCTGGGCCTCTTTCTTAATTTTCCTTCTGCCTTACCTCCCACTTCGATTAGGTGACCTTCCATTCTGTGCATAACCCCTATTGCTGCTGCCTGGTTCAGGCCTTCGTTTTCTCTCAGCTGAGCTGCTTCAGCAGTCTTCTACCTGATCATCTTCACTCTGATCTTACCCCGCCTCCACCTCTTCTTCCCGCTGCCTGCCTCATTCTTTGCACTGTAGCTGGAATAATCTTCCTAAAGTGTAACTTTGATCAAGTCATTTAACCTTCAGAATCTTCATATTGCGTTTGGGATAAAATCAAAACCATTTCACATGATCATGATTTTGCCTCCCCGATAGACACCCATTTACCTGTTGTTAGTTTTCTAAAGTCCAGTTACACTGAACTCTTAGGCAGTACCTAAGGGACCTGATCTCCCTTGTCTGTGGTCTGTATATGCTATTTTTCTTCCTACAAAGCTGTAACCATTTTCCTGCCATCTTCTACTTGACCAGCTTTGGGCTTTAGCTAAGATGTCACTCATTGCAGGAAACCTTCCCTGATCTCTCTGAACTAGATTAGCTGTCTTGCTTGTGTATGTCTATGGAAGCCTGTTGGATTTATCTTATTCTACTTTGCTGTTTACTTGTCTTCTGCCTCTGAAGACTTTAAAGGTCCCTGAAGACAAGGAGCTATGTTGATCGGCAGTATAGTTTCTGGCATATAATAGGGGTATAGTAAATGTTTCAGGTTTTTTCTCTTTAAAAATGGTAAAATATACAAAATATGAAACTTTCCTTTTTAACCATTTAAGCGTACAATTCAGTAGACTTGAGTTTATTCACTTTGTTGTGCAACTATCACTTCTATCCATTTTCAGAACTTTTTTGTCATCCCAACCTGAAACTCTCTACTCATTAAACAATAACCCCCTTGCTTCCTCCCACTAGCTCCTCGTAACCACTGTTCTGCTTTTTGTCTCTATGCGTTTGATTATAGGTACTGAATATTAAGTAGAATCATACAATATTTGTCCTTTCGTGTCTAGTTTATTTTACTTAGCATACTGACATCAAGGTTCATTCTTGCTGTGGCATATGTCAGAATTTCCTTCCTTTTTAAGGCTAAATAACATGCCATTGTATGTCTATAGCCCATTTTGTTTATCCATTCATCTGCCTGTTGATATTTGTGTTGATTCCACCTTTTGGCTATTGTGAATACTGCTGCTGTTAAGTGAACCTGTAAATATTTGTTTGAATCCCTGCTTCCAGTTCTTTTGGATATGTACCTAAAAGTGGGATTGCTGACTCTTATGGCAATTCTGTGTTTAGTTTTTTGAGGATGCACCATACTGTTTCCATAACAGCACAAGGGTTACAGTTTCTCCACATTTTCCAATGCTTGTTATTTGCTGTTTTGTTGCCTTTTGTAATATCCATCTTAATGAGTTTGAAGTGGTATCTCATTGGGGTTTTGATTTGCATTTCCCTAATGGTTAGTGATGTTGAGCATCTTTGCATGTGGTTTTGTCCATTTGTATATCTTTTTTGGAGAAATGTTTATTCGAGTCATCTGTCCCCATTTTTTAATTAGTTTGGTTTTTCATTGTTTTTGAGTTATAGGAACTCTTTACATATCCTGAGTATTAATCCTTTATGAAATACATGATTTGCAGATATTTTCTCTCATTCTGTGTGTTGCCTTTTCACTCTTAATTGTGTCCTTTGATGCAGAAGGGTTTTTAATTTTGATGATACACAATAAATTCATTTTTTCTTTTGTTGCTCTGCTTTTGGTGTCATATGCAAGAAATCATTGACAAATTCAACTTTATGAAGCTTTCCCCCTGTGTTTTCTTCTAAAGAGTTTTATATTTTTAGCTCTTACATTTTGATATTTGATCCATTTTGAGTTAATTTTTGTATATGGTGTAATAAGGTGAGAGTCCAACTTTATTCTTTTGCATTGGGTATTGGATTTTCCCAGCACCATTTGTTGACTGTCCTTTCCCCCACTGAATGGTCTTGACACTCTTTTTGAACATCGTTTGACCATATGTGTGAGGATATGCTTCTAGGCTCTCTAATGTATTACACTGGTTTATCTGTCTATCTTTATGCCAGCACCACACTGCTTTCGTTCTGTAACTTTGTAATAATTTTTGATACCATAAAGTACAAGCCCTCCGATTTGTTCTTTTTTAAGTCTGAGAAAGTTTTTTAAGATTTTTTTTTTTTTTGGCTGTTCTGTCTTCGTTGCTCCACCTGGGCTCTCTCTAGTTGCTGCAGGGTGAGGGGGTGGGCAGGCTTCTCACTGCGTTGGCTTCTCTTGGTGGGGAGCACAGGCTCTAGGCACGTGGGCTTCAGCAGTTGCGGCAAATGGGCTTAGTTGCCCCGCTGCATGTGGGATCTTCCCTGACCAGGGATCGAACCCACGTCCCCTGGGTTGGCAGGCAGATTCTTGACTGCTACACCACCAGGAAGCCCTGAGACAAGTTTTCATACTACTTGCTATTTGATCCTTGTTGTGTACCCATGCCTGTAGTTTTTCCCTTAGCAACTCCTCCTCGGTGACTTCTCTTCCTTCATCTATGTCATAGCCTAACTCCAGTGCCAGTTTTTTTTTCCCTTTTCTATCCCCTTTTCTTCAGAGTCATCTTTATTTGTGTGTGTTCAGGCTACAACTGATGTTTTAAGGTCTTCATTCTCCTGGATGACCAACAGAAGGGAGCCCTAATCATCGATCTCTACCAACTTTGAGTCTGGTTCAGTCTCTTTCAGAGCTCTCGGGGCTAAAAATTGCACTTATTTTTATGATGAGTGAGGTGCATTGCCTCAGAGACAGTGTGGCATAGTGAAAAGAGCCTTATACTGGAGGCCAGACCTGTGCCGTAGCTCTGCACCTGTCACCAATTGATTAGCAGTTGCATAATTTTTTTTATCTGTGAAGTTAAGGAAATTTGGGCTAAATGGTCTCCAATTTCCTTCTAAATCTAAAAAGTTCATTTTTATTTTTATTCCTCAGAAGGAGGAGGAATTTAAGCTGGTTTTATAGATGAACAGAATTTAGATGAGAAGGAAAGAAAGATTTCAGGAGATTTAAAATAAGAAAATGAAAGTGTGTTTAGGAGTCAATGAAAACAACAGTAATCAGGCAATTAAGTGATGCTGAGTCAATTGGAGATTCATGTAGGAAAAAAAAAATGAACCTTGACCTTTATCTCACACAATATACAAAAATCAATTCCAAATTATATGAAGTCTGAATAAGAAGGTAAAACAATAAAGCTTCTAGAAGAAGTTTTAAGCTTGTTGCTGCATGACCTTGGGATTAAAAAAAAGCTTTCTTATAACAACAATAGCATCAAAAACACACACACATGAAAGGGAAGATTGATAGATTGAATTTCAGTAAAACTAAGAACTACTTTTTATCAAAAGACACCATTAAGAAAGTAAAAACAAGAAAAATATTTGAAATATATCTGACAAGAGACCTGTATGCAGGATGTACAGAGAACTCCCACAAATAAATAGAAAAATGAAATAAATAGAAAAATGCAGATGACTCAGTAGAAGAAAATGGGCAAAGACTTAAACTGTTATTCCACAAAGGAGGATATCTAAATGGTTAATAAACATGTGAAAAGGTGTTCAGTATCATCATAGAAAAGCAAGTTAAAACTCCAGTGAGCTAACAAACACATGAAAAACTGCTCAACATCATTAGTCATTAGGAAAATGCAAATCAAAACCACAATGAGCTACCACTTCATATCCACTAAGATGGCTGTTAAAAAAAAAGAAAAGGAAAATATGTGTTGGCTAAGATGTAAAGAAATTGGACCCTTGCTGGGTTAGAAGCAGAATGGTTTCACCTCTGTGGAAAAACGGTTTGGTATTTCCTCAAAAAGTAAAATACAGAGTTACCATATGACCCTGCACTTCTACTCCTAAGTATATACTTAAAAGAACTAAAAACAGGGCCTAAAATAAGTACATGTGCATGTACTATTCACAATAATCAAGAAGTGGAAAGAACCCCGCCCGGTTGTTCCTCAGTGGATGGATGAATAAATAAATTATGATACATACATGTAATGAAACATTATTCATCCATAGAAAGGAGTGAAGTACTGATACATGCTAAGTGTGAATGAAAGAAGCCAGACACGAAAGGTTACATATTGTATGATTCCATTTATATGAATTTCCAGAATAGATCAATCAGTAGATTATAGAGACCAAACACCATGGTTGCCAGAAGCTGAGGAGGGTGGGGTTGGGTGGGTATAGGGAAGAGGGATGGAGGAAAATTGATTAACGGATAAAGGGTTTTACTTTGAAGTGATGGGAATGTTTTAGAACTACATAGAGGTGGTACTTGGGGGTTCCCAGGTGGTGCTAGTGGTAAAGAACCCACCTGCCAGTGGTGCTGGGAAAACTGGTCAACCACGTATGAAAGAATGAAACTAGAACACTTTCTAACACCATACACAAAAATAAATTCAAAATGGATTAAAGATCTAAATGTAAGACCAGAGACTATAAAACTCTTAGAGGAAAACATAGGGAGAACACTCTCTGACATAAGTCATAGCAAGATCCTCTATGACCCATGTCCCAGAGTAATGAAAATTAAAACAAAAATAAACAAATAGGACCTAATTAAACTTAAAAGCTTTTGCACAATGAAGGAAACTATAAGCAAGGTGAACAGGCAGCCTTCAGAATGGGAGAAAATAATAACAAATGAAACAACTGACAAAGAATTAATCTTCAAAATATATAAGCACTTCATATAGCTCAATACTAGAAAAACGAACAACCCAATCAAAAAGTGGGCAAAAGAACTAAACAGACATTTCTCCAAAGAAGACATGCAGATGGCTAATAAACGAAAAGACGCTCAACATCACTCATTATTAGAGAAATGCAAATCAGAACCACAATGAGGTATTAACTCAACGCTAGTCTGAATGGCCACCATCAAAAAGTCTACAAACAATAAATGCTGGAGAGAGTGTGGAGAAAAGGGAACCCTCTTACACTGTTGGTGGGAATGCAAACTGGTACAGCCACTATGGAGAACAGTGTGGAGATTCCTAAAAAAACTGAAAATAGAACTGCCATACAACCCAGCAATCCTACTGCTGGGCATACACACCGAGGAAACCAGAATTAAAAGAGACACGTGTACCCCAATGTTTGTTGGCAGCCTGTTTGCGATAGCTAGGACATGGAAGCAACCTAAATGTCCATCAGCAGACCAATAGATAAGGAAGTGGTGACACATATACACAATGGAATATTACTCAGCTATTAAAAGGAACGCATTTGAGTCAGTTCTAATGAGGTGGATGAAACTGGAGCCTATTGTACAGAGTGAAGTAAGTCAGAGAAACACCAACACTGTATATTAATGCATATATATGGCATTTAGAAGGACGGTAATGATGACCCTATATACAAGGCAGCAAAAGAGACACAGATGTCTTGAGAAAGAAGAATGGAGCTGGAGGAATCAACCTTCCTGACTTCAGATTATACTACAAAGCTACAGTCATAGGACAGTATGGTACTGGCACAAAAACAGAAATATAGACCAATGGAACAAGATAGAAAGCCCAGAAATAAAGCCATGTACCTAGGGGTACCTTATTTTTGACAAAGGAGGCAAGAATATACAATGGGGCAAAGACAGCCTCTTGAATAAATGGTGCTGGGAAAACATGACAGCTATGTGTGAAAGCATGAAGTTAGAACACTTCCTCACACCATACACAAAGATAAACTCAAAATGAATTAAAGCCCTAAATGTAAGACCAGAAACTATAAAACTCTTAGAGGAAAACATAGGCAGAACACTGGATGACATAAATCAAAGCAAGATCCCCTGTGACCCACCTCCTAGAGTAACAGAAATAAAAGCAAAAGGAAACAAGTGGGACCTGATTAAGCTTAAAAGCTTTTGCACAGCAAAGGGAACTATAAGCAAGGTGAGACAACCCTCAGAATGGGAGAAAATAATAGCAAATGAAACAACTGACAAAGGATTCATTTCCAAAATATACAAGCAGCTCATACAACTCAATGCCAGAAAAACAAACAACCTAATCAAAAAGTGGGGGAAAGACCTAAACAGACATTTCTCCAAAGAAAACATACATATAGCTAACAAACAATGAAAAGATGCACAACATCGCTCATTATTAGAGAAATGCAAATCAAAACCACCATGAGATATCACCTCACACTGATCAGAATGTCCATCATCAAAAAGTCTACAAACAGTAAATGGTGGAGAGGGTGTGGAGAAAAGGGAACGCTCTTGCACTGTTGGTGGGAATGTAAATTGATACAGCCACTATGGAAGATGGTATGGAGATTCCTTATAAAACTAGGAATAAAACCACCATATGACCCAGCAATCCCACTCCTAGGCATATACCCTGAGGAAACCAAAATTGAAAAAGACACATGTATCCCATTGTTCACTGCAGCAGTATTTACAACAGCTAGAACATGGAAGCAACCTAGATGTCCATCGACAGATGAATGGATAAGGAAGTTGTGGTACATGTATACAATGGAATGTTACTCAGCCATAAAAAGGAACACATTTGAGTCAGTTCTAATGAGGTGGATGAACCTAGAACCTATTATACAGAGTGAAGTGAGTCAGAACGAGAAAGATAAATACTGTGTTCTAATGCACATGTATGGAATCTATAAAAATGGTACTGAAGAATTTATTTACAAGGCAGCAATAGACATACAGAATAGACTCATGGACATGGGGAGAGGGGAGGAGAGGGTGAGATGTATGGAAAGAGTAACATGGGAACTTACATTACCATGTGTAAAGTAGATCAGCAATGGGAATTTGCTGTATGACTCAGGAAACTCAAACAGGGGCTCTGTATCAACCTAGAGGGGTGGATGGGGAGGGAGATGGGAAGGAGGTTCAAACGGGAGGGGATATGTGTATACCTATGGCTGATTCATGTTGAGGTTTGACAGAAAACAACAAAATTCTGTAAAGCAGTTATCCTTCAATAAAAATTTTTTAAAAAAAGAGAGAGACACAGATGTAAAGAACAGACTTTTGGACCACGTGGGAGAAAGCAAGGGTGGGATGATTTGAGAGAATAGCATTGAAACGTGTATTACTCTATGTAAATAGATGACCAGTGCAAATTCAGTGCATGAAGCAGGGCACTCAAAGCTGGTGCTTTGGGACAACCCAGAGGGATGGGGTGGGGAGGGAGGTGGGTGGAGGGTTCAGGATGGGGGGACATATGTGCACCTGTAGCTGGTTCATGTCGATGTATGGCAAAAACCATAACAATGTTGTAAAGTAATTATCCTTCAATTAAAATAATTGGAAAAAAGAGAACCCGCCTGCTAATGCAGGAGACATAAGAGACGTAGGTTTGATCCCTGGGTCAGGAAGATCCCTTGGAGAAGGGCATGGCAACCCACTCCAGTACTCTTGCCTGGAGAATCCCATGGACAGAGAAGCCTGGTGGGCTACAGTCCGTAAGGTCACAAAGAGTCGGACACGACCAAAGTGGCTTAGCACGCACGCAGAGGTGGTGGTTGCGCTATATTGTGCATGAAGTAATTGCCACTGAGTTGTTCCCTTTAAAACAGTTAATTTCACCTCGTTAAGTTTTGTTTTTAAACTGTGAGGTATCATTATATATATGTTCACTAGAACTGGATAAAATTAAGGGGACTATCATTTCTTAGTGTTGGTGAGGATGTGGAGCAACTGGAACCCTCTTGTCTTGCTGGTTGAAGTAGCTGGAACCCTCTTATCTTGCTGATTGAAGTGTCACTAAAGCTAAATAAACACATGCCCTCTTCTCAGCCCAGTATTCCACTCCAGCCTATATGCTGGAAAGAGAGGAGCACATGTGGCCACCAAGAGGCATGCCCAGAAAGGTTCTGAGCGGTTTTTACTTATGATAGACTAAAACTGTAAGCAACCTAAATGTCTACCAGAGTAGAATAGATGAATAAATTGTGCTGTATTCTTAGGTGGAATACTACAGAGCAATAAAAAGAATGAACACTGCTACACCACAATAAAGGTAAATTTCACAGAAACAGTGTTGAATGAAAGAAACCTGAGTTTGAAGAGTATATTATATTCTACTGAAGTCAAACTAATCTATGATGATAGATGTCAGAATAGCTTCTGCTGGGCAGGGATGGTCACAGTGGTTATTGATAGGGGAGCACAAGAGAGCCATTTAGGGAGCTGGGAATAAATCTTCTGTATCTTGATCTGAGTGGTAGTTACACAGATATTATATTATTATGTGGTGTATACATATTAATACATAATATACATGTTACAAAATACCCAATCTGTGAACTTAAGATTTGTACACTTTATTGTCCTGCCTTAAAAAAAAAAGCTAGAAAATTAAAACAAAAATGAGTCACCAGAGTAGGGAAGCAGTATAAAAGGATGTTTGAGAGGTATAACGTTGTAGGTGAATATTTGAGAAGTGTAAGTTTGTAGAAACCTGGAATGGCAGTGAAATGGCAGGAGTTTGGATTCCGTTCTGTAACTCCACTAGATTCAAGGGAGGGCAATGACATAACGGAAGCTGAGTTTTAGAGAAACAGGTCTTTGGAGATGTGCCTAGTGGACTGAGGACCGGTCCACAGGTGGGAAGGTATTGCAGTAGGACCTGAATTAGGTTGAAAATGGAAACTCTGAAGGAGGAAGACTTAGTGAGGCTGATGACTGATTGGTCAAGGACAATAAGGATGATGGGGCAAAGAGGACTGAGGCTCTACACGAGACGGCTGGAGAAACGATGGTCCAGAAACAGAATTAAGAAAGCCAGGTGCAGGAATCTGTTTTGGAAGTAAAAGGATGAGTGGTTTCAAATGCTTTAATTGTGAAGTGGTGACAGGCAGTTGTGGGGCCCAGAAGAGCCGTCAGGGCTGGTGACAGAAATCTGAAAAGCAGATTTCACTCAGAAATCTGAAAAGAGATTATTTTGAGTAGATGAGATCCCTAAAAGAAGGAGAGATGCAGAGAGATTGTAGAAAGCCAGCCAGCCCTTAGAGAAGCAAAATGTGGTAGAGGAAGAAGAGACTGCAATTATGGATAGAACCAGGGTATCAGAAGAGAACCAGGATCATGTAAGCCAAATGAAGGTGGTTGGTGGGGCGGGGGGTGGGGGGTGTGACGATATAAAGGGAGAACGTACAGAAGTAGGAGAGGAAAAGTAAAGATTGAGAATGTGATGGAGAGCAGGGATCATTGAGGGAACCTGGTCTTGGAGAAGGCAGGGGTAAACAAAGGCAAAGGCAGAGGACTTCTTGTAGGATGGCATTGCCTGTGAAGAGCCCAGGTGTGTGGACTCAGGTCACAGGAATTTGTCAGCATCTGCAGTGACTTCCTTTTGCAGTATTCCTTGCCCTCTAAGAGAAACTGAGGGTGACCCAGGGTTGAGAATGAGTGCGGCTACGGAAGCCAAGGAGTCCCAGGTTTTGGACCAATTATGGGTTCCAGGCATAATCTTATTCTCTCTGAAAAGGATACAAAAGAAGTTTAAGATACCCCTCAAGCCCTCAGGATTTACACAGTGCAAGTAATTAATAACAGAGAGCCAAAACAAATGTGAATAGGATGTCTTGAATCCTGACTTTGTTGTTTTTCATCTGTGTAGCTTTGGACAAGCTATGTTAATTAGTCTCTGCCTCTTTTTCCTCATCTGTTAAATGGGGACAATAATAATATCTGCTTTTGATTTTTTTCTGGAGATTAAATGACTTAATACAAGCAAGGTGCTTGGAACAATACCTGAACATAGCAAACATGTGATGAATGTTAACTGTGATCATGACAAAGCTGTAGGAGTTCACGCATGGAAAAAAATTAGTAAAGGCTAGAGCTGATGGGAAGGTTCTCTGGAGGAGTAAGGTTTTATTGGAGGCAATTCAGAGACTGATAAGAGGAAAGGAATTTTAGGTTTGGGGAAAACAGTATGAGTAAAGTCTTAGATCAGTAGAACCATTGGCATTAGCCTGTGATTTGCTCAAACCAGATTTTTCCTTTTGAGGAGTAGTGGGAGTCGGAGTAGGATCAGAAGATGGGCAACTGATACTTGTCATAATAAAAGAAGTATGAGCAGGAGGAGTCAGAGTTCTTTGTGGTTTTTTTTTCCCTTGGCCTGTGACTTTGGGCAAGTTTCATCTCTTTTGACTGCAAGTTTCCTAATTCTTGAAATGGTCTGGATATATAAAATCCCTCGCAGCTGTAAAATCCCATGCCTCATATGTGAAATGATTTCTTTGATCCTGCCATCTGTGGGACGGCGTCTTGTGTGCGTGCAGTGGGAGCGAGCTTGTGGTTCTGGCCTCCTTGGTGCCAGTCTGTAGCCCAGTGAGCGATCAGCCCGCGTGGATACCATGCACTGCCTTTGGAAAATGCCACCACCACCTTGCCACCATTGGAGAATTGGGGCTCTCTGCAGGTGTATTTGTAATATGGAAAGAGCCCTTGGGTATTTCACTGCCAAATTATTTAGAGATAACTCTACTACTGTTCTCTTGAGGAGCCTCAAGTTTTATGGATACTTGCCTTGAAGAGGACCCTAAGGGCTAAGTGGGAGGAAAGGAACAGTCTTTGGCCTTTTAAGACAATTTCCTGGATAGTCTGTAGAGCTCACACAATGAAGGGGAGAAGCAGCAACACCGCACTACTAGAGCTTTCACAGGGAGACCCACCTGCTGTGGCCTTTATAACACTGTGGCTTTGACATTAGGGAGCCCCTTGTTCCCAGATGTGTATTTCAGTAACCTAGGGCTCTGTATAAACATACATGAAAATGGGTTTTTCAGATACCTTGCTCAGAAATCATTGGCTCTGGTATGGCACTCCTTCAGGTTCTCTGTTGAGAAGGGAATTTGAACTGTGATTCAGTTCTCACTTCCTGCCCTTCTGGCGTGAGCCCAGCTCAGGGGCCTTTCTGCTGTCGTTCACCCTGCAAGGCTATATTGCCTCAGAGGAAAGTGTCTAAGATTCCGCCTCCACTTGCTTTCCTGTTGCTGAGTGGGAGGTACATGGAACAATGTCTGCCCTCTCCTTGAAGAAAATTGCTTTGTGATTTTCTCTGGCATGAGCTTGGTCATCAGCTTGGTCTGGACTTTTATCCCAGGCCGATTTTTACAAAACTTTGTGAATTGAAAAAGAACTTGAAACAAAAGAGCCGAAGCCCATGGAAGTGCTTTTATGCTATTTGTTGTGCCTCCAAAGTTTTGAAGGGTTTAGTGTTTTCAGAAGCTGAAATGTGAAAAGAGTGACAGTTTGCCCTTGTGCAGTCCTTGGAAGAAGACGACTTGAGCATAGATGTGCACCTCTGGGTCATGTTAAATATCCTCATTTACTTAGAATAGACGTTCCTTGAGAGTATGGAATATACCTTTTTTAAAAATGTTGTCTATAAGAAAATCTTTTATGTTTTTTATTAAAGTATAGTTGCTGTGCAATATTATATAAGTTACAGGTATATAATTTTGTGATTCACAATTTTTAAAGGTTATATTCCATTTATAGTTATTATAAAATATTGGCTACATTCCCTGTGTTGTCCTTTATATCCTTGTAGCTTACTTTATACCTAATAGTTTGTACCTCTCCATCCCTATATTACCCCCCTTTCCTCCCCTTTCCTCACTGGTAACCACTAGTTTGGGCTTCCCTGGTGGCTCAGTGGTGAAGAATCCACTTGCCAATACAGGAGGCATGGGTTCAATCCATGGGTCGGGAAGGTTCCCTGGAGAAGGAAATGACAACCCACTCGAATATTCTTGCCTGGGAAATCCCATGGACAGAGGTGCCTGGCAGGCTACATTCCGTGAGGTCGCAAAAGAGTTGGACACGAATTAGCAACTAAACAACGAACCAGTGATTTCTTGTCTATATCTGTGAGTCTGCTTCTTTTTTGTTATATTCTCTAGTCTGTTGTCATTTTTAGATCCCACGTACAGTGATAGCATATAGTATTTGTATTTGCCTGACTTTCTTCACTTAAACATAGAGGGTATGGAATGTATCTTTGGAGTTGGTCCCTGATGGTGAGTTGTGTCGAAAGTGAAAGTGAAGTTGCTCAGACTCTTTGCGACCCCATGGACCCCAGGCTCCTCCGTCCATGGGATTTTCTAGGCAAGAGTACTGGAGTGGGTTGTCTTTTCCTTCTCCAGGGAACTTTCTGACCCAGGGATCGAACCCAGGTCTCCCGATTGTAGACAGACTCTTTACCGTCTGAGCCACCAGGGGAGTAGTATCTAAGTCAGTGATAAAAACTAGCAATCCAGAAGACCCCCATGTTTTGATCTCCTTGGCTGCTCATTCCCCTGGGGGGTGGTTATGAACATTGCCTTGTCCGTTCGTGCCACAGATTTTCTGAAGAGAAAAATAACAGTGTCATAGAAGAAACTACATGTTGCGAAGACTGTGAATAGAGGTTGAGCGTGAGGTGGTTTGGTCTGGCCTCCTTTTAGAGTAGTGATTGATTAATGCGGTCTGTGTTGCTGTTTCTTCCAGAGCTGACCTGTCCTGGACGCAGCATAACTAACGAAGCTGCTGCAGGATGAGAAGATGGCAGCGCGGCTGCTCGCACCACCAGGCCCTGATAGTTTCAAGCCTTTCACCCCTGAGTCACTGGCAAACATCGAGAGGCGCATCGCCGAGAGCAAGCTCAAGAAGCCACCCAAGGCCGATGGCAGTCATCGGGAGGACGATGAGGACAGCAAGCCCAAGCCAAACAGTGACCTGGAGGCAGGGAAGAGTTTGCCTTTCATCTATGGGGACATCCCACAAGGCTTGGTCGCGGTTCCCCTGGAGGACTTTGACCCATACTATTTGACGCAGAAAGTGAGTTGGAGGAGAAGGAGCAGCAGCTTCAGATCCCCTTTTCCTAACAGGCTTAGGGGAGATGGGGAGAAAGAGTTGTGTCTCTTTGCCAGAGTTTGGATAAGTAGTTAAACTTTTGTTTCAGTTCCGGTTTATGGGAGTTCTTTTTTGTTTTAATTGCTACCAAGAGTCATTTGTGGGTCTTGGCACTTCTCAGTCTGTTAATAAGACTTCTGTTTTTGGCTCCATGTCAAATCAGAAAAAGATTTATTTAAAAAAAAAGGGGGGGTTACATAAATGAAATGGGGACTGTTTGATATAGTGCAAGAAAAATTGGCATACTGAGAGATGGTACAGCCCTGTAGAATCTTGCTCACACACACATTCAGAATCCTATCTTTAAATATAAAAATGATATTGCAGTATCGACAGAGCCTATTGTTAATGTAATAGAGATGAATTTGTACTCTAACCTCGCCTCCTTTGTGACATTAGATCATAACCACCGGGGACAGGAATAGAATAGAGTAAACCAAACTGGGCCAGTGAGAAGGCCAGGTCTTTGGCCTTGTTACACGTTGTCTGAGTTCCACCAGCACTGATTCTTAACATGAGAATCAGTTCTGTTATTCCTGCTAGCAGGGAATGTGAGTGAAAGAAATACTGATCTTCATTTGGCCAAGAGTTACAAATTTCCCTAACATATTTGACCAAACTTTGGGTTTCTTTTTTTTTTGGGGGGGGGGGTTTCTTTCTCATGATTATCTTTTGAAACTAAGCAACAAGTGAAGAAGCAAAGCCCCCAGTTAATCCAAAAGCCAAGTAGTTAGCCATAAATGCTAAAGGCTGACATCAGATAGCATGTTAGAGATCCCTCATTTGACAGGTGTCATTGAAAGAATTAAATCCATAGGTGTTTCCAGATGAAGGGGAAAAGGACTTTGTGTAATTATATATTTACAAATATAAAGCTTAACTGCCTTTTTTAACCAAACTGCCTTCTAAACTGACCTTAACTAAAATTGCCTTTCAGTCTCAGTTTGGGAAGAAATTTCTGTTTCTTTGTCTTAACAACTGGCCAGAAGTAAGACTCGAGGTGAACAGATCTCTTGATTAAGCTGTAGTTGTGGAGGCATCTTAGTTCCGAGTGGCAAAAACAGTTGAGTAATTGTCTACACAAAATGACCCTTCACCTGCTCACTTCTCTTGCAGCTCAGAACAGCTATCTACTGGGAACAAAGCAGAATTGGTAGCCTATAACTTCTACTGGGAAATTTAGAAAGTTTAAGGAACAAAACATCATATGATATAAAAAAGTACTAGATTAGAAGAAATCCTTGCTCTATCATAATTCACCATGTTTATTATTTATAGTTATCTTTTTAGTATGTGTGTTTTTTAAGCTGCCACAAATAGTTCATGGTGGGGGGAAGTAGTAAATAAAGAAAAAATCTTCTCAAAACTAGTTCATGTCCTTTAGCAAGTCACTTCACCACTCTGCCTAAATGTCTCATAGACGTGGTAGAAACTGAGAGGTTGAATAAGACCTCTAAGGACTTGGTCAAGTGTCAAATTCTGGGGCTAAGTTTTCATAAAGTGTCTTTGATTTCCTTGTTTACTTCTCCCTCTTTTAAAATCTAAAGTTTTAATCTGGCCTTTGCTGAATAGGGGTAGGTGGGTGAGGAAGGAGACAAGGTTTAAATATCTGGGTTAGTGAATAAGGAAACATGGAATCTTAGGCTGTTTTCAGAAGAATATTTTGTTGATTGTAAAATTTTGAAATATTTTAAGATATATTTCCCTCCTCTTTCCTGCTCTTGCATCCATAGTCTTAGTAGAACTTTTTCAGAAAATACTCCTATGGCAATAAAGTGAAAGTCCAACTCTTTGCAACCCCATGGACTGTAGACTCCCAGACTCCCCTGACCAGGATTTTCCGGGCAAGAGTACTGGAGTGGGTTGCCATTTCCTTCTCCAGGGGATCTTGCCGACCCAGGGATTGAACCTGGGTCTCCCGCATTGCAGGCAGACACTTTACCCTCTGAGCCACCAGAGAAGCCTTATGGCAATAAACTGATAGGTAAGGCCCTTTGGACCCTGGCCTTTCAGGTGGCTAAAACCTCTTTGCTTTTATTTGAACTATTTGTTTTTCCAACTCAGATACAAATTAAATTTCGTCTTCTTAAAACTAGAGAGCTAGGTTCATTGTCAGAACCTAGTTTTCCTTGGCATGCCTTTTCCCCTGGTTCCTGCCCTGTAGACAGCCTCTTTTCATTCCCAATGCCTTAGACTTCAGTGGTGCTAACTTGGAAGTGAGGACCCAAAGACAGTGGGTCTCTGGCCCTAATGGCTACCCCTTTTTGGGTAGGCCAGATGTTAATGGCAGTCCAGTAGGGGACTGACTCTTCATGATAGGAAATCTGATTTTGGCCTTTGGCCTCACCACAGGGTAAATAGTTTATGGAAAGGATAACTTTAATTGTGTTTTTAAAATTCTTTAAAAAAAAAAAACAAAACTGAAATACACCACCATGCAGAAAAATTCTTAAAATATAAATGCTTTTATATATATATAAAATATAAATGCTTAGTTTAATGATTATTATAAAGCAAATAAACACCCATGACAAGAGAGAGCATTAGTAGCACTTCAGAGGTATTAATTTTATTTTTAAATAAGGACTTTTTCAGTTGATTAAAGAAATAGGCTTGTTTAAATTCACTTGCATATCTTCACCAGCATTACTAATACTTCTTACTAAATAGGCCTTTCACTGGGCTGGATTAGCAAGGTCTCACTTATGAGGAAGCACACTGGGAATCAACCCACAAACCAAAACATCCTGAGAGGAGAAATGACCTTAAGTAAGGACATTCTTTCTGTTTGTTTCTCAAGGGCTGCCTTAAGTAATTCTTGCAAAGTAAAATCTCTTTTCTTTGCTTAATGCTACAAATGGATTTCTTAAATTTTTTCTTTTTGGTTCTCGTTTTCTACCTCATTGATCATTTTTGGGACTCATGGAAACTGGTTTCTCATTTCCTTCTCTCTTTATTTTAGAGGATGAAAGAAAACTAGTTCCCTATTAGTAAAGTTCTGGTTTCATCCATTGTAGACTTTACAGTGTCCAGGGACACAGGGCCATGAGATATGTGTTTCCCATTTTCAAGGTACTGTTGTACAAGCTGGCACTGGTGTGAGCTGTCGTGAGTTACATGGGGCCCTGAACAGTGGTATTCATGGAACTTTTCACCTGACTTCCCCAGATGGTCCTCCACAATCCAGATCACCCTTTCCTTGAATTGTCTCAGACCTCCCGGTGCTACAACATGTTCTTCGCTTCTTGGTACTTTGTTTGGATGTCTCCGTTCTTTGACTTTCTTGTTTTTCAAGTGTTACCTGCAAATAATTGAATTTAAAGGACATTTAAACTTTTAAATGTATTTAATATTAAAAATAGGTAATATAAGGACTTTCCTGGTGATCCAGTGGTTAAGACTTCATGCTCCCACTGCAGGGGGTGCGGGTTTGATTCTTGGCTGGGAAACTGAGATCCCATAAGCCGTGTGCTGTAGCCAAAAAATAAAAATAAAATAGGTAATATGTTTCCATGGTTAAAAGTTCAGTAAAAGCTATTCAGTAAAGAAGACCTCAGTAAAAAGTCTCCCGTTTATACCCATCTCTCATCTGTGCACGTCCTGCCTCCCTGAACAGGTAAGCACTGTTAGTAGTATCTTCCAGAGTTTCTTTACACAGTATGGTGGTGGTGGTTTAGTCACTAAATCGTGTCCAACTCTTGTGACCCCATGGACTGTATGTAGCCTGCTAGGCTCCTCTGTCCATGGAATTCTCCAGGCAAGAATCCTGGAATGGGTAGCCATTTCCTTCTCCAGGGGATCTTACTGACCCAGGAATTGAACCCAGGTCTCCTGCATTGCAGGCAGATTCTTTACTGACTGAGCTATGAGGGAAGCTATTTATAACAGTATATGTACAAGCAAAAACAAACAAGTTATTTTTAGGAACTTGAACTGACATGAATGCCTTTGTTCTTGGTTTTCTTTCTGTTATTTTTTAAAGTCAATTAAAGTCTTAATTTTGTCATTTGTTTTCCCTTCTTTCATACTGTAGAATCTTAAGTTTTAACAGGGTAAATTTTCAGTTCATTTCTCCCCTTCCACACTTTCTTTAGTGAATCAAACCAAGGACTTTTTCTCTGTTGCTCCTAGTCTTTCTGTCTTCACTACAAACTATACTCTCCAATTCTTAATAATAACTTGCTGAATTTTTAAAAATTATTTATTTTCTGTATAGTGAGTGGTTAAATGACTCTTGATTTTTTTGTTTTATGAAATATTATGCAAAGTTAAAAAGAATGGGCCATGTTTGCTTATAGCAATTTGTTGAATTTTAAACGGCCTTGTATATTTCTAAGAGCTGTCTTAAGTTGGCAGCAAGAAAATCTATGGATTAAGTTGAAAGAAGGCCTTCAGAGTTAGCTTCTACTCTTTCTCCTGTTCCTGAAAACCAGTGACTGTTATGTGTATCCTTTTTGTTCAGTGGATATGCTCTCTTGTAAGAAAGTCCTATAAACAAAAATCCAAATTATAGGATTGATTATGTGCTTTTAAATAGGGTATATACCTATTGCATTAAAAAAGTACATATGGTCTCCTAAAGTTCAGTTTACCTTCAAGTTTTCATGTCTGTCTTTTCTTGCAAATTGGAGTCAACCTAGAATCATAGAAAATTAGAATATGGTGGCCTTAGACATCATCTAGTTCAGCCTCCTCATTTTATAAGTTTAATGATGTAAAATAACTTTGTCAAAAGCCAGTGCCTCCTGTCAGTTTGTTACAACGTGTTTCTAGTTTTCCACTTTTCTAATTTTTCATTAATTGACCTTCTGTCTCAGTTGGTTCGGTTCTTCTGAAACTGGACGTGCACATATGGAGATGGGCTGGGGGACCTGCTTTTTCACTCACATCCCTGATGATTCCTGTGGTGTAATAGCCCTTCTTAGCATGGGCCCTAAGAAGGCCATGCTTCTCAGGGAAAGGAGGTCTGTGTGTTAGCTCCATTGTTTTACCTTCTCAAGTGAAGGAGCTCTAAGTAGTCTGGTAGCCCTGGACAATTTGTTCAGGAGACTTGGGCTCAGTATCAGTATTGCTACCACTGTTCAGCTATACCTGTAATTTGGAGGGAATTTATTTAACCAGAGCTTCCCTGGTGGCTCAGACCATAAAGAATCTGCCTGCAATGCAGGAGACTCAGGTTCAATCCCTGGGTCAGGAAGATCCCCTGGAGAAGGGAATGGCTACCCACTCCTATATTCATGCCTGGAGAACTCCCTGGACAGAGGAGCCTGGCAGGCTACAGTCCGTAGAGTCAGACAAGACTGAGCGACTAACACACGACACTTTTACTTAACCTACGTCTTCACATTTTTTTTTACTTTCAAAGGAAAATTATCTTTCCTTTCAATTATCAATCCCCGAGCTCACCAGCAGAATGGTGCAGTGAAAAGAGTACCTACTGGGAATATAAAAACCTTCATTTTAGTTCTGCCTTTGCCCCTTGTCTGCCCTTGGCCAAATCACTTAAATTCTCTGGGCTTCAGTTTCCTTGTCTGTAATATCTGCAAGGTAAGAGTGGGCAACTAGACATACATTTTACATGTATGCCTATCATATATGTTTACTGTAGCAAGCTATTGTGTTTCCCTAGTGTCCTCCCTGCCTTCTGGTCTTCATTCCCTCCTCTTGGAATATACTCTGTCCTTTAACTTCACCTCGTGACACTCTCCCGATTCATCCAGGCCTAGCCCTGAAGCCTCTTCTTCCTAATAGCCTAACTTGATTCTTTACATTGAAACTGATTTCTCCTCCTGACACATTAAGATCTCAGCCCTGTGTTTGATAAGAAGTGGTTTTTAGGTTTAACTTCCAGTACTTTGGCCACCTGATGCGAAGAGCCAACTCACTGAAAAAGACCCTGATGCTGGGAAAGATTGAGGGCAGGGGGCAAAGGGGACAACAGAGGATGAGATGGTTGGATGGTATCACTGACTCAATGGACATGAGTTTGAGCAAACTCTGGGAGATAGTGAAGGGAAGCCTGGTGTGCTGTAGTCCATGGGGTCTCAAAGAGTCAGACATGACTGAGCGACTGAACAACAGGTTAGGTATGGCAGGGCCTCCGTTCCCAGCAATGTTGACAGTTTTCTCCTTACCTCACTAGTATTAGTGCCATCAGCTTCCTCAAATGAAGAACTGTTAAGGCTCTCACACACACAGACCCATGAGCTCCTGGCAGAAAATCCTTGCTGAATCTAGTTTCACACACTTTCAACAGGTGTGCAGAGCAGAGACAGTTAAAGGAGAGTATGTTCATTACGTGTGATTTGAAATATTGCTAATATGATATTAACATTGCCTGTTTTTGCATAATAAGCCTGCTGCTGCTGCTGCTGCTAAGTCGCTTCAGTCGTGTCCGACTCTGTGTGATCCCATAAACGGCAGCCCAACAGGCTCCCCCATCCCTGGGATTCTCCAGGCAAGAACACTGGAGTGGGTTGCCATTTCCTTCTCCAATGCATGAAAGTGAAAAGTGAAAGTGAAGTCGCTCAGTCGTGTCCGACTCCCAGCGACCCCATGGACTGCAGCCTACCAGGCTCCTCCGTCCGTGGGATTTTCCAGGCAAGACTACTGGAGTGGGGTGCCATTGTCTACTCCAATAATAAGCCTAGATGCTGCTTTCCGTTTTAAATAAAAATTAGATGTTTTAAAACTTTGTTTTAAAAAATTGTTTTGCAACAATATAAAAAAAACAAAATGTTTCCATTATTTTATTCACCAAATCAAATTGAGGCAAATGCTTGTGAGCCAGTGGCTGGAAGGCCATTATAAGGGTGATGGGTTAATGACATTCATATACAGAGTTCTTTTCTATTCTATGAGTATGATTATCTAGATGGAAAGGAACTTAAGCATTCTTAAATCACATTCCTCTTTTATAGCTTTAGTAATAGACCAGAAGTTGGGAAACCTTGTTTCTAATCCCATTTCCACTTGATTCTGGAGAATCTCCGGCATGTCACTTAACCATTCAGCATCTCAGTTTCCCTAATCTGGAAGATTAAAATTATGCTAATAACTAAGCTCCCAGGTATCCTACAGTGCTGTTGTGAAGAATATTTCTTGCCTACCCAGTACAAAACAAAACAGCCTATTGTACCAGCCCTGCTTCATTTTTCTCCATTATACACCTAGCATACGATATATTTGTTTGTTTGTTCATCCTCTTGTAAGCTCATTAGCCAGAGCAGTGTGTTCATGCCCTGTAGTAAGTGTTCAACCCGTATCTGTTAAATGAATGAGTTAGTCTTATGAGGTAATGCATATGAAAACACAATGTACTTTTCTAAGTGCTTTGACCATGAAAGGGTACATCATGGGTTTTTTTTTTCCCCAAATGAAAAGTTTTCCCATCTACCAAACTAAATGGAACTCTCCGGGGGAAAAGACCGATTACCAGCGTATCTTTTCCTTTCCTGAAGAATTAGTTTCCTTTAGGGGCTGAACAAGTAGATCAGGAAATAGGTTTCCTGATATTTTAGAGATTTTGGAGGGCTGAACTACTGTTACATGCCACCAGTCTGACCTCTCCTCTTGTAGAGCCTTAGAATGAGGAGCGATGTCATCAAGAGACCACTAGGTGATGGCCTCCACCTAGTGCTCTTCTTGATTTATTGGTCTCAAGTCTTTATTATACAAAGGATGTAATTTCCTGAATATTCTAAGTTGTTCTGTCCCGTCTTCTTTTATTGTTTGGCTGCTTTCTTGGCCGTGGGAGTTGTGCTACCCTCCCAGTATTAACTGACTCTAACGGAAATGAGAGAAACTGACGTGGAATATATATTAGTTTGGGTTGTCTCATATAAAATATGATCTGTTTATTCAGTCATTACTTCTTGAGTACTTCCTCTGTGTGAGGCCTTGGGGGTATTGGGTTCGCTTGTGGGAAACAAAGATTAATAAAGTCAGTTTTTACCCTTCTGTAGCTTATAACATAATAGTGTGTAGTGTGATATCACTTTTGATAGGGGGCCTCAGAACAGGCCTTATTTACTTCATAGTAGGAGTAATGTTTGGATTAGGGTTTGGATTTTAGAAATGAGAGATAGACTGTAACATTATAGGCAGAGAGAAGAATATGAACAAAGACTCAGAAACCAGGGCATAGGACAGTGTAAGAGAAAGTGGACTCGTCTCATTTGATTGGAATTTGGAGAGTGGGCAGTGACTCTGGGAAGGGAGTGCTGGAGCCAAGTCATGGAGAGCTTGTAATGTTAGACTGAGAAGTCTGGTCTTCACTTGTTAAGTAATAGAGAACTGCTGAAGAGTTTTGAATGGGAGTAAGGATATGTGATTCAAGTTGTGCCTTCAGGAGGTGAGTGTGACAGTGATGTGTGGTATGGACCAGAGGGAAAGAGAGCTTGGACAGAGCGGCCGGCTATGAAGTAGTGATGGTGAGGGTCTAAACAAACGATCGGGGTGGAAGTGAAAAGTGAGGGGACTCGGTGACATCAAAAGTGAGTATAAACTGAAAGGACTTTGTGATTGATTGTAGAGGCTTAAGGACATTCAGTCCTTTATCTGACAACTTGATAAATTGTAACTGAGCAATTTCTACATACCTAGGTTCTGTTCCATGCCCTTGGGAACAAAGCAGGCAAGTTCTATATACTATGCTTGGAAGGTAGTTTTTGTTGGGGAGACAGATAATAAACTGTTAAAGAAATAAAAGTTATTGCAGGTAGTGATAGGTACATTAATAAAGTTAATAGAGTCCAGGTACTTTAAAGATTGTGGTACTCTAACCTTGGTACAGAGACCTAAACTTGGAGAATCCAGAAGAATCAAGGGCTACAGTGCTGTCTTAAATAGACTTTTAGCAAGTACTAAACTTTAATCTTTGAAAGGACCTATACCATCTGAGCCACCAGGGAAGTCAAATTATAACCTTTGAAAGGACCCATACTGCAGATATTCTGAGTTGTGTAAAAGCCAGTATTGTCACCCCGTTGAGTTTGTCAATCTCAGATTTTTACATAGGTGGGAGTTCAGTAGGTTTCAGCATTCATGTGAGCTATAGGGGCACATATAGATAAACCTAGCATTTTCCCCAGAAAAGAACCTCAGGTCTTCTCTGGACCTTGTACAAGTTCTGAGTTGCAGCTCCAAAGTTCTGAGCCACATTGTGGTGTAACAGCTTTTACCTGAATTCTTGGATGTGTATTATTTTTATTAGCAAATCTCCTGAACCGTAAAATCCCACTGACTGGTAATTTTAGGAATTGGTCTCTGATAGTTCCTACAGAGCATAGGTCATGAAATAATTTTATTCTAATAAGAATTAACCTGTTGAATGGGGTATTTAATAATGACCATTTAAATGCTGAAGGATGTCTCAAGATTACAGTGATATTGATCATCTTCTCTAATTTATTAGATTTATAATTTACCAGAGTTTAAATCCCTTCTAAGTCAAGGAGAGTAAGACTGTGACATCATTGTACAGAGGGATGCTTCTCTTACTGATCGATTCCAAATTTACATGAGCTGTAAATTCTTTGTGTATAACTCTGTTTGACAGAATTCAAGATTAAGATTTCCCCATGAAATGAAATTTCTAGAGTCAACTCTGACTCTAGCAATATGTTTGATATCTGCTCTGAAGACGCAGTCATATTCCAGACACTGTGAATCTATACACTTTGGCCTGTGGAATTAAGTTTGAATAAAAAGAGTCCCCCAATTTCAGAGGATAAGGTGCCCAACCCATCTGCTTCTCAAGGTCAGTCCTGCTCCTTGTGCCTTTGACCCTGCCTGTCAACCTTCTCTGGCACTTGACTCTCAGTCATCCCCTCTCTTTTCTGTACTTTCAGTCTTCCCCTTTCAGAGTGGTTCTTCCCCTCAGCCTATAAACGTACTCAAAGCCTTCCCATCTTCATCAATCCACGCTTGACCCCATGCCCCCAGGAGGCGTAATCTGTCTTTCCACGCCACTGAAGCTTTTAAAGAGTCGCCTTTGACTTGCCCTCACCACCCACGCATCTCCCACCCACCCCTCCATCCTTGCAGCCTGACTCTCATCCTCCCCTCTTGACTGCATTCTCAGTATAAGATCCTCCGTGATCTCAAATTGCCAAATCTAATCGATATTTTTTTCAGTTCTTATCTCACTGAACCTCTTTGCTGTATTTAGCACTATTCATGACTCCCTGATTCTTGCAGCTCTTTACTTCCTTGGCCTAATTCATCTTACACCTTGGACTATTCTTTCTCTTCTTTCTCCTTCATTTCTTCCACCTTTCCCTTAAGTGTTGACATTCCCGTGGGTTCAGTCCTTGGCCTGTGTTCCTCTCACTTGGCACACTTCCTGACTGATCTCATCCATTCTCTCACTACTCTTGAGTCTATATCTCCAGCCTGGAACACTCCTTAAATATTCAGTGTCTTGCCAGGCAGCTCTATCTGGACTTCCCGTAGGCAACTCAGTGTATTCAAAATTGAACTAATTTTCTTCCCTCAAACCTACTTATTTCATCTGCTGTTTTAGTTGATGATACCACCCAAATTCTAGGTATTATTAATGCCTCTCTAGTTTTCTGTATTCCTGAGGATCACCAATATTAGGGAACTGTCAGTAGAATGTTGCACATTTTTACAAGTGAGAAAAAATTTTGGCTCAGAAACGTTAATTTACGGCTGAAATTCCCTCACCTAGTATGTGGAATCACCCAGGTTTCAGTTCCTGGGATCTGTGAATTTAGTACTCGTCTTTCTACCATGCCATGCTGTCTCTAGAGAGTGTATTGCAGGTTTTGTTTTCTGTTGTCATTTTTAGATAATTTCTGTCATTTTTAGATAATTTTGCATTGCCTCAGTATGAGGCCCTGCCTATGAGGCCTTGCTCTGCCTCAATCTAAGATATAGAAAACATAAGAAAACTTTTCAAACTAAAATTAATGAATTTTTATGAGTGGATGAGCTATAGCGTGGAAAACGTCAATTAGACACCTTGCATAAAGTTGGATATAGTAATAAGTTAGTTGATTTTAGCTACATCATCTCCTCATGACTAAGAGGTTCATTCATTCAGTCAGCAAATATGTATGAACTGTCTACCTTGTCCCAGACAGGTATTATATGACATCTGCTTGCTAAGCCAAGAAAGTCACAGTTGTTGCTCAGTTGCTTAGTCGTGTCCGACTCTTTGTGACCTCATGGAATGCAGTATGCCAGGCTTCCCTGTCCTTCACCATCTCCTGGAGCTTGCTCAAACTCATGTCCGTTGAGTCAGTGATGCCCTCCAACCATCTCGTCCTCTGTCGTCCCCTTGTTCTCCCGCCTTCAGTCTTTCCCAGCATCAGTCTTTTCTAACGAGTTGGCTCTTCTCATCAGGTGGCCAAACTATTGGAGCTTCAGCTTTAGCATCAGTCCTTCTAATGAATATTCAGGATTGATTTCCTTTAGGATTGACTGGTTTGATCTCCTTGCAGTCCAAGGGACTCTCAAGAGTCTTCGACACCACAGCTAAAAAGCATCAATTCTTTGGCACTCAGCCTTCTTTATGGTCCAACTATCACATGCATACATGACTACTGGCAAAACCATAGCTTTGACTAGACAGACCTTTGTCAGCTAAGTAATGTTTCTGCTTTTTAATATGCTGTCTAGGTTTGTTATAGCTTTTCTTCCAAGGAGCAGGCGTCTTTTAATTTTGTGGCTGCAGCCACCATCTGCAGTGATTTTGGAGCCCAAGAAAATAAAGTCTCTCACTGTTTCCATTGTTTTCCCATCTGTTTGCCATGAAGTGATGCAACCGGATGCCATGATCTTCATTTTTTTGAATGTTGAGTTTTAAGCCAGCTTTTTCAGTCTCCCCTTTGACCTTCATCAAGAGGCATTTTATGTTGTTCTTCGCTTTCTGCCATAAGGGTGGTATCATCTGCATATCTGAGATTGTTGATATTTCTCCCAGCAATCTTGATTCCAGTTTGTGGTTCAGCCTGGCATTTCACATGATGTAATCTGCATAGAAGTTAAATAAGCAGGGTGACAATCTATAGCCTTGATGTACTCCTTTCCCAGTTTGGAACCAGTCTGTTGTTCCATGTTTGGTTCTAACTATTGCTTCTTGACCTGCATGCAGATTTCTCAGGAGGCAGGTAAGGTGGTCTGGTATTCCCATCTCTTTAAGAATTTTCCAGTTTGTTGTGATCCATACAGTCAAAGGCTTTAGTGCAGTCAATGAAACAGAAGTAGATGTTTTTCTGGAATTCCCTTGCTTTTTCTGTGATCCAGCGGATGTTGGCAATTTGATCTCTGGTTTGTCTACCTTTTTTTTTTTTTTTTGTCTACCTTTTTTAAGTCCAGCTTGAACATCTGGAAGTTCTCGGTTCACGTACTGTTGAAGCCTCGCTTGGAGAATTTTGAGCATTACTATGCTGGCATGTGAAATGAGTATAGTTTTGCATAGTTTGAACATTCTTTGGCATTGCCTTTCTTTGGGATTGGAATAAAAACTGACCTTTTCCAATCCTGTGACCACTGCTGAGTTTTCCATATTTGCTGGCATACTGAGTACAGCACTTTAACAGCCTGTAAGGATCTCGGGGTCCAATGAGGGAGATCAGTGTGTAAACAAAATGACAATACTATATTAAGTGCTATAACAGAAGTACAAAGTGTAGTGGGAACACACCAGCAGGAAGGGTAATTCTGTGTGAGAAAGTTAAATGTTGAAAAGGTGATATTTGAACTGTACCTTGAAGTATTAAAGTATGTTTAATAAACATTTCACTTGTTGGAGAAGAGAAGAAAGAGTAGTTTGGGTCTAAAGAACAGTGCATGAAAAGACAGAGAGGCGTGAACAACATTAAAGTGTTTAGAACCATGAGTTCACCGTGACTGGAGCATGGGTGTGGTCTGGTGAGCAGGAGATAATGGAGAGAGGCAGATTGGGCCCCACTGTGTACATACTCAGCAGTTTTTATTTTCTTCTGCTTCCGGAGTTCTCAGTGTGAGATAACCTGGGGCCCATTTGGAACCAGTGCGGTGTCCTGTGACTTTGGCCCTAGTGACTGCAGACTCTTGGTCTGGCTTATGCACAAGGGTCCTACTGGCCTGTGCCACGTGTGTGAATGCTAAATATGTTGAATATTAGCTCCGAGAGTCTCCTCCTGCCACCCTGCCAAGGAACAGAGGGAGCAGCAATGGTCTGTATGACCGCAAAAGCATCATCGTAATTCCATTTGTTCTGAGTCCTTATTCTGGGCCAGGCACTGTAGTCAGGACTTTTTGTGAATTTTCATTTAACCCTCATAATCTGATAAAATAGGTTACTGTCAGTCATTATCCGTATTTCATCCATAAGAAAATGGAGCCTTGGCAACTGAGTTAGTTGCCTAAAATCGTAACAACTAATAAGTAACAGAGCTGGATCTTGAATCCAGGTGGCCTCAAAGCCTCCTCACCATTCTACTCTGCAGCTTTCTAAGAGAGAGGAGAGTGAGAAGAAGTTCTAGGGTACGAGCACAGTGCAATGAAGAGAGGAGTTAGTATGCTTTACATACTAAATCCACCTTCCTCTTTAGCCTAGAGCAGCTGCAGGCTGGGGACCCCAAGAGCATAAGGGAGAAGGAGATCAACGGCAAATTTGACTGAAGGATGGTGAGGAAGGGAGGCCAGGTAGGAGGTTCCGAGCCACCCTGCCTTGGGGAGCAGGAACATGCTGGCTCAGTGCTGAAGCAGCTGCTGTTCTGCCAGTGTGTCTTCCTGTGATCAGGATGTAGGCAGGAATCGGTGTCACCTGCTCCAGATGTGGGCTGGAGGACATGGGGGTCACAAGGTCAAAGCAAATGAGAAAGTACGTGCAGAAGCACTGGGAACCAGCAAAGCCACAGAGAGACGGGATGCTGGCATCATCTTCATTGAGCTTAACTTGGGAAAATACCATACACAGCTGCTGTGATGTCTCTGGCATACGCAGGGGGCTTTCTTTTTTGTCAGAGTTAAAAAGTATTTAGTAAAAATGATTTCTTCATTGGTCTGAGGGTTGGATCAGATGACTCAGCTTGAGCAGAGCACACTGTGTTTGATTTCTTCTTTTTTTTTAATTTTTAATTTTTTTAAAATTTATTTTTGGCTATGCTGGGTCTTCGTTGCTGCACTCAGGCTCTCTCAAGTGCAAGGGCTTCTCATTGCGGTGGCTCCTCTTGTCTCGGAGCATGGCTTCTAGACACATGAGCTCAGTGGTTGTAGCTCACGGGCTTGGTTGCTCCGCAGCCTGTGGGACCTTCCCAGACCGGGGTAGAACTGGTGTCTCCCCCATTGGGAGGTGGGTTCTTAGCCACTGGACCACCAGGAAAATCCTTGTGCTTGGCTTCTTGTCTATAAAGTGAGGAGTCAGAGCTGATAAGCAGTTTTGAAGTTTTTAAAAAATTGCAGTATGACGTGATAATTAAAGAGAATAGGCTGTGGCGTTAGATTGCCTTGGTTCAGTTCTAAGTTTTGTGGTCTTGGGCAAGTTGACCTTTTTGTTGCAATTTCATTATTAGTAAAATATACCTTCTTTATCAAGTGGTTGCTATGAGACAGGTATTGTAAAAGGCATCTCAGTAGGGTTCCTTCTGCATAGTAAATGCTTAATACATGCTAAATGTTATTTCTTCAAATAGACACACAGGTGCAGTTATTAATAAGTAAGGGAAGTTAAAATATCAACATGGGATTTAAAGGCCTCTCACTCTGTTCTCAAGATAGTGAAATAGAGCCTTGGAAGAGGAGGGCTACAAATATTCATGTAGTTCAAACTGAAGTATAAGCCTAAAGGAAAAAAAATGCCTGTGTCCTAATGTCCTGCTTTTCGGTTCAGTGTTTCTAAGCTGGGTGCCAGGGCTCAGGCGCTCTGTAAATTCAGGCCACTTGCGCCTTTGCTGGAGCCTTTCCTAGGACATGTTGGGACTATAATCGTCATTTTACTTGAGGGACCCACTGAGCAGATTAGCATTAAGAAAGGCATCAGGGGAGTTCTCTGGTGGCCTAGTGGTTAGGACTGGGTGCTTTAACTGTGGAAGCCTTGGTTCAGTCAGTGGTTGAGCAACTTAGATTCTGCAAGCCATGTGGTGCAGCCCACCCCCACCCCCAAAACAGTACAGTGTGTAATTTGGGACTTCCTGGCAGTCCAGTGGTTATAACTCCATGCTTCCACTGCAGGGGGCATGGGTTCGATTCCTGGTCAGGGAACTAGATCACATAGGCCATGTGGTGTGGCCAAAAAAAATTTCCAAAATATAATAAATATATAAGTAAATAAAAGACATCAGGACTCCCTGTAACATGGTGTAGTCATTGTGACAGTACAGGTCATTTATGTCTGAACAGCTTCCTAGTCTGAGGTAGAATCTGTTTAGATTTAGCATCATGCTTTTCTTTATTAAAACAGGGAAATTTTGAAAGGACATTTATTTGTTGCCTGCTATATTGGCTGTGTAATTACTCAGAAGCGAATGCCAAATAGCTGTTGATTAGTGGACAATTGGAGAAGGCAATGGCAACCCGCTCCATTACTCTTGCCTGGAAAATCCCATGGACGGAGGAGCCTGGTGGGCTGCAAGTCCATGGGGTCACTAGGAGTCAGACACGACTGAGCGACTTCACTTTCACTTTTCACTTTCATGCATTGGAGAAGGAAATGGCAACCCACTCCAGTGTTCTTGCCTAGAGAATTCCAGGGACAGGGGAGCTTGGTGGGCTGCCATCAGTGGGGTCGCACAGAGTCGGACACGACTGAAGCGACTTAGCAGCAGCAGCAGTGGCAGTGGACAGTTGGCTACTACTGCTCACTACTGCTCTTACCACTGTTACAGCTGTTTTTCCAATCAGCTGTATTTGTATTATTGGTGGAAGAGTACCTCTCTGTGAGTGCACACTCTGAAACCATTAGGCAGAGAGGATTTGCCATTAGAAGTTACCAGAATAAAAAATGTATACTTAGGCAGGAAAGAACTAACAACTACTAAAAGTCTAATCAGCTAGTTACCTGGTTCAGAAGAGGTACAAAAATCTGGGAGAATAAGGTGTATATATATATATTAGGTTAGCAGGCAAGAATTTAAGCCTAGAGAAGTCATTTAAAGATGAGAGGATTAGGCAGCTCCAGAAGTCAAAACAGTTAGGATCGAGGGTCCAAACTCTGGCAGACTGTCATAAAGCAGTGTGGATAACAGTTATAGCAGATGGAGCCAAAGGGTATTGATTCCCACCTCCCCCTCTATAGATTAGCTCAATCACTGAGCCCCTAGGTGTTCATTAGACTCAGAAGGCCCTCAGGTGCCTGCAGGTCCCCTTTGCCCGGTGGAAATGATGACCTCTCAGGGGAGGAAGAATCTGGTTGGGTGGGGAACTGCTCTCCTGGGTCTTGTGACCCACAGCAAACCCGGGACTGGGTAATAAACTTCTAAGAAGCTTTCTGTTTGTGATGTACTGCACCCATACACTGAGTTCTCTGTAATGTCCTTTCCAATTTATGCACCCTTTATTATTTTAATGAATGGCTAAAAAAGTGAACCCAGTCCCAGAGTGAGGGTGGGGGACTGCTCACGAGTTGGCTGCATGCAGTGCTTTGGTAACTGTGTGCGTTTATTGCATTGTGTTTGCCGTGTGCTAGGATTTGTCTGGCATGAATATGAATGAGCTCGTACTTGGCCTTGCACAATGTCGCTGTTCCTTATGTAGACCCTGAAGGGAATGCCTCTTACCTGGCGTTAGCAGTGGCAAGGCTCCTCCAACGTGTGCTTCAAGCCCCACATGGCTAATTAGAAATGAAAAGCCTCTGCTTTTCAGAAGGCTCATCTTATGCCGGCATGACACATTTATTAATACTCCATGCCATAACTCGTTAAGAGCTGTTCTACCGCTGCTAATGGGCCTTGTACTCACACTCATTCAGTGGCTGTTGTTATAAACTGATATTTTCCCCTGGGCCATAAACCACAATTCAATATCAATTTCCCTTTTAACTCATTTACTTCACAAAGATCTAATTTAAGGCAGATTAGGTAAAATATTGGACTTCATGGGTACCAAGTGACCGTTGCTTAAGAAATATTCTCGTAAGAATCCAAAGCTAGCTGTCCTTCGCTCTCCTCCTGGGGCTTTAAAGGATCTGGTGTTGGAGCACAGGATTTAACAAAGGGTGACTCCCCTTTTCTGGGTTCTTACCGGCAGTTTAACAATGATTCAGTTCAGTTCAGTTCAGTCGCTCAGTCATGTCCGACTCTTTGGGACCCCATGTACTGCAGCACACCAGGCCTCCCTGTCTATCAACTCCTGGAGTTCACTCAAACTCATGTCCATTGAGTCGGTGATGCCATCCAACCAGCTCATCCTCTGTCATCCCCTACTGAGATTTAAATCAACCATGCATATGACTTTAAAATGCTTTTGTGTATATATATATTTTAAATTCAGCCCATCACCAATCCTCCTCATTCATTCTCTTTTACATAGTCACTGTTCTGCCCAGAAAAGGTAATAAAAGTAGAGGATCTAGAGTGGGAAAAAGCATCCCGTGGTACGATACTGCCATGGGACTGCCCCATGCTGCCCACTTCTCACATAAGTACAATTGTCAGGATAGTATTAAGCACTGTTGACCCCGGCCTTGACAGTTTCACTCAAAAGAGCAAAGTAACTAACTCAGGAGAGTCCACCAAGATGGAATGTGAAGGAATGAATAGAATAGTAGGCTTTCTCCTCAAAACTATGGTTTGCCCTTTGTTTTGGGAAGTGAAAATCACTCAGTCATGTCTGACTCTTTGTGACCTCATGGACTATATATAGTCCCTGGAATTCTCCAGGCCAGAATAGTGGAGTGGGTAGCCTTTCCCTTCTGCAGGGGATCTTCCCAACCCAGGGATAGAACCCAGGGATCTCCCGCATTGCAGGCGGATTCTTTATCAGCTAAGCCACAAGGGAAGCCCAGGAATACTGGAGTGGGTAGCCTATCCCTTCTCTGGGGGATCTTCCCGACCCAGGAATGGAACCAGGGTCTCCTGCATTACAGGTGGATTATTTACCAACTGAGCTACTAGGGAAGCCCTTTTACAATATTGGATGTTCTCTATATTTTCTAAATCATAGGCATATAGATGTCAGAGCTGGAAAGGACCTGGGCACACCTATCAGGCAGCGCCCTCTCTTAAGTTAGAGCTGAGGAAAATGAGATCCAGAGAGCTGTAGGGGCTTCCCCAGGTCGTACTGCCAGGTAGAGACAGGTGAAGGACAACCTGTGTGTTTTAATACCTGAGAGGTGATGTGGCTCTTCTCAAGTCCTGGTGAGCACAGGTTCCTCTGCAGCTTGTTTATCAGAATCTCTGAGGTGGGACTTGTGAACCTGTGGGTTTGTTTGTTTGTTTAAGATGATCAGATTATTCTTAAGCAACCAGTCTGTCTTAAGTCAGAACTGGTATTCTTACAAAACAGGGATTTACCAGCTTTGACCCCTGGCCCAGATCAGCTCTGCCATTTGCTTTTGTATGGCCCATGAGTTAAGATGGGTTTTCACAGGACTTGCAGAGTGGTCCAGTGGTTAGGAGGTTAGGACTCTGCATTTCCACTGCAGGAGGCGCAGGTTCAATCCCTGGTTGGGGAACTAAGATCCCGCAAGAAGCATGGCACAGCCAAAAAATAACAGAGAAGGCTTTTCACATTTTTAAGTGATTGTGCTTAGTCTGTGCTTAGTCTCTCAGTGGTGTCCTACTCTTTGTGACCCCAGGGACTATAGCCTGTCAGGCTCCTCTGTCCACGGGGACTCTCCAGGCATGAATAATGGAGTGGGTTGCCATTCCCTTCTCCAGGGGATCTTCCTAACCCAGAGATCGAACCTAGGTCTCCCACATTGCAGGCAGATTCTTTACCATCTGAGCCACCAGGGAAGCCCTTTAAGTAATTGGGGAAAAGTAAAAAAAAAAAAAAATAACAATATTCTGTGACGTATGAAAATTCTAAGAAATTAAAATTCCCTTGCCTGTAAATAAAGTTTTATTGAGCATAGTCCCTCTTACTTGTTTACATATTGTCTGTGGTTACTTTTGCAACTGCAGTGGCAGCGTTGAGTTGCTGTACCAGGGACTGTGTGGTCCATAGAGCCTGTAGTATTTGGTCTCTGACCCTTTACAAAAAAGGTTTGCTGACCCCTGATATATATTATTCTCTCAGATAAGCACTCCAAGTCCCAGTGTAAGAGGAGATTCTTAAGCTTTGAGACCGTGTGTTGGCCCAAACACCATCTTGCCTTTTGCAAAAGATGATATTTGAAAAACTGCATATAAGTTAAGCATGTGTAAATCTAATTATTTAACAATAAAGTATGCTTCATTGTAATACAGCTTGCTACTTTGAAGTATGGAGGATTCACCTTCATTTCTGGACATTTAGTGTAAACTAGAGGTTATTTCTCTTTGAGCCAAAAAAAGATCTGTTTTTATACTTGATAGAGGATATAAATACTTAGAAAGGAGCGATGGTTAAACTATTCTATATGCAGTATTCAGTATCCAAATTAATTATGAAATTTCTACTTCACACATAAAATGTCCTTAAGGAAACCTTTATTCCTGTAAAACCATCTTTTAAAAATTCACTGTAGAAATCCAGTTTTCCTCAGGAACATCAGCATCACCCTTGCCAACGCATCACTGTACTCATTTAGAATCCGAGCTCCCTCCTGGTTTTTCTTCAACCAAGGCCTGACAACGCGACTTTCCTAATGCCTTGCTTTTCTTTTCCCTCACCTCAGCCATGCAAGCATTTGTTCAGTCCTCGAGTAGCATTTATTGAGCACCTGTTCTGTGCTGCCGTGCAGGCTCTGATCCTGAGATAGGAAGATACCTTCCGCGGTTCCTCTAGACCTGTCTTTCCATCGTGGCCAGGCTAAAAGATGAGAAACTGGGGAGGTGCAGAGTTTGTTACTTTAAAAAACTCTGATGCTTATCTCCTTCTAAGGCAGGTAAGAGGTTTTATCCAGGCCCGGCCTGGTGGTTTTGGATCCTGGGACACGGACCAGCACTTCTTTCGTCGTTGCTGAGGCTTTCATGCGGTGTACCTCAGGGGCTCAGGTTTCTCATCCACCAGAGACTCCGTCCCCTCACCAGGTTCATTCCCTGTGTTACTGTCACTGAACTACTTCTCCATCTGGCAAATAGAAGCTGCAGAGAGACTCTAAACCTGGCATCATATGTTGCTCCTTGCAGCCTAACCTTTGATAGGTGGTGTCCCTCTCCTGAGCTTTTGTGAAATGCACAGAGGATAATAATCCCTCCTTCACACATACTTCATGGAAATATTATGAGGTTGAATGAGGAGGTTATTTAAAAGGTTTGACATTTTCTTGGAGGGGGTTGCTATAGAAACGCAGAGGAATACAAGTACTTCAGAGAAGAGATTTCAGGAAAGTTCAGGGCTCTTTAGTTTTTATTTTTTTTGAATTATGAAGTATGATAACACATTTACAGGAGACTTGGAAAATACAGAACAAAGTTACATATAATTCCACTATATATTACGATTATTTTTTAAGTAGGTAAATTAAGATTTTAAGTTGGAGTTTCAATATCAAACACTCAAAAATTAACAGAATGAATATACAGAGAAGTAGAAAGATATAGTAGACTTGAAAAGCACTGTGAACCAATTCAACATAATTAAGATTTATACAGTTTTCACTTAACAGGAAGATACAAATTCTATTCAAGCTCCCATAGACTGTAAACTAGGAGACACTGGAATATATTCAGGGACATAAAATAAGGTGCAAAAACTTCATGGTCTAAAGGTATTGAAATCATACAGAGACTGTTCTCTTATCATTGTAGATTATGTTAGAAATCAATATCAAAAGAAATTTGAAAATAACCCACATATTTTCAAGTGCAGTGTGACATTTACCAAGAGAGAGCTTCGACTTAGCCATCAAAAGTCTCAATAAAGTTAACTGAAAAAAACACAGAGTGATTGCAGAGAAGGAAGCAAATTTAAATTTCTCATTTAAATGAGAAATTAGTATCCAAATGAGAAATTAATATTAAAGATACTTTAAACAAAATCCCATGTATTTGGAAATTAAATGTCCATTTTTAAATGATGGTGTATCTAAGAAGCCATAATAAGGAAAATTAGGGGAAAAATTGTAATAGAATAAAAATGAAAAGAGAATTTACCAGAATTTGTTGTATGCTGCTGAAGCTGCTTAATGCAATTAAACACGTGGAGTCTTCAATAGGTATGAAAACAAATAACAGACATTAGCATAAAATTTTGTGAAATTAGAACAAAATTTGTACTATTGTTAATAATGCTGTATCACTTGTTAATTTTGTGTGTGTATGTGTGTTTTACAACATAGTATTTATTTATATTCTCAGAATTGGATTAGAAGTTTCAAGCAGGGCTCTTTGTTCCTTTGAGAGGCCACAATATGGGAGAGCCAGAGCTCGGCCCTTGGCCTCTTTCAGCCTAACCCCAAGCCTCTTGCTTTTAGGATTGTTTTCCCTGCAGTTATCAACCCCCCCGCCCCCCGCCCCGCCCCCCACCACTGCCTGGGGCAGTGCCTTCTAGTACAGGAAGGATATGATCTCAGTGCAGTCTCTCCACTGGGGCCACTTCATCGAGTATTTCCAGAATGCATATGGCTCGACACCAGCACTGCTTTTCTATTGTGGAGAACATGGCGTGACTGCCAGGAACGGAAAGAAGAGAAGAGGAGAGGACAGGAACTTTAAAGAAATCTGCCAGCCACTGTGTATTGGGAGTACTTGGGTTGAGCATTATATTGAAACTGTGGGAGGAAGTGTGAAGTTGTTTCCTGCTCTCCAAGAGCTTGAAACCTAGTAGGGGTGGAGAGTGGAGGGGAGGGTACAAAAAGAACTTGGAGAATAAGGAAAGACACAAACTATGAGTGTAATAAGAGTTCAGGAAAGGGGGAGGTCAGAGTGATTGCAAATTTATCATAAAAATGTGGGACCTTGGGCTTCCCTGGTGGTCTAGTGATTAAGTATCTGCCTGCCAGTGCAAGGGATATGGCTCGATCCCTGGTCTGGGAAGATCCCACATGCAGCAGAGCAGTTAAGCCCGTTAAGCCCGTGTGCCACAAGCACTGAGCCTGTGAGCGGCAGTTACTGAAGCCTGCGTGCTGTAGAGTCCATGCTCTGCAATGAGCAGTGAGAAGCCTGCGCACCACAATGAAAAGTAGCCCCTACTCGCCACGACTGGAGAGCACCTGTGTGCAGCAAAGAAGACCCAGCGCAGCCAAAAATAAACAAACAAGTCTTTTTTTTTTTTTTAAGTGGGACCTTGGTACCAAATTCAAAGTTAACACTGACCTCTGTGGGAAGGAAGGGGATGGAGTTGGAAAGGGCTGCGGAAAGAAACCGTATTAATAAAGTGTTATTTCCAAGGCTAACTGATGGATATAGAGATATTTGTGGTACCATTCTGTAGACTTTTTAATATGTCTTATGCCTCTCATATGGTTCATTTTTGTGGTGTTTTCATTGAGATACGTTCACATGCTAGAAAATCCACCATTTTAACGTGTACAATTCTTTGGCTTTTTATTCACTAGTTTATGAAGCCATCATCACTTTCTAATTTCAGAACATTTTCATCACCCTAAAGAGATCCACTGGCTTCCCTGGTGGCTCAGTGGTAAAGAACCCACCTGCCAGTGCAGGTGACATGAGTTTGATCCTGAGTCACAAGATCCCCTGGAGAAGGAAATGGCAACCCACTCCAGTATTCTTGCCTGGAGAATCCCATGGACAAGAGGAGCTGGTGGGCTATACAGTCCATAGGGTCACAACAAGTTGGACATGACTTGTCTACTAAACAGCCACAACAAAGAGACCCATTGGCAAGGAGTTCCTAATCCCCTCTCCATCCAATCCTAGGCTGACCAGCTTTCTATCAGGATTTGCCTATTCTAGACATTCCATGTAAATGGAACCCTACAGTATGTGGCCTTTGGTGTTTGAACTCTTCTCAAGGTTTTTCAAGTTTCACTCATGTTGTAGCATGTATAAATACTTACCTTCTCTTCCTTTCTTTTTTTCTTGGCCCAGATGTCTTTATTTTTTCAAAAAGGTCCTTAAATCTTTCTGAAGTTCCAAACAGGTTAGGAAACACTTTTAGCTACTGCTATTCTTAATTCTATTATTTGGTTTGGAATAAAATTGATTTTTAAAAATTTATCCATAACACATTACTGGTCACTTTTCAGGTAATAATATACATTTGACCCTTGAACGACACAGGCATGAAGGGCCCAGTCGAAGATCCACCTGTAACTATAGGCAGCCCTCTGCATGCGTGGTGCCCTCACGCCTCGGTCCCATAGAGCTTGTGAGTCATTTGTATCTGCGCTTCTGAAGCGGCAGATTCCACTGACTGGATCATGTAGTACTGCAGGATTTCCTGTTGAAAAAAAATCCATGTGCAGGTGGACCTGTGCCATTCAAACCCATGTTGTTCAAGGGTCAACTGTATATATTTTTTATTGTGGTAAACTATATATAACACAAAATTTGCCGTGTTAACCTTTCTTAAGGGCACAATTCAATGGTATTAAATATATCCACCATGTTGTATAACCTTCACCACCATCCATTTCCACTTTTTCATCTCAAACAGAAACTTACACCCATTAAAAAATAACTCTCCATTCGTCCTGCCTAAAGCCCCTTATCGGAGAAGGCAATGGCACCCCACTCCAGTACTCTTGCCTGGAAAATCCCATGGATGGAGGAGGCTGGTAGGCTGCAGTCCATGGGGTCATTAGGAGTTGGACACGACTGAGCGACTTCACTTTCCCTTTTCACTTTCATGCATTGGAGAAGGAAATGGCAACCCACTCCAGGGTTCTTGCCTGGAGAATCCCAGGGACGGGGAGCCCGGTGGGCTGCCGTCTCTAGGGTCGCACAGAGTCGGACACGACTGAAGCGACTTAGCATAGCATAGCAAAGCCCCTATAAACTCTCTTCTACTTTCTGTCTCTATGTATTTGCTAATTCTAGATACCTCATATAAGTGGAATCATATAATAGTTGTCCTTTTGTGTCTGGCTTATTTCACTTAGCCTGATGCCTTCTAGGTTCGTCCATGTTTAGCATATGTCAGAATTTCAGCCCTTTAAAGACTGGATACTACCCCATCATATGGATATATACCACATTTTGTTTACATTTTTTGTCAGTTGATGGGTTGTTTCCACTTTTGCAGTATTTTGATGCTTTTGTGAACATCCATGTATACATTTTTGTTTGAACCTGTTTTCAGTTCTCCTGGGTGCATAGCTAGGAGTGGAATTGCTAGGTCGTATGGTATCTCAGTGTTTAACTTTTGAGGAGCTGTCAGCTGTTTTCCAAAGTGGCTGAACCATTTTCCATTCCTACCAATAATATACGAGAGTTCCAGTTTCTTTATATTCTTGCCAACATTTGTTATTTTCCGTGTTCTTTTTAAAAATTATTACCATTCTAATGGGTGTAAAGTGGTATCTCATTGTGGTTTTATTTGCATTTCTCTAATGACTAATAATATTGAGTGTCTTTTCATGTGGTTATTAGCTGTTTGCATATCTCCGTTGTAGAAATGTCTATTCAGATCCTTGCCCATTTTTAACTTGGATTGTTTGTCTCTTTACTGAGTTGTAGGTGTTTTTGTAATGTAGTCTGGCTGCAAAACCCTTATTAGATACACGATTTGCAAATATTTTCACCCATTCTTTGGGTTGTCTTTTCACTTTCTTAATAGTGTCATTTTTTGCACAGAAGTTTTCAATTTTGATGAAGTTCAATTTAATCTGTATTTTCCTTGGTTGCTTGTGCTTTCGGTGTCCTGTCTATGACACTGTTGCCTAATCCAAAGGTTAAAAGATTTGCACCTGTTTTCTTCACTGAGTTTTATAGTTTTAACCTTTACATTTAGGTTTTTTATCCATTTTGAGTTAATTTTCACATCAGGTGTGAGATAGAGGTTCAGATTCGTTCTTTTGCGTCTGTTTGTCCCACCACCATGAATTGAAGACTGTTCTTTCCCCTTTGGATTGTCTTGGCATGCTTGTCAAAAATCAGTTGACTGTAGATGTGTGGGTTTATTTCTGGACTCTCAAGTCTATCCTATTGTTGTGTTTGCTAGTCTTATGTTAGTTCCAGGTTTGATTATTATAGCTTTGTTGTAAGATTTAAAATGCAGAAGTGTGAGTCCTCAACTTTGTTCCTATTTTTCAAGATTGTAATTTGGTTCCCTTAAATTTCTATACAGATCTTAGGATCACCTTGCTAATTTCTGCCAAAAAAGGCAGTTGAAATTTTGAGAGATTGCACTGAACCATAGCAATATTAAGCCTTGCAGTCCATGAGCATCAGATGTCTTTCCATTTGTTTACTTTTTTCCCTGTTTCTTTTACTGATGTTTTATAGTTTTCAGTGTATAACTCTTATACTTCTGTTAAATTTATTCCTATGTGTTTTATTTTTTGGATGCTCTTATAAATGGCATTGTATTAATTTCATTTTCAGATTGTTTTCTGCTGGTGTATAGAAATGTAACTGATATTTATATGTTGCTTTTATGTCTTAGAACCTTGCTGAACTTGTTAATGAGTTCTGTTTATTGTTTATATCTTCCTTAGGGTTTTCCATATAAGAACTTATTTCATCTGCAATTAGAAATAGTTTTACTTGCTTAATTGCCTTGTCTAGAACATCTAGTACAATGTTGAATGAAAGTGATGAGAGTGGAATCCTTGTCTTATTCCTGGTCTTAAGGAGAAAGTTTTTAGTCTTTTAACATTAAATATGACGTTAGCTGTGGATTTTTCATAGATGCCCTTTATCAGGTTAAGGACATTCTGTTCTATTACTAGTTTGCTGTGTATTTTATTATGAAAGAATTTTGGATTTTGTCAAGTGCTTTTTATGCATCTTTTGTGATGATCATGCAGTAATTGTCCTTTATTTTATTAATATTTTGTATTACATTGATTGGCTTTCATATGTTAAATTATCTTTGTATTTCTGGGATAAATCCCATTTGGTGGTATGTAATCCTTTTTCTATATGCTGCCAGATACTGTTTGCTGGTATTTTGTTGAGGTTTTTGTGTCTATATTCACAAGGGATATTAGTCCATAGGTTTCTTTTCTTTAAATGTCTCTGTCTGGTTTTGTATCAAGGCAATACTGGCCTTACAGAATGAGTTGGGAAGTGTGCCCTTTTCTCCTATTTTTTGGAAGAATTTATGAAGGACTGATATTAATTCTTTAAACGTTTGGTGGAACTCATCAGAGAAGCCATCTGGCCCTGGGTTTTTCTTTGTGGGGGTTCATTTTTTTTAATGCAGGGTGCAGAAGAGTATTTATAGTATAGTTGAGGGGAGGGTAAGGGAGGGAGAGAAGAGTCTTTTTTAAGGCTCTATCTGTGAGCTTATATTAATACAGAAAATTTTTGAAAAGATACATAAGAAAAGATGATACACAAGCAAAGATTATCATTGAGTAATGAGATGGAACTTGTCTTCTGTTCCTTTTTTTATGATTATGAACGTGTACTACTTTAAATTAAAAAACAAAGTGAAAACAAAAGCCTACTTAAAAGGGCCGGCATTTGACCATGTGCCTTTTCACCTGCACGGTTGGATGCTAGGCCTGTGTGCTGGCCGCTGGCCTGTGTCCGCAGGACCTCAGTCTAGCAGACCTTGCATCTCCAGCTCCACAGTTTGCTGCTCGCCCTCTCTCTAAACCTCCAGCAACACTGAATTACATATCAATTCCCTGGAAACACCCCCAGTTCTGTGCTACTGTGCCTTTGTAATCCTATGCTGTTCCCTTTCCTTGCTAACCCTTCCCCCTTTATCTGCCCAATTAATCTCTCCTAATTGGCACTTATCCTTTAAAACCCCTTCCAAATGTTTAGTAACCTGCCTTTGTGAACACCTCCCAGCTCACTCCCCTCCCTTGAATTGCCCATCCAATGGGAAAGTAAAAATCTCTCTCTTCTGCTGCCTCTCATACATTACATATGTTTTTGTTATTGAATTTTATGTTTATTATTACTAGTTCATGTATATGTCTTCCCTAAAAGTACAACTTTATTCAATCTCGTATCCAAGAAGCTTAGCACAATGCTTGGCACAAAGCAGATGCTCCAAAATATTTGAATTAAATTCATGCAACAGGAAGAGGCATCTGAGTAGGATGGGCAATGAGAGCCAAGGCCAAAGTTTGAATTACTATAACCTGTTCTGGTTTTGCACGACAGGAGGATTCATGCTAGGAATGTAGTTGAATTAATTTGGCAAGGCTGATAATGGAGGTTCTTAAAAGGTAAATAGACTAGACTCTGTAGGTAAATATCGACAAGGTGAATAACTCCTCTCACCTCCTTGAGTCTTTGCTCAAATCTCTCTCCTCAGTAGGCTTACCCTGATCACCTGAGAGGGAAGGATCGAGAGGTTGGGTTGGTAGATGCAAACTATTAAATTTAGAATGGATGAACAACAAGGTCCTAATGTGTAGCACAGGGGACAGCACTGCATCTCCTGGGATAAACCGTAATGGAAAAGAATGTATATATGTATATGATTGAGTCACCTTGCTGGTACAGCAGAGATTGGCATAACACTTCAATTAAAAAACGAAACATTCACCCATCCTCTGACCCCTGCACTCTCTGAGTTGCCTTTCGCTAATCTTCCTCCTTTTCCCACAGCACTTATCACATTTGATATAATTTACTTACTCATTAGGTTTTTTATTTATTGTCTGTCTCCCATCTTACAACATAAGCTCCTCTCACTAGGGTGGCCTTGTTCACCAATCCTTCCCAAGCACCTGGAACATTGCCTGGCACATCGTTGGCACTCAGTGATTATTTGTTGAGTGAATGAATCCTAAATTAATAAACTTCAGAATCTTGTCCAGAGCAGGCACAGATAGCTTAGGTATAGGTAACATGGCTTATTTCTGAAAGAAAAGTCTGATCTTTAAAACTGCCAAGATAGTGTCGTCTGTTTGTAATGTAATCTGGAGCAGTAGGGAGGTGAGGGAAAGTGGTTTCTCTTTCCTTAGTATATTGCCTAAAGGTTTCTTGCCTTAGACACCAAATTGGGAAGTAAAACATGGATCCTTTTGAGTTAATTTCTTGCCTAGAAAAATGTTATTTCATGTGGTGATTAATTCCTGTGCTTTAATAATTTCTCTCTTTCTTTCTCCACAGACCTTTGTAGTATTAAACAGAGGGAAAACTCTCTTCAGATTTAGTGCCACGCCTGCCTTGTACATTTTAAGTCCTTTTAACCTGATAAGAAGAATAGCTATTAAAATTTTGATACATTCATATCCTTTTCTGCAAATGTGGAGTGAGTGCAGCCGTCCTGTGGTCCCTGGTAGTTTCTGAATGTCCACCACCTAATTGTATATTAACTATTTTATCAGTGGTGTAGCTGACTATTCCTCCAGTCAGAACTTCTGCTAAAGCCTTAGCTGAGCTTCAGCAGATTCTTTTTTCTTAGGATGATATCACGGGAATCTGGAATTTTGTGGGTATCATTAAGAGGGACAAGTTAAGATGGTAGCTTTGCTGCTGCTGCTAAGTCACTTTAGTCGTGTCCGACTCTGTGCAACCCCATAGACAGCAGCCCACCAGGCTCCCCCGTCCCTGGGATTCTCCAGGCAAGAACACTGGAGTGGGTTGCCATTTCCTTCTCCAATTCGTGAAAGTGAAGTTGCTCAGTCATGTCCGACTCTTCGCGACCCCATGGACTGCAGTCCAACAGGCTCCTCCGTCCATGGGATTTTCCAGGCAAGAGTACTGGAGTGGGGTGCCATCCGCCAAGATGGTAGCTTTACTGACGTCTTAATTTTTAGAGCACTCAGACTTTAGTAATTTCATAACAAGTTATATTATTCAGCTTTTTTACATATTAAAGCCCAATTAGAATTTTTGAAATGCTACTATAAATAATTGAGCGAGTGTTTTAGAGATCTTCTTTGATTTCTTAACCACAAGTTTAGAAAGTAAGATAATCTCTCAGATTAAATGGCCTCTTTGGTGCACAGGTTTAGATCTAGATTGCAGGATTGATACGAATTTTTTATATATATTTTTTCTCCCCTTAAAAGAAAATGCCAATTTACTCCTGCGGCTTGACTTTGTATCTCATTAATATAGGAGAGCATATGACAGATGAAAAATTACGTGATGGGTTTAGCAACTTCACTTAGTAACTTTAAACCTTCATGGTTGGTATTTAATTGGACAGGACTTAGTCCCATGCTTCAGAGTTTTGTATCCTCCAAGTAGGATGAAGAAACCAGCAGTTGCTGCTTCATAAACAGGTTTGTTAAGCTTTTGCACCTTTTATTTTTGTTAAGACTTTAGCAGCCTGATCTGGAATTTGTGAGTTTTGCAAGCAACATAGTTCTGAAACCTAAAGGTTTATAAGAAAATAAATAATTCACAATGGACTCTTTCCTTTCTTGTTGGATCAGAGGATGATGTTTTTTTCTATTCTAACCAGAACATGTGATTATTCCCTGAAGAAAAATCCAGCTGTAGGAAGAAAAAAACCCAGCTGTAAGAAGTGTTCTTCCTTTTTAAAACCCCACTAATAGAATGAAGGTAGTGAATGTCACTAGCAAGAGAGAGTGAATTCGTAACAAATGAGATGTGACTTCTGTGCAGTTTTAAGTAACTCGTATTGATCTAAAGCAGTTTAATTCTTCTCAGTAGACAAGAACATGGAGAAGGAAATGGCAACCCACTCCAGTGGGTTGCCTGGAAAATCCCATGGACAGAGGAGCCTGGCGGGCTACAGTCCATGGGGTCGCAAGAGTCAGACACAACTTAATGACTAAGCCAGACAAGAACAAGAAGGGCTGAGCGAGATCTTGGATGGAATTGAAATGGCAGCAAAATGATTTGCTACGCATAAACATTCCTGGACACTCTCAGAAAGATCAGATGGATTTGCCTTGTTACCTGATTCTTAGGAGTACGGTGGTACAGATGTCCTTAAAATCCTTACTCAGTCCTTACCACAACTGGTTTCTCAAATTTGACAGATTCAGCAGACATTAACTGTTGCCTTGCCCTGCAAGGACACAGCCCTTTGAAGGGCTATGGAAAAAAAGTAAAGTGTTAAATACATGAACATTTCCAATAATTGGTAATACAAGATAATTAACAATAAATGACTTCTCAATAACATAGATAAGATTTAATTTGTTTTTCTCATCTGATGACTTTGGCATCTGGCAGACTGCAAGATTTCTGGTTATTGGGCAGAAAGGTATTTAGAGGCATAAATGGTAAGAAGGAAAAATGTTTATCCAAAAGGAGAACAGTGACAACCCTTTTGAAAAAAAGAGTGGCCACCCTGCCATGTCCACTCACATTCTCTGGCCGGGTGTGGATACATATGGTGGCGCTCATATGGTTCATGGTGGTGGCCACAGTTTTCATTATCACCTTGCCTTTTCCTCCTCTGTGCTTTGTCTCCTTTCAGGTTACTGATTTTAATTCTCATGATACTTAATGTGAAATGTATTTGCTTCCTGAGGATAAAAGCAGGCCAGAGTTTGTGTATTCTCCCTTGACTCTTTTCTACAGTATTTAGCATGATCATTATGTGCACTATTTTGACCAACTGTGTATTCATGACTTTTAGTAACCCTCCTGACTGGTCGAAGAATGTGGAGTAAGTAGCTCATGTATTTATTTTTCTGCTCACTTGTTTTAAATATTTCTAGTTACTGCATCTTGCACTGCACAGCTTATCCACCAAGGAAGAAAATCATTTGCCCACTTTTCATGTGACAGAGATGGATGAGGATACATGTGGAATTTAGGAAATATCCTTAGACATCAACTCTGGAAATTATTATTTCTAGGTTATTACCCATTTTTTATTTCACTGAGTGGGTGAGAATACATCTGCAATTTAGGAAATAAGTATCCTTAGAAATCAACTCTGGAAATTATTGTTTCCGGAGTATTGCCCACGTTTTATTTCATGGGTGAGGATACATGTGAAATTGAAGAAATATCCTTAGAAATCAACTCTAGAAAGAGAAAGGCTGCCGTGGAAGTGACGACTCACCACCTCTGCCCTTTGCTGTGGTAGCCTGTGTTAGCCAAAGCTTTGACCGGCCCATCACCATCTTCTATTCTCAATTCCTGATGATACTGCCTTTTTCTCCAGCTTTAGCTTTCCTTTTCTTGTTGACTTGTTTCAAGTGAAAATGAGCTCTGGGGCCTCCTGCTGGGTGGCCGTACAGAGCTATTCCTTTGTGATGCCCTTCAGGACCCAGTGCCACATTCCAACTTTCTTGGTTTGTGCATTTCAGTCATTTTCATAAGATGCATCCCTTTCTCTTCCTCACTGCCTTTCTGCTGCAGCAGTTGTGTCCTTCCTGTTTTGTCTCTGTAAGTGAGGCTGCATGTCTGCAAGTGTTCTCTTAGAAGGTTCATTTAAAGTTCCTTTCTGTTAAGAAATTGCCTCAAGCTATCCATTTCTTCAACAGGTACACGTTCACAGGGATTTATACATTTGAATCACTAGTGAAAATCATTGCAAGAGGTTTCTGCATAGATGGCTTTACCTTTTTACGGGATCCATGGAACTGGTTGGATTTCAGTGTCATCATGATGGCGTAAGTTCTCTGCTTACTTTATTGGTGTTCGGGGTGTGTGTGGTTGTACTCTTGGGTGTGTCTGTTTGACAGTGTAAGTCTGAGTTTATGGGCTTAGTTGTGTGAGGAATTAAAGGATAACCATGTAAAGTGGTATGGACATGTGTCTGATTCTTTCTTATGAAGGCCTCTGGGGGTTCAGGCAGTGGCAGTGTGTGCATATGGGAGAGGATGAGCAGATGGGAGCAAAAGTAGGAAGTGATTTTCTATTGCAACTCCTTTATATTTTGTTTCCCCCTATAACATTGACCAGGGTACACACAGTTACCACTAGGAGGCCTTGGTGAAGACTTCCTATTTTTTAGGTGTAAACCTTAGGCTGGAACTCAGTTTCCTAGGTATATTATGTTACATGTAATTTCTTGAGGCTGTCCAGATGTTGCAGAATTCAGAGCACGTTTTGGAGTCAAAACATAAGCCAAGTATCCAATCTGCTTACTTCCTAAAGAATTGCTGACCAGAGCTTCAAACTATTATTACTTGGGAGCAGTGTAACCCCACACTGGCATGCTAGCCACTCTATGTAATTAGTGTTGTTTTAACAACGAAAATGTATCTCTTCAGGAAACTTAGATGGTGATAGAAAAGGTGTAGCAGACTTTATTTGTATTTTCATGTTGGGGAAAGTGTTTCGTGGGTTGGTAGGGGGTAAAGGTGTAGTGTAGATTGTGTGTGTGTTTGTGTGTGTGCACACAGCAGATATGTAAGAGATTGAGTGCATTTGTGTATGTTTGGGTCTGAGCATCTGATACAAAGATGTATTTCAACTATAAAGTCTGAATGAATGATATACACTGAACATTTGAAACTGGAACTTTGACTTTCTGTTATATTAAGAAAATTTCTAGCTTTCCAGAGTTATGAATACACACTGGTGTTCATTTAAAATGTAAGTGTCCTCGCTAGGCACGGAGCTGGTGATTAAATGAATACTTAACAGAATATTGGCTCTGATCCCATGATCTGGTTTTTCCTGTATGTCACAAGCTAAAACTTCATATGTAGGCATGACTGCAGTGATACGCAGATAACTCTTGGATAAGTCATATATGCAGACATGTAGGCATTTTTTCCATTGTCAGCGAGGAAGTTATTTTAATGTAGATTTGTTTACATGGGGCTCCTGCTGCAGAAATCTGTCTCCTTTTCCTAAGAAATTGTTCACAAAACTTGGAGACATAAGCCTTTGAATACCTCCTGGCCTTCTTTTTAACTGGAAAAAGAGAATGGACTAAGAGTAGTCATTCTGATTGGGATCTGCACATCATGATGCTGCGTGAGAAAGCCCCAGGAGCCTTCTGGTGGTATCGCTTCTTTCAAATACACTTTGGATTTCTCCTTGCCCAACTGAAAAAAATAAAATGTGTTCCTTAAATGCTTGTATTTGAAACTTTTCTTTTTCAAGGAAAAAAATGAAATCATATCTTACTTATAAGACCCTTTCTTACCCCTATTCTCAAACCCTCGCCCAGTGGTACCATTACAAGTTAACTTTGGTTTGATTCTGCAGGTATATAACAGAGTTTGTAAACCTAGGCAATGTTTCAGCTCTACGCACTTTCAGGGTTCTGAGGGCTTTGAAAACTATTTCGGTAATCCCAGGTAAGATGGCCCGGGGTTGGTGTTAGGTGTTGGGTTAGGGCCCTGACGTGACGTATTGTACTTTTTGTTTTGTTGTGGTTTCGTTTTTTTCCTTTGGTGTTTGTGTCCGTGTTTGTCATTTGTGTCTGTGCGTGACCTCCCTTACTACAGATATGTGACAGAGTTTGTGGACCTGGGCAATGTCTCAGCGCTGAGAACATTCAGGGTTCTCCGAGCTTTGAAAACTATCTCTGTAATTCCAGGTGAGAAAATTTAAACACCAGACTGACTTTGCCTCATCTCCTCTTATGTCCTCCATTTGCTCTGTCCACCACATCCTGAAGCAGCGTCAGCACAGCTGAGATGGCCTTGCATTTCGCATGTTTTTCCCAGGAGATGTTCTCTGGAATGGCTCTTTGGTCCTTAAGCCAAAGTTGCTCTGACAGTGCTTGCAAGGCATGCAACCCCCATTCCATCCATGCTCTGAAAAAGCACGTGCTTAAGAGTCACTTGGATCTTAAGATACCTGAAAAAATTGTCACGGAGCTAGCTGTCTGTTTGAATATGAATCATTTGCTTCCTAGCCTCGTGGAATTACAGTAATTTTAACATTCGCCATCATTCCATTGCTTGTGATTTCTAGGCTTCCTGTCGCATGGTTTGCTGATGGGATGTTATTCGAAGAATTGCACTTCTACTGTTACTGTGTTAATGGAATTATTTAATCACAGAAGAGCCCTTACCCCATTGACTAGTCCAGTGTTCCAGACAAATTTAAGAGCCTTGGTGTTAGTGACCTGAACTTTAATAATCACTGTATATCACATACTGTTGCTGTCTAATTCACTAGAATAAGAACCAGTAGATATCTATGACATATATATTCAGAGACCATTCTCAGACATAAATCCCAATGAAAGCTTATGTGGGTGCCATTAAAAAAAAAAAGTTAAAGGTAAGATAAGATACATCTAAGCTCATGGGCAAAGAGAAAAGTACAGAAACTTTACAAGGAAAAAAAACGTAATCAGGGGCTAGTTGAGAGGTAGTTGATTGACAGTCTTTACATTTTTTGCCACTTTTTCTTGATTCTGATTGAGAATGGTTCTTAACCTTTTGAAGGTTTTGTATCCTTTTGAGAACCAGGTGAAATTTCACAGGCACCACCTTCCCAGCAAAGCCCATCGATGGCCCCCCGAGGTTGAGATCTATTAATTTAATTCAAATCCTTGCTGCCCGGTAATAACTATTTTTCGGAAGACCAGTCTTGAAATCTGGAAGGAAAGATATTTTAGTTAGTAGACTAACTAACATGGCAGAAACATGGCAGAAGTCTAGACTGTGTTGTCGCTGGTTGGACTTTGGTTGCATTCAGGAGTTTTTAGGGAAGGAAGACTCCCAAGAGGCCAGGCTTTCCACTGCAGTTTTGTGGAAACAGGAACATGAAGGACAGAGGCATCCTATTCCAGGCATCGCATGGCTCTTCTTGTGGCTGCACCAAAAATACTCCTCTTTTCTCCTTTTCAATGTTATCTAGATATCACATGCAGAGAGAGGGAAGTACAGAGGTAGAATTCTGCTGACTTGAGAACCTCAGGGTGGTAAACCTCAGTTTCTGCATTTACAAACTTGGGCCATGAAGTGGGCCCATAAATTATGACCCTATTGAGAATGAATTACTTTATTTTTAGCAGTGGTAGCTTACTTCTTGTCAACCAGAGGCTAGATGTCAGTGGAGTATATTCTTTTTTTTTTAAGATTTTTTTTTTCATATGAGCCATCTTCAAGGTCTTTATTGTGTTTGTTACCATATTGCCTCTGTTTTATGGGTTGATTTTTTTTTGGCAGCCAGGCATGTAGCATCTTAGCTCCTCGACCAGGGATCGAACTCACACCCCACATACGGGAAGGCAAAGTCCCAACCACTGGATCATCAGGGAAGTCCCCTAGAGTATATTTCTTATTGGCAAAAAACTATAACTGTGACTTATCAAAGTTTAGTTCTTAGCCATTTTATTAATAAATCCATTTGACAGAAAATCCAGCTCATTCTCTAGGTACCTTTCTGAAGCTTGTTGATGGCAGCCTACCCCTTAAGCAGGCCTTGTCTTTTTTTTTTCTTTTTGTAAGACATCGATACCACCAAGTCTTTACTGTCATTTTTCCTTTGGTCTCTTTCCTCCTCTGGCCTCTTTTAAATATGATGCCGTGTTTTCTGCTCACTTCCCCCAGTGTACTCCGCAAGGCATCTGTCCCTTTATGTTCTTGTGATCTCAAAACTTCTCTTCCAGAACTAAATTGGAAAGCTGTGCTCTCCTCACTAACTAGGGCAGCAGATGCTATCTCTGCTCCAGCTCTTAGCCTCTGTCTCTGTCTCTGCTGTATGATTAACTTCTGACCACAGCATTTCTGCAAGATAGCTCTGACTGATGTCACGTTGTTTATCCTTAATGTTCTAGTTTTATAGGTATATGTTAATGTCTAGTTTTACATTCTGTATTATAAATATATATCTATAAACACAGTGCCTGGCCTGTAAGAGCCCTCTATAAATGATTTTAGCAGTAGCAATTATAAAGAAGAAACCTAAACCCAAGGAAAGTTTGTGTGAAGATTTAGACACCAACTTCACAGTTTAGAATAAATTATTGGATTCCTATTTCTAGAAGCACCTCCTAGTTGAGCTGGCTTTGGGAGATTTTTGACAATAACTTTAAGGGATAATAAAGTCAAAGATACGGTCAGTTCTTAAAGTGTGACTTTTTATCCCAAGTTCTTTTGCTCTTGATTCTACTTGCGGAGAGCTGTTACCCTGTGCCTACCTGCCTGTTACCCAGGTCTCCTTCCGTGGTGGGAATACCAGTCTGAGTCAGTGGACCTGAGCCACGTCTTGATTGGAAATCTGAGTCATTTTGACTCCGCTGTCACAGAGCGGGGCCATAGCCCCCTCTGAATAAAAGCCATTGCTTTGCGTACCAGGTTTTCTCATAGGCCACTTCAGTGGAATTGTTACTTTCTTTGCCTTCTGCTGCGCCCACTTTGACTGTAAGCTTTTGCCAAAGCTGCCAAAAACAGAAGGGAGACCTACCACAGAACTGACAAGGGACCTATAAGATCTCATGGAGTTCTCAACTCCCTTTTTGAGAGTTTTTCCTTTCCTAGAGCACTTGTCCTGCTCACCTGGGCTGATGTTGTCCTCCCTTTTAGCATCTTTGGTAGACAGTCTGGATGTGTCAGGGCAGCCAGGACTTCCTGAAGATTGGAGAGTACAGTGTATAAGTTAGCTCCAGCCTTTTATACAGGATGCTTCAATTTAGACCATTCTTGTGGGCTTCCCTGGTGGCTCAGAGGTTAAAGCGTCTGCCTGCAATGCAGGAGACCTAAGTTCGATCCCTGGGTTGGGAAGATCCCCTGGAGAAGGAAATGGCAACCCACTCTAGTATTCTTGCCTGGAGAATCCCATGGACGGAGGAGCCTGGTGGGCTACAGTCCACAGGGTTGCAGAGAATCAGACAAGACTGAGCGACTTCACTTTCATTCACTTTTGTGGCTTAGAAAAGAGTGAACTCATATTCTGATCCTCTTTATTTGCTAACTCAAGACTTGGATACCTATCATTCACGATGTCCCTTTGCTTTGACTCGACTTGAAAAACAGTGCCGCACGAACTGTGCTAAAGGGATCAATTACAGGAAAAGACCCTGTAAAAAATGTCTTTCAGTCTGGAACTTGCCAGATTCAACTTGACATTGAAGTACTCTGTATAGAAAGTTGTATGTCTTAAAACTTTGTTTTTACTTTGTATGTATCTGGGTACAAAAAGGAACTTCGGAGTGACTGTCAGAAGTTTCATCCTCTGTGTGCTTTGGCCACGTGCCACAGGACTGACATGCCCCCAAGATAGGGTAGACATCTTAAAGCAAGTGTCTCAGAGTTTCCTTAGAGAGTAGCACTTACTGGTATAAATAAAACTGATTGGGAGGGCCTTGCTGTTGGTCCATTTTCATTTCCATCATCATTGAAACAGCCTCTGAAAGCACTCCGTTCGCCATTTGGCTCTCTTTAGAGCTGTAATTTCTTGATTATTTTTCTCTTGGGTTTGATATTTCTCTTCTTTCATTTCTGTTATCTTCTCTGTCTCTTTACCTGTGGCATCAGATACAAAGCAGGGAAAATGAGAGGTCCTTCTCCCTCTCAGCCCAGTATTTACAAAGAAAGCATTTTTTTAAAATGTCCCCATTATGAATGTAGCAATTTCTACTGCATAGTAAAGGGGGATAGAATGCATTTTAAGACTGTATTCAGACTCATCGTTTCTTTTAAAATACTCTGGTTATTAATCCAGTAGCTTTTTTATTTCTCCTTTTTCCACATTGTTCCTCCAGGTAGACAGCTGAAGTGTACCACCATGGTCCTGAGTGGAACACCGAGGGCTCGTGGGATCTCCCTGCCCCACCACTGGGAGCTAGTTTCATTGTGGTCAGACTTTGTGATACGAATCTATCTGGTCTTGAGTAAAGAAATCAAGGGCCCCCAAGTCTCTCGCACGTTACTCTTGATCTTATGAACCTCTAATAGCTATCATTGCGAGGACTGAATCTGCAGCAGAGAAGGTGACTGGGTGCCACTGTACCCCAGGACTTGCCTGGACGAGCCAGACTGTGGGACTGAGGAGCCATTCCTTCACTATTGTGAGGGCTGCGTGTTAACGGCTGTTGAGGCCTGTTCCGATGTTCATTTTGTAGCAGGAATAGCTCGTGTGGCTTCAAACCCGTTTCTCAACCTGAGTCACAAACCAGGAAAGATAAATTGACTATTTATAATCTGGCATCAGCCTGGTGGAAAATCTTGTTCCCAGTATGCACAGCTGATTTCTCTGGATTCAGCACGTAAGCGGGCTTTGTTCATTTATTCAAAGGATCGCTGGGCATCAGGAAATGAGACAGGAGGTTCAGAGGTGCCTTTGGACATAAAATTCTGTGGGAGCAGCTTCACTTGCTTCTCAGAGTTCTTTAAGTGTCCCACTTCCTGTCTGGTAGCTGACCTTTCTGTACATTAGGTCCAGCTGCCTTTCCTTGTTCTGTAGTAAATATATTAACTGCTTCTGCTCAGACACATCCCAGTGCTAGTTAATGTTAGCCTTTTCCAAGAGTTCTCACTGTCCAACTTGCCCCCACGTGGCTTCTGTTGCACACTCTGTTGTGTAGGAGTCATATGAAGGAGCATTCTGCTCTGTTTTGGATAGTTAGTTTTCTTCCTTGTTCTGGTATGTGGTATTGTGAACCAGCAGAGGAAGTAGACAGCTTATCCTTACAGCCAGAGCAGTGGTATTCTCCAGTCCTGCATGCATCTGTCAAGAATTCTGCCAGCAATTTCTTACTTTTTTTGGCCTGTGTTGCTGGTTGCAGGGGGAGCACTTTTGCTTGGCTGCATTAACTAGTATGTGGCAGCCACTGCTAGCCAGACTATGAAGGTTAAGCTTAAGAAAAGCACTGAGGGCGTCATCTCCTTAAATTGGCATTGATGTCTGCAGATATGGTCGTTTGCAATTATCAACTCCTATGGAAGGAAGAAGAGTCTTGGCTGATGCCTGAGTGAATGCAGTGACTGTTTGCATTGAATGTTGCTAAGTCACTGTGTGCTTACCTTTACCACAGACATCAAGCTAATCACCTTTCTTCTTCCTCTGCCTCCCTCTGATTTTCTCCTAACAATCTGGATGAGAATCTTAGAGAGTAAACTTTTTGGATGGCCATTCTGTTATTTAGTGATCAGTTTTGTTTAATTAAGATTTGTTCCTTTGTAGCCCTATGAATACCATTTCCAACTTAAGCTTCTATTTTAAACTTCTTGAAAGCTGAAAGAACTTCACCAAGTTGTTGATCAGACCTCAAAGCAGAACATGAAAAATATTTTTTACCCCTCTGGACTCATGTTTATGGATTTTGTCAGCAGTGGCCTCTGGTTTATGGAGAACAGATGTTGAACCAGCTGATTGTGAGTGTTCAGGTCCATCCCCAGAAAAACGAGGAGTTCCATGCAGGGTTGGTGTCTTAGTTGAACATCTCTGGTTGCAAGTAGAAAGATACAAACATCCTTCAAGGACATTGAAGGCTGGAATGTTTTGGGGCTTCTGGAAGCCAGTGAAACCAGAACACAGAGCCAGCAAGCCCCAGACACCAAGGGCTACTTTGTCTTCATATTTCTCTTCTCCTTGCATCTGTTTCCTTTTTCTGTGTCTAGGCATACTGCCTTTCCTTCTCAGACATATCCTAATATAATGATAGACTATGGCTACGACCTAGCTCCCACATTTATTTATTATCATTCCCACCACTTGAAAGGCTACTGGACTCTCTCTTTCAGTTCCGTTCAGTTCAGTCTCTCAGTCGTGTCTGACACTTTGCAACCCCATGAATCGCAGCATGCCAGGCCTCCCTGTCCATCACCAACTCCCGGAGTTCACTCAAACTCACGTCCGTCGAGTCGGTGATGCCATCCAGCCATCTCATCCTCTGTCGTCCCCTTCTTCTCCTGCCCTCAGTCTTTCCCACCATCAGGGTCTTTTCCAATGAGTCAGCTCTTGGCCACAGTATTGGAGTTTTAGCTTTAGCATCAGTCCTTCCAATGAACACCCAGGACTGATCTCCTTTAGGATGGACTGCTTGGATCTCCTTGCAGTCCAAGGGACTCTCAAGAGTCTTCTCCAACACCACAGTTCAAAACAATCAGTTCTTCGGCACTCAGCCTTCTTCACAGTCCAACTCTCACATCCATACATGACCACTGGAAAAACCATAGCCTTGACTAGACGAACCTTTGTTGGCAAAGTAATGTCTCTGCTTTTCAATATGCTATCTAGGTTGGTCATAACTTATCTTCCAAGGAGTAAGCATCTTTTAATTTCATGGCTGCAGTCACCATCTGTACTGATTTTGGAGCCCAGAAAAATAAAGTCTGACACTGTTTCCACTGTTTGCCCATCTATTTCCCATGAAGTGATGGGACCAGATGCCATGATCTTCGTTTTCTGAATGTTGAGCTTTAGGCCAACTTTTTCACTCTCCTCTTTCACTTTCATCAAGAGGCTTTTTAGTTCCTCTTCACTTTCTGCCATAAGGGTGATGTCATCTGATGCATATCTGAGGTTATTGATGTTTCTCCCAGCAATCTTGATTCCAGCTTGTGCTTCTTCCAGCCCAGCGTTTCTCATGATGTACTCTGCATAGAAGTTAAATAAGCAGAGTGACAATATACAGCCTTGACGTACTCCTTTTCCTATTTGGAACCAGTCTGTTGTTCCATGTCCAGTTCTAACTGTTGCTTCCTGACCTGCATACAGGTTTCTCAAGAGGCAGGTCAGGTGGTCTGGTATTCCATCTCTTTCAGAATTTTCCACATTTTATTGTGATCCACATAGTCAAAGGCTTTGGCATAGTTAATAAAACAGAAATAGATGTTTTTCTGGAACTTTCTTGCTTTTTTTGATGATCCATCGGATGTTGGCAATTTGATCTCTGGTTCCTCTGCTTTTTCTAAAACCAGCTTGAACATCTGGAAGATCATGGTTCACGTATTGCTGAAGCCTGGCTTGGAGAATTTTGAGCATTACTTTACTAGCGTGTGAGATGAGTGCAATTGTGAGGTAGTTTGAACATTCTTTGGCATTGCCTTTCTTTGGGATTGGAATGAAAACTGACCTTTTCCAGTCCTGTGGGCACTGCTGAGTTTTCCAATTTTGCTGGCATATTGAGTGCAGCACTTTCACAGCATCATCTTTCAGGATTTGGAATAGCTCCACTGGAATTCCATCACCTCCACTAGCTTTGTTCGTAGTGATGCTTCCTAAGGTCCACTTGACTTCACATTCCAGGATGTCAGGCTCTAGGTGAGTGATCATACCATCATGATTATCTGGGTCATGAAGATATTTTTTGTACAGTTCTTCTGTGTATTCTTGCCGCCTCTTCTTAATATCTTCTGCTTCTGTTAGGTCCATACCATTTCTCTCTCTTGCCCCATTCCAAATTCCTGGAATTCAGGATCTAGATTTAGGTCAGATGTCCACCCTGACATCTAATTACTAAGGGAAGGTCGCTTCTGACAAACAAGGCTGCTGGGAGCCTGGCCTTATGGAATAGAAGATGGTTTGAGCTCATTGCCTAGAATTTCCTGTTGTATGGGGCTTGGAACTATCCAAAAAGTTCCCAGCCAAGGAAAATCAGATTCGACTTATGCTCAAATTATATGTTTTTAAAAATGAATTAATGTCACAAATGCATTGGTTTGACTGTTTTAAAGTTTTATCCTCTTGTTACTGATACAGATAACAGCTAACAACTCAGTTCATGAAAATAGAAGTAAAAAGTGGCTTGAAACTGTCATCAAGTGTTCAGATAGGTGATTGTCTGAGCCATTCAAGAGAGATTGCTGTATGAGTTCTTCATAAAGAAGTCCAAGAAAAGAAACTTTACAGCCATTCTTCAGTGACCTATCAACTACTCTTTTTTTTTTAATTTATTTTTTATTGATGTAGAGTTGAATTACAACATTGTGTTAATTACTGATGTAAAGCATAAGTGACTCAGGTATACATATATATACATTCTTTTTATATTCTTTTCCATTCTGATTTATCAACTACTCTTTTAAAAACAATTACTCTTTTTGAAAACGTAACTGTGTCATTTTAGGGACCTAGAATTGAGTTATTGACCAAATATACACCTGCTTCAACCCAACCAAATGTAGCAAAGGACTTCTCTGTACCTTAGCAACTTACTGAAATAAGTTCCATAACACTGGGACAATTTTTCCTTCTCTATAGCTGCCTTTTATTTTATACCACCAATACCTTCTTACCTAACTGCATGATAATGATACACAGTTTCCCAGAACTTTAGAAATAAAAGATTGAAACTCCAACCACTTAATCGCTAACAAATATCTCTACCCTACTTTTAAAGGCTTTTAGCTTCTCCTCTGCCCACTGCCAGGTGTTCTTAGGCTTACCCATGTCTGGTGTGTGAGAAAATGAGACTGGGAAGTGACCTTAAGTTTGTTCCGAAACACAGTGCATCTTAAACAGAGGCTGAGCCAGGACCAGAATTCCCGCTTTCTGATTCCTGCCTTGTGCTCTTTCTGCTCAGTCCTGTGAGCAGAAGGAATCAGGCTTGAAATGCCTTATGTGCTGGAGCCCAGGCAAGCTCTTCCTAATCCCTTTGGTGGCCACAGCCCCCAGGAAAGGCCCACTCTGTGAGAAAGCACAGGCCTTTGCACACTGTCAGGTCTCCACAGTCTAACTCTTGGCTCTTTTTAATTTCTCTTCCACGTCTTTCAGGATATCTGTGTAAGAGAAAAGAAAATTTCATATTCATTTACTCTTTCAGTAAAGAACTGTAAAATATATTAGTTGTATGGCCAAGACCACCACAACATTGTAAAGTGATTATCCTCCAATTAAATGCACACACACACACACACACACACACACGCATAGTAAGTGCCTGCTTTGTGCCAGGTCTTGTGCTAAGCACCTCATCCATTACCACTCTCAGGCTTAGCTTTGAAAATTCTAGGTGGTTACTTGCAAAATACAGCAAAAGAAGAGTCATGTCCACATCTCCCATTAGATCACCATCGTACAAGGTTAGCCTCTCAGTGATATTATCCCAGTCATATCTCTTGGAGGAGGGCAACATGTGGATAACAGTGATAGCTAACAAGATATAAGTACCTGGCAGTGTACTTGGTATTTAATATTCATTACCTTATTTAAACCTCATAACAAGCCAACGAGATTGGTATTGTCAATATCTTTTTACAGATAAGTAAACTGAGGTTCAGACAAAAGTGGTTAACATTTGAGTTATTTACTGTGTGCTAAGGGTTTATATTAGTTATGCTTAATTAACCCTCACAACAGCCTATGATATTTAACTATAAGTATCCCCATTTTCAGAGAAGGCAATGGCACCCCACTCCAGTACCCTTGCCTGGAAAACCCCATGGACGGAGGAGCCTGGTGGGCTGCAGTCCATGGGGTCGCTAAGAGTCGGACACGACTGGGTGACTTCACTTTCACTTTCACATCCCATTTTAGGGATGAAAATACACATCCCAAGAGGTTAGGTATATTGCTCAGGCCACACAAGTAAGTGGTATAGTTTGATTAAGATTAGTAATTATCTACCCAGACTCATACTTTAGAGCCAGGATTAGGATTTCTGTAGAATTTCATTGGATATTCTTGCTTTCAGAAGTAACTTAGGGATAAGCCCCCTCTTGAGACCTGTGTGTCAAGGCTCTGTGTCTGCCTCTGTCCGTCCTGGTGTTTCGGCCCCCCGGGAGTCCTCAGTGCTCCCTTGGCCATGTCTTACAGGTCGCTGATGTGTGGGCATGCCCAGGAGAACCGCGTGTAGACTCAGTCTTGATCCAAACGTCGTGAACCCTCAACCATACTTTACTTTGTCTCCTGTCACTGATCTCTCCCTGTGCAGTTAAGAAATCTGCCTGCAGATTTACATTTGAAACAGTGGCTTGCCTTTAAGCCACCAATTCAAGTGGGTTATATGTTTTTTAAAAATCTAGGACAGAAAAAAGGTCAGTTATAGAGAACAGGACATATATGTGATGCAGAAAACGTGTAATTTTTAGTGAAAAGACAAACCACAAATACTGAATTGATAATAATTAACCTTTTCAATACATTGGCATTTCCAGAGCTCTTGGGAAAATATTATTGGACCTTCTCACTTATTGTTGGCTTTGCAACTTCCCCGTAGTTCTCTTTCCAACCTGGATGCCTCCTCTATTCCTGATTTTCCATTTGTTTGTTCAGCTAATATTTACTGAGTACCTGCTGTGGGCTAAGCCATACAAATACAGCTGTGAACAAGACAGATATAATTAATTATGACCATGATAAATGCTACAGAGGAAACTAATAGGTGCTATTAAAATAGTAATAGTAGAGGAGGGAGAAGAGTTGTGAAGACAGAGAAGGCTTTCTGGGGGAATTGCTATTTAGCTGAGAGTGGAGGATGAATAGGATGCAGGCAGGAGGGACAAGAGAATGGAGGAAGCATTCCAGGCAAAGGGAACAGCAATTGTGGAGACACCCGGGCAAGTAAGAGCTTGACTCATTTGAGTCACTGAGAAGCAGTCAGAGACAAGAAAGCACTTCCAGGAATAAAAGAGCCACATACTGGAGAAGGGACTTTCTTTTCCAGAAGTATTGACTTAAAAATTGATGCTCCTGGGAAAATTGATAATATTGCTGACCCATTGTTATTCCCATGGTATAAAAGATGAAGTGGTCATGTTTCAGGGGTGGTGCTGGGGGGAGGAGTAGGAGCCATGGCTGAGGGGCAGGTTGGGGGAGGTGGGGAGGGCTGTGGGGCGACTCTCACTCTGGGGGTTCTCTCCCCTCAGGCCTGAAGACCATCGTGGGCGCCCTGATTCAGTCCGTGAAGAAGCTGTCAGACGTGATGATCCTGACAGTGTTCTGCCTGAGTGTCTTTGCCTTGATCGGACTGCAGCTCTTCATGGGAAACCTGCGAAACAAGTGTGTGGTGTGGCCCATCAACTTCAACGAGAGCTATCTTGAAAACGGCACCAAGGGCTTTGATTGGGAAGAATACATCAACAATAAAAGTAGGTAGCCCTTTCTCTGCAAGAGTGGGGAGAAAGTCTGTCTCCAGTACGAATGACAGAGCTACCCCTGGGCTGTACAAAAGTGCCTGGGCCAGAAAGAAAGGCCAGGACTGCTGGGAGGAGCTTTGTGAACTTTCTCCCGTTCCTTGAGGTCAGATTATCTTCAGAAGCTGGCAAATATCAGCCCTCTCACCCCTTCTCTCTTTTCTCTCCCTTTAAAAGGATAAGTGAAACTTTATATTTTGCTCACACGTACCCCTGAACTTTTGCTTTGGAAAATCGAGCTTAGAAACTTGATGAAAAATCCTTTTTTTCTCCTGAGATATTTAAACATTTAGAGTATACCTGGGCTTCCCTGGTAGCTCAGATGGCAAAGAATCCACCTACAGTGGAGACCTGGGATTGATCCCAGGGTTGGGAAGATCCCCTGGAGAAGGGAAAGGCTCCCACTCCAGTATTCTTCCTGGAGAATTCCATGGACAGAGGAGCCTAATGGGGTACAGTCCATAGGGTCACAAAGAGTAGGACACGACAGAGCGACTTTCACTTTCACTGTTCACTTAGGTTTCTTAAAATTACTAAGACCTTAGCAATCAGTCTGGTCTAGGGAGTCGAGTAATCTCCAAATAACTGTTTGATCCTATCACAGTTTAGGAGTTTTAACAAGTTCATTTCAGGAACCAGAGCATTTGGGTGTTACTCTTAGGAATATTTGGTGTAGTAGTGTACATGTGTGCAAAGTCGCTTCAGTGACGTCTGACTCTTTGTGACGCTATAGGCCATAGCCCACCAGGCTCCTCTGTCCATGGGATTCTCAAGGCAAGAGTAATGGAGCGGATTGCCACACCCTCCTCCAGGGGGTCTTTCTGACCCAGGGATAGAACCCGCGTCTCTAAAGACGCATTGGCAGGGGGTTCTTTACCACTAGCGCCGCCTGTACTTGTATGAAACTAGGGAGGAAAGTTAGCAGGACCACTCTTAGTCACTCTTGAGGAAATAAAGGCGGGTAAGTATCCACAAGAAAGTGTTCAAAGGGGATTTCAGGGACACAAACAGGAAGGGGAAACATGTCTTCTAATTTAAAATAGGACATGGTTACTAGTGATCAGTTTATCTTTGGTAAAGAGAAGTTATAAGGATAGAAGGGTAGAGTTGTATAAAGGGGTAAAGAACTCAGAAACCTCTCTTTTAGACCCTTTGTTTCAAGTACTGGAATGTGGCATATAGATCTGAAGTATTAATACAAGTAGAAATCGGGTGTCTGAAAAGAACATTGCATTAAAGCCCACGTGGCAGCACTTTTCATTGTTAAATACATATAGGAAAATAGTTAATGGGAAGGAATTCTTATCAGGTTTCACTGCTGTCAGAAAAGATTTATATGAGCTAAAATCAATAACTGTTTCTGCTGGGGTAGTTAGGAACAGTGTAACCTTATTCTCTCATTCACTTAAATCTGCCTTATTCATTTCCTGCCTCTTCAAACTTTTCTAGCAAATTTCTACATAGTTCCTGGTATGCTGGAACCTTTGCTCTGTGGGAACAGTTCTGATGCTGGGTAAGTAGCTCACTTAATTTTATTCTCCTCCCATGAAATAATGTGTCACACAAAAATGAACAATATTTTCACTTTCTTTGTGCTCATGTAGTGGGTCCAATAAATTGGTTGACTCAGATTTTCTTTCTGTTTTATATTTGTCTATCCAAAGTTGACATTTCACTAGTAGGTGAAGGTGGCTATTAGACTTAAGCCAAGATCAAAGTTATAAAAGGCTAAGGGTAGGATCTGTAACACCAGGTATCTTGCCTGTCTCTTGTAGACTCCCCTCATTCTGTCTTAATGCAAAAAGTTATCAAGTAAGGGCACTGTTTTCATGATAGATTAGCGCCCAAGGTTGACCCCAAATCTGCCAGGCCTGACAGCATGTGGGAGGGAAAGAGTTGCAATGTATTATCCCCCCACCTCGCCTTTTTTTCATTGTGGCAAAATACACATAACATAAAATTTGGTCTCTTAACCATTTTTACATATACAGTTCAGTGATATTAACTAGAAGTCCATTTACTTTCTATACTAAAGTATTGATAGATACTAGAAATTACATTGGAATAAACATCAGGTGAGTCTTAAAGCAGAAGAACTATTATAACCGAGATCACTGAAATCCTAGTGTGATACAGTTTGTCACAGTGAGTGTTAAGAGAATAGAGATGATTAAGAGGAAGGTCTAGGCTTTTGTCATTTAGGTTAGTAGCTAAGTTAAATTTGGTTGAATTGCACATTGATATGAGTCTAGGACAGCGATTCTCAAATTTTGGCATGCGTAAGAATCATCTGACATGCCCCTTAAAAATGCCAATTCATGGATCCCATATGCAGAGTTTTTATTCCTAAGTCTTGTCTAGGACATAGGTATCCGCATTTTTAAGGTGATTCTGATCCTAGACTGTCCCCAGGACATCATTTTTGAAAAATTCACCTGGCTACTTTGTTTCTTTCCTCTTCTTTTTAAAAAATTCCTGTTTGTTGGCATAGTCTCTATGGATGGCTGTTTATCATCTGCAAGGTCATAGAGATGACTTCCAGCTGATGACCGGGTAGGATTACGCTGAAAAGCCCGGTGCTTCCTTTTCTTTCCTCAGGCAATGTCCAGAGGGATACCAGTGTATGAAGGCAGGAAGGAACCCCAACTATGGTTACACGAGCTTTGACACTTTCAGCTGGGCCTTCTTGGCATTATTTCGCCTTATGACCCAGGACTACTGGGAAAACTTGTATCAATTAGTAAGTAATACCATGTTTTTTGGTGATGGAATTTACATAACAATATGTGGGGTTTGGGGACATTCTGTGTAAGAGACCTTTGGTGAAGACATACAGAATCTTTGGGTGGTATTTCTCAGAGTCAGCTGGTTTACAAAATTACATGAATTCTCCCAGCTCTTGGCCCAGTTTCTTTAATGCTCATCATGTATAGCTGTAGACGCTCACAGACTTGGGAGCCTCTTGCCTGGCCTGGGAATCTGCTGTCTCTGTCCTTCCTATTTCAGCAGACCATCTTCAGTATTTCTCCTTTTGGATGTTTGGGCTTAGGGCTTCTTTAAACATGTTGTGTAAGGCACTTTGGTAGACATTATAAAGAAGAGATTTTATCCACAAGGATCTTGGAGCCTAAATATGTCAACATTTTGAGATTTATAACACAGTTGTATTTGTTCAAGAACACTGTGACAATTTTTTTTTTTTTTAACGGTCACTGCCATTCTGTTGGCCTGCTTTGGTGACTCTGGACAAGTCATTTAATTTTGCTGGGTGTGATGGAGAAGTTAGTCTAGATGACTGCTGAGGGTCTTTCAACTTAGAAATTCTCCGATAACGCATTGTTTTACATTTGACTCTAAGCCTTTGATAATGCTAGTTAGTTTGATAATAAGAATTGTGAACCCCTCAGGCATGAAGGAAACCCTTTAAGTGAACCAACTTTTTTTTTTCCAATGAAAGTTTCTTATTAGGAGTTCCTGAAATCCTTCCTTTCTGTTGTACAGCCTAGTATTCCCATGAAATATCTGTAACTGATGCTAAGTTCCATGAAATATTTGTGGTTGAGAAGAATAAAAATGAAAACTAAGTGATAATGGGTCCTGTGTATATGCATATAACCTAAAACCCAGTTGTTCTTTGATGTCTGTTTGGTGCTAGTGAAAGGAATAATCTTAGGATCCTCTTTCCTTTTTCTCCCCTACCCCACCCCCACATCCTTTACATTATATCCCTCTTTAAAAACTCATCCTATTGCAAAAGGCTAAGGAAGGATGTCACTTAAGATAGGGACTTTTTATGAGTTGGACCTGATTCCAAAGATGAGATTTCTGTAAATGCTCTTTGAAGACCAGTATATAAATGACCTGAGGTCTTTGTTTTCATTTCCTCACACTTGTTTTAAAACCAGCTGACAAAGTCAAATGTAATTCTTAGCTCAGAGCAATTTTTCCTTTTAAAAAAGTAAGCATTTTTCTATGGAAGGAGTGTATTAGGAGTATTTGGAATGGAAGAGGATTTTTTTTTTTTTTTTTGCCACAGTGAATAGGAGGTACTACTGACATTTCCTGTGAGTCTGGGGTAGGGGAGGCCATTTGGCAGCTGGGGATGCTGAGTGTCTGCAGTGTGAAGAAGTTCCACACAAGAAAGTCTGGTCCTGTTCAACGTGCAGTACTGCCTCTGCAGAGGAACATCAGCCCATGAGTTGTTTTCAGCCTGATTCGTTTGATGCAAGCAACTTAAGAAGTGGTTTTTGTCTTTACAGACCTTACGAGCAGCTGGGAAAACGTACATGATCTTCTTCGTCTTGGTCATCTTTGTGGGTTCTTTCTATCTGGTGAACTTGATCCTGGCTGTGGTGGCCATGGCTTATGAAGAGCAGAATCAGGCAACACTGGAGGAAGCAGAGCAGAAAGAGGCTGAATTCAAAGCAATGTTAGAGCAACTTAAGAAGCAACAGGAAGAAGCACAGGTTGGTGATCAACTCTTTGCCGTAGTCCTTCCTGCCAGATCATGACTAAGGCCCCATCTGATTGCCACTCCAGTTGATCTTTTTAGGCACACTGTCTAACAGAAGTCACTGATCTGATTGAAATAACCCAAATAACAACTGCAGATGGTCAGTCCAATTGTTACATTTGTCTTAATGGCCAAATTGTTTGTGAATGTGATCTTCTGTTGAATCTCTCGACCGTTCAGTGCACAACTCCTGTGATAGCTGGAGAGAGAAAAAAAAAATGACCAGAGCAGTTTATATAATATATCATGTAAGCATAGGTGTTTTTGTTGGGGGAAACATTAGGATCTCCTTCAGAGATTGTCTGTGTTCATAATGAGTCCTGAAAAGAAGATACAAGTAAAATATTGAAGTAAAATTTAAAAAAGAAACTTGTGATTCTACTAATACCCTAACATCTTACTTTTTTTAGAAAAAATTATGAAAGTATGGTGATATTTACAGGAGACTTGGAAAATACCGAACAAAATTACATATAGTTCACTGTACATTACAATTATTTTTAAATAGATAAATTAAGATTTTTAGTTAGAGTTTCAATATCAAACTTTCAAAAATTAATAGAACAAACAGATAGGAAAGTAGAAAGATACAGTAGACCTGGAAAGCACTATGAACTAATTCAACATAATTAAGGTTTATATAATTTTCACTCAACAACAGGATGCAAATTCTATTCACGTTCCCATGGACTATAAACTGGGAGACATGGGACTGTATCCTGGGTCATAAAACAAAGTGCAAAAATTTCGTGGTATAAAGGTATTGAAATCATACAGAGTCTGTTTTCTTATCACTGATAACACTTTACTTTTTAATTTTTATCCAATTATACATGTATTTTTTACATTGTTGGGGCCATAATATATAGTATTGATTTTCAGAGTTGCCCAAAAAAAGATGATTTGGTATCAAGGTGGCAGCCAAGTTCTTGTCTTATATACTAAACAGAGTAAGTCCCAAAGCTCTCACCATGAAGTTCCGCTCTGATTATGCAGGGCTGTGTGCCACCATACAAATTTAGCTAGGAAATGGAGATACCAGGCCCCCACCACAGTGTCCTCTGACAGACTTGTTTTCCTTCCTCCTTTTTTCCCTGTCTTTGGGAAAGGAAGGAAGTGATCTCCACCACTTGCTTAGCTTTGTGTGGCTCTAGTTAACTGCTTCCGATCTGGTCTGTTGCTGTGAAATTTTACTTTCCTAGGCGGCGGCGATGGCCACTTCAGCAGGAACTGTCTCAGAAGATGCCATAGAGGAAGAAGGTGAAGACGGGGCAGGCTCTCCCCGGAGCTCATCTGAAATCTCTAAACTGAGTTCCAAGAGTGCCAAGGAGAGACGGAACCGGAGAAAAAAGAGGAAGCAAAAGGAGCTCTCTGAAGGAGAGGAGAAAGGGGATCCTGAGAAGGTGTTCAAGTCAGAATCAGAAGATGGTATGAGGAGGAAGGGCTTTCGGCTCCCAGACAACAGAATAGGGAGGAAGTTTTCCATCATGAATCAGGTAAACTGTTGGTGCTGGGTCACAGAAGCCTAAGAAATTCTAGGTTTCCTAATTTTACTTGATTCTCATATTCCCCACTGGGTTTACATTTTCCAGTCCCATCCCTGCATCCTCAGGCCACTTCCACACCCCACTTTGTTTTCCTCTAGGAAGAAGTGCTACTTGGGTATAAAGGCTGCCTTCTCTGCTCTAAATCTCACCCAGGACAACCTGGTCACCTTTGGCAAACTTACTGCATCAGGAAAGTCTGTGTCACTCCAGCAGGCCTTGTATTCCAAAGCACAGGTCCCCAACCTCTGGGACCTAATGCCTGACGATCTGAGGTGGAGCTGATGTGATAACAATAGAAATAAAGTACACAACAAATGTGAAATGCTTGAATCATCCTGAAACCCACGCCTACCCCGATCTGTGGGAAAGTGTCTTGCATGAAACTGGTCCCTGGTGCCAAAAGGTTGGAGACCACTGCTCTAAAACATCATGAAGAACTTTTCTTAGCATCTGAACTTCAGAATTCAGATCAAATACCTTTGTTTAAGAGTTGTATGTAATTTTAGGTTAAAAAAAAGTCATGAAACTCTTTAGGTCACCTTATTTGAGTGTGGCAAGTTCTGGTAATTAATTATTCTAGATTTATAATGTCATGCTGATAAATTAGCCTATGGTAGATTAAAAGCCTCTAGTTTTACCCAACTTTGTTAAATTGGGAAGCTAAGAGAGAGAGAAGGGAGAGGACTTATGGATAATTATTGAGCATTGTATTACTATACATTTCATGATATATATTTTTGGACTTCAAAGAACACCACCAAAATCCAATTCTTAAGCTACTTAATGCCCCATTTTAAAGAAAGTTTGTAAGGTATAGAAGAGATTGCAGTTCCCGATTATGGCAGTGCAGCCAGAGTCTTTTCTTGTTTTTCAGAGATGATTCACGGTGCCTCTCCCTTACCTCCCTCATATCCCGGTTCAGTCCTTTGCTAGTCCAGTTCGTTTATCCAGCAAAATCTCTCATGTCCACCCTCTTCTTTTTGTTCCTATTAACCCTACTTTAGTTCAGACTTTATATTACTTTGTTCTACTGCAGTTATCCAGTACAGCTTCTTTCCCTCTGGTCTGTCTCTCTCTCTCTCTCTTTCATGTTTTATATATTGTCAGCCAATCATTTTCTACAACATATCTCTGGTTATTCATTACCACGCATTTATAGAGTGCCTGCCATGTGTCAAGGATTGTGCTAGGTCCTAGAGATTGAAAGGTGGTTAGAACACCATGTCTGCCCTAGGGAGCTTACAGTATAGTAGGGTAGCCAGATACACCAAAAAACTATTCTCATGATAGGACTGATGGTATTGTTCCATAGTTGAAATACACAGACGTGTTTTAGAAGGCACAGATCTATCCCAGCCTGGAGCTTCAGCAAAGATTTTCTGGGGAAAGTCAATAAAGGATAAACAGGGGTTAGTCAGGTAATGAACGTGTGTGGTGGTGAGGGAGCAGGAAGACAGAAGAAAGAACATTCCAGGTTTGGAAGAAAAGTATGTTCCAGTTTGGACATCCCAAATATTAATTATTTGTTGGGAAACCAATTTGGACACATGGGTAGTCAAATGATAGCTCAGGGAAGATGTCCTGAGCTGAGAGACAGTGGTTGAAACCAAGAGACTGGCTGAGACGACTTGGAGAGATTGTGTCAGGCGGAAGGACAGTGACATGCAATGTGACACCGGTGTTCACGGGCTTCGGAGATGGACCTCACAGAGGAAAACAAGTGGATGTGGGTCACGAGGGCTGCTAAGAGAACCAAGAGTGCAGTGAGGACTGGAGAGCACAGGGTAGAGAGGGAGGGGGGCGACCAGTGGATCGAAGCTTAGCAGAGATGCATCATGAGATCAGAACTGCAAATGTCTGTTAGATTTGGCACCAGAAGTCCTTGAGAGCTCAAAAGACAGATTTCAGTCCAGGGTAAGGGTGGATGCCATACTGAATGGGAAGAGACTTTCTATTCAAACTTTTGTAAAGAATGTGGGTGAAAATAAGCATTTTTATAATCTGTTATGGGGGGGAGACCCAGAAGAAGGGGAGACGGAAGTAGAATGGAGTACAGTAGAATAGAAAAGAAAATAGAACAGTCTTGGGAGATGTGAGAATAGGTGTAGCCTTGAACAGGAAAGGGGCACCTTGTCCTCCCCCCCAAAAAAATACATACGGCAATATGTGTGTGTGTGGATAAGTTTGTGGATGGGGAGTAAGAAATGGAGAAAGATGACCCCTAACAGTCTCATGTTCAATAATGATTGAAATTTAAAATCTTATCGAAGGGAATGAGAGGTTGAGTCAGGAGGGTGAAGAAAATAGTGACAGCTTAAAACAGTTATTAAGAAGATTGGGGGAGGGAATTCCCCCTAATCAGGTTCAGCCTGTTTACTAAAGAAGCCCCAGCCCTTCAGCACTGAATTCACAGCACTCTGCTTCCCGGGACTCGGCTTCCCTTTTATGGTCTCCAGTCCCCGTGCCCCGTCAAGCACTCTGTACTCACACCAGAGAGAACTATTAGATGTTTCTCATACATGATGCTTCTTTTCTACCCTCTGTTTTGCTCCAGAAACAGCCTCTCTAAGAAGCCCTGTTTTTTCCATTTGTGAATGTCCACATTATACTTACTGTTCACATCCTTCTCCCAAAAAACCATCCCTGACCTGCCCCCATCCTACCCCCAGTTAGAAATTACCATTTCATCTTTCCATTGTGTTTTATATGTCCCTCTTTGTGTGTTGCTGTTTACTCTATGTGGTTTTATATTTACTCATCTTCATATCCTGTCCTCTCTCACATAAAGTCCTAAAATTAAGGCCTACTTCTGTGTACCTTCAGAGATTTGTTGGAAAAATGAATGAAGTACTTTTGTAAAACTGATTTAACCCCTTCTGGAACTTCTTTATGACCTGGAACCATCTCTGTCTCACCTTCACCTCACCTTTCCCCTAATTCAGCCTCTTTTGAGGCAAAGTGTGATTGTAGCTTTGTTGTAATGCAACCCTTGCCTTGAGAGCCATCCTAAGCTTGTTAATAAATACCTTAGTGCCCTTAACACTTCGCTATTGAATGGGCTCTGATTAATCTATAGGCTTCAGCACAGAGTTGCACTGATTGCTCCCTAGCTCAAAAAATAAAGCTGGGCTTCTGAGATGTCCTGCTTTGCATGAAAATAGTCACTTCTTCTCATTTCCCCATCGGAAAAAACTGTGGATTCCTTGAGGCCACGGCTGACTGCCAAGACTTCCTTAGAAACTGCACGGCAGTGATATTCTTTGTCCTAGGACTCTCCTGCAGTTTCTCTGATTTTATCTGGAAAAATGGTTGAGGCCTAGAGAGATTAACTCTTTTATCTAAGGTTATATAGCTAGTAGGTGTTGGAGTCGAGATTTGAACCAGATCATTCTGACTATAAGCTTTGTACTGCAGTCTCTAGCCATCCCTTCCCCACTCACCTCCACACATACGTGGTCATCTGTTAGGTTGGCTTAACAGTGAAGGTGACTTTGGTTTTCCCACCACACAGTTCAAGTGAACATCAGTGGCCTGTACTGCAGATCGCTGAGAGCTGCTATTTTTTTTTTAATTGATTTTGTTGGAATACAGTTGATTTCCAGTGTTAGTTTGAGATCCTCTTGAAACATAAAATTATTGCTATGTTTTTAGGCTTTAGGTGAGTTTATAAAGTCCCTTTTGCAAAGTATTTTAATTATTCTGCTGCAGCAGTTCTCAGACATTTTGGTCTTCATATCTTTAAAAAATTATTGGGGACCCCAAAGAGATTTTTTAATTTATTGTATTAGAAATAATAATTAAGAAACTTTATAATGTTCATTTACTGATTTATTGGAAAAAATGGTAATGATAGACCTACTGTGTTTAACACAAATCATACATATTTTTGAAAAAATTAACTGTTTTCCAGATCAAAAAAATTTAATAGAAAAAAATGGTCCTGTTTACATCTTTGCAAATCTCTTTAATCTGTGGTTTAATGGGAGATGGCTGGAATAGCATACCTTCATTCAGTCTGTTGCAATATTCCTTTTGGTTGAAGTATTTAAAGAAAATCTGTTTTCATACAGATATAGTTGGAAAAGGAATATTTTAATAACCTTTTCAGATAATTGTGAATATTCTTCTTTGATGCTGTTCCAAAATTGGATAAGAGTAGGTTTTTAAATGGTTAGTTGCAATGTGGAAGCTGAAACTGTATCAGTAACTTGGTACTGTTACATTAAAATCCTTTGTTGTATTTTACACCATAGATATTTAATTCTTGAATGATTTGTAGCATCCTACATTGATCATTTGGGAAATACTGCTTCACTGAATTAAGCAGCTCTTCCAAGTACTAACACAGAATATTAAAAAATCACGTACGTTCTCGCTCAAGCTCTTAAGAAAAGTCTTTAAATTCTGGGAAACTGTCAGGCTTGCAGTCTGTACCTCTGAGAAATGAGAGTGATAAAGGCAGACATCTTCTTAATATTATTATGAAGTAGTTTAATCTTGTGACCCACCCCCCGTAAAAAGGGCACAAGGACCCAGGAATTCCCAGACCACATTTTAAGAACCACTGTTGTATTGGAAAGAAAAAGTGAAGTGAAGAAAAGATGAACTATGGCATGGAAATAAGACATTTAAATCATCAATTTCTTACATTCCAAACATCCTAGTCATTGTTAAGCTTCATTCCAGTAGACAGCTGACATGTATGCCCTGAAATTCCTAGTTAATTTTTCTGTGTAATCTGAGGCCATGCCCTCAAATCAAAAACATCCCAGAGCTGTTCTCCCAAGCAGACACCTAGATCTAAAGTAGTATTTTTAGTTAGCTGTGATGTGACTGCCTGAAAAGGACCAGAAGCTTCTTCCTGGTTTGTTGATAGGAAACATTTTGAAAACAGGACCCATCTCATAAACTAGCTGAATCCCTGGAGATAGTAGAGCCACAGGTCCTGATGCATCAATGAAACCCTTCAATCCAGGAAAATTAAGACTGGGGAAGAGCCAGGGTGGCTACACTCAGGATGTCTCCTTAGGGAATTGGCCAGATCAGGGCTAGATACCAGAGGTACAAGGCGAAACGGGACAGGTTCATCTTTTCCCTTCTGTGTTGATTGCAGTGGACTCTTTTGCCAAGAGTGGAACAAAGAATTAAAGAATAATAGATATACTGTTTACTTTTTAGTTTGTATTTTTTTCAGGATCCTGATTCCTGAGTGTCCCTGGGTGACGGAATTTGTCATTATCTTTCCATCACTTCTTATCACTTTCCTATCAGTTAAGAATAGTCAGGTATTATTATATACTATATGAGGTCTAATATAGTATATAATATTTCCTCATACAGTCCATAGTATTTTCTACTAGGCTGTAGCTTTTGAGAAGGCAGGGACCATGTCATATGTCTTGTTCACCATTGTATCCATATCACTTAGCACACAACAAGTATTTGGTGATCTTTTGTCAAATAAAAATCAGACCTCTTTCCTAATATGTAGACCTAATATACTAGGCAGTGTCAACACCTAATATTTTGCTAATAAAAATCATGGATCCAGTCCACGGAAGCTTGCTGTGAGAAGGGAGGCAGATTTTATTTTCTATATTTTATGATGCTTTGACATGCTAGGAGCCTTGCTGGCTGCAGAGAGTTGCCCCTCCCAGTACTAGTTTAATTCCTGGAGATAGCGAACAACTTGCTCTTTCATGTGCAGATCAGCCAATCCAAGACCTTTATCCCCAGCCTCCTTTCATCTAATTACACACCAGCCAATGTTTCCCCAGCCCTAAATCCACTGTGTGGATCACAACAAACTATGGAAAATTCTTAAAGAGATGGGAATACCAGACCACCTGACCTGCCTCCTGAGAAATCTGTATGCAAGTCAAGAAGCAACAAGTAGAACTGGACATGGAACAACAGACTGGTTCCAATTAGGAAAAGGAGTACCTCAAGGCTGCATATTGTCACCCTGCTTATTTAACTTCTATGCAGAGTACATCATGCAAAATGCCAGGCTGGATGAAGCACAAGCTGGAATCAAGATTGCTGGGAGAAATATCAATAACCTCAGATATGCAGATGACACCACCCTTTTGGTAGAAAGTGAAGAAGAACTAAAGAGCCTCTTGATGAAAGTGAAAGCAGAGTGAAAAAGTTGGCTTAAAACTAGACATTCAGAAAACTAAGATCATGGCATCTGGTCCCATCACTTTATGGCAAATAGATGGGGAAACAATGGAAACAGTGAGAGACTTTATTTTTGGGGGCTCCAAAATCACTGCAGGTGGTGACCACAGCCATGAAATTAAAAGACACTTGCTCCTTGGAAGAAAAGCTGTGACCAACCTAGACAGCATATTAAAAAGCAGAGACATTATTTTGCCACCAAAAGTCTGTTTAGTCAAAGCTATGGTTTTTCCAGTAGTCATGGATGGATGTGAGATTTGAACTATAAAGAAAGCTGAGCACCGAAGAATTGATGCTTTTGAACTGTGGATATTGGAGAAGACTCTTGAGAGACCCTTGGACTGCAAGGAGATCCAACCAATCCATCCTAAAGGAAATCAACTCTGAATATTCATTGGAAGGACTGATGCTGAAGCTGAAACTCCTGTACTTTGGCCACCTGAAGAACTGACTCATTGAGAAAGACCCTAATGCTAGAAAAGATTGAAGGCAGGAGGAGAAGGGGACTACAGAGGATGAGATAGTTGGATGGCATCACCAACTTGATGGACATGAGTTTGAGTAAGCTCGGGGAGTTGGTGATGGACAGGGAGGCCTGGCTTGCTGCAGTCCATGGGGTTGCAAGGAGTTGGACATGATTGAGCAACTGAACTGAAATCACTCCAGAGCCAGGACTTAGAGGACCATTTCTATAGCCCAAAGCCTGTCTGAAATTATTCAAACTGTCCAATTTTAAACTTGTTCCAGTGTGTCTGCTCTGCAGTGACAATATACATCCATGTCAGTATACAGCCTTGACAATATACTCCTTTCCCAATTTTGAAGTAGTCCGTTGTTCCATGTCCGGTTCCAACAGTTGCTTCTTGACCTGCGTACAGATTTTTCAGGAGACAGGTAAGGTGGTCTGATTCCCATCTCTTTAAGAATTTTCCACAGTTTGTTGTACTCCACACAGTCAAAAGCTTTAGCATAGTCTCTTAGTAAAGCAGAAGTAGATGTTTTCTGGAATTCTCTTGCTTTCTCTATGATCCAACGAATGTTGGCAATTTGATCTCTGGTTCCTCTGCCTTTTCTAAACCCAGCTTGTACATCTGGAAGTTCTTGGCTCACATACTGTTGAAGTCTAGCTTGAAGGATTTTGTGCATAACCTTGCTAGCATGTGAAATAAGCGCACTTGCATGGTAGTTTGAACATTCTTTGGCATTTCTTTAATCTGGGAAACTTAAATCCATTGTAAGGCTTTCTGAATTTACCTCTCTTACATACTTCTAATAAGAATGAAATATAGAATTATAATCAGGGGCATTCAGATGTTTTAAGTTCAGGAGCAGGATGGATGTCACTGGGATACATAGTCATACATTTATTTAAAATGAAAAATGAAGTCATACTTTTACCAATGAAAATAAGTCTGATTTGGCCAATTGTTTTGATAGTGGGGACTGGCTTTGCTAATTAGATCATATGATGGGCATTTTTTTAATTAAATGAACTAAATCTGTGGCTTTAAAGATTTAATGAAAACATCTCTAAAGCATGTGGTAAGATCATTTTATTAAAAGATTAATGTTGGCATTGATGTATAGAAATTGACAATGCTTTGATTACTCCAACCTTTTCTGTTAGGTCAAGTAAAGTTCCTTTAAAAGAATAACCCCTGTAAGAGGTATTGATATGATTATTAGTAAATAATAATTAAAGCCTTTTTGATACCATCAGAAATCAGGAAATGGAATATTCTAACAAGTGGGTAACAAGTCCTTTGGCAGGTTGGGTGGTTTTTTAGTTCTTTGCTTTCAACAATATTGAAAGAGGACTTGATTTAATTGTCAGCTGATAGATTATTAAAATAAATTTTGCTGATAGCTTACTATGTAATTTTGGCATATAACTTGGAAGGAGTTCAAAGAATTAAGTGACATTACTGTAACAGTGTTCTTCTGTTCCAAGATACCATTTATATGAATAAAGTTTCTCAGCACTTAAAATCTACTCTTAGAAAGGGGAGGGGGGCTTCTGTTGAGCCATGTATGATTCTAATAATAAATTATACTATCTACAAATATTTAAACACCAAAACACCAGTTGGGGGAAAGAATAGCTCATTCATCTCATTGAGATACATTTTAATAAAATTTTAAACTTAGTAATTACTTATAAAACAGAGAATATTTGTGATCAGTTGTATTAATGAGAATTGTAATAAAAGCACAATCCAGGAGAATTTTTTTAATTTCTTAGAGGCTCATGGTCACGGGAAATTGGTTTTAAGTATAGGTTATACTTTCTTGTTGCAGAAAAGTATTGAAAGGGGGTCAATACAATGCATTAAAGCATAAAGATACACATTAGCACAAAATTCTCTAGGGAACATGGAATGGCAGTATGAGCTGAAAGAGAAAAATGAAAATTTTCTAAGTGATAAATATGAGTTTGACTTGAAAATGTCAATTCTGGGAACTTACAAATAGTTAAACTTCTGATGAAAAAAGAATTGCAAAAAAAATGGAGTAGAAGGGGACAGATACCATTTTCAGCAGAACTGGAAAACCACTATTGGCATAGTTCTTAACCTGCATTGAAAGAGTAGTAAGTGGCCACTTCCAAATGTCTCCTTTTGCCAAGTGTGGCATAGAAGCTAACCTGGTAGATTAAAAGCACACTCCACGTGAGGTCATAGTAATGAAAAATAGACGCCCAGTGTCTTTCCCAGTGGATTTGCTACACAAAGCATGAGATAAAACATCGTTTCAGTGCGTAGGTGAACAGCGCATGGAACTTATGAATGGTTAACAGGTCAAAGACAGGTGTATCTCAAGGTTATGGGGCAGGAAGTGAGTGGTGATGGGTGTTGAAGGGCAGTAGAAATTCAACATCCGAAAGTGCTTTCTGGAAACACCTGTGTTCTGATTAACAGGAATGCAAGGATGGGGCCAGACTGGGGAAGCTAACAGCCTTTGTTCAGCTTCTATGGGGTCCCTTCCTGTCTCATGCCTGCCTCTCTTGTCTCTCTCTCTCTCTCCTCCTGCCCCTACAGTCACTGCTCAGCATTCCAGGCTCCCCATTCCTCTCCCGCCACAACAGCAAGAGCAGCATCTTCAGCTTCAGGGGGCCCGGGCGGTTCCGGGACCCGGGCTCGGAGAATGAGTTTGCAGACGACGAGCACAGCACGGTGGAGGAGAGCGAGGGCCGCCGGGACTCGCTCTTCATCCCCATCCGGGCGCGCGAGCGCCGCAGCAGCTACAGTGGCTACAGCGGCTACAGCCAGGGCAGCCGCTCTTCGCGCATCTTCCCCAGCCTGCGGCGCAGCGTCAAGCGCAACAGCACAGTGGACTGCAATGGCGTGGTGTCCCTCATCGGCGGCCCCGGCTCCCACATCAGCGGGCGTCTCCTGCCAGAGGTGAAAATAGATAAGGCAGCTACTGATGACAGTGTAAGGAAGTAAAACCGGTAGACCGCGGCTAGGCATGGCAGTCTCTCCCGCTCCCTCTCTTCTCTCCTTTGCTCCGCCCATCCCACTCGGTCCCACTTGCTCTCCAGCTCCCGTCTGGACTCGCGTCTCTACCGCCTACCGCTTCCGTTTTCTCCCTCAAGATTTGTTTCTTTCTTCAGCTCTCCTCCTTCACTCACCCTCTTTTCCCTTGTACTTTATTCCTTGCTCCATTCCCCATCCCCACCCCCATCTTCCTTTCTTGTTTCTGACTCTTGCCCTTCCCCCATCAGCCCTTTATTTTATCGATGTTTCTTTCTCTCCATCTTTGCACTTCTCTGTCTGCCTCTCTTCCCATCCCACCCCCACCTGCTTTGACTGAATGCCTCTGGCCAGCGGATCCTGCCCAGATGGAATGAGAAGGGCCTTTGCCACCACCAATGACCAAGTCTAAGCGGGTTTGAAACTACCATTGCTTCTCCCCCAACTACGTCCTGCCTCCTCATAGGGAAACAGCTTGGAATTTAAAGCTCTTTTATTTGTATTAAAAAAAAAAAAAAGTTCAAATATATCTTTGGACAGTTTTCTTAGTCTCCTCTACAAGAATGAGATGTGATTTTTCCAAAGAGGCATGTGCATGTGTGATGCTGAGGGTAGGAAGTGGGCACTGGGAGAGCCAGGCAAAGAGGTGAAGGAAACTGGTGGGGAGCTGGACATTTACTAAGGGGACTGAGGTAAATCAGAGGGGAAGGTAGGTGGTTGGGGCAAGAACACATGGTACATGGGGGAGGAAGGAACAGGGAATTGAAAGATGAATTTTAAATGTAATCAAATGTCAGGCTCTGGAGAAGTGACATATAATAGCTTCACTTCACAAAATCACTTGGCTAGGGGTTAGGATAATGGCACCCCTCTTTGGGAAAAGCCATGTCTTAACATTTCTTTAGATTCTAAGCTGTTTATACCTTTTTTCTAGCTTTAAATTCTTATAACCTTAATGATCCTGATCCTTTCTACCTCTGATTCCTTAGCTTTCTTCAGTCCCTCCTTAGCTGGTCTGAGCTTAAGAGAGCATGTCGGTCTGTTTTGTTCTAACACTTCAGTTTCCTCTAACACAGCATGAAGATAGCCAACCCTTTAATTAGCATGATGCATGTGTGGAGGAAAACTGGGCGATCAAGGATGGAATTATTCAGAATGACCTGTTATTTAGCACTTTGGGACAGTTGTTTGACTATCCTAGGACAGCTGTTGACTGTCCTAAATTCAAAAGACAGGATGTTTAATGTTGTCCTTTCTCTTCCTACTCTTTTATTTAAAAGCAAAATATTTTCCCCCTTACATTTAGATGGTTCTTTACAAGCTACAATTTACTTTTACATACCTTATTTGTTCTAAGTAAAAATTCCATAAGGCTGATAAAGTGGAGCTGTTTTTGAGATGGGGAAACAGGCTCAGTGAAAGTGTATTCCTTGGGGTTACACAACTCATCACTGAAAAACCTTTCAGAAACCTGAGTCTTCGATTTCTCAGTTAATTTTAATGTCGTCTTTACCTAGGCACATGACCATTGCTCTTCTTGAGAACTGTTTGTTTCAGATCAGGTGTAATAAGAACAATAATAATAACAAATAGTAGTTCCAAAGTCCCCCGCTAAACCAGATAGTTGGCCAAAATATATGTTATGAATGACTATCTTTACTTTAAATATAACTTTTGATTTTCACTAATTCTATGTCTAGATATAAATTTTGGGCTCCACAATTAGATAGAAAATGATTTTCTCTGAAAAAATAAGAGACGAAATCACTGGAGAATGACAGGTAGATCAGCGTGGACAGTACAGTTGGGACAGTTCAAATAATGAGAACCACAGTAAAATCTGATATCCTACCAGTTTTAAAAAATATTTAAGTCAAATAATATATCTTGCTTTTTCTTTGAAGAGAAAGTATTAGAAAAGGTGTCCAGGAAGAAGGAGCTTGAACTTCAGCTTAAAGGCAGATAAGCAGGTTTGCAGGTTTTGTTTTTGTTTTTTTAGCAGCTTCTGTTATATTGTGTGGGAGAAAAATGTGAGAGGCAGTTGAGCAGTTGGCTGTGGCGAGTACGTCTGTCTGCATTGCCTTACCCTGCGGCCGATGGAACACTGCTTTTGGGATTTTGGGGGGTCCTGCACACTCAGCACCCTGTAAGCACTTAGGAGATTTCTTTGCAGTGGTCCTGAGTGATGATGCTGACAGACTTGAGCATTCCCAAGGTCAGGAGATCAGATCCCAAAGTGGCAGGAAGATGAGGAAGGCAGGACTATATTATTCTCAAGGGCTTCATAACTAGGAAAAACTGTTTCGTTGGAAGCCGTAAGGAAGCACCTCCTAGTAGTTAGTGGTGTGGAAAAATACCTAAGTTACACGAATAAGCCAAAAAGACAAACCAAAACAAAAGCAGAATGCATATCATTTGTGTGGTATGTCATCTCTGTAAAGACAAACTGCATAGGGAAAAGGGTGACTGACTACAAGTTAACAGTATTGGGAGGGGAAGTTACTAGTGGGTTTTTTCCTTTCTTGCACTTTGTTGTTCTTTTTAGTTTGCTATAGTGGACCTCATCCTTATAGCTACCATATATTGGGTTCTAACTACACTATGCTCAGCAGTTTATACATATGTTCTCATTTAGCCTCCTCATTCAGTAGATGGTTTTATCCAGTTAACAGAGATTGGGAAACTTGTGGAAATGGTACCAAGGTCTTTCTGATCCAAGAGAACTTCCTGACTGCTTATTTTGGAAGTAGGAAAACAGTCATTTATCTTAGAAGGAATTAATATATTCATGATGTTACACGCAGCCTGGGCCAAATGAGCAATTATTATACCCCTTTGGGCTAGAAGATAGTGATTCTCACTGTCAAAACATTTTGGATGCGTCTGCAGCTACGGATTAACTTGTCTTCGCCTGAACCATCAGAATGCTTCCAGTTACGTACTCATGCTTTATGGACTGGTATAGGAGCCGTGGATGGTCCACGGTTGGTCTCACACAGCATGAACGCTTGAGCTATGCCACATATGTAGTTTTTATTTAGGCTCAAATGAAGAAATACAATATTCTTAATGAAAAAAGACACCCAGACGTCACTTCATTAGAATCTCATCAAAAATATTTCACATCTTCATTCATTATTCAGTTGTGGTTGAGTGGTGATGATTTCTTGATAGTTTTATGAGAATTTTTGCTTTTGCTTTTTGCTGAAACACAGGATAAGGGGACTTTTCCCATGTCTTCAGCTCTGAGCTGGAAAATCATTGCTCTTCCCTTGTAAAGAAGTGGGTGCTCCTGACTGTCCAAAACACACATGACTCAGAAGCCATGCTGCAGATGTAGAAGTATTATCTCATTTCATGCTCACAGCACCTGCCCTCTGAGTTAGATCCTACTACTGTGTGCATTTTACTAGGAGGAAACCAAGGCTTAGAGAAATCAAGTCACTTGTCCAAGGTTGCATAGTAAGCAGTATAGTTAGGATTGGCATCCAGACAATCTAACTGCACGGCGTTAGCCACTAACTATTATACTATGCTAACTATGAAGCCTGGGTTCTTCATGATCCTGAAAAATTAGCATCTCTAAGCCTTATCTGTAAAAAAAAAAAAAGTGAGATAAAAGGACCTTTGTTAGACAGCTATTTGAACATTAAATAACATTTATAAAATCTGAAGCATATTACTTGGCCCATTCTTGGTATTCAGAAATTAAATTTCTATTCCTTTACATGTGCATTTTTGGTCTTTTTAACCGGAAAAGTAGACAGTTTGATTTCTGCTGAATTGCTTGACTTGGAGAGAGTCAGATTTCTTCTAAGATTCTAAAGATCTTTTGAGAAGGAGAAATTTTTGTACAGTTGTTTTGAAGCAGAATACATACCACAAAAATTTTAGCAAGGCTTGAACTGGAGATAAATGACTAGGTTCTAAGGCCCCTTCTAAAATACTGTAAATTTTAGTCCCAAGAAAGGTGACTGGCTGATAAATTTCCAGTTACGTATTTCCATGTGAAATCAGTTTAGAATCAATAACAAGTTGAGATTCCTTGGGTAGATCTGTGGAAATGTGGTCAAAACCAGACATCGGCAGATATGGTAGAATATCTCTTTGAGAAGGGCAGCTACAATTTAGGAGGTTGGAAGTCAGTGGCTAAATGCTTAATAAACTTTGCATTTGAATTAAGAGAAACGGAAAAAATTTGTACTGGGTTTAAAGTAATTAAGGTTCTCAATTGCTTCCTCTGTTACTCTTTAGGGGCTGAATTTTTAAAAGGCAGAGGCTCCTGACTTTTAAAAGTTGTTAGTTTTCCTCCTCTCTCCCCAACAAAATGAAACAAAAATACACACCTTCATCTGCCCACCCCCCTCCCGCCCCAAAATGACCTAAAACAAATCAGGCAGAGGAGAAAATGAGTATGTGATCTTTCCTCTGGTCCCTGGGTCTCAGCATGCTTGGAGGAAGACACCTTCGCTGCACGTCCAAGGTGATGAGAATTGGGCAGCTGAGCCAATAGCAGAGACATACCTCACCGAATCCTAAGCAGATTCTAGATGGAAGGTGACGATGAAGCTGCTGTACCTGGGAAAAAGTCTGCTCCAGGTTTTCTTCCCTTCAGTTGGCCGTGGTCTGACACAAGAAGCGACAGCCAGCATTACTGTTAGGAAAGTAAAATGGTGCAGATGCTTAGACAGTTTGGCGGCTCCTCCAAAAGGTAGACATAGAGTTACCACATGACCCAGGAATTCTACTCCTAGGTATATACCCAGGAAAATTTCAAACATGTGTTCACACAAAAATTTATACATAAGTATTCTTAAAATCTTTATTCATAATAGCCAAAAAGTAGAAACAATTCAAGTACCTACTAGCTGATGAATAGAGAAACAAAATGTGATACAATGGAATCCCTATAATGGCATCTCATTCAGCCAACATGAATTGATACATTCTACAGTATGAATAAACCTTGAAAAATTATGCTAGGTGAGAGGAGCTAGGCACATACCATATTATTGCATTTATGTGAAATGTCTGGAAAAGGCAGATCCATACAACAAAGCAGATTGTTGGTTCCTAGAGGCTGGGTAGAGGCAGGGGTTGGGATTGACTGCAGACAGGTGGTGGTGTTTGGTATGATGAAAATGTCCTGGCATTAAATAGTGGTGACAGCCTTGTGAGTCCACCCGTGTGTGCTGAGTCTCCTCAGTAGTGTTCGACTCTTTGAGACCCTGTGAACTGTAGCCCACCAGGCTCCCCTGTCCATGAAGTTCTCCAGGCAATAATATTGGAGTGAGTTGCCATGCCCTCCTCCAGGGAATCTTCCCAACTCAGGGATTAAACCCATATCTCTTATGTCTCCTGCATTGGCAGGTGGATTCTTTACCCTAGCACCACCTGGGAAGCCCATCTGCATTGTAAATATACTAAAAGCTACTGAGTCATTTACTTTATAATGCTTCAAATGGTGAGTTTTATGTTATATACATTTTATCTTAATTTTTTCTAATTGGAAAAAAACAAACAGAAACACTGGCCCAGTATCTGGACTTTCAGTCCCAGCTTTCACACCCTCACCTGGGGAGCAGGGACTGCCACAGGGACCCGCCCATCTTGGTATATCCTATGTACCCTGATCTCAGTGGATTAAATTGTCTTAGTAGTAGAGATGCATTTTTCTGTGGATACCATCTTCGCTCCCAACTGGTGCTTAGCACTCTTAAGTAGTGTTCCTCATAGGCTTTTTTACATTGTATCATTTTGGGCTGTTAACAGTGATGAATATGTTTGCTCTGTCTCCATTAATCAGTGTGATCTGCTGAGTACTAAGAAATGCATACACAAATGGACAATGAACAGACTATATATAAAAATAGAATTTTCACCTGCAGCCTGCCCAAGGTCTATTTACCTACAATAATTAATCAATTTGTCTGCAATAAACAAGGGCTTCCCAGGTGGCACAGTGGTAAAGAATCTGCCTGCCAATGCAGGGGATGCAGGAGACACCGGTAGGATCCTGGGTGGGGAAGATCCCCTGGAGGAGGAAATGGCAACCCACTCAAGTATTCTTGCCTGGAGAGTTCCATGGACAAAGGAATTGGAGGGCTGCAGTCCACGAAGTCTCAAAGAGGCATACACGACACACACAATAATAACACAACACATACAATAAATAATGAAGAAACCAGCCTGCTATAAACCAAACTTTCAGAAAGCCAGATTGCTATCTCTAGTGACGGTCCAGGGAGCTAAACAGTAACTTCTGTAACAATCAGCCCAAAGCAGCCAGGGCTTGATTACTAGATTAATAACTGACAACTTCCATAATTTTTGTCCCTGTTTCCAATTTAGGACTGCCCAGAGAAAGCCAAATAGGCACCCCTAGCCAATCACGTAGGCTGCCCTGCTGCTGCTTAGCTTGCCTGCAGCCTTCCACCAGCAGCCTTGAATCAGGCACACCTAAAGCCTTTTGGTTTTTTCCTACTCCTATTCAAGACTTTGCTACTCCTCTGCCTGCCTTTGAATTTCTGCCATAACATGCATGATGTGACCTAACTCCCTCACTACATCAAACTCAGAATAAATAACCTTTGATTTTCTTATTTAGTTGATCTTTATTTCCTCAATACAGATAACATCTTATACAAATTTATGCAGTCTGCATTCCATCTTCCTTCTCAAAGGAACTCCACTGCATGATCAGTATTTCTGTAGCACACTTGGTAATTGGCACCCAAGAATTACCAAAGATGTAGGTAAAAGGGAGGTGGAGGAGGCACTCTCTGATCAGTTGAGAATTGTTCCAGAAACTCCTCTTTACTATAAGACTTCCCAAAAAGTACCCTCATACCTCATTCTAGGCAAGCTCTCTTCCCCCAAACCACCATTTCTGATTTGTATCATCGTAGGTTAGTTTTCTTGCATTTTTGCAGGCCCATATGCAAATAAAATCAGATCAGATCAGATCAGTCGCTCAGTCGTGTCTGACTCTTTGCGACCCCATGAATTGCAGTACGCCAGGCGTCCCTGTCCATCACCTACTCCCGGAGTTCACTCAGACTCACGTCCATCGAGTCAGTGATGCCATCCAGCCATCTCATCCTCTGTTGTCCCCTTCTCCTCCTGCCCCCAATCCCTCCCAGCATCAGGGTCTTTTCCAATGAGTCAACTCTTCGCATGAGGTGGCCAAAGTACTGGAGTTTCAGCTTTAGCATCATTCCTTCCAAAGAACACCCAGGGCTGATCTCCTTTAGAATGGACTGGTTGGATCTCCTTGCAGTCCAGGGGACTCTCAAGAGTCTTCTCCAACACCACAGTTCAAAAGCATCAATTCTTCGGCGCTCAGCTTTCTTCACAGTCCAACTCTCACATCCATACATGACCACAGGAAAAACCATAGCCTTGACTAGACGAACCTTTGTTGGCAAAGTAACGTGTCTGCTTTTGAATATGCTGTCTAGGTTGGTCATAACTTTCCTTCCAAGGAGTAAGCATCTTTTAATTTCATGGCTGCGGTCACCATCTGCAGTGATTTTGGAGCCCAGAAAAATAAAGTCTGACACTGTTTCCACTGTTTCCCCATCTATTTCCCATGAAGTGGTGGGACTGGATGCCATGATCTTCGTTTTCTGAATGTTGAGCTTTAAGCCAACTTTTTCACTCTCCACTTTCACTTTCATCAAGAGGCTTTTGAGTTCCTCTTCACTTTCTGCCATAAGGGTGGTGTCATCTGCATATCTGAGGTGATTGATATTTCTCCCGGCAGTCTTGATTCCAACTTGTGTTTCTCCCAGTCCAGCGTTTCTCATGATGTACTCTGCATATAAGTTAAATAAGCAGGGTGACAATATACAGCCTTGACAAACTCCTTTTCCTATTTGGAACCAGTCTGTTGTTCCATGTCCAGTTCTAACTGTTGCTTCCTGACCTGCATACAGATTTCTCAAGAGGCAGATCAGGTGGTCTGGTATTCCCATCTCTTTCAGAATTTTCCACAGTTTATTGTGATCCACACAGTCAAAGGCTTTGGCATAGTCAATAAAGCAGAAATAGATGTTTTTCTGGAACTCTCTTGCTTTTTCTATGATCCAGTGGATGTTGGCAATTTGATCTCTGGTTCCTCTGCCTTTTCTAAAACCAGCTTGAACATCAGGAAGTTCACAGTTCACATATTGCTGAAGCCTGGCTTGGAGAATTTTGAGCATTACTTTACTAGCGTGTGAGATGAGTGCAATTGTGCACTAGTTTGAGCATTCTTTGGCATTGCCTTTCTTTGGGATTGGGTGTAGCTTTTATTTGGCTTGTTTCACTCAACAGAATGTTTGGATGTACATGTTGTTTTGTGTATCAGTAGTTCCTTCTTTGTTACTGATGAGTGGTATTTTATTGTATAAATATACCCCAGTTTGTTTATCCATGTTCCTGTTGTTGGACATTCACATTATTTCCAGCTGTGGTAGTATGGCTTGCTGAGAGCATTTTTGTACAGCTGTCTTTGTAAATAAGTGTCTTTGTCTATATTGAATAAATACCTCAGAATGAAATTCCTGGGTCATATCGTAAATATATGTTTAACTTTATTTATATAAGAAACTACCAAACAAGTGTTCCAAGATAGTTACACCATTTTTTGTACTCCCACCAACAATGTGTTAGAGTTCCAGTTGCTCCGTATTCCTAGCCCATAATTAATGTTGATTTTAGAATTTTAGTGGATATAAAATGTTGTTAAGATTTTTAAAATTATTTATTTCTTTTTGGCTGTGCCAGGTCTTTGTTGCTGCGCGCAGGCTTTCTCTAGTTGTGACGAGTGGTGGCTTCTCGTTGCAGCGCGTGGGCTCTGGGCGCCCACTCGGTAATTGTGTCACACGGGCTCAGTGGTTGCAGCTCATAGGCTTAGCTGTTCTGCAGCACGTGGGATCTTCCCGGACCAGGGATCGAACCCGTGTTCCCTGCATTAGTAGGCAGATTCTTAATCACTGGACCACCGGGGAAGTCCCTTTTTAAAAATGTGTTTATTTATTTATTATGATTTTAATTTACATTTCTTTGATGAAAATGATGCAGTTATCTCTTCATATGCTTATTGGTTTCACATTACTCTTTTCTTGTTAATTGTTTATTCACATCTTTTGCCCATTTTCAGTTGCACTGTTTATCTTTTGTGGATTTTTTTAGTTTTTTGTATGTTGGGGATGCAAGTCCTTTATTAGGTAGGTCAATTTTTAATTTTAATGAAGTACAATGTATCAGTTAGTTTTCTTCCACGATGTTTTTTTTGCATCCTATCCAAGAAATCTTTGCTGATCCCCAAGAACATGAAGATGTTTTTCTTGTATAAGATTTATCGTTCTGAGTTTTACATTTAGGTCTTTGATTCAACTCAAATTAATTAATTTCAAATTACTATTGTAAAAGGTATAATTAAAATTTTTATTTTCAATTATTTGTTTCCAGAATATAGAAATACAATTGATTTTTGCATATTGACCTTATAGCTCATGACCTTGATAAATTAGTGTATTGATTCTGTTAGCTTTGGAGGGTTTTTTGTTTTAGGGTTTTGATTTTGGGGTTTGTTTGTTTGTTAAATTCCATAGTTTTTCCTACATGTACAATATTTTCTGTGAATAGCAGCAACTGCAGTCTTTATGTTTTTAATTTATTTTTCTTGCTTTATTACACTAGCTAAGACTTTAGATACAAAATTGGATAGAATTGATAAAAGCATACATCCTACCTTGTCTCCAGTATTAGAGGAAAAGGATTTTATGTTTCACTGAGAAGTGTAATGTTGGCTATAGGTTTCATAAGTGTTCTTTGTCAGATTGGAACTGCTACATTGTTATTCATGGCTTGCTAAGAAATTTTATTTTTATGCAGAAGTGTTGAATTTTGTTAAGTGTTCTTTTTTCTGCATCAGTAAGATGATTATATGGTTTTTCTCCTTTATTCTGTTAATATGATGAATAACACTGACTTTTTCCCTAGTATTAAATTAACTTTGCTTTCCTGAATAAGCCCTGATGGTCATTATATAGTATCCTTTGTGTATATTGTTGGATTCTATTTATTCATATTTGTTAAGAATTTCACATTTCTGTTTATGGGAGATTTTGGTCTCTAATTTTCTTGTAATATTCTTGTCAGATTTAATATCAGGGTTATGTTAGCCGTATAAAACAAGGTGACAAGCCTTCTCTTAACCTTTGTTTTCTGAAAGAATTTGTGTAAAATTGGTATTATTTCTTCCATCCGTAACATTTGGTGGAATTCACTTGTGGAGGCCTGTCTGGATCTAGAGTTCTCTTAGTGATAAGATTTTTTATTATTATTTTGTAAATTAATATGGGCTATTTAGATTTTTTATTTCTTCTTATGTCAGTTTTCATAAGTTGTGTTTGGATATGTTTGTCCATTTCATTTAAGATGAAACAGCATAAAATTGTTCATAATGTATCCTTTTTATTTTAATAATTACTATAGGATTTATAGTAATATCTGCTTTTTTCATTCCTAAAAATTATAATTTGCATTTTCTCTATTTTTTCCTTGATCAGTCTTGCCAGGGGAATTATCAGTTTTATTAATCTTTTTTTTTTTTTCTTCCCCCACCCCTAATCTTTTTAAAGAACCAGTATTTGACCTTTTTTTTTAATTGTATGTTGTTTGGCCATTTACTAATTCATAGATTTCCATTCTTACTGCTATTTCCTTTCATCTACTAACCTAGATGAAAGGTAAATAAGATGAAACCCTACTTACCTAGGGTTTAATTTGATCTTCTTTTACTAGTTTCTTTAGGTGGAAGCTTAGAGCATTGATTTTATATCTTTTTTATTTTTTAATATAAACATTTAAAGCTGAAAACTTTTCTCTTAACAGTTTCATTAGTTTTATCCCATAAATCTTGATGTATTATGTTTTCATTATCATCAGTTAAAATATTTTTTTAGTTTCCCTGTGATCATCTTTTTGATTCATGGATCTTTAGAAGACTATTGTTTAATTTGCAAATATGTTGGAATTTTCTGGATATCTTATTGTTACCAAGATTTTTGGTGGAGCCATTTGTTTGGATCTATGCTAAATACTGACTCAATGGACATGAGTCTGAGTGAACTCCGGGAGTTGGTGATGGACAGGGAGGCCTGGCGTGCTGCGATTCATGGGGTCGCAAAGAGTCGGACACGACTGAGCGACTGATCTGATCTGATCTGATGCTGAATACTCTTGCCTTTGTAAAAAAATAATTAATGAATTTCTCTTTTGACCCTCTAAAGTTCCCTAAATATGGGCTTTGAGATATTCATTTCTTGGCATCTTCTTTCATTTGTTTCTTTTTTGAACTTAAGTGATGTACAGTGTGTATTATAGTTCTACAACACATTATGGATTATGGGACAAATTTTAATATTTCAAAGTTGTCTTCACATAGTCCTGCTGTAGTTTACTTTTGTTTTACATAGAAAGATATAAATAATACCTGTCCCATCTTAATATTAAGTTTGGAGGTTAATTTTTCTTTAATTTTTGTGGATATTTTTAACCCAAGCTAAAAATTGTTTTCTTTTGAATAGGTATCAACAAATGATAACCTGATAATTTGACCAGGTCTTTTTAGATAGCATTTTCACTAAGTTTGTTTTTTAGAGTTGATGTTATTAAAGTCTGAAGAATTTATGTATTCTTATATCCAGCGTGCCCAGAAAACAGTAAGCTGCATTAGTACCAAAGCCATATTAAATGCAGTTTCATCATCTTTGATGAACCAGCCAGTCCACTAGGTTTTACAGTGCCTTGGAGGTCAGCATTATGAAATCTGGCTACTGTAGATTTGGACAAGGACAGTTCAGTAAAAATCTAGAGTCAATAGGTGTTAGAAATAAGAATGTCCACTGTATTGGGACTTTCTGTGTTCATTTTTAGATGATTATCACTCTTAAACTGTAGTAGTTTAATCTCATTTAAAGTGTCATGAATATCAGGCTGGGAATTGTAGCAAAAAGTGATTTCTCAAAGAAATATACATTATCATGAACTGAGGTAATAGTTAACAAGTCATTCTTAAAAATGCAGATGTTTGTATAGTATTGCATATAGGAATTCCCAAGGAAACCGGTTCTTTTTCTTTTCCATTTCTTCTGTGGCTCAGCCAAACAAACAAAAGAGAACAAATAAAACCCTAAGGTGAACCAAATCTCTGAATCTGAAATTGTCTGATAAAATACTACAATGGGATAAAGATACAGTCTGCCAGGAGCTTTCTTCAGTATGGTTCTTAAAATCTAAATATATATAAGAATAAAAAGACTTTCTGATGTAGCTCTCCAAAGACACTTGTTTTCTTTTCAGAACACTCTGGCACTAATTAGACAAATAATTCTCTAGCTTCGTACAAACATATGTCTTCCCTGTGAGGGACGGTGACTGTCTCTGCCCTCTTCCCTTCACATGGAAGGAGCCCCCAAGTTTATTATGGATGACGTGTTACAGTGGACAACATGGTTACTAGAAAGCTGGGTTTTAAGCCACCCTATTGGAGAAGGAAATGGCAACCCACTCCAGTGTTCTTGCCTGGAGAATCCCAGGGACGGGGGAGTCTGGTGGCTGCCGTCTATGGGGTCACACAGAGTCGGACACGACTAAAGTGACTTAGCAGTAGCAGTAAGCCACCCTATTAAGTCTAATATGGTGTAGAATATTCAGGTTGGCACAAAGAACACAATCGAGAGACGTTAAGAAACCCTTTCCTGTAATCTGCCGTACCAGCATTGCCGAGGGTGGAGTGTGTGGAAAATACTTTAACAATCTGATGGTATTTTCTGCCCTTTTTATTGGTTGGGAATTTGAACATTGCAGATTAGCTCATAAAATAAAAATGTAAAAAGGCAAGGTACACCTATATGAGGCAATGTCTTTCATTAAGATAGCAAAACCTACCATGCTTGTTTCTAGTGGCTTGGAGGATATCTGGGGTAGACCTTCCACTTGCTAATGTTCAATGAGGCCCAGGTTTGACATTTGAAAGTGACAGTCTGGTAGAGTGACGGTGTTCCTATACACGGAGGAGACAGTATCTGTAATATTCAGTGTGCTCAGGGACTTGGCCCTTCATGAAATTTCAAGTACAGGTGAATTTGACTTTTTTCATCATATGGTCCAATTCTATCCAAATGCTGTAGAGAAGAGACGAGGACAGGAAAACCTCAGGGTCTACTTCTGATGGCATTGCCCCAGGGAATCTGGTCTTTCTACTCCATGCTTAGATTGAGCAGGTGAAGTATGTGGGTCCCAGCCAGGCTCTTGCGTTCATCGTAGATTTTATACACACCTAAACAACTCGGTCTTGTCCTCTCTGGAACAAAGGATGACCCCTGGCCAATTTGTGTCATTCTACCTCTTGAAGTAAATAGGACTGTAGGATTAGAATAAAAAGCTCTAATGAAGAGCGTATGTTCTTGTTCCTCTGGACTATGTCCAGTAAGGTATATCCTTAACATTTACAAGACTTCACTCACCCAACTTCCTGTTTGTTTTCTTTTTTTTAAGGCTACAACTGAGGTGGAAATTAAGAAGAAAGGCCCTGGATCTCTCTTAGTTTCTATGGACCAACTGGCTTCCTATGGACGAAAGGACAGGATCAACAGTATATTGAGTGTTGTTACAAATACACTGGTGGAAGGTATGTGCCCTGTGATATTGGTCCAAGCTGCTGGGATATAAATATGTAGTGTGTGTAATATGAATATAGTCCCTTGGTCTGAGTTTTGGTTGGAAAAACTGTCTCTGAGCTTTAGGAATAGAGTCTGTTGGTTATAGAAACCAGCATCCCAAATCTGCATGCAGAGAATCCAGTAAGGACTTCAAAGCTGCTGCCAGCACTGTGCACAGATAGGTAAGAAGTACAAAGGAACAACGTAAGAGTGAGCCAGAGGATGTTGGGAAGGCTCTGTAATTGTCACAGGTGAGGAACAGATGAGCTGATGTGAAACAGAGAGGAGCGTACACTGAAGAACTGTCATGACATGAAATGACGGAAGCCCCTCGTGCCCCCGACCACCAGACGCGCCTTCCCCGTTTCCTTTTTAGCTACTTACAAAGCTTTTGGTTTTCCCTTAAGGACAAATGCACTGTGCATTTTGATTATACCTAATTCTTCCTCTCTTTAAACACCCCCACATATCCATAAATACACTGGGCATGTGAACAGGTAAGCCAAAACCCCCCTTACGTTGGCACTTGGTGCCCCAGGGAAGAGCGGCCACTGTTGAACCATAGCGTGTCTGCAGCAGCGTGGCTGTCAGAGCCTGGACTTCATGTCAGGGGCTCCTCCACACCGCAGCCTGACTTGCTGAGAGGCAACTAAGCATTTCCCATTACCCCGAAGTCCCCCAGCACAGGTCCACTTTCGGTCCAGTCATGGTCTGTATGCCAGGCTCTTCTGGATTTCTTTGATGGTAGATTCAGTGACTAGATTTTTTTTCTCACAGGATTCTGGTTGACTCCAAATGCTGCTTCTTCGTTTGATTCATGTTATTTTAGCTGATTTGTCACTTGATAGACCCACACTGTTCTGTTCCTGACTGCAGTTCTTTAGAGTCCACACTCCCAGGCTACCCCATAATATTTAGAGTCCCTGAGATAAAGAGACTCATATTATTCTGGTGTTCCTGGAACAATTTTTTTATTTTTTTTTTGAGTCATTTAAGCGAAATACCACTTCTGGTCTGTGCGTGTTTGGGGGAGGGTATGTGTGTGGGTGTGGGTGTGTTGGGCAGGCATCTGTGGTGCAAGGAGAATCCCTAGAAACGAACCTCACGCTCCCCTGGACTGGTCACATCTGCACACATAGGCAAGGAGTTAGACTAAACCTAGGCTGGTCTTGAGAGTGTATCAAGTAAAAGGAACACTGAACTAACTGCTTTCAGCTCCTGATTTCTTTAATTCTCATTGAGGTCATCGTCTGATAGAACATCTTTAAACTTTATACTTTGAGATAACAGGTAAATAATTGCAAATCATAAGAATTCCAAGATAAGATATATTATTAAATAGCTTAAGAACCTTGGCTAATTTTGTTCTTCATTTGGAGAGCAAGACAAGGTTTCTCTGACTATCTATGGCAGTTGAGAAAGAAAAGCTAACAACCTCCACCAGGCATATTTTATTCCTGGTGAAAACATCAGAGCAGGAGAACTATCCATGAGTACAACAGTGACTTATTGATTACCTCAGGGGCCTGGCACAGGGCGTGGCAAAAGCGGATGCTCAAAAGATGTGTACTGAGCTGAATTTTGTTGTGCTTGAAGCTGGGGAGGAGCACTGGGGCTGCAGGAGTCCTTTTGGGGGCCTTAGCGCCTGTGCCGCCTTTCCCTCCGATTCCCTCTCCTAATATTTGATTTTCTTTGCTAAAGCTGATGAGACAGAGCTGCTGTAAGCAAAGAACAGTGGTTGGCTGGAGCTGAATGATATGAGAAAGAATTAATGGACATTAAGAAAGATCTATTCCTATTTAACCACTGCTCCCTCTGTATTTAATGATTGCTGCAACAAGGAAAGCCAGCATTGAATGAATAATCGTTTCTTCTTTTCAGACCTTCAGTTAGGAAACTGACATCATTTTAGTCCAAAAAAGCAGACTTCTTAAATAATGGTTTAGAAACCACAGTGGAGAATTCCAGAATACTGTAAATAATGGGGTAATCCTGCCTACTCTGACCCCCCCCCCCAATCCTATTGCAAACGTGCTCACCAGGATCCAGTAAACTCAGTGGAATTCACTGTCAGCAGAGCCGTAACTTTGGGGGATATTTCAGACAAGGCATGGGATATTGGCAGAGAGTGATGCAGTCTTACTTCTCAAACAGTAGAGCTGCGGGAGGGAGTTGAAGTAAAAATGAGGAAGTGATGGTGCTTAGCATTATTGATTCTCAGGTTAAGCAGCTTCAAAAGTGTCAGTGCAATTGCTTACCAGGTATCTTCCTTTCCAACCGTGGCTGTCAGCTCTGTGAGGGTGGCGACTCTTGTTCACCAGATGTATTCCCAGTGTCTGGCCCATTGTTGAAGTGAGCTGGGAAAGGCCCTTCCCTCCAGAAACCTCCTGGTCTGCTGAGGCTGCCATTTTGGAGGAATCCTGAGGCCTCTCTCTGCAAACAGTCCCCAGTGCCCTCGAGGTTGGGAAGATTACAGTCACCTCTCTGAAAATGTTCAGGAACAAACTAAAAGAAGCTCCACAAACTTTTGGACATCTCTCTCCATAGGTTAACACATTTCTCCAGACCACAGTCTTCCACTGTTCCAGGCATGTGGGGCCAATAACAGTTTGCAGAGTTGCAAGGCACTTCCTAAACCTCCTTATTCCCCTAGTCGATCTTTTCTAGCTCCTAGAGCTCCACAGCTTTACTTAGTCTCTGTGAAACAGAAAAGATTATCCCAGCGATCTTCTGGTCTCTGTAAATGGGAGGAGGAGATGCCTAGTATCCCTTTCTGGTGCCCTATAGGTTAGGGAAACCCACCCCGCCCTTTGCTGTCTGGGGAGGACTTGGAGCCTAGTTCATTGTAAAACATTACAACTGTATCAACTGTTAGAAACGTGAACAGTCACCGCTTCAACCTCCACCTGCGGTAAACAGCAGACACTTGGAGAAAGGAGGAGATTAAAAAAGGAACGGAACCAAATTTCCAAATATGTACTATAAGAATTTATGGAAATAAGAGAACCTTTTCAATTTTCTTTTTTGGGATAAAACTAAATTTACCTTGGGAAGGGAGGGAGTTCTGTGAGGAAGAAGCCAAAGCAAATTTTCTTCACAGACTTCCTTTCCCACGCAGACTCCCACGTGGCGCTTACTGTGGCCCTTAAATCTGAAAAACCAAGGCAACCTATTTTCTTAGCAACCAGGGAGCCAATCAGAAGCCCAACCAAAGCACCCCATCTAAAATAAAGCCATCACCATGGGCACCTTCCAGCTGGTTGGAAATGGGGGAAGTAGACTGATACAAAGCAGCCATCTTGTTCTTGGTGAAATGTTGGGAAATTTTTTTCTGTTCCCCAAATGATTTGATTTCATTAGTGGATTTGAGTAGGTCTAGGGCAGTAGGAGACACAGTTGTATCCAACCCCACAAAACCAAGACCTGGCCTCTAAGGACTATCATGCTGCCGAGTTTTCAGAGTTATACCTCTTAAAGAACATCCTTCCAGATCAAGGTTCTTGAACTTTAGTAATGCTATCTATTATATTTTGTGTTTAATTTGAAAGGATCTCACACCTAGATTTGGAGAAGGCAATGGCACCCCACTCCAGTACTCTTGCCTGGAAAATCCCATGGATGGAGGAGCCTGGTAGGCTGTAGTCCATGGGGTCGCTAGGAGTCAGACACGACTGACTGACTTCACTTTCACTTTTCACTTTCATGCATTGGAGAAGGAAATGGCAACCCACTCCAGTGTTCTTGCCTGGAGAATCCCAGGGACGGGGGAGCCTGGTGGGCTGCCGTCTATGGGGTCGCACAGAGTCGGACACGACTGAAGTGACTTAGCAGCAGCAGCAGCAGCAAACCTAGATTGTTGTAGCAGAATGGCTCTCTGTGTTTGATCATCCTTTCCCATCTTCGCATTGTAAAACTGCCTTCAAGCTCATTGCATCCAGTGATTCTCAGTCTGGTTTTATCAGAGTCGTAGGAACCTGAGGCAGCACCTCAGCGGGGAAGATTTGGATTACACTGGACTCCAAGCTCCTCTTCCTGCCTCAGCTAGAGCAGCTCCTGGTTTGTCTGTTTTATGTATTGGAGGTCAAATAAGAACTTGTTTGGAAACAACGGGTTCTGCTTTTAAAAGAGTCACAGACTAAAGAGACAGAGAAGAGAAGACCAGAGAATAAGAAAAAGGAAAAAAGAAAGAGGTCAAGGGAAGGGAAGAGGAAGAAGATAGAGAAGGGAAGGGCAAGAGTGGAAATGGGTAAAAGAGCAAGAGAAGGAGAGAGGGAGGAGAGATGACAAAGAGGAGGGAAGGAGCAGAGAGGAACGGACATGGTTTCTGCTCCTGACAGCACTGCGAACTCCCGCAGCCTCAAGAGCAGAAGAGAGCCCACATGGTGGCTTGATTAATGCAGGTTCTGCTGTAAAGAAAGTGTGTAACAGTAGCAAATACTTCCATAGCACCACTTGCTACACACTAGGGTGTTCTGAGGCACTTTATATGTATTTTAGCTCATTTAATTCCCACAGAAAATCGAAGTAATTTACTCAAGGCCCACAGTTAGCAATTGTCTGAGCTGATTGCACCCACATATGTCTGGCTTCAGAGTGTTCTGCTTCTCTGATAATAGTTTAATGATAAAATGTGTATCCACCGTTTATTGAGGAGTTACCTTATGCCAGGCCGTGTGCTGTCTGTTGTCAACCGCTTAGTGCGTAAGTGATGGAGGAGAATTAAGGACTCCTTTAGTCCTGTAGCTTAGAAGTCAGTGCCCTTTCAGATGACGCAACAGGGGCTTAGAGAAGTCAGCACTACCTTGCCTGAGATTGTACAGTTGTGCATGTTAAAGCCAGCTGAACCAGGGCTGCCACGCTCCCCAAACGGGTGTGTTGAGTTTTGTTTATAACTAGATCATTGTACAGGGACGTGACCTGGGGCTGATCAGCCTTCTTTTTGCCTTCAAGAGAAGGAAAACTGAGGGAAGCTCTCAGGAGAGTTAGCACTCCCCAGCCACCTTCCTTCTCGTGTCGAAAACAGTGAGACCAGCCAAGCCTAACCCTTTCGTTTCCTTCCCAAGACTGAGGGGCTCCCTTTGTTCTTGACTCACTACAGAGCTGGAAGAGTCTCAGAGGAAGTGCCCGCCATGCTGGTATAAATTTGCCAACACTTTCCTCATCTGGGAGTGTCACCCCTACTGGATAAAGCTGAAGGAGATCGTGAACTTGATTGTTATGGACCCTTTCGTGGACCTGGCCATCACCATCTGCATCGTCCTGAACACCCTCTTTATGGCAATGGAGCACCATCCTATGACGCCACAGTTTGAACACGTCTTGGCTGTAGGAAATCTGGTAAGATGGAGCACAGCCTCCGGATTTCACCATCTGAACAGGTTTTGCCTGTGGGTAATATTTTTTTTCTGATACTGAGAACTGGAGTTTAGTCAAAAAGAAAGTAATAGTTAATTGGAAGACAAATGCTCCCACATATGCCGCAGCCCCAGCCGCTTCTGCTAGCTGTTGTGATCCCTTGGCTGTTTTCTCTTTCTGCAGAACTTTGAAGACGTCATTTAGGAGCTCTTGGCAGGCATCCAACCCTGGTGACAGAATGGGAGGCATGGTGCAGTGGGTTGGTTTCAGCAACCTCAGCCAAGGACTTGCGGATGTCTTTCTCTCTCTGCTTCTCACTTTAATTCTGTATGACTCCAGCAAATCACTACCCCTTTCACCTTCAGTAACAACCACCAAATAGGGGAGGTCTTTTAGTATGTTACATGTAATGATAAATTTTCCCACACTGTCATATCTTCATTATTCATATGGGGATTATCTACAGGAAATTTTAAATTCTACGCTGGTCTTCCCACCCAGTCCAACTTCTGAGCTATCAGCCAGTTTCTAACCATTAGTTGATATGTGCCAAATTTATTTTAATGTTGGCTCAAGTAATAAATTTAATTTATATTATTTAGATGATAAGTATGCAGTTTTTAAAAAAATAGATTATACAGTGTATTCAGAAGTCAAGTAGTTGTGATTTGGGGATTATCTTCTTTAGTATAAAAATCAGGAGTTGATTAAATTTTGATAGTAAAAAATTAATTGAAAAGAATCCTCTAGGTCATCTGGCCTCACTATTCCTTAGAAATTGCACCATAGGCATACCATTCTAGTTGTTACCATGTAATTTGTGCATGATCACTGCATGGTAATTGTTTCTCTCTCTCCCTCTCTCTCTTTCTCTCATACACACACACAGTTTCTACCTTAAGTCTTAATACTCTATCAGTGCATTATAATAGTGATATCATTTTGACTTCTAATTCTAGAATACATACATGGCAAAAGGGATCCCTTATCTGGTTAGTTGTCACAGCTGATTGTATTCCCTAGTACATATCCAGGATGCTGCTGTAATCTTTCTGATGTCCATGACTGAGTCAGTGATGCACTTCCAGCCCACCACTGTGATGGGCAGTTCAGTGAAATACCTGTAGTCTTGAAGCAGGACACCCCTATAGACTACCCAGGACATCTGTTAACCTGCTCTGAAAGGTGCCCGAGGGTCAGCTCACTGTGTGATTGACTGACTTCTGGGGCTTGGCCATCAAGCAGCATTTTGGAGCCAATCAACAGCATCATATAGATACACTCTTTATGTTATTGCCCAATGGTTATGTAATGAGAGATATTACTTGATCAACTTTGTTATTGATAGTGGTGGGATATTTTCTATAGTTTTTTCTTTCTTTTTTTTTTTTTCCCTAAAGTCTTTGCTTTTACTTGCTTTTGGCAGAATCGGTCCTTGATTTTCAAGGGATTTTGAGAGGCCTTTTCACTTACTACCAACAGAATTGCCTCAGACTGGGCCAGGAAATAACATCATTTTTTCCTTCTTGAAAACCTAGAGATTTAGGGTCACACTGAAATTAGAGTTGTGAGCATTCAGACAACTTTGCTCAGAATCATCAATGAAGGAAAGGGAGAAAGGAGAAGGTCAACAGCTGATGTCCAGGGAGCCAAGCCAACCAGTCCAAGCTCTAAAATGGGAGAGCACTCCAGGGGCAGAGTCTTCAAGGGAGAAGTGATGTACGAGGAGCAGTGGAGGCGGAGAGCAATGAATGGTCCAGGATACTTTGGACTCAGAGGGAGGGAGAGATATCAGGAAGGGTATCTAGACTGAGGGCATTGGGTAACCAAGGGGGAAATGGGGATGACTGAACAAGGAACAGGGTGGAGTTTAAAATCAGGAGCTCTGGTTTGGACGTATTTAGTCAGTTCAGTCGCTCAGTCATGTCTAACTCCTTGGGACCCTATGAACTGCAGCACGCCAGGCCTCCCTGTCCATCACCAACTCCCGGAGTCTACCCAAACTCATGTCCATTGTGTCGGTGATGCCATCCAACCATCTCATCCTCTGTCGTACCTTCGTCTCCTGCCTTCAATCTTTCCCAACATCAGGTGGCCAGAGTACTGGAGTTTCAGCTTCAACATCAGTCCTTCCAGTGAACACCCAGGACTGATCTCTTTTAGGATGGACTGGTTGGATCTCGAGTCTTCTCCAACACCACAGTTCAAAAGCATCAATTCTTTGGTGCTCAGCTTTCTTTATAGTCCATCTCTCACATCCATACATGACTACTGGAAAAACCATAGCCTTGACTAGACACACCTTTGATGACAAAGTAATATCTCTGCTTTTTAATATGCTGTCTAGGTTGCTCATAACTTTCCTTCCAAGGAGTAAGTGTCTTTTAATTTCATGGCTGCAGTCACCATCTGCAGTGATTTTGGAGCCCCCCAAAATAAGGTCAGCCACTGTTTCCACTGTTTCCCCATCTATCTGCCGTGAAGTGATGGGACCGTCCGGATGCCATGATCTTAGTTTTCTGACTGTTAAGCTTTAAGCCAACTTTTTCACTCTCCTCTTTCACTTTCATCAAGAGGCTCTTTAGTTCTTCTTCACTTTCTGCCATAAGGGTGGTGTCATCTGCATATCTGAGGTTATTGATATTTCTCCCGAAAGTCTTGATTCCAGCTTGTACTTCTTCCAGCCCAGCGTTTCTCATGATGTACTCTGCATATAAGTTAAATAAACAGGGTGACAATATACAGCCTTGACATAGTCCTTTTCCTATTTGGAACCCGTCTGTTGTTCCATGTCCAGTTCTAACTGTTGCTTCCTGACCTGCATACAGGTTTCTCAAGAGGCAGGTCAGGTGGTCTGGTATTCCCATATCTTTCAGAATTTTCCAGTTTATTGTGATCCACAGTCAAAGGCTTTCGCATAGTCAATAAAGCAGAAGTAGATGTTTTTCTGGAACTCTCTTGCTTTTTTGATGATCCAGCAGATGTTGGCAATTTGATCTCTGGTTCCTCTGCCTTTTCTAAAACCAGCTTGAACATCTGGAAGTTCACGGTTCACGTATTGCTGAAGCCTGGCTTGGAGAATTTTGAGCCTTACTTTACTAGTGTGGACATATTAGCTGTGAATAAGCCATTGATTGCTGTCCAGAAATGTTTTGCATCTATAAACTGAGAGTAATACCATGTCATCAGTATTTGAGAGGATAAAACGAGAACCCGTACAGAAGTTTTGGAAATAGTGAAAAGTATTCTCCATACCTAGGAATTGTGTACATGTAGTTCAGTAGGAGAGTTTTCAAAGATGTGGAGACGTGGATACAGCCTTTGCCTGAACCTGAGAGTAAGAGAACAACGAGAAAAGATGGATGAGCTAGCTTGTGAGGCAGACTAGGGCCTTCTCTGGTGGTTGGACAGAGAGGCTCTTCCCACAGCTGGGACGGTGAATTGGGCTGTGTTTGTACACAGATGTACACTGTTGTGTGTGTCCTTGGATGTTTTTGGGGGAAGATAAGAACAGCATTCTATAAATTAGCAATCCCTGTCTCTTCCAGCCTCTCCCTAAGAAAAACTTTTCGTAGTAGGAGGAAGCATAAAGATAGTTCCATCCAGCCCCCATGTTTATAGAGGGAATTGAACCCAGGGAGGCTACGTGACTTTTGTATTGTTTAGTAGGTAAATGTAATCATTCTTTTCCTGCCATTTTGTTGTTGTTTTGGTAACCATTTGAACACAATAGTGAGTTTATATGTAGTTTTTTAAACAGTCTCAGTCTTCCAGAAAAGTTTCAAGTGCAGTGTAAAAAACTATCTTGAGAGTAAGTTGCTGATGAAGCCTGTCACCCCTGAATACTGTAATGTGTGGTTTTTTAAAATTATTTATTTATTTTTATTTATTTATCTATTGTGTATTTGGCTGGGCCAGATCTTAGTTGCAGCGCCTAAGATCGTCAGTCTGTGTTGCAGCATGCAGGATCTTTTTTTTTGTTTCTTCAGTTGAGGGGTCTAGTTCCCTGACCAGGGGTCAGACCTGGGCCCCCTGCACTGGGAGCACAGAGTCTCAGCCACTGGCCTACTGGGGAAGTCCCTGTAGTGTACTTTTATAGACAAGTACATTCTCCTACAGAACCAGGATATAACTGCCAACATCAGGAAATCACCATGTACATTACCATCAAATTCTCAGGCCCATTCAAATTTTGCTTATAAGCCCAATAATGTCTTTATACCCAAACAAATGACATTCCAGAGTTACTCTTGAGTTTAGCTATCATATCTCTTTAACCTTCTTCATCCTGAGAGAGCTCCTCAGTCTTTCTTTAACTTCTATGATCTTGATACCTGTGAAGATGGCTGTCCAGTTATTTTGTAGAATTCCCTCGATCTGGCTTTGTCTGATGCCTCCTCCTGATTAGACTCAGGCCATGCATTTGGCAAGACTGTCGCCCAGGTGAGGCTGTTGTTTTCTCATTGCGTCTACCAGGTGGCACGTGATTTCCACGTGTCCCATTTCTGCCCTTGGTCCCTTGGTCACTTGATTGAGGTTCTGCCGTGTACAGTTACTCTTATTCTGTTTATAATTAATAAGTGTTTATGAGAAAGACACTTTGAAACTATCTAAATTTCCTGCTTTTCATTAAACTTTTGATTTGTTCCTTTATTATATCTGTGTGGACTCCCGGTTTTCCATTTTATTCAATGGGTTTTAACCCATTATTATCCTGTGCGTAGATGTGCAAACCATTCCTGATTTGGCAGTGGGAGTCCCTGCAAGGTAGCGTTCATGTCCTTTCAACATGTCCTCTCAACATGTCCTCATTGCCTCCTTGTTTTTTCAGAAATATTCCAGGCTAACTTTTATATTTTTTTTCCTGTCTCAGGCCTGGAGTCTGCCATTTTTCAAGCAACTCTTGATTGTTTTATTGGAAATTGACATTTACAAGTCAGCATCTGTTGGAGCAATATGCACAGCTGGGCCCTCTCTGTACAGGGCTCACCACTTACTTTAACCTAGCATTACAGGACTCATTCTGTTTTTCTTCTTTCTATGTTTATAATTCCTTCTCCAACAAAAAGAAACCTGGTTACCACTATCCTTAGTATATTATTTCATTAAAAAAAAGAAAAAGCCACTGTTACCTCTTGCAACATGGGGGTCCCCTCCCCCTGGTCAGACCCTGAGTCCCCATGTCCTCTGCTTGGACCCCTCCTCACACTTCTCAGGCCCCATCCTCCCTGGCCAGGTGGCCTCCACACAGCCTTATTTCTCCTGCCACTTGAACTCAGACACCTCAGAGTGGGCCTTCCCCTGCAAGGACTCCTCCTCACCCCATCCCAGGCTTCCCCACCCAGAAGCTGTCTACATCCTGCTTGGGCTTGGACACCCCATGCTGGGGCACCATTCCTGACCCTGCTCAGGTGCTGACTGTCTGGTCTGTGCTGCCCTTAGCGTCAGCCCATCAGAGGTTTCTCTACATAGAAACATTAACCCACTTAACGCGCACTAAGTGGAAACTGAATCTGCTGTCCCCTTGGTTCTTGGTGAATGCACAGAAAGTGCTCAGTAACAGCACAGGGTGATGAACCTCAGAACAGCTATCCTGTGGGAATGCTGGTTCCTGAGAGAAGATGCAGTTCTGTGGTGCTGCCTTTTAACGGGAGGCTGGGCCTCCAGAGGCCTGGTAGAAACACCTGTGATAGGGACTTCCCTGGTGGTTCTGTGGCAAAGACTTCACACTCCCAATGCAGGGAGTCCTGGTACAATCCTTTAGTCAGGCAGTGAACTAGATACTGCATGCCACAACTAAAAAAAAGAAAAAAAGATACCCTGATGCTGCAACTAAGACCTGGCACAGCCAAATAAATAAATAAATAAACATTAAAAAAGGAAAAAAAAGAAATGCCTGTGACAGAGGCATGTTGCTTCATGCCTTCAGCCTACACAGTGGGCTGCCCTTGTTTGGAGTTTGGGTAAATATAAATTTGTAGCTGTTAGCTGTTTTGAAAAATGGAGAAAAGCAAATTCAAGGTTATCCCTTTGATGCCATCAACAACTGTATATAAATGTCACTTTTGTGAATGTCATCCAATATTCACCTCAGAATTTATGTTCTAGTGTAGCTGCTATCGATATAGCCAGGGATCCCTGGGGTCCCTAAGACCCTTTCAAGGGGCATGGAGTCCTCTCTCCCTTTAAAAAGAGGTATACATAAGAGACTACAGGGACACAGAGAAAGAAAAATGACAATATGAAAAGGATTCCTTTCAGCTGAAAACTTAAGTTTAAGCTGTAGTTAAGAAACCATAACATTCACGTGTATTTGGTGAAGGAGGAAAAAACAACTTGTTTTTCCTTTTTTGGTCAGAATCTCAGAAATTAAACTTAGGTGTCAGGTGAACCTTTTGCACTTCCTTCCATACTCCTTCCCCTCAAAAGATCCGGTTCGAAAGCCCCATCCACATGGAGGGGGGTTTGGTGTCAGGTGCCAGGGCCCAAGCAGGGCATCTGTGCAGGAGGGCAGCTTGGTGTGGCTGTCAGAGCCGATGCAAGCCAGTTTAAAAAAGTGCATGCGAGTGTGCTCAGTCGTTCAACTGTGTTCAACTCTTTGCAACCCTGTGGACTGTAGCCCACCAGGCTCCTCTGTCCATGGGATTCTCCAGGCAAGAGTACTAGAATGGGTTGCCATTTTCTTCTCCAGGGGATTTTCGCAACCCAGGGATCAAACCTGCGTCTCTTGCATTGACGGGCAGGTTCTTTACCACTGAGCCACCTGGGAAGTGAAAGTCACTCAGTCATGTCTGACTCTTTGCCACCCCATGGACTGTACAGTCCATGGAATTCTCTAGGCCAAAATACTGGAGTGTATAGCCTTTCCCTTCTGCAGGAGATCTTCCCAACCCAGGGATCGAACCCAAGTCTCCCGCATTGCAGGTGGATTTTTTACCAGCTGAGCCATAAGGGGAGCCCAAGAATACTGGAGTGGCTAGCCTGTCCCTTCTCTAGCGGATCTTTCCGACCCAGGATAGGGAAAGCTTAGAAATGTATATGGAAACCAAAAATTTCCAAACCACTTATCCATTTTGTTTTATTTTCATCAAGTCATTCTGTTTTGTTTTTGGTGTACATTAATTCAGTGTATTTCCAAACCACAAGTATAATCTAAGTATTTTTCACTATTTTAAATTCTGACCTCAGACCATATCTCTGAAGATTTTCTCAAGCCCCTTCATATGTAAACTTGGTAGCCACGTGGTTACAATTATTAACTTATTATGAATTTTAAATCTGATGCATATAAAGTCCTCTCCTCTAAAAACAGGATATTCAGTAATAGATATTACGTGGTTAGCCTAGAATGAGAGTATTGATCTTGTCAAAACTGGTGGTCATGGGATTTTGCTTTCTGCCTACATGTTATGCTACTAAGGCCCTCAGGATACAGAAGGCACTGGGGAAACACGGTGCTCTGAAAGGCAGAAAGGTGGGAGTGAGTCAGGCAGCAGAGAGAAGAAATCATTCTCGTACCCAGTAAGCTCCAAATCTAGAACAATGATTACATCCTTGAATATCATATTGAAAAAAGCCAAAGGAAGCACCAACAGAGTCTCCAACAATGAGAAAATTCTTTGAGGATGTATTTAACCAATAGAATATTATACAAGCAATGAAAGTGGGAGCTAGGAAGACTGTGTTGCAACATGAATGGGTCATGATAGTGAAAAAAGTGTGTCAAGTGAAATGAGTCATGTTAAATCAAGATAAGTGAAAAGCCAAGATATTATGTAGTCTGTGGTTTTAAACTGTGACAAAATATTTTTATGCATTTGAAAAAAAAGGAGTACATTAAAATAATAATTGTATGCAAGGCAGTGAGACTATTTCTCTAATATTTTGCACACTTTAAGCAATGTTCTTCTGTTGCTTTTACCATTTAAAAGAAGCTCTGTAGTATATGTCTACAGTCAAGGAGACACATAATGTTAAATCAGGAAGAATGCTGTATTTTTCTAATATAATTAGAACACAGTGAGTGATTTTTTTTTTTGGTCAGTACCTAAATGTGGCATACACATTCAAGTGACTGCTGACCCTTTACGAATCACTTGTGTGATATTCCTGATTGCTTAGAATAATTTTTTAACTGTCCTCTTGAACAATATGAATTGGGTAGTTCCAGCAACACAGATGGGAACGTTTCATCTTCATTCAAGAGGAAAATAAGACTTTCCTGCATCAGGTAGAGTTGTTAGGGGACATCCAGGTATTGATGTCCTCAGAAGCAGAATTTAGTGAAGGCTGATGCTTGTGGCTTCTTGGACTTGCCATATTCAAAGATAATGATAGAGGTGTTTTCTTTCTATTATTTCTTTTTCTTACCCCTGCCTTCCCCCTCTTTAGGTTTTCACTGGAATTTTCACAGCGGAAATGTTCCTGAAGCTCATAGCCATGGATCCCTACTATTATTTCCAAGAAGGTTGGAACATTTTTGATGGATTTATTGTCTCCCTCAGTTTAATGGAACTGAGTCTAGCAGACGTGGAGGGGCTTTCGGTGCTGCGATCTTTCCGATTGGTATTCCATATTTCTCCAATTTCTTTTTTACATTTCCTGTCTTGTAGCTAGTAGGAAGAATTTTGTATAAGTTAATCTGATGATTTTACAAAATTCTTAGCTGTATCCTGCTCCCAGTTTCAGTTGACTGTTTATTGGTTTATCAACTAAAATATTGAAAAACTTTTCTGCTGGTTACCTAATCTAGAAAGTAGGTTTTTTTTAATCAGTCAACAAACATAAATCAATTTTATGAAGTTCCTCAGAAAATAATGGTTAATCTAAAAGATGAAGAAGGATTCACAAGAGCTATTCTGAGGTCTGATTTGAATTTGCTCGTGAGCCCATTTCTTTATCTGAACATCTCCCTGAAATGGCAAATATTTCTCCCTTTTCCAAAGATGGCTCATTTCTTCTATCATGGTGACCCCTTCCAGAAAATGAGAATAAAATAATGTTTTTTTAAGTTATATTGAAATTAGTTGTTGAACACAGATCTTTAGCTAAGAAGGATTTTTTTAATGTATTTGAAGAAATTAGTGTTCAAATTACTAAAATGCCTCTGAATGTATTAATAGTTAACAATATCCTCAGAATAGCTTCCTATGAAGCATAGGCATGAGTGATGTCCTGATTGAGTCCCTTGAGAAGCTGAGTTACCTTGAGGGTATCCCAGTCAGACAGAGCATCAGAAATGGCTTAGATTTGTTTCTCTTATTGGGAAAATACCTAAGCACTGATAACTGAAAGGATTTAAGGATATTCAGCTTATCTAAGAAAGAGAATTGGATTAGAATGAAACTGTTTATAAAACAGAAATCTCATTCAATCCAAGTCACAAATAACATCTGTCACATTTCTGGAACTTCTGCTTACTGGTCTTTGGTTAGGATCCAGCCAACAGTAGACTTTTTGAAAGTAGTTCTTGTTATTTAGAAGATATGAAGAATTAAGTGATAGAAGCATTATCACTAATACTCTGAATAAATTAACAGCCAGTCAGAATGGTGGAAAACTGTGAGAGACCCAGATTACGTACAGAGCATCACTGGTAAATCTTGAACTCTCAGACAAAACTCAGATTTTCAGTAGGGGAAAAAAAATGTCCAAATCAGCATGGTTGCCTTCTACGAGAATTCCTGTTAACATCCTGTTACACATACTACTACATGTGTAGTTATTAACTTAAGACATACGATGGTGATCTCTGTTCATGGGCTTTATTATAATTCTCAGCTGGCTAGCCAAGACCTTATAATCATTCATCACAGAATACAGAAATTTTCTGATTAACAGATACCAAAAGTTCTGCCCTCTGAATTAATATCAGTGTAGTCCCTTTTCATAAGGCCTTTGCTGTATTAGAACTGCCCCTTCGAAACTGCTTTTCCTCCCAGTTAGTCTAAGCATGTCACAAAGTTTCATATCAACCATTACCTATTTATTGGCAGGCAAAAAGAGAGATATGTAGAATTTTTAAATGCTTGCTTTTTTAAAGAGACAGATGATTTATTCTCACTGTCCTTACCAAGCTGATCTTTCGGTTCACTACAAATCACATTTTCCTTAATATGACTGCTGAGAAGTCAAGGGAAAATCAGTAGGAAAAGGATATGTTCATGTATGGATTTTTAAAAGGTGGATTGACCTAGAGACTAATTTAGGGACTAGAAGCAGTATTCTTGGTTCTTAGTTCTAAGTCTTTCACTTATTTTGCAGTTAATTAGTTTTCCGTTATCTGTTCCTCAGTTTCTCTCAGTTTTAAGATACTGTTAGAAAACCCTGAGAATTTCCCAAGGGTGCTCAGTAAATGTAATGATCTTACTAATTTTGTATGTTTTTATTGTAGCCATGTGATAAGAATAAATTAATTGAATTTCATTTGGGTTTTGTTTGGGTTTCTTTTCCGTAGCTCCGAGTCTTCAAATTGGCCAAATCCTGGCCCACCCTGAACATGCTGATCAAGATTATTGGAAATTCAGTGGGTGCCCTGGGCAACCTGACCCTTGTGCTGGCCATTATTGTCTTCATCTTTGCTGTGGTGGGGATGCAGCTCTTTGGAAAGAGCTACAAAGAATGTGTCTGCAAGATCAACCAGGACTGTGAACTCCCTCGCTGGCACATGCATGACTTTTTCCATTCTTTCCTCATTGTCTTTCGAGTGTTGTGCGGGGAATGGATCGAGACCATGTGGGACTGCATGGAGGTGGCTGGCCAGGCCATGTGCCTCATTGTCTTCATGATGGTCATGGTTATTGGCAACTTGGTGGTTAGTACTAACTTGTACATCTTTTTGTTCTTTGCTCTGAGCATTTGACCCTTGACCCAGAAGCCCAGTCTACTTAGTCCTTCCATGTCTCTGTTGGTCTTTATTCTTTCTTGGCCCAAGAACCCTAAGGTACAAAGGAAAAGAGACTGCTGTTTTCAGAGGCCTAGTGGGTCATGAGCCTCACAACCTGTCAACCTTTTCATAACTGTGGAAACAAAATTCAGCAGTTAAGGCACTTTTCCAAAGTTCCGCAGCTAATAAACGTCAGGGCTTGTATTAGATCCTTGACTTCAAAGTCTGTGGTCTTTCTACTATTAAAAAAACCTCAGAACTTCTCAGCCTGATCTTTTGGGCTGGATAATTGTTTGTTGTGGAACTGTCCTGTGTATTGTAAGGTGTTTGCAGTATCCCTGGCATCTGCTCTTTACTGGCCAGTAGTGACCCCCAGCCCAAGTTGTAAAAACCAAAGATGTCTCCAGACATTACCGACTGTCCTCAGGGGGCAAAACTGCCCTTCTTTGAGAACCATGGATCTAAGCCATCCTAGGATTTTATCTGATGTTTATAAATTTCAAATCACTTCCTTACTTCACTCTGTCCACCTGCTGTCACTTGCCTCTGGAAATAGAATGTTCACCAACAGAAATTACACCTTGTTTCTCAAAGTGTCATCCGAGAACTAGCAGCAGTGAGAACGTTCAAGGGTGTACTAGAGAGTCAGAATCCTAGGCCACTCCCCACAATCAGTACCTGCAATTTTTTTTTTTTTTAGTATCTGCATTTTTAACATGATTCCCAGGTGATCCACATACACATTATAGTTTGAGAAGCACTCATCTTTCAAATCAGGCCAGAGCCCGCCTGCAAGTGTACAAGAAGGAGGGTTGGAAGAAGACACACTCAGATGACCCCTTATAAGCTCACTGAGAGTGGTTTTCTTCCTTTTTCTGCCATAGAGAAGCAGATGCCAGTAGGGCATTCCTACTCATCAACCTCTGAACCAGCCTTGCCCACCCTAGTTTCTCATTGGACCTATAAAAACAGGCAATGTAATGTTTCTTAGTCACTCCCATTCTCCATTCCCAGCCATCTCCCCTCAGTCCTGATCCCTCCAGTCTTCCCACTCCTTCAGTGAAGACAGCTGCTGCCTGCAGCTCCTATCCATTGTAGAGTCAACATCACCAGCCCTGACCTCCCATTGCTCTAGTCTCCTGTCCTTGGTAGTCTCAGGGACATCTTCCCATGACTGGCTACAGACACCTGAGCACATGACAAAATCCACTATTATTTCTGCCTGTGATGACACTTTTCCCAGTTCCCCCTTGGCTCAGTCCTTCTGCCCATGTCATCTTTAGGAATCTGTCAGTCTCTTCTGACTTTTCTCTCCATTCCAGGTAAATATCTGATGTCTCTCATATCTTTCTTCTTAGCATTTCTATATATGCATCTTTCTTTGTAGTATTTCTGAGATCTGCCCCTTCCTTTCCATTTCTACAACCCATCTGGTATTTCTAAAAGTCCAAGGAAGACCATCTTCGTTACAGTCACCTTGAGTTTCACTCATTAAAAAAGGCCAAGTCCCAGGACCTACACTAGATCTACTGAATCAGAATCTTTCTGGTGAGACCAAGGAGATGCTCGTTTTTAACAAGCATCCCACTCCAGGAGATTCTTCTGCTTGCTAAGGTTTGAGGTTCCTATAGCCTGATCCGGACCCTTATCAACTCATGCAAGGAACAGCTTCCTAACTCCCAACCCCTCCTCCCAGCCTACCACATGTGTACCTAGAAGGAATGACTTTCTCAAATCTCTGTCATCATCTGTGACTCCTTTACTCAAGGACCAATAGTGGATCCAATTAAAATTCAAATATTTCAGCCTGGCCTTCAAAGCCCTCATCAGCTGACCCCCACTTAACTGACTGTATTCCTCTGTAATGCTGCAAATGGCCAAGGTAACCCAGATACGTAGAGTTCATATATTGTTTCTGTTTCCCCCACCTTGTACATATGATTATTTCCACCTAAAATGTAAGCCTTACTCTTCTTCAGAAGTATGACAAAGTAAGGGCCAAGTGTAAATCAAGAAGTGAACATCTCTCCCACTTTTCAAAAGTAAGTCTTAATAAAAATAAATTAATCTTAATGCCCAGTGTGGTTAAGAAAAGAAAAATAAATGAACTTGTTTCTAATGGCCTGACACTTAGATATAGAACCCCAAAGTCACCATCACCCTCTTGCTAGAGCTACTTAATTTTGATAAATGTTAGGAAAACAAAGAAAATCAATTCTTAAAATAGGATAACATGGAATATATTTCAGTTCCACCTTCGAGATTTGTTACATGAAAGTCTGGTTCTCCAAGCCTAGTTTTTTTCTAACCTGGGTCCTCCAGGACACCTGCTGCTGAAGAACACGTGGCGTCTAGGCATTCTTTGATCCTTCTCAATAATCCATGCCCACCTTTTTGTATTTTTTGTATTTTTGTATTTGTTTGTATTTTTGGAGAATTTTCTCCCAAAATGGGTACAACCTTTGCTTGTTCTGATTATAAGAAAAGCAATATGTTTTGAAGTACATATATATGTGAATAGCACTATAAAAGAACCAAAAAAAGGAGTACTAAACTCCTTGTATTACAACCAAAACCAAACAAAATGTCCACATAGTGACACGAGCACTTAAAACACTACGTGAGTCAAACAGAACACAGTAGAAACTCTGGAGTCTTTTACGTAAGCCTGTGAGCTTGCAGTTTACAGCCCTAATTGAGTGGATAACTGTACCCAACACCATTCTCCATTCACTCGCCATTTTCCTAATGCTCCTGGTGCAGGTACTGAACCTGTTTCTGGCCTTGCTTCTGAGCTCCTTCAGTGCTGACAACCTGGCAGCCACAGACGATGATGGAGAAATGAACAACCTGCAAATCTCCGTGATCCGGATCAAGAAGGGCGTGGCGTGGATCAAACTGAAAGTGCATGCCTTCATGCAGGCCCATTTCAAGCAGCGAGAGGCCGACGAAGTGAAACCTCTAGACGAGCTGTACGAGAAGAAAGCCAACTGCATCGCCAACCACACCGGCGCCGACATCCACCGGAACGGTGACTTCCAGAAGAATGGCAATGGCACCACCAGCGGCATCGGCAGCAGCGTGGAGAAGTACATCATCGACGAGGACCACATGTCCTTCATCAACAATCCCAACCTGACTGTGCGAGTGCCCATCGCCGTCGGCGAGTCCGATTTTGAGAACCTAAACACCGAGGACGTCAGCAGCGAGTCGGATCCTGAAGGCAGCAAAGATGTAAGGTCCCAGCTGAGAAACCTGTCTTGATCCTGTGTAGGAACAAATGATCAGCCTTGGGACTGGTCCAGCCATGGGCCTGGCAGAGAGATTTTGGAATAGCCAACTCTCAACTTTGAACTTTTGGGCTTCCCTGACGACTCAGTAAAGAATCCGCCTGCAGTGCAGGAGAACTGGATTCAATCCCTGGGTTAGGAAGATCCCCTGGAGAAGGGAATGGCCACCCACTCCAGTATTCTGGCCTGGAGAATTCTGTGGACAGAGGAGCCTGGCAGGCTACAGTCCATGGGGACACAAAGAGTTGGACAAAACTGAGGGACTTTCACTTTACTTTCAACTTTGAGAACCAATTCTACCCACCCCAGACGAGCTAGATTCCTGAGATGGTCCCTCTTGCTTCTGAGTCATCTGGATCAGGGGCTGGAGGAAACCCTCGAGTACTTCCCTGCCATCAATCTGTCTGAGCTGTACCACTGAGACCAGCTATAGGCACCTTCTACTTAGGATGGACCCCCGTCATCCGCGAGCAGGCTATGATGTTGTACGCCCTCCTGACAGGTTCTGCAGGCCCTGTGATAATTGTCAGCCCATGGTGAATTGCATGATGATGAGTTTCTAGCCTGAATTGTAGCTGCTGCGTCATCAGTACCAAAGGCAGTGTAGTCAGCATAGAGCAGACGTGCTGCTATAGCAATGCTTCTCTCCTTTCTCCTTATGTATCTAGAAACTGGACGACACCAGCTCCTCTGAAGGAAGCACCATTGACATCAAACCAGAAGTAGAAGAAGTCCCTGTGGAGCAGCCTGAGGAGTACTTGGATCCAGATGCCTGCTTCACGGAAGGTGAAAGGGGGCCAGGAGAGCGGATGGCATGTAGCACTTGCATGGCTTGCAGACAACGTTTATGCTAGGGTCCATGGTTGGCCGGGGAGAAGGGGGCTCTGTGGGTATCTGCAGGAACTTTGTTCCCTGCCTCATCAGTTTCAGGGAGGCTGATACCATTTTCCCCATTGGATGCTCAGCTGTAACAAGTTTTTATTCTCAAACTTTTCTTTGTCCATTTTTCTCAACATCAGCCCTAAGACTTCCACCGTGTCTGCCTCCTGACTACCCTCTTCTCCTCCCGCTCACTGCTTCTTTATAGGATATCTTCCCATCACCAGAGGGCCTTGCCCTGGCTGCCTGGCAGCATAGCTTCAGCCCCACCACCCTCTCCACTTCTGAGTCAAAGATTCTGAGTCAGCCGCTGAACTCCCGTTGTGCTGTGTGGTGGGGCAGCACCTGGGGGGCCCGGGCGCTCTGGGCGGGGCACGTCCCACAGTCTGATCTGCCTCTCCCGCCGGTGCCAGGTTGTGTCCAGAGATTTAAGTGCTGCCAGGTCAACATTGAGGAGGGACTGGGCAAGTCTTGGTGGATCCTGCGGAAAACCTGCTTCCTTATCGTGGAGCACAATTGGTTCGAGACCTTCATCATCTTCATGATTCTACTCAGCAGTGGTGCCCTGGTGAGGTCTGGGGAGAATCTGCTGGGGGATTGACTGGGCAGGGGTATAGGGGCCAGCAGGAAAGACTGGGTGGCCTGAGCCCAGTTTCTCAAACAACATAGCCTGGCTGTAGACCAAGAGTAACGATCTACTCCGGGCTGGTGTTTTGAGTCCTGGGGATTAGAATTCACACTTGTCTGTATCTTCATCCTAGACCTCAGCATGATCCCTCTTGAGCCCAAGGCCCCCTTTTCATCAGGATAAGAATACGAATGACCAAGTATCTTCACTGCTTAGCTTGCCTCATTCAAAGCAACTTCCCTTACTTCCCTAAACCCCTGATTCACAAAGGACCACATGTTATATGATTCAGTTTATACAAAATGTCCAGAAGGAGCTGGTCTCTGGAGACAGAAAGCAGATTGGTGGTTGCCAGGACTAGGAGGAGATCGGGAGACTAGAGGGTGACAGCTGGAGGGTGTGGGGTTTCTTTGGAGGGTAATGAAAATATTCTAAGTTCGACTGAGGTGATGAATAAATGACTCTGAATGCATTAAGAGCTATTGCGCTGTAAACTTTTAAGTAGCTGAATTGTGAGGTATGAAAATTACATCTCAAGAAAAGTTTTTTACAAAGAAAAGCCATGTGTAGCAAGGGACAGAGTGAAGGGAGACGGGGAGCTGATGACCCGCCAGCAGAGGTGGGAAGGCTGCCGGGGGTTGCGGGGGTGGGGGTGGTACTTCCGTGTTGCTCATTTCCCTGTAGGCGCTATAGGCAGCTGCTGCCTCTCTTCCAGGCCTTCGAGGACATCTACATCGAGCAGAGGAAGACCATCCGTACCATCCTGGAGTATGCTGATAAAGTCTTCACCTACATCTTCATCCTGGAGATGTTGCTCAAGTGGACAGCCTACGGCTTCGTCAAGTTCTTCACCAATGCCTGGTGCTGGCTGGACTTCCTCATCGTGGCTGTACGTGTCCTGCTTTCTCCTTCCCTCCGCTGCCAGCAGGAAAACAAAGACAGGGACTGTCCTTCCTCTACTGGCTAGTGTTGCCTGGGGCCCAGTGGGTAGGCCGATAGGAGGTTTGGGTAAAGTTCCCTTCGGAGCACTCAGGTGGTGACTTGGGAAGCGACGCTGAAGTCCCCGCATTTGCTCCAGGGCCTAAGTCACCAGTTCATTAGTGGTTTCACCTAGAAGTTTCTGAGATTAGGAATGGGAAGAGGAATCACTGGTGTCCAAGCTTTGTTATTAGACTGGGAACAGGAAGGTTCTGGCCCCAGACCAGCAGTGTTGTCCTGCTGCTGCCAGGAGAGGGCTGAGAGGACGGGGCGGGCTGGGTGGGATCTAAGTAGACTCTCCTGCTGACCATGCCCAGGTACACTCCCATCCATCTCAAGTCTTCATACCAGACTCATCCGAACAAATCTGCCAAGGAGAGGAAAGAACCCAAAAGAAACCCTCCCCCGACTCCCACTCCTTCCCACACATGGCTATTTCCACAGTGGTGATCAAACTTAAAAAATCCTTTTTTTCTCCAGGTTTCAAGACCATCTCCATGGCTCAGTGGTCTTTACCTGCTGTGTTATTTTTCAGGCTGAAGCCACGTCACCTATAACTATTTCTCACTCCACCAGGAACTGTTCCTTATTGGGCTTTCTAACTATGATGAGTGCTTCTTATTCTATCTGATCACTGAAGCTTTTTTCTTCTAGTCAAATCAGCATTTGAATGAGAATGAATGGGAATTTCAGGAGCAGGGACAAAGGTGGCTTCACTTCCTTCTGAGGGTGGAGAAGGGGAGTGTTTGGCGGCTGGGTTGGTCCTTTTAAAATAGGTTTCATTGGTGAACTGCCTACGGAGCCCCTCTGGGCTGGCACAAAGCAGCACAGAAGTCAGAGGCACCAGGCACTCCGCACCAGGGTGATCTCTGCTGGGTTAATGCACTCCTTTCCCAACCCAGCATCCTCTACTCCTTCCGAGAGCTGTCACTGTGCTCCAGTGGGGTGAGGAGGTCACTGCCCTTAGAGTGAAGAGGGAGGTCTTGCCCCAGGGTGGCCGGCATGAGCGCCTCTAGCCAGAGGTGGCAGCCCCTTGTGACGGAAGAGCCTCTGCCTCCTCCCACAGATGGGAAGCATGAGTTCTAGGAGGTGAGGAATGGGTTTGGGATTAAACCCAGAGACCTGAGGTGACACAGGCCAGTTTTCTTCCTACAGGACAGTGGAAGTTCCCTGGGGCCTTATTTCACTGTGACTCCTCAGGACCGCTTAGAGTCAGGTGGACCCTCGCGGGAGACCTAGGGGCCCCTTGTCTTCTAGATGTTCCAGAAACTCAAGATGGTTACATCCACTCCCACACTTCCAGCAGCCCTAGGGAAGCTGTGATTCAGCACAGACCTTCCCCACCTTGACCTGCCTCCTGTTCACCCTAACCTGTGCCACTCCCCTCCTCTTCCCTCTGGGTGGGCAATCAAGTACCCCACATTCCGCTGCTATTATAGAAGAAGTAACCGTTCTGCAGGTCTCTATGTATTTAGCAAATACTTTCAGCACTCTTTATACTAAGTGACAGGGAAGCGAAAGACATGAGAAAGACATGGAGCCCGCTGACAATAATCCTTAAATCCCCCTAACTTTGGGGAGTTGCTGGATTCTTCCATTGCCATGAGACCTGACTCTGGCTCCTGAAACACTTCTGGACCAGTAACTAATAAACAGAAATCAACAAAATACCATTCTCCATGTAGAATTGTCCCAGGAGCCATAGGGAGTCACAGGGGACAGGGAGGGATGGCCCTGGCCCTTGGGAAGCTCACCTTAGCTGTCCAGGCCACTCTTGTCTCATTCCAGGCTTGTGGAAATCCAGCATTCTGGGAACAGGTCTCGCTCAGTTTTCTCTCAGACAGAGCAGTGCCTTTATTCTTCATGGATCAAATGTTTATTCAACACCCACAGCACAAAACCTCCTGCCAGGTGTGGGGAAGCAGAGTATGCCAGAGTCGGGGCAGGGGTGGTAGCTCCAGTCTGTGCCCTGGCTGCACTGTGCGAGTTATGGATGGAGAATAAGGCTTAGACTGACACCTGGACAGCTGGAACCATCAGAGGCTTTGCTGTCCTTTTACATAAAAAGTCTGGGCCCTTTGGCGTTTAGAACATCCAGCAGGTGTGAATTTTCGGCCCTCATTTAGCAGCCTCCCTGAGAGACTCTCTTCCCTCCCGTCTCATCCACCAGTGACTCGATGCCGGAACCTGTTATCCATCACCTTGTTTGTTCCTCTAATGGATTTTCAGTCTTCCTCATTGCCTCTTGGAGCCTCTAAGAGTACTTTTTAGAATCATGGAGATGATCTAGACAACTTCCAAGATTAACTTTCTTTGTTTATAAGCCACATGAGTTCCCGGAGACAACATTTTCTTCTGCCCAGGTCCTTGGCTGCCCTGGAGATTGTGTCCTGGAAGAGAATTTCATCATCTTTTCCCAGGGAAATTTACCCCCAGCAGATCCAGAGATTAGCCAGCATATCTGTTCCAGGGATGGGAACTTGCAGAGACGATTCACCTCATCCTGAATTCACTACTGAAAACACTCTGCATTTGGAAATGTTCATGTCATTTTAAAAAAGTCACGCAGTGTCTCCCTTTTCTTCTATGCCTGCAGCCACAGATAGCCTGGATTTTTACTTGCCCTCAGTTCCTTTTCTTTTTCAGGTTTTATTCTTTCCTTAATTCTTTTAAGCAATGTTCTGATTATGTCCAGTGAGTGTTTAACATGGAGACTCAGCAGATTATAAAATTACCACTAACGACTCAGATAGGACGCTTGCTGATGCTGTTTTGGGAGGAGATCTTGGTTAGATTGGTCAGTTGAATAGCAGACCATCTCAGCAGCATTTACAGCCAGCCTCTGAATTGGCATCTATACCTCCTCCACCCTTTTCCCCACTTTGGGCCTATTTATCATCAGAAAAAAGCCTTATATGAAGCTTAGTTTTCTGTAATCTTTACCTGGCATAGTTATGCAGAATTGATTTGGGTATTTTGACCTCGAGTATTTGGTTAAAGTAGCTTACCTTCAGATGTACCCATTCAGGTCTCACTTAAGAATATGAGACAGTGTTAGATGCTTCAGGGTTGAGAGTTGGACGCGCCTGGCAGTCGTAGACAAAAGACAACTCCATGTGGATTCTTACTGTCAATGATGGATGGAGGGAAAATGATTGGCTGGTACTGCTGTGTTCTAGATAAAGCTTTTGAGGCTGTTGTTTTGCACAGAAATTACACTCTGAGCCATCTACCCTTCAAAGAACCTGAGTAGCCGAATAGGGCAGCAGTTCATTCCAGACTTGCTTTGGCTACTGCCTGGGCCTCCAGGGAAGAGGTCTCCATTCATGGATTATTAGGACAGGCATAGCCAAAGGTTCACACTGCTTTAAACTCTGAAACCTCTGAGCCTACTCATCCCTGACCCTCACTAGGCCATTGACATGCTACTTCTACCCCTGCCAGCCTGCTGCTTAATTATAAATATCTTTGTTTTTAAAAAGAAAAAACTTTTTGTACAGTTCAGAGATACAGAATCTTGAGAAGTAATTCCCTCAGCTAGAGTTTAAAAGCATCAAATGTAACCAAGAACCAAATTGTGGATTGTTTCTCTTTTTTTGCCTCTAAATTTGCTTTAAAATACCATCAGTTTAGGCTAAGCCAACCTATAATCATTACTTCCCAGTACAGGGAATTTAAGAATTGTTGATGAGAGCATCTTAACCTATCCCAGACTTGTGGTGCAGTATAAGGAAAATACTTCTCTAAGAAACCCAGAGCCCAAACAGTCTAACTAAAGATATTTCCAGTCGTCTTCCCCCTGAAGAGCTCTGTGTCTCTCAGGTTAGGCCCAGGCAGCCCTCCGTGTAGTTAAGGGATCTGTGGGATAGCCACTCTGCGAGCTGTGGTAGAATAAGGTGGGTTTGCCTCTGTAAAAGCAGGAAAGCATTTGACTGTGACTCCAGGCCTAGACACCAGACTACTTCTCCCCAGTGTGGCAATATATGCAGCTCCAAATTGTGCAGATACCATAATCCTTTCTTGGGGTTTTTGTCACCCAGCCAGTGCGGGTGTTGGCCTGTCTGTGGAAGAAAGAGTTCTGCCTGGGAATCAGGAGTTTGGGCCTTTAATCCTGGCTGCAGAACTGCCAGTGTTGATACTGGGCAAATTCTTGTGTGTGGGTCTCAGTTTCCTTATCTGTAAATAAAAAATTCATCCAAGAAGGCTTCCAGCCGTTATCCTGGTGATAAGAATAAGAGAAGATTTTCCTAGAAAGGTTAGACCTGAGGCCAGTTCTTTTGGGGCTTTGTGGAGAGAAAGTATGGGAATTATAAGGGAAAATATGGATTCAGTTGTCCAGACCTACCCAAGTTCTCATGACCATGAAAGAGCTGTGATTCTAGTTAAAAAGATGGAAGGATTGTTGCAGTTAAAAGTGAGAGAGTCACTTGAGTTCCCATGGAGCCAAAGTTCTGTCAAGAAGTTTCTTCATTTGGTCCTTTTCTTGTTGGGAACTGCAAAGCCTACTATGGTACTCATTGAATCCGTTTCCTTGTTGATGTAGTAACTGATCCAATTCTCAAACAAATGGTTTCTTGTCAACCAGGAGTCAGAGAGCTTGTCCTTGTTGGAAGTCCGTGGTGAATGAACTGAGGCGGGGGCAGCCTGTGTGGAGTGTGTGTATTTATCTGTATTCTTTTCCATAGGTACCATTAAATTTGTCTGGCTTAATTTAATGGGAACTTCTGGGACCTGCAGAGACTGTAAAGGGCGAGGGTAAGGTTTTTGTCATCTGTTCAGGCTCCTCTCCTTCCAATGGAACTTCCTCATTCCCCCTATCCCGTCAGCCTCTTCCCTTTGCCAGTTTGTATGTTTGTTCTTCTGCCCTCTCTCGACGTTCTCTTCCCTTTGTGTTTTTTTCTTCTGCCTCAACCACCTTTCCTTCCAGGTCGTTTGAGTCCAAGTTGAAGTAGGCAGCTGGTGTAACGCACTTCCTCTTCCGGGGGGGCGGGGCCCAGTCTGTGTAATCAGGGCTAGGGGTTTTATTCTAACACTCTGGATCCTCTGTTTCTTTTTTGTTGTTGTTGCTGTTTTATCTTTTGTTTCCTTTGTTTTGTTTTTGTTTTTCTCTTCTGTTTCCGTGTAGGTCTCTTTAGTCAGCCTTATAGCTAATGCCCTGGGCTACTCGGAACTAGGTGCCATAAAGTCCCTTAGGACCCTAAGAGCTTTGAGACCCTTAAGAGCCTTATCACGATTTGAAGGGATGAGGGTAAGATACTAAGAGCAGCTGATCCTTCTGCATGCCAGTGGAAACTGTTGAAGCATGCTAGAACTGATCACATGGTGGGAAGATCATTCAAACACGAATTCTGTGATGCAGCTGCTGTCTTGATCCTCCACTCTCTCTCCCCCGCACCTGCCCTGTGCGAAGGGGACTCACATTAAGCTGCCTCATCATATTAATACTGGCCCCACCCCCAACAACATGCCATCGCAGACCATGTTAACATTGGCTATTCTCATTTGGCCTGGCTTACCTGTAGCACTTGGGGCGGCTTTCTGGGCTGTTGATTTAATAGGGAGAATCACCAGGTGCAAAGAAGGGGAATTGTCACCCACAGACTCACTGAAAAGCAGAGGCCACAGACAGGGAGAGTGCTGGATAGGGGTGTGGGCCAGGTGGGGACCGTGGCCTTGGAGTCGCTGAGAAAGCAGCTGAGAAGGGGCTGGAAGCTGGGACGGTAGGCCTGGAAATGGGGACGGAACAGAATTTGGCATGACCCTGGGAAAAGAAATGCTTTTCTTTCTATTCTGATTCCTCTTATTGCACCTTGTTGTTCTCAGCCCAGTCCCATAAGGACTGGCAGCCTCTGTCTGATAGCAAAGCTTTCCTCCTCATCCCCTACCCCTCTGCCCATGCTCTCTGGTCCCCTGTTGTAACACTGCTAAAACAACAACCAGGTACAATGATAGATGGCTATCAGCTAATTCATCTGAAATTTCTCAACCCCAGCTGTTACCTGCTTGGGCAATACTCCACCCAAATCCAAACAGTGCAAGGTGCTGTCACCCTGCCAACTGAGAAATAAGCCTTCCTCTTTTGGTGCCTTTTTGCTGTCTCTCTTGGTTTAAAAAATTTTTGTGTGTGGGCACATGTGTGTGCATGAGCACACACATAGTCAGTTTCCTAAAATCAAATGGACAACTGGCTGTTGATGGTAATAGTTGTCCGGTGGTAATCAGAGAGGTCTGTTATACTTAACGAGACCAAGAAAACTCACTTTAATTCAGATGTTGAATACATGCAGGAGAGCAAACCAGAGGATATTTTTTAAATATGCAGAGATCAAACATTAAACTGTTGGAATGACCCACACAGAGCAAGACTGCTCAGGGAAACTAGGTACCAGAGCAGTACTGCGTCACTCCGTTCTCATCTGTGGGTTCCTGGCCACTGTTCCATGAGCCATCCGCATCTGCCCAGGAGGATGAACATCTCCCTTGGCCTTGGGGGTTTTATGATTTCAGTTTATGCAGACAAATGCTTTCTGTAAGACGTTTGCATTTCTGCTGTAGCACAGTCACAGTTTGCTTTACTCAATAGAGCCTTTCTGCAGCCCACCTGAAACCATCTGCAGGAAGGTCCGTTCCACAGCAGCATACATTCATTTGAATTAAGGAAAAAAAGTTGGGATTCTAAGTCTTTCTCCCACAGATAAAAGATTTTAGAATGTGTGCAATTAGGTCATTGTTATGCTTAGGCTAAATGTAAGTAGGGAGAGAGTCTATTGAAGAGGGCTTAGCATTTTAGGGGGCTCTGGTGTCATTGAAGATAGGGTTAAATGCTCTTCCCTCCTCCCCAACCTTCCTACTATTTTCAGAAGAGGTTAGTTAAATATTTTAAATAAGTTGTACTAGTTTTGTTAGGAGAAGGCAATGGCACCCCACTCCAGTCCTTTTGCCTGGAAAATCCCATGGATGGAAGAGCCTGGAAGGCTGCAGTCCATGGGGTCGCTGAGGGTCAGACACGACTGAGCGACTTCACTTTCACTTTTCACTTTCATGCATTGGAGAAGGAAATGGCAACCCACTCTAGTGTTCTTGCCTGGAGAATCCCAGGGACAGGGGAGCCTGGTGGGCTGCCGTCTATGGGGTCACACAGAGTCGGACACGACTGAAGTGACTTAGCAATAGCAATAGTTTTGTTATAGAGCTGATCATCCATTTTGTTGACTGAAGGCAATAATTGCAACATTGTGCCTCAACTCAGTAGCCTGTGATCCTCCACCATGCCCCAGGATGGGTCCCAGATCTCCTAAAGTGAAACCAGTGATACCCAAAGAAAGCCTGAAAAAGAGATGCCCAGTTTACACTTGCTACAATCTTTCTCCGTCTGGGAGCCCATTACTGCCAGTCCCACCCAGTGGCAGAGGTAGCCCTCATTGACCAGCTGTGGCCAGTTGACTCACAAGGACCTTGTGTGAATAGTCTGAACACCAGGGCCCTTCTGGTGGCCACACCTCTTCCCTTTAGCTCCTCCCCCTTTCCTCTCCTTTCCTGGACTCCCAGTTTCATTCCTTCAAAACTTGTCAACTTTCAAGTTGTTTAGGAACGCAGGGATCTGGAATGGGTGACCTTTGAATAGAAAGTTTTATTTGAAAAGCATTAACAAAGGTTTTTTTGAGATGAGATAATTAGGGCAGGCGCAAGTTTGAACCCAAAATCAGGCTTTGAAAGAGTAGACATTCAGTAAGTAAAGTTCTGGTAACGGATGACCCCACCTTTGGTTGACTCCAGTCATCGACAGCATGGCCATTTCTGGTTGGGCCGGAGGTGAGGGCTTATGACCCGTTCCTGGGCAGCAGTCCCCCAGCCCTTTTGTGCAAGACCTGCAAGAAGGGAAGAGTGAATTTGCCTGAGCTTATTGTAAGTCCCCCAGTAATAAACAGGGTCAGGGATTGACGTTGCGTTTGAACGTTGCCCTTCCACAGGGATGTGTTTTCTACTTCTTGGTTTGGGTCCTTGGGTGTGCCACCACTTGAGAGACTACCCTTAGAAAATGTTAAACAAGAACTAAATACCATCAACGCAGATGGACTCAACTGTCACTGTGCTGCTCCAGTGAGAGGCTCAGACCTTCACTTGCGAGGGAACATAAGGCCCTAGCTTGTCCTGGGACCCTGACTTCAGACTCTTCCTCAAACCAAAGACCAGAACACTGAAATGCTCATGCTGTTGGCAAAGGAATACTTAATGTAGTTCTTTGCTTTTCTCTCCTCCATAGTAATCTTCATTTAAGGACTGTGCTGTGCTATTAGACTTTTGAGGGCACACAATAGTAACGCTATGAAACATGCATGCATTTCTGTTGATTGTCAGTACCTAGTTGTCCATTAAAGCCATGTTCCCTCTGCCATGTGTGAAAAGCTGTTTGACAGATTTTATGGTATTTAATGAGTATTTATAGTATTTAATGTTCCAGGCATTATAGAGAAGACAAAAGTGCTGAAAGAATTAGTACACGTGGGAATTTTTCATCAATGAGATTTGTATCAATTGCTAAATATAAACTTCTATTGAAAAAAGTAGCTTTATAGATTGCTAGATCCTAGCTTTAAGTAATATTTGTATACCTGATCTTTAAAAATAATTTCATCATAATTAAAAACAATATAGAGTAATTTGAGCTATTAGAAGGCAGAAGAGGAGATCCAATTATGTAACTATCCTTGGAAACTTAAGTTGTCACTTTTATACATAGATACCTGTAGTATAAGAGTTAAAATAAGAAAGCATATTTTCTTGTTCTTTGGTTGCTGAGAATATTAAGCTAATGTTCACAAGGAAGAATTATTAGAAATGTCATCAACTCTCTACTGTTCTGTTCATGAAATGAAGCTAAGTTCTTCTTTGATTATAATGAAAGTACATTTCATTATAAGTGAAAGCACATTTACATCTTTAAGTACACATTGGACTTTATGGGATTTCTATGTCCTGTGTATCACAGAACACCCAGTAAATACTTTTGTGTATTGATTCCTATGTGCAGATCTGTGAGTATAACAGTGAAAGTAGCTGATTATTCTTCCCTGCTGTAAATATTACCCCATACTTGACTGTAAGACACAGACACCATGCAGGACAGGTTAGACTGGGTTAAGGTAGCCAGAAGAGTTCCTGGAGGAGGTATATTCTGACTTGATATAAAAAGCAAGATTTCTAGGTTTCAGATCTTTGGGGACCAACTTCCATATTGCAGACCTGTGATGGTCTAATAGAAGGTCATTATCTCTCATCCAAGCTCTGCTGCAAAATGCTGTCACACAGACTGGAGCTTTTGAAACTTTACATAACCTACTCTCTTACTTTTGAGAAATAATTATTTCATTTGTAGGTCATCCTCCTTTTGCCTGTTCTTTTGCACATTTCATTGCCTCATAGTGCTCCCATCAAAGGGTGAACAGCTATAGAAAGAGGTTAAATTCAAGTCTGATCACCTGACAAATTTGGTAACATAAGCAAATATGAGTATCATTCTCAAAAATAACCTTGGGGAGTTTCCAGACTTCAGATATCCTGGCTCTCCTTGTTCAAAGTGATGAAGAATGCAAGTATAATTATTTTATTCTAAGGACAAAACTGTTAGATCTAAAAGAGATTTCTTGGTCTAAGAATTAAGAAATAACTGCCTCTCAGTCTAAAGGCCTTCTTAACATGAATTGGAGAAGCACAAAACTAATATTTTAATTTAAGGGAGAGTGACTCCTTAGCAGAGTATCATTGCCTTTCTGATAGAGGACAGAAGAGACAGCTCTTCTCAGCCACATGTGCCAATGAGTGGCATTACAATCTAAGGCGCAACAGAGATGAGGAAAATCGGATCCCGCTCAGGCTCAAACTAGAGCCCAGAGCTGCCCCCTGGTGTTCCTTGTACAGCACAGCCCTTTAAGCCCTTTGGTCCTGTGCTGGTTGGCAGCGGACCCTATCTTCTTCCCTACACCGAAAAACGGGTGCAGGAGTGTGGTGATACTTGTCACCTTCTTCTAACAAAACATGAGAAGAGTTTGTTTATATACAGGATCTCTATTTTAACTCCACTTATCCTCCAAGGATGCTAGAAAAGAAAAACATGCTTCCCATTTCAGGGTCACCTTTCTGGGCCTTAGCAGTCCTGCTTAAGACAACAGCAAGTAAGAATCAGGGCAGGAATGATCGCCAGCATTGTTTTCTGTCCCGCTACCTGAAATGCTATTTTTGTAAGCACTTTGAACTCCTCTAGTGAAAACTGCTACAACAGTAGAAGTACTGCCTAGCTCTTCTCATCTAAGTTATGACGCAAAGTTAAAAACAACCCAGAAACTTAGATTCCTAATGGGACTTCTTTTCCTTTTTTTTTCATTCCTGAGTCTACTGTAGTCAGTGGTTTTTAACAATAAGCCAGTTTGGAGGGTTTCAAGAGCGATGATCTAACCCAAAACTCTCCAAAAAACCCTTTTTCCAGTAGTACATTGTGAAGAGTCAAGTCAAACCCGGGATTGACCAGAGAGATATCAGCATTAGCCAAGCAGGGGCTGACTCAGACTGAGAAGCCTGCAAAGTCAGAAAGATAAAAAGACTGAAGAAGAATAATGAACCTTGCGTGAAAAACACAACTGTTCAGATTTTGTTTTATACTGTTTGGTAGAGGGAATATAGCTTTTTTTTTTTTTTTTTCTTGAGCCTGCAAAATGATGCATGCTCAGCTCTTGCCTGAAGTAAGATAACTGGCCTTGCATAGTCATAAAAGAGACTTTATGTACTGTCAAGTGATTCACTGCTAACCCTTCAGGGTAGTTCTCTGTGGTTTTGAGCAATCTCACCTTGATTTGCAGAGGGGGAATGTCTGTGGAAAGGCAGCTGGCGAGCTTGAAATCACTCAGATTGTCCTGTGAGGGCCATATTTCATGAGTTGGTAAGAAGGAAGACTAGACAATGAAATGATTTTTTCAGTCCCAGATTGGTGCCTAGGAGAAAGACCTAGGTCAACTTGGGCAGTGGAATTTGTGTTCCCTAAAGAAGTAATTTTTAGAATTCCCCAAAGTATATTTCAGAGAAATACAAAATTTTGGTCCTGTTTATGGATCTGTCTGATTACCCTAATTCCAAAGGGAACATAATGTTTCGATAGTCATAACAAGCCATACAGTGTCATTCCCCCCCTGGAAATCAAAAGAGTGCGCGTGCCTGTACTTCTTGCCGACACTCAGCGACCTCCCCCTTCCAACGCAGGTGGTGGTGAATGCCTTGGTGGGCGCCATCCCCTCCATCATGAATGTGCTGCTGGTGTGTCTCATCTTCTGGCTGATTTTCAGCATCATGGGAGTTAACCTGTTTGCGGGAAAGTACCACTATTGCTTTAATGAGTCTTCTGAGATCCGATTTGAAATTGAAGATGTCAACAATAAAACAGAGTGCGAAAAGCTCATGGAGGGGAACAACACAGAAATCAGATGGAAGAACGTGAAGATCAACTTTGACAATGTTGGGGCAGGATATCTGGCGCTTCTTCAAGTGGTAAGATTGTTTTCAGTCCTGTGAGAATTGGACAGCTAGCAGAAATCTCCTTTCGTTCTTTTTCAACCCTGTGTCCAGAATCAGGGTTGCTCTTAAGTAAGGGGTCACTGTCATTTCCCAAAGCAGATCCAGGGAGACACCTCTCCTGAGTACTGTGAGGTCTCTAAGACCTCAGTCAAGGGAATCTGTCATTGTGCTCAGAAGTTGAGTTCCGCTTAGCAAATAAGGATTTCTGCAACACAGTAAGGTTGCAGAGAGATCACCTTCTTTCTCCAGGACAGAAGTATGTAGTTGAAATAGGTAAGTCACAGACCAAAAAGAAAAAAAGGGCAATTTTGATGGAGCAGAACAATCCCACATTAACTGCTATGCCAGAGTTAACTGAAGAATATGACAATATGGTGGTGCTATGATGCTGCCACTATGTCATCTCAACTGCAGAGAAGGGTCTCCATGTATCACAGCAAGAAATGAAGCATTTCATCATGTCTAGTTTTCTCTCTCTGGCCAATTTTCTGGAGTGTTTGACAGGATAGTATGATGCAATGAAAACTCCTGGGCTTTGAAATCAGATGTAGGTTTGAGCCACACTCTGACATTTATTGGATATGTAACCTTGGACAAATTACTCAACCTCCCTGAGTCTTTTTCTTCATCTCTTAAATTTGAATAGTAATACCTTGCATGGTAGTTAAGAGGATTCATGGTGATTTATTAACATTCCCTAACAATGCCTGGCACACAGCAGGCATGTGCTTAATTAATAGTGTTTGCTCTTACGTTTCTTTGTTACTATTACAACTATTTTTACATCATATAGTTTCTGGGAGGATTAAATGTGATAGTGCAGGTGAAGCACTCAACTCAGCCTTGAGTGTAGTAAACTCTTAACTATTAGCTAGAAGGAGGCGGAGTTAATGGGATGAGCAGGGGTTTATCCCATTCCACAGCTCTTTAGTTGTTCTGTCCCGGTTCAAAAAATTGGACCCACAGATTGAACCAGAATTGGAGCAGCTTCAAGAAACCAGTGCCCATTAGCTGGCCAAATGTTGTATTGAGTCCCCACCATATGCTAGGCACTGTGCTTGGGCATTACCAGGGCCATCAGATGAATAAAGAACTGCCCAGGCCCTGAGAAAACTTAGAATCTGGTTGAGTTACTTAAATGGTAAACATGGAGGCTGTTAAATTGGTTACCCATATTAGTTTCCAAAATCAGGTTAGGCACAATGGGAGAATTGAGTAGGGGCTGCCTAGGATAAAGCCGGTATTGCCACTAGAGTAGGGTAAATGTGTGTTACTGAAGAGGGAAAAGTTCTAATTGAGGTTTTTTCTTAGTGAAACTATGAATTTTTCAAACCCCCATTACTTGTTTAACACGGTTTTTAAAAATGACCCCTTCATAAAAGAGGGGTAAGTTCTAAGTAACATCAGTAGATCCCTGCCAGTCATAAATAGGAGTTTGCCCTTGCTTTAGGCAGCCTTCTTAGACTCATTCTGAAGACCTTTTGTAAAAGTGTTGACTCAACTACCATTGTCAACATGTTCCTTTGCCAGACTTTGATGTTATACTCAGGGACTTAGACAAAGCTCCCATGGGATCTGTATTAACAAACAGAAAATTTCTGCGTCCACTTGAGGCTGCACCCAAACTCCCCAACTTGTGTTCTCACAGAACCTAAGCCTGCCTTTTCGACCCTACCTAGACTCCCACCCACCCACCCGCTAACAGGCACAGTCTAATGACTGACTCTGTTTGCCAGGCAACCTTCAAAGGCTGGATGGACATCATGTATGCAGCCGTAGATTCCCGAAAGGTAAGGATATACCTGGTGAGATCACAGCCTTCTTAAATGATTAGAAAGCTCATGGCATGGTGAAGCTCAGTCAAGAGAGAGAGAAAGGGTTAGAACAGTTACTGCTTGTCTTATTGATTATAGATCACTTTCCCCCTCTCAGTGAGTTATCAATCACTGTCTTCCAGTGGCTCCAGATGGTTAGGCTGTTGGCTTTCACCTGACCCTCATGGAGCTGTCTCCTCTTCAGTGCTGATTTGAACTAAGTGTGGCTCCGAGCAGACAGCCCTCCCTTCTCCTTCCCCTCCCAGTTTGCATATTTTCCACCTATGTCCTGGCAGGAATAACACCTTCTCAGGGCAGGACCTGCCAGTGTGGAAAAGCAGACAGAATCTAGGGCTGCCACCCAGCTTGCTCAGCGGCTCAAGTGGTTGATGTAGCTGATGGCCTTGGCGTGTCAAAATCTATCTAATCCCCCAAGCTAGGAGCTGACTCTCTTTTCTCTCCTGTCCTTTGACAGCCTGATGAGCAGCCTAAGTATGAGGACAACATCTACATGTACATCTACTTTGTCATCTTCATCATCTTCGGCTCCTTCTTCACCCTGAACCTGTTCATTGGTGTCATCATTGATAACTTCAATCAACAAAAGAAAAAGATAGGTCTCCTCCCCGCATTGCCAGTGGCCAGAGGTCAACCCAGACGAGAGGCACTTCTGTCCCTCTGTCTGGAGAAAAAGGCCTCTCTTTCTTTAGAATCCACATCACGACATCACTGTGGCACAGCCTCACAGTACCGTAGGCCCAGCCAGCTCGTTGTCTTCTGCTGGATTTTGCAGTGTGAGGTTTTCCACACTTATTAGACCAAACCAGCAATTTACTGGTACCAAATTTACTAGCAGTTCTTGAGGCTCTTTACTGGGTTTGACCTCCCACCAGAGGGAGGTTGGGTCCCAGAGGGTCTAGCAACAGCTGAGAAGGAAAGCAGCAGATGAACAGCTTAAGTTAGAAGTAGAAACTGTCTCGTTTTGGCATTATCTTTGTTCCTCCCTGGACCACCAGCACTTTGGGATTTGAGAGATCAACCTTGGAAAGCTCCTTCCTCACTTGTCCCAGATGGTTACTTTTTCTAAAGCAAATTGAAAAGATTACTCTTGTCATTCATTTTCTAAATCAAGTCTGTCCCAACAGACTCCAAGGAACTTCTCAAATTGCTCCCACCAAGATTTCTAAATTTTTAATATTGTCAGAAATGGGCCACTAGCTAGAACTTGAAAATCCTTTCATTTTATTTATTTATTTTTTTTCCTTTCATTTTAAAATGTCTTTTTTAAGAATTGTATTAGGAAGCAGGCCCCCCAAAATTTATGAAGATGCGTTTAGAATCATAGCTCTCAAATTTACCCTTCCCTGAGGGTCTGTCAGTCTATTCTCTTCCTTCCTTCCTTCCCATCTCCTAGCAGGTCTCAGAAATCCCAACCTGAAAACAAAGACAGGTATATTTTTGAGTTAGAATAGTTGTCAGGTCTTCCTCACTCTGGGACAGCCGTTAGCTAAACTGACCTCTGGCTTAAGAGGGTGACCCCTGGTTTACAGTGAAGGGCGTAAGGCCTTCCGGGTTCCCAGGGCTGCACCTACAGCATGTAAGAGCCAGTTGTAATTGCGCATCCTCTTTTTCCCTCCTTTACTTTGGAGGTCAGGACATCTTCATGACCGAAGAACAGAAGAAGTACTACAATGCCATGAAAAAGCTGGGCTCAAAGAAACCACAGAAGCCCATCCCCCGCCCTCTGGTGAGTTCACTGTACCGGCCCAGGGCAGGTGAGACTCCATATGAAGAAAGACACAGCGGAGTTACTGCAGAGAAAGGAGGGGGCAAATGAGGGGCGGCCTGTGCCCTCCAGTCCGCCCCTCGCTGTCCATCCACAAGATCTAAGGAAGGGAATTTCCTGGCGGTCCAGTAGTTAGGACTCTGTGCTTTCACCTTCAAGGGCACGGGTTCAGTCCCTGGTCAGGAAACTAAGACCCTGTCATGTGGAGTGGCCAAAAACGAAAAGATCTGAGGAAGAAGGGAGGATGGGTTATGGTATGGGGTGATCTTTGCATTTGCACCCAGCCTTTTCTCGGAGCCTTCCTTGGGTGGCAACAGAGAATCGACATGTTGACCACATTGGCTCTTGCCTTGGTAGAGAGATGTTTGTTTTAAGAGACCACCTAAAAATTAACAGCAGAATGTGCAGTGAAAGCTGATCTCTTTCCTATAAGTACAAGATAGGATTTGGTCATTATTTTCTCCATGCTCTCCTTAACAAGTAAGTCTTTGCAGGGATGTGCCTGAAAGTGAAAATAATTTGTGAGAGCAGGAGAAGGTGAAACTAGGGAAGTCAGATGGCCTGATTTCCTCCCTTGAATGGAGCCTTTTGTAAAACAGACTTGGGGACAGGGATTCTGCATGGCCCTTGTGTTGGGGATTGTCCTCTTGCTTCAAAGTAGGAGATGCTATGTTCCTGAAGCCGTACACCCTGCTAGGTGGGATGTGACCCCCAAAAGCCAGGCTCAAAGTTCCATCTTCTGTAACTTTTATTTAAAGTAACTTTTTATTTAAAATAAAAATTTAAAAACCTACAGCAGAACTCTTAAAAGCGTACCTGACAACCTAATTTGTAAAAATAAAAGTGGGGCTATTTTGTTTGAGTCAAGAAGGGGAGTCCCAGTTTTGGGCCAGTCTTCTGAGAAGAGCAAAAAACAAGAATGGGTGTCTGAGAGCCTTTTCCTGACTTAGCCCCACATACCCTATTCCTGGCGACCTCCTCTCCCCAATTTCTGAGGGCGAGGAAAGCCCTTCCTCACTGCAGAACAGTTTGAAAACCACCAAGTTAAGTAATCCTAAGAAGAAGCATATGCTTAAGTGCCTAGGTACCCCAAAAAATCAGGGAGCTCTTAAGAAAGAGAACGTTTTCTATTATTTCTTTGATGTTAGTTTCCACAGTGTGATAGAAGTGTGGCCAAAGGGAATGGAAGAGGGCTGACATTTCTAAAGCTCTGTTCAGTACTTTGTACATGGGAGCCTGCGTGTGTTTTCTCCCCCACTAACGGAAATGCTCAGTGTGGTAGGAAGTGTTAATAGTTATTCCACAAAGAGTTACAGATCTCCTACTGTGTACCAAGCACTATGCAAAAAGTGATAAAATTTAGGCACCACCATCATGGAGCTTACAGTATAGTGGGGCTACAGATAATAAATAAGTAACCAACAGTAATTATAAAATGTGGAATGTTGTGAGAAAAAAAAAAATGCACTGAAGGACCATGATAGAAAATAATGGAAGCCTGGCGTGGAGGATCTCTTCCAACAGAGTTGGGTCTATTTGAGCAGATGAAAAGGAGTCAGAATGCCAGGGAACGAGATCCTGGAAAAGCAAATGAGGCCTTAAAAGTGGGAAATATTAGTGTGGCCAGGTGGTGATGAACTAGAGGTGGGGGGTGTGAGGTGAGCAAGACCAGACTGTGGTAGGCGCTTTTAAACCAGGTTAACCAGAGGAATTTTGTTGCAAGCCTGATGGGAAAGCGGTGAGAGGTTTTAAGTAGGAGAGTGATGTGATCCATTTCTGTTTTTAAGTAATCGACACTTGCCACTGCGTGGAGACTGTGTTGGATAAGGGCAAGAGAATAAGCGGGAAGACCAATCAGGAGGCCCTTCTGGAGGTCCAGAGGGAAGACTGGTGGCTTAGGCTAGAGCAGGGCGACAGGAGTGGAATGAAGTGGATGAATTCAAGGAAGAACCAACAGGGCCTGCAGTGCGTTGAATGAGGGATGAGGGAAAGGGAAGAGCAAGAATGACCCTTAGATTTCTGGCTTAGATACTGGATGAATAATCGCAGTGAGAAAGGAGCAGGTTGGGGGATGGTGGGAGAAAGGACTTGTTGAGCTCAAGATGCTTATGCAGTGCCAAGCAAACAGCCCAGGAGTTCGGAGGAAAGCTACAAGCTGGACGAGAAAACGCTTGGGAAACTAAATGTAGAGGTAATGTGTGAGCAGTAGGAAAAGATGGCACGTGAGCTCTCCAGGGAAGGAAGAAGAGGTGAAGGGAGAGCAGAAATGGCCGGCAATGAGACCAAAAAGGGACAGCTGGAGACGCAGGAAGGCACACGGAAGCATGTGATGGCATAAAGAAAAGAGTGGTGATTTCAAAGAGCTCTTGATGAGGGGACGTTGACGGTAGTCTTTGTCCACTTCCTGCTGCCGGCCAGCACTGCAACCTTTCTCGGTTGCAGAGAGAACTTGGATTCACAGGGAGGCAGCTCCCACAGTCTGCTGGGGAAGGTTTTCAAGAAGCCTTTTCTGTCTTTCCTCCCTCCCCACCCAGAACAAAATCCAAGGGATCGTCTTTGATTTTGTCACTCAACAAGCCTTCGACATTGTTATCATGATGCTCATTTGCCTTAACATGGTGACGATGATGGTGGAGACAGATACTCAGAGCAAGCAGATGGAGAACATCCTCTACTGGATCAACCTGGTCTTCGTCATCTTCTTCACCTGTGAGTGTGTGCTCAAAATGTTTGCCTTGCGGCACTACTACTTCACCATTGGCTGGAACATCTTCGACTTCGTGGTGGTCATCCTCTCCATTGTGGGTGAGTGGGGCAGGAGGGGCAGGGGAGGGGACCCGGCGGACCCTGAGGATGGGATTCCTGGGAGTGCAGCGGATGACATGCGGCCGAGGGGCCCGCAGGGTTACCCCCATGGTGCCCTCAGTCATCTTGTGGGGCTGCCCACATCGCTGACATGGGTCAGCGAGTGTCTGTGAGTGTTCACGGTAGTCTTGGATTCCAAATTCTGTGGTTGAAGAGGGGGAAAAGATTGGATTTGGTTCTTGCTTTCAAAGAGTTTACATTCTAACAGGGAAAAAAAAATTGTATTTTAAAATCTATCAGTAGCAGTGTAACGTGAAAAAAGCCCTGGTAAGAGATTGTTACATTGGATGTTAATGAGAATTCTGGTGATGGTGGCTGTGTCAACACTTCGGCTGTTGCCAACACTCATTTACTATAATTTTATGGTGCTGAGTAGTTGGAGAGTTTCTTCACTTGTGTTATCTCATTATGACAGCCCAGGAATCAAGGTATTTTATTATCTTCGCTGTGAAGATGTCCAGAGTCACTCAACTCAGAGGTGGCAGAGACAGAATTCAAGTTGGTTTTTAGCAGTGACTTTGTGGCATTTGTTTTAACCAACAAAGGGCCTGGAAGGGCTGGTGTCCTGGCAGGCAGTGGAAATGCTGTCCTATTGACCACCCTCCTCAAAATTTCCCTGCCTTCCTCACAGGCTTCTCGAATGATGCCACACTGCCTTGGTCCCAGGTGGGTTTGACTCAAGCCAGAGTGCCCGAGACAGGGAACCGGTCCCAGAGCTGAGGTGGTGACTTTGGCCACCAGAAGGCAACTGTCCTCCCGCTGTCTAGTCCTGTCCTCCAGACCACCATGTCCAAAAATGTGTTGCGTAATCTCACATATTTCTCCTCAAGGAAAGAATCCCATAATGAAACTACTTTGGGCAACACTGTACTTTGCATTTCCCTTCAGAGGGTCACAGGGCACATTAGCCCACAGGAGGCGCTTGGAAGTCTTGGGGTAAATAATTCTGTTTAAAATGCCATCCCACCTTTATCCAATCACAACACCCTGTTTTCAAGTAATAATAATGTTTCTCAGACTTCAATGGAATATACTCTGTGCCAGTCATCATTCTAAGCGCTTTACATGTTTTAATTCATGCAGTCATCAAACAGCCCTGTAAATATCCTAAGGAGCCAAGGCACAGAGCAGTTACTGAGACACGCAGCTGATGAGCAAGCAAGCCCGGCCCTGGCCTCAGCTCCACACCCGAAACCTCCCACCAAACACACTTTGGATGATGCTGCCCTTGACCACTGTTCTTGAACTTTTTCTGCCCGCCCATCACTGAGTGGGATGGAAAACCCACAGATCAAACCATGCCCCCTATTTTCAGATGGTACTTGAAAAGAAGTAGGAAGAAGTATTTCTCTTGATGCTTGGGATTTTTTTTTAATATCATTAATTTGTTCAGAAACAAAAGTGTAGGAAAAAATCTTTTTAAATTAAGAGGCGTTGGGGTAAAACTTACCCTGGCACCTCCTAGAAAGTGAAAAATGAAAGTTTTAGTCACTCAATTGTGTCCGACCCTTTGCGACCCATTGTAGCCTACCAGGCTCCTCTGTCCATGGGATTCTCCAGGCAGGAATACTGGAGTGGGTAGCCATCCCGTTCTCCAGGGGATCTTCCCGACCCAGGGATTGAACCAGGTCTCCTGTGTTGCAGGCAGACTCTTTACCGTCTGATCCACCAGGGAAGCCCAGCACTGGGTCTTGTAGGCACCTCCTAGAGAACCTCTTAAAAGTTGACTCCACTGCCTCGATAGCTGCCTGCCTATCTCTCCCCACTTTTCTCTGGCACAATAAAACATTGGTCCTACAAAACCTTACTCAGGCATCGTCTTCTCTCTGAAGCCTCCTCTCCATCATATATGGAACACAGACATCACCTGCATTACGCTGGTTATGACTTAATTGAGAGGTAAACAGAGGAGAGCTGAGAAAGTCCTCTTGGGTCCCAGCTGAAGTAGATTTTCTTGAAAGTTCAAATGCCTCCCGAGATTCTAGCTCCAGACAAGACCCCAGCATGTTGTCTGCCTAGTGTGCACTTCCAGCGCCTTGTCCCTTCTGAGAGTTAAGACTCTTTCCTAGCATAAAACCTTCAACTAAGTCTTCTGCAGTTCCCTGCCCCCATGTTTATGAGTCCCCAGGATTGGGGGATATTTCTTTCTTTAAATGAAGCTCACACTATCCCATGGGGGGCTCTAAAACAGGAGAGGACACTGGAGGAAGAGCACGTGGTGTCACTGCCGCCCTTCTTTGTCACTTCCCAGCCGTTTCATTGCCTCTTCCTTCCGTGACCCTCCCATTTTCGCTCTGTAGTTTTAAAGGCAAGTGGTCTGGTGGAGGTGGGCCCCTGGAGGAATGCGAACAGAAACAGGCCCTTTGATATGTGTGTTTTGCCCCCTACTTTCATATCCTATTAATGCCTTGACATTTTTATCTGCTGATACTGGTTTCTGATTTATGACTTTAAACACAAAATCTAGAAGCTGTGTGTTAAAAACCACTCCTGAGAAGTCCCTTTAGTTTGCAGGCTAGTTTGGTGGGATAGGGACATGGGGCCATGAGAAACCAAAAATGTCTTTCTAGAGCCAGGAAGAAAATGCCCTGAGAATTGGTGACCTTAGCAGACTAAGATTTTGCAACCACAGGGTGGAGCCAGGACTTCTCATTCACTGTTTGTGAATGTGGCAATTTGACAGCATTTTGGAGAAGAATCCATAACATCTCAGGAAGTTATGCACAGACAAATCTGAAAAAAAAAAAACAAAACCCAAATTTAATACCAAAGATCAATCTCAGAAACATAATATTAGGTTTCAAAAGCAAATTAGAGATCTAGAAGAAAAAAAAATTTAAGGGAAATTAGAGATCTAGAAAGATAGATACAGTATAATTCCTTAAACCTTGTAGGCTGCTACCTATATTTTTCATACATAGCAAAATTATGAAGACACTGAGATGATGCATGCCATCTACAGGATAGTGGGTGCTTCTGGAGGTGATGAGTGGAAGCAGATGTGGTCTCTGGGTGCTGTTGTTTTCTCTGCTTTTCTATATGTTTGAAACATGTGATTTTCTTTTGAGAAAATTTTTTTTATTATGAGAGTTCAGATTGACTAGTAAGGCACTCACTCTATAAAGTCCTTTGAAGTTAAGGGTTCCATAGTGCCAGATGACATAAGTAAAGAGAAAGGGCATTTCCAATCTCAGTAACATATCTCCCGTTCCACTTCTTAGGAATGTTCCTGGCTGATATCATTGAGAAATACTTTGTCTCCCCAACCCTGTTCCGAGTCATCCGATTGGCCCGTATTGGGCGCATCCTGCGTCTGATCAAAGGCGCAAAGGGAATTCGTACCCTGCTCTTTGCCTTAATGATGTCCTTGCCTGCTCTGTTCAACATCGGCCTTCTGCTCTTCTTGGTCATGTTCATCTTCTCCATCTTTGGGATGTCTAATTTTGCATACGTGAAGCACGAGGCTGGCATTGATGACATGTTCAACTTTGAGACCTTCGGCAACAGCATGATCTGCCTCTTTCAGATCACCACGTCGGCTGGTTGGGACGGCCTCCTGCTGCCCATCCTAAACCGCCCCCCTGACTGCAATTTGGATAAGGAACACCCAGGGAGTGGCTTTAAAGGAGACTGCGGGAACCCTTCAGTGGGCATCTTCTTCTTTGTGAGCTACATCATCATCTCCTTCCTGATTGTGGTGAACATGTACATTGCCATCATCTTGGAAAACTTCAGCGTAGCCACAGAGGAAAGCGCAGACCCTCTGAGCGAGGACGACTTTGAGACCTTCTATGAGATCTGGGAGAAGTTCGACCCCGATGCTACCCAGTTCATCGAGTACTGTAAGCTGGCAGACTTTGCAGATGCCCTGGAGCATCCCCTCCGCGTGCCCAAGCCCAACACCATTGAGCTCATCGCCATGGATCTGCCAATGGTCAGCGGGGATCGCATCCACTGCTTGGACATCCTTTTTGCCTTCACCAAGCGGGTCCTGGGAGATAGTGGGGAGTTGGACATCCTTCGGCAACAGATGGAGGAGAGGTTCGTGGCGTCCAATCCTTCCAAAGTGTCTTATGAGCCAATCACGACCACACTGCGGCGCAAGCAGGAAGAGGTATCAGCAGTGGTCCTGCAGCGTGCCTACCGGGGACATTTAGCCAGGCGGGGCTTCATCTGCAAAAAGACAACTTCCAATAAGCTGGAGAATGGAGGCACACACCGGGAGAAAAAAGAGAGCACCCCATCCACAGCCTCCCTCCCCTCCTATGACAGTGTGACTAAACCCGAGAAGGAGAAACAGCAACGGGCGGAGGAAGGACGAAGGGAAAGAGCCAAAAGACAAAAAGAGGTCAGAGAATCCAAGTGTTAGAGGAAAGCAAAAATTCAACATTGTACAGACTTAAAACTTGCAAGTGAAAGATTGTTTACAAACTTCTGAATATTATCAATGCAGAACAGCTGTGGAGACACTTTATCCCGAAGATCTATACCAAACGTAGTCTGCTTACCACGTACCACGGTTGCATCTTGAGCAGTGACCTGCCAAGGGCAAAGGACCCTGCTCCCTGGACTCACAGATTTTCTAATGCTTGGGCAGGTGGTTACTGCATGTTCCACATCAGTCAATGCAACTTAGGACAAAACTAACAGGATACATAAAACAGAGGTCAGGCTGCCGGGACCAGTGTATTTCCGTTGCAGCCAGATGGATTTTTTTTGTTTGTTTTTTATTTTGTTGATTCTCAGAAGCAGAAAGCATCACTTTAAAAGTTTGTTTGTTCATGCAAACTCTATTTGCATTCTTACATTAGTTAAGCTAAGCAGCAAAAAGGAAAAACACACACACTCACATTTAGCCCATGTCATTTACTTGTCAGTTTCTTTGACATAATGCCGCATCTTCTCCACATGGGCTTCACGTGGTTTGGAGATGGGTGGGGGAAAACAATCAGGTTTCTTCAGGCTGAGGAGGACTTGCTCAGGCCGATTCCAAACATTGTGTTTGTTCAATGCGTAGAAATGATTTGCATGATGGCATGCCGTGATCAGGAGTCATGCATGAGAACCATACACCACAGGACACTACTAACCCTGTCCCCTGCACTGGGTCAGCCTTTGGACAGGACCCAGCCCTGCACCGTTCACTGTATTTGGAGAAAAAATGGTAAGCATTCCATGCCCGCTGTAATTCTTTCTGAATTCTTAGAAGTCTTTCATACACCTTCTGGGTAGGGAAACATAACCAACCAATTGACCACCACCACCAACAACAACAAAAAAAAACAAACCCAGTCCAACAAGCAGATGGATCCGTTGTGTGTATATGTTTAACAGACATCTCTAACATACAGCCATTGTTGCACATTTTGAAAGATGAACTCTTTAATGCTGCTCTGTGTCCCATACGTGGGGAAACTTTGATCTCGAATGGCTTGTATTAATGTCACTGTAAAACCAAATCTTAGGGCTAAAAACAAAAATCAAAAAAATTTTTTTCATTTATATCTTGCAATATTTATGATTGTTTAGCCTTCATACTGGAGAACTGACACTTTTGGGGGGTAGAGATAAAAGTGCTATTCAGAGTAGCATGTTATCTCTAGAAGGTCATTTGGGGAACTTAAAACAACCTTTCGTTGGGGGTAAAGGGGTGCTCACTTCATCCATATCATGTCCTCTGCATTGTGGCTTTCTCCGGGCTGGGGTCCACATGGAGGGGGTTTAGATATTCCGAACGGGCCTCTCTCTTCTATGGAGTGGTTGTCACAAGCTCAGTTGCTGCACAGTTCCTCTTGCCCGCATCACATTCTTGCACCATGCAGGGCTTCCTTTACCCACAGAGGTGAGTGAGGGCAGCAGCGCTGAGCTATGGCTGTGGTGTCTTTCATTTCTTATTAGAATCGATGATCACTGGTGGGACCTCAGGAGAGATGGAGCCGCCTCTGAACCCAGCCCACTTGATTTCTTTATTGCACTGGTTCTCATGAGAAAGCGATTTAATATGAATCCTTAAGAACTTCCAGCTTCCCCAGCACATTCCCTTTCAGCCAGTTTCGCCATCTGCTTAGCGACCTGCACATTGTCATTGGAGGGTGGCTTTGGCGGGGAGCGTCATAGCTTCTGTTCTATCTCCCACTTCCAGGAAGAGAGTTCTTAGTCCAGGGGTTTCTCATCCGATGACTAGATTTCAGAGCTAAGATGCTGCAGGTGAATGTGTCAGGAAGTCGATTCAAAGAATGAGGAGAGACTTCAGCATGCAAACCAAATCAAAATGAATTCTTCCTGAACCATACGGTAGAGGGGAAAAAACAACCCATAGTCAGACACACCAATCGGCCTTGCAGTAGGAGCACTTTGGATGTAATTTCACAGTCCACCTGACTAGTTTTGCATAGAACAAACCACAGCCAGTCAGTAAGCAGAGCTTCCTATCTTGCTGGACCGTTAGAAACTCTGTCCAGTTCTCAGAAGCCTGCTTCTGCGACGTCATCCGTAGAACTTTTTGTACTACACCCGATTCCAGGTTGGGAAGGCATTCTCTTCAGTGACCCTGCTAACTGCTAGGATGAATGTATAGTAACATGTACAGGCTACATTGTAAACAGCACAAAACAGAAGCTGACGTGTGGTTATTCTTTTTAAGAGAATTATAAATACTGTAATATATCATTTTATTTTATTGGCATGCCTTTTTGTAAATACAAAGTATTAACTTATTAAATAGGAAATGGCTTCTGGCTTATGCCATTGTCATGTTTATTTTTATTTTTTATACTTTTCTTTCTTCTTAGAATTTAGATGCTGTCAGCCAATGTACATCCCCAAACCAGACAGACAGACAAAAAATTTTTTATTGCTAATGGTCTTTTCCAAAACAACAAAAAAATATATATATTTTTGTTCCAATGTGCAATAAATTCTAACCACTTCTATGCAAGATTTGGCTAAACTTCATAATTGTTCTTGTTCTTAGGTCTTGAGATGGGCCACAGAGCTATAAGATCCCGCTCCGTCCTCCAAGTGCTCGTGCTAGTGATGTCATTAAGCTACTAGAGCATATTAATGAGATTTTTTGAGCTCTGACCTTTTTTCCTCCCCCAGGCCCTGCTCTCCCCACCCAGCAGGCTGTCTCCTCAGTGACACACACAGGCCTTGGTATCTGACACCCATCAGCCAGCTTCATAGGGAAGAAGCCACCTCCACTGTATTTGAAGTTTCACTTTTTTTGTTGTTGGTTTCTAAAAACTTTTCCCACCTTCTTTCTCCCCACCTGATGGCCCTCCACCCACCCACTCGTTCACGCACTCTCGCACTCACCCGCCCTGCTCCACACTTCTTTGGTAGTAAGTGACACCATCACCAGCAGTTTACACCCGCAGTTAACAGGCATTGAACTGAAAGAGTCATGAAGGCGTTCTCGCACGTCTTCACCCAGTGGATAAGTGGCAACGCTTTGCCAAATATTAACAAAGCCAATCAAAAAGCAGCAGCAGCCACAGTATCACTGCACATATATATATATAGATATATAAATATGATATAAATATTTATTTTTTGTAGCCAGGTCCTTGGTGCAGTATTTATACTCCAGAATCCACCTTTAAAAAAAGGACAAAAAGCAAAAAGACATGTGTGATGCTGTTAATTTAAAACGCAGAGCCAAAGCCACCGAGCAGCAGCTGACATGGTTGCTGGTTTGTGTGTGAAAAACACTTTCCCCTCTTCTTTTCTTTAACCTCCTCGTTGCTTAGGATGAGGAGACTCCGTCATTTAAAGCCGAGGGCGAGAGCAGGAGACACTTCCCAAGTCAGCTGCCTTGGACCCACCCCTCTGAATGAGCCACTCTTGGCATCAGAAGTTGACTGAGGAGAGATTAACAGAAACTCCCAGTCAAAGCCCCTGGAACAGCGATGCCCAGAGTTCTCTCATTTTTTGCTGCAACCAACGTAAGCTTGTAAAAGACCAATAGTAAAGACTAGTGTAAGTGAATGCATGGAGGCCAGCACTGCTCTAACCAAGACGTGATGAAAAGTACATCACTTCTATAAGCCAAAAGGAAACAAAATAAAAATGACCCTTTTTACTGTACAAGGGAAGCCTGTCTTGGTGTGCGTTTGTTGCTTGACTCTCCCAATATTTTTTATACCTGGGAAGTGGGACTTTAGCACATTTGGGGAAAGGAGGGGAACGAAAGGGAGAGAAATGGGGATTTCTTGCAAAGTTCTGGCTAAAAAGCCAAGATTGGAGAGAAAAGCAAAGTCCTGATCTCCCCAGGTCCCCACTCACCCACTGCGTGTGGCTTTCCTCCCCCTGCTGGGCCGCTGCTTCCAGGCCCATTGATACCTGTTCCTCACCCCCGGCAGAGCCCCCAGAGATGATGCCAGCCAACCCAGCTGGACTGGCCTTACTCCTGCCTTTTTCACCAGTATTTTAAGAAGACCATTCCAACGCCCCATAGCTCGGGCGAGCACAATGCCCAACAGCCTCCACTCTGCTAGCTACTGCTGGGCCCTGCCCTCCATCTCCCCCACCCACAAACCAGCAGACTCGGCTGGTCTCATTGGCACCACCCCGCCCCGCTTTGGGGACACCCCTCTCTAGGCCACGTCTCCCAGTCCAGGAACACTCAGGAGGATTTTGAAGTGCCCACTCTAGTCTGCTCCAGGAGCTCCGCTCTGGAGAGAGATGGCTGGTAGGTCAGTCCCCATCCTCCCCTCTTGGCCCCCAGCCTCCAGGCCTGCTGTGGAGGTTAGATGGCCACGGTTGTGACTTAGTGACTGAGTCCTGGGCATCTTCTGTAATGATGCCTCTTTCTTTTCTCAGATGTTGCCCAAAGTTTTGCAAAAAGCTTCGTTCATTTTCAGGTACCCCCACCCCCTAAAGAATTGGCTGCAGCTAGCCAGCCAGGGGGGACATCAGGAGAGAAGAGGGAGTCTGGGTGGGGAGGGGCCCAAGTTTTGCCATCTGGGCTGTGGCTCAGCATTGTGCTTTCTTGGATTCCCCTTCCAAGAGCACCGAGATTTCCTGTCAAAACGCTCCTGAGGCACCCCCTGCCCCTGCCCCCCACTGCTGTTTGCTGTACATAGAGGCTAAGTGGGGTGGGGTGGGCGGGTGTGCACGTGTGGTGTGTGTGTGTGTGAAGAATGTATATAGGTAAAGGGGAGCGCGGTCCAGTGGTTCCAGAGAAGGGACAGAACTCCTGTGTTCCATCCCTAGCTCAACCACTGACTCGCTGTGTGGCCTTGGGCAAGTCACTTAACCTCTCTGTGCCTCAGTTTCCCCGTCTGTAAAATGGGGATAATAATACTGACCTACCTCACAGGGGTGTTGTGAGGCTTTAACTAAATGTTTTGTAAAGTGTTTTTTGAGATACAGAGGCAAAGGCACTAGGGAAGGGCAAAGTATTTATTTGGACTTCCAGAAGATGAAATGGTACCATAAATGCTGCTATTCTGAGAGCCATTTTAAACTGCACTGCTCCAACCACCCCCGCTTCTCATCACCAGGACAGCAGGTCGAGAAAATGTCTTTCCTTTCACTTGCTTCTGGGGTTTGTGATTGTTCTAGACACAATTCTTTTACCCTTGCTGTATCTCCTTCCCTCACCCACTCGACTTGTTCCCTGTTCCGTTTATGCGGAAATGGCAGAAGTGCTTGAGAAATGAGAATGTATAAGTGGATTGGAAGTTTATAGTCTGAAATTTCAATTTTACTTTGTACTGTACATCTTTTTACTTTAGAATTTGCAATAAAGGGTTACGTCAATCTTGTTTTCAACTCTCCTCTTGGACTGGCCTGTCATTCTGTCATTACTCGCACACCGGAGCCCCTTGGCCCAGGGGTGCCCACCCAGCAGGACCCCAAGGCATCTGCTGTCCTTCTCCGTGGTGGGACCACAGTCTGAGTGAAGTTGGTGTGGGGGCTCACCCAGGCTCAGCTCCCTCAGTGGGGCTGGCAGTGCCCCACCCACTCAGGTGGGTAGGGAGAGTTTGGGACTCCAGGGAAGGTTCAGGAGGCCTTGCCTGAGTGGAGAAAGCAGCTTGGAGACAGCAACCCCTGGAAGTGGGCACAGCAACCCCTGGAAGTGGGCGCAGCTCCAGCAGGGCCTCAGAGTAAACAAGCTCTGCATCTCGTTGTGTCCTTTTGCCCCAGCTCCATTGCTGCTCACAGATCCTTCCCTCTGAGCTCAAACTTTTGGTTCAAAGCAGCTCTGCATTCAAACACCTGACTATGCCACTTAATAGTTGTGACCAGTTTCCTTATGTGTAATGTAGATAACACCTTCCTTCTTGGGTTTCTAAAGAGGGTAACAAATTATGTAACTGCTTAGCCTAGGGCCTGGCACACAGTGCTCAATAAATGGTAGCTCTTAGCGGAAGAGTAAGTGCAAGATGAAGGAACTAAAGCTGACGCGAATTGGGAGGGCCTGCCTCCCCTACCCTAGCCGGCAGACTGGCACCTGAGCCCCTCCTCTTCCACTGGCAGCCCCACTGGCTATGCAGTCATTTCCAACCAACAGATAAACTGATCGTTCCCACCTTTACGTGTTTTGTAACTTTTATATGTCAAAAGCGGCACGCCACCAGGTCTGTGCTCCCATTTCACAGCTGGAGTCACAGAGGCAAGGAAGTATGGGGCCCGCCTGCAGCCCAGGCCGCCGGGGACGCCAGCGGCTCTGCAGTCAAGAGTGGCTCCGCTTCCCCACAGCCAGGAGCCCTGGCGGACCGAAGCAGGGGCGGGCTGGGCGGCCGGGGGCTGCCCAGCCGCACCCAGTCGCCATCGCCGCCGGTGATCCACGGAATGAGTAGGATGAGCAGCGCCCCGGCGCCCAGCGCCCCCCCGAAGCCGGTGAGGAAGCCCAGAGCCAGCGGCCCGGCCCAGCCCGCGGGGCTCCGCTGATACGGCCCCTGGGGCAGTCTCTCCACGATCAGCTCCAGCTCGTCCCAGTTGGGCTCGGGGACCGAGGAGCGGCGGGAACGCAGGGCCGGGGCCGGGACGGGGGCAGCGGGGGCGTCGGCGGTGGGTATGTAGCGCTGCCCGAACTTGCGCAGTTGTAGTGTTGCCTGCTGGTGGAGGTTCTTGCCCAGCTCCCGGGCCACGTCTGGGCGGCCGCTGCGCCGCAAGGCCCGGGCCACGCGGTCCCACGACAAGGACGGGGCCTCGGCAGCCAGCCAGGCCGCCAGCCCCTCCCGGCAGCCGTCGGACATGTCGGCAGGCTCGGCCGCCGGCTTCCCCGCTGCCTCGCGCCTCCGCCGCCGTCGGCCTGGCATCGCCGACGTGGGCACAGGCTCGGGCTGCGCCAGCTGGTCCTCCGAAAGCCTGGCCAGCTCAGCCTCGACGTCCGGCTCCGGCGCCTTCAGCAGCGATTGGAAGTGGCCGCACTCCTCCGGGGTTAGCAGCTGGGCCAGGCGGACGGCCGCGTTAGGGCCCATGGCGTCCACTGCCCCCGCCGGAGCCAAAGCCCAGACCCAGAGCGCCAGCGCCAGGGCCCCCGCCGGAGCCCGTACCGCCATCGTCGGGCGGTGACTGCGATCCAGCGACTGTGGGGGGAGGAGCTCCGAATGCCCGCGGGGGGGGGGGGGGGGGGGGCGCCAACATCCACGGATGGGTGGGAGGAACGAGGTTCCCACATCCAGGGACTAGGGGCGGGGGGAACATCCAGGGATGAGAAAGGGGTCCTCCAACACAACTTGTAGAAGGAAGATCTCCTAACACCCAGAAACAGGAGTTTCGAGGGGAAGATCTCACAAAACCCCGGGGGCTGAAGTGAGTTTTCAATACCCAGGGATCGGTAGGGGGACTGGAGGCTAGGATCCCGGCCCCTTATATTGAAATGCCCGCTGGAGGCCTCCTGGCTGGCCCATTTCTGTCAAACTTAGTAGGTCTCCAACATCTCTTGTATCCCATTTACCGCCCCTCACCCTCCACCAGAAGCCTTAGACCCCTTACTCTTATTTCCTATATCCAATCAATTCCCAAATTTTCTCATTACCTGCATGCTGTTGCTTCAGTGGTGTCTGACTCTTTGCAACTCCATGGACTGTTACCCACCAGGCTTCTCTGTCCATGGGATTCTCCAAGCAAAAGTACTGGAGTGGTTGTCCTGCCCTCCTCCAGGACATCTTCAAAACCCAGGGGTCGAACCCAAGTCTCTTACATCTACTTTGACCGGCGGGTTCTTTACCGCTAGCCAACATGGGAAGCCTTATTACCTACTAAGTATGTAGAGACTCTGCCCTTTCCTGTCCTCCCGCAGTGCATCCAAACCCTCATGCTCTGTTTGGATACAGTAAGTGATCCTCAAGTCCCCACTCCGCTTCCACACACAGGGACTGAACTCGCTTCCTTTCCCCAAGCAAGCTCAGCTCAGGTGCTTCTTTAGATCTTGGACTGCACTCTCCGCTCTGCCTTAGTCACTGCTCAGCTGACAAGTCCTCTCTGGGATGCCCTCCCTGCCTCCCACCCACACCCTTGGCCCTGTGTCTTCTCTAGGCACCCCCATCTGCTCCCACAGCACCCTACAGCTCTGCCTTCATACTGTCTCCCCCATTTGACTGTGTGTGTGCTGAGTCATGTCCAACTCCTTGTGACCCCGTGGACTGTAGCCCACCAGACTTCTCTGTCCATGGGATCCTCCAGGAAATACTGGAGTGGCTTGACATTTCCTCCTCCACAGGATTGTCCTGACCCACAAATCGAACCCACCTGTCTTGCGTCCCCTGCATTGGCAGGTGGACTCTTTACCGCTGTGCCTGGGAAGCGGCCCCATCTGACTGTAAGGGCTACCTGTTGTCCCTGTAGCAACTAGTGCATAACAGGTGCTCAGGTAAAGATTTGTTGGTGTGTGAACTCTTCACTTGCAAATCAGTCCTTGTCCACCAGGGACTAACCCCCCTCCCCACCCACCCCCCACAGGCTTCATGGAGGAGCCTCAGCTCTTCAGGGGCATGGAAGAGCCTCCTGGTGCAGCCTTGTGGTCCCATTGTTCCCCTCCCTTCCCCTCACTCTTGCCCTCACTTTATGCTCTTGTAACTATAGTCACAGGTATGGTACAGTTGCCAGCTTCCATAGCTTTGTCAAGCTGAACCCACCCAAACCCGTCCAGGAAGTTGTTCTGACCCAGCGCCAGTACCACCACCACCACGAGTTAGGGTCTTTTCTGGGCATTCTCGAAATAACCTGTGCATCCTCCATCAGGACACTTCCTGGAAATGAATTCGAGGATTTAGTCAACATTTATTCAGTGTCTTCTATGTGCACCAAACACTGTGCCAGATGTGAGAATATAAAAATTTTGATAAGGTCCCTCCTCGAGCAGCTTTATCCAGCTGTATTTTCAAATGATCCATTGTTGAGCTTTTCCCATCCGGTAATGTGGGCTCTCCAGAACTGAGGCTGTACTTAACCACTTCTGTATCCTGAGTGCTGTCTACACAGAGTAGGTGTGCAATAAACCACCTAGAGGGCGAGGGGGGTCTGGACCTCCAAGGGCCGAGAGGGTTGGGTTCGCTGACCCGTAGTTCATTGCGCTGGAGCCCTCACACACAGGAACACCAGTTGTTTCTCTCCAAGCGGAAACTGCTTCATACAATCTGGCCATGGGCAGGCTTTGGCTCCTGAAAGCCCTGGATAGGCTCTAAGCCTGGGCCAGTGGAAGCCAGGGGGCCTGCTTCCCTGTCCCTTCTGCATTTTTGATCATTTTGCTGAGCACATTCAAGTCCTCAGAAGTTGTGGGTCCAAACCTCACATGGGCATTTCCATACAGCCTTTTTAACAAGATGTTCCTCGCCAGTTTTTTGTGACTTGTCAGAGTCTGGGGATTGGCAGATGGTGGTGGACGAAGGATCCCGTGACCTGAAAGACTAGATCACACTGTGTCCCCAAGCTGCCCTCTGTCCCCTTTCCCTCCATCCAAGGATGGAGTACGAATATGATCCTAGCTCTGGCCAAGGGCTGCTGGCCAGCTTCTAAGTGAAACTTCCTCTTCAGCACTCATCTATTCATTCACCCACTCACTCACTCACTTAGCAAACACATAAGCCCTTCTTCATCACTCATGCTTCAGAGGCTGTTAAGTCAGCCCCAACACTGAGCCTCTAGGAGCTCAGAATTGCAGGCAGACCTTCCCGATCAAGAGGTTTTTCCCCCGGTGGCCTCACTTGTGTGGTAGGCACTCACAGTAACAGGAATGGTCATGTTTTGCTGAAGAAACCAACACACCCACAGAGCCACATCTGTGGCACCAGCAGACCTGGAAGCTCAAGCATTTCCCAGAGGGCTCCCCACATCCTGCTGCCCCCAAGAAATCCTCTGGAAACCACGTGTCATCGCTTTAATACTGTGTCATACTTTCTTTTAAAATACAGTCTCTTCTGAGGTAGACAGACCGAACTGCAGAGCGTCATCAAACAGGAGATAAATACATCCATGTACAACACGCATCAACATGAGGTAGAAATGGTTACAGCTGGAGGGGAGGACCCCAACCCCAACGTGGGTAAAGGAAGAAGAGAGCCAGCCTGCCCTCCCCCCATCCCTGCCCCTGGATTCTTTGGTATGCCCCCCCCACATTGCCAGAGCTGGACCTGCCCTTCTCCCACTCGCCCCAGTGCCATGAGGTAGTGCTAGTAGACTGGGGGCTGTCTCCCTGTGCAAAGCTCCCCAAGGCCAGTAGAGGAGGCAGTGGGGGCCGTGGGCCTCAGTCAGTGAGCTCCCCCCCCAACCCCAAGAGCTGTCTACCTCTTGAAGGGATGGCTGAGATCCCAAACCCCCTCCCCAGTGCCCTCCACCCACCCACCCCCCTTATACATACACACACCTGAGAGAACCTGCTCACTCGCTGCTCCCCCCATGGGCTTTTCACAGCCAAGACCCTGCACCCACTGCTTTTGAGGCACCGTAGCCCTTCAGCCAGCCAGCTCCAAGGAGCAGAAGGAAGGTCAGGGACCAAGGCGGGGAGGGAGAAGAGAAAACAGAGCCACTTTCCTGTTAGCACTCCTAGGCCAGCACAGACCCTCAGCACCTTGGCACCTGAAACATCCCCTTGGACTTCCTTCCAGCTGGGAGTGGGAGGTGGGAGACACTGGAGGAGCTGTCAAGGTGGTGAGAAACAAGGGAGGCTAGGGTAGTGGGAGAGAGAAGTGGGGTGGTGGCTTGTTCCCCCACCTCTGGACCAAAGGTCAGAGTTGTTAAATGGGCTCAACAGAGTTGGGGGGGGGCAAAATACCCCAAAGCCCCATCACAGGAAAGCTGGTGGGAAAAGAATAAAGTTCTCACAAGGAAGGGTGCCTAAGCCTGGGCCTCTGGTGGAGAGTTTGGGTGGGACTGAGAATAAAAGTCCAATGTTTATTCAGGGGAACACAGCTGCCCATCTCCTTCACCCTCTCATAGCCCCTGGAGTTCTAGACCTAGGACCCTAAGAGAACAGGAGAGGTAAGAGTCCCCTAAGAACCTTCTCCTGCAATGGACACACACTCACTCACCCCTCCTCAGAGCCTCCCAGCAGACCATGGAGGCTGAGTCTGCAGTGAACTCTGTGCCCAATCAGACCTATGGCCAGACTACCTTCCCTCTGGAGGAAATCTTCTTAGCATAAGTTACAGGAGACCTCTGCCTAGACAGGGACCAGGTGGGATGACCTCTCTGGGGAATTTCCACCCGGCTCACCTTCCCATTTGGGCCCTCTCAGCCTACCTGCTAGGTCTGGGGCAGGCGGTGGGCAAGGGCATCCCAACTCTGGGTAACCAACCCCGCACACAAAACACCCCACTCAGCTGAGGGGTGGGGCCTACAAGAAGAGCAGCAGGAAGGGAGCAAGACCTGCCTCCTTCCAAATGCCACAACTCAGTCCTCATCACCTCTGCCTACAACCTTGGCCCTGAGGAGGAGGCCCCTGCAATACATTCTGCTTCTGTCCCAAGAAGCGCAGGGGTTGGAGTGTGGCCTCTCGGTCTTCCTCTCCCCTTCCCCTCAGGTCTCACTTTCTGAGTCTTCTGAGAATCTGCTTCCCTAGGGCTGAAGGGGTTGAAGGGCTGGGGGTGGGGGGAACACACACAGGAAAGCAGCCAAAATCTAACATTCTTTCTGAGGTCAGTTTCTTCCTGAGTCGTCAAAAGAAAAACAGCAAATTCTACACATCTTACAAAAATAAGAGGCCTAAAATATTAAACAAGCTACATTTCTGGAATTTTCCTCCTCAAAAACAACAACAAAACCCCCTTCTTTGGGTGTTTTTCTTTTTTGCTTGACTCCCACAGACCGAAGGTTTCAGCTGGATGAGGGATAAGGGGTGAAGGGAACCCCCTCCTCCTCAGCCCCTTAACCTCCGGATCTTCCGCAAAGGGACACTGCAGTCTTTGAATGTGAGATACAGAAGGCAGGGAGAGGGACCAAGACACAGAGAGGCTAGAGAGCAAGGGATAGAAACGGAAGCACTGAAGGTGATGGAGAGACAGGGCGGGGAGCGAGAAGGGTGTATGGTTAGTGACAAAGCGACGGAGAAAGAAAACTACCAGAAGCAGAGAAAGGGAGACGAGGGGAAAGGAGAGGGAGCCATTCAGACAGCGAGGAGACAAAAGGATTGTGGCGAGAGAGCAGGAGTTCCTTAGGCCCCGGGGCCAGTCTTCCGCGGGGCAGAGATGGCGAGCTTCCCGTCCACAATAAATAGGAAAAAACCTGAGTACACAGCGCATATGGCATCTCTCTGCCTAGCACAAGCATTTTCCTTCCCACGGGAAAAAAAAAAAAAACCACCGGCAGCCCCCTCCACTCCCCCACCCCACACCCCTCACTCCGGCACGCCCCAGCCCGGTGGGGTTAAAGAAGACCCTTCACAAACAGAGGGGCCGGGAGTGGGCGGCAGCTCCCTGGGCCTCCTGGTGCGCCATCAGTGTCCGAAACCGTACATTTTGTCCCACTCCACGAACGAGTCCAGGTCCTTGGGTGAGGCCCTAGGGCCCACCTTGGCCAGCGCTGCCTCCATGTCCTTATAGGAGATGGGGCGCTGCAAACCCGGCAGGCCTGCCCCGGCCGCCGCCTGCTGGCACAGCTGCCCCAGCTCGCCCCCAGAGAAGCCCTGGGTGCCCTGCACCAAGGCGGCCAGCTCCCGCTCGCTCAGCGCGCAGCCCTGCTGGGCCAGCGCCCGCTGCAGGATCTGCCCGCGGGCCGGGCCGTCGGGCAGCGTCACGTAGAAGCGGAGAGCGAAGCGCCGGCGGGTTGCCTCGTCCAGAGCCGCGGGCCGCGAAGTGGTGCCCACGACCAGCACGCCGTCGGCTCCCGCACCGCAGCCGCCGTCCAGACAGGCTAGGAGCGGCGCCTGCAGCGCGCCTGCGGCGGCCGTGCCGTCGTCCCGGACTGACAGCAGCGCGTCCAGCTCGCTGATAAGGAGTACCGCGGGCGGGCGGCAGCGCGCAGCCGCGAAGGCGGCCTGAAGGAGGCGCGCGCCTTCGGCAGCGCCCGGCGCGACCAGCGTACCTCCGCGCAGGCGCAGTAGTGTGGCGCCCAGTTGCGTCGCTAGGCAGCGGCCCAGCAGCGCTTTGCCAGCGCCCCGCGGTCCGAAGAGCAGCACGGTCCGCGGCGGACGCGGGCTGCCGGGGTAGGTGGGAGGCCTCAGCAATGGCCACACCAGCTCCTCCTCCAGCGCCGCCTTGAGCGCGCCCTGGCCCGCCACGTCCGCCCACTGCACCGGCGGTCCGCAGTCCACCATCTTGCTGGTCGCCAGCTCCAGAGCTCCCTGGTCCACACCTTTAGGAGGCTCTCCTGACGGCACCGCGAAGCCCCCGCGGGGAGCCGGCGCCGGGGCCCGCTCTGAAAACTTCTCAAAGGGCTCAAGCTGCGGGCCGTAGACGGGGGAGCCCAGGACTTTGAGAGGGACGCCGCCAGCGTACTTGCCTGACGCCTCCTCCGCCGCTCCTGGCGGCTTCACCCGGAACCCATTGCCCCGACACTCGCCGTTGTCCGCGGCGGGGTAGGAGGTGCCGTCGGCCGCCGGGGCTTTGGCGGGCTCGAAGGCGTACTTGCGGTAGCGGCCTTCGGCTCCCTCGTCTGTAGCCTTGCGCTTCAGCGACACCCCGGCCTCCGCTACCCCCTGGAAACCGTAGGAGGCGGGTGACGGCCGGGGTGGGGCGGGCGTGGGCAGAGGCGTGGGCGCCGCCAGACCGGAGGTCAGGTAGGGGGCCGGGGGCGGAGCGGGCGGCGGCGGGAGGGCCCCGTAACCCGGCTGCGCGGCGTAGCCCCCTGCGGGGTAGTTGTACAGAGACCCAGAGGGGCCGTAGCCCGGCGGGGGCGGGGGCTGCAGGAGCGCGGCCGGGGGCGGCGGGGGCAGCGCGGCGCCTGTCTGCGCGCAGTAACCCGGCGCCAGGTACCCTGCTCCGTAGCCCGCCGCGTACTCCGGCGCCGCCGACGGGCCCCCGCACGCGTTGCCGGCGTAGAGGGGTTCAGGCAGGTTTCCGGCTAAAACCGGGGAACCGCCGAGACCCCCGGAGCCGCCCCCACCGCCCGACTTGGTTCCCGGGAGGCCCTCGTGGAGCGAGGCCAAGGGGTAAGGAGTCTCTGGTCCCGGCCAGGGTTCGGGGTCCCCCTTGGCGCCGTTGAGGAAGGCGGCGTCGCCGTAGCCGCCCAGGGTGGGGCGCTCGTAGGGCGAGTCCAGGACCCCCGAGTACTTCTCGGCGTAGCGCTTGAGGAGGTTGGAGGCAGTGAGGGCAGAGATGTCGTCGTGTGCCCAAGCATAGTGGCAGCGCTGGCGACCCCCAGGGGGCAACTCCAACTTGTGGGCCGGCGACGGGGTGGTGGAGGAGACGTCCAGGTGCTGCTCTGGCCACTGGTTGAGGGGCTGGGCGTGTTCCGGTGTCCAGTGCATCTTCGACAGAGCTGCAGGCAAGAGAAGCGGCTAGTGAGATCCTGAAGAGCCTCTAAGGACCCACCGACTGCCAGCCGCAGGCGGACCTTCTTAAACCATAGCTTGGGACAGGCTGGTTTTCCCGCATCCACCCACAGCTTTCCACCCTACCCGGGCCATCTTCAGGCACCAAAATCACCGTATTTGTCTTGTCCCACAATTAAAGTTGTCTGAAAATACTTTCCTCAGAACCAAGATGCATCTGAAAATGATGGTTTTTTGGGTCCTAACCTCACCTAGTGGAGAAGGAAATGGCAACCCATTCCAGTGTACTTGCCTGGAGAATCCCAGGGATGGGGGAGCCGGTGGGCTGCCGTCTATGGGGTCGCACAGAGTCCGACTCGACTGAAGCGACTTAGCAGCAGCAACCTCACCTAGGCAATGACTATTGTTTTGTCCAGGTGCCTCCAGCCATGCACTCGAGGACACACGGTCCTCTCAGACCTACTGTAGTGAAGGATGGTGTCTGTGGCAGAGTCTCACTGTCCCTGGGAAACCCCAGAGGCTGACCCAGAAGCATCACTTCCTTTCCACGTGGTTTCTTGTATCTACCTGATGGAGTCAGAGCACCTGGGTTCCAGACCCAACTCTGCTCGTGATGGTTGCATACCCAGAGCAGGTGCTGCCACCTGCCTCGTTCCCAGAATGTTTCAGCACAATACAAAAAGGTTGTTTCGAATAAACATAAATGTCTTCTGGAGAAGATGGGACAAAGTTAGTGCCCATTGTAGAAATGGGATTTCCCTACTGGTACAGTGGCTAAGACTCGCAATGCAGGGGGTCCGAGTTCAGTCCCTGGTCAGGGAACTAAGTCTCACATATCCCACCTAAGAGATCGCATGCTTCAACAAAAGATCCCATTTGTGGCAATGAAGATCCTGTGTGTCACAACTAAGACCCAGCACAGCCAAATAAATAAAAGTGAATATTACAAAACAAAGTTGGTCACAAGTTTATCTGCACTTCCCAGGAACCAAATAATTCTGCAAAGTAAAACACACTATCATACTCAAAACAAGCAAAATATTCCTGGCATAGAGATCATAGAACTTTTTTTCATGGACCTCAGGAAATGGCCTCTTAGGTGGTCATGATATAAATACTGCAGAAGTATTTATTTCATACACTGTCCCTCAGCACCAGTCCAGGCATGGGCCAAACTGGTAAAAGGTATTCAAGGCTTGGGGAATGGCACTCTCCAGCTGTATGGCTCCAATTCGTTTGCTTGATCTGAGAATAACAGCTCAAAGACTAAATGGGCACATGACATTCCAGACAGTTTTTGCTAACGATTATTTCTCAGTCCTAAGATTTTGATAAGCTTACAGGTCAATATTCTTGCTTCAACAGAATTTTACTGAGCACATACTAAAAGCTGTGCTAGGCATGAGAGCAGATTGAAAAGTGAATATGATGTTTCAGCCAGAAGAGATGACATCCTTTATGAGGTGGAAAACCAGAGGTGTGTGTCCAGAGTTCTAGGGCTCGGGGGGACGTATTGTGCCTAGTCGAGATGGCCTCGCCAGGGAGAGGTGTCTTTACTGGAACTTAAAGGGTGAGAGGCCAAGTTGACCTGACAGGCTAGAGGATTCCAGCAATTCAAAGACTCGGAGCACAGTGCATTGAGGAAGCTAGGGCTAGAATAGCTCATATGTCCTCTTCCCCACCTCAAGATGCCTTACTGCCACCTTCTGAGAAACTGTGATAGTCAAAACAAATCTGTGTCTATGATGATACCTGTGCCCCTTGAGAAGTAGGACTTATGTGCAGGGCATAACCTATATAACCATACACTGCAAGCCTCGGGGGAGTACCAAGAACTGCTGGGTCACCAGAACCCTGGCAGTGGGTATATGTGGGGGCGGTGGTACAAGAAGAGTTTGAAAATTATCAGATTGCTTCTCAGGCAATTGCCCTTACTTGTAGTAGCTTGACTGCACCACCTCTTACGACTGACCTGACGTCAATCTTTGAAAATAAAACCGTTTACCCTCATCCCCACGCCCTAGGGAAGGCGTGAGCCATAGATAGTAGAGCTTTAAAAGAGGTTTTTTGTTTTGGCTGCACTGCACAGCATGTGGGATCTTAGTTCCCCAATCAGGGATCCAGCCCACATCCCTTGCATTGGAAGCGCCCAGTCTTAACCACTGGACCACCAGGGATGTCCCAAAAGGGGAATTCTTAAGAGTTGTTTCACCTCCATCTGAGAGGTGCTCCTGGCCACCAGTGGCAAGAGAGCGAGCAGAGACAGCAGAACTGAGGGGGAGGTGTTAGGAAGGCATGTGCGCAGCTCCTGCTGAGGGGCCTCCAAAGAATGGAGGCTTTACCTGATGTCAAAGGAGATAATTTCCTGGGACATCAGAAATTTCAAGTGGTTCCTGTTGCAGGGTCATATGTGGTGACATCAGAATTGTACAGATTGTGCTACGACATGGGCCCAAAACCTGTTTTATGTTGTTGTTGTTTTGTTCATTATTATGTATGCTTTGGCTCCTTAACATAGAGAAAAGAGAGAGCACTCTCCCTGAACTTGTTAACTGGGCATGCTGGAAGGAAAGGTGGTCCCTCCCAGGACAGACACAGACACAGCAAAGAAGATTCTGGGTCTGGGCTTGTTCACATGCATTTCCTTCACCACCTGCCAGATCTGCTGCTCCTCCTCACTGGCATCATGGGGTATCTTCCCAGCCCCTCTCACCAGCTCCTGCCCTGGCTGGCAGTGGTCTTCACTCAGGTCTGCACTCTCCAGACCGTGGTCTACACTGAATCTCTCCCACCTCAGCCCTTGTGGACTCCAGAAACCCACTACCTCTGGCCCTCTAAACCTGTCCTGCCAGTTCCACACCGGTCTATCTCATCTGCTCTGCACTCAGCCCGTTCTGAGGTTTCCCAGCCCCTGCAGCTCATCCTACCCACTTGATCTCTACCCTCAATCTGCTCAGACACAGGCCTGCTCCCAGGCAGTTCCCTTCCATTGTAGCTGGGGGCACGTCTCCATCACCTCGGGCCTTCTGTTTTCACATTTATCTATATCTGCATCCATTTTAGAGACTAGGAGGCCTGAGAGGTCTCTCAAGCTCAGCTCAACCTCTCCAGCCTAGGCTGGGACCTTGCTCCATTAATTAACTGTCCTTGCCCACTACCATGCCCTGGCTCTGCCCCCACAGCAAGCTTAATTTTTTCCCAGCTTCAAAAAAACTTCCTTGACCCTAAGCCCTCCACTGACTACCAGCCCATCTCTCTTGTCCTCCTCCTCCATTCTTCCCTGAAGCATCACCATCTACCTGCATGATACTATCTGCAGTGAGAGCAGCCAGAGCATGCTGTCTCCCTGTCCCAGCCCTCAGGCCAATTACAGCCCTCTCCTCACAGAGATGCGGGGGCCTTTCTGTTGTCTGCTTCCCACGGGAGCAGGAGGGATCTTCCCTGAAGAGGCACCCAACCTCCTCCCCAGGTTCATAGGGCATACTCCAGTCCCTGTATCAGCTGAGCTAGACATTAAGACACGCCCCAGGGACTTGAGGGAAAATGTGGGTTTCAAATCAGAGAACTGGATTTGAAATGAGGCTCTGACCCTTACAGTGTTAGGCTGGGCCGACTGCCGGATGTCACTGAAGCTCAATTTCTCCATCTGTTAAAAAACAGCATAACATTTGCCCTGCACAGTGACTATGAGGATTTAAAAAGATAAATATGGATTTCTCTGATGGGCCAGTGATTAAAGAATCTGCCTAGCAATGCAGGGGACAAGGGTTCGATCCCTGGTCAGGGAACTAAGATCCCACATCCCTTGGGGCAACTAAGCCCACACAGTGCAACTACTGAGCCCAACCACCACAGCTGGAGAGCCCAGATCTGACGTGGCCAAATAAATACAGAATCCTGAGTCAGGTACAAAGTAGTATGATAAATATTACAGTTAGAAACCTGAGCAGTGGCCCAACCTTGCTGAGTGAATCTGAACAAGTCACTTACCCTTGAGGTTGGGGGAATGTGGAGAATGCTCTGTGATGGAGGTTCCTTCCAGCTCTAATATACAGACTGGTCCTTATGCTGCTTCCCCACTGGGGGAGAGCCAGCCCCCACTCTGCTTTATGCACTATCTGGCATAGCCCTCATAAGAGCCTCATGAGAAATACTATTGTCTCAATCCCCATTTGGCAGGTGAAGCGACTGAGGTACAGAGAGATTGATACATCCTAAGGTCACCCGGCTTGTACCAAGGGGAGCAGGATTCAGACCCCAGCAGTGTAAGTACAGACCCCAGGCCCATACTTCTTGGTTGCACTGGCTCCCTGGTCCAGTCCTTGGTACTCACAGCCAAAGAAGAGCCTGAGGCCGTGACACGGCCCAGCCTCCAAGGCCCATTACCTTGGCCCTATGGAAACATTTCTGTGTTTGCCCGGAAATGTGGCTACACCTCAAACAGCTGCATGTTTACACTTCAAACCTGTAATCTTCTCCTGGGGGAGCCCCAGTCACCAGTGCCCCCACAGGCAGGAGAATGTGCATCCTCTCACTGCAAAGCAGCCCAAGGAGAGCTGTCCTTTGCCAGCACACTCGTCATCTGATGAGCATCCACACCCCTAGGCTGTGCAGACAGTTCCTTATTTGAGTCTTCTGCCTTCACTGGGGGTGGCTGGGGCTCTGTGGAGAAAATGTCACTTCAACTTTTTGTCTGTGGACCCTTGAAGGCTGAAACTCTGCGCGACTCCACACAGAGTCCAGTCCTAACTCATCAGTTCAGTTCAGTCACTCAGTCGTGTCTAACTTTGCAACCCCATGAATCGCAGCACGCCAGGCCTCCCTGTCCATCACAAACTCCCAGAGTTCACTCAAACTCACGTCCATCAAGTCAGTGATGCCATCCAGCCATCTCATTGTCTGTCGTCCCCTTCTCCTGCCCCCAGTCCCTCCCAGCATCAGAGTCTTTTCCAAGGAGTCAACTCGTCGCATGAGGTGGCCAAAGTACTGGAGTTTCAGCTTCAGCATCATTGCCTCCAAAGAAATCCCAGGGCTGATCTCCTTCAGAATGGACTGGTTGGATCTCCTTGCAGTCCAAGGGACTCTCAAGAGTCTTCTCCAACACCACAGTTCAAAAGCATCAATTCTTCGGTGCTCAGCCTTCTTCACAGTCTAACTCTCACATCCATACATGACCACAGGAAAAACCATAGCCTTGACTAGACAGACCTTTGTTGGCAAAGTAATGTCTCTGCTTTTCAATATGCTATCTAGGCTGGTCCAAGGAGTAAGCGTCTTTTAATTTCATGGCTGCAGTCACCATCTGCAGTGATTTTGGGGCCCAAAAAAATAAAGTCTGACACTGTTTCCACTCTTTACCCATCTATTTCCCATGAAGTGATGGGACCGAATGCCATGATCTTCCTTTTCTGAATGTTGAGCTTTAAGCCAACTTTTTCACTCTCCTCTTTCACTTTCATCAAGAGGCTTTTTAGTTCCTCTTCACTTTCTGCCATAAGGGTGGTGTCATCTGCATATCTGAGGTTATTGATATTTCTCCCGGCAATCTTGATTCCAGCTTGTGCTCCTTCCAGCTCAGCGTTTCTCATGTACTCTGCATATAAGTTAAATAAGCAGGGTGACAATATACAGCCTTGACGTACTCCTTTTCCTATTTGGAACCAGTCTGTTGTTCCATGTCCAGTTCTAACTGTTGCTTCCTGACCTGCATACAGGTTTCTCAAAAGGCAGGTCAGGTGGTCTGGTATTCCCATCTCTTTCAGAATTTTCCACAGTTTATTGTGATCTACACAGTCAAAGGCTTTGGCATATCAATAAAGCAGAAATAGATGTTTTTCTGGAACTCTCTTGCTTTTTCCATGATCCAGTGGATGTTGGCAATTTGAACTCTGGTTCCTCTGCCTTTTCTAAAACCAGTTTGAACATCTGGAAGTTCACGGTTCACGTATTGCTGAAGCCTGGCTTGGAGAATTTTGAGCATTACTTTACTAGTGTGTGAGATGAGTGCACTTGTGCGGTAGTTTGAGCCTTCTTTGGCATTGCCTTTCTTTGGGATTAGAATGAAAACTGACCTTTTCCAGTCCTGTGGCCACTGCTGAGTTTTCCAGATTTGCTGGCATATTGAGTGCAGCACTTTCACAGCATCATCTTTCAGGATTTGAAATAGCTCAACTAGAATTCCATCACCTCCACTAGCTTTGCTCATAGTGATGCTTTCTAAGGCCCACTTCACATTCTAGAATGTCTGGCTCTAGGTGAGTGATCACACCATCGTGATTATCTGCGTCATGAAGATCTTTTTTGTACATTCTTCTGTGTATTCTTGCCACCTCTTCTTAATATCTTCTGCTTCTGTTAGGTCCATACCGTTTCTGTCCTTTATCGAGCCCATCTTTGCATGAAATGTTTCCTTGGTATCTCTAATTTTCTTGAAGAGATCTCTAGTCTTTCCCATTCTGTTATTTTCCTCTACTTCTTTCCATTGATCACTGAGGAAGGCTTTCTTATCTCTTCTTGCTATTCTTTGGAACTCTGCATTCAGATGCTTATATCTTTCCTTTTCTCCTTTGCTTTTCGCTTCTCTTCTTTTCACAGCTATTTGTAAGGCCTCCCCAGACATAGGTGACCAATAAATAGTAACAGAAACGATTGCTGGATGAAAGAGGAGGAAAGAATTCTATAAACCCTCCCCTCATTTGCAAGAAGTCTTCCAGGATCAAAGAGGGAGTGTCTGGGCCTTTACAAATGGCCAAGGCACTCAGTGCACTGATCTCAGCCCTCATGGGCCTCTCCCATCCCTGTGGACCAGGCCAAGGACACTGCATCAGGCCTGACACAGGTTGTGGTAGTGTGATTTACAATAAGAAATACATATTTAGGGTTTCCCTGGTGGCTCAGTGGTAAAGAATCCACCTGCCAGTCAGGGATTGACACGGGTTCAGTCCCTGATCCGGGGGGTCCCACATGCCGCAGAGCACCAAGGCCTGCTTGTCGCAACTATTGGGCCTGTGCTCTGGAACCCTCGAGCCACAACTACTGAGCTTGCGTGCTGCAGCAACTGAAGCCTGCAAGCTCTAGGGCCTGTGCTCTGCAACAAGAGAAGCCTCCACAGTGAGAGGCCTGTGCATTGCAGCTGGAAGGCGGCCCCTGCTCACTGGACTAGAGAACAGCCCATGCAACAGTAAAGACCCAGCAGAGCCAAAAATAAATACTTTTTGAAAAGAAATATATATTTAGTCTTCATCCACTCCTCCTGGCTCACAGCTCTCCAAACCCTTGGAATTTCCTAAGCATAAGCGTGACAGGAGCATCCTTCATAATAATATTTGGTCTCTTGTCCTCAGTTCCTGAAATAGCTTCAGAGCAATAAAAATGAAATGAGTGTCTTGTTATTTATAAAAGCCCCCTTCAACCACACTTGAGTTTATATTAATGAGGGTTTTTGGAAAGCTCCTAGGAAACCTAAGGATGAAGGCTGATGGCAAGAGGAACTAGCCATGATTAGAGGGTTGGACCCTTCAGCCCCCAATACAGACACACTACCCCCCACCTCCTGGGAAAAGGAGAGGGGCTGGAGGTTGAGCTCAATCACCAGTGGCCAATGGTTTAGTCACTAGATGGGGTTGGGAGAACTTCTGGGGAGGAGTGGTTGGGTGGCCGCTGGGAGAGGGCATAGAGGCTCTGGGCATCTTCCCACATGCCTGCCCTGTACATCTCTTCCATCTGGCTGCTTCTGACTTAAGCTGATAATCTAGTAAGTAAACTGGTTTCATGAGATCTGTGAGCCATTCTAGCAAATTCATCAATCCGAGAAGAGGGTCATAGGAACCTCTGATTTATGCCCATCAGTCAGAAGCACAGGTAACAGTCTGGATGTGTGACTGGCGCCTGAAGGGGGCAGTTTTGTGGGGCCCCCCTTACCCCTTGGGATCTGCCGCTACCACAAGGCCAGTTGTGTCAGGACTGAGTTAAATGTGTGGGACACCCTGCTGCTGTCCCAGAACGGGCTGGTGTGTGGAAAACCCTCACATCTGGTGTCAGAAGGGGAGCACCAAGGTAGAGGTGTGTAAGAGAAAGGGGCACCTGCAGGAGGAGTGTGTTTCTCCCTCACACAGGCCTCAAACGCTCCTCCGCCCCCACTGTGGCCTCAAGAGGCAGCAGATACCCTGAGCGGCCCCTGTGTGACCACTGGCAAGACACCTAACCTCGCCAAGCCTCACTTTTCTTCAGCTGTCAAGTGAGACCGTATAGATGGTAGACAGCAAACTTTCTCTCGCCAGGAACTTTTATACAGGCTGAGATGGAAGGGACGCCAATACACCCCTCCAGCTCCCTCAGAAGACCTGTAACACCCCTTCTCTTCGGTTCAGAGTTCCCTCAGCCACGGGGCTGGGGGCAGGGCCGGAAGGAGGGGCAGCTGTGCTGGGGCTCCAGGCGTGTGAGGACAAGGGCCTGTGTGGATGTCGCCTTCCTGGGCCAGCTCCTCGGGCTCCATTACCTCAGCCTGGGACAAAGGGGCTGGAGTGGAGAATCCTATTGTTGGGCCTCGTATGGAAATCTCATTAATCTACTCGCCACGGCTCCCACAGGCCTTTTGTCCTGGCTTTTTGTCTCCTGCTCACAACTGGTGCCCTGGGAGGTGGTGGTTGGGGGGGTGGGGGGGTGCAATGGTTCTCTAGCTGCCGGCAGAGCTTGAAAGGGACTGTTTCCCCATCCACTGGGCCCTGACCCACCTTGTGCCAACCCCGTTACTGCAAGAGGAGAGGACAGGGAGGACACACAGGGGACTCTGGAGGACAGGACAGGTTGCCTGCCTTGGCTCTTGTGCCCACCTCAGGAAGCTGTTCCCCAAGTCTGGTCAGAGTGCAGCCTCAGCACAGCTGGGCCCCCAGCACCCTGCCTTGGACACAAGGTAGGGCTTAAGAAGTGCTTAGGGGATGAACCAAAGGAGGCCTGAAAGGCAGCTACAGAACTCTGCGGCCCAGGGGCTGGAGCCCGTTTTCTGCAGGTTCACTGTCTTGCTCGCATCCAGCCAGAAAACACCTCCACATATTAATACCCTCAGAGTGCTGGCCACTGAGCAGCAGCTGTCAGAGGGGCAAAATGGATCGGACTGTGACCCTTCCTCGTGATTCTATCATCTAACAGGGAAGATAAGGTGAGCATGATCATGTCCATAGAAAGGAAGAGAAAAGAAAAGGAAGAAGGAAAGAAAGATGGATGAAGAGAAAGGAAAAGGAAGAAGGAAAGAAGGGAAGGAAGAGAAAGAAAGAAGGGGAGGGATTTCCCAGTAGTTAAGACTCCGCTTTCAATGCAGCGGGTGTGCGTTCCATCCCTTTTGGGGAACTAAGATCCCACATGCCCCAGGGTCAAAAAACCAAAACATAAAACAGAAACAATACTGTAACAAATTCAGTAAAGACTTTAAAAGCAGTTCACATACCAAAAAAAAAAAACAAAAAACAAAAAAAAAACCTTAAAAAGAAAGAGAGGGAAAAGTCTAAAGAGCAAGAAAGAAAAGAATCAATTCTGGAAGCAGTGGAGCCTATTTTTGGTGGTGGCGGGGGATCAGCAGCACCTAAAATGGGTCTCTGCAGGCAGAGAGCACTGGGGTGTGTCCTCGGCCGCTGGGCTGAGCAGGGAGTGCCAGCACGTCCCTGTCATCGCTTGCCGCAAACACCCCACCCACTGTGCTGTCGCTCAGTCGTGTCCAACTCTTTGTAACCGCATGGACTGTAGCCCCCCAGGGTCCTTTGTCCATGGGATTCTCCAGGCCAAGAACACTGGAGTGGGTAGCCATGCCGTCCTCCAGGGGATCTTCCCAACCCAGGCATCAAACCCAGGTCTCCCACACTGTAGGCCGAGCCACCAGGGAAGCCCAACACCCCACCCAAGAAAATATAAAACTGAGTCCCAGGGTTTGGTCCCACTTGCCCAAGCTCAGAAAGAGGGCCTCCTCCTTCTGGCCATTGGTTTCTACCCCCACAGGCTGTGGGAAGGCAAGGATATCAGTTGAGGAGCAGATCCCAGGGGAGCGGGAGTCCAGTCAGCAGATTTGAACACTCTCTTCCCAGTCCCTAAATTTGCTTCTTGGCTGGAGAATGGTGGAGAACTTGAAGCTGGGAAAGGGAGACAGGACGGCCTAGGGAGATGAGGAAGGGGATGCATGCCAGGAGGTCGCAATGGTTGGAGCCAAAAGAAACCTGGAAAACAGCCCTGCTTGCTCATTCTGGCCTACATTGCCTTGCTTACCCAAGGCCACCCACTGGAAAGCCTCCCTCTGCCAACCATCACTTTTCCATCTTTCAGGGCCTACGGCAGTCCCTTCCTCTTTCATGCATCCTCCTTGGCCACTCCAGTCCTAACTGACCCCTTGCCTTTTGGGGGAGCCAGAGAAAGTCCCTCCTGGCAACAAGAACAGAGATTGTTCTTCCTCTTGCTCCTGGATCCCATCCCTTTTCAAAGCTTGGACTGGGTTCCCTCCAGTCTCCCCTCTTCTGCGTGATCAATCTCCCCCTCTACCGCTCACCCTCTTCAGCCCACAAACAGGCCGCTCCTTCTCCCATCTCGGGGTCAAGGGAGCTCAAAAGAATCTCTTGATCCTCTTCCAACTACATCCTATTGCTCTCTGCTTGCTTTCTACCAAAATAAAAAACAATTTAAAAGATACCTATACTACAATTTCTGATTCCTCCCTTCCCATTCTTACTTGAACCCCTTCCAACCAGTTTTCATACCCAGCACTCCAGCTTCCTGCGTGCGTGTTGTTAAATCTGACAGTCTGACGGCCAGTCCTCAGCTCAGCGGCACTGGACTTAGCTGATCACCCTTCCTTCCTGAAGCTTCTTCACTGGGTGCCCCACCCCCTCTCCTCCTTTATTTCTTTCATGCCCTCCTTTCACCCCCTCCCTTTTGAGCCTTGCTGAGCCCAGGGTTGTCTTGGATCCTTCTCTCCACATTAATTTCTTGGAGACCCCATCCAGGCTCATGGCCTTGACCACTGGCTCCAGCCTAGTTTTCCCTCACACACACCCTACTGGCATAGTCAAACTTCTCTCTGACCCTCCCACTTAAATGGGCACAACTGATATGTCCCAATCAAACTTCTGAGTTTCTCACTCCCTCACCCCAAGTCTTCCCCATCTCAGGAAATGGCAGCCTCATCGTTTCTAAGTGCTCAGGTCAGAAACTGTGGGGCTGTCTCTAACCCCTCTCTTTCACACCTCAGACCAGCAGATCAGACTGGCCCTGGCTTCCAAATCTCTCCAAACCACAACTACCTCTCACCCAGAGGATGGCAGCAGTCTGCCATCTCCCCTCCCACGCCCACCCTTGTCCCCCACTCTCCAGTCTCAACACGCAGCCACAGGACCTTTGAAAACATGTCTGAGCATGTCATTCTTCCACCTGGAAACTTCCAGAGTCTCCTACGTCACAGAGAATAAAAGTCAGAGTCCTTCCAGTGGCCAACCTCATCCTTCCCAACCTCTTCTCTTCACCTCCAGTCCTCCCCTCCTGCCACTGTCCCTGGGGCCTCCCCTCCAAACAGTGGCTTCCTCACTGCTCCCTCCACACTGGCTTTGCTCCCACTCAGAGGCCCTGGCCTTGCTGCGCTTGGTGCTCTCCGATACTATTTCCCCAGATCTCCACACGACTCACCCTCCCTCACTCCAGGGCTCTGCTTAGCTGTCATCACAGCAGACCCAGACCCCCCAACTTGATGTTCTCTGTAGTACTCATCATAATCTGACCTACTTGTTGCTTTATCGTCTTTTACCCACTGGAAAGTTGCATGAAAGCAGGTACTTGGCTTTGTTCACTTCATTTCCCAAGAACCTAGGTCAGTGCCAAGCACACAGTAAGTTCTTAATAGACTCTGTATAGTGGATGAACGGATGCCTGGATGGATAAATGCCTAGATAAATGAATGAATGGATGCCTGGATAAATAGATGGATGGATGGGTAGATGGATGGATGGATGGATAAATGAATGGATGGATGGATAAATGACCAAAGAGGCTTAAAAGTACCTCTGTGTCCAAATAAAGAAAAAAAATCCAGGTGACTAAATTTGAGCTCACACCAGCTATTCAGAGTGGCAAGAGGCAAAGCCAGGGAACTTATTCAGGAGCAGACGGGAATTTGTGTCTGTGAAAACCAGAGAAAATACCCAGCCCTGATCTGACTGGAGCTGAAGGGCACTCAGCCCAGCCCCCAGGGACCCCACCTGGCTTTTTCCCCCCCCAAAAAAATCCTCCTTCTCTCTTTCCCCAGCCAGGCCTCTGAGAGGGGACAAAAGGGGCAATGGAATTCCCATCAAAGGCCACCGGACACATGGTAAAGAGATCAGGGCCCTTGGGATCCTGCTTCCTTGAGGTAGTAAGGCCTCCCCGCCAGTCTGGCTCCTCTCTGGGATGGGGCTGGCTGGGGTGGGGGGGGTGTGCTCTGGCCCTGGACTCCTCATATGTCAAATGCCAAACAGCAGGAGGCCAGCCAAGTGGCCCCCATCTGGGTTGTGTGTGTGCACATGCGCTGGGGGGAGGGGAGAGTGCAGAAATCCCTGCCTGTGTCCGCGGTCAGGGCCACAGACAAGCTATGACCATCTGTTGTGATCTTGAGAGGCCAGGCCAGGGGCCCAGCACCCTTGAGGGTAAACCTTCCCTCTCTACCAGCCTTTTAGTGTTTGCAAAGAATTTTTAATAACTGCCATTCAGTTTTATCCTCACAGCTTCCCTGCTAGATAGGCGCATTCTCCCCATTTTACAGAAGACAAAATGAAGGCTCAGAGAAGGGGGAGTGATTCTCCAAGGTCACAACAACTAGTAAGCAGGGAAGCTGGGACTCTCAGTCCATGCTGCCAGCCCCCTCCTCTCCCAGCCTTGGCCAAGGTGTCTGGGCACCAAACACATGGCTAGGCTCTGAGGCACAACCCCCAGCCTGCTCCCCACTCCCTCTTCCAGGAAGCCTTCTAGGACTGACACCCCCAAGGAAGTTCTAAGATGCCTCAAAGTCTAGAGCTCTAGAAGCCACTCCTTTCTATTTCTGGGCTGTTGGTCTGTCCCTGGGTACTGGGCCCTCTCATTGGCCAGGACCTCCTAAGGGTCATTCAGCTACCCACAGGAGCACATGATCCGCCCTGGGGTTGAGATCTCTGACAGACTGGGGAGAGGGCACTGCACACTGGGAAGAACCCTGCCTAAGGTCCACACAGGCAGGAAGGGCTCTGCACCCAGGAGCCTGGCTTCCATCTCTGAACACAGCCTCTAATCCTGTGCAGTCCACATCACAGCCGTTAGCCATGGGGAACTATTTAAATGTAAATTCATTAAAATATATTAATTAAATGAAATCATTTATTCTTGCTATTATTTAAAAATCAAAATATATTATTAAAATGAAATGCAATTAAAAATTCAGTTCTTCAATAGTGCTCACCACACCCCAAGCACTCACTAGTCACATGGGGTGGTGGTACCCACGAGCGTCCAGAAAGTTCCTCGGGACAGCACTGCTTTCATCCCAGCCAGGATCGGTTCTGCAGCTGGGGTGCTTCCCGCGATAGCTGGAGCCTCCGCGGGCTTCTCTTGAACTTGAATGGAGTCTCATTTCTTAGGGTCTCCAGGTAAGACATCCCTAGGACTTGGGACTCTGTTGCTCAGGACTCCAGCCTCCCCAGGAGCCAGGGAGGAAGGGCAGACAACTGACCAGACCAAGCACTCCTTGCCAGCCCAGCCTGTCCCGCCTGCCACCGGGAGAGGAGGGGCGGGCTGAGGAGGAGGAGAGGACGGAAGGACAGGGCAGTCTGTCATCTGGCCCTTCGGGCTGTGCCTCCTTCCCTCCCCCATCAGCGGCTAGACACCCATCCCCCTCCCCCACCATCCTCATCCTCATCAAATGCCATGGACAGATGGGGGCCGGCAGGGGAAAACCTGACCACAGGGAAAGCACTCTCCAGTGGCAACAGAGTCGGGGGGTCACAGCTGTGTCCCCCAAGGCCTGGTCAGTCCTTCAGGCCCGGCTTGTGTCAGCAGTGAGGGGAAGGGGGGATACTTAGGAATCCTAGGGGGAGATTTAGGAATCTGTAGATGCTAATTATTTGAGCACACACAACCCGTTAAAAACGCAGTCCATCTTGTGGTCACTCATCCATCCACCCACTCAGTGCACACTGAGTAAGTCCCACCACGTCAAGATGTAATAAGAGGATGTAAAGACAGACAGGTGGGCTCCCTAACCAGCTTGACCAGGTAGGCATGTGGCTTGTTCTGGACTTAATCCTTGTTGCAGGTTAGATGAAGATCCTTTGTCTTTGCCCAGTGGTCTGAGCAGGATGGACACCCCTCAAACCCCTCCCCTCAAACAGGCGCACAGCAAGCATGTGTGAGTGCACACACACACACACACACACACACATACACACATTCCCAGCTGCTGCCATGAACCTCCCTCCCATGGTCTCTCTGGCCAATCACGGCACTGAAGGGTAAGTCCCACTGTCCAGTGACCCCCAGGGAGTGTATTAGCACATTTGAACCGCTCAACCTGCAATGACAAAGCCTGGGGCCTTGGGAGGAGACACAGCAGGAGGGGATGGGGCCTGTGGGGAGCTGTCCTCCGTCCTCTCCCAGGGGAAAGCTCAGGACTAAATTAAGCATTCTGGGGCACAGAGGAATTTGGGGGCCCCAGCTCCAGCAGTGAATAAGCGATCCATAAAATCCCAATTTACACACTCACTGATCAAACAGCCCATCTACTCCCCTAGAAGGTTGGGCATGGCTCCCAGGCTTGCCTCACTCCTGCAGAAGGTCCTGGGGTGCAGGACCAGAGACACGGGGGCAGCCAGTGCTTTATCTGAGTAGCAGACTGAGTCCTACTCCCAGCTCCAATGAAGGGCATCTGTCCCCAGGGCTTGGGGACCACCCTGTACTCCCTGGGATCTGGCTGCCTTTGGGGGAGCTCCTCAGGTCTGCCCTCCATGAATGACAGCTCTTTTTCTCTCCTGAGCAGCCCCGGGGCCACTGGGGCTGATTTCAGCCTCATCACAGAGCTGCTGATCACTTTTCCAGCTCTACTCTGCTGCCCGCCCCTTTCTTTGCGACAGTGCCTCCATCATGTTTTCTCTTACCCTCCTGACGGCTGGAGCTGCCGGGAGATGCTCAGAGCCCTTTCCTTCCAGCCACATAATCTCACCCCTTCCCCGGGCTGGGAGATATCCAGAAACATGGGGCAGGGGACACTGGTTTCCTGTCCCCAGTTCATCTCCCTGGAGACACCAGGTAGGGAGAACTGGCCCAGTTATCACCCTTGACCCTTCCTCTAAAGAAAACCCAGAGTGTCTCTACCTGCCTCAATTTTGTTTGCTTCACTTAGGCTGCCTGAAACTTCAGCAACAGAAAATCGTTCTGGTTAATAGGCACCCTCTTTTAAACCACCTACAGCTCTGGGAGGTTCCAGGGTATCAGTTGCTCGCCCCTCAGTGAAGGTCAGCAAAGCCGATGGGCTTCTTCCCAGGTCTGTGTGAGGCACCGTATTGAGCAAATAGAGTTTTCATGGAGGCCAAAGAAAGCGAATCTTTGGGGCTGTTAACTGCTTTAAGGACAGCACAGTCCACCCCACCACATGCCCTTCTCACTACTTGAGATGCTCCGGAGCAGGTTAAGGTGGACTTCAACTCCTGGGCCCTGGGGCAGGACAGAAAGGGAAGGAGGGCCCACCCTATGTATGTGTTTTCCAGGGCTGGAGGGTCAGGCTGTTCTCTTCCAGAGGTCATTGCATCCTGGGCCATGGTCTTGGTCTTCATGATGTCATTGAGTACCCCCAACAGACTGCTAGGAGGGGATTATGGTACAAGCCCCCTGGACAGCAGAACACACTCCTTCCCTTCCTTCTCCTTTTCTCACCGTCACTGGCTGCTTCCAGGGACCCTCAAATGCATCCTGGTCTCACTAGTGACTTGAGTTATTCAGGTATCTGGACTGACCTGGGACTAGGGGAGGTCTCTGAGCCCAGGAGTCCATCTGTAAGTCACAGTCTCACCTCCTTCAGGGCTCAGATGATGGGGGGAGTGGGTCAGCCTCTGAGATGGAGGGTAGGGGTCTAAACCTCTGTTTCCTCCACTGTGAAACAGAGGACCCAGCATGTCCCAGCATGACCCAGGCCGGTGTGAAGGCAATGGAAGAAGAGTTGTGCTTCCAAGACCACCTGGAAGAGGGCCAGGGATGGGGGCGACACAGCAGGCGCTCCTCGGACTTGGATCCCAAGGGGGCTGGCCAAGTACTTCCACCTGGAAAAGGCGGGGTTGGGGAGGACCTCTGGCAGCAAAAGGAGTGGAACAAGGGACCCCTTGGAGAGAAGTGCAGCCTCCCAGCTGGGCCCCTCCCCGGGGGCGCGGCTACAGCCCTGCGGTGTGAGGCCCCTTGGCTCCCCACTCTCGGTGTGACTGTGGGGGCGGGGGACTGAGTCCCAGACCAGAGCTTCCCTGGATGTCCTAGCCTCACCCCTGGCCCTGCTGCCCTGTGTCCTGGGGCACCTCTCACCTGCTCCTCCTCTGCCAATAAAGAGGGGAGCCCAAAGGCCCTGCTGTCTCTTCTGCCCTTTGTGCTACTTAGAAACTGCCTAGATAAGCCACATGCCCCTTTAGGTCCCTCTTGAGAGCCCTCCGTGCCAGACCCAACTTCATCCTGAGCCATACTTTTCTTGTCCCTAGGCAGGCCTCTTGACGTTTTCAGTCATAGGCCCCTTGTGCAGCCTAGTAAACCCATGGCCTATTCTCAAAATTACTTGTCAATGCATAAGATAAAAATACACAGAGAAAAAAAGGTTTAACTACGTATGGTGACATATGTTAGCTAGACTTACTGTGGTGACCATTTCTTCATATACACACACATCATATCATTATGCTGTATACTTGAAACTAATACAGTGATCTATGTCGATTACACCTCAATTTTTAAAAAATGATACATGGGACTACTTTGTCTACTATACCATAATAAAGCTGTAGGGGGTAGAAATTTTAAAAACATGGAACTACAAAGGGAACTAATAACATTAGAATACAGCTCCATTTATGAACTTCTCAAGGATCGTGGACCACGGGTCTCAGCCCAGCAGACAAAGGCCCCCCTGTCAAACCCCACCTCCTCCCCACAGCCTGGTTTAGGATCCAAAGTTGACTTGAGTCAGTTTGGGTGGCACGTGACCTCCAAAAAGCTTAAGTTTAAAGTCTGGGTGACCCCACCTTTGGGGGCCCCATATATAGCCTCCCCACTCCTGCATAGGGGTCGGTGAGAGCAGATGCCCCCACCGCCTGGCCAGCAGTGGTAAGGGGGCAGGCCCAGGCAGCCCACCCTGGATTCCCCAGTGGCTGCCTCTGCCTGCTCCTTCTCCCTTCCCAGCCCTGGGGGAGCCAAGCTGAGTAACTCCAGCTATGCAGCCTGGCCGGTCTACCTGGGTGTGAGTGGGCAGGGCTGTCCTCAAGGGGGTGGCCCCGACACCTGCAGGGCCACAGGAACAGAGAGAGAAAGAAGAGTTGGGGTGGGGGGAATGGTGCTAGGCAAAGACCAGACAACCACGGCAACTCCTGTCTGTGCGTTTGAGATCCCAAGACAAGAGCCAAGCACTGCTGGAAGCACATTAGCTGCTGTAATCCTCACAACAATTCCCAGAGGAGGAAACTGAGGCACAGTTAATTTGTCGAGGTCACCAAGCTAGGACTTGGTGCCACTCTCCAGGGCAGTCTATCTGCAGAGGCTGCTCTGCCTCTCACTTGAGCAGCCGATGTTATTCTCATCTAACAGCTATGGAAACAGTATGTTGATTCCCACCACCCTCATCAGCCTCCCCTGCCCCTCTTTAGCCCCTCTTCCCTTGATCGCCCCCCCAGATTCAGCCACAAACCCACACTTTATCCATACTTTACTTTGGCACCAATAAGTCCCTGCAGGTCTGAAACCCCAGACCCTGGTTACAGCCCTAAGGAGAGGGATCAGAGAAGTAGGCAGCGAGCTGCAGCAGACCATGACTAGGGAATGGGGAGTGTTTACTTGGAGGGAGAGAGACTTCTGGGGATCAAATATTTCTGAATACCTAAGCCACCTCTGGGTGGCAGCTCTGTGCAGCCCCTCCCCTCCTGTCCCCCTTCCCACCATCCTCAAATGAGTTGAATTTGCCATGAAAGATTTGGGGCTTAATGTTAGCTGTCTGATAACATGTGGATTCTCTAAAAGTGATGAGCTCACCATCAGTAGAGGCATTCAACATGAGAGATTGTCTATTGGGAGGGGCACTTCCGGGCAGGTTGATGGGCTCCTTTGCAGTTTTTCTGGGTCATCCCCACTTACATGTCTAATAGACACTGCAAACCTAGGAAGTCCAAAAACTGAACTCCTGGCCACCCTACCCCTATAAGACAGTTTCTACTCTCCCAACAAGGGGTTCAGGCCCCGAGACTCTGGCCTGAAGAAGGCTACAGTGTGGAAGACAGAGATGGGAGGACGGCCATCACATATAAGACAAAGTCCACTTCGAGAAGGAGCCCCTTCCTAGAGGGATGAGTGTCATTGGCCACCAGTGGCTATTGTCCCTCTGAGGAGATGGATGGGAGGGGTGATACCCCTGATGGCCAGAGTTCCCTGGAGCCCCTCTGCCCTGACAGAAACCTTTGGGCAGACCGGGTTGGTGTGGAAGAACATGATGAGGTGGGGAGGTGTCATTTTTCAGTATAACCCAAATCTCACTAGTTTCTTTCCCCTGCTGGCCTGAAAGAACAACAAACACCTCAGACTCTCAAGCATCCAAGAGCCCAGTAGGCCAGCCAGCAGCAGGTGGACTCTCCCAGTTTCTTGCTGCTGCTGCTGCTAAGTCACTTCAGTTGTATCCGAGTCTGTGCAACCCCATAGACGGCAGCCCACCAGCCTCCACCATCCCTGGGATTCTCCAGGCAAGAACACTGGAATGGGTTGCCATTTTAATTCTCACTAAATTAGTACCTCTGTCACCTATGAAAGGCCCCCCTGGAGAAAAGAAGTCTCTCTGGGAGTCTGCTGATGATGCAAGGCCCTGCCGTGAAGGAACTGGTCTCTTGCCCAAGTCTCCCCTCAGCCCATCCGCCGCTCCCAGCTCAACCACGCTCCCTTCTATGCGGGGAAAACCAGGAGCATGGCTCTCAAAGCTCAGCCTGTCCTTTGGCCTGTCCACTGGTCCCTGACTGTCTTGTAACCTCCTTGAAAGTGGGATCACGTTAAAAATAGAGCTCACTGGATGAAAGACTGAGTGAGTGAGTGACAGTCACTCAGTCGTGTCCAACTCTTTGCAACCCCATAGACCGACCGTAGCCCACCAGGCTCCTCTGTCCGTGGAATTCTCCAGGCAAGAATACTGGAGTGGGTTAGCATTCCCTTCTCCAGGGGATCTTCCTGACCCAGGGATCAAACATGAGTCTCCCACATTGCAGGCAGATTCTTTACCGTCTGAGCCACCAGAGAAGTCTTGGATGAATGGCTACCCGGATAAAGTATTCAGGCCTGGCTCAGGGCCCTGCAGAGTGTATGGTGAGTGTGGCCGGGCTTCATGCAGAGGCCTGCAGCAAAGCGAACAGGGTCAGGGCTGCCTGCAGACGTGCTCTGCTCCTCCCAGGCCACACAGGAAGCGGAGGAGAGCTCTGGGAGATTTGAGGCATGATAGCCCCACTCAGGTGCACTGCGAGTGTGTGTGGAGTCTCAGGGGCCCAGGAATCCTGGCCCTGGCTGGGCACCCTTGGGAGCCTGGCTGATACACACCCAGGACCTGGCACAGTGCCAGGACCCAGCAGGTGTTTGACACAGGTTTGTTAGAGTAAAATGTAGTCTCTTTGTCATATCTTCCCCTCCATCTGCGATTGATTAATCCCAGCACCGGGCTGGGGTCAGGTGGCCTGGGTCTCCCAGACAGCGAGGGGAGCTGAAGGGACTCCAGAGGTAGCAGCCAAGCTGCTTCTCCTCTCACCCACTCCTGAGCCCCCTACTGCCTGGACTCAGCTTTGGAGAGAACTTCAAAGATGGCCAGGGCAAGCCCTGCCCTGGGCCAGAACTTTCACATACATGTCCTCTCTTTCTCCTTCCTCCTACGCTGGGAGGAGGTTCCCTGCATGGGTTCCGAGTCACTGAAAAGGTCACCAGAGGTAAGCATGTACTTCAGAGGCAAAGAGCACACTATGTGAAACCAAGGCCTCTATTACCTACAAACTCACTCACCAGTGTTCTTATTCCCCTTCTGCAAATGAAGATGTTGAGACACAGAGTATGTGACTTGTCCAGGCAATTAGACCTGTTTAGTGGCAGGGTTTGGTCAAAGCTATAGTTTTGCCAATAGCCACGTATGAATGTGAGACTTGGGCCATAAAGAAGGCTGAGCACCGAAGAATTGATGCTTTTGAACTGTGCTGTTGGAGAAGACTCTTGAGAGTCCTTTGGACAGCAAGGAGATCAAACCAGTCAATCCTAAGGGAAATCAGTCCTGAATATTCACTGGAAGGACTGATGCTGAAGCTCAAACTTCAATACTCTGGTCACCCGAAGAACTGACTCATTGGGAAAGACCCTGATGCTGGCAAAGACTGAAGGCAGGAGGAGAAGGGGACGACAGAGGATGAGATAGTTGGATGGCATCACTGACTTGATGGACATGAGTTTGAGCAAGCTCTGGGAGCCAGTGATGGACGGGGAAGCCTGGCGTGCCGCAGCCCATGGGGTCGCAAAGAGTTGGACACGACTGGCAGGATCACTGCAGCCCAGGGGTTGGGTTCTTGGGTGGGAGGCAAGAATGATCATCAGAAATTGGGGATGGAGCCTATGGAGGCTGGATTGAAGCCACTGACTAATGCGCCCATTCACTGAGAACTGTCCACCCCACCACCAGTCCCCAAGGTGAACTGCAAAGGCTGACTGCCCATGCCTCCTCAGTACTAAAGGAAAAGAGAGCAAGGCACCTGGGTGGCTCCATTGCAGTCCCTTCTTGACTGGCTCAAGCAGGAAAATGTCAACATCAGTAGTAATCAAAGACAGTCCCAACCCATGATGGTTTGACTTAAAACTTTTTGACTTTACAATGCTGTGATATTCATCCAGTAGAAACTATACTTTGAATTGTGGATGTTGATATTTTCCCAGATTAGTAATACACAGTAGGATCCTCTCCTGTGATGCCAGACAATGGCAATGAGGTGCAGCTCCCAGTCATTCATGCCATCTCAAGTGTAAACAAGTGATACACTCACAACCATTTTGCACCCATTAAGCCATTCTGTTTTTCGCTTTCAGTACAGTCTTCAATAACTAACATGAGATACTGAACACTATAATAAAATACGTTTTGTGTTAGATGATTTTGCCCAACTTTAGGCTAACGTAAGTATTCCTGATCACCTGTAAGGTAGGCGAGGCTAAGCCATGATGTTCAGTAGGTTGTGCTGTGCTGTGCTGTGCTGTCGCTCAGTCGTGTCCAACTCTTCGAGACATCATGGACTGTAGCCCACTAAGCTCCTCTGTCCATGGGATTCTCCAGGCAAGGAGGGTTGTCATGCCCTCCTCCAAGGGATCTTCCAAACCCAGGGACTGAATCCAGGTCTCCCATGTTGCAGGTGGATTCTTTACCATCTGAGCTACCAGGGAAGCCTGTTCAGTAGGTTAGGTGTATTAAATGTGTTTTTGACCTAAAAATATTTTCAACTTACGATGCATTTATCAGGACATAACCCTATCATAAGTCAAGGAAGATCTGTATAACCCTGAGCACTGCATTTCTGACCAGACCCTCACGGGCCCATAGCTCCTGCCTCATTTAACTGTCACAAAAATGCTTATGAGGAGGGTGCCATAATTAGTTGCAATTCACAGATGAGATATAGAATAAGAGATATACACATAAGTTCTATGTGTTAGCTATGATTCATCAAGACACTTAAGAGAATGCTCAGAGAAGAGCTAGACTCTCCTGTCACTCATCCTTGGGATGAGTGGGTTCTGAAACAAAATAACCCCTGGACCTCCTCACTCCAGGTGACACACTCAGAGATGAGATGACTGGCCCATAGCCTGACCCAGGCAGGGTGAACCTTTTCCACTCAAAGGTGGGCCCAACAGTTCTATCCGATACCCCTGGTCTCTTGGCTCACCCTGTCCTCCTGCCATGGAGAAAGCACAGAGTGAAGGGCAAGAATGCTGGGCTCTAGGCCTCACTCTGCTCTCAGCCCTTCAGGGGTGTCTGGACTAGGGCAAGGGGTTCTTGAGGCACAGACCCCAAGGGGCTCAGGGGGTCCAAGAGCCTTTAAAGCAGAATGCAAAGTCTGGTGTCAATTGATAAAAGTGGATTTTTCTGGGGATGGCTTTTGTTGGTCCTTCTGAGGGGGTCTGTAAATCAAAAAAAGTTGTGAACCCAGGCCTGGTTGGGGTGGGGCCTGGTAATCTTGAAGATCCCTTCCATTCCTTCTTGGGCTATATGCATTTAAACAGAAACTCCACTCCTCCTTCAAGGCTAACTCAGCAGCCACTCTTGAATTTCTTGATTCTTCGACTGAAACACAAGGTGGGGACCCACACAGTCTGGCAGGGTCTCTCCTGCCTTCATCTTCCTTGCTAGCCTGCCAGCTCCCAAAAGGGAGCAGGGCCAGCCCAGGGCGAGATGGCAGAACACACCAGCATACCCCATGGTCAGTCCTGTGGGGCCTACCGCAGCCCACAGCCTCTGTTCACTGGAAAGCAGAAGCTCTTGGTGTTCTGGACCACAGGTGTATCTGAACTCAGGTCCACCCCTCTCCTCAGCAACCCTGGAACTTCACTGAGCCATGCTCCCATGGGGAAACTAGTTTTCATTAAATCGGGTAGAGGAGCCAGCCAAGTCAAGAAGAAGTAAATTAAATAGAATGCACAGGGAGGGTAAGGGAGATCAGCTTGTCCCCTGCAATCCCTGGCTGACCAATGGCGGGGGAGGGGGAAGCTGGGTTCCTAAGGGTCCAGCAACTGCAGCAGTAGGAGCCGGGGGTGGAGAGTGGGGGCAGTTCTGGCCCAGATAATAAGCAATTGTTAATGTGATCCATATGGATCCTGACTGGCCTCTCTGTTTAACAGGATGATAATGGCAGAGAAAGAATGCTGGTCTGTGGGGAAAGCAAGGGGCAAAGTCCTCCCGGACTTGGGGGGGGGGGGGTGGGGGTGGGGGAGGGTTAGCCAGGAGGAGGAGGAAGAGACCCACCCAGGGACCTCCACCCACCCAGGAGCACAGAGCTATTTGCCTGGAAGGCCATGGTTTGCAGGCTGCCCTGGCGAAAACCCTTTTATTCAACCAACAAATATTTATGGAGCACCTACAAAGTGCCAAGCCCAGTGGGGATGGGGTGCAGGGAAGTATACGCCCCACCCCTGGCCTCCTGGAGGCAAAGCCTAGTGCCAACACAGCCTCCGAGGCTGAAGGGAGGCACAGGTGCAGGGCTAGGAGAACATTCAGGGAGGAGTGAGTGCCTAGAGCTGGGGGCTCTGGGGGAGGCTACATGGGGGAAGTGTGGCATCCGAGTCGGGCCTTGAAGAATGAGGAGGCTGTGGAGAGACAGGGACAATGGGAAGGCATTTGGCTGAGGGAACAGCAAGAGCAAAGGCAGAGAGGCGTGAAATTGCGTGGAGAGTCTGAGGTCTCTGCAATAAAGCGGCAGCCCAGGCAGGGGAGGGGAGGGGATTTTTGCTCCATAAAAAGCTGCGGCCATGGATGACCGAGAGCAAGGCTCTGAGAACACCACACTCGGATCGGGGCCCTCTCCTGCCCCGTTCCAGGCGGAGCACTGGACTTGTCCACTCACCTCATTCTCAGCCCACCCCACCCTTACACCATGGCCAGAAAAGGGCCTACACCCCGCAGGCCCTCGGAGACCAAACTCATCCATGTGTCTCTCAGACCTCCTCATCCCCTGAGGAGATGGGGGTCCCCCTGAAAAGTGGAGGTCACTGGGCCTCCCCCAGGAGCCACTCCACTGTCCCCGCAGAGCTAATTCCCTTTGGCCCAAGATAACTTTCCTCAAGAAGACATTACTGGGAGGGCACAAGGGTCGCTCCTTACAGCCGTGGTTGCTGCGGACTCCCAAGGAATCGAGTGGAAATAAATGAAATGGCGTTAAACATGGGAGAGGGGGATTTACGAGGCCTGTCACCCGGCGGAGCGAGGCCGGCAGGCAAGCCCCGCCCCTTTCTCGCCCACCCCAGGAAGTCCGCCCCGCCCCCTGCCCCGCGGCTCGGGCAGCCGCCGGGTACCCGCGCGCGCCTAGGTGCCGCCGCGCTCAACCTCGAGCCGCCCAGCGCGTCAGTCCTCCCCGCCTACGGAGCAGCGGAGGACGGTGTTTGCGCCCGGCTAGGAGCTCCGGGAGGGGGGCTCTGAGGAACCCCAGCCCGGCCGTTCCCAGGAGGATGCACCGGGGTTCAGGTTGGACTCGGGGAGGGTCTGGGGCTCCCTGTGCACGGTCAGAGTTCACTGGACCACCGCACCACCTGGCCCACTCCAGCAACTCCTCAGGGAAGGCTCTGGGCCCCCAGACCGAAAAGTTCTCCCGCCCCGCCGCAGCCCAGAGTGGGGTTCGAACTGGCTCCCCATTCCTTGCTGCCAAACCGAGGGCTGGAGTCCGCTTAGCCTCTGCAGCCCTGGCGGACGACAACGCAAACATTCTTCCGTCCTCTATTCTCCTCCAAATTAGGTATCCATGGAGACAGGGCCTGGCAGCCTGACAGCCCCACGGCCTAATCCTGATTTAGTGACCGTCCCTTTAACAGCCCACCCACCCCTCCGCTCCGGGCTCCTGGCTGCCGCTGGGCGCAGGCTCCAGGCCGCTTACACTCGCCCCCGCGCAGACCCCTTCCCAGGCCTTCTCCGCCCAAGAGGCCACCGGGACGGGAGGGGCCCGAGGAGGAGGCCTACATTTCCTGCGCACCTACTGTGTGCCCAACCCTAGCGGAGGACCCTCTACAGAGCGGGGTCCTTAGTAAGGGAATCTCTGTTTAGATCAAGAGAGGGCTCTCGGAGTGGGGAAGTTTAAAGGGCTCTAGAGAGAGAGCCGGGAGCTTAGAGGGTCTCCCTAGCAGCCTGTAGCCCAGGGGTAAAGGTAAGTGCGGCTTCCCTGACTCGGAGATGGGGGCTTTGCTCTCCCGGGCCAGAAGAGAAGAAAGGCAGCGGGTGGGCGTGAGAGACGCAGGGCCCCAAGTGGCCTCAGTCTCCTGTCACTGCCCCGTCACGATGCTGGGGAATCTCCGGGCCTGGAACCCAGTCCCCACCCCCCTCCCTCACACACAGGGGCCGCTGGACAAAGACCTGACGGAGTGGGAGGGGCCTCGGGCCGGCCTTCGGGCTCCGGACACTGGATCCTTCTGGGACCCGAACCCGCAAATTCTGGGTCCCCACCCCCCAATCCCGCAGGCTCCCCCCAGAGCCTGCCGCTCGCTACTGCTGCAGCCTCCGCACCAAAGGGGGCAGCGAAGAGGGTGCCCGTCGGCGGCTTAGAGGAGTGCCCCTTCCCTGCCCGCCCCCTCCCCCCGGGAAGTGACCCTCAGATCCCACGCACCCGCCCGGGTCTCTCGCTGGCCTTGCCCTTCGACCCCCGCCTCGTCGAACCCCGCGACCCGCAGCCCCCGCCCTCTCCGGCCCTCGCACTGCCCCGCGCCCGCGGACAAAGCTCCGGACACCCCGACCGAACGGTCACCACCCCCTGACCTCGGCCCGCCCGCGCGCTCCCGTGCCTGCCCCCGCCAGGCCCGCGGCCTCGTACCTCGGCATCCCGGCCGGGTCCTAGGTGAGTGTGCGCGGCCTGAGGGGGCGTCCGGCCCCGGGGCCGGGGCGCGGGCCGGGGGCGACAGGCCGGGGCTGGGGGGCAGCGGCGCTCACCATCCTGGAGCCGCTACTGCTGCGGCTGCTGCGGCCGCCGCGGGCGGGAGCAGGACTGGGCAGTGGGGGTGGCCGGACAAGGGGCCGCCCCGGCTCCCCCCGCAGGCAGGACCCCCACCCCCACCCCCTCCTCCCCTCGCCCGCCCCCAGCGCCCTCCCTCGCAGGCCTTTGCTCCCCTCCCCTTTCCCTGCTCCTCCCCTCCCCTAGTGCCCCTCCCTTCCCCCAACTCCCGCCCCTTCCCCGGCCCTCTCCACCCCCGGCCACTTCCCCGCCCTCCCCTCCTCGCCCCCGCCCCGCCCCCATCTCCCCTAAGCTCGCCGGGCCCCTCCCCTCCACCAGCCGGCCTGGCCCCGCCCCTCTCCTCCCCTAGCTCTAAAATAAATTAGCCACAGAGGGGGAAAAAAGAGCAAATGACCCTTGGTGTGGAGTGTCCTTGCGCCACTCTCAGGCCCGCCCCCGCCTCTCCTGGGCCGCTGGAGCGGGAAGTTGGGGTGGGGGTGGAGGCCGGGCCGGGTGGGGAGCGGTCCCCGAAGGGGGAGGCCGGGACTGAGCAGTAGGGCGGCCGAGCGTGTCCGCCGGGTGTGAGCGGCTTCCTGGGTCGAAGGGCAAAGGGGAAAACAGCAGGCCCGGCCCGCCCCGTCCGCTAGCTGCCTTCGACCCCCACTGCCTGGACTGCCTCGGCCTCTCGGCCAAAGCCTGGTGGACTCAGTCTTTCATTCCCACCCTCCCACCTGCCCCAGGTGAACTGTTGGCTTTGCCAGCCCGGATGCACAGAGTGGGTGGCATACACGCAGCTCAGCAAGTCCACTGCTCTGCGCGGACTCCAAGTGGGGTGGGTTCGGGGGGAAGACCGAGAGCCCAGGAGGTGGGCAATGGAGGGTGGGATGTGATGTCTAAACTGTGAGCTTCACTGGAGGGCTTTCCCCAGAAGACGGCAACCACACTGAGCCAAGCAGGATGAATCCCGCACCTGTGATCTGCTTAAGAGTTGTCCAAAGGCGTTCATTGATGAGTGCATTCATTCAAACATTGCGAGCGTCCACTCTGTGCCGGCAACACCTAGCGTCCCACTGGCACATCCTTCTCCCGGGGCAGCAGCTCCAAGGATAGAATTCTGGCAGACACAGTGACTCCAGGCTTCAGCAGCGATCCAGACAGGAAAGGAAACCTGCAGACCGAGCAGCCCGCAGAACCCACTTTGCCCCAGGAGGTTCTAGGAGAGAGATCCAAGCTTAGGTTGGAAATTCCAGATACATTTCCTCCTTTAGGAGATGCTGAGCACCTAGGGTCCCAAGATCGCCTGTGCTCCCACAGGCACTGTGCAAGGGCAGTGCTGCGGGTCGTGTCTTCTGAGATGTTTTTGTTTCTTTCCGGCGCTGCTCACCCTCTCTGACTGAGCACTAGCTGGACAAGGTCAGCTGCCCGGTAGTGCTCTGTCCTCAGTGTTTTGTAGAATTCTAAACTCTCCCCTTCCCTTCTGCTAGTGGTGGTTCCTCTGGGGTCTCACCAGCCCTCTCTGGTAGCTCTGGGTTTTGATCTCCCAGAGTTAAGTACCCTTAAGGGAAACCAGGAGGCTCCTATATTTTTCCCAACCCACAGAAGAAAGCAAGACTAGAACCCAGGCAGTTTCTGGAATTCATCAAAATCAGGATCTTCTCGGACCCCAGAACTCTCTCTTCCTCTCTATTCTACATCCCTAGGACCACACCTTGGCACAGGGTCAGAATGGTGGGGCATTTGAAAACTCTGGCTTCAAAATCGGAAAGGCAGAAGAAATGGAGCCATAGCTGCTGTAGGAAAACTGAACCCCAAGTTGAAGGGACAATCCCGAGACAACAGAGGGAGAAGGAATTTGTTGAGAATTTCTTTACTGATGGGGTATCTGAGGACCAGAGAGAAGAGACATGCTTGGGGTCACACAGCAAAGTTGGATCTAGAATCGACTGTACTCTTTCCACCCTATCTGTCAGGGTCCCCAAGGGTCAGGGGCAGGAATGTTCCCTGACATAAGGGGAATGTCCACATGAGCTGTGCCAGCAGCACTGGTACCGGGAGGCCAAGCCTGGCATTGCTAGGGCAGTGGAGGCCATGCTCCTCCAGGCTCCAGGGTGGGGTGGATGACAGGAGTGAGGGTGGAGGAAGGAGTTGATAAGGTGCTCCCCTGGAGCAGGGATGGGGTTCTCCTTCACATACACCCCTCCCCCATTCCTCCAGAGCTGGTATGAAAAATGAGGTTAGACCTCAGGAAGGCCTTCCCAGTAAGATAGCATACCGAGAGGCCTTTACCAGATTTGACGGGGGAAAGGGCTGCAACTTGGAGGCGCTGAATTGTTTCTGACGGGCAAACAGGCATAGGTTGACTTATGTTAGTAGATGGGGGTGAGGTTGATCTGGTCACTCCTCTGCGCACCAGGCTCAGGCAGTGAAGTGTGGCTCCTCCTCCCCAAGCTCATTAAAGTCCTGTTAATACATCATCCAGCCTCCTGGGCTGACAAATACTCAATCCTGGCAAATGGCCCTTCATCATGTCTGCCCTCCTGGGCGGGGCCTTGGGGGAGGGTCTGTTCTCTGAGGACTCCTGACTGTCCCCAGTCGAGGTCGAGGGATCTGTGCCCTAAGAGCCCCCTGCTGAGGACAGAGTTCTGGCTGGTCTTGTGATCATCCCTGGGTAGGTCAAGTGCCTGGCGATGGATTGGATAATGATAGTGGTAGTGTTGACGGTAATGCTCTGCTTGGCCTCTGCAGAGAGCCCTCCATTCTTTCGCAGCTCTTTTGCTCATGTGACATCCAAGGAGGAGGCAGATACTATGCTTGGGCGTGCTGCCGAGTGCCTGTGCACGTGTGCGTGTGGGTGCACATGTGCGTGTGGGTGTGGGACATGGGTATGTGTGCAGAGGTGTGTCTATGTGATCTTCCTGGCCCAGAGACTTGCAAGGCCTTTCTGAAAACATCAAGGAAAACAACCCCTGCTGGCCCAGGGAGAATCAGCATGAAGGGTTTTGAAGGGAGAAAGAAGAAAGTTAGGGAAGATGCAGAAGCCAGAGAGGGAGGGAGGAGCAGGTGGGGTGAGAAGGAAGGAAAGAAAAGAGCCTGGGGAAGGATGGGGGTAGGGGGAGGAAGGGAGAAAGAAATGGAAGAGAGGAAGAGGAAAGGGCAGGGCGGAGAGACCTCTCTTTGTAGTCCTCTGGATCGGCCACTCAGGAGTCACTAAGAAGCAAGAAAGGAAGGAAATGTGTCCAGGCTGGGGGACTAGGGTGTGTGCCCAGAGCATACCACACCCGCTAGCTACCACACCCCCCACTCACCCTAGGCTCAGGCTACTCCCCTACAAGTGGAGCCGTAACCCTTCTCTTTCTGGCTGTTCAGACTTCAAGGCCCAGTTCCCAGTGCCTCCCCAACCCTGCTCATGCCCTCACTTACTCTTTGTGTGCTTATACCAACTTTGCCTTCCTAGTGAGCTACAGTCTGTGTCTGGGTCCAATCCCCACCTCACAGCTAGCCAAGGGCTCTTAAGAGCTTCCATGAGAATAAGAAAAAGCACCCTTTCCTCTGAGCAGACACAGCTCTGTGCCAGACCACTTAAGACTTGGGGGAGGAGCTGGCGCTGGCTATCAGTCCCCTCCTTTCCTCCAGAGGCCCGGGACCCAGGGACCCACTTCCAAAATCCTCATACCTCCTCTGGCTTTGCCATTTGGTCTGTGAGCAATAGCGTACCCATCCCACCCCCATCCTGGCCTTTGGGCCAGCACCCCAAACTGAACTGTCATCCCACCACGTTACCCCTAAGATATACCCCCACAGAACCTCTCGCTAAGCACCCACACCATTTTAAAACCACAGTCTTCCTCCTTGGAGTATCATTTCACCTATTCTGCTTGGGCAACTCCTATTCATCCTGCAGAACCCCAACTTATATATGTCCTCTTCTGTAAAGTTTCCCTAGCTATCCCCTACTCCCAGCAGAGTTGGTAACTCCTACCCCAGGGCTCTCCTAATCCTTTTTTCTAGGTTCCAGGGATTGAGCCCAATAAATATCCTGCTTCCTGGAAGAACCCTTCCCTTCCTATACCCTATCCAAAGGCATAAGACTCCACCCAAGCCTGCCTGGCTCACTCTCTCACATGCCAGCTCCTCTGGAACTCCACTGGCTTCTCCCTTCCTTAAAGCTTACAGATCCAGGGCAGAATGGGGAACTGGAAATCCAAGTGGCCCAGAGATCTCCCCCACCCCCACACTGCCCTCACTGGGGCTGGGCCTGACAGGAGATTCCCAGCACATCTGGTTGTACTTAAATCATCCAGCGCCCAACTGCTCAGGCATGTTCCCTGCTTTTCTCCCCTCTGCCCTGGCCTCTCCCCTTACTAAACCAGCCTCCCAGGTCTCTCCTCCAGGATGCCTTCCCTGATTGGCCCAGCCTCTGTAACCACAGCCCTCTCTCCAACGAAGGAACGTCCACCACTCTGGGTCTGGGGTCTGGAAGGGTCTGTACTCAAAGAGAGGAGCCCCATCCCTTCCAAGCACTGGTCCTGGATAGAAACCCTCCCCCCAGGCAGGGAGGAGAGCTCACCCAGGGCTTCTCCTCTGTGCCCTTGGCCTCTAGGGTGGCTGCCTCCAGTTACTGTTGCGTAGTGGGTAGTGGGAGCCTTTTTAAAGCTTTGGTTCAGATCCAGATGAAGAGCTGTTCCCACACACTCCCTGTCAGCCATTTTCCAAAAGGCTTTGCAAGTATTAAAGAACAAAAAGGAAATAAATACGGAACAGCAAGTATAAAGAGACACAGGCTACAAAGAACTGGTTTGGGAACTACTAAGACTTACTTCACCAGGGCTCCAGGTTTGAATGTTTGTTTGTTCATTCATTTGTTCATTCCATAGCATGTACTGATGCCTACCATGTATTAAGTCCTGGGAACAGAGACTTGAATAACACTCTTAAGTGCACCAGAGAAACTCACAGTCAGAGAAGGAGGCGGACAGGTGGAGGAACAAATGCAGATGCTGAAGTGGACATGCATGGGGAGGCAGTGGGATGTGGTGACTGGAGATCTGAGACCCTGGATTCAATCCTAGCTCCCCCACTTGAGGAGGTGCTCTCAGCGGCTGGAGCCTGGCTCCTCACCTGTAAAAGGTGAAGGATGTGTCCTGAGAGGGCTGTGGTAGCATTCAAATAAGATCGTGCGTGTGGAAGCACTGTGTGAAGTGCTAAGCAAGTTGCTGCTATTATTACTGGGCTCAGACACATTGCCTGTCTATGCTCACTGTTCATGTTTTCTGATGCTTGAACAGCTGTCCCTGCCTACCCTTGAGAACTGGAGAAACTTCTCCTGTGGGGGGAACCCAGCCTAAGCAGCAGGCAGTTATCACACACACACACAAACATACACACACTACTTTAGTTACACAAAACATCTTTTTACAGTATCTTTTAGAATTAGAAAATACAGAGAAGCACAAAACAAAAATTTGTTTTCAAAATCAAACACTCTTTAATCCTACCACTCAGAGAAAACCACTAGTAAGATTTTGGAATAAGGCAGATTATTTTTCTAGATATGTATATATAGAGAGAGATTGACACTATTTTATAAACTGCTTTTCTCAATAACAAGTATTTTGAGTATTTTTTCCTGTCTGTACATATATTTATATCACATAATTTTTTATTGAAGTATGGTTGATGTACAATATTGTGATAGTTTCAGGTGTACAGCGAAGTGACTCTGCAATACATATCTATGTATATATCTATATCATTGTTTCTGATTCTCTTCCATTATAGTTTATTACAAGATACTGAATATAGTTCCCTGTGCTATATGATTAATCCTTGTTGTTTATATCACATAATTTTAATGACAGTTTAATATTCCATCATCTGGACATGCAAGAATTAATTTAACAATTTCATCTGTTGTCGATTTTTTTCTCCCCCGGAAATAAAAGCGTGATGAACTGACTTGTAACACTCACCTTTGTGCGTGTGTCCGATCAGGATCAAATTCTAGTAATAAGATGCTGGGAATGCAAATTTTCAGCTTTGAGGAGCCACTACCCCCAGGTCTCTGGGTGATGCCCTCACATCTCCTCCAGGCAGCCCTCCTAGACTGGCTTTTTAGGGCCCAGTGCCTCTCCCAAGGCCCAGGCATTTTCCAATAGCTTCCTCCTTTAGCGACCCGGCCTGGAAGCCCTGAAAAATACTGGGAAGGCCAGAAGGGGCCCTGCGTGGAGAGCACAAAGCAGGCTTGTCTGGGGCACGCAGAGAGGCCCCGCCCCCCTCGGGGCTGCCGGCCGAACATTCCTCCCGGACAATGGCTCCCTCAGGGAATCCCGAGAATGAAGGAGGCCGAGTGGCTTTCCGAGGCCACCCCCACCTCTCCTCCCACCAAGTAAAACCCGTTCCCAAAATGAAAAGATGGGGTGCTTTGCACTGGAGGCGAGGTGGGGAGGGGCAGTGCTTCCGGGTGCCTACAGCCCCCTCCTTCGCCCCCTTCTTTTACCAGCTCTAATCCAGAGCGCCCCAGCCCGGGTCTCGCCCAGCCACGCTTCATGGTGGATCTTGGGCAAGGCTTGCACCCCCTGTGAAACCGCTGCTTCCTCAACTGTAAAATCAAGGGTTTGGATCAGCGATTGCTAAATTTCCCGCAGATCTAAAGTGCCCTAAGGCAGTGACTGAGCCAGGCACAGGCTCTGGAGCTAGACTGCCTGAATTCAAATCTTGGTTTGTCCTTCACCCTGTAAACTAACCCTCTCCCCTCAGCTTTCCAATCTGTAAAGTGGGTTGATGATAGATGCCCAGTCCTCACGCGACTTTCCCAAGGAAGGATGAGATGTTCATGAAACAAACGATTGAGTCGTCACGGATGTAGGAATCGCAATTCACACCTAACTCTAAAGCTATCTGGATCCCTAGCCCCAGTCCCCTCTCTTGCCTAGTTGAGATTCTGGCTCCTGGACATTTTCCCAACAACTGGCCGCTGCTCTGGGAGATGAGGGGCAACCTATGTCCCAGGGAAGCCTCTGTCTGGCATGTTTCCACTTGCCCTTGTATGAGCCCTAAAGCTGTAAAACTAAAAGCATGGCTTTGGGTGGGGGAGGGGGGGTACCGGTGGGTTAAAAAATTTTAAATATAGGAAAATTCCTGTGTCAGGTCACATGTCTTTACTTTTGTTTGGGAAATGCAAGTATTTCCAACGTAGCCAGCAATTGCTAGGACCTTAATAACACACTGGAGGCTTAGGACTTAAAACAGTGAGCAACATGGGTTTCCCGTAAATACTTTAGAGCTGTTGACCACAGACCCCTGCCCAGCCTCCTCCTAGTCTCCCTCACACACTGTTCTCTCCTGCTGTTCACTCACTTCCTCCTCAACCCTGTCCTACACAGCTGAGTTAGAATCCTCAACTGCAAGTCCCAGAAAACTGGCCTCACAATGGCTTGTACAGTAAGCAAAACACGTGATCATATTTCATCCAATTTAGATGCCACTGATATTAAGAAGCACGTTACTTTATGTACCATTAGAAAGAAAAAGCACTGCCAATTAAACTGACATAATGATTTCTTAGGGCTTCCCGGGTTGCTCCCTAGCAGCTCAGCTGGTAAAGAATCCTCCGCCTGCAATGTGGGAGACCTGGGTTCGATCCCCTAGAGAAGGGAAAGGCTACCCACTCCGATACTCTGGCCTGGAGAATTCCATGGACTGTGTAGTCCATGGAGTCGCAGAGTCGGACATGACTGAGCCACTTTCACTCCCAGGTTGCTCAGACAGTAAACAATCTGCCTGTGGTGTGGGAGACGCAGGTTCAATCCCTGAGACAGGAAGATGTTCTGAGGAGGGGACTGGCTACCCACTCCAGTATTCTTGCCTGGAGAATTCCATGGATGGACAGAGGAGCCTGGGGAGCTATCGTCCATGGGGTCGCAAAGAGTCGGACACGACTGAATGACTGACACACACATACTCACACACTATGATTTCTTATCACTTAGAATTTTTATTTTACATTTACTTAAAATGTCCTTTTGAACTTACGTGGAAATACACTTTTTTTTTTCCTTTTGACTTTTTTTTATTCTTTGCTGCTGTGCATGGGATTTCTCTAGATGTGATGCTCGGGACTGTCCCGTGACGTGCGGGATCTTAGTTCCCTGACCAGGGATCAAACCTGCTTCCCCTACATTGGAAGGCACATTCTTAATCACTGGACCACCAGGGAAGTCCCTACTTTTAAACATAAATTACTTTTGCACCTATTGAACAAGGAAAACATGGGTGAAATAAATTACTTATGAATTTCTTTCAGTTTATTACATCCAGAGTCTGATTCTTGGAATCACTTTTCAACTCTGAGCTGCCAGTGTTTTTCCACATGGACTCATCATCAGGGTAGATTAAAGGACTGGTGAGACAATATTTCTTAAAAGACTGCTCCACTGAATTAATTGTTCATTGCTCTGTTAAAAAAAAAAAAAATTACCCCAAATCTCAGCAGTTAAAAGAGACAAACATTTATTATGTTATTTTTATTGGTCAGGAATCTGGGAGTGGTTTAGCTGGATGTTTCTGGGGCAGAGTCTTACAAGCTAGCCCTCAAGCTGTGGGCAGCAGAATCTACTTCCTGCTCAGTCAGTCACCCAAGACAGAAGCCACAGCCTTTTTATATCCTAATACTGAAAGTGACATCAATTCAGTTCAGTCACTCCGTCGTGTCCGACTCTTTGCGACCCCATGAATTGCAGCACGCCAGGCCTCCCTGTCCATCACCATCTCCCAGAGTTCACTCAAACTCACGTCCATCAAGTCAGTAATGCCATCCAGCCATCTCATCCTCTGTCGTCCCCTCTTCCTCCTGCCCCCAATCCCTCCCAGCATCAGAGTCTTTTCCAATGAGTCAACTCTTTGCATGAGATGGCCAAAGTACTGGAGTTTCAGCTTTAGCATCATTCCTTCCAAAGAAATCCCAGGGCTGATCTCCTTCAGAATGGACTGGTTGGATCTCCTTGCAGTCCAAGGGACTCTCAGGAGTCTTCTCCAACACCACAGTTCAGAAGCATCGAAAGTGACATAGTGTCCTGATTTCTGCCCTACGCTAACCGGTCACAAAGACCAAACCAGAACGTTGTGGGAAGGAGCTACACAGGGGTGTGACTAGCAGGAGGTGATGACCATTGGGGACTGTTTTGCAGGTTATCTACCATATCCGCTGTTAACCTTGAGGCTTCCTTTTAAGCCACCAATATTCATTCTGGAAGTCTTGATGCTGGCAGATGATCTTGACAGATAGTTGATAAAAATTTCTAGATATCAGTCAGAACCCAGAGAGTCCTTATATGGTTTATGGACTGAAACATCATTGGGTTGCGATTGTCCAATCATGACAGCAGGAAAGTCACCAAAATGTGTATGTGTGCAGCAAGGACACGTGTCCAGCTGTAAAGCACAACTGCTACCTGGCTGGCAGCGGGTTAAGGCGGTGCTGATAGTAGGGTGCATACTGCTTTCAGAAATGTCACAATGTGACCAAATGTGCATTTCTGAATTGATCAAACACAATATTTTACATAAGAATGAGAAATGGTAACTCCAGAGTTGATTAATTCAGAGACTCAGCACCTTCTTCAGGGACCCAGGTTCCTTCCATCTTCATATCCAACACCCTCACCATCTCTGTTGTGTCCCCAGATGGCTCCCCTCAAGTCACAAAATGCCCGAATGTAGGTCTAATCATCCCTCATGGGCTCAACTATTCCTCTCAGGTACCTCCTTTTGAGAACAAAGAAACTTCTCCCAGAGACATCCAGAGGATTTTCCCTCTCGTCTCTTTAACCAGAAATCGTTATTGCCTATGTTCATCAGTTGTAGATGTTGGCAAAATTCAGAGTGATTCAAACAATATTGAAGTTTATTCTTTCTCATATAAAAGAAGTCTGGCTGCACTCACCCTACGATGGCCCATGCTCTGTCTGTGAGTGTGCTTCTCTCTGAATCTGAATACATCCACTTCTACCTAAAATAAATAAATTGAAAAAGTCTGAAAATAGACGGTGCTGGTGTTCTGGCTCTATAGTTTCAGTATCACTGAGGCCCAGTATATCTCATATGATTTCATTCTCAAATCCACTTCATGTTCCAAAATAGCTGCTGGAGTTCCATGTTGTAGGCCATGTTGGATCCATGTTGTAGACCAAAAGTAGCAAAAATGAAGGACCAGAGGTTGTTCCTCAGCAGAATCAGCTCTCGTAAGCAACCTTCTCAGATGTTCCACCAGCATTTCTATTTACATCGTATTGGTCAGAACTTGGTCACACGCCGTATGTAGCTACAAGAAAAACTAAAAACATTTTTTCAGCAGAGCACTGTGTCACCCTAAATAAAATGCAGCTCTTTATTATTGAGGAATAAGACAGAAGAATGGATGTTAGGTGGCTACAATCAGTGTCTTCCACGGTTCTCATACTTAAACCAATCTCTGGCTGGGTTGGCGCGTGGGGTGGGGGTGGGCAGGATTTCTAGGACTGACACAGACATATCAGGATTTACTCCATCTGGGTTTACTCCTTTGTTGGAAATGGGTTACATTCTTGAGAGGTGGATCCCTGAACAAAACCTGAATTGTTAACATTGAAGAATCAGATAAAGCAGAGACTACTGATCATTGACCAACAAACATTGCCCCCCATTTCTTGCTAACAGAGCCTTGGTATTTTTTCAGGGACCGGGCTGCCAGGTTCTTTAGGGGAGGCCAAGCCCCTCCCCAGCCCCAGGGGTGAGTCTGGATTAGTCTGAGACACCTGTGGGAATTCTATTCTCTGCCAGTGTTTGGTTTAAGAACGGACATGTAAGGAATTCCCTGGTGATTTAATGGTTAAGAATCCACCTTCTGGGCTTCCCTGCTGGCTCAGTGGTAAGAATCTGCCTGCTAATGCAGGAGACACAGGTTCAATCCCGGGTCGAGGAAGATACCAGAGAGCAACCAAGCCTGTGTACCAAAACTACTAGCCTGTGTGCCTCAAGCCTGTGCTCCATAACAAGAGAAGCTACAGCAGTTAGAAGCCTGAGCACTGCACCTAGAGAGTAGCCCCCACTCACCACCGCTAGAGAAAAGCCCATGCAGCATCAAAGACCCAGCACAGCCAAAATACATAAATAAATAAAAATAAAAAAGGAATCCACCTTCCAATGCAGGGGACATGCGTTCAATCCTTGGTTGAGGAACTAGATCGCACATTCCCTGGGGCAACTAAGTTACCCTTGCACCACAATGAAAGATCCCATGTGCTGCAATTAAGACCCAAGGCAGCCAAACAAATTAATTAATTTTTAACAAGGCTGGACATGTACTATGACTTACATGATTTTGGCCTATGATGCATGAGAGGATGATGTTCTTTGGGAGAATTCTGGAAAGACTTCTCAGAAGCCAAAGGAGAAACAGCTTTTCTTGTACTCTGAATATTGTTGTCTGTACGTGGTATCTAGTACTGCAGAGCCATCTTGTGATTTTAAGAAAAGTTAGGGTACAAGGATGTAAACCAACATGATGAAAATGGCAGAGAAAAAAGAATGCAATACAGTATTCAGAGAATGGAGTCCTGCTCAGCAATAAAAATAAACTAGTGACACATACAACCCAATGGATGAATCTCCAAAACACTGTCGGAAGCAAAAGGGTCAGACACAGAAGAGTATATATAATATGATTCCCTTCATAGGAAGGTCTAGAACATATCAGACTGATCTATGAAGGTAGAAATCAGATCAAGGGTTACCTATGAGGATAAGGGAGGAAGGGACTACAGGTAGACACAAGAGAACTTTCTGGCATGATATCAGTGTTCTATATCTTGATTGGAATGGTGGCTACCAGGTATATATTTGTCAAAACTCATCAAACTGTATTTTTACAATGTGCATTCTGCTGCTGCTGCTGCTAAGTCGCTTCAGTCGTGTACGACTCTGTGTGACCCCATAGACGGCAGCCCACCAGGCTCCAGCGTCCCTGGGATTCTCCAGGCAAGAACACTGGAGTGGGTTGCCATGTGCATTCTACTGCATGTAATTTCAGTAGAGTTAATAAAAGAAGTAAAGAATGAAAAAAGAAACAAACAAGGAAGGAAGGAAACGTAGCTCCTTGACAACATTGCTGTGTCACTGAATTAGCCAACAGCCCCATATATTAAGTCTTGCTTTGCAACAAAATAAACAAGCATCCTACTGGTTAGGGCATATTTAAGTTGGGTCTTCTGTCACTTGAAGCCCAACTCCTCTGTCAAAGCAGGGAGAAGCACCCTGAGGTCAGGACACAGAGCCAGTCTAGGAAACTGTGAACTTCTATGAACAGCTGAAAAGGGCAAGAGATTTTGGAGCTCTGTGTCATCTGGTGGGGTTTCCTCCCCACCCCAACATCCTAGTGAGCCCAGTACAACTGGGGGTTTCTTTGGACCATTTCCTGACTTCCTTCACCTCGTTGTAACATGGTGATCTAGCAATCAAAGGACCCACTCTCAGACTTCTGGTAAGGATTAATTAAGAGAAAATGCAGGAATGCTCTTAGCACGGGGCCTGGCACATAGTAAGGGCTCAATAAGGGCTCCTGTCTTACCTCACCTGGCCTGAGAATTACCTGGGCCTGAACCAAGGGGAAGAGGTGGGAACGGAATTCAGAAATCTTTAGGAAGTAGTTCCCAGAATTGTAAATCATTGATTACACCAAGGACTCAGGCTTGGATGACAGTGTAGATGGGATTCCTTCTCAGGATTTTGGCAAAGATTACCTGCAATATCTGTTCACCAGTTAGAGGGAAGCTGGTAGAGGGAAGTTAAGGAACATGGGAGGGGACTTCCCTGGCAGTCCAATGTTTAACAGTCTGTGCTTCCACTGCAGGGGGCCCGGGTTCTATCCATTGTCAGGGAACTAGGATCTTGTGCAGCACAGCAAAAAAAAAAAAGAAAATGGGATAAGAAGTAGATTTAGAGAGTATAAAAAAGAGTTATAAGTTGACTTTGAGATGCCTCTAAGCAGAATGCAGTGGTGGACAAGAGCAAAGACTCTGCCAACAAGTAGCTATGTGATCATGGGCAAGTTACCCCTTCTCTTGGAGCTTCAGAGTCCTCATGTGTAAATTGGGAGTTCTAAGAAAACTTGTTCAGTCGTTAAGTCGTGTCTGACTCTTTGGGACACCAATGACTGCAGTGAGACAGGCTCCTCTGTCCTCCACTATCTCCTGGAGTTTGCTCAAATTCATGTCCATTGAATCGGTGACGCTATCTAACCATCTCATCCTCTGCCACCCCTTTCTCCTTTTGCCTTCAATCTTTCCCAGCATCAGGGTCTTTTCCAGTGCGTTGGCTCTTCACATCAGGTGACCAAAGTATTGGAACTTCAGCTTCAGCATCAGTCCTTCCAATGAGTATTCAGGATTGATTTCCTTTAGGCCTTACTGGTTTGATCTTGCAGTCCAAGGGACTCTCAAGGATCTTCTGCAGCACCACTCCCCACAATTGGAAAGCATCAGTTCTTGGGCACTCAGCCTTCTTTATGGTCCAACTCTCATATCTGCACACAACTCCTGGAAAAAACATAGCTTTGACTAGACAGACCTTTGTCAGCAACATGATGTCTGCTTTTTAACACACTGTCTAGGTTTGTCATAGCTTTCCTTCCAAGGAGTGTCTTTTAATTTCATGGCTGTCCACAGTAATTTTGGAGCCCAAGAAAATAAAGTCTGTCACTGCTTCCACTTTCCCCCCTTCTATTTGCCCTAAAGTGATGGGATTGGATGCCATAATCTTAGTTTTTTTTTAAAGGTTGAGTTTCAAGCCAGTTTTTTCACCCTCCTACTGAGAATGCTATAAAGATTGGATGAAACAATATATTTAAAGTGCTCAGCATAGTGCCTGGCACACTGTAGTGATAGGAATTTTCATTTTCTCTTCACACTCAGCCTCACCTGCCTAGGCAGGCAGGCTCCTACTGAGCTACTGCTGACGGGGATGGACAGTTTTGAGCTTACATTTCACCTTGTCCGGATTCCAACAGGGTGTTCCCCTGCAGTAGATTTCCTCTCCTTTTCTCTTTCTTTGACCCGTCCCTCCCTTCCTCCCAGGCACTACTCTGCCCTCCCTCTTCCAGGAAGCCATCCTTGACTAATGACCCCCCATCTCCCTGCCAGCTTCTCTACAAGCCTCCCTGTAGGGACTGGCTTCTCAGCCCAGAGCTCTTTCCATTCCCTTCCATTGCCCGTCCCTCAGTATAGATCACTCCAGCTCAGATAAGGCCTGGACCCCAGGAGAAGGATTCCACTCTCCACCACATCCTCAGTGGTTGAAGGCTCAGACAGGGGTGGGGGCTGGTGAGGAGGAGGCCACCTGCCAGAGTGGCAGCCGACAGGCCAGCTAAATCCTTGACCTGCGATTTAAGGGGTCGGGCATAGTTCAATAGAGCACTCCAGGCTGAGTCCCAGCTCATTCACACAGGTCAGGGGGATGAGGAGTAGCGAGGGGAGGAGGGTCATCTCCTCCAAGAGCCCCTTGAATTCATTCCCAGGCCTCGGAGGCATAATTCAGTCCTATGAAAACCCACAACTCTCATCTGCATCAGTGCAGAACCTCCTTCTGAGAAGCAAAGCGAGTACCCGGAACTGGCAGGGGCGGTGGCTCAGGGAGGTGGGAGAGCCATGGAAGGCATAGAGTCACAGGACTCCTGTCTGTTTTAACTCAGAGTTCTTTGTTAGGTCCCCAGGCCCCTCAGCTTTGCCCAGAGTGCCCAGGTCAGCCCTGCTCTCTACCCCTCTGCTCCTCCTTTGGAATTTTCCCCCAGAACTGGGCCTTACCAAGATATGGGTGTGTGGGGGAGAGATCCTTTGAATAATGAAATTCCACGTGCAAAACACAACGTGGTTTTCCTTGACATAAATGCCAGTGAGGCCTCAGGAAAAGGGCCAAGCCTGGGTCCAGCTCTCAGACAGAGGCCCCTACCCTTGGGTTTCCTCACAGGTTTGCCTAGTGGGAGTGCTATGCAAATGAGATGCAAACCAAGCCAAGACAGCCGTAAGGATTGGCTGACCCCAGAGATTTTGTCCGCCCAATCCAGGACCTCCTCGCAGCTTGGGCTCCCCCACCACCCACCACCAGTCCCGCCCATAAATCAGCTCCGTCAGCAGTTAATGGCTCCTGACTAATTGCCTGAACTCGGCTGGAGCTCTCGGGGTCGCCAGCATTAAAATTCAATCAGGCCCAGCGCTGAGCTATTAAATATTCATTGGGAGAGCTTCCCGAAACCTGGCTGGGGGATGGGGGTGGATTGGGTTGGAGGGACTACCCGAACCTATACAGTTCCGGAGGAGGTTCCTTGTTCCTCCCCAGCACTCTTTATCATCTCCTACAACTGCTGTCTGATTACCATTCTGCTGGGCCTGATTTCTCTCTGCAAGTCCCTAAGTTCTTGCGCCCTGGAGATGGAACTGCCTTGCAGGAGTGTGGTGCTAAGTTATGCCAAAGAGTTGCCGTATCCCTCTGCCCTGCATTCCCTCCGTCTCGCCCCATGGGCCTCTTACCAGTGCCCGCTGTGGGTCATTATAATGCTGGAAAACCTTAGGTTCCCTCAGGGGTGGAATAGCTGCAAGTACAGATGGCTTCCTCCTCAGCAGAGCCCAGGAGAAGCTCCTAGGTTCCTGGCATTGCTGCCTTTGCCAGGAGCTTTTCTGGCACTGCTCTGGCCATCTTCAGCAGGCTGGAGAAGAGAGCTCCAGGCTGGGCAGCCTGGGGTCTGTGTTGGAAGGGAGGAGGGGGTTCTGTGCAATCCTGCTCTCCTCTCCCCTTCCCCCAGGAATGCAGCCTGTCCAAGCTCCTGGGCCCCTGGCCTGATCCTGAGCAGGCTGCCTGGAACTTCTCAAGGAGGAGACCCAGGAGGAAGGGGGCTGGGCCTGTAGGGGACCACTGAGAGGGTCCTGCAGTTGAGCAGGAAGTGAACCCCTCACCCCCACCCCCACACACATACACACCATTGGTAGAGGGTTATGAAGAGGGTTTAGCGGGTATGATGACAGCCATGGCCAAAAGGCTGGAGCGACCCACTTGAATAAGGACTTGGAGTTTTCCTACACCTGTTATGTTGTGTTAAGACATCTTGTGACACAGTTCCAGTCCCTGGGCCAGGAGGTGTTTGAGTTAGGGGGACGAGAGAGCATAAGGAAGTATGCTAGGAGACACCTGTTCCCCTAACCTGCTTTTACAGGGAATCCTCAGGAGCAAACCACTTGTTTACAAGGCTCTTGCCCTGCCCTTTGGACTGCTCCCTGCCCCAGGTGTCTGAGGTCCTGCAGGAAAATTATCCCGTGGGAGCCAGAGAGCCTCATAGATGCTACAGGGGCAAGATGAAGGTCGAGGGCACCAGTTTCTACAAGGCCAGTAGCAGCTCAGGGCTCCAGGAGGGGTGTGAAGTTCGGGACACATTGTTTTGGGGGACAATGGAAAGGACTTCTGATTCTGATATTCTAAGAGCATCAACCCTTGGCCCAGCAGGAAACCTAGGATTCTGATCTGAGAATCCATACTTCTCCAGAGCTTAGGTTCTCTCCCAGCAGGAAGTTGGGGAAGGAGGCGGTACTGGGAAGCACCTCCTCTCCAGGACCCAGGCAGGCCCCAGAGCTGGGTGCAGGGCAGAATGTGTCTGGCAGCGATTAGGAAGGGAGCCAGGGAGGCCTCAGACTTGAGCGGGTCAGGAGTGACCTGAGCCAAGTGTCCGATTCCAAAGCCAGACGTCACAGGCAATCCAGGATTTCAGCTCACCCCACGTGTGGTTCCCATTAGGACTGGCTGGGGTCTTCCTGAAGGCCAGGCGGATTCCCGAGCCCCTCCCCCAACACAGCCCCTCCCTCATGGGGCTGTTTGGAATGTCTTACCCAGTTCTTGCAAGTGGCCTGCCTACCCAAGTGCAACCTCGGGGATTTTCTGGGGCATCCCACTCCAGAGAGGCCTCCTCACCCACTATATGATGTTTTTGCAATGTCTTAAAGGGGAGGCTAATTCCTGAAGACCCATATGGTGTTCCCAGCGCCTTCCCTCCTTTCCAGGTCAGCTGCTTGTGTTCAGGCCTCAGGTCTTCTGGTTCTAACACTTGCAACTGCCGCACTGGCTAGGACTTTCCTCCATAATGCCCCTGAGTGGGCCTAAAACTCAGGCCTGTTATAAAGATCATTTCCCTTTTATAAAACTTCCAACAGCTCTCCAGCATCTCCGTAGCTGTCACTGTTTGCATCCTCAGATATATCTGTGCTACATGTGTTTTAGACACACACACCATTTTAAAGTTTTAAAAGAGTTGTCAATATTTATAAACCAGGAAGTAACCTGTAAAACTCTACATTTCTAATTTTTCTTGAAAATAGCTGACAACACTAAGCTCAGAAGCCGGCATGGCAACAACTGGCCAGAGGTGAGTAGCAACTATGGTCTTCAGAAGGGAATCCCTGGGGCTCGCATGAGAGCCACAGTCCCACCAGGCCCTATTGTCTTCTAGGTCTGAGGCCCAGATGAATGAATGGCCTTTTTAATCACTGGGTTAGTACCCACCTTTTAATCTTGAAAAAAAGTGAAAGTGTTAGTCACTCAGTCCTGTCTGACTCTTTGTGACCCCGTGGACTGTAGACCTCCAGGCTCCTCTGTCCATGGAATTCTTCAGGCAAGAATACTGGAGTTGGTAGACATTCCCTTCTCCAGAGGATCTTCCTGACCCAGGGATCAAACCCAGGTCTCCTGCATTGCAGGCAGATTCTTTACCGTATGAGCCACCAGCAAGCCCACCTTTTAATCTTACTGTCAGTTTCACTTCTTCTAGCATCTTATGTTCCTGTCTGTCCCTCCCTGTGCTGACACGTGAAATTGCTACAACAAACCCAAGTCTAAGGTATATACCTCTTCAGCCTCCTTTCACATACCTCTCTGCTCCTTATCCCTGTCAGTTCCTCCCCTCCAACACTCCTGCTACATCACTACCTCCATACTCCCGAGTCTTAGCACGTGCTGTTCTTCCTGCCCCAAGAAATTTTCTTTTTCCTTCCAGCCCCAACCCAGAAGTCATCCTCCTAACGCCTCTAGCAGGCAGGACCGTCGGGTTGTCCAATGCTCCTGAGGATGCTGGAACAACTCACATTGCATCCCCACTCTGCGGTGAGAGCCTCTTGAGGGCTAGAAGCAGGCCTGCTGGGCATCCCCAGGACTCACCTGTGTTGAGGAATCAGGCCATCAGGCCAGAGGTAAAGATGGTTGGGAGGAGGAAGTTGCAACTCCACCCCTGTAGAGCTGGCCTCAGTGGCAAACACAAGTTTGTTGGACATGGCAAGGTTGCAGGAGGGGAGGTGGCAGGGATTCTGTGCTGAATTTGTGTCATGCAGTCTGAGCACGGGATGAAAAACAATTTCCAAACAGAGCATTTCAGAAAGGAGTGAGTTTATTAAGAACAAAGAGTAGAGATGATGTGGGCATGGAAAGCACAGCAGGCTGATCTCCCGACAGAAGAGAGAAAGCCGACTGGACACTTCTAGAACAGTGGGCCAGCTCAAGGGAGAGGCAACACTTCTCATGAGTTAGTAGCCAATTTGTTTAGCCTCAAGACAAAAAAATTCCTGCTGGAAGGGTGGCATTAGGAGGGTGATTAGGGTGCTATCCTAATCTACTTCCCTGGTGGCTCAGATGGTAAAGCGTCTGTCTACAATGTGAGAGACCTGGGTTCGATCCCTGGGTTGGGAAGATTCCCTGGAGAAGGAAATGGCAACCCACTCCAATACTCTTGCCTTGAAAATCCCATGGCCGGAGGAGCTTGGTGCAGGCTACTATCCATGGGGTCACAAAGAGTTGGGCATGACTGAGTGACTTTACTTAGGGTGCTATAGGGTGGATACCAAGGTGACCATTTTTGTCTAATATGGAGTCAGGAAGCTTGCTGGTGATGATTGGGGGGCTTTTGGTAATGGTTACAAAGGGGCTCAGTCAATTCTGGAGGTGACCTTGGTCCTAGGCTCCATGTCTGTGGCCTTGGTACAAGGATAGGACTCCACAGTGAGGTCCTGGGTTCTCAGCAGGAAGGATACCTGTGCCACCTGGGGACCTTGACAAGAGTAGGTGGGTATGGGCTTGGTGTAGCTAGGAGCCTAATCTCACCAAAACCATCCCAAAGAAAAAGAAATGCAAGAAGGCAAAATGGTTGTCTGAGGAAGTCTTACAAATAGTTGAGAAAAGAAGAGAAGCGAAAGGCAAAGGGGAAATGGAAAGATATACCCAACTGAATGCAGAGTTCCAGAGAATAGTAAGGAGAGATAAGAAAGCCTTCCTAAGTGAACAATGCAAATAAATAGAGGGAAACAATAGAATGGGAAAGACTAGAGATCTCTTCAAGAAAATCAGAGATATCAAGGGAACATTTCATGCAAAGATGGGCACATAAAGGACAGAAACGGTATGGACCCAACAGAAGCAGAAAAGATTAAGAAGAGGTGGCAAGAATACACAGAAGAACTACACAAAAAATGTCTCAATGACCTGGATAACCACGATGGTGTGGTCACTCACCTAGAGCCAGACATCCTGGAGTGCCAAGTCAAGTGGGCCTTACTACGAACAGAGCTAGTGGAAGGGATGGAATTCCAACTGAGCTATTTCAAATTCTAAAAGATGATGCTGTTAAAGTGCTCCATTCAATACACCAGCAAATTCAGAAAACTCAGCAGTGGCCACAGGACTGGAAACAGTCGGTTTTCATCCCATTCCCAAAGAAAGGCAATACCAAAGAATGTTTAAACTACCCTACAGTTGTGCTCATTTCACATACTAGCTAGGTAATGCTCAAAATCCTTCAAGCTAGGCTTCATCGGTATATGAACCGAGAACTTCCAGATGTACAAGCTGGGTTTAGAAGGCAGAAGAACCAAAGATCAAATTGCCAACATCTGTTGGGTCCATAGAAAAAGCAAGAGAACGTCAGAAAAACAGCTACCTCTGTTTCATTGACTACACGAAAGGCTTTGACTGTGTGGATCACAACAAACTGTGGAAAATTCTTAAAGAAATGGAAATACCAGATCACCTTACCTGCCTCCTGAGAAACCTATATGCACGTCAAGAAGCAACAGTTAGAACTGGACATGAAATAACATACTGGTTCAAAATTGGGAAAGGAGTATGTCAAGGCTGTATATGGTCACCCCGCTTATTCAACTTCTATGCACAGTACATCATATGAAATGCCAGGCTGAATCACAAACTGGAATCAAGATTGCTGGGAGAAATATCAACAACCTCAGATATGCAGATAATACCACTCTAATGGTAGAAAATGAAGAGGGACTAAAGAGTTTCTTGATGAGGGCGAAAGAGGAGAGTGAAAAAGCTAGCTTAAAACTCAACATTCAAAAAACTAAGATCATGTCATCTGGTCTCATCATTTTAGGGCAAACAGATAGGGAAAAAATGGAAACAGTGACAGATTTTTTTTCTTGGGCTCCAAAATCACTGTGGACGGTGACCGCAGCCATGAAATTAAAAGACTTTTGCTCCTTAGAAGAAAAGCTATGACAAACTTAGTGTATTAAAAAGCAGAGACATTACTTTACCAACAAAGGTCCGTCTAGTCAAAGCTACGGTTTTTCCAGTGGTCATGTACAGATGTGAGAGTTGGACTATAAAAAAGGCTGAGCACTGAAGAACTGATGCTTTGAACTGTGGTGCTGGAGAAGACGATCACACAATGGTGTGATCACTGACCTAGAGCCAGACATCCTGCAATGTGAAGTCAAGTGGGCCTTAGGAAGCATCACTACGAACAAAGCTAGTGGAGGTGATGGAATTCCAGTGGAGCTATTTCAAATCCTATAAGATGATGCTGTGAAAGTGCTGCACTCAATATGCCAGCAAATCTGGAAAACTCAGCAGTGGCCACAGGACTGGAAAAGGTCAGTTTTCATTCCAATCCCAAAGAAAGGCAATGCCAAAGAATGCTCAAACTACCGCACAATTGCACTCATCTCACACACTAGTAAAGTAATGCTCAAAATTCTCCAAGCCAGGCTTCAGCAATATGTGAACTGCGAACTTCCAGATGTTCAAGCTGGTTTTAAAAAATGCAGAGGAACCAGAGATCAAATTGCCAACATCCGCTGGATCATGGAAAAGCAAGAGAGTCCCAGAAAAACATCTATTTCTGCTTTATTGATTATGCCAAAGCCTTTGACTGTGTGGATCACAATAAACTGTGGAAAATTCTGAAAAAGATGGGAATACCAGACTACCTGACCTGCCTCTTGAGAAACCTATATGCAGGTCAGGAAGCAACAGTTAGAACTGGACATGGAACAACAGACTGGTTCCAAATAGGAAAAGGAGTACGTCCAGGCTGTATATTGTCACCCTGCTTATTTAACTTATATGCAGAATACATCATGAGAAACGCTGGGCTGGAAGAAGCACAAACTGGAATCAAGATTGTCAGGAGAAATATCAATAACTTCAGATATACAGATGACACCACCCTTATGGCAGAAAGTGAAGAGGAACTATAAAAAGCCTCTTGATGAAAGTGAAAGAGGAGAGTGAAAAAGTTGGCTTAAAGCTCAATATACAGAAAACTAAGATCATGGCATCTGGTCCCATCACTTCATGGGAAATAGATGGGGAAACAGTGGAAACAGTGTCAGACTTTATTTTTTTGGGCTCCAAAATACTGCAGATGGTGATTGCAGCCGTGAAATTAAAAGACGCTTATTCCTTGGAAGGAAAGTTATGACCAAACTAGATAGCATTGAAAAGCAGAGACATTACTTTGCCAACAAAGGTCCATCTAGTCAAGGCTCTGGTTTTTCCAGTGGTCATGTATGGTTGTGAAGAAAGCTGAGCGCCGAAGAATTGATGCTTTTGAACTGTGGTGTTGGAGAAGACTCTTGAGAGTCCCTTGGACCGCAAGGAGATCCAACCAGTCCATTCTAAAGGAGATCAGTCCTGGGTGTTCTTTGGAAGGAATGATGCTAAAGCTGAAACTCCAGTACTTTGGCCACCTCATGTGAAGAGTTGACTCATTGGAAAAGACCCTGATGCTGGGAGGGATTGGGGGCAGGAGGAGAAGGGGGCGACAGAGGATGAGATGGCTGGATGGCATCACCGACTGGATGGACATGAGTTTGGGTGAACTCCGGGAGTTGGTGATGGACAGGGAGGCCTGGCATGCTGCAATTAATGGGGTTGCAAAGAGCTGGACACGACTGAGCAACTGAACTGAACTGAACTGAACTGGAGAAGACTCTTGACAGTAACTTGGTCAGCAAGGAAATCAACCCAGTCAATCCTAAAGGAAATCAACCCTGAATATTCATTGGAAGCACTGATGCTGAAGCTGAAACTCCAACACTTTGGCCACCTGATGTGAAGAACTGACTCATTTGAAAAGGCCCTGATGCTGGGAAAGACTGAAGGCAGGAGGCGAAGGGGACGACAGAGGATGAGATGACTGGATGGCATCACTGACTTAACAGACATGAGATTGAGAAAACTCCAGGAGATAATGAAGAACAGGGAAACCTGGTGTGCTGCAGTCCATGGGGTCTCAAAGCATCAGACATGACTTACTGACTGAACAAATCTCACTCAGGACCATTACATGTGCTTCTGCACCTGTGTGGTTGTTTAGACCCTGAGGGTGGGTGTGAAGATGTATAAGCATTTGGGCAGTGGCTCCCTGTGCCAGGGCAGTGGAGGTACTGTGCCCTGTGAGCATCCCCAGTGCTCAGAGCTGTCATCAGTACAGGGATAGAGGTCAGGTGAACAATAGCTAAATGACCTGAAGTTGCAGAGACCCCAGGAGATGGGTGTGAAACCAGTAAGGCTGCTCCCATAAGCTGTTCCCCAGCCTTCAGTCCCTAGCCCACCCTCCCTCTTCCCCAGCAGAGTCCCTACCTCCTCAGGGTCCCCAGCACCTCCCCAGGGTCCCCTCCTCAGGGTCACAACACCTTCCACAGGGTCACACAGCTTCCCCTGTCATCACTCCCCTGCCAAGGGCCTCGCCATGCCCAGGGGCAGGCCTGACGCTCCTGGTCTAGCAAGTTGCCCTGGGTGGAATCACCCAAGTAGATACTGGGGTATCCTCATTTCACAGAGGAGGAACCTATTCAGGATGAGCCACCCTTGAGGAGCACCCCTTCGAGAATTTGAGCCCACCAGCCGGAAGGAGGAGTCTGAGAGCCAAGTTCGGTCTCCAGCCGCCTTGCTTCCAGAACCAGCCTAGAGTTCCACACCCTCCCCTCCCCCAACACCAGTCACAGCCCTGCAGTTGAGAGATGGACGCGTCAGTATCCAAAACAAGCCTCAACCACGGACCAGAGCCTGCGATAGTGAGTTGAGGTAGGACAGGTCCCAGGATGCTTCCTAAGTCCCTATCCCAGAGGAACAGAACCTGAACAGTGGATGATTCCAGGAGGGCATCCCTCGTCCGCTGCCAGAAAGGAGGGTGGGGGCGCTCTCGTGGCCCCCCTGCATTCGCCCGAAGGCGCGTTCGCGGATCACCCCTGAACTCCCGGCTGCTGGGTGTGCGCGTAAGAGGGGGTGTTTGGCACGCCTCAGCCCCTCCCCCAGGCTGGGGGCAGGGGAGGGGAGGAGGGAGCAGATGGCAGCAATTACCGCTCGGCCCTCCCCCGCCCGTAGCCCGAGGCCGGAAGATCGGCTTCTCGAGCTTTCGCAGGCGGGAGGGGCAGCGGCCTCCGCGGCGGGGAGCGGAGTCGGGGGCGCAGGTCCAGGAGGGGACTTCCTTCCCCCGGGAGCGGGGCCGGGAGATTCCCTTAGGAAAGACCAAGCCCTCCCTTCCCGCTCCTGCCCTGAGTCGTCTAAGGCCGGTGTCCTTACAAGCCCGTCGCCTGTAGGTCTGAGATCAGAGGATGTTTCATGCCGGGCCAGTGGTCCAGGCTGGGGAGAGGGGAGCTGTGCGCTTGTGCGGGTTGTGGTCTCAACAATGGCCAGGAGTGAATGGTCTGAAATCCAAGCTTCACTTTGGCAGGTGTTGACTCTGGAGGAAGGTATGGGGCATTTTTCTCACCGAGAGATGGAAAGAGCTAGCGAGTGTGGACTGCCCCTGCTTTAGAGCAGACGACTGTGTGAAGGAGTGCAAACGACCTCTGTGGGGCAGAGCCAGAGAGAGCAGAAGGGCTCTCAAGATCCAGGGCCCAGACAGGTTTGCAAACCCGGCTTCTCTAGCTCTTTGTCTCTTCCCCGAATTTCTCTCCCGTCCTTCCCTTGTCCAGTCCACTAGCAATTTTTTTTCTACCTCCAAGATAGTATCTTGCCACACTGCTGGGTTTGTGGGATTTTAGTTCTCCAAGCAGGAACTGAACCTGGCCGTTGGCAGTGAGAGCACAGAGCCCCAACCACTGGACCAGCAGGGAATTCTCTCTTAAGATGTATCTTGGATCAGCCCCTGCTTGCCACTCTCTCCAGAGTGCAAGCCCCTATTACTCCTACTTCCTTGCACAACTGCAGAAGCAAGCTCCTGTCTGCTCTCTTGGCTCCTCAACAGTCAGCTCACCCAGCTGCCAGGGGCCCATTAAAAATACAAATCAGACAACAAATTAGAGCATGTCACTCCTGCTAAACAACCTCCATGGCTTCCCTTGGAAGAGAGCCCCAACTTCTCACCCTGGCCCCTGCCTGTGCTGACCTCTCCTCCTCCATCATTCCCTGTTTTGCCTGGGCTCTGCTCCCACTGGCTGCCTTTCTGCTCCTTGAACTTGACAAGCTTTTCCCCCATCTCTGGCCTTGGCCATGAGGATCCCTTTGCCCCGAACGCTCTGCCCAGGTTCTTCACAGGGATGTCACTTCCGCATCAGCCCTGACCTCAATCCTGAAGCAGCCCCACGCGCCATCTGCCGATGTACTGTGTCACTTGACCTTATCTGTATCTTCCACAGGACTTAGCACTTTCTGTGACTGTCTTCTTCATTCACTTGGTTTGTGGTCTGTTTCATCTACCAGAAGGCCAGCTCCATGAATTTGGGGATGTTTCTTCTTGTCTGCTAGCCTGACACCCAGCACAAACCTAGAAAGTGGGCAACATCTCCATTCATTTCAGGAATGCCGGAGTCCCTGGGAAATGAACTGGACTCTGGGCCATCTGCTCACCTCTCAGGGGCTACTCTTTGAGAGGGACCTGCTGCAAACCCCTGTGTTCACCCAAATGCCTCATTCATGTGGGCCAGCCTGTGGTTTCCAGTAACAGAAATCTTAGCAACCACATTTACTGAACACTTACTATGTGCTAGGCATTAAGTGCTTCACACAGCTTGATTAACTTGTATAACGAAGTACATACAAATAGCCCCAGTTTACAAGTAGACACACAACAGGACACACAGGATGTGTGATTGTTCAACAAACATACACATGCGTCATAAGCATTGGATTCATTAATTATTATCATACAATGGATGGGTGAGGTGAGTAAATACACGGTTGAGCCTGGGGCATTTAGTAACTACTGCATGAAGGTGGAACAGAACAGAACAGAAAACCGAAGAAGGGGCAGTATGGTGGCCCAGGGCTAGTTTGGGCGAGTAGAAGAGGACATTTAGGCCACAGCCCATGCCCTTGCTCTGGGTCCCGACAGCACCCAGAGGTGCAGCTGTGATGCGGACGTAAGGGCCTGGGTCCTGGTGTGCTGTTCCCTGCCAGAGGGCAACCACTTACCTTCTCGGGGCCACATTAGCAAAGTATCCTGGGACACTTACATAATCCCTAACTCCCAGAGCCCTTGGCAGGATTACATTAAAAATGCTCTAACCTATAAGGGAAAAGAATCTGAAAAAAAATAAAGATACATATGTAACTGAATTGCTTTGCTGTATACCTGAAACTAACACAACATTGTAAATCAACTATGCTTCTATTAAAAAAAAAAAAATGCCGATGGAAGTACATCACTGCAGAGGACCTGCCGAGGAAAGAGAGGAGGGTGAAGGTTGCCAGCCTGAAAAGGTTAGAGCTCCACTTTGGCCTCTGAGCCACAGCTCTCTGCTGTGTGCTCCTCCAGGCCAGCCAGGGTCTGCCCGTTGTGCCCCCCATCCTTGACCTGGACACTGAGTACTCAGCGAGTGTTGAGTGAATAATGCCTGGGCGAGGGAATGACTAGGGGATGAGGAAGAGAGGGAGAATAAATAAATTCAGTGATGTATTGACACCCAAACCCAAAGACGGAGTGAACGAAGCAGGGACTAGAGACATCCGCCGCCTGGGAGGCTCAGCTTGTTGTCTGTCAAAGGCAGTGGTAAGGCTTGGCCCCACCGTTCTCTCTGGGCCTGTGTGGAACAGTTGAGACGCGGCAGGTCCGTGAAGGCCCCCCCTTTACTGTCTACACTGAGCCGAAGTGACCGGTGCTCCCCTCCCCCACGTCCCTGTCCCCCGGAATTTATAGATTCCTCATTGTCCTGCACAAAGGCCTTCTTGGGGAGGAGGCGGGGTGGGTGAGGAGGCTGGGGAATTAAAAAGTCAGAGGCTGAGTAACAGCCGGCCACACCCGAGGCCTCATAAATCTGCCTCAGCTCCCTGTAAGATGGACTTACTTTGCCTTCACCCCGAGAGCGTCTGGCAGGGCTCTGGTTGCTGTGGTCAACCACCCTCCCCACAGATCCAGAGCCTCACCAAGGTGAAGGTGTGAGGGGCGTGAAGACAAGCCCCTGAGAGTAGGGGGCAGGGGACTGCTATTGTATCCCTCTGATGTCAGAAAATCCTTTCTCCCCTCTCGCTCCACTCCCTGACACGCCCTGTAATTCTAGGCCACTGCTGTTGGTTCTGAGCAGAAAAATGAGTTTTCTGTGGGTATTCTCAGTCCAGACCCCAGGAAAACGCCTCCTCCCCCACTCCAGCCAGTCAGAGAGAGCGGGTCGGGGCTGAGAGTAGATTTGGCAGATGGTGCAGGGTTAACAGATGACATGGAAAACAGAATTACTCAGCTGTTCTGTCCCTCCACCTTCCCCTTGGAAGAGATGGCCTTCAAACTGGAAAGAGACAAAGATACCAACGGGGAGGGTTGCAGAGGGATGCCACAGTGTGTGGGGGACCACAAACCCACCCTGCCCAGGGAAGACCTGTCTTGGAAGGCCATCTCTGTCACTCACCAGCTGGGTGATCTCAAGCAGGTCCATGAACCTCTCAGAGTCTGTGTTTCTTCACCTATAAAGTGGGTCAATGAGAGAACCCTGCCTGACGACCTCACCGGCTTTTATGAAGATGATTCAGATCTTCCTGTTTGTAAAATGGGCGTTACAGCTTGCGAAGGTGTAAAAAATGTAAGAAGTTACTTGTAAACTGTCAGCCCCTTAGTGGTTCATAAAAGTATTTTTTAAAATGTTTCTTACAGCAAAATAAAATGGAGTAGAAAACATCACAGTGCAGCACACGGTTTATTACACTTTGCTTTTATTTATTTAATTGTTTATGTATTGATGGGTGCACTGGGTCATCATTGCTGCACACAGGCTTGCTTTAGTTTTCAAAGAGTGGGGGGCTCCTCTTCGTCGCAGTGAACAGGCTTCTCATCTCGGTGGTTTCTCTTGTTGCGGAACGTGGGCTGTAGGTGCATGGGCTTCAGTCATCGCAGCACATGGGCTCTAGAGCACACAGACTTCAGGAGCTGTGGCTCACAGACTTAGTTGCTCCACAGCATGGGGGATCTTTCCAGACCAGGGATTGAACTCGGGTCCACTGCTTTGGCCTGGACCTAACCACTGGACCACCAGGGAAGTCCCACACTTTGCTTTTAGCTGTATGCATATTCATGTGTCCTAGGGCCAGAGGTAGATGTATTTACTGTGTGTTGTTTGCTCAGTCGTGTCTCTTTGCAACCCCATAGACTGTAGCCCACCAAGCTCTTGTCCATGGGATTCTCCAAGCAAGAATACTGGAGTGGGTTGCCATTTCCTTCTCCAGGGGATCTTCCTGATCCAGGTCTCCTGCATTGGCAGGCAGATTTTTTACCATCTGAGTCACCAGGGAAGCCCATGTTTACTGTGGATGATGGTCAAAAAAGTTGGCAACATTCCAAGTGGAGGAGATTCTTTAGTGATTATCTCCAGAAATGTATTGTGGATGGATGGAAATTAACAACATGAAATGCCCCGCCAGGTGAAACATACATGTAATTGATGGTGGACTGTGGAACCCTAGACTGGGAAGATTTGCCCTGAGCCCAGCAGTATACATGAACTTTGTGGTGATGGGTGGAGGGGCTTATTTAGGACTCAGCTAACTAATCCCTTGGTGGGTGAGGATGCTCTCTTTGCTTTGTAAGATGCCAGGGACCTGAATCCTGAGGACGCCAACCCTGCAAACCTAATAAGCCATGGACACTGCTCCCTCAGTATCGCCCTGGGCTGAGCCAGCGAGGATGGGCTGGTGGGTGAGAAACTTGAATTCCTGTGCCTGGATCCCTCCCCCAACAAATCCACTAAGAGCGCAACAGGTATGATGTAGTCCTGGGCCAGGATACCCCTGCCTGAACTTCACCCATGACCCTCATCCCCACCCCCACCCCCACCCCAGGGGCCACAGTCTAGTGAGGGTGAACTGATCAGAGGGGGACCCTAAATCAATCCCAGACTTCCCTGGTTGGCAGTGAGTTATGAGCTGTGGGTTTTGTGATGTAGATTGTGGTTGGGGAGGAGGGGCCATGACCTATGGCAGGTCACACAGGACCCCCAGAAGGGGCCAGAGCTGGGGTCAGAGGCCACCTCCTCCATTCTCCGCCCCAGCCTGCTGAGTCCCATTCCATGTCTAGTCCTTAAGCGGGGTTGGCCCATTTCCCTACTGACCTCTGGCCCTAGCTGTACCTGCCACTAGGCATGTAGGGTGGGAGTAGAGGGGCTCGTGCTGGAGAAAGATTCTGGAAAAAAGGAAGAGGAGGAGCTGACAAGACATTTGACTCCCAACAGGTGACTGATCTGTGTTCCAGACCGGACCCAAGAGTTTGCTGAGCTCTTTCTCTGCAAATTTGCGACTGCACTCTCCCTAAACCTCCCCCATTTTTTTTTCCTGATTGAATTCCACAAGTCAAGACTCCTGAAAACCCCAGCTCAGAGGATTAGATGGCTGGAGATATGGCATGACAGTCAGAAAGCGAGATAGAGAATCAAGCTTGTGTTCTAAACAATGTATATTATCAGGACTTAAGAGAGAGAGTTAGAAAGATAAAAAGAAGGACTCGGACAATAAGATGAGAAAGATCAAAAGCTGAAAGGATGGATAAAAAGTGAAGCCAGACAGAAGACAGACAGAAGGCAGTGAAGAGAGCCAGGCTAAAGAGAAACCAGAGTGGCAAGAAAAGAGCATTCTGGCAAACTCTTGTCAGACCTCAGCAGCTCAGAGATAATAGCAGGATAACCTGGACAGTTCCTTCACTGTTAATCCTTAAGTCTGCCACATGAAGACTCCAGAAGGCAATGTACCTGACAGAGGGTCCCTGTATCACCCAGCGTGTTTACCCTTATTTTACACATTAACCAGCAACCTCCATTCTCCAACCGCCATAATCATCTCTATCAGCAAAGACATATACAGGCAGGAAGAGTCAAAACCCAGGCTGGGGTGCTGAGCAGGGGTTGGGGAGGGACAGAGAGTCCTCCTGAGGACAAAGCCTGGAGAGGACACCTCCAAACGGGGCACTGCTGCAGATGGAAGGGGAAAGAAACCTCACAAACCTGGGTACCCAGAACAGTTGGTTAATGTTGACCTACAAAAATAATTCTCTTGTCCTTTGAACTTTGTGCCAAAAATGGAACCCCACCCCTCTCCCTCTGTGCACCTGTCCTGCCAAGACCTGCCCCTGTGCCTGACCCCAGAACCCTCTGCTATAGCCTCCATTCTTTTGGGGTGGGTGTGCTCTCCCAATTCCTGCACAGGGCTGCCACCTGTTGGCTGAGAGTGGCCTTGCAGAAACAGGACCTTTGAAGAGGCTAGGGGTGGAGTGTACTGGACTGCTAAGACTTTCTCTAGGAAGGAAGAGAATTGAAAAAGCAAAATGTGAAAGCCCCTTTCACCTAGCTAGATGTTTTAGCTATGGGACTCTCAAAACAGGTTAAAGGCTCCTAGCCCTCTACAGTCACTCCTGAGGGGTGCTGAGGGCTTCAGATCAAAGGAGAGACTCAGGAAATTCACATGAATGTGGTGAATGAATTTTCGGAGTGGTAGACACTGTGGGGACAGAGGGGACCCAGGTGCAGGAAACAGCCAAGTACAAGATTAACGATAACTAGTGTGATAACTAGTGTGTGCCTGACACAAAGCAGGCTCCAGTGAATAGTTACCGAATGAATGAATGCATGAGTGCATGAAGAACAGAGCACTGAGGAATGATGAACTCTATACAGGAGAGGCTGGGGAAGAAGAGGAGGAAATACTTCTGCTTCTTTTCTTTCCCCTTTTTGTTATCAAGAAATAATTATCCTGGTGGAAGATTCAAACATTAAAAAAAAAATATGAAGGTCCCCTTTCACTTCATTTCTATCCCCCTCCTTAATTATTGCCAGCATTTTTTTTTTTTTTGGTGTGTGGCATGTTCCTTGACCAGGGATCAAACCCACCCTCCCTGCATTGGAAGCGTGGAGTCTTAACCACTGGACCACCAGGGATGTTCCTTACCACCAACATTTTAATGAGCTCCATTCTTTACAGCAGTTCTCAACTTTGGCTGCACACTAGGATCACATGGGGAGATTTTTTAAATCCCATTGTCCAAGCTGTGCCCCAGACCAATTACTTCAGAATCTCTGGGGTGGTTCCAGGTATCACTATTTTTAAAAGTCCCCAAGTAATTACACTGTGCAGCCAATGTTGAGAACTACTGTTTCAGGCCTTTACATACATGTAAGCAGCCAACTGTGATGTGCATGCACACACATACCACATACATATTACCTTGGCTTTTTCTTCTTAATTAACACATCTAAGAGATATTTTCACAGCAGTCCATATGGATGTATCCTATTATTTTTTAATGAAGGCAAAATTTGCATGTGCATATTTTTTCAAGCCCTTCTTCTACTGATGAACATTTAAAAGTTGTTGCTAAATTTTTAAAAATTAATATGAATAATCTGCCTGCAATGCAAGAGACCCGGTTCAATCCCTGGGTCAGGAAGATCTGGAGAAGGGAATGGCTACCCACTCCAGTTTTCTTTCCTGGGAAACCCCATGGACAGAAGAACCTGGCAAGCTTCAGTTCATGGGGTCACAAAGAGTTGGACATGACTGAGTAACATTTTCAATAGAAATAATGCTGCAAAGTATATCCCATATATCTTTGTTCACATATGCAAGTGCTGTTTTGGGAAGGCACTTTCCCAAAGTGCTGGGTTAATGTGTACGTACATTTGTTATTTTGACAGACACTGTCATAATACTTTCCAAAAATACTACGCTAATTTACATTCTTCCAGCAGTGTAAGCATTTAATATTATTAACGTTTAATTTTTGCTGAAATGATGGTCCAAAGTAATATTTCATTATTGTTTTAATTTGCCTTTTCCTGCTTACTTGTGAAATGAAGCATCTTTTCATATATTTATTTTGGCCATTTCTTCTATGAATTAATTACCATGTCTTTTTCCGATTTTCCTATTAGACTGATTTTTTAATTAGGATTAGAGGAAATTCTATTTCCAATAATATGACTGGCTGGACTCGGGGCTAATCTTTCTGAGTAAAACAGTAAAAATGCTAGTTAAAATACAAGTGCAAATTATTTAAAAGCCAGAAGAATTGGCCAGAGAGCAAGAATTTATTAGGTTGAAATCTAAGAGAAGGTAGAAACTTAGGGAAACAGAGCAAGGAATGTACTTTAGTCTGAGGACAGTTGTTAAGTTAGGCAAACTCAAGCACAATTTTTAGTAGCAGAAACTTGGAAACACCCCCAATATCCATTGATAAGGCAGTAGGATAGCTAGCTGTGGTATATTCAGACAGTAGAGTATTACATAGCAACCAAGATGAATGGACTGTAGCACCACGCAACAGTATGAGTGAGTCTTAGCAGATGTTATTCAATGATAAAAGCAGACAGCAAATGACTACCACAGTATTTACATCCTGTAAACTAAAATACTAGAATTATACATGTGTAATATACGCAATGTATATACTCTGAAGGAATATCTAAAGATGCAATAAAACAATATATCAAGGAAAGCAACAAAATAATTGATATGAAATTCAGGATTATAGCTGCCTTGAGTGGGGAGAGGCAGAGGGTAATTGAGGAAATCATGTTGTGTGATGTCAAGTTCTAGCTTTTGCTTGGAGATGTTATTCTGTGTGCTTATTGCTTTATTAAAAATAATTAACTGTGGTGTTGGAGAAGACTCTTGAGAGTCCCTTGGACTGCAAGGAGATCCAACCAGTCCATTCTAAAGGAGATCAGTCCTGGGTGTTCTTTGGAAGGAATGATGCTAAAGCTGAAGCTCCAATACTTTGGCCACCTCATGCGAAGAGTTGACTCATTGGAAAAGACCCTGATGCTGGGAGGGACTGGCGGCAGGAGGAGAAGGGGACAACAGAGGATGAGATGGCTGGATGGCATCACCGACTCGATGGACATGAGTTTGAGTGAACTCCGGGAGTTGGTGATGGACAGGGAGGCCTGACGTGCTGCGATTCAAGGGATTGCAAAGAGTCGGACATGACTGAGAGACTGAACTGAACTGAACTGAATAAAATAAAAGCAGACTATACAGGCATCAATAGGGAGAATATGTCATTAACTGGGGGTTGTGCTTAATCTGATTCAGCATACTTGAGGCCTAAGAAAAAGTTGCATCTACATCAACAATAAGCAAAACAAAAACATGAGACTTTAATTATGATAGCAAGAAAAACTAGAAAGAATCTAGGAATCCACCTAACAGTGAATGTATAAGACTGTGCTGGAAAAGAAAAAAAGTTAACACTATTGGAGGACATAAAGGAAAACCTGGAAAATGAATAAATATACTATGTTCTGTGGAGGAGAAAATTTAACATTGTGAAGCAGTCAACTGTCTTCAAATTAATCTATAAATTCAATGCAATTCCTATCAAAATGCTGGCAAATTCTTTTCTAAAGAATTCAGCAAACTGATTTGTAATTTTATATGAAAAGATAAAAATCAATTCTGAAAAAGAAATGAAAGATGGAGAACTCACCCCGTTAGGTAGTCAAACACACTGCAAAACTGATGTAGGAAAATCAGTGTTGCATGAGCAGAGGAAGGCTCTAATAAAATGATAAAAGAGAACTTAAACACAACATGAAACATTAAAGAGAACTCAAAGTTTATAGATGGTAAAGATGATGCTACAAATCAGGGGAAGAGAATTGCTTAAGAGATGGGGTTATTCACTAGTTGGAGAAAAGGCCGGATTTTATATTAGTCTGTTTGAGCTGCCATGACAAAGGACCACAGAATAGGAGGCTTAAACCATAGAAATGAATTTTCTCACAGTTCTGGAGGCTGGAAGTCCAAGATCAAGATGTCAGCAGGGTTGGTCTCCTGTAAGAGGTCTCTCTTGTAGACAGCTTGTAGATGGCTGTCTTCTCACTGGGTCTTCTCATGGCCTTTCCACTGTCCTTACACAGGGGCTGGCATGGCAGGGGGAGGAAGAAGGAGACAAAGAAAGAGGGGATGTGCTCTGATGTCTCTTCCTTTCCTCCTTTTCTTTTTTCTTCCTTTTCTTAAAAGGATAGCAGTCCCAGGGCTTCCCTGGTGGGCCAGTGGTTGAGAACCCGCCTTACAATGCAGGGGACGTGGATTTGATCCTTGGTCAGGGAGCTAAGATTGCACGTGCCACAGGGCAACTAGCCCTGCGCACAGCGAGGAGAAACCCCTGTGCTGCAACAGAGGCCACAGGCGCCGGAACTAGAGAAACCCCGTGCACCACAACGAAGACCCAGCGCAGCCAAACATTTTTTTTAATTAAAAAATAAAAGGACGGCAGGCCCCTATTGGATGGGGGCCTTACCCTATGACCTCATTTAATCTTAATTACCTCCATTATGTCCCTATCTCCAAATATAGTCACAGTAAGGGGTCAAGGCTTCAACATATGAATTTTAGGGGGACCCAATTCAGTTCATAACAGTCTTCCTCATACCATATACAAAAGTAAATCCCAGATGGATTAAAGACTAAATAATAAAAAAACTGAAAGATTAATCAAAGAAATGAAGATCCTTGTGATCTTGGAATGGGAAATTCTTCTCAAGCAAGACTCGAAAGCACCAAGCATAAGGAGAAATTTTTATGAATTTAACCACAACAAAATTTAGGATTTCTATCAATAAAGTTCACAACAGATAAAGCTAACAGAAAGTTTTATATACAGTTGCCACACCCAAAACCCATCTAACAATGGGTTTATTATCTGGAATATTAAAAGGAATTCTTAAAAATTCAATAAGAAAAAGACAGGAAAATCCAATAGAACACCGGACCAACACTATCAACAGGTGATTCCCAGGAGGGGAAACAAGAATGACCATCAGATATATAGAGAGATGCTCAACTTGTTAATAATCAGAAAAATCCAACGTAAAATAGCCATATCCCTTTATAGTTCTGTACTACCAGATTGACAAAAATTAGAAGTCGAAGGGGACTTCCCTGGTGGTCCAATGGCTAAGACTCTGTGCTCCCAATAAAAGGGGCCTGGGTTTGATCCCTGGGCGGGCAACATGTGGCAACTAAGAGTTTGCATGCCGCAACTAAAGATCCTGTGTGCCACAACTAAGACCCGGTGCAGCCAAATTAATAAATATATATATATATATATTTAAATTAGAAGGCCAAATAAGTACAAGGGTTGGTAAAGATGTGGGATACTTCAATGCACTGTTGGTGGGTACACTGCAAAATAGGGGGCAATCTGACAGGACCTGGTCAATAAGTATGTGTATGTCCTATGATCTAGCAGTCTCAGAGAAGCTCTTTTTCAGGTCTACAGCTAGAGATGTACAAGGATGCTCACAGCAGCATTATTTGCAGTGGCATGAAGTTGGAGGCAACATATGTATCCAACACTGGAAGAGTAGATAAGTAAAATGTAATGGAGGCACTCTACAGAATTCTATGCAGCAGGAATATGAGGGAAGAAAGAAAGGTTAAAAGGTACACCGCACATATTTTATCAAGAGAACAAAGATTTTTCCAGGATCCTCACCCATCAGAGTGCTGCTTGCATTTCATTAGCCAAAATTGTGTTACTTTGCCTTACCTAACTAAAAGGTGACTAGAGAGAATGGGGGGTTATGGATAGGAACTGTATTATCTATCAGTGATGTCTAACAAATAATCTACTAGATTTCTTGCAGCTGCTCCACAAAATCCATATTGTGCATTCACCACATTTTTCTGTGATGGCTATAGGTACAGCAGCCATGTTGTGACCATGAGGGAAAGTCAAGAGACTCCTAGAGAAGACCTTGACATCTTTATATAAATATATATAATTTTCTTTATTTATCTGTTGGCTGTGCTGGGTCTTTGTTACTACACAGACTTTGTCTCTAGTTGCGGCAAGCAGAGGCTACTCTCTAGTCGTGGTTTGCAGGCTTCTCATTGCGGTACAATCTCTTGTTGCAGAGCACAGGCTCTAGGTACATGGGTTCAGTAGTTGGAGTTCCAAGGCTGTAAAGCATAGGCTCAATAGTTTCGGCACACCTCAGCATGTGGGATCCTCCTGGATCAGGGATCGAACCTGTGTCTCCTGCATTGGTAGGTGTATTCTTTACCACTGAGCTACCAGGGAATCCCAGACCTTGACATCTTAAGTTACTAAATCAACACCAACAGTTTCTTATCCCTGAACTTTTTATCTCGTATGAAGAATAAATCTCTATTTGTTTAAGCCACATGTGTCAGAGTGTCTGTTCAATTACAGACAATAGAAATAAATCTGGCTAGTTTAAATGGAGAAGCAGGCTTTAGGTCCAGGAACAACTCCCAGCTTCGAGAGGCACATGACCTCTGCCTGTGATGGGGAAAACAACAGTCATTACTACAGGAAGCTGATGAATCAGGAAGCTACTCACCAGAATCCCCCAGCATCTATCATGATCTGTGACAGCAAAACGGATGTCCCATGCTACTTAGCTGTATTCCAAATTTATGTCTCACACAAGAGCAGAACATAAATCATAGATTGCTAGCTCACAAGAATCTGGGGGGTGTCATTTTAGCTTTCCAGCATCTGTAGTTTTGGATGGATGTTGAACAATCAGTCTGTGGCAGCCACCACACTGCTGAGGTTAGTTTTTGATTACTTACAACCAAAGGCACTCCTGACCGATACACTGCAAGGACTGCAACAAGGACAGAATCTGAAAACAGAGCGCTGAGTGAAGAGAAGAAACACAATGAGCTTAGCACAATCCAAAGTGTCAGTTAAAGTGAAAGTGAAAGTCGCTCAGCCCTGTCGGACGGACACTTTGCGACCCCATGGACTATACAGTCCATGGAATTCTCCAGGCCAGAATATTGGAGTGGGTAGCCTGTCCCTTCTCCAGGGGATCTTCCCAACCCAGGGATCGAACCCAGGTCTCCTGCATTGCAGGCAGATTCTTTACCAGCTGAGCCACAAGGGAAGCAAGGTGTTAGTTAAAACGTACACAAATCAACACTACCTTTCAATGAAATGTACATTTTCAAGGGTATTTGTGTCAATTGGTGAAGGAAAGGAGAATGGGCTCTGGGGATCAGGGATGAAAGACATAAACCAAATAAAGTAAAGTAAAACAAGAGAGAGATCTTATACAGTCTTATAATTGGACTGATATAAGCAGAGGAATATGACTTGCTCCATTTTCTACACCCGAGGCCCAAAACCAATTCATTAAACTTGATATTTAATAGTAATTTAACTTAAAGAATGGCTTAACAATACTTCATTATTAATTTAATAAATAACTATAAATAAATGGCTTACATAATCAAATGAATTCATTTAGATATCAACACAATTTAAACATTTCATATTTAATTTACCATAACAAACTAATCCAGTAAACTTTCTATATCATAATTTTTGTACCCTTAATTAGCAGTTCTTTATACTTTAATTTCTCCAGAACCTCAAAAAATAGATCCGAGTGACCCCTGGAACCCCCATCTCTGCTCCAGCCCCTGTTTAGTGAGATGTCATCACTATCACCCTCTTCCAACACCACCCCCTCACCAAGACCCCGCTCCACCAAGGAAAAAGGGACTTCAGCTTTTGAGAGTGAGTTTGGGGACGTCGTAGCCCTTCCACCATCGAAGGATCGGTTTCCGAGACAGCCAGTCTCCCCTGAAGGCGCAAGTTGAGTGCGTCGGAGGAGATGGGGTGCTTACTCCCAGAATCGCCTCCGCGGGGGCGGAGCTGCCCTGACTCGGGCCCCGCCCACTCCGGGCAGGCTTTGGGGGCGGGCCTCTGTCATCTTGGACAGGAGAGCGCCGGCCCCGCCCGCTGCCCCCCCCCCCCCGCCCCTCAACTAACCCGGCTTGATCCAGCTCAGCTCCGAGGTGTTTAAGGCAGCTTTTCCCGTTAAGTCGAGCCATCTGTTACCAGCGTTGCTTCCTGGGGCGGATAGTCCACCTCGAGACACTCCAGAGACTCGGTGAGTGTGCTCCCAGGAGTCTGGGGGATGCTGTGGGCGCCAGGCTGGGCCCCAGCAGTGACTGCCTGCTAGGGACCCTGCGAACTCAGGTAAGGTCCCATGGGAAAGAGAAGACCGCCCCTCTCCTTGAATCTCACTAGGATCCTCATTTAATAGTGAAGGACTTCTGTCCTCTTAAGACTCTTGCAACTCTCTGCCAGGGGTTTGTCCTCTCTCCTAGATGGATGGGATGGAAGACTCCAGCAAGGAAAAGCTCTCCCCAGGGCCAGTTGGGCAGTCACAACTGCTGGGATCCCTCCTGGGGTCCAGGGAGACACTGTTCCCCTCATCCTGTGTTATAGATGCAAGCTGTGTGAGAAGGAGCCAATCACCTTCTTGGCTCCAAGATGGAAGACCAGGAGCCGACCTGGCAGAAGGGAGGGCTGGACGCATCTGAGGCCCCATCCTGCCTGGACAGTGAGGCCTCTACCCCAAGCTGCACACTGGGGGCCCTGTACTGGGCCTGTGTCCGCAATGACCCTGCCCAGCTGCAAGCCATGCTGGATGATGGGGTCTCCCCAGAGGAAGCCACCCAGGTGGATGGCAACGGGAGGGTGAGCCACCCCAGAGGGCTTTGCAGGGCAGTGAGGGCGCTGTGAGCTTCAGGGTCAGCACCCAATGCCTGGGTCCTCAGGAGGGAGTGGGTAAGAGTGGGTCTCCCCAGGGCCTAGGACATCTCTGAGACAGTTGTGGGTTAGAGGACACAGGGCCCCCAAGGAGCTCCTGGAGGAAACCACAGGGGCTGAGCTGCCCCTCCTCCAGACAGGTCTCATGGTCGCCTGCTACCATGGTTTCCAAAGTGTGGTGGCCCTGCTCAGCCGCTGTCCTTTCCTGGATGTGAACCAGCAGGACAAAGAAGGGGACACAGCCCTCATGCTGGCTGCCCAAGCAGGTGAGAGGCTGCTAACCCCATCCTTAATCAGTACCCCTGCTCCAGACCCGACCATAGCCCCACACTGTCTGCAATGACGTACTCCCAACACAGACTCTGCCTTGTTGGGTGGAGGGTGGGTTTGGGGCTTTGTCATCTCTTTCTTGAGTAGCTAAGCTCAGCCCTTGGTGCCTTGTAGGCCACGTGTCTCTGGTGAGTCACCTGATCAACTACTATGCAGGCCTTGACCTGGAGCGCCGGGACCAGCGGGGACTGACAGCGCTGATGAAGGCCGCCATGCGGGATCGCTCGGAATGTGTTGCTGCCCTCCTCATGGCAGGTGCATGGGGTCTGGATCAGGATCAGTGGCCTCGAGTCCCTCCCCCATCCCTCCCCACCAGCACTGCGTGCTGTCATAGTTGCAATGAGAGAGATGGGGAAGGAAGGTCAATCCAGGCTGACCTCCTGGAGTTGGGGGGAGTGTGCTGGGGCTTCTGACAAAGCGTCTAGCTATTGAGAGCTCTGTTTACACTGTGAATGATGGTCCCAGAAAAGAAAGCTTGGGAGGATAACTGGACCAGCTAGATAACCTAATACCAAAAAAAAAAGCTGGAGTCTGGAACCAGATTCTCGAGTTCTCATCCCGGCTCTGCCACCAGCTGAGTGACTGTGGGCAAACAGCTTTTCTCTGTGAGCCTACCCAGTGTAACGAGAACGATGGCCTTCTTTGGGTTTCCAGCTCTGAGGAGCTAGGGTTCCAGGGATGCAGTGATGGGCAGTTGAGACGTAGGGGCAGTGTAGAGTTGTTCTGGGGTGAAGTCCACATGGTCTGTGGAGTCTCAGACCCCCATTACTCCATGAGGTGGGTCTACCCTCTGTTGTTCACTCTGGGAATCCCCAGCCTCCAGCTTTTCCCTTCCCCATTGCATCAGACTGGGTTTGGGCTGAGAAGGTCTGCACCCCCTCCTTTGTTTCAAAGTGACAGCCACTCCCTGCTTTCCAGGATTAGGGGCATGTGGTGGTGAAGGGAGGAACCAGGAGTGGGAACCAGCAGGATCCCCCCTACCTGCTCCAGGGGGTGCAGCTTGACCCCCCCCCATTCTGGGCAACCTGTACACCATCCCTCTGGTCAGTGCCTTAGCTCAGGGGGTCTCTGTTCTACACCAGGTTTGGAGATCCCCCCAGTAGGTCTCTCTGAAATCTTTTCCCCTCGCTGGACTCCAATTTCTTCATCAGTCCTAAACCAGAAGTTGAATCTGGGGCTGGTACTGACCCTGGGCTGTAGCCACTGAGGATCCTCAGCTTCCAGCTGCAACAGGATGAGACACTATGGTTTTGCATCTAACCCAAATCAGTCCTACCACTGAAGAATCTGTCCTTCTGCAAGTCAGCAATTCCCTGTCCCACCGCATGACACTCCTGTGCCCCCCACCCCCCAGGTGCTGACCTGACAGCAGTGGATCCCGTCAGGGGAAAGACCGCCCTGGAGTGGGCATTTCTGACAGATAGCTTCGACACGGTGCAGAGGATCCGGCAGCTGCTGCGGCGGCCCCAAGTGGAGCAGCTCAGCCAGCATTATCAGCCTGAGTGGCCAGCCTTGCCCGGGCTCGTGGCCCAGGCTCAGGCCGCCCCGTCTCTCCTAGAGCGACTGCAGGCCACCTTGACCGTCCCCTTTGTCCAGTCTCCTCAGGAAGGGGGTGTCCTGGACCAACTTGTGACCATCACGACCAGCCTGGCCAGTCCTTTCCTCACCACCGCCTGCCATACCCTGTGCCCTGACCACCCCCCTGCACTGGGAACCCGAAGGAAGTCTGTTCCAGAGCTGCTAGGCACTGCCCCGCCCCCTCCCCCAGCCCCCCAGCCCCCTCAGGAAGTTCCCGGCCGCCGGGTCTTCATCCCCTACCAGAGCCCTCAGGGTGTGTTGAGCATGTGCCCTCAGTGGCTCCAGCCCAGGGATAGTACCAGCCCCAGGCCCCGAGCCCCCAAGATCCTCCTCTCCAAGGCACCCTCCGCTGGCTTTCAGTGGAAGCCAGAGCTCAGGTCTTCAGGGAACCGAAGGCTGTCCCTTCCTGTCTGGAGACACCAGGAGCTCAGGATGGAGAGGAAGAGACAGGAGGAAGCCGGATTGACACAGAGCCAGGGGAAGACCGGCTAGGCTGGGCTGGGAGCAGGTAACCAGGCCCCTCCCTTAGGCTCCTTTGCCCTCTAGAGGCCCTTCAGCCTTCCCATCCACTTCTGACTATCTCTGGCTGTGTACAGGGTTATTCATACAGCATTGTTTGCAACAATAAAAGAGTGGAAAAAACCTAAATGTTCATCAATAGGAGGCTGGCTAAATTGATTCTGAGTATAAATACTGCATAACCATATGATGTATTCTATACAGTGGCAAAACAGGAGAAGGAAGCTCTTTATATTCTGATGTGAAACTACCTTCAAGATGTATTAAGTGAAAAAAACCAAAGGGTAGGACCGTGTATATGGCATGGTACTATTTGTCAAAGCAAAATTTGCACCAGGGTAAACTTGACTAATGCAGATATGTAGTGAGAACCAAGATTTATTTAACTACTTAATGAGTAAACCAGCAGGATGGATCAAAGGAAGAAATGAGGACTTCCCTTGTGGTCCAGTGGTTAAGAATCTACATTCCCAACATAAGAGGCCCAGGTTTGATCCCTGGTCAGGGAACAAGATTCCATGTGCTGGGACAGCCAAACAAATAATACTACAAAAATAAATTTAGAAAAAAGGAAGAAATGAAAAATTATTATTGACATTCAGGAGGAAAAAGAACTTGAATAAGATTGCAAAGTTAGATACAAAGAAATTAATTCCTACTTGGCAATAAAACCATAACTTTTTCTTTTCCTACCAGGCAAAAAAAATTGCTATTCATCAATCTTCTACAAGTTAACCTCTTTATAGAGTCTGAACACTAATCAATCAATAGCAAATCATATAGCAGTTACTTTCCCCGGCTGACCCATAGGTGGGGTTATTAGCCAGTGATCTCAAATAACTCTGAAAGGGCACTTAGTTCTTTTTGATGTGCCTTATTTGCAAGTTTTGGATATTTTTATTAGCATATTTGTTGCATAAATATATTTGCTTACTTATATGCAATAATAAAAGCAAACACTTATAACATGCTTATTATATACATTAATACATTTAACACTCCCAATAATTTTATGAGGATTTTAGCTTTGAGGGCACAAGGCACAGAGAGGGTAAGGAACTGCCAGGGTCACACAGCTAGAAACCAACATAGATCAAGACTGAGGGCCAGTTATTCCAGTTGTGGGGGCCAGACTCTTAACACCAAACCATGCTGCCTCACTGGAACCCTCCTGGAAGGAGGCATGGTGGTTTGGAGGGGAAGAAAACTGAGCAGATGATCAAGGGTAGAAGGGAGACTTTTCACTGAGTATTTTTTTTTTGAAACTTCAAGCTTCTTTAAAATGTAAAGTTAATTTTTTTCTAGCAGTTTTAGATTTACAGAAAAATTGTGAAGATTGTCCAGAAGGTTTCCATATACCTCACACCCAGTATCTTTTTTTATTGACACAAGTATAGTATATTTGTTAATGGGTGAATATTAATACATTACTATTAGTAAAGTCCATTATGCAGATAACACCACCCTTATGGCAGAAAGTGAAGAGGAACTAAAAAGCCTCTTGAAAGAGGAGAGTGAAAAAGTTGTTTTAAAGCTCAACATTCAGAAAACTAAGATTATGGCATCTGGTCCCATCACTTCATGGGAAATAGATGGGGAAACAGTGGAAAGAGTGTCAGACTTTATTTTTGGGGGCTCCAAAATCACTGCAGATGGTGACTGCAGCCATGAAATTAAAAGACACTTACTCCTTGGAAGGAAAGTTATGACCAAACTAGATAGCATATTCAAAAGCAGAGACATTACTTTGCCAACAAAGGTCCGTCTAGTCAAGGCTATGGTTTTTCCTGTGGTCATGTATGGATGTGAGAGTTGGACTGTGAAGAAGGCTGAGCACCGAAGAATTGATGGTTTTGAACTGTGGTGTTGGAGAAGACTCTTGAGAGTCCCTTGGACTGCAAGGAGATCCAACCAGTCCATTCTGAAGGAGATCAGCCCTGGGATTTCTTTGGAGGGAATGATGCTAAAGCTGAAACTCCAGTACTTTGGCCACCTCATGCGAAGAGTTGACTCATTGGAAAAGAGTCTGATGCTGGGAGGGATTGGGGCAGGAGGAGAAGGGGATGACAGAGGATGAGATGGCTGGATGGCATCACCGACTCAATGGACGTGGGTTTGAGTGAACTCCGGGAGTTGGTGATGGACAGGGAGGCCTGGTGTGCTGCAATTCATGGGGTCGCAAAGAGTCAGACACGACTGAGCTACTGAACTGAACTAAATTGAATTCTTAATTCAGATTTCCTTAGTTTTTTCCTAACATCCTTTGTCTGTCTAGGATTCCTTCCATTTAGCCAAAGACTGTGACAGTTTCTCAGATTTTCCTTGTTTCCAATAACGACAGTTTTGAGGTCAGTATTTTGTAGGTGGTCCCTTAACTGGGATTTGTCTGATGTTTTTCTGAATAGACCGGGTTGTGGGTTTTTGGGAAGAAGACCACAGAGGTTATGTGCCATTCTCTTTACATACGTCCAGGGTACATATCCTATTATAAACATGACTTGACCACCTGGCTGAGGCGCTGTTTCAGGTTTCTCCACTGTGCTGTTACTCTGCCCGCCTTTCTATATTATACTGTCATTATCGGAAGCCCACACTTAAGGAGTGGAGAATTATACTCCCTTCTCTTGGGGGTGGAATATCTACATAAATTATTTGCAATTCTTCTGCACAAAATGTTTTGACTTTTTAGTCATGTATTACCAAATTTTGCAAGACTTAAAAATGAATCTGCTCTTGTGTCCATCAAAAGATGAATGAATAAAACTATGTTATGCATATATACATACGCACACAAGGGAGCACCACTATAAAAAAGAATAAAATTTTGGCATTTGCAACAACATGAATGGACTTGGAGGGCATTATGCTAAGTGAAATAAGTCAGAGAAAGACAAATGCTGCGTGAAAAATAAAAAAATAAAACACAAATTAGTGAGCATAACAAATAAGAAACAGACTCACAGATAAAGAGGATAAACTGGTGGTAACCCAAGGGAAGAGGCAAGTGGGAGGGGAAAGATGAGGTTAGGCAATTAAGAGGTACAAACTGCTGCTGCTGCTAAGTCGCTTCAGTCGTGTCCGACTCTGTGTGACCCCATAGACGGCAGCCCATCAGGCTTCCCATCCCTGGGATTCTCCAGGCAAGAACACTGGAGTAGGGTTCCATTGCCTTCTCCGAGGTACAAACTACCATGTATCAAATAAAACTACAAGGAAACACTGTATAGCACAGGGAATATAGCCAATACTTTATAATAACTATAAATGGAATATAACCTTTAAAATCGTAAATCACTATTTATACAACTGAAATTTATATAATATTGTAGTCAGTTATACCTCAATTTATTTTTTTAATTAATTTTAATTGGAGGCTAATTACTTTATAAATATTGTAGTGGTTTTTGCCATACATTGACATAAATCAGCCATGGGTGTACATGTGAATACCTCAATTTAAAACAAAACAAATTTGTTCTTTATTTTATTTTATTTTTTTTTCAAATTTGTTCTTTAAACAGAGGAAAACACACACCCATGCTGAGGTGACAGCAACTATTAGGGTTAGATTGTGATTTCTCCTAGAAACTGTGGTGGACCAGAGTGGATTCGAGGCTAATTTTGCCATTTCCTACCTGTGTGATCCTGAATAAGACACTTAAGTTTCTCTCACCTCTCTTTTTCTCATCTGTTAATTGGGGGCAAACAGGATTATTAGAAAGATGCATTAGCTAATAAAGGTAAAGAGGATCTGTATACTGTAAAGTGCTGCCAAGAGCTGAAGTGCTATGGAAGGGTCTTGGAGAACCGAGTTTGATTGAGTTGCTTCCAAACCTCCAGAATGGAGCTAGAGTTCTTTCCTCCTCAACCACTGCTGAAATCAAAGCCCAAGAAGCCGTCCCTGGCCCTGGACATTGCAGCCAGGAAAAGAACCACATGACAGGCTTGGGACAGCATGGGGGTTACATGCTTCAGCCTAGGAGCTCGCCTTTGGGCTCTGCTAAGTTATAGGAGCTTTCTAGGCCTCAAGACTCTCATATGTAGAGTGGAGGTAACATTAGCATGTGGGGCTGTTGTGAGAATTCGATGAGCAAACGCAGCTGTCTGTACCATGCGCCAAGTTGCTTTAGTCGTGTCTGATGCTTTGCAACCCCATGAACTGCAGCCCACCAGGCTCCTCTGTCCACAGGATTCTCAAGGCAAGAACACTGGAGTAGGTTGCAAAATTTTCTCTTCTGGGGATCTTCCTCACCCAGGAGTCTCTTATGGCACCTGCATTGGCAGGTAGGTTCTTTACCACTAGTGCAACCTGGAAAGCCTGTGCCTGGCCTAATTCTTGCAACCTTCCTCTTTCACAGCTGAGAAAATGGAGGCAATGTGAAGGTTAAGCTCCTTGCCCAAGGTCACCAGCTGGTAAGTGGCTAAGTGGTACTTGGAGTTCAAGTCTGTGGGCTCTGGATCCCATGTCCCTTCCACTGCAGCACACACCCCCACCCACAGCCCAGGCTCCCTGGCTCTCTTGAGACTCTCCCTCCCAATTCTAACTGGCTTGAGTTTTACGAATGTGCAGGGGTGACCGTGGCATCCTCGGGGCCAGAGAACTACCCACCGTGGCTCTTGCTCCCAGCTGGCTGGCCTGGGGTAGATCTGGGCTGGGAGGTTCCATGGGCAGGCAGTCATACCTGGGCCACAGGTCATATAACATTTTCCAGCAGAGGGAGCCTTTCCACCTTGAAGAATACCCACCTCTCCGTCCCTGGCCATCTCCAGGGCAGCCAGAGTCCCAGTTCAGTTCAGTTCAGTCGCTCAGTCGTGTCCGACTCTTTGCGACCCCATGAATTGCAGCATGCCAAGCCCCCCTGTCCATCACCAACTCCCGGAGTTCACTCAGACTCATGTCCATCGAGTCAGTGATGCCATCTAGCCATCTCATCCTCTGTCATCCCCTTCTCCTCCTGCCCCCAATCCCTCCCAGCATCAGAGTCTTTTGCAGTGAGTCAACTCTTCCCAGGAGGTGGCCAAAGTACTGGAGTTTCAGCTTTAGCATCATTTCTTCCAAAGAAATCCCAGGGCTGATCTCCTTCAGAATGGACTGGTTGGATCTCCTTGCAGTCCAAGGGACTCTCAAGAGTCTTCTCCAACACCACAGTTCAAAAGCATCAATTCTTCGGTGTTCAGCCTTCTTCACAGTCCAACTCTCACATCCATACATGACCACAGGAAAAACCATAGCCTTGACTAGATGGACCTTTGTTGGCAAAGTAATGTCTCTGCTTTTGAATATGCTATCTAGGTTGGTCATAACTTTCCTTCCAAGGAGTAAGTGTCTTTTAATTTCATGGCTGCAGTCACCATCTGTAGTGATTTTGGAGCCCCCAAAAATAAAGTCTGACACTCTTTCCACTGTTTCCCCATCTATTTCCCATGAAGTGATGGGACCAGATGCCATGATCTTCATTTTCTGAATGTTGAGCTTTAGACCAACTTTTTCACTCTCCTCTTTCACTTTCATCAAGAGGCTTTTTAGTTCCTCTTCACTTTCTGCCATAAGGGTGGTGTCATCTGCATATCTGAGGTTATTGATATTTCTCCCGGCAATCTTGATTCCAGCTTGTGTTTCTTCCAGCCCAGCGTTTCTCATGATGTACTCTACGTAGAAGTTAAATAATCAGGGGACAATATACAGCCTTGACATATTCCTTTTCCTATTTGGAACCAGTCTGTTGTTCCATGTCCAGTTCTAACTGTTGCTTCCTGACCTGCATACAGATTTCTCAAGAGGTAGGTCGGGTGGTCTGGTATTCCCATCTTTTTCAGAATTTTCCACAGTTTATTGTGATCCACACAGTCAAAGGCCTTGGCATATCAATAAAGCAGAAATAGATGTTTTTCTGGAACTCTCTTGCTTTTTCCATGATCCAGTGGATGTTGGCAATTTGATCTCTGGTTCCTCTGCCTTTTCTGAAACCAGCTTGAACATCTGGAAGTTCACGGTTCACGTATTGCTGAAGCCTGGCTTGGAGAATTTTGAGCATTACTTAACTAGTGTGTGAAATGAGTGCAATTGTGTGGTAGTTTGAGCATTCTTTGGCATTGCCTTTCTATGGGATTGGAATGAAAACTGACCTTTTCCAGTCCTGTGGCCACTGCTGAGTTTTCCAAATTTGCTGGCATATTGAGTGCAGCACTTTCACAGCATCATCTTTCAGGATTTGAAATAGCTCAACTGGAATTCCATCACCTCCACTATCTCCACCTTACAAATAGCTGTGAAAAGAAGAGAAGCGAAAAGCAAAGGAGAAAAGGAAAGATATAAGCATCTGAATGCAGAGTTCCAAAGAATAGTAAGAAGAGATAAGAAAGCCTTCCTCAGCGATCAATGCAAAGAAATAGAGGAAAACAACAGAATGGGAAAGACTAGAGATCTCTTCAAGAAAATTAGAGATACCAAGAGAACATTTCATGCAAAGATGGGCTCGATAAAGGACAGAAATGGTATGGACCTAACAGAAGCAGAAGATATTAAGAAGAGGTGGCAAGAATACACAGAAGAACTATACAAAAAAGATCTTCACGACACAGATAATCACGATGGTGTGATCACTGACCTAAAGCCAGACATCCTGGAATGTGAAGTCAAGTGGGCCTTAGAAAGCCAGAGTCCCAGGTCAAGCCATTTCTCTCTAATCCTCTAGCAGCTCCTGACAGCCCTTCAGGTCACCAGCGAGAAAAGAAGCCTAGTGGGCCACTCTGCCTGTGCCGCCCTGACTCAACCCCTCCACTAGCATCTCAGCTTCTCCACACCTTAGCCGGGCTCCTGACGCTTCCCAACTGAGTCCCCGCCAGCAGAGGCCAAGGAGCCCAGGACAAGGCCCCTGGCGATAAAGAACACAGGCCACATCAGAGCTGCCCTGCTGCAACCCGCAGACCTGGGTTTGACTCCTGGCCCGGCCTCTTATCTCTGTGACCAGGTCCTCTCCAGCCTTGGTCTCCTCCTTTGTAACATCCAGTGGTGATAATATCCAATCGCTACTTCCCAGGGTTGCTGTGCAGCCTAAACAGCGGGAGGCATGCCAGGCTTAGAGCATGGCCTGGCTCACAGTCAGCACCTGGTAAACAGCAGCTTTTGTTACTGCGCTGGGCGGCAATGGGTAAGGAAGTGGCCGAGGGGGCAGTTCCGTGGAGGGGGCCAGTGGATGTGTCCTTGGAACCCCATGGCCTCCCCTGTGAGTCTTGGATACTATTCTGGTGGCCCTTGAATGAGAACACACACTTCTCCTAGATGACCTTCTCAGACCTGCTCTCCCACAGGCAGCTCTGCAGCCTAAGCCCATTCCCAACACTGCAGCAGGCATGGCCCACCAGCCTGGCAGACTGGCTCCTCCAGAGAGGACTGCAGGTTGACTGTCCTCACTGGGATGTCAGCCAGGCTTGTGGGGACTCCTGGGAAACCCTCCCCTCAGTCCTGCAAAGGCAGAAACCAATCTGTCTTCCTCACCCCTGGCTCTGGGCCTGACCCATACAGGTTCAATGAATGTGTATAGGTTCCACCAAGGCCTGGGATGCTTGTTCTGTTGCTAAGTTGTATCTGACCCTTCTCTGGGATGCTCAGAGGGGCCGTTATCATCTCCCTCTTTTTTTCAGGGGCTGCCCTGGTTCCAGGAGTGGCAGTGTCCCTGGTTATTTCAGAAAACGGCCTAGGAGACCCCTGTTAGGTCAAGAGAAGGCAAGGGAGTGCATATATGTGGGGAGGACAGAGAGACCAGTTGGGGCTCATTGGTTTCTGTCCCGCTTTTCCCCACCTGGGACACCTGGACAGGATTCCCTCCTCTCCAGCTGTCCTATTTTCCAAACGGTTGAAAACATCTTCTATGTATCATCCACCCCACCAGTCACCAGCCAGTCATGCTCTCTCTGCCTCAGAGGGCCCATGGCTTCCCAAGTTTAAGGAAGACACCACACCTGAAGGGAATATTTGCATGCAAGGCATGGGGCTGGATAGACTCTGCATCACTCGAAGTCACACAGGCAATGTCGCATGTGGACACACAGTCACCCGGGGCCCACGGGGGCCTGTGGGCACACAGGCATGGAAATATACACAGGCCCATTGGTCCACAACCTCCTAGTCACACCCGAGAAGCCACCCACACAAGCACACATAAACACCCCATCACACAGCTGCACAAACACATCTGCTCACTGGCAAAGGAAAAAATAAAGGCAGGGTCCCCCTACTCCCTGAGGTTCCTGGCCCACCCCTCCCCTTCTGATCCCCACTGCTCCCCAACGCTTTGTGGTCCCCCAGCCACCTGGCTCCACATTTGGCCTGTGTGACTGTGGTGGAGGCTGCAGAGTCTGTCTAACCGTGGGGAGCGGGAGTTGGGGGATCGAGGGAGGTCCCAGCCTGACCCTCAAGTCCTCCCCACAGACCTGGGTACCTTCCTCAACTGTGAAATCCATGGTCCTCTCAGGGGAAGGAGAGAGGTGGGCAGATGAAGCCTAAATCCAGCTGTATGGTTATTTCCTCCACACCAGTCTTGGCTACGCCCCTCCCGTTCGTCCTACATCTGGGATCTGCCCTGGGGAACAAGGGGCAGAACCTGCAGATGAGGGAGTCCTGGAGACAAGAGGTCGCTGGGAACCCTCAGTGCCAGGCTCCCTGGCGCTGGGAAGGGCAGCGTCTGGGCACGGATGCTGGAAGGGGTAGGAAAGGGGCAGGATTTGTGGCATTTCCCCTCCAGCTGGAAACAAAGGCAGATTCCTGTGTCCCGCTCCAACAATCCGGTCCCACCCACCCGAGTGGCGGGAGCTGAAGGAAGTCCCGCTGGCCTCTGGCCTCACCCAGCCACTCGGCGTCTCTTTCAAACAATCTCTCTCCCAGCCTCCTTGTACAAAGAGGACTCCCCCTTCTCCTAGAGACCCCCCTCCTTGTACAAATACCAAGCCCTCCCCATTGGGAATGGTTCCCTTAGCCCCTCAGACTCTCTCTTCTGGCAGCAAGGATCCCCTTAATACCACTCAAGAGCCTGGCAGGCCCATTTCCCCTTGCTGGGCAACTCTGCCCACCCTCACTCCAGCAAACTCAGGCTCTGCTTCTGTTTAGAGTGGGCAAAAGCCTCGATGCCCTGGGAACTCCTGTGGCATACAAAACGCTCAACCAGACCTGCGGGGTATCTTCATGTCCTGAGTTTTGATGGAACATCCTCCCAAACCAAAATCAGTGGACCCATCTTCCCCTTTTTTTCTTTGCCATGCCATGAAGCATGTGAGATCACCGACTAGGGATCGATACCACATCCTCTGCGATGGAAGCACGGAGTCTTAACCATTGGACCACCAGAGAAGTCCCCACATCTTCCTTTATTGTGGCAAAATTGTAGCTTCACTCTCCTGACGTATTGAAGAGTCAAGAGACACTGTGTGATACAAATAGAACAGGAACTAAAGGTATATTGGGCTTCCCTTGTGGCTCAGATGGTAAAAAATCCACCTCTAATGTGGGAGACTTAGGTTTGATCCCTGGAGGAGGGCATGGCAACCTCTCAGTATTCTTGCCTGGAGAATCTCCATGGACAGAGGAGTCTGGTGAGCTGCAGTCCATGGGGTTGCAAAGAGTCAGACAGGACTGAGCGACAAAGCACAAAGGTATATTGTTAAATTTACAAAAAGAATAACATATTATCAATAATTAGAAGGAAGAGAACCTAAGTGACCTAATTCTGAAGCTTTAAAATCTAGAGATAGCAGAGAGACAAATACTGCATGGGATGCCTTACATGTGGAATCTAAAAGCAAGTCAAACTCATAAAAACTGAGAGTGGAGGGGCGGAGAAATGGAGAGAGGTTGATAAAGGATACATACATTCAGCTCTAAGGTGAATAAGGTCTGAGGATCTAATGTATAACATGGCAACTGTGACACCGAGGCCCCCTAAAACAGAGTTCCCTTACCAAGTTTATGATCAATCTCTTTATCCAAAATGCTCCCTTTCTTGTCCCCTCTGACCACAATCCTGTGATAACTGAACACCAATCAACCAGTCAGATGACTAAAATTGCTGTTGCTGATAACATCGTTCATGACTAAAACTGCTAATATAAATACCATCATTAATGTACAAACTCAGGTTGTTTCTACAGGGCAAGATGAACTAACAAACCCCAAAGCCATGAACCACCTGGCCAGAGAATCATAAACCAGAGATATGCTGATTCTCAATACTACGATTAAGAAATGTCACAGAACTGGCACAAGACGATGATTAATCCCAGCCTCTTTGTTCTTCCCCTTAAAAAACCCTAACTCAAAGACCAAGTGGGAGGCTTGTCTTCCAGTCCCTCACTTGGTGCCTTGCAATAATTCCTTACTTTTCTGCAAACTCCCACTGTCAGAGTTGGGTTTTCTGCACAGTGGGCACAGGAACCCTTCCCTCAGTGACAACTGTAGTTCCTAATACTGTGTTGGATAATTGAAATTAGCCGAGAGAATAGAACTTAAATTTTACTTACCTAAAAAACTTCTCACCAAAAAAAGAAATAAATAAAAGATAAATATGTGAGGTGATGGATGTGTTGATTAAATAGATGGGAAGAATCCTTTCACAATGAGTATGTATATCAAATCATCATGATGTACACTTTAAATATCTTTTAAAAAATCTTGCATCTTTTAAAACATTGAAGTATAGTTGATTTACAGTGTTTATACTTTAAATATCTTACAACTGTATTTGTCAGTTATACCTCAATAAACTTGAAAAAAAATCTAGAGATACAAAGTGTATGCATATTATTTAGAGTGATCGAAGTAAATGTCAGAGAACTACACAGCTTTGGGAAGGGTTTGGCCCCAGCAGGAGAGCCTGGGGATGAGAGTCGCTTCTCATGGTAAACTCTTCTGCAGAATTAAAAAAGAAAACATATTTACTTGGTGCTTATTTGGGATTTCCTGAGTTATTTTCAGAATGGCTGCCTCATCCCTCAAAGTCCTGTGCAGTGGCTCTACACTCATCTATACAACAACTCCTCAGAGTGCTATTCATACAAGAGGCAACTTTTAGCCCTGGTATTTGAACAGGTAAGGAAATTCACCTCCCTGTCACACAGCCAAGCCTCCACCCTCCTGATTCTCTGTTCATGCTGTTTATCTTGCCCCACAGCTCAGCTCCTCTCTCTCAAAACTAGGTGTCTGTGAGAGTTTTACATCTGGAAAATGAAGCTTACAGGCCTTTTTTTTTTTTTTTTTAATTAATTAATTTGCCTGCCCTGGATCTTAGTTGCACCACGTGGGATCTAGTTCCCTGACCAAGGATTGAACCTAGGCCTCTTTCATTGGGAGAATGGAGTCTTAGCCACTGGACCACCAGGGAAGTCCTGGGTCTTTTGCTTTTATTTGGAGAATGTGGTAGAGACAAAGTTTGCATCCCCTTCATACAGATATGGAACCTGAGGCTCACACACAGGGCCTCCAACTCTGAGGCTGGATGCTGTCCTCCAACATGGGCAGTTGGGTGGAGGAGAGTCATCCTCAAGGAGGCTCATGGGAAGGGGCAATCCACAGGTGGCTAGACTGTCAAGAGATGGTGCGGGGGCAGCCTCTTAACAGAGCCCAGTCCCTCTGGCATTGTGCGGGCACCATCTTGTCACAAACTCCTGCCCTGATGTGCTCTTGTTTCTTAAGAGATTCTCTCCTGAGATGAGTCATCTTTGGGGTTCTGGCTCTGGGTGGGCAAAGAGTGGACAAAGCCATCCTGAGGACATCCTGGAGGAGCTGGAGAGGAAGAGGAAGGTGACTCAGTGACAAACTGTGGTCCCTGTCTGCCAGCCTCTTCCTGAGGTGCTGGGCAGAGCTCTGGCCGCCCCACCCTCATCAAACTTAGCACTGGCCAAACTGCCTTTTCACCTGAGCTGTGGTGTCAGATCCCGGAAGCGGGCGGTTTTCTGAATCTTAGAATCAAAGAAAACAGCACACAGCTGGGAAAAGCCTTTGGGGGTATCCAGTCCAAGTCAGGCTGGCACTGAGGCCCCACTCCCCCAGGGTTACCGCTCTTGCCAGGACTCCATGGTGCCTCTGGCCTCAGCGGAGGAGACCCAGAGAGGAACATCCTCTCCCTGAAGCCCACAGAGCTGAAACTCTCTCCTATGTGCTGAGCAGGTGGATAAATGGAATCCACAGGGATCACCCCACTTCTGTGAAGAGACCCACAGTTCTTCCTTCTCTGGTACCCTGTTCTAATGTTTCCATGTCTCTCACATTTGAAAAATCCTTAGGTTGTCTGACTTTAATTTCCCACTCTACAATTAAAATGAAACCAAACCCACCTTACCCTTTGCTAACCCCCCACTCACCCACCCACCCCTACCTCCTACGCCTGGCTTTTCTTTCCTACTCATCCTGGTGCAGAACTGGCTACATACTTTGTAGGGCCCAGTACCAAATGAAAATTCTAGGCTTTCTGTTCAAACATGAGTAAGAATTCTAAGATGGCAACAGCAGCGCATTAAACCCAGTGTAGGGCGCTGTGGGTCTGCACAGGTTCAGTTCAGTTCAGTTCAGTCGCTCAGTCGTGTCCGACTCTTTGCGACTCTGTGAATCGCAGCACGCCAGGCCTCCCTGTCCATCACCAACTCCCGGAGTTCACATAGACTCACGTCCATCGAGTCAGTGATGCCATCCAGCCATCTCATCCTCTGTCGTCCCCTTCTCCTCCTGCCCCCAATCCCTCCCAGCATCAGAGTGTCTTCCAATGAGTCAACTCTTCGCATGAGGTGGCCAAAGTACTGGAGTTTCAGCTTTAGCATCATTCCTTCCAAAGAAATCCCAGGGCTGATCTCCAGAATAGACTGGTTGAATCTCCTTGCAGTCCAAGGGACTCTCAAGAGTCTTCTCCAACACCACAGTTCAGAAGCATCAATTCTTCAGCCCTCAGCCTTCATCACAGTCCAACTCTCACATCCATACATGACCACAGGGAAAACCATAGCCTTGACTAGACGGACCTTAGTTGGCAAAGTAATGTCTCTGCTTTTGAATATGCTATCTAGGTTGGTCATAACTTTTCTTCCAAGGAGTAAGTGTCTTTTAATTTCATGGCTGCAGTCACCATCTGCAGTGATTTTGGAGCCTCAAAAAATAAAGTCTGACACTCTTTCCACTGTTTCCCCATCTATTTCCCATGAAGTGATGGGACCAGATGCCATGATCTTCGTTTTCTGAATGTTGAGCTTTAAGCCAACTTTTTCACTCTTCACTTTCACTTTCATCAAGAGGCTTTTGAGTTCCTCTTCACTTTCTGCCATAAGGGTGGTGTCATCTGCATATCTGAGGTTATTGATATTTCTCCCGGCAATCTTGTTTCCAGCTTGTGCTTCTTCCAGCCCAGCATTTCTCATGATGTACTCTGCATATAAGTTAAATAAATAGGGTGACAATATACAGCCTTGACGTACTCCTTTTCCTATTTGGAACCAGTCTGTTGTTCCATGTCCAGTTCAAATTGTTGCTTCCTGACCTGCATACAGATTTCTCAAGAGGCAGATCAGGTGGTCTGGTATTCCCATCTCTTTCAGAATTTTCCACAGTTTATTGTGATCCACAGTCAAAGGCTTTGGCATAGTCAATAAAGCAGAAATAGATGTTTTTCTGGAACTCTCTTGCTTTTTTGATGATCTAGCAGATGTTGGCAATTTGATCTCTGGTTCCTCTGCCTTTCCTAAAACCAGCTTGAACATCTGGAAGTTCACGGTTCACATATTGCTGAAGCCTGGCTTGGAGAATTTTGAGCATTACTTTACTAGCATGGGAGATGAGTGCAATTGTGCGGTAGTTTGAGCATTCTTTGGCATTGCCTTTCTTTGGGATTGGAATGAAAACGGACCTTTTCCAGTCCTGTGGCCACTGCTGAGTTTTCCAAATTTGCTGGCATATTGAATGCAGCACTTTCACAGCATCATCTTTCAGGATTTGAAATAGCTCAACTGGAATTCCATCACCTCCACTAGCTTTGTTCGTAGTGATGCTTCCTAAGGCCCACTTGACTTCACATTCCAGGATGTCTGGCTCTAGGTGAGTGATCACACCATTGTGATTATCTGGGTTGTGAAGATCTTTTTGTATAGTTCTTCTGTGTATTCTTGCCACCTCTTCTTAATATCTTCTGCTTCTGTTAGGTCCCTACCATTTCTGTCCTTTATTGAGCCCATCTTTGATGCAAAGGTTAGACACCCACAAAGTTGGCCCTGCCCTAGTGTCAGAAGCAATGCTTGAACTCAGTACTCAGCTGATCCTGAAAGTTCAGGCTGTTCAATCCCCTGCCTTCATGCCAGGCTCACATCTCCTGCCTTCCATAGGTGAGAATCTCCTTGAGAGGTCACCCCCACCTACCCTTCCTAGGATCTCCGGGCCTCAGCTTTACACACTGCTGGGAAATCCTTCTAAATGTCTAAATATAAGTCTTAGCCCTTCAGGCCTGTTTCCTTTTGTTCTGTCCTCACTGAATATAAGGAACAGCTGGTCCTTTTGAGTAATTAATTCTTGTAGACTTGGACACAGTCTGTAATTCCTTTTCCCTTTCCTCATTGGGTTGAGTCTCCAGCGCTTTTTCCAACTCTGCATCCCTCCTCTGATGTATTCCCCAGGGAGGGGAAGCACAGAGTCCCCCAGAAGCCCCAAAGAACACAAAGTCCAGAAGGCTCCATGCTCTGAAGAGGCAGGGAGACTCCAGCACTGAGGAACAGCCATTCCCCCCACCCCTCATCGGACCCTGACTTCCTCCTCCAAACCCTACTCTCCTTTTATCTGTCTCATGAGCTCTTCCTAGATAAAGCGCCCCACCCCCCCGACTCTCCCCAGCGGTGCTCAGTTCTTGTTCATCTCCATGTTTCTGTTCTCAGTGTGTGTTTCAGACTGAATGTTTTCCTTGGGGGAGCCCCCACTTCTATCTCCCAGGACAGATATCGCTGGGTTGGGATTGAAAAGGGTTTACCAGAAGCCATAGCAAGGCATGGGTGAGAGTGGGTATGAAGGATGGACACCAGCCACACTCCCAGTTCTCTAGCTAATAGAGTGCCGAAGCAGCTACTATAATCTGAAAGAGTAGATACTGTAATCCCATAGTACTTCCTATTGGCTGCAGGACACAGTTCTGCCCTGACACTGAAGTCTGGGTGTGCCTTGGTTCTGGAATTCACAATGCTCACAAGCTGTGAAGCTGCTGTGGGTGGGGGCTGGGGAGGGTTTCAGCGGAGGAAGTGAGGTCAGTCAACAATTGATGCCTGTCTGAGCCTTTAGTCATTGTCTCCCCCAGCCTCTATTCCTGTCAAAGGGTGTGTGTGTGGAGGGGGTGGCTGGAGGAGATGTCCTGGCCCATCTTACAGAATCCCCATATTAGAGCAAGACACCTTAGAAGTCTGTTCTGCTTCTAACACCCATGTCTTTCCACCTAGCTCTGAGGCCATCTTCTCCCCAGCCTTTTCATTCATTATCTTAATTATACTCTCTGATGGAGGGCTTAGCCAGCCTGTGTCAGTCTCAGTCAGCTAGTGTCTTTGCTATGAGCCAAGATAAGCATCATGTCCCTTCATTCTCCCAGCCACCCTATGAGACCAGAACTGTTTATTATGCCCATTTAGCAGATGGGAGACTGAGGGTAAGAATTAGGAGATGTGTCACTTGTCTAGGGTTACACAACTAGTCCAGATTCAGATTTCAGAGTCTTTGTGGATAATCTAGAGGCTAGGGATAAAGTGGGCTTCCCTGGTAGCTCAGACACTAAAAAATCTGCCGGCAATACTGGAGACCTGGGTTCCATCCCTGGGTTGGGAAGATTCCCTGGAGGAGGGCATGCAGCCCACTCCATTATTCTTTGCCTGGAGAATCCCCATGGACAGAGGAGGCTGGTGGGCTGCAGTCTAGGGGGTGGCAAAGAATCAGACATGACTGAGCAACTAAGCATAGCACAGGGATAAAGCGGAGTGCTGCCTTCAAGGTGCTCACAGTGGTTGGAGCAAAGCAGACAACAGTGTCACTGCTCTGATCCCTGGGAAGGCCATTAGGAGGAAGGGTTTGCTTCTCTCTCTGGGAGAAACCATTCTACTCCCCTCCCCAACGCATCTTTTCCACCTTGTCCCAGCAATGTCCCCAGGGAGCTGGGGCTCCCCACATCTAGAGGTCCATTTGGTGGGGTGAAGGGCCAGCCTCGAAGGGGGCAGTCCAAGGCCTCTCACTCCATTCCGGCCGCCCATGGTGGGAAGAAGCGGCCCTGTCACTGAGCTGCGCTGCCAGAAGGACTCAGACCCGTCACCACTGACCCACAGCTGCTGCTTCTGGGCCTGTTTGCCCTGCACTGAGCGCTGCGCAGATAGAGGCTGCGGAAGAGGGGAGGGAACAAGAGGGGGTGAAGGGGCCCCGGGAGGAGGCTGAAGGAGTTGGACGATGTAGGGAATCTAAGAGGGAGGGGGGCAGAGGGCGGAGCCAAAATATTTCAGGCTGCTAGCCCCAACGTCTGCCCTTGCTGCTGAGCCTCGTAGGCAGGCGGAGGATCCGGAGTTGTGGGTGGGAAGACAGGTAACTTCTCTGCATCTGCCCACCCCGCATGTCCTTCCCTCGGTGCCCGCTTCTCGTCAGGGGTTCCCCGGCATCCCTCAGCGGCTCCGGGTGGGAGAGGAGCCTCCACCTCCACCCCTCCCCCGGCCGGTCGACGGAGGGTGCCTCGCATCCCGGCTGTGGCCCCGATGGCTCTGGGCCTGGACCCCACGAGACCCCCTGCAGCCCAAGGCCAAGGCCCGCCCCCTCGGGGAGGCGGATGTGGGAGGCTGGAGGCGGGGGCGCGGCCTTGATCCTGGGGCAGGGGCAGCCGAGGGGGAGGCCGCCCTAGGGGGTCTGCTGCTGCGCGCAAGGGAGGGTCCGGCCCTGAGCCCTGGATAGGGGCGAGCGGGCGGCCGTCGGCTAGCTGGGCAATAGGAAACGGTTTATTAGGAGGGAGTGGTGGAGCCGGGCCAGGCAGGAAGACGCTGGAATAAGAAACATTTTTGCTCCGGCCCCTTTCCCAGTCCCCGGAGGCCGCAGAGCCAGCCGCGCGGAGCGAGCCCCTCCCCGGCCCCAGCCCCGCCTGGGGCCGCGCCCGGACCTCGGACCCCGGCCCGCTGTCCAGCGCCCGTCGTGTGACTGCGGCCGCCGCCGGGGAGGGGAGGAGGCCGCCCGCTGCACGTCCGCGCCCCGCCGACCGCAAGGCAGGCCCAGAGGTGAGTCGAAGTCCAGTGAGGGGGGCAGCTGACCCCTACCCCAATGGGCCCTTTGCCACGGCAGATCCCAGAGAGACCCTCAGAGAGGTGGCCGTAGGGTCAGTCCCAGCTCCTCGTAGGGCTAGCTGCCCCTCGCCCTCCGCGAACATCTGCCCATCACCCCACCTAAGACTGCAGCGGATTGGATCGAACCTGAACTGGGATTCAGAAAACTTTGTTCCTGGGGCCACTTAGCTTCGCTGTTTTCCTATCCTCATCCATAAAATGGGCAGAAAGATACCCACCCTGCTTCACTTAGGGAGAAGGGGGTCACATGTCCTTCCAGGCTCCTGGCTTGACCTGGGGGTGGGTGTCCACTTCCAGCGCTGTTGAGCCTCTCCTTGAAGCCCATCTTTCCCAGAGCAGCCCTTGCAGGTCTTGCTACAGGAATCTGACACTCTGGCCCCTTCCCCCAAACCTCACCTCCAACCCTGTATGGTCGCATAGCCCCCATGCCATGGACTTCTTTCAGGATCCAGGTCAAAGGTGATCCCACTCTTCCTCCAGTCTGAGACCCCAGATTCTCAGTCTGCCCTGGAGGCCAGTGCTGTTATGACCATCTCTGAACTGGTCACCCACCCTCTCTTTTCTTTTCTAAGGACAGGGAGATAGTGGACAATAACTCTCACCCTCTCTATATGGGCAGCTTCTGGCTAAGTCAGCGTCTGTCTGACATCCCTGACCCCTGACTGTTTATTTGTCTTTTCATCCCATCAGGTAGTTAAAAAACAGCCTCTATTTATTGAGTACTTACTATGTGGACACTTAGGTATAATACATTTTTGTCAAGTAATCCTGGCTGCAACCTAGGACAAGAGGTGTTACTATGTCCATCCTATAGAAGAGGAAAGAGATTCAGATGTGAGTCATTTGTCCAAAGCTCCATGGATGGTTGGGTTTTTAGTAACTTTTGTTAAGTGCTCATGGCGTACCACTTAGTACACTTATACCTATGAAATGAGCACTATTATAATTTTTTATTATTTATTTGCCTATGTTGGGTCTTAATTGTGGCACATGGGATCTTTTCGTTGAGGCACGTGAACTCGTTGTGGTGGGCTCTAGAGCCCGTGGGCCCAGTAGTTGTGGTGAGTGGACTTAGTTGTTCAGAGGCGTGTGGGATCTTAGTTCCCGGACCAGGGATTGAATCTGTGTCCCCTCCATTGCAAGGCAGATCCTTAACCGCCGGACCACCAGGAAAGTCTTGAAATGAGCACTGTTATTATTCTCATATTTTATAGGGGATCTGAAGCTTCAGAAAGGTTAAGGAACTTGCCCTCACTCTCATAGCCCTAAGTGGTAGAAGCAGGATTTGAACCTGGGTCTATATGATCCAGAGACGACAACCTGACCCCTGTGCTACACTGTGCTGCCGTTGCATTCTGTCTGAGATCCTAAACTCCCTACTTGATGCTACATCCCAGTCCAGTACTGTGAAGGGTTAATGAAGTGATGCAGAGGAAAGTGCTTTGTGATGGTAAGGGGCCACCCAGAATGAGCAGTTCAGTCTGGTCTCTGCTGTGAGGGTAAGACCTGTTGATGTACACAGAGCAAGGCACTTGCAGCCCCAGGACAGTACTGCTGTGCTGAGAAACTGCTACTCATGGGAGCTCATTAAATCAATCCCCCAGGTGTGCTGGGGAGAAGGAAACTGACCTCCACTTTCTGAGCACACCCCTACTCTGGTTCTCCCCACCTAAGACTAAGGCTATAGCACATAGATGATTTCTAGACAAACGCATATTGGGTGCCAGGTGATGACAACTGCAGTCGGTTAATGCAACCCCCACTTGCTCTTTTTCCTCCTTGAGGGACCTATCTAACACCAAACAACTGCAGAAATTAAATGACCAAGTGAGGATGTATTACCAGCAATTTAAGTTGATCAAGACGCACATGGTGATTCTGGGCAAGAAACCTAACATCCCCCAGCTTCCGTTTCCCTATTAGATTGTCGTGAGGAGTAAATGAGATCATCCATCAAAGTTCAGTACTTAGCACATAAGCAGTACTCAGAGAAGGCTAACTCATTACTAAGAATTTCACAGTGGTTAAGTTAATGTTTTAAATTAGTCTAGCATTTGTGATTTCTGGCTAAAGACTGTGATGCTTCTGTCAGCAGGAGATCATTCAAGAAGTTTTGTTAGGTGGGAAAGGAGTCTACCAGCCCCCAGGAGTCTGTCTGTTCTGGAGTCAGGTGTCAGGGTGCATTATGCTGGGTCAGCTCTGAGTTGGGACTGATGATCAGCATCCTCCTGTACTGAATCTTACTCTGAGCCCAGTAAAAAATTGGACAGTCACAGCTTTCCTTCACTGCATTCCCAGTTTTAGACCAGAGGCAGATTCTGCAAATGCTGCCAAGCCTTCCCTGCACTGTTCTTGGGCCCCAGAGACTGGAGATGGCCTGAACAAAGCCTATACCTCACCCTCTCTCTGCAGCATCTCCAAGTCCTCGGCTCCAGTGTTTAGCCTTTTCTGTCCCTTCCCCAGTAGAAGCAGGTGGGGGAGAGGTCCCTGAATGGGAATTAGAATCCCTGCCCTCTGTACTCCACTCCAGCATGGAGTTGAATAGGACCCAGTTCAAAGTGTGGTACCCACACAAACTGATCTGAATTCCCTGGGGAAATTTTTTTAAATGCATATTTCTTACTGGTCCCAATGGACTGAACCAGAATCTGGAGCAGGAGTGAGACCAAAGAGAGTGCATTTCTAATGAAGCACTTGAGATGATTCTGCTGCTTAATAATGTAGTGAGAGGGTGCACCGGAGCACAGAGAAGGGAAAGCATGGGGAGAGGATTCTAGAAGGATGCTGGCTATCATCCTTATTGTTACCCACGTTTTCCTTCTTGCTTCATCCCCTCTCCTTTAGCTGCTTTCTGAGCAAAGACTGCCAAGGATGGATTCCCGCCCTTACCCCAGTGGGCAAAGCCAGCTTGTCTGGGGTTCCTTCTCCAGCCACCAGTCCCACTGCAGAGTGCTTGCCAGAGTCCCCACTGTATTGCGGGAGGGGCATGAGACAGGAGGTCAGGCAGAGGCTGGGGACACAGCTGCAGCAGACCAGGGCTCTGTTTCCTCCCCCAGCCCTGGGCCTCTGGGGCAGAGGAAGCCCAGGCAGGAAGACCAGAGCTGCCACCAGCCAGTGAGGCCCATGAAGCACCCCCCACCCCCCAGTCATCCTGCCCTCAGAGTCTCAGCCTCATGGATCTTCATTTGGCATCATTCTTAGACTAGGGGCCTTCTGCAGCCTATATGGCCCTATGCCCAGCCCTCCAGCCTTACCATGTTATGCCAGAAGACAGTTCTCTTCCCTCATGTCTGCTGCCCCTACCTGGGCATTCCCCAGGCACACACCTGCTACTTGCCACCATTCAGAAAGTTCTTCTTGCTGTCTGACCTCAGTCCTTCTTTCTGCAGCCTCAGCCCTAATCTTTTCATTCTAAGCCTTTGAGAGATGAAGATGGGGGTCACTTCTGAAGCACTAGCTGGTCTGGGACTTGAGATGGGACTATCATAGACCAGAATTACTCCCCTAATAATCCCCACCAAACTTTTGAAAAAATTCAATCTTAACCAACCACAGAAGGTCAAACATTCAATGTCTAAGTATGTTTCACTTCCCTTCCACATCACTGGCCCTACCCCCACTCTTTCCCAGGACCTCAAGGACAGAGAGAAGCAGGGGAGTGGCTCAGAGAGGACATCTTATAGTCTAATGAGGGTGCAGGGAGGTTCCTTAGAGACAGTGCGGCCTGGCACTGTCCAAGCTTGGTATGGCTGATAGAACCCCACAAGCTCAGACATGGGCTGTCACCCCAGATTGGGATATGGAGTAGAAGCAGCACTGGACTGGGAGTCCGGACACCTGGGTTGTACTCCTAGCACTGCCACTGAACCCCATTTGACCTTGGACAAGCCTGCTCTCCTGGCTGAGCCTTGATCCCCATCTTCTCTGAAATAAGGAACTGGGCTCTGTGATTCACAGGGTGTACGAGGATTCTGTCACGGGGGTGTCCCAGCCCCAGGTGGCTCCTGCAGACCCTGTAGCGACTCCAGCCTGCCCTGAGACCATGTCCTGAGCTCCCTGATGTGCGTGACTCCTGCCTGTTCTATCCAGACCCCAATCTAAACAATCTTGATTCCTGTTCCCAGCTTGGCGGGACCCTGAATGGCAGGAAGTGAAGACAGGAGCCTGTTTATGTTTGAGGCAGCCAGGCCTGAGTCGGGGGGGCACTGGGAAAGGGGTGGACAGGGGTGGAGGCTGGGAAGGGGTGGGCAAGGGACAGGGACAGACAGGGGTGGGGGACTGCTGAAGAGATGCTCCTTCTACCCCAGCCCCATGCCCTCTGCGCCCTCCAGTCTGCACTCAGCGGCAGGACAGCTGGGAGTCCCCCAAGCTCTCGGTCACTTAAACATGGCTCCCCACCCTTTACCCCTAACAGGATGGTTTCCATGGGGAAGTGAACCAGGACTTCCCCTGCAGGCCCCGCCCCAAAGCCAGACGCAGGGAGGAGGCCTCCCTGCCTCCCCCCCTACAAAAAAAAAAAAAAAAAAAAAAACCCAGCAATTTCCTCTGGGTGGGAGGGACCCACAGTCAGTGGCTGAAAACACTGAGGGGAATCACATTTCATAGATGTTATTGCACCCCTTCTCCTCTCCAGGGATCATGACCTTGAACCTTCCCAGGAGAAGGCTTCTGATGCTACTGATAGCCTTGGGCCTGACCCAGGGTGAGTACTGGGGAAGCAGGTAGGAAACAGAGGCCTGAGGGGATAAAGAAAGGGTTGTCTGGGCTCAGCTCTTGTTGGGCTGAGTCTGAGGAGCTGGGAGGAGAGGCACTGGGGAGACAGGGCTCAGTGAGACTGAGCTCTCAGCTACGCCAACCCTCTTGTACTAGCCTCTTGATCCAAACCAACGGGCTGGAGCTCTTTCAGACTCCAGGGTGGGAACATGTGTATGGGGATTCAGACAGTGGGGCTGTTGGCAGAGGAGGCCTGGGAGAGCTCTTAGCACTGGGGCTGGGGGGCCTGCTGGGCCTGGAACTGGGAGGGGAGGTCCAAGGATCAGGGAGGGGAGAGAAGCCTGGTTCTCAAGGTGGCAGCTGCCCCTGGTGGAGATAAGTCACTGGAGGGAAGGCTGAGGATGGAACTAAAGGACTGGGACCTCAAAGGGCTGGTTTGAGAGCTCAGAAGGGAGGGGGCGGTTGGGCAGACTTTGGGGTTAGGCTCCTCTTGGAGAGCTGGGCCCAGAGTGGCTGAGCTTCCAGTGTGTCCCTCAGGTGACCCCTTGAAACCCTCTCGGGGCCCGCTGGTGACCTGCACGTGTGAGAACCCACACTGCAAGGGGCCTACCTGCCAGGGGTCCTGGTGTACAGTCGTGCTGGTGTGGGAGGATGGACACCTCCGGGAATACCGGGGCTGCGGGAACATGCACCCAGAGGTCTGTAGGGCGCGCCCCACGGAGTTCGTCAACCACTACTGCTGCTACAGCCCCCTATGCAACCACAACGTGTCCCTGACGCTAGAAGGTATGTCTGGCTGCCCCGGAAACCCCTCCCCGGCTTCTCTGACTCTGCCCTCCCTGCCCTGCTTGCCTCTCATGCTCTGGTCTGGAGGGTGGGGGAGGCAGGGCCCCCGGGGTCTGACTGGCAGAGCGGCAAGGTGGGGGGCATCTGGCCTGGTGGAAGCTGGGCCTCAGTATCCCTCTTCCGCCAGCCACCCAGACTCCTCCGGAGCAGCCTCAAGGAGATGGCCAGCTGCCTTTGATCCTGGGCCCCGTGCTGGCCTTTCTAGTGCTTGTGGCCCTGGGTGCCCTGGGCCTGTGGCATGTCCGGCGGAGGAAGGAGAAGCAGCGGGGCGCGAACAGTGAGCTGGGCGAGTCCAGCCTCATCCTGAAGCCATCTGAGCAGGGGGACAGCATGTTGGGGGTGCGGGCCTGGGGGACCTGGGACACCGGGTGGTGGCGGGTAGACAGGAGCCACAGAGTCAGAGGGGGCACAGAGTGGCAGGTGGCTGAGAAAGGCACGTGGCGGGCACTCAGAGATTTGGCTGGGCACTGGGCGGGAGGGGTTTGTGAGAAGTGTGGTGAGATGAGGCAGTGGGGCCCAGGTTGAGGAGGGAGAAACGGGTTTGGTAGGTGGGGGCTGCCCCTCAGCGGCCTCTCGGTACTCCCAGGACCTCCTGGACAGTGACTGTACCACGGGCAGTGGCTCAGGGCTCCCGTTCCTGGTGCAGAGGACAGTGGCTCGACAGGTCGCCCTGGTGGAGTGTGTGGGTGAGCAGTGGGTGAGCTCAGGGGATGGGGACCAAGCGCTCCCAGTGAGCTTAGAGGGGTGAGGGAGTCACAGGTGGGGCCAGGCCTGGGTCAGAACAGGAATTCTGCCAGTCAGGGAGGGGGTTGGAGATGAGGCAGTGCCTGATCCTTGGCCAGGAGCTGGGGTGGAGCAAGAGGCAAATGGAGGTGGCCTGCCAGAGGTGTGTGGGTCTGAATTCAGTTAAACAGAATCTTCAGAGGTTCTGCAGTCGGAGCCAGGGCAGCAATGTGAGGGGGGCCTCTTCTGAGGGTGACTGTGCCCAAGGGCTCTGTGTGTCCAGTATGTGATCCCCCCTCCCTCCTCCCTGGTTGCTGGATCAGGAAAGGGCCGCTATGGTGAGGTGTGGCGGGGCCTGTGGCATGGTGAGAGCGTAGCCGTCAAGATCTTCTCCTCCAGAGATGAACAGTCCTGGTTCCGGGAGACTGAGATCTACAACACAGTGCTGCTCAGACACGACAACATCCTAGGCAAGCGGGGATGGGGCGGGGAGCGCTGGGCCAGACCCGGGGTTCTCATCGCCTTGCCCCACGACCCCGCCTCTGAACACTGACCTAACCTTGAAGGGCTCCCAGCGGGGCTCGGCCCCAGCTTCTGACTCCAGCTTCCTCTCTGCCCTAAGCCAGACCAGCCTCCACCCCATTCCCAGCTTTGCCCTGACCTCTCCAGCCTGTCTCCCCAGCCCCGACCCTGACTGGTCCAGCCTCCTTCATCCCTAGCCCGGCGGTGAGCCACCTGATCCTCCGCCCACAGGCTTTATCGCCTCGGACATGACTTCCCGCAACTCGAGCACGCAGCTGTGGCTCATCACGCACTACCACGAGCACGGCTCGCTCTACGACTTTCTGCAGAGGCAGACGCTGGAGCCTCAGCTGGCCCTGAAGCTAGCCGTGTCCGCGGCCTGCGGCCTGGCGCACCTGCACGTGGAGATCTTCGGCACGCAGGGCAAACCGGCCATCGCCCACCGCGACCTCAAGAGCCGCAACGTGCTGGTCAAGAGCAACCTGCAGTGCTGCATCGCTGACCTGGGTGAGCGCGGAGGGGCGGGCCCTTGGCAGGGGGTGGAGTCCGTGCGCCCTTCGTCTCCACGCGGTTCTGCCTTCGCCTGTTTGGATGCCTGGCTTCAGTGGCCTGATTGGCGCGTTAAAACTCACAGGGGTGTGGGTGGGTGTGTGTGGAGGTGTGGGGGGGTGTGTCTACACACTGGCGCTTTAAAACTTACAGACGTGTGTATGTTCTCATCTCACCTCCTGTGTGTGTGTGTGTGTGTGTGTGTACACTGATTGGCATTTTAAAACTTGCAGACGTGTGTGTGTGTGTTCTCGTCTCACCTCCACAAGAACCCCACACCCCACCAGCGGCTTGAACACTATTTTCAAGCCCAGACTCCTTCCACCACTTCAGCCAGGCTCCAGGTGTGGGGAGAAAGGGGCAGGGAGCCAGCAACCTGGGTTCTCATCCCGGCTTTGCTGACCACAGCGCTCGCTGTCACCGTGCGTTGGGGTTCAGTTCTGAAATATATGCCTGCCTTGCCTACTCGCATCTCACCGGATTCCTACGCCTAGAGAGCACCACGCAGGCCAAGTATGACAGGGACAGTTATTCTCCCGTGGCTGCTGGCTCCCAGCCCAGCTCAGGGCGGGCTCCATGTGCCAGCCCCTCTGTGTCCTGCCGTCTGTCGCCCTCTCACCTCACGCTGGGATTCCAGCCTCCCCAGGGCCGCCCTATCTGTGGGCCTGGGTGAGCAGCAGCAGTGACAGGCCTGGTGCCCACAGGCCTGGCTGTGATGCACTCTCAGGGTAGCGATTACCTGGACATTGGCAACAACCCGCGAGTGGGCACCAAGCGGTACATGGCCCCTGAGGTGCTGGAAGAGCAGATCCGAACCGACTGCTTCGAATCCTACAAGTGGACGGACATCTGGGCCTTTGGCCTGGTGCTGTGGGAGATCACCCGCCGGACCATTGTCAATGGTGAGCCTCCGGCACCCCACTGCACAGGGTGGAGCAGGGGAACAGGGCAGGTGGATACCCAGGCAGACAGGTGGGAGACGGGGCTTCCTGCCACCAGCTGGTGCCCGTGGCCTGAGGGGCTTGTGGTCAGACCTTCCAAATTCCCTTTACTGTCACTCACCAGCTGGTTCAGCTGAGTGACCTTTTCAGGTTCATCTGAGTCTGATTCTGGCTGTGAAATCTTGGGTAATTGATAATAACAGAAGTATTAATAGCAGCTAACGTTTATTGAGTTTCAGTACGTGCCAGATGCCATGCTGTATACATGTATTATCTTATTGAATTGTCCTGTGTTGGCAGGGAGGTGGTATGCTTTAGTGGTTAAGAGCAAGGGTGGGAAATCAGACTCAGTTCCTGATTTTTGCCATGTGCAGAGTACTTTACTTTTCTGTGCCTCAGTTTCCTCATTTGTAAAATGAGAAGAAAAATAATTTCCAGTTGTTGAGATAATCCAAATAAGGTAATCAGGGCAGTATCTGGAACTGTTGTGGAGTTCAGTAAATATTGGTGGCAATTGTTGTTGTAATGACAAATACTTGACACAGCAACACCCCCATTTTACAGATGAGGGGACTGAGGCACAGAATTACAACTGGCTAGAGGCAGCACGGGGGTCTGAAACCAGGCAATTTGACTCTCAGGACCAGTGCTCTTTATTACTGTGCTACTTTCACCCCTTGGTCCTTGTTTCCACAGAAATGCGGGATGTGATAGTGCCTGCACTTCCTGCTTATTGATGCCTTACTACTATTATTATTATTGGCTGTACTGTGCAGCATGTAGTATCTTAGTTCCCTGACCAGAGATCAAACCAGTGCCCCCTGCCCTGGGAGTGGAGTCTTAACCATTGGACCACCAAGGAAGTCCCTATTGCCTCATTATTACCATGGGTGCTACAGAGAACTGAAATTTGGAGGGGAGCAGGCACAGGGACCTCATTCTTCATGGTCCCATATAGAGGGCCTGCCCTGTGGCTGGTGCCCTCCCAGTCCTGGGGTGGATGGGACCAGGTAGGGAGGCTGGTCAGTCTTTGTGGAGGCTGTCCACGGAGAGGGGCTGCCAGGAGTCTTGACAGGTTGGGGACCACCCTCTTGCTGGGCTCAGCTTCAGACACAAACTCCAGAGGTTGGGGCTGGTAAAGGGGGCACCTGGAAGCAACTGAGGCCCCTTGGAGCCAGCCACAGGCAGGAAAGGAAGGCTGGAGCAGCCTGGGCTGAAGAGGAGGCTGATTGCAGACTCCTGGGGAGGAGGGAAGCTCTGTCAGCTCCACACAGATTCGTGGCGCATTATAAACACTGTAATCTGGTGTCAGCCCCGGCGCTGATTAAAGGCCCATTAGACACGCTCAGGCCTCTGCGCAGCACTGATTAGGGCTCAAGCAGCACAGGGGCCGGCCTGGACGCCCGCCACGGGGAGCACAGCTGGCTCGGGCTCTCCCGAGGCTGTGGCTGTTCTGTGCGGCTGCAGCCCCCAGCCTCGGGCTGGAAGAAGGGTGGGGCCTAAGGTGCTTTTCTGGGGTCTGGCCTCTTCTGGCCCAGTGACTGCCGCTCCACCAGCATCATCTTCAGAAAGATCCTGCTCAGGATGGCACACTTGGAATGATGAGGGGAGGGGTGCTGCTGGCTGGGAGGGTCAGCAGAGGCCTGTGCCACCCCTGAGACTGGGTGGATGTGATCTGGACCTGGGTAAATCTCCTTCCCTTAGAAGATGTGTTTTCTTCCCCTTCTCCTCATTCTACATCCTCACCCAGCAGTCTGCCTCCCTCCCTTAAGTGTAGCTTGGAGGTCAAGAGCATGGGCTTTGGTAAGACTTCCTAGGCTTAACTCCTAGCTCTGTCACTTACTATCTGTGTGATTTTAGACAAGCTTCTTAACCTCTCGGGCCTGAATCTGGCCTGAATTTCATTGTGTGTGTGTGTGCTAAGTCGCTTCAGTCCTGTCCGACTCTTTGCAACTCCATGGACTGTAGCCCGCCAGGCTCCTCTGTCCATGGGATTCTCCAGGCAAGAATACTGGAGTGGGTTGCCGTGCCCTTCTCCAGGAGATCATCCTGACCCAGGGATCGAACCCAAGTCTCTTAATGTCTCCTGCATTGGCAGATGTGTTCTTTACCACTAGTGTGACTTGGGAGCCCCTTCATTGCTTATAAAGTGGAGCTAATAGTCTTCCTCATCTGATAGGGTTGTTTTGTGAGGATCTAATGCCATGCGGTTAGGACAGTGCCTGCCACATAGTAATTGCTTGGTAAACATTAGATATTTTGGGGCATCTCTGATAGTTGGGGCCTGGAAGCAGTACCCAGACCCTGGGTTAGAGGCAGCTGTGGAAAGACTGGAACAAGGTCTGTCCTACGAATGCAATGTGTTTAATTCTCAACTCTGCCATTACAAGCTGTGTAACCTTGGGCTTAACTTCTCTGAGCATCAGTTTCTTCATCTATAAAATGGGTGGTCGGGTTGCTGTGAAGACTAACAGGATAATGCATGTAAAGTGTTTATAGCACAATGCCTGGCATATTTGGTAAGTGTAAGATAAATGGCAGTAATTATTGTTTATAAATATATTTATTACATTATGGTGTCCCTCTCAGAGGTAGCATGGGCAGGCAGCTGGCTTCCTGGACCCTGGGACTGAGTGTAGGCAAAGCTCACTTCTGGGTGGTATGGGACCTGTTTGCGGTCCCAAGTGACTGTCCCGTTGTCCTTCATCCCCAGGCATTGTGGAGGACTACCGGCCACCCTTCTATGATGTGGTGCCCAATGACCCCAGCTTTGAGGACATGAAGAAGGTGGTGTGTGTTGACCAGCAGACCCCCACCATCCCCAACCGGCTGGCTGCAGACCCGGTGAGGCCCCTGGGGGTGCTGGGATGGTGTGCGGTGGTGGCTCAGCACTGGGGTTTCTGGGCTGAGGAACTCGTGTCTGGCCTCTGCTTCCCCTGGGTAGGCTCTAGGGGACAGATCCCAGGGGACCTCTCTGGGTACTCCCTCCCACATTCCTGCCTGTGGACCTCCAGAGACCCTCTGGTTATTCTGGGATTTTTTAAGAACATTTCACCTTGCCTGCAAAGACAGAGGTTCTCTGCTATTTTTTGCTGTGAAGTTACTGTTGTTGTTCTTTTTTCTCAAAGCACTCCACATACTTTATATAGAATGCACACATACGTATATATAGGCAAATATAGGCATATACACACTTCTGTACAAACACACACACATGTACATACAGGGACACGCACATGCACACACTCATAGGTACATGCACATGCACACACTCACAGGTACAGGCACATGCACACACTCACAGGTACACACGCATGCACACACTCACAAGTACACACGCATGCACACACTCACAAGTACACACGCATGCACACACTCACAAGTACACACACGTGCATGTTGGCCCCATGATGACAGAGAAAAAGACCTTTTGTCTCTCTTGGCACTTTTCTCCTTGTTCCCTGTCACAGTGCCTGGCACGCACTAGGTACTCAAGCAATGTTTATGGAATGAATGACTGAACACTGATATGTGTATACATGTATATATACACAGACCCATGTACATTTCTGCACAACATTACAGAGCCACAAAAAGCCACTCCTATGCACACACACACACAGTCCCTGCCAGAAACTGGCTTGAGTTCCAAGGCAGAGGTGAGGCTGGCTCACTCTGCGACCACTGAGCTTCCTGGACACAGGCATTTTGAGGGCAGCACCCACCACCCAATCTCCCAGTGTCCACTGGAGCAGGCCAGGGTTGGTGGAGGTGCTGGGAGCCACTGCCTTCTGCAGTGAGGTCTGGCCTCAGAGCGGGGATGTGAGAGTCCCAAGGCCTGAGCTCTCCCCTCTCTTGGGTCTTGGTGGAGCGAGGGTGGGGGTACTCACCGGAGGGTGTCCGTGACTGCCTGAGTTACATCTCTCTTTCCGTCCTGCCTACCTTTCTCTATCCCCTTCTCACTCCACTCCCTTTCTCTTCCATTTTTGTCTTTCTTTTCTCATCCTTGCCCTGTTCCCACTATCTCCCTTTCACCACTGCTGTCTCTCCTCTCCTTTTCGACACTCTCGTTTCCCTCTTCTCAACTTTTCTGTTCACTTGGGCATCCTCCTTGTCTCTTCCTTTCCACGGTCCCTGACCCATGTCTCTGCTTCCTCTCCTCTCCTTCACTCTCCCCCCTCCCAGGTCCTCTCAGGCCTGGCTCAGATGATGCGGGAGTGCTGGTACCCCAACCCCTCTGCCCGCCTCACTGCGCTGCGGATCAAGAAGACACTACAGAAACTCAGCAATGGTCTCCAGAAGCCCAAAGTTATTCCCTAGCCATGGGGCTGAAGCCTGACTCCCCTCTGCCTGCAGTGTTTGTGGGGTGGCTGGTGGATGGCAGCCTGCCTGGGTAGCCGTTCTGTGAGTGTGTATGCTGGGGAGGGGGGTGCCCCTCTCTGGGCAGCTGTGCCTGTCCGACTCGGCCCCCAGCCCATCCAGCCAAAAATACAGCTGGGCTGAAACCCGATCCCCCACCGTCTGGCCTGCTCCAGGCAGCAGGCTCTCTGCTGCCTGGCTCCCTCCCTACCTGACATGCCCTGGACGCACCCCCTACCACCCTCAGGACAGGATGCAAGAGATCCCAGAGCCACAGTGGTCAATCCAGGGAACCCTCCTGGGCCCAGAGCCTGGACCTGCACTTTACCCCCTGCCCTCCATCAACCCCACTGCCCCACTGGAGCTGCCAGCGTGGCTCAGAGCCCTGTCCAGCCTTCAGCAGACACCCTGCCCTGCCAGGCTTCAGCCTCTGGCCCAAGCCCCAGACACCCAGGGCCCATCAGCTTTTCTTTGTGGGTTTGTATTTCAGCTCTAGGCCACCTTGGGCCCCTGTCTTCTAGACATGACCCACCCCCCCAGCCCCCGCAGCCTCCGCCCCGCAGAGGTGGAGCCTGATCCTCAGCCCCTCCCCCACCCCTTCCTAGCTGACTTACTGTGACATGAAACCCAAGGAGTCTTGCTGTGGGTGTGGCCAGTGGAGAAGTGGCAGGGCAGATGGGCAAGGCCCAGGACTTCCAGAATAAACGAGAGGATGTTGGGGCCAAGCATGGCTGGGGAAAGGCCCATCTGGGAGTCAGAAGACCCAGAGTCTGGTCCGGGTGCTTGCTCTATGCGACAAAAAGGAGGCCCTCCCTGAACCAGGACCTTTGTTTCTTCATCTCTATATCGAAAGGTTTTGTCCTGATGTCCTTAGAAGTTTTTTCAGCTCTAAAGTTCTTTGAAATTTCAGCCTGTGTCAGAACTCTGTTCATCAGTGTCTTGTACTCCTTATGCCCCAGCCCCTGGCAATTTGCAAGATGGAAATTTGAAAATAACTTTATTTGAGGCCAAGAGTATCTGAAATGTTTCCTAGTCTAATTCTGCAAGCTCCAGTTCCTGTCTTAACCGATGCCTCTGGCCATCCTTGGGCTCAGACAACTCTGGGTCGTCTGGCAGGGGAATCAGCCACTCACCTGCTCTGTGGCTTCACCTTCTCTCCCCAGGGCTGAGAGGGTCTGAGGGAGCTTCCTGCGGGGCATCCAAGGCTCAGAAGAAATCTGGCTCTAACCAACAAGCCTCCAGCACCCAGATTCTTCCCCCACGGGCCCCTGTGTGGCCTTCCTAGTCCCACATGTTTGGCCAGACCCCAGAGTATATGTGTCTAGGAAGAACCTGATGGCTGTAGAGAAACACATGGAAAGTTCACCATTTGGAAATATCAAATTTTTGATGTTCCAGGGCGTATGTCCATGCACTGAGGAGGTTACCCGAGCCCTCAGTGGGTGGATGGGCTGGAGGGCAGTTGGGTTGGAGGTAGGGCCTAAGGGTTGGGAGGTGAGGCGCGGGGCTCAGGTTAGGGAACACGACAGCCCCAAACTTGGAAAGACCTGGTCTTGCATCCCTCGGCCCTGGGATGGCATGGAGAAGGACCCTCAGTTCTCTACAGGAGGTGAAGGAAACAGCCTCCTCCCCTCCTACTGGAAATGCCCCAGCACAGCCTCCCTGGTCAGCTTCTCGAGCGTTCCTTCCACCATCAGAGCAGCACTTTCCCAGGCTGCCTCCCAGCATTGTGCAAGGCCCAGAGGAGAAGCAGGAAGTGAAACTGGGTGAAACAGAAAGCTGCATGAACCTGCCAGGTTCCCACAACATCGCAGGGCACTTTGCTTCCTGGCAGAGTCATGTCTTCTGGGTCACTGGAACCCACCTAGACCAGGAATCCCCCTGAAGGATTTTATCTCTACTGGATTTGGGGGGCAAAAAGTCTCCTTAGGCTCCAAGCCAGAGACTGAAGGCAGCAGCTCCCCAAAGGCTGGAAAATCCCTAAGAAGAGAAAGTCTGAGGCAGGAGGCCAAGTGATGGGGGAGGGTTGAGAGAAGGGGCCAGAGTTGGGAGAACAGCTATGGCCAGAGTAGGAGACATTGGTGAAAGAAGTCTGCATAATGCTGCTGAGTTCAGGATGGTGTTCCAGGCCCAATATTGGTCTCTTAGCCTGGAGGTACTGTTTGTGGGAGTGCTTAACTCCTGCTTAGCACATGAGTGAGTGAAAGTCGCTCAGTCATGTCCTACTGTTTGCGACCCCATGGACTCTGCAGTCCATGGAATTCTCCAGGCCAGAATACTGGAGTGGGTAGCCATTCCCTTCTCCAGGAAGATTTTACCATCCCAGGAAAGGAACCAGGTCTCCCGCATTGCAGGCGGATTCTTTACCAGCCCAAGAAGCCCAAGAATACTGGAGTGGGTAGCCTGTCCCTTCTCCAGCAGATCTTCCCGACCCAGGAACCGAACTGGGGTCTCCTGCATTGGAGGCAGATTCTTTACCAAGTGAGCTATCAGGGAAGCCGCTTAGCACATAGTAGGTCCTCAATAAAGCATGGTTGAGTCCAGAGCTCTGGCTAAGTCTTCCCAGGTCGGTGCCTCTGGTTGCCTCTGGTTCGCCGAGGGAACAACAGGGGATGCAGAAGGAGATGGTCCCAGAGTATCCTGCCTGGGCTCTGCCCTTCAGAGAGAAGTCACAGTTGGTGGAGGAGGCTGCTTGGACGTCAAGCTGCCGCCCAAATCTCAATTCCCACCGCCGGCTGGGAGAAGCCCTCTCGCGGCGCCTCCGCACGCCCTCTGCTGGCCAAAGGGCGACCCAGCAGCCGCCTCCCGCCCCACCCCGCGCTTAGCGCCGCGAGCCCTTCCCTGCCTGGGATCTTCTTAGGCCGCTCCCAGGCGGCAGTGTGCGTGCGCTTACCCATGTTTCTGTTCTGTAGGGACTGTCCCCCGAAAACCACATCTAGAAAGGAGCTGCGTCCTCACTCAGAGGCAGCTTGGACACGCCCGCCTGAATCCGTTGTTCTCAATTCCCTCTTTAAATGCCCACCCCTACCTTGCCAGGAGTCACTCCTCATCCCCAGGATGGGAAAGTGACCGCCATCCTCCGGACCTACCTTGGCGTCCAGGGAGGCTTCAGAAAGCACCTCCCCCCACCCCCGAAATTGAGGGTGGGGACATGCCATAGGGGAGGCAGGTACTGGAAGAAGCCAAGAGGTGACTCTTACATTTGACTGCCCATCCTAGGAAATCTGTGCCTTTGCAGTAGAGGCTCCCTTAGGGAATCACAGAACTGGGGTACCCTTACCAAGGATGACTTCCCTTTTACCACGGAGGACTTCCCCTCCTCCTAGCAGCCTGCAAGGTGGCTCATGCCTGGAGCCTACTACTGACTCCAGAAGCCTTTGTCCATGGACCCCCCACAAAAGACAGTGCCCTCTTTCCCAGAGGACCTTTTAAACCAGCTTTGGGAAAAGGAGAAAATGAGTGTTCTTTTCCCCTCCTGTCTCTGCCAGACCCTGATCCTTACATCCCACGTGATGTCCGCATAACGTTGACTATGGGCAGAAATGCAGTGAGTACACTGCGGAAAAGAAATCACAAGACAGGCTGCGATCTGGGAAAGAAGAACTGGCCCATTGCCCTCCAGGGTTAGAAGGTCATGGCATCCAAGCCACTGCCTCCATGTAGAGCCTCAGGGAATCTGCCTGCCTTTGAAAGAAGAAAATCCATCAACTTTTTCTGTTTTGTCCTGCTTTCCTGGGGGAACCCCAGGCTCTAATTTCCTTACCTATATAGAGAGACGGGATCATCTAAGTGGTAAGGATGCTCCCTCAGGGGTGATGAGTGTCTATCACATGCCCAAATGAGAGTGAAGCTTGCTTGTTTCCTGGAGCATGTGCTTTGATGACCACGACTTCCTTTGCCAAGCCCTTGTGGTACCCAGTTCTCCCTACTCTCGAAGTCCCCATTCTCCCTCAGCCCTGCCTACATCTGCCCTCACAGAGGCTGGCTCGTCTTCCTCCAGAGCTTCACTCACATCAAGATTAACAGACCAAGAGGTAGCAAATCTCCATGTCTATTCAGCCCTGGGGGTGGCGTGGAGGGGTGCAGGTCCAGAGAGGGGACGGATGCTGACTATGCAGTCGTCACTGTGGGTGGGCGACTCTTGGAAGGAGCTGCTTCCACCAGGACCACATTCAGTTTGCTAGAAATAGAGACAGAGGGCTTCTTGACTTTGCATACGATTTGCATAATGTCATAGACACACAGTCTATTTTCAGGCAGCTTTCAGGTTAAAGTGTTGTCACTGCTGCCCTGCGGGGTGTCACGTCTGGATGAGTCTCTTCTCTGTTCTTTCTCACCCACCCACTCTTACTGACCTAGATCCCCAACTGCAGGAGCCAGCGGCAGGGTGGGGGGCAGACTGGGGTTGTCCGGGGAGACACGGGGGCAGGGCAAAAGGCACACTGGCATTTCCTTTGTTACCACCACCACCCAAAGCAATGTGGAGCTGTTCAAGGGCAGCCGATAGGCAGAGGCAAGGAACGGGAAGCAAGGTGGCTGGCTCATGCTCTGTTCTGCACAAACTGCTCCCGCCTCTTCTACCAGAACAGCCAGTTCCCATACCCTCGATTTAGTCTTCTGCCAGTTTGAAGGAAGACATCTAGATAAACCTGTTCCTCTCAGCCACCATAAAGCTTGGCTTGGCCCAGCTATCCCTCTTGGGCATTTATTTTCAGCAGTAAGGTTTGATCTTAGCCTCCTGTGAAATCTGACCCTCTTTCTGTCCCTCTCCTGGGAACCCCATCTGGGAGACCAGTAAGCTAGTCTGATGATCAGTGTTTATAAAACATCTGGCACGTAGTAGGAGGTCACTCAGTGCCAGAGTCCCCTTCCTCTCCTTCCTCTAGAAGTCTCTGCCAAGCACCTAATTGTCCCGGGCCTAGATGCCCAGAACAGGCGCAAGGCAAACAGAATAGAAGGGCCAGTTGGGGTGACTTACTAAGACCTTGACTATTGACCTTGGCAGGTCCCTTGGCCTCTCAGCTAGGAAAGAGGGGGGGTTGGTGGGTTTTAAGTACAAGGGCAATTCTCATGTCACAGAGGGCTAGGGCTGAAGCCCCACCTAGGCTGTGATCAGGGCCTGTCTGCTGTACTGTCTTACTGTGGACACCTAAGGATTCACCAGATGCCAAGGCAAGGAGCCTGGGAGACTTGCTGGGTCCTGGGAGTCATGAGGTCGCTCCGTCAGGCAGGCTGGACAGCAACACCATACCACCCAGAGTTCCTGACCCCTGGCGCCCAGTCCCCCTGGACCTGCCTCGTCCCCTTAGGCAGGCGTTTCCTGTTGATAAGAAGCTCAGTCAACAAACACTGATAAAGAGATGAGAAAAGGAAATTGACAGGGCCTGGGTATAATGGGCATTTTTGTCTGCCTTTTCTACCCTTCCTCCTTCTTCCAGCACTCCTCCCCCACTGCTTCCCAGAACTGAGGCGAAAACAGGCCCCCCACCTCCACTATGGGCCCTGATTTGCAGTTTCCAGGAATTTCGCCTCACAGAGCCCTTAGAAGCAGGGCCTCGTTTGACCTGGGGGGCGTGGATTGCGGGGAGGCGGTAGGAGCTCAGAGGCAGGAAGCTCTGGGTGCTGCAAGGCCCCCAAGTCCAGGGGAAAGGGCAGTGGCAGCAGGAAGGAAGGACTGTCAGGATCAGGTTGCATCTACGACCTTCACTCTTCCCTTCTCCTCCTCCCCCCAGAGGCCTGGATCCAAGTCGTGCTTAGGTGGCCGCTTAGTCTATAATTAGTGGATTTTCCATCATTTTAGTCTCGGGCTCATTACTGGAAAATCTCATTAATTTTGACTCTACTAATTTGGAATCTATGATCCTTCGGGACAAGAAGCTGGACTGATGTTTAGAAAAAAAACAAACAAGTTTGCAAAGTGGGTCCGACTGCCCTTCCTGGGCTTGGCTTTGTAAGCTCAGCTCAACAAAGGCCCTTTTCTCAAGTGCTCAGCCTGCAGTTAAGATGACCTGCCACCAGGCGGTTGATGAGGCTTTGTCCTCACTAACGCAAGTAGTCATGGATCACAGACAAGGGTGTTTTAAAGATTTGTACTCCATACTTCTTCCTTTTCCCCTAGAGAGAGCATTTATTGATACAACAGTTAGGCCAAAGTAAAGGGGTGAAATATATCTCTAAATGGCCAGTGTTTAAAAGAAAACCAACAGCCATCTACAACTTGAGGTCTTTCTCCTGAATTCGGAATTGTTTCCAGTCCTGCTTACACCTGACCAGGGCTTTCTCTTGGCTTCAGGCCCTGAAAGCTGTCAGTGTAATTCTGACCCGTGAGGGGAGGAGCAGTGTGGTGCCAAGGGTTTTATCCAAGTCCAGATTCTAGTTGGAATTTTTTTTTTTAGTAATTCAATAAATGTATTCTAAATTGTATATGGAAGAATATAAACTCATGAAGAGCTAAGTCAGTATTCCCGTATTTTAGGTTACTTTTTGTATAGGTTATATATTCACATTGTTAGGAAACAAAAGTGTCAAAAGGCAGACAGTGAAGTGTCTCCTTCTCATCCTTGTTGCCCATCTGCCCAAGTTCCTTGAACCCCAAAGAAATGACTGGTTTTAGTTTCTTATGCTTCTGTCTCTCCAAAGTTTCTTTATATGGATTTAAGTGAATTTGAATATGGATCCTTGTCCTTTCCCATCTTTATACAAAAGTAACATTATATACACTATGCAACGCCTTGTTTTTTTTTCACTTAATAATATGCCTTGGAGATCTTTCCATATCCAGCAGAGAGCTTTAAGATTCTTTCTTCATTTTTCTCCTTCTTCTCCTTCTTTTTCCTCTTCTCCTTCATTTTCTGGTTTTTAAAAACAGCATAGTATTCTGCTGTTTGAATGTGCCATAATTAAACCAGTCCCCCATATTGGAAGTTTTGGTTGTTTCCAGTTTAGGGCTACAGCAAACAAAGCCGCAATGACTAAATTTGTTTGTGTATCATTTTGCTTCATTCAAACATACCCATAGGATAAATTCTAAAAAGTGAAGTGCCTAGGTCAAACAATATATGAATTTGGCCAAGCCAGTTTTAAAATAGTGTGAAGAGTGGAGACTTGCCGTAGCAGAAAATAAAACATGACAAGCCATAGTAATAGAAATAGTATAGTACCAGACGATGGACAGACACAGACAAATGGACAAGTGGAACATAATTAAGGGCTCAGAAAAGATCCATATACACTTGAGAACTGATATGTGATAAAGATGTCATCAAAATTTGGTGAAGATGATAACTAAAGGGTATACTGGGTTTTTTCCCAGGGGGAGTGATGAAAATCTTCTAAATTAATTATGATAACTGTTACGCAATTCTGTGAATATACTAAAAGCCACTTTAAATGGGTGAATTGTATGGTATATGAGTTATATCTCAATAAAGCTGTTGAAATATTAGTGAAGACAAAGATGGACTCCAAATGGATTAAGGGCCAAATGTGAAAGGCAAAACCATGAGGCTAATAAAAGAAAATGTAAGAGGACATCCCTGTGACCCAGGTATGGGGAAAGATTTAAACAAGACTCTTAAAAGACAAACTACAAAATGAAGAACTATACAGATACGATGACATCAGTACATTTTCAGAGATACACCATCAATTTAACATCAGTGAATTAATAGAACTAATAAATAAATGGCAGACCAAAAGAGATATTTACTTGAAAAACTCTACAAGATATGAGAATGATATCTACAGTATATGAGAAACTCCTGCAAATCAACAAAAGTCAATTTAAAAAATGGGCAAAATACATGGAGAGTTTATTCACAGAAAAGGAAACCCAAAATTAAAAAAAATATGCTAAAACTCACTAGTGGTCAGAGAAATGCATATTCAAATGACATAAAATTAATATCTACCAAAATGGCAAAATTAGAAAAGTGAGTAATGTCAAGTATTAGCAAGGAGATGGGGAAATAAGAATTCTTATTCACTTCTTGGAGAAGTCTAAACTGGTGTAGCCTTTTCAGCATTGCTTAATGAAAGTGGGTGTGTCCATGTGATTTGATCTCGAGATACCATCTTTGGGTCCATATCTCAGAGAAATTCTCATACAAGCCCACAGGGGACATGCACAAGGATGTTTAACACTGTGGTGCTTATGATAGCGGGGAGCTGGAGCCAACCTCGGTGTCCATTCTTGGAGGAACAGATAAGTAAAATGTTGTGGATGAATGCGTGCATGCTAAGTCGCTTCAGTCGTGTCCAACTCTGTGCAACCCTATGGACTGTAGCCCGCCAGGCTCCTCTGTCCATGGGATTCTCCAGGCAAGAATACTGGAGTGGGCTGTCATGCGCTCCTCCAGGGGATCTTCCCGATGCAGGGATCAAATAGTTCAGGGTATTATGTCATTCATCAGATGGAACCAGATATACATAACATACAGCAATATGGATAGATCTTTAAAATATAGAACTGATTGGCGGAAGACAATGAGGGCCAAATCACAGTGCCTTTTATATAAATTTAGAATGCATAATAGAACTATCCTGTGATCCTGCAATCTCACTTCTAGGTATGTATCCAAAGGAATTGAAATCAGAATTCCAAAGAGACCTCTGCACTTCCGTGTTCATTGCAGCATTACTCACAATAGCCAAGGCATGAAGCAAACTAAATGTCCGTTGACAGATAAATGAACAAAGAAAACGTAGTATATACATACAAAGGAATATTATCCAGCCATTAATTCATTTTAATATTAATATTTAAAAAGAAGGAAATCCTGCCATGTGCAACAATGTAGGTGAACACAGAGGACCGCATGCTAAGTGAAATAAGCCAGACACAGAAGGACAAATACTACAGAACACCGCTTATATGAGGGCCCTAAAATAGTTAGACTCAGGACTTCCCTGGTGGTCCAGTGGCTAAGACTCCGGGCTCCCTATGCAGGGGGCCAGGGTTCAATTCCTGGTTAGGGAACTAGAGCCCACATGTCACAACTAAAGATCCCACATGCCGCAACTAAGACCCAGCGCAGCAAAATGAAAACAAAATAGGCATGTAGAATGGCTGAGGTAGAAATGGGGTGGCAGTCATTAGAAGGGTACAACGTTTCATTTACGCAAAAAGAACAAGACCTAGAGATCTACTGTACAGCAGAGAGCCTCTGGTTAACAATACAGTATTGTAATCTTAAAAATACACTAAGAGGGGAGAGCTTATGTCAAGTGTTCTTAACACACACACACAATAATAATAGAATTCATACATATTCAAAACAGTACTGCGTTCTTAACAAGGATATGCATGTACTTAAGGACACAAGCTCACTAGAATGCTTGTGCGGAGAGGGAGCAAGGTGGACGGAGATTGAAAAGGGGATTGGAAAAAGAGGTGGAAGATACAATCTGAGAGAAGACTTGCTGCCTTGCACAGGCCAGTGATAATAACAAGCTACTGTGTGATTAACCTGAGGCCCACACATACACGGGGAGAAGACAAAACCACAGAGTCTGAGTCTTGACTCAGCAGTTCAGGAGTTCGTGACTTGGACATGAAACAGCACATAATACTAGGTTTCCTCATCTTGAAATGGAAATACTCTTGAGGAATCGTGATCATGTTGGATAAGGGGCCTGGCCAAAACTGCTGTTCAATAATTAATAATAATAGCATTGAGAGTGCTCTGCCCTTACCAGCAGTGTTCACAGCTTTGGCTCTGCAGAGCTACAGGCTAGCTTCGGGTCAATACCTCTTGCTGGGACTCCCCTGGTGGTCCAGTGGTTAGGACTCCTTGCTTCCATTGCAGGGGGCATGGGATCAATCCCTAGTCAGAGAACTAAGATCAAAGGCAGTCCCTCTCCCCAGGCCCTGGCGGGCTCTCAAATCTCCCCAGCCTCCTCATGTGGGAAACAGCTTAAGAGGAGAGATTTCCAGGGAGATTTGAAATGTGATTGCAGATATATGTGTATACATGTATAAGCCATATACATATATAGGTACATGTGAATGGATATTTATGTGTACTTATTTCAATGAGAAAAAGATTCTTCATCCTGTACTTACTGGCTGCTCCTTTTGGATCAATACTTTGGTTAGGTCTTTTGTGAAATGAAATTTATATTCACGCCCACCGTTCCCTTAGTAACAATCTCCGGCAATCAGATCTGCTCTCTGGTGGAAATGGCCTTTGGAAAGTGCTGTGCAGTGCACAGTTGCACAATCTTACCTTTGCCAGAAACTGTTTTCTGATGTAGCTGGTATCTTTTCCAGAAAAAAAAAATTAACTCCATTTAAGCAGACTTAACAAGGTTTTAAAATAGATATAAAGTGGTTTCACCCCACAAGGGGAATTCTTAAAATACTAAAGTACTGTTTTTAAGCACAGTCAAGTACTTCAGAAAAACTAATTTACATTCCAAACAATTTCTATGCTAATTGCAAATGATTCTTTCCCAACTACTAGGCAATATTTTGTGTTACTGTATGTACCTGAAATGAATAAAATACTTTCTTTTTTTTTAAGCCAATATTCACTCATTCAAACTGGCCTTTCCACAATTCTACTGGATTTGCACTTTCCTCCCATTTCAATAAAATTTTGATTTTTTTTTTAATTTGAGAATTTGATTCCATGGTATTGAGGTGAAAACACAAAAATGGACATATCACAGTTGTGTAAATGAGAGGGTTGCAACTCTCAGATCTCCATCGATTTTGCCTTTTCTTTCATAGAAAATGGAAGCACCAGGATGCTCTCAACTGCAGACACCAAACCCATAAACTTGTTGCATCCGAATATCTCCCTCCTTAGGTCCCCTCTCAGGTCCTCACCCTTACTTTTCAAAATGAATCCTTGACTTGCCCTTCTCTATGGAGTCCTTCCCACCGGGGTGTGAACTTGCTGCAAACAAAGTACTCTCACCTTCACCTCCCTTCCAACCACCCCAATCTCTCTCCCTTCCCTTCATGGTCACATTTGTTGGTGAAGTCTCTGCTTCCACAGCTCCCACTCATTCCTCAGCCCACCACCTTCTGGCTCTGCTCCTGGAGGTCACCACTGGCCTCCTTGTTGCAAAATCCAGTGCACCCTTATCAGTCTTTCCTTTTTTAACTCGACCTCTCAGCAACATTTGACCACTGACTGCTCCCGCCTCTTGGCTTTTCCTGCCACAAGTTGCTGATCTCTCTCCAGCTTCTCTGGTGGCTCCTTTTCAGATGTCTTTGAAGACGTCTCTTTATCTCTCTTGGAAATGCTGGTGTTCCCGGCATTCTGTCTGAGATCCTCTTCTTCGTGAACACATGCCCCCTGTATGAGCTCATGACACCTCTAAGGCTCTCCAGTGATGACTTTCAAATCTGTGTCTCCAGCCCCCACCTCCACCCTGTGCTCTAGACCTCAAGATCCAGCTGTTTTCGAACAGCTCCTTGGATGTCTCCCAGACGTCTCAAATTCATCATGTTCAAAACATAACTCCTTATCTGTCACCCCAAACCTGCTCTGCCCCTAATGTTCAGAAAATGGTATTACAATCCAAGCAAACAGATTCACTCATGACCACCTTCTCCCATCACCACCATCATCTCCCTACCACCCTTCCCATCAATGAAACACAAATTCTTGTCCATCCTACCTCCCAATTATCTTACCAATTCCATCCACCTCTTTCTGTCCCCTTTTCTCCTCTAGTTTAGTGGGTCATCCACCTGCTCTCCTGCATCCATCTAGCCCCTCCAGCTCATACTTTACACCAAAACTGGAGAACTTTCTCTAAAATACAAATGGACACTCCATAATGCTCTCTGCTGAATGTCGCTGCCCTCAGGTTAAAGTCTAAGCTCCTTATTAACAGGCCCCTATTGCTCGATCTGACCCAGCACACAATTCTGGCCATGTCTCTTTCCATAGCTTTCCTCCAACTTCACCTTCCAGTAACACTGGACTTCAACTCCTTAGACCCATAGTTTCCTTTGTCTGTGGGCCTTTGCACATGCTCTCCCCTCCGTCTAAGACACTCTTGGTCTGACTACTTGCATTTGTCAGCAAATGGGTATGGTGGTGTGATGAAGTGGACTGCAGAGAGAGGCAGACCTGGGTTTCAAATTCCAGCTCTGTTGTTTTCAATCTTTATGTATGACCTTGAGCATGTCAACTAACCTCTCTGAGCCTATGTGTCCTCATCTGTATAAAGAAGAAGGATACCTAGCATATACAGATTTTTCTTTTCAACTACCTGGCTCACTCCACCTCTCCTCACCCACTTTTTCGGGTACCACACTTTCTTCCCCATTTCTATAAGAACAGTGGTGGTCCCTTGCAGCCAGGTTTGTACAACATGACCAAATCCCCTCCCCACAGATTTTTGGACCAGAGGTTGACACCTGACCCAACCTGGATCATCAGTCCCTACCTCTTGAATGAGGCGTTGGGACCCATACAGCGTCATACCAGAATCTCCCCTGAGAATATAGACCTGATGACTTCTCTTGAAGTCATATGTTCCTTGTGGATGGGACACAAAGAACGGTGGTCTACATCAAGGAAGATGGAACCACAGGCACAGATGAAGCAAAAGCAGGAGGGGAAGAGGGTGGAAATGGAGAGTCTTGTCCATTTGACTCCTGCTTCCAGGCACAGCTTGAGGCCAGCTGCACTGAGTCTGGAAGAAACTAAAGGAAAAAAATTCTTTTTTCTTAAATAGCTTGGATTTCTATTATTTAGAATCAACGAAGTCCGAAGTAATATATCTATCTTACAGAGTTATTGTGAAAGTTAGAAATGAGGTATGTACACATATGGTAGGTAATCAAGAAATAATGATGATAATATTATTTTTACACTCAAAGGATAAATGACTGAGGAAGGGATGTCAGAACTCTCTGCAACCATTTCTCTAGAACAGTCTCAGAAATAGGGCCTAGTGCTTAGCACCATATCATCCCATGGGTATTTTCTTTTTAATTGAAAAGGCAAAGTATCGTATTTTTGTATTCCTGAAAGAAAGGAAAAAAATTACACTTTATCTCATCCTACCAAACTGAAGCAAATATTTGCATACATACTTTAAATGATTAAAATCGTGAGGCATATTCTATTTTGTGGCCAGTATTATTTACTTTTATCGTAAACATTTAAATAATTCTATATAGAATTCATAATCATTTTAATTCCAAAAATATATATTTTTTCTGTTTTTGTCTGTCGTAAATCATGCTGCAATATGTATCTTTGTGGAAATGCTACTTTATTAAGTAAGTTATTTCTATAAGAACAGTGGTGGTCTTAAGTAATTTATTAAGCCATTAATTTATTAAGCCATTCCAAAATAATGTAGTTATTAAGGCATTCCAAAAATATATATATTTCCTGTTTTTTTCTGTCGCAAATCATGCTGCAATATGTATCTTTGTGGAACTGCTACTTCAAATCAGCTTACATTGATTTTTTTTAGTTGAAGCATAATTGATTTACCATGTTATACTAATTTTAGGTGTACAACATAGTGATTTGATATTTTTATAGGTTTTATTCCATTTAAAGTTATAAAATGATTGTTTTAGTTATAAAAATAATATATAGTCATCTTTGAACGTGTTGATAATATAGTCAAGAGGAAAATATTTGTATTTTAACCACCCAGAGATAACTCTTGTAAACATTTTGCTAAATATCCTTCCAGATCTTTTTTATAATAATTAAAAAGTAATATTAGATTATACTATACTGCATATTTTATAACCTTCTTTTCCCCATTTTAACTGTAGATCATAAACATCTTTAAATTTTCTGCAATCCTTTATACAGATGTACCTTACACAAACAATTCTTTTTGAACATTTATTATTGTTGCTGTTCAGTCACTAAGTCATGTCTGACTCTTTGCAACCTCATAGATTGTAGCACGCCAGGCTCCTTTGTCATCCACTATCTCCTGAAGTTTGCTCAAATTCATGTCCATTGAGTAGGTGATGCTATCTAACTATCTCATCTTCCACTCCCGTCTTCTCCTTTTGCCCTCAGTCTTTCCCAGCCTCAGGGTCTTTTCCAATGAGTCAGCTCTTTACATCAGGTGGCCAAAGTATTGGAGCTTCAGCTTCAAAAACAGTCCTTCCAATGAATATTCAGGGTTGATTTCCTTTAGGATTGACTGGTTTGATCTTCTTGCAGTCCAAGGGACTCTCAAGCATCTTCTCCAGGACTACAGTTTGAAAGCATTAATTTTTCAGCACTCAGCCTTCTTTATGGCCCAACTCTTACATCTGTACATGACTGCTGGAAAAACCATAGCTCTGACTATAGGGTCCTTTGTTGGCAAAGCCATGCTTATTGATGAGCTATCTGGGTTTGTCATAGCTTTCATTTGTTACCAATATTTTACTATTTCAGCTGAAGCTGTGATGACATTCCTAATTTTCAAATCATTATGCAGGTATCTGAATACAATATTTCTTTAGGATAAATTCCTACAAATGGAATTGTAGGGTCAAGAAGTATATGGATATGCTTGGGATAATTCCCAGGAGTGGAATTATGAGGTCCAAATATAGAAATTCTTAGGACAAAAAAAAAAAAAAAAAGGCTGTCTTAATTGTTGAGTGGAATTTTAGTGGGATAGGAGAGAGGGTTTTTGTCCTCTCTGAATCACCTCCCAGAGGAGAGGCAGGCGGCAAGCACTGGGCTGTGGGACCAGCTCTTGGTCCTCCTCCCTCCTCCCCTGCTCTCTGGGGCAAACTCCCCTCCAGTCCCAGTCACTTCTGGGCAACAGCAAAGCTCAAAAGACTTGGGTTCCAGGTGCGAGTTCCAAATTTTTACTGGCTAAATGATTCAGGCAAATTACTTAGGTGTTCTGAGGACTCACCAGTTATCCCATCTGTAAAGTAATTACAGATCTACAGAAGCTCCAAGATCTACAGATCTACAGATGTTAATTATACCTACTCTGGAGTCCTGTAGTTTGTCTTGAAGGCGGAGTAGTAATATATCAATTATAAATCCCTATTCTAAGCTGTGCCTTTGTTCAGCCTCAGAAAGAAACACTTGTGTTTAGTATCAGAATCCACTCCGGACAATGGGATGGAGATGTGATGGTGGAGCATGTTGAATCATGGGATTTCACCCATGTGACCTGTGGCAAGTCAGGGCGGGAGTAAGCCCCTATAAACCTTACCCTCTGGCACTGTCAGGATCTTTTTTGGGGGGCTAGAATGGTGGCCAGCCTACTGCTGTAGTGGCTGCAACAGCAGCGGTGGGATTCTTTGGCTTTCATCCACAACCCTTTCCTCCCCCAAACCCAGGCGGCCCCTGTAGGTTCCCATGACAACGGCACGCCTGGGAAGGACCAGTTTGAGGAAAAACCAGATTTTACTGTAAGAAAAACTGATCAGAAGCCACAGGCAAGGCAAGCTGGGACAGGGGCTCTGTGGTGAGGTGTGAGCACAGGCTCAGTGCTAGGCAATCTATGGAACAATATCTGACATGTATGGAGGACTTCTCGTGGCTGGACACCATTAAATGTGCTGCTGTATATGTATTGACCTGTCTGATCCTCAGGACAAACCTGCAGGGTAGGGCCCTTCTTTTACCTGTTTTACAGGTGAGGAGACCAGCATTGTTGTTGTTCAGTCACTCAGTCGTGTCTGACTCTTTGCAAGCTCATGAACTGCAGCACGCCAGGCTTCCCTGCCCTCCATTATCTCCCAGAGCTTGCTCAAACTCATGTCCATTGAGTTGGTGATGCTATCCAACCATCTCATCCTCTGTTGTCCCCTTCTCCTCCTGCCTTCAATCTTTCCCAATATCAGGGTCTTTTCTAATGAGTTGGTTCTTCACATCAGGTGGCCAAAGTATTGGAGCTTCAGCTTCAGCATCAGTCCTTCCAATGAATATTCAGGGTTGATTTCCTTTAGGATGGACTGGTTTGATCTCCTTGCGGTCCAAGGGGCTCTCAAGAGTCTTCTCCAACACCACATTTCAAAAGCATCAGTTCTTCGGTACTCAGCCTCCTTTCTGGTCCAACTCTCAAATTCGTACATTACTAGAAAGACCATAGCTTTGAGTAGACAGACCTTTGTTGGCAAATGGCAAAGTAATGTCTCTGCTTTTTAATATGCTGTCTAGGTTTGTCGTAGCTTTTCTTCCAAGGAACAAGCCCGTCTTTTAAGAGACTAGCATGGTGAGGTTTAAAAACTGGCAGTCTGACTTCAGTGTCTGCATCAAAGACCTCTTGGAAGTCATAACTCTCCTGTCTTCAGCCTTTGGCAGGTGATAAAGGATGGCTTCATTCTATCCTCACCAAATTTTTTAAGATAAAACTCATTATTCCCATAATACAGATGAGGAACCCAAAGGTCAGAGAGGTTAAATGATGGGCCCCAAATCACACATCTAGTAAATAGCAGAGCTGGGATTTGAACTCAGATCTGTCTGAACCCAGAGCCCATGGCCCTTTTTACTTTTAAGGAAATCAATCTGGACCTTCACATCTTCACCTGGGTCCATTTGTCCATAAGCCTGGAGAGACAGGTTATGGTTGCTTACTATAGCTTTAGGGGTGTGTGTGGTTGGCATGCGTGGGGGGTGTGTTTCTGTGCCTTTAGCACTGTGTCAACACACACACGCATACACACATATACACACAGGCACACAGGCCCTGGCAGGCTGATGACGCTGCCCTCCTCCCAGCCAGGAGTGGGCCCGCCCACTCACAAGAGTCTTCCCAGGAGTGAGCCTGCCCACACCTGCTTGCCTCAGCTGGGAGAGGCTGCTGGAAGGCACGTCTCTCCACCCCAGCTCATGCTGCATAACCAGGCTGGGACTTCCCAATGGAGGGAGAAACTTCCGGAAGTCTGTGAGGCTGCTGGGACTTTTGGGGATTTTTTTTTTTCTCTTAAAGAGAGTGGGGAGCCTAAACTTCAGAGCTCGGAGTCTGGGCTCCTTAAAGAAGGGGAGGTTCTGTTATTCCTAAAGGACATCATTCCTGTTGTTCTTCCGGTGTCCCTTCTTTACTTAATATATTTAATTATTTCTCCCCTCATTTAATTATTTTCTGGGTAGTGGTCTTTGATTTTTAAAAGTCCTGCAATCCCTGCAGTAAGTGTGGTGGCCTTCTGTGTGTCCTTCTGTCTCATCTCTGTCAGACCATCCCATAGTTTTACCTGGGAGATTACCTTTAAGGTCTTGAAGTAAAACCACAACATTTGCATTAGATCAGTCATTGCACAGATATTGATCCTATAACTTTCCCCAGAAAGGCAGAGTTTGCACCAAAAACTAAAGACACATTTAGACCCACCTGTTCCCACCTCTACAGAGTTAAGGGTGGGTGGCAAGAGAACATCACACTCTGTCAGGTTCCTCTCAGGTGGTGGGCCAGCCGAATGGCAGAGACTTCAAACCTATCTTTTTTTATTATTAGAAAAACATTTAAAATTGAAGTATCATTGATTTATGTTTCAGGTGTATGGCAAAGTGATTCAATTATACATTTTCCTTTTCAGGTTCTTTTCCATTAAAAGTTATTCAGGTCAGTTCAGTTCAGTCGCTCAGTCATGTCTGACTCTTTGCAACCCCATGAATCGCAGCACGCCAGGCCTCCCTGTCCATCACCAACTCCCGGAGTTCACACAGACTCACGTCCATCGAGTCAGTGATGCCATCCAGCCATCTCATCCTCTGTCGTCCCCTTCTCCTCCTGCCCCCAATCCCTCCCAGCATCAGTCTTTTCCAATGAGTCAACTCTTCGCATGAGGTGGCCAAAGTATTGGAGTTTCAGCTTTAGCATCATTCCTTCCAAAGAAATCCCAGGGCTGATCTTCTTCAGAATGGACTGGTTGAATCTCCTTGCAGTCCAAGGAACTCTCAAGAGTCTTCTCCAACACCACAGTTCAAAAGCATCAATTCTTCGGCGCTCAGCTTTCTTCACAGTCCAACTCTCACATCCATACATGACCACTGGAAAAACCATAGCCTTGACTAGACGGACCTTTGTTGGCAAAGTAATGTCTCTGCTTTTGAATATGCTATCTAGGTTGGTCATAACTTTCCTTCCAAGGAGTAAGCGTCTTTTAATTTCATGACTTATTACAGGATATTAAATATAGCTCCCTGCACTGTACAGTGTTTTAATATATATGATACAAACAAACTATACCTTAAGTTTGTTTTCTTTGTCTGTGAGTCTATTTCTTAAACACAGATTTCTTTTCTTAGTTTATTCTCTATCATCTGTATTCTAAACCCTCAGGCTTATAAGTGATTTTAGAGATCACTTGGTAAAACCAACTAGGTAAAAATTGTGGCTGGCGCTGAATGAACAAGGGAGAGAGTTGTAGCAGATGTGGTCTAAGGGTCAAAGGAGGGGTATATATCATGCAAACTTGTAAGTCATATACTAGTTATCAATTGCTGTTTACCCCACACTGTAGCAGCTTTCAACAGTAATAAACACATATCTCACATAATGTCTGTGGCTCTAGAATTTGGGAGTGGCTTACTGGTGGTTCCAGCCCAGGGTTTTTCATGAGATTGCAGCTATAATACTGACTGGGGCTTCAGTCATCAGAAGGTTTGACTGGGGCTGGAAGACCTACTGAAGCCTGTCTGGAGCAGGAAGCTTCTGCAGCCTTTTCTACTAGAAGCAGAATTAAGGCTCTCTCCCCAACTCTTATCAGCCTGACCATCTGCCTCCATCCAGTTTCTCTCTGAAACTCCCATGGCATGTCCAGGGGGAACAACTTGGAAGCCATCCTAGGAGGCCTGGACACCCCAGTTTTCTCCAGAAGCTGGCAGACCCTGCCATGCCTGTGCCTAGACCCTGCCAAACTGCCAGGGATCAGAGAAGAATGATGTGGGGATGGGAACACTCGACAGGCAGCTCCCAGCTTCTCACCTGTGGAGAAACCAGCCACGAAGCCTGTCTTTAGAGGACTCAGATGTCCAACCACAGGGCAGATGGACTCCATAGGGAAGTGCACAAGTGGGAGAGAAGCTGCAGGCTCAGGGAGAAAGAGAGCCAGAAAGTGAGGAAACGGGGTGGTGGAAGAGAGAGCAGAGGCAGGGACCACGGCCAAAATATGTCAATATCATGCTTGTTTTTCCCTCTTGAGGGAATGGTGGGCAAGGCATCCCTGCTGCCTTGAGAACAGGGCACCTGTGCATGCTCCCTGCCCCCACCCAGCCTGGCCCAGGCTCGCAGCGGGCTCTTAGTAAGAGCACCCCAGAGCCGCTGGTTATGTTGATGAGATGACAGGCACAGCACTCAGTCTGCAAAGTCCAGACTTCTGTCTCTCCCACCCCCTGGGAATTTCATAAATAAATCCCTGGAATTGTTCCAAGAAGAATTTCAAGGCTTCTCTGCGCGTGCGTGCCTGTGTGTGTGTGTGAGTGTGTTTCCAGAAGCACAAACAATTTTACATGCTGCCTGGTGTGCAAACTCCAAAGCAACTCCTGGGGATGGATGAGGACTCGACATAACAAAGAGAAGGTAGAGGACGGGTCGGGCTGGGCCAGATCGGGCCAGGCAGCCAGCAGTCCACAGCGGAGCCTCTGCAGCTGGCTCCAGGCTAACCGGGCTCACAGACACCCAGCCGCCTGGGGCTCAGGTTGCTTATCCTCCCCTCCCCCACCTCTAGCTTTGGCTATAATCTCCACCAGGTTTTTGAAAAGTGCTGGGGTCTTAAAATAGCAGGAAGGCACACACACACTCAGACTATAGTGTCAATTCCCATACCACAGAGTGATCAAAAATGGGGGAGAGAGGAGTGGAAACTCCAGGGCATCTTCCTGAGCAGAGAGCATGGCAAGTGTGAGCTCGGCCTGAGGAAGGGAATGGATGAACCAGGGGGAGAAGACAAGACAGAGCCCAGGTCTGGGTTTGTGTGTGACAACCTGACAGTCTCATAGTCTTGTTTGGGGAATGTGTGTGTGTGTGTGTGTGTGTGTCTGGAATCATGAAACCGGAGGCAGTGTTGGTGTGACTAGTTTGGCAAGGAGAACATGGACTTCCCTCCTGGCCTTTGAACTCCGGTTGGGCAAAGAACTAAGAACTGCATCTGAACCATTCCTAAAGTCTAGCCTGGTTCCTGGCACAAACACATTCAAAATATGTTCCAGGATGAATAAATGATGGCTGGACCCATGGATTTGCCAGAATATAAAATGATAGGAATAAAGATAATCCAGCTTCAGATGGCAAAATCAGAGCTGGGTGTCCCAAAGTTAGTACATTCTGAACATGAGGAGGGCAGTGGAAGAGGCGGGGTTTATGGTCTGTCTGGGGAAGCAGGGACAGCACACCCAGGAAGGGGAAAGGCTTCCTGGAGGAGGAGGGCTTTGAGCTCTGTCTGAAGGATGGGTAGAATTCCTTGAGCTGGTGTTCTAGCCAGGGCTCCTAGGCTAAGAGAACCAACACACTCAAACCAGTGGAAGTGAGAAAAGAGGATTTCCTGGAAAGATACGTGGGAATCTCAGAGAAACTGGAATGGGAAATATGGCCAGATCTCATGGGATGTGACTGAGTATGTGCGGAGGACAGCTTGACTATTGGGAGTGGCTGCGCACGAGCACACCTTGCTGACCACCCCCTCCTTCTCCCTGCCTCGGCTCCACTCCACTCTCCTCCCAGTACATCTTGATACCACACGGCTTCTAAGTACTACTCTGCAGCTTCTGCCACCATCCAAGTAACTCAGTTTCTATGCCTCCTTGGTTCAAATGCTCAGGAAAGAACAGCTAAACAGCTCAGCCAGTCTATGTACCACTTTCTCTTGGTTCAGATGTCCAACACTGATGCAATCATCGGTGGCCAGACAGCAGACCGTGTACTCATCCAGGAGACGGTGGTGTAGGCAGGTGAGAGTGATACACCCTTGAGATCCAGGTGGAGAAAAAGAGGGCAGGGGCTGTGTGAGCAGCGGGAGGACAATGAGTTAGGACTTGGTAGGTGTGCCTGAAAGTGTGTAAGAGCGGGGGGGAGGGGATTGAGGAGGGGCAGGAGCCAGGATGAGAGGGGAGCTGTCAGAACTGGGTGATCTTGGGCAAATTATCTGATCTCTCTGTACCTCAGTTCCCTATCTCTGCAATAGGGTAAACAGTAGCACCACGTCCACTGAGTTTGTGATGATAAATAATTCACAAAGAGGTCTTAGGAGAGTACATGGTCAGTCTCCGTAAACTCTTTTTCTGTGTAGGGGAAGTAAGTCTGGATGAATATTAAGTGCTTGGCATGTAGAGGTCTTGACTGCCAGTTCTGGTTTTGTCCTGGACAAGTCATTGAGAAAAACGGACCTCAGTTTTTCCATCTGTACAACAATGGGGGTCACACTAAATAATTTCTAAAAATCCCCTCCAGATCTAGCATGCCATGGTTTTGGCTTGGTGTTATGGACAATAGGGAGCCTATGTGTTCTCGGTAAGGCACATGCAAAGTGAGAGGGAACACAGGTTTGCACAGGATGCCTGGTGACTGCAGGAAGGGTGACCAGGAGGCGGGGAGGCTACAGGAGTAGCAGAGTGTGTGATATGAAGCTCTGCACGGGCCTTAATTGGGGCATGGAGAAGAGGGCTCAAATAGACAAAGGCTCAGAGGTCCGCGGCAAAGGAATGACCGGGAGAGCCATCCTGCTTGCCCACTGGGCATGCCCAGATAAAACCGAAGTATGAGTCATCAAGGCCGAGGGCCCTGGGCCTGTTTACCCAGGAGGCACTGGGGTGGAACGAGATCAATGTGAGGCTTATAGTAATCTACAATCATGCAATGCCTCTGGAGCAGAAATTGAGGGGGGAAATCCTGGGAGGGTTTTCTTCAAGAACAGCGGAGTTCAGCCGCATCCCATGGGGGCCCCCTGAGCACAGACTGCAGCCACTGGCTCTATCAGGTCCTAAACACTAACTGGGACCTTCGGAATCCTCAGGCCCACAGCAGTGCCTCTAGCCAGCCTCTCATCCTCAGATGTCAGCCACATCACACTCAAGTGCCTTCCACTGCCTTAGCTGCCCTTCCTCTGCTTCCCTCAACTCCCTGGCCAACCCATTCTCCCACTAGACCCTATATCGCTTCCTCCACCCCTTCAGCCTCCCAACATCCCCACTCTGGCTTCCATCCTAGGATGCTGAGCATTTCTAGAGGAAACTGTAGCATCACAGAGGCTCGTTATGGCCTCAGCATGATGTTTGGCAACTCTTGCTGGGCCCCACTGCTCCTCTGGCAATTATCTTCTGCTGTCTTATGTGTCTGGACACCATCCTATTCCCCACAGTTAGTGGGGAATTTTGCAAAATCTTTGCAAATTCTTACTACGCTTTTCAAGCATGTCGTCCATCGTATGCTGTCCTGCCTCCTGTCACATTGACTGAGGACATCTAGGTGACCTTCTCAGGCTTATTAACTTTGTTTCACACCCTTCCTCCAACTTCCAGCTACATCACTTTTTCTTCTTCCTGTATCTTTGAACTCTTCCTGGCTCCATTATTGTACTCTAAGTTGCAATCTCTCCCTTCTTCCTAAAGCAGCAAGACAGACAGCAAACACTCCTTGACCTCGTATATCCTCTGGAAATTCCTTTTTCTCTCCTTCTCTTCTCTAGTCCAGAAATCTGTATTTTTAGTTTGGATTATTTAGCCCATTCATATTTATTATAATCACAGATGTATTTGAATTTACTTTCACCATCTTATTTTGTGTTTTCTATTTATCTCACCTTAATACTAACCCTCCTCCCCGCCCTTTTCTTGTCTCCTTTTGGATTGCTTATACTTTTTTATTCTGTTTTTTTCCTTCTCTTAACCTGGAAGTTATATCGTCTGTTTCTTTTCTATTAGTGAACGTCTGACAATTAACAAAGTAGGCATGAATTCATATATAACTCACACATTTAAAAAATTTAACCCTCATTTTTGGAAGATATTTTCTTTTTTTTTTTTGATATTTTCTATGAGTATATAATTCTAGGTTGTTATTTTTCCCTCGACCCTATTTAGTTATTTTTTGATTTTTTACTACATAGATTATATTTCTTGGAATTTTGTCTGTGAGAATTCTTTGCAACCTGAATTAAATATGGATTCCTCTAGAGATTATTTGCTCTTTTTTCTTCCAGGTACTACCAAGGGTTCCTACCAGCCCAGCCCCACTGGAATCTAAACAGTGTATAGTTTTTCAGACCACCCAGGTAGGGTTAATTTGGAATGAAATTAAATCATTCAGGCCAACCTGTGGTTCTGAATTCCCAGGAAAAATTTGTCCCCTTTCTCATTCAGAGCCAAGGTTCAAGTCAGGCAATTTTCCTGGCAGCCTTCTAGGGGAGTGAATAATATCTAGTTTATTCCTTGACCAAGTGTGTTATTATCCCTGTGTGTCTCAGATTTAAGCAGAGGGCGATTTGTTAGACTCTTCCACCTTGGGCAGGCCTGGGCTATGTTTTCTGTCTCCTGAATCCTGCTCACCTTCAGAACACGAAAATTCGAATTCACCTAGCATACCAGTTCTCTCAAGGTGAAAGCCAGCTTTGGTTCTCTGCTTTCCTCACTTTGTTCCTTAGTTTTCCGCTTTATGTTTCACTTTCTTGCTAGTTTACTGAGCATTTTGAGTTGTTTCTTTAGCAGAACTTTTGCTTAGGGAACCTGGTCTATCATTCTGAAGGAAATTCAAATCTCTTTCTTCCATAACTGCCAAGTTATTTTAAAAAACAGATGACACTCGGTCTTTCTAAGCTTTCACTGCCCGGTCACCTGTAGCCTCCTGAAGTTAGGCCTTCACTCCACCTTCCACTGAACCTGTTCAAGTAAACGGCACAGCAGGACTTCAAGTTATCAAATCCTAGATATTCTTTGGTCCTCAAGTCAATTGATTCCTTCTCAACACTGGGAACTACTGATCTCTTGAAACCCTCTCCTGCCTTGGTTTCCATGATCCTGCTTTTTCCCCACATCTTTTCCCATTTCTCTGACTCTTACTTTTCTGTCTCCTCTTTCCTGTCTGTGTTGCTGTACTTTCAGAATTATTGCATACCCTTGAGCTGTTTGAACAACTATGACATTCTGCTGATTTCTAATCCATATCGCCATTGCTCCTACCTATAGGAGGCCCTTCAAGCTCAGGGCCAGGGACTTGCCTAGTGGTCCAGTGGGTTAAGAATCCACCTTGCAATGCAAGGAACACTGGCTCGATTCCTGGTCAGGGAACTAAGATCCCACATGCCTTGGAGCAACTAAGCCTGCAAACCGCAGCTAGAGAGTCCATGCGCTGCAACAAAAGATCACAAGTGCTGCAGCTAAGACCCAAACCAAGACCTGACACAGCCACATAAATAAACAGAAAGCAAAGTCAGTGTGTCCAACGATGAATTCATTATCTTTCTTCCAAGCTTGCTCTTGCTAATCTGCTGAATGAAGTCACCAAGTAGCCCGTCACCCAAGTCAGATTATGCTGGAAACATGATGGGCACCTCCATTTCTTCCCCACTTCTCACATCCAATCAATCTTGTAGCTTCTACCTCTTTAAAATGTCTTGAATTTATTTCTTCCCCATCTCCATTGCCGCTGCCTAGGGTTAGGTCCTCCTCCTCTTCCTGTCTGAGCTACTGGAATTGCCTCCTCTTTGGTTTCCTCACCTCCAGTCTTGCCTTCCTCCAATCATCTGCACAAAGTTTAAGTTCATCTACTTCAACAAAGTGGTCTTCCTATAACACACATATGATCGATTTACCCCACCCCCTGCTTAGAACCCTTCCAGGAGTACCAGAGAAAGGGGGACACTTCCAAGTGGACTTCTACATCTGTCTCTCTCTCCCACACTACCTTTCAGCTCCACCACCAGCCCCCCTTCACCCTGCACCCTCTGGTGTGCTGCCGTGCCTAAATATCAAGCAATTTCACCTCGGTGTCTTACTCATACTGCTTCCTCTGCCAGGGATAATTTCTGCCTCCCTCTGCCCCACACAGGCCTGACTAGCCAAGGAACACCCTTAGATCTTCTAGGGGTGAGCTGGAGCATGGTCTCTTTGTGAGGTCTTTCCCACCTCCTTAACCCTGCAGAGCTGCACCATTCAAGCCCTCTGGAACGCCCCTGCTGAACCTTCACGTGTGTGTGGTACAGCAGCACATACAGCACGTTGTACCTTTTCCCTCATGCTCATCTTTTATTAGACTGTAAAGTCCATGAGGACAAGGACTATAACTTATCCATGTTTATAAGTTAGGTCAAATATACGGTAGGTGCTCAATACGCATTTGCAGAATGGTTGAAGATGAGCTATTGCCTTCTTGGAATGAATGACCCTGCTGCTCACCAAGGCAAACTGTGCTGAATCCCCTAGGAGGTGGAGCGTCTTGGTGTGACGTGACCAAGTCAGCAGCTGTGACACTGGGTGGTCTAATCAGTGGAGCCTGGGGAGTAAGACTTTTTTCTAGAGAAGTAAATCCTGGGAGCGCTGGGGAATTCCATGACAAAGGGACAGAGCGAGGCAGATGAGTAGTTCACAGAATGTGATGTGGGTCCAGTCCTAGGATTCAGGAGGCTTACAGAAATGGACACTTTGCTGAGGCCTTCAGGGATGGGAGCAGAACCAAGCTGTGGGAGGGAGCATGGGGAGAATTGGCGGTCTGTCTCTATACAGCCTGGGATGTAAAAGGGAAAGTATATGCATCTTCCGGTAAAGTTTTGACTTGAGATGCTGCAAACTTTCAAGAATAGGGTGTGAAGATTATCACTCACTGCTCCCCATCCTCATCAAGTCTAATTTCCCACCAAGACTAGTCCCTGGAAAAGCATGAGATGCTGTGATGTTGAAGAAGCACAGGATCAGTAAGCTAGAGTTCAACACTTAATTAGACGTGAGCCTGGGCAAGTGGCTTACCTTCCCTAGGTCTCAGTTGCTTCACTGGTAAATTGCACACACCCTGACATGCCTCAACCACTTCACAGGATTATAGTCAAGGTCAAATCACCATCATCACAATAGCTGTTCTTTTTATATCATTTCCTATGTGTCAGAGACTGTGCCAAGTGCTTATAGATAGTATCTTCATCTATCCTCACAATATCTCTATGCTGCTGCTGCTGCTGCTAAGTCGCTTCAGTCGTGTCCGACTCTGTGTGACCCCACAGACGGCAGCCCACCAGGCTCCTCCATCCCTGGGATTCTCCAGCTCCATTTTACAGATGAGGGAATCAAGGTTTAGGGAGGTAAAATATCTTGCCCAAGTTAAATTCTCTCAAGTGAGCTAGCATTTGGTCTGTGGACCCAGTCTTATGATTCCCTGGGCTGTGCCTTCAGCTGTGGACCATCCTTGTAAACCAGGGTAAAGCAACCACAGGTCCCCTCTGGGACTCCTGGTCTTGCAGCCACAAGACAGCACTTAGCAAGGTATAGGGGAGGACAGTTCCTCCCCCCTTGGCCTGGTGATGTGCTCCTGAGGGGGTCAGCTTTTCCTTCCCAACCACAAGGGTTGGTGAATGTCCTATGGTGTAGTGTGTCCCCATGTTTCATGTCTACTCAGAACCCGTGAATGTGATCTTATTTGAAAATAGGAACTTTCGCAGATGCAATCAAGTTACAATGATCTTAACTCATACTGGATTCACTGGTGTCTTTATAAGAGAGAAATTTGGACACAGATGCAGACCCAGAGGGAAGACAGCTATGTGAAGATGGAAGCAGAGATTGAAGCTACGCTTCCCCAATCCAGGGAACACTAAGAATTCAGGGAACTACCAGAAATTAGAGACAAGAACGGACTTTTTTCTAGAGCCTTCAGAGAGAGGATAGGGTTCTGACACCTTGGTTTCATATGTCAAGCTTCCAGTACTGAAAGAATAAGTTTCTGTTCTTTAAGCCACTCAGTTCATGGTATAATACTTTGAGACAGTCCTAGAAACTAACCTTACACTCTAGGGCTTCCCAGGTAGCATAGTGGTAAAGAATCCACCTGCCAATGCAGGAGATGCAGGTTCAATTCCTGGATTGGGAAGATCCTCTGCAGGAGGAAATGGAAAACTTCCCCAATATTCTTGCCTGGAAAATTCCATGGACAGAGGAGGCTGGTGGACTGCAGTCCATGGGTTTGCAAAGAGTCCCACATGACTGGGTGATGAGCATGCGAGCATGTGAGCATGTTACACTGTGCCCACCACAGCTGGGAATCCTAAAGGGCAGGTGGAACAGAGTTTGGGAGATCAGTGAGATAAAATAGAGGGGAGAGGATGCTCATTTTGGGGGATGAGCACTTATAAGAATATATAGAGGCAGAGCACTATGAAAAGGTGTTTGATCATTCAGTTACTGACCAATGTGTAGACAGCGCCTCTGTAAAACTTCACATGTGTGTGTTTGTGTGTGAGTGGTGTCTGGGGTGTCTGCAGTCTAGTTTTTTCTTATATTAGGAGGGGTATTCTTCAGGTTGGTAACAGCTTCGAAGATGAGGATTCCATTTGAGAAGCTCCACCCTCCCACTCCCACCTTTGGTCATCCTCTCCACCTCTAAATCTCATTTGATGAGACTCTGCTTATGGGGGTTAAAAAGTCTGCCCAAGTTTTCATGCTAGTTAGTAAGAAAACGAGAATTCAAATCCAGAACTCTGGGTCTAAAACCCTGTCCTTTTCATGATTTCAAGCTCTTTTTCAAGATAAGAAAAGTGAATATTTTCAAAATGATAGGAGCAACTCAGTTTACTGTTAATAAGCATTTTCCCCTAAATTTGAAAGTAACAGTAGCTTATTTGCAAAATATCTAGAAAATACTGAAATGTTTAAAGAAAAAGTAAAAAAAAAATTATTCTGGTGATAACTACAGATAATATTGACTAAGTTCCTATCAGTCTTTTTTCCTTGCAGTTATATAGTATCAACAAATTCAGAACAATACTATAAGTAGTTTTGTATTTTGCTTTCTCATTTAGCATTATCTCATGAACATCTCCTCATGTCATGATTTTTACAAACATAATTTTTAATTAGTAAATAATGTTTCATCGTATGGACGGGGCATAATTTGTTTTCTATACTATGTGTTTCCAGCTTTTACAGCGATAAACAAGCCATAGTTAAGATTTCTCACAAATACCTGTCCTCATCTCTATTATTGCTTGAAGATGGGAGGCTGGGGTATGAACATTTTAAGACATTTGATACATAATGCCAAGTTGTTTACCAAAAGGTTTCTACCTACCAACAGCGTGCGAGTGCTTCACGCAGCACCCTCACCAAGACTGAACACTGTCGTTAAAAAGCCCTGTACGTTCTAAGAAGGGGGCATCCATGATTCGATCACACAGGTGGCTGTGCGTCCTGCGGATCGCAGGGGGCCACTGGGGCTGGGAGACTAATTAGGAGATGGTTGCGACGATCCCAGTGGGATGTAATGGGTGCTTGAGGCTAAGCAGTAGGCATGAAGGAAAAGGGAACAAGCGCATGGGACTCGTAGAACGTTCTATGCAAGGGATGGCGGTCGGTGCTGATAAGATCACGCCGCGCTGCGGGGGGTGCAGAACTGGGCGGAGGCCGCGTGTGTGGGGCTCGGCCTCCACGCCGTGCTTGGCACTCACGGGTGAGGTTGGCCGAGGCGCGAGCCCCTCCCACCCCTTTAACGGGGACACTCCCCTTTAAGGCGGGCGCCCGCGCGCGCCCGGCCCCGCCCTTCGGGGGCGCGCGCGGCGGCCGCGGCGCCGGCTCCGCCGGGAGCGCACGTGCCGGCGCCGGGTGGAGGAGAGGGAGGCGGGAGCCGGGCCGCGGGAGGAGGGGAGGCGCCGGGGGCGCGCGCGCGCGCGCTGGGCGCTGCTGGGCTGCGGCGGCGGCGGCGGCGGCGGCGGCGGCGGTTACTATGGCGGAGTCGGCCGGAGCCTCCTCCTTCTTCCCCCTTGTTGTCCTCCTGCTTGCCGGCAGCGGCGGGTCCGGGCCCCGGGGGATCCAGGGTGAGTCCCGGGGCGGGGGCGGGGGCCGGGATGGAGCGGGCCAGGCGAGGGCGAGGCCTCGCGCCGCGGCCCCTGGCTACAGCGCGCCCCCTCCCCACGCGCACAATATGGCCGGGCGGGGGGCGCGGGGGAGTCGCGGTGACCCCCAACCTGGGTCGGCTTACCCCGATCCCCGAGGCGCGGCCACCCCGCCGGGACCGGGCTCACGCCGGGCCCCTGGGGACCCGAGCCCTTTCCCAGGAGGGACTGGATTCGGGGAGCTCTCGAGGGTCGCACTCCCTTCACCCCCATGTTCCATAGAAGGGAGTGCAGGCTTCCTTCCCCGAGGTTTGGAGATCCACGTTTCCGCCGCTCAGCATGTCCAGGGGTGGGGGTCTTCATTCCCTCCCTCCAGATGCTCCAGCGGGGAGTGTGGAGGGGGGGCGCCTTTTCTCCCGCCAAGATTATGGGGCTTCGGCAATGGGGTCTTTGCTTCTCCGAGGTATCCTGACGTTGAGAGCCCTTGCGCACCATAGATAAAAGGGGAAGGGGGTTTTCAACCTTTCCTTCTGCTCCCTCCTGCAGTTGGGGTGCGTCTTCCCCTCCCTCTCCTTCCTCCCTTTCGTTCTGGGAAAGCGAGTCACATTTCCCCCTCGGGCAGTCCCTTGAGTTCAGTGGGGCCAAACCCCCACCTCCAGTCCACATGCCCCGGGGAAGCTTGGTGGAGGAAATGGGACGAACAGGCCCCTATCTGGAGCTTGGCTTTGGAATCTCTCTAACGCTGGGAAACCTAGTTCCAGAACGGTTAACCTGCATCTAGGTGTATTTGCTTTCTCCCTCGCCACTCCCACCCCACCTTAGGGGGTCCATTCTGTTGGTCACTTTGTGGATGCCTTTCAGGTGACATCCTTGAACGTGCCTCCCACCCCCAAGAGTATTTAAAGACCCCACCACCAGACCAGCTCTTGGCCCTTGGTCAGGATTTATTTACCTTCCTACACAGCCCTCTTCCCAGCCCTTCCCCCTACGTCCTCCCCCACCCTTGCACACCCCTCACCTTCCAACTCCCACAGCCTTCTGCTCCCTGGTAGCACCTCCATCCTTCTCACTCCCAAAGTGGTACCTTTCTGTGGGACATTCAGTTGGGTGTCTCGTTTGTGAGGCTTTACGGGCTTGAGGAATGCAGATGAAACCCTAAAATATTTAAGGGAGTCGTCTCAACCCTGCGCTGGCATTGGGGTAGCAGATGAAGGTTATATTTGGCCTTTATATTGGAGTGATTATTGACCCACAGTTGGATACGGGAGAGACCGTCAGGACTGTGTTTGCTCCCGATGTACAAAGCCTGCTGCTCTGACTTCTCGGCAGCCCCTAACCTTCTAGCAGTGGGAGATCAAGTTGTGTTCTGTGGCTCTCTTCTCTCCACCAAAAAATAATGGTTCTCAGGTGGGTTCAGGCTTCTTTTAGAAATGAGACAATCAACCAAAGACATGATCCCACTTTGGCGTCTCACAAACAAGTTCATCCCCTCCAGCCTTGATGTTTGTTTCCAGTGGTGCAGGCTGTGTGGTGGGGTCTTTGTTCACTGGGTAATGCTTCTGCTAAGGCTGTCGTGTGTGTTCCTGGATCTCACTGCTCTGTGGCAGAGGTAACGCGCTGTGGGGTCTGATAGATGTGGTGAAGGTATGTGAACACAGCCTGACATTCGTGGTAAGTTAATGGTTTTCATGAATAATGTATGCTGGGCCTTATTTTGGGGCCATGTTTTTGGAGTGTGTATCATGATGTTATTTCTCTAGAAGGGTAGCAAATAAGGAGATTCAGCCTTCAGGTTTGTCATTTTACATGTGTATGACTAAATCTGTAAATTCCTTCCTTAGGAATTTTTATCCTGTTGCTAATATATCTGAGATTCTTAACAGCCATTTCCCTGTTGGTTTGGTGTAATGTCTGGTGGGATATTTCTTGTTGTCATGAGCTAGTTAAGAATGTTTAATTGATGATCCAACTGGTTCTGAATGGGGCAGGTTCATTTTTTTTTGGTAACCTTCCTGAAATGGATGTTTGTTGGGGTGAGGATGGGTGGGCATAGTAGGGAGTTGGTTTCTTTTTTTGGTTAATTGGAAATTAGGTTGTGTATCCAGCAAACATTCTCGAAGGCCTTCAGACTTGGCCAGACACTACGGTTTTTTCCGGGACACATCTCGTTGCCAATAGTGCATGCTACAGAGACCACTGTTGCAAAAGGCTTAAAGTGAAGCATCAGTTCTGGGAACATAGAGGCTGTGAGATAACTAGAAGTTGATTGCTGTCCTCCCCACGCTTCCTCTGTCGTGCTCCCCTAGGTGGGCCGGGAGGAGCAGCAGGGCCAGGCAACCCTGATGCCTGTGAAGACAGGATGTGAGGACAGGAAGGGATAGGTGTCTGTGTTAAATAGTGAACTAGCAGCCACTTAGTAAAAGGCCAGTGGTACAGAGCGAGAGTTCCAGGTTATAAACTGCATCCATCTAATAGGTGGACCACATTCTAAGGCCTACCTTTGGCATTGTCACTTCAGTATTTAAAAATGTAAAGCTGAATTAGTAGCAGGAGAACATGACATTCATTTTCTTAAGACAAAAGCTGCAAGGGAGACATTTGAGGTTCTGATGGGAATATTTTGAATTTCTGTGATTAACCCAAAATTTAATCTCAGGCCAAGTCTTACACTTTTGTTGAGTGGACATGAGTTTGAAATACAGCAGAAGTGAACTCTTGTAGAGAAAAAGAGAATCTCCGATGAATTTTGTTAAGAGCTCCTGGAACAGATGTGATTAACACAATAAAATGGCTACTCTGGTTAAAGGTTAGAGCCAGGTGGGGGGAGGAGGCCGCTCTCCAGCCCCAGAACTTTGCTCCCTGACAGGTTGTCCTTGAGTAAGGCACTTCACCTTTCTGTGACTGCCTCAGTTTTGCCTCCATGAAGTCAGGAACTGGTCTGTGTCTCTCTTATTGGGACATTTGTGAGACTGTCTTACTGACAGCCAGTTGGCTGGGTGGTATTTTTAGACACAGTTTCTGACTTCAGTGAACAGGCAATGTTGGGTTACTTTTTATCTTATGGGGCAGAGAGTAGCTCCTGGGATTGAGAGAAGCAACACATGTCACACTGTGGTTAATTTGTTCTCTGTTGCATTTTCTTGTGGACCCCTTTCAGATTTCCTCAAGTTAATTTCTGTCTCTTGACAAGCCCTCACATCCTAGACCTGGCAGCATACCTGTGCTAATCAAAGACAGTCTGGAGGGAGTGACCTGCTTTAGGCTTTATTGGTTTGGCAACGTTTTCATTCTTACGCAACTCTGGGTATGTTTATGGCACCATGTAAGTGTTACATAAGAACATGGAGGCAGAGAGGTGGCCGGAATGGTGCCTGTGAACACAGGAAGGTTAGACTGAGGACTTCATCCGAAAGGACCTTGGAAATCTGCAGTCAGTAAAAGAAGAAGCTGCACTTGGTTTTCCTCTAAAAACCTTTTGAGATGATTGTGTCTTTCAGGTGGACTGCTGTGTTATAAATAGGTTTATTCGCCACCGGTGAGCTAATTGTAACCTTGCTACCAAAATATGAATCAGGAGACAAGGAGACGAGGAGGCGCGCTGCTTCTTCCAGCGTGGCCTGTTGAAGCTGCTTGTTGCATTTTGGAACAGGAGTTGAATTGCGTTGCAGCCTCAGCCTGTTCTCATAATAACTCAGGAGCACAGGGTGTTGAGGTGGAATGGAATTCTCAGGCCGCGGTGCTTGAAATCGTCTTTATTTTTGAAGGTTAAATTAGAATACTGAAGTGGCTCTTTTGTTTTAATTTTGAAATCCGTATTGTTTACGGTTCAGTCTTTGCTCAGAGCCGCGGTGAACATTAATTCTGGAATCCCGCCTCTTTGTCTCGAGCCCTTGTGCTATTTGTCTGTTACAGCAGGAGTTGATGTAAGAGGGTCTTACCTCATTTTCCTCTGTGTGTTCACGAGGAGAAAATCCTGGAGTCCTCTTGCTCATCAGCCCCCTCCGATGCTGGAAGTGCTGAGGGCCTCTGGAGCCCATCAGTTCCACCTGGCCTGGGAGTGCCCAGACCTTTGAAAGATCCGAGCAGGCAGTCCCCTGCAGGCTGTCACTCTGCAGGGGGCCTCATGGCCCGCTGGAGTCCCCTGTCCCGCCTCTTGGGTTTGCTCTCCTCAGCTTCTCTGCCTCATACATGGTTCAGCCTGCAGCTGGGCCTGGAGGCAGCATCTCTGGTCTCGCCTGTTCTCTCTGCCCTCCAGCTTCTCCGTTGTGGGTACATACCATTCCTAGCGTAGCTTTCTTCTTCCTCTGTAGTCTTGGTCCACCAGCCTCCCTGGCAGTCTTACCTGCTTGTAGGGCATCTCACACGGTGCCACCTCAGGCAGCTGTGGTGTTCTTTTTGGCTTTTTTCTCTCTGCATTTAGTCTGAAGCCTCATTTGTCTTGCTAAATATTTTGAATTTAACATAATGAAAGTAACTGCCTTTCCCTTTAAAGTATCAATCACTCTAATATTTACACAATTACATATAGGAGGTTTCTTTATTCATTTAGTTGGGTGTGTGCCTGGAATGCTTCTTGGCACGAGGAGGCCACAGGGAACAAGAGGGACAAAAATCCCTAACTCCTCATGGAACTTATGATTGCAGAGGCTCAGACTGAAAATAAATGAGTAAACACGGTTATCAGTCATGAGTGCTGTGAAGGAAATAAAACAGGATGGTGTGCCGGAGTGCGCCGGGGGCTGCCACGGCACAGCCCTGTCCACGTCATTGTTCGATCTGTAAAATGGGGCTAACGCAGTCAGGTGGCCTTATTTTCGGTAACTGTTCTGTGAAGCCCAGTTGAACACTGGGTTAGCAAATCCTGGACCGCTGCTGCTGCTGGTTGCTGTGCTTTCATCGGCTGGTCAGCACATCACCTTACGTTGTTTGTGTTTCTGTTTAAAGACAAATTATTTAATATATATGGTTGATTCATTAAAGTTGAGCTCAGGGCCAACAGCACTATAATGCCTGCCTGAATGAAGCTTGTTCAGTGTATGGATTTTCTCTAAGGTGTGTCACTGTCTTCTCGAGCCTGGGGACACTAGACAGCGTCTCCACACTGCTCTTGGGGCCACCAGCATAAACCACAGAAAGACAGAAAGCTTGGCACTGAACATACCATGAGAAGAACGCATGTTAACAGTATGAGGGCTGAAACAAGCCAGAGCGTTCTTACTCAACCTCCGTGGGAACGTGTGTGTTGGGTGACTCAAATTTGTCACCCCTCTGTGCTCACCTGTGAGTGACCATGAACACTGAGAGTATTGATTTTGGGGTTACAAATAAATTTTAGCAAGTGGACAGATTCACAAATACGGATCCATGAATAATGAAAATTGACTGTATTTTGTTCAAGCAGTGCGATGATTGTGGCAGAGAGAATCATTCCTGTGGAATTCCCAGGACTCCTAGATGGTTTCACTGTACCAGTGTAATGTATACAGTTATAAGTCCTGTTTCTAGCCTGTGAATAAACAGGTATATATATACATATATTGAGAACTGCTGTGGTGATCTAAAGGTTCCTGTAACACGGGCGCTGTTGTAGGTGCAGAGATACACCAGTAAGCAAAAGGAGATGAAATGCTTACCCTCATGAAGCTCACCTTCTGGCAGGTGAAATAGATAATAAAGAAACAAAGTACGAGCTGATTATGTCCACCACAGTCCTCCCCACTGCTCCCTTCTGCCCATGATTTCCAGCCTTAGGTATACACACACTGGTTCTCAGTTACTCAGACATGAATGAAGGTGGTACAGTTGACCCTTGAGCAACGCGGTTTGAACTGTATGGGTCCACTTACACATGGGTGGGTTTGTTTTTTTTTTTTTTTTTTTTCAGTAAATACTAGAGTGCAGTACTATGCAGTACACGGTTGGCAGAATTCACGAATGCGGAACTGCAGATCTAGTGGGGTGATTGTTGAGTTATCCGTGGGTTTTTGACTCTGTAGCGGTCAGTTCCCCTAACCCCTGAGTTGTTCAAGGGTCAGCTGTATTGTGAAGGGTTTAAATCAGTTGACCTTCAGATGGGCACGCTGTCATGGTGGACCTGACCTAATCAAGCTGGCCCTTTGAATGCAGAGCATTTTCTAGCTGATTGCAGAAGAGGAAGGCAGTGATGCCCCAGCTAGCTTGGGAGAAAGTAAACATTCAAGTGTGAACTGCCCATGGGAGCCGCGTGACCAGGAATTGCAGGCCAGCTTTAGGAGCGGAGTGGTCCCTGGCCATCAGCGAGTAGGGCAGTTGGGGGGCCCTTATAGTCCTTCATCCACAGGTCATTGAAGTTTGCCAGCAATGAGTGAGATTGAAAGAGGTCCCAGCCCTAGATGAGAAAGCCCCAGCCAATATCAGTCATTCTATGCCTGGACTTCTGACCTACAGAAACTGAAATAGTAAATAGGTATTGTTTTTAAAATGCATGTGGGGTGAGTCAGATGGTTATATGAGGAGAAGGAAAACAGGATTGAGGGATAAGTGCACTCCCCGAGATAGGCTTGAGGCTCCTTGAGACTGGGTCACCCTGCCATCCCGTGGATGGACTTACATGTGCAAAGAAGTCTTGAGACCACATGTGGCTTTCAGCTGCTGCCTGTTAACCTTTTCCTAGACATTGTGAGGTTTGGAGAAGAGAGAAGATTGTGGATGCTTTAAATGATTTTGATATGTTGAGGAATTTGTGATTTGAGGGATTTTTATTTTTTAAAAAAGTATTCTTTGTGTTGAGCGCCTCTGTCCCCAGATCGTCATGTATTGTCTTGGTGTACATTTGCACATTACTTTCTACACTTGCAGTAGATAAATTCAGATTCAATCAGTATTCTTTCTTAACATCTCCCTAGGTGTTAGGGAGCACTCCTCCAGCTCCTCAAGCTCCGTGTTGAGGGGGATACCGAGGAAAGAATCTGTCCGTCCTTGCCATTAAGAAGTTTGAGTACAGACTGACTTACGCTTGTTAGAGCAACCATAAAACCACCCAGAGCACAGCCCCTTCTCATTCACTAGGGTGACAGCAATAATAAAACCATCAGATTTCCTGAGTGTGTACCATCTACTCAAGTGTAATACTGGACATTTGTGCTGCATTGCTTACTCTGTACAGCCCTTGTGTGAGCCACTCTCATCCCCATTTTACAGGTGAGAAAACGGGGGCATGGAGGTTAAGCAGCGGGCCTAAAGTCTGACTCCACAGCCCATGCTCAAAATCCTGCACTCTGCTGTGTGCTGTGGTGACTATTAAAGTAGCTTTCCACCCGTCCCCACCTTTCCATCCTGCCGCTGGATTCAGCCATGGAAAGAGCGCCGCCTCTGTCACCTTCATGCAGCCTCCAGGATTGACTCCAGACCTCTTCGCCCGCCATCACGATCCATGCAGTCTGGTCTAGTCTCACTCATTGCCCTTATCTCTGGCTAGAACCCTGGCATTGTCATCCTGTTGCCCATTTACTTGAGACCTCACACGCCTTGTGCTTTTCTTGGTCTTGGCCTTCTCAGCCAAATCCAGCGTCCTCCAAGTGTGGGACCCGCTCTGTCTTCCTCCTGTCCCCCAGCCACTAACTCCATCCTCTCTGCCTTTCCTTTTGGTCTGTGTTCAGTAACACAGAGGTTCACACTGGCTTAGAGTTTTCTGCTGCTCCCACTCTCCCACCCTCTACGCCCTGAAAGTTGATCCTAGGAACTGTCTTACATTTTCTTTATATGTCTTTGTTCTATCACAGAGCCTTGTGTGTTTTAGGTACTTAATAATTGAATTGAATTCATTCATTTTTTCCCCATCCTCTCAGCAAAATCCTAGGTAAATGATTCCAGTTCTGTCCTGCTGTAATTTCACTATCTCCTATATATACAGTTTTCATCCTAGTCGCTCAAAAGTGCCAGACATTTGTGCATTACTGGGAACGTCATAATCTCTACCTCACCTCTTCATCTCTGTTGAATCCACTACCTGCCCATTTTACTTGAGATAAATTTGATCTCAACCTCATTAGGTGTTTTTTGGTGTTTTTGGTGGTTTTTTTTTTTTTATTTCAGCTGTGCCACGCGCAGCACGTGGGATTTTAGTTCCCCAGCCAGGGATCAAACCCGTGCCCCCTGCAGTAGAGGCACTGGAAGCGTGGCATCTTGACCACCAGACCACCAGGGAAGTCCTCAACCTCGTTAGTTTTATTCTCCATCCTTGCTGATTTTTTTCCCTTCATTGTCCTAGTTGTCTGAAACAACCATTCCTATCCCTCTTCTCAAAACTGACGTGCACTGTCACCTCTCCACACATCGTAGTGTAGTAAGTAGGTCAGGAAGCAAATACAAAACACCACTGATAAATACTCTCCCCTGCTCTAATGAGCCAGGAGTGTGTCTGTTTAAGTACAACAAAGAAAGAAAACAGAAGGTTGTACATGTCAACATAAACTTGTGGGTAAAGGAGAAATACCAAGTGGCTAGCAGACAGTGAATGTGATGGCTGAGTTTGTACACTTAGGTCCCAGGAGCATGGGACATGCTCTGCCATAGTGATGCCTCTCCTTCCAGCTTTACCTTGACATTCCCTTGGGCAGCAGGTGGGCCCTTGCTGGATGCTCAGGCATTTACAGCCAGCCATAAATTAAGTCGCAATGACAGGTCTCCTTAGCATAAACATCAAACGTCTCTTTTGAGTGAGAACAAAGCTTTCATTCTCTAGACCTGAGGCTTAAGGGTGAACTTGTTTAAACAGCTCTCTGGGGTTGGGTTTGTCTCCAAGTAGAATGTCAGAAAGGCAGTTTGTAGAATAGATACAGTGTGGAGCTGGCTTTTCAAACACCTTTCTCTTATGCAAACCCCACTCTGAGACCTTTTCCCAGATTGAAATTAAATACCAAGCTTATCAAATGTCTTATTGTTAAATCTGTGCCTTTTTTTTTTTCCTTTCATACAAATAGCTTCCTTTATTAAGTCAGCTAGAAGTGCTTTTTACAGTACACTCTTTGGGTACCACCAGCTACACATGTAAAATTTGACTTTAGTATGGCTCTTTGGTACTTGAGAGTTTTTGTTTTATTTTAGTGTATTTTTACAGTCTAATTTTGATGATTGTGAAAACTGAAAATGCACCTCAAATCTCTGTTACCAATAGCACCCAATTACTTTATTTCAGTGTAGCAGGGCTTTCCTTCCTGGTGCTGTTGTCGGCTCCCCAGCCTTTCTGGAGAAACAGACATTACCTCTACTTTGTATAGTGTAGTGCCAGACACCTCCATTTTTAAGCCCAATTCAGGATTTTCGTAAACATTTTGACAGTTGTCTAGACCAGTAGTTACTGAAAAACTTTTCTTTTTTCTGTCTTCTTAAAGCAGTCAAAACCTTTCAAAAATGAAAATGTGGAGACACATATAAAACAGATAAAAGCATGTCCTCTCTGGCAGAGCCCCCTGCCCTCTCAGATGGCTAGGCTGAGAGCTGCTGAATGAGATTATTAAGCACAGTGCTGTGTGTGGGCACTGTGCTGGATACCAGGGAGAAAATGAAGACAAGAAGGACTCTGGTTCCCCGCTGTAGGAGTTCACGGGTTCCTGGGACATGTGAGAGCCTACAGACTTGGGAAGGACACAGAACAACACTGTACCTTCATTTTGGGGGGTCCGCATGTGTTGGGTTTTTGTTGGTTTTGTTCTGTAGTTGAGAGTGTATTATACATACTGCTTTTTAGAGATTTATGGTATTTTTAAAGCTGTGGTAAAACACATATAACAATTTTTAAGCATTTTAAAGTGTATAAGTCAATGAAGTACCTTCATGATGTTAGGCAAACCATCACCTCTCTAGTTCCGGAACTTTTTCTTTACCTTGAAGGAAACCAACCTAGTAACCCATAAAGCCAGCATTCCCCATCTTCTCCCCTCTGCAGCCCCTAATAACCACTAATATGCTTTCTGGATGTTTAATATAAATGGACTCGTACAATATGTGGCTTCTTTCAATTAACATAATGTTTTCAAAGTTCATCCACGCTGTAGTAAATATCAGTAGTTTATTCCTTTTTATAGCTGACTAATACTCCATCTGATGAGGGTACCACATTTTGTTTATCCACGCTTTGTTCAGTGGACATTTGGGTTTCCACCTTTTGATGGTTGTGAATGGTGCTGTTAGGAACATTTGTGTACAAGTTTTTGTGTAAACGCTTGCTTTCATTCTTGTGGATATATTGCACTGGGCGTGGAATTGCCAGGTTGTATGGTGATTCAGTGTTTAACCTACTGAGGAGCCACCAGGCTGTTTTCCCCATACAGGAGCTGTACCCGTGTGCGATGCCACTATCAGTGTGTAGAGCTCCAGTTCCCTCTGAATCTGCACCAGCATTTTCTTATGGCCTTCCTAGTGGGTGTAAAGTGGTATCTCATTGTGGTTTGGTTTCTGTTTGTTTTTGTTTTTCTATCAAATGTGATTTTTATTTAGCTGACAAGCACTTTTCTACAGATGCACTCTTGGGACATCACATGGCAAAAACAGAAGCTTTTTCTCTAGTTTTTTCCCCCCCCTCTTTTTTTACCTTATTAAAAATGAGATTGGTCCTAAAAATATAGAAAGAAATATAAATTCACCAAAAAACTGTACCTTATCAGAAAGTCACTAAAATACCACATTTGGTTATATGTGGTTTTGGTTTACATTTGGATTTGACATTCATTTGCATTTGATATCATGTTGACCATCTTTTCATGTACATTTTGGTCATTTGTATATCTTTTTTGGAGAAACGTCCATTCAAATCATTTGCTCATTTTAAAATTATTTTTTGTCATCAAGTTTTAAGAGTGAGTTCTTTACACATTCTGGATACAAGACCATTATTAGATGCATGATTTTTGAATATTTTCTCTCATTCTGTAGGTTCTCTTCACACTGTCTTGATATTATCCTTTGAGACACAAAAGTTTTTTAATTTGGTGAAGGCCAGTTCATCTGTTTTTCTTTTGTTGCTTGTGTTTTAGCTGTCATATCTAGGAGCCCATTGCCAAATCCAAGGTCATGAAGATTTACCCTTATTTTCATTTAAAAAATTTTAGAATATAAACTTTAGCTCTTATATTTTGGTCTTTGACTTACATTGAATTAATTACATTACTTACATTATGTAATAACTTATATTAATTAATCTTGGTGTGTGGTGTGAAGGGTCTGACTTCATTCTTTTGCATGTGGATTTCTGTTTGTTGAAGACTAGTCTTCCCACCCCCAAAATGTTTTAGACAGTCTTGTGGAAAATCAGTTGATGATATATAGATCTGTTTCTGGACTCTCATTTCTGTTTCATTGATTTATAGTCTGCACTTAGGCCAGTTTCATACTGTTTTGATAGCTGTAGCTTTGTAGTAAGTTTGAATTAGGTAGTGTGAGTCCTTCAACTTTGTTCTCTTTGTTTTCCCTCTCCCAAGATCATCTTGGCTTTTCAGGGTCACAGAGTTGTGTAGAATTGTGGTCTTTGTTCTATCCCAAGAAAGCTGTAGGGAGTTTGGATATGGTCCAAGGAAGAATAATTAAAAAGATCACAGGTTGTAATAGGCTGTTCTCATCAGTTTGGGCTGTGTGATGGATGCTGTCATCTGGAAAGAGGAGGGCTCAGACGCAGCTACGATCAAGTTGTGAAGTCATGAAGAGTAAGGGGGGAGGGGGCACAGGCTGATTTGGGCACCAGATCTTAACTCTTGTGAAACTAGAAGGTTGCCCAGTGAAGTTTGGAAGAGGCAGGTTTAGTATCCCTAAACAGGACAATGTGCCACCCTAAACTGATGAAACTTACCATCCCCAAGGAGTATATGTGTCTGTGTGTACACACACACACACACACACGTATAAGCCAAAAATCATAGATGCTGCAGCTTTAAAATATCACGAACCTTCACGTACCAGGACGAATGTGGGTGTTCTGCGGCTGCCTCTTACCTTCTGAGCTTGGTGCCTCCACCTTGCCCCCCCACACCCTCTCTGCTGGTGATGTGGGCTGAAGGGCAGTGAGTTTAGCCACTTGGTTCTTGGGAATTTCTAGTTGTTGGGACAACAGCCTTGACTGAGTGTCCTCCAGAGTATGCCATGGGCAGGAGAGAGGGTTCTGCGTGGGGCTGTCTTTGCTCAGACCCAGCGTTTTAGTGGCTCCATAATATGCAGCGAGACAGAGTCTGCCCAAGTCGGGACTTGTCAGCCTTCCTCCAAACACAGCCTCGCTCCCAAATTAAATTTGCTTTGATATTCTACCACAGACCACCTTCTCATCATACTTTGAAAACATGTTCAAATCCTGCCATAATGTCTTTAGTTCAGGTTTGACTAGCTTGTTCATATCAAAATGCTATGCTAGTGAGAGTTTCACTCTGACCACTTTTCACCTGCTTTTGTGCCTCCTCTGTGACTGGGTTTCCTAATTGTGTTATTTCTGACGCTTTGGTCAGGAACACGGAGTGTGTTAGGTATGTGCTGTTTGTGTACATGTGTGTAGGCTGATTTCACCTGATGAGTCACTGTGAAACATTATAAATGGCTGTTATCAGTAGTCCAGATTGAGTTTTTCAAAGAAATCAAAAGCTAAATTTGTGATTTAGTGTACTAGAAAAGTTTTAGTAAATTCAGATTTTTTTTTTTTTTTTGGCCATGCCACGTGGCTTGCTGGAGCTTAGTTCCCTGACCAGGGATTAAACCTGGGCCCATGGCAGTGAAGTGCAGAGTCCTAGCCACTGGATTGCCAGAGAATCCCATAATTCAGATGTTTTTATACTTTTATGATCACTTCGTTTCAATGAAAAATGAATATTAACAGAAGACGATTTAGAGACCAGTCTTTCTTGGGTCTTCCCTGATGGTCCAGTGGTTAAGAGTCTGCCTTGCAATACAGGGGATGTGGGTTCGATCCCTGGTTGGGGAACTAAGATGGCACATGCCACGGGGCAACTAAGCCCACCAGTAAATAAAAAAATGTTAAAAAAAATGGTTAAGACTAGTCTTTCTTTAAAGTTCAGGAAAAGGTATGTGGAATTAAAGCAGAACTTCCCAGTGTTGAATCAGTGATCCAAGCAATGTGAATTTAAAAACAAACTAGATTCAGATTTCAGCTGGAGGATTTTGGAGCTTATCTGGTTCAGCCCCTTCTTTCTGGTTAGTGATGAGGAAAATGATGTTCAGGAAGGTTAAAATGAGTTGCCCAAAACCACGCAACTAGTTACTGGCAGAGCTGAGACTCAAACAGCAGTTCCTTGCTGTGGTCTTGCTGTAACCTGGCACTTCCTAATTAGTGGTTAGAGAGACATGTCGTACGTGAATGTGTTTACTTGAGTTTTACACTGAAGGGAGTGATTAAAATTTATTGAATATCTATTTGCTTCGTATTTTTTAAGTCTCATTATTGTTCAGTTGCTATGTCCTACTCTTTGCAACCCCCGTGAACTGCAGCATCCCTGTCCTTCACCATCTCCCAGAGTTTGCTCACACTCATGTCCATTGAGTCGGTGAAGCCATCCAAGCATCTCATCCTCTGTCACCCCCTTCTCCTCCTGCACTCAATCTTTCCCAGCCTCAGGATCTTTTCCACTGAGTTAGCTCGTAAATCTCTTATTTCATGTAATTCTTACATAGTCCTGTGAGGTAATTAACAGCCCCACTTTTCAGATTAGGCAGCTGGGGTGCAGAAAGGTTACTGACTCGTTCAAGGTCATGTGACTGATAGAGCTGGTGTTTAAGCCCTGGGTCTGTGTGACCTGCTCCTGCCATGTTCCCCTGCTGTGGCTCTGGAGAGAGTAACAGAAACCTCACAGGGGCGTGGGCAGTGGTGATGGCTATCTCAAAAATACCCTTTTCAGACTTCTCACTCCCTTGGTATAAAGTAGACCTGTACACAGATGTAGGCAGCCTTCTCAGAGGACCAACAGCACTCGGCAGATGTGGGCTGATCTTCAAACCGTCTCTGTCACATATATGGTATTTTCTGGCTGGGTTGCCGAGGCCCAGATAGAGTCAGGGACTTGCCCAATCCCTTATCACAAAGCCGCATGGCCCCGCTCCCAGTTCCGTTCTTCGTCCCGTCTAGCATAGATTTCACCACTTTTGTTCTTTCCTGTCTTACACCAAGATTGTTTAAGTGCTTCCCAAAAATAATGAGCCACGTGTGGGTGTGCTCGTCCTCCAGGATGAATCACTGTGAAAGAGGCCGTGAACCAGGGAAAGGGGAGCGCATGTCTGGGAGCAGGGGCTCTGCTTCCCCGGCTGCTAATTGACAGATTCCGAAGGGAGCTGCTTTTCCAGAGGCGGCCGCGGGTCTGGCCTGCGTGTCCCACTGTGCTCAGAATAGCCCTCTGGGAGTCGTTCACTTTCCCTTCTGGCTTCCGAAAATAGCCCCGAGACTGTGCTCATCCCCAGCCGGCCGTTGGGGCGCGTGTGTTGAGAGGTGTGCATGCCACGGGGACCCCTTTTGTGCCTGAATGTCCCCATTGACAGAGAGAGGAATGGGCGTTCGCGCTCGCTGATGAGTAGGCAGGACTCCAGCGTGAGTCAAAGGGGTTTGGGCTGAGTGTTCTGAGAGTTGCAGAAGTAAATTTCAGTCAGCAAGAAGAATGACATTTAGAAGGAATTTACTTTTAAAATTCCTTTTGTGTTTGGGATCCTAGTCTAAAGGGTACCTGCTTTAAACTTCCTGCCTTTAAAATACAACACTCCCCAAGCCCTTCAGCAGAGAGCTGCGTGTCTTGGAATTTCTCCCAGAAGAAAGGGCTCTGATCAAGCACTGTGGGGGGCGGGGGGAAATCCCGCAGGCCGTGCGGTGAAGATCCACGCTGTCCGAGAACCTGTCCGAGGTTGCTCTCCTTTATTTCCTTGGTGGGGATGGTGAGGAGTGTGTCGTTTACAGAAAGCCTGCCGGAGTGGGGAGTTGGACCCAGAGATATTTCTATTCTGTCTTTCGATTTGAAAGGCCAGGAGATGCCTTTCAGTGTTTTAGAAGAAGAGACAAAGATAGACTGTTTACAGCCGAAAGGGGTGAGTTACAACAGGATAGTTTTTCACGGGACTGGTCATAAATGACTCTTCTCCAGGGGCCGAAGTTTGAATATGTTCCCTCTTGGTATCCAGATAGTATGCGTGTAGTGTCCAGCCCGGGACTCGGGTCCCCCTTCCACTTGCATCCCTGATGGGTGAGTGCTGTGTGCAGCCCCGTGAGCCCCAGCCTCAGGACCCTGGTGGGTCGAGCCACTCTTCTACCCATCCCCAGAGGTCAGGGCTGGGTTAGGCTCCTGGGAGGCAGTGCTGGGGAGAACCAGCTGCTGCTGTCTGTGCTATTCCTGTTAGATGGATAAATAAAGGATTTCAGATTCCAGGACTGCTGAACTGACTTTCAGAGGCACCAAATTCATTTACAGTAGTTTCCTGTCAACAGTGCACACTTAGGGATAATACACACCCAGCCAAACTTGTTAGTCCCAGAGGTGATTGCGTATACTATCTATTTGGGGGGGGGGGTGGATATATATATATATCACTTTTTAAGTGATGATACCCAAGGCCCTTTCAGAGTGGGTTAGATTTATTGAGTACTTTGTATACGTTGGCTTCCCAGGTGGCACTAGTGGTAAAGAACCTGCTTGCCAGCACAGGAGACATAAGAAACGCGGGTTCAGTCCCTGGATTGGGAAGATCTGGAAAAGGGCATGGCAACCCACTCCAGTATTCTTGCCTGAGAAATCCCATGGACAGGGGAGCCTGGTGGGCTACAGTCCACAGGGTTGCAAAGAGTCACACACTGCTAAAGTGACATAGCATGCATCCATTCTGTGCATTACCTTATTTAATCCTCACAGTGACTGTGTGAAGTAGGCACTAATATTACCCTCTTTGGAGGGTGTTCTTTTTGCCCCTCTTGAAAGGGGTACCTGCTGGGAACGAAAGGGAGGAGGAGGTTGTTGGACCAGTCAGGGGAAGCTTATCAAAGGAAGTGACGTTTAAGCTGAATTTTAAAGAACTTGTAAGAATTAGCCAGGAAGAAACCATTGCAGCAAAACCCTGTGTGAGAGAGCACGCACACTGCATTCAGGAAGCTGTAGGCGTTTCTGGTGCAGAGCAGGGAGATGGGGTTGAAGATGGCTCGAGGAAGCCGTGGTGCTGGAAGGAGTGTGTGGGGGAGGGGCCCTCTTGTCTCCCAGGGGACCGTGCTTTGCTCTTATCTTTAGGCATCGAAATTCAAAGGAAAACCCTTTTCCTAGCCACAAGACAGTTTTTTAAAGTAAGTCTAAGTCTAAAGCAGCCCTCCTCCTCCCAGTGGTCAATGGTAAAGAATCCACCTGCCGATGAAAGAGACACGGGTTCAATCCCTGGGTCAGGAAGATTCCCTGGAGAAGGAAATGGCAACCCACTCCAGTATTCTTGCCTGGGAAATCCCAGAGAGAGGAGTCTGGCAGACTACAGTCCATGGGGTCACAAAGTCAGACACAACCTAGCTACTAAACAACAACAACATACAACAGTCTAAAGCAGAGTCAAAAAGGTAGTTTCTTTGTTTCTTGAAGACATAAACTAGAGAAATTAGAGGAAAACGGGGGGGATGGGGTGTGGCGGAGCAAAAAGCCTTGTCTGTGATCTGAATAGACAGGTGAAAAGGTTGGGCTTCCCCTGACGACGTCATCTCTGGCCCCATCCCTGTAAAAAGCACCTTGTTCTGGAACCGCGAGTGTGCTAGGGGATTGTATTCTAACTCCAGAGGAGGACCTAGGCTAAGACCTCACAGTGACGTCAGTGTCCACTTCCAAATCCCCCACAGCTCTGTTGTGTGCGTGCACCAGCTGCCTCCAAGCCAACTACACGTGTGAGACGGATGGGGCCTGCATGGTCTCCATTTTCAACCTGGACGGGATGGAGCACCACGTGCGCACCTGCATCCCCAAAGTGGAGCTGGTCCCGGCCGGGAAGCCCTTCTACTGCCTGAGCTCCGAGGACTTGCGCAACACACACTGCTGCTACACTGACTTCTGCAACAAGATCGACCTGAGGGTGCCCAGCGGTGAGTGGACACCCTTGTTGGACTATTGGCTCGTCGTGGAGGTAGGGCACCCCTGTCATTTCACCCTTCTCTACTATGCCCCCGCCCCTTTGTTGGAGGCTAGGTGAAGGCGCCTTTTGGATGCTCCCTGAGGTGACGTGGGAGGGCGTTCCTCCCAATTCTGGTCTGTAGATCCCAGGAAAGGGGGAGAGACTTGTCGAGTGCGCCACAGAGGTGAAAGCCACATTTTAGGTCGTGGCTGAGGAGCCATTAGCAGCTGGTGGGGAGTGGGAGAGCCAGCCAGAGATCCCCGTGGGAGGGTCTGGGGTGATCCTGGAGGAGGCAGCCCATAAGCCATGTGATGGTGATGGCAAAATGGGGAGAGGGACTCGAGGCGGGAAGGATGGCGCTCTAAGCTGGGGAGTGGTAGACACCAGCCTTCACAGGTCCGCCACTTAAAGAGGTGTGACTGGGGAGATCTGAGGAGGTGGGGAGAGACCGAGTTGAGCTTTAAGAGGACGTCACAATGGAGGAGCAGAACCTGGTGTGTGCCTGGGGCATGGGGGTGGGAAGACACCATGAAATGCTGTGAAATGACCGAGCAGGCTGCAGCGGGTGCCATAACTAGAGAGGCTGGCATGTGAGAGCGTCCAGACAGATCCACCAGCCCAGTGAGGCTAAAGAGCGGGGAGAAGAAGGGGGCATCTCCACCTGGATGGAGGAGCCGGGAGAGGGCAGCCTTGGCGGTCCCACGTTCTCACTCTCTTCTTGCCCTCTCCTCTCTCACCTGCCCCAGGTCACCTCAAGGAGCCTGAGCACCCCTCCATGTGGGGGCCCGTGGAGCTGGTGGGCATTATTGCCGGCCCAGTGTTCCTCCTCTTTCTCATCATCATCATTGTTTTCCTCGTCATTAACTATCATCAACGCGTCTATCACAACCGCCAGAGGCTGGACATGGAGGACCCCTCGTGTGAGATGTGTCTCTCCAAGGACAAGACGCTCCAGGACCTGGTCTATGACCTCTCCACGTCAGGGTCTGGCTCAGGTACCGCCTCTTCAGGCCTCGTACCGGCCGTTAGCCTTCCTTGCTGCCTCCCAGCACGATGGAACGTTCAGGAAGAAGGCTGGCCATGTGCTTTCAGAATCCCCTTTCTTTGGGAGTCTTGACACGTAATAAGATGATGGGGTTCCCAGAAAATCTCTCATTCTCTGGAATTCCAGGGATGAGCTGCAAAACTCTCCCTTCCAGAGTCCCTGCCTCTCTTCAAGTCTTGTAACCATGCAGCTATTAAAATTCACCTGGTTCCACCTGAGCAGCAGAGTGCTCAATGTCAGGGCCCCTTTGGAGAAACTGGAGTGTGCCGGGTTCCTGTGAGGTGGTGGCAGCTAATCATTGATCTGTGAGCAACCGCAAGGGGAGTTTGAGGACACCGAGTAAGGCCAGAGAGCTGGAGTTGGGTAAATCATTGACTCGTACCAGTTGCCCAAGGGTTTATGTGGCAGTTGAAAGAAAAGCAGCCAGGGCTTCCAGCATGGCGTCAGCACCACTTCCGGAGCTGCCTGTCGGTGACCAAGCCTTTCTTAGGTGGACCTCGACGTGAGGCTAAAACTTAGGGTAAGGGCCGTTGGGTGGTTCCGGTCTCAGGGTAGAGCTGAGCTAGCTAGTAGATGTGGCTGTGAGTACATAGCAGTCTTTTTAGGAAGATAAATAATTATTTTAGTGACAGTGGTATTCTGTCCCTATGGGGGAGAATGTGGATACAAAGGCCGCTGTTGCCATTCTAACTCAGACTTACAGGCTCGCGTCCGTGAGAGTCCCACGTGTGTTGGTATATGTTTTTTCAGCCCATGACAGACTCTTCTGTGGGGAAATTACGCCATCAGTCATGGCCAGACATCCCTTCTTGAGCACAGGAATACTTTGAGCTCTGACATGTTCTGAATTTCCGTGGTTTTGCCTTTATTAAGCTCTGCAGTAGAAAGTGCCAAGATGATGGATATATTTAAAAGCTGCATATTTTTAGGAAGAGAGAAAATACATGGCTTGTTCTTTGCTGAAAGAGGGTAGGGCAGTGGTTAGGACTGACTGGCTCTGTGACTTGATTTGCTGCTGGAGGAGGGTCGCTCAGGTTTTCTGGAGTCTTTTTTTTAAGATCGGGATTAGCCAAGTCTAGGGCAGGTCCGGGGTGGTTACTGTGTCATCTGCAGTGAAATGATGAGTAACTGTTTCTCTCTGGTTGGTTTAGTCCACTCTTAATTCAGAATATGCAAAGCTTCCAAGGTGCTGGGGTTTTAATCCTGTGGCCTTAAAGTAATAAGTCCTTGCTGCTTGTGTAACTTTCAGTTCACACTAACAAGTGTGTGTTGAGCATCCTGTGGGTGATACAGGGTAAACAAGATGAGCAAGAGGCCGAGCCGGGACTGGATAGAAGAGATTGTGGGGAAGGATCTCACAGAGGAGGTTGTGTTTGAAGGGGTCCTGCGTTGGAAGTTTTGAGAGTGGGAAGAGGGCAGGACACGTTCCAGGCCACTGGAAAACCCTCGAGCGAGAGGACAAAAAGACACAAATGTTCACTGAGTGTCCAGGGAATGATCAGAGGCCGGCTTGTTGTCCAGGCCCTGGTGGGAAAACGCTTGGGCTGTGCTTTGTCTGGTGAGGGGAGAGGCAGCTACCGAAGGCTGTCGTGTGAGAAAGTGTGTGCTCATGTTTTCCTGCGGAAAGAACTCTGGCAGTGGTGTGGAGGGTGAATTCATCCATCTTGCAGCCCCCTGTTAGGGAGGGCAGGGTGAGGCTGGCTATGCGGGGAGTGTGGGGCAAGCCAGGTCAGAGGGGAGGCAGAGAGACCCATGGAAGTCTTCCAGAGGCGGTCAGAACAGGTCAGGAGGGCCGGGAGAGGAGGGGGCCAGATTGAGAAGCATTTGGCGGCTCTGTGCTGTGGGAGTTACAGGCATAGACTTTGGAGTCAGTCTTACGTGCTTTGCTATTTACAGCTTGTGTGAATTCCAGTAAATAACTTAACCTTCCCCTTTGAGGCTTAGTTTTCTCATTTGTAAAATGGGCACAATAATAATACCTACCTTATGGGTGGTTGTAAGGAAATGAGGTCATTTATGCAAGTGCCTCATGCATAGTAAACATGCAGTAAACAGCTTGGGGGTTGATAACACTGATTTGTTCAGTCGAGGAGAGGGAGAGAGTAAGTCAGTCACGATGGTGGAGCTGACTGGAGAGGGAGGGAGACACTCCTTGCATGGATCAAATGAGGTGATAAATGAGTCCTATAAAGACAGTGAAATTAATCTGAGAACCAGCCTGGACAGTCGTCCCCCCACCCCCAGTCCTGCTGCATCTGGAGCTCTTGTGAGCAGAACCGTGATCCCTTTGGAGAGCGGTGGGAACTTGGTGTGCCCTGAGCTCGGGTTGGCTTTCATGGGTCACGCAGCACTGCCCTCTAGTGGCCACTGAGCAGAGCAGCCAGAGGCGCTTCGCTCACTCAACCCCTTGACTTTGCTCTTCCACATAAAGCGGCTGTGGGTGGCTTGGCCCACGGGAGGCTGGCTGAAGAGTTAGTAAATCCGGTTAGACAGTTATATTCAGATCTGTCGTCCATACTAGCTGGAAAGACAACCCGCGTAGATGAGGAGCAGCTAATCACATGCATTTCCCCATCTGGGCTCCTGAGCTCTCCGTGGTCAGTGGACTACCGTAGCATGGAGGCACTGTGGGAAGGAAGGGCTTCTCCAGTGTGGCCGTGAGAGTGGGAGTTGCAAAGTTCAGCAAATGTATACAATGTCGGCTTTCTTTCCCTTCTTTGGTCCCCAGGGTTACCCCTTTTTGTCCAGCGCACAGTGGCCCGGACCATCGTTCTACAGGAAATTATTGGCAAGGGCCGGTTTGGAGAAGTGTGGCGCGGCCGCTGGCGGGGCGGTGATGTGGCTGTGAAAATATTCTCTTCTCGGGAGGAACGGTCTTGGTTCCGGGAAGCAGAGATATACCAGACAGTCATGCTTCGCCATGAGAACATCCTCGGGTTCATCGCCGCTGACAATAAAGGTAAAGGGCTGGGCTCACAGACAAGGCATCCCGGAGCCCACCCCAGGCTCGCTGGAGGGACGGCCAGGCCTGAACAGCCACGAGACGGCACGGTTGTGTTGCCTTCGCAGTTGCTCCCCGTAGAACGAGAGCAAGAGTAAGGCAGTGGTTTTCAAACTTTGCCTCTACGAAAAGCTTGTACTGAAATCCAGGTTATTAAGCAAGTAAACAAGCAGTTATTAAACAGGTAAATAAGCCCTCATGCTACCTGCTCACTCTCCCTTCTGTGATACCCCAAACCCACCTCCAGGGTAGTCCCTAGAGGAGCTTCAGTAAACTTATGTTGAAAACAACTGGAAGGAAGAAGGGAAGCTTCAACCCCTGCAAGGAAAGAACAGCCCCAGGAAAGCCTGTGGCCCACACTCCTTGGCACAGCAGCATCACACACGTTGTTGCAGTGGAGCAGGTGCCCCAGAGCCACAGCCTGCCTCCCCCCGCTGCCCCACCACGGCCTTCAAGCTCAGCTTTTGATCCACTTATATCTGAGGGTCCTTGTTTCCTCCTCTCTCCTCCGCTGGTTTTGCTCTAGTTTTTTGAGTCTCTCTCATGTGCCCAGGCATGTACTCATTTTTAAGAGCCTCACTGACTAGCAAAAGAGAAAAGTAAAATAATGTTTGATTATAGGAAGTAATCAAACAACAGGTATTCTGGTGAGCGCAAAATGGGGGTGAGATGGGGGTCACGGAGATCATACCTGGGCTTGGGTGAGACACAGGTGGCAGGGAGCTGGTCAGAAAGAAAAACCAATGAAAAGAGAAGTCCAAACATGTGCAGAGGGGTAATGTCTTTGGGAAGCTGCAGGTGACTCAGAACATTCCAGCCAAAGACATGGGTGGAAAGGTGGCAGAGGCCAGGTTATGGGGAGCCATTTTGAGGGGATTGTATTTTATTTTAGAGAGTGGGTAGTAATTGACATTTCATTCGTCGATTCAGTAATATTCATTGGCTACTGTCTGGTCCTGGGGTCATCACACATAAGACCAAGGCACAGTTCCTGCCTGTGCCTAGGAGGGGAGGACAGCCGGCACCTGGGCAGGCAGCGCACTTAAGACAGAAAGACCATGGGTGGTGCTGTTTGCATTTTAGAAGAGTGTCTCTGGCAGTCAGGACACAGTTCGCTCCGTGGTCCAGCAATTTTAGAAGTCACTGCTGGCAGAGGCTACGGAAGATGCTAAGTGTTTGTTTTTCTATCCTAAATCAGCAGGCTGCTTGTTTCTCACATTGCTGTGGGGGTTGTAGAAGCCTCAGCTGCCCCCAGACTGGAGAGCCTTGACCTCTCACGCAAGGGAGGAGAGAATTCCTTGCTCCTTCTGAGTAAGCTTGGTGCTTTTTAAAACAGATTTACTTTTGATGATTAGTTTAAATCTGACATGTATTTTAAAGGCTCAAAAAGACATCTTCCCTTTTAACTTATACGCAGGGTCCTCTGGACCTCAGGGGTGTGTTTGATGGACCCCTTGCTCGTAATCAAAGAAGCAAAGGTTGGTGCTTTCCCAGGAACCACTCCCTGTATTGATTTTGGCAGCTTGTGTGAGTAGGATCTGGCTGTTGAAACCCACATCAGGGCCAGGGGAGGAGAAAGAGCAGACTCCTTTGTTCTTGTCTTTTTAGCATGATATGTATAGTGTAGGGCCCTAGAACTAGGGCCAGCCTGGAATTTGGGAGATCTCAATCCAATTTCCAGTCTTCATATTGACAGTAGCACAAGCTCATTAGATTACCAGCTTTGGTTTTCCTTTCTCTCCCTCCCTCCCTCCTTCCCCCTGTACACTGCACACCCCCCGCCCCTTGGATGAAAGTGTGTGCTCACTGCCTCCCCATTGCTCTTCCGAGGCTAAGATGATAAGATGATAAGATTCCTCTCTGGAATCCTTGGAAAGTGTCCTCTTCATGTATTGAAAAGCATTTTTGGCCCGGAACACAGTAATGCACAAAGGAGCTCTTTCCTCCTCTCACGGAGAGCTCATAGCCTGGTAAGAGCAGTGGACTTCAGAGAAGCGCTACAGATGGGCCTGGTGCTGGGATTGGGCTGTGCTCGAAGGGTCTTGGAGCACAGAGGAGGGCCTGCGAAGCCTTCCTCCTTGATGGGGAGGACACAGCCAGTCACGGTTTTGATGAGCAGGTCTTGTCAGGATCAGAAGCAAAAGAAACAGATGCCCCTGTTACTTCCCCTGAGCACGTGCTCCCTCTTCTGAAGGCCTCACATTTCACATTTGGAATAGGGGAGGCATGGTTCAGAATCCTACAGCCCCCTGCCGGAAGGGAGCAGGTCTAACCAAGACAGGCTGTTCTTCTTATCTTCCTGGAGCCCAAAGCTGTGGACGGCCGTAGATGACAAGGGCACCGAGGGGCCACAGGAGGTGTGGGGCGAGGCGCAGGGACTCGGGGGTCACGGGGGTTTGCGTGGCACATACACTCTTCCTCGCTGACCTTGCCCTTTATGATGGTAGTTGTGCCTTTTCGGGAACTCCTCTGTGGTCCTCCGCAGATAACGGCACCTGGACACAGCTGTGGCTCGTGTCGGACTATCACGAGCACGGCTCCCTGTTTGACTATCTGAACCGGTACACGGTGACCATCGAGGGGATGATCAAGCTGGCCTTGTCTGCCGCCAGCGGGCTAGCACACCTGCACATGGAGATCGTGGGCACCCAAGGTGAGTGGGGCTGCTGAGCAAGCGTCCTGTCCCCGTCGAGGAGCTCCTGTGCACTGAGCGAGCCGGAGCTGGGCCTTAGGAATGGGGGTCTGGTCTAAGGGAGAGGGGTTTGAGCTTCACTTGAGCAAGAACGAGAGGTGCCTCTGCCTTTAGAGTGATTCATGGGGTCACAAAGAGTCGGACACGACTGAGCGACTGAACTGAACTGAACTGAACTGAGGGACTTCTGTGGGAAATGTTGATTGTTTGTTCCCCATGTCCTGGCGTGGTTGGTGGTTGGGAAGCTGGTGTTAACTGAGAGATCGTCTCAGATGCCCACAGTTCACAGGAAAATGAAGGGACTGAGAAGATGGATTGAACCACTGTGCCGAGATTCAGTTTAGTGAGCACACGCGCTCATCGTTGGGTCACCTGGATGGTTAGACACTGGGTCTACTATCTGGCAGGGTTCTCCTGGAGGAACACTACCTCGGGAGTCCCTGCTTGTTGACTGACTCAGCCTTTCTCGAGCTCCCAGGTCTTGGCAGGTGGTACGTTGCTTCCTGGTGCATGGTCAGTGGGGCAGGAGCTCTTTCTGTCTGTGATCAAAAACCAGCCATGAGAGTTTGACACTATCCCTAGACTCTGCAGAGAAAGTGGTGGTTCTTACCTCCCCTGTTTGGTTCTGAGAACCTAGCCAGTGCAGCAGCTTTTTCTCAAGTCCTCGACTATGCTGTACAGGAGTATATGAGTTCAGGAAAGGTGAACAGGAACAGCATTCATAAAGTAATAGTAGCTAATCCGCATGCCTTTCTAAGCGCTTGGCTCACCTACATTAATGTGTGTAACTTTCACAGCATTCCCATCAAGTACTGGTGTTTGGGCTTCCCCGGTGGTGCTCGTGGTAAAGAGCCTGCCTGCCAACGCAGGAGACATCAGAGACGTGGGTTCAGTCCCCGGGTCGGCAGGATCCCCTGGAGGAAGGCGTGGCAGCCCACTCCAGAATGCTCGCCTGGAGAACCCCAGGGACAGGAGCCTGGTGGGCTGCAGTCCGTAGTGTCCCAAAGAGTCGGACGCGACTGAAGCCACTCGGCACGCACGCACACACTGGTGTTTACTCTCATTTTATGGATGAGGTGGCCAATGTATAGACAGATGAAGTTGCATTTACAGGGTTACTGGGTTAGTGGGGGGCAAAACCAGAACTGAAACCCACATATCCGGCTGCAGAGACTATGCTTTAAACGCTTATGCTGTCTTTCTCTAAAGATCCCTGTTTTTCTCCTTCACCAGGGAAACCTGGAATTGCTCATCGAGACTTAAAGTCAAAGAACATCCTGGTGAAGAAAAATGGCATGTGCGCCATCGCAGACCTGGGTTTGGCTGTCCGTCACGATGCGGTCACAGACACCATTGACATTGCCCCTAACCAGAGGGTGGGAACTAAACGGTAGGAAGGCCCAGGGCCTGTGCCCTTGCCCGACACTTGTACTGAGTAGCCCATGTGTGCCCTTGTCCGTGTGCGCGGGAGGAGTGTGGTCTCAGACAGCTGGCGGTTGCACTGAAGTCCTGCCCCCACACTGGAGAGCCACATGGTTGCATGGAGCAGATCCAAGTGCCAGCAGCATACCTCCATAGCCCCGTATGCCCACAGGCACAGGCGCATTGGGCAGGTGAGGCAGCAGAGAAAGGGAGCTTGGAGCAAGGTTTGGAAGGGGAACGGGCGCCAGGCTTGGCTAGCGGGAAGGGAGAGTGCAGTCTGAAGGGGTGGCCTGTGCAGGACCCCGGAGGAGGCAGAGCGCATGTTTTGCTTGGGGTGTAGAGAGCAGTTTCACCTAGCAAGAGCAGAGGTGCTCCAGTGTAGAAAGTAAGGGGCCCCCTTCAGGACTGTGGGGCCTCCCTCCTGCTTCATGGAAAAGGAAAGTAAGAAATAAGGGACCAGGACTTCCCTGGTGGTCCCGGGGCTAAGCCTCCACGTTCCATGCAGGGGGCCCAGGTTTGATCCCTGGTCGGGGAGCTAGATCCCACATGCTGCAACTAAGAGCGCGTGCCACACAAAGATCAGAGATCCTGTGCACCTCAGCAAGACCCGGCATAGCCTAATAAGTAACTAAATACTTAGGAAAAGAACTAAGGGACAGGGACTCCCCTACTGGTCCAGTGATTAGGAATCTGCCCTTCATTGCAGGTGGCACAGGTTTGATCGCTGATCGGGGAACTAAGACCCCACATGCTGTGTGGCTTGGCAAAAAATTTAAAAAAAGAAATGAATGAATGCAAAACATGGGAGTTCGCAGTGAGAAGAATCCGTCACTTCCTCCCCCCGAAGGGGCAGTCTTTGGTGACGGCTTTCCCACATTCAGGGGGCCCTTGAACCAGTGCTTTGAGTCAGGAGAGAAGTCATTGTTTTCCACGCATGACCACATTTCCTTTGCTGTTGCAGATACATGGCCCCCGAAGTGCTCGATGAAACCATCAACATGAAGCACTTCGACTCCTTTAAATGTGCTGATATCTATGCCCTCGGTCTTGTGTACTGGGAGATTGCTCGAAGATGCAACTCTGGAGGTACCTTTCTTCCTGCCTTCCCTGCTCCTTCCTCCCAGTCCAGAGTGCCAGGCCACCTGAGAGCCTGGGTTTTGACTGCAGCTTCCTTTCTTTACACAGCTTGTCAGATGCCTCATGCTAGCACGCGTCACATGTAGGATTCTCATCCAAGAGGAGGGAGGGGACCTAGGAGCAGCAGTTGCTAAGAGTGTGTTTACTCTTGTTTTATGTTGTGGTGACCATTCCAGAGGCTCATTTGGCTTTTTTTTTTTTTTTTAAACACACTGTCTTTAGTGGTCTGTTGAGGTTGGGAAAGCCCTGGGCAGGAATAGCACAGGACTAATGCAGGGCTGTCCTTCACACAGAAGGCAGGGCATTTTGACACACTGGCTCTCAAGCCACGTACCTGGGGAACATGGGGTTTTATTGACAATGGTGATTTCTCAATTCATAGGAGAAAGCTTACTAGCACATAGAATTTTTCTTCTGTAATATTTTCTTAAATCTTTGGCATTTGCAACTGCTTGACCATGTCAGAACCCAGTGAAAAGCAGTATCGGATTTGGCAGAAAACACTGTTTATTATCAGCTTAGTACATTAGAATTTTACAGTGAGTTCCAAGTATTCTGTCACAAGATCAAGTTCAAGAGTCAGTAGAACCCTGTCCTCAGCCATTTATCTTTGATGTAAGAGATTCCAGATCAGTGGAAGTGAATTAAATTAATGAAAAAGAACTGGTGGTGTGCCAGCAGAGCCCTTTCTGTGTTGTACTGCCTTTTTCCTTCTATGACATGTTTGGTAAGGTCTGAATCATAGGGAGGCATCTAGGTATTGTACATCTTAAATTTTGATCATGCTATACAAATAAAACAGATCAAGATATATCTAGCCACACAGATTTTAAACTGTGAACAAGTTAAATTTTTCTTTTCCCATACCATCCAGAAATTGGGGTTAAGTATTTAATAATTGTACTAAGATTTATTCACCACTTGCTATGTATAAACTCACTTAATCTTTACTGCAAACCTATGAAGTGGGTACTGTTCATTGTCACCATTTTGTAGATGAAGAAGATGAGTCACAGGTTAGGTGATTTGTCCAGAGTCACACTGCTAATAAACTAGGATCCAGACCTTGCAGACTGAGGCCAGAGATGACGCTAACTGCATCTTAGCTAATTACCAAGTCAGACTCCATTTAAAAATCTGTCCCATCAGCTCAGGACAGTAGAATTTTTCTGGAAAAAAGGCATGAGAAAGTTACATTTGATTTTTTTAAATACTAATAGCTTTTTATTATGGAAAATATTTCCATTTGTAGCTGTAGAAGGTAAAAGACTTCAAAACTGTTATTACACTGTAAAAACCAACAGTAATTCTTTTTTTTTTTAATTGTTTAGCTATTTTGGTGCGTTTACTGGCTGTTTCTCTTTCAGTTAGTTTGTTAATTGGGCTGTGTCAGGTCTTAGTCGTGGCACCCAGGGTCTTCACTGTGTCATGTGGGATCTTTCCTTGCAGTGCTCAGACTCTAATTGTGGCTCACACGCTTAGTTACTTCGAGGCATCTGGGATCTTAGTTCCCCCACCAGGGATCGAACCCAAGTCCCCTGCATTGCAGGACAGATTCTTAACCACTGGACCACAGGGGAGGTCCCAGTTGTTCTTAATATCATTTAACATTAGTTAGTATTGAGATTTTCTCAGTTGTCTCCTAATTTTTTTAAAAGCAGCTTGATAAATGTCTATCCACTGCAGTTGATTGGTATACCTCTTAAGTCTCTTATGATGTACAGCTTACCACTCCATTTTTTTTTTTCTTCTGCAGTTTTTACAGTTGGAGAATCCAGGTCCTTTGTCCTGTAAGATTTTCCTATCTAGATTTTCCTGATTGCTTCTTTATGGAGTTTATACATTCTGCCGTTTCTGTAAATTTCCTATGGGAATTACATCTAAAGACTAGAATCATTTTTCCCCAAAAATCCTTCCGTTAAAGGCACATATAATGGTGGTTATTTCTCTTTTTGTGATAACAGCCATCATTGATCATTGTCCAAATTCAGATTTATCAGAGGTTGAAAGTGCCAGCATTACAATTCTGTCAAACTTCTCATATTAGCTAGATTTTTAATTAAGGAGAAACTTCCCCTTATTGTCTCTTTGGTTACAGAGATGTTTAATTTGAAAAGGAAAGGCAGGAAAAACACTTGATTCTTTCCATTTATTTACCATTTTTCAAAATAATGAGTTTATTCTCTATCATCCTACAAAGGTGACTGAAGTTTTGGTTTGTTTCTTCTTAGTGTCATCATGAACTGATGATCTAAAATATTTGTTTCCATTGATGTTATGTCTTCCTATTGCTTAAATCTTCTCCTCTTTGGCCAGTTGGGAGCTTTTCAAGGTGGTACTTTCTGACATGACCTTAGTAGTCTTTGACAGTTTCCTTGCTTTTTGTCATGGAAAAGATGTTCCTGGCTAATCCTGTGTATCTTTTGTCCCATACCTAGGACTGACCAAGCTCTCTAAGGGTCCCCAGTTCCTCTTAGTGGGAGGCCGGGTTTACTGATCATGACATGAGTATTGTCACTGGCTTTTGAGTAATCCCTTCCTTCTTTTGATAACTCTGGTGGATATTTTCTTTTCTCCTAGGGGTCCATGAAGAATATCAGCTGCCATATTATGACCTAGTGCCCTCTGACCCTTCCATCGAGGAGATGCGGAAGGTTGTATGTGACCAGAAGCTCCGTCCCAACATCCCCAACTGGTGGCAGAGTTACGAGGTAGGAAGCTGCCCTGTCTCCTGTGCTTTTCTATCTGCCCTATTTCTCTACCTTAGAGAAGGGTTTCCCAAAATTGGGGCCAACCCCAGGGCTACTACCTGTGTAATAAGTTATTATATTACTATTACATGCTTTATATACTAAGCCATTGTCTTGGACACTGTAGGGTCCCCTTTGGAACCTAGAAGAAGAAAGGCTTGGTCCCAAGACACAGATCAGAGACAAAAAGTCTTGAGTGGGGCTGTTAGACCTGTCCAACTAGAAAAATGGTTTTGGAGCCATAGTGGGTGAGCTGAGCTCTATGGAAGAGTTCAGAAGCATCATCCACAGAGGGTCAGCAAATGAGAGGTGGACCCAGTGAGAAAACAGGTCTGAGGGAGGTGGCTTTCTGAAAACTTGAAAGCGAGGAGGGTGCAGAGGGTTTGGATTTGGGGTTAGTGGTGGATGAAGTGGGAAGGGGACGACATTCAGTGGAAATAATAGATGCGAGGACAAAATTATGCTCTAGATTCCTAATAAACCTGGAGTTGTGGGGTGCTAGAGTCTTTGGGGGCGTGGGATTCGCTTAGCTAGTGCTCCTGGGCCCTCTGTTCACTGGTGGCTCTGCTTTAAGGCGTGTCACCACTAGAGGGCAGCTCTGCATTAAGGACGAGCATGACAGAGCAGCATTTTCCAAAGTATTCCTTGGAACCTCAGGGCCTGTTTACTTCAGAGGGTGAGGGAAGCAGAGAGCCAGTCTCTAGCTGCCCCCCACACTCCGTCTTCAGTCAGGACTCTTCGTGGGTTGGGACTCCGCTTGGCAAAACGGGTCCCACTGCTGAAAGGAATCGAAAACCCTGGCCTGGGGCAGCAGTCAGGGAGCTCTGTAGCCTCCACCGGTGACTCTCCAGATCCACCCCTCGCCTGTCCGCATGGCCGCCTGTGTTATCCAGGCCCTGGCTGCAAACTGCTGCCTCTGACAGTCAAGACCTTCTTTTGGGGGCTGCCTCCTCCCCTTCCTCCTCTGCTGTGTCTCTGTGGGTGAACGTGGGGTCACCGCTGCGTGCGTGCGCCTGCTGGGGTGTCCCTGCTGTGCCTGGTTCCCTTGCTATTTTGAGAAAGCCATCAGTAAACAGTCATAAGTGTGGATGCTCGGACCTTCCAGAAGTGGTTTTCAGATCACAGGCTGTGGCAGGTCTTGCTCGCAAGATCACCCAGACTTGGGAGAATGGCAGACCGTGCTTGCGGAAAAGGCCCCTCCCCAGACTGTCCCTTAAGGACTGGCGAGCCCTAGGGGGAGTGGGGCTTGCGGGCATTTCCCCAGGGTCAGAAGGAGGGCAGGTGGGGGATCAGGCAGGCAACAGCGGGGCAGGCTCCAGTGACACCGTTTCTGTGCAGGCGCTGCGGGTGATGGGGAAGATGATGCGGGAGTGCTGGTACGCCAACGGCGCAGCCCGCCTGACTGCGCTGCGCATCAAGAAGACCCTCTCCCAGCTCAGTGTGCAGGAGGACGTGAAGATCTAGCTGCCCCTCCCACAGCCGCCAGGCCGCGGGACCACAGCCGAGCGGCCGTGTTGAGCATCAGATGGAGGCCTACCTCTCGTTTCTGCCCAGCCCTCTGTGGCCAGGAGTTTGGCCCACAGAGGGACAGAGCCCGGGAGACTCGCTCACTCCCACGATGGGTTTGAGACACAGACACCTTTGATATTTACCTCCTAGTGGCATGGAGCCTCTGAGAGCGAATGGCATGGAGAACTCAATGCCGTGACCCGGACCGGCTGTCGTGGGATGTCCCACAAAGCCCGGTGCCCCCGGCGAGGAGCCTGGTGTGGCGACAAGCGGCCCGGGAGGAGCTGAGTGTGGCCTGTGCTGAGCAGCACTGAGGGCTTTACCCCGGGACCAACCCCAGTGCAGCGAGCGGCCCCGGGAACCAGAAGGATGGCCCCTCCTGGCAGCTCCAGGTCTCCGGCTCCTCTCCGCCCGCGAGGCCCCCTGGAGGGACTGCTGGTGCCTGTCTGTCCCGCCGTGTGTGCATGTGCCGAGGTGCGTCCCCTGTTGTGCCTGGTCTGTGCCACGCCCTTACACGTGTGTGTGTACGTGTGTGTCTGTGGGTGCGCACTTGCCTGCTTGAGCTTCTCGTGCATGTGCAGGTCGGGGCTGTGGTCGTCATGCCGTGTCTGCGTGCCGGTGCCTCTGTTCAGTAGTGAGCCGCGTCTCGTTTCCCTGGTGCCCCTCCCGGTGGGCTCCTTCCCCACCCCTCCTTCCAGAGCCCCCACTCCACAGTGGTACCCCCTCCCCAGCAGGCTATGCCGCCTGGCCCTCCTTCTCCACTTCAGACTGTGGAACCAAAGCTGGCCCAGTTGTCCATGGCAGGCGAGGCTTTTGGGTCCAAATGTGAGGGAAGAGGGTGGGATGGGCAGGGCAAGAATCTCGGCGGAAACCTGGGGTGTTGTGGTCAGCGGCCACCGTGGGAAATGAGCCAGCCTAAGGGCATCATCCTCGGCGGCGTCAAGGAGGGGCCGAGGAATTTGCAGCCCAGACCTGGGGAGACTCAGACTGGAATGTCACATCTGTCTTTCATATCCCAGATTCTGGAGACAGCAGTGTGTATTTTCGGTGGTGGTGGGTTTAGGGCGGGGAAGGGAAGCGGGGAGGAGGACTGGGGAGGGAGGCTGGGGTGGGGGGAGGCATCTGCATGGGTCTTTTACTGGGTTATCCGATCACGGTGGAGGGAAGATGTGAGACTTGCATCCACTTCAGGGGCTTTACTAAAGGGAACAGCCTGAGCTGAACCTGTTATTTAACCTGAGTGTAGTATTTAACGACGTCTAGAAGCACGGTTGTGGGTGGTGGTTCGGTCAGCATATCTTAGGTATATAATAACTTTGAAGCCATAACTTAACTGGAGTGGTTTGGTTTTCTTTCTTTTTTTTCTTTTTTTTTTTTTTTTAATTTTATTGGGAGGGTCTGGATTTTAACTTTTTTTAAATACTGTTAAGTTTTTATAAAAGGAAAACCATCTCTATGTGATAATTACCTCTCAATCCATTTGTTTTTAAGGAAATCCCTATAAAAACAACCACACACACAAAAAATGCTTCAATCAGACGCACACAGCTCAATCACACTGGAAATATCTGTCCTTGTACCTGAGCCTGCTCCCCCCCACCCCGACTCAGCTGTGAGAGTTCCTCTACCCTGGGGGTTGGTCTCACTGGCGTCCTGCCTCCCTGCCCAGTCCCACCCAAAGTGGGTTTTGCACTGGGGCCCTAGCTTTTTGTGCGTCACCCACAAGTTGCACCTTCTCATCCAGGCACTCACTCAGCAAACACTTGCTGAGTGCCAGCTGGGTGTCAGGCCCCATGCTGGGTGCTGGGAAATGCATCTGTGAACAAGATAGGCTTGGGTCCTGCTCTTGGAGCACTGACAGTGGGACTCAGTCAAGTCAGGGGGTGCCTATCTTGAGACCAGAAGTTTTCATAGTTGGATCTGAGCCTTTTGAGCCTGGAGCGATTGCTCTTATACAAGACCACTAAGGAGGCGAGGATGTCCCCCTGTCCCCCACCAAAGAGGCCGGTGGTAGGCAGTGAAACCTCCCATCACTGCGTTCATCCAGAGCCCCCTTCCTGCCCCCCAGGGGAGGCACAGTGTGTGTGCAGCCTCAGCGCATCCCTGCCTCTAGCCCAGCGATTCTCTGCCAAAGCTTGTGGAGGAGGGGGGGAGCCCTCCCCCCACTTCCATCCGTCTCCCCAGTGCCCTGGCCTTCCTATTTATTTTCCCAGTGTAGTGCTTTCCTTGCGTTAAAGGAGATCTTCCCCTCACCCTTTGGGCCAATTTACTGGCTACTGACTAATTTCCCTTAAATACCAATTGTGTCATTAGGGGGTCTTCTCTCCCTACCCCTGCTGACGCACTTCCCCCTTGTTGTCTGCCCTCTGGCAGAGCTTGGCGGGTTATGGGAGCTGATGGAACTCAGACTCCTCACTCCCTGCCTCAACCAGCCTCTGGGATCTGCCGACACTCCTCGACCCAGGGACTACCAAGCCACTAGCCCACTCCCCAGGTGGCCCAGCTGTCCTCACCACACACTCCTCCTCCACCTCCGGGGAAGACTGAGCAGTTTTGGGGGGACGCTCCCAGCCCCACTGCCGCCACTCTTAACCCAAGAGTTAGGAGTTAGAGAGTTGGGGAGAAACTAAAGCTGTGGTTTTGGCTCCCTGAGGCTAACCCTGATCCATAGGGCTACCTGCACCTCTGGATTTTGGATTCACAGACCAAGTCCAAGCCCGTTCTTACGTCGCCATCAAGGCCCCCGAACGGCATTCTCGGTACTTCTGTTTGTTTTTGTACATTTTATTAGAATGGACTGTAAAATAGCCACTTAGACACTTTACCTCTTCAGTATGCAAATGTAAATAAGTTGTAATATAGGAAATCTTTTGTTTTAATATAAGAATGAGCCTGTCCAATTTCTGCTGTACATTATTAAAGTTTTATTCACAGAGCCTCTCTGGTGCCATCTGTTTTACAGCTGTAGACCGACTGGCTGCCCAGCCTTTGTCAAGGGAGTTGGGCAGATGCTCTCAGGCAGTGTCTTTCCCCTCCCACTTGCCAGGGTATGATGTTCATTAACATCTGCTACAGCAGCTCACGTCTGAAGAGGACCTGATTGGAGCATCAGGGGGTCTTCCTGAGGCTGTTCCTCTGCATTTCATAGAGGGAGGGCCTGGCCTGGAGAGGGAGTGGAGGACAAACTCAACACCTTCTCTTGGGCTTTGTCTGTATTTGTCTTTTAGCAGTTTTCTGTTTATATAAAAGAGGGTCTTGATCCTGGTAAGTCACCAGCCACCTAGTCTCAACAGCAGCCTAGGCCCTCAGTTTTCACTTCCCCACTCGTGACTTGGAATAGAAATCTGAATTTGGGGATGGGTTAGGGAACTTTGAAATGGGAGTGTACAGTGGTTACTCTGGGATATTCAGTGGGTGGGTGGCTGTGAATGTCTTTAAAAATCTCTAGGCCAAGGAACCCAAGAGAAAAAGTCTAGAATCATAGAATCTCAAGTTTAGACGGGACTCCAGAGGTCCGCCACCCATCACGTGCTTGACTCCCCCACAGCATCCCCGCCAAGTGGCCATAGCCTCATGCCGTGACACTCAGGACCACAGCCTCCACCTGCCGGCCATCTGCTCAGTGGACAGCTCTTCCTTACATAGGACTGGGCAGCCTCCCTGTGAGTTCTCTCCACATATGGTTCAGAGCACTAATTCTGTTTTCCATTTAAGGTCCCTTAAAATACTGGAAGGCAGCTGTTATGTTATCATGAATCTTGCAGAGCTTAGCGCTTCTCCCATTAATATTTAGCAAATACGTATTTAAAAGTTACTGTGTGCTAGGCAGTGTGCCAAAATGGGCCATACATACATGAACTGCTTTCATCCTCAAGACAAGATGAGGTGGCCATTATTATCCTCTGTGGATTCGGAAACTGACGGTTAGAGAAGATAAATTGCCCACGTACGTAGCTCACGGGGGTGGAGAAGACCTTGGGTCCACGGTGTATGGCCAGAGGCTGTAGCCCCTCGGCCTCAGCGCATCCTGTCTCCGTGACGCCATGTCCTTCCCCCACGCTGGCTGCTCGCCGAGGACCTGGCTGGAGCCTGGGGCCGCGGAGGGCACGTAGCGCTCCACCCGGACATTGACGTGACAGCACAGACTAGGACGAGAATCCCAGACTGCCTGACACCTTCAGGTCACATGCCAGGACTGCACCTCATGTCGCGGGTTGAGTAAAATCCAGCCCCCTTCCTCCATCCTGTATGTGAGAAATCGGTATTTTTGAACTCAAGTGCAGGATGTTATGTGTATACCCCATAAATTTTACCATAGAACTTGCCCATAGCTCCAGCCTCTCAATATTTTAAAATTCTGACTTGTTACCCAGAGTTTTCTATTGTCCTATCATCTGAGACCGTGGGGCTGGAGAAAATCAAGCAACTTTCCCCTAGAAGTTGGCTTTTAAGTTTGAAACTGCATACGTCCCAGTAACCCAAATTAGCCGCTAATTAAGTCTCCCTTGCATCCTGGCCAGAATTCTTTAATGGACAAAAGAACAGCAAAGGCACAAGCACCTTGCAGAAATAGCAAGGTATTCTTGTGTTTGTCGAGAGGAAAGGTGAAGTGGCTTACAGTGGACCTCATCCCAGTTCAAAACCTAATTAGTAGTGAGTCATCTTGCCAACTATGGACCCCAAATCCACTAGGCTAAGAACTGCAGGTTCAACTTCCATCATTTTGAAAATCAGAAAGGCAACCACACTGGGACCTCTTATGTGCCCTTGAAGGTCACTAACATTTCACCTTTGTAAGGCCCATGACACAGGAGACCTGAATTCATTTGAATGGTATACGACTCGGGGTTTTGTTGTCCACATTTAAAATGTCTGTCCCTGCCATCCTCCCACCAGACCATGTCTTCTGATCTAGAGTCTGAAGAAAATGCTTGCTAAATACAACCAAAACAAGATGAGATGTAGAATAGCAAAAGTTTAAGAGACACACAGGGACATGGGAGGGACATGTAATGAAGGCCTGGGGAAAGCTTTGGATCAAGACAGGAATGGTTTATTAGGGTTCACCAAGAAATGAAACTAATAGCATAGATGGATAGATACTTAAAGGAATTGATTCACACAACTGTGGGGCTGGCAAGTCTGAAATCTGCAGGGCAGGGTGACAGGCTAGAGAGCCAGGAAAGAAGACAGTCTGGAGGCAAAATTTCTTCTTCGTCAAGGGACTGCAATCTTTTAAGCCCTTCAACTGATTAGGTGAAGCCCATCCACCCTATGCAGGATTACCTGCTTTACTGCAAGTCTATTGACTTAAATGTTAATCACACCTAAGAACATAACTTCATAGTAACATCCAGACTGGTCTTTGACCAAACTCCTGGCACCACATCCCAAGAGGAGTTGGGCATCCCATGGCCAGATAGGATCAGATTTAAGGAATAAGGCAGATAGCTCTGGATCCGCCTGGGAATGGTCCTTGGAGGTCAAGGATGGAGGATAATGGGATAGGAAAGTTTAAGGAACAACAGGATGGACTGGGCTCTAAATTCATTATTATTAAGTAAGAAGCATTTGTTCAACAACCTTAGTGTGTAAAGCAGTAGGCAGAACAGAAGGATGAACAATCTGTGGCCCCTGCCCTTCGAGATGGAGAGAATCTATACAGAGAACAGGAGGGCAGGTTTTAGCAAGTCCCACTACAGAGCCATGTGTAGCGTGTCATGAGCACAGGTGAGGTGCCTACGAAAGCCAGCTCTCCAGGGGCTCCCTACCAGATGGAATGGACTAGTTAATAGGTAATTACAATGGAGCGAAGTAAGTGCTATGATAAGGGAAGACACATAATACTCTGGGAACACAGGAAGATGGGGTCAAGAGAGGTGATGTCTCGTCTGTTTGGGGTTTGGCATTGGCCTACTGACTGGGGACAGGAGATTTGGTCAAAAAGAGTGTGTCGCCATTCAAGAACTATAGGTGGGACCTCCCTGGTCCAGTGGTTAAGAATCCGCCTGCCAGTCCAGGGGACACAGGTTCGATCCCTAGTCCAAGAAGATTCCACATGCCATGGGGCACCTGAGCCTGTGTGCCACAACTATTGAACCCATGCCCTAGCACCTGTGCTCTGCAGCAAAGCCCACTAAGAGAAGCCCGCACACAAGGAAGAGTAACCCCTGCTGGCTGCAACTAGAGAAAGCCCAGGCACAGCAAGGAAGACCCAGCCAGCCAAAAGTAATTAATTAAAAAAAAAAAAACAAACACCCATAAATGTTCAAAATCCTAGAGCAAGGGAGCCAGGCTGCAAAGAGGAAATCTCTTAGAGCTGTCATATGCTAAGAAGTCAGGACTGCATCCCTAGGGCCACCAATGCCACCACCTCCCTGTGACAGCCACCTCAGACTGCTAATCTCCATCACTTTCCCTCCTGAGTCCCGACAGGGTCTCCAAATTCTTCTCAGTAGCATGTTTATGTGGAGTTGTCCCATAAGTGAACACTTCTTTGTCGTTCCGCATGTAGGACCAAGCCCTCGGTGGGTTCTGAGCAGCAGAGTCACGTGATGTGTTTGTGGAAGAACACAGCACTGACTTGAGAAGGCAGTTACTGGAGTGGTAGAGCAAGAAACGCTGGAGGACAGGGAGAGACAGTGGGTAGGACGCACGGGCTGGAAGCATGGTCAGACGTGGACAGCGAGGAGGAGCCAACTTCGGTTCGAGTCTACAGGAGAATCTTAGCCTTGTGCACAGAGCTGTCCTGGGAGGAGCCGGGGTGGACCACCAGAGCAGCTGTGTTTGCCAAGAGGGAGGAGATGTGGGAAGTCCGGGGCCCTGAAAGGTGTCGTTTTCTTTCCTAGCTATCTGTACCTGTCTGAAATGAGGCGGGATAAAATAATACATGCCCTCTGTCCTAAAAATGGTAAGTGGATGCTGTAAGGAAAACTAGAGAGCTGACCCTTTCTCTTTTCTGCCAGTCTAACCTGTCCAAGCCTGAGATACTAATATCTTGCCATCCCACCTAGGAGGCAAGATAGTCCCTGGCCTCTGACTGGGACTAGACTCAGAGGCCACTGTATCCAACACAAACAAACTGCCATATCCGCCTTGCTCCAGTTCCCAGACCTGCCCCTCACGCCCCGCCCCTGCTGCTGGGCCTCCCTGGACCCCAGTGCCACACACAGACACTAGCCTGTGGAAACAGTTGGGAAATAGGAGCCATTAAGGAAAACAACCGCTCCCTGCCCAGTCAGCTGCCCACCAGCTGCCCAGGCCTCCCTCAGCGTCCTGCACCCGGGGCCCAGCCCCATTCCTTCCCAGACAACCAGCTGAGTCCCCAGCCCTCGCCCTCCCACCTCCCACTCAGAAGCAGTGGCAACACCCAGAAAGGGGCCCCAGTCCTGGGATGAAATGACCATGGGAGAGCCCTGACATTGACTCGGACACCAGAGGGGCCTGGGCTTCTGCAGCTTTTGCCCTGAGTACCTGGATCTCTTGATGGCAGCCAAGAACTTGAGCAGGTGGGTGAGGACAGGACTCGGGACCGTTGACGGTTAGGTGTCTGGGAAAGGGCTTGCCTCAAAGAAGGGGTCTCACCTAGGCCTCGTCCATTGGCCAAGCCCCCACATCTGTGCTCCCCCACCACAGACCAAGCCCTGTGTACCCTGAGAGCTAGGAGCCAGGACAGCTGGACCGAAAGGATGCAAAGCCTGGGAAATTCTTCTGAAAGCCTGGGACTTACTCAGGAATAAGGTACAGATTGAGTGCAGATGTCTGCGGAGCCAGAGCAACAGGGCTTTGCTTTTACCAGGAGGCTTCCTTGGGGAGGAGAATGGGGTGGGGAGGTGTCGTAGTATGAGGCTGCAGACAGAGTGCAGCGTGTCCCCCACCCCCATCCCCAGCCTTAAGGAGCCGCCAAAGATGGGATGAGGGGAGCAGATGCTACACTAGAGACTCAGGCTCAGGAGGAAGTGGTGGAGGATTGGAAAAGGCAAAGTTTTGTGCGCCCGGTGTACTGTCTGGCGCGTGCAGGTTCCTGCACAGAAGCAGCCCACCGGCTGTCTGCCTTCTCCCTGAGGAATGTCACCTGCAGCCAGGCTTAGATCACAAATACAGCTTCCTAACAGGTGTGAAACTCCAGAACTTGGTGACCAAAGCAGAGCTTGGCGTCTCAGCTGAACACAGTCCTTCTCAGGTGGAAGAGGAGCTCTGGGCCGGGGTCCTTAAAGTGGGGCTCTAGCGCCTGCCGGACAGCCCTTCCCAGATTGATTTGAAGATTTTCCAAGAGATTCATGGCCAGCAGAGGGCACCTCTACCCCACAGTATGCATCCCGGGGCTCCCCATTGCCTCCCTGGAGGAACTGGGAATATTGGGAGGAGGAAGCAGGCATGGATCTCTGAACTCTCAGGCGGAGCTACCAGCAGCTGAATTAAACAGTCTCCAGAGCCAGGGAGGCTGGGCTCTTGTGAGTTCTAATGCTTGTTCTGCCACCATCTTTCCCTCCCTGCTTCAGTTTGCCACCTCCATTGAATGAGGGCTTGGTTCACTTGGTGTCCACTCAGGACCACAAGACCCTTTTCGGCTCTGAACTTCTGGGATTTGAGGAAATCATGCAATGAATGTGACAGAAATTGCATTTTCTGGGCCCACCTTTACTCTGGGATTCTCCAGAGTGCCCTGCCTGGAAAGAGGCAGAAACTTGAGTTTCACTTCTCCGGGGCTGTTCTCTCGCTTGGACGCGGAGAGGCAGACTGGCCTGGATGCTGACGGGAAGGCTCTGTCTCCACGTCAGTCTGAAGAAGGACTGTCTCAACAGGGCTTGCAGACACCGATGCTGTGACACCCATGGCATCTGCTCCCCCAGGTTTTAGGCAAGGAAGTGTCCCTTAGGTACCACTGTGGGGTAGGTGGGGTGGTAGTACAGAAGCACTCATAATACGCCCTTTTGAGAGTCCCTTCAGGGATAGGCAAGGAGTGCAGAGAATAGAAACCATTGCCTCTCCTCCCTTCGCTCGCCTCCCCATCCCCACCCCCACCACAGATGCTGTCTGTCAGGAGAGGCAGCAGACGGGCCAGGGGTCCATCTGTGCTACTGCTTCACAATAGAGTCCCGTGTTTCCCCACCAACGCCCCCTCGGCCCCTCAGCTGATGGCCACTTGGTGGTGCCAAGGGGGAAGGCGGGAGGAGGCAGAGGAAGGCTGTAAGGGAGCTGGTACTTGGCTCCTAGCCGTCCCCAATACACCCCTGCCCCCCACCCAACAAGCATCCTGCCATCTGGACTTGTGTAATCACTGCAGGGTGGAGAAACACCCCCTCCCACCCACACCTCCTATAGGGGCTGGGGCCCCAGGGGCCTGGGGGTGGGGGAGACAGACGGAGTCAGGAGACTAGGAAGCAAGAAGACGGAGACAGACCCATGGACTGAGAGACACAGGAGACAGAAGCCTTTCCTAACCTTCCCGGGTTGCTGGGTCCCTAGCCCCTCTGTGGTCCGCATGCCATGCATCTAACACAGCACTGGCGGGTGCATGACTCCCTACCTGACCAAGAGCCTCTGTAACCTGGCCCGGAGCAGGGCTTCAACCCAAGGTGAATGAAGAACAGCAGAAGACTGCATCACACAGTGGGTAGATTGCAGGCTCTGCAGGCTGCCCAGGTTTGAATCAGCTCTGCCACAGAGTGGCCTAGAGCAAGTTACTTAACCTCTCCGGGCCTCAGTTTCTTCTCCGTAAGAGATGATAATGGTATCTGTTTCATAGGGTTGTTATGAAGACCAAACAAGTTCATTCATGGATGTAACACACAGAACAGTGTGCAGAGCACATGGTAAATGCCTCATAAATGTCAGCTATTAATATAAAGGCATAACACAGACTCGGGAACACTGGAGGAGGGGACAGATGAGGACAGTGCATTCCTGGCTTCTGTTTAGTGGCAGACGAGATGTGGAGCCCTCAGCTCGCGGTGCTGACGCCCTGTGGTGGCTGGCCACTCTTCAGACGCCAGGCCTGACCTACCACTTCCTCCTCTCACTTCTGATTCAGGTACCACTGACGACAGAGACTTCGGCTGGGCTATTCCCACCACTCTCGTAGGCTGGCCGCCACAGACAACACAGCCGAGGGTGGGGGGGCGGTAGTCCCCAAGAAGGGTCAGAGAATTGTTGAGCACCAACCCCCAATCCTGAGCACCCCCTCAGCGCACCTTATGCCCTGCCATGAGTCAGCCCCACAGTAAGCATCTGTCTGCTGGAGAAACATTACCTGAGCCCCAACATCAGGAGGTGAGGCTGACGGGCCAGAATTAAGTCCACTACTCTCTGGGTTTCCCTCTCTTTCCTTTTCCCTTGACCTGGGGAGGAGAGGCAGCTCTTTTCAACTGTTCTGGGAGCTATGTAAAGAGGAGACCCTCGACCCTTACATCCCCCAGTGGCGTCCACACAGTTACTTCAGGGCCATCTTTTTCCTCCCCACCAGAGACCTCACCCCTCCTTCTCCTAGCCTAAAGTCTCCTGCAGCCCCCTGGGTCTCCTCAAATCTTACTCTGGGCCTCCAAACCTCCTTCTAAAGACTCCTTACTGTCACTCCACTGCCAAATCTCGTGCACAAGCCGCTTCACAGGCTCCCCGTCTCTCAGGTATCATAGAGACCCATAGTCCGCCCCGGGATGCCCTGCAACGCCCCCCGCCCCGCCCCCGCTCCTTTCAGCTGCTAGCTTTTCCCCCTAGGGCCGGGAGCTCGAGGTCCCCAAGGGTTTCCCTGGTCTAGGCAAGGCTCAGGAGTAGTGGGCGGGGCTCCGGAGCAGCGGGCTCCGCCCCGAAGGCGGAGCCAACCGCGTAGGGGGCGAGGCCCCGTGAGGCCGCTCCCCGCCCGCCCCTTCAGCCAGCTCCGCTCCCCGAGCCTATAAAGGGAGGCGACCCACCACTCTCCAGGCTGGCATCCTAGAGCCACCGCCAGCCCCGCCGCGCGGAGAAAGCGCCACCAGAGAGGGGCGCCGGAGCCATGACCCTTCGCCGACTCAGGAAGCTGCAGCAGAAAGAGGAGGCGGCGGCCGCCCCAGACCCCTCCGCTCGGGCTCCTGACTCGGAAGCCGCTCCCGCCGCTCCGACCCCGACCCCGGCCTCGGGCCCCCCTGCTGCAGCCGCCGGCCCTGGGACCCCCGGGGACGAGCTGTACGCAGCGCTGGAGGACTACCACCCCGCCGAGCTGTATCGCGCGCTCGCGGTGTCCGGGGGCACCCTGCCCCGCCGAAAGGTGCGTACCTCCCCAACTCCCGCGGACCCCCTCGGCCCCCGGTCCCCATGGACGCCTGAGGGTCCCCACCCACACCATACTCCTGGGGTCCCCGAGTCCCCCAGTTCCTCCCCCGCCCTCTGATCCCCACGGACACCTTCAGATCCTGCTGGGTCCCCTCGACCCCTCTGCTCAGAAGGCGCAAACTCCCCCATCCCCGGCTCCACGCCGCTCGCGAGCTGGGCGGCTCTCCACTCCCCACGCGCCGCTGCCCCGTCTCGCTGCTCTCCTTCCTGCTGCTTCCTCAAGTTGCCTTCCCCTCGCCCCAACTGGCCATCGCCACCCCGCCCCAGCCCCGCCTCCCCGCGTCCAGGAGTATTGAGGTCCCCGGGATCCCCCCGCCCCGGCTTCTCCCGTGGGAGCAAGAGGCCTCGAGCTGGGGTCCGACCGCTAGTCGATTCAAGTTGAGTCGGCGGGCCCGGGGTGGGACTCTCGCCGAGGAAGTGCCTGCGGGGCCGCCGACTCCGAAAGCTCACCCTTCCGAGGGGGCGCCGGAATTCCTGGGCTCGGCCGCCTCACCCTGCGTCTGAGGTGCGGGGCGCGAGGCCACGGCTCCCTGGACGTCAGCGGCGACCGGACGCGGTGGGAGGGTTCGCAGGGCGCCCGCTGGGCAGGAAGGATGCGGGCCGCGCCCGCCCTCGAAGTCTCCCCCTCCGCCGGGCTTTTCCTCTGGCCCGACGGGGACCCGAGCGCTCAGAAAGGAAACTCAAGACCCAGGTTAAGGAGAGGGGACTGGTGGCCTTTCCCAGCTCAGCCCCCCCTCCTCTTCCTCTGGCCCCTGGCTCCCCCCCCAACACAATGAACAGCTTGTTGAGAATTTGCATTTTATGAAAATCGGGTGGAAAGACAAAGGGGTCTCTCTATGCTGCCCAGTCCTTCCTCCCTGGCCCGTTTGGGAACTGTCCCCACCCTTGAGGCCCATCTGTAAGGTTCTAGAGAAGGAGGGCTTCCTTCTCTTCCTGGCCTCGGGGTAGCCTGGGGGGAGAGTTAACTAGAGCACTGATCAGGAAGCTCCTGGATTGTTTGGGGCTCGCGGGGCAAGGGCTGATCTGGAACCGGGCTTCTTCCAAGCATCAGTCATTTAGGGAGGGAAAGACACTGCTTTAGTTTCTCAAGGACCCAAAAGAGGTAGGGAGTCCCTCAGCTCTGTCGTCCCTCCTACCAAAAAGCAAATGAAACCAACCAAACAACAATAACAAAACCTTCCCATCTCTCTCCTTGAGTGTAGTGAGACTTAACAAGTCTGAGATCAAAGTTTTTGTTTTGTCCCAGAAAGCAACAACATGTATCACAATGCTGAGAGACCCAGGTGGAGCTGGGCACAGCTGGCCACCTGCAGCTGGACTCCATAGTTTGAGGGAGGGGGCTTGGCCCCTCTATCCCCTGCCTTACCATGCTTAAGCTGAGATTCCAGCCCTCTAGACCAGGGCCCCTGACCCCAGCTCCTGCAAGCCACTCTCTGTGACTGAGAAATTAGAAGAGATCTGACTGGCCTTGGTGGCTCTGAAATGTCTTGATAGGCAAGCCCAGGGGCCCCTGCCCTTCTCTGAATAATATCTAGGAAGAGCCCCTGCTTCACCTTTTGGGGTCTAGGGTGCCGAGCCCCTGCAGACATGCACCCTGGGGGCAGAGGCTATTCTACCTAGAGTCATGAAAACCCCCACCCCTTCCAGACTAGGAACCAGGACAGGACTTAGAGGTTCATGCATCTGGAGCCCAGGAGATTGTTGTATTCCCGAGGTCCCAGTTGTGGGGATAAAGCTTAGGGAGAAAGCTGTGGAGTGATATTGATGGTGGCACTCTAGGGTTAGTTACTCCAGCATCAGAAGAGCAGGTGTGGAGCTGGAACAGGACAGATAGGCAACAGGAAGTGAGATGCTGGGTCTAGGACTTGAGCCCAGGCGAGGAACCCCACAAAGGAGGGCTCTCAGCATCTGCTCCAGGACACCTCCCTCTCACCTGCTTCTTCCTGACTCTCCTTCCCACCCAGGGCTCAGGATTCCGCTGGAAGAACCTCAGCCAGAGTCCTGAACAGCAGCGGTGAGTCACCATTACCCCCACCTCTGCCCTGGTCCAAAGGATGAAGTGCTGGGGAGGGGGCAGCACGACACAGCATCTCAGCCCACCCAGGGGGAGTCGTGCTCCCACCCTTTCAGCACGGTGCCCTCACCAGGAATGAGGGGCAGGTGGGGGTGTGGGCTGTGTGAAGGGGGTGGCAGAGGAAGGAGGGAGGGACTTTTGAGTCATCAGGTGCTCCTTAAACCACCCCCAGTCCCTGCCAGTCACCCCTCCCTGGAGAAATCTGGATCTGGGAAGGGGGAAGCAGGAGGAGTTTGGGGGGCTCCCCTGGGCCTTCCCAGCCCAACAAACCCTGAAGGCCCACACCATGGCAAGCTGCATCCAGCTGCTCGACTGTCTAGCCCTGCACCCAAAACCTCAGTGCTCTGCTAGTCCCATCGGTGGTGGCCTCTAAGGAAGGGCCTGGGGTGAGGGCAGAAGGACTAGCCCTACTCTGCCTGTGTCCCATCCTGATGTGAGCCTGGTTTCTAAAATGGATCAGCAGACTGTGGCCTGCTGGCCAGATTGGCCTTGAGCTGAGAGTTGTTTTGATATTTCTCAAGGGTTGTAAAAATAAAGACAAAGAACAATATAAGACAGAGGCTGTCAAATAATTCAGGTCTCGAAAAGAAAAGCTGAAATATTTACCGTCTGACCCTTTGCAGGAAAACTTTGCCAACCTTTTTAGAAAACCAGGGAGCACTGGAGTAGACACAGTCACCCTGCCCCCACCCCCACCCCGGCCCAAATACACACAGAGAGGAAAAGGCCTGCCTGCAATGCAGGGAGGAGCTCGCGCTGGGGTAGGGAGTTGCCGATCAGCTTTTGGGGGGCGGGTATGTGGGTCAGGCTGGGCACTGAGAGGCCTTGGTCTCCAGGGCCTTGCTGAGGCCAAGAGCCTTGAAGGAGACTTTGGAGGCTGCTTCAGCTCGGCTTCTGGCGGGGCGGGAAGGAAGGGGGTGGGAGTGGGCAGAGGAAACTCTGGGCTCCCCCAGCAGACGAAGATCTGGAGCAGCTCCAGACCATTGTGTCCAGTGGGCAGGCCTTCAGTGCGGGAAGGGGCGGCCTCGAGTCTCCCCTCCCCCCAGCCCTCACATCTGGTGGGCTGGCCTCACCGCAGCTGGGAGGGGCAGCTGGGGTCCGGGCTGAGCCTCGTGACTGGCCTCTGGGGGTGGGGCCAGCCCTCTCCCCAAGGCTCTGGAGCAGACAGCGCTCCAGGCTGGGGCCGAATTGGGGGCCTCAGCTAGTCAGTCAGTAGTATTCTGGGGCTCACTAGGAAGCTGGGAGTGTGGCCGAAAAACTCAACTAGTTCAACTGGCTCTGGGGGCTAGCCATTGCAGTGTGTCCCCCACTCGAGGGGATTGATTTTGTGTGGCTCGATGAAGCTGATTTCAGTATGGGGAAGGACATTCCAACAGCTGGGGATGAGTGTGGCTTGTCACTGGAGACAGTGAGCCCTGCCTTGATGTTCCAGAGCAGACTCTGGCATCAGGGGAGGGCCACACTATGGGCCTGCCAGGCTCCTCTTTAATCCTGACGGACTTGATGAGATGGCCCCTGTGTCTCCTGCAGGAAAGTGCTGACTTTGGAGAAGGAGGAGAACCAGACCTTTGGCTTTGAGATCCAGGTGGGAGAGAAGCTGGGTGCAGAGGGAGGGAAGGGTTGGGAGGCGGTCTGAGGGACGGGTGGATCCTGCTCCACCCCTGGGCTGAGGGTCCCCTTGCCTGTTACAGACGTATGGCCTTCACCATCGAGAGGAGCAGCGTGTGGAGATGGTGACCTTTGTCTGCCGGGTTCATGAGTCCAGCCCTGCCCAGCTGGCGGGGCTCACACCAGGTGGGGCCTGAGCCCAGGACACGGGGCTCTGGGAAGGGAGTATGACCTTATTCCCAAGCAGATGGGGCAAGAAATCCCCCCATCTATCTAAATCCTCCTCCTATTTCGAGAAGGCCAGAAAGAAGAATGAGTTGGTAGATTTACCATTTACTGTATGATCTTGAATATTCCCAACACTGGAGGCAGAAACATGTCCTCATATCAGTGTGGTGAGGGGCTTTCCTGGGCACAAAGCCAGGGCCTGCCTGGGAAATGGCAGATATTGCCACAGCTATTCTGCCTCCTCCTGGCGATCTGGCAACCCAGCATGGGCAGGAGTCATCGAGAGAGCAAGTCCATCGTGTTTCCAACCTGGCCCAGTACTGGGGTACTTATGATACTTCCTCTAACAAGGACATGGTGCTGCCAGTAGGAGACCTTTGGGACTGGCCAAATCTAGAGCCCCAAGTCCCGGAAGGGGCAGCCTGAGACTGCACGAACTGAGCACCCTCGCCACCCCCCCTCCAATTCTATACCCATTTTCTTTCTGGAAGCCTTCATCTCCTTGCCCATTCACCAGCAGCCTCTGGTAGCTAAGTGGTATACTGCAGCTTTGCAAGATGGTTTCTCATCCCCTTGGTAGCCACCACAGGGGTCCACCCCTCCTTTTCCAATTGGGCAGTGGGTCCTAAGAGAGGGTGGTCTGCTCTGCTGGAGGTCGGGAGGCTCTGCAGCAGCCTAGGGTGTCAGAGGTTGAGGCCTCAAGCTTGGGAGCCAGTGTTAACGTTCCCGGCGTGGTGCTCCTCACCCTCCTGCCTTCCTGTCTCAGCTGGGTTTCTCTGGTGACAGCCTGTGGGCTGGACCGAAATAACCAGCTCTGGGGGAAGCCCAGGCTTGCTGGGAGGGCTCAGCCTTTGGGAACAGAGCTTCCTGAGAGTGAGATGAGGATGAGGATGTGGATGTTTGAGGGCCCTGGCCCCTATGCTAGCGTGCCAGGTCTGCACAAGATCGCCCCAGAACCATGAGTGGGGGTAGGAAGCTCAGGAGAGTTCTGTGGGGTTATTACCCCTACCCTTTGTGGTGAAGATAGGGGACTGAAATTCTTCCACACGCCCCGTGGAGCAAATGCTGATCCCCTCTCTGCTTGGCAGGGGATACCATTGCCAGCGTCAACGGCCTGAATGTGGAAGGCATCCGACATCGGGAGATTGTCGACATCATTAAGGCATCTGGCAACGTTCTCAGGTACATCCAGGTGTTGTGGTCTCTAGGGGATTCCTGAGCGCAGCCTTTCTTCCCCACCCTGTGGGCCCACTCATCCTTTGATTCCCCTGTCTCCTCAGACTGGAAACTCTGTATGGGACATCAATTAGGAAGGCGGAACTGGAGGCTCGTCTGCAGTACCTGAAGGTAAAGCAGCCTGGAAACCATCCAGCCGCCAGGTTCCTCTTCCCAAGCCCCTGCCCCTGCAGGCCCCACTGTTTGTTTTTTTTTTTTTTTCCTGGTTGTGCTGGGTCTTAGTTGTGGCATGTGGGATATTCACTGTGGCACGCAGGATCTTTAGTTATGGCATGGGAGGCTTAGTTCCCTCTCTGGGAACACAGAGTCTTAATCACTGAACCACCAGAGGAATCCTCCTACTCTTTTTGGGGGGTCGTTTATCTGCCTGACCTCCTTTTAACCTTAAGGTTTCTTCTGTACTCCCCGATCCCTCAGTCTGTAGCCACCCTGGTTAGTTTCTTGCTGACTCCTGACAGGTGGGTGTGTCTCTTGCAGCAAACCTTGTATGAGAAGTGGGGAGAATACAGGTCCCTGATGGTGCAGGAGCAGCGGCTGGTGCATGGTGAGTAGATCAGTGTTGGGAAGGGTCACTTGTGCCCCCATCTATACCCCCATACCTGCTTCCCCCTAGGAACTAGTCCGTTACTTCCCCTTCCAAGTTTTGCTGAACTACTACTCTGGGTACAATGCTGCCCTGGGCTGATGCCCACATATTTTCATTCTCACAATAGTGCCCAGAAGGAAATTACTACACAGAACCATCTCCATTTTACAGGTGGGAACACCAAGGCTCCAAAAGCTTGTTTCAGGCCCCTTTCCTGACTCTTGTGTCACAGTTCAGTTCTGTTCAGTCGCTCAGTCGTGTCCAACTCTTTGCGACCCCATGAATTGCAGCACGCGACCCTCATAAGGATCTGAGTGTATAATTCGTGTTTTACAGACCGGGGAAGTAGGGTTCAAAGTTTTGACTTGCCCAAGGGCCACACTGATGGTCATCAGGAAGGAGCGAAGGTCCCCTACCCGTGTCCTCTGACGTCTGCCCCCCGCCCCGTGTCTTCTGCCCCCAGGTCTCGTGGTGAAGGACCCGAGCATCTATGACACGCTGGAGTCGGTGCGCTCCTGCCTGTACGGCGCGGGCCTGCTCCCGGGCTCGCTGCCCTTCGGGCCTCTGCTGGCCGCCCCGGGAGGCTCCCGCGGGGGAGCGCGGCGGACCGGGGGCGACTCAGACGATGCAGTCTATCACACGTGCTTCTTCGGGGGCGCTGAGCCGCCTGCGCCCCCGCCGCCGCCGCCGCCGCCCCTCGCGCGCCTGCCGGGACCGGGCGCGGCGGACGCTTCGGCCCCGGGGTCCCGGGCGATGCTGAGCCGCAGCGCCAGCGTGCGGTGCGCGGGCCCCGGGGGCGGCGGCGGCGGCGCGCCCAGCGCGCTCTGGACTGAGGCTCGCGAGCAGGCCCTGTGTGGCCCCGGCCTGCGCAAAACCAAGTACCGCAGCTTCCGCCGGCGGCTGCTCAAGTTCATCCCCGGACTCAATCGCTCCCTGGAGGAGGAGGAGAGCCAGCTGTAGGGGCGGGGGCGGGCGGGGGAACGTATTTATTTATTTATTCTTTCCAGCCAGTGCAAAAAGGGGGCGGGGGCGGTCGTTTGGCCGCCACGGGGACTCCAAGAGCCCAGAGTAGCCGGAGAGGGTCCTTGGCAACCCCAGCTGGTCCTGGCAAGTCTCTGCAGAGTGGTGAACCCAGCCCCAGGCCTCTTTAGTTGTTCTCCCCCAAACTACAGTGGGAGGTGGGCACAGGAGAACCAGAGAGTTCGGGGTTGGGAGAGGTTCGGGGGCCAAAAATGGGACGTGCCATCCTACATCTGGGTCAGTAGTGCCTTGTGGGGTGTCCAGGAAAACTCCTCCTCCAGGTAGGGGGACCCTGTCCCACGAAGCCCTCTCCTCAGCTTTACTTGCTCCCCACCCTTGGCCATGGGGAGAAATGGCCTCCGCCCGGTCGTTCCCCTACCCACCCCACACAGACACAGTTCCGGTTATCCAGTGGGCACTTGAGGGGGCCCAAGGTGCTGGTCTCCCTCCCTCTCAGCCTTGACCCTTAAGGGCTTGGCCCCCCTAGGGGCCTGTAACTAAGTGGGGTCCTACTGGGCAGGGGTCCTGGGTCCTCTGCCCTTGGGAGATAGGAATGGGCACATCCGGGTGGGGTGAGGGCAGTACAGACTGTTCCACCATTTGCATATTGTTGCTTCTGAACCACAAACTGTATAAAATGGACGGTTTTTTGCATCTGTGTCAGTGTGGTAACTGCCTGAGGGGGAGGATTGGGCTCCGGCAAGCTCTGACTCCACCACTCCGCCCTTCAACACACACACAGACACGCACACTATATTTTACATCTTATTTGCTTGGAGCCTGCAGCCAGGGAAATAGACTAGGGGATTCTGACTTACATGTATGGGCCTGAACTAGAGGCCCCACACTGCTTCAGAACTTGGGCCTCTTGTTTAATACATCTAGAACCCCCCCTCCCCAAATACCACAGCAGCTGGAGTAGAGGTTCCTCTAAACCTAGCCTTGCGTAAACAGCTGTTTGGCGTGCTCTCTCCTAGGAATCTGGGGCCTCCTGCATAGGAGTCCCTAGCCATCATCCCCCCAGCCTGTGACAGGCCAAATCACGGGTCACTCGTTCTACAACTCCTCAAAGGTGTCCCGTCACTCCCAGGATAAGATTCTAATCCCTACGCAGGCGCATCTGACCCCTGCCTGCCTCGTCTTCTTCCTCCCCTCTCGCTCCCTGCTCTGGCCACCTTGCCCATGGGGCACTTCAGGCATCCCGCCCTCAGTGTCTCTGCACTTGCTCTGTCCACAGTTGGCTCCTTTGGTATTCAGCATGGCCTCCCCAGGGCCCTCCCATTTGGTCTAAAATATGGCCGAGCCTTATTTTATTTGCATCATATTACTCATCCCCATCTGAAACTGTCTTGACTTGGATGGGTTTGGGTTTTTGCCTGGCTCCCTTCCCCACAGGATGAACACTCTTTGAGAGCAGACTCGGGCCTCTCCTGTCTTATTCACTGCTTTATTTCATGCCCAACATGAACACATAATAGAACCTCAATAAACACAGTGTGTGCTCAAAGCGTCTGCAAAAGGTGATCACCATCTTCTTTGAGGTGACCCAGGGCAAGTGAGCTGTCTAGGGTCACAAGTAAGTGGCAGAGTAGGGCCCAAGGCTCGAGGCTCCTGTGCTAGTGTTCCTCCCTGGCAGTAACCATCATACAAGGGGCGCCCTTGAGAGGTCTAAGTAGCACCCTCCCCCAGGCAGGCCACCTTCTATACTCTCCTTCCTGCACCGTGGCACTTGCTTCCTGAAGGGGCTCCCTGCTTCCTCTCTTACCCTTGGACCATCCCTTTACACAGCAGTTGGGGTGATCTTTCCAAAAAGGAAATTGGGTCACAACCCTTCTCTGCTTAAAACCCATTATGGCTTTCCCTGGAATTAAAAAAAAAAAAAAAATCCAAACTCTTTATCATGTTGTCCAAAACTCAAACTCCATAACATGTTGTCCCTCTGGGAAGACAAATTAGGAAAAGGCATCCCTTCCTGTGGGTTGACAGCAGCCACACAGGCCAACAGTTTGGCAACTGTGAGCCTCTGTGCAGTGCACAACCTCTGCAACTGTACTGGGATGCCCTGCATGAGGCTGTCTTGGAACTGGGCCCTTTTCAAGCTCAAATTGTTTCTCCCTCTATGTCACTTATCATATTTAAGCCACACTGCTCTTTCTGGTTCTATTCTCAAATATGCCAAGCTCTTTCCTGCCTCGGGCCTTTGCCCATACTGTTCCCTCTGCCTGGAAGAGTCTTTGCAAGATTGATGCCTCCAACCTCAGATCTCTTAAATATCACCTCCTTGAGGAGAAGAGATTTCCCTGATCTGATTGAAAGTAGTTCCCTGTCCCCATTATTATTTATCTTGAGACCTCTATTTTTTTTTCTTTATAGCACTTACTCTCAATTGGTAATTATACTGACATCCATTGTATCTGCCTTTTGCCTTTTTAAGGCAGGAAAACTCAACTGTTACACTGTACCTTCAGGGCCTAACACAGCCTGGCACACAGCAGCTGCTCAATACACGAGAACGTCCCCTCGGGACCAACCCTGCACAGGGGTGACCACCACCTCCGCACCTTTCAGTCCTGGAGGGTGGGGTGGGGAGGCCCCTCCCCTGCTCCATCTGTAGCTGGCATCTCTGGACCCCTTTCACCAAATCCCTTTGGGGCTGGGTGTTGGCTCCAGCCAGGGGCACCTGCTCCTGGCCACCCTGCCCTCCCTGGTCCTGGGGAGGGAGGACATTTGATTAAGAAAATGGAGCTTCCCCAAGCTCCCTGTTTGAACAGCTGCTCTGCTGTGATGACAAACAGCCGCTCCCAGGGCTCAGGTCTAGGGGAGGGGCCCTCTCACACCTTTGTTCCCAGAGCCCCAGGCTGCCAGGAGCCCAGCTGCCTGGGCATCGCCTAGCACCTTCCTGGTGTTGGGGGGCTGCCAGGGCCTCCCTGACTTTCTCCTCCCAGAACAGATTCCCAGCCCCTCTCCTACCAGCCTGCTCCCCCTCCCCCACCCGGCAGCTAGCGTTGGCAGTGATGTCAGTCCCCCTCACCCAGGCCGAAGGGGGCTCCTGGCTGGCTGTGTGCACCCCGAGGAGGCTGAGGAGGTGCCCAGGGCGGGGCTGGATCCCACCTCTCAGCTGATGGCATGACGGCGCCAGCACAGCAGCCTCCTGCCGTGTAGGTGGGTGACAGGGAGTGACTAATGTGCGAGCTGCGATGCTAAAAATTAACCCAGGGATCGTGTTTGGTGGAGGGGTGGGGGTGGATGGGAAAGAAGAGGCTAGGAATACTGTGTGGCCGGTATCCCCCCTGCCCTGCCTCCCCTCCTTTACCTCCCACCAGCCTTCTGGTCCTCTCAAAGCCTCAGGGGACTCTGCAGGAGCCCCTCCTCCCCAGGCCAGGAGGGGCCCCTAATAATTCCAAGGAGGAAGAGAGTGGATGCCACTCCAGGCCTCCTGGATGGTAGCCTGAGGACACAGCCTTGCAGATGGAGTTCAGATCTGAGGTCCTCACAGAGCTCTCATCTGCCCGATCCCCTCAGTATGGGGGCTGTGTGCCCCCGAGTCCCCTGGTTCATCCCCCTCTTCCCAGGCCAGAGCTCTGCCCAGGGGTGGTAGGGGGAGCAGAAGCATCCAGCGCATAGAGACAAGGGCAGGTCCCTGCCCTACAAGGCTGCAGCTGGGGGACAGTGAGGGTGTCAGCAGTCCTGAAGGAAAGGACAGGAGTCTGTCTCCCAGAGCATCACCTAGGAACCAGCATTGTGCTAAGCATGTCCACATCCATCACCTTACTCAGGCCTCACAGCATATGTGACAGCCCATTCTCCAGATAAAGAAAACTGAGGATTAGAGAGGATAACGTAGCCCAGCTGGTACCTGCCTGAGCCTGCATTCTCTCAGATCCATCTATCTCATGAGCCTAGACTGGAGAGAGGGATGTTTTCTGGAGGAAGGAGTGTGAGGATGGGGTCAAGGTGGCAAGGAACCCTTTTGAGGAATTGAACCTCCAGAGCTGTGGGATTCACTTATGGGGAGCAAGGTGGGAGCATGGAGGATAAATGAAAGGTGGAATCTGAGAGAGCAGGAGCTGAGGTGTGCCAGACAGCAAAGGGAGGAGGAGATCAGGACCAGGGATCAAGGTTCCATGGATTTGGGTGCTGTCCTAGAGTAAGGGGGGCAGAGGGGCTCTAGGGACTGGGTTCTAGGAGTCACAAAAGGAACTGGGGCTTAGAGAAGAGTTTTGTGGACAGACATAAGAAAAATTGTCAGAAGGAGGGCACCCATAAACACTCCTGTTTTCTCTGGAGACAAAACCAGAGAACTTGAGCTGAACTTGAGCAGGAGGGGAAAGGTGAGACAGTAGATGACACTTCTCACCAGTTCATTACTCACTCATGAACCTGGGGAAGTGAGAAAGGTTGTGGGACTCTTCGAGTGTCAGGAAAAATGTCAGGCTGTCACGCTGGGAGGCTGCCTGATCCTGCACTGAAGGCTGGAGGGGATGACCTAAAGGAGGGAGTGATGGATCGAGAGAAGTGAGAGAGAAAAGAAAGGGGCCAGGAAGGTTCCTCCTAGAATAAAATAGATGAAACAGATGCTGGAGAACAGAGCAGGTGTGCCTGACCCCTGGTGGTGATCTCAGAACACTGCACCTCTCAGCCCAGAACTCCCCAAAGGCAATGGGGCAGAGGTAGAGTTCTCCCCACAGTCAAGATGCCCTGAAGGCAGCTCTCCACCTTAGAGCCCACCTGCTCAGGCCTGCTGTCATGCTCTTACAAAGTGGACCCTCTTTGAACCTCACAAACCATCTGAAGCTCTTCGACACCCTTGCTGGGCCTGGCACTGAGCAGGCATTCAAACAACACTGGAGGCAGGCATGTCTGAACGAATGAACGGTGAATTCAGAATCTATAAGTCATCCAACTCCACTGATTTCAACCAATTTACCCTCTCTGCAGGGCACTCCAGGCCCCCCTGAGGTCCTGTCATCTGTGTCATCCTCCGGGAGCTGAGGACCTGGGCCTCCCACCTTCCACTTCATGGTGTAAGTTTGGGGGCGTAAGGTAGCTGCTCCCCACAAACTGGAAGCGCTTGGAGAGCAAGGGGAACCCACTGGACACATCTATGTCCCCACCTTGGCTGGAGTGGGGCATAGGGACACAACACAGGTATCCAGGACCTGCTGGCTGACTGGGTGTAGCCAACGCTCAGGGGGGAGGGGAGCGGACAGGAGATGGGGGACCGAGCTGAGGTTCATGTCTAGACCAGAATTCGGGGTCAGGAGCGGGAGGTGAGAAGTGGCGGTGCTGGGGAGAACAGCCCCATGAGCTGTCGGAAGCCGACCTTCAAGTTCTGGGCTTGGTTGCAATGGGTGGGGGCTGGAGTGCCACTTTTGGTGACGAACTGGAGTCAGTTGGGCACTTCCACCCTGAAGCTGAGAGGCTGAGGGCTGAGTTGCGGAGGCAGGTCCCAGCCTTGGGGGTGCAGCCGCCATTAGCTGAAATGGGGGTGGAGATGGGGATTCTGGTTTGCGTTTGGCTGGGAGCTGAGAGGGAAGCAGGTGGCACAGCCCGAGTGAGTAACCGCCTCCCCGGAGGAGCAAATCTTGCCGCCTCAGGAAGTCCCACAGACGTGCTGCACCCTGTCCCCCGCCCACGCCCACCCTCGCTCCGCCGCGGCGCGTGGCTCCCCAGCACCTTTGACCTCATCGCGGACGCCCACACCATCGCCCTCTCCCCGACAACCTCTCCTGCGTGTCCTCCCCATATTCCTTGCCCCACTGGCACCCGCTGCCTCTCCAACCCTAAGGCCCACAGACCCTTTAGAATCGAGGGAAGGCGCCCCATGCGCACCTCCGGGCTCTCTGGATCTGGGGAGGGGCTGTCCGGGAGTGGGGCGTGGCCCGGCAGGTTTGCGGAGTTTGGGGCGGCGTTGCCCTCTGCTGGGCAGATCCGGGAATTGCTTCGCCTCTGTCGCCGCGTCCTTCCACTGCCCGTTATCCCACCTGTTTTTGGACCTTCCTTGACTTCTCTGCCATCTCTCTCCTTTCCTTGACCTGACCCTTGCAGGACTCCGACTATGCAGATGTCGGTCCTGGATCCAGCTCTGTTACATTTTGTCCGAGGCAGAGTCATAGCCTCCCTGGGACTTGGCTTCCTTCCCTGTGAAATAGCAGTCATGAAGTCCAAACGTGGGACTGTGAAAGAAGACACTTTGTAAACTGAAAGCGAGCATCTGAAGATGAAGTGTGGTTGTTGTTAAAGCTAAGGCCGTCCTCTCCCGCCTTCTGGAAGGAGGGGCTTAGTTCATCCCTTGGGATCACCACATTTTGATGCATTGCTTTTCAGTCTTTTAAAAAAAATGATATATATATGGTCACATTTGCATTAAATATATTTATTATATATAGTATATTTTGGGCTTCCCTGGTGGCTCAGGGGGAAAGAATCCGTCTGCAATGAAGTACCCACAGGAGATGCAGGTTGGATCTCTGGGTGGGGAAGATTCCCTGGAGCAAGTCATGGCAACCCACTCCAGTATTCTTGCCTGGAAAATTCCATGGACAGAGGAGCCTGGAGGGCTGCAGTCCATAGGGTCACAAAGAGTCAAACATGACTGAAGTGACTTAGCATGCATGCACGCATACTGTATATTTATATAATAAACATATCAGTTCAGTTCAGTTCAGTTCAGTCACTCAGTCGTGTCCGACTCTTTGCGACCACATGAATCGCAGCATGCCAGGCCTCTCTGTCCATCACCAACTCCCGGAGTTTACCCAAACTCATGTCCATCGAGTTGGCAATGCAATCCACCCATCTCATCCTCTGTCGTCCCCTTCTCCTCCTGCCTCCAATCCCTCCCAGCATCAGAGTCTTTTCCAATGAGTCAACTCTTCGCATGAGGTGGCCAAAGTATTGGAGTTTCAGCTTCAACATCAGTCCATCCAATGAACACCCAGGACTGATCTCCTTTAGGATGGACTGGTTGGAGCTCCTTGCAGTCCAAGGGACTCTCAAGAGTCTTCTCCAACATCACAGTTCAAAAGCATCAATTCTTCTATCCTCAGCTTTCTTCACAGTCCAACTCTCATATCCATACATAACGACAGGAAAAACCATAGCCTTGACTAGACGGACCTTTGTTGGCAAAGTAATGTCTCTGCTTTTCAATATGCAATCTAGGTTGGTCATAACTTTTCTTCCAAGGAGTAAGCGTCTTTTAATTTCATGGCTGCAATCACCATCTGCAGTGATTTTGGAGCCCCCAAAAATAAAGTCTGACACTGTTTCCACTGTTTCCCCATCTATTTCCCATGAAGTGATGGGACCAGATGCCATGATCTTAGTTTTCTGTATATTGAGCTTTAAGCCAACTTTTTCACTCTCCTCTTTCACTTTCATCAAGAGGCTTTTTAGTTCCTCTTCACTTTCTGCCATAAAGGTGATGTCATCTGCATATCTGAAGTAATTGATATTTCTCCTGGCAATCTTGATTCCAGCTTGTGCTTCATCCAGCCCAGCATTTCTCATGATGTACTCTGCATATAAGTTAAATAAGTAGGGTGACAATATACAGCCTTGACGTACTCCTTTTCCTATTTGGAACCAGTCTGTTGTTCCATGTCCAGTTCTAACTCTTGCTTCCTGACCTGCATATAGGTTTCTCAAGAGGCGGGTCAGGTGGTCTGGTATTCCCATCTCTTTCAGAATTTTCCACAGTTTATTGTGATCCACACAGTCAAAGGCTTTGGCATAGTCAATAAAGCAGAAATAGATGTTTTTCTGGAACTCTCTTGCTTTTTCAATGATCCAGTGGATGTTGGCAATTTGATCTCTGGTTCCTCCGCCTTTTCTAAAACCAGCTTGAACATCTGGAAGTTCATGGTTCACGTATTGCTGAAGCCTGGCTTGGAGCATTTTGAGCATCACTTTACTAGCGTGTGAGATGAGTGCAATGCAAGTGTAGCCATACTCTGCACACTGTTTTATGTCCCATCTTCTTCTCCCCAAGTGCACAAATCATTGTAAAAGCCTGGCTTCTGGAGTCAGACAAACCTGATTCATGTCCTTTCTCAGTGACTTTGTATTTCCATCCTCAGGCAAACCACATAACCTTTATTTTTTCTCAGCCTCATTTTCCTCCTATGCAAAATGGTGATAATGTCGGGAATATCCACTTCACAGGCTTGAGGTAAAGCCCTGGTCACAGAGAGCTCAGAACTTGTTAGCCGGCGTTACTGTGTTTTGCGAAGGACTCTTCCCCAACGGTCTGATTCTTGGAGCACAGGTCTGATGTCTCCCTTGTACATGTGGCATAACCCTAAGAAAAGGAGAACTCTCCATCTGTGAACTTGCTGAACCCCAACACCACTCTTGGCCACATGGGTCTTATTATTTTTCCAGAAATGCTCCTAGTGCCCTCCAAGTCATCCTCGGCCTTGTTAGCTTTTTCCCCAGGAAAGGGCTCCACCCTCACTTCCCTAGGGTTCCGGCTACCTTGCTGCTTCCTCAGAGATGCCTATCTGTTTCTTCATCACCACCTCAGTCATTCTCTAACTACTTACCTGCTCTATTTTTCTTCATAGCACTTATTACATGACATTATGTTATATGGGTTTCCCCAGTGGCTCAGTGGTAAGGAATCTGCCTGCAATGCAGGAGATGCAGGAGATGTGGGTTCAATCACTGGGTGGGAAAGTGGGGAAGATCCCCTGGAGGAAGGCATGGCAACCCACTACAGTATTCTTGCCTGAAAAATCCCATGGACAGAGGAGCCTGGCAGGCTACTCTCTATGGGGTCACAAAGAGTTGGACATGATTTATTTTTTAAAATTTATTTAAGTATAGTTGAGTTTCAGTGCTGGGTTAGTTTTTGCCATGAAAGTGAAAGTCGCTCAGTCGTGTCTGCCTCTTTGCAACCCCATGGACTATACAGTCCATGGAATTCTCTAGGCCAGAATATTGGAGTGGCTAGCCTTTCCCTTCTCCAGGGGATCTTCCTGACCCAGGAATGGAACCGGGGTTTCCTTCATTGCAGGCAGATTCTTTACCAACTGAGCTATCAGGGAAGCCCCTGTATGGAAGCCCATACATGAAAAAGAATGTATACATAACTGATTTCTGCTATACAGGAAAGGAATTAAGTTATACATATATATATATTCAGTATATATATATATACATATATATACATTATTTTTCATGTTCTTTTCCATTATGATTTATCACAGAATATTGAATATTGTTTCCTGTGCTATATCAGTTCAGTTCAGTCGCTCAGTCGTGTCCAACTCTGCGACCCCATGAACCACAGCGCACCAGGCCTCCCTGTCCATCACCAACTCCCAGAGTTCACCCAAACCCATGTCCATTGAGTCAGTGATGCCATCCAACCATCTCATCCCCTGTCATTCCCTTCTTCTCCTGCCCTCAATCTTTCCCAGTATCAGGGTCTTTTCCAATGAGTCAGCTCTTCGCATCAGGTGGCCAAAGTATTGGAGTTTCAGCTTCAACATCAGTCCTTCCAATGAACACCCAGGACTGATCTCCTTTAGGATGGACTGGTTGGATATCCTTGCAGTCCAAGAGACTCTCAAGAGTCTTCTCCAACACCACAGTTCAAAACCATCAATTCTTCGGTGCTCAGCTTTCTTCACAGTCCAAATCTCACATCCATACATGACCACTGGAAAAACCATAGCCTTGACTAGACGGACCTTTGTCGGCAAAGTAATGTCTCTGCTTTTGAATATGCTATCCAGGTTGGTCATAACTTTCCTTCCAAGGAGTAAGCGTCTTTTAATTTCATGGCTGCAATCACCATCTGTTGTGATTTTGGAGCCCAGAAAAATAAAGTCAGCCACTGTTTCCCCATTTATTTGCCTTGAAGTGATGGGAGTGGATGCTACAATCTTAGTTTTCTGAATGTTGAGCTTTAAGCCAACTTTTTCACCCTCCTCTTTCACTTTCATCAAGAGGCTCTTTAGTTCTTCATTTTCTGTTGTAAGGGTGGTGTCAACTGCATATCTGAGGTTATTGATATTTCTCCCAGCAATCTTGATTCCAGCTTGTGCTTCATCCAGTCCAGCGTTTCTCATGATGTACTCTGCAAAGAAGTTAAATAAGCAGGGTGACAATATACAGCCTTGGTGTACTCCTTTTCCTATTTGGAACCAGTCTGTTGTTCCATGTCCAGTTCTAACTGTTGTTTCCTGACCTGCGTACAGGTTTCTCAAGAGGCAGGTCAGGTGGTCTGGTATTCCCATCTCTTTCAGAATTCTCCACAGTTTATTGTGATCCACACAGTCAAAGGCTTTGGCATAGTCAATAAAGCAGAAATAGATGTTTTTCTGAAACTCTCCTGTTTTCTCGATGATCCAGCGGATGTTGGCAATTTGATCTCTGGTTCCTCTGCCTTTTCTAAAACCAGCTTGAACATCTGGAAGTTCACGATTCACGTATTGCTGAAGCGTGGCTTGGAGAATTTTGAGCATTACTTTACTAACGTGTGAAATGAGTGCAATTGTGAGGTAGTTTGAGCATTCTTTGGCATTGCCTTTCTTTGGGATTGGGATGAAAACTGACCTTTTCCAGTCCTGTGGCCACTGGTGAGTTTTCCAAATTTGCTGGCATATTGAGTGCAGAACTTTCACAGCATCATCTTTCAGGATTTGAAAGAGCTCAACTGGAATTCCACTAGCTTTGTTCGTAGTGATGCTTCCTAAGGCCCACTTGACTTCACATTCCAGGATGTCTGGCTCTAGGTGAGTGATCACAGCATCGTGACTATCTGGGTCGTGAAGATCTTTTTTTGTACAGTTCTGTGTATTCTTGCCACCTCTTCTTAATATCTTCTGCTTCTATTAGGTCCTTACCATTTCTGTCCTTTATTGAGCCCATCTTTGCCTAAAATGTTCCCTTGGTATCTCTAATTTTCTTGAAGAGATCTCTAGTCTTTCCCATTCTATTGTTGTTTATCCATTCTACATATAATAGCATCTGGAGGAGAAGCTTAGTAATAGCATCTGCTAATGCCAAACTCCCATTGCATCCCTCCACATCTCCTCTCCCTGGCAACCATAAGTCTGATCCCTGTGTATGTGAGTCTGTTTCATAGATAAGTTCACTTGCGTCATAATTTAGATTCCATGTATAAGTGATGTCATGCAGTGTTTGTCTTTCTCTTTTTGATCTCCTTCACTTAGTATGATAATCTCTAGGTCCATCCATGTTGCTGCAAATGGCAATACTTCATTTTTATGGCTGAGTAGTATCCCGTCGTATGTATCCATCACATCTTCTTTATCCACTCGTCTGTTGATGGACATTAAGGTTGCTTTCATATCTTGGCTATTGTGAATAGTGCTGCCATGAACATAGGAGTTCATGTATCTTTTTGAATTATACTTTTGCCTGGATATATTCCTAGGAGTGCTGGATTATATGGAAACTCTATTTTTAGCTTTTTAAGGGACCTCCATACTGTCCTTCATAATGGCTGAACCAATTTACATTCCCACCAACTGTGTAGGAACGGTCCCTTTTCTCCACAGCCTTTCCAGCATTTGTTATTTGTAGACTTGGGAAAAAAATTTTTTATTTTTAATTGAAGGATAATTGCTCTATTTGTAGACTTCTTCATGATGGCCATTCCGACTGGTGTGAGGTGGTCCCTCACTGTAGCTTTAATTTGAGTTTCTCTAATAATTACTGATGTTGAGCATCTTTCCATGTGTCTGTTGTCCCTCGGTAGGTCTTCTTTGGAGAAATGTCTGTTTATGTCTTCTGCCCATTTTTCAAATGGGTTGTTTGCTTTTTTGCTATTGAGTTTTATATGAGATGTTTGTATACTTTTGGAAATTAACCCCTTGTTGGTTGTATCATTTGCAAATATCCCCCCCCCCCCATTCTGTAGGTTTTCTTTTTGTTTTGTTTATGGTTTCCTCTGAGTGACTTCACTTTCACTTTTCACTTTCATGTATTGGAGAAGGAAATGGCGACCCATTCCAGTGTTCTTGCCTGGAGAATCCCAGGGACGGGGGAGCCTGGTGGGCTGCCATCTATGGGGTCGCACAGAGTCGGACACGATTGAAGTGACTTAGCAGCAGCAGCAGCAGCTGCTGTGTAAAAGCTTGTAAGTTTGCGTATGTTTTTTATCTGTATCTCCCCACTCAATGTATCTCCTTGGAACATAGGGACTTTTTGAGCTTTTCCTCCACCTCTGTGGCTCCTAGGAAACTGTCTGGCACATAGTAGGCCCTAGACAGATTTGTGTGAATATGAATAAATCTACCACTTGCCTTCCCTTCGGAGGCAGCAGTCCAGTAGAAGCCACTTCTGTCCAGTAGAGGGCACCACTGCATAGTATTTTGGGGTCTCTAGGAGTTGGTGCTAGGAATGGAGATATTTATAAAGCCTGAAAGTCTCTCTCCTCCCACTCTGTGGGCCGCTCAGTCGGGCTGGAACCGGAAGCAGGAGGGCCCCCTGTGCTAATCTACCCTGGCAGCGGGGAGCTGGCATGCACTGGCCGCTTCATCCGGCGGGCTCCGGTGCCCGAGGTCGGAATACCCTGACTTGACCGCTGTCCTGGACACACCTCTTAGCAGCTGAGGCTTCGGGACAGATCACACCCTGTCCCAAGCTCTGCAAAATGAGGGCAATGACAGGAGTTGGGCGGCTGGCTCCTGGCTTTGCTGTGAAGACCAGACAGGAATGTGTGTGAAATGTTTTGTGAATGTAAACACCAGGGGAATGTAATTTACACACGCCTTTATTGGTAGTGGCAGCAAATTAGCAACAAAAGAGGAGAGATTAGAGGGCACTTGCAAGGCTAAGTGAAGGTGGGTTTATGAAGGCGATTAAAATAGTGAAGGAGAAAGAAGTTAAAAATAACAACTACCTTTCACCAAGAGCTTATTAGGAGCCAAGTCTTAGGAAAGTGATCTCCAAACATTGTCTAATTATAGCCAACACTTAGATAGGGCTACCCTGTGCCAGGCACTAAATGCTTTATGCGTAGAAACTCCTGAGATCTTTACAATTCAGGGAGCTGGGTCGTGTCACACTCTACAAGAGGACACGGAGGCATGGAGAGCTTAAGTAAACTGCCCAAGGTCACACAGACAAAGTAGGATTCAAACCTGAACAATCTGCCTCCTGGCAGAATGGGTTCTTAAATCCTCATGGTCCCAACCAAACGGAAAAGGAGATAAGATCGTTGCATTGCCCATACAGGAAGCTGAGGCTCAGAAAGCTGACAGAGCCTGCCCAAAGTCATGATGTGAATACGTGTATTTGAACCCTGCTTAACCTCCAATGGATATTTCCCAGTCCCCACCGGAGTCAGGGAAGGGGCTTCAGGGATGGGTACAGACTTCTGTTAGAGGGGCCAGCAGCAGACACACCTGGCTCTTGCTCTGAGCATCAGGGAGGGTCAGAGAACAGAGGTTGTGCAGGGCAGAGAGCTGGAGGAGAGGCAGCTCAGTGGCCTCAAGTCCATGGGAGGAAGGAGGCTGGGTCAGTTTCTGGGCCAGGTTGGGAGGAAGTGAAAGTGTGCTAGAAGCCATCAGGCTATCCACAGCGATTCCACCCGGGCCTGTGAGCCTCGCCACACACATCCACACAGGGAACAGGGGCTCTGAGGGGCTGGCCCGGCTGTGGGAGGAGGGAGCAGCCCCACCCCTTGCCACAAGTGCCCCCAGCCCAGCCCCTGGCTTCCAGCCTGTTACATAAGCTGCTACATACCCAGGGGCTGGAAATAGCCATGGCAGGGCTCAGGCTGGGCTGGGGGCATGATGAATGGTCTTCAGGAACATCAGCTGACCTCTCCTGAAGTGACCTGAGGGACTGTGGGTGGCTCAGGTTACCCAGCCCTCCCTAGAGGAGGCCCTGCCTGTCCTCCGTGACTCCGTGTCTGGACATTTATGGTGCGTCTGAGGGATCTTCCCACTCTCAAGCCTGAGTGGCTGAGGCAGCTCACAGCTACACCGCGCCCACTGGGGCCTCCCTGGGTGTTGGGGGCCAGAGCCTCGCCCTGAGAAAGTGTTTGGGGATCTCTGCCGCCAACTGCAAGGAGGGCTGGGATCTCTGCCCCTCGGGGTCCTCCGCTCAGGGCCCCGAGAGGAGAGCAAGAGGAGTCAGAGAAATTGGAGGTGGGAAAGAGGATGCTGTGGCTGCAGGCTCCATTGTTCCAGGGCTTTGCTTCACTCCCATCCCCACACCTCTATGTCACAGCTCACTCTGTCACCACACTCATGGCCCCTGGGCCCAAGGAGATGTCCATACACTCTGGTGCCTGAGAGAAAGGACAGAGTCACATGCCCCCTCCAGAGACAAGGCACATACGCTCCTACTCCTCAGAGCACCTTGGGTAGAATTTTGAAGATCCCCCAGGGTGTTCTCCCAGGGAAGGGTGATCATGGGGTAAGACTTATTCATGTGGCTATTCCAATTCTGTGCCTTTAAGACACCCACTCCTCTAAAAACAAAATCCTCTCCCTAAAGATAGGATGCTTTAAATTACCTAACAGTTAAATCGCCTAATTATTCTCCCCCCCACCCAAATCCTTCAGTGGAACAGGCACTCTTAGGGAATTAGGACTTCTTTATTCCATGATCTCAGAACTTCCTGACAGAGAATGAAAAGTGAAAGTGTTAGTGCGACCCCATGGACTGTAAGCCCACCAGGCTCCTCTCTCTATGGAACTCTCCAGGCAAGAATACTGGGGTGGGTAGCCATTCCCTTCTCCAGGGGATCTTCCCAACCCAGGGATCAAACCCCAGTCTCCTGCATTACAGGCAGATTCTTTACCTTCTGAGCCACCAGAGAAGCCCTTCTGATGGATAGGAACCCTCCGACTGGAGAAGGGTGGGAAATTTTACAAAAGAGCAATGGAGGGCTGGTGAGTTGCTTTACCTTCTTGATGACAGATTCCCTGCTCAGTGATCACACACACACACACACACACACACACACACACACACAGAACTGCTCTTCTCAGTGCTCAGGCGTGGGGGCAGGACCCCCTCCCCAAACTCCTATGTCAGCACGCTATAGAAGGGCCTGCTGTACCGAGGCACTGCCCCTGCCTCTGCTCCCCTCCTGTGTGCCTGGATCTCTGAGCTCATGGCAGAGGAATATGGGAGACAGGCCCAAAGACCACCAGAGAGCTAAGGGACACCCACCCCACTGCCAGGTAAACCTGTGTAGGGAAGGCTTGGCCTCCACTGTTCTGTGGCCTCCCTGTGTCTCCAGGCCCTCCCCCGGGAGTTGTCACTGGTAACCAGAGCTGGATCATCTGGTGAGAGCTGGAGGAGCAGCGTCGCTTGGCAACCTGGAGAGCACACAAGATCCAGCTAATCTGGGCTGCTCTGGCAAGCCCCTCCATCTCCAGGGCAGCTGCCTGCTGGCTAGCAGCAGACCCTGTTCCCCTCCCCTGCAGGGGAAGATGCTTTAAAACTTCTACCTATTTCCACTTCAGCAACCCCAAGTTCTAGGCCAAGGTCTGGGCAGGGAAGACCCTTTCTCTACCCACCCTCCCTCCTTCCCACCCAACTCCTCATTCTGGAACCCCGTCTTCCTTCACAGCACAGTGAAAAATCTGCAGACCTCCCTGGGGATCCTAGCTGTGTTGCCAGCCATGAAGTGCAGAGCAAATCACTTCACCTCCCTGAATTTTCAGAGTCTAAACCAGGAGGCCACAACCAGCCGTTCACTGCAGAAACCTGAGGCCACACCAACCTGGATACAAACCATGCTCTGTGATTTCTCAGCTGTGTGCCGTTAGGCACGTTATTTAGCTTCCTGGAGCCTCAGTTCCCGCAATACTAAACAGGACCCACCTAAGAGTGCTGTTGAACGGCAGGAAGAGACAAAACAAGGAAAGTGCTTGGCACAGTGTCTGGCACGTGGCCCTCCACAATGCTTTTGCTCACCTCCGAGCTTTACCACTTACTGTTTCCTCTCCCTGGAACTCTTGGCCCTTCCCCTGACTCTCCACCTCATAAATATTCCTCAGCTGAAAACTTAACTTCCTGAGGAAGGAGAAAAATTACTTTCCTTATCCACCATCCCACTTCTAAATTGCAGCTCTTCATTAAATGTGTCATTGACATCCTGCAACTCGTTTTCTCTTTAGGGCGCTTATTACTTATTTGCAAGATGCTTTAATGGCAGTCTGGGTTGTAAGAAGGCACAGAGACAGGGACTGTATCTGTTTTGTTCTTTGCTTTGTGTCCCCAGCGGGAGAGTTGTCCCCGATGTTCTCCAAAGAACGGTTCAGCTTTCTGTGTACCTCTGTATTTATTTCTTCCCTCTCTTTCCAACTTGACCTAACTAATGTTTGCATCATTTCTTAGGTTCACTGATCTCCAAGAAGCACGGACTAACTGGAAAGATAGCTCAAGAATTACAGGCGTTTATCCTTAATTACTCTCTAGTCCCCACAGGAATGGCCGGACCATATTTGAGATGGAAAGTCCCCAACCGGTTCCGCTACGGATTTCAGATTTCGGGGCCACTCTCTTTTCTCAGCCTGGAGGCACCCCTCCCCTCCGCCGCCCCGCGCAATCCTGGCAAAGAAGTCTATTTGCATACATCAGACCCAAAGGCAGTGAACGCCCAATGGCTGATTTGCATGGGCTCGTGCTATTGGTTGGAAGGGCGGCACGGTAGCCAATGGTTTGCAGCGGTGTTTACCCAGCGGCGGGTCCGCGCCGCCGGGTGATGTAATGGAAGCCTGGCTGGACCCGGCGTGGACTCCCTCCGGTCCGCTTGGTGACGTAGCGGCTTCCCCGGGCCCCACCCGACCCAACCCGGCCTGGCGCGGGGGCATTACGGCCACCCCCGGGAACACGGCGTGGGGCACAGACGAGGCCGCAGCGCTGCAGCGGGGCCCGGCCCTATTCCTTCCGGCCTGGCGTTCCGGTCCGGGCCCGGCGTTCCGGTCCCGGCCCCTCTGGGAGGGCCCGCTGGGCCAGATCTGATCTCTGGCAACGTGGAGAGAAATCTGGAAGCAGACAGCAGAGGATTACCAAACTCGACTCCTCTGGGAATAGATTACCGGTCTCTCACTTAGTAAATCATCACGCAGTTCTGTAACGTTTTGCATTTGTTTACAACGAGCTTGTTTGATTTTGTAATTTAAAAAATAAGTTACAGAGGATTTCTGTTTGTTTTTAATAATAAAGAGGCTGGCTTGGATTTAGGGGAAATCTTGGTATTAATTCCAGCTCTGTCACTTCCAGCCTGGTGACTTTGGCCACTGTTTCCTGTTGGCCCTGACGGCCTTCCATGGCAACTAGGGAACAGCAAATGTGGAGACACTTTTAAAAGCACCCAGCAGGGCACCTCCTCCTCCTCCTTATGCCATTCAGAGCATGTACTCCCATCTAGGTCACCCGTGGAAAGCCATGATCCCTGGGACAGCCCCTGAAAGGCCTGGTCTTTGTGCCCCCATTTTTTGCCCTTTAATTGCTCCTAAACCTGGGGAAGGGGTGGGGGGACCCCAGCCTGGTATTTCTCCATCCTCAGAGTGAGGAAGGGAACCACGAAGGGAATCCCCTCCGCAGCCCCTCTCCTCATTGAGGGCTGGGACCTGGACAGGGGAGCCCCTTCAGGGCCCAAATTGTCTGGGGCACCCCCTGGACATCCTTTTACCCCTGCCCCCAGTGGGTTAGGGTGGAGGTAAGGTGGAATGGTGTCTCCCTGACTGGGTGGAGTTGGGTTACCAGGTTCTGCTACTTTGAGATGGAAGGGCGAATGGGGAACACCACTAAGGGTTTGACTGTCCTGAGTCCTGGGGCTTTGTGTCCCCAGTATCTCTACCCTATCCCCACCCCATATCTGTGAACTTTGAGGTCAATCTTTGTCCTCCGTGGAATACTCTTCCTTCTGCCTTACCTGGTCCTGTCTATCCCTTCACGCTGTGCCCATATTCTCTTCTTGCAGGGAGGTGTCTTGTGTCCTGCCTCCCCAGCTTTCTGTGGCAAGAGCTTGTCCTTCTCCCTTAGGAATTTCCCAGAATGTGGGATAGCGCTGAATGGGGTCTGTTTTCCCCTCTAGTCCTATCTCCTGAGCCGTGCAAGGAGTTGCCCTTCTCTCCCCTCAGTTTTCCCGTCTGCAGTGTGTGCTCTGTGGTAGTTGCCGAACCTTGTGTAGAGAGAGGAGAGGCTAAGTTACGAAGAAAAGGAACAAGATGGTGCATACAAATTCGAGTACTGGTCTGGGAGACAGAAAATGGGGGCTGTCGCCCTGGCTTGGCCACTGACTAACTGGGTCGAGACAAGAGGATTGAAATTTGCTGGACATCTGTCATGACATCATGAGGTGACATCACCCTCATCTGTGCAGCTCAAGCCTCCAGATAAACATACTATCTGGAAAAGCCAGGGTGAGTACTTTGGATGTGCAGCTTGAAGATGAAGTCCCCAGCCCTGCCTTAACCCAAGTCCTTTTGTGTGGAAATGGCAGGTTTGCTACTGAGTCCCAGACTTGTTGCTGCACTCTTCTATCTGTACTATTAAAGATGCACTCTTCATGACAACTCTGTGAGATCGGTATGTTGTCATCCGTGTGTTTCCAATGAAGAAACTGAAGGCCAGAGAAGGTAAATAATTGCCCTGAAGTCACATAGTTGGTAATAGTGGAGACCAGAGTCAGTCCCAGGCCTCTCGAAACTATGTTCCTTTGGCCACCTCAGTCAGCCACCACAAGCGACATGGGCATGTGTGTTTTAGCATTACATATTTTAATATATTTTTATTTCATTATAAAACAGGAGAGTATATAATAAAGCCAAGTTGTGCTAAAGTATTTATAGAAGGGAGAGACCTCTGTGGGCTGGAATTCTTCATGGAAAAAGTGGTAACTCAGACTTTTAAAAAATTTTATTCTTCCTGTCCAAATAAATGTATTTCTCCTACACAGGCAAATATTTTTAAAATGTATTTCAAAAGTTAGAATTCTGGAAAAAGAAAAAGAGGAGGTGGGGGGGTAGTGGCTTCTTTAAAAAGCCCATTTGGAAGGAACTCCTGGGGTAGGAAGGAGAGGAGGGTGGAAGGGGGAAGGAAAAAAACAGACTGATAGCCCCCTCACCCCCACCTTGCATTTTTGAAGAATTGGTTTCTTTATCTCCATCTTGGCCTAATATTTGAATCTGGGAAAGAAATATAGAGGTTCTGAGAAAGTGATTTTGCGACAAACCAGAGATCCTTGGGATCATTTTCAAAAGGAGAGAAAGAGACTTGTGAATTGCAGCAGGAGTTTAGGACAGGTCCAGGAAAGGATTTCTGGGGGTGGGCAGGAGGTGGGGAGAGGAATGTGGCCCCGGAATGAGGGCTGGGGAGGGGGGTGCGCGTGGGGCCTCTTCTGAAGAGTTTTGAATGCAGAAGAGATTCTTTGCTGCGTGGGGCCGGCCTGGATGCTGGGTTGATTAGCATGCTGATAATTTAAGTTGGCTCCAAACATGAGTACGGGCTGGTGGCTGTGACCACAGCACAGGACTGGTTCTGCCTTATGAGTGCCTTGCCTGCCTAGCAGAACTGGAGCAGACACCATAACCCCAGCCCCACTGCATTGGCCTTGGCCTGTCTCCCTGAACCAGCCCCTCTGAAGTGTGCTGCTGTTGGGAGACAAGGATTGATTTGCTCAAGACAAGTATAGTTCTCCCATTTCCAAAGAGTGTACCAGTCTCGTGGGAAAGAGAAACCTTCCAAGACTCTCATCCCCAGGAAGGGTCTTACTGGGCAGAAGAGAGTGGGCCACTCAGGGCCTCCTGGCCACTGCAGGGGCCTCTGCATAGGTATCTCTTGCGCTAAGCACCTCTTGCACTAAGCAATTCTGTGGAATGGGAAAGTCAAGTTCCTAGAGGAAAGCAAGGAGAAAGTCACTATGAGAACCTGCTGTGTACAAGACAGTTCCACAGTTGTTCAGTCCTCCTGACTCCTGATACCCAGAAGAGGATGATTATAGCATCATCCTCATTTTATAGGTAAAGAAACAGGCTGAGAGATGAAGTAACTTGCCCTAGGTCACACAGCAGTATGGGAGGAACTGCCTCCGGAAATGCTTCTCTCAGAAATCTCACTTTTCCAGCAAGTGCTCTTTCTGTAAGCCGCCTTCTTGTGTGAATGCTGGACACCTTGTTGGCCGGGCCCCTTGCCCTTGTGGTGGCATGTAGGCCAAGCAAGGCTGAGGGGGGTGTCCGCGGTTCAGAGGGCCGGGGTCCTGTCCTCTCGAAGTAGTCTAATTGCTGTGTGACTTTGGACCACTGCCGAGCCTCTCTGGGCCTCATTTTTTCCACCTCTTCCTTGGGGAAGCCCCGGGTAAATTTACTTAGAAGTCAGCTCTAGGTTTGCAGCCTCGGTCGGAAGGTGTTAGCAAGGCCACAGACGCTTCACCTGAAAAACAGCTCCCCAACCCCGGCCACAGCCGGGCGGATTATGTAACGGGGTGTGCAGCGAGGGTTGGGGAGGGGGGCCCGCGGGGCGGGGCGCTCTCGGCTATTCCGGGCGCCGCTATTTTTAGCCCCATTGATGAGGCTGCGTCGGCCGCGCCGCCGGGATTCCGGAGACGTCAATGGGCGCGCGTCACGGTCCCCCGCCTGCCCGCCCGCCGGGGGAGGCGCGCCCAGGGCTGGGACGGCGGCGCGGGCGGCCGCGGGCTGCGGGGGCGGGGGGCGCGGCTGCGGCCGGAACTGCGGGGCGGGGGGCTGCCCGAGGGCTGGGGGCACTGGGCCGCGGCGGCGCGGCGGCAGGAGCGCTAGGCGGCGGCGGCACCGTGGGGGCCCGCGCGCCGTGCCCGCGACCCCCTGCCGCCCGGGCCATGGGCGCCCCCGCGCTGCTGAGCCGCTCCCCGCTGGTGGGGGCGCGACCCCGGAAGGCGGGGTGGAGAGGCCAGCCGGGCGAGCCGGGCCAGGTGAGGGGGCCGGGGAGGGGGCACGGGGGTCCCGGGAGAGGCCCGGGAAGAGATGGGTCTGCAAGGGTGCGCGTCGGGTGGCCGGGGCCGCGCCGGGAGTCCCGCTTGGAGACCAGGATGATGGGGGTGGTGGGGGTCAGGGACTGGATTCCTGGAGGAACCAGCTAGCTCCGAGTCAGCCCCCGATTGAGGCGGCCAGCGCTTTCTCACACCAGCCCGCCAAGGGTGGGGTTTGGCCCGCGAGGGGTGCTGGAGGTGGCCAGGCCGGAGAAATTCCTTCCATTTACCCGTTGGCTTCAGGGAACGGGTTCCAGGAGTTCAGTCCGAGAGCTCGGCTGCCAGGACGCCGAGCCGGGAGGGACCCGAGTTCCCCACTGCAACCCATTGTGGGCCACAACAGAGGAACAGCCTGGTGAGGGTCTCGTGGAGTCAGGAGCGGACCTGGGATTAGAAATGCTGCAGAAGTGGCATTTACGGTGGTTTCCAAGGAAGTATAAATTTGGGTTGGGGGGTGTGCTGGGAAAAGGAAGGCTGGGAAGGAAGAGGTAGGTGGGTTCACAACATTTATGCCCAAAGGGTGCTGGTGGAGTAGGGGGTTGATAAGAGCCTGGTGGGAGGTTTCAGTGGTGGCTTCATACATGGTCCTAGACCCTCTTGCTCCAAGTGACTTGGATGAAGACTTGAAAGGGAAGCGAGCCAACTCTTTGTATTGACCGAGAGCTGAGTGGAACAATGACAAGTGTATAGTACAATAAAGCCAAGATTCCAAGCGATGGCAGACAGGGTTAGAGACAGGCCCCAGTTCTCAGATACAAGTGGGGATGGATCAAGCCCAACAGGATGAATGTGACTGATTGTTAATTTTGAGGCCTGTGCTGGAGTTTAGAAAATTAGCTGAGAAGTTTAGCCTAGCAACCCAGGCCCCAGAGCTTCCCACTTGCTCTCTGGTGTTGGCTATCAAACTGCTCTGTGCCCACCAAACAGGTCCAAGGAGGGAAGGGGGATGCCCAGATTCTAATTCTGGCTTTGTCACTTAACCAGCTGTGTGACCTTGGGCAGGTTGCTTAACATTTCTGTGCCTTAGTTTCTTCCTTGTTAAAATGTTTATAATAATAATCGCTTCCTCATAGTGTTGTGAGGTTAAAAGAGTACATGGGTGTAAAGTGCTTAGTGATGTGTTTAGCACATCAAAAAAAGTGAAAGTGAAAGCAACTAATGCTCAGTGCCTCGGACTCTTTGCAATCCCATGGAAGCCCACCAGACTTCTTTGTCCATGGAATTCTCCAAGCAAGAATACTGGAGTGAGTTGCCATTCCCTTCTCCAGGGGATCTTCCTGATCCTGGGATTAACCGAGGTCTCCTGCATTGCAGGCAGATTCTTTACTGTCTGAGCCACCAGGGAAGTTTCTTGGTGTTCAACAAATATGAGCTGCTGTTGTTATTGTTGATAAGTATAATATACCCACTTCTGGGTGGGGACATTAGCCAATGCAGAGTTTATGCTATCAGGAAGCCACCAGGGCTGCAAAGGATCTGTCATTCATGTCCTGTTGCAAGGAGTTTAGATAAGAAAAGTCTCAAATATGCCATAGGAGGGAGGAGGAGTTATCAGAGGGGCATAGCTATGCAGGACTGGGATCCAGGACTGGGGGTTGGACTTAATTGTGACTCAACATAAGGAAAAACCCTCAGACTTTGAGTATGCCCCCAGATAGAAGGGACACCTCCTTAACTGCAGTGTCAACCTTCCTCCCAGCCCAGTTCTGTTGCAGGCATGTATTGAGTCCCCCTCTCCCACAGTCCACCAGTACTTACTGAGCACCTGTTAGTCCTATGGAGATGATAAAAACAGATTAACGCTGCAGGGTGGGAGTGGAGGTGAAATGGGTTCGCCAACCTGATTGATGAGAAGGAACTGGCCATACAGACATCATAGGCAGTGACTTTCCTGGCAGAGGAAACAGCCAGTTCAGAGGCTCTGAGTGGGGAAAGAGCCCATGAGGCTGGAGCACAGGGAGGAGGGGGAGCTGGAACTGGGGACTGAAGTCCGGGCTGATGGTCGCATTTCTCTTGGGACGGAGTCACTTTTTCCTCTTCTAAGCCCACTCAGCCCCCAGTTTGTCCTCTGCACTGTGCTGATTGTGACTGACCTTGATTCATTCCCCCACTGTAACCTCCTGGGGCCCACAGATCTCAGTTTGCTCCTTGGGTCTCCCAGTGTTCGTGGTTCACTATCTCGTTCACAGTAGGCCCTCAGTAAATGCTTGTGGAGGGACTGCGAATGTGGGACTGGAGATGAGATCAGATACCTGCTCTAAGATGTTTTGAATCACTTTCTGGGGCACCAACTGGATCCCTGACTCTGGCCCCTGTTCTCAGATACAAGTGGGGAAGACCCTGGCACTCAGGTTGGGCCTGACTGTGATAGAAGGTGTTTGGCCTCCTTTACTCCTCAGCAGTGGGCTGGAAGGGAGAAAAGGGAAAGTTGGTGGGAGCCAGGGGGCTAGGGCCTGACCGCAGACTGTTTCTGGTGTGTGGGAAGATGACAGTGTCACTCTGGGAGGCAGGTGTAGGCTTCCTACACCTGGCTGGGCCAGGTTTGCAGCCTGCTTTTGCCTTCTCTTTTGCTTTTGCCCTTATGATTATACAGTGGAAGTGAGAAATAGACTCAAGGGATTAGATCTGATAGACAGAGTGCCTGATGAACTATGGACGGAGGTTCGTGACATTGTACAGGAGACAGGGATCAAGACCATCCCCAAGAAAAAGAAATGCAAAAAAGCAAAATGGCTGTCTGAGGAGGCCTTACAAATAGCTGTGAAAAGAAGAGAAGCTAAAAGCAAAGGAGAAAAGGAAAGATATACCCATTTGAATGCAGAATTCCAAGGAGAGATAAGAAAGCCTTCCTCAGTGATCAGTGCAAAGAAATAGAGGAAAACAATAGAATGGGAAAGACTAGAGATCTCTTCAAGAAAATTAGAGATACCAAGGGAACATTTCATGCAAAGATGGGCTCAATAAAGGACAGATATGGTATGGACCTAACAGAAGCAGAAGATATTAAGAAGAGGTGGCAAGAATACACAGAAGAACTATACAAAAAAATCTTCATGACCCAGATAATCACGATGGTGTGATCACTCACCTAGAGCCAGACATCCTGGAATGCGAAGTCAAGTGGGTCTTAGGAAGCATCACTACGAACAAAGCTAGTGGAGGTGATGGAATTCCAGTTGAGTTATTTCAAATCCTAAAAGATGATGCTGTGAAAGTGTTGTACTCAATATGCCAGCAAATTTGGAAAACTCCGCAGTGGCCACAAGACTGGAAAAGGTCAGTTTTCATGCCAGTACCAAAGAAAGGCAATGCCAAAGAATGTTCACACTACCACACAATTGCACTCATCTCACACTCTAGCAAAGAAATGCTCAAAATTCTTCAAGCCAGGCTTCAATAGTACACGAACCGTGAACTTCCAGATGTTCAAGCTGGTTTTAGAAAAGGTGGAGGAACCAGAGATCAAATTGCCAACATCTGTTGGATCATCTAAAAAGCAAGAAAGTTTCAGAAAAACATTTATTTCTGCTTTATTGACTGTGCCAAAGCCTTTGACTGTGTGGATCACAATAAACTGTGGAAAATTCTGAAAGAGATGGGAATATCAGACCACTTGACCTGCCTCTTGAGAAATCTGTATGCAGGTCAGGAAGCAACAGTTAGAACTGGACATGAAACAACAGATTGGTTCCAAATAGGAAAAGGAGTACGTCAGGGTTGTATATTGTCACCCTGCTTATTTAACTTATATGCAGACAGAGTACATCGTGAGAAACGCTGGACTGGATGAAGCACAAGCTGGAATCAAGATTGCTGGGAGAAATATCAATAACCTCAGATATGCAGATGACACCACCCTTATGGCAGAAAGTGAAGAGGAACTAAAGAGCCTCTTGATGAAAGTGAAAGTGGAGAGTGAAAAAGTTGGCTTAAAGCTTAACATTCATAAGACTAAGATCATGGCATCTGGTCCCATCACTTCATGGCAAATAGATGGGGAAACAGTAGAAATAGTGACAGACTATTTTTTGGGCTCCAAAATCACTGAAGGTGGTGATTGCAGCCATGAAATTAAAAGACGCTTATTCCCTGGAAGAAAAATTATGACCAACCTAGATAGCATATTAAAAAGCAGAGACATTACTTTGCCAACAAAGGTCCCTCTAGTCAAGGCTATGGTTTTTCCAGTAGTCATGTATGGATATGAGAGTTGGACTATAAAGAAAGCCGAGCACTGAAGAATTGATGCTTTTGAACTGTGGTGTTGGAGAAGACTCTTGAGAGTCCCTTGGACTGCAAGGATATCCAACCAGTCCATCCTAAAGGAAATCAGTCCTGAATATTCATTGGAAGGACTGATGTTGAAGCTGAAACTCCAATACTTTGGCCACCTGATGCAAGGAACTGACTCATTGGAAAAGACCCTGATGCTGGGCAAGATTGAAGGCAGGAGGAGAAGGGGACAACAGAGGATGAGATGGTTGGATGCCATCACTGACTCAACAGACATGAGTTTGAGTAAACTGCAGGAGTTGGCGATGGACTGGGAGGCCTGGCGTGGTGCAGTTCATGGGGTTGCAAAGAGTCGGACACAGCTGAGTGACTGAACTGAACTGAACTTTGCCTTCTGTTTGGGGTTGGAAGCCCTCTGACTCATTCAAACTGCCTTCCCCTTCTTCATGCCCTGCTCCCCATTGTATGCCTAGGGTCATTGGAAGTGCTGGTAGCTCTGTAAGAGGAGAGTCTGGGTGCTTTGGCCCAGAGGAATGCCCCTTAGCCTGTGGACCCTGGGACAGAAGTTAGAAGAGTGAAGGGGCCCGTCACCTACCCTCTGGGACTTCCTCCTCATTCCCTCTACCACCTACCCTGGGAGCATCTACTTCTCTTTTCCTAGACCTCATCTCAGCCTGAAGAGCAACCTGATAACTAGGGAAGATCCCACCTTGACTGGTCCTGCCCTCACCTTGGGGCCCAGTCAGGAAAGGAGAGGGCTGGGTAAAGGGAGGAAAAGGGTAGGTGAGAAGTGGGGTCTGGGTTGCCCTGGCTGAAGGCTCTGGCACCAGCAGGATCAGGGAAGAACTTGAAGAATTTGGAGGGATGGCACTCACATGCGGTGTTGGAAGTAGAGCCCAGGTGCACAGAAGGGGCTTGGAATAGGGACCAGGGTCTGGAGTTGGCTTTTATGTGTTTTCATTCAGTTCCTCCTAATAACAGTAGCACCTATGTGTGTCCAGCACTAAGTCCTTTGCATGCGAAATCATTGTAAACCTGCTGATTACCTTATGGTTGTTAATTTTAGAAACATCAATTACAGATAGTCATTTTCACAGATGAGGAGCAGAGAAGTTATGTAACTCATCCAAGTTTACAAGTGAAGGAGCCAGTATTTGAACCCAGGCAACAGAGATCTGGCATCCATGCTCTTCACCACTCTTCCCCAAGCTGGATCTTCCTATTTTGTGGCTAGAATCCCCTCACAGAAGATTTCCTGAGAGTCCCCATTGCTCAGATGAGAAGGCTGGGCCTCCTAGAGCTAGAAGCATGGACCTCTTGCCTTGTGGGGGCCTGTGAGGCTTTGGGGACCAAGTTGGAGCCCAATAAGGAGAGAGGGGTGTTCTGCTCTGTCCTCATGGTGGCTCCCTTTTCTCTACCTCCAGCTGTCCTTTTGTGTACATCAAGGAGCTGAAAGCTGGGTTGAGGTACCACCTGTCACTGCACCCAGGAGTAGGGTATAAGGTTGAGGGGCTGTGTCTCCAGGGCCTGGAGATGCTCCAGACACTGTTGGCAGCTCCTGGCCACACTCCACGTTCCCAAGTGCTGTTCGCTTGGGGTGTGGGCCCCAACCTCTGATGCCCAGCTCAGGGGGCACCTTGGGCTGGCCTGTCCCCCGTCATGGCCTGGGTCCTGCCTCTGTTCCCATGTCTGTTTCTGGCTGTACTGTCTCCAGGGAATGGCCGTGCCGGCTGATTTCTCCTCTCTCACACAACTCCCTCTGTAGGCCTCCACCATGGACAGAGGCCAACCCCAGCTCCTCCCCGGTGTTGGTTCCTTCTGCCAGGCCCCGAAGGTCCTAGGGATGGTCAACTGTTGTCTAAGGTCTGTCGGTCCACCCAGACTGGTAAGTGCCCTGCTGTTGCCCTTTGTATGCCCCTGGGGCCTCCTGAGTAGGTGGTTGGGGGCCAAGGTGGGTGTGGGAGCTGCTTGAAGCGGATGTGGTTTGGGGGATGGAGGGGGAAGCCCTGCAGAAGTAGCAGGCGGCGCTGCTAGGCACAGGGAGATCTGATTTCTTTGGTAGTGGGGGTGGTACGGGGGTGGGGAAGGGGGAAGCCTGACTTTCTTAGCAGGACAGGCTTGGGGGGCCTCTGGGCCTGGGTGTCATGGGGTTGTGGGGAGTGATGGCTGCCAGGGCAGCATGTGCCTGGTTCCAGAAAGTTGATGGGGTGAGGCTAAGGGTACCAGAGTCCTGATTACATCTTTACCCAAGAGAGCTGGAGTTCAGCTTGGTGTCCTGGACAGGGACCCTGTGATTCTTTTTCCTTCCCCAGAACTGAGGGCCATCTCTAAGCAGCAGCCCCCTCTCAGCCATCTCTGAGAGACCCCCCCACCAGGTGAAGTGGGAGCTGGCTCAGTATCCCCGCCGGAACCCCAAACACTGTTGCCTCATGTGGCGTTGGTGTTCAGGGGCCAGAGAGTCCAGAAAGGTGGCTGGGGTGCAGAGGACAGGGTGTCTAGCCCCCCAATCCTGCAGAGAAGGAGGGACAGCCCTGGGAACCAGGGCCTCCTGTGCTGGGGGCTGGGCTGGGCATGCACCTGGCCTCCTGATAGCAGCAGGCGCTGGGCCATCAACTTGGGCGGGCCGGGGCGGGGAGAGGAGTTACTGTAAGTGGATGAGGCAGGTGTTCCTGGTCAGCCGGAGGTCTGGATGCAGGAAGCACGTGAGTGAAGATGACAGCAGCGGGCTGGGTGACTTTCCCTCTGCTCAGCCCCTACCTCCGCCCTCAGCTCTGACTCGGCCTCCTGAGTGCCGGGCCTTCCCTCTGGGTACACAGTGGCTCCTGTGGGCAGAATTCCTCGCATTCAGTCTGTTGTCTGGATGAGGGAGGTGATTGGGTGGAATTCCCATGCCAGATATGCCGCCAGGGGCACCCTGAGGGGCTGCCAAGGGGGCCCCATGAGCGCTAGAGCTGCTGGTCTTGTGACGTGGGCACCTGTCTGCCAGGCCCGGGCATGGGCCCAGGGTCACGCTCACGCCGGGGCTCCCGTCAGCTGACTATTTTGGGCTCTCGCTGACCCAGGCCAAAGTCAGGCCTCAGCCAAGAGGGCTCCGAGGCAGCTCCCCCGTCCCCAGAGGCCGGCTCTGGTTTCAGCTATATAAACAGAGAAGGACACGCTGCTGTGGAGGCCGCTTCGCGTCCTGAGCCCACTCAGCTGGTGCACAGCCGCGGCCGGCAGGACAGGCTGACTGGGCGGTCACGTCTCTTCCGCAGGGCTCCTCAAGGCCACCAGGAAGAGGCCCCAACCAGCCCTGGGAGTCTCCCTTGGTGCAGTTGTCCAGGACCTCTGAGAATCAAAGCAGGTCGCGTGGAGGAAGCTGGTGAGTCTTAGGAATGGCGAAACCAAGGCACTGGGGCTGGGCCATTTGGATCTCTTTTCGTCATGACTGTCTGAGTTGTGGTTTCTTCGGCCTCAAGAGGAGGGATGGAGGGGGAAACAAGGGTGGTCAATCCTCTCAAGGAATGAGAGTGAAAGCTTGACAGCCCTGGGATGGTGGGACTTGGACCACATTGTGGTTGAGAACCAGGAGACGTGGAAGTCTCCTTCCTCAGAGATCTGCAACAGGCTCTTCAATCCTCCTCTCCTGTTGGCCCGGCCTGGGTAAGGCACTGGTCTGCTCAGGCTGGGGAGGGACGCTGGGGAGAGCTGGTTATCAGGCAGGTCCCTCAGCACTGGTCCCTGGGTAAGGCCCCCGGGCCCCTCGCTGGTTGGGACTTGGGATCTGAACCCATAGACTGATGTCTCTGAGCCCTCGGCCCTTGCCCTGCCCTCCTAGCCTGGCTTCCCGGCTGCTTGGGTGCCTGAGAAGCAGGGCCGGAGCGAGGCTTGGAGGAGCCGCCAACCAGCTTGCCACAAACACGCTCCCCGGGAGCCAGGCCAGGAGCCTGGGCCGGCGTGGAACAAGCGGAGCTTCTTACGTGGGAGGCTCCGTGTTCTCCTCCTTGGTTCTCGAAAAAAAAAAAAATTTTTTTTTCCCTTTCTGAACGTGAGTCTCTAAACGAATCCAGAGGCTGTGACTAAAAATACTTTAACAATAGGAAAATGCATCAGTCTTTCCGGCTGGGACTCGTTATCAGAGGGTTTTTATTTTGGAATTTGAAATTTTGCCCAAGGAGGCTGGGTGGAGACCTTGGGCAGAGGCAGGAGAACTTGGTGGGTTGTTGATGTTCCGCAAGGTGGTGGGAGACCCTCCAAGGGTGGGGGAGAGAGGAGCTGGCCAGGATCTGAGCAACCTGGGGGGACGGAAGGAGAGCTGCGGAGGGTGCAAATGAGGCGTGGGCCAGCTTTTCCCCAGGAACTCCGTGATCTTGTCTGTGCTTTTCAGTTCTGTCTGGATGTTCTTCCTGAAGGCTGGTCTTGTTCTTTAATGCTGTATGTTGATTCCTTCTGGCCCGAGACGGGGCTGGGGGTGGAGAAATTACTCGACTGAAAATGACCTCTGTGGTGAGAGGTCTGATCTCCTTAATCAACCAGCCATCTTCAGAGTATCAATTGAGTACTTGCTGCGTGCAGTCTGGAATTTTCCTGGTGCTGGGTGGAGCCCCATCTCTGGACACACTCTCATTTCCTTTTACTCAGCCCTGGAGGGGAGAGGCGGGGCAGGGGTACTATTTGTCTCCCGATTCTTGGAGGAGGAGGGTGTGGGGCCCCCTAGTCGAGCTGACGGCCCTGGTGTCTCCTTTCTGTGCTTGCCACAGGATCCTGCTCTAGAGCCCAGGTCCCCAGACAATGCTCCCGTTTCACTGTGGAGCCTCTGCCTTCTGTCAGGGAATTCTCACAGCACAGGGACTTGTGATGTTGTCAGCATTGGGCAGATGAGGAAACGCTCTGGGAGAGGGCAAGGGACTGGCCCGGGTCACACACCAGGCTTGCTGGCTCCTGGTCAAAGATGCATCTGAGAGTTCCTGTATCTTTTGCCCTGTTGGGGGCTGGGCGAGACGTGGATAGCAGTGGCTGACCTGTGTGTCCTTGGGAGCCAGTTTTCCCAGAGGGAACAACACGCCTGGTCATGGCAGGGCCTGGGCCAGGGCCAGGAGATCAGGCCTGGGCCTAACCCCACATCCCCAGTTCCCAAAGCCTTATGTGGCAGCCCCTTGGGGCAGTAGGCAGCGCTTCCCTGCCCACAGCGCAAATCCCCCTGCTCAATGCGATGCCTGGGCAGGAAGAGGAAGTGGCCGGTCAGGCCTGGTGGTGGGTCCTGGGGCTCAGGAGGGGAAGCTCCGGGGGGCGGTAGGGGAGGAGGCAGAGCTCAGTCCCTCTGCCCACCCCCCGGGAAGGGTGTGGAGGCCCATGGGTGGGGATGGTCTTGGTGAAAGTAGGGCAAGTTCCTGCCCTTTGCTCAGCAGGGGCGGGGGCCAGCCTGACTGTGGGGTGGGGGTGGGGGCAGTGTGGGAAAGGGGCAGTGCAGTTCCACTTCCTCCATCTCCTATTCACCCACCGTCTTGCCTGGGGGATGATGGTGCACTCTGGCTGCCCATTTGGGGGCTGCCCTGGGCTACGTACTGTTTGAGGATGCCTCCTGCCAAGGTAGGGGAGACAGGGCCTTGCTTTCACGTTCACACATTGGTTGCTGGGAGGGATGGTCTGAGGACATAAGTCTGTGGGCCGCAAAGGATTTGACAGGCAGGGACCAGGGCCTAGCTGAGCGATTCAGAAAACACTGGGAGAGGAGACCTTTCTCGTGTAGATACTGTGGGCTCTCCTAACCGTAGCTATGCTGAATCTGTGTTGATAGAACAAATACGTGAGAAACAACCTCCGTTTCTGATTTCAGTAAATGCCAGCGGCATCTGCATCCATTTGAATTGATGTCTCTCTCCCATTTAGACATGATTATTTGGGCTTCCCTGGTGGATCAGACGGTAAAGAATATGCCTGCAACATAGGAGACCTGGGTTCCATCCCTGGGTTGGGAAGATCCCGTGGAGGAGGGCATGGCAACCCACTCCAGTATTCTTGCCTGGAGAATTCTATGGACAGAGGAGCTTGGCAGGCTACAGTCCATGGGGTCACAAAGAGTCAGACACGACTGAGCACATTTTGTAAATAAACATTTTATTTCTGAGAGTATAACATACATTCAAAAAAGCATACAAACCATAGATGTGAAATCTTGAGAGTGTATAGTTTGATGACTTTTTCATAGGTCACCCAGGTGACCATCATTCAGACTAGGAACTGGGATGCTTCCAGTTCCCGCAGAGACCTCCTCGTAGGCACTGCTGTTTTCAGTTTGCAGGCCATGTGTGTACTTGGCTCTGTGGTTAGACTTATGAGACTCATAGCTCACGGGGTCAGAAGCCAGAGCTCTGGAGTTCAGAGTTGAGGGCAGTGGGTCCAGCATAGAGCTGGGAGTTAGCAGGGGTGGGGGTGGGGGGTTCTGATTCCTGGCCCCTAAGCCTCCATCTCCTCATTTATAAAATGCAGGTGGTAATTCCTAGAAGATTAGGGAGAGGGTGAAATGGAAGAATCCATGCAGTGTCCTAAGCCGAGGTCTGATCCTTCACTGGTATTCCCTACTCCTCACACCCCCAAATCTTCTGGTGAGAAGGTACTTATTATTACAAGTCAGGCTGGTCCAGGAGGGTGGCATGAGCTGAAGTCTTAGAAGGTGAGTGGGATTAGAGTAGAAGGAAGAGGAACAATGTGCCCAGTGGGTGGTGGGAAGGTTGAAGCCCAAGTTCTTTGTACTGGGACAGTGGGGAGCCCGGTGCTGCTGGCACAGCACTTGTGCCGTGCTGTGGGAGCCTGACCTTGGGCAGCTCTCTCTTGTCTCCAGCATGACATCTTCCCCTGCCCTTCCCAAGTTATCCTGGCCCTGCCTTACATTCTGGTCCTCACCTCAAAAGTTTTGGATACCTCTCCTCCCATGGTTATTACCTGTCACTTTCCACCCCTTATCTCCCCTACAATGAGCTGTTCACTCTGACCTTGCTTATCTTAACGGTTGGACTTAGTGAGGTCCCTTGGAGTCTCCATCTGCCCTTGGACCAGTTTATGCTCTAGGCCTCCCAAAGTTTGCATCTGTTATGCGTTTTCAAGAGTTCCACCTTCGTTGGATTCTACTAAGATTCTCTGGATTTGGAGCCCAAGGCCGCCCTCCCTGGAGGGCATCTGGCTGGCAGGGATGAAGCTTAAGGACCCCCAGTCCCTCTCCCTTCTGTCTTAGGCTAGGTGCTCCTGGCTATGTTCCCATAGGACTCTGCCCTTTTCTCCTTACTTATTTTCAGAGCGTAATGTGTTCTGAGACCCTAGCATCCCCCACCTCCACAAGTATGGCCAGGTGGCAGCTGCTCTTGCCTCTCCCACCCTCTGCCTTTGGGACAGCAAGACTACTGCCTCCAAACCTGCCATCTCCCGCCCAGGTGGGCCCTGGGCTGCCAGCACAGCTCTGGAGGCTAGATGCTTAGATGTGGAGATGTAGGCTGGGAACCTGGACTGCTCCTTACCACACTTGAGTTCCATGAGGCTTCTGGGTAGACAAAGTAGGGAATGTCTGTGTTGCTTTTTACAAATGGAAAGTGGTGGGGTATATAGGAGGTGCTAGGGCTCAAGGCTGCTGATTCAGCTTTCAAAGAGCCGTTAAGGCTGCAGCTAATACACCTGTTTTTGTTTTGTGTTTTGGTGGTGAGGTTTGGAGGGAAGAACATTGACCTGAATAATCAACTTTTGCTACCATACTAGAATTGTTTTCTTTTCTGAGGAAGGCTCTGCTGGGGTGGGTGGGGAGGGGGGCTAGGTGGGGAAACCAGCCTGTGACGTGACTGGATTAGTTTCACCAGCCCAGACTTGCCTGTGCTTCTGAGCAAGGTGCAGCTCTTCTGGGTGCCCTTGGGTCCTAATCTGCAAAATGGGAAGACATGAATTATATTAGTGGTTTCAAAGCAGGTTTAAGCTGTGGAATTCGTGTTTTTCCCAAGTAATATCTCAATGCAAAAGCCTAAGACAAAGAAAAACAAAACTTTGGTTAAAGATCATCCTATCCACACTTCACCTTCATGAAGGTGGCCTTGAAGGGTCTTTGGAAGACGGTTTAACAAAGGCCAGAGCTCTCCAAACACTGGTCCGTGTTGAGAGCGTATGCTGCGATGGGGGCGCTATCTAGGTTCTGACTGAAAGATACTGATGTTACTACACGGAGCCTGCTCCATCCGTCGTGGACTGTAGGGTGTGAAGAGGAGACAATTGGTGAACGGGCAGTTTCTTAGTGGGTGTGGGCAGGGAAAAGGGCAAGTCACTGGCTTCACTCAGATGCTCTGCTGCCTTTGGGTGCCAGTGAGGCACGGGCCATGGCTGCAGTATCAAAGTATGATTTCAGAAGAAAGTGAAAAGTAGCGTGTGAGGCTTCAAAAGCAGAGATTGGTGGTGGGCAAGGAGTGCAGAGACAGCAGATGGTGGAGAATGGGTGATGTTGGAAGTGCTGGTGGGACCTTTGAGTGGGCAGAACTGAGGGCTGGAGAGCAGAGTGTGGGAAACCTGAGAGGGAGGTGAGAATGGAAGTGAGGAGCAGGAAGTGCCTCCAGGGTAGAGGGAAGTGCTGTTGGGTGACCAGGGGAAGCGAGAGTGGCGTCCTTGGTCACAGGCTCAGTGTGGACAGGGGGAGGGGAGGGGCTCTCTTCTCTTAAATATTAGCCTTTTTTCCTTCCTGTCTTATCAAAGGTGTTGGCTTTCCAGACTTGGGGCACCCTAGGGAGGCAAGGGGTGACAGCCCTATCTAGGAAAGGCTGCAGGTGGCTGCAGCCTGGCCTGTGCCCTCGTGCACGTGAAAGACAACTGCCTGCAGGTGCTGGAAGTGAGGTGGGAGGGAGGGATCGTGGGCAGCGGAGCGGGGGGCGGGGTGTGAAGGGATCCCCTAGAGATGTAGTCAGGCTCCACCCCAGTGTGCCACCACCTTGCTCTGTGACCTTGAGCAAGTGTCATTATTTCTCTGAGCCCGTTTATTTATAAAATGGGGAAGAGTCGGCACAAATTCGATAAGATTTCTCAGGCTCCACCCGGTTCTGAAATTCGGTAATTTCCCAATTAGAGTGCTCTCACCCTGTCAGGGACCGGGGAGGATAGTGGTGAGAAATCTAGTTCAGCTGTGAAGCACAGCATTGGCCTGTCTCTGGCCTGGCGAATCCCTACCCTCTAGAAGGTACTTTGCATAAGAAATTGGGGAGAGGAAGTAGGGAGTAAGTGTGTGTCTGTGTGGTGGGTACTGTGGTGTCTGACGTCCCTAGCCAACCTCTCAACTCGAGACCCGGCTGGTTCCCCGGGACGCGTCCCTGAGTTGCCCAGCCCAAGGCCTGCCCGCGCCGCCCAGCCGGGCAGTGGCACCCCAAGCCAGCAGGGAAGGCTGGGGAAGGTGCAGAGGCGGAGCCAGGCGCAGTCGTGGCTCCCAGGAGCACCCGGAGGGTGAGGAGATCCTCGTCCGGGGAAGCCCCGCGGCCTCGGAGCTAGAGCGCCCTCTTCTCGGGTTCTGGCCCTCGGGCCTGTTTTCTGCCCCGGGGGCCTGTGTTCCTGGGTCCGGCCAGCGGAGCCTTGCGAGTCTGCGAGCTGCTATTTTTAGCTGGCGCGGCGGGCGCGAGGGGACTATTTATAGATCAAACAATCCGCGCTCCCTGCGTCAATGGAACCCCGCGTGCGTCACGCGCGCAGACATTCCAGGCCCCCCCTCTCGCCCCGCCCCCTCGGGCTCCCCGGCCCCGCGCCTCCCCCTGGCCGCCTCCCGCCGGAACCGCGCCGCCCCCCGCGCCCTTGTATGGCCAAAGCTCGCCGGGCCGCGTGCGTCAGTGGCGCCCCCGCCCCTCCCCGTGCGTCACGGAGCGCTTAAGAGCAGGGTCCGGCGCGGCCGGGAGTCCCAGTGGTGGAGGCTGCGAAAGTTGGGGGAGTGTGCAAGACAGCGGGAGCGTACGCGGGACCAGGCTGCGACTTGGGGCGCCGGTCCCGGGCAGGGGGAGCAGAAGCCAGCCGGGTAGGTGCCCCCTGGAAAGCGTGCATCTCAGCGGGGCTCTCCGTTTTGGTTTTGTGGCAGGGAGGGGCGGGGGGTGTTGCATGAAGGAGATAAGTGTTTGCGAGGACCGAAAGAATGTTTTGGGGTTAGCATGAAGGAGGGCGAGTATAGGCTGCAACTCTGGCTGGGGGGGTTAGGGGTTGGAACGGGATGAAGACCCAGATGGGACTGGAGTCTGCTGGGTGTTGTGTGTGTGTGTTGGGGAGGCGGGGGTCTGTGCAAGGTGGAAGCCACAGAGTTCAGTTGGCGCCTGCAGTGGAGACTTGTTCAGTAGGAGGCTGTCTAGAGTTCAGTCTCCCAGGCTCCCTTAGTTGGCACAGGGCTCCCAGGAGTTAGTTGCTGATGGGGGTCTCAGTGCAGTGCTGGGAAAGGTGCACAGAGTTTTGGGCTGCTGGGATCCGACTCCTTCCAGGATTGGATTTCCAAAAGGGTCTCCTCCTCAGCTTGTCAGCTCACTCCTATACCCGTAGTTGTTTTCTTAACACTCATTCTTAATGCTGTGGGTTAGTTTCTAGGGTTCCCCAGTTGGAAGTTTCTGCCTGAACTATCTTAGGAGAGGTCTGGATTGTCCGAGCAAATGGCTTAACATTGGTGACTGAACTGTGGAGGGGGTGCTGGTGCGTGTTGGAATAAAAGAGGCTTCTTAGGGCAGAGCACAGTCTCTGGAAGCGTAGGGAAGATTGTTTTTTAATGTAGCTTGAATCTGTGTGTGTGTGTGAGAGAGAGAGAGGTGGAAAGCTTCGTCCTTGGGGATCCTTGATTGAAGTTGCTGATGTTGGAGTTTCTGGTGGGGTACCACCTAGAGAATCCCCTTCCCCAGTCTCTGTCGGATCAGACAGGTAGGGTGCAGCCTGAGGCTTGTTTAGCACAACAGGTGCAAACCACATTGTTGCCAAGACCTGCCTGTAGCCGGATTCTCCTTGCTCCTTCCTTCAACCCCGCCTCTTCCTTCTCCGTGTGTCCCTGCCAAAGGCTGGATGGAGGTCCATATCTTGTGTCATTAAGTACCTGCATGAAGGCAGGAGTGGGGGTAGTTTGGTGGGGGTTGATCCGGATGTGGGACTTCCAAGTGGAGAAACGGGATTTGAATAAGGCTGGAATGCCCAGCCCAGTCCTGCGTAGCTGCTGCCTCTTTTACTCCACCCCAAAGCCTTCCCTGCCAGGCTGTCTTAGCGCAGACAGACGGGGCCAGCCTTATCGCTTGCAGGTACTTTATGCCTATGGATGGGCGCCACTGGTTGGTGGGGCCAAAGTTTCTAGGGGCTCTGTTGTCTGGATTGGTTGTGGGAGTGTCAGGACGGGGGTGGAGCTGCCCTGTCCAGGGCCCAAGGAGGCAGGAGAAAGCCTATTACGGGAGAACTCCCCAGGCTCTTGGCCAGGAGGTAATGCCAGCTTTTGCCCCCTCCTGCTGTCCCCCTTGGTCATGGCACGCCCTGTTTCAGCTTGCTTTCTTCCCCAGCCTCCCTCCCTGACTGATGAGGCTAGGGTCACGGAGACAAGGCAAGGAGGTAGGATGAGAACCTCCTCTCTGTGTTAGCTTTTGACTTGTCTGTGAACTTAAAGATCCCCCCTGAATGATTCTCTCTGCTCCTTCAGATTCCTCCAGATTTGAGGGGGTGTAAGCCCCCTTTGTCTGAGCTCCTGGGTTCTTCAGGGCACAGAACTGCTTAGTGGAGGGACCCAGACTTCCATCACCCCCAGCAGACTTCTCCTCTGCCCTACACAGCCACCTCAGGTAGTCTGCTGGACTCTGAGTGCTCTCGTAAAAATAATAGGGGGAGATGCTGCGGGAAAGCAGAGAAGTTCCTTTTCAGGACTCGAAGTCCAGGGGCTGCTCTCCCCGCCACACTCCGCCCTCCAGCATATGGCCTTTTAAAGGTCTGGATCCCAGTTACCTGATCCCTTGGGGTACTGGGGAAGGAGGTCGGGCTCCTTTGCTCTTTCCTTCTGAGAGCATCCCAGGCAATGTAGAGTGGGTGCCCATCCCCAGATGGCAGGACCGGGGTGCGCGTGGGATCTACAGCCTTTGCTCAGTATGTAGGGTGAGGGTGGGGTTGGGGATGGGGGTAGGGAGAGGCTAATTGCTGTCTTGGCTGCTTTCATAGGCAACTGGGCCTTCACTCTCAGCTCCTCTTCCATTTGCAGGATGTTGTTCTTCAGCTCAGGCACTGTGGGGGGAGGACAGGAGGGGGTTTTGCAGAGGCTGAGCCATGCCTGGGAATATTCCCAGAAGTGCCAGGTTGGAGGAACGGCGTATCTGCTCCCAGGACTGGGCTCTGGCTTTGCCTGGCTGCCTCTCCCACCCACCCTTCTCCCAGCCCCCACCCGCGCCTTACTCGGTTAGGGAGAGGCAGGGGGCTGGACGAACACAGCTTTTCCCTGTTCCAGCAGAGAAATGCTGGCTACATGCCCTCCCTAGGGTTCCCAGGCTGCCCGGGGTGTGGTTGGCCTTCCGACTTGAGCCCACCCTTGCTGGGACCTTGCCTAGGGGCTTTGTGACATGGACATTGAGGTGGTGCTCTGACCAGGTACCAAGGATTCCTGGGTTCTGTGGTGGGCCATGGCCTTAACGCCTCAGTGTCCCATGTCTGGCTGGGAGTCCTGCCTCCTGGCCGCTCAAGGACCTATACTTAGAGGTCAGGCTTCAGGCCTCTCTTACTGACTTCCCTCTCCCCCCACTTTGGTCTCTTCCCTCTCCAGAGATGCCCTGTATCCAAGCCCAGTATGGGACACCAGCACCAAGCCCAGGACCCCGTGACCACCTGGCAGGCGACCTCCTGACCCCTGAGCTCAGCAAGCCCACCATGGACCTGGCCAGCCCCGAGGCAGCCCCCGCTGTCCCTACCGCCTTGCCCAGCTTCAGCACCTTCATGGACGGCTACACAGGGGAGTTTGACACCTTCCTCTACCAACTGTCAGGCACAGCCCAGCCGTGCTCCTCGGCCTCCTCCTCGGCCTCCTCCACGTCCTCATCGTCAGCCACCTCCCCAGCCTCTGCTTCCTTCAAGTTCGAGGACTTCCAGGTGTACGGCTGCTACCCTGGCACGCTGAGTGGCCCTCTGGACGAGACCCTGTCCTCCAGCGGCTCTGACTACTATGGCAGTCCCTGCTCTGCACCGTCACCATCCACGCCCAGCTTCCAGCCTCCCCAGCTCTCTCCCTGGGATGGCTCCTTTGGCCCCTTCTCGCCCAGCCAGACTTACGAAGGCCTGCGGGCATGGACAGAGCAGCTGCCCAAGGCTTCTGGGCCCCCCCAGCCGCCGGCCTTCTTTTCCTTCAGCCCTCCCCCCGGCCCCAGTCCCAGCCTGGCCCCAAGCCCCCTGAAGCTGTTCCCCTCGCAGGCCGCCCACCAGCTGGGGGAGGGAGAGAGCTATTCCATGCAAACAGCGTTCCCAGGCCTGGTGCCCACTTCTCCCCACCTTGATGGCTCAGGGAGGCTGGACGCGCCTGTGACCTCTGCCAAGGCCCGGAGTGGGGCTCCGGGTGGAAGCGAGGGCCGCTGTGCTGTGTGTGGGGACAATGCTTCCTGCCAGCATTATGGGGTCCGCACCTGTGAGGGCTGCAAAGGCTTCTTCAAGGTACTGGGCTGCCCTGGGTGTAGCTTTTTATGAGAAGTGGGGCAGGCTGATCTCTCACCCCAGCAGGCTTTGTGGTGGCTTCGCTTGGGCTCTCCTTCCAACAAGTCTGCTCTTTAGGAAGAGGGCAGGCTTGGCCCGGTGGGCTGCCATCCTAGGAACAGGGACCTGGGACCTTTCATGCTGACCCTGGGGTGGTGGAGAGATGGAGGGAGGGGCGACAGTGGGGCAGAGGGTGAGGCTGTGGGGTTACCCTGGAGGGGGAGTTTCTGTGGCTAGCCTCTGGTTTTCCTCTGTCTGGCCTCCCCCTACTCAAGGTCCTGGTGGGAAGGGGGGGCCCAGGCACTCGTGTTCTTGGCACGAGATGAAAGGATGCGAGGAGAGGGCTTGGTGCTGGAGGGCTGGGGGTGGACTTGGGAACAGGCTGCGTGTTTGTCCCAGTGCTGGGTGCCTGCCTCCCTGCCCGGCCCCAGCCCTGGCCCCTCCTCAGCCTCTCGTGTCTGCCTCAGGGAAGGGGCAGGCGGACACAGGCACGTTAAGAAGTGTCAGTGTCTGGGCTGCTGGGGAGCCCTTCGCCCCTCATCCTGCGTCCTGAGGGTAAGGCCAAACCCTCCCCCAGTGTCCCCAAGACTTTTTTTCTTCCTCCCCCAACCCATCCATCTTATCCTCCCCTGCCACCCAAATGTTAGAAAAATAGTTGTGAACAGAGAGCGCTTTTGTCTGCAATGGCAGTAGGATCTGGACAGTCCCCTCCCCTGGCTCTCCCCCACCCCCACCCCACACTCTGACAGCCTGTTCCGTGTTGGCCCCCTCCAGCGCACAGTGCAGAAAAATGCCAAGTACATCTGCCTGGCTAACAAGGACTGCCCTGTGGACAAGAGGCGGCGAAACCGCTGCCAGTTCTGCCGCTTCCAGAAGTGCCTGGCCGTGGGCATGGTGAAGGAAGGTGGGTGGTTGGGACAGGCCCCGAGGGACAGAGATGGGCTGGAGTGGGGTGGGGCCTGCAGACCGCCCCCCCTGGACATCTGTCCTGGTGGGCCGCAAGGGAGGGCGTGCCTGGGCCTTCTGTCCTCCCCTGCCTCCAGTCCACCTGCCTGCCTTGTGGGAGTGGAGATCGCTGCAGGGTCCCCTGGGTTCTCGGGGGCTCTAGCTCCTCATACTTCGGCATGCTTTTAGTACCGGGGTGCACAGCTTGGGCTGGGAGTCCTTTCCCTGGGCCCCTTTCTCCCTGCCTCACTCCAGCCCTTTTCTCTGCAGTTGTCCGGACAGACAGCCTGAAAGGACGGCGGGGTCGGCTCCCTTCAAAGCCCAAGCAGCCCCCAGAAACCTCCCCAGCCCACCTACTCACCTCCCTGGTCCGGGCGCACCTGGACTCGGGGCCCAGCACTTCTAAACTGGACTACTCCAAGGTGAGGCCCTGCCCAGCCCACATTTGGCACTTCCTACACATGAGAAAAGCCACCCGCCAGCCCCTAGTTCCACAGATCGAAAAGAGGGTTGGCCCCTCTAGGCTGACCAGATGGAAAAATGTACCCCTCTGGGCGGTGGCCAATTAAAAAAAAAAAAAAGCGCTCCTTCCAGCAGCCTCGGCTCTGGGTTAATAGGCGAGAGTTGGCAAGCAAGCGTGGGCGGGATCTCGGCTCCATTCTCACCCTTGGGATCTGGCATCCCAGGGTATGACACAGCTGTACACGGCCGCCTAGGTGTGGGGCTCTTTCTGGGGTCTGACCTCGTTGGACCACCTGCCAGTTCCAGGAGCTGGCGCTGCCCCACTTCGGGAAAGAGGATGCTGGGGACGTGCAGCAGTTCTACGACCTGCTCTCGGGTTCCCTGGAGGTGATTCGCAAGTGGGCCGAGAAGATCCCCGGCTTTGCTGAACTGTCTCCCGGAGACCAGGACCTGCTGCTGGAGTCCGCCTTTCTGGAGCTCTTTATCCTCCGTCTGGCCTACCGGTGAGCGTCCCACTGTGTGCTCAGCCCTCAGCTGGTGCCCTGCCCTCCAGCCCCCCTAACAGCTGTCTGCACCCCACCTGCCAGGTCTAAACCAGCCGAAGGGAAGCTCATCTTCTGCTCAGGCCTGGTGCTGCACCGCCTGCAATGTGCCCGTGGCTTCGGGGACTGGATCGACAGCATCTTGGCCTTCTCTCGCTCCCTGCACAGCTTGGTGGTCGACATCCCTGCCTTCGCCTGCCTCTCCGCGCTTGTCCTCATCACAGGTGGGAGGCCGGTCTCCAGACCCAGGGAGATGGGGAAGGCCTGAGGGCCTGGCTCTGGATGTACCAGCATCTGGTGTTTCCTGGGCCTCCTGCATTGTGGGGTGAGGGTGACGAGGTGCAGAGAGGGCAGGTGTGGCTCAGGGCAATGCAGTTGGTGGTTGGCAGGGCCGGGTTTCAGGCCTAGCTGTGGCTGACGGCAAACCCTCAGCCCCTGACGTAGCCCAGACTACTCAAGATCCTAACTGTGTAGGTGTCATGTGTGGCCTAAAGTTTGGGTTTTTTTTTTTTTTAATCTTACTGAATCATGTTGCATGGAAATTTTCACAAAGTGTATGCACATAAACAACAAATAGATCAAGAAACAGACACAGGGCTTCCCTGGTGCCTCAGTGGTAGAGAATCCGCCTGCCAACGCAGGAGACACAGGTTCAATCCCTGATCTGGGAGAGTCCCTCATGCTGTGGAGCACCTAAGCGCGTGTGCCTTAACTACTGAGCCTGTGCTTTAGAGCCCAGGAATCACAACTATTGAAGCCCATGAGCTGCAGGTGTTGAAACTCTCCTGCTCCAGAGCCTGTACTCCGCAATACGACAAGCCCTACAATGAGAAACCTGTGCACCGTAACTAGAGAATAGCCCCTGCTTGTTGCAACTGGAGAAAGCCCACGGAGCAACAGAGACCCAGCACAGCCAAATATAAATAAATAACTAAAATTATACTTTAAAAAAGAAATAGCCATGACCAGTACCCCAGAACCCTTCCTTGTGCCCGCTTTTTAGTCATTAGCTGCCCGAAGGGTAGCTGCCACCTTGACTGCTTATAGCACTGATTAGCTTTGCTGGTTGTGTACTTCATGTAAATATGTAAACGTAATTGTGCAAGATACGAGTTTTTGGCATTAAATGTGGAGGTTTTCAGGTCTTTATTTGTTAAAGCACCAGAATCTGCCCCATCTCTCTCTCTCTTTTAAAAAAATATTTACTCATTTATTTGACTGCGTAAGGTCTTAGTTGTGGCACACGGGATCTTTTGTCGTGGCGCAAGGACTCTCTAGTTATGGTACGTGAGCCACAGAGCACATGGGCCTTGATAGTTGAGGCATGTGGGATCTTGGTTCCCCCACCAGGGAGCAAACCCCTGTCTCCTGTGTTGCAAGGCGGATTCTTAACCACTGCACCACTTAAGTCCCTGGTAGGGGACTTCCCCTGCCCCTTTTCAGTTAATTTTTTAAGTTTCACAAGGCTACGTAGTACCAAAAAAACTGTAGGACAGAATCCAAGGTACTTTTGGCTGCAGAGAGAGCACTAGGTTTTGAGGCCTGCTTTCTCTGGAGGTGACATCTGTAATGTTGCTACACAAAGCCAAGGTTTCTCACAATAGTCTGGGGTGTTAGTCGCTCAGTCATGTCCAGCTCTTTGCAACCCCATGGACTGTAGCCTGCCAAGCTCCTCTGTCCATGGACTTCTCCAGGCAAGAATTCTAGAATGGGTAGCCATTCCCTTCTCCAGGGGATCTTCCTGACACAGGGATCAAACTTTGGTCTCCTGCATTGCAGGCAGATTCTTTACCATCTGGGGTGGGGACAACCAGAAACCAAAAAAACAATACTGGGCTAGTCAGAAACCTGCTTAAGGTTTTATTTCCTTTTTGTGACCTTAGGCAAGTCTTGGGACCTCTCTGGGCCTCACTTTGTCCCTTGGAAGATGAGGATGACGAGCATTGCTGCTTTGCTGGGCTTCTGGTGGGGCTCCTGTGCTTGTGTGGAGTGCAGGGGGGCATGGGAGATGGTCAGTAGCAGTAGCTCCAGAGACCTGGGGGCAGCCAACTCTGCAGGGGAGAGGGGTGTCTGGTTCTGGGCAGTGCGTCTAATCCCACACCTTGTCCCCCCTCCACCGCAGACCGACATGGGCTGCAGGAGCCTCGCCGGGTAGAGGAGCTGCAGAACCGCATTGCCAGCTGCCTGAAGGAGCACGTCTCGGCCGAGGCGGGTGAGCCCCAGCCGGCCAGCTGCCTGTCGCGCCTGCTGGGCAAGCTGCCCGAGCTGAGGACCCTGTGCACCCAGGGCTTGCAGCGCATCTTCTACCTCAAGCTGGAGGACTTGGTGCCCCCTCCACCCATCGTCGACAAGATCTTTATGGACACACTGCCCTTCTGACCCTGGCCCGGGAACATGCGTGCACTTGGTGTGCACGCTCATAATGCCACCCCACGTGCCTTTAGCCTATGGCCCACGGACCCCCAGAGCATCACCCCGGCCTGGGCCTGAGCTGCAGACTGGCTGCCCCTCCCCCTGTTCTGTGGGAGGTCAGCAGGGAGCTCATGGCCTGGGGGAGAGGGATGCATTCACAGGGGTGACCCTTACTATTTGTCTTACCCCCCCAGCCCAGCCCTAGTCGTCATGTTTTTGTAAGATAAACCGTTTTTAACACACACACACCGCCATGCTGTAAATAAGCCGAATGCTGCTGTAAATACAGGAAGGAAGAGGTTGAGGTGGGAGTGGGGTTGGGAGGAGGAATGGGCCCCCAGCAGCCACCTCCTACTTGCTCTCTTCCTGCCCTCCTTCCACGTGTACATAGACTCACTCTAGGAGGAAGACAAATGACAGATTCTGACATTTATATTTGTGTATTTTCCTGGATTTATAGTATGTGACTTTTCTGATTAATATATTTAATATATTGAATAAAAAATAGACATGTAGCTGAAGCTGAGATCTTATCTCTGGCACCCTCTACCCATACCACCCACCCCCAAAATGGCATAATAGAGACACAGGTGGCTCCTGTAAGTCTTTATTTATTTTTGGGCAACCCATGCCAGGTGGCATATGGGAGCTTAGTTCCCCAACCAGGAATCGAATCCACACCACCTGTAGTGGAAGTGCAGAGTCTTAACCACTGCACCACCAGCGAAGTAAGTCCCTAGCTCCCATAAATCTTGCATGTTACCAACTTGGCTAACAGGCCTCAGTTTACTCATTTATAAAAGGTGAAAGTAATGACACCTGCTTCACGGGGTTGTTAGGCAAAGCACTCAGACTAGTTTCTGGCATGGAGAAAGCCTCTGGTGAACAGGCCAGGCTTGTGGATGGGGCTTGTGCTGGGGGCCAATTCGTCCATCAGCTTTGTCTGGAAGTTCCTAACCTGAACCCCAGCTCACATGTCCCCTGGGAGTTTGGGTGGGGTGCTCAGTGTAGGGCTGGGTCCAGGGCAGCCCAGGATGGTGGTAGCCACTGTCCTTCCTCAGTAGAAGTCTTTCCCCGTCCCCACTTTGAGTATCCCTCCCACAAGCCTAGTGCACCAGCAGCAGAACCCAGGTTATGGTAACTCTGACCTTCTTGGCAGGAAGACTGTTCTGAGTTCCCTGCTTGTGCCCAAATGCCCCAAATAGGTTCTCCAACTCCCAAGCCCATCAGATGCTTAGCTGGCTTAAAATGCAAATTCCTTGGCTCTACCCCAGAGACTGGGATTTGACGAGGGGCGGGGCCCATGGAGCTCAACTTTCACCCAGCACCCAGGTGCCTGTGAGGCTAGAGGTCTGGGAGCCACTCTGGAGAAACACAAATGTAGAAGTGACCCTATACCAAAGTCCAAGGTAGCTGGCTGCCACACAGGGCCCGGCCCCCTACCCTGTGCTTTGTGCAGGAGGACCCTTGACCCAGGACCCCTGAACCTCCACGCCCACAACCCCTAGGAACTGGCTGGATGAGGGCAGCCCCTGCCTGATGGAAGCTCGACAAAATAGGGCTCTGCTCTTCAATAGAACAGAATCAAGGGCCTTCCCTGGTGCTCCAGCCCCCACCTACAGGTTCCCCAGAGAGTCCCCCACCACCTGCCCTCACTCAGGTTTTGGGATGATGGCTGAGCCCCAGGTCTTCTGAAGGGTCCACGTGGGGGTAGGCTGGGGAGTCCTGGGCCCTGTGCATGATGACCGCCACCCCCCACAGTGTGTGAGCATCCAAGCACATGTCCCTGGCTGCCCCGCCAGAGCCCCTGAGTTGTCACAGCCCTGGTGAGGCAGGGGAAGGGGGTGGGGTGGTCAGGAGATCTGCCTCGTTTCTCAGCCCTGGCTCCAACTCCATGCTGCTTTCTGAGAAGCCCCGCTCCCTCGCTGAGCCTTGGTTTCCTGTCTGTTCCGTGTGGAGGTGAGTCTGGTGGCAGTACTCTGGTTAGGAGCAGAGTTTGCTGGGAAATCTCCCATCAGCTGTAGCTGGATTGAGTTTCTCTCCCTTTGGGTCACCTTTGGCACAGACAGATGTAGAGCACACGGCAGGCCCCCGGGGAAAGCAAAGGTGCTTGAGAAGATGCTTCCCAGGGTCAGGAAGCAGGCAGGGCAGTGGAGAGTTTTGGTCCCTACAGGTATCTAGGCACCACGGTGAGGACAGCAGCTACCACACCTGCTTCATCATCCACTGAGTTCATATATTTGCTATTTCTAGTCCTCGACACCACCCTATGAGGAAAGCCTGCAACAGAGGAAAGTGAAGAGAGCAAGGACTCCAGAACCGGACTACCTGGCTTTCTAAAAAGTCTTTTCCTAGCTGTGGAATTTGGGGCAAGTCACTTCTCAGTGTTTTCGTCTATGTTGTCGTTCAGTCGCTAATTTGTGTCTGACTCTTGGTGACCTCCTGGACTGCAGCACTCCAGGCTCCTCTGTCTTCCCCTATCTCCCAGCTGCTGCTGCTGCTGCAGCTGCTGCTAAGTTGCTTCAGTCGTATCTGACTCTGTGGGACCCCATAGACGGCAGCCCACCAGGCTTCCCCGTCCTTGGGAGTCTCCAGGCAAGAATACTGGAGTGGGTTGCCATTTCCTTCTCCAATGCATGAAAGTGAAAAGTGAAAGTGAAAAGTGAAAGTGAAGTCGCTCAGTCGTGTCCGACTCTTCGCGACCCCATGGACTGCAGCCCACCAGCCTCCTCCGTCCATGGGATTCTCCAGGCAAGAGTACTAGAGTGGGTTGTCATTGCCTTTTCCAAGAGTTTGCTCAAATTCATGTCCATTGAGTTCGTGATGCTATCTAACCATCTCCTCTGCCCCTTTCTCCTTTTGCCTTCAACCTTTCCCAGCATCAAGGTCTTTTCCAATGAGTTAGCTTTTCATATCCGTGGTCAAAAGATTGGAGCTTTAGCTTGAGCATCTATAAGTGGGGAAAATAGTATCTATTTCACAAAGTTGCTATAATGATTACAAGGTGAATGTATACAAAGTTGTTTCCAGCAGTGCCTGCCATTTAGCAAGCACCAATAAATAATAGCTATTGTTTTCGCCAAAGAAGAGAATTCATTTCAGAGAAAAGGAAATGACTTTCCCAAGGTCACTTGACTTCTAAGTGGCTGAGCTGGGTGGGTCTAACTACTGTACTTAATCACTAGGTCTCCCTGTACAGGGCCTTGTGAGTTGCAGAAACACCATGGACAGTGGCTGTTTCCAGGACTTGGGCGATAGGGGTACAGGGTAGGGGGGCTGATTTCTCCAGCCCCGCCCTGCCCCACCCAAGGCCTGGTGCCTGAAGGCAGGCCCTTTCTTTCCAACTAGCAACTGGAAGAACTGGCCTCCGAGTCTTGCTAGGGGCTGGGAGGACGAACAAGGGGGCATTGAGCCTGGTGGGGCCTCACAATGGCCGCTCTGTCCCTGCAGCCTGGGGGCTGGGTCATTTCCGTTGGGGACAATAGTCAAAAGGCAGTGACGCCGGCAGGGCCTGGAATCCCAGGCGGGATTTTCCGAGGCCTCAAAGCTTTCTGTTTGTCCTCACAGGAGACCCAGGAAGCCTGCCTCCCTCTGTCCCCAGCCTCACCCACGCTGGGCCCCGAGCCCAGAGGCCCCCAGTCCGGAGGTGCCACAGTGAAGGGGCTATGGTTCTGAGGTCTAAGGTCTGAGTGAGTAGGGGGAGACAGCCCTTCACTAGGGCCTGGGATGGAAGAAGCTGCCGTGGTTATGGAGGGAGGTGACGAGGCTCGGCCTCAAGGAGGCACAGAAGCTTCTGACCCTCACAGGCAACCACTTGGTACTTGAGCTGTAGGGTACCTCACGGTTGCTCTGAATGTCCAGGGCGCTGGGCTGGATGGTAGATGGCCCTGTGGCTGCGGAGAGAAGCCTATGAGAATTTCTCAGAGGTAGGCAGCTGGGGACAGTCTGCAGGTCTAGTGATGTCCTTCCATGGCTAATGAGGAACTATGTTGGGCCTGTTCTGGTTGAGGGCAGTGCTGGGTTGCCTCAGGTAAGAGCTGGGCCTGGGGATTCCCAGGGTGTTTTAGCTTAAATCTAGATGAGCCCCAGCTTCACTAAGCCCCTGACTTTAGCAGTGACCCCAGGGCTGCTGGGCCTTCTTAGAACATGAGGCTAAAGGGGTGAGCCTCTGTCCATCTGCTTGCGGCCCTGTCCAGGCCCGGTCTTAAAGCCCTACAGCTCAGCCAGCAGCTGCTCTGTGTTACCTGGAGCCCCAAACCTCTTCTCCTCCCTGCTTCAGGCTCAGGCCGCTGCCAGCCCTGCCCTGGTCCCAGGCTGGGGGCTGTTGGGTAAGGCCTAGGCCGTCCAGTGGGACTTGGAAGCTTCCAGTCTGCTGTGGGAAGGGCAGGAAGGAGCACAAGACTGAAGAAACCCCTTTCCACCCCCTCAATATCTCCTTTGCCACACAGCTGGGAACATTCTGAGGGCAGGGGGCACATTTCAGGGTCCCCAGCTGGACTCAGAGCTGCCTGAAGGCCCTGGGGCCTTGGCATCTGTCTCCTGCCCCCCACCCCTAGGCGCATGTTCTGACCATCCTGCCCACCACCCCTGCTCCCCTTTGTTTCCTGCTGGGCCCTGACCCTGCCAGACCAGGGGGGGGCCACTTGAGGTCTCCTCAAGGTCTCACACAGGTGCTGGCTCAGGACCATAAATCATGCCGGCACGGCTGTGAGGGCTGGGGGTGGCAGCTGGGCTGGGAGGGGAGTGCGGGGGGGGGCCCTTCTTGGTACATGCTGCGTTAGCAGGGAGCAGTGCCCAGCTGCGAGCTAGGCAGGCGGGTGCTGACTGTTGCTGCCCTCATCCAGGCACAGCAGAGCAACAGGGCCCCCATCCAGGGAGTCTAGCATCAGGGTTGCCCAAGCGGAAGACCTGGACCTATCCCAGGTAACTGGGGTACCTTGAGGACAGATACAGCCCAACAGGAAACCTGGGAGAGAAAAGCAGCCCCCCCAGGAGTAGATGGAGACACTCCCTTACGAAGGGTGGGTAAACAGGCCTCTTTTCTTGCATGGATAGTCTCACAGAATCCTCTGCCCCAAAGAACAACAGTCATGCACACACCTCCCAGAGGAACAGAGGCACAGACTTTGCAGGCAGGATAGCTTGACCCCTTCCCTCTGGGGGACAGACGCAGAAACAAAGCCCCACCCCAGTTGGCCAGAGAGATAAACACAAAGATCTTCTGCGAGACAGAGACACACCAGTCTTCCCCAACACCAAAGGCCAGAGCCCCATGCATCCCGGGGCAAAGGGCAGCCAGTGCCACCTCCTGCCCTGCCCAGGTCTTGAGGCTCCTGACGAGGCTGGGCTGGGAGGCCCCTCTTTCTCACGCTCTCTGTCACTCTCTCGTCCGCCCAGCCATTTCCTTTGCCTTAAGGGGTGGGGGCTGGGAGTGACAGCCCAGAAAGAGTGGGAAGTGGAGTAGCCCCTGCCCAGGATCCCAGGGGGCAGATGTCAGAAGTGGACAGCTGGTCCTCATCGCCCCCGCGTCCTGGCTCGGACTAGAGGGTCGGGAGGCAGGGTGCAGGCTGCCCAGCCAAGCTGGCCACTGTCAGGAGCCCCCAGCCTGACGTCAGTCCCACTCATTGTTGCTGCTGAGGCTTGAGTCACTCCCTGTGACGCACGGGGGTCAGCTCTGGAGCGGCTGGGGGTGGCTTCAGGGCTTAGCTCTCCCCTGGGTGCACTGGGATGGGGTGGGGCCATCTGAGGCCACAGTCGCCTTGCGAAGCCAGCTGCCTACTCCCAAGGTCTTGGGTTGGCCTTCAAGGTCCCTCCGCAAGCTTTCGCCGCAGACGTGCCTCAGAGGGCCTTCGCCAGTCGCCTGTCTGCCCGGCTGGCCGTGACTCTGACTGAGAAGTCAGCTCCCCCTGTGCTGGCCCGTCCTGCCTCAGAATGCTCGGTTTCCAGCCTCGCTGAGACCTCTCCCTCTAGCTCTTTTCTTTCTCTTTCTTCAGGAAGCCTCCCCAGCATAATTCCATGTGGCCCCACTTCTTCCCGGAATTGCCAACCCCCCTTCTTGTCCATCTCCTCTGGTTGCTGTTGTCCTGGTTTTCTGCTGGTGCCCAGTCACCTCCCAGCTTGCTGAGAGCAGGGCCTGGGACTCCTTTTCACTCTGACTGTGTCACTTTCTATTCCAGGCCACAGGCATCTTTCTGGGGTTACAGCAGTGGCTTCAATTCTGGCCCCCTCTGGCCCCTGCAGAACCTGCTGTCATTTTTTCATACCCTTTGCTGTGTCTTCCCACCCAGGTGCAACTTCTGGTCCATCTCCTCTGTGAGACTCTGAGGCCTTCCCGGAGGGCCAGGATTGCAACTCGTCCCCCTTGGTAGGCAGCGCACGGGCCTGGCATGGGGAAAGTTTCACAGGTGCAGCATGATTGCATGATTCCATCTGGGTCAGCAGGAGTGCTGGCAGAGGATGGGAGAATTCATTCCACACAGCCTCATTTTGAGGGGCTGAGACCCCACCCCCCATGTTCCTGACAGGACCACCCAGATGGGTGTAGGACTCAGGATCAGAGTTACAGTAAGAATAGCCCTTTAAGGATTCAGGGAAGTATGAGGAGGCAAGGATTGGCCAGGATCTGGGCCTGAGACAGGAGAGGTGAGATGTCTCAACCTCATCCTCAGGCAGGAAAGGCTCCAGGGACGGACGGGGTGAGGTGTGGAGGGAGGAGAGTGGGAAAAAAGACAGGCAGGGGGCTTCTCTGGTGGTTCAGTAGTTAGGACTCCACACTTCCAGTGTAGGGGGCACAGGTTCAATCTCTGGTCGGGAACTAAGATCCCACATGCTGTGTGACATAGCCAAAAGATAAAAAGAAAAAGAAAAAAGACTGGCAGAATGAGGAAAGAGTAGCTGTGTGGCCTTGGCAAATGTATTAGTCAGGATTCTCCAGAGAAACAGAACCAATAGGATGTGTATATATAGAAAGAGATTTATCATGAGGAATTGGCTCATGTGATTATGGAAGCTGACAGGTCCCAAGATTTGCAGTCAGCAAGCTGGAGATCCAGGAGAGCTGATGGTGTGATTCTGAATGTTGGCAGGCTCGAGGCCCAAGAGGAGCTGATAGTTTGGTTCAAATCTGAAGGTAGGGGGAAAAAAAACTGATGTCCCAACTTGAAAGTAATCGGGGAGGGTGAGAACCTTTTATTCCATTCAGGGCTTCAACTGACTGGTTGGGGCCCATCCACACATAGAGTCTTCCCTGGTGGCTCCGACTGTAAAGAATCTGCCTGCAATGCAGGAAACCCAGGTTCAATCCCTGGGTCAGGAAGATTCCCTGGAGAAAGAAATGGCAACCCACTCCAGTATTCTTGCCTGGAGAATTCCACAGACAGAGGAGCCTGGTGGGCCACAGTCCATGGGGTCGCAAAGAGTCAGACACGACCGAGCTGCTAACACTATTACCCTCAGTAGGGAAGGCAATCTGCTTTGTTGTTGTTTGGTCCCTAAGTTGTGTCCAACTCTTTTGTGACCCCATGGATTATAGTCTGCTAGGCTCCTCTGTCCACGAGATTTCCCAGGCAAGAATCCTGGAGCGGGTTGTCATTTCCTTCTCTAGGGGATCTTCTCCACCCAGGAACTGAACCCATGCCTCTTGCATCTCCTGCATTGGTAGGCAGATTTTTTACCACTGAGCCACCAGGGAAGCCACACTGTCTGTGATTCAAATGTTTTTCTTCCAGAAACACCCTCATGGACACACTGAGAATAATATTTGACCAGATGTCTGGGCACTCTGTGGCACAGTCAAGTTGACGCATAAAATATCCCATCATAGCTTGTCACTCTGTATCACTGGGCCTCAGTTTCATTATCTGTAAACTGGGGAGAAATTGTACTTAATTTCCAAGGCAGTTGGAGAAATCAACACACTAGTGCATGTGAAGTGCTAGTGTGGTGCCTTGTAAAGCTCTGCTGCTGCTAAGTTGCTTCAGTCGTGTCCGACTCTGTGCGACCCCATAGACGGCAGCTCACCAGGCTTCCCCGTCCCTGGGATTCTCCAGGCAAGAACACTGGAATGGGTTGCCATGTCCTTCTCCAACGCATGAACGTGAAAAGTGAAAGTGAAGTCACCCAGTCGTGTCCGACTCTTAGCGACCCCATGGACTGCAGCCTACCAGGCTCCTCCGTCCATGGATTTTCCAGGCAAGAGTACTGGAGTGGGGTGCCATTGCCTTCTCCTTGTAAAGCTCAGTGACAGGTAATTCTGACGATGGTGATGTCAGGACAGTGGCAGTGAAAGCTCCTGAGATGAGTGTGTCAGGGCACAGAGTGCCTCCAGTCACTCTCCACAGTCTCCGGCAGTCGGTGGAAGTTAGGCTGTTTTTCTATTTTCCTGGCCATGCCGCATAGCATATGGGATCTTAGTTCCCTGACCAGGGATCGAATCAGCGTCCCCTGCAGCAGAAGAGCGGAGTCTCTACCACTGGACCACCAGAGAAGTCCCTAGGCTCTTTCTTCCCCCTCCCCAGGGCTGGTTCTAATTGCCCTGTTTGTCCCTCCTTTGCCTTCTCACAGATCCTCCCCTCTCAGTAGTTCATCCTGATTCCCTTCCGGTTAAGTCCAGGCTCTAGAGGAGGATGTTGGCCTGTCAGGCCGGCTACTTTCTCTTTCCCCAGGCCCCGTTTATAAAGGAGGAAATCAGAAAGGATGAATGACATCAAGAGGCCCATACAGAGGCAATGGCAGAATTACAAGCTTTACAAGAACAGTCACCAGACTGGTCATGGCAGAGCACCAAGAAGTGCTCCTGTGTGAAGATAACCGAGTAAGGTTAAGCCCCCTTTGCCTGGTATCTTCCATTATGCACATTGAACCAACTAAAGTTTTCCCACTCAGAACACTGGCCCGAGTTCATCTCCAGGGCACCTCTCCAAATGCCATGTCCCTCATCTTAGGGGATTGGTACCTCTTCCAGTCCTCTGAGACCAGAATTGGGGACCACGTCTCGGTCCCAGGGGTGGCCTCTGCCGATGACTCCTCTCCGTCTAGGGAGGCAGCACAGAGCTCGTCAGGTCCCTCCTTCCCTCTCATCTCTATGGCGGAAGTGAGTTGTTCCAGCCGAAACACAACAACATCCTCGGTGGTGGGGTTAAATGGACTCGTCCAAACGAGGGGGATACTTCTTACCATCAAATCTTAAAATCCGAGACATAATCCAGAAGAAAGCAATATTCAAAATATAGAGCACCATGCGGTGGTCTTCGTCCGCCGGTGTGGAGGTGGAACGGTCCGGGCAGCTGCACTGGTGTCAGGGCTCGGCCAGCTGTGCTCGCGCCCCCGCCGGAGGCCGATGGAGCAGGTGGGACCGGCCGGGCTCGCAGGGGCGGGCCTTTCCGGCGCCGGCACCGCCTCTTGCCGAGGTGATCTGGTCTCCTCGGGGAGGGCCGTTTCTTGCCCCGCGGGTCCCAGACGGGGATTCTGGGAGGTGGGAGACAGTTCTAGCCGTGTGGCCCTTGTTCTGTGCGAGCGCGGGCGCGCCTCGAACTCCCGGGCCTGGCCAGGCTGGGCGCGGGGCTCCGCTCCTCCCGCGTCCCCGGACCGTGGAGGTTCGCCGGCATTGGCGGCGGGAGAAACTTAACCCGGACGGGAAGTCCTTCCTGCGTCCGACAGGGTCTCTCGATGCGGAGCCGAATAACTTTGTGTTTTTGCGTTCAGCCTGTCTCTTGCGGCTCGTGGCGCGCGGGGAGGTTTCGGCGTACCTGCGGAGATCGTACCTGCGGAGGACGTACGTACCTGTGCGTGAGGAGGAGAAAGGGCAAGATCCATCCTGAGTGACCCGCGTGCCAGCCTCTCCGCGTAAGGTGAGGCTGGGGGAAACCCTGTGCTCCGGCCTGACCCAGAGGAGGCATCGATCAGCGTCTGCCCCGGTACTCTGCAGACCTGGGCCTTGGGGGAACCGAAGCGACGAGACTTCCCAGGCACTGCCCTGGCAAAGTCCCCTGCTCACGGGGGGTCGAGGGTGAGGGAGCAGACAAGCCCATCGCAGAGCAAAGGTGGCCGCGTTGGGAAGGAGGCTGGGGTTGGTTCGTGTTGACTTCCTGAAGAAGTGGAATCTTGAATAGCACCGAGAATGAGGGAAGAACCTGGATTTGGGGCAAAAGTGAAAAGAGGGGTGGCCTATTTGACAGTTAGTGGGGGATACCAGAGGGGGTTTGTGGAAGAAAAGAGAGTTGGACCAGAGCTGGGAGTTTTCCGATGGGAAACTGCTGGATGGAATTAGACTAGAGGGCAGAAATGAGCAAGAAGCCCTGCTCATTCTAAGAGTATATATGGGATAAATCAGTCCAGCAGTCCTTTCAGGATGAATTGAGCAGTTGCTGTGTACTCGGAACCAGGTATACTGAGATTCCACTGATGAATAGGATACAGCCCCTGCCATTAAGGAATCGTCTGCTAGTAGGAGAGACCAGACAAGATTAACACCTGTGAAAAGATAAGATACAGGTAGTCTTCGGAGAAGGCAATGGCAACCCACTCCAGTACTCTTGCCTGGAAAATCCCATGGATGGAGGAGCCCGGTAGGCTGCAGTCCATGGGGTCGCTAAGAGTCGGACACGACTGGGTTACTTCACTTTCACTTTACACTTTCATGCATTGGAGGAGGAAATGGCAACCCACTCCAGTATTCTTGCCTAGAGAATCCCAGGGACGGTGGGACCTGGTGGGCTGCCGTCTATGGGGTCGCACAGAGTCGGACACGACTGAAGTGACTTAGCAGCAGCAGCAGCAGCAGGTAGTCTTGGGCTGATTGCCAGTGAGAGGCAGAGCCAGCTTGATCTCCGAGTGGTCTGTGGACTGCCTCCCTGACTTCAGGGGCAAAGAGACAAACCAGTACACTTTGAAGAGAGTTGCCCGCCCCTGAGGAATTAAGATGTGATGTAAAGCTGGAATGTTTATGGGGACTGGAGACCTTTAACCTGTAGAAGGAGTAAGGGGGTGATGGCAGAGTTGCCTTTGAATATCTGAAAGGCTCCTTTGTGGGAAAGGGGTGGGACTTATTCTGTGTGTGACTCTTGATATCAGAATTAAGATTAGCAGTTTAAAGCACTAAGAGACAAAGTCCTTCCATAGAGGGAGTCTCTGAGTAGAACTTTGAAAAGACTGGAATGACCTGCTGGGAGAGGTGGTGAATTCCCTGTCAGGGGAGGTGTGTAAGCTGTACCTTCTCAGCTAAGAAAGTTGACTGTTCCTTCTCTCCTTCTCAGCTCATATTCAGTTACTGATGAAGTTCTGGTCCTCAAGTCTGTTCTTCCCTTCCCACGCCCTCCACCAGTCCTGTCCTAGCCTTTCGTCATCTCTCAGCAATAATAACGTAGTAATTAGAGCAGGTCATACTGAGTGTTTAGTGCTTGCCAGGAACTGCTTCAAGTGCTTCACAGATGCTCACTTACCCTATTCTGGAGAGGACACCTTCAAGGTAGCTATTGTGAATATCCTTTTTTTATGGATTGGGGAACCTGAGGCACTTAGGGGTGAGGCAACATGCCCTTGATCACACAGTGAGCTGATGAGACAGCTGGAGTTCCAGCCCAGGCAGTCTGGCTTTAGAGTCCCTGCTCTTAACCACCAGCCTGCTGTGTTTTACATGTGTTATTTTATTCCGTATTTACAGATAAGAAAGTAGACTCAGAGGTTGAGTGATTGGCTTAAGGTCAGAGAGCAAGTTACTGGAGACCTGGGATTCGGACCCTGGGCCATTGGATGTGGAAACCCCACACTCTGCACATCACGCTGCCGCATCCCATTGCACTGTCTGGAAATGGCACGACTGTGGTGGCCTCTAACTGGACTCCTTGCCCAACCCTTTCTGCCTTAAATTGACAAGTTTTTTTTTTTTGATGTTTATTTATTTGGCTGCACTGGGTCTTGGTTGTGGCATGCAGGTTCTTCGATCTTTGCTGGGGCATGTGGAATCTAGTTCCTTGACCAGGGATCGAACCCGGACCCCCTGCACTGGGGGCTCAGAGTCTTAGCCACTGGACCACCAGGAGAGTCCCTTAAATTGGCAAGTTTTTACCGCAGTCTGTGAGATTTGGTGTGTATGTGTCAGTCAGGTTTTCAAGTTCAGTCTTCTTAGCTTTCACTGACTTCTCAGAGCAGTCTGTGACCCCTCAAATAGTGACGAGCCATTCTTCATCTGTTGGCTGGAGCTAACTTTCTGATGCGCAGATTCAGTGTTGGACAGTGATGCGTGGACTCTTCACCGCCCTCGGGACAGAGTCCAGATGCCTGGTCATTCAGGGTCCCAGGAGATCAGATTCCAGTCTTCCTTTTCTTCTCACTCCCATCATGGCGTCTCACTACTCTGGTGAAGTTCACCTGCCTGTCTGTCCTCCATCCTGGTAGCTTCTCCAGGGCTGGGGCTGGCAGGGGTTTACAGTGAGCATGTGCTGTAAACCACACTGGATGCCGTCACGGAATTCAGGTCGGAGCTGGGTGTTTGGATTGGTAGCTTTGAGGCTCTCCCCGTCTCCCATCCCAAGAGTCTGTGGTCCTCTGCCAGCACGTGTGGCTACAGAGCAGAGAAGGGCCGTGATGGCAGGGGACAGGGCTGGGCCCCGAAGGATGTGAACAGGTGACACGCCAATCAGCAGAATGTGTCCACATTCTGACCTGGCTCCTCTTGCAGGGTGGCCCCTGGGTGGGGTGAAGCTCCACCGTCTTTCCTCTGGTCCTGACCTCAGCGTGGGCCACCGACTGCAAGATGAACTGTCGATCGGAGGTGCTGGAGGTGTCGGTTGAGGGGCGGCAGGTGGAGGAGGCCATGCTGGCCGTGCTGCACACGGTGCTCCTGCACCGCAGCACCGGCAAGTTCCACTACAAGAAGGAGGGCACCTACTCCATCGGCACCGTGGGCACCCAGGACGTGGACTGCGACTTCATCGACTTCACCTATGTGCGTGTCTCCTCGGAGGAGCTGGACCGCGCTCTGCGCAAGGTCGTCGGGGAGTTCAGGGTAAGGTGGGGTGCAGTGGGCAGCAGGTGGCTGCTGAGTGTCGTCACCTCCTTGCTGTTGGACCAGCTCACCCTTCCTAGGTGTGCATTTCAGGTTCTTTCAGGTTCTCAGGAACAGGCGTGTTCAGAGCTCCTCTGGGTGGGGAGTGCTTGGTAGGGGGGTAGATGAGGGGGCCTTGTGAAAATACCAGCAAGGAGAGCCGGAAGCCCTTGGAGCACTGGCGGCCCAGGACCCTTGGCTGAGCATCGCCTCTGCACTCTTGGCCTCTCTACTGACACCTCTCTGCTTCTGCTTCGGGCCTTTCTCATACGAGATTCCCTGAGAGGGAGGACTGCTGGGCTCAGGCAGTGGCTGTCCCAGAGAAGGGTCCTGTGGGTGGTATGGCAGGTGTCTGTGTGGGCCTGTAGGGGCTAGGAGAAAGGTGGAAGGGACACACCAGGCTGCTCACGTTGGTCATCTCGGGGTGGGATTGGAGGTGTGATTTTTAATTCTGTCTTCATTCAGGGTTGCAGTGTTTCACTCTTTCAGCGAGTGCATATTTTTACAATTTAAAGTAACCAAGGGAATTTCTCTTAAGGTGCCCTTCCTGAGATTGGAGGAGGAGGGTTGTCTGTCTGGCTTCCATTCCATACACGTGTGATCCTCATAGGGGGTAGACTCTACCAGCCACAGGGTACTCCCCACCCTCCCATCGCTCCAAGCCTAGAAAGGGCACGTTCATGAGTTTCCCAGTCCCTCTTCGGGGGAGGCAGTGGTGTTCAGACTCCTGTCTTCCAGATGCCTATGAGAGGCACACGAAACACAGTGGACTCTTAAGGGCATGGACTCTACCACCCACAAGTGTGTGATCTTGGCAAGTGACTCTGCTCCTCTGGACTGCAGTTTCACTATATGTAAATTTGGAATGAAAGCTGTACCCATCTCATAGGGTGTATGCACCACGAGGATTAAGGGAGTCAAATATGTCAAGTGCTGGAGAGCCGTCACACAGGAGACACTGTAGAAGCGGTAGCTGTTGTTACTGTCAGCAGAGGGAATGGGAGCTTGGTTTGTCAATAAATGAGAGACTCACTTCCTGATGAACTGTTAAGGAGTTGAGGGAGGCATCCTTATCTTTGGGTTGACCCTAACTCAGAGAGAAAGGTAGAAAGGGGCTTTGGGGTCTTGGCTACACTGGGAGGAAGAGTGGGCCATCGCACCCCATGGGGGGACAGGCAGATTTATTAGACCAGGTGGCCCCATTCGCTTCTGTCTCTCTATTCAAGGATCACCGGGCTTTTCTTGAGAAACTGAGTTTAGGTTGTCTTCGAGGGAATGAAGGAGGATTCTGCTTAAGAGGAGCCATTTGTGTCACTTTACACAAATCCTTTACTGTCTGGGTCTCATTCCCTGCCCTCCCTGGAGGTCAGATAAAGAGAGCGATTCTCTGGGGCATAGGAAGCTGGCCCTCGCAGGTGAGAACCCAGTGGAGGCCTTGGCCTGCTCACTCTTGCTCCTCCTTCCCCAGGATGCTCTGCGCAACTCCGGGGGCGACGGGCTGGGGCAGATGTCCCTGGAGTTCTACCAGAAGAAGAAGTCTCGCTGGCCGTTCTCCGACGAGTGCATCCCCTGGGAAGTGTGGACGGTCAAGGTGCATGTGGTGGCCCTGGCCACGGAGCAGGAGCGGCAAATCTGCCGGGAGAAGGTTGGGGAGAAGCTCTGCGAGAAGATCATCAACATCGTGGAGGTGATGAACCGGCACGAGTACCTGCCCAAGATGCCCACGCAGTCAGAGGTGGACAACGTGTTTGACACGGGCTTGCGGGACGTGCAGCCCTACCTCTATAAGATTTCCTTCCAGATCACCGATGCCCTGGGCTCCTCCGTCACCACCACCATGCGCAGGCTCATCAAAGACACCCTGGCCCTCTAGGTCTCTCCAGGGCCTCGGTGCTCCTTGATGGCTTACGGACCTTGGCTTCTGGGGATCGTACTGTTAGGCCCCTGGGGCTCTGGAACCCGCTCCGGGTCCTTGATGAGACTTGGAAGGGCCGCCCTGGCTTCCTCGTGGTGTGGTTGCCAGTCTCTGGTCATCCTTGTCACCTTCACTGACGGTCAAGTCTGGCCTGCACTGTCTCTCCATACTCCTGGTTTCGGGGCGGGCGGGGTTCCCCTTTCCTACACTGTACAGAGGACCCATCACTAGGATGGTGAATAAAGCTGAGAATGTGAGTTTGGGTTGAGCTGTCTCTCCCTTGACTGGTGTTACGCCCTGAAACATTTTAGCACTTTCTGGCAGAACTTCGAGGAACACATGAATATGTTGAAGGCATTATTCCAAGGTGGGGGTGCATGATGGGACTGAAGATAGATTAAAGATCGATCTTGTACTTTGTTGGACATTCATATAAGCAGGTGTGACCACGGTCAGTCCCATAAATGATGACACAGATCAGGATCTGCTGCTTTTGGATATGGCTGTGCTATTTCTCCTCCCTTCCTAAGGAAGCTATGACCTGCCTTTTATATTATCAGATGACCCCAAAGAATATCTCCTCTGTCTCCATAGAGCACACACAGGCCCCAGCTTGCACAGAAAGCTCATTTGACTTGGTGTCTTCTCCCTCTGGAGAGAGATTGGCCACCTTGAGACTGGTGTCCCGTGACACTTCTGGTTTGGGCTGACATGGGCTTCTGTGGTGGCTCAGACAGTAAAAAATCAGCCTGCAATGCAGGAGACCTGGGTTCAATCCCTGGGTTGGGAAGATCCCCTGGAGAAGGAATGGCAACCCATTCCAGCATTCTTGCCTGGAGAAGTCCATGGACGGAGGAGCCTGGTGGGCTACAGTCCATGGAGTCGAAAAGAGTCAGACATGACAGAGCAACCAACAGTTTCACTTTGGTATCTCACATCCATTTCTAGGGAAACATTGTCAAGATCAGTGTGCTTTTCATTGATTTATTCTTCCATATTTTACAATGCTTTTTGTTACACGGGGGCAAGCTCTAACCAAACTAAATGAACAGTGTGTAAGCAAGCAGCAGTGCTAAAGGAGAAATGGCCAGGGTCTGGGGTCTTGTCCATGGTCCTGGAGCAGATAGGTGCCAGGATGGCCAGGAAGTGTTTGCACATTTCTCTCATTTCAGGCCACTTTTTGGCCATGTGTTATTTCATGAGGAGTTTTGTGATGTCATACCCTTGGCCTCTGGGGCCCTGGTGAATTGGAGAACTCAGGAGGTTCTCAGGGGTTTGGAGATGGGGAAGGCCCATTGTCAGCAAGTCCTTAATGAGATGTGATCCTACCTGGCTTGCTGCAGTCTGGGTGGCCTTTTTCTCCTTGCTGCTGTTACTGCTGCCAAGTTGCTTCAGTCGTGTCCGACTCTGTGCAACTCCATAGACGGCAGCCCACCAGGCTCCCCCATCCCTTAGACCAGCTCATTTCCTCTGAGGAGTTGGCTGATTCAGCTGTTCACTAACAGTGACTTTGTTTTAAACAGAGCTCAGGGTTGCTACAGGAGTTCTCAGGAGACCTGGGCAGGAGGGTCTTTCCTCCATCCCAGCTTCCCCAGACTTCATGCTTTTCTGCAGCCAGGCTCTGCTCCAGACTTTCACCCTGGCTTGGATGTGGAACACCCAGTTGGCAGCAGGCTCCCTTTAGTGGGCAGTTCAATAGCATCTCTATCCACTTTGGCACTGTGACTTCCTAGGGGTAGGGGACTGGTTTATTGAAGGTCAGGACAGGAGCCCTGGTGACTCAGATCTTTCCTCTTGATCTGTAACTCTCCTTGACCTCAGGCCTGAGCAGAGGAATGGGGGCAGGCCTTAAATTCCTCCTCCCCTCCATCACACCTGGGACCAGGGGGGTGCTGGCCCACTTAGCCAGACCCAGGAGGCTCCCAAGGGGATGATGAAGGCTATGCATCACTAAGGTTCTAGACACTGCTCATTTGCCTCCTGTCCCAGTGGCACCTAGGTTGTTTTTAGTAGCTAAGTTGTATCTGACTCTTGTGACCCCATGGACTGTAGCCCGCCAGGTTCCTCTGTCCATGGGATTTCCCAGGCAAGAATATTGCAGTGGGTAGCCAGTTCCTTTTCCGGGGGATCTTCTGACCTAGGGATCAAACCCACATCTCCTGCACTGGTAGACAAATTCTTTTCCACTGAGCCACCAGGGAAGCCCAAGCAGCATTTAACTTTGGCCCAGGGACAGAAAGCCTAGGAGCAGGGATGGCCCTTGCTTGTCCTGTGTCTTGCTCAGTGGGGGCAGCACCGTGGCCAGCACCTGGAATGTGGTCTAGAATGGTTTAAGGGTTCTGAGAGGGCTATCTCCTGACCTTTTCTAAGGGGGAGGGTAAGCCCTGAGGACAGGACTCCTGGCTTTGTCTGGTTGGGTGCATGGGCCGGTTCACATGAGTGGCTGTGTGGGCCTTTGGGTTGAGAAGTACACCGGCCTCCCCGGGATTCTGGGCGGTAGCTACCAGCCCCTTGTCTAGAAAGAGGCTCCTCGCTCGCCGCGAGGGGTGAGGGCGCATGGCGCCTGGGATCCGCCCCTTGGGCCCCTCCCCGACGCAGCCGCCGCCCACCCGCCGGCCTTGGGCTCCCGCACATCTGGCGGTTCTCAGCGCATCTGGGCAGCCGGCGCCGAAGCATGAACAGCTCGCAGGCGGGCGCCACAGCCCGGGGCGCCTGGCAGAGCTCCTGCTGCAACCAGTCGGGGGTGCCGCCGGAGCCCCCCGAGGGGCCGCGCGCCGTGCAGGCGGCGGTGCTGGGCGTGCTGTCGCTGCTCGTGCTCTGCGGGGTCCTCTTCCTGGGCGCCGGCCTCCTGCTCCGCGCCCAGGGTTTAACAGCGCTGTTGGCCCGAGAGCTGCGCGCGTCCCGGGAGGGCGAGCCCGGTGGCGCCAGCGTCGATGACGACGACTCCTAGGCGCCCGGCTGCGTTCGGGGGTCGCGGCCTCCCGGCGGTCCGTGGACTCCATGCCAGACTTTGAGGGAGCGGCCCCCCAGCACCCGACGTCTGCAGTGGGGAACCCTGCCGCGATGCTGGTGCGCTCGCACAGGTGAGAGTGCGCACAGGTGACAGAGACGCAGCCATCCCAGGCCCCTGGCTTCTTTCTCCCCTCCTCTCCTTCCGGAAGCCTTTCCCCCACGAGAGGCGATTCGAGTAAGATTCCTCACTGTGGTCTCCCTCTCGAGGCAGGGATGGGGGTGTGGGTTGAGTTTTAGGGCAGAACCAGGGGCCTGGATGACCCTGGGGGATGGAGAGGTGTGCTGCCCCCTCCCCCTCAGGTTGGGGTGAATGCACGTGGCCCAGAGCAAGCAGCTTTGGGGTGTGCTTGTGGGGGTAGGTGACAAGGTTCCTAACAGCCGGGAGGCCTCAGAAGCACGTTGCTCCAGGAGGCTGGAGCTGAGGATTCCCAGCTGCAGGGGCTCCATCTGGCCCTCCTGCCTCTCTCTCCCCAAGGACAGGAACCATCTGGAGGGAAGGGCCTGGGTGGCCTAAAGACAAGGTAATTCTAGGCCAAGGCTGTCTCAGGCCGAGCCACAGGGGCCAGTGAGGGAACCCTTCTCTGCCCTTCTCTATTTAGCATCGCACCTAGGGGTTCCTGGGAGGTTTTTGTGGGTGTGCCTGTTCACTGGAGGTGCCTCTGATCTCTCTTGCCCCTTCCACTGTAGAGCCCCGCTCCTGTCTGCCAAGGCAGAGGCAGGGTCCTGGCTGGCCCCTGAGAGGGGAGGGCTGGGTGTGTGAGGAGGGGCCGGTGGGGGTGAGGGGCCTGAGTGGGCAACGTGCAGCTAAGCAGCTGTGAAGGCGACGACGTGTGATCCCTCTGCAGAGGAGCCCAGGATTTGGTGTTAATCCCGGACAGCTGTGCTGCACTGGACTTGCTGAGCTGTGGACTTCTCACCTCAGGCACGCCGCCCCCACCCCCTTGGAGAGACGGCTGGCCAGGGCAGTGAGGGGTGTGTGTGACTGCTCCTGGCCCAAGGGCAGCGGGGCTGGGCGCAGGGACATTCCCCACTGCCCTTTGCTGTGTCCTGGGGGAGGGGCTGGAACTCCTTCTCTTTACGGTATCCAGTTCACCTGCCCCCTTGCCCACAACATTCTGCGTATTTCCGTCCTGTCTCCCATCTCCAGCCTGTGGACTTTCCTCCTTCTCCAGCTGGGCCAGAGTCTCCATGTCTGCTGTGAGGCCTTCATTTTACAAATGGGAAAGCTCAGAGGGAAGAAAGTGACCTGCTCGAGTGAATGCCAGAGCTCAAACTGGACCCTGGGGCTCCTGATTGATTTTGAGCTCTGGCGGGGAGTGGTATCCCTGAGCTTTGGGTTGCCCCTTTTGCTCTGTTCTCTCTTGCCCTGATTTCTCACCACTCTTTGAGATGCTGATGCAAAATATGGCCTCTCTCCCCAAAAGAATGAACCTTCACACCACACATATGGCATATGGTTTCTGGGACTGGCACCCCAACTCCGCCCCCCGCCTTGGTGTCCTCTCTCCCATCCCTGCTCCCCCGCAGCCTTGCTGGATACCTTCTTGGTGCTGCGAATGGCCACCCAGGTGCCACAACAACTCCCAGGTAGCTGGGCTCAGCTTTTCTGGCCTGAGCATGAGGGTGGGGTGAGCTCAGAGGGTCAGCTGGAATATACATCTAAGGAAATCCAAGTGGACAGGGCAGAGGGGCCAGAGGTCAAGATGATGACTTGGATTGGCCTTTGGGTTCAAGTCTGGGTGGTGTTAGGGGTGTAGGGAGATTTGATGGCAGGAAAGGCTGTGTCCCCCAGCGTCGTGGTATCAGCTCACACCCAGACAGGGCTGGGGATGGTGCAGTGGGGTGAAGAAGAGGGGGTAGGCAAAGACTTTCTTCATCCAACTTCCTGTCTTCGCTGTCCCTTCAGCTCAGTGCCTGGGAAGCTGGCCCATGGTGTGTGCTGTGGAGGACCTCAGTGTTCCTGGAGGAAGAGCCTGAGACGTTTGCTAAGAAACTCTGACCCTGGTCAAGGCTGTCAGACTGAATGGGGAGGGAAAGAATTCAGAAAATTGGGAAATGGGTGTTGTTGTCACGCCATCTGTCAGGCTCGGCTTGGGAGTGGCAGGGATGATGACTGCAGGTTGGTGTGCCATGGAGTGAGGCCAGGCATTTGGATCCCAACAAGCTCCATTAGCCTGTGCTGTCCTTGATGGAAAGGCTGGGTCCACACATGTGTGGTTGGCTTACTCTTCCTCTAAACCCCGAGTCTCACCCTGAGGTGGAAAGGACTGTCATTCCTTGGCTCCCTTTCCAGCAAGGACGGGGGCGGCTATCTATTACAGATTCCCGAACCTCGTATGGTGTGTCTCCCAGAGCACTTTCCTCCAGTCCTACCGGCCACACAAGGAACCTTTGATCCGCATACAGTACAGATGACAGCCTGGGAAAAACCTGGACTGTGGTGAGACCTCAACCTGGGATTCCTGCACACAGCTGCTTCCTCTGACCTGCTCCATCCAACCTCCTGAAGTGCTCATGATGTGGGCCTGGGTGGTCAGCCCCCCAGGAAAGAATGGGCCTCCTGGCAACTGTTGTGCGTCCTGGGCACTGAAGTGGCCACACCCTCAGGATGCTCAGTGCTGCAGACGCTGACAGACTCGTGCCTGCTGGGCCTGGTCCCATCTCTGGTGCTGGGTGGCTGTGGTCTGACAGGCTAGTGACTTGTCCCTGCTGAGGGCGGTAGGCCAGTGTCCCAAATATGAAGGTCTTGGGTGCCCCAGCAATGCCTCATCACTGCCCCATCACTTCCTGTGGCTTGTTATTAAATGTGCTGGTAATGTAAAGTTGGCATATACAGTCAGTGTTTCCAGCTCCTGGCTCTTGGAATTAGTGGTAACCCTGGGCCAGTGGTAAAGAACCTGCCTGCCAGTGCAGGAGATATAAGAGATGCAGGTTGGATCTCTGGGTCGGAAAGATCCCCTGGAGGAGGACATGGCAACCCATTCCAGTGTTCTTGCCTGGAGAATCCCATGGACAGAGAAGTCTGGTGGACTCCATACAGTTGCAAAGTGTTGGACATGACTGAAGTGACTTAGCACGCAGCATGTTGGGTCTGCTCCAGTTTGGACTGTTTCTGGCAGATCCTGAAATAGCAACCCCAGTCACAGCCCCTCTCCCTTGGTCTCTTCTCAGCTAGCTTTTCCCTCTCCACACCCAGATCCACATCTCCTGGTAGGTAGGAGGCAGGGCAGTGACTCTCACACCGACACTCTACTGCCTCCCTGTGGTCAGTGTGGGCAAGATTGCCGGGAGAAATATCAGCAACCCTAACGGCAAAAAGTGAAGAGGAACTAAAGAGCCTCTTGATAAGGTGAAAGAGGAGAGTGAAAAAGCTCGCTTAAAACTCAACTTTCAAAAAACTAAGATCATGGCTTTTGGTCCCATCGCTTCATGGCAAATAGATGGGGAAACAATGGAAACAGTTACAGACATTATTTTCTTGGGCTCCAAAATCACTGCGGATGATGACTGCAGCCATGAAATTAAAAGTCGCTTGCTCCTTGAAAGAAAAGCAGTGACCAATCTGGACAGTGTACTAAAAAACAGAGACATTACTTTGCCAACAAAGGTCTGTCTAGTCAAAGCTATGGTTTTTCCAGTAGTCATGTATGGATGTGAGATTTGGACCAGAAAGAAGGCTGAGCACCAAAGCATTAATGCTTTTGAACTGTGGTGCTGGAGTAGACTCTTGAGAGTCTAAAGGAACTCAAACCTGACTATTCATTGGAAGGACTGATGCTAAAGCTGAAGCTCCAGTCCTTTGGCCACCTGAGGCGAAGAGCCAGCTCTTTGAAAAGACCCTGATGCTGGGAAAGACTGAAGGCAGGTGGAGAAGGGGATGACACAGGATGAGATGGTTGGATGGCATCACTGATTCAATGGGCATGAGTTTGAGCAAACTCTGGGAATTAGTGAAGGACAGGGAAGCCTGGTGTGCTGCACTCCATCAGGTTGCAAAGAGTCAGGCATGACTGAGTGACTGAACAACAACAGTTAGGGGTCTGATCACAGTTTGGCCAGAGCTTGTGCCTCAACGTGAGAGTGAATTTTGTGAACATATGCATGGAATTCTGTATTATAAACCTTCATGAATCTCAATCTCTTCATCCCTAAAATGGAGGCAACAATGTCATAAGGATCAAATATATAGTGTGCTTGTCCGTAGATAAAAGGCTTTCTACACTGTGATTATCGTGTGATGTTGTTTTTTTCTCCAAACCTGACCATCTCCAGAGAGAAGGTGTAGAGCCACCCACCCTGTTTCTGGGAACATGTCATTTGTCTTTCCCATGAGTGTTTTTTTTTTTTAACTTTTTATTTTGTATTCAGGTATAGCTGATTAACAGTGTTCTGATAGTTTCAGGTGAACAGTGAAGACAGAGAAGAAGATATATGACATCACTATCTATGACATCACTATGATGTCACTATCTATGACATCACTATGACATCACTTATATGTACAAACTAAAAAGAAATGATACAGATGAACTTACTTACAAAACAGAAAGAGACTCACAGACTTAGAGAACGAACTTATGGTTTCTGGGGGAAGGGACGGGGGAAGGGATAGTCAGGGAGTTTGGGATGGGTATGTACACACTGCTATATTTAAAATGGAAAACCAACAAGGACCTACTGTATAGCACAGGGAACTTTGCTCAATGTTATGTGGCAGCCTGGATGGGAGGGGAATTTGAGGAAGAATGGATACATGTATATGTATGGCTGAGGCCATGAGTGTTTATTTATTTATATTTTCCTCTTTTTGGCTTTTTTTTTTTTTTAATAAGCAGTTACATTGCAGGCTCAATGTTAACATGTTCCACCAAATATCAAACTGATGTTTCTTGAAAACAGGGCCCCTGGCTTAAGTGTGTCTCCAGGTTCCCTGGTAATTGACAAGGTAGTCGCATGAGTGTTTATTGAATGACTGCTCTGTGCCAGGCCTGCTCTGGGGCTGGGGACGAGATGAATGAGACAGAGGCCCTGCCTTCAAGGAGCACGCAGTCCAGTAAGAGCACTGCTCACAAGACTGAAGTAGACAGTAGGAACTGCCGAGTGTGGACAAAGCCAAGAGCAGAGAGTGACTGGCTCGGCTCTTAGAGGAAGGGGTACTGAATGAACATTCACCCAGCAAAGAAGGGGAGGAAGAAAATTCTGGGCAGAGACACAGAGGGGCGTAGGACTGGAGGTGGCCTAGAGGCAGGTAGGTAGAGTAGGATGTGAAGGGGCATGAGATCAGAGGGGTGGCAGCCTGGATGGGAGAGTTTATCATGGAGGCAGCAAGGGGTCTGGAGGGGTCTAGAGGGTTTTAAGCTGGAAATGACATGGTAAGATCTAGATCTTAGGGAATTGGGGGTAAGTCTGTGGGTGGGAGCAGGCTGGACGTAGAGAGACAGCGAGGAGGCTGTGGCCACAACCTGGCAAAAATGATGATGGCCTGGACTAAAGTGGAAAGAAAAGGGGACAGATCCAAGTGATGTTTGGGATTCAGGCTTTGGTCACTAGCTGGGTGTGGAATGAAGTGGGGTGGAGGACGAAGCCCCAGCTCCTGGAATTAATTACGCAGGGGGTGGTGATGATCGAGGGGCTATGTTATCAGTTAGGATATTTTTGGTCTGAGTTTACAGGAAACCCTAAAGATATTTGGCTTGAGCAGAGAGTAATTAATTGGCCCACATAACTGCAGAGCCCAGGGGCAGTTCTGGCCTCAGGCCGGCTGTGACTCAGGTCTGACTGTGAAAGCAGCCCTGGCCTCTCTGCCTTCCATGCCTTGGTCTGCAGCCTCTGTCAGCCTCTGGCAGGGTGGTCTAGTGGTTGGGGCAAGGGCTTGAAATCTCGTGGCTGGACTTGAAAGCTGGCCCCACATTTTCTGGCTATGTGACCTGGGCAAGGTGCTTAATCCCTTGCAGTTCAAATCTCTCCTCTTTAGAGTGAGAAGCAGGGCGTACATGTAGAGAGCCTGGCCCAGTAAGAGTGCCTGTTATCAGCCTCAGCCTCCACCTGAGGCAGGAGGCATCTCAAGTTTAAATCTATCAGGGAAGGACAGGTCATCTCCCAGGTCTCTCAGGCCAAACCCTGCAGCAGTTGTGACTGTGTGCTAACCCTGGGGTCCTGTGTTGCTGGTATAGAATGTTCTAGGCCTAGGTCACATGCTCTGCTCAGACATTCCAGACCACAGGGCCCAAAGGATAAGGATGTCTCCTCACCAGATCTAAGCCTGTTTTAGTTCTGGGGTGAACAGAGGCTGGGTGTCTGTAAACTGGCTCATGGGGGGCCGTGGGCAGAGGGGTGGCGGATGAGTCCAGTTTGGGTGTGTTGAGTCTGAAGCACGGCAGCAAGGTCATCCAAGGTGTACAATTAGTGTATGGGGCTGGGGCTCACCAGAGAGACTTCCAGGCCAGGGTGTTGCTAGAGGCAGAAAATGGAGCTGTGGGAAGGGCCCAGGTAGGGCTGAGAAGAGAGGAGGCGAGCAGACCACCACTCAGAGGTGGGGCAGGGTCCCAGGAGGCAGGTGGGAGCACAGGGAGCCAGTTCTCTTGGGAGTCAGGGAACAAAGGATTTCGGAACTGGGGAGTGTCCACGCTCCCCACAATTCTGGAGTCAGAAGGCTTCTTTCTGGACCACCTGGCTTCCCTGAGCTACCCACCCCAACTCCCACTGCCTTAAACCTGGGTGATGGGGAGGGGTGGGAGGAGCCCCCATAGAGAAGAAAGTGGGAACATGGTTCTTCTGGGCTGGCAGACCCACTGTAGGGAGAGAGGTGGGTTTCTTTTCTTTAGTTTACTGCTCTGTATGTGTGAATGCTCTAACACACACACACACACACACACACACACACACACACACACGGCTCACCTAGGCCAAACAAAACAACACAAAGCCTACACAAATGAGCTCATCCGACTCCACGGCTCCTGTGACTCCCTTCCAAGTGCAGGGACTTCTGCACTTGCTGCATCCTGCTGGGCAGGCAGAGTTTGCAGCCACGTCCTCCATGCCCATGGTTCCTCTGTTTACCAGACCCCACAGAACCCTTTCCTTTGTCTGGTTGCTCTCTCTCTCCTCACGTACTAACTGCTACTAACCGCAAACCACAACCACTTTCAACTCTGTCTCCACGCCCTGCCTCCCATCTCCCATACTCTGCTCAGATGCCCTCACCTCTTGGCTGCTCACAAAAAGGAGGTGCCTTCAGACATGACTCCCTCCTCTCTGTCCCCAGACCTCCTCTGGAGCCAGGGGCTTTCCATGTGTCCCCAGGAGAGGACCACCCTCCCAACCCACCATACCACACACACACTGGATGCTGTCTCCACCTCTGCACCGCACCCCCTTCACTTTAGTTTCTTTAATGCTCCTTTATCCCCTCCTTCCTTGCTGGCTCCAGCTTCAAAACACTCAGGTTTCTTCCACCTTAAAATAGCCCTTCTCTGCGCCTGGTGTGTGCACCTCCAGTAACTACCCCGTGTCTTGCTTCATATTTATAGCCAACCTTCTCCAAAGTTATCCACACTGGCTGTACCCGCTTCCCTCCCCCTGCCTCCTTTAACCCTCTCCCACCTGGCTTAGTCTATACTGGCGCTGCCTGGTCAAGAGCAACCCCTGGATGGTTGCTTGAGCCTGCTTGTCCGTTCTTTTCTCAGCTGCTCTCCTGGTCATTCATCCTGCTGCTGACTGCTCCCTCCTCCTCACAGCGTTCTGGTGGCTTCTCCGACAGCTCTGGAAGAAGCTCAGAGAGAAGCTTGGTGACGTGCAGAGGAGAGGCTGAGACAGTGGGCTCCAGGACAATACTGGGTCCACACCCTGGGTCTGCCACTCACTGGGTAACTGAAACCCTGTCCCTCGTCAGTGAAGTGGATAACACTCACTTTTGGAAACTCCTGAGATGAAGTAGATTTCAGAGTGTGGGCCCAGGGCCCTGGAGCACCTTCCTGGCTTGAATCCAGGCTCCCCAGCTCCCAGCTGCATGCCTTTGGGGAGGTCTCGCTTGGCCCTGTCCCTGCCTCAGCTCTCTCTGGTGGTCCTGTGCCAGCACCTCCTCTCTCTTTGCCCAAGGCATGCATGCCGAGTGTTTCAGAATGGTCTGAGAGCTTCCTCTTTCCCTGCCCTCTTGCTCTGGGTGCTCCATACCCTTTCCTGGCACTTAAATCGCCATATATAAACGGCTCTGAAAGCAGCAGCCCCAGCTGAACCTGGGTGCTGAAAGTCGCATTAATGCCTTGATCCATTCTGCAGTGATTTCCTCAGTAGCTAACTCTGGCAGCCCCTGGAGAACATGTCGTAAATGAGACAGAGGGGCCCCTGCCACAGAGCCTACATTCTGGTGGGAGGGGATGTTTGATGGACCTGTGAGCAAATACATGCATGAGGTCACTGCAGATGGTAATACAACAGGGCAATGGGGAGGAGACCTGTGTGCTGACTTTAGGTGCAGATGGTCAGGGCAAGCCTCTCCAAGGAGGCGGCATCTGGGTCAAGACCTGGCCAGGAGGAGGATGCAGCCAGGCCAAGGGCTGGGGCCCAGTGTTCATGCCAAAGGGACCATGGGTCAAAGAGTCCTGCTGTGGGAATGAGATGGGCCTGTCTGAGGGACCGAAAGGAGGCTGGTGTGGTGGGAGCTTAATGAAGCAGTCGGGGAAGAAGGCCTGTGCTCTGGGTGTACCATCCTTGCTCCTGGCCTGACTCCTGGCTTGGGACCACCTCCTCCCCAGCAGGTGTCCTCAAACCACCCCCCTCCTTCCTCTGCACAGCCCAACCACAAATGTGGTCCATTCTACCCCTTAGAAAGCTTTGCTCCGTCTCTGGTTGCTGGCCTTACCTCTCACCCAGCCCCCATGTCCATCGGTCCTTCGTGGCTCCCCCTTGTCCACAGGCACCAGAGTGGTTCTTTTATAAAGGGTAGCCTGTCAAGCTATTGCCTGCCAGGCTGGAGTCCAAAATGTGGTCCGCAAGCTGTTGCCCTCTTGAGTCTCTACCCCCTCTCCTCATTGTCTCTGTTCACATTCCATCGTGTCCTCTGGGCCTCTGACCACCTTCCTCCCATTGCCCAGCTGGCTCCTTCCCCTCCTTCAGGCCCGGGGCTTCCTGTCCAGCAGTCCCACAGCTCCAGGCTCGCCCCTGATAGTCTTCCCCCAAGTGTTCAGTTACACGTCCCGTGTCCCCTTGTCAGGTAAGCGCTGCAAGAAAAAGCCTGACTATTCATTCCCTGCTGCCTTTCCAGTGCAGTTGTGGTGCTTGGCACATAGTAGGTGCTCAGTCAATATGTGTCGAATGAATGAAAGGTTGAGTTCTACAGAGAGGCCGTGGGAGGAGAGGATGGGGCTTCTCCCTGGCCCATCCAGCCCTCGAAGCTGCCTACCCACCCGTGCACCCACACAGGCACCTCAGCCTCACCCAGCAGCGTGAGCCCTGCCCACCTGACATTCTCTCCGCCTCTGTCTTAGCCGTCGGCCCCGACCCCCTCCAGCTCCGATTCCCTGCCTGCTCCTGTTCTATTCCACCCGCTTGGCCCTTTGACCTGCAGGTGAAGGAGGCTGCTCCCCTGCCCCAGGCCTGGGCTCCTTCTTAACTCATTCGTTCTCACTTCTCAGATTACAGTAGCTTCTCTGGGAGTCGTCTGCACCCGAGACAGCCAGACCCTGGGTCTAGCCCCGATGCTGACCCAGATGGGGCAATTCCAGGTGATACAAAGTTCCAGGGTGGGCTCAGGTTGCTCGGGTAGGGTGCATGGCAGGTGACTGGAGTTTCATTAAAGGAAAGTGTGTTGGAGGCTCATCCATGCTTCACAGAAGGTACCCAGGGGTGGAGAGGGAGAGGCAGCCACCCACCCAGTCTTCAGTGGGTACAGAAACCAAAGGTTTCATTCAGCCATTAACTCGTTCATTCCACTAAGGTCATAAAGCAGTGATCCCCAACCCCTGGGCTGTGGACTGGTGACCAGTCCCGTGGCCTGTTAGGAACTGGATCACACAGTAGGAGGTGAGTGGCAGGCGAGTGAGGGAAGCCTCATCTGTATGTACAGCCGTTCCCCACTGCTAGCATTACTGCCTGAGTCCTGCCTCCTGTCAGATCAGCAGCAACATTGGTTTCTCATGGGAGCTCGAATCCTACTGCGAATTGTGCCTGCGAGAGATCTAGGTTGCGTGTTCCTTATGAGAGTCATCCTGAAGCCAGCGTCCTCCCCACCTAGCTCGTGGAAGAATTGTCTTTCATGAAACCCATCCTTGGTGTCAAAAAGGTAGGGGGCTGCTGCTCTAAGGACTTACCCCATGCCAGGCACTGCTCTAGACCCTGAGCACGCAGCAGTGAGCAAAGCAGACAAAAGTCCCTGCTCCTTGCTGCTGGCCTTCTTGTGAAGCGAGGCAGATGATGAACACTACATGTAATATCAAATAGACATAAAATAGAATCCTGGATGTGTATTGGTTCCTAGAGCTTCCATAACCAAGTTGCTCAGGTCTACAGGCCAGGCATCCAAAACTGAGGTGTTGGAGGGCCCTACTCCCTCCATGATTTTCCAGGAACCTTCCCTTGACTCTACCGAGCTCACGTGGCTTTCTGGCACCCTTTGGTATTTCTTGGCTGGTACCCACATAACCCCAACTTCTGTCTTCAGTGTCTTGTGCCGTTTGCCACGGGACACCTGTGTGTCTGGCTCCAAGTGTCCTTCTTCTTAGAAAGACACCAGTCACATTGGAATAGGGGCCCTCCCTAGTCCAGTGTGGTCTCACTTTAATTTGACAAATTACCTCTGCAGTGTAAATTGGGTCACGATCCAGGTACTGTGGCTTAGGACTTCAGCACATCTCTTTTTTGGGGGGATACGGTTTATAACAAGTGGTAATAACGAAGCAGGGAGGGTGCACGGAGAGGGTGGGGGCAGGGTGGAAATAATCAGTGAGGTCATGGGGAAGGTGACGTTTGAACGAAGAAGACCGGAGTGAGAAAGAGCGATAGAGCTAAGTGGGGAAAGGCCTCTGGGCAGCAGAGTAGCAGGAGCTGGCAGCCTGAGGAAGGAGCCCCCCACCCCCGGCCCTGAGTGGCTGAGGAACAGACAGCGGGGAGGCCCAGGGAGCAGGGCCGTGGTGAGGACCGAGGTCAGGGCTAGACGAGGTGGGGGTGAGTGACAGGCTGGCCAGGCCTTCCACAGAGACCTGGGACGCTTTCTCAGGAAATCCCCAAAGAACATGCCCTACTCAACCAGAGAGCAACCGGAAAATGATAATGCAGGGGTGAAGGAAGGAGAGTCCCCCCAGCGGTGTTCGGGGAGACAGGGATGCCTGGGGGACTGGGCTCCTGAGCTCTCAGGCCCAAGCATCTGTTGACTGATGCTCTTCTCATCCGAGATGGCCAGCAAGTCACACAGCCTCTTCTGGAATACTGTCCGTGTCCCTGGCTGCCACCCTCCCCTGGCCCAGATCACACTGAACTTTGCTGGAGGCCGAAGATACCTCTATTTTTTATAATTTTATTTATTTATGGCTGTGCTGTGTATTTGTTGCTGCGTGGGCTTTTCTCTAGTTGCGGCAAGTGGGGGCTACTCTCTAGCTGTGGGGCACGGGCTTCTCCTTGTGGTGGCTTCTTTTGTTGCAGAGCGTGGGCTCAAGAGCAAGCAGGCTTCAGCAGCTGTGGCTCCCCGGCTCTAGAGCGCAGGCTCAGTAGTTGCGGTGCACGGGTTTAGTTGCTTCGTGGCATGTGGGATCTTCCCTGATCAGGGATCGAACCCATGTCTCCTGCATTGGCAGGTGGATTCTTTACCACTGAGCCACCAGGGAAGCCCTTGAAGATATCTTTTAGCAAAGCATGCCATTAGGGTTCCAAGCTGAGGGGGTAACGTAACTCCCTCAACGCTACAGCATGAGGGTCCCTGATGTTCTCGCCTCACTGTGCGCCCTCTGCGTTCTTCTCCAATCACCTCGTCTTCTGCAGATCTGCTCCTCCGGCTCCAGGGCGCTGTCATGGAGGTGTTTGCAGCCCGGGCCTCTGTAGCCTCCACAGGGGGCGGGGGAGACCCCAAGGCTGTGCTAGCGTCTTTCTCCTCAGCAACCTGGACCCCTCAACCCTAAGACAGAGGCTCTTCACCCACAGTTAACAGCCCATGTGAACCCTCCTATTTTCATGGCTTTGAACCTCTTCCTTGCCAAGCAACAACCTAGCTAAAGGTAGATTTACCTCCTTCCTGGACTGGCTTTCATGACAAGAGCCACCCTCTCCGCCGGAAAGTTCTCTGCCCGAGCCATCTGCTCAAATGTCAGCTCCAGTAGCATAGGGATTTTTGCTGTTTCGTTCACTGCACACAGAAGGCTACGAGGAAATAGAGTTTGAACGAAAGGCATCGTCCCTTAAATTTTTTCTTTGATCACGGGGTGGGGAGGAGGGAAAAACTATAAATGGATCCTGGCCCCTTAGTTTTCTCAAGTGGAAGATGTGTTAGTTCCCAGCAATGTGCTAGAACTCAGCTGAGGCACCTGGGAGCTGGATCCTGTGATGTGCTTCTGGCACGTACAGGAGCTTTAGAGAAATGACAGCAAAGTTTAAGGGGGATAGTGGGCAGACTTTCAGCTATTGTCATGTTCATCTTTTGGATTTAGCAGCAGTGAGGTTTTGTGAGGAAATCCAATAACTCCAAAATGCTTTCAATGCTGTTTGTTCTTTAGACTTCACTGTTTGTGGGTTTGCAAAAAAAAAAGAGAGAGAGAGAGAGAAGAGCGTTTCTTCCCCTGTGTGCAAGCAGGCTGGAGAAGGCAGGGCTGTGTGACTGGTTGAAGATGGGAGCAGCATGTTCCAGTACCTGGAAGCTCGGTCCAGAGGCTGTGGATACAGCGGGAGCAGAACCCACCATTTCAAAGGCACAGGTGGCAATGAATAGGAACATCATGCTGCCAGTCAGGTCCCAAATCTGAAAGTATCTTTTCGTTTAAAATGTCTTGATCAAGCACCAAATGTTACAAGAATTGTAGGAGAAATGAATTAAAAGTAGAAACAATAGTTTATCCTTTTGTCATTCGAGAGAAATTATGAATATTTCAAAACCATTTGGTGGGAACCGGGGACTGACGCCCCAGTTCCCTTCCCCCCAGTGGCTAAGGCGGTGTGTCTTAAAGTGGGTGCCATGGTTTTCCAGCTGCAAGGGACTTTAATTGGTGTTGCTTGAAAACAGGGTTCTGTGGTCTAATAAATTTGGGGATTATTGTGTTAGGCAAATTAAAGAGAGTCTTTATTGCAGTTCTCGTAAGAGGCATTGCTATGCCAATATTATGATGAATGTAAGAGAAGCGCAGAGCACTTCCCAGCAGATTTGACCAAAGAATTGATTTTTCCCCCTCCTCCTCTTTTTTTTTTTTTTTTGAAGAAGCCTCCCATGAGATCACCATTCCAGCCAACAAAGCTCCAGGGAAACACTGAAAACCTTCCTTTTGGAAGAAAGGAAAAACTTTGGAAAAAACCGTAGATCATGCCACTTTGGATCGTGCATTTCTCTTACTTTGTCAGAACAACAGTATAAAATTAATTTTATTTCCAAGGACTGTAATGCCACATTACTAAATTTAAATTCACATTTTTTTTTCCAAAGAGAGTTTTAAAAAACATTTCGGAACTACTACTTATGTGAAACAAATCTCTGCATGGAGCAATGGCCAAATATGTACAAGAATTTTGTACAGGATGAAAATGTGATGTCGGAATTTCAATTTGCCGCAGCTATTTTACCCAAAATTCACCATGCTTTGTGGTTCTTGTGACATGATAGATCTTGGCTGGTTTCCCTTCAACATGATTGTCATGAAGGAAGACCATTCCTTGAAGAGCTGCTTTGTCTGCTTTGGTTTGATCATTCTGTCCTGCTGGTCAGCTACCTTGTTGCCTAAAACAGATTGACTCAGAGACTGGGGTCAGCGGCCTGGGCTGTTGTCTGAGGATTGGGGATGCAGGGGTGGAGGGCAAGGCTCAGGAGCTTGAAGGCCTGATGGGCAGGCTCCATGGGGGAAGTTGGCTGCCCTGGTTGAGAGACTGGTAATGTTTCGTGGGATGAATCTGAGCTTACCCGGGTACATCTTTTCACCATGTTATACGTTCTGAACATAAATTTCTGAGTTGTAACTCTGGCTGCTGTGGTTATGTCTGGCGGTTGTCATGTTGGCTCTGTGGCTGGGCTAAAATAATGGAAGTGAAGAGATTCTGAATGAAAGGTGTGGCAAAGTCAGGTTGTAAAGGAGCCTGTGGGATCGCAGGATTGTTGTGAGTTTCTTTTGAAACAATCTATTGTAACTACCAAATATACTATTGGGGGATCAAATATAATACCAAGAGGGCTAGGCAGGAAAACTAGGGTGCCCCTCCAAGTGACCTGAGATGATTGTTGCATGAGGAATTCAGGCCTGATGGTGTCAGATTTTCTGATTGTTCAAGAGGAGATGGAAATCCAGATTTTGGGGGTATTTTTTGGCTGTGCCATGTGGCATCTTTCCTGACCAGTGAGCAAACCCATGCCCCCTGCAGTGGAAGTGTGGAGTCTTAACTGCTGGACTGCCAGGGAAGTCTGAAATCCAGCTTTTTCTATAAATTCTACTGATTTTAAAATGGAGGTTCCATTAAAGAAGTGGTGTGAATCAATCCCACTTCCACCTGTGGTCTAAGCTGGCCTGTGGGCTACCAGTCAGTGACCAGTGGTGACTGACAAATCTCTGTCCCCAGTGCTAATTCTTTCCTGAGCGCTGCAGCCACATACAGAACTGCCTACCAGATGTCCGTACGCCTGGATGTCCCAAGGCATCTCAGTTTCCCATCGTCCAAAGTTGACCTTGTCATCTCCTCCATGCCTCTTCTTCCTGAGTCCCTGAGCTCACTGATGATACAGTAAGCCTCCCGTCACCCAGGTCACCCTGGGAAGCCTCTTAACATCCATCTCTAGCATCTGTACCCTCCTCTCCATTTCCTTGCCACTGTCTTTGGGTGCTTACCCTCTCTCACCTGGACCACTTCCATAGCCACTTAACTGGTGCTCCCTGACTCTCAATCTTCTCCCTTCCTGTGGAGCCACACTGTGTGGACACCCCAGCCTTCATGCCTGGCCACCTTTGGTCCTGCAGCCTGGAGCCCCTTGTTTACATGCGTAAACCCGGGTTCAGCACAAACCCCACTCCTGTTTGTATCGCCCACCCCAGGGCCCCACACCTGCCTGCATCACCGTTTGTCTGTCTCTTTGTGAGTCAGGCTGTGCTTCCTTCCTGTCAGCACTGCCGTGTCTAGCTCAGGAGTGGTGATTAGGGGTGGGATCAGAAGAGACGGGGGAACACCATCCTGAGAAGCACCTGGAGTTAACAGGAGGCTTTGCCTGCAAGGACACATCTTACTCTCACTGGGATAAGCAGTAAAGAGGGATTATCAGCTCAACCAACTGGTCAGTGTGGAGGAAGGATGTGCCCCAGGGCTGGTTTGATGCAGGTTCAGCTTGTCAAGACCTGGGGAGTCAGTCTCTCTCCAGGCAGACGTGGTGCAGCATCCACCTGAGGCTGGCGCCCCGGGGTGGCCTAAGAGGGCACAACAGCCTCCTGGGCTGTGGCTTCCACATCCAGGTCATGCAAGAGAGAGGATGGTTTGGGAGGCTTTCCTAGAAGGGCGAGGAAGCCACTTTCCAAGGAGCCCGGCACAAGTGTCCTCGTCCCACGTTCCCCTTACCATGTTCCCCCAACCCCCGTGCCCCCTTTACGCATGCAGTGGTGGAAGAGAGGGAGGGCCATCTGTGTCAGCTTGATCTCCCCCGTCTAAGCCCCCAAACTTGGCAAATGTGGACGTGCTCTTCCTCTGAATTTCATTTGTGTAAACTGGTCCCAGGGAGCGGCTTCAATTCTTCTGGGCTGGAACCACCAGCGACGGCATTAGTAGATGTCTAGCTCCCTCTAGTGGGGGTTCTGAAAAGGAACGGAATGAGACGATTGCTGTCGCCATCAGGTGGGACGGTGCCCCAGCTCCTCCAGCTCCCTCCCCAAGGGCAGCCTTGCATTGCCTCCTCTCCCTGCCCCCACTGAAGCTGAGGGCGCTTTTCAGGGCTGCAGAACCCAGACCTGAGGCCCTAGGAAGGAAGGCACAGGGGTAGTGGGGTGAGTGTGTAGGGAGGATCCTGAGGGAAGGAGTGGATACCCTTAAGGAGAGGGAAGGACAGGGAGGAAGAGGAAGGGGACGAAAGGAGAGGGAGGGGGCAGTGGGAGGGGGAACTCTTTGGGGAAGTCCCTTCCTTGGAAAGGCCGGGTTGTTAGGTGCATTCCTTAGTGATCCACAAGGGAAAGTCCAAGTCGGTTGGAGAGTTAACGGTTTTGTCTCAGAGAAGTTAATTCCCTTTTACGCAAACACTACAAAAAAGAAATTTGCATATGGAGTAAATGTGCCTTTGGGAGAGATTTAAGGGACATGGTGGCAAAGGGAGCTGGTGTCACCTCCTCTCCTTCCAGGAAGTCCCCAGGGTGACTGATGGCTCCAAAGATGACACAGCGATAGCAGGAAAAATAAGCCAGAGGATATGTGTTGGGGAGATGAGAGACCCCACCTTCTGATGGTTCCCTGAGAGAAGGGGATGCCTCCAGCAAACGCCTGCCTTTTCATCAATGCTGGGTCTGGTGCCCTGAATCTCAACATCTTCTCCCTCCTCCTTCAACATGCCCTTTGCACTGCTGAGGCCAGAAAGCCAGAAATCACCCTCCTCAGACTTCCTTGCAGCTAGAGTGTACTGTGTGTGTGGGCGCCCACGTGCTCACACACACACAGGCTTAGTTGTTCGTGTCTGACTCTTAGCGACCCCGTGAACTGTAGCCCGCTAGGCTCCTCTGTCCATGGGATTTTCCAGGCAAGAATACTGGAGTGGGTTGCTGTTTTCTCCTCCAGGGGATCTTTCTGACAACCCAGGGATCAAAGCCTATCACCTGTGTTTCCTGCATTGCATTTGGATTCTTTACCACTGAGCCACCTGGGAAGCCCACAGAGTGCATCAGGTGTGGCCAATCAGATGCACTTGTACAGGATTTGAAAGTGCAGTGAGCCCGTTGCTGCAGCAATTCCTGATCTGTGGATGGAGACGCGATGGTATGTGTGTGTTCTTGAACTCAACAGTTCCATCAGAAGCCTCCAGCTCCCTACTTCTCTACCTGCTAGCTGCTGCCTCCACCCAGGATTTTATAAGCACCTAATTCCCTGAATCCCACTCCTCCTTTTCAAGACCTAGATTGGCTTGTTTCCTATTCTGCTGGTACAGTAAGTATACAGAAGAAGCTGGTTTGAATGGAAAACAGAGTGCTGAATCTGTTCCTAACAGAGATCTTTGGGTCTGAGAGAGAGAGGGACACACTAGATTGGAGGAGAGGAGGTGGGGGACCCTCAGAGGGACAGGGTTGGACAGGAGTCCTGTTTCTCTGAGCCCAGGGGGATGAGGGGTTAGTGGATACAGGTGTAGGTGAGGCAGAAGCTTGGGAGAGGACAGCCAAATGGTGACCTTGCCAAGTTTACCCCTGGACCTCAGATGCCCGCCTTCTTTACTCCCCTTCCTCTTTCTGGGCATCCAGTCAGGATGGAGTTTTGGTGAAACCAAAACTCACTGTCACTGTCCAGGCATTCCCTCTGCTTCTCAGCCACTGCTGCTCTCTGGAAAGATCTGGTGGGCTCACCTGCTGACACCAGGGTATAAGAAGGGTCAGGCCAACAGCACAGTTTGGAGGGCAGCTGGGGCCAGGGGGGCCTGTTTTAGAATAAAGTCTCTTCAAGGTTAAAGACCTGGAACTTCTCTGGCTGCCCACTGGTTGGGATTTTGCCTTTCAACGTAGGGGGTGTGGGTTTGATCCCCATTCGGGGAACTAAGATTCTACATGCCTCATGGCCAAAAAATCCAAAACATAAAACAGAAACAATATTGTAACAAATTCAATAAAGACGTTAAGAATGGTCCATGTCAAAAAAAAATCTTAAAAAATAGAAAGATCAAAGACTAAAGCTCTTCAGGGAAATTTGGGCATCTGTATTGGAAGGGGAGTTGTTTTTTGACATTCAAACACTCTGGAATCAGAGATAAGTCAACTGAAGAGATACCCTCAGGTATTATGGGGCTTGGCAGCTAAAGATATGGCCTCCAATTCTTTGACACTCTTCCCGTTGAAATGGGATTTACGTTCGTTCCCTCCTTAAAACTGGATGGGCTTGAGACCACTTCACCAATAGACACGGTGGACACAATACCATGTGACCTGTAAAGTGTTAGTCGCTCAGTTGTGTCTAACTCTTTGTAGCCCCATGTAGCCTGCCTGCTCCTCTGTCCATGGACTTCTCCAGGCAAGAATACTGGAGTGGGTAGCCATTCCCTTCTGCAGAGGATCTTCCTGACCCAGGGATCGAACCTGGGTCTCCTGCATTGCAGACGGATTCTTCACCACCTGAGCCCTTGTGATCTTTAAGGTTAGGTCATAAAGTTCAGGTAGCACTAGCTGGATCTCTGGGAACACTGCTTTTCTGCCGTCTCTCTCTGGATGCTTCCTCTTGGGACCCAGTTGTCATCTGTAAGCAGCCACCTGGAGAGGCTCGAGAAGATCCTCCAGTTGAGGGGGCCAGCCCAGTTCCACTTTTGAATCATCTGGTCCAGACACATGAGGAAAGAAGCTGGAGTGATGATGACTCCAGCCCCAGCCATCCATCCGAGCCCCAGCTTCCACCTCGCCACACGCCCTGTCCCAACCCCCTGACCCACAGATTCTCTGAATACAATAAACCAGAAGATGCTTATGCTACTGACGTGGAAGGTGTTGGAAATGTGTGGCAGCTGCCTGCAGCCTGGGGTCACTGCCCTCATAAGTGCCCTTCTTCTGTGGGGACCCCCTCCATGTCCCACACTCGGTGGGCTGTTGGGGAACCAGGCCTCGATAGAATCACAAAGTTCAACTGCACTTTGTGAGCCCTGAAGATTGTCACAACCCGTCACTCTGACCTGGGGCATCTGGGCTCGGACTCCTGGCAGACTTATCAAGACATTTCCTGCAGACGGGGTCTCTCGCACCAAGAGAACAGCTTGTCTGCATTGGGGTCAGTGGTGAGTAATTCTCATTTTTGTAGGAGGAGCAGGCAGACCTGGATTTGAGACTGGCTCCATCTCTGCTGCCTCTGAGCCCTTGTGCAGATTTGGCCACGTCTCCAAGCCTCAGTTTCCCCATCTGTCAATTGTGTGGTCCCTTGCGGAGTGGCTGTGAGGGTGAGGTAATGTGTGAAAGCTGCGGTGGGAACAGCCATCCTTCTGCGTGGGAACTAGCCTCAGGGGAGACCGCTTGGTTGAACCCGGTGCCCAGGGACAAAAGGCAATGGCTTTTCCCCCGAGTTCCTGGGTTCCCTGGGGTATTAGTCGGGTTATCCATTCGCCATGCATCAGAGAATCAAAATAACAGTGACTTAAACAGATGAAATGTGATTTTCTGTCCTATATCGTCTGGCAGGAACATTCCAGGACTGGTGGAGCAGCTACACAGAACTGGGTCTCAGGCTTTTCCTGTTGCTCCACAGCTGCTGGCAAGAGCCATCCATCCTGACTTCCATGTCTGGCTTCCAGCCAGTGGAAGGGGACGTGGTGGAGAGAGGGTGTCCCCCAACATGGAGGCCGGACTCACGACCTCCACTCACCTCCTGTTGGCTGTACTCAGGCACGTGGCAATAGCCGGGTGCCTGGGGTGCGGGAAGCACAAGGGCACCCATGTGCCCAGCGACAGATCAGGGCTCCACTGCTTCTACAGAAGAGGAGAGCAGGCATGAGGGCGGAACAAAGAAAGTGTCTACTGTACTGGGCATGGGGGCACAGGGCCCGGCCCCAGCCATCCTTCTAACCAGCTTTCCAACCAACTCGGCTGTTGAGGGCTTTGAGCCAGGAGCAGCGTTGTAGATACAAAAAGACTAGACCCTGCTTCAGGGAACACGGTTTTTCACAAACCGAAGCTGGTGGAGGATGTTTAGGGCACGGCTTTGAAGGGCTCTGTTGTCCATCCAGGCCTGGGTCTCTGAGTTCTGGCCAGTCTGTTCCAGAAACACGCTGGTCCCTCCCCTGGAGCATGCTCCCTCCCTGAGTGTGGCTCAGTGCGGTGCCCTTGACCCTGACCAACAGTTGCATAAAATACTTTCCTTTTCTGCAAAAACAGTTTTTCAGGACATAGTCAGTGGACCACATCACTCAGTGTTCCCAATACCAAGGACCATGTGAGCAACTTTCACTAGAGTTCATTATAAAGGAAAACGGTTCCCACTGAGAAAAGAGCCTGCTTCCTGCAGATGGTAACACATCAGACTTCCCCTTCCGCCCTGGCTGCCCCGAGGCTTAATCACAGCATCTGTGGCCACTCAGTTAGCCTTGTACAATCTCTCTTTCCTGTGGGCCCAGCATTTTAGTTCTCTGTGTTGGTCTTACTGTTTCGTCTTTAGTGCTTGTTACCTCCCACATTCTCTCTAGAAAGAAGCAGGCTCTCATTAGTGATGAAACAGAACGCTAGGGCCCCTTAATTGGGAAGAAAATAAAACTGGTGGTTCGGAAGGCTAGTCCTATTGCTGTGCCTGAGAGTCGGTGTTGACGCCAGTTTCCCAGCAGCTGGGACAGAAAAGGGGTGGTTACCAGGCCGTCCTCAGAAAGAAGGAAACAGCAGGGTTGGGAGAGAGGCAAAGCAGGGAGCCCTCAGCGGCCCCTGCAACGATTCCGGGCGTGGGCACTGATCTCAGCTCCATCACGCAGCAGCTGTGTGACCCTGAGTGAATCCCTTAACTTCTCTGTGCATCGGTATAGTAATAATAATGGCTTCTGGTTTCATCGCTTCGATCTCTGCTTCTGCCTTCTTCACGTTACCCTCTCCTTTTCTATGCGTCCGTGCCTCCTCTTCTGTATCTGGTCAGGACACTTGTTGTTAAATTTAGGGTCCACCTAGATAATCCAGGATGATCTCAACTTTACGATCTTTAACGTAATTGTATGTGCAAAGACACTTTAGCCAAATATGGTCAGATTCATAGATTCTGGGATGTGGGCATACCTTTTGGGGGCTACCATTCAATCCACTACAAGGACTAAAGTTTGGATCTGAGCAGTGCATCTCTTAGGGTGAGACCAGTCCTTAGACAGGAGATGTGTGGGGGTATTCTTCTGGTGGGAGGAGTGGGCTCCTAAAACCTCCACCTCATCGAGGTAGCTTTCCATGGAGCTGCTGCCGGCGTGTGGAGATACAAGCTCCTATGGGTGGAGATTGGGCTTCTTGTCCTGGGTCTCTTGTGGCCCCTCAGGGCCCAGGGGGTGCTCTGTACACACCACTCTGGACTGATTAACTCCCACCTCCTTTGGCAAGGGGAGGGTTGGCCACATGACTCACAGCAGAGACAAACTCAAGGGGCACTCCTTTCTCCCTCTCCTCACCCCTCCCAGCACAGGCCTATGCGGCCGGCTCACTGGCCAACCTCAGTGCTCTCCCTGTTCCTAGCACCTAGCACACAGCGACCACTTTGATGGGGCAATCTGCTCAAACATCTGCCCTGGCTCCTCCTGAGTCAAATCTAAACCCACTCCAGGCCTGCCACCATGGTGGACCAAGCTACTTGTCCAGCCTGAGAATCCAGGATTCCTTTTTGTTTATTCTCTTAGTCATGACCGACTCTTTTTCAGCCCCTATGGATTGCCAGGCTCCTCTGTCCATGGGATTTTCCAGGCAAGAATACTGGAGTGGGTTGCCATTTCCTCCTCCAGGGGATCTTTCGGACTCAGGGATGGAACTTGCATCTCCTGCATTGACAGGAGGTTTCTTTACCACCGAGACACCAGGGAAGCCCCCAGGATTCCTTTGTAAAATTTCATCTCATTCTTGCTGTTCCCCAAGCCTCTGTGCTTTTCCTGACCCTGCTCCCTCCTCCTGGAATGAGTCTCTTCCTTCTAGCAGTCAACCTCTAGCGCTCTTAAAGGCCCAGCTCTATGCCTCTGCCTCCTGGCCACTTTCCCGGCTTTTCCAAGATAGAAGTGATCACTTTGTCTCCTTCCTTCCCTCTTGTGACACCTCCCACTCTCCTTCTTGTCTTGTTGTTTACTGTCAGGACTCATTCCCCACAGAGTCCCCTCTCTGCTGGAAGGAGCCACGCCTCACTTTTGGATCCCCAGCGCCCACACATCGCTGAGCGCGTAGTAAGTGCTTTTGTTGCTGTTTAGTCTCAAAGTCAGGGTGGGCTCTTTTGTGACCCCGTGGACTGTATCCTTCCAGGCTCCTCTGACAATGGGATTTTCCAGACAAGAATACTGGAGCGGGTTGCCATTTCATCCTCCAGGAGATTTTTCCCGACCCAGGAATCAAACCTGCGTCTCCTGCATTGCAGGCGGAGTCTTTACTACTGAGCCACCAGGAAGCCCTCTTACTATTTTCCAAATGTGGAAAATATCCATTGTAGATTTTCACATTAAACTTTGGTAATTCAATGGCCAGAGTTTTCAGGACAGAACTGCCTGCAGCTTCTTGACCTCGGGGCTTAGTTCTATTCTCTGGGTGGCTGGTGTGTGGCCTCAAACCTAGATTTCCCTGTGGGCCTGTATCCAGGCTGTTGGTGGTTCCTTGTGGGTACACCTGAGTGCTGACAGAGTAGGTCTCAAACATTGTGAAGTTTGTCAAAAAGAAGTAATATATTTTAAAGAAAATATTTCATATCTATAAAAATTATATACAAAGTTTAACAGAGAATAAATTGAACAGCCACGTCCCTATGGCCATCCTAAGGAAAAGAATGTTGCCGATATTGTGAGTGATCCACCCTTCCGTGCATCCCTCAACAAGGTATGTTTCAAGGCTACCGAACTCCAGCGGTAGGGACAATTCAGCAGTGTTCAGGGACTGTATGAAGCTGTCTGGCGGAGCATCAGATTTCAAAACTCTTAAAGTCACCTGTGTTCACATAAAGAAGAAGCAACAACATTTTAGGGACACAGTTCTACAGGGAGACGTGTTCTGGTTGGCAACTAGATGAAGGTGTGCAGTCATACTGCAGTACTGAGTGACACCTGCGTGGTGGGAGGTGGTTCGTGCTTGACACTTGACATTCTAATAGGCTGCTGCTGATGCTAAGTCGCTTCATTCGTGTCCGACTCTGTGCGTCCCCATGGACGGAAGCCCGCCAGGCTCCCCCGTCCCTGGGATTCTCCAGGCAAGAACACTGGAGTGGGTTGCCATTTCCTTCTCCAATGCATGAAAGTGAAAAGTGAAAGTGAAGTCGCTCAGTCGTATCCGACTCTTAGCGACCCCATGGATTGCAGCCTACCAGGCTCCTCCGTCCATAGGATTTTCCAGGCAAGAGTACTGGAGTGGGGTGCCATCCCTCTGAATCCCTACAAGGCGGCGGGGGTGGGGGTTGGGGGTGAGGAGGGTGGGAGGTGGGGTGGGGGGCGGGGTGGGGCGGAGTGTGTATGCTTAAACCGCTGAAGTGCATATTTCTGCCCCTAGATGGCGCCACAGGACCGTACCCCTTCCCACCTGTGCGAACCGTTTGGGGGAGATGACTGAAGACAAACCAGAGAACACTTTCACAACTGAGGAGCGAAACACTAGCCGACACTTAAAACAGGCAGCGAGTTGCTAACTCCCGAAGCTTGCTCTTCTCAGCATGAACTCTGGTTGACCGTAGTGCATGCAGGACTTTGGGCCAATGCATAGGTGGAGATAAGAACAGAGCCCAGTTTTGAGGACTTAGGGGATAACAAAATGATTTTATTACACATAAAGTGTGTTCAGACACAGTGTCTGACACAGTAAATGCTCGATGAAACTCGCTGTTCTTTTCCTTTTCAATTTGTCATAGCCCCTGAGGGCAGGGACCCCAGCTTGCTTCTCACCTCTGCATCCCAAGTGCCAGGTGGGTGATCAGTTAGCTCATTCTGTCTTCACCTGCTCCCGTCTCACGGAGGAAGGAGCTGCTGTCTACCATATGGCTTCAGAGAAGACCAGGCTGGGACCAAGGTTGAGGTGGCTGGTTGAGCAGTCCAAGCATAGGCTGGGCTTCCTGGTGAGAGATTGGGCTCCTGGGTCCCGGAGGTGCATAGAAGGCTGCAGAGGGGACCCTGGCTGATGGCTGGACTGGGTGGCCCTGCCTGGGGGTCGTGTTTCTAACTGAAAAGCAGCTTAACCATTGCTAGAGCCTTTGCCGTCCTGCGGTTGTGAGAAGGGCTGGGGAAGTTTGAGGGGTGCAGGAGAAGCTCCCTCGTTGAGGGTGGGAAGGGTCAGGGAGCAGGTGAGAAGCTCGTGCAGCAGCATCTAGGAATGGACAAGCTCGAAGGTGGGTGGGGTGGGGTATCTGTGGGTGGGCCCCTGGCCTGACTCGGCCTGCGTCCATGGCCCCTCTTTTCCCTACCCGCTCTGCCCTCTTGTGATGGTCCCTGTCTCGGTTTGTGGGATGGCTCCTCTGCCCACCTGGTTGCCCAGACCAGACGCGTGGGCCTCACTCCTGTGGCCTCTACCGTCCCTCCCAACCCTCAGCCCACCAGGTCTACTGGGGAGACATAAAAGTGTGGGGAGCCCCACCCAGCGTCAGGTGGGCTCCCCGCTTCTGCTGTGGCCCTGCAGGCTTTCCTCAGTGCGGCGGGAGGAGGCTCTTGGCACGTCCTCGAGTCAGATCATGTTAGCGCTCTGGTCTCCAGTCTCCGTATCTTCCTGTCTCACGGTAAAGCCAAGTCCTGAGTGACTGTCCCACGGGCCTCTTGAGCCTCACCTCCTTCTCTCTATCGCCCCTCTCTGGCCACCCTGGCGCCCTGCCTCTCCTCACAAATCAGCCATATCTCCTCTCTGCACTCACCTTGTCTTCAGCCAGACAGCCGCTGGACTGGCTCCCTCGCTTCATTCAGTCTTCACTAACATCGCCCATGGATGAAGCCTTATTTAAATTTATCATCTCCCCTCCTTGCCGCCCCCATTCCCTTTTCCTGTTTCATTTTTCTCCACGGCAACGACCATCTAACATACTATGTTTAGGACTGGCTACGTTATTTGCAGGCTCAATGCAGCATGAACACGTGGGCACCTTGTTAAAAAAATTATTGAGAATTCCAAGTTAGTGACAGTGGTGTGTTAAACCAACTGCAGGGCCCTGGGCAACTGCGTGGATGTCACACCCATGAAGTGGCCCCCAATAATGCTGTACATATTTGTTTACTGTCCTTTCCCCCCAAATGAAATGTAACCTCCATGACGGGAAGGCTCAGGCTTGACCACGGTGGTGCTGTAGTGAATACAACATAGTAGGGGCTTCCCTGGGGGCTCAGTGGTAAAGAATCTGCCTGCCAAGAAGGAGACTCGGGTTTGATCCCTGGGTTGGGAAGATCCCCTGGAGAAGGAAATGGCAACTCACTCCAGTACTCTTGCCTGGAAAGTTCCATGGACAGAGGAGCCTGGTGGGCTGCAGTCCATGGGGTCGAAAAGAGTTGGACATGACGGAGCACACACAAACAGTGATGGTACAGGGTGTATTTGGTGTCCGGGCTGGCAGGAGGAGGGGGGCTGGTCTGTGCACAAGGTGTCTGGGGAGAGAGGGGGGATGCCAGAGTGGATGGAGCAGACTTGGTGCCCATCCCCCACCTGGAGGGCTGCCGTGAGGCCCTGCAGAGAGAGACATTCAGAGGCGCAGCACCAGGGGATGAAGGAGCCTTGGGTTTTGAAAACCGCTGAGATTCTGGGCCAAAGCAGTGTGACCTCGAGGACTGGGAAGATGGTGGTTGGAGAGGGAAGCGCTGCTCTACGCCACCTCAATTCCACCCCCTCAAGACCCTGCCATGGACCCGGGAAGGCTCAGTAGGCCGTGGGCAGAGAGCTCATGGATGACGCTGGCCACTGAGGTAGGGCGTCTTTATGTGCTCCTGTCTGGCAAGGCAGTATCCCTGGGAGACCCTGGAAGTACCTTGGGAGCCACACAGGTGGGGCCCAAGAGCCCCTGTGACTTGGCACTGATGTCGAAGTGGCCAGTCTCCCCCCACCCCCCCCCCCGCCGCCGGCTGGTAAGGCCACCAGCCCAGTGTCTGGTGCTTAGTATGTGTTCAATAAATGGGAGTTAGCTCTGTGCCCTCAGTGTATTCTTAGGAGGGCTCCGCAGGGGGCTGAGGCCCGACAGAGGGAGGCGGGGTGGCTAATGAAAAGTACAAGGGCAGGAAGGGACCCTAGGAGAAGCTAACTCACACTAATCCCATTGTGAGAAGAGACTTGCCCAGGGATGAGTCAGAAGCCAGTGAGGGGGGACCCACGCTGTAATGCTGTCCCTGCCTCCCTGCCATGCTCATGGACTCTCCAGACCACCTCCTGCTGGTCTCTGCTGGAAGTTGCTCGGGTCCCTCAAGGCCTGCACGACCAAGACAAGCCCTTTTGTCGCTGTCCCAGACCTGTAGCTCTGATCTTCATCCAGCCGGTGGCAGAAATCTGAGCGGACCTTCAGTTTTCCTTACTCCAGCCAGGGTCTGCTCCATCACCAAGTTCAAGGCGGGAACACATGCTCCAGCCACCCATTGGCCTCCGGCTCTGCTGTTCTTCCCCTCCATGTTTGTGCTAATGTGGCCCCCAGACCTGCCCTTTTCCTCTCCTCTGCTCCTGACTCAGCCGCTCTGACTTGGTCCTGGACACTCAAGAAGGTCATGGAATAGGGGATCCTCGCAGGACTCCTCTTTCTGGCCTGGGGTCTGGATGGGTCCTTGTGCCCTGCCGGTCCCACACTGGTCAGCTGGGGGCGCTCCTGCGCCACGGAATCCCTTCACTCAGGCTCGCAGTGGGGGCGGGAAGCCTCTGGAGCCTCGCTCAGCGGCCTGGCCGGCCCAGCCGGTCTGGCTGGTCTGGGTGTGGACGGCGGGGGCGGAAGTGGGGGCGGGTGTGAGGCGCGTCGGTGCGTTCTGCGGCGGAGGGGCTGCGGTGCTGGGTTTGCACACGCACTTGGAATGTCTGTGAGGTGCGGTCTGGTCGCAGGGCTTGGTTGGCTGTGGAGGTGCCCGGGCGTACTGGCTGCTCCCCCAGTCCCCGGGACCTTGCTGTAGGGTTTCAAGGACTTAGGTGAAAGTCTGGTCTTGGCCCTGCCACTCTCCTGACCATTCCCCAGGGGTCTCCATGTCCACATCCACAGCCACTTGGCAATTTCTCAGTTCTTTGGAGGCTGGGCTTTGAGATTTAATATGCGCTCTGCCTGGCTCAGAGGGTAAAGCGTCTGCTTGCATTGCGGGAGACCTGGGTTCAATCCCTGGGTTGGGAAGATCCCCTGGAGAAGAAAATGGCAACCCACTCCAGTATTCTTGCCTGGAAAATCCCATGGACAGAGGAGCCTGGTAGGCTACAGTCCATAGGGTCGCAAAGACCTGGACATGACTGAGCGACTTCACTTTGACTTTGACGCGCTCTGCCACTTGGGCAATCACCCTCAGGCAGCCCAGTTAGTAAAATGGGGACGAGAACACCCACTTCACAGACTGTGGTGAGAACTGGAGCTCCAGGTGGGAAACACTAGCTCCCCACTGCCGCTGCCTGGTGGCCTGGCTGGGGAGGTGGGGAGGTGTCAGACAAGACCACCCTGAGCCCCAGGGATGGAAAGTTGTGGCAGATAGTCTGTGCTCTCAGCAAGCTGAAGGTGGAGGGTGGTAAAGGCCCATCACAAACTGCCGGTCAGGAGGTGGGCCTGCCATCAGAAGGCGCCACGGTCTGGGCTTCTGAGCAGGGGACTGCTTTAGGAGGAGTGGGGGCTCCTGTTGTACCCATGCCTGAGGGAGATAGATAGGATTTGCTTCTAGACTGGAAGTGGAGGGGAGGGCAAAGCCAGGAGGCTGAAACTGCAGGGCATCAGGGGCCAGCGTGGCCCAAGGAAGGGCAGGTGGAGTGCAGCAGGCGTCCAGTTGTTGGGGTGGGTGGGTTGGCACTTTGTGGGAGTCTGGCTGTGAATTCCACAGCCAGCAGGGGAGCTTTGGGAAGACTCTGGGCAGCTCGGACCCCTGGAGGCGAGGGTGGGCTCAGAACCCGGGAGAGCAGCAGGAGTAGGGTAGAGGTGCCTGGGTGGGGACCTGGCTGGCTCCTGGAGGGATTGTTGCTGATGTTCAGCTGTTCAGGTCGTGTCCGACACTGCGATCCCACGGACTTGCAGCACTCCAGGCTTCCCTGTCCTTCACTATCTCCTGGAGTTTGCTCAGTCTTAGATCCATTAAGTCTGTGATGCCACCCAACCATCTTATCCTGTTGCCACCTTCTCCTCCTGCCCTCGATCTTGCCCAGCATCAGGGTGAGATGGAAAGGAGAAAAAGCTCCTTCTCCCCTTGGATGGCGTTGAAGGGTATCAGGTAGGGTGACTGCGAGAATTTCCAGGGCAGACGTCTGGGGGAGCCCTGGCCTAGAGGCCTGGTCCTCCCTTACCCGTACCTGAACCCTGCCCCACCTCTCCTGGTCCCCATTGCCTCCACATGCCCCGTATGCTTATCCAGGTTTCTGGGATAGCCCTGGACTGGCTGAGGTCTGAGATGGGGCAAGGCCATTTCAGCCCTAACCCTATTAGGCGGTATGTGATGAGTTAACGACCTCTCAGGGTCTCCTCTGCACACTGTGGTGGGGGGAGGCGTGGGGCCGCAGCTCCTGACAGTCCCTGTAGGGGCCAGGTCTTCAGACAGGGAGAGGCAGGTTAAGGAAAGGACACACTCAGGATCGTTCGGCTGCGGTGGGTGCAGAGCCTTTGGGGTGCAGGCCTGCCTCAGAGGCGTCCTGGGGAGTCTGCAGCATGAGGCCCTGAGGCTAGAGCTGAGGGAGAGACCTTCTCAAACCACAGCAGCCACCCGGGAGTCTGGGAGGACAGCGGAGGAGGGTGCTGAGGAGGGTGCTGATCTCGGCTTGTTTACCCAAGAGGCAGGTCCTGGCGTGCTGGGAATGCAGCCTGGGCCTGGGGGAAGGCGGTGGGGGCTGATACCAGCCGGCTAGCCTTGCTCCATCCGCCGCAGACTGCAGAGGGAGGGCCTCAAACTTGGCCTACTGGGCATGTAGATCATGGACAGGGCGTAGAAGGTGGGAGCGGGTGTTTGGGCTCTCTAGGGGGCATTGGCACAGGCCCCAGGGCCCTGGGTTTGACTCCCTCCTCTGAGGTCCGGGTACCCCACAATCTGGGGTAGAGTAGTGGTCTGGGGGCTGTACTACAGTGGGTTCCTGAGCTGGGTGGGCCAACCACCACCCTAGATGGGAGGACAGGCAGGCAAGGGCTGGCCCAGAGTCTGAATGATCCCCCATCCCCATGCAAGTCCTAACACAGGGCCACTGGGTTCAGGGACTCACGGTGCTGGCAGAGGGCTTGCTGTTCTTAACTGGGGGCGCATCCTGTCCCCGGCCCCTGCCCTCTTACCTCACCTCCAAGCTTCAGCAAAAGGGCTCTGACCCACCACTGTGGATCTATGCCCCTCCTGATGCCCCCATTCCCAGCAGAGGTCTCTGATTGTCAGACAGTGGACACAGAGTGGGCTCAATGGGAGCAGTTGGGTTAGACGTGGGTTTATGGGGAGCTTGGGACTTGGGGAGCTTGGGGAGCTGGGGGTAAGAGTAGACACAGGGTGTGGGGTGCTGCTGAGATGTGGAATAGGGTTTGGGGTTAGGGGAGAGCCTGGGAAGGCAGAGTTTGGAGGAATGTTATGGATTTGAAGCAGCAATTGGGCTGACGTTGGCATTTCGGGCAAAAGTCTGAGAGTGGGTGCAGGTCAGAGCTGCGGCTGCAGATGGGATGGCTTTAGGGCTGGGTTTTGAGGATGGGGTAGGTTTGGGCATAGAGAAGCACCCAGGTTTGGAGTGAAGTTGATTCAGGGTAGAGTTGGGGTATGGTTCAGACTTGGACTTAGGGTTGGGGTTTGTGTAGTGTCAGATCTGGCCTTGGGTCTAAGGTCGGAGGACAGGCCCAGGTTAGTGTTATGCACAGTTTGGGGTTAGGTTGGATTGGATTGGGGATCAGAGTTTCCATGTTAGGGGCAGGTATGGTTGCAACTGGTTGAGGGTTTGGGGGATCTGGTTTTCTGCCCTGTGGTGTCCCCCTGGGTCTGTCCTCTCCTTCCTGGTGGCTTGCTCTCAGCTGAGACCTTGGCTGGAGACAGGGTCCTCAGGCAGGGCCCCCTCCAACGTCTGCACCCAGGTGGGGACCCAAGGTGGTGGCATTCTGCAGCTGAGCCTCAGGCTTTCTGGGGCCTGGGTATCAGCTAAAGCAGGGGCTCCATGTCACACTGGGCTGGCCTGGGGTTTGGGGCTCCTCCTTGCAGTGAAAGCAGCCCCTAACCCTCACCCCCTCCCCGCCTTGTCAGTGTGAGGGGCTCCCCTGCTCTCCACAGCAGATCCCTTGGGGTGGGACAGGCCTGGGAGGCAGGGGGGCACCTGCCTGGGTGTGTTTGCCTGTGACTCAGCCTGGATGCCAAGGCCCTGAGTTGGTGGCTTTGTTCTACTGGCTGGCAGGGTACATGCCGTAGCCCTGAGTCACCAGGGTGTGGCCCAGTGGGCCAGGTGGCACTTTGGAGACACACACACACAGCTTTGTGCGCAGATGGCACTGGAGCCCGGACACGGGCGACCTGGGGGCAAAGGGGCCTGCCCAGCGTGGGGCTTGCCTCAGTGCCTTTGCCTTGGTGGTGCTGTGAGCCCCTCCCTTGATGTTCCTCAGTGACCAAGGGCCCTGTGCTTCTGCACTCCCTCCAGTTAGGGCCTGGAGGAGATGAAATGGGGTTTAGTGCCCATAGCACAGCCAGAGATCCTGGGGAGCACCCTAACCCTTCCCCAGCTGCCCAATAAAACCTGTTTGCAGGCTATTATGTGCAACCAGACGTGGGAGGAAGGCATGGCAACCCACTCAAGTATTTGTCTGGAGAATCCCATGGATAGAGAAGCCTGGTGGGCTACAGTCCACGGGGTTGCAAAGAGTTGGACACGACTGAAGCGACTTAGCAAAAGCATATCCAAACTGTCAGCCAGTGGAAACAACCTCAGGAGGAAGAAACTATCACTCCCAGTTTACAGAGAGGAAACCAGGGCTGAGGGAGGCTCACAGCTGCCCAAAGTCACACAGCTAGAGGGCGGCCAGCGGGCCTTAAAGCCCCTCATCGGATGCTCACCGTGCCTGCCCCGTGTGAGGTGTGGGGGGCATCAGTGATGGTGGCCTGGCCCCACCCTGAGCGTCAGTGCTGCCCTTCACTGGGGCCCCTTGGACTCCACTCCTCACTCAGAGTCAGGCAGGGGTCCCACAGCGGCGGGTGGTGAGTGAGCAGCCCTGTTGCCTCTCCCAGCCACTAGGCCTGGGTCCTAGGCCCCTCCATGCCTCCGAGGACGGAGACAGACACAGCCCTGCCGGGCTCGTGGGCAGTGCCCAGACTGCTTTCTCTGGGCAAGAGGCAGGAGGCCCTGAGACCGTGAGAGGCAGCTCCCCCCTTGGGGAACCAGGCCTCACTGTCCCCAGGAAGGGACAGAAAGTGCAGTCTCTACACGAACCAGCCTCCCCGCTGCCAACACTGTGCTCCCCTGTCCCACCACCTCTGACCCCCAGGCTCTGCTGTGTGCATGTCCGGGTGTGAGGGGCAGGAGAGCCAGATTGGCTGTAAACCAGGGCTGTGGGGGAAGCAGTGCAGGTTAAGGGCAGGTGATGAGGGTGGGAGCTCGGGGGTCCTGGTTCCCAGGCCAGGCTTGGGGCCTCAGACAGGCCTGCATGTTGGTCGCCTTTCTCTGACAGGCCAGGGGGCTGCTTTGGACCCCGAGGCTCAGAGAGTGCACTTGAGCGAGTGGGTAGGTGTGGCTCCACCCCTCCACCCACAGCCCCACCTGGTTCTGTCAGAAGCTGTTTGAGGGAGAAGAGAAAGCACCTTATAAGGTAACAAATGCTGTCTGCCAGGTGAAGGCCAGGCTACCTCCCTGCCTCCAGGCCTCCCCACCCTTCTCAGGAAGAAGCTGGTGTCAGTGATACCCCAGTCCGGCCCTGAACCCTACAATGCTCCCCAGCCCCCAGGGAGACCCTGGCTCCTGCCCGAGACCTGCTGCGGGGGAGGCCTGGCCTGCCCCACCTGGGAGGCAGACGAGGCAGTCGGGACTCAGAGAGTCAGCTGTGTGACCCTGGCTAAGTGGCCCCTCCTTCCCAAGCCTCAGTTTCCTCGTCCTCACTTTTAGAGTGGTGGGCTAGGGGCTGTGAATTTCCCTGAGGATCTTCAGCCCCATGGAATGTCCCTTCACTTACAGACACTTAACAAGCCAAGACTACACCCACCCAGGCCTGGCCCCCTTCCCCAAGGCCAGGAGCCTTCACTGGGTGACCCTTCTCTGTCCCAAGGATGCTGAGGTTCCAGGGCAGTTCTCCTGGCCAGTTCTCCAGGTGAGGCAGCCTGGCTCAGCCTGTTTACTTCCAGCAGGGGGGTCTGGTGAAGATAGCCGGAGGAAGCAGGCAGCCCTTCTTTAGACCTGTCTCTGGTCTGTAATGCTCTCCCTCTTCAGCTCTCAACCAGCGCCTCCCTTGAGGAGCTGACCTTCCCCGAAAGCCCCCAGCCTAGCCCTGGCCACGCTCTCCCCAGCCCTAGGGGCGGTGTGTGTTGTATCTCCCCATGCCGCTCATCCTGTGTGTGTCGGACGTACCATCTTGGAATTTCTCTCTGGAGATGAAAGATGAGAGCACTGACTGTTCCCAGAGCAGTTTTCAAGCATTATCTCATTTGACTCTTGCAACAGCCCCTCTGCCAGGACCCTTTGGCAAGTGGGTTCAACAGAGGGGTTAGAGGCATAGTGGAGGCAGAGCCCAGGCCTGGAGGCAGCCCCTGGTTGGGTTTGGTCCCCTTGTGGGCACAGTGAAGGAAGGGAGTGTCTCTTCCTGTTGGTCCTAGAACTTTCAAAGCTGGGAGTGTCCTTGGATATTATCGAGTTCAGCTCCTCACTGCAGAGTTTAGGGAACTGAGACCCAGAGCTAGGACTACAGCCTGGGACTCCTGACTCCCCAGCCCCACTGTTTCCCCAGGGGCAGGCTGTGTGTTCTCCCTGCCCCCTCCCCGTGGCTGGGCCTGGGCCCGGGGGGCTCTGGGGTCTGCACTGGCTGCCCAGTGCACCTGGATGGCCCAGCTGGGAGAGGACAGGCTGAGGGCCGGGTCCCAAGCCTGTGCTGGGAGCAGGCAGGTCTGTGTTCCTGCATCAGGACAGAGGGCAGAGGGGGAGGGAGAGGCCTGGGGCAGGGCTCCTCCACCAGTGATTGCACAGAGGAGCTGACGAAGCAGTTTCTGCTGTGTGAAAAAAACAAGGCCAAACCTGTGAGAGTGGCTGAATCGCGCTCTCCTGTTCTGAGCCTCCCGTGCGGGAGCGGCCCTGAGAGGCCTGCCCACAGCCTCCTGCCTTGGTGCAGAAAAGACCCTCCTGAAGCCCCTAGGTGGCTCCCCTTCTTGAAAGGCCCAGGGATCAGGGAACCCCTCAGTTGCTTGCCAGTTTGGAATTCAGACAGGTCTAGCAGGAAGCTCTGCCTGGTACCTGGCTCTGGTCTCTTCTGCTGTGTTTAACCCCCTCTCTTCTTGTCCTGTCTGCTGGAGGGTGTGACTGTCCGGTGCTCAGGCCACAGTAAGTTGGAGGTCAGGATTACAGGTGTCCTTCCCACCTCTCCACTGTGAGGTCTGGGGAAACCTGAGGTTCTATTCAGAATTCCCACAGGGGTGCCCTTCTCCTTGCCCCTCCCAGCCATCTGGCCCTGCCAGGGCTTTCCACACCTCAAGCAGGCTCCCCTCTCCAGGAAGAGAACCTGCCGTCTCAGGTTCTGTCCTTGCCTCTGCATCTGAGCCTGTTGCCAGCATTTTCTCTGTGTCCCACACTAACCTGTCTGTCCACTGCTTTGAGCGGTGCCTGACACCAGACAGGGCTCTGTAAGTGTCACGGGTTTGTTTAGAGCAGTTCTTCAAGTATTAGCACATGCTGAAAACTGTGGTCAGCTGACTCTTCCTGACTTTCCAAATGGGAAAGTCCAGGATAGACCCTGTAGGTCCAACCCACAGGGACTTTTGATTCAAAGTGCTTCAGTGGGGCATCTGAACACGTGTTGAACTTGGACTGTCTTTCTCTTCTGGCCTGTAGCTGATGCCAGGCCCTGGAGAGGAAACGAGGGAGAAGGAGGCTGCCAGGCCTGTTCACGGCTCGTCACCCCATCCTGTCACTGACATCTCTGGGCCTGGACCAAGATTTATCAGGAGGTTCTAGAGGCCAGGACAGGGGAAGCAGAGGGCACGGTTCCTCCTAGGTCCTGGTCGCAAAGTGGGGCTGAGAGCGGGGTCACAATTCGTGAACAACTGTTCATGCATTTGGTAAGCACTTGTTGTATACAAAATCCCACACGGGCAAGTCTGATGTGGCCTTAGAAATGGCCTTTTCCTGAAGCTCAGAAACCTGGGGCTTAGAGAGGGTCCTGTGCTGCCCTGGGTCACAGAGCAGTGCATAATGGCTGGGACTAGAGTCTATGTTCCTTCTTCAGCAACTCAGCCCATAGAGCTGCCTGAGCACAGGTCACATGGCGGGGGCAGGGGGTTCCAGAGAAGGGAAGGACAGGCATGCCCAGTGTTCTGAAGCACAGCTGCCAATGGTGGGGGGACCTCGATAGGAAATCCACGGAAACCCAGACCTGGGAATTTGAACTTACTGACAGGCACAAAATGTGTGTGTGTGTGTGTGTGTGTGTGTGTGTGTGTGTGTGTGTGTGTGAGGCTCTGGGCAGGCTTGTTAAATCTATGTTTATAAAGCAGGAAGAATGGTGTTTGGTCATAATAGTTGCTGCACAAGCATTCTGCTGTTGCTACTCTGAGGGGTCTTAGAAAAGACAGGCAAGGACTGCATGGACATTCCTGGTTGGGTTGAGGGCAAGAGGAGGGGTGGGCATGGAGGGTAGCATAACAGATGGGCCTGGAGTGTGAGCAGCTTGGACATCGCGGAGAGGAGACTCCAGCTCTGCTCACTTTCTGGGCCAGGGAGTCCAGGTACTGGAGGCCACTTCTACAAGCCTGGCTGCGGGGTGTTCAGCCCGTGCGGTCTAGGGAGAGTGGGGCGTTGCCGGGGTGGCTGAGAACCTTGGCAGGTGGACAAGACGATAGAGGGCTAAACCAGGCTCTGGCATTTTTTCCCTGAAGGACCCCCTCAGCCTCAGTCCCAGGCAGGAAGTGTTTGATGAGTGACCCAGGCGGGTGGTGGGACCAGCGAGGCGCCCCCTTCTCCCGGACCTGCATCCGCCTGCGGCGGCCGGCATGAGGCGGTGCCTCACCGGCTTTGGGAGGACCCTCCTCCGCGGCCCTGGGCGGGGCGCCCCGGAATGCGGCGGGGCTCAGATGTGGCGGCGCCGCCCGCGTCCCGTCCCGTCCGGTCCGGGCGGCCCCGAGCGGCCTCCCTGCCCGGGCACGCCGATCCGCGGGGCGGGCGGACACCAGGTGTCGGCGCTGCGCGAACAGAGGCTTCCGAGCCCCGCCCTGGACCCTGGCGCCACACCCGGCCCTGTCCCTGCCGGGCGCCTTTGGGGGTGGGCGCGGAGCGACTGCCGGGGACACAGGCCTGTAGTTCCTGAGGTTCTGAGCCCAGGGGACCTTCCGCCTGCAGCGGCATGACACACCTGCCCTGATGGTGGGTGGCTGAGGCCCACGTGCTCAGCCCCGTTCTGGTGCCTGCCTCCCCGCCAAGCTGTGTTGGAGTCCTGGCTCTGGGCCTCAGTTTCCTCATCTGTAAAGGAGGGCCATGACCCTGCTTCGCGGTACTGTTGCATTGACCCATAGGAGACACTCATGGATAGTGGCTCAGGACAGTGCTAACGAACGTTCCTGCCCACCTCCCCCTATTAGACTGACATCTTCCCAGTCTATGGCAAGACTGCTCAGGAAGGTGCCCCATGGTCCCCCCCCACCCCATTCCACCGCAGAGAGGCAGGCTCTGGCAGTGGGGGTAGTGGAGGCAGGGAGGGCACAGATCCCACTGCTGTTTCACAGATGGGTAAACAGAGGCTCCGGCTTCCCTGGCTGCTCAGTCATAAAGAATCCATCTGCAGTATAGGATACCCAGGTTCGATCCCTGGGTCTGGAAGATCCTCTGGAGAGGGCAATGGCTACCTACTCCTGTATTCTTGCCTGGAGAATTCCACGGACAGAGGAGACTGATGGGCTACAGTCCATAGTGTCCCGAAGAGTCGGACAGGACTGAATACCTAACACTCACTTTCAAATGGAGGCTCGAGTTCCGGCAATGAGTTTAGAGACAGAAACAAGACCAGAGCCAAAGCCCCTAATTCCCAGCCAGTACTCTTTTTCTGTGTGTGTGTGTGTGTGTGTGTGTGTGTGTGTTTAATCTCCACATTTTGGGGGATTTACAGCTGCAAAGTCACAGTGGTGGAGCGGGTGTGGGTCTCAGAATACACTCAGGGTCCCTCTTTCCAAACCCAGGCCTGTCTGTGGTCACACCAGTGACCCCTCTCTCATTCTGGCCATGCTCTGCTGCTGCTGCTAAGTCGCATCAGTTGTGTCGGACTCTGTGCAATCCCATAGACGGCAGCCCACCAGGCTCCCCTGTCCCTGGGATTCTCCAGGCAAGAACACTGGAGTAGGTTGCCATTTCCTTCTCCAATGCATGAAAGTGAAAAGTGAAAGTGAAGTCACTCAGTCGTATCCGACTCTTAGCGACCCCATGGACTGCACCCTACCAGGCTCCTCCATCCATGGGATTTTCCAGGCAAGAGTACTGGAGTGGGGTGCCACTGCCCATGCTCTAGGCCCCTGCAATTCCTGAAGAGGCCCTGTGTGGGTTCTAGTCCTCCTGTCAGCCTTAAGGCTAGGCCCTAGGAAGAACTTCTTTGCAGCTTGCCCTCCTCCCAACATATCAGCTCAGTTGGGGGTGTGCTCCCCTCTTTGTCTCTCTACCCCAGCAGTCAGGCAGTCCCAGGACATAGCAAAGCTCTGAGTAGGAGATTTGCTAGAGCCCCGAAGAGGGTGCGGAGTGGTCAGAAGGCCCAGCTTCTCTCTGGGCCTCAGTCTCTCTGTCTGTAGAAGGAGGCTGTAGGCTACACTCATGGTGCTGTGTGTCACCCCGTCTGTCTACCGTCCACACCCCCACACCTATTTTGGAGGGACCTGGAAGCGGAAGGGCCTGGGTGGGTTGCACCCACTACCTTTGGGCCAGTTTGCCAAAGGATGTGCTCTCACAGTCCGCAGTGTGGGAGTGTGTATGCCTCTGTCATTGCATGACACTGATGTCCCTGCCTGGTGCCCCCTGCCCGCCTGGGGGTGAGGACAGGCAAGGGGAGGAGTCCCAGTCATCCTTTTGGGGCTTGTCGATAGAAAGGCACACTTGTAAGGGATGACCTGCCATGTGACTGTCCCTGAACCCAGAAGGGTCTTCAGAGCCAGCGTTGAGCCCAACTTGTTCTCTGCTCTGGACTCAAGACAGCGAGTTCCTCTCCCTCCACCCCCACCCCTGGCCTGGGCACTGTGGTGGACAGGGGGGTGGCCTGGGAGACAGGATTTTGTGAGGGGACTTAGAGTGCTAGGGAGAGGAGCTCACGGGGATACTGGCTGGCTTCCTTTTCCCAGGAGGCCATGTGCAGAGAATGTGTAGGGGGCGGGGCCTCCCACCTCTCAGCTTGCTGAGGGTATATAGTCTCAGCAGCCTTGGGCTTGTGAGGAGATGGAGTTGGAGAGGGGCTGTCAGGCAAGCTGGAGAGCCCCCAGGAGGGTCCCAGGGTCCCCCTGTCTCAGGGAGGGCGCCTACAGTACCACCAACTTTACTGTGGGCAGGGCAAAGCCTTTGGTGGCTTGAGGGTGGGCGGCTCCCTAACTCCTCCATTTCATACCCTAAATGTGGCCAGGAGGAAGAGGGAAGGCAGTAGGAATGCAGGAATCTTGGCCAGGCCCTGTCCCAACAGGCTAGGGTGGTAGGAGCAGGCTCCCATGTGGGTTCACGTGCTCCTCAGCCCGGCTGGTAGCTAAGCAGCCTGCACAAACAGCAGGAACACAGAGTGGCTCCGGCGTGCGTGCATGAGTGCGCGCCTGTGCTGGGGGCGTCCTTGCCTCAACCCCCAGATGGGGATCCTTCTGGTTTCCTTATAGTCACTGTCACACGCAGGCCTGAGGATGGGGGTCCGTGTGCTGCCTTTCTATTTGGCAGGCCTGATCCATTTATTAGCTCCTTTAATCCTTGCAACCCGACAGACAGGCACCCTATTACCAGCTTTATAGACCAAGAAACAGAGGCTCTGAAAAGCTGCACACACAAAAGATCACGGAGTAAGAGAGTGGTAAAGCCAAATCAGAGTTCAGACAGGTCTTTCTGACTCTAGAGTCGAGTTTTCCCCAGGCATGTGGAAACACGTGTGCACATGAGGGATGTGTGTTTGCCTATGTGTGCAGATGTGGGCTCTGATGGCAGACCTGTATCAGTCTGTCTAAGGATGCTATCTATCTACACCTATAGATAGGTGTAGGTGTGGGTACCTGTGCCTAGGCATGGAGGTGTGCACGCAATGCATATGTGTGAGCATGTGACTCACATATGTACACACAGGCATATTTGTGCATATGTGTTCACTTATACACACGTGAGCGTACATGTGTGCACACAAGCACATGCTGTGTACCTGTGTTCACATCTGCACACAGCCGTGAGCCTGTACATGTGGGGTCTTCTCCAAAGGCTGACCTTGCCCTCCTGCTCACCCACCTTGTGTCCCTTTCTCAGGCTCCTGACTCAGTTCCAAGATGGGATGCGTGGGGCTTCCCTGGTGGTCCAGTGGCTGAGACTCTTCACTCCCCATGCAGAGGGCCTGGGTGATCCCTGGTCAGGGAAGTAGCTTTCCTGGTGGCTCAGCTGTAAAGAATCCACTTGTCAATGAAGGAGGTGCAGGTTCCACCCCCGGGTCAGGAAGCTCCCCTGGAGAAGGAAATGGCAGTCCACGCCAGTATTCTTGCCTGGGAAATCCCACGGACAGAGGAGCCTGGTGGGCTACAGTCCATGGTGTTGCAAAAGTGTCAGACACAATCAGTGACTAAATATCAACAACAACAAAAAGGGAACTAGATCCTGTATGCCGTGACTAAGATTTTGCACGCTACAGCTAAAAGATCCCGCATGCTGCGACTAGGACCTGGGACCACCAAATAAATAAATAGCTAAAAAAAAGGGGGGATGCACCATGGCCTTGTCGATGGCACTACGTCGTCTGGGGATTTGGAAGGAAAGCCATTTTGGGGAGGGACAGGATTGACAGGGATAGGGGTTGAATATGAGGAAGACGGGGATGAGAGGGATTAAGGCTGGTGGGTGGGGACCAGCCTGGATTTTCTTCAGTCCCAGGCAGGAAAGAAGACCCTCTGTGGGCTGGCCCAGGGAGCCCCTGTCCTGTACCTCCCTGCTGGCCTTCTCTACCCTGCTCTCTCAAGGCTCAGCCCCCCATTACCCAGGAAGATGCTCCAGGGGGCCTGCAGGAGAGCACCAGGGCCGGGAGGAGGGGCCTGTGAGGTCTGTGCCCTGTCTCCATGCTGCGTGTGCCAGGAAATCCCCCCTCAAGCCAAGATGGGACTCCCCTGTGCCTCCTGGGTGTGGGGGAAAAGGGCTGAGACCCCAGCCCCACGAACTGAACACTACACCGCCCTCTGTCACCGAAGCCCTCGGGCTTCTGAGCCGCGGACTGCAGGCCGAGCAGCGGTCGGCAGGGGGCGCTCGGGGTCCGTGGATGGAGATGCGAGGCGCGCCCCGAAGGGGATGGGTACTGGCAGGGCGGGACTGAAACACAGGGAGGACTCACCTGATGCGGGAGAGGGCAGTGAGAGGGAGAGCACCGACTTTGTGCCAGGAGGAACAGTTTAAAAGAGGGACAGATATACACCGTCTTCACGAAGGATCTGCCCCTCCCCGCCCCCAATAGACTCACGACCCTCAGGAGGATAGGCACGGGATGCCCCCTTCCAAGTCTGGCACCTTCTGGGCTGGTGTTTGAGGGCCCCGGGCGAGCCAGAGGGAGGTGGGAGTGACCAACTGGCCTGACAGGGTGTGCTGGGCCTCTGTGGCAGTGAGAAGGGGGCAAGGGCCCTGGACTCAGATTGGCTGTCTGATCCAACTGGGCCTCACGGGGACCCTGGGCAGGGCACTCAAGCTCTACTGGAAAGGGGGCAGTGTCTGCTAGGTGCCCAGCACTGGCCTTAACACAATGGCCATGGAGCTTAATACAAATGGCCAGAGTCTCCCTCGCGGCAGAGCTGCACATTTCTTCTATAGATCTTTAATGAGCACTTGCTGAGTGCCTGGCCCTTTGTGAGACCCTCTGGGTACAGTGATGAGCACCGTGGCGTGGGGTAGCACCTGCCTCCAGGAGCTGAGGTTCTAGTGGGAGCAGGCATCCTATGGCTTGTCCTTTGATTCTCCAAAAAATGGAAAGAAAGTGAAAGTCGCTCAGTCGTGTCCGACTCTCTGTGACTCCATGGAATAGTCCATGGAATTCTCCAGGCCAGAATACTAGAGTGGGTAACCTTTCCCTTCTCCGGGGGATCTTCCCAATCCAGGGACTGAACCCAGGTCTTTTGCATTGCAGGCGGATTCTTTACCAGCTGAGCCGCCAAGGGAGTAATGGCAACAAATAAAGGTTGACAGAGAAGGTTCTTTTATTTCTTGTCAAATACTGGGCTGGGAAGATTTCAGATCTTACTGTTTTGCTCTGGTCCTCTGTCTCTGACCAGAGAAGTCCGAATCTGACTCTCTGCCTCAAACTCTCCATCTGACTCAGTTGAGGCTAGAGTCTGGTAATGCCCTCGAGGCCAGGCACAGCCTGGCCCCTAGCTTGACCAGTGTCCTCTCATTGTACCCCTCGTCCCTCCACTGCCGCCTCCTCAGTGGCTTGCTTGCAGGTCCTCAAATATGCCAGGCAGGTCCTGCCTCAGAGCCTTTGCCCTTTCTGTTCTCAGACATCCATGCGGCTCCCTGCTTCACCCCCATGTGGGTTCTGATGAAATGTCCCCTTCTCACTGAGGCGTTCCCTAATATCTTCTATGACTCACCCCACCCGCAACATTTCCTGTGCGCATTTCCACTTAATTTTCTTCCATGTTGTTGTTGTTATGTAGTTGCTAAGTTGTGTTTGACTCTTTGCGACCCCATGGACTATAGCCTGCCAGGCTCCTCTGTCCCTGAGATTTCCCAGACAAGAATACTGGAGTGAGTTGCCATGTCCTTCTCCAGGGGATCTTCCTGACCCAGGGATGGAACCCACGTCTCCTGCATTGGCAGGTGGATTCTCTACTGCTGAGCCACCAGGGAAGCCCAGTTTTTCTCCATAGCATTTATCATGTCCATCTGGCCACCTGTATCTTTTATAATATGTTTCTTTCTTATCTGTCTCTCCCCATGAAAATGTAAACTCCATGTGAGCAGGGATTTGGGCAGATTTGTTTATGCTGTCTTCTCAGAGCCTAAAACATGTGTGGTACACTAGGTGTCGATAAAATATTTATCAAGTGAGTATTGAGAGCTGGGTCTCAGTGGCACGCATTTCTTGGTGACAGGGGCTGATGACAGGGAGGTGCCTGACTTTTAGGCCTCAGCTGAGTCGCAGCTGCCACAAACCTGGGGGTGGGGAGGAGGAGAGGGCAGGAGTGTTTTGGTTCTTTCTTGATCTTTTTGGAACTGAAGTTGAGTGGCTATGGTAATATCCACCAAACACGCCTTAGTTGAAACAGGGAGATGCAGGTCTCTCCCTTTGAAAAAAATTAAATTATTACAAAAATATAGCAATCAAAGTGGGGGAGGTGTTCTCCTTCTTTCTTTTCGTTCTTTGCCTCCTTGCTTCCTTTCTTTCTTTCTGTTTTTCCTCAACTACCTCCCATCTCTAACAACCACCAATCTAGTCTCTGTTTTGGTGAGTCTGGTTTTCTTGAATTCCTCATGTGATTGAGATCATGCAATATCTGTCTTTCTCTGTCTGACTTCCTTCTCTCAGCATAATATCCTCACGGTTCATCCATGTTGTTACAGATGGCAGGATTTCCTTCTTTTTATGGCTTAGTAGATACCACAACTTTATCTCTGCAATAGGTTATTTCCATATCATGACTGGAAGAAAGACGTCTGAACTGCAGATATCTCTTCAAGATAGTGATTTTGTTTCCTTCAGATAAATACCCAGAAGTGGATCATGTGGAAGGTCTATTTTTAATTTTGGAGAAACTTCCAAACTGTTTTCTACAGTGGCTGCACCAATTTACATTCTCACCGACAGTGCACAAGCTTTCCTTTTCCTCCACTTCCTTACCAACGCTTGCCGTCTTTCTGATGATGGCCATTCAGCCAGGTGTGAGATGCTACCTCATTGTGGTTTTGATCTGCATTTCCCTGATGACGAGTGATGCTGAACATCTTTTCATGCGCCTGTTGTCCATCTGAATGTTTTCTTTGGAAAAGTGTCTATTCAGTTCCTCTGCTCATTTTTAATTGGATTATTACTGTTGTTGTTATTTGCTAATAAAAAATCATATTGGGATATAGTTGATTTACAATGCTGTGTTAATTTCAGGTATACAGCAAAGTGAATCTGTTATACATATACATACATCCACTCTTTTTAAGGTTCTTTTTCCTTATATGCCATTACAGAGTATTGAGTAGAGTTCGCTGTGCTATATAGTAGGTCCTTCTTAGTTATTACTGTTATCTGCTATTGAGTTTGTATGAATTCTTTATATATTGATAATTCAGATATTAACCTCTTAACAAAGATGTGATTTGCAAATATTTTCTCTCATTCCATAAGTTGCCTTTTTATTTTGTTGATGGTTTCTTTTGCTGTGCAGAAATTTTTTGTTTGATATGTCTCACTTGTTTATTTTTGGGAAATGTCTGTGTTTCTGAACAGAGGGCTCCCAGCAGGGGGCTTGTAGGGTTACACGTTCTCCACTGGGTCACACGTGCAGTACACCTTCCGGAAGCCGACACAGGCCTCGGCCACCTCGTCAGGACGATAGCCTGGTCTTTAAGTTCCAACTGTTCCCAGTAGAAGGGAAACATTTCACCTGTCCATTCCCTGCCCCATGTCCAAGAACCAGCCTCTGGGGCCCTCACTTGAGCTCTTGGGTTGGAGTAAGGCCAACCTTTCAGCCCTAGGGATGGTGTTGAATCTGTGTTTATCTCTTATCTCTAGATAAGGAAATGGAAACTTATCTCTAGAAGGAAATGGAAACCCACTCCAGTATTCTTGCCTGGAGAATCCCATGGACAGAGGAACCTGGCAGTCTATAGTCTATGGGGTTGCAAAAAGTCGGGCACGACTGAGTGTCTAAACAACAACGACAGTAAGTCCCCTACATACGAACCTTCAAGTTGCAGACTTTCAAAAGACGCAAACATGCATGCTAGCCCCTGTATGCCAGCTGTTGTACTGTATTACTGTATTTTTCAAGGTACCGTACTGTAAGGTTAAATATGTTTTTTAATTTTTTTTTGGTTTGTTTTTGATGTACGTATTGTTAGTGTGAAAAGTATTATAAACCTATTAGAGTACAGTACTATATAGCCAATTGTGTTAGTTGAGTAACTGGGCTCAACTAAGTGTAGTTGGACTTATGAACCTAGTCTTGGAATGGAACTCGTGTACAAACAAATGCCAGGGACTTACTGTACTTCAGCTTTCTTGCTTTCTTCTTTACACCTTCAGTACGTACACTTTCAGTTCTTTGCATTGAATCCTGTCCGTGAAATGCCTAGTCTGGTTTCCTGACCAGAATCCCAGCTGATGCATTAAAGAAAGGAAAATCAACAAGACAAAGCAAGTTGTGCTGAACTCTAGGAAGAGCACAAGACAGGGTCATAATGAAATAGAAAATAAAAAGTAGTGTGGAGGTAGTAGGGGGTAGGGGCTATTTTCAATGGGCAGGGCTTTCTGAGGAGGTGACATTTGAGTTAAATGAGAAGGAGCCACACCTAGGGGGTGAGTATTCCAGGTGGGGTCAGGGTCTCTGCGGCTTGTGGGCTGTGACAGCCCCTCAATGGAAGCCTGCCCTTGTGGGTGATGATTGAGGGAGTGGAAGCGAAGAGAAGAGATGGCTTAGTTTGTGGCCCCAGCTCGGAGGGTTTAGCCCTGGGAGCCTCCGAGCAGAAGCCTGACATTTAGTTTAAGTATCTGCTTGGAAACGTAGTCCCACCTCCGTTCTTCCCGCCCCACCCTCCCTGGGGGAGGGAGGCCTCTGCGCGTGGCTCCCTCGCCTTAGACGTGCTGATCTCGCCGAGGCCAGTAGAGGGCAGTGGTTGCTGAGGTGCGCGCAAGCTGGCGGCCGACCTTCCCCTGGTGTAACTTGGGCGGTCAGCTTTACCAGGGAACCGGGTTGGGTCACTTCCCTTACCTTTTCTAATCCCCAGTGCCCCCAAACAGATCTCTGAGCACTGGCCTCTCCTTGGAGGCGTTGGGAGTAGGGGAGGGAGATACAGGGGAGGCTGGGCCGATGTGCAAACCCTTGCTTAACCACTCCTGGTCGAGTTCCAGTTCCAGTGGGCTAAGGGAAAGGCTCTCACAATTAGCATATTTGCTATTGTTGCAGGAAAGGGGGACCCCATTCAGGGCCCTAGAGTCAGCTCTCGTCTAACACTAGGAAACGAACTGTCCAAAGAGACACACGAGCTGACACAGCAAGAGAATTTATTGGGAAGGGTCGCCGGCCAGGATGGGGAGGAGGGTAAGGGAAACCCAGAGGACTGCTCTGCCATGTGGCTCAAAATCTCGGGTTTTATTGTGATTGGATTATTTTCCAGGTTGCCTTTCGCCAATCACTGTGACTCAGGGTCCTTCCTGGTGGCCCATACATCGCTCAGCCAAGATAGGTTCCAGTGAGAAGGATTCTGGGAGAACATGTGGACTGGCGTCTCTCCTGTCTCCTCTTGACCTTTCCCAAATTCTTCTGGTCTATGGTGGCTTATTAATTCCATGTTCCTTACCAAGATCTCTGGTAGTAAAATAACTCATACCAATGGTTATTGTGATGCCTGGCCAGGGTGGGCAGTGTCATATTTCCCCTAACACTATTATTTTTATTTTAAAGCATTTAGCATGTGTCAGGCACCGTTCTTTTATCATGCGTCATCTCTTTAAAACTTCACACCAGATTTATGAGCCAGGTACTCAGTCTCCAGAGGTTGCCCAAGATCACACAGCAAGAACTAGGATTTGCTCTACTCGTCACGTCTCAGTTCCTCTCCTGCTGCCTCCAAGGAGGGTGTCTTGCCCAGGGAATTGACATGAGTAGGGAAGGGATGAGCAGAAGGGGATCATCAAGGGGCTGACCTGCTGGAGCACTCATCTGCTCCTTTATTCTGCAGATGAAGAATCAACTCCAGAGAGGGGACAGTGCCTTGCCAAGGGTCCCACAGAGATCACATGGTTGGCCACAACAGAGGGGACTTGGGCACTACAGGGGATCATAAGTTGGATCCTGGGCAGAAGCCAGAATTCCCTGGAGGGCAAGGACCCCTCTATACCCCACTCTTCCCTGCTGTCCCCAGTACAGGGGCAGCACATAGCAGATGCTCATAAAGTCCTCCACAATGAGTCAGTCTTGCATCCCTCAGTAGCTGTAGTCATCTGCCATTCATGACTTCATTCATTTACTCGGCATTTAGTAAGCACTGACTGAGTGCTCAGCACCCTGCTAGATGCCAGATGCACAATTGAATAAAACACAGTGCCTGCACCTGTTGGCTTATCTCCTGGTTACAGGGGGTTACTGTGGGTTACAGGGGTTACCCCCCGTTACGACTCGTGCACGCATGGTTTTCCTCATTCCTCTGCTCAGCCTGGCACTTACAGCCTGCTCTCTACCCTGGCCAGAGGCTGAGCAATCTGCTCCATTCCCTCCCCCAGGCCATTTCCACTCCCTTCTTCTCTGCCAGCCCAGACACTCCCTCCTCCAGGAAGCCCTCTTTGACTAAGTCCCCCAGCTGTTTGACAGACCCCAGTGCTGAGGTCTTGAGCTTTGCCCGGGTATCTTTGGTTCTATCTGTCTCTGTTTCTATGTGAGGCACTTCCTGCCTCCCCTCTACCATCAGGCTCTGGAGTTTCCCAAATACTGGGGCTACCTCCCTTCCAGCTGTTTTCCCTCAGATCTCAATAGACCAGAAGAGGCAGGAGGGGAGGTCATGCTGCCAACTTTCAGCACACAGAACCTGCCTTGGGTTCTGGACCCCAGAGCCTCTTAGAGGAAGATTTCTCTGGAATCAGCAGGGCACTCACTTGACAGTCCTGGCCTGAGACCCCTGAGCCCTAATCTTTCATGCTGAGCCTGGGGACTCAGGCTGGGCTCCAGCTGTTGGGTACCCACTCAGCCCCAGCACCCTTTGAGTTTGAAGGTGGGGTGCCTTCAGTATCCACTTCACCAAGTCCCGGCTTTGGCTGCTTTACGTCCCTGTGGCGGGCAGTCTAGAGGTGAAAAATGGTTCCAGTGAACCAACATGCTTTCTTTTACCTGCTGGGTGACCAGAGTTACAGTGCTTGGCCTCTCTGGGCTCCTGCTAATGATACCCGTCCTGTTCGTCTCACCAGTGTTTGGGAGGACTAGAGATCAAGGAGAAGAAGGAGCCAAGCCCACGTAGGGGCTTGTTTTTGTTGTTGTACTTGGAACCGGGGTGGTGCCCTTGGCCAGGTGTTCACTGATTCACTCCAGAGGCCAGGAGTGGGAAGGAGAAGGAGGGAGCTCCCACGAGGAAGGGAAATCTGGCTCCAGACTTCCTGACCACTAGTCAGGATCTGCCAGCAGGAAAGGGGCAGGAGAGTTTCTTGTTTGGCTAGGGAGGTCACAGTTCCTTTCCCTCCCTCCCTCCCCTCCTTCCCTCCATTGCTTCCTTCCTTCCTCTCTCCCTCTCCACTCCCTCTGCCTTCCTTCTCTCTCCCTCCCTCTCCTCTCTCTCTCTTTGCATAGTTACAGTGCTCCTTCAACAGGCCAGGCGTTGCATTCACACCTGGGGACACAGAGGCCAAGGAGACATGCCCTCCCCTTCATGGGACTTTTAGACTAGGAGACCCAAGCTGGGAGGTGCACCATTCATTTATTCTTTCTTTAATTTTACTTTGACTGAAAACTTGCTGTGGTCTGGGCACTGTGCAAAGCCCTGGGGAGGTCATGGGATACAGTCCCTGCCCGCAAGGAATTTAGAGGATAAAAGGCACACAAAGAGGCAAGGAAGCACTGCTAAAGCAGAGGATTAGGGAGGCTAGGATCCAGAGATAAATTCTGCTGGATTTAAGTATGTATCCATAAATGTCTGTGAGATGAGTGACCCTTATGTGCAGAGCTTTCTTAACAGCTTAACAGTCAAAGAATAAAATTGTTTTAACTAAAGGCTAATAAATAATGCTACATGTGAAGCAGTCAAAATAGTACATAAAAGGAAATTTATGGTCTTTAGAGAATCTTACATTGAAAAAAAAGAAAGATGGAAAGTTAAAACATTTAACTCAAGAAGTTGAAAGCTGATAAATTCAAAGAAAGCAAAGGAAAATAAATAACAAATAGGTTTTTAAAAAGTAATATTTATTATGAATTCAGTGTCAGAAATTGAAATTAGTGTTCAGAAATTCATAATTCAGGAGTTAATAGAATAGAAAACAAAGATAATGTAAGTAGAGAACTGGGCTCGGTTCCAGGACCTTCCTGCATAGGAATGGGGTTTGTCCATCATTCCTTCTGAGTTTTGAGAGCAGAGCCCGTCTCTTAGTGGCCCAGGTGAATGGATAAACCCTGAGTGGAAGTCTCTGGTCTTTCAGCCCTGGGGCATGGCTATGCTGTACCCTGAAAGAGCTAGCTCCAGGCCTGATTTTAGTTTCCCAACTAGTCTGTTAATATCTGTTAATAACTAGTCCATAATAATATCTGCTGTAATAACAACAACGATATCACTAGTAATCCTTTATTCTTGTTGAGCTGTTACAGTTCAGAGTCCTGAAGCAAGATGTGCTACTCTCGGTAGGAATGAGCCCAGCTATCTTGTCAGATCCCCAAACATCCTTTTAGGTAAATAGGGAAGCTGTGTGTTCCATTTTACAGATGGGGAAACTGAGGTTCCACTTGTCTCATTCCAGTGAGTGGGTGAGCCAGGACACAAATGCTTCAAAGGTCTTATTTCACCCCCAGAATTCCTATCCTTGAGACACCTCTTCTTCCTGTTCCAGTTCCTGAGTTCCCTGAGCAAGCCCCTCTCCTCTCTGCCTTCTGCAGTTGGAGAGAGCGCCTCTCTTGACCTGATAGCGAGTTTCTCCAGGTGGAAGGGTGGGGAGCACTCGTAGGTGTTTTATTGCAGGGCTGGGCTTGGAGAAGGCCCTCGATCCTTGTTTGCTGATATAGAATTTGATTTCACAGGATTAGGCCTGTACCTATCAGAATATATTCTGGGCTGTGCCAACCCGCACAATGGGGCAGAAGGGCTTCAGAGGGAATCCGCCACCACGTGGGGAATGCCCCATGTCTGTGCTTGCTGAGGTGGTCACATGGTTCCTGGGCATCCTGGGAGGTACTGGAACGTAGGTCAACACTGGTATAGCCTCTTTGTGGGATGGCAGGGCAGGAGAACTTTTCCATGGCCAAGTAGCACTGGTCTGAAGGTATAACTAGGTCCTTGGACTCCCTTTCCCATAACTGGAGGATTTCCAAAGTCTTATGGTTAACCTGTTTGACCAATGATTGACCAATCCTGAGAGGGGATATAAAAGCAGACAGACACACAGCTCTATCCATGAATAATCTCAGCACTTTATTTCATCCCTTTGAGGGAGAAGGGGGAATTACCCCCAAGAAGTCAGCCAGTGGGGTGGGTTGGCTAGAACATGTGCTGTCTCTCCAGGTAGTATAATATATAGCATTGATTATGCAGAAACAGGAAGGGAAGCAATAAGTTAAAAGCTATATAAGTTATGAAAAAATAATATATATACTTTTAATATCGTATATCCCCATTGAGGATTTGCTCCCATGGAAACCAATAAATAGGTGGAGAAAAAGCAGCAATCAGCACCCTTTTGAAACTTGAGGGATAAGTATATATCTGAGTTCTTTCTGGCCTGAGCGTCAATAGCCCTTCAGCGCCCCCAACAGGCCTGGAGGACCTTCTGGCCTAGAAGGGGGCCAGGGCCTTGGGCCACCCGGTCCTGGAAAATGAGATGAATGAATCAAAGACTGGGTCCAGCAGAGGAGGTGAGGCAAGGGGGAGGTAGGGAGAGGAAAGGGAGGAAGAGAAGGTGGCTTACGGCGTGGGAAGGTGGAGCTGCCAGATTCCCTGTAAGGCCCTGAAGGCGAGAGCCAAGAGGATGAAAGAGGAGCGTTCCTCTAAGCCCCAAACCTTCTTGTTGGATTGCTGCTGCAGAATTTCTCTTTAGTTAGTCACTGGGGCCCCCCAACCTGACCTCAAGGGCTCAGAAGTTCCCAGACCTGAGTGGACAGTGCCTTCTTCATGACCCTGCTGGCAGCAGAGGGGCAGACGTGGAGGAGGAAGACAGGAAGGACCTCTGATCCACAAGTGTGCATGCAGGGGAGGGGAGGCTTGGCCTGATGGAGGGAATGGAGACCCTCAGGAGTGGGACTCATGGGAAATGGGCCTGGAGTTTCATGGCAAGGGTGGCAAGAGGAGTCTCTAGGGTCTGGTGCATACCCAAACCAGGTTTCAGGCTGGGAAGCATCTGGATGGGAGGCAGAGAGCTCAGACCCCAGGCAGGGTGGTGAGCCCCAGGATGATAGAAAGGAGAAAGGAGGGTCCAGTTCTCCTGCCCCGTCTCCCCCACTTCCCACTTCCCCCATCAGGGAGTTTGTCATGGCAAGAAAAGCTTCTAGAAAAGGTGCTTGGGAGCTGGCTGGACAGCTGTCCAGTTCTGACCGTGACCTGCTGGGAGGGACTCACAGGAGGAGAGGAGGGGCATGGGGGTCTGGGCTGATCTCAGAGTTCTGGGCTCAGGTCCCAAACACCCAGGGAGCCTCCTCCCCTCACTCCCTAATACTGTCAGGTCTCCAGGAAGCCCAGGTGGTGCAGGAAAACCAGGTGCCTCCCCAGGAACTCTGGATAGTGGAGGGTGCCCATGTAGTCCCCACCGGCCCTTGGTCCGAGGCTAGCAGGGGCTAGGGGAGTGAGGGCACTCACTTTGGTTCCTAGTCAGAGGCAACACAAGAATTGAGATGTGAGTTTAGGGCAAGGGTTGGGCAAAGGGTCAAAGGCAGCTTGGTTAGAGTCCCCTGTTGTGCGAGGAGCAAGGAGGTGGAGGCAAAACCCCAATTCCAATTTACCCAGGCAGGAAGACCTCTCAGATATTGGAAGGGTGGACTGTGAGATATTGATATGGAGCCAAGTGACTTTGAGTAACTGGTGACAGTTCTGTCCCATTCCCGCAAAAAAGCAGTCACTGTTTTCAACCCTGTTCTCCATTCAGGATCAGATTTGCCTCCTTCCCAACCTGGAGGCTCCAGGCTGCTTTCTGGAGTCTAGCTTATGTCCTTGCTGCTGCAGGGGAGTGGCCTGGGGCTCCTGGGGTGTGGACAGCGGCCTTACTCTGAGACCTCTGACTCCTGCGAGAGGAACTTTTCTGACATTTCGGTGATTTTGATCACAGGGCCTTTCTTGTCCTTCTTTTTCCGAGAGGGAGCTCTTGAGAGGCCGGGCTTGGAGACAGCTACAGGGAACATAAGGGGTGGGGCAGGGTAGGGGCTGGAGGTTTGGGAGGCATTTAATATCATGCCTTTAGGGCCATGATCCCCCCCCACCCACTGTCCCCCTCCCACCATGGGTTCTTGGGGCAAGCAGGCTCACCAGTTCTGCATCTGGCCTGCACAGCGCTGACCACAGTGGCTGAGGGCATGTCCATCCTGTGGGAGGAAGAGATGGTGGGATGTGAAGGGAACCTGTGGCTCAGCTCCCCTGGGATTGGAGGCCTGGGGATTAGCAGGCAGAGGCCAATTCTTGGCTGTCCCTCCCAGCTCTGGGCTGCCCTGCTGTGTGACTTTGGCTAGTCAGCTCTGTCCCCTCACCCCTGCATGAACGGCTATCATTTGCTGAGCACTGATTGGTGGCAGGTATTTGCACACGGGATTGTATGCACATGTGAGGCATACTTATCATCAGTCTATTTTCCCGATAGGAAAACTGAGAATTGAGTAAATTGGACTGAAGTTCCAGTTTGTAAGTGGCTGAGCCAGGACATGAACCCAGGCCCGCCAGGCTCACAGTATCATGCTGGGGGGTGAGGGGCTGGGTACTGGCTTCCCGTGGGGCTTCCAGTCCTCCCCTCTCTCAGGCCCGCCCCGCTGGCCCTGCTCCTTACCGGCTCTCCTCGCCCTCCATCAGCTTGCGGTAGGTGGCGATCTCGATGTCCAGGGCCAGCTTGGTGTTCATGAGCTCCTGGTATTCGCGCAGCTGCCGCGCCATGTCCTTCTTGGCCTGCTGCAGAGCATCCTCCAGCTGGGCTAACTTGGCCTTGGCATCCTGAAAGGCCAGCTCACCCTGTTCCTCGGCCACCTTGATATTCTCCTCCAGTTTCAGGCACTGAAAGTTCGGGAGGACAGAGAGAAAGAGGGGTCAGTGAGCAAGGAGGGAGGGAGAGAGCGGGTCAGGGCCAGGAGCCCGCCTCTGTCCTTGGTGGGAGTGTGCATTGGGAGGATTTGGCACGGCGTTCCTAGGCATGGTAATGGAGTGCGTTGCAGCAAGAGGCCATTCAGTTAGACCTAAGGAGACACTTTCCCAAGGCTACCAAATATGGCAGGGCTCCACAGGAGCCTGTCCCAGCTGTCCTTCCAGGATGGCACTTCTCTGAAGGCTCGTCCTGTCTGGAAGCTGGGGCTTATGCTTCCCTTCGCTTCTCCCCCATAGGGGGGAGGCGGTGGGCTCTGGGTGTGTGTGTAGGGGACCCTCCAACATTCCAACAGCCCTGGCCAGTTTATGGAGCACTTTTACCGGCCAAGCTCATGTGGTCCTCAGAGCTGTCTAAGGACAGATGAGGAAATTGAGGCACAGGGATGCTAAGTGACCTGTCCAGGGTCACAAAGCCAGGGCTCACATAGACATAGCCTGTGTGAGCGTGTGTGTATGAAGGATATGAGAGAGCATGTGTCCCGCACTCTGCCCTGCTCCAGCCCAGGTGGGTCCTCCGGACACTCACGTGACTCTTGATGGAGAGGATCTGCGATCGGAGCTTCTGGATGCGAACGTTGAGGTCAGCGATCTCACTGCGGCTGCTCTGGAGGCTGTTCTCAAACTCGGCTGAGCAGGCAGCCCGTTCCTCCAGCTGGAGGCCGGGGAGAGGGTGGCAGTCAGGGGAGCTCACTGTGTCCCCCCAGGACCCCTGGCCCCTCCTTCTTCCTCACCCTTGGCTTCATCCCCTCCTCTGTGGCCCACCCAGGCCAGTGTCTCCCTCCTTCCCTGCTCCTGCCTCCACCACGTCCATCTCAGGATCCCTCTCTTGGCCGCCCTGGACTGAGCCCCAAGGGCCATGCCCACACGTGGACTGGAGTCACTGGGTGGCAGCACTGCCATGAGCCTCTGAAGGGTGCAGACGGTGGCTTGCCCCTGTCCCCATCATCCCTGTGGCCCAGCACATCACTGGGCTCTCACATTCTCTGTCCCTGCATGTGAACTCACTGCTGTGGACTCCATCGCCCCTGTGTCTCGCCATTCATCTCTCCTGGACTCTCAGCACCCAGAGCTGCAGGCGGCCTTAGCCATCTCTGCTGCTGCCCATCTTGCCCTGGTTGCATCCCTCTAGTCTGCCTGCCAGTCCCAAACCTGGCTCCGGGAGTACGCCTCGGCCTCCTCCAGGCTGCGAGCCGCGACGGCATCATATTGGGCCTTCACTTCCTCCACGATGCCACTCAGGTCGATGTGGCAGCGGCTGTCCATACCCACGGTCACCGACACATCCTTCAACTGGGCTGCCAGGTCCTTCAGCTCCTGATGGGGCACAGACATGGGGCCTCAGGGCTGGTGGGGGGCCCTAGACCCTCAGCCATAGTCCCCATAATCTCTTCGTTCCCTGATGGGTGGAGGGCAGGCCTCCCTCTGTCTCCCTGGAGAGATGATCAGAGGATAAACATCCCCCTGCCCTGCCTCTGCAGCAGCTTGTACTCTTAAGAAGCAGTCCCCTCAACTCCCAACTCACCCACCTGTCGGTTTTCCTCTCTGATTTGGCAGGGAGGGCCCCTCGGCTCTGGAGGCCCACCTGCAAACCTAATTCCTCTTCAGTTCCCACCATCCCTCCCTGAACCGCCCCCTACCCCAACACACACACTGCTGTATGCTCCCAGGGTGGGCCTCCTTCCTCCTGGCAGAGGAGGAAAGGGCCCAGGACATCTGAGCCTGAGGGCATTCTATCCTTAGGTTCAGTGCTGTGCAGCGTGGCCTCCCCCACCCCTGCCCTCCCAGGATGGGAGCTCCTCGAGGGCCTGGCTGAGGCATTTTCACCTCCAGGCCTCCGTATCTGGCAGGGGAGTGTCCCTGCTGAATGCATGTGGGAATGGAAGCCCGTGAGTGATGAGGGCAGGAGGGGAGCAGAGGCTGACGATCATGCATCCCTGCTCTCCTACCAGCAGCGGAGGCCCAGGTGACTTCCGGGTCACCCTGGAGACTCACTGCCCCTCCCTGTCCAGCTGAGGGGCTTGCCCAGCCGCAACGACAGGATTTAGCCTCAGTATCTTTGTCTTCTTCTGTCCTTTGGGATCCTTCTTTCCCCTCCTCTCTGTCCTCCTCTTTGCCTAGAAAATGCTAGCCTGTGTCCTCAGAGACCCCTGGAAGCGGTAAAACTTCCCATTTCCCTGGGTGCTCCTGAGAGACCAGGCAGTGTGTGCTAAGTGCTTTCCAGGCGTATCCACGTCTCATCCTCACCAGGCTGGCTCAACTGTCAGCCCCAGATTACAGACAAGGAAGAAGCTGGAGGACCCAGAGTTGATGGAAACAGCTGTGAGGGCGGGGCTGGACCCAGAGCTTTGCCGCTCCTGCTAAGCTCCCTTAGAGGGGCAGGGACGGGAGCTGAAGCCCCACATATGCTTCTGTCATGCCCTGCAGTCAGAGGTGTGTAGCAAAGCCAATGGGGATGGGGGTCTTTGGAAGGGCTGCAAGGTGTCACCTCCAGGGCCCTGGGCTGCTTCTCTGGAGGTGCTGATCAGTAGCTCGGGCCTGGGCGGGGCCCCGCGTGGAAAGGAGGAATGGGTGTAAGCAGAGTGTCCGTGGCCAGCATTGTACAGAGTGAGTCAGGTGGCTGAGGAGCCTGACAGGCAGGGAGAGCGGCCAGGCACCCAGGGAGGCACGGCGGGGCTCAGCTCAGGGGGGAGCGGTGGGATACAGATGCACAGTTACTACTGCTGGTGTTCACAGTTCATCCTTGACCCTTACTTCAGTCATCAAGATTTGGCCAGTGTTCTCATTTTACACACATATATATATGTGTGTGTGTGTTAGTCGCTCGACTGACTGACTTGGAGCAGACAAGTCGCTTGCTTGTCTGACTCTTTGCTGCCCCATGGACTGTAGCCCTCCAGGCTCCTCTGTCCATGGAACTCTCCAGGCAAGTATACTGGAGTGGGTTGCTATGCCTTTCTCCAGGCATCTCCTGCATTGCAGGTAGATTCTTTATCTCTGTGTCACTAGGGAAGCCCTATATAAAATTAAAGAAAACTACAAAAAGACCTTTTTTTGTTTGATTCAGGATCCAAACAAGGTTCATGCGCCACCATTGGTCCGTATGTCTCTCCTGTGGATACTCTCTTCATCTCTGTCTCTTTTATTTCCCCCCTGTCTTTTTCTTATTGAATACCTCAGGTTGCTTGCCTATAGTCTAAATCTTCCTGATTGCCCCGCATGCTGGTGTTTAGCATGCTCCTCTGGCTTCTCTATTTCCTGAAAAGGGGCAATTGGATCAGGAGGCCCGCTCAGATCCAGGTTCTGTTTTTGGCTCATGACTGCATTCCAATCTTGGTTTCTGACTCTGGGCCCCCTGCTGACCCTCATCTGTCTTTTGCTCCAAGAAGCTGTGGCTGAACCTCTGGAGTCTAGATCGGCAGAGGCTGCTACTTCTGACCTGTGGCTGTGTCCCTGCGGCTGGAGACCGCGGGGGTGGGCAGCTTTGAGGCCTGCAGAGGAAGGCCACCCCTTCCCTGTCTGCTCGCCGCCTGACCCTGCCCACTAGCATCCCTGGTGATCAGGATCGCCTCCTGGAAAAGAAGTTTGAGCAGTGGCAGGCCACCTGTCTCCACCCTGGAGCTGGTGGGACCCTGAGCTCAGTGGCCAGCTATCCTTTAGAGGGTCTCGTGATGGAGGGTTTTGGTTGATCTTCAAATACATCTAACAGAGATCTCTGAGCAAGAGTGGGGGAAGACCCCACCCCCTGCGGGAACACAGGCTCATGCTCCACCTCTGCTCCCTTGGGCCTCACTGGAGATTGACATTTTCCAGATGGAACTGACATCCCAGCTGGGGCTTGGCAGAGAACCAGTTTCAGAGATGCAGCTTGGGGCCTCCTCGGTCACCATGTGCTGGGGGTTGGCAGGCATGGGGGCATTTCAGACAAAGTTCTCCAGGGCCACTTCTTCCCCAGGCTTAAGGTGGCATTCGTTATGGGCAAGGAGAAGGCCAGGGCACTGTCAGAGCACAGGGCACTATTGCAGCAAAAGGATGGGCGAAACCCGGCTGATGGGGCAGCCTCAGGTCCTTTCTGGAAAGAGCCAATGTAAGCATAAGCGTGGTAAACAGAAGCAGGAAGTGGAGGGCTTGGATCATCTGCAGACCTGTTCAGACATGCTGGCCCTGCCGGGCTGCAGAGGGCATAACAATGCTGACTTGTGTGGTGTGGGATTGCCACCGTAGCAGGGTTGGGTGGGGGGAGCCGGGGAGGATCTGCATCTCCAAGCGGGCAAGAATCAAGTTGATTCAGGTTTAGAGCTTTTCTTAGGAGCCAGAGTCTGAGGAGGCCTCCATATGTGTGCCTATTGTCATCGTGGCCCCCCCAGGTCAGGGAATATGGGGACTGAGGGGTAACAGTACTGCTCAGTAAAATGCAGTGTTCAACGGCACTGGGCTCTGAATAATGTCACCTCTTATTAGCTGGGTTAGCCCTGGCCAAGTCTTTAAACTTAGCTGAGCCTCAGTTTTCTCATTGAAAAGTGAAGTGAAGTGAAGTGAAGTGAATTCGCTCAGTCGTGTCTGACTCTTAGCGACCCCATGGACTGTAGCCCACCAGGCTCCTCTGTCCATGGGATTTTCCGGGCAAGAGTGCTGGAGTGGATTGCCATTTCCTTCTCCAGGGGATCTTCCCAACCCAGGAATTGAACCTGGGTCTCCTGCATTGCCGGAGAAGGCAATGGCAACCCACTCCAGTACTCTTGCCTGGAAAATCCCACGGACAGAGGAGCCTGGTAGGCTGCAGTCCATGGGGTCGCTAAGAGTCGGACACAACTGAGCGACTTCACTTTCACTTTTCACTTTCCTGCACTGGAGAAGGAAATGGCAAGCCACTCCAGTGTTCTTGCGTGGAGAATCCCAGGGACGGGGAGCCTGATGGGCTGCCATCTATGGGGTCGCACAGAGTCGGACACGACTGAAGCGACTCAGCAGCAGCAGCAGCAGCTCCTGCATTGCAGGCAGACACTTTACCATCTGAGCCACCAGGGAGGCCCATTTGAAAAGTGGGTATAATTATGGAATTGAAATCAGCTGACATTTATTAAATACTCACCATGTGCCAGACACTGTTCTAAGTGCTTTAGGATATACTAGCAAAATAAATCCTCACAACGGGCCAGTGAGCTGGGTACTATTGTCCTCCCCATTTTACAGATGAGGAAATTGAAGCATAGAAAAATAAAGGAACCAGCCCAAGTCCATATAATAATGGAGCCAGGATTCAAATCCAAGCCGCCCCAAAGTCTGTGCTCTCTTAATAATTTTCCCTACTTTATAGGTTTATTGGAAAGATTAAATGAGATTACATCTGGAGAGCACTCAGCCTGGTGCCTGGAACATAGTAGGTGCTCAATAAACAACAGCTGGGAAACTATTGGTGTGACTGGAAAACGTGATGGAGCTGGGAGGAAGTGTCCAGGGCTTGAGTAGCCTGTTCCTGGAGTGGCCTCCTGGGGCACCATGAAGGCAGGCACGTAGACAGGCCAGGTCCTTTTTGTAGGGGTCAGTATCCCGGGAGGTGTGCTGGCCACAGGGGCTTGTCAGTAGATTGCGTAGCTAATCTCCCTGGAACCAGAGTTTGCAGGTGGGGCAGGTGGCTTTCTGGCTGGATGCAGCCAGGCCCCAGAGCACTTGGGAGCTGGGGTGAATCCTGGAAGCTGAGGGGGAGTGGGAGCCCCAGGGTGCTGTCACCAGTCAGCATCCCTGGAGGTGAGGGGAAGGGGTGTTGCCCAGGTGGGTGCAGTGTGTAGACGAGGCCCTGAGCAGCCTATAGCCACTGGCTTCTGGGCAAGGCTTTCCATACATATCCTGACCTGCGTGTGTGTCTTGGGAAGAGGGAGGGCTGTGTCCTGGGGCCCTGGGGCAGGCTATACAGTAGTGCTTTTTCCATATCTACTCCAAAGTTGAGACTGGTGCCTGGCCCCCCCCCACCCCGGGGCTATGCACATCCCACTGTGTTTTTCTTCCACCCTAGCTGGCACGGCTGGTACCTTTCTTGGACCTGCTCTGCCTGATGGGGTAGCCACTGGCCCTGTGTGGTCGTGAGCACTTGAAACGTGGTCAGTCAGAACTGAGATGAGCCGGAGGTGTAAAATACACACCAGATTTCGAAGACTTACAATGGGAAACGTGTGTGAAATAGCCCATTCATTTTTTATAATGACTACTTGTTGAATAATCATATTTTTGATATAGTGGCCTCATAGAATATATTAAAATTATTTTTTTCTGTTTCTTCACTTTAAAAAAAAATGTGACTCCTAGAAAACTTACAATTACCTATGTGGCTTGCATTATATTTTTACTAGGCAGGGCCAGCTTAGAGACCCATTGGTATGGGGAGTCTTTATGGGTCAGTGTTGCCCTCTCAGCCTGCGGAGGTACATGGAGGGAAACTCAAACCTCATGTCCCGACACCAACTTGCCACCTTGCTGCTACCTGAAACAATAATAACTGCTATTGTTTTATATATGGGCATTATATAATGTGTAATAATAATAAAATATTATTTTCTACATTATATACTATATAACCATATTTTATTATTTTAATTAATATGTTATTATAATATTATATTAATATGTTAGTAATAAAACAATAAAATATGATGATATAGTATACAATATAGAAAATAATATTTTATTATTATACATTATATATACTGCACATTATATAATAATATATACTATATATATGCTACATTACATACATTGTTATAATATATGATAGTATCAATATAATATGGTAGTATCAATATAATATAGTATAAATACAATGTGATATGATATAATAGAATGTATATGTAATAATTGGGTCGGCAAGATCCCCTGGGGGCCCAGCAACCAACTCCGGTATTCTTGCCTGGAGAATCCCATGGACAGAGGAGCCTAGCGGACTACAGTCATTGGGGTCACAAAGAGTCAGACACGACTGAGTGACTGAGCATGTACGTACATGTAATAATGCACTCTTGCATTCACTGTGGCCCCTTCTCCACAGCAGCCCCCCAACAGCACCCTGCCTCCGTCTCCACCAAGGGCTGCCCATCCTGCTTAGAATAATGTCCACACCCCATCCTGGGCCTCTGGCCCTGCACAACCTGGCCCTTGCCCACTCTGTCTTAGCCACAGCTGCCACTTTCCCTCCCAGGATCACATCATTCCCATCTCAGGTGTTTCATACAGCCCTTCCTTCTGCTGAAGCATTTTCAAGTCTCTGCTGAGTTGGAACTTTCCAGGTTGGGGCTTCACCCTCCTCAGAGACACATGGCCCCAACCCCTCTAGCACTAAGGCATGGCCCAGTTTCTTTGCATACGAGCAACTTTTCCCCTCCAAAATGATCTTGTCCAGATGTGTTTATTAACCTATCACCCGTGCCGTCTTAGCTAAATTGTGCTCTCCTGAAGGCAGGAAACTTGCCCACCTGGCTCACAGCTGTGAGGTCAGTGCCTGGCACCTAGCAGGCATGCCATAAACATTTGTTAAGTGATTTACCCCATCACAGCATGATGAACCTGCTACTATCACTCTCCCCATTTAACAGATGAGGAAAGTGAGGCACAGAGAGGAGAAACAACTTGCCCCAAGTCACAGAAATGAGGGGAAAAAAAAGAGTCAGGACTGGGGCCAAGGGCTGCCAAGTCCAGAGGGAGCCGGCAGCCTGCTGTGGGGCGGGGCCCAGAAGTAGAGCAGGTGTGTCTCCTCAGTGCTCAGGTATATGGCTGGCTATGCCCAGCCTTCCTCAGCTATGTCTCTATACCCGTAGGGCCTCCGCCTGGCCCCGGCTCCCTGAGATGTTGGCGAGCAGGATGGGCTGGAGGCCCTGAAACTGTGGCCCTGCTGACGTCTGCTGGGTGGTACCAGCCCTGGTGAGTGTGGGTAGAGGAAGCTCTTACCCACTTCCCAAGCCACTCAGTGGGCACGGTGCCCTGGTGAGCCCCTCAGGGCTTAGGCCGGCCGCAGAGGACCCTGCTGGGGACAAGAAGCGTTTTGGGGTGGTCTGCCCATGAGGGCTGCCTCCCTCATGTTGGCAAGGGTTGGGAGGGTCTCTCTTCTGCTCCCTCCCATGGCTGCACAGAGGTCTCAGGTCCACGTGTAGCCACGAGGCCCAATTTCCCTCTCCACAGGGTCAGCAGCCCTTCAGACCACCCGAGCAGATCTTTCTGGTTGCAGTGGTGACTTTGACCCCTGCTCTGCCCTGGGCTGCATTGCCATAGCTTGGCACCAGCGGCTTACAGCACACAGGCTGCTGTGCCCTGTCACACTCAGTAATGGTCCTGCCTGCTTGTAGCTGAATCAAAGCATCACTCCATCAGCCTCCTCACTCCTGAGAAGATGGGGAATGTAGAGAGGAGAACACACATCCCAAAGGAAGCCCAGGAGGTAGATGCTGCCAAGGGGCAGAGCCCAGAATTCATCTGCTGGTGGCACAGCAGATGGGACAGGCCTTGCTGGGCTACTGTCCCCCCAAGGACAGTGAGAACCTAGGGACAAATGAAAATGTGTCCGGGGGCTCCTCTGTCTGCATTTACTGGGACTGGGATTTTTTTTTTTTTTTTTGGCCATACCACATGGCTTGTGGGATCTTAAGTTCCTTGACTGGGGATTGAACTCATGCCTCCTGCAGTGAAAGCAAGGAGTCTTAACCTCTGGACCACCAGGGAAGTCCTTCCTGAGTCATTTTTGTCTGGCAGAAGTTTGTATTGTCTGATTACCAGAGAATCTGTCTATAAATCTTCCCTGTATGATCCCCAAATGGGGGAGGGTGCCTTGCAGGCCTACGAGAGCTAGAGCTGTGGGTGTTTGCAATTTAAGCTGCAGGGATGAGAGAGAAATTAGTTCAATAAGAACTACTGTTCAAAGCCTCCTGGCTCACCACTCCAAGGCCACTTCCTGACCCTGCCCTGGATGTACCTGGGCCCCCTTCATGCCCTCAGTGCTCCCCAACACACGAAGGTGGGGCTTTCCCTGAGAGAGGCTTTGTGGGAACCTACCATGCTCCGTGAGATGAGTGACGAGGGGACACGGGTTATTGACTGCCGCACACAAGGGGTGTAGGAAATTGTTGCATCTGTGGCCAGCAACAGTGAGCGCCTGCTGAAGTTTCCACGACCCTGCATCCCTTACCCAGGGACCAGTTGGCTTTCGGCTCAGCGGGACCCCGGCCCCGTCTTCTCACCTGCTCATAGATGCTTTTCATCAGCTCCACAAAGCTCTGCAGGCCTTTTAACTTGGTCTCCAGTTCCGTCCGTCGAAGACATTCTGCATCCAGGTCCTGGGGGTGGGAGCAGTGGTGAATGATGGGAAAAGGAATGGAGGGATCCCAGGGCAGGGGTATGGTAAGGGGGATTTTGCTTCCTGAATATGATGGGAGAGATTCCCGGAGAAGACCTGGCTCAGAGCCTTGGAGGAGGGTGGGGAGAGGTGCTTAGCTTTCTGCCTGTGGTCTTGGGACTCAGCCTGTGGGGCCTTTGTTTGGGGATCCTGAGCAAAAGAGGGCAGAGGGTCCCTGGGGAAGGAACCCATGGGGTAAGCTGGGGAGGCTACCTTCTTCAGCTGGACGAAGGTGAACTCCATGTCCGTGCGCTTGGAGATCTCGTCCTCATACCTGGGAGGTAGGGAAGGAGGAGAAGGGGAGCCAGGGAGACACACACACAGAGCCTGCTCAGCTGGATATGGTGGACTTAGCAACGGTTTGCTTAACCCTCCTTGGGTGGGGCTTGGGGCCTCTGCAATCCCTTTGGCGCCTTGTGGCAGTTAGAAAAAAGGGGTCCCTTCCTTGAGGAGGATGCAGCCCCTTGTCTCTATGACATGTCCCCTCTCCTCCCTGATACCACAGTGTTGGCTCTGGGGAAGCAGGCATCCCGCCCCTCATGCTTACTCCTTCCTGATGACCAGCCATTCCTCTCCCAGGGGCATCTGCCCCTTTCCTGGCTCTGCTCCACATTCATCTCTTCCCGGAAGCCTCTCCTGATTGCACAGTCCCTTTACCCTGATGTTTTTGTTCCCTTATCTTTATCCCATCTCCTCCCCCGAGAGTCTCAGTTTCAAACAAGCTGTGCCTTTTGTAGTGTCTGCTCCAAGCATCTTGCTCACGTCATCCTCTCCTAACTCCACCCTTCCCCGAAGCCCCACGCTTCTCCCACTGCTTTGCTAGACAGCAGGACACTATGCCATCTTCCCTCTGGAGAGAGGGCAGGAAGGCATGGGTTTTGCAGTCAGATGGGCCCCCCATATGTTTCAGGGCAAGAAACTCCTCCCCTCCCTTGTCTCTTGGGGTGTGCACGTGCATAGGCACATGTGTCATGGGGGCTGAAATTCACCAGCACTCCAAAGCTGTGTTCCCTCTCTTCTCAGATGTGTCTCCTCCTTACACGTGTGATGAGATGTGTCGAGTACACCTCGTGTTCAGAACCAGGACACTGCTGGGTGGGGAGATGGGATACCTGGATCCTTGACCTTACCCTCTGGGCCCCCAGGATGGATGTCTGCCTGCGGCATGCTTCCCATCCCAGCTCTGCCTGCCCCAACCGACGTGGGGATTCTGTGGCTTCCTGTTGCTTTTCCTCCTCTCTAGGGAATGCCTGAATCATTGGCGGCTCTAATTACAGCCGCCTGCCTGCCCCAGTCCCTGACCTCACAGAAGGGGCAGCATCACCCATCACCCACGTCAGGTAGCTGGACCTGCCACCCCCAGGCCTTCTCTTTCACTGGCCTCCCAGAGGGACTAAGGGGAGCAGACCCCAGAGCACGAGAGCCTGTAGAGCACTCAGCTCCCTGAAATTCAGTATGTGGAGGGTCCACACTCTCCCTGGCCACTGCGGGCTTCCAGAATCTTTGAGGGTCCCTGAGGGTGCAGGCCATGGGGACAGGGTGGTGCTATGGGTCAGGGAGACTGGTCTGTAATCTGAAGCCTTCCAAGGCAAACAAAATGCCTCTCCTGTGACCCTCAGAGCCCCCAGCCAGGGGTGTTCTCTTGGTCTTGTTTCACAGATCAGAGGCTCAGAGAGAGGCTTGGAAGCTTGAGTCATGTGCTGGTTAAGAATGGGGTTCCAGAGCCAGACTATTTGGGCTCAAATTCTGGCTTTCTTGCTAAGTAGCTATGTGACCTTGGATAGGCTCCTTCTACGTGCCCTTGTCACAATAATGTTAATTTCATGAGGATTAAATAAATGAACACATAAAGCATTTACAAAGGTGCGTGACACCCACCAGAGCTACTGCTATTATTATCACCATCCTCTCCAACACCAGGGCTTCCATGGTGGCTCAGACGGTAAAGAATCCGCCTGCAATGCGGGAGACCTGGGTTTGATCCCTGGGTTGGGAAGATCCTGTGGAGAAGGGAATGGCTACCCACGTCAGTATTCTGGCCTAGAGAATTCCACGGACAGAGGAGCCTGGTGGGCTACGGCCCATGGGGTCGCAAAGAGTCAGAGACAACTGAACGACTTTCACTTTCACCAACACCATGTCCCAGCTCAGCCCCTCTCTCTCAGCGTTTCCAGAAAGAAACCATGGGGATTCTCACTGCAGACAGAGTGGGCAGGTCTCTTCACACTCCTCACAAATGCTTAGGGCTGGGCTGACCTGAACAAGTTTCCCTCTGGGATCTGGGGGCCTCAGAAAAATTTCCTGACTTGTGGACAGGGGTCTGGGAGCTCCAAGCTGAGAAGCACAAATTGACTGGCCCTCCCCAAGCAAGCCCTCTGTCTAGCCTCTCCCCTCTCCTCTGATAACAGAGTTCTGCCTGCCTGGGAACAGGACATTGGAGAGAGCTGTCCAGTGGGAGACCTCTGAGGTGCCAAACCTCCCCTTACCCTTCACTGCCCTTCTCAGCTTTCCCACCTCCCTTCTCATCGACTCCACTGCAATTCAATCCCAGTTCACCCCTAGACAGCTTGCACAATTATACACAACATTTCTGAATCACTTGCTATGTGTCCTTGGGCAAGTTTCTTCCCCTTGCTGGGCCTCTGCTTCATCCCTAGTAAACAGAGGGGATAGTCAGCTAATCCTTGAGGTCCCTGCTACATCAGAGCTTCTAGAAGTCTCCATTCCTATAGAGGCTTATGCAACTCCATGTCCCCCATTCACTTCCAATCCCCTGCCCGTATGCTAGCCGCCAGCTCCCAAACCCATTCTCAGCCCTTTTCAGCTGGTCACACCCGTACCCTCTCCACCCCCCCAAACTTGTTTATTTCTAGGAGTGAAGCTGATCTCATCGGCCTTGTAGAGGCAAAGTACACCCCTCCCTGTCAGGGCTTGGCCTGGCATCTCCTGGCCTCTGGGGGCCCCAGGCTTTGCACAGCCAGGCTGCAGCTTTCCTGGCTCTGACCTGCAGACCCAGAAACCCTCCAGCCTCACCTTCCCCAATTCAGTGGGCTCCCTACCCAGAGAGGGGGAAGAGAGGCCCTGAGCCTAAACAGTAAAATCAGGCAGCAGATGGAAACCAGGCAGCGGGCCAAATGAGGGGGCTGAGCCAGATTAAAACAACAAGCAGTGTTTGTACAGAACTTCAGTTACAAAGTGCCTCCACGATTCGATCCGGCTGCTCTCCTGGGAGCAGCTTCACACAGTAGCTTGCCAGGCGAGGGATGGGACTTTGTACTCCTGGCTGTGTGACTAAGGACAAGCCCCCACCCTCTCTGGGCCTCTGTTTCTGTCTCCATAAAAGGAGAATCCAAGTCCACACCCAGCTCTGCTATTCTCTGATCCTTTGTAGGCCAAGGACCTGCTATGTATCAGTGAACTGAGTCTTGGGTTCTGGCACACCAGTGAGATTTCCCTCATCGCCGTCAGAATGGGCAGTCTAATTCCCTGTATTTCCCAAGGACCTGGAAGGGCAGGGTAGGGGGAGAAGTGCCCCCCGCCCAGGTCAGGGAGGGGCCCAGCCAGATCCACAGATGAGGAAACCGAGGTCCCCAGAGAGGGAAAAGCTTCCTGTGTGACCATTCCTTCTGCATGTGGTCTGAGCAGGGGAGGCCACGCAGAGAGGCCTCGAGGAAAGGCTGTGCCACAGCCCAGGACTCCTGACAGGCTGCCTCCGCCCTCCGTCTTGGGAGGCTTTGGGCCTTACCTCAGATCACAAGGCCTGGATCTGGCCCAAGTCCTGCAGAAGGTAGGGGCTGCTTCAACCGCACCCTGTCCTTCCTTCTCTCTGGCTGGGGGCCTCCAGCAAAGAGACCAGCCTCTCTGCTCTGGCCCAGCTTCCCTGTCCTTGAAGCCCTGACCATTGTCTGGTCAGAGAAGGTCACCTCTCCTTTGAGCTACTCAAGTTAACTAGTCTGCCTTTCTAGACTGGCCAATTCAGTGCAGCAAACTGCTTTGTGCTGGGCATGGAGCCTTATCGGGGGGGCAGAAGAGTGGCCATTTTTAACCACCAGTAGCCATGCCAAACTCTTGGCTTCCTCCTCACACCAGCCTTAGCTTGGTATCAACCATCACCATTCCCACTGCACACAGGAGGACACGAGGTTCGTGTATGAGGCAGCTTGCCCAAGGTCACAGAGATGGTGAGGGGTACGGGCAAGGAGTAACCCCCTCCCATGGGGCACAGTCATACCCAAGCCCAGACCCTTAACAGCTGGGCCGTTCTGCCTGCCAGCTGCGTGTCCTCTCAGTCTGTGTTTTCCATGTCTCTCTAGACCCCAAGTCTGCCATCGAGTTCAGGCGTGTCTTACCTCTAGGCGATTGCTTCTTTATGCAAACAAACCTCATCATTTCTGCCCCCTGCCTTCCCTTACCCTCTTCCCTTTTCAGCTCAAGAGAGTTCAAAATCTCAAGCTACAGCCAAAGCAGGAGCCCATCTATTGCTCTCGCTAGTGACACAATTTCCCATGGACTTGGGCGCAAGGGGAGGGCGTAGGGGACAGGGCTGCAATGCCCAGAGGCTAGCAAGCGCAGCGTAGCTGTCAGCCAGCATGAGACTGGCTTTGTTGTAAGGGTCACTGCTTGGGATGTAGCTGTAGATTCACTGCCTTGTCTTCCCGGGATCTAGAATACTGCTAGCACGTTGCAGCTCTTTAGTAAGTAAGTATGGACTAAAGACTGGTTTTTCAAAGAAGTTTTCTCTTTTTCTGGCCTGGGCCCCCAGACCTTGCCCCCACGCGTGAAGGTTGGTCCCCACCCTCGGCCCTCATAGGGCTCCCCTACCTGATCCGGAAATCTTCCACCTTCTCCAGCACCTGCAGCAGGTTGGCCTCGAGCTGGCCCCGCTCCTTGCTCACTTTGCGCAGCTCCTCCTGCAGCCGGCCTTGGTACTCCTCATAGAGGTGCCCAAGGTCAAAGGTGGCCGAGTCCTGGCTCTGCAGGAAGTGCCAGCGGGTCTCCAGCAGCTGGTTGCGCTGCTCCAGGGCTTGCACCTGGGAGAGCGGGAGGGTGGCAGTGAGAGGGCCAGGTGTGCCCCTGCCAGTGCCACCCTCCCCCCACCCCGGGGGCCTCTATGGGACGTGGCAGCTCATCTACTCAAGAGGCACCCGCCTGGGGCCCTCACTCAGCACCTTCAGGTGGCATCTCCAGTTACTGATTGTTCAACTGCAGATGGTGCGATAAGGGGGGGAATCCGAGAATCCCAGAGAGGCACAGCCAATTAGCCAAGGTTTCTTACAGGAGGGGCAGGACCAGCGAGATGAGGGAAAAGGGACCAAGCTGTGAAGGTGCCCACATATGACAGGTTCTCCAGGCTGCCTGGGGCTTGGGTGGGAGACCCCAGGGAACGTGGGGTGTCAAGAGGCCTGTCTGCCGCCCACCTAGACAAGCCTGGTCTCATCTAGCTTTGGAAACCGCAGGGTAGGGCCTGGTTAGTTCTTAAGTGCTAATCCTCCTAACATCCCTGGACTTGAGGTCTGTCCAAGCCTCAGTTTCCCCAGCTGGAAGTCAAGGTTGATGTCACTTGCTCTGCCCACCTGCAGAGAGAAAAACCTGGGGAGGTGCTTTGGAGCAGCAAACAGCAAATGCTCCTGTGGTCCCTGCTGTACACACGGCCTTGTTCTTTGAGCTGGACATCTTTAACTCAAACCCCCAAACAACCCTCCGGGGAAGGTATTGTTATCAGCTGCACTCCACAGATGACGAGACAGGGCACAGGGAGGGGAAATTACCCTCCCAAGGTCACACAGTTAGCAAGCGGCAGGCCTAGGGGTGGAATGCAAGCACTTTGAGGTTTAGAATCTTTGAGCTGCTGCTCAGCAGGCCTCTGGTCTGCTGCAAGTTCTCTGCGGGGCCCCGTTGCCCTTGCTGGGCTGGCTTCTGCCTCTAGTTGGGGCCGGACTTGCCTTGAGGACAAAGCCTGGGGGGGCTCTGGACCCAGGGCTCCTCTGAAACTCTGCATCCTTCACACCCTCCTGCTCAGAGGGTTTTGCATGGATTTGCAAATCCTGCAGGGATTTGCATGGCTCCCACCCCAGCCACTGGCCAGCAGGAGGGCAGAGTCCCTCTTGGGTCCTCTTATTCCCTCCATCCAGTTCAGCCCAGTGGAGCTTGGGAGTCCCCCTCCCTCTTCTGCACCCTGCCTGTCCTCTCCAGGCCCAGCCTCTCCCTTGAGCATCATTCTCCTTCCTACCATCCCAGCCCCCGTTCCATGTGCTCCCAGCACCCCGCTGTAGGAAGCCTCCCCTCTTCCCTCCAATATCTGACCCTTGGTGTATCTGCTTCTCGTTTGTCCTCATCTACCACCCTCAACGTCAGACTGAGAGCCATCTGCATGCCTCTTGGGATGTGGCTAGGGCTACTGAGGCAAGATGGGTGGCTGGGGCTGAGCTCCTGAATGGGGCAGGCTGTTGTCATGATAGCGTTGTGACAACCAGCTCAATTATGTTTCCTATGACCACAGTGGGCAGCCGAAAGTCTTTCCATCCACTGCTGGCACCAGGTCCCAAAATCACAGCCCGAAAGAGCCAGAACCACAGACCAGCCTTTTAGATCAGCTGGTCTATACCCTTCATTTATAGAGGAGGAGATGGGGACCCAGGGCAGTCAGGTGACTTGTCCAGGCTCACACAGCAACTCCGTGGCCCAGCTTCTTGACAGGCCCATCTGATGGCGGCTGCCAACTCTGGACTTTCGTGTTCCCGTTCCTCCTGAACCTGGGTATCAGGTGGGCTCTCGCCCTCTCTGTCTGCCCTACCCACATCCCCGGGTTTCCCTGAGATCTCTGATGCCCTGGGGGAGGCCCCTTGGACACTTGCAGGAGACAACATCTGTGGGAACACTCAACAATGGTGTTTGTGGGCTGCCATTCCCCTCCTTAACTCCCATTTGTACTGGTAAATTCTGCTTGAAGCCGACTTTAAGCTGTGTGCTGTCGTCACAGCCAAACAGGTTCAGTAGGGATGCGGTCAAGAGGGTTTCTGTCGTACTTGCGTGTGTGAGGGATTGCTGGGGGTGGTGGGAGGTTTCTGCTCACTCCACCTGCCCTACGTTTTGACAAGTAGGAGCCCCGTATTTATACTGAGGGTAGGGTTGAGACAAGAGATGTGAGGCTCCCTCCTCCACCCATAAGCAACACAGAACCCTTTGGACCAGGAAGTCCTCCCCATAGTCTTACTTTGATACCCTATGCTTCGGTACTCGCTTGCTGGGAGACGGTATGCATTTGGCCAGCCAGTCTAGTCAGAGGGCATTTTTGGTTGCAGGGGATTTAGGGAAGCCTCCTTTTACTTGGGGGAGTTGCTTGTTGTCTCAGTGGGTGGGGATGAGAACTCACCCCCAACCCAGAACCTTCCATGCTGAAAGGCTCCTCCCTCTGGAAACAAAGGCGAGGGAGGGCCGGAAATCCCAGTACCCTGTGAGATGCCAGCTTCACTTCTTTCAACCTGTCAAGGCTGCCAAGCACTCCCCTCTCGTTCCTCTTTCTGCCTCTCCTGGCTGACCCCTTGCCCTTTGATCTAGGCAGCAGCTCTAGGAGGAGCCTTGGAGACCAAGGCTGTGGTCTACCTGCTTCCCATTTTACAGATGAGGAAACTGAGGCTCAGAAGCACAGAACTCACTGTGACTCAACTCCAGGGTCGTGGGCCTTCTGGCTCAAAAGCAGGCCCAGACGAGGGTGGAGAGAGACGTACTTTCTGTTTCGGGGAACTGAGCAGCATGGGCTGGGCTGGGCTGGGGCCCTCCTCAGGAGGGAGGCTGACTGTCTGGGGGGCTGCATGTGCCAACCCATGGGCCCACAGCCCAGGCAGGTGAGTGTGCAGAGTGATGCCTCTGGTGCTTCCTCAGGAGGGGGGCGGTGTCAGATCCCCTGCCTCCAGCCTCAGCTTGGCTTTGCCCAAGAGCCTCAAGGTCTCTCCATCAGGAAAGGCTGTTCTGTGCTTTCCTGCGTGCAGGCAGGGGGGTGGCCCCAGGGGCTTCCAGAGGCTACACAGGCCAAGGGAAGACACTGTGCCCACCCCTCTGGGTCCTTTCCCTACAGCCTCCTTAGGCGCTTCTGGCAATGCTTCCTCTTGTCCCATCTCCACCGCCTCTGGTGTCTGCAGCTGAAGGCCCAGCCTGGAGCCTCTGCTGTTGTCAGCATGGCCCTCGCGCTACCCCCTTGGCCTCCTTTCCTGCTGCTGCTTCTGCTCATCCTCCTTCTTCATGGCTGCAGCTGTACTAGTCTCTTGACTGGCATGAAGTCAAGGCTACCCTCAGAGCAGGAGCAGAGCAGGGAGTTGGAATCTGAAGCACAGAGAGGGGAAGTGGCTTGCCCAAGGAAACACAGCTGCAAGTGAAAGAATTGTCACTGCTCCAGGGCCCCTTGGGGGCTCCTGTGGGTCTCCTTGCCAACCCTTCTCCTCTTCCTCCTGCTCTTCCTCAATGATCTCTGATTTCTCTGGGTGCCTCAGAGGGCCCAGGAGGGAGGGCCACCCTGCCAGTCTCTTCTCTTTGCCTAGAACCCTACCCCTGCACTGGTGATGGCATCTCACCCTGGGCTCCTGCAGCTCTTTCCAGCTCCATGCTGCATCCCTACCCACTAAGCTCCTCCACCTCACCCTCCAGCAGGGCCCTTCCCTCCTTCTTCCCAGGCTCCTTCCTGCTTGCATGCGAGCTAAGTCGCTTCAGTCATGGCCAACTGTTTGCGACCCTACGGACTGTGTAGCCCACCAGGCTCCTCTGCCCATGGGATTCTCCAGGCAAGAGTACTGGAGTGGGTTGCCATGCCCTCCCCAGGGGATCTTTCTGACCCAGGGATTGAACCCATGTCTCTTATGCCTCCTGCATTAGCAGGTGGGTTCTTTACCATTGGCACCACCTGGGAAGCCCTTCCTGCCTGGCAGGGACTAAATGCCCTGGGCTGGAGTTCTCTGGGCTGGACCCATGTATGGCCTTTTCAATATAACAAAGAGAATATACCTGGTACCTGGTGAGGGCTTTCTATGTGTTTTTCAGAAATGATCCCATTTGATTCTGACAAGCCCATGACACCAATGTATACTGAGGCCCAGAGAGGTTAAATAATTTCCTTGAGATGACACAAACGTGAGAGGTGAGGCCAGGATTCAAACCCAGAAATGTGACTCCGGGTTTCACATTCTAACCTCTGCTTGCTTCCATTTGGGCCCTCGTGGTCTTTTCAAGGAGGGATACGAGCGAATAACAGACTTTCTCCATAGAGTTGGTGGATCAGTTGGGTTTCCCTGGGCAGAGCTCCAGTGATCAAGATCCCCAAGGGGCTGGCACCCCCAGTTCCCTGCCTGCCACTATGGAGAGCACTGGTCTCAAGGCCAAGCTTGAACTGGGGGTTGGGAAACTCGAGTTCTTCTAAAGACCTTCGAGGGCATTGTCCTGACTCTGGGAACAGAACCCAGACCCCTCGGGCCCCTCCCTGTGCCTACACACCCCTCCTGTCCCCACGGCAGAGGCACAGGGTGATATCAGCCCTGGCGTTCACGGAGAAAAGCCACCCATCGAAGCCAAATTACATAGCTCATGAAGCATTCCTTTTAAGGGATTAAGCTGTGTTTGGAGAGGAGGTGGTTCTGCAGGGACCTGCCTCCCTCGGGCAGCGGGCTCTTCTCCTAGGGTGGACCGCCTGGCAGTCTGAATGCTGTGCAGCCACCGGGGGTGATGGAGGGAACGCTCCAGCTCAGGGGATGGTTGTTCTCCAGTTGTCACTCCCCCTACACACCCCTACCCCAGGCACCCCAGGTGTGGGTGCAGGAATGCTGGTCTGGGCACTCAGATGTGGGGGCGAGGTAGGGAGAAATGACTCCCATTTCAGAGGCTTTGTGTCTCACAGACCTGAGTTCAAGTCCAGACCTTGCTGGTTGTGTGACCTTGGGCAAGGCGCTTTGCCTCTGGGCTGCTCCGTCTCCCCATCGGCGCGGCCGGGGAACCAGCCGTTGTGGAGTGCTGGGCAGTGGGGGCAGAACTCCAGCTGGGACTCCAGGTCTGTTACTTCATTCCCCCTGCCCTCCTCGGTGAGCCCCCACCTAGTGGAGGACACCAACCATATGTAGCAGGACACAGAGGCAGGGAGAGCAAGGGGCAGAGAAGGACCCAGCCAGCCCAGGGCAGAAGGAGAGGGGAGTGAGAAAGCTGTAAAATGGCCATAGAAGTAACTTCTTTCCTAAGGTTGAAGGAAATAGAAATAAATATGCACTCAGCACAGTTCCTGGCTCAGGGTAAGCAGTTAATCAACAGTAGCTGTTACTATCTATTATTCTCAGTCAGGGCGGGAGGGACCAGAGCTGGGAGGGCTGGTCATGGGAGGTTTCTTGCAGGAGGTGAGTGAGGAGCAGGTTTGGGAGGTGGACAGGACTTCCTTGGAGCTCTTGAAGCCCCTGCCCTGAGCCAGAGCTTGACACCAGCGGGTCCAGGAAGTGAGGTGCAAGGGACTCAATCACTCTACTCTGGTCAGGACATGGAAGACTGGCTGACGGCCTGTTTCAGACTCGCAGCACCCATCCCCCGCACTCCTAGCTCCTGAGGAACCACAGGCGTACCCCATGCCGCTCAGCTTCCTTCCAGCTGCCCCACAGGTCCCCTTGCCCATGTCGGCGCTTCTGACCCTGGGAAGCTGAACAGATCCAACGGCCTGGACAGGAAGGTGGGCCCTGTCGGTCCACCGTGGAGTCTGACTGCAGCCCATGCCTCCATCAGCTGTTCCCAAGAGGGGGCCTCCTCTTGGTCACACTCAGAGCCCCTCCCTAGTCCCTGCCTGCGGGGAGGGTGACCCCAGGCCATGCAGTGCGTTATTATCCAGACATCCCTCAGAGGCAGGCCATCCTGACGTCCTTTTCTCTCCCATGTCAGGATGGCTAGGGACTTCCCCCTTCTGCTTCTCTCAGCTCAAAGCTAGGCCGCGAAGTTGGCAATGCTGGCTTCCCATTGGCTGGGCTGGGGCGGGGGTGGGGCATGATGCTGGGGGGAATTACAGAGCTTAGCCACCTGCCCCAGCCCGACTGGCCTTAGTTTGGGGACCCCTCCCCCCACTTCTGCTCACCTTGCCAATCAGGGAGGCGAATTTATCGTTGAGGACCTTCATTTCCTCCTTCTCGTTGTTCTTCTGCTGCTGGATGGCTGGGTCCACCTTGAGATCCAGGGGTACCAGCAGGCTGGGGTTCACGGTCACCTTGGAGACGGTGCCGGCTGTCCAGCAGCCTGTGAGGCCGTGGGAGCTGAAGCCCGGCTCGGGGGGCCCGCAGCTGCTCCATCCAGCGGTCGCAGGCCGGGGGCTGCCCGCCGGGGTCACCTCACAGCTGCTCAGGCTGCTAAAGCCAACGACGCAGGAGCGGCAGGCCATCACCGCCCCCGGGTCCCAGAGCGTGCAGGGCGCAGGGACCGGCGAACGAGCCTTTGCGGGGTGGCGGTGGCTTGCTCCCGTCGCAAGCAGGGCAGGCTGGGGACTGAGGAGCAGACACCTGTCGCACAGTGCTCATTAGCTCCACGAGGGCGGGACGCCTCCCCTCCCAGCCAGACCAACCTGTTAGATGATGCGGCTCCCGCCCCTCCCCCCGGCACCATGTACCCATCTCCTCCCCGGGCAGGAATTTACCAGGCTGAGGGGGCTGCTCATTGTCATTGGCCTCCCAACCAAGCCTGGCCTGGCTCCAGGGGAAGGGGACATGGGCTGGGCTGGGCTGGCTGGCTGGCTGAGGGTGGGGAGGTAGTCAGAGGAAGGACAGATTCAACAAGGAAGGACAGAGAGAGAGAGAGAGAGAGAGCGGGCGCACGAGGAGGGCGAGAGCAATGCCTCTCACCGCAGACCTCATTGCATACCTGAAGGCTGACGTATCTAGGCTTACATACCTCTGGAAAAGATGAGGCAAGCGCAGTCCCTGGGCTCCCAAGTGTAGGGCAGCCGTCCTGGGCACTGTGCCAGCCTGGCATTGGAAAATAGCACGTTGACTGTTTATTTTCTATCTGTGTTTAAGAGTCACCCTGACTTCTCCTCTTTTCTTCTTTTTTCCCCCAGCTCTCCCTTCTCCCTGCCTTTGATCTATTATTTATTAATCACCTTTATGTGCATCCCCCTGTCTCAGGGGCTGGAGAGGAAATACACGGTCAAGAGCAGTTGTCTTTGGATGACTGAGACTTGGTTCGAGACTCAGCACTCACCCCTGGCGTGGCCTCCAGCAGGCTCCTTGACTTCTGTCCTTTTGTGTTAAATGGGGGTGAATATACCAACCCCATAGGAGATGGTACATGCAGAGAATCTGGGAGAGGGTGGGCACCCAGCCCTCTGTGGATGGTGGCTGAGACCCGAGCCCACCTTCTGGGAGCTGAGCCTGGAGGGCAGAGGGCCCTGGTCAAGTGCAGCTCTGCTCCCAGGGCTGTGAGAAGGTGCCTCGGTCTCCTCCCTCCCCCTCCTTCCCATTCTTCCGGCTCCTCTTCTCCTTTCTCCACCCTGGTTTCATCTTAAATGTGAAGTGTAAATAGCGCAGACTCTGACTTGCTCCCCCAGAGCCTCTGATGGGGTGGCAGAGGGGTCAGCCAGGGCCAGGGCATTCCTTTCCACCTTCCTGGATTTCCGGAGGCCTCACTCTTCCACTTCCAAGGAGTTGCCGTTTCTCTGGGGCCTCTCTCTTCCTTCCTCCCTGCCCTGATGTTGCTGGATGATCTTGGCCTGGCTGGATGGCTCTGTGTGCCCTCCCTGGACCTGGCACACCAGCTTGGGTGGTGGTGCTGCAGAAGAGAGAGGAACGTGTCTGGGAGAAACTCTGGTGTTCAGGGGTGGAGAGATCTCAGTCCCCTCTGGGACTGAGGGAGACAGGTTGGAGATGGGAGCTCCTGCCTGGGTCACATCGCCCTGTCCAGACCCCCTGCCTCCCAGGCCAGAGCTCTGTCCTGCATAGTGGGCATTTCTGGCTCACTGAGACACAAGAATCTGTCCTGAAGCCACGAGTCTATCCCTAGACTGGATTCTGGGCTTTGATGCTGGGGGTGGGCTGCTGAGACACTTCTGGGTGATGGGGTCACTGCAGGGGTATCTGGTGCCCCCACCCCTGAGACATGCTAGCCCTTCCCCCATTCGGCACCCACTTGCATGGTCCATCCATGCAAGGACTTGCAGGTCCTTCCTGACCTGGTATCTGAATGGTGTGTGGTTGAACTCAGCACCCTGTCTGCCCCCACCTGGCCACCTCTGTGTTCTCTTCAGGGAGTGGGGAAGGCAGACAAGGGCGTAAGGGGTCTGCTGGTGCCAAAATAGCAGCAGACAGGTCAGGTACACCCCCCATACATGGATTAGCTCCCATGTCCTCATGAGACCCATCCTTTGTAGAAGCTTTAATTTTAATCGCCCTGATTTGCAGAGGAGGAAACTGAGGCTTGGAGAGGTTTACAGCCCGGTCTTTTGTTTGTGTGCATGCTCAGTTGTGTCTGACTCTTTGCAACTTTGGACTGTAGCTCTCCAGGCTCCTCTGTCCATGGAATTTTTCAGGCAAGAATCCTGGAGTCGGTTGCCATTTCCTTCTCCAGGGAGTCTTCCTGACTGAGGGATCAAAACTGTGTCTCCAGTGTCTCCTGCAATGCAGGCAGATTGTTTGAGCCATCGGGGAAGCCGCAAGACCTTGTCTTCTGACAGCAATTTATGAGTAATAGATTTGAATGCAGACAACTGGAGTTATGGGCCCTTCCTCTTATCTTAGCCTCTAAGCCTGGTGGCTCCTGGAAAGGACAGTGGGACGGAAAATAAAGATGTCTTCTTACCATCAGTGGCTTGATTCCATCTCCTGTCTTTAAGCTGGATGCTCGATTCTCCAGAGCACCTCTGGATAACTCAAATCTGCTACTCCAAGTGTTTTGACAAGTCACAGTTAATTGCTAGTCCGTGGCTTTAAGGCTGGCCTTGCAGGACAGTCTCTGGGGTCCAAACACTGGGTGCCTACCTGGTGGGTGGCCTGGCTTCTTGGAGCCATGAAGGACATACTAACCTGGGCCACTACGGGTAGGAAGAAGGATGTGGTCCCACCTGCCGCTGCCTCTCTGACCCAGCAGTCCCCCTTAGGTGCAGTCACAGAGATGATCTTTGGCTGTCACAGCCCTGGCTGCTGAACAAGAAGAGCAGCAAAAAAGCCCCAGATGTAACTCCATGGAAGGTCCCAGCCCCATTTCCTCCCTTTCTCCTTGCCTCCCCTAGCTTCACCCATGCCTCCCTCCACTCCTGAGTTAACATCCCTGGGGTCCACTGTACAGGCCTCTGCCTCTCCATCCTCACTGAGGACTTGGCATGACCCTCTTCTGGCCTTGATATGAAGCATAAACTTCCTAGGTGTTCAGGCCCCCAGGGAGCAGGAGGCCTGGCAGGGGTTGGGAGAGGAAAGATGGAGGATGGGTGAAACTTTTAGTCTCTCTGGGGATGTCTGGGTAGCTGGGCAGTCTCCCAACCATTCCTGGATGTACTCATAGACAAACCAGCTTGGGGCTTCTGGTGCAGTACGAGCTTAGGTGACCCTGCTGGAGACAGCATCTTTTGCCCCTTTGGGATTCTGGAGCCGTCCTGGTTGATCTTTACATGGTCCAGGAACAGAAATCTCCATTCTCCACCTTCCACCTCAAGTCTACCTCTTTTGTTCCGGGCCCCTGTAACTGGCAACAGAAGGCGATTCTGACCATCCTGGGGGCAGAGAGAAGAAGGAAGAGGGACAAGAGTTGGCCAGAGGTAAGAATGGGGGAGGCTGGATCTCCTGAAATTGGTCCTCAAAGAATCAAGGGGGAGCTTTCTTACTTTCTCTGCTTCCTCTTGCCTACTATTTCTCTCTCCAAGTCACTGCCTCCCCACTGCTGATGTATCTACTGCTCACTTCCTTCCACCTCTTCTTTCTTGCCTCCCTGTCTCCCTGTCCTCTGGGAGAGTCCTGGTCCAGGCCTCCTCCAGCTCTCAGCCTCGGGAGAGGAGAAGCACCCTGGCCCTACAACCCAGCGGGATGGTCTTGTAGGAATGGCATCACTGTGTCACAGTTTCAGGGCCTTGTCTGTGCCCTTTGCCCATGTGGCCTGAGGCCTGGCGTGTGGAGCAGGCACGCCTGGGATAATGCAGGACAGCAATGCATAGTTGCTGGATGAATATTCCGATGAGCACATCCCAGCCTGGCTGGGGCTCTGGAGCAGGATGTGGTTCCTGGGAAGACAGACAGTGACTCCGGGCAAGGGACTCTTAGCCTCATTCCAGCACATGGTGGTAAGGCCGGGACACTCCTCCAGGAAGCTTCCCAGAGAAACCTGCACAGGCTCCTGCCCCCCTCCTCCTCTCTCGAAAATGCACACCAACACCTATGCCTTCACCTGGGGCAGTGCCCTCTCTGTTTGAGCAACCCATGGCTGGCTGAAAAGAATTTCCGAAGGCCCCAGAACTGGAGACTAGGGAGCTGAGAGCATGCTGGGAAGGACCAAGGCCAGGAAAGAGGGACTAACAGCAAGGATGGAGCCATCCAAATGGTGCCTGGTGGTCCAGTGGTTAAGACTCTATGCTCCCAGCATGGCCAAAAATAAATAAGTAAAAACAAACCCACCCCAAAACAGTGGCTGTGAAGCTCCTTCCACGTGCCAGGCAGGCTGTGGAGACATGGGAGGGGCACTGACCTGGGCGAAGGTGTTTGGGGCAGTGAGCAAAGGCCTGAAGGAAGTGGAAGCCTTGTCCAGGAAGGGGAGGGAAGGTTGTTTCAGGCAAAAACGTGTAGGACAGTGATGATGACAGGAGCCAGTGGGACTGGGGAGTCAGGAGCACGAGGAGCTCCGAGGAGCAGCAGTTCTCCCAGGAACGCCACGGTGCGGGCATCTCATCACTTGCCATAAAGCCCTTCAGTGCTCTCTGTGGATTAGGATCTAGAAGATTCCTCGGACTGTCAAATAAGACCCTTTGCGCCTGCTTCCCCTCTTCCTCTCTGTATCTCATCTCCTCACATCCTCCTGTTCTCTTCGGCCCCTGCCCATTCCCACCCCCGCCAAATCGGCCCCATTTCCTCAAACCTGGTGAGTGATGTCCTGTGTCTGCGTTGGGCCCCACAGATAGGGAACATCACTGCGGACAACTCTATCCGCCAGGGCTGATACGCAAAGAAGGCATTTGAGATGGGCCAGCAGGTGGCTGTGAACTGGGTCAGGATAGATCAGAGGGCAGCATGGGATGGGGGCAGAGCTGGTTTCTGATCTGGGCTCTGCTGCTCCTAGCTGAGTGGTTTGGGGCCAAATGCTTAGACTTTCTGGGCCTCAGTCGCTTATAAAATTAGGTTGTACTGGATGGTGTGAATTTTTTTTTTAAACTTCTTTTTTTTTTCCTGGTTTAATTCAACAAGTAGTCCTCACACTGTGGTCAGTCCCCTTGTAATGCCAGGTACTCAGTGGTTTCCAGAATGATCCAAGGTCTTCAGCCAAGCAGTGTGCTGGGGAGGTCAGGCAGGTGTGGGCATCTCTAATGAGGGCTGGCCTCTGGGGCCAGGGAGAGGTAAGCATAGGCTAATTACACTTTCTTGTCTTCAGAGCACTTAGCCCAATTTGTAGCGATTTGTTGTTGGTTGTTTACTTGTACCTGCCTCCCCTGAGACGCTCAGTGAGCCCAGGGACCATGTGATGGTTTTATTCCTTGGTGTCCCAGGGCCTGCCACAATGCCTGGCACATAGTAGGTCCTTGATGACTACTTCCTTCTGGAATGACTGAAAGGCCACCCTTCCACACGGGGCACTTGTTATACGATGTTACAACACAGGATGCAACGTCAAAAGCTTCAGACGGTGTAGAGCAACAGACGCTAGGTGGGTCATGGAGCAAGTGAGGATGGGGAGACACCCCATAATCTTGAGGCTGGCTCCGGGGCCCCTGCCCCACGGGACCTGGCTGCCTCCTCTTCAGGCTGAGCTGGGCTGCCTGGGACGGTCCTGTGGTTGATGCTGGGTCCTCCGCTTGGGGTGTGTCACGGGTCCCGTCACAGGTGGACTCCCAGAGGCCTGGCCTCCATTTCCTTTGTTCCCACTCAGCATAGGGTGGGAACTCTGATGCCCTCCTGTCACGGCCTGGTGCCTCAGACGGGAGAGAAGATGAATGGTCCTCTTCATGAAAGAAAGAGGCAGGAGGAAGTCTCCAAAAGCTAGTAGAAGCCTCATTAGGCTTAGACTTCAGTCAGGTATGCACTCGGGGCAGGGCAGGGACCAAGCCATAAGCCTCCCAGGTCCCTCTCCTTCTACGCAGGACCCGAGGATGGAACACATGTGGCCAGGACCCCTGGTCTAGGTGGAAGGTGGGCCTACCTTCCCTGGGAACCCCAGCCCATGGCCAGCTGTGTGGGTGTGAGGCTCATGCCCATGGCATCCAGCAGGGCTGCCAGGCCTGCTTCTGGGCGGAGGGGGCAGGAAGGAGGATGGCACCAAGGAAAACCAGCAGAAGGGCTCCACTTCTGGTGGCTGGTCACTGCCTCCCGGGAGGGCGCAGCGCAGACCCCGTTCCCCGGGAAACACCGCACCTGCTCACCTGCTTCCTCCTCCAGGAGGAAATGCCAGGTCTCAGCAACAGGGGACTCCCAGTGGCCTGCTGCCCACTCTCCATCCACCTATCATGGCTCCAACCACCACCCCCACAGGGATAGTTCCCCCCAACAGCCCTCACTTCTCAGGCTTCAGACACTCATCTTTCTTCTTCCCTTCCCCACATCCCTCCCTCCCCCAGCTGCCTCTGAGCCTTTTTGCTGACCACTCAGCCAGCCCACCTGCCCCCTTCCTCCAGGAAGTCTCCCCAGATAGCCCGCTCACTTGTCTTGGTGGGGAGAGCGCTCAAGAGCAGCCTCTGTGGTGGCCGGACTTTGTTTTACCCACTGTTCCATCACCACTGGCCCATACTAGGTTCGCACAAAATAGTTGTTGAGTTAATACAGGGCATGTCCTCTATTATTTAGCGCTTGTTTCTATGACTCTCTTAGGCAAGGGTCTCTTTCTTGCAGTACCCTCCCCCATTAGACAGGACCTGGGGACCCCAGTTTCCCCTCCAGCGAGTCTCCCTGCGACTGGAATCCTGGTCACTGAGGACACTGTCTAATCTTACCTACCCTGGCCAACTGGGCCTTCATTGAGAAAAGGCTTTCTCCACCTCTCCTGGGCGCAGAGCAGGGGGATGTGTACAAGGATCAGTGAGGCTTTCTGATCTCTGGACTCTCTTTCCATCTGGCCTCTGCCTCCAGGCCAGCTGTCCATTTGGTTCCAGCCTCCTCACCCTTCCATCGCTGGCACTGCACACAGCTATTTAGGAGGCGTCCACCTCCCTGGGGCTGCTTTCAGAGAGGAACAAAGAGGGACTGGAAGGCCAGGGTGGCTGACAAAGGCAGGATGGGGAGGGGTAGGGCATCTCGAGATGCTCATTTGTCAGCTCAAACTGTGCCCTGAGCTTCAGCGACTGTTTTATCTGCCGTGATAATAGACCGAAACCATGTTCTGCTCCCTGTGGAGCGACCAGTGCCTGGCCTCTGTGAGCCTGCCAGAATGGCAGCAGCCCCGGGTGGTGCTGGGGCACTGTGCCAGCTGACACAGGCCGGCTGGCACTGGGAGGCTGTGGCCAGGTGGGTAGCCATCAACCCGCAGTCCAGGGATAGATATCCCACTGTGCAGGGGTAAGGCAGGGATATCCCACTCATCCAGCGGTCCTCAGAGCCCATATGGGGCACAAGGGAGACTCTCAGGATGAATCTTGAGGACTGATGCTTGAGTGATGGTGGTTTATGGTTCATTTATCTTTGTATCCATAGCACCAAGCACGATGCCTGGCATACAGTAGGAGCTCAGTGGTTGAATAGTGTGCCCTTGGCACCTATTTATCAGAACCTGTCATGTGTAGGCAGCTGTGTCCTCCCTCTCCATCCTTTTTTTTTTTTTAATTTATTTTATTTTTAAACATGCCGTGCAGCATGCAGGATCTTAGTTCCCCAACAAGGGATTGAAACTGTGCCCTCTGTAGTGGAAGCATAGAATTTTAACCACTGGGCTGCAGAGGAAGCACCCCACCCCCCACCAAATTGAAGATCCAATTGGCTTTATTGGTGATTCATGAATCGGGCAGCATTCCCTCTAGGAACTAGAAGAGCTCTTCCTCCCTCTCCATCCTTCCATCTCTTCCCCCCAGCACCTGTTGGGGATCTCTGGATGCAGTGAGATGTGGGGTCTCCAAGGCAGCTGTCTATGAAAGGCTGATCTGAGGTCAGCCCTGCCCACTGCATCCCAGGGAGAAAGGGAGGAGGAAGTCCCTCCGTGTGTCCCCGAACTCAAATTAGTACCCAGGCTTACAAAAAGCACTCAAACAGGTGACCTGGTTTCATATCCCCAACACTCTTGTCAGCTGAACATCCCTGTGCCCTCCTTGTGCAGAGGTGTGGGACTGAAACTGGTCTTCTGCCTCCAAATGCAGCCCCCAGCCCAGGCTTCCTATAAGTTCTGAGGTTCTGGGGGAAGCTGGGAGGAGCTGGGGTGGGGATAGGCCAGGGAGGGGTGGGGAAGGGGAGGTGGGCAGAGGAACAGGATGCAAGGCTGGACACACCCCACCCAAACCCTGGGCCTGGGCTGCTGGATGCAGCCAGACTGACCAGTGGGGATCTGACAACCTCAGCTCCTCTCTGAGGTGCCCTGTTGCCTACTGAGTGGACAAACAGTGCTGGGTGAGATCGGAGACTAATGAGTGTTTTCCAGCGGGCAATTCCTCTATGTGGAGTTTATCTTCCTGGGTCATCGTTCTGCACTCTGCACTTAGCAGGTAATGGCAGCCTGGTCTGGGGCTCCTGCCTGCCCGCTGGCCCCAGGGCCCTGCAAACAGATGGCAACCGATGCGGGAGAGAAAGGCAGGAGCAAGCAGGAGTGGCAGCCCAGCCCCGCCCTGCTGCCCTGTCCCTGGTCACTGCATGTATGTGTGTCCACAGCCACGCCGGGTGACTGCCCGGATCTGGGGACCCTCACAGACACCCATACCTCCTTTCTGACCTGCTGGAGCCTCCAAAGCCCCCTCACCAGCCTCTGAGGTCCCTCACCCAGCTTTCTTGTCCTCCTCTGTCCTCAGGAAGCCAAAAAGGGAGATGACAGTGCTGCTGGCCAAGGACCCTCCCACTCACCGCGTGAGGCACCGTGCTTCCTGTTCATGTGACTTTCTAAGTCCCCAGGACCATCCATCCATGTGGTAGGAGTTATTGTTAGATTACAGTTGAAGATGCTGGACTCTGGGAGGTTAAAAGGACTTGTCCATGGTCACCAGGTGTGGTAGATAGAATAATGGACCCCCAGAGCCTGTGAATATGTTACCTTGAATGGTCATAGACTTTGCTGACATGAAAAAGTGAAGGCTCTGGAGATGGATAGATTATCCTGAATGATCAGGGTGGGCCCAGTATCATCACCAGGGTCCTTTTCATGAGGAAGAGGGTGCTGAAGGGTGATACTGTGAGAGACTCCTGGTGCTTGAAGAGGGAAGGGGACCAAGGAAGATGGGTGGTCTCCAGCAGCTGGAAAAGGTGGGGAAATGATCTTCCTCTAGGACTTTCAGAAGGAAGGCAGCCCTGCTGGCACCTGGGCTTTAGACCATTGAAACACATTTTGGACTTCTGATCTCCAAACTATAAGATAACAAAATTGTGTTGTTTTAAGTCACTAAGTTCATGGTTACAGCAGAAGCAGGAAATGAATATGTCCAACTGGTAGCAGAGCTAGGATCTGAACCCAGGACGCAGCTGGCCCCCTGCTCCTTCTACCTTACATGACTGATGTAACTGCCACTTTTTCCACCTCCCCACCCACACCCACATTTTCCAGACTGAAAGCTGGGTCCCACAGCTTGACAAATGAAAGCCAGGTGGTGAGGAGGAAGGAAGGAAAGATTCAAAACTGGGAAGGAGGCTAGATTTCAGGCATTCCTCTCCTATGATCCCAGCCTCCCTTTCCTGTCTCTCTCCTGCTGGGGGTCAGGAATGCTTAGAAACAGGCCTGTGGTAGACCATTTCTTGGGGGTGCAGATAACCATTTCTTGGGGTGCAAGTAAGGCAAGGCTTGTCGTGGGTGCTGCTCCTTTGAAGCAGAGTGGGTGGGATGGGAGGGGGTGTCTGAAGTCTCCTCTGGGACCCAAGGGGCGATACCTGTGTGTCTGGGAACCTGGTTGTGGAAGGATCCAGGGGTCCAGCTCCTTGTGTGTGTGTGTGTGGACATGTGAGTGGGCAAGTGTGTGAGTCTGTGGGAGTATCTACTCACACTTCTGTTGTGTGAACATGAGCTTGGGGGAGTGGGCGCCTGCTTTCTCCTTGGTGTGAGTGTACAGGTGAGTGTGCGGGAGCTGGACTGGGGGAGGGGCGGTTTGCCTAGCCTGGCCAGCATTGCCTCACCCGTGACACAGCCGCTAATGACTGTTTGCCATTGTCTGTGTGGCGGTGGCATCACCACGGCACTAATGACAGTCTCCCCTGCCTAATGACCTGGCTTCTGCCCCATCATTTAGGAGCCACAGGAGCACTGGGCCCCGGGGCCCAGAGAGATGTTGACGAACTCAACACATTTCCCGCTGGGGTGTCAGTGGGGGTGGGGAGAAATGTAAATCCCACCCTCCCCCGAAGCCCTCAGAGGGTGCCTGGTGTGGTTTGGAATTTAAGCTGGCCGATAGCATTCCTAGGCGAGAAAGGTGGGCGGCTGCAACCTGGGCCTGGCATTGCTCCCACTGCCCCTCCCCACGAGTCGCCCTTGACCTTTGGTAGCCAGACCTACTTTAGCTTCCATGGGCCCGAGTCAGGCTTCCAGTCCTTCCTCACCTCTGTAAATGAAGACAGCCTCTCTGAGCAAGCCTGTCTGTGTCTGGTCTGGGGGTGCCCCTGCGGGGAGCAGTGAAGGGGCCTGGGGGCAGCCCAGGGCAAGCTACCCTCTGGAGTCCCACTAGTGAAGCCTCACTCACTGACCTGACCAAGCTGTCTTTATGATTGAAATGAAGGTAGAAGAGCCCTCTGGGGATTTTCCAGTAGTTAAGACTTTGCCTTCTAGTGCAGGGGGTGTGAGTTTGATCCCTGGTTGGGAAGCTAAGCTCCCACACGCCTTGTGGCTAAAAAGCCAAAATGTAAAAACAGAAGCAGTATTGTAACAAATTTGATAAAGACTTAAATGGTCCACATTAAAAAAAAAAGTCTTAAAAAAAGAGCTTTCTCGACTGAGAAGGAGATGCTGGGGAGGGGCTGTTGGTCCTTTTCTGTTTGCTCTCAGAAATGTGTTCATGTTCTCTCATAGCTTTGAACCTGCTCTAGCCTATCAGCTTCCCTGGTGGCTTAGAGGGTAAAGCGTCCGTCTGCAATGCGGGAGAGCGGGGTTCAATCCCTGAGTTGGGAAGATCCCCTGGAGAAGGAAATGGCACCCCACTCGAGTACTCTTGCCTGGAAAATCCCATGGATGGAGGAGCCTGGCAGCCTGCAGTCCATGGGGTCTCAAAGAGTTAGACACGACTGAGTGACTTCACTTTTTATCCTATTGATGTTTCCCATTCACAGGTCTGTCTCCTCCTACCGTAAGGTTATCTAGAAAAGCAGGTAAACTTAGTCCTTTGCCGAGCCTCAGTAGAGACTCACCAAAGGATTTCCGGCTTAATGAATGCACCCCCAGGACTAGCTGTGTGACCTTGAAGTGACTTGCAGCATCTTCCTTTACAAAAAGATGGACTCCTGCTTCAGCCTGTATGGTGTATCAACACCATCTTACAAATGTGCCCATTTTATAGGCAGAAGAATCAAGGTCCGGGGGCACTAGTACACACAATTAGTGTAGATTCAGTCCCACATCACTCTCTTGCCTCATCTTACTGCAGTGTCTGAAGGACCCCAGTGTGGACGCTGCTTTAGCTCTCAGACTGGTTCCGGAGGTCAGGGAGAAGGGAAATGATCTTGGAAGGGTTTGCAATGCTCCAGAGCGAGAAGATTCCCTTGAGGAGGAGCTGACCTCTTCCAGATACTGCCTAGAGAGTCCTGCTTGGAAAGAACCTTATCAGGGGCCTCCTGGCAATCAAGGCAAGAACTTGGCCGTGGGGAGAAGTTGCCCATTGTTGGAAGTTTCTCTGTGACATTGCTTGATTGTCAAGAGGGAAAAATTGCAGGGAAAGAGACATGACTTAGATTTTAGAGTCTTTGTTGGCACTCTTAAGGTCAGGGACTAATCCTCTAGCAAAGTGGGCTTAATTAACAAGGGAACTCACAACTAGTGACAACGATAAGAAATATAGCTTTATGAGAACATTTGCAAAGCAACACATGAAGAAGGGCAACTGAATACAGGGAAAACTTTGGATCTAAGTGCATGGGGTGACGGAATAAGTGGCAGTAAGAGCTGGGTGGGGTTGTCCAGGGAAACCTTCCCGGAGCAGTGGGGTGTGGACTGACTGAGGAGGGGCAAAGTTATCTTTGGGGTGGGGACAGGAAGGGAGAGCATCGGGCACCTAGCATCCCAGAGGCATCATTATTCTGGAACTAGCCAATCCCCAGGAGCTGTGCCCCAGAGCTCTGGCTCAGTAACCTGCTACCCTTGAGCCAGGTCCTCCTCTCCAGGAAGCCTGGCTGAGTCTTGGCCGGTGGGCCGTCCAGGGGTCTTCTCTTGGGATGTCTGGGGAAAGAGATGAGGGAAGAGTGTGGAGCCTCTGTAGAGGCCGAGGAAGGTTCTGAGAAGTGGAGATAGGATGCTAATAAGGCCTCCTATCTCCTTCTCAGGAACCAGGGCGCCAATATGGAGGACGGCAGATCTGTTGTCAGTCTGTCTGCATCTTGGACTTGCTTTGGGCCTGGGCTCGAGGCCCTGGAGAGAAATGTCAGATGCACAGAGCTGCTGAATGGGAGGGGCCCTTAGTCCACCCACTTCCGGAACAGAGAAGGACTGGAGGGCTAGAAGCTGGGAGGGGAGGATAGATTGTGTAGGTGGGGGAGGAGGTGGGACAGACCCAAGATTTGGGGAAGAGGGGCTGCTATGGTTTTTGAGGCATTCCCTGGAGGGTGACCGGCACATCCCAGGCTGCCTTCCATAGTGGGAACAGCAGACATACCTCAGGCACTAGTGCTGGGCGCTGGTTGAGGAAGGAGGGGGCCAGATCCGGGGTGGTGCCCTGTGGGCAGGACTGAGCAGCTGGAAGGGGCAGGCCTGGCTAGGGTTCCCTGGTTGAGGGGAGAGGGAATGTGCAGAGGGAGGCTGGCTGAGGTGAGAGCAGAACGGGGAGAAGAAAAAGCACCCGGAGGGACAGCTGTCTCCAGGCTGGGGGCCTCACCTTTGAATCAAGAGGTGAAGGGAGCCTCTGATAGCCCAGTAGAGCTTTGACTGCAGTCCCAGGACTCAGGTGACTCCTCACTCTGAGGCCTGGGGTTTCACCACCAGGTGTCCCCGTCCTGAGTCCAGGAACTGCAGCCTACTGGACCAGGGCTGGGTGGAGGGGGTCTCTTGACTCCAGAGGTGGATTTCATGGTGGATGGAGGGGAGGTAAGACACAGGAGAACCTTGGGTCTGAGGTTGACACCTCTGGGGATGCCCTGAAACTAGGACAGAAGCATCTATTTAGGGATTCATAGTCACTTTTAACTGGCATTTAGATTCATGCCTGTAGTAGCCTCAGGAATGACAAAATTTGAACATCTGTCTCCTGCCCAGCAAATTCTGCCTGCTTGGAAACAACAGCATCCCATTCAGGGCCATTCAACGATTTGGAACAGAGAGAAGCCAAAAGAGGTGCAAATGGAGAGACTGATGCTCCGGGAGGAAGAAGGAGTCTCTCCTCCCCTAATCTGTTGTCATCTGGGGGACAGGTGGGCAATGGGGGAACCTGGGAAGAGGAGCCAAGATGGGGTGTCAGCAGCCAAAGGCAGTAAACAGAGGCTGGAGGGACCTCATGTCTGAGCCCTGTGGGGACGACTCTGTTGTTGGCCCTCGCAGCCTTCCCGCCTTTTTGTCCTTGGGCTCTGTGCCCAATCCATGCTGTCAGCACCTGCTCCCTGAGCCAGCGCCTGGCAAAGGCAGCTATGAGATCATGGGGTGGGGTAAGTTGGCAGGCCCCCTGATCTCCCTGTAGGAGCTGCAGCAGGTGCAATTGTGGAGCCCTGCACCTGGCGCCTCTGTAATCTCCTTCCTGGCCTCATCCCCTTCCAGGAAGGCGGCTCCTCTTACCAACCTGTGCAGCCTCATCCAGTTTGGTCCCCAGACTCCACCAAACGTGGAACACTGGCTCATACCATAGCATGAGGACTTGAGGCTAGACTTCCAGAAGGACTTCCTACTCAAGTGATGGGATGATGGGATAATTAGGGACACGCATTAAACACAGTAAACAGTCTTCACTGGGCACTTACTCTGCACGCTGTCAGTCTCAAGCTCTTTGATATATCTTGAGGGTCCAGTGAGGTGGGCCACTGGAGGACCAGGTGGGCTCCCAAGGGCTCTCTCATTGCCTCATGTAGTGTTCAGTGGTGAATAAGACAGCCTTCTTGAGGGCAAGAAATGGAGGTGAAAGAGGCAGGAAAGATAAGAGGTGAGCTCATGTTCCAGAGGATGGAAGTTAGCACACAGAGGTGGGTGGGCCTGTTTCTGTTTGACACCTCTTGAGTCAGAAAGGAAGCAGGCACATCAAAACTGCAGCAAGAGGGATAAGGGTGAGACACCGAGACCTCCTGACTTCCGGGGCTGTGTGTCATCGGCACGTGAAGGGCGTGTTGTCTAGGTAGGGAGAGCAGTTTGAAGGGCTCAGTCTGCAGGTGGGGGGAGGGGGATGGATGACTTGATTTTGGGGTCTCTGTGCAGGAGTTGTGTGTGTGCATCTGCATGGGCATGTGTGTATACTCAGCCTCTAGTGATGTATTTTCTGCCCCACCTGACTCTGAGCCCTCTAGTGCGTCTCTGTGCTTGTACCACAGGCACCCAAGGAAGAATATCCCCTTTGCTATGGTCTGGAATGTACTCTAGATTTGGGTGCAAGTCTTGACTGGGGACCATCCTTGTTCCCTGAATGTCCTCCAGTTGGACAGACCACTTATTCTGGGCCTGCCACCCTCACCCTCACCCACAAGATGTTTTCTCTGCCCCTTCTTCAGGGACCCCTACTCCCTTCCTCTTTCCTGAGGAAGAGCTAGAGTCAGGGCTTTAAGCTAGTGCTGTGCATGTCCTGAAACTTCCCTGTAAGACCTCAGTTCCACTTTGACTCATTCACCCCTGAGTGAATTCACCTCTCATCCATTCATTCCAACTTCCACAATATCAACCCTGCTGTAGTGAGTCCACATGTACAGCACGCATGTGTGGAGAAGAGGGATGCATGTGCCATCCCTGGCGTGTAACTGGGGCCAACGCTTGGTGTACCCTGTTGGGTACTGTTGGCTGCTGGCCCCTGTCTGCTCTTGGAGTTCAAGTCTGTATCCCTTTACAATAGGTTTGGGATCATATCCTGTGTTTAAGGCTCAGTGGCAACACACAGAGTCAGAATCCTAGATGTCAGGGCCAGATTAGACCTTAGGGACCATCAGGGCTCATCTACCCTTCATTTATTGACAAGGGGTCCCCCAGAGAGGGAAGGGCTTTGCTCAAGGTCATACAGGAATTTGGAGCACATGTTTGGGCTTTCCCATGACACAGCCCTTTCCACCACGTACTTTGCCTCCCTAATTTTCACCAGCCCTTTCTCTCTTTTTCTCTTGTCTGTGCTTCTCTTAGACTTCCCTTTCAAATTCACCCATCAAGACCCTGCCATTCCTGAAGGCCTAGACTGCCCTCCTTCATTCTGGAACCGACCTGAGTACTCTCCCCAACCTTCTTCTGCACCATCAGCAGCATGTTCTGCTAATTCTTACTCCTTAATTGTCTGTAACACAAATTAATGCTTGAGTACTTGATGCTCTAATGACCTGGGTTCCAATCAGGCTCAATTGCTTCCCAACTGTGTAACCTTGGGCTAGTTACTTAACATTCTTAGTGCTCTGTTTTCTTGTCTGTAAAATGGGGCAGGTGTTTGAGCCTGAGTGAACAGTGAAGCTCAGAGAGCTTGACTTAGAAAACACCAAGCTTGCAATCCGGAGTGTAGTGGGTGTGGGTGGTGAAAGGCAGGCAGCAGCCAGATAGTGGGGCCCCTCAGCTGGGACAGATTATGCTCCTGGTGGTGGGGAGCCCTTGAGGTCTTTTTAGAAGGAAAGTGACAAGTCCCCACCTGGAGTCTGGGGTGGCTGTAAAGTGGGGTGGGAAGGGCATGGCCTTAGGAATCAGTGGATCTGGATTTACATTTCAGGTCTTCCACTGGTTAGCTGTGTGATGCTGTACAGATTGCTAGATCTCTCTGAGCTTCCTCTTTCTGTCTGCAAACTAAGAAGGATATCTACTCCATAGACGTAAAGGGGAGGATTAAATGAGAAAACATCTATAAATTGCTCAGCTTGGAGTCTTGCACTTAGTAAGTGCTTAATGAGGAGTAGCCATCGTGACTGTTGTGGCTGTCACCATCCACCAGCTGGTATCCACCTGCATCCTGGCCTAGCTTTGTCCCCGGGTCTGTCTGGCCCCCAGGTGACAGGGTCATTCCTCGATTTCCAGCCTGGAAGCTTCCCAAGGGCTGGGCCCGCATGCATGGTCTCCCTGCTGTAGCTGCTCCAGGAAGTGAAGGTGCTGGGAAAGCTGCTGAGGAGGGGTTGCACTTGGGGGCCTCTGGGGGGCTCTGCAGAGGCCCCAGGGACCTGCAGGTAGGAGGAGTGGAGTGCTGGTGTCTCAGACCCTCCTGGCCACCCATTGCCCTTGTAGAGTCTGAGGGGATTAAGGTGAGCAGGGAGCTGCATGTCAACAAGATGTACATCCACCCTCCTCGCTGGCATGGCGAGCCAGCTCTCCCAGAGATGGTCCTCGGGGCCCCAGACACTGCAATGGGTCTACTGCTGCTTGTGGTGTGGGGTGTTGTGGGGAATGGATGGAAATGAGGCCAGAAAAGTCTGCAGGGGTCTTGAATGCCATGCTGAGGAGTGAACACTCTCCCAAGGGGAGGGCCAGCTATGAAAGGGAGAGACATAGTCAGATGCAGGAGCTGCAGCACTATGGGAACGGGGAAATGGGGGAGTCTGACTTCAGGTTTCATGGAGGAGGGAGTGATGGGGGATGGTGTGCTCCTGGGGACGGGGCATAGGGTGGGTTGGTTGTGGAGTGGGTTGCGGGGTGCAGGGTGTCTGGAGCAGGGTGTTGAGGTGCGCCCGCACATGTGGGAAGGGTGGGAAACGGGCAGGGGTTGAGGCAGTGCTCTGCTGGAGGGGGAAGGCTGAGCATAGGGCTGAAGCTGGAGCGAGAGCAGGCCAGGGGCCTGACCGTGGCCTTGGCTCAGCCTCCTCCTCCCTTTAGGCCTCAAATGCTGGTTGGCTTCACAAGCCCTCAGACAAGACAGGCCGCTTCTCTGAACCTCAGTATTCCCATCTGAGAAATGGAGAGCACCACACCTTCCCTTTGTCATGTGGAGTATCCAACTAATAAACAAGTCGCTGTTCCTCTCTCTGGTCCCGAATTCTGGGGCATGGAAGTTCAGAGAGCCAGAATCTGTGGCAAAGGAACTTCCCTGAAGGTCCAGTGGTTAAGACTTCACCTTCCAATGCAGGGGATGTGGGTTTGAGTCCTGGTCAGGGAGCTAAGATTCCTCTGCATGCCTAGAACCAAAAAACTCAAACATAAAAAAATAGAAGCAATATTGCAACAAATTCAATAAAGACTTTAAAAAAAAGATCCATATAAATAAAAAAGACAAAGAATCTGGCAGAAGCCTCGGTGGGCTCTGGGCATGATATGAAGCTCTTGGAGTGCTTGGGAGGGGCTGCAGGGACTAGGGTTCTGGGAGTGTGTCCAGGGTGAGGAGCTGGTGGACAAGATATGGGTCCATGGCCTCCTTTGCTCCTCTGTAATCTGAGCTGGTGTCTCAGAACATTCCAGCTTACTAGGCTCACTTCCTATCCTGTGAGAATGCGACCAAGAGTGGGACCAGGGTTGGATGGAAAGGCAAGATGGGGTGACCGCTTAGACATAAAGGGGTGAGAACCTGGAACTTTCCCAGCTCCAAAAGTCTCCAAATCTTGGCGTTTTTACAGCTCGACTTCTTACTTCACAGAGCCCTGAGCAGGAGGCAATAGGCCTGTGGTTGGCAGGAAGGATTCCGGCAACAAGAAATTCCAGCTCTGTCTCAGGGGTCCCAGCTTTCTCCAGACCCCAGGGGAGCAGTTGGGTGAGCTGAGGTGAGAGATGCTCACACCCTAGGGCCCCCTCCTGAGGCACCTGCCATCTGGGTCTTGTGGGAGGGGTCTTCATGTGTTTGGTGGGTGGCAGGTTAGGGCTGGCCAAGGCACCAAGGTGGATTGCTGTTGGTGGGGTAGGATGGAGGGTGGTCCAGCCAGCCTAGGAGACAGAAAGAGCCACCCCTCTTTCTGGTCCTGGAAAAGGTGTACTGAGCCCTGTCGCCATCTGCAAGTAGCCTCTTTCCTTCTCATCTCTCACACGCCTCCCTTACCTCCTTCCTCTAGTGTCCCTCGCATCTCTGGCACATCCTTTCATCTCCCTCCATTTCTCTCTTTTTCTTCCCCCAGTCCTTCCCTGTCTCCTGGTTCCCCCCAGGACCCCCACGTCTTCATTTTTGCCTCTGCCCCTTGCTCCCTGTGGTTCTCTTCCACTCACTTGTCCCCGTTCAGACTTCCGTCTTGGAGTCCTTGCTCACCTGGGTGAGAGGTTACGCCACACACTGCGGGAAGCTCAGAAGTTCGGGGCAGTCTTGTCTGCAGTCCCTCTCCTCCTGACGACGAGAGGACCGTGCCTAAGGCCACTTCTGTCCCCAGGGCTTTGGGCTGAGCAGCGGCCCCTGGAGGTGAGGCTGGGGATTGCGGCTTTGTGTAGGCTTCAGCTCCCTGCTGGCTCACGCTGTCACCCCAGACATCGTGAAAGTCACACTTGTTTGTGTGGGGGTGTCCCTGAGTGTGTGAAGGTGTGTGTAGATTTGGGTGTGTGTGCCTGGTGTGGGTGTGTGGTTGGAGTGTGTCTGTGGTTATGTCGAGTGCATGCAGTAGTGTGTGTGTGTGTGTGTGTGTGTGTGTGTATTTGTGAATGGAATGCAGGCTCCTGCAGACTGTTGCTTGTATGTAAGCGCCTTGGATACTGGGGCTTGTGCATGTGCACACTCCAGAGCACATGGAACAGTGGAAAGACACATGGCTTTGTGGGTTCCTGGAGGAGAGCTTGAGGGCTCTGGCAGGTAAGAGTTCATCTGTGCTTGGGGACACCACTGAGCATGGGAGTAGCATGAAGGCAGAGTGTGAGTGCGAGTGAGGGGCTGTGAGCATGCGTGTGGGACCGCTTACAGCATGCACCTGTGTGTCCAAGACAGGCTGGCTGCCCGCGAGGTAGGTTGGTGTGTATATGTGTTACCACTGCAGAGGTGGGGAGAGGAGCCCCAAGCGAGGGGGACTGGGTCTGCGGTGCACGCGACACGGAGGGTGGGGGCGGGGCAAGCTGTCTTTGTGGACCTGCGGAGCAACTCCTCCTAGGCCAGGGGTGGGGCTGAGCTGAAAGGGGAATTAGTTAGTGATTTATAAGCTTCGAAAGAAATGACTCCACCCCCAGTCAGGCCCCAGACACAGTGAGTCCCACGCATCACTCAGGCCTGACATCATCCAGGCACCTGAAACCACAGGAATGAGAAGAGACTGCCTCCCTTACCTGCCCACCTGCCGCAGGCTAAGGCCGGGAGAACAAGCACATTTCCCGCACTGAAGCACCTCCTGGGTGCAGGAGCCCGCAGCCCAGCTGAGGCCCCAGTCCCAGCCAGAGAACCCTTCTCTGCTGCCGAAGCAGTACCCTGGCAGGGAGTGGGACACCTGGGGGATGCCTTGCTGGACCTGGGGGCCAGGAACCCCCCTTTCCCAGTCAAGCCTGGCTCCTTTAGGAGAGCCGGGTGGGCCCCCTGCAGGCTGCCCTCAGGGACTGAGAGGGCTTAAAGCAGAGGGCAGGAAGCCCTCAATAAATACCGGCTGGGGGAATGAAGGAACAAATGATGGTTCCCAGGGTGCTGGCTGGCCCCAGGGAATCTCTCAAGGGTAAGTGGGAGGCTGGCTCTGTGCATGATCTTTTCTGAACCTCACTTTCTTCCTTTCTAGGAATTAGCCAACAGTGTCATTATACCAATGAAATATGGCAGTGTGCCTGGTGCTTGGCCCATGGTAGGTACTTAGGGAACCATAGGTATCTCTTCCTTGAGAGCTGACAGCTGCCCTGAGCCCCTTCCAGAGTTACCCCTGGGCCAGCTATGAGTCAGCTACCGTGGGGCAGCAGGAATCCCCAGGTTCCCATTCTGGAAGCATGAGTCAAGCCCGAGTCCAGGAGGAGGGAGGTCACACTGGGGTCAGATGCTGGACCCAGGCAGGAGCAGGCATGCATCTGGTTGCTACCTTATCGTGATGTGATGCCCACTGCCAGTGATGGAGCCGGGAAGCCAGGGCCCTAGGGCTGAACTGAGTACCCCCAGGTCTGTGGGTTGAAGGTGTTGTTGACATGGGCTTTGTGATATGTAGATGCTTTTCAGATAAAATATCCTGAAAAGGACCCAGCCAAGCCCTGGAAGGCTTTGCTTTCATAGCTGTTGCTGCTGCTGGGGGTGGAGCCTCTGGCCCTGTGGCTGGGGACTGCCTCATTTCTATCAGAGCTCCTGAATCCAGCTTGCAACACCCAGAGACCTATCTTGATTCCTCGAGAACCTCTCTTCTTCATCTAGATTTTAGCAGTCTCCAATGAAGACCCAGATGAACTTTCTCTAGGCTTTGGTGAACATTGGAGATGTGGAAATGCTCACTTTGAACTCTCTCCTACACCTGTGACTAGGCAGGAGGTTTTGTCTTTTTCTGTCTCTGCAAACTGTGACCATTCAGCACAATGTACAGTGCCCATATATTGGGTGGGCTTAGGTGGGGATGAGTGTCTCTTGCAACATTTAGTATTTTCACTACACTATGTAGATCCCCTGGGCTTCCCAAGTGGCGCTAGTGGTAAAGAATCCACTGACTAGTGCAGGAGATCTAAGAGACCCAGATTCGATCCCTGGGATGAGAAGATCCCCTGGAGCAGAAAATGGCAACCCACTCCAGTATTCTTGCCTGGAGAATCCCATGGACGGAGGAGCCTGGTGGGCTACAGTCCATGGGGCCTCAAAGAGTCAGACAAGACTGAGTGACTGAACACACACATGCAGATCCCCATTGCCTGGTTTCTTATCTCTGGGCGTCATTGCTTCTCTGAAGCTGGGAGTTTGGGCTTCCCTGGTAGCTCAGGGAAAGCGTCTGCCCGCAATGTGGGAGACCCAGGTTCCCTGGTTTGGGAAGATCCCCTGGAGAAGGAAATGGCAACCCACTCCAGTATTATTGCCTGGAGAATCCCTTGGACGGAGGAGCCTGGTGGGCTACAGTCCATGGGGTCGCAAAGAGTCAGATACGACTGAGCGACTTCACTTTCACTTTCTTTCAAGGACAGCAAACTATGACTTACCCATTCTCAGTTGCTAAACATACCACTCCAGACATCCATGTACAACATGTGATTTGCATTGAGATGGCTCAGAGAGCCTTTGCACGTGGAAAATCAGGGGGAAGTTGTGGTGATGGGACTTATCTCTGCCACTCAGACATGAAAAAAAAGAAGTCCACTGAAGCACATACATGCACACACACACACACATACACACACACACACAGAAAAACAGCATTCATGGAGCACTGGCTGTGCCCCAGCCCATATTAGAGACTGGGAAAGAGTGGATAAAGCGATGCCACTTGAGGTTGACTTTGCACAGCTTTCACCTACAGCAGCTCATAGTCACTCGGAGGAGATGTTGTTCAATCGCTAAGTCGTGTCTGGTCTGACTCTTTGTGATTCCGTGGATTGTCACATGCCAGAATCCTCTGTCCTCCACTATCTCCCAGAGTTTGCTCAAATTCATGTCCATTGAGTTGGTGATACTATTGAACCATCTCATCATCTGCTGCCCACTTTTGCCTTAAATCTTTCCCAGCATGAGGGGCTTTACCAATGAGTCAGCTCTTTGCATCAGGTGGCCAAAGTATTGGAGCTTCAGCTTCAGTCTTTCCAATGAATATTCAGGATTGGTTTCCTTTAGGATTGATTGGTCTGATCTCTTTGTAGTCCAAGGAACTCTCAAGAGCCTTCTCCAGCACCACAATTTGAATGCATCAATTCTTTGGTGCTCAGCCTTCTTTATGGTCCAACTCTCACATCTGTACGTGACTATTAGAAAAACCATAACTTTGATTATACAGACTTTTGTCAGCAAAGTGCTGTCTTTGCTTTTTCATATGGTGTCTAGGTTTATCACAGCTTTTCTTCCAAGAAGCAAGCATCTTTTAATTTCATGGATGCAGTCCCTGTCCTCAGTGATTTTGGAGCCCAAGAAAATAAAACCTGTCACTGATTCCACTTTTCCCCCTTCTATTTGCCATGAAGTGATGGGACAAGATGCAATTTGTTTTTCAAATGTTGAGTTTTAAGCATCTTTTCCCTCTTCTCTTTCACCCTCATTAAGAAGCTCTTTTAGTTCCTCTTTACTTTCTGCCATTAGAGTGATATCATCTGCATATCTGAGGTTGTTGATATTTCTCCTGGCAGTCTTGATTCCAACTTGTGATTCATCCAGTCTGGCATTTCACTTGATGTACTCTGCATAGAAGTTAAATAAGCAAGGTGACAAGATGTAGCCTTGATGAACTCTTTTTTCCCAATTTTGAACCAATCCGTTGTTCCGTGTCTGGTTCTAACTGTTGCTTCTTGATTCACATACAAGTTTCTCAGGAGATAGGTAAAATGGTCTGGTACTCCCATCTCTTTAAGAATTTTCCACAGTTTGTTGTAATCGACACAGTCAAAGGATTTAGTGTAGTCAACGAAGCAGAAGTAGATGTTTTTCTGAAATTCCCTTTCTTTCTCTATGATCCAGTGAATGTTAGTAATTTGATCTCTGATTCCTCTTACTTTTTCTAAACCTCTGCCTTTCGAATATCTGGAAGCTCTCAATTCATGTACTGCTGAAGCCTAACTTGAAGGATTTTGAGTATAACCTTCCTTGCTAGCATGTGAAATGAGTGTAATTGTATGGTAGTTTGAATATTCTTTGGTATCGCCCTTCTTTGGGATTGGAAAGAAAACTGACCTTTTCCAGTCCTGTGGCCACTGCTGAGATATGTATTGACAAATGTGTATTTCTTTTCCATTCTTGAAATTTGCAGAATTAGCTCAGGGAAAACAATAAACCTACTAAAATATGCAAAAAAGGAAGCAGCAACTTTGCTGAGTAGCCGGAAAACCCCAAACCTCGCAATCCCGCAATGACTGACTACTGGGACACCTGCTCCCAAAACAGCCCTCTCCTGGGTCCCTAGGCTACCGCATCAGCGGGGTCCTGCCCCCTGCTGCTGGGGACACGATGCTGGGAAACGGCATAGAGTTCCAAGGACATCAGAGTTTGGTGACTTTATGGACTAAATACATATTTATTGTATCAACAATGTGACGGTACCAGAAATTCAAGGTCATTTGCTCTTCTCTCTCCTTCTCCCTCTCCTCTTTTCTCCAAGCTCTGCCTTCTCTCATCCTTTAGGGTCTGATGGGAGGGGGCTTGGTGCTAGCAAGGTGTGGAAAGTATCCTGGTTTGCTCCTCCTCTTAACCTGAGTCCCAGAGATCATAAGCTTCTGAGCTCTTCCTAAGTGTCCCACGCTGAAGTTCCTCACATAAGGCATGGCTGAAGCTGCCACCCCAGCCCTCCCAGCCCCTGGTCTGATCCCTTGAGCTGTTTGCCCAACCCACGCCTGGCAGTCTGTCCCCAACCGTCAAGACAAACAGGTTTGGCCGACTGAACTGGTTGCAGCCTTTGCTTTTAGTAAGATAAAGAGTCAGAGCTTCTGGCCACAGCTGAAATAAACTTTTTGAACTTAATTTTCCTCTGAATCATCTCTAACTTATGGAAAAGTGGCAAGGCAAGGATAGTACAAAGAACTTTTTTTTCTGAACCGTTTTGAGAGTGAGTTACTGACCTGATGTTCCTTTACCACTCAAATATTTCATGTGTATTTCTTACAAAGACATTCTCTTTCACTCAACCACATTAGAGCCATCAAAACCAGGAGATTAGTATTGATACACTGCTGCCACCTAATCATCAGACCCCAATCTGAGGGGGTCTCAGATTTTGCCAGTTGTCTCAGTAATATCCTCTGTAGGGAAAGCATCCAGCGTTAACTGCATTTGGTCATCACATCTTCTTAATCCCTTTTAATCTGGAACAGTTTCTCAGTCTTGATTTTCATGACCTTGACACTTTTGAGGATTATAATAAGCCAGTTATCTTGTAGAATGATCCATGAGTTGGGTTTGTCTGGTGTTTCTTTGTGAGTATGCGTTATGGGCAGGAGTACCACAGAAGGGATGTTGTGTGTCTCCCTCCGTATCCTGTAAGGCAGTGAATGATTTCAACTTGTCCCATTATTGATGATGCTAACTTTGATAATAGCTGGCCAGGTTTCTCCACTCTAAAGTACCTTTTTTTCTCTTTGTAAATAAAATGTACCTTGTGGAGAGATACTTGATCTCCAAAGGATCAGGATACAATTTAAGAATCCTGATCCTTACCAAATTTCCTCCCACTAGGACAGCTGCTGTTTCTTGGCTTCTTACTATACTGATTGCCAAATCCAGGATTACTTCTACATTTATTAGTTGGCATCATCTGTATGGGAAATAAACCTCCTCTTCATATTTATTCATCCATTCATTCATTCATTTATGTTAGAGTAGACTCAGCGATTCCTATTTTATTTACTCTTTATTTTGAGGCTCAGATTGTCTCAGCTTTGGCCGGTGGGAACCCCTTCAAGTTGGCTTCTGTGTCCTTTCGATATAGTCCTTCCATTCTTTAAATTTCTGGAGCCAGGTAGTCCTGAATCATCTTGTGATTTATCTGTCCCAGCCCTGGAACTTATCATTTCTCCAAGGCAACTTAGCTTCCTTGGAGAAGAATGGTATAGAAACCAAGATCTTGGCACTGGGTATGCTCATAGCTTTTGAAATGTTGCCAGTGATTTTCCAACTCTTTAGCCAGGAACAGAATGTTACCTTCAAGCTTTAATCTTCTGGACTGGGTGACTATGAAACCTGTTCAGGTGGTGGACAACATGGACATAATGAAACTTTTAATGGAAATATATGGGATTTCCCTGGTGGTCGAGGGGTTAAGACTTCGCTTTCCAATGCATGTGGCAGGGATTCAATCCCTGGTCAGGGAGCTAAGATCACATAAGCCTCACGGTCAAAAAACCAAAGCATAAAACAGAAGCATAGTGCAACTAATTCAATAAAGACTCCCACTAGACACAATTAAAATTAAAAATAAATATATATTTATTGAATAAACAGTTTACTGAATCTAAGACATCAGTGAACAGAGGTAAGGAATACATATGTGTGTCTGTGTGTGTGTGTGTGGGCTTCAGTACTTTGGCCATTGGCCATCTAATGCAAAAAGCTGACTCATTGGAAAAGACCCTGATGCTGTGAAAGATTGAAGGCAGAAAGAGAAGAGGGTGACAGAGGATGAGATGGTTGGATGGCATCATCAATTTAATGGACATGAACTTGGGCAAACTCCAGGAGATGGTGAGGGACAGGGAGCTGCAGTTCATGGGGTCGCAAAGAGCTGGACACGACTTGGCGACTGAGCAACAACCTTCATTTGAACACAACTTAAATCTATTTTTTAAATTTTTTCTGACTAATTTGAAGGCCATGAGTCCATATTTATACCTTGAATATCAATCCCAACACACCACATGGGTCATTTTAGTTTTCACACTTCCATCATCTCTTACAGCCACTGCCCCCAGACAAGAATGCCCTCTTCTGTGTAGAGACAAGCACCCCCTGCCCCATCCCCTGCCCATCCCTACTGCTCTCTGGCATGGATGCCTGCTTCCTTTGGCCCCATCTTACAGCACTGGGACTGAATTATACAGGCAAGTAAGCAACATTTTGGACTTTTCACTGACCAATGAATCATTACATTTTCCGATCTTTGGGAGATTTTTCTCAAAACCTGCCCTTCAAAATGATTCTTGTTTTGCCATTGTAAATGTTTCAGACTGCATGGTTAATGTTTGGAAGATAGAAAAAAAGTCATCCATAATTTTACCACTCAAATACAACCATCATGTAGTATGTTAGTGCATTTCCTTTCAGTTTCTCCCCTGCATGCACCTGTTTTCTCTTAAATATAATTACAGCTTTAATGTTGCTACACCTTTCGGTCTGCATGTTTACCTAAGGCAATAATAAAAACACTTACTACTTATGAAATATGTAGTGTGTTCCAGGCTCTGTATGTGTTGTTTCCTCTTTAATTCTTACTGTATCTGCAAAGTAGATATTTTCCTGATGTTAGAGATAAATTGAGGCTCATGGAGACTGTTAAAAATTACACTTCTAGTAAGTGATTGAGCTACGACCGGAAACCAGATAGCTCTGACTTCAAAGTCTTGTTTGCTACCAACCTCCCTGAAGATATATATATAAAAAAAGCTAAGTCGCTCAGTCGTGTCCGACTCTTTGCGACCCCATGGACAGTATAGCCCACCAGGCTCCTCTGTCTATGGGGTTCTCCAGGCAAGAATACTGGAGTGGGTTGCCATTTCCTTCTCCAGGGGATCTTCCCAACCCAGGGATCTTCCCCACCCAGGGATCGAACCCAGGTCTCCCACATTGCAGGCAGACGCTTTAACCTCTGAGCCACCAGGGAAGCCTGAAGATATATATAGATATAGATATAGATATATAGATATTTTTTTTTTACATAGTACAGCACTAGTTCCATAACTCTGATGTTAAATGCAGGCATGTACTAATGAGAAATTCTTTCATAACTTACACAACTGTTCCCGTCTTGCAGGATATGTGGGCTGCTGTCTCTTTCTCCCCCTCTCCCTTCTCCTCCATCTTCCTCTTTCCTCATCTTCTCTCCCCTCCTCCCCTTCCCCACACACACTGCCTTAATGAACATCTTCACGGATTTTTTTTTCACTAATTATTTGCTAAAGGTTTGACCTAATTTGAATGCCACACTGAAATGACACTGGCATGTTATCATTTTAAAAAGAGAGCCTATAATTTAATAGGTAAAAAAAAAACACCCTTACTTGATTTAATTAGTGTATATTTGAATACAAGTTTGTTTTTATTCAAGGAGCATTTAAGGCGTATCTGCTGTTTACTAGGACTGATGGCAGGAATGGAAACAACAAAGATATTTTTATTGCACAACTCAGTGAGAAAGCCAACAGCAAGGCACCTCAATTCATTCAACCCATGGCTAAGTTGATTGTTTTAGGAATTCGGTCATTGCTCCTAAGACCGAGGGGGTGATGTGTGGGCAAATGTCAAAACGATGAGTTGGTTTAATCAGCTCAGAAAAATGTGGTGTGGGCTAGATGGGATTCCCAGTTGATGGGTGTAATCAGTTCAGTTCAGTTGTTCAGTCGTGTCCAACTCTTTGCAACCCTATGGACTGCAGCATGACAAGCTTCCCTGTCCATCATCAACTCCTGGAGCCTACTCAAACTCATGTCCATCACATCAGTGATGCCATCCAACCATCTCATCCTCTGTTGTCCTCTTCTCCTGCCTTCAATCTTACCAGCATCATGGTCTTTTCCAATGAGTTGGTTCTTTGCATCAGGTGGCCAAAATATTGGAGTTTCAGCTTCAACATCAATCCTTCCAATGAATATCAGGACTGATTTCCTTTAGGATTGACTGGTTGGAACTCCTTGCAGTTCAGGGGACTCTCAAGAGTCTTCTCCAACACCACAGTTCAAAAGCATCAATTTTTCAGTGCTCAGCTTTCTTTGTGGTCCAACTCTAACATCCATACATGACTACTGGAAAAACCATAGCTTTGACTAGATGGACCTTTGTTGGCAAAGTAATGTCTCTGATTTTTTAATATTCTGTCTAGGTTGGTCATAGCTTTTCTTCCAAGGAGTAAGCATCTTTTAATTTCATAGCTGAAGTCACCATCTGCAGTGATTTTGGAGCCCAAGAAAATAAAGTTTCCTCATTTATTTGCCATGAAGTGATGGGATCGGATGCCATGATCTTAGTTTTCTGAATGTTGAGTTTTAAGCCAGCTTTTTCACTCTCCTCTTTCATCTTCAAGAGGCTCTTCAGTTCCTCTTCACTTTCTGCCATAAGGGTAGTGTCATCTGCATATCTGAGGTTATTGATATTTCTCCCGGCAATCTTGATTCCAGCTTGTGCTTCCTCCAGCCCAGCGTTTCTCATGATGTACTCTGCAGATAAGTTAAATAAGCAGGGTGACAATATATAGCCTTAACATACTCCATTTCCTATTTGGAACCAGTCTGTTGTTCCATGTCCAGTTCTAACTGTTGCTTCCTGACCTGCATACAGGTTTTTCAAGAGGCAGGTCAGGTGGTCTGGTATTCCCATCTCTTTCAGAATCTTCCACAGTTTATTGTGATCCACACAGTCAAAGGCTTTGGCGTAGTCAATAAAGCAGAAATAGATGTTTTTCTGGAACTCTCTTGCTTTTTCAATGATCCAGCAGATGTTGGCAATTTGATCTCTGGTTCCTCTGCCTTTTCTAAATCCAGCTTGAACATCTGGAATTTCATGGTTCATGTATTGCTGAAGCCTGGCTTGGAGAATTTTGAGCATTACTTTACTAGCGTGTGAGATGAGTGCAATTGTGCAGTAGTTTGAGCATGCTTTGGCATTGCCTTTCTTTGGGATTAGGATGAAAACTGACCTTTTCCAGTCCTGTGACCACTGCTGAGTTTTCCAGATTTGCTAGAATAGTGAGTGCAGCACTTTCACAGCATCATCTTTTAGGATTGAAATAGCTCAACTGGAATTCCATCACCTCCACTACCTTTGTTCGCAGTGATGCTTCCTAAGGCCCACTTAACTTCACATTCCAGGATGTCTGGGTGAGTGATCACATCATTGTGGTTATCTGGGTCATGAAAATCTTTTTTGTATAGTTCTTCTGTGTATTCTTGTCACCTCTTCTCAACATCTTCTGCTTCTGTTGGGTCCATACCATTTCTGTCCTTTATTGAGCCTATCTCTAATTTTCTTGAAGAGATCTCTAGTCTTTCCCATTCTATTGTTTTCCTCTATTTCTTTGCATTGATCGCTGAGGAAGGCTTTCTTATCTCTCCTTGCTATTCTTTGGAACTCTGCATTCAAATGGGTATATCTTTCCTTTTCTTCTTTGCCTTTAGCTTCTCTTTTCTCATCTATTTGTGCCTTAGCTCCAATGTGGAGTCAAGACCTGGTTTTTCAAGCTCGCTCTGTTAGGACCTGCCAGTAGGGGGCGCCAGAGGGAACCTGCACGGTGCATTCTGTGGCCTTCCGGTCCGCACGCAATGCTCCAGTAATGTGTCTTCATGCTGACAGCAGCTTTGTCTTCCTGTAGTTGTAGCTGAATCTAGTTGGCAGTTTTCCCAACACTTGAAGAATCAATCAACTTCATTGTGCCTCCTACTAGAGGTACCAGCGCCAGCCAAGCAGCGCCTCCTCCCCAGAGTTCTTTGTTCCAGGGGCCCCTTTTCTAAGGTTCTGAGTTTTAACGCTTCTAACCTCATTCCTTTATTCCTTCAACCCTAGTTACACCTCCTACGTCTGTCAGTGCCAGTTCCGTGATATCCTAGGGCACTCTTTCAGTCTCCCAGTTAACAACTCTACATTTAGTTAACAATTTTTTACATTAAATTCTTTCTGTATAGGTTTTCAGATTTCTGTCAGAATTCTTTCTGTTCAAAAAACTAGTGTGACTGTTTTCTCCCTATTGGAACCTGACTGACAAAGGGCAGGCCTTGAGCTCCTGAAGTTCAGAGGCCCTTGCTGTGCCTACGTGATTTCTTTTAAATTCTGTGTACACAGAGATATGAGGAAGTGATAGTTCTCCGGCCAGTCGCTTCAGTCATGTCCGACTCTGTGCAACCTCATAGACGGCAGTCCACTAGGCTCCCCCATCCCTGGGATTCTCCAGGCAAGAAAGTGAAAAGTGAAAGTGAAGTCGCTCAGTCGTGTCCGACTCTTTGCGACCCCATGGACTGCAGCCTACCTGGCTCCTCCAACCATGGGATTTTCCAGGCAAGAGTACTGAAGTGGGATGCCATGGCCTTCTCCATGGGAGCTATAGTGTTGGCTGAAAGAAAGTGGCCCCTTTCGGAACATTGTTGCTCTCTCTTGACAAGTTTCAAAGAAGAAGTGTCTAGCTGCATTGAGGAATTGCTGGCTGGAGAAATTCCAGTTAGAATGTTTGGCTGCTATATGTTCCATGGAGTTAAGGCATTTCCTGGAGATGAGAATCTATTTTAAATTGTCTTCATAAATTCACAGAAGTATTTCGTCTGTTTGATGTATTAAATGGCCAAAGAACAACTTTCATTTGAAATCTATTCAACTAACATTAGTGAACACCTAGTTAGTTGACTCATTGGAAAAGACCCTGATGCTGGGAGGGATTGGGGGCAGGAGGAGAAGAGTTCGACAGAGGATGAGATGGCTGGGTGGCATCACCAACTCGATAGACGTTAGTTTGGGTGAACTCCGGGAGTTGGTGATGGACAGGGAGGCCTGGCGTGCTGCGATTCATGGGGTCGCAAAGAGTTGGACACGACTGAGTGACTGAACTGAACTGAATGAGGGTTGGGGGGCTTCCCTGGTGGCTCAGTGGTAAAGAATCCACCTGCCTGTGGAGAGGTACAAGAGACACAGGCTCAATCCTTGGGTTTGGAAGACCCCTTGGAGAAGGAAGTGGCAACCCACTCCAGTACTTTTGTCTGGAAAATCCCATGGAGAGAGGAGCATGGTGGGCTACAGTCCATGGGGCTGCAAAAAACTGAGCAACTCAACAACAACAGTGAGAGTCAGATCCTGGGCTAGAGACTGGGAAAATGGATATAGAGTTACTAGTCCTTATCCTGGCAGGTCCTACTGTCCACTTGGGAAGTAATCATGTAAAGAAATAAATATGGCAGATCGAACACATGTCTTTACCTCTGTTTCCCTCTGAAACCCACAAAAACTGCAGTGAAATTTGTTTCTTTGAATACAAACACAGTTGGTTGTTTTGAAAACATATGTATATATATATATATAGGTCTCTGCTGCAGTCCATGGGGTCGCTAAGAGTCGGACACAACTGAGCGACTTCACTTTCACTTTCATGCATTGGAGAAGGAAATGGCAACCCACTCCAGTGTTCTTGCCTGGAGAATCCCAGGGACGGGGGAGCCTGGTGGGCTGCTGTCTATGGGGTCGCACAGAGTTGGACATGACTGAAGCGACTTAGCAGCAGTAGCAGCAGCATCCCTTTCCCGGCACAGAGCTCTTAAAACCCTTGTAATTCCCTAAGTGATAGGAGCCTTAGGAGCATCTTTTGTTGTAAAGTTTGGTCTTTGACTCTGTCTCTGACACAGGGCTCCTAAAGGCCTTGTAAATTCCCAAGTGATAAGAACAGTAGAAGTATCTTTTGTTCTTTGGAGGAGACTCTGGGTGAGCTCCTGGGTGTCAAGCCATGATTAGAAGCTTGGAATTTTTGTTTCCACCCCTCATTTTCCAGAAAGGGAAGAAGGGCTGGAAATGGAATTAATAATTGATCATGCTTATGTGAAGTTCAATACTTTGGCCACCTGATGCGAAGAACTGACTCATTGGAAAAGACTGTGATGCTGGGAAAGATTGAGGCAGGAGGAGAAGGGGACGACAGAGGATGAGATGGTTGGATGGCATCACCAACTTGATGGACATGAGTTTGAGCAAGCTCCGGGAGTTGGTGATGGACAAGGGAGGCCTGGCATGCTGCGGTCCATAGGGTCACAAAGAGTTGGACATGCCTGAGTGACTGAACTGAACTGAACTGATGTGAAGAAGTCTGCATAAGATCCCAAGAGAAGGGTGTTTGGGAAGCTTCCAAATTGCAGAAAACATCCATGGATGGGGCTGGGGAAGGTGATGCAATCTAACTTCATGGGGACAGAAGTTTCTGCTCTTGGGACCTACCCACACCTCACCCCATGTGTTTCTTCATCTGGCTGTCTACTGTGTTTTTTTTTTTTTATCACATGCTTTAATAAACAGGTTAATATAAATAAGTGTTTCCCTGGGTTCTGTGTATCACTCTAGTAAATTGATGGAACCTGAAGATGGAGTTGTGGGAACCTCAGATTTATAGCCAATCAATCAGAAGCATACCTGACAACCTGAACTGAAAGGAGGGGGCAATTCTGTGGGACTGAGTCCTTGATCTACAGGACCTGATCCTGTGTCTAGGTCGATTAAGTGTCAGAATTGAGTTAGACTGTAGGACCCAGATGGTGTTGCAGAATTGCTTGGTGTAGGGAAAATTTCCCACACATTTGGCCACCAGGATTATAAAAAATGAAGTGTCTGTGTGAGTAGCAAAGGAGACACATAGGAGGGGAACTCTAGGTTTTTTTTAATACACTATCTTAGACCCAAGAAAGTTGACTGTTAAGGCATCTGGGAGAAAGCAGAAGGGATCTACTGAGAGAGAGCCTCAGAAATCTGCAGGAATTCTCCTTGAGTACATGGTTAAATAACCAGTCTTGTATATGTAGAGTGATGATCCATGAGATTAGGCAAAGAATGACTGGGAAGTTGTAAGCTGAACAATTTTCAGAGCTCATTCAAGTTAGAACCAGTCAGAGAGGAGACTCCTTAATAAGCACCCTGGGCACTCGGTGGAGACCCCAGAAGCATGACACACTAGTGGAAAGCCTAAACTAGTCCATAGTAAAGACTACCCTAAACTTACCCTTAATACTGAGCTTAACACTGGGGGACTCGTGCTACCAAATTCCAAGACTTAATATAAAGCCACAGTAATTAAGGCAGTATGATATTGGCAAAAGGATAGACACACAGACCGATGGAATGGAATAGAATCTAAAAACAGGCCCATACATGTATGGTCAATTGATATTTGACAAAGACAAAAAGGCAATTAATTTGGGAAAGAATAGTCTTTTCAACAAATGGTCCTAAAAGAACAGGGTATCTGTTAGAAAAAAAGGAGCTCAATGCATTACACAAGAATGAACTATAAATGGATCATAAACATTATCATAAAAGCTAAAACTATATAGCTTCTAAAGAAAACATAAGATAAAATCTTTACAGTCTTGGAATAGAGAGAATTCTTTGATAAGGCACAAAAAGCATGAATCATAAAGGAAAACGTTTGATAAATTAGACTTCCTAAAAATAAAACTTTCTGTTTTTCAAAAGATGCATTAAGAAAATTAAAAGTCAAGTCATCCTTGCAAATATAAACTATTCATAATCCACACATTTGACAGTGGGCTTGAATGTAAAATACAGAAAGAACACTTATTAATACAATTCAGTAAGAAGACAAATGTGTGTGTGCTTAGTCGCTCAGTTGTGTCCTACTCTTTGCGACCTCATTGGACTGTAGCCTTCTAGGCTCCTCTGTCCATGGGATTTCCCAGGCAAGAATACTGGAGTGGGGTGCCATTTCCTTCTCCAGGGAGTCTTCGCAACCCAGTGATTGAAACTGTGTCTCCTGTGTTTCCTGCATTGCAAGCAGATTCTTTACCTGCTGAGAACAAGTAGCTCAATTTAAAAATGGGTAAAATATTTGATCACACTCGTCACAGAATAAGCTGCATGAATGGCCAATAAGCACATGAAAATATGTTTTGTGTTGTTAATTATTAGGGAAATAAAATTAAAACCACCATTAGACCCGCCAAACCCCAGTACCACTAGAATTAGTGATGCTGTCAAGTGTTAGTGAGTATGTGGAGCAACTAGAATGTTCATGTGTTGCTGGCAGAAAAGGAAAATTGCATAACCACTTTGGAAAACCACATTGCAGTTTCTTATAAAGTTAAACATCGATTTACTTATGATCCAGTAATTCGACTTCTAGGTATTCATTCACCTAACTGAAATGAAAATGTATGTCCATAAAAATGTATATACAAGTGCTCATGTCAGGTATTCAAAATAGCCCCAAATTGGGAAGAACTCATATGTCCGTGAAAATTATGGATTGTGCTCTATTCATATGATATAATGCTGTGTGTGTGCATGCTTAGCTGTGTCAGACTCTGCGACCCTGTGGACTGTAGCCTCTGGGCTTCTCTGTCCATGGGATTTTCCAGGCAAGAATCCTGGAGTGGGTTGCCATTTCTTCCACCAGGGCATCTTCCTGACCCAGGAATCAAACCTGTGTCTCCTGTATCTCCTGCATTGGCAGGTGGATTCCTCACTACTGTGCCATGATGTAATGCTACTCAGAAATAAAAAGAAATGAAGATTTATCCATGCAACAGCATGGACGAGTCTCAAAAAATTTATGTTGAACAAAAGAGGCTAGATACTAAAAAGTACCTACTGTAGGATTCCATTTATATGAAATCCTAGAACAGACACATCTATTCTATAGTGACAGAAAAGAGATAAGTGTTTGCTTGGGGCCTAGGGTTGTGGGGGTTGATTATAAAGAGATATAAGGAAATTCTTTGGAGGTCATGGGTATGTTCTTTATTTTGGTGGTGGTTACACGAGTAACCTTCATCAAAACAGATCCAACTTCCACTTAAAGTGGATGAATTTTATTTTACTTCAATAAAATTGATTTGAAAAATCTGGAAGATTGGTCAAAATCTATTCCATGAGCTATTGGACTTTGGAATCCCCTCTTCTGCTCAGAATGGCCAGACACTGTTCCTCCCCACCTCCACGGAAGACTTCAGGTTTATTCTCTGGAGGGTTAAACAGAGGGTCTTTATAACAAGGCACAGTAGGGCACAGACACCTTACTGAAAAAATGGTGAATGAAGGAAAGTTTACAACCAAGGGTTAAGATCCCCAGCCCTCTTTTCTCATTTGGTTTCCAGAATGCTAGAAGTCAGGCTTGTGGACTCTTAAGAGGGAATTTGGAAGATTTTTCTAACTAACTGCAAAGGAAAGACCCAAAACACTGACATTAGAATCTCTCCATGTGAATAGCTTAGCCGACACTGTATAGAGAGCCTACCATTGACATGCGTCATCCACACTCACGGAGTTGTTGGTGCTGCCCCTGGAAATGTGAGTTGTCAGCCATGGAGTAGTCACTCATTTGAGAAGAGCCTCCACATAAAAACTGAAGCTCAGATAGCAAACATGAAAAAAAAATGTGGAGGAAGCAGAGACTGCTGCTGCTGCTAAGTCACTTCAGTCGTGTCCGACTCTGTGTGACCCCATAGACGGCAGCCCACCAGGCTCCTCCATCCCTGGGATTCTCCAGGCAAGAACACTGGAGTGGGTTGCCATTTCCTTCTCCAATGCATGAAAGTGAAAAGTGAAAGTGAAGTCTCTCAGTTGTATCCGACTCTTAGTGACCCCATGGACTGCAGCCTACCAGGCTCCTCCGTCAATGGGATTTTCCAGGCAAGAGTACTGGAGTGGGGTGCTATTGCCTTCTCCGAGCAGAGACTTAGGGAGATGAAAATATTAACATTGATTTTATTAGTATTTTCAAAAAGAAAGAGAAGATACTTTATTCCTGAAACAGGAACAGGATACAATAAAAAATGCATATTCAGAAAAGAAGCCAGCTCTTGGAGATAAAAACTGTGATACCAGAAATGAAAACTTGAGTAAATAATTTTCAAGAGAATATGAAGGAAATATAGAAAGTAGAGAAAAAGAATAAAAATATGAGAAATAGGAGATCAAAGATAAGAAAACAAGAGGACCAATTCAAGAGGTCCAGTGTTTAAATAAGAAGAGTCCCAGAAAGAGAGAACAGGGAAAATGTAAGGGGGGAAAAAAGAAGAAATATTCCCAGAAAAACTTCCAGAACTTAAGGATATGAATTTGCAGATTGAAATGGACCACGAAATCTCCAACAGATCTCAAGACATTTTACTGGGGACAGAACAGACTCTACAAACTTATAGAGTGGAGAAAAAAACTTTTGTATAAAGAATTTGGAATCAGAATGACTTCAAACTTGTCAGCAGTACTATTAGCAGCTAGAAGACAATTAAAACCTTCAAAATTTTGAGGGAAAACATTTTCCAACTCAGAATTCTATAGCTTTACAAACCATGAGTTACTCTTGAGCACAGGGAATATTCAGATGTGCATTCCTATCAACACATTGACCTCACCTTTCTCAGAAAGCGACTGGAGGATATGCTCTATCAAAACTAAGGGGCAGGACTGTATAGCACAGGAAGCTACATTCAATATCCTGCGACAAACCAAAATGGAAAAGAATATGAAAAAGAATACATACATATGTATAACTGAGTCATTATGTTGTATAGCAGAAATTAACACAACATTGTAAATCAACTATTTTTGAATACATTTTTTAAAAAAGAAAAAAGAGAGAAAACTAAGGGGCAAGGGACTTCCCTGGTGGTTCAGTGGCTAAGAGTCCCTGCTCCCAATGCAGGGGGCCCAGATTCCATCCCTGGTCACGGAGCTAGATCCCATATGCTGCAACTAATTCGCATGCCACAACTAAAGATCCCACATACTGCCACAACGATCAAAGATCCCATGTGCCAAAGCTGAGAACTGGCACAGCCAAATACATAAATAATAAATAAATATTTTATAAAAGAATAAAGAGGTAAACTTAAGAGGAAGAGACAGAATGCAGGAAACAGGGATTCAAGTGCAAGCGAGAAAATAAGAGATCCATTCATTCTTCAATTCATCTATACCTGGGGCATACTGGGAAAACAGTGGTTGGAGAAGGGTGATTTTCTTTTTCCCATTGTCCTTCTGGGAGACTCAACCAAGAGGATAAAAAGTGGGCCAGCTAATGAGAGTGGATTGGGGAAGTTTGGTTTCTTGTTGGATCCCAGAGGAGATACGTCAGAAGATTTGAATTCTCTGAGTTGTTAGAATCCTAGACCCTAGTGAAATTTCAGAACTTAAAAAAAAGAATGAAAATCCTAAAAATCTCCAGACATAAAAACAATTCAACAATTCACAACAAAAACGGGTTATCTGCAAAGAGAATTGTACTGGCACTGAAGTTATCACCTGCAGCTCGGCAGGCCCCAGGGCCTTGGAAAAGACTCCCGGCTTCCAGGGAAAAGGAATCTTAGCCAAAATGGTGTTTAAGTGTGAGAACAGAAGGCAGATATTTTCAGATCTGCAAGATCCATGATCCATTTCTCAGGAACCTAATCAAGAAGGTAGTTAAGACAAATGAAAGTTAAATTTGAATGAAAACAGAGACATCTCAAGAGAAGACAAAGAGCATGTCAAGCAGTGGAGAGTAACGAATCTAGTTCTAGTAAAATCTATAGCAAATAAATGGATGATGATAAACTGACTTTTAACTATGTTATAAACCAGAAAAGATCTTTGAAATAGAAGACAGAGGGAAAAATACTTACTAGTAGGTTGAAATTAAAATGTCAGATTATTTTTAACCAAGCCCAGGATATGGGATGGAGAGACTGATGGAGTTGGGAGGAAAGAGGGGATGAAGACGAGGAGATAGAAAGTACAACAGTGTGCACTAAGCAGAGGGTATCATATAACGATATAATTTCGGTGTGTTGATAGGGAAGCATGGGTTCAAATATAAATTGAAACCTTGGGCTTCCCTGGTGGTCCAGTGGTTGGCGGTCCACCTGCCAATGTGGGGGACGTGGGTTGGATCTCTGGTCTAGGAAGATTCCACATGCCATGGGGCATCTAAGCCCATATGCCACAACTACTGAGCCTGTGCTCTAGTGACCATGAGCCACAAATACTGAAGCCTGTGTGCCCTAGACCCTGTGCTCTGCAACAAGAGAAGCCACCTCAATTAGAAGCCTGCAGACTGCACCTAAAAAAAGGCTGCATGCAGCAATCAACACTCAGTGCAGCCAAAAATAAATATAATCAATTACTTAATTTAAAAATAAAGAGATACTAAAATATAAATTGAAATCTAATTACTAATAAACTTGAGATACATAGGAAAAAATTCCAAACACCAGGGAGAAGAAAAATGAATTTAAAAAAGAAAAAAGCTGGAAGGACAGCCACTACCATAGTGACCTACAGGGACAGGTCAGGCAGTGAGATTTAGGGACGTGAAGAGAGGACCTTCATCTTTCTATGTGCTTCTTGAGTTTTTGGGTTGTTTTTAACAAGTAGGATGTATTGATTAACAGCCTTTATAATTAAAGACAATGAAGTATGAAACTGAAAAGTTAACAGTGATCAAAGGTGCAAGCAGATACCATCTGCAATGTTTTTGGAGAAAACTGTTCTGTCCTGATTCACCCTTTTTTAATACTTATTTTTATTTATTATTAATTAATTAGGCTGTGCGAGGTCTTAGTTGCGGCACACACGTCTTTGATCCAATCTTCGTCATGGCATGCGGGCCCCTGCATTGGGAGCTCAGACTCTTGGCCACTGGACCACCAGGGAAGTCCCCTTGATTCGTCTTTTCTTTCTCAGCATAACTGTTCATTTTCTACAAATGACTAAGGAATTTTGCTCAAGGAAAGGGCTAGGGAATCGTATGTAGATAACTCTTGAGGCCCCAGGGTGAAAAGTGAAGACTATATACTATAAACGTAGGTGGCTACCTGTGTACTTACGTGTTCTCGCTTGGCGCAGAAGGAGATGATCTGGTAGCCCTCTGGGGGATTCAGTGTTCTCAAGGTTAGGAAATCGGACTCTGATGAGACTTAGGTGACCCCAGGTTGGAAGCTACTAGAAGGGTGGCTTGGTAGGGAGATCTCTAGCCCAGATCTTCTTAACCTAGAAGTTAGGGTGCCTGGATTTTTGTTGCATCTCTGCCATCTTTGTGAGCCATCTATCTTTGTGTGAGTCCCTTTACCCTTTCTGAGACTCATTTCTCACCCCGTAAATACTACATTGCTACACAGAGTCAACATTCTCTAAATGTCTATATCAGCAAATAAACGAATGAGAGAAGTGACCTGCCCAAGGCCCACGGGAGCCGTGCCTGAAGCCCACAGGTGTCTATGCAGTCCCATGCTCTACAGGCCGAGCACACAGTAAAGATGATCCCTCCTGCTACTGAAAGTGGGGGTCCAGCCTCTCGCCACTCAAAAGCCAATAAAGAAGTCAGGTGGGTGGAAACAAAAGTTTGCTTTATTTTGGATGCCTGCAACCTGGGGGTGGGGAGGGCAGACGCCTGTCTAAAGGCTGACTTCCTCCTCCCTCTCCCACAATCATGGGGCAAGAGCTTTTATTGACAGAGTGAGGGGGTTACATGCAGAAACAGTAGTCAGCTCAGACAGTCACCTTGGAATTGGTCACCGGTGGTTTGACAAGCGTTACCTACCAAGATGATTCTGCTTTATCAGTCTGCTCCATCTTGTCTTGGCTCTCAACACTTGCAGTCCCCTTTTGGGAACTGGGGAAAGCTTTGCAAAGAAGAAGAGCTTCCAGCCAGGGAGAGGTGGGCACACATCCAAGGTACAGACTGACCCAGAAATGGAGAAAGTGACAGTGTTAGTGGCTAAGTTGTGTCCAACTCTTTTCAACCCCATGGACTGTAGTCCGCCAGGCTCCTCTGTCCATGAAATTCTCCAGGCAAGAATACTGGAGTACGTAGCCATTCCCTTTTTCCAGGGGATCTTTCTGACCCAGGGACCGAACCTGGGCCTTCCACATTGCAGGCAGATTCGGTACCATCTGAGCCACCAGATGAAGCTTCCCCCCAACCAGGGAAGCCCTGAAAGGAGGGTGCTGCTGCTGCTGCTAAGTCGCTTCAGTCGGGTCCGACTCTGTGCGACCCCATAGACGGCAGCCCACCAGGCTCCCCCGTCCCTGGGATTCTCCAGGCAAGAACACTGCAGTGGGTTGCCATTTCCCTCTCCAATGCATGAAAGTGAAAAGTGAAAGTGAAGTCACTCAGTCATGTCCGACTCTTAGCAACCCCATGGACTGCAGCCCACCAGGCTCCTCCATCCATGGGATTTTCCAGGCAAGAGTACTGGAGTGGGGTGCCATTGCCTTCTCCACTGAAGGAGGCTAGGGGGTAGAAAATGGAATAATTGGATTCAGGACTGGAAATGCTGCTGTGGCTGAAGAGTCCACCTGCTGGCAGTGGCAGAGGTATGAATGGCCCTGCAGTGTGAGGTCAGAGCTTGAGGTTTCAGAGACGGAGCAGTTTGGGGTCTTGAGAGCAGACACAGGCAGAGACAAGAGAAAAAGGATGGATATGGAAGGCACTGGAATTGGGGAGCCTGGATCAGGCTAAGACGCTGAGTGCGTCATATGCCTGGAGATGAGGTTTGTGGGGGGGAGGGGAGAGGAGCACCCAGAACCAGCATCCAGAGTCGCTGGTGCATGTGAGGGAGTGGCCAGGGGATCAGGAGGTGACTGTGGGGCCCGCTGGGACCAGCCACAGGGTAGAGGGTGGATGTGGTATAGCTGATGGTATGAGCCTCCTGAGAGTTTTTTAAAAAATCACAATGATTGGTACAATCAATATATAAAGGTAAAATTTCAATCAGTGTACGAAGGCTTTTATTCCTTTTACTAGATAACGTTTCTCTGAATGTGTACAGCTCAATGCATTGACTCAGATCCAAGTGATGGGCATTTATATTGTTCCCTGTGTCTCGCTGATATAAAATAATGACAACAGAGGCCGTGTGTGTGTGTGTGTGTGTGTATGCACTTTTGGTGAGAACATCTGTAGGATAAGTTCCTGGCAGTGAATGTGCTTGGCCGAGGACAAGCATATCCATTTCATTAGTTTTGGTTATGGAGGTAAAGGAAATGCCTTTAATTTTGATAGCTGTCGCCAACTTACCCTCTAAAGAGGATGCACCAACAGATGACACCTAAAGAGGATGCGCCAATAAAGGACAAAACTTTGTTACCCACACACTCCCTAACACTGATAGCAAATGATTTAGTCATTTGATAACCTGACAGGTACAAATCGGTTTTTATTGCTATTCTAGTTGTGTTTCTTTAATTTGAGTGAAGTTGAACATTTTTTTTTCATATTTAGTATTTGATTTTGTTTCCTTCTCTTCTTTTTTAGAAGTAATCCAGCAGTTCAAACTGCCAAGGTTCAAATCCTGGCTTTTCTGCATACTAGCTGTGTGACCATGGGCCATTTACTCAAATTCATTCGCTTTACCTCTCTTAAAATGAGATAATAACATACACTATGCAAAGAACAGAGTTGGGCGCGGATAAAGTAAGTACGAGGTAAGCACTGGCTGATATGATACGTGTTCATTGCCCACTTTTCTTTTCCTTATGGATTTGTCTCTTTTGGAAAGTTGGCTGCCATATATGTGTTTTGTCAATTGACTTTATTTAAAAAAATTGTTTTGGCTTTATTTTTAAAGTATTACATTGCATGTGGAAATGTTAAATGGTTTTTGTTATGATTGCAATAATTGGAATTCCAAGATAATGAAAACAAATTATGCCTTAAACATTTGTTTTCTTTAGGAATCTAAGGAGGTATTTGGAGGGGATGGACAATGAGTAATGGAGCCAGAAAGAATGTCTACTCCACTTCTCACAGAGATCCAGTCTGTTCCAGCTTTGAGGGCTGTGGGACTGCGGTTTCTGGGCAGGTTTGGTAAAGCCAAGCAGGACTGTGGACCTGGGGCGGCTTGCTTGTTCACAGCTGGGTCCAGAGGTGCAGGGGAGGTCAGGTGGGCAGCGGGAGGACAAGTGATGTGCATGGTGTGTGTGTGCACATGGTGGTGTGCACGGTGTACGTGCGTGTGTGTGTGCGACAGAACACTACAGAGATGAAGCGAGCCTCTGGGGTGGGGAGGAACAACTGGGAAAGGTTTTGGAAATTAATTCAGCTCAAGATTCTACCCAGAATCTCCTAAGGGGGTCTCTGTGAGGCCAGCAGAGGCATCGGCTGATGGGAGACGGGATCGGCTGGTGGGAACCCCTGGATGGGGCACTCTTGCGGGGCAGGAATTTGACCCTTGGCCTCTTAGTGTCGATAGCTCCATGTGAAGCCCTCCAGAAGGTGTCTGTGTGGGCAGCTGGGCACCCAGTGGGCTCATGGTGCTGGCCTGGGAATGGAGGGACAGGAAGAGATTGGGGAGGGCTGGAGCAGCCAGAACACGTGAGGGAGGAGACGGGGAGCTGAGGGGCGGGTCCAGGGCAGGTCTGGAACGGGGAAATGTGGCCAGAAGCCAGGCTGCGTCCTGGGCCTGAAAAGCCCAGAGGCCTTTCCTCCTTTGTTGTGTCCTCCCAGCTCCTTCTCCCCACTAACCTGCGGGCTTCACCTCTGGTGAAGACGCTGTGGCCCAGGGTGGGGCAGTGACTTGTTCAGGGTCACCAGCATTGTCCAGCCAGAGATTTCCCAGACCAGGAAAGAAGTGGGGGTGTGGGGTATAGGGGGAGGAATTCCTGGCATGGGTGGGGCGTAGACTCCAGAGGGCAGATCCTGGGAGTGGGGAGCTGTGTCTGGGGGGGAGGAGCGGCCAGCTGTGGAACTTGGGTGGGTTTAGGAGGTGGAGGGCGAGGGGGCTGGGGTGGGAGGTAGTGGAGAAAAGAGTTGAGGATGAACACTGAGGAATAAAGACTTTAGAGTGTGTGTGTGTGTGAGTGTATGATGTGCATGTGCTCATGTGAGTGATATGGTTTGTGTGTGTATGTGTGTCTGTAAGTGACATGATGTGCATTTAGGTGAATGTTTGTATGAATGTGTATGCGCGTGTATGTATATATGCATATATGTATGTGAGTGTGTATGTGTGTGAGTGTGTATGTGTCTCTCTTTCTGTCACACACACACCCTGCAGCAGACACACTGAAGGTCTCCTTGGGCATCCCTTGGCCTGAGCTGTCCCAACACCACTATGGAGGAGAGGGAGGGGAGGGGCCTGGTTCTCCACTGAGATCACTGAGAAAGGGTTGCTGCTGATTAGCCCTCCTTGTCTAACTGAAATGAAAACCAGGAAGGGCATTCCATGCCCACCCTCCTCCACCCAGGATGCCCCCAAGGGCTTGGTCTGAAGTGACAACTTGGCCTGTGGGGCTAGAAGTGGCCTAAAGATGACAACAGCCCTGTCAGTTGTCTTTTCCAAAAGCTTCTCTGGCTGCCTCTCTAACAGAGCTAAAAGCAGAGCCATGCAGAGGGCGTGGCATGTGTGGCTGGAGACTAGGAAGTGAGGCCAGTGCTTAGCTCCTTGGTCCAGTGTTCCTTGTTCCAGCACATTTATCCCCATCTTCATCCTGGGTTTGAAACTGCTGGGCATTGTTTGGTGGTGGCTTCAGCTGTGGGACCTTTAAACAGGAAAGTGGCACGGGTGGGGAAGAGACAGAAGTGTCTGAGTGCAAATATAAGCATATTGCACAGATGTGCTTACAAAAGTGTGCAAGTGTGTATCCACAGACGCACCTATCCACCTGCTCCCCCAAAATAGACTCCCATTTGTACAAGTTCATTCCCAATCATGCAAACAATATGGAAACACAAATACCTAGAATGTGTATACCGCTGAGCCCAGGAACCTGCAGGCACGTGCACACAAAACTCACGAAACACTAGCGCCAAGCGTCTCTCACACACACAGGTGTCCCCTTCTTCTCCTGAGACAAGTGAAGTAAGTGGACAGGAATGTGATCTGGGAGTGGGGGGAAGGGCAGGCCCAGGGTAACTATTATCAGGGGCCTCTGGGCTTCAGATGGCTCCTGGGTGGGGAGGAGAGGGGCAAGCACTGGGGTCCTGCCCCACTTGGGCTAGTCTCTGTATAGAAATGAGGTGTTGGGGCCTGTGGCCAGGGAAACCAGCACTGGTGGGCTCACCTTGGGGTTAGCTGACTCAAGAACTGGGCTGCTTGATCTCTCAAGTTGGAGATGAACTTGGGTGGGAATGATTTTCTGGCTTTCAGTAGCCTGGGGAAGGGACCCTGGTGGGGAGGCTGATTCCTGCACTAGAACATTTTGTTCACCTCTTAGCTCAATCTTTTATCGCTTGATCTTTCTGCTGTCAGAAATCTGGATATTCTTCACCTCTTCCCCATGCCTCCTCCAGGAAGCCTCCCCTGACTCTCAGATGGTTTGCGCCCGTTGTCTTCCACCGCTTTTTGCATTCGCCTGCATCAAGGGGTCTGGGGGTCTACAGCCCTCCTCCCCAGTCTGGACTGGCCCAGGCTGGGACAGGAAGGCTCCCCCAGGTGGACCGCGCGGAGGGCGGAAGCGCGGTCCCGGGAGGGGCCCGCGGGCAGAGAAAGGTGGCGCGCGGCCAGCCCCGCCCCTACCTGTGTAAGCCGATCCGCTCGCGCCTAGCGGATAAAAGCGGCCCTGTTCCCCGGAGGTCAGCGAGTTCAGCCCCTTGTTTCTAGCCGCTCATTCTATCCCGACCCAGCTCAGCATGTCGCTCCACTTCGGCTCCCAGGTCTTCAGCTCGCGCTCCGCCGCCTTCCCGGGCCGCGGCACCCAGGTGCGCCTGAGCTCGGTGCGCCCCGGCGGCTTCGGCAGCAGCAGCAGTCTCTATGGCTTGGGCGCCTCTCGGCCTCGAGTGGCCGCGCGCTCATCCTACGGGGCCCCCGTGGGCACCGGCATCCGCGCGGTCACCATCAATCAGAGCCTGCTGACCCCGCTGCAGGTGGACATAGACCCCTCCATCCAGCAGGTGCGCCAGGAGGAGCGCGAGCAGATCAAGACCCTCAACAACAAGTTCGCCTCCTTCATCGACAAGGTGAGCTCCCTCACTGCCAGGAGCCAGGCTCCAGGCCCCAGCAGCCGCCCCGCCGTGCCAACGTGAGCCAGGCGCTGGGAGGGCTGGTACTCTCTTTCCTCCGATATCGGGGACTGAACCCTCCCCATGAATCCTGTGGCTGTTTTGCCAACCTCAGCCTCTCTCTTCCGGCAAGCTACCCAAATCAATCTGCTTTTTCCCTCCCCGAATGTGTGCCGGGGGCTGTCCTGTGAGCTGGAGTTCTTGAGCTCAGTTTTCGAGTTCCAAACGCCTGGGGCCAGGACTTCTTTCCCTGGGCCCCTTTCTCTGAGAGGGGGCTGTGTGGAGTCGGAGATGGGGTAGGTTGAGAACCCTCCCACCTGTCCTCTCCAGTTATTATCTAGCAGTTGCTGGAAATAAAGGGCTGGAGAGAGGGAGGCTCCCAACCCTGGCTGCCCCAACTACCTGGTCTTCCAACCCTCTATTTGGTGGTGGGAAGTGAGGCTCTTCTGCCCTTGGAGAGAGCCCACTGAGGGCACTGAGTGCCCCCTGGAAGGGCCATTTAGGAAGTGTTTTTCTCGGTTGTTCAGGTCCCAAAAGAGTGGGGGATGGAGATGGGGGCGCAGACTTGTGGGGGCTGGACCCAGGAACTAAGGGCTAGTTCCCTGGAGCAGGGCCAGGGTCTCCTCCCTGGGCATGGAGCAGGCTTTTCCTCTCCTGCCTTGTGTAACTCTCCGCTTCTCTGTTCCCCATCTCCTCCTCTCCTTCACCCTTCAGACCATACACATCCTTCAGGTTCTGGGGCAGCCTCCACAGAAAGCCCCAGGCCCAGGCTTCCTCCCCTTGCAACTTAGCTGCAGCCCCAGGGTTCTGCTGCCTGAATGGCTGGTCTTGAGGAGGCTGGCTTCCCACCACCAGTCATACTGGTGCTTCTTAGGGCTCCTTTTACACTGGCTTGATTATAGCATCCTGTCCTGAGGCCCTGTTGGACAAAGAGGGAAGAGGGGAAGGGAGGATATTGAGAGAGGAAGAGATAAGGTCCCAGCCTAAGGGAGGGGGCCCAAGTCAGGCTCAGGATGAAGATAGGAAGGAGGCAGCCCTTCCGAGTGGAGAAGGCAATGGCACCCCACTCCAGTACTCTTGCCTGGAAAATCCCGTGGATGGAGGGGCCTGGTAGGTCCTGGTAGGTCCATGGGGTAGCTAAGAGTCGGATACGACTGAGTGACTTCACTTTCACTTTTCACTTTCATGCATTGGAGAAGGAAATGGCAACCCACTCCAGTGTTCTGGCCTGGAGAATCCCAGGGACAGGGGAGCCTGGTGGGCTGCCATCTATGGGGTCGCACAGAGTCGGACACAATTGAAGTGATTTAGCAGCAGCAGCAGCCCTTCCGAGAGGGTGGTGGAGACCATCACCTGCGGTGTGATGGGGAGCAGAGGAAGGAGGAGACCCTAAAGCGTAAGCACTGGGACATGTCTGTCATCTGAGCCCTGCACACACAGGAGACAGAGAGTCCTGGAGGAGAGGCTTGTTCAGGGTGGGCTTCCTGGAGAAGAGGGCCAAGGACTAGGGGCCCAGCTTGGGGGAAGAGCCAGTGGGAATGCGATTCTGCCATGTGGCTGGAGATTCTCCCAACTGCGCTGAGTGGCACAGTCTGCCCTCCATAAGTTCCCTCCTCCTGCTCCTTCTAGGTGCGGTTTCTGGAGCAGCAGAACAAGCTGCTGGAGACCAAGTGGGCGCTGCTGCAGGAGCAGAAGTCTGCCAAGAGCAACCGCCTCCCGGGCATCTTTGAGGCCCAGATTGCTGGTCTGCGGAAGCAACTAGAGGCCCTGCAGCTGGATGGGGGTCGCCTGGAGGTGGAGCTTCGGAACATGCAGGATGTCGTGGAAGACTTCAAGAATAAGTATGGTCCCCCAGTACAACCTGTGGGGATTCGTGCCCTGGCCAATGTGCCCCTGTCAGCTCACCCCTTCATAATCCTTCTGGGGTCAGAGGTCAGGGGGTGCTGCTGCTCAGTACAATACCTTCCTCAAGGGAAGGAAGGTCTTGATTCACAGGTTCCCTGCCTCTCCTCCCCTTGCTTCTCTTTGTCTCTGGGGGCTGTTTCCAAGTCATTCTGGTCCTTTCTCCCGACTTATTTCCAAAGAACTCTCTCAACCCTTTCCTGATCCACACTGTTCCCTTTGGGAGCCTGACCAGGGCCCAGGAGACAGCAGGGCAAGAAGTGTCCTATGACAGATATGCGTCAGAACTTGTATGACCCTCAGATTATTCTAGAACAACTCCATTTTGTTCTTGTGAGGATTAGAATCCAGCAAGTTGCAGGGACTTGATTGAGGTTGCAGAGTAGATCATTGGGAGTGCTGGGTCTTACTTTGGGTCCCCTGACTCCCGAGAGGAGACATACATGGAGCCAACTTGAGGAGGAAAGAAGCAGAGAGGATGATCACTGTGAGCAGTGGGCGAGGTTGCAGAGGCTGGGGTGGGGGTGGGGATGGGGGCTTCTGGCCAGAGCAGGAACCGGAAAGGAGGCTATGAGGAGGGGCAGGGAGTGTGGAGGCTGGTTTTGAGGGCAGGCCTTTGAGGTGCCCGCTGTTCTCACTGAATAGAAACCAAAACCAGAGGCTGAGTGGGCATCCCTGCCCTGTGGGCACAGGGTGGGGGGTGGGTAATGAGTGAATTCTGTGCTCTGCCTAGGGGTGTATGACTAAGCGAGCAGGGTCACTTCCTCTGACTGGAGGTAGAACAAACAAAGGCCTCAGAAGGGAGTGTCCCTTCCCCCCTCCCCCAACTTCCCTAGGGCAACAGTCAACAGGATTAATCTCACAGCAGGTGGAACCAGACAGGTGCAGGGCAGGGGAGGCCCGGGATAGCCTGTGAGCCCCTGTTGTCCAGGCCTCCCCTGCCCTGCGTGTGTTCACACATGCTCCCCGCCAGCCAAAGCCCCAGAGCACTTTCCTGGGGCCCCAGGCTGAGCTCTGGGCCAGGCTGAAGGAGGAGCTGGAAGGGAATGTGCGGAAGGGTCCTGATGCAGCTGCCCAGGGAGCCCTCGTCTGTGTGCCCTCTGGGCCCAGTGGCACAGCAGGAATGGACAGACAGCCTTGTAGATATTTTTCTAACTATTCTAGAGGCTGGGGTAGGGGGTCTGGGCTCCTGGAGGGCCTCTGCGTGTCTGAGCATCCTGCTCCCCACTGAAATTGCCCCACATTGCTCCTGTTGTTCTCCAGAAGCTTGTGTGCACTGCTGAGTTTCAGTTTCCGACACCTATTTTGAATCCTCCAGTAAACACTGGGTCAAGCCCAGCTGCCCTCTTGCTCTGTGCCCGGCTTTGCTGGTGTCCTTCTACGGGCAAGGGGTTGGCTCCTTGAGAGAAAGAAAGATGGGAGGGGGGCTGTAAGAGTAGGGATGGGGGCTCCCCACCTACTTGGGACCTGGTTCTTCTTCCCGAATCCACAAGGTTCCTCCTTTTCAGGCCCCTTCTTCACCCTCAGCCAATGGGATTAAGCAGGTTAAGCTCAAGCGTCAGATGACCAGGCTTCAAGTCTGGGCTTTGCACTTAGCAGCTTGATGACTGCACAGAGTACTTTGCCTCTCAGCACCTCTGTTCCTCTTCCTGTGAGTCACAGCACCATTGTTAACAGGATTGTTGTGGACATTAAATTAGCGAATGCGCAGGAAGCACATAACGGGGCAGGGCCATATGAAGCGGTCCCTAAGCATGGCTGTTCTCTGCCGTCTCACTCCCAGGATACGCAGCCTCTGTCCTTTAATTCACATACGTTCCCTGCTCCCCCACCCCCACCCCCTGCCAAGACTCAAAGTCCTAGGAATAGCCATATGGACGAGTCAGGGACACTTTGCGTCATAAGTGAAAGTGAAAGTCGTTCAGTCGTGTCTGACTCTTTGCCACCCCATGGACTATACAGTCCATGGAATTCTCCAGGCCAGAACACTGGAGTGGGTAGCCGTTCCCTTCTCCAGGGGATCTTCCCAACCCGATTGAACCCAGGTCTCCCACATTGCAGGTGGATTCTTTACCAGCTAAGCCACCAGGGAAGCCCAAGAATACGGGAATGGGTAGTCTGTCCCTTCTCCACTGGATCTTCCTGACCCAGGAATCGAACCAGGGTCTCCTGCATTGCGGAGATTCTTTACCAACTGAGCTACTGTGTCATTAAGGAGGGAGTGAAGGTGATGCACGGCAGACCTTCACACTTGGATATGAGGAGATGGAGGCAGAGTTGCACCAACACCATGCTTCTCTTCTTTGCTGCAGGTATGAAGATGAAATTAACCGTCGCACAGCTGCTGAGAATGAGTTTGTGGTGTTGAAGAAGGTGAGGGGGCAGACAGGGAGGGTAGGGGACACTGTAGAAACAAAGGGGCCAGGGGACCACATGCCTCTCACCAAAGCAACCAATAGGAACCTGGGTCAGAGTCTGGCTGGGTCTATAAGAGGGAAATGATGGGCTTGGAGAAGGAAAGATCTGAAAGCCAGGCCCTTCATAAGGCTATATTGTGTGCATGTATGTGTGTGTGCATGTGTGTGGTGTGTGTGTGTGTCTGGCAAGTCAGTAGACTTGTTTCTGGGCTTGGAAAGGTTAGAATTAAGACTACAAGTTGGAGGTTAGAGAGGGCAATTTCAACCCCACAATAAATAAGTGTTCTATCAGTTAAAACATTCAGTTACAGATGAGGGTGGCACATGGCAGGCCTGAAATATTGAATGGATGGGCTGCCTTGAGGCAGAGTGAGCCTTCCCATACCTGGAGGTGTGCAAGTTGAGTTTGGAAGGCCTTAGGAATAAGGGCTTGACTTAAGACTATGATTTAAAGTACACATACTCAGTGTCCCAGGCCCATCCACAGAAATGTAACCTGCCCTGGAGTGCTGGGCCCTTGGAAATTCAGGGATGAGTGGAAGTGAGCGCTCCCCACAGGAGCTAACCCACAGCAGAGGATGGGGCCCAGACATCATCTGGACTTGTGGAGTTATCTGTGGCCTGCCTGCTTCAGTATCACCCAAGTTGCCAGTTACACATTTGGGCTGGAGATTTCTCATCTCTGGATGTGGTATCCTGGAGTCTGCATGATTTCATGCTCTCCTATTTGAAGCTGAGGCTCCTGGAGTTGTAGTGATTTGTTCAAGGTGACATAGCCTCTAGTGGGCAGAGCCGGGGGTGTGTCTAAACAAGCCTTTAGGAACTGGTGAAGCTCTAGGTTTGGGGCTTCAGAATGCTCTGGGCTGTCAGTGCTGAGAAGGCACTTCCAGTCCTGGGGATGAGTGGAGACAATGTCCATCTCAAAGCCTGGGCGGGTCCACTGGAGGGAACTTTCCGCTGTGGATGTGTCAGGCAGCATGGAGCTGCTGTATGTTTCTTGGTAGGGCAATGGGGTTTGGTCCTGGGGTTGGACAGTACTGGCTGCCAAATATTTACAGTACTGAGAACACGCTATCTATCTACCCCTTCTTGCCACCACCCCTCCCAGGATGTGGATGTTGCCTACATGAACAAGGTGGAGTTGGAGGCCAAGGTGGATACCCTAAATGATGAGATCAACTTCCTCAGGACCCTCTATGAGCAGGTGAAGACCTCAGGGGTGGGAAATATGCCATATTCTACATGTCCTAGCCAGGGGGCCATCTGGTCTACCCTCTACCTCTGGGTCAGTCTGGGTGTGTGTTGAGGAGATGTAGGGGAGATGACCCTGCTCTTTACTTTTTCTAGATTCAGGAATCTGTGGTGGGTGAGGAGCTCAGAAAGAGCTGAGGCAGTGCAGCAGGAGGGTGAGGAAGGGGGGTTAGGGGGTGTGTCAGTCAAAATTGGCCTTCTAGAGACATGGGATGACCATTTGTAAGGAAGGGAGGTTGAGAGGGGCTGGAAGAAACCAGGAGGATGTTGAGGGATCTGGGCTGTGACAGGGTTCATGGGTGTGCTGGGTGGGCTGGCAGGGGAGCCAGGTCAGGAGAGATTGGAGTGCCTGAGGGTTTACGCCCACCACCCAGCCTCTCTCTCTGCCTACCCCTCCCATCTCCTTTCCTGCCCTGCCCTGAGCTTCCAGATCCTTTCCCTGAAGGGGGTTAAAAAGCACTTCATCCCTTTAGTGTGAGGCTCTGGCCTTAGGCAGAAGATAGTATGGCTGATCATCAGGCTGGTCTGGGACATAGTTACACAAGAGGCTAGTTACATAAGTAAGTTGAGTTTGGAAGGCCTTAGGAATAAGGGCTTACTTATTCCTACTTCTTACTTCTTCAGTTCTTACTTCTTACTTCAGTTCTTACTTCTCTTACTTCTTACTTCTTCAGTCTCGGTTTTACCTGAACATCCAGCTTCCATTTGCATCTCTGAGAGAATTTCCACGTGTGTTAATTTTGGGGGCTGGATCCTTGAAGCTGATTTTGGGCCCTCCTAGTCTCATTGTGGGCCTTTATATGTCTATCACATGTTATATGTGTGTGTGTGTGTGTATATACATGTATATGGAATTATTTTCCTCTTGTTATGAAATACATACTCACTGCAAAAAATCTAGAAAATTAAGTAAAGCATAAAATTGAAAACAAGCTTCCTATACCGTCTCTTATCATCTTGATAGCTACATTTTCAGGCTCTTTCTGTGTATATATATATATATATATACACACACACATAAAGATACAGAAATATACACATTTAATAAAGTAGAATCATACCTTTTTTACATAACTGTATATCATGGATGTAGTTCCCTGTCCATAAATATGGCTGTATCATCAGTGTTAAAGACTGCAGAGTGTTCCATCCATACTAGGGTGGAATATGACTTTTTTTACCCACCCCCTAGTGATCCTCTTCATAATAGAGCTCAACCTGCACAGCAACTCACAGCCAGGAGCCACCGACGTTCAGCACACTCTGCTTTTCCTCTGTGATCCCACCAGACTCTTAGATTTGACAAGCTGCTGATGGGCTCCTCTGGGAGCCAGGGCTGGCGGAGCCATTTAGTAGGTGCTGGGTCTGTTGTGCCCTCTGGCTGCCTGGTGACTCGCTCCCACTCTGGCCTCTTCTCCTTTTATCTTTCCCTAGTGCAAGGGATCCCAGGATGGGCGTGGGGACAGGAATGTGTCACCCAAGCCCTGATGCCCTGTCTGGTCCCTACAGGAGCTGAAAGAGCTGCAGTCTGAGGTCTCAGACACATCCGTGGTCCTGTCCATGGACAACAACCGCTCCCTGGACTTGGACAGCATCATTGCTGAAGTCAAGGCCCAGTATGAGGAGATCGCCAACCGCAGCCGGGCGGAGGCTGAGGCCTGTTACCAGACCAAGGTGTGTGCTCACTGGAGCCATTATTTTCTCTTCCTGGCAGGGTCCTGGGTGGTGGCTTCCCTTACTCCTCACCCTGTCTCGAGCCTTTGGGGCCTGTGTCTCACTGTGCTGACAGGCACCAGGGATTAAGTCTGTGGGGGTCTCCAGTGTCCTGGGAAGAAGAGGAAGAGAAGGCCAAGCCCCTGCCCAGGGAGAGATTCCAGCCTGATGTAGGGGGCAAGGCAGAGGAAATGAACATGGAGTAATAATTATTATAGCTGAAATTTGGCGAGTAAGCACAGTGCTAGGCAACATTTCAAATGTTTTACCTGTATTGACTCATATAACCCACAGAACAGCCCGTTAGGTAGGCAATATTATCCCTTTTTCACAGGTGGGGAAACTGAGGCATGGAGAGGTTAAGTGATTTTTCTAGCTCCACACAGGTAATGAATGGAAGAGCAGAGACCAGATTCTGGATCCAAGGGCTCCAGATTAGGTTTAATCATTATATGCACTGGGCAAGGGCAGGGCAGCTGACAGGCAGGAGCTGAGGGAATGGGCTGGGGTGGGGTGGGGGATGCTGGGGTAACTGAGGGAAGGAGCCTGAGGGTTTAAAAGTGGCATAGAGTGATGTCTCTGCAGATATAGGGGGTCATCCATGGTGCGTGTGAGAACACAGGTATGTCAGTAAGGACTTGCTGTGTGACTCTCAGGCAGTCCCTTCCACTCTCTGGGACTCATTCTCTTCATCTGTGAGATGGATGATGCTGATGAAGGGGTTAACAGGTGAGGATCTCAGACTTCTGTGGTTCTCCAGCGTTAGGACATGATGGAAACAGGAAGAGGACTGGTATCAGTGGGGACGGGTCCAGGGAGCCATCGTTGTCCTCCCTGTCCTGGCTGGGAGGAAGCTGAACCCCGCCCCACCCCATTGTCCAGGAGTCTGGCCTCTGGCATCGGGCAAAGTTTGCTGGGAGTCAGACTATCCCTCCCTGGCACGATAAGCTGGGAGGCCTTGTCACTCAGAACCTGGGGCCTTCTTTGGGTGGGGAGAAGACGAGCCCCCTGTAATCATAGCCCACCCCTGCCATACCCTTCTGTGTGGTCCCTCCAGTTTGAGACCCTCCAGGCCCAGGCTGGGAAGCACGGGGACGACCTCCGGAATACCCGGAATGAGATTGCGGACATGAACCGGGCTGTCCAGAGGCTGCAGGCCGAGATCGACAGCGTCAAGAACCAGGTGGGCACCAGTGCTTGTCCTTGGGGCAGGTGAAGGGCAGCCAGCTGGGACCATGCTCAGGATGAGAAGCAGGAGGCAGGGGCATCAGTCCTGCCCCTGCTGCCCTGGGGATGAGGCTGGGGCAGCTCTAGCCTCTCAGACCCTCCAGGATGAAATGTTCTTGACCAGGTGCTGGTTTGGCCGAAGGGAGAACAGGAGTCCTAGCAGGGCATAGAGCTCGTGGAGGGAGCCTCAGGCTGCTGGCCAGATGAGAACCACCATTCATTATCACATTGGTCCTGAGCCCTCTTCTTGCACCTAGCTCTGGGTGCAATGTCTACCTGGGATAGGGGCCACGGGGTCTGGGGCCAACTTGCTGTGACTCCCGAGACCCTGCCACATCCGCTGACCTCACTCCCCACCGCTCCCTCTCTGGCCGTGCTCTTGCTGCTTGCTGGAGATGATGTTTGCCAAGCATCTTCATGCTTCAGGGCCTTTGCACTCGGTGTTCCCTCCACCTGGAATGTGGTTCTCCCAGCTCTGCACATCGTGCCCCTTTCTCATCATCTTTTGTTGAGGACAAAAGACCTCTTCTCAGAGATGGCTTCCTCAGCCACCTAGCCACTCTCTTAGCAGTCTGTGGGAAGATCCCTGAAACACTTAACACTCTGAAATGTTCTGTCTTATACTGGACTGGGTAGCTATTCTCTTCTTCAGCAGATCTTCCTGACCCAGGAATCAAACCCGGGTCTCCCACATTGCAGGCAGTCTTTCTGTCTGAGCCACTAGGGAAGTCCATTGACTTACTAGGTAAGTCTTATTAATTAAGTGTAAGTAAATATCGTCCCCCACCTCCACTGGGATATTAAAAATGCCGTAGTAGCTGGGCCCCTTTTCCATCTGGTTCACTGCTCCTCCCTTCCCAGCATAGTAGGGCACAGGTCTCAGATGACAGACTGATGGGAGGAGATCCTGTGAAGCTGGGGTGGGGGGCACTGATGAGAAAGGGTCCCCTAAGATCTGATGAAGGCATGGAAGTAGGGGAGGAGGCTAAGCTTCAGCAGGCATCTGCAGTGGGAAGGGAAAGAAGCTGATGGTTGACAGCTGGGGGATGGGATGTGAGGGTGATCTACCCAGAAATGTCCTCCTCTTGGAGCCCTGCAGGCCTGTTTACACGTGGGCGAGAATGGAGGCTTCCTCCTGGCACAGAATCGGAGCCATGAGTCACTGGTGCAGTGAGCCAGCATCCAGGCCAGGAGGGGAGGCACAGAGTAACGAATGGCAGTTTCCCGAACCCCACAGCTTCTCCTATATCCGGTTCTCCTCTCACACAGCAGGGCAGGCTCAGGCCCGGAAGCTGTGGCTCAGAGGCAGTGGAATGACCCTGCCAAGGGGGCACCAATGTGACAGGGAGGATGCTGACCGGTGGATGGGGGCAAGGGCGTCAGCCAGCCTTCAGGGCAGGACTGGGAGGATCAGGCAGAGAGGCAGAGTGCATGCGCTGAGGAGAGAGGATCTGAGGGCAGAAGGTGGTTGTGAAAATGAAGGAGGAGGAGCCCTGGGCTAGGGGATGGGATGGTGGCCCTTGGAAATGAATAAGGGGCGGCTCAGGCTTCTTAGGTGGTGCAACAGTAAAGAGTCCTCTTGTCAAGGTAAGAGATGCAGGTTCCATCCCTGGGTTGGGAAGATCCCCTGGAGAAGGAAATGGCAACCCGCTCCAGTATTCTTGCCTGGAGAATCCCATGGACAGAGGAGCCCGGCAGGCTACAGTCCATGGGGTTGCAAAAAGTCAGACACGCCTGAGCACGCGCACACACACACACACACAAAACATTATGTAGGCTCCTCTAGTGGGGGATGGGCCACAAGAGAGGGAACACTAGGCCAGGCAGGAAGTGACAGCTGTTGTTCAGGTCCCTCTGAATCATACCACCCCTACCTGCACCTGGGGGGCTGTTGACTTGGAATCTAGGGGTTCCAGGAAGCATTTCTGTGCTCCAAGTCTCCCTGTTCTGGGCCTGTTGCAAAATGGCTCCTGTTTTCAAGGTACCTGAAAGGTGCCTGGTCATCTGCCTGAAATTTGAGTACTACACTAGAATCCCATGGCCTTGGAAATCCTCCAGCTAGGGGTCGGGTATGTGAGCATTTGTAAATCATAATTGCATTTACTCATAATAGCGTTTATTAAGTGCTTACTGAATACTAGACACTGTGCCAAGGACTTGTATATTATTTCATTTCATTACTTGAGCTATTCCCATCTATATTTATATACCGTGATTACTGTTATTTTAGAAAAGAGGAGACTTTTGGCTTAGAAGGGTTGATTCATACAAGATCACATGGCTTGTAAGAGGTAGAGCCAGAACTGAAAGCTAGGCATTGGGTATCAAAGCCCATGTTTTTAAAAATTAATTACTGGCTGTGCTGGGTCTTAGTTGCTGCACGCAAGCTTTCTCTAGTTGTGACAAGCGAGGGCTACTCTCTAGTGGTGATGGACAGGCTTCTCATTGCTGTGGCTTCTCTTGTTGCAGAGCACAGGCTCTAGAGCGCATGGGTTCAGTAGCTGTGGCACACTGGCTTAGTTGCCCCTTGGTGTGTGGGATCGTCCCAGACCAGGGAGGGAGCCTGTGTCCTCTGCACTGGCAGGTGGATTCTTAACCACTGGACCACCTGGGAAGTCCCTCAAAGCCCATGTTTTAAACCCTTGGGACTCCCTGGTGCTTGGGGAAGGAGGCTGGTGCCAGTGAAGCCACAGTAAGCAAGTTGCCCAGGCGCTCACCGCAGGATGGGGAGGCAGGAAGGCAGTGACTGATGAGGCCTGCGACCCCGGTTCAGAGCCCCGCTACTCCCCACAGCGTGCCAAGTTGGAAGCCGCCATTGCCGATGCTGAACAGCGTGGGGAACTGGCTGTCAAGGATGCACGGGCCAAGCAGGAGGATCTGGAGGCCGCCCTGCAGAAGGCCAAGCAGGACATGACCCGGCAGCTCCGGGAGTACCAGGAGCTCATGAACGTCAAGCTGGCCCTGGACATCGAGATCGCCACCTACCGCAAGCTGCTGGAGGGCGAGGAGAGCCGGTGAGGACGTACAAGCTGGCTCAGTGGGGCTTGCAGCTTGACACCCATCCACCTGCAAGCATTTCCTGTATCCCTCCTTCTGCAGGGCGCTGAGGATGGGAAGTGCAGGGAGGGTACAGATAATGCTTGCTTCTTTGCCCTTGATGGCTTTCTGGAGGGAAGACCTTGTGGTATAAGCTCAGTGGGAAAGTTGATAACAGCATTTTTGTGTGTTAACAAGGTCATCTTATTTGATTCTCAGAACACATCAGGTAAGCAAGACAGGTATTATTGACTTCTGAGTGCACAGAGGGGAAACTGGTTAGTTTTATTAACTGAGGGGACAGAGCCAGTATGCAGTTGAGCTCTGCTGAGTCCTGGTCCAGCCATCTTCCTTGGCAACAGTCTGCTTCTCACTACATAATTGAGGGCTAAGTCATGGGGTGTTGACTGAGCATGGTGAGGAGGTAAATTTCCCCTGTCCCCAGAGATATTTGCATGCTTACCTGCAGCCTGCGATGAAGCTGGGCTGGGTTAGTCTTACAGGAAATTCTTCACAAAAGACTCAAAACCTATGTCCGTAAAGTTGGGGTCTTCATTCATACCTTGATGGCTTGATTGACTCATTTTGTCAACAGATAAGGGGCCTGGAAGATTCCTAGTGTCTGCCTCTCTTGCCCCTGCCCTTTGCTCTATCCCCTTCCAGGACCTGGGGCTGCTGAGGTCAGCTGGGCTTCCTTCACTTGCTCCACTAAATTGAGGCCTTCTCTTCTCCCTGCAGCGTAAATGCATCCTCACGGCCAAGGGCTTGGTGACAATGGGGCTATGAGTCACAGAACAAACATACCTGTCTCGGATAGATGTTTAATTTCCAGTACAAGACCTGTTTCAGCTCCCCAGGCTGCTTAAAGCCACCGCTGCCTCCTCCTTCCCCTCGCAGTTCCCACTGTAGCTGAATTCACTCAGTCAACACTTAACACTTCATTAACCATTTCAACCCATATTAAGTAAATAGCATGTGCCAGACCTCATGCTGGTGACTGGAGATGCAGGAATCAATAAGCCACAGCCTTCTTTGAGGATTTTATGATCTGGTTAAGGGAGGCAGCCATCTACATAAACAATAAGAGCAGCTACCATTTATAGAATCTTGTGTGTCCAGGGCTTTAGGTAAGTTATGAGTTTAACCCTCACAAACAACCTTGTGAGGTTGGGACAGGTTAAGACTGCATTTACAAGTGAGGAAATGGAGGCTCTGAGACATTCCCAAGATTGTTGTAGCCAGAAATGAAAGGCTGCAGGAAGGCTGGATGTGTGGGGACACAGGAATGAACATGAGTCCTGCTTGCGGCCTGGATGGAGGGGTGCAGGAGTGCCTCCTCTAGTGCTGAGGATAGAGCAGCCCTCACAGGTCTCTCCTCTGCCCCCAGGTTGACCGGAGATGGAGTGGGAGCCGTGAACATCTGTAAGTCCTTGGCTGCGGCCCATCACCTGTGCTGTCCAGACTAGGCTGGGTCTATTAGATGGCACATTGGCCTGAAGACCTGGCCTCATGGAGGCCCGGCACCTCCTTCCCTTAAACAGCTTTCAGCAGGTGCCTGGAGATTCCATCCAGACAGGCTCAACAGCCCAGCAAAGCCATGCATGAGGGCAGGGTGGGGCTGGGGCAGTGTGGAGCAGCCCTCACCTCTGTCTGAGGCTACTTCTGGGTTGGCCCCTGGCTGTTGGTGGGGTAAGGGTGGTGGGTAGAGGGAGGGAAACAGGCAGCTATGGCAGGAGGCCGGGGGCGCAGGTAGTGGGCCTCACACTGATGGAGACCTCTTCTCTTCTCTCTCAGCTGTGGTCAGTTCCACGGGTGGCTCTGGTAGCCTGCTGACCTTTGGGGGGACCATGGGCAACAACGCCCTGAGATTCTCCAGCGGTGGAGGGCCTGGGACCCTCAAGGCCTACTCCATGAGGACCACATCCGCCACAAGCAGGAGCCCCCGCAAATGAGCCCTGGGTGTGGGGAGATACATACCCCCTCCTCCCATAGTCACAAGGAGACCCCCAACCCTGGTCCCACCCTCATCCCAAGAACTGCAAGACAGTTTGAAAAAAGATATCAGAATAGCTTCCAATAAAGCAGCTGCTTTCTGAGGCCTGGATGAGCCCCTGCCTGGCACCTGGTATCCTGGCTTCATTCTGCCCGGAGGGGAAGGTGAGGCAAGGGAGGGGCTCTAGAGAGCACTGGGAGAGCACACTGGTGACGTGGGGTGCTGCTGAACGGAAACTGGCTCTTAGTTAGAGTGAGGCTGTGGCCCCTCTCAAGGCTGGGGCTGATTCCAGCTCCTCTCCTGAACAAGCCAGAAAGCCCTGGAAGTTCTGGTTCTGCCAGGAAGTGGGCACAGGACTCCTCTCCTGCTGAGGGGGTGGGAGGGCTGTTTGCACACCCCCTCCTCCTGCCAATGCCCTGTGCTGTCAGAGAACATTCCTCAGTGGTGAGAAGACCACAAACATTTAGCTGCCCTGGGCCTGGGTTTCGGGTGGACCAGCCAACTGGCAGTTCAGCCCTTCCTGGTGCTGAGTTGGCCAGGCCCTGGGCCCTGGATGGTGTGCGTCTGAGGTCCTGGAGAGGTTCTGGGATTCTGTGGGAGTGAGGCAGTGGGGGGAGGTCTGTGTGTGTTTGGGAGGACTTTATGGTGCGGGGGTCCCGGAGTCTGGATCCCTGGTAGGGGGTTGTCTCACCTGCCTCACCCAGGGACGGGCTGTGGATCTGGATCCCTGATGGGGTGGGGATCGGGGAGGGCATCAGTATGTTAAGGCTCTGCTTGATGGGACTGTATCTGTATATGTCAGGGTCTCTGACGTGGTGTGTGTGTCTGTGAGTGTGTGGGATGTTTGGGGGTCTGTGCTTGGGAGTATCCATCTCTGATGGACAGCAGCTCATATCTTGGGTACTGGAGGGGAGGTAGGAGGTCTCTGACTGGGATGCCCTGGAGGTGATGGAGGTGGTGGGTGTGGGGGCAGGGTTGGAGGGGACTATCTAGGAAGTATTGGTTTGTGGAAAGAGATGAAGGCTGTGTGTTTGACCCCATGGTCAGGAATTTTCATATACTGAGGTGGGAATGGAGTGAGGGAGTAGAGGAAGGGGACCACTGGTGTTTCAGCGGCCACATGTGATGAGACCCTTCCCCTGCTGGCTCCCTGCAGCCCCTCTCACTTCCCTCCCAGCTCCCCCTTATGCCTCCGTGTGTCTGGATTTTGGGGGCTGCAGGACACCCCCAGGCACCCTTCAGGTTGTGCAGTGTGGTCCTAGGGGCAGGGTACCTTAGAGACAGCCCTCTCTCCCTCTTTGCTTAGAACAGTTCCTCTGTTCCCTTGGAAGAGGGCAGAAACGGAGCTGGCAGTCCACATGTGTAGGGAGATTCTCAGAGAGCGTTATATTTGGGTCATGAGCTTAATGGGAAACTTGGAGACCAAGCACAAGGGAGAGAGTGGAAGGGAGGCGGGGGCATAAAGTTGTTCCCCCCACCCCCGGGGACGCAAACTCGGGCACCGTGGGAGGGTTTAAGAGGCACCCGAGGGGCCCTGGGGCCAGTCTGTCCCTTAGAAGCCAAGGGCGTCCAAGCTCCCAGAGCAGCCCGAGTCTGGATGGGCTCTTTGCCCAGGGCTGGAGGAAACCGGTCATTCTGACTCTGGGGTGTTGGGGGCTAGTAGCCCGCCCCTCTCCCTGAAAGAAATGAAGAGACAAACCGCAGGAGAGATGCAGGAGGAGAAAGCAGCCGTTGGGGCAGGTCAAGCCGGCTAGTTCCAGAAGCTCCAAGACCCGCCGCCGCCCGAGGCAGGTAGGATTGGCTTGCGGAGCGGTGAGTTTACAAAGCGGAAGGCGCTATGCAAAGCCCAACAGGCGGCTGTTTCCACTGCTCTGGCGGCAGGGCGCGCACAGGCCGGTGCTCACCGCCAGGTTCCCGCTGCAGGGGGCGCTGCAGACGCTGCCCGTCACCGGCCGGGAGCCAGACATGCTGAGGTCCCCGCAGACGACCCCGCCTCGGGAGCTGCTGACACCTGCGGGGCAGAAAGATGTGGCTCAGTCCTCGTGCAAGGCTGTCGTCAGCTGCTCCTGCCTGCTAGCCAGAGTCCCCCCACCCATTCTTCTCTTGCTCAGAGCCCCTTCCCTCCATTCTATTCCCCTTCCCCCTCAAACACCATCATACCCGGACACTCCTTCCTGTAGTCCAACCTCAAGCATCCTAGAAAAACAGACCAGGCCCTCCCTATAGGCAGGAACAGCTATTTAAGTTATTACAATCATTCACTGCCACACCCTCCTCCTTCCTTTCAGGGTCTTAAGCTGTGGCCCCTTGAGGGCCTCCTGTCTTTGTATATAAAGCTTTATTGAAACCTAATCACCTCTATTAAGTATTGCTATGGCTGTGGCTGCTTTCACATTACAATAAGCAGAGCAGTTGAGCAGAGACCGCGTGACCCACCAAGTCTAAAATATTTACTATTTGGCCATTTGGTAAAAAGTTTGCCCACCAGGAACCCCAGGCTCTTATTTTAGGACCCACAGTACAGATTACTTACAGACATTCAGAGTTCCGATGCCTTCACACAACCTTGTGGGGAGAAGAAAGAGACAAAAATTAGTTGGGGAGAGCAGAACCAGCAAATTCCCTCCTCCAAATAATCTTGATGCAAATTAGATATAAATAAGATGTAGACACGTTCCTGGCTCTGAACACAGGTTGGAGGGTGAAGAGACATCCTCTGCACAGATGTGGTCCTCACCTCTGCTCCTCGCCCTCCAGCAGGCGCCTGTAGGTGGCGATCTCGATGTCCAGGCCCAGCTTGGAGTTCATCACCTCCTGGTACTCCTTGAGCAGGGAGGCCATGTTCTGCTTGGCCTTCTGCAGAGCCTCCTCCAGCCCTGCTAGCTTGCAGCTGGCATCATTAAGGGCCGCCTCACCCTGCTGCTCAGCCTGGGTCACTGCAGCCTCCAGCTTGGAGTTCTGGGGGGGAGGGTAAGGTTATTAAGGCTCCTTCTTTTGGACTTAGGGTCAGAGACCAGGTATCCACTGGCCATTGACTGTCAGGGGAAGAAGGGGCCTTACTGGTTTGTTGGGTCAGGGGTTGCAAATTAGTGCTCTTGGGGAATGTCGGCACAGTGTCCTTAACTTTTTGAAATTTAACGTATAAACCCACATTCCTGGCGTCTCTTGAAAAATCCGAGGATCTGGCCACACTGGGCCTGCTTTTCCACAGGGCCTGTCTCAGTTTGATCTGATGAGCTCTGCCCATTGTGCTTCCAGTTTACCAAACCCTAGTGCCTTTGGTATGGCCTGCTTCGCTCATTCACTAATCTCTGGGGACATCTCAGTGTGTGATCGCTGACCTAAAACAATGGGCCAGAGAGGTGAAATGGGCCCCCCAAGTCACGTGACGAGCTAGTGGCAGGGCTGGTTAGAGAGCGTAGGTTTCCGGCCCCTCAGACTGCTATTTCCCCTGCCTCATTTTGCCTCAGAGACCATGAAAGACCAAGTCACTCCATTCTCCTCCATAGCCCTGCCCCCACAACCCACATTCAGGGGGAATGGAGAACATTGTCTATGGAGGGGACCTGCCTGAAGTTTCACGTTGCTCCTTTTCCCACACTTTGGCAAGGTGTCTGACTTCAATCTCCCTGCCTCAGGCCAACCCTGTTCTCTTTCTACACTGAGGGGTGGGCCAGGACCCTGTACCTGGCACTTGGCATTCTCGACCTCGGCCGTCAGCCTCTGGATCATGCAGTTCAGCTCGTTGATCTCCTCCTTGGTGCAGCGCAGGGTCTCCCCGTGCCGGATCACTGTGGCCTTGATCTCCTCACACTGGGGAGAAGCACAGATGTTCATGAAACACAGGCTATGTCATCCGACTGAACTCCACAGCTTGCACATCTGCACCCCATCCCGAGAGCTGCCCGCCCTTCCCTTGCCCACCCAGACAAAGGTCAATGCTTTTTCAGCATCCCTCCCCACTCTGCTAATGCTTTCAGATTTTGGCATCCCTGTTCTGGGAAGGGAGTGCTGGACCACTCACCTTGCTGCGGTACCAGGACTCAGCCTCGGCCCAGCTGCGACCGGCAGTGTCGTCATACTGAGCCTGGATCTCAGCCACAATGCTGTCCATGTTCAGGTCCCGGCTGTTGTCCATCCTGACGATGACCGAGGTGTCTGAGATGTGGGTGTGGAGAACTTGGAGCTCCTCAGGGGAAGTAGGGGAGTGTTAAGAGCCCCTTGGACCATAGCCCCCTCCAGGCAGCCCGCTTTCTCACCTCCTTTCCTGTCCCTTGCCCCTGCTTCTTCCACAGCCTCACTGTCTGAAACCTCAGTTCAAAGGTGACATCTTCCTTCAACCCTGGAAGCTCTCAGTGCTCCTCAGGACCAGAGGCCTGAGGCTGAGAGGAGTCCAGCTCTGAGGCCTGCTTACCTGACTTCAGTCAGGGCCTCCTGTCTTGATCCTTTGGATCTAGGACTGGAACTTGAAATTTGTGATAATTGTCACCATGCTAACTGGGAGCACCAGTTTGTCTGGGCTTGGCAGGTAAGACACGAAGCTATACCTTTCACCTTCTGACAGTAAACCTGCCTCGGGTTCCTCAACTCTGCCCTATGTCCCCAAACCAAGAGTTTCAGGAGCCAAAATGGTGGCGAGTACTTTCCAGTGTCTAACTGCCATCCTCCTTGGTGCCCAGCTGCTTTGTGGCCCCTCACCTCCTCATACATCTGCCGCAGGAAGTCAGTCTCCTGGGTCAGGGCCTCCACGTTGGCCTCCAGCTCTGACTTATGGAGGTAGGCTCCATCCACATCCTACAGGGAGAGGGAGGGGCAAGAGTCTCAGTGGGGAGACAGCACAGAGCTCTCCCCAGCAGGGAGGGCGCACTCCCTGGACCCTCCTTAGCTGCTCATTCTGGTGCCTGGTGTCATGGTGTTAGTGAAGTCCTTTACTCATTTTGAGGGGTCAGGAGCAGGTATGGGTGAGAGGGGGTCCCGATGTTTCCAGGCATTCCCCTTGGTACTAGGATGATCCCTCTAGAAGGCACTATCATGAAACGTAGGATCTAATGTAAAATAGCTCAGTTCTAACGCTGACCCACTTCTCCCTGCTCTGGAATGTTATGGAAAGAAATCTAGAGATGTGTGGTCAGAAGTCATCCCAGGGATCAACTCTGCTCCCAAACCAATGTGACTCAGGGCGAGACCCTTGCTTGGTCTGTGTCTCAGTGTACTGAGGGCGGTGTTGCTGAGTCAAGTCCTAAGAGGTGAGGAGCAACAGCTCTGTTCATGCCAGCATTTCCCAACCATTGCTGGCCAAGGATGGAGTCATCCCCAAGCATTCAGGTGCTCTTCTGTTCACAAAAATTTATGCAGTGCCTGTTTTCTGCCAGGCTCAGAGCAGGAGGAGGTGGGAAGCCATTGAGCAGGTGGGAGTTAGCTTGGATGGTGGGAGATTGCCCTGTTTGAAGCACTGCTCTGATGTCCAGGGCCACTCAGGGAGCACTGGGACATTTGGAGAAAGAAATAGGGGAGAGGTTGGGCTGTGTGATTCCGGGGAAGTCACTTAGCTTCACTGAATCACAGAGTGCTCCCTCCACCTCTGTCCACGGTTCTGAGTTGTGGGATGTGTATTCTGGGGCCACTCACCTTCTTCAGGGCCACAAATTCATTCTCAGCAGTGGCCCTGAGGGCCACCTCCTCTTCATACCTGGGGACAAAAAGGGCACAAGTTTCAGTGGCCAGAGTTTCAATAGGCTGGGATTTGAGGAGAAGCAAAGAGAAGGAAGGCTCAGACAAACACATTCCAGGAACTGGATCTTTTGGACGTGGTCATGGAATCAAAAATTGTCCATCCCTCTCCTATGGGCACCCAAACCAGCCATGTCACCCACTGTTCTTCCTGTTTTAGAGGCAGGGTGGGTGCCATGCACATTCTTGTAGGCCTCCTTTCTGTTCCTGAAGCTAATTCCCCAGTGGTGGTGGCGGCACCCTGATCTAGTTTAGGTGTCCCCTTTTCCTGTTCTCTTGACTTTCTTATCCTTACCCCTCTTCAGGGCCCAACACAGCACCTGGAACATAGATAAATGCTTGATAAATCAAAATAAAATAAACACAGAATGATGAGGTGGCTGGAGAAGCACAGACTTGCCAGTGATTCCTCTCCCATTTCAGAAAAGAAAAAAATTTCCCCACAGTCTTTCTGTCACTCTCTACTTCCTAGTGGAAAGTTCTTCTAGGGGTCTAACCCAAATCTATCCTGCTTTGATCGCACCCCATTTCTTTTCTCCACAGCCTCCTCCCCGATGCACTCACTTCTTCTTGTAGCCCTCCAGTGCCTCCTGTATGTGGTTGGACTGTGAGGCCAGCCTCCTGCCGTCAGCCTCCACATGCTCAGCCTCCCGCTTCAGCGTTTGGATGTAGCCCTCGTAAAGGGCCTCCAGGTTGCTCTCACAGCACTCGCGGTCCTGGTGGAACTGCAGCTTGGTCTCCAGCAGCTTGTTCTGCTGCTCCAGGAAGCGCACCTGGTATGGAGGTGGGAGAAACAGTGAGAGGAGCCAGTAAGCCCAGCCCTCCTGCGAGAACAGGCAGAGTGAGAGAACTGGAGCTCACAGCAAGGTGTGCAGAGGCAGAGGGTGGGTGGATGGCATCATCCTTGCTGGGCTCTCCTGGCCTTAGGAGGCAGCTGGAGACTCCTTGTTCCTGATTGCTTGCTCGAATCTGAGTGAGGGTCTGTCCAGTTGGGCCTGGCTGGGGTAAGTGCGACACTGAAGGGCATATGGGTTGTGCTGGGTTGGGTTGGGGCAGAGACAGATAGGAGTTGACAGTAGTGACAATCAGGGAAGGTTTCCTGGAGGAAAGGAGTGTAGAGGAGGGTTGAGAGGGTTAGAGTAAGAGGAAAGCCTTTCACTGTGAACCTCACCAGTGCAGGGGAGCTCTGTCCTCAGTGGCCAGCCTGGGGCTTGAATGGATGGTCAGCCTGGGCAGGGCTTCCTACCTGGGGAGGGAGGTTGGAGAGGGCAGTTTCTCACCAAGTAGGAAGGCTGGGGTCTGAAGAGGCCTGGTGGAGGATGACACACACTCCTGTGTGAGGAGACACACACTCTTATGTGTCTGGAAGCCAGGCAGGTAATGTGAAGGGGGGATGATAGTAAAGCATGCAAACCAACGCTAGAAATCATTCAAACTGGACAGATGTGACAGCAGCAATCACGGTGCCGCCAGAAAGGAATCAGCAAACAGGACCAGGCTCCCCGGTCTCCAGTTTTCCCCTCTCAGATTTTTTTAGCTGGATTTGGGACATTGCCTTGCCTTTTACAGGCCCGAAATCCTTTCATCCAACCCGATGAATGCAGCTAGGCAATCCCTGTGGAGCTCCCAGAAATGGGGAAAGGGCACTGCTGATATGACGTGGGATCATTTTAGGGGGTCTTAGCTGGCAGGGCTCGAGCCATGGTGGTGAGTTGCTTGCCTGTCTTGATCCCTGTGTTTCCTTTCAGAGTCGTGGCCAGCACACACACTGCACCTAGCACAGCTTTGGGGCTGAGGGGGGAAGCCACACACAGAGAAGCATCACACAGAGAATCAGTGGAGAAACGACACAGAGCCCATGCTGTCTGCTCCTGGGCCAGGACCCTTTCTGCTCCACTCCCTGTCCACCTTTCCCAGGTGTGAGCTCCAGCACACTCAGGATGGAGTGCCTGCTGAAGGGGGCCAGCTCTCGCTCGAGAAGAGTGGGGGAGCTGGGCCCCAAACTTTGAACTCCCTAGCCTCAGGGGCCTGGAGAGCCTGGAAGAGCCAGGCTTGGACCCCTGCTCTGCCACCCACTCTCAGGGAATGTGGGTGGGGGCTGGGGCCGGTCCTGCCATAATTCCCCATCTCCTTTCTCCTCTGTGTGCACTCAGAGGACTACTCTGGTGGCAGTGATTCTCAAACATGAACCCTTCACAGGCCAGCTTCAGGATTTTGCCTGTTTTACTCATGATTTATCTACAAATGGATTTGTTTAGTATTTCACCAAACACTTAAATGGGGCTTAAAGGGGTAGTTTTATATTAGCATCATAGCTGTAAAACCAGTATCACTAGGCATACATAAGAGGAAAACAGAAAGCATGACATTCTAGCTGAAACTGTTGCCCCAGACAGCTTTGAAGCTGAGGCTTGCTCTCTTTCATTAAAAGCATGAGAGTAGAAGTATTAGCAAGTATTAGACAGAGAAGGCAATGGCACCCCACTCCAGTACTCTTGCCTGGAAAATCCCATGGTTGTAGGAGCCAGGTAGGCTGCAGTCCATGGGGTCGCAAAGAGTCGGACACGACTGAGCGACTTCACTTTCACTTTTCACTTTCCTGCATTGGAGAAGGAAATGGCAACCCACTCCAGTGTTCTGGCCTGGAGAATCCCAGGGACGGGGGAGCCTGGTAGGTTGCCGTCTATGGGGTCGCACAGAGTCGGACACGACTGAAGTGGCTTAGCAGCAGCAGCAACTATTACAGGGATATTAAAGACATATTAATACCTAATGAGATTTCCCCAATTTGATTTTAAGGATCAAATTAAATAAATTCAGATCAGATCAGATCAGATCAGTCGTGTCCGACTCTTTGCGACCCCATGAATTGCAGCACGCCAGGCCTCCCTGTCCATCACCAACTCCCGGAGTTCACTGAGACTCACGTTCATCGAGTCAGTGATGCCATCCAGCCATCTCATCCTCTGTCGAACCCTTCTCCTCCTGCCCCCAATGCCTCCCAGCATCAGAGTCTTTTCCAATGAGTCAACTCTTCCCAGGAGGTGGCCAAAGTACTGGAGTTTCAGCTTTAGCATCATTCCTTCCAAAGAAATCCCAGGGCTGATCTCCTTCAGAATGGACTGGTTGGATCTCCTTGCAGTCCAAGGGACTCTCAAGAGTCTTCTCCAATATCACAGTTCAAAAGCATCAATTCTTTGGCGCTCAGCCTTCTTCACAGTCCAACTCTCACATCCATATATGACCACGGGAAAAACCATAGCCTTGACTAGACGAACCTTTGTTGGCAAAGTAATGTCTCTGCTTTTGACTATGCTATCTAGGTTGGTCATAACTTTCCTTCCAAGGAGTAAGTGTCTTTTAATTTCATGGCTGCAGTCACCATCTGCACTAATTTTGGAGCCCAGAAAAATAAAGTCTGACACTGTTTCCACTGTTTCCCCATCTATTTCCCATGAAGTGGTGGGACTGGATGCCATGATCTTCGTTTGCTGAATGTTGAGCTTTAAGCCAACTTTTTCACTCTCCACTTTCACTTTCATCAAGAGGCTTTTGAGTTCCTCTTCACTTTCTGCCATAAGGGTGGTGTCATCTGCATATCTGAAGTTATTGAGATTTCTCCCGGCAATCTTGATTCCAGCTTGTGTTTCTTCCAGTCCAGCGTTTTTCATGATGTACTCTGCATATAAGTTAAATAAGCAGGGTGACAATATACAGCCTTGACAAACTCCTTTTCCTATTTGGAACCAGTCTGTTGTTCCATGTCCAGTTCTAACTGTTGCTTCCTGACCTGCATACAAATTTCTCAAGAGGCAGATCAGGTGGTCTGGTATGCCCATCTCTTTCAGAATTTTCCACAGTTTATTGTGATCCACACAGTCAAAGGCTTTGGCGTAGTCAATAAAGCAGAAATAGATGTTTTTCTGGAACTCTCTTGCTTTTCCCATGATCCAGCGGATGTTGGCAATTTGATCTCTGGTTCCCCTGCTTTTTCTAAAACCAGCTTGAACATCAGGAAGTTCACGGTTCACATATTGCTGAAGCCTGGCTTGGAGAATTTTGAGCATTACTTTGCTAGCATGTGAGATGAGTGCAGTTGTGTGGTAGTTTGCGCATTCTTTGGCATTGCCTTTCTTTGGGACTGGAATGAAAGCTGACCTTTTCCAGTCCTGTGGCCACTGCTGAGTTTTCCAAATTTGCTGGCATATTGAGTGCAGCACTTTCACAGCATCATCTTTCAGGATTTGGAATAGCTCAACTGGAATTCCATCCCCTCCACTAGCTTTGTTCGTAGTGATGCTTTCTAAGGCCCACTTGACTTCACATTTCAGGATGTCTGGCTCTAGGTCAGTGATCACACCAGTGATTATCTGGGTCGTGAAGATCTTTTTTGCACAGTTCTTCTGTGTATTCTTGCCATCTCTTCTTAATATCTTCTGCTTCTGTTAGGTCCATACCATTTCTGTCCTTTATCGAGCTCATCTTTGCATGAAATGTTCCTTTGGTATCTCTGATTTTTTGAAGAGATCCCTAGTCTTTCCCATCCTGTTGTTTTCCTCTATTTCTTTGCATTGATTGCTGAAGAAGGCTTTCTTATCTTTTCTTTGAAACTCTGCATTCAGATGTTTATATCTTTCCTTTTCTCCTTTGCTTTTCACTTCTCTTCTTTTCATAGCTATTTGTAAGGCCTCCCCAGACAGCCATTTTGCTTTTTTGCATTTCTTTTCTATGGGAATGGTCTTGATCCCTGTCTCCTGTACAATGTCACGAACCTCATTCCATAGTTCATCAGGCACTCTATCTATCAGATCTAGGCCCTTAAATCTATTTCTCACTTCCACTGTATAATCATAAGGGATTTGATTTAGGTCATACCTGAATGGTCTAGTGGTTTTCCCTACTTTCTTCAATTAAAGTCTGAATTTGGCAATAAGGATTTCATGATCTGAGCCACAGTCAGCTCCTGGTCTTGTTTTTGCTGACTGTATAGAGCTTCTCCATCTTTGGCTGCAAAGAATATAATCAATCTGATTTTGGTGTTGACCATCTGGTGATGTCCATGTATAGAGTCTTCTCTTGTGTTGTTGCAAGAGGGTGTTTGTTATGACCAGTGCATTTTCTTGGCAAAACTCTATCAGTCTTTGCCCTGCTTCATTCCATATTCCAAGGCCAAATTTGCCTGTTACTCCAGGTGTTTCTTGACTTCCTACTTTTGCATTCCAGTCCCCTATAATGAAAAGGACATCTTTTTTGGGTGTTAGTTCTAAAAGGTCTTGTAGGTCTTCATAGAACCGTTCAACTTCAGTTTCTTCAGCGTTACCGGTTGGGGCATAGACTCGGATTACTATGATATTGAATGGTTTGCCTTGGAAATGAACAGAGATCATTCTGTCGTTTTTGAGATTGCATCCAAGTACTGCATTTCAGACTCTCTTGTTGACCATGATGCCTACTCCATTTCTTCTGAGGGATTCCTGCCCACAGTAGTAGATATAATAGTCATCTGAGTTAAATTCACCCATTCCAGTCCATTTCAGTTCGCTGATTCCTAGAATGTCGACATTCACTCTTGCCATCTCTTGTGTGACCACTTCCAATTTGCCTTGATTCATGGACCTGACATTCCAGGTTCCTATGCAATATTGCTCTTTACAGCATCAGACCTCACTTCTATCACCAGTCCCATCCACAGCTGGGTATTGTTTTTTCTTTGGCTCCATCCCTTCATTCTTTCTGGAGTTATTTCTCCACTGATCTCCAGTAGCATATTGGGCACCTACTGACCTGGGGAGTTCCTCTTTCAGTATCCTATCATTTTGCCTTTTCATACTGTTCATGGGGTTCTTAAGGCAAGAATAAATAAATTAAATTAATAGATTAAAGAGATGAATTTTTTCATCAGGTGTTTTGATGTTATTTAATGCTTCAATGGGACATCTAAAACATCTAAATTTATACCACATAAAATATCAACAGTCCTCATTCCCCATTTCCAGGAGAGTTCAGTTCAGTCGCTCAGTTGTATCTGACTCTTTGCAACCCCATGGACTGCAGCATGCCAGGCCTCCCTGTCCATCACCAACTCCCGGAGCTTGCTTAAACTCATGTCCATCGAGTCGGTGATGCCATCCAACCATTTCATCCTCTGTCATCCCCTTCTCCTCCTGCCTTCAATCTTTCCCAGCAGGGTCTTTTCCAGTGAGTTAGTTCTTCACATCAGGTGGCCAAAGTATTGGAGCTTCAGTTTCAGCATCAGTCCTTCCAATGAATATTCCGGACTGATTCCCTTTAGGATTGACTGGTTTGAGCTCCTTGCAGTCCAATGGACTCTCAAGAGTCTTCTCCAACACCACAGTTCAAAAGCATCAATTCTTCGGTGCTCAACTTTCTTTATAGTCCAACTCTCACATCCATATGTGACTACTGGAAAAACCATAGCTTTGACTAGACGGATGTTTGCTGGCAAAGTAATGTCTCTGCTTTTTAATATGCTTTCTAGGTTGGTCATAGCTTTTCTTCCAAGGAGTAAGCGTCTTTTAATTTCATGGCTGCAGTCACCATCTGCAGTGATTTTGGAGGGAGCCCAAGAAAATAAAGTCTCTCACTGTTTCCATTGTTCCCCAACTTTTTGCCATGAAGTGATGGGACCGGGTTCCATGATCTTTGTTTTCTGAATGTTGAGTTTTAAGCAAACTTTTTCACTCTCCTCTTTCATTTTCATCAAGAGGCTCTTCAGTTCTTCTTTGCTTTCTGCCATAAGGGTGGTGTCATCTGCATATCTCAGGTTATTGATTTTTCCCCCTGCAATCTTGATTCCAGCTTGTGCATCATCCAGCCTGGCATTTTGCATGATGTACTCTGCATATAAGTTAAATAAGCATGTGACAGTATACAGCCTTGACACACTCCTTTCCCAATTTGGAACCAGGCTGTTGTTCCATGTCCAGTTCCAACTGTTACTTCTTGATCTGCATACAAGTTTTTCAGAAGACAGACAAAGTAGTCTGGTACTCCCATCTCTTGAATTTTCCACAGTTTGTTGTGATCCACACAGTCAAAGGCTTTGGTGTAGTCAATAAAGCAGAAGTAGATGTATTTCTGGAGTTCTCTTGCTTTTTTGATGATCCAGCGGATGTTGGCAATTTGATCTCTGGTTCCTCTGCCTTTTCTAAATCCAGCTTGAACATCTGGAAGTTCTTGGTTCACGTACTGTTGAAACCTCGCTTGGAGAATTTTGAGCATTACTTCGCTAGTGTGTGAGATGAGTGCAATTGTATGGTAGTTTGAACATTCTTTGGCCTTGCCTTTCTTCTGGATTGGAATGAAAACTGAACTTTTCCAGTCCTGTGGCCACTGCTGAGTTTTCCAAATTTGTTGGCATATTGAGTGCATGACTTTCACAGCATCATCTTTTAGGGTTTGAAATAGCTCAACTGGAATTCGATCACCTCCACTAGCTTTGTTCTTAGTGATGCTTCCTAAGGCCTGCTTGACTTTGGACTCCAGGATGTCTGGCTCTACGTGAGTGATCACACCATCGTGGTTATCTGGGTCATTAAGATATTTTTTGTATAGTTCTTCTGTGTTCTTGCTCTCCAGGCAAGAATACTGGAGTGGGTTGCCATTTCCTACTCCAGGGGATCTTGCCCACCCAGGGATTGAACCAGGGTCTTCTGCATTGCAGACGAATTCTTCACCACTGAGCCACCAGGAATGAACTTCCAGGGGAGACTAGCCTGTAAATTCTCAGGTCCTGCCAGGACTTCTGAGCTCAGAAAGGGTGGGATCTTGTCTATGGGGACCCTGCCTGTCTGGAAAGAGGTTGTATATAGTAACAGTGCTCTAATCAGGAGCCCCTGCTCTAGACTCATCTCTCTGGTCTGTCTGTGCCTTGGAAGTGTGTCCATCTCCTCCATCAGCCTGGGGGCTCACCTGGCCCACATCTCTCTTGCCCCCGTGACTAACCCTTGAGTGCCCACCCAGGAAGGGAAAGTTCAGGAAGGGTGTGATCAAGGACACTCACCTTGTCGATGAAGGCAGCGAATCTGTTGTTGAGACACTTGATCTGCTCCTTCTCCTCTTGCTTCACGCACTGCGCATTGGGGTCGATCTCCAGGTTGAGGGGCGTGAGGAGGCTCTCATTGACTGACACGGTGGTGATGCAGGGAGGGCTGGGGCCGCTCACGCCGCCGGAACGGTATCCAAAGCTGCGGTCGCAGGACCCGGCGCGGAAGCCCCCGCAGATGCTGCGGCTACCGAAGCCCCCGGTGAGGCCGCGGTAGCAGGAGATGCCACGGTAGGGGGCGGCCGTGATGCAGCAGCGGCCGGGGCGGGGTCCGCAGGCGGAGACGCAGCTGAAGGCTCGGACCCCGCCGGGGATGCAGACGCGCGATGGGAGGCAGGACATGGTGCTGTGGCGGCGAGCGGCGGTGGGAGAGGGCAGCTGGACCCAGAAGCCCACCATGTGCCTTATATCGCGGCCCGCGGGCCGGAAGGAGGAGTGCTCGGCTCACTCGTTTATGAGCTTGGAGGTCGGGCTGAGAGCCTCTGCGAGCCGGAATTAAAGTGAACCAGGCCTCCCGGCTGCCTCTATAAAACGGCGTTCGCCTCCCGCCCGCGCGCGCTTTATGGGACCGGGTAGCGCCTGCTCAGCTTCGCCGGCCGTGCGCTGCGGGCTTGGGGCCGGCCGCCCGCGGCCCTAGGCCGGGACTGGGCAGGGAAGCGCGGGGGCATTGGTTCTAGTCCCAAACTGGGCAGCTAGGCACCCCCGGCCCCACCAGCCTGCGCCACCGCCCTGCAGGCTGGGAAGCTTTGGTCTTAGTTTTCTGTGCGGCTCTGCGAGGTCTCTGTGTGAGTGTGTATGTGTTGTGTGTCTGTGTGTGTGTTGAAGGGGAGGCATCTTAGAGGTCAGTTCTGGAGATTCTTGTCATGATCTGGGACAGGTGAATAACCTTTCCGAACCTCAGTTTCCTCATGTGCAAAATAGGGATCCTAACAGAACCCGCGTGGGCGCAATGGACAGGGTAGCATTTAGGGCCCTACTTAGCTCTTAATAACAGCTCCATAAATGTTAGTTTGTTTGTTTGTTCTGTTTATTCTATTATTAATTTGCCATTCATCCTGTTTCCGCTGGGACAAAAACTCTCTCTCCTCTCTGTCAGAACTCAGCTCATAGTTCCTCACCCAGTAAGACTGGATCCTCCACCCCCACCCCTCATATTTCTCTCCACTCTACTGGTGAGGAGAAAGGGAGTTTACATTTATGGAGTACCTACTATGTGTGAGCTTCCTGGGTGGCTCAGCAGTTAGAGAATCTGCCTGCAAGGCAGGAGACGCAACAGAAGCGAGTTCAATCCCTGGGTTGGAAAGATCCCCTGGAGGAAGGCATGGCAACCCACTCCAGTATTCTTGCTTGGAGAATCCCATGGACAGAGGAGCCTGGTGGGCTACAGTCAGTGAGGTCGGAAAGAGCAGGAGACGACTGAAGCGACTGAGGACACAAGCACATACAATGTGTGAGGAATTTATCCTGCATTATTTCATCTAACCCCGAGGGCATTCTTCTGAGGTCAGAATTACTGTGTCCATTTACTTGATTAGGAAGATGAACTCAGAGTGAATCAATGGCTTATTTACAATCAAGCACGGGGGCTTCGCTGGTGGCTCAGTGGTAAAGAATCCACCTGCCAACGCAGGAGACACAGGTTTGATCTCTGGTCTGGGAAGATCCCACATGCTGTGAGGCAACTAAGCCTGTGTGCCACAACTGTTGAATCTGTGCTCTAGAGCCTGAGAGCCACAACTACTGAGCTTACTTGCTGCAACTAGAGAGTAGCCCCCGCTCTCCACGACTAGAGAAAGGCCCCCGCTCTCCACAACTAGAGAAAGGCCCTCGCGGCAACAAGGACCCAGCACAGTCAGAAACAAACAAATAAAAATAATGATTAAAAAAAACAAGGTAAAGCACAGAAGGGTCCATCAAGGGCAAAGTCAGAATCTGGAAGGAGGCTCCTAGCCCTTTGCCAAGATTGAAGAGTCTGAGTCTTCAGGACTGAATGAGAGTTAAGTTCCTCATGGAGGCAGGAGCCCAGACTGCTAGGCTTTGGGGTCTTAGAGAAATCAGATCCAAAGCCTTCTCCTCAACTGATGCTTGCTCATGGCCAAAACCCTAGAAGGCTATGAGCCGTCATAATGGTAGTTAATTATGTGTCCAATTATGGACAGAGGAAACCAGAGTGTGAACTCAGCAGCTTGCATTAAAGAGAAATACGCAAATCATCTTTGGCTTCCTTTGCTTTTAAATATGACTTGTTATTATGCAAGGGGGTAATTAAATCCTGGAACAGCAGAGGTCACCCTGGCCGGCCATGCCTGGCTTTGGCTGCCTGGTGTCCCATTTCTAGGGAGTGCCTCACTGCCCCCTTTGCTGTCTTTCCCAATTCTCTTGTGGGCCTGAATCCCTTTGGTCCAGCTTTGATTTTTGCAGGGGTTTCAGTGTAACCTTAGAGCCATCCTCTGTAGAAGATGGAGCCCCACCTCCAGTGTCTGTGCTTCTGCTCCCAGCTCTAGCTGTGTGTCTAATGGCTTCAGGATTATGAATTTCTACTCCAGTTTTCTTCGTTAAAAAATTATTGATTTTTGGCTCTGCTGGCTCTTTGTCACTGTGCGGATTTTTGTCTAGTTGTGGAGAGAGGGGCTACTCTTTGCGGCAAGCGGGCTCAGTAGTTTGTGACACACGGGCTTAGTTGCTCTGCAGGTGGGATCTTTCCGGACCAGGGACTGAACCTGTGTGTCCTGCATTGGCAGGTGGGTTCTTTACCCCTGAGCCGCCTGGGAAGCCCTCTACTCCAGTTTTCTTTAGGGAATAAATTGGTATTGAAAAAGTCTTCCCTTGGTATCTCCCTCACAAGAGGAAATGGACTTACCCCAAAGTATTTAATTTCCTTAATTTAAAGATTTAAATTAGACTTACAGAAGCACTTTCATGATGCTTGCTTGGATCTCCTTCTGCATTTTGGTGGATGGATGGAGCAGATTTTCTGTGCTATCACAATCAATGAGGAGGTTAATAATCAGCTTTTGTTCACACTGATAATTAAGTGCATTTAAAGCCCCAAGAGACCAGAGGCCTGCAGGCTGAGTTGTACTCTCTAACATGACCTGAAGGATGGAAATGACAGGTTTGACAACTAAAGCACAGTGGTCCCCCAAGTGTCAGTACCAATCCCTGACCCAGCTCCAATTTCTGATACATTCAAGGACAGACTTCCCCATAAAGACAGTGGTCACAGTGATGGGGAAGAGGGGGGCTGCTCCATTTTCAGCCACATCTTCTAGAAATTGATCCCTTGCCCCCTTTATCTCCTGGGGCACCAGTTTAACCCACCAGTCAACAGATGGAAAGCTGGTGTCGTGTCTCTTCTTTACCCCCACCCTAGGCCCCTGGAGCAAATAGATACCCAAGGCAGGGAGCAAATAGATACCCAACAGGAGCCAGGCTCAGAGTTGGAAAGAGTCTGCAGTCCCCACAGAGGGCAGGCACATGCAAAGGACTTTAATACAAGGCTGCAGGGGATCTGACTTTAATGCCAGGGTACTCGGTGGGAGAGTCAGCCTCCAGCGCCTTGGGGCCAGAGGTCAGGGTATGGTCTTACAGGAAATGACAGCTTGGTTGGGGATGAAAAACACTGAAGAGCTGGATGTACAGGGAAGAGAGAGGGGAGGAGGGTTCAGGCAGAGGGAACCGTGTAAGCAAAGACACAAAGCGAGGGAGGCCAGAGGATGTGGGAGGAACAGCTGGCAGCGAGTCTACCTTGGTTTGGAAAATGGGGGATGGATGAGGTTAGGGGGAAAGGAGGCAGGGGGATGGTGAATATGGTGGGTGGGTAAGGTGGGCTTAGACTATCAAGCTGAGTGTGAGAGGTAGTTGACTGGGAGAAGGCCATATTCACCGTGTGTGACCAAATGGGATGTGAGGATAGTACATGGAGGGTGTGTGTGTGTGTCTACTTTTGGTAGCCCAAGGTGTCCTTATGAAACATCTTGAACATCAGCATGCCCATTTCAGAGACACACTTCTTTTTTCTCTGTGGAATAATGGTCAAAGTAATTCTGGAATCAGACATACCTGGGTTCAAGCCTGGGCTCTGCACCTTGCAATCTGGATGAAAATTCCATAACCTCTCTGAGCCTCAGTTACCTTTGTATCTAGAATGAAGATAATCAAACTTATCCAGGGATGTGATATGGATAAAGTGAGTGTATATGTAAAGCATTAATACAATGCCTGGTGCCTAGTAAGTGATCAATAAATATCAGCTGTTATCATTATTGTTGTTGTTATTATTTCCCCTCTATGGCCCATTGGTTGCCCAGGTACTTCCCTTCCAACCATCCTGGCCTCTGCACTCCCCTCACCCCCACCCTGGGCCTGCCTTGTCTTCCAGGTCTGGGAGCTGGGGCCTCCTGCCCATTGAAGTTTCTTGGAAAGGATCCCAGGTCCCACCACTCAGTCCAGGCCCAGAGCTTATTGGAGAAGCTCTTCTGAAAATGCCCCAGAAAACAGGGAGGCCTTTGAAAGAGACTGTCTGGGGAGTGTGGCCTTGCACTTAAGGTCTAGTTGAGGAAGACACTCTGTGTCAGGTGTGGGAGAGGAATCTTGAAGGCACACAAAGAGGGATGGAGGTGGGTGGACAGAGAGGGTTTTAGGGACTCAGATACTGAACTCTCACACCACTGCTCACACACATCTACCCACTTCATGGATCCCCCAGCATGAAGTGGCTGAACAAATACTTTTTTTTGGTTGTATGACTGGCTTTTCCACGTCTTGGTGGGAGTAAACACAGTTTCCTTCTGGCCATGCCAAGGGTCAAGTGTCATAGGTTGCCCTGAAGAGTTGGTCCCCAAGACCCTACCTGTGAAGCCCCTGGAAGGCTCTTGCTCTCAAAGCTGCCAGGGTCCACGGCCACCTTCCCACCATAGGCTGGCCCACCCTTTGTCCCTGGTCTTAGTGCATCTTGTGGCCCAAACTAAAAGTCAGAGGTCATGAGTCCAGCTGACCTGAAAACCATCATCCCAACCCAGCTTCCCTTCCTCTCCTCAATTATCTCGCAAAATGCAGAGTCCCCAGGCCTTGGTTGATCTAGGCTCCTTGGCACCCTCAGGCCCTGAACTATGGAAAAAATTCTGCCAAGGCTTCAGAGTTGCCTGAGTGTAGGATTTTCCAAAGCCCCATCTTGATGATATTATCCCAGGAGAGGAGAAACAACTGAGAAATTCCCCAAGCCCATAAAGGTGACAAGAAGTTTGCTCCACACGGTGACGTAGACAGCGCCAGGTGTCTGGGTTTATAAAAGGCACAGACAGTGAGGGAGAGCTCAGAACCCTTCTCTTCTTCCTCTGGCTTCATCTCCTCCAGCCTTGAATCACTATGACCTGTGGATCGGCTTGCTTTAGCTCCCGTAGCGGAGTCCGCAGTTCCAGCTCCTGTGTGACCACTCAAAGGTACGCTCCTGGTCGCACCTTCAGCTGTGTCTCGGCCTGTGGGCCCAGGCCCAGCCGCTGCTGCATCACGGCTGCTCCTTACCGCGGTGTCTCCTGCTACCGTGGGCTCACTGGGGGCTTCAGCAGTCGCAGTGTCTGCGGGGGCTCCCGTGCTGGTTCCAGCAGCCGCAGCTTTGGGTACCGCTCTGGTGGCCCCAGCCCTCCCTGCATCACCTCCGTGTCAGTCAACCAGAGCCTCCTCAAGCCCCTCAACCTGGAGATCGACCCCAATGCACAGCGCATAAAGCACCAGGAGAAGGAGCAGATCAAGAGCCTCAACAGCAAGTTTGCTGCCTTCATTGACAAGGTGGGTGTCCTTGATCACACCCTTCCTGAACCTTCTTTCCTGGGTAGGCACTGAAGGGTTAGTCAGGGGGTAAGAGAGATGTGGACCAGATGAACCCCAAGTCTGATGGAGGAGATGGACATATTTCCAGGGCACAGACAGACTAGAGAGATGTGAGCATTGAGCAGGGGCTCCTGGTATGATAGCACTGTTATAATGTACAAGAGAGATAAGAACAGGCTTGGAACTGCATGTCAGAGGGAAGCGGACACAGACCCCTGTCCCCCATGGGACACATACAAAATTTACGTCAGAAATAGAAACAGAAGAAAAAAAGAAATAGAAATAGGACTATAGGGTCATCCTTGTGGACATCTGGAATGCTTAGTTGTCCCCCGCCGATCTCTCTCTCTGCATCCCCGCCCCACACTCACTCACTCACACACTCTCACACTGAACTCTGGGGCCAGCTGAGGCTTCTCCAGTAATGTTCACTTCAGACAGGAATGGGCCAGCAGGAGACCTAACTGGGGAAGGTTTTCCAGGGGAAGGCTTAGTCATTTGGGAAGGGATTCTGATCCCTGGCACAGTGAAGCCAGGCATGAGAAAGGACTTTTCCGCTTGATCATGGATACTTGGACTCAGATCTGCAGCCATCTCAGTGACAGAGATCCTCATGTATGTGTTGGGGTGGGATGGGAGAAAGGGATGGGTGGAAGTTTTGGAGGGTAGATTCTGCAGGATGCTGGAATTACGGCTGTCTGGGTGACTATTCCTCTGGGCGGCAGGTGCGCTTCCTGGAGCAGCAGAACAAGCTGCTGGAGACCAAGTGGAAGTTCTACCAGAACCAGCGCTGCTGCGAGAGCAACCTGGAGCCCCTGTTCAATGGCTACATCGAGACGCTGAGGCGGGAGGCTGAGCGTGTGGAGGCCGACAGCGGGAGGCTGGCCTCAGAGCTCAACAGCCTGCAGGAGGTGCTGCAGGGCTACAAGAAGAAGTGAGTGCATTTGGGAAGGTCCACTTCTCTCAGAAGGGTTGACATGATACGACAATTGGGGAACCACTGAGCACACTGGCCTTAGAAACTTCTTTCTTCATTAACCCACTTTTGCTTTTATCAGCTTTAAAGGCAGTGACAGGAAGACACACGAAAAGAAGAGAAGCTGAAATGTCAGCAAAGAGTCTTTCTATTGCGTTATGAACTTCTTAGGATAGGGACCATATCCCTCTTCATCCATCCATCCATCCATCCATCCATTGACCTGTCCCACAAACCTGTTCTGAACACTCACTCTTTTCTTTACTGTGCTAGGTACTGGAGGTACAAAGAAATGACACTATGTCTTCTCCACTGTTCACAATCACTGGTTCAACTTACTAGTTCCATCCACCTTTCCAGGCAGTTTATTATACTTGAGTAATAACAAAGCCAATATCTTTAAAGTGAATCATGTCTAAGTTAGAGAAATGTGTAATTAGGGATATGGGTGAGAGGGATGTTTCAGATATCCTGGGGGGTGGATGTGATGGGTCAGGTTGAGCCCTCCTTTCCATTACTAGCTAAATCTCTTGTTTCAAATTACCTTCCCTTGTGAAGGTATGAAGAGGAGGTCGCCCTGAAGACCACGGCAGAGAATGAGTTTGTCAAAATCAAGCAGGTGAGTAGGTCTGCTTGGGGGATAGTTGCCTGGGAGTCTGGTAGCCCTCAGGGCATCGGTATGCCCTTGTTCAGTTAATAAACTTATATTTTATTCCAACCGATAGGCATATCCCTTCTCACACTCTGGGAGATCTACAGGGCAGGAATTCTTTGGCTCTCCCTTAATAGAGTGGCCCAGAGAGATGGAAGGACTTTCTAAAGTCACACAGGACGTTTTGCTAGAGTTGGTGGGAGACCTTAGTTCCCTTATTCTTGACTTACTGATATATGCCTACGACTTGCTTTGCAGGGCTGGGGATGGGGTTGGGGGAAGTGGAGCCCCCACTGGAAAGCCTCTGCAATGACCAGGGATTGCTGTGTGTTTGTATCTCCAGGAGGTTAATCGTGCCTATGTGCTCAAAGGAGATCTGGAGGCCAACGCACACAGCCTGGTAGAGGAGGTGGGCTTCCTGAAGACCTTGTATGAAGAGGTGAGCACCAGCAGAGAGGACATTACTCAGGTCTCCTGATTCCCAGGCCGGCCTGTGTACAGAGGAAATAGACAGGGTGCCTGCAGGCGTGAGGGTTTTGGAAATTGTGGGCTTGTGTGTGTGTGTGTGTGTGTGTGTAAAGGTGGAAAGTGAACTCTGTTCTACTTGGCTCTGGATGGTGTATGTAATGTGAATGACTCTTGGCCCTACAGGAGTTGAGAGTCATGCAAGCCCACATCTCAGACACCTCAGTTGTCGTCAAGATGGACAATAGCCGGTACCTGAACATGGACAGCATTGTCGCCGAGATCAAGGCTCACTATGATGAAATTGCCAGCCGCAGCCGGGCCGAGGCTGAGAGCTGGTACCGCAGCAAGGTGAGTGGTCCAGGACACCTGCCTCCTAGATGTGGCGCTGGGGGGGATTCAAGGCATTTATTAAAAAAGGCTACTTTTGTCTGGGGATTCTGATCCTTAGGGACGGTAAATAAAGTATTGACATCTCTCAGGCTGGGGTAGAAAGGCAGGGCTGCCGTGTATGGTTGCACAGGCTGAGCACTGGACAACCTGCAAATCATCTACATTGTCCTGAATGTGTGGGAGGTCCTGTCCTGAGTTTCATGAGCCTCTCTGCTTCCTCTTCCAGTATGAGGAGATCAAGGCCACGGTGATCCGGCATGGGGAGACCCTGCGCCGCACCAAGGAGGAGATCAACGAGCTCAACCGCCTGATCCAGAGGCTGACAGCTGAGATTGAAAATGCTAAGAGCCAGGTAGGGTTTTTTTGAGGCCCACCCAGGGTCCCACAGGCAGTGTGTGCGCCCAGCTGGATCTCACCATTCACTCTCCAACCCATTCGTATGACTTGAGTCCTAAGTTATGGCCCTTCAGGGAGCCCCAGTTGATGAAGGGGAGAGGTCTGTTTCTGGGGTGATCTCATCTAGGTAGAGAGACTAGACACATCCAGGAAATGGACACAGAAACCCAGAGGCCATAACCCACCTTGTTCTCTCCTGGGCCCTTAGAACTCCAAGCTGGAGGCCGCAGTGACCCAGGCGGAGCAGCAGGGCGAGGCGGCCCTTAATGATGCCCGGGGCAAGCTGGCGGGGCTGGAGAAAACCCTGCAGAAGGCCAAGCAGGACATGGCCTGCCTGCTCAAGGAGTACCAGGAGGTGATGAGCGCCAAGCTAGGCCTGGACATCGAGATCGCCACCTACAGGCGCCTGCTGGAGGGCGAGGAGCAGAGGTGGGTACAGTCTGCACAGCTGGGGCCTCAATTGCATAGACCTGGCCCATTTTTTTTCCTCTACTACTTCCCCATTCCTTCTTCTGCTTACATCTTGGAACCCTTTCTGGCTCCCTCTCTGCTCCGAGGAGAGGCTAAGGAGAACAGTCTCAGTTGAGCCCGCTGTCTGATTTCCAGTGGGCTCCAACATCATTTGGTTAGGGACAATAGTTTGCTGGTTCTCTGAGGGAATAAAAAGTCTGTGATGTATAACATTTGCATATTTTAGTGGTATAAATACTGCTATCATGCCTGGGCTCAAGCTACCACTGTGACTTCATGCAGAGTTGGCTAGAAATGTACAAAACAGTATCTGTGAACTAACTGGTAGGAGCTGGTGCCAGAACATCCTTGCTTAAGGGACAGGATAAAAATGGCCTCAAACTGAAAGGGCAAATAGAAAAATACATTTCGATTAGAGAGATGAAAAGCTTGTGGCCCAGGGAGACTGGATTGTTCAGGATGGTAGAGCCAGTCAGTAGGAGTGGGGTCGGCAGTCTGAAGCTGGAGTCCTGGGGGCAGTCCCACTGCACTTCAGTAGGACCCTCTTCCTAGAGGGACCTGGGAGATCCTGCCCCTTGTGTTCTCTTGAAACAGAGCTGGGGAGATGCTGAGCCTCTAGGGGTGCTGGACCCCAGACCTTCTCTGACCTTCTGAGGAGGAACTTGGGTGGCTTCTTAGGTGACTGGGTTCAGAGTGGGTGACCATGTGACTTCTGGGATCGTTGTCAGAAACTAACACCCAGTCCTAATGCTCTTTTCTCTCCCACATCAGGCTGTGTGAAGGCATCAGTGCTGTGAATGTCAGTGAGTAATTCGGGCCCTGAAGGGGAGACACTGAAGTGAGACAGTGGGAAAAATGTCTTAGCTCTGAGGGTGAAAAGACCCTGGGAGAAGAGTTCCATTCATTTCCAATCACACAGTTACAAAGAGGGAGCTGGTTGACAGGTTAGGAGTGGAATAATACTTCACCCCCTGCCTGTTAGAGTGTCAGTCTTATTTTCCCCATTATAGGAAGCTCTGACTTTCTCCTTGTCCAAACACACTTGTCCATACTCCAGTTGTCTTGTTCTAGATCAAAACAGGTATTTTATTAGCATGGTTGTCCCCATGGAGGTCTTCCTGAAATCAGCTACAGAAGAATAGATTAAGAAAGATTGAGGTCATTCCTGTCCTGTGAGGATGGGAGTCCTGAGACCACACGGGAGTTCAGATTGTCTTTCTCCCTGGAGATGTGGATGATCCAGAGACATCCTGCTGGGTGTTAGGGAGGGAGTGTGCTTGGGACCAGCTCCCCACTACCCCCGAAGGTTCTGACTTACCATTATTGTCTCTGTGCAGGAGTGAGCAGCTCCCGGAGTGGAGTTGTATGTGGTGACCTCTCAGCCACCCGTACCTGTGGCATCGGTTCCTATGGGGTGGGAGCCTGTGGCAGCAGCTGTAAGAAGTGTTGAGCTGGTAGGACTTGAGGAGGCACCCAAGCCCCAGCCCATCTCACCCTCTCTGAGCCTCCCAGCTGGCCTGTCTGCCCAACCCTACCATGTGCAACCCATCATTCTGACTCACCTTCTCTACTGTCCACCTCTCAATTCTTGTGTGGGAATCCCCTCCTCCCCTCCTTGTCTCCTGCCTGCCTCTGGCTGAGAAAGGCTGCTGGGAGGAGTGATCCGTGGATGTAGTCTATTTGAGGATCCTGGGCTCTCTGATCCCACGAAGAGGGCAACACCTAAGTCCCCCTCCCACCTTTCTTTCCCTTGCATTCTTGAATGTTCGTCACTTCCTTTCCCAAATCTTCTTTCCTCCTTGCTAACTGTGCTTAAAATAAAGTCATCTAGTTTCCATCATATGTGTGCATCTTTCTGTCCATTATTCCAGGCTTGGAACGGGTGGGTGGGATCTCCAGGAAGTGGGGGTGGGATGGGGGGTGGTGGCGGGGGGTGTTGGAGGGGCGGGCCTGATGCTCAGGCTGTGCTATTGTGTGCTCAGGGCTCTCTGAGGTAGTTCTCTAGTGCTAGGAAGTGTCTGACACAGTGTTGGCTTATAGCAGGCACTGAGCAATGTTGAGAGAATGAATGAGTTCATCTCTGAGGTTTCTGATCGACCATGGGGCACCTCCACGTGAATGTTGCACTGATAATTGAAATTCAAGCAGCCTTAAAAACGTCTCATCATTTTCCTGTCTACAGATGGCCCATTCATCAACTTTCCTTCTTTCTATCAGTTCTTTCTAATATCTCCAGCTTAAAACTCTTTGACACCTATTTTCCCTATCTAACGAGTCACCAAACTTTGTGAATTGTTTTCTCTGAAGAATGCCACCAGCAACTTCTTTTCTTGCAGTAAGTCAGACTGCTGCTGCTGCTGCTAAGTCACTTCAGTCGTGTCCGACTCTGTGCGACCCCATAGACGGCAGCCCACCAGGCTCCTCCATCCCTGGGATTCTCCAGGCAAGAACACTGGAGTGGGTTGCCATTTCCTTCTCCAATGCATGAAAGTGAAAAGTGAAAGTGAAGTCGCTCAGTCGTGTCCGACTCTTAGCGACCCCATGGACTGCAGCCTACCAGGCTCCTCCGTCCATAGGATTTTCCAGGCAAGAGTACTGGAGTGGGGTGCCATTGCCTTCTCCGAAGTCAGACTAGGAACTCTAAACTTTTTGTCATTAAAATTCTAGATAATATATTTTAAAAATATTTTAATGCATCATGAGCTAGCAAGAACACATGGGAGATGATCAGAGTTGGATAACAATAACAATAAGCATGACTCCAGGGAAGTATGTGGATGATGAAGCCTGATGGCATGGAAGGGGCATCTGTTGGTCATTGGCATTCAGTGGATGGAAGCCCACTATGGTTAGGGGACAGGACACAAAGCCTAGGCCGATAAAAGAGAATTGGATCCAAGGTCCATAATAGGCAACTGGATGATCCTCAGTGAAGGGGGAAGCAGGACAAGAATCCGCAAAAAGAGAGGAAAGAAACATGTACGTCTTGATCTTGACTTTGGTAAAGAAAAGTTTTTCCTGATAACTTTAAACCACAAGTTTGCCCTCATCCAGCTCTGGGCTGAAGTTTACTTTTTTTTTCTTTTGGTGGCAAATACCCACAGTACCACACATGAGAACATTGTTTAAAATGAGCCCAGGTTGGTGGTTCTCCCCTGAATCTGGCAAGAGCAAACACAAATCCTTTCTAGAAGAATGCCATTCAAACCCAGGCTTCTAGGAATTCTTCCAGAGAGTGTTACAACAAATGGAAGCTCACAATTAATCAAAAATCATGAAATGTGAACCAAGATGCTATCATAAGAGGGGTGAACAGAAGCATCTCACATCAGCCTAATCCCCTGGAAGATGACTTGTGCGTGTGCTCAGATGCTTCAGTCGTGTCCAACTCTTTGCGACCCTAGGGACTGCAGCCCAGTAGGCTCCTCTGTCCATGGGATTCTCCAGGCAAGAATACTGGAGAAAGGATTGCCATGTCCTCCTCCAGGGGATCTTAATTGACTTTGATAAATTAAGGATGCTTTTTTTTTTTTATCAAGTTGCATGGCTTGTAGTATCTTGGTTCCTCGACCAGGGACTGAACCTCAGCCCCACCGGTGGAATCAGAGTCTAACCACTGAACCACCAGGGAAGTCCCAAGGATGCACAATCAGTTTTAGCTCTAGAGCAATCACTGAAACAGTGTTTATTATTAAAAAAAAAAAAAACTGCTAAAAAGCCAATAGAATAAGTAATCTTGAAATATTTAAAAAATGTTTGATTAAATCAAAAGAAGGCAGGAAATGAACTTTAGAGAACAAAAAAAGCACACCAGACAAATGTGAAACAGACAACAAAATTACTGACTTAAAACCAATCATATCAATGATTACATTAAATGTAAATGTAAAGAACTCAGCTCTCAATAAGAATGAAATGGAGGAGGACCCCATAGTCTTTGCCCCCTCGTGTCCTCTGCCTGCATTTTGTCCATGGAAAAACTTTAGCCAAAGAATAAGTTTAATCAGAGAAGTCAGAAAATGCAGAAACAAAGGAACAATCAAAGGAGACAACATAATAATAATGTAGTCATTAAGCATAATCAGGGACATTTAGTTCCCTCTCAAGGACTGTGGATAATATGCTGAGCCATATCCTATGAACCATCTTATAGATACTGAAACCCTCACCAGGTGGAAGAAGGTAACTGTATGATGACCAGAATGTAGCCATGATATAAGCTGCTGTAATTCCAAGAATTGGCCTCAAGGAAATGAGAACAAATCGACCATGGACCTGAAGATAAACTATACCTAAAACAGTCAAGTTGACACTGGTCAGACCACTGATGACCAACCTCAAGATGACTGTCAGAGCTGACTGTGCTATTTCTGCATGTAACCCTCTCCTTCTGTCTATAAAAGCTCTTGCCCCCTGTCAGTGGTTGGGGGAGTCAGTTTTTGGAAAGGTGTCCACCTCCCCCACCCCCATCCTGCCTCCTTGCTTGCTGGCATGCAAAATAAAGCAAAGTTTCTTTCCACTAGCCTGGCCTCTTTAGTAGTTTTTGAGCATTGAGCAGTCAGACTTGGGTTCGGTAACAAGGAGACAAACAACTCAATCAAAATGGGTAAAAGACTTCAGTTGACACTTTACAAACCTAATACAAAGATGTATTAAGGTTCAGTAAGTATGAGAGAATCAAGATTGCTGGGAGAAATATCAATAACCTCAGATACACAGATGACACCACCCTTATGGCAGAAAGTGAAGAAGAACTAAAGAGCCTCTTGATGAAAATGAAAGAGGAGAGTGAAAGAGTTGGCTTAAAACTCAATATTCAGAAAACTAAGATCATGGCATCTGGTCCTATCACTTCATGCCAAATAGATGAGGAAACAATGGAAATGGTGAGAGACTTTATTTTTTGGGGGTCCAAAATCACTGCAGGTGGTAACTGCAGCCATGAAATTAAAAGACTCTTGCTCCTTGGAGGAAAAGCTATGACCAACATAGACAGCATATTACAAAGCACAGACATTACTTTGCCAACAAAGTTCCATCTAGTCAAAGCTATGGTTTTTCCAGTAGTCATGTATGGATGTGAGAGTTGGACTATAAAGAAAGCTAAGTGCCAAAGAATTGATGCTTTTGAACTGTGGTGTTGGAGAAGACTCTTGAGAGTCCCTTGGACTGCAAGGAGATCCAACCAGCCAATCCTAAAGGACATCAGTCCTGAATATTCATCGGAAGTGCTGATGCTGAAGCTAAAAGTCCAATAATTTGGCAACCTGATGTGAAGAGCTGACTCATTGGAAAAGACCCTGATGCTGGGAAAGATTGAAGGCGGGAGGAGAAGGGGATGACAGAGGATGAGATGGTTGGATGGCTTCACTGATGCAATGGACATGAGTTTGAGTAGGCTCTGGGAGTTGGTGATGAACAGGGAAGCCTGGCATGCTGCAGTTCATGGGGTCGCAAAGAGTTGGGCATGACTGAGCAACTGAACTGAAGTATGTGAGAAGCCATTCATCATTATTAGTCATCAGAGAAACCTAAATTAAACCACAATGAGAAAAAGCTTACCCACTAGACTAATCATTTAAAAGACTAATCATTTAAAAGACTGACCTAGTAGCTGGAGTAGCTGGAATTTTCATGGAGGATAAAATGATATAATCACCTCTGAAAACAGTTTGCCAATTTCTTATAAATTTAAACATACATTTGCCAAATGGCACAGCAATTCCTCTCTTGGGTATTTATCTACAAGAAATGAAAAGAGGTCTACACAGAGACTTGTACATGAATTACTTAGGAGCTTGAATCATAACAGCCCCAAAGTAGAAACAATAAAAACATTTTATTAATAGGTATATGGATAAACAGAGATATATTCATGTGATGATTATCATTCAGCAAGAAAAAAGAATGAACTACTGATTCATGAAATAACATGGATGATTCAAAAGCATTATGCTAAGTGAAAATAATCAGAGTATATGCTGTGTGCTTCTATTCATAGGAAGTTCTCCAACTGGCGATACTAATTTTCATTGCTAGAAATTAGTTCAGTAGTTGTCTTGGATGAGGTGGGAAGATTGCTGCAAAGGGGTATGAAGGAAACTACTGAGATGCTTGCTGGAATGTCATTTATCTTCATTCAGTGATGGTTGAATGAGAGCAAACATCTATCAAAACTTGTTGAACTGTGTGTATTTTACTGTATGTAAATTATCTCCCAATAAAATAGATAAGCTAATGACTTTAAAACCCATAAGATACTTAGAAATAAATCTAACAAATATGTGAGAGAACTATGCCTAAAGAAATACAAACATTTAACGAAATGTTATAGGAAATGAAAGTTAAAATGCAGACCTAACTAAATGAAGAGATACAGCATTGTTGAGAGAAAAGAAGACATTAATTCTCCTTAAATTGATTTACAGTATCAGTGCCACTACAATTGAATTTCAAACAAGGGTTTATATAAATCTTAACAAGCTGTTTCTAAAATTTATGGTGAAGAGAAAAGTTTGAGAATAGCTAAGGCACTGATGTAAAAGAAAGAATGAATATTTGCCCTTTCAGAAAGCTACAGAAATTCAGTGCAGTATCTATACAAGATTAGGCAAATTGACCAATGAGACAAAATAGAGAGCCCTTAAATTGATGTGTATTGTATACATACATATATAAAACATATGTATTGCATTATTTATGCTTATGACATACTGTATAATATATTGCATCATATATGTATATATGACATTTATATAATACATATCAATTTGGGGGCTCTCTGTTTTGTTACATTGGTCAATTTATTCTTGTGTGTATATATAATATAAATATATTAAATAAATATGACATAAATAAAATTATATAATATATAAAGCTAAATATACCTTATATCTATATCTATATAGATATATATCTATATATATCTTTGATCCACAGATCAATAGCAGAGAAAGAACTATACATTGGTTATCCACATGGGAAAGAATGAAATTGGATCCCTGACTTCTGTGATACACAAAACCAATTTCAAGCAAATTAAAATTATACATGTCAAATGCAAAACTTTAAAACTCTAAGAAGAAAAAAAATGGAGACTACCTTTCTGATCTTGGTATAGAAAAGGACTTTTAAGCAAGTCACACAGAGTGCTTAATATAAAAGTTTGATAAGTTAGATTACATTAAAATTAAGAACTTTTATTGATAAAAATATGCCATAAAGAAAGTAAAAAGATGAACTATAAATTTGAAAGTGCTATTTGTGATACATATAAGTGATAAAATAGTAATAACTAGAAATATAAAGAACATCTGTAATTCAATAGGAATAAGGCAAACAATCCAATAGAAAAAAATGATCAAAAGAAAGCAAATCCATATGGATAATAAACATTTAAAGAGCTATTCAACCTCAACAGTAATCATGAAAATTCAAAGCAAGGTCAAAAATAAGATTGATTATACTATTTAATTGTTTTTTTAAAGATATTTATTTATGTATTTGACTGTTCTGGGTCTTAGTAGCAGCAAATGGGATCTTTAATTGCTGCATGAAAACTCTTAGTTGCAGGATGTGGGATCTAGTTCCCTGACCAGGGATTGAACCCAGTCCCCTAGCATCGGGAGCATGGAGTCTTAGTCCCTGGACCACCAGGGAAGTCCCCATTAAATTGTTGAAAATTAAGACATGTGGAGAATGTATGAATCTTTCATACAGTGCTGTCATGCCATGCCTGTTACTCAGCCGTGTCTGACTCTTTATGACCCCATGAACTGTAGCCCTGAAAGAGGAACTCCCCAGGTCAGTAGGTGCCCAATATGCTACTGGAGATCAGTGGAGAGATAACTCCAGAAAGAATGAAGGGATGGAGCCAAAGCAAAAACAATACCCAGTTGTGGAGGGACTGGTGATAGAAGCAAGGTCCGATGCTGTAAAGAGCAATATTGCATAGGAACCTGGAATGTCAGGTCCATGAATCAAGGCAAATTGGAAGTGGTCAAACAAGAGATGGCAAGAGTGAATGTCGACATTCTAGGAATCAGCAATCTGAAATGGACTGGAATGGGTGAATTTAACTCAGATGACCATTATATCTGCTACTGCGGGCAGGAATCCCTCAGAAGAAATGGAGTAGCCATCATGGTCAACAAGAGAGTCTGAAATGCAGTACTTGGATGCAATCTCAAAAATGACAGAATGATCTCTGTTCATTTCCAAGGCAAACCATTCAATATCATAGTAATCCAAGTCTATGCCCCAACCAGTAACGCTGAAGAAGCTGAAGTTGAACAGTTCTATGAAGACCTACAAGACCTTTTAGAACTAACACCCAAAAAAGATGTCCTTTTCATTATAGGGGACTGGAATGCAAAAGTAGGAAGTCAAGAAACACCTGGAGTAACAGGCAAATTTGGCCTTGGAATATGGAATGAAGCAGGGCAAAGACTAATAGAGTTTTGCCAAGAAAATGCACTGATCATAACAAGAGTTGACTCATTGGAAAAGACTCTGATGCTGGGAGGGATTGGGGGTAGGAGGAGAAGGGGACGACAGAGGATGAGATGGCTGGATGGCATCACTGACTTGATGGATATGAGTCTGGGTGAACTCCGGGAGTTGGTGATGGACAGGGAGGCCTGGTGTGCTGCGATTCATGGGGTCGCAAAGAGTCGGACACGACTGAGCGACTGAACTGAACTGAACTGAACTGTAGCCCACCAGGCTCCTCTGTCCATGGGATTCTCCAGGCAGGAATACTGGAGTGGGTTTCCATGTTTCACTCCAGGCGATCTTCCCAACTCAGGGATTGAATCTGTGTCTCTTGATTCTCTTGCATCAGAAGGCAGGTTCTTTACCACTAACTCCACCTGGGAAGTCATATAGTGCTGACCAAGTGTAAATTCTTACTATAACAACTTTGGCGGATAATTTTTGTTTTGTCACGTTGAACATTTGACCATCCTAAGATCCCCAAGTTCCACTCCTAGAGCTCAGATGTGTATCAAAGAGAAATTCTCACATATGTGCATCAGGGGTCATTTAGAAAAATGGTTGTAGAACCAACTTTGTAAAAGGAAAAAATAAAACAGAATAACATAGAAATGTAGTATATTCGCTCAAGAGAATACTATGAATGCTAGGGGAGGAATCTTAGCTATATAATGTTAAAAGACAACAACAAAAAAAGCAAGCCCTGTGTGATACCCTTTTTATTAAAAAACAAACAAGAAAACCTTACAGATATATTTTTAGAAATATATAATGTATGTGATAAAACTTAAAAAAAAAAGCAAGGGGATGTTGACACAAATTCAAGGAAGTGGTTACCTCCAGAGTGAGAGGGAGAGGAAAGAATGGGTTCTTGTGGCAGTAAGGTAGTTCACGGATATTTCGTTTTCATTACACTATTTAACAAATAATGAGATTAATATGCTATTTATAAGAAATGAAACCTAAACATAAGGCTTGGTGGAAAAACTAAAACATATGAAAACCTGAACACGAGCCCTTACTTAAAACCTAGGTCCATAAATTGAAGTGAAACATTAAAGTGATCAATTAGAGGATCAGAGGGCACTTTACAGTAGAAGTAATGTTTCATAAAATTTATTTCAGTTCATGTGTGTGGATATGTGTATAGGTACTGATCCATGATATAAAATATATTTTTAAAAAATTTACTTAATTTTTATTTATTTAACTGGCTGTGTTGGGTTTTAGTTACAGCACGTGAGATCATCGCTGAGTCATACAGGGTCTTTGGTTGTGGTGCGTGGGCTCCAGAGCCTGTGGGCTCAGTAATCGCAGCACTTGGGTTTAGTTGCTCCCGTGGCATGTGAGATCTTAGCCCCTGACCAGGGCTAGAATCTGTCTTCCTTGCCTTGCAACACAGATTTTTAACCACTGGACCACCAAGGAAGTCCCTAAAATGTATTTCTTATAACTCGAGCCATGGCTACAAAAAAAATTTGACAGTCAGTACCCTAAAGAAACTCTTGCCAAAGTACACTAGCAAATACAAACCCCAAAGTTCATAGCAGCATTGTTTGCTATGACCAAAAAAAAAAAAAAAAAAGCACACATGTGTATACCCCTAGGAGCAATAATCTCACTGGGATACTCTACAGCATTGCAACACAAACTAAGCTAACGCATCAGAATGGTTGAATCTCACAATTAGAATGTTGAGGAGGGAGAAGCAAGTCATAGAAGCCTGCATGTGATTCTATTTATAGAAGTCTTGCTGCTACTGCTAAGTCGCTTCAGTCGTGTCCGACTCTGTGTGACCCCAGAGACGGCAACCCACCAGGCTTCCCCGTCCCTGGGATTCTCCAGGCAAGAACACTGGAGTGGGTTGCCATTTCCTTCTCCAATGCATGAAAGTGAAAAGTGAAAGTGAAGTCGCTCAGTCGTGTCCAACTCTAGCGACCCCATGGACTGCAGCCTACCAGGCTCCTCTGTCCATGGGATTTTCCAGGCAAGAGTACTGGAGTGGGGTGCCATTGCCTTCTCCGTATAGAAGTCTTAAAGGAAGGCAAAACTAAAACAGTTGCTTAGGGATTCATACACATATGATACAACAATAAAGAAAACGCAAGGGGGTGCTCAAAGCAGAAACCCAAGATAGTGGTCACCTTGGAGACTGAATGGGGTCAGAGGGAGAGGACGCTGTAAGCAGGAAGGGTCCGTCCCACAGCGGGCTTTGGAAGTACTGGTGGGCACACAAGGGCTTGTTTTATTATGTCGCTATTTAAATCATTAAATGCATGCTACATATACTCTTGCATGTATGAGAAATTTATCAAACAAAAGAAAATGCCGATCAACTTGTGTTCTCTGGTCCCTGTTACTCCTTCAGTTTGGAGTTCTGTCTTTTCCCAGATTTCCTACCTACTAGTGGAAATGGACTCTCAGCCGTAGTCTCTCTCCCTCCTGTCTTCTGTATTGCTACCAGACAGGCCTTCCCACACTGCATCGTACATACACCAGGCTGCTGGCCTCTTCAAGCGCCTTCTGTGGCTCCCTGTGGCCCACTCCCAAAGCCCAGACTCCCCAGCTCCACACGTTTCCCCCACCTGAAGTCATTTTCCTTCCCCTACCCCGCTTCCTCCTCCTCCTCTTATTCTTTGCAGGTCCTTTGCAGCTCAGAGACTATCATGTTCCCCTCTGGGCTCACAGGACAGCTCTTTCCACCACTCCCCCCAAAAAGAACTCTGCAAATGTAACAAGATGAAGTCACAGAGCCCCCAGGAAGAAGAGGTTTGTCCCTCAGAGCTGAGCATTCTAGGAGCTCTCTGGGCTAGAGCTGAGCTTCAGGGCCCACAGGAGGCTTCGAGGAGAAAACAGCTCTGCTTATCATGGTGAGACTTGTCTGGATGGCTCATTAGTTCACACAGGAGGAGGAGTCTTGAACTCCACCCAGATCTGTTGGACCCAGCCAGGCACAAGCTTGCCTGCTGTGTCTTCAGCTTTTGGGAATGAGAGCGGGTGCGGGCAGTAAGAACAGGGCAGAGATTGGTCGGAGATGAAGTTTCACAGTCTCTTTTCATCCATTCCCCACACCCTATCTATCAATACCTTGGAAGGAAACTTGCACTGGGCTGGAGTGAACGGTTCCTATTCTCTGTGTTGAAGGGCCTGTTGACTTTATCTGTTCCTTGGGAGCAGAGCAAAGTGTGTGGACTTAAGATGCAGCCAGGCTCAGCCATTGACTGGCAGGGTTGGTCATATCCCTCAGGGTCCCTACTTCTTGCATGGTGGCTGAGCATCAGCTTGCCCAAGGGAAGATAATAGAGACAAGAACATCTCCCTGGCCTACCTCACAGGTGGTCCTGAGCCCCAGGGAGATGGTGGAGGGAAAATACTGGAGAGTGTAAGGCACTGTGAAAACATCGGTCACCGTACCCGACTGGTTAGATGTTGGCATGTACAGACAGGATGCAGGAAGGGTAAAGACCCACTGATTTTGTCCCTTGTCATCCCATAATGTTGTCCCAGAGTGGCCTGGGGTTTGGGGAAGTAGCTGTAAACTGCGTCCTTTGTCAATGATTAGAAACCTTCATCAAATTAGGAAAGTTTCTTCATATTCTTAGATTTGAAAAAGTATTTTTAAAATTCGGGAGTGTTGAATTTTTTTACCTGCCTTTTGTATTCGTTTAGATGAGCCTGTGTAGTGAAGGACGAGAACTGATGTCCTAGGGTCAGCTACCCTGATTCCTGGGGTCAGCTCTGTGTGGTCTCAGTCCAAAGACTCAACAGACTGCGGTGCTGTTACCCTTTGTGGCTGAGTCCACACCACCTCTGGCATCCGCAGACCTGGTGGCCCACGTGCCATGGTGCCAGCCAAGTGCCCTTCCTTCTCTCAACCACCTCTGGGGATAGAAAGGATGACCATGCCCATCTTATAGATGGAGCAGCAGAGGCTCAGAGGAGTCAAATGACCCACCCATGATAGCAAGTGGGTGGGTGGGTGCTGGAACGGTCTTGCTGGTCTCCAGTGAGTGCACCTGCTGCTTCCTCATCTTCTTGATCAAGCCTCCACTCACTTGGCTGTCCCCACCTCACAGTGCGAGGAGATAAAGGCAACAGTGCAGAAACACACGCAGGACCTGCGACACAGTAAGGAGGAGCTAAACAGGCTGAACCAGGCCATCCAGCGGCTGACAGTGGAGGTGGATGGCACCAAGAGCCAGGTGAGGGGCGGGCGCGGGGTAGCTGCGTGGTGATGTTGGTGATGCATCCCAGACTAGACTAGACAGACACCCCTCATCCTTTGGATAGAGTTTCTCTTTGTGAATGTCTGAGCAAAGAGGAGTGTGGTTATGTGTGTATATACCATGCTTCCATTTGCCCAGGACTTTGAATTTTTTTTTAATGTGTCTAAGTAATTAACATGTAGGTAAAAGTCTATGCATATGGATGCTAGTTTGTATATCATTTTTTTATGTATATATATTTTTAAGTCTGTATGTTTTGTGATTGTCCTACAGTGTGAAATTTGAGCCCATCTTCAGAAATGTCAAGATCTTACCTAGAAATTCAGTATCATGGATTCCCTCTACAAACATGCAGATCTGGCAATATTAAACTGGTCTCACACAGTAACATCTGGTGAGAGAAGAGAGGCCTCTGTCTTCTCTTTCATCTTCACATGAGGGTCATGCTCCTGCAGCGTGCCGCAGACTCCACCACTCCAAACTGCATCCTTTGACACTGAGGCAGAGGGATCTTTGCCATTTATCCTCACCTTGGCTAGTACTCTTGTCATCCTTGTCAAAGAGATACAGCTAGGCTCTGGATCTAGCTCTCTATCTAAGGTGAAGAAATGAAAGACTGAAAACAGGAAAGACATCCTTGTGATTTCAGGAAAATTAGAGTGTGTGTATTTCTTTGTGAAGCTGGGTACTATCCATATACACTTTATATTTGGCCTTTATTGCTTCTCCCCTCCCTCCCCGCCATCCCCGCTGTGTCCAGTCTTAGTTACAGCATTCCTAGTTCCCTGATCTGATCAGGGATGGAACAAGGCCCTGGGCATTGGGAGTGCAGTCTTCACCACTGAACCTTCAGGAAAGTCACTGGCCTATACTTTTTGATGTCTCCAGCCAGGCTCTGTAGGCATTTGTGTTTCTCAGGCTTTAGGCTCCAGAAAGAGAAGGCTCCCACATGAATGCCCTCTTTCTCCCCACCTCTCTCCCTCTCACCTGCTCCTCTTTCCCCTCAGCCACCCTCTTGGTCAAGCTCCTGCGTTGGCCCACGCTCCACCCCGCAAAGGGAAGAGGTTCTGCTTCCAGTCAGTTCTTGTTTTCTGCAGAGACAAGTGTCTCAGGCTCTGCAGGATATTCGTGGGGGTTCTCCCTTCTCCAGGAACCCCGACTTTGAGGAGGGGACAAACTGTTCAGGTTCCAGGGGTGACAGAGTGGTGGCTGGGTGGGCCCATTGTTGGCAGTCTCCCGGCAGCCTCAGCTGCTCTGATTCCCCGACTGGTTCTCTAAGCAGCAAGTATGCCTCACCAAGGCAGGCCTTTATTATCAATATTTTTTTCTTTAGAGACTACAAATTCCAGTCTGTTGTGAGGAAAGGATACTTTTCCTGTTCATTTCCCTGATGAAACAATAACCCCAGAATGACATGCTAAAATGTATTTGCTGCTTCCCAGACCCTAGCTCATTTTGGAAGTGTTACTATACTAGATGCGGGCTTCCCAGGTGGGCTAGAGGTAAAGAACCAGTCTGCCAAGGTGTGGCTGCGGAAGACACAGGTTCAACTCCTGGGTTGGGAAGACCCCCTGGAGGAGGGCGGGGCAACCCACTCCAGTATTCTTGCCTGGAGAATCCCATGGACAGAGGAGCCTGGTGGGCTACAGTCCATAGGATCACAAAGAGTTGGACGTGACTGAAGCGACTTAGCAGGCACATCCACATACTAGATGCAAAAGGCTCTCAGTCACCTAAGATGGCTGGTCCCCAACAACCTCCACCCTGGGAGTGGGGCAGACACACAAACACAGATTTCAGAGCAGGCACACTCATTCCTCTTAGCGATCTCTAACTTCTCTTCGGCCCTCCGGCTATGGAGAAAGGTCTGGACCCTTGAGTGGGGAGGGGCTGAGGATGTCCTCGTCTGTGGTCTTCCCTTTGCCCCCAGGCCTGTGAACCAGAGAGAGGCAAGGACCCAGCTGCTCTGCAGAAGGAAAGTGCCTCAGGAAGCGCCAAGGGCAAGCTGGTCTGGCTGGAAGCTGCCCTGCAGAAGGCCAAGCAGGACATGGTGCGGCAGCTGCGTGAGTACCAGGAGCTCATGATCGTCAAGCTGGGCCTGGAGTTCGAGATCGCCATCTACAGGAAGCTGCTGGAGGGTGAGGAGAGCAGGTGAGGGCTAGGCAGTGCTTCAGATGTGGTCAAGGCGAGGAGTAGAGAAGCTTAAGGGAGGATACTGCCTGGGTCCTTGCCAGCTGGGGTTGGGGATAAGGTGAGGAGAGGTGAGCTGGGTATCCAGGGATCTCTTCTCCTGGAGTCAGTTTTTTTCCCTCCATCTCACAGACCTTTAGACCAAGGGTCCCAGCTAACAAGTAACTTTAGCACCTGTGATGAGTAACTCTTCCACTCTTAGGATCAGAAAGCAGGAGCCAGTTTGTCTTGAGACAACTGCAAGGACCAAGGCCCAGCCAGGGGGAGTAAGATCCCTGGTGTGGGTGCCTTCAACTCTGCTCCTCTCTCCTCCAGGCCTGGGGGAGGCAGGGTTTATGGCAAGAGGTAGGGCCTGGCTTTTAACATTAGGCAGGTAGAGACCCAAGGGCTTCCAGCTCCAGCTGGGCCCACTAGGCTGAGGGGAAGGAAAGGGAACCCATCATGCAGCAGACAAGCTGCATGTATTGTCTCCTTTAAACTCCTGGGAGGGAGGTTCTATTATCTCCATTTTACAGATGAGGAAACTGAGTCTCAGAGAGTAAAAGACCGCCTTAGGGACCCACTGGTAGAAACAGACTGGGTGAGGCTTGAACAATATTCTCCAGACAACTGACCTATATCCTCTGGGATCTGCCTTCAAAATGCCCCCATCCTGGGGTCTAATTTCAAGATAAGTTTAGGCTAAAGACAGTGTAGATCTTCCGCCTTCTCCCTTCTCTAAGAATTCTTTAGTAAAAGAATTATTTGAATTTAAGACAGGAAGGGTAGGGTGTAAAGGTCCAGAAGGAGTCTTTACTCAAAAGGGCTGAGTGGATCTGAGAGACCCAAGTAGCTTTCAGAAGGGAAGGATTTCTGCCTTGTCTGGAGAGGGCCAGAAGTGCTTTGTTTTGAAGAATGGTGAGTATTCTGCCTGGTAGATGGGTTCACTCATCTGCTGCCTCCTTCTCCCTGCAGGCTTGATCTGGGATTTGGGGCAGGAAATGTCAGTAAGTAAATAAGAGAGTAACCTGGGGTGGAAGGGGCCACATAGCATCCCCTCCCAACCCTGGGCATGTATCCTCTCTGGGAAGGAGTAGGGAGCCTCTTCCCCTGTGTGTCTCCCCTTTGTGAGAGCTGTTTTTTCTCTTGGGGGTGGTTAATTGGTGTTTGAGTGTATTGGGAAAGGGGGTTCTGTGGTCTGCTCTTTGGCGGGGGATCTATAGATGTGTCCTGGGGTGTGGGAAGAAGGTCTGTGGATTTATCCCCGTGGAAGAGACTGTTTTATTCTCGCGTGGGGGAGAATCTGGGGCTGACTCCAGGGAGGGGACATTCCCGAGTTTGTTTCTTAGGGGATCGGGTCTGTGTATCTGTCACTTTGAGGAGTTTGCACGTCTGTCTTCTGGTAGGGGGAGGTGTCTGCACATCTGTATATCTGTATGTCTGTCTTCTGGGGCAGAAAGGGCAGGGGAGACTTAAGAGTTTTTTCCTCCAACAGCCGCTCTCCGCTCAGTCCTGGGAAGTGCTCCCACCCGCCTGCCGGGCTCAGCCTCGGGCCCTGAGACACTGCGGCCGCCCGGAGCGGGTCCCAGCGCCGTGGAGACGAGCGCCCCTAGCGGCGGCTATGCGCTCTGCGGCTCCCCCGGCTGTGTCGGGGGTTTACGCTGCAGCCGCTCAAGCGGATGCTGAATCCTTCCTGCCGTACTCCAGAGAAGTCAAGGAACCCTAGCTTCCTCTCCAGTGACTTGGACCTGTGTCTCAGATGCCCGCTCCCACGGTTCCGACCCTCGTCTTACCTCTCCCTCTTGTCCCCACCCTAGGGTATAAAGTCTTTGAATGTAGTTTATTGGACCATGATAGACCCGTCCCCAGTGTGGGGATAGGCTGGACGCTGTGCCACTGGGAAGAATGGTGTTTGTCTTCCCTGGACCCAGCACGCCTCCCCTCTGAACTGCCGCATCCCCTTCTTTTCCTGGGACTCCTCCTCTGCAGTAAAAAGTTATGTAGCAGTTGGAGCCTTCCTGCTGTTTGTGCCTAGATTCTTCAGGCTCTCTATCCCCAGAGCAAAGACAAAAGCTGGCTGGATTTGGGGGAGGGATAAGAAAAGGGGAGACATTACCAGGAAGCAACCCCACTTTGGGTGTGTGGGTTCATATGACTTCAGCTGATGGTGATATCAGAGGACCAGGATCTTAAGGGTTAGGGATGTTCTGTGTGGTGTGTGTGTGCGTGTGCGTGTGTGTGTGTGTGTTTGTGTGTGTGTGTGTGTGTGTGAGGGCCCCTGGAGCTACCAGGAAAACCCAGTGAAAGGGAAAGAAGGGGTTGATTGATGCATGATGGTGGACTGATTCCCAGCCTGGGGTCCACAGGCAGCTAATCTTGCCAGAGCTGCTGAGAACTGCATTCATTGATCCACTCACTCTGTAAGTGCCGAATGGCCACTGAAGGTCAGGCATAGTGCTTGGTGGACAAGGCACTCTAGTCCTGGGCAATGGTCTGGTGGTGGTGGGTGGGGGGCAGGCCTTAAACCAGGAAATGGAGCAGAAAGAAACACAATGATGGGGTTGAAGGTGAGCCTCACTCTATTGCCCTGGTGCAAGCACTTGAGGACAGGCCTGGGGGAAAATGACCCTGGCAGATTAGGGCTGGAGGACATGGACATAGTTGGGTGGTCCAGGCTTTAAATGAACAAATCATCTGACCGTGGGCTGGGAACAACATACCACAGAGGAGGAAAACATGAGCTTTGGAATCAGAAGTTCCAGTTTGGCTACTTCCAGGTCTCTGGTGTAGTTTGGTCTGCATTTTCACAAGGCACCTTTGGGAGAGGGTGCAGAAGGTAGGCCAGTTTGTTGCGGTGGGGTGGCCTGAGAAAGGCTGGGTTTCTGGGTTCTTTCCTTGCCACACAGGCCTGAGAGAAGCCTCCATTCAAGGAGCTCACATTCTTTTCTGTTGCACAAAGGATTACATCACCAACCTATCTGGTGGACAGTGGTCCCTGCTTTCTATTTCCCTGGGTGGGGCTAAGGTGAGTCACTGGCCAGAGGCCCCAGGTTTACCTTTTAAGGTTTGCTAGTGCCAGAGTGTCTGCTGTGTTTTCTGGGTTCCTGCCCAGAGAACAGGTACCCAAAAGGCCTACCTCCTGGATAAACAGAGCAGTCTCATGCAAGAGGAATGGGACCAGAACTTGGCTGGCAGCCTGCCATCCACCTGAGGGAAGGGAACAGGGCCCCACTGGACTCATGTATCAGCCTCCTTGATCCTTTCTGACCGACACCAACGGTATAAACATTCTGACCAACACACCCAATGCAAAGCAGCTGCCTGAAAGCAGAGCCGCTCCTCTGCACACTTTTTCAGGTGGATTTTGTGTTCCCTGCATTTTGCTAGGAGGTGATGAGATTCTCTGATATTCAAAGTCAGGTTTTTCCACCTTCTGCCCTGCTGATCATGTCAATGAAGGAAGATTATGGGAAGTACAGAAGGAAGAGCTATGCCCCTCCCTGCCACCCCACCCCCACCCCATGCGCCCCAGGAGCTGTAGGCAGGATTGATGGTGAGCGTCCTGCAACCAGTATCACTGAGGACTGGTTGCAGACCACATGGTTTCTTTCCAAATCCGAAGCCTGATGTCAGGCTAGAGACGCCAAGGGCCATGGGGTCAGATTTTAGTCACTTGTTGGGCCCAGGCCAATGCTTGTGGTCTGGGGACCTATTTTCCGAGTGGCTTTCCTGGCCACAGGCCACATTCCAGTCTGGGGCATTTATGGAGAGTCAGTCCTCATCTATTTACAAAGCTTTGTGAGTCGAGTGACATCTGAAAGGAAGGGGAGGTGTCACCAGTTGCTTCTCATCAAAAGAGATCCTGAGGGGTCAGCCCCCATCTGCCCCCACCCCTGCCTCACACTTGATAGCAGCACTTGGAGTGTTGCATGCAACTTCATAGCATCTCTTGAGGACCGTGACCTACCTCATCCATCCATCTCGAGAGTCTGCCATGTAGTAGATATGCATGGGCTGAAGCCCTGTGGTCCTGTGTGGTCCACTCTGTCCTTGGACGAATCGGGCCCTGTTCTCCCACTATTAACCCTAGGGACCTCCTTGGGAGTCTCTTGATGCATTTAAATACAGCCCTTCCTGATGTGATTCTAGCTACAGTATATCAACCAGCCCAGCTTGGAATAAGAAGAAAGGGCCCAGATTCTCTTCCCAATCTTGCTTTTACTGTTTCTGGGCCTCATTCCTGCTCTCTCTACACCTAATGAAGATTCATTTATCCCTTGTATTTTTCCTCCCTAAGGAATCTCTCTACTGTTGATCTGTAAAATAAGAATAGTACCTAACACAGGGAGGTTTCAGAATTAAATATATTACTATATGTAAGGAGCTGAAAACATAGTAGGCATTCCATGAATATAATCAATATTTCACTTACTGGAGTTCTTGGGGAAAGTTTTGAGTACCTTTGAAGAAGGCTGTCCAACTTCAAGAAGGCCAGCTGGTCTCCCTCTGCCCTGGCTGGAGCTGCAGTAATTATAGGGCAAGAGGGGTAGGTAGAGGAGCCCAAGTTAGAGCTAGGGTTCCCCAGTCAGAGGGTACCTCCCCAGCATGACCCCCAGCAGCACCTGCCTGTCACCACTCCCACCATAGTGTGGAGTCCAGTTCTTCATATGTGACCCCGTCTCACCCAAACCAGTCCACCTATGCACTCACACTGCAGTCATACCCTCATGTACCCACAAATGTCCTCTCTTCAGCACATATACACAGGTATACACATATTCACACACGTACATCTTTCCACACAGATGCCCAGACGTGTGCATGTACCTGGATGCGATCATTCTGTTCCACTCACAGACAGAAAGCTACAGACAGTGAGCTGTGAGGGATGAAGCACAGTGCATGGCACCGTGGCTCCCTACTTCCCTCCAGCTCCTTGTCCCGTCCCACATCTACTAAAGAATAATAGAGCTTTTACTGATTACACAAGCCAAGGAAGCAAGCTAAATGTCCATCGACAGATGGATTAAGAAGATGTGGCATTTATATACTAGAATATTACTCAGCCATAAAAAAGAATGAAATGATGCCATTTGCAGCAACATAGATGGACCTAGAGATTATCATATTAAGCGAAGTAAGACAGAGAAAGACAAATACACCACTTATATGTGGAGTCTAAAAAAGCGATCCTAAGGTCTGTCTAGTCAAGGCTATAGTTTTTCCAGTGGTCATGTATAGATGTGAGAGTTGGACTGTGAAGAAAGCTGAGTGCCGAAGAATTGATGCTTTTGAACTGTGGTGTTGGAGAAGACTCCTGAGAGTCCCTTGGACTGCAAGGAGATCCAACCAGTCCATTCTAAAGGAGATCAGCCCTGGGATTTCCTTGGAAGGAATGATGCTGAAGCTGAAACTCCAGTACTTTGGCCACCTCATGCAAAGAGTTGACTCACTGGAAAAGACTCTGATGCTGGGAGGGATTGGGGGCAGGAGGAAAAGGCGACAACAGAGGATGAGATGGATGGATGGCATCCCGACTCGATGGATGTGAATTTGAGTGAACTCCGGGAGTTGGTGATGGACAGGGAGGCCTGGCATGCTGCAGTCCATGGGGTTGCAAAGAGTCGGACACAACTGAGCAACTGAACTGAACTGAATGAACTTATTTACAAAACAGAATTAGACTCACAGAGTTAGAAACAAACTTGCAGTTAGCCAAAGGGGAAAGATCAGGGGGAGGGATAAGTTAGGAGCTCGGGTTTAGGAGATTCAAACTACTATATATAAAATAAACAACAGGTCCTACTGTACAGCACAGGGAACTATATTAGATAACCTGTAATAACCTAAAATGTAAAAGAATCTGAAAAATAATATCTATCTATATATATACTGAATCACTTTGCTGTATACCTGAAACTAACACAACATTGTAAATCAACTATATTTCAATTAAAAAAAATAGAACTTTAAATGGCTAAGGGACTTTAGCGTCTATCTGGTCCAATCATTTTTTTTTTTTTTTCCACTAATGAATACACTGAAGCCCGGAAAGGAGGAGTGACTTGCTGAACGTCACACAGCAAGATGTTTCATTTTCTGTACCATCCTGCATCATGGGCAACATGTATGTGATTCATTCACCCTTGTACCTCTGCCTAAGCCTGTCCAGGACTGGGAACCTATAGGGAGGTGAGGATTGTGGACCTGGAGTAGGTAAGAGGTCAGAGCCAGAGGGAGGGTGAGAGAGTGAAGTATGACAAGTCATCGAGGTCCAGCTGGGCTGATGAGACTAGGGAGATGCAGAGGGAGGGGTCAGTTGACGGAGCTGTCTCTCAGGACCGGTGGCTCCTGAACAGGGTTGGGGAGTGGGGAGATGGAGCTGATACTGGGGCCTTGGATTTGGACTCCAGACAAGGTCTACTTCTGAGCTGTATGTTGTCACAGCACAGAGGGCTGGTTAGAATAGTTGTGGATTCTGGAACTCTCCGAGGGCTCTGTCCTCAGAATTCCATTGGAGGGTGGAGGGGACACATTGGTGGTCAGAAGACCTAGGATTAATCCTGTCCTTTAAAAGAGCCTGTGTCTTTCCAGACCTCTCACTTCTGGTCTCAATTATTTCTATTGCCCTTAGTGATGGAATGGGGACTTCCATTTCTGTTAGCTTCCGGGGCCCGGATCCAGAAGTTTTGAGATTCACTGTGCTGTATACGTGTATATTCAGGTACTCAGTTCGGTCTCTAGTGAAGCTGAAGGGCCATCGTCCCACTCGCACCAGTACTTGTAATATCCTCATCAGTGTAGGGGGGACAGTTTACTGCAGGGAGGAGCTTGATGGCCCAGAAGAGGCAGGGATTTCTCTCTATGCTTGCATCTCTGATCACAGATATAATGATAGGCAGGCCATGGCCCTTATCCCAGGAAGGATTTCAATTTTATATTCTGCAAAAGAATACTACTGACAATAAACACATGTTGCGGTTATTTTGTGGCAAGCACTAATTATTTTACATATATTAAATTCTTTCATCCTGCCAATAACCCTAGGAGGTGAAAGAGAGGTGCTCTTTTTATCATTTCACTTTAGAAGATGGAAACTGAGGCACAGAGAGGGTAAGTAAACTGCTCAAAGTCACTCAGCTATGAACAGAGCCCAGTTTTGGACCCATGCAGTCTGGATCCAGGGTCTGTGTACTCACCTCTGGGCCACATTGTTTTTTTGCTTCTTGTTGTTGTCTAGCTTTGAGGTAATTTATCAGTGATGGCAGGTCTCCAAACCCCAAAAAGACTCCATTTAAAAAAAAGGCAGTCATATCAAAGGCTTTTTGAAAGCTTGTCATGTTCATATATTCACCCCTTAAAGAATTCTCATGAATTACTCAGGCATGAGTCTTCTCCACCAAAGCCAAGAGTGATGTTTCCTTAAGCTCTGAGTGACTGGTGAATCTATTCATAAGTTTACAGATGTGCACAGAGGGAGGCAGTTGTGGTTTAGTGACATGACCACTAAACACTCACACGAGGTTCAAATCCCAGCTGTGTGCCCCTGAGCTCAGGGTAGAGGCTGGCCCCGCCTACTGTGGGTCCCTGAGCTCTAGTTTCTTCTGCAAGACATAGCGTGAAGGTGGTGTGGATAAAATTCCAGGATATAGTGGCCTAGCACCGTCCTTGGCTAAACTCGAGACTGCTGTGAGCCCAGGGACAGAGGACTCTAGTGGAGACCCCAGATCTGGGGCTTTCTCTGCTTCATGCTTGGGGACTCTCCCAAACCTCGACCCTGAGGAGGATAACATAAGTAAAGACAAGGCTCAGGGTTGGCTACATTGGTTTATTGGAAACACAGATCTTGGAAGAGATGAACACAGCAGAGAGGGAAGGGAGATGCTGGGACAGGGTGGGGACTCTGGCCATTGGCCCCACGACAACCCGGAGTGGGGTCTTGGTTCTCCCTGCCCTAGGGTCCCTTCCTGTGGTGGCCAAAGGGACTTTTTTCTAGGGTAGCCTTTCCCAGAGCGGGCGGCAGAACCCAGGAAGAGGGCATTACGCACAGACTTGAGAGGCCAGGAGTGGGACGGACCTTTCGAAGTACGAGAGAGGTTGCCTAGGGCTTGCTCCACCCAGAGCGGGGGAGGGGGCGGGGCCATGCAGGGGGAAGGGGGCGGGGCCATGCAGGGAGGGCCCTGCCGGGCTGCGAGGGAGAGATGCGCGGGCGGGGCCTGAGTTGGGAGGCCTAACATTTGCGACAGACGCTGGCGCAGGAACCCACGCCGCAGGAGCTGATGCCGCCCAGGCCGCAAGACGTGACGGAATTGCAGGGGCCGCAGGGCGCGCACAGGCCAGTGCTCACCGCCAGGTTCCCGCTGCAGGGGGCGCTGCAGACGCTGCCCGTCACCGGCCGGGAGCCCGACACGCAGAGGTCCCCGCAGACGACCCCGCCGCGGGAGCTGCTGACACCTGCGAACCCCAAAGACTGAGTCAAAATTCTGGGGGACCGAGGGTGTCACCTCCCCGACTATGACCCTCTCCAAGCATCTTAACAACTCTAGTCCAAAAGAAGCGGTCCTTCCTGCTGTCTGACCCCAAATCCCTCTTCCTGTGATGCCAGCCCACTCATATTTAGGTGTTAGAGAAAACACTGCTTCCATCCTTTACAGGAAGCGAGTAAACCCATCCACACAGGGCCTAGGATACTCACAGACATTCACGGACCCAACGCCTTCACACAGTCTGAGAGGGAAGAAGGAAAAGGCAACATTAGTGATTGAGCCAGAGCTGCAAACAGAGCTCCACAAATTCTTGGAGTGCGGTCCACGAGTGGTAAGAAGGAGCAGAGTGTCAGAAGGAAGAGTCTTCAGAATACCCCACTTCAAAGTGATAAATGATAGGGTTGCCCCAGACCTGGCCATTGCTCAGCCAGAATCAAGGGAGGTATTTGTGTAAAGGGTGGGAATGGGTTGTCAGGGCCAGGCTGGGACGGTCCTTACCTCTGCTCCTCGCCCTCCAGCAGGCGCCTGTAGGTGGCGATCTCGATGTCTAGGCCCAGCTTGGAGTTCATCACCTCCTGGTACTCCTTGAGCAGGCAGGCCATGTCCTGCTTGGCCTTCTGCAGGGCCTCCTCCAGCCCGGCCAGCTTGCACTTGGCATCATTGAGGGCTGCCTCGCCCTGCTGCTCAGCCTGGGTCACTGCAGCCTCCAGCTTGGAGTTCTAAGGGCCCAGGAGAGAACAAGGTGGGTTATGGTCTCTCCACACAGCAGGGATCACCCCAGGAACAGGCCTCTCCCCTTCATCACCTGGGGCTCCCTGAGTAACCACAAACTGGATCTCAAGTCATGCAAGTGGACTGGAGAATGAATGGTGAGATCCAGCTGGGCACACACACTGCCTTTGGGACCCTGGTGAGCCTCAAAAAAACCCTACCTGGCACTTGGCATTCTCGACCTCAGCCGTCAGCCTCTGGATCACGCGGTTCAGCTCGTTGATCTCCTCCTTGGTGCGACGCAGGGTCTCCCCATGCCGGATCACTGTGGCCTTGATCTCCTCACACTGGTGGGAAGCAGAAAGGCTCATGTAACTCAGGATGGGATGTACCACCCACTCAGAATGACACGGATGATTTTCAGGTTGCCCAACGCACAGCCTGTGAAACCACAATGGCAGCCCTGTCCTGCCACTATAACCTGAGAGCTGTCTGTACTTCTTTCACCGCATCTAGGATTCAGAATCCCCAGACAAAAGAAATCTTGTTAATGCATACCACGCATCCCTTCCATCATGTCTAGAAGGCAGGTGTCCTGGACCACTCACCTTGCTGCGGTACCAGCTCTCAGCCTCGGCCCGGCTGCGGCTTGCGATGTCATCATACTGAGCCTTGATCTCAGCCACAATGTTGTCCATGTTCAGGTCCCGGCTGTTGTCCATCTTGACGATGACCGAGGTGTCTGAGATATGGGCTTGGAGAACTCGGATCTCCTGCAGATGGTGGGGCGGGAGGATGGAAGGGTCTTGTTTACACCATCACTTTCCCCACCACAGTGTGTACCCGCCTTCTCAGCCCTTCCTGGTCTCCAGCCCTGGCCCCCTCTGACAGCCTCATGGACTGTAGCTCCTGCCCAAAACCCTGTCCAACTCTGATCGCAGAGCAATGCCCTCTCTTCCGGGCCAGCTGCTGCTTTCTGCCTGGACCACAACCACTCACCTCCTCATACAGTCGCCGAAGGAAGTCGATCTCCTGAATCAGGGCCTCCACATTGGCCTCAAGGTCTGATTTGCGGAGGTAGGCACAGTCCACATCCTGGGAAGATGGGGAGTCTTTGAGCAAAGAGGACCCCTGGTGATCATCACCCGAATTCCTCTCTCTTCTCACATAGTACATGGAGGTGAGGGGGAAAGGATTCCCTGTGTTCCTCTTCCTGTCCCATCTCCATGCTGCCCTTCCCTGGAGGCATCTCACAACCTCCTCCCCTTCTAAGAACAAATGCCTTGTGCCTTGGAGGTGGACCACTAGCCTTTCACCCCACCTACCTGAGATCTCTTACCTCCCATGTCTCCTTCTTACCCTAAGCTTGTCAGACTGGCTCCCTTGCTCAACCACCTTGACTCTTCCCTGTTTCCTTGTAGTCCTCCAAAACTCCACCTGGCCACTGTTGGCTGTGCTCCATCCTCCCCCTAGACCCTGGGACTGTGCTCCTCCTCTTAACCAGACTCCTGAGACATGAGACAGGACACCATCCCTCAAGAGAGAGACTGAAGCTTACAATGCCTCCATGGGACCCCAGCCACAGACTATCAACTCTGAAGCAGCACAGAACATCCAGAGATCAATTCAGTCATACCCCTGCATCAGGTCAGGGTGCTAGTGAATTTTACAAGGTTACTGCCCTTGTCAAAGCCTTGAATGTGCCTTTGATGACCTGGTCTATGGGAATTTCCCATCCTGACTCAGCAAGGTCACTGCACCCCACAGGGAGGTTGAGAACATAGATCTCCCCAACAAGAGTCTGTCATTCTGATATTCCCTCATGTCTGTGCTTCCCAATCCTGTGTTACTCACCTTCTTCAGAGCCACAAACTCATTCTCAGCTGTTGCTCTCAGAGCGACTTCCTCCTCATACCTGCGGAAAGAGGACAGAGGGAGGTCACCACCTTACAGGAGTGAAGGAGACAACACTAAGGACCTCCCCACACAGCAAGATCCCTGGCAGCCCTGCTGGGTCCTCCCTGGTTGGACTTGGGGTGTGTCTGTGATTCTCTCTCTACTTGGAGTTGAGGGATCCAGGGGGTGACTCTTCTGGAACCTCACAGCCCCGCTGCCCAAACTGCTCTGAGGTCACCTCTGGAGGAAAATAAGGACTCAGCACCAGCCAGGAGTGGACAGCAGCCCCTCTGGAGCACTGCAGCCCCAGCCGCTCCCCACCTGGGTGTCCAACCTAGCTCAGCTGGGGGAGGACCTATGAATCTTAGAGGCCATCAGCACTAGAGCAACCTAGACAGTGGAAAACCCAGAGACCCAGGACCTGGCAGCCCTGAGAGACACTGAGATTCATATCACATCCAGGTGCTACAGGTGGGTGCCTGAGGGGCCACGCCTGGGAGAATGCAGAAGCCTCCTCCCAACAGAGCACAGGGCACTGTTGCTGGGTGATCAGGCTTCCAGAAGAGAAGCCTGAAGGAGGGGAGAGAGACCTCCTAGGGAATCATGGCCCTACTCATAGGCATCTGAGCAACGACTGCCTGATGGGAGGATCCTGCTGCATACCACCAACTTGCCCTGCATGGTCACATCCCCTTCTTTGAAATGCTTCAGTCTCATCCAGTGGGTTGAATCCATGTCCATTTTCTGTGCCCAACATCACCCCCCAGCCACACTCACTTCTTCTTGTAGCCCTCCAGCACCTCCTGCAGGCTGTTGAGCTCTGAGGACAGCCTCCCGCTGTCAGCCTCTACGCACTCAGCCTCCCGCCTCAGCGTCTCGATGTAGCCATTGAACAGGGGCTCGAGGTTGCTCTCACAGCACTGGCGGTTCTGGTAGAACTGTAGCTTGGTCTCCAGCAGCTTGTTCTGCTGCTCCAGGAAGCGCACCTGCCATTTGGGGTGGGAGGAGGGGTCAGATGGCTCCTACTGCCCCAAAGCCTATTTGGGGGATGGAGGGGCTTGGGGAGGGTGCTGATTGCTTCAAGGTAAACTCCAAAACCATTACTTTTTCTGACAAAGGTCTATATAGTCAAAGCTAAGGTTTTTCCAGTCGTCATATATGGATGTGAGAGTTGGACCTTAAAGAAGTCTGAGTGCCAAAGAATCGATGCTTTCGAACTCTGGAGATGGAGACTCTTGAGAGTCCCTTGGACTGCAAGGAGATCAAACCAGTTAATCCTAAAGGAAATCAACCGTGAATATTTTGACTGATGCTGAAGCTGAAGCTCCAATACTTTGGCTACTTGTTGTGAAGAGTTGACTCACTGGAAAAGACCCTGATGCTGGGAAAGACTGAGGGCAAGAGGAGAAGGAGGAGACAAAAGATGAGATGGTCGGATTGTATCACTGACTCAATGGACATGAGTTTGAGCAAGCTCTGGGAGATGGTGAAGGATAGGGAAGCTGGTGTGCTGCAGTGAATGGGGTCACAAAGAGTTGGACAGGACTGAGTGACTGAACAACAACAACCCAAAACAAGAACTCAGCAGAGATTAGACAGAGGGGACTGTGAAAGACAAGGCAACTTCCGGATTTCAAGATAGTGATCATGTTTGGATTTTCCATATTAGGGTGAGAGCAAGAGGTTGGGAAAGATCATTCCCTCCTCAGGTCAACTGAGTTATCCTGACCCGCTGAGTCTAGATGGCATGTGGTCGAGAGCCAAGTAGAGCTCTTTTTGCATTTGACTGCCTCATCAGTCCCAGCCCAAGTTTAGTATGGGTGGGTTCAGGAAAGATGTGATCAAGGACACCCACTCAAAGGCTGAACTGTGGTCCTGTTCCCATATCTTGTGTGCATTTCTTGATTCTTGTTTGCATGTATGCTTTCTTCTCTGACATGTGGTTCCAAGCCTTGTCATTGTCTGTGGGGACCCTGCTTGTCTGGACAGAGGTTGTATATAGTAACAGTGCTCTAATCAGGAGCCCCTGCTCTAGACTCATCTCTCTGGTCTGTTTGTGCTCTGGAAGTGTGTCCATCTCCTCCATCAGCCTGGGGTCTCACCTGGCCCACATCTCTCTTGCCCCGGTGACTAACCCTTGAGTGCCCACCCAGGAAGGGAAGGTTCAGGAAGGGTGTGATCAAGGAAACTCACCTTGTCGATGAAGGCAGCGAATCTGTTGTTGAGACACTTGATCTGTTCCTTCTCCTCTTGCTTCACGCACTGCGCATTGGGGTCGATCTCCAGGTTGAGGGGCGTGAGGAGGCTCTCATTGACTGACACGGTGGTGATGCAGGGAGGGTTGAGGCCGCCCACGCCACCGGAGCGGTACCCGAAGCTGCGGCCGCAGTAGCCGGCACGGTAGCCCCCGCAGACGCTGCGGCTACCGAAGCCCCCAGTGAGGCCACGGTAGCAGGAGATGCCGCGGTAGGGGGCGGCCGTGATGCAGCAGCGGCCGGGCCGGGGTCCGCAGGCGGAGACGCAGCTGAAGGCGCGGCCACGGAATCCTGATCCGCAGGTCATGATCCTTCTGGAGGTGTAGGTTGCAGAGTACAGGAGAGGTGAGCTGGAGTCTTGTGGAAACTCCAATGTCTTCCTCAAAGAGCCGAGGTCCTATTTATGCTCAGGTCGGAAGGGGCTTGGCTATGCAGATGCAGTTGTGGCAATTTGTGCTTTATGGGCTTGTGTGGCTAGCTGAGGTCAACGCCTCTCTAGAATGTGCTTTAATAGTGGCCCGCACCCTCCTCTGTGTAAAGGATGCCAGTCCCTGGGCTGTAAGGGACTCGGCATGTTTCATCTTCAAAGTGCCTTGCCAGCTGGGCATGCAGTCATCTGAGGAGACTGGAAAGAGAAGGGCAGGGCAGGAGAGTGGAGGGAGGAGAAGGGAAACCAGAAGTGGCAGAAGCAGGTGACCTGTGTGTGTGCAGGTGTGAGTGGGGGGCCTAGGAGAGACTGGGGTATTAGCAAATAACTTCTGGAAGTTTCCATCCCAGTAGTGGGCAAGGCCCTGCTGTTACATAAAACTGTATTTTCCCAATCTCCAGCGAGTCCAGTTGGCTGCTGAAAAAGTTCTGACTTTCCCTGCCATGACAGCAGTCAGCAGATTATTAAATATTTGTGTTTTATGTTTTCTTTCACTTTTATTATGAGAATTTTCAAAATTAGGAAAGTTGAAGAAATGGTACCTGTATAACAAACACCCTGATGTGTTCTACCCAGGTACCCACATTCAAGAGTTATTAACATTGTGCCATATTTGCCTTCACATTTGCCCAGTTATTTGATGATTACAGAAAGCTTAGCATGGAACCCTTAAATACTTTAGCGTGCATTTCTTAAGAATAGAGACAGTACCATTTTTCACATGCAAGAAGAAGAATGATAATTCCAAAAAATAATTTCTTATCCATTCATATTAAAATTTCCTAACTGTCCTATGATTTTTAAAAATTGATTTTCTTGATTCAACTTATGGCTATCTCTCTTGTATTTTCTATACACTGAAAATAAACTCTTGAGCTGGGCTGTTCAACATGGTAGCCAATAGACACGTGTGGCTATTTAAATTTAAATTAGTTAAAATTAAATTAAAAAATCTAGTTTTTCAGTCACATGCCACGCATGACTAGCAGCTACATTATTGACAGCATAGAAACAGAACATTTCCACCATCACACCAGTGTCTTTCAGATAGTGCTAGTCTGAAGGCTTGATTGGGTTTAACTGAAACATTTTTGGGCAGCATACATCATAAACAATGCTTTATAACTCTTACTGTATCACCCCAGAAAGCACAATCAAGTTGTCCTATTACTGGTGATGCTAAATCAGATCACTTGAGTATGTTTTCCCCTTTACAATTAGAAAGATCTCTGTAGGGCAATATAGGTTCTATTTTCTTTTTACTGGCCACCTGCTTTGTTACCAACACTATATGCTATAAATGATCTCTAATTCTCACATCCACCATATGAAGTAGGTATCATTATCCCTATTTTACAGATGAGGAAACTGAGGCTTGGAGAGGTTAAATAACTTGCCCCAAACCTCCCAGCTATTAAGAAGTGGAACTGAGGAGATGCCAAGCCTTCTCACTTATAGGTTATGACAACCCTTGGATTTCCTAGTCCTTGGAGACTTTCAAGAGGGTGGAGAAACTTATTGGGAGAGGGTTTCTGTGGATATAGGGCTCCTCTTGTGGCTCAGTGGTAAAGAATCCTCCTGCCAAGGCAGGAGACTTGGGTTTGATTCCTGAGTCAGGAAGATCCCCTGAAGAAGGAAATGGCAACTTATTCCAGTTTTCTTGTCTGCAAAATCCAATGAACAGAGGAGCCCTGACGAATTATAGTTCATGGCATCACAAAAGAATTGAAAATGACTTAGCAATTAAACAACAGCAGCAATCTGTGGATATAGAATTGAGGAGAGTCAGTCTAAGAAAAATGGGCAGAGTCAGGGGGTGTTGGAATGGTTGGAACCAGGAGGGCCAATGGGCACGTGTGTGACACAGGGCAATGAGAGGCTGAGGAGAGGGGATCTGCAGGACCCTGTGGCTGAGAATTGAAGGAAAGGGATGGAGAAGAGCAGTTTTAGCTATTTGCTTGCATCTGGTATATTGTAAGTACCTTGATAAGATTATACTGTGTTCTACATACATGAAACACTCCATTCCAATAGAGTAAGACTAGAAAAATGATCCCATAAAAGAACAGGGGTTTGTTTTAAATGGATGGGAAGAAAAGAGAAGAGAAACACTGTAGCTGGCAGCCCAACACTGTAGCTGGTAGCTGGTGTGCTGTAGGGGCAAAGGGCAGGCAAAGCAGCTTAGGGCAAGAGGTGAGGGGGTTGGTAAGAAAAGAGGAGGAAGGAGAAGAAGAGAATAGTATGTCCATGTAGAACATTCAGGAATGGGGACTTGCAATAGGATGGACATGTGGTCATGGACCATGTCCGCAATCTGGCCATCCCAGAGGAGGGTGTGGCTCCTAATGTCACTTTATGTGTTTGGGGACCTGGGCCAGCTCTTCTGAGGCCCTTTATGCCCTCATCCACCACTCTGGGCACTGCCCACAATGGAGTTGTGGTGCTTCCAGCCAGCCAGCTGGCTGGGTATCCCAAGGAGAAGCCCCGTGAGTCAGAGTGCAACTCACACACACTTCGCCTTTTCTACTAGTGTAACTCCCTATAAAAATGACACGCATAAACATAAGCTAATTACTAATGGCTGGTCTTTGCTAAGCAATTTGAAAGAAGCAATTTAAACCAGGATATAAAAAAATTCAAATGTGACACCATTTCATTTAACTCAGGTATTACTAATGGCTGCTAATTTTGAAGACCTAAAAAGACATTGTATCTGTAGGTTTTCTTGGAGTGAAAAAAGCTCTTGGTGAGAGAAGGGGAGTGGGGAGCGGGGAGGGTTGGCAGAATGACTACTGTGTGGTCTTGGCTCTGGCAACGGGAGCTTTATGGAAGTTAAGCCCTGTCAACTGTTCTCAGTCATGTCCAACTCTGTGACTTTTTGGACTGTAGTCTGCCAGGCTCCTCTGTCCATGAAATTTTTTCAGGCAAGAATACTGGAGTGGGTTGCCATTCCCTTCTTCAGGGGATCTCCCTGACCCAGGGATTGAACCCATATCTCCTGCATCTCCTGCACTGCAGACTGATTCTTCACCCACTGAGCCATCAGGAAAGTTAACATTGCTTTTATTGTGAAATATACCACCCCTACAAAAGAATGTATAGGTGGTATGCCTACCACCTGTGGGAAGAAATAGAACATATGTATAACTTAGGAACTTCCTCTGAACCTCATTGTCACTGCACCCCCTTCCTTCCTGAACCAGGATGCTTCTCTGGGATTTTGTGTTGAATGATTCCTTTGCTTTTCTTTAGTTTAAGGACCAAGGAAGGCATCTCTAAACCATATATTCCAGTTTTTGAACTTCATATAAATGGAATCATATTGTGTGTATTCCTTTGTTCAAAGTTGCTTCCTGTAGCTGTCTTGTGTTCATGTTCACTGTGGATTGTACTCTGTAGGAATATGTCACAGTTTATTCATCTTTCCACCTCCAAGGCCTCGTGGCTGTTCCCAGAGTGTATTGTGAACAGATCTGCCATGAACATTATTTCCCACGTCTTCTGGTATATCTGTACAAGAGTTTTTCTAGGGTATGTTGTTATTTAAAAAAATTATTCAGGTAGCATATGCTTAGTGTAGAAACCTATTTTATGAACAGTCTTCCAAACTTATAACAACATCTGTTGATGTTCATCTTATTTCATAGTATATACTATACTGACTGCCCAACTTGCATTAATGCATTTAATTTTTACAAGTTGCCCTTTGATGCTGGTGTTATTATTCTTGTTTTACAGATGAGGACACTGAGGACTAGAGGGTCAAGAGATTTGCTCAGGTTTGTAGTTAGAGGCCGAGCTGGCACTCATAGCCTGGTGTATTTGATTGCAATGGAAAAGCTTGATCGTAGTCCTGTCCATCCACTGTCTTCCATCACTAAAGCATCACATTGTACATGGTACATTCACACACGCTCACTATTCCTCTCCCTCCCATACCTCTTCTGGGTCCTTCTGCATGCTCTCAGGGTGCAGGACCAGAGGGTGAGGAGAACTCACTCTTATTTGTTGTGAGCTTCCAATTCCAAGGGAAAAGCTGTACATATACCCAGATCATGAACAAAAATGCAAACCCTGCAGCATACCAATGGGTACAAACATTTGGTTCATGGCTATATTCCAAGGACTTGGCACACAGTAGGTGCTCAGTAAATATTTGTTGCGTGAATGAAATAAATCCCAGATGCACATTAGGTGCTGAGTAATGGAGCCATCAAAGCTTGATGGTTAATTATGCAAAGCTTTTTTTGGTAAGATGGGGTGGGGACCAGATGAAGCAGACCGATGGCAGCCATTCCTAAGGGTGGGGGTGGGGTGGGGAGAGGTTCTTGGCTGGGGCCTGAAGGAAAGATGAAGTGAGTGGATGTGTCCTTTACCAAAGCAAACTCCTCAACCTGAGTGATGGTGGGAGTGGAAGGGAAAGGCAGACAACAAGGCAAGAATTCTGAAGCCCATGGGCCTTCAGTAGAGATGGGGTAGGGTTGAGGAAAGAGAAGTGGATGGAAGGTAGTTTTCTAGAGGAAAGGAAGAAGAAAGATGCTTGCTTTTAGATTACTACTCTCCAGGGCCACTTGGAAGAAGGATGGAGACTGACTGGGATGAGGAGAATGTCATGGAAGGGAGACTCGGGGAGACAGAGGAGAGAGGAAGGAAGTGGAGGACAGTGGAGGATGAAAAAGGGCAAGACCCATGGGAGAATAGTGGGACACTCCACGATGGAAGAGCAAAGGAGGTTCATGGGGGAAGGGGCACAGGTATAGACCTACTTAAAGGGTAGGTTCCAGCTCTAAATAAATGAGCCCTTATGGGGCAGGGACATGGGCTGGGGGAGGTGCAGGGGCTCAGCCTGGTTGGTGGGAATGGACCTCACCAAGGGTGGAGCTCCTGAGTCAGGCTTCCCCCTCTGCCAGATTCTCTAGGACTGCCTTTGGCCCTCCCTCCCCTGGTGAGTTCTCATGGACAATTGGTCCCTGTCCCAGGCTGTCTTGGCTGAGGGGCAGAGCTCTGGCACACCTCTTGGATACCTGCAAGCCTAGAGCTTTGGTATCTTCCAGATATAGAGTTCACAGGCTGCTTCCCAGTCTGCAGCCATGCAGCAGAATGACATGGGCCCTGCTTCGGAAGTCTCTGTCTCCACTGGCTCTCCACTGTCAAAGCATCTCATGATACCTTCCTCTTCTGCAAGGAAGAAGAGATTGCCTCAGATTGCCCCCACTGTCGACTCTTTGAAATACCTCCATGCACATCTTTTTTACCAACACTGTCCCTCCTGCTGCTTTATGAAGCCTGTCCTCACCCTTTCTAGGGATCCGTTCATACCTTTCTCATCAGACTAACTGTATTTCACACTGTCCTGGAATGGGCACTGTCAACAGGCATTGAGCTCCTGAGGATCTGATGGTATAGCTATAAACAAACTCTCTTAGGCTTCTGCCCTTTCTCATGAATTTCTGAACTTCTGGGTCTGTCTTCCCTGTCAGATCAGGAGTTCCAGAATCCATATTTCCTTCCTCCTCTTAATGCTTTCCTCTCTCCTTCCAAACTTAAGATAGGGTTCAGCATATTGCAGGGATACATCAATCACAGAATTCTTGAATCTAGCAACAAGATGTTACCTTGTCTAACCCACCATCCATCTTGGGGCATCTGCTTTGCAACATCCTTCACAGGAGCAGGATGGACTAGAGGGAGTCTTGAAAAAGAACTTCTCAATGTTAAAATTACCTGATTTACCCCTTCTCTCCAGGCATCCCTTGAAACAAGATCTGAAGAGGCTCTGAGCTCCAGATATAAAGGTCTTTTGGTTCACCCTGTCTCCACAAACATGATGGCCACTCCAGAATAAAGAATGTTTCTCTTTTACATAAAGCTCCCCTAAATGGGAGACATAATGCAAGCTCCTTAGGAAGGCATGACTATTTGCCCTCCTTCTGGCAAGTTTTTCTTCAAATCCAACTTCCATATGTCCAGCCACAGTGGAATTCCTGCTCTCTTTAGAGTTCCATTATACTTGGATGGATTGTCAACCTCAACCCCATGATATCCCTGGGCTACTGATCAATCAGGAGATTTTAGAATTAGGCAAAAATAAATAAATAAATAAAAATTCACCATTAGGCAAGGTGAATGAGCATGTCATTAATTTGTGGCTAAAGATTTCTAATGGTCTTTTAAGGCCAAATAAGGAACACAAATTTATCAATTATAACAGATAACATACTTTTTGGACTGTACAAGCTTTTCTTTTCACCCAGTAGTGTAGTTACCTGAGGATTGGTGACACTTTCCCTTTGCCTAAGAAGAGAGATTTTCATTGGGCCTTCCCTCAGGTAGCTGGGCTTGAGGATGGACCTTTGATTTTGGGTTCTTTTTCAGGATAAAGGAAAGGTCTCCAGTTCTACTTGCCCCTAAGACTAACTCCATGGTAGAATAAGAGTTGATAACATTTTTTGAGCACTTGCTGTGTGCCAGCTGTTGTGTTAAGAATTATCCATGTATTTTAAATTTTAATCTGTCTATTCTGCCTGCAATGTGGGAGACCTGGGTTTGATCCCTGGGGTGGGAAGATCTCCTGGAGAAGGGAAAGGCTACCTACTCCAGTATTCTGGCCTGGAGAATTCCATGGACTGTATAGGCCATGGGGTTGCAAAGAGTAGGACATGACTGAATGACTTTCACTTCATTTCACTTCATTATTCCTTTAACATAGGCATCATTAGTGGGTATTTTACATGTGGTTTAGTAATGTAGGTAGGTATATTCCATGAAACATGCTGATATATCCACAGCAGAAGCAGTAGCAACAACAATAATAACACATATCTCTACCTCTCCATCAAACCTGACATTATAACTGCAGCAGTAGTGACACCTACCACTAATATGATTACATCCTTAGGAGTGTGTCAGGCTCTATTGTAACTGCTTGACATGGATTAATTCTTTTAATCCTTATAAAAACTATATGAGGTAGGTAGCATTACCCCTACTTTACAAATCATGAAATGAAATAGGGAGAGGTTAAGAAATTGCTTGAAGTTACATAGCTAGAAACTGGGAGAGGGGGACTTTGAAACTAGGCAGTTTGGACTCTGGGTATGTGTTCTTAACTGATAAGCCATGTATTTAAACTTTTTAGTTCCAATTATAGTAAGAAATAATTTTTCATAGTGATTAAGCACACACATATGTACATATCATATACTATTGAAATAAAAGATCCTGAAGTGTTTTAATTATGTATGTTACACTCTGATGTTTTCTACTATATTCTACTCTACTTGATTTTGTCCTAACCTGTTTCATTAAAATTCTGGTTGCTTCTATTTGTGGATCATGATGTGAACTTTGAGAAAATGCAGTCCCAGAGCCTCTTGCTTCTTAATGATTACAACAAAGCACATCTGCACAGTGCTCTTGAGTTTGTTGAGTGCATGCACATCTCTGTAATTCTCCAAGGCAGCCCTGGGAAGAAGATGCTTAGTCCATTTCCAAGAGGAGTGAACTACCTTGCTCCCCTAGATCACATAGATCTAGTCATGGAAGAGTCCTGGTTCCTACCCAGCCTTATAAGGTTCAAGGACCAATCTAACTATGTTGGATGGATGGTACACACCAATATGGATTTGTTCTGACAATATGGATTAGCATCTTCTAATGCTACTGACAAATTGCTGTAAACAGAAGGATGTTGCAGGGTTGTTAGAACATGGAAAGCAATATAGGATCAGGGGGGTGATGGCAGGGTGCTGGATGCTCCCTCTATATGGCTCTGTCTAGAAAGATTCTCTTGTATTCTGAGCCAAAAGCTATAAAAAAAACTTATAATAGCTGTGTCTACCCCAGTCCTTCTGCGCCCTGGGGAAATCATGGAGCCTGGAGGTGAAATCTAGACAGGCTATCCTTGCTTGGGGCCTTGTTGGAAATGGCTGGGCATTCTGGAGACTGCTGAGCCAAGGTGTACCTCCTTAGGCCTCATGGAAGACTCTGTGGGAGGGAGTGCCTCCTCTCAGCACAGGCTAACAAATAAGGTCTAAGAAGGGGACTTGTCAGGTGCAAGTGGAGGTAGATGTATGTGTGTATGAGCACGTATGAGTATCTGTGAGATTGTTGATGGGAAGTCCAGCATGTGAGTTCGCAGTGTGTATGTTTGTGTGTGTGTGCGAGAAAGAGAGAAACAGAGAGAGAGGCAAGATACAGAGAGTTGGCTGATGGGTGCAGGTGAGGAATCTGGGAGCAGGTGTGTGAGGCTTTGGTGCTGTAAAAACAGCCATCCCTGTGAGGGAAATCACGGAGCCCATCTGTTGATCTTACGCTCTCCCAGTGTTGCAGTGCCGATGTGACCAGCACCACGGACAGCGGCATGAGCACATCACATGGGTGGTACGGGAGAAGCCGCAGCCCCGCCTTCCTCCGCCCTCCTTTCCAACGTGAGTCACCGCTCCCCTATCCTCAAAAACCTTTCGCCAACTGTGTATGAGGAGGTTGGGGTGGGGTGAGGAGAGGTGAGCTGGCCCTTTGAGGACAAAAATTGTGCAGTTTAGGGTAAAAGGCCATAAACATCTGGCCTCATCTGGCACCCAATTAAGAACATTAAGGAAGGAGCAACAGCAGCTAAACAACCCAAGCCCATAAACGTGTCTAATTGCTCCTAACACGTGGATACATCAGGCTCCTCACATATATAAAAGGCCCAACGATGTTCAAGAAGTGAACACCTCGTCCACTCGCCGTCCATTAGGCCGTCTGCCTCCTGAGAGCCTCCCGTGCCCCCAAAGAAACACCATGACTTGCGGATCTTACCGTGCTCTCCCAGCCTTCAGCTGCGTCTCCGCCTGCGGACCCCGGCCCGGCCGCTGCTGCATCACGGCCGCCCCCTACCGCGGCATCTCCTGCTACCGCGGCCTCACCGGGGGCTTCGGTAGCCGCAGCGTCTGCGGGGGCTTCCGTGCCGGCTACTGCGGCCGCAGCTTCGGGTACCGCTCCGGTGGCGTGGGCGGCCTCAACCCTCCCTGCATCACCACCGTGTCAGTCAATGAGAGCCTCCTCACGCCCCTCAACCTGGAGATCGACCCCAATGCGCAGTGCGTGAAGCAAGAGGAGAAGGAGCAGATCAAGTGTCTCAACAACAGGTTTGCTGCCTTCATCGACAAGGTGAGTTTCCTTGATCACACCCTTCCTGAACCTTCCCTTTCTGGGTAGGCAGTGAAGGGGTAGTCAAGGGCAGTAGAGATGTGGTCCTTTCAGGTCCCAGTCTGATGAAATGGACACACATCCAGGGCACAAACAGACCAGAGAGATGAGTCTAGAGCAGAGGCTCCTGAATAGAGCACTGTTATTATATACAACCTCTGTCCAGACAGGCAGGGTCCCCACAGACAAGGACAAGGCTTGGAACCACATGTCAGAGAAGAAAGCATACATGCAAACAAGACTCAAGAAATGCACACAAGATATGGGAACAGGACCACAGTTCAGCCTTGAAGTATTTGTCCTTGATCACACCTGTTCTGAACCTCCTCCCCCGCCTCCCATGCCTAAGTCCCAGTTGGGCACTGATGGGGCAGTCAAATGCAAAAAGAGCTCTACTTAGCTCCCGATCACATGCCATCTAGACTCAGCAGGTCAGGATAACTCAGTTCACCTGAGAAGTGAATGATCTTTCCAAACACCTTGCTCTCACCCTAATATAGAAAATACAAACATGATCACTATCTTGAAATCCAGAAATTGCCTTGTCTCCCACTGCCCCGTCTGTCTAATTTCTGCTGAACTCCTGGTTTTGGAGTTTACTGTAAAGAGATCAGCACACTCCCCAATCCCCTCCATCTTCCAAATAGGCTTTGGGGCAGTAGGAGCCATCTGACCCCTCCTCCCACCCCAAATGGCAGGTGCGCTTCCTGGAGCAGCAGAACAAGCTGCTGGAGACCAAGCTACAGTTCTACCAGAACCGCCAGTGCTGTGAGAGCAACCTCGAGCCCCTGTTCAATGGCTACATCGAGACGCTGAGGCGGGAGGCTGAGTGCGTAGAGGCTGACAGCGGGAGGCTGTCCTCAGAGCTCAACAGCCTGCAGGAGGTGCTGGAGGGCTACAAGAAGAAGTGAGTGTGGCTGGGGGGTGATGTTGGGCACAGGAAATGGACATGGATTCAACCCACTGGGTGAGACTGAAGCATTTCAAAGAAGGGGATGTGACCATGCAGGGCAAGTTGGTGGTATGCAGCAGGATCCTCCCATCAGGCAGTCGTTGCTCAGATGCCTATGAGTAGGGCCGTGATTCCCTAGGAGGTCTCTCTCCCCTCCTTCAGGCTTCTCTTCTGGAAGCCTGATCACCCAGCAACAGTGCCCTGTGCTCTGTTGGGAGGAGGCTTCTGCATTCTCCCAGGCGTGGCCCCTCAGGCACCCACCTGTAGCACCTGGATGTGCTATGAATCTCAGTGTCTCTCAGGGCTGCCAGGTCCTAGGTCTCTGGGTTTTCCACTGTCTAGGTTGCTCTAATGCTGATGGCCTCTGAGATTCATAGGTCCTCCCCCAGCTGAGCTAGGTTGGACACCCAGGTGGGGAGCGGCTGGGGCTGCAGTGCCCCAGAGGGGCTGCTGTCCACTCCTGGCTGGTGCTGAGTCCTTATTTTCCTCCAGAGGTGACCTCAGAGCAGTTTGGGCAGCAGGGCTATGAGGTTCCAGAAGAGTCACCCCCTGGATCCCTCAACTCCAAGTAGAGAGAGAATCACAGACACACCCCAAGTCCAACCAGAGAGGACCCAGCAGGGCTGCCAGGGATCTTGCTATGTGGGGAGGTCCTCCCTAGTGTCGTCCCATTCACTGGTAAAATGTGGAGGGGGTTCTGGGGAGACCTGCCCTGCCATGATTCCCCTCTCTGCCCTCTTCCCCAGGTACGAGGAGGAAGTTTCTCTGAGAGCAACAGCCGAGAATGAGTTTGTGGCTCTGAAGAAGGTGAGTAACATGGGATCAGGAAGCAGAGCCATGAAGGATCTCAGAATGACAGGCTCTCATTGTGGAGAACAATGGTCTCATCCTCTTTGGGGAGCAGTGACTTTGCCAATTCAGGATGGGAAATTCCCATAGACCAGGTCATGAAAGGCATATCCAAGGCTTTGGCAAGGGCAGTAACCTTGGACAATCCACTAACACCTTGCCCTAAAGCCGGGGTATAGCTGAATTGACCTCTGGATGTTCTGTGGTGTTTCAGAAGTAGTCTGTGGCTGGGATTCTGTGGAGGCATGGTAGCTTCAGTCTCTCTGTAGCTCATGCCTCTCTCTGAGGGATGGTGTCCTGTCTAGTGTCTCAGGAGTCTGGTTAAGAGGAGGGGCACAGTCCCAGGATCTAGGGGAGGATGGAGCAGAGCCAACAGTGGCCAGGTGGAGTCTTGGAGGACTATAGGGAAACAGGGAAAGGTCAAGGTGGTTGAGCAAGGGAGCCAGTCTGGCAGGCTTTTTGGTACAGGGAAGGGGAAAAGGAGAGCTGGAAAGTGAGAGGTCTCAGGTAGGTGGGGTGAAAGGCTGGTGGTTCATCTCAAAGGCACAAGACATTTGTTCTTGGAAGGGGAGGAGGTTGTGAGATGCCTCCAGGGAAGGGCAGCATGGAGATGGGACAGGAAAAGGAACACAGGGAATCCTTTCCTCCTCACCTCCTTGTAATGGGTGAGAAGAGAGGAATTCGGGGTGATGATGATCACCAGGGGTCCTCTTTGCTCAAAGACTCCCCATCTTCCCAGGATGTGGACTGTGCCTACCTCCGCAAATCAGATCTTGAGGCCAACGTGGAGGCCTTGATTCAGGAGATCGACTTCCTTCGGCGACTGTATGAGGAGGTGAGTGATTGTAGCCCTGGCAGAATCCAGGATCTGGAAGAGAGGGTGTTGGTTTGGGTTCGGAGTTGGACAGGAGTTTGAGCAGGAGCTGCAGTCCATGAGGCTGTCAGAGGGGGACCTTGGGGAAGCCCAGGGAGATCAGGAGGGCTGAGAAGGCTTCTACACACTGTGGTGGGGGAAGCCAAGGTGTAAACAAGACCCTTCCACCCTCCTGCCCCACCATCTGCAGGAGATCCGAGTTCTCCAAGCCCACATCTCAGACACCTCGGTCATCGTCAAGATGGACAACAGCCGGGACCTGAACATGGACAACATTGTGGCTGAGATCAAGGCTCACTATGATGACATTGCCAGCCGCAGTCGGGCCGAGGCTGAGAGCTGGTATCGCAGCAAGGTGAGTGGTCCAGGACACCTGCCTTCTAGACATGATGGAAGGGATGTGAGGTATACATTAACAAGGCTTCTTTTGTCTGCCAATTTGGATTTCTAGAGATGGTGACAGAAGTGCAGACAGCTCTCAGGTTATAGTGGAAGGACAGGGCTGCCATATATGGTTTCACAGGCTGTGCACTGGGCATCTGTGGTGCCTTGAATGGGTGGAATGTCCTGTCCTGAGCTTCACAAGCCTCTCTGCTTCCCACCAGTGTGAGGAGATCAAGGCTACGGTGATCCGACACGGGGAGACCCTGCGTCGCACCAAGGAGGAGATCAATGAGCTGAACCGCACGATCCAGAGGCTGACGGCTGAGGTTGAGAATGCCAAGTGCCAGGTAGGAGCTGTTTGAGGCCCACCCAGGTTCCCACAGGCAGTGTGTGTGCCCAGCTGGATCTCACCTTTCATGCTCCAGTCCATTTGCATGACTTGAGACCAAGGCTGCGGTCACTCTGGGTGATCCAGGTGATGAAGGGGAGAGATTCCTGCTGTGTGGAGAGACCATAACCCACCTTGTTCTCCCCTGGGCCCTTAGAACTCCAAGCTGGAGGCTGCAGTGACCCAGGCAGAGCAGCAGGGTGAGGCAGCCCTCAATGATGCCAAGTGCAAGCTGGCCGGGCTGGAGGAGGCCCTGCAGAAGGCCAAGCAGGACATGGCCTGCCTGCTCAAGGAGTACCAGGAAGTGATGAACTCCAAGCTGGGCCTGGACATCGAGATCGCCACCTACAGGCGCCTGCTGGAGGGCGAGGAGCAGAGGTGGGTACTGTAGCCAAATTTCTCTCCCAGCTCTGCCTGGGTTCTCATCATGCGGTGTACCTGACTTTCCTACTTGACAAAGCTCCCCATCCTGCAACTGGACAGGTAATTTGAGTAATTTCTTTAGGTATGTTTCTAGCCCCATTTCAGTTTCTCATGCCCACTTAGTTGCTGATCTGGGATTGGTGTCTTTGCAAATCTGTTTCTCACAGCCCAGAGTCAAGGTCATAGTAATTGCTGTTCCTGAGTAGCCCTGTCTGGGCTAGGTCGCCTTCCCTCAATAGTGATTCTTCTCTCCTGGCCCTCACTGCACATGGCCCTCAGGGTTCCAACTCTATTCTCAAGCTTGGCCTTGGCTCCAGCCCTGGGAGTTCAGATTTCCTCCCAAATGACAGCTTCAATAGAGGATTTTATCAACACACACTTATATATTCTAACTATAGAGTGCCTTTGCCTAGGTGTTTGTTCATTGCAGCAAGTGAAATGAAGGGTAGACAGATAACAGGGACTGGTCCCTTGAAGCAGCTGTAGCCTGCTCTGGGTGGGCATTTTTACTTGTCACTTCTTTTGAGGGCAAAGGGAGACTCACTGGTCATTAGCCGTCTATGTTCAGGTGGAGGGCGGCTGAACCGCTTCTGTGAGGACAATAGTCACAGGCCGCGCCCTTTGGTTCTTCCCCTGGAAACAGAAAGGTCCATCCTTCTGCCCCAAACACTCGTGGAATGAACTGAGAAGCTTTGCTGTGGATTCCCTAGGAAATGTGGGCCTGGGAAGGTAGATTGTGAGCTGCAGACTCTCCTCATTTCTGAAGCTGATTAAGACAACCCTTTGCTTTGGTCTCTCAGAGGGACTCTGTGTTTTCCTTAAGGAGACAGCATCACGTAGGAAGGAAACCCAGGCTGGATAGAGTTAGGTGGCCGGAGTGGTACTGGTTATTTCCTTTCTGGGCCTCAGTTTACCCATTTGTTAAGTGAGGGACTAGATGTAGCTAATCTCTGAGTCTGCTCTCAATATGTTCTAACATCCCATTCATTCATGCAAGTTATTTATTGAGCCAAGCATCATCTGGGGGCACTGTAGATTCTGCAGCAGGAAAAAGGATAGACAAAAAAATTCTGTCCTCCGGAAGCCCATTCTTTAGTAATACCAGTCAGATCAGATTCAGGAATTTAAATCTGCTGCTCCTCAGATACATTTACAAGTTAATAAGAACAGAAAGAAACAGTAGGAGCTACCATTCCCGAAGCACTACCTTTCCTGATGGCAGAAATCAGGCACTTACAGGCATTTTGACTTCATCCTCGCAAAGTTCAGGGAGTAGATTTTCCCCAGGAGGCTGGCTGTGTGTGTGCTAAGTTGCTTCAGTCCTGTCCGACTCTTTCCAACCCAACGGACTGTAGCCTGCCAGGCTTCTCTGTCCATGGGATTCTCCAGGTAAGAATACTGGAGTGGGTGGCCATGCCCTCCTTCAGGGCGTCTTCTGGAGACTTAGAGATCGAACCCGCATCTCTTATGTCTCTTGCATTGGCAGGCAGGTAATTTACTACTAGCACCACCTGGGAAGCCCCTAAATCCGAGGTTGCTCAGCTAATAAAGGCTAGAGAGAACCCATACATTGACCCAGGGCTAGCGCTTAATGGAGCCTTTCAGGGGCAAGTGCTCAGAATGAGGGCGGGGGACCTCACCCTTCGCCTTGGCTGTGTGGACCAGCGGCTTTTCAGGGCACTGACCTTTCTCTTTTCCTTTCCCCGCAGGCTGTGCGAGGGCGTCGGGTCTGTGAATGTCTGTAAGTAGCCCGCCCCTCCCCATTCTCCAGCCGGGTGGTCACAATGCCTTTAGGGAGGGGCACTTTCGCCGCTCCAAGCCTCCTGGCTGGGGCAGTGTCTGACCGCGTCTCTGCCTGTTCTCCACCCCGTTCAGGCGTCAGCAGCTCCCGAGGTGGCGTCGTCTGTGGCGATCTCTGCGCCTCCGGTGCTGCCCCTGCTGTCACCACCAGCGTCTGCAGCGCCCCCTGCAGCGGCAACGTGGTGGTGGGCACCTCTGACGCCTGCGGCCCCTGCTCTAGGGTGGGCGGCAGCATCCTGGGCTGTAAGAAGTGCTAAGGTCGCCTTCCGGCCCAGCCAGGACGTCGCGCCACCGGAACGCCCCTTCCGTTGCACCCCCGGCCCTCGCCCCCGGGCCGCCCGCTAGCCTGCAGGGTCTGCCTTCCCTGCTCCCTCTCTGCTTCCTTTGCGTGCCATCCGCCAGGCACCCGAGCCCCGGGGAGGCTGGGGCGCACCCTGACCTCTTTCTGTAGCCTTTCCTAGTAGTCGTTTTGCTGTCTTGAGGATTCATGCCTTCTTCTGCCTTCTGGGTTTTGCTGGATTCATTGGTCCTGCCTGATCCCCTTCACCTAGTCTTGGAGGAACGGGAAACAGGCCCCGGAATCTCCCGATCTGCACATCCTGGGGAATCTGCGAGTGTGCTGGTACCTGTGGCATGGACATGGGGAACACTGATGGTGGTTTTCCTGTAACTCTTTGAGGGCCATGCCCTGTGGGAGGGGAGACCATCACCTTTCAAGGATGCCCGCGGAGGCTTCTACAAAGCCAGTGAATCAACTGCCTGCAAGCTCTTTTGTCTTTGTTTCCCTCTTTGTTTCCAATAAACTAATTGTGGCTAATCAGACCTGGTGCCTCAGAGTCTCATAAATGCCAGGGCCCTCCTGAGATAGCTGCTCCCTGCCAGTGATGTCCTCAGGACCTCTCATGCACTCAGTTATTTTTCGTTAGGTGAAAATGATGTGGTAGAAGCTGCCCATCTGGCCTTGAGCCACCGGAGCCTTGAGAAAACGAGAGAAGACCCATGGAGATGGGGAATCCCTCCCTGCCTTGTGTGGTCATGGGTTTCTCTAGACCAAGGATTCTCAACTTCAACACTACTGACATTTTGGGCTAGAGACTTCCTTATTGGGGGGCAAGTATCCTGTGCATTGTAGGATCAGTGATTTGCTCACAGTTACTGAACTAGTAAATGACTGAATCAACATTCAAACATAGGTTTAACCAACTCTTTAATACATAATTTTACTTAGGGAGCCAGAAGGGCAATAGACAGCTGAAACCTCCCTGTAATCCAATAGGTGTCATGATTCCATTTTACAGATGAAGAAGCTAAACTTTAGTGAGGATCAGTGACTTGCCCACTGGCCTCTACCCACTGCACGGCAGTAGTAGTCCACCCTCCCCGAGTTGTGACAACCAAAGCTGTCCCTAGACATGGCCAGATGTGCCCTATGGCTTCTCAACCAGTGTTTTCCTTCTGTCAACCTGCCAAGGACATTCCTGGAGGGGAAAAGTACATGGGTGAGGGTAAGAATGAAAGGAAGGCATGAGGGACAACAGTGTAAGGGAGAGGAAGAGCTTCAGGTTGAGGGTCAGGAGAATCAGGCTTCTAATTCAGAGTCCTGACTCTGCCATTTCCTAACTGGGTGACTTTGGGCAAGTCGCTTCTGCCCTCTGAGCCTCAGTTTCTTTGGCTAGAGAATGAGGGATGGTGGACACATTCCTAAGGGTCCTTCTGGCTCCCTAAGTGAGGACTTAGGGAGAACTGTGTATTTAAAGGACTGTGTATTTAAAGGAGTACGTATTTAAAGGAGTTTGGTTAATACAAGCCTATGTTTGAATATTGGTTCAGCCGTTTCCTAGTTCTGTAATTGTGAGCAAGACACTGATTGTCACTGAGCTTTATAATTTATTCATCTGTAAAATGGAATAAGGAGACCTACTGGGTTGTAGGGAGGTTTCAGGTATCTATTGCATATAACATACCACTCCAAAATTTAGAGGCTTGAACTATAATGCTTTATTTTTTCTAGTGATTCAATAGGCTTACTGGGCAGTTCTTCTACTTTATGTGATGTTGTTTGGGATGCTAGGATGTCTGGAAGGTCAAAAATGGCCTCATTTCACATGGCTGGATTTGGTGCTGGATATCATAGACAGAGGAGCTTGGCAGGCTACAGTCCATGGGGTCACACAGAGTCAGACACGACTGAATGACTAAGAACACATACTAGCTAGGAGTTCAGCTGGAGCTATTGGCCAGGATATATCAGTCAGGAGACAATCATTTGAACAGATGAAGTTTAATATAAGAAATTATTAACTGTAATAGGTGATTGAGTCATGAGAGTTTGGCTAGTAAGAAGCAAGAAATCTAAGAATACAGAGGCCGCAGTTATAAGGAGCAGCCCCTACCTCTAGACCTAAGGGAGAGCACCCAAGGAAGTGGACCCCAGTGCCAAGATGTGGACCTCAGATCCAGGGAAAACTAGGGAGACCTGTTCATGAAGACATGTCTCCATCTCAAAACCACCCGAGGGGGATACTGGAAACTGCTGGCCACAGTATACTGCTGACCACTGTGCATGGCGGCAGTAAAGCCATGGCAACACAGGAGAAGTTCTGGAGAAACTGTGGGTGCTGCAGGAGTCTTCCAGGAGGAAGCTGGAGCCAGGAAGGAAAGCCCCTTCCTCTTGCTCTATCGCTCCATCACCCTCTACTGACAAAGCTCAATCTTGTTCCAGTAAACAAAGGAAAGTATTTAAAGGGCCCCTCTAAATGTTCACAGAGCAGGCCACGACAGGTGAATCTGGAGCTGACAGACAATGCATTGATAACTGGAGTCCAGGGACTTGGTTCTCCTCCGTATGAGCCTTTCTCACATAGCTGCTTGGTGTCTGAGTTCTAAGAAGGAAGGTAGGGAGCAGAAGCAGCCAGGCCTCTTTAGGCTTGAGCTCAGAAGCTCACTTCCACCATATTCTACTGGCCAGAGCAGTCACAGGGTCAGCTCAGGCTCAAGGGGAGGGGAAGCAGACTCCACCCTATGTTGGCTTATGTGTGAAGAGAAGAACAGAATGGCCAAGTCCTCTTGTGGACACCAGACCCCACAGTGTGCCCTCTGGTCACAACAATTCATGTCCCTCCCACAAACAACATATGCTAACTCCTCCAAAGACCGCCCCCACCCCGCCCCGCCCAAATTTCATCCCATTGTTACATCGGCTGGAAATCAGGATCTCACTGGTTGGATTAGATCCATTAACACATGAGACTCTTAGGATATGGTTCTTTTGTTGCAGCTCCTCCATTATTATCTACCTCAGGCTGAAGTCTTGTGATTTAAATGGCAATTATTTATGTCCACCACACCTGTCATGCATTCACCATTGCATTCAGTTATTACAGAATCCTAAGTCCCTGGGAAGGAGGTGTTACAATCCCAGAGCAGAGTCCAGAGTCACTTCCCCAAAAGGTCAGAACTGAAAAGGCCCTTTGTAGAACCTCTGGGGTAGGATAGCCACAATGTGCACTTCTGTTTAGAAAGAGGAAAAATTTGACACACAGAGAAATCCCTGATTCATAACAGTTCTAAGTACAGTTGGGCACCCATTGCTAATTCCTCCTGTTGCAGAGACTGGGAGTGTATCTGATTAGTGCCTAGTTTTGCTCCCTGGAATTGGTTCTCCTCTGCCCTTGTCTCTATCCTTTGGAATCTTGGCTTCACCTTCTGTATCATCCTTTATTTTCCATGATAAACAACCCATGTGTTCTTAGCCTGCTTCTTGTCTATAGGAGGTGAGGAGCCCGGAGGCCTCTTTTCACTTTGAATGGTTTCTGTTCCTTGTAGTTAGATCTGCTCTAATTCTTTAAAAAATTTTGTAAGGTGTGAGGTGGGGCTCAGGGTCTTAGGACATGAAGCTCTTACAGAAGTCGAGTGTACAATGTCAGTCCTGCTTGGTCCCTTGAGCTGGTAGCTGGGAGGCAAGTGCATCACCTCCAGAGGCATGGGGTGTCCCTGGGCTCTCCCAGGTGGCACCTGGACAACCTCCCAAGCTTATTACAGAATCCTTGCTAAGTCCCCGGGAAGGAGGTGTTACAATCCCAGCGCAGAGTTCAGAGTCACTTCCCCAAAAGGTCAGAACTGAAAAGGCCCTTGTAGAGCCTCTGGGCAGGCCTCAATTTTTAAATATTGATTTTTATGGCAGTATAGTTGTTTCACAATGTTGTATTAGCTTGTAGTGCAGAGGAAAATGAATCAGCCACACATAATACATACATATATGTCATCCCTCTTAGATTTCCCTCCCATTTAGGACATCACAAAGCATGAAGTGGAGGTCCCTGTGCTATACAGCATGTTCCCATCAGTTGTCTATTTTATACATGGTATCAATAGTGTATATGTGTCAATCCAATCTCTCAGTTCCTCCCATCCAACCCCTTTCCCCCTTGGAAGCCATTCATTTGTTGTCTACATCTGTGTCTCTATTTCTGCTTTGCAAATAAGATTATCTATACCACTTTTTTAGATTCCACATGTATGCATTGATATACAATATTTGTTTTTCTCTTTTTTACTTACTTCACTCTGTATGACAGTCTTTAGGTCCATCCTAAAAGATGATGCTGTTAAGGTCCTACACTCAATATGCCAGCAAATTTGGAAAACTCAGCAGTGGCCACAGGTCTGGAAAAGGTCAGTTTTCATTCCAATCCCAAAGAAAGGCAATGCCAAAGAATGCTCAAACTACCGTACAGTTGCACTGATCTCACATGCCTGTGAACTAATGCTCAAAATTCTCCAAGCTAGGCTTCAACAGTACATGAACTGTGAACTTCCAGATGTTCAAGTTTGATTTAGAAAAGGCAGAGGAACCAGAGATCAAATTGCCAACAGCCACTAGATCAGAGAAAAAGCAAAAGAATTTCAGAAAAACATCTACTTCTGCTCATTGACTATGCCAAAGCCTTTGACTATGTGGATCACAACAAACTATGGAAAATTCTTAAAGAGATAGGAATACCAGACAACCTTACCTGCCTCCTGAGAAATCTGTATGCAGGTCAAGCAGCAACAGCTAGAATGGGACATGAAGCAATGGACTGGTTCCAAATCGGGAAAGGAATACATCAAGGTTGTATATTGTCACCCTGCTTATTTAACTACTATGCAAAGTACACCATGTGAAATGCTGGGCTGGATGAAGCCCAAGCTGGAATCAAGATTGTTGGGAGAAATATCAATAACCTCAGATATGCAGATGACACAACCCTTATGGCAGAAAGTGAAGAGGAACTAAAGAGCCTCTTGATAAAAGTGAAAGAGGAGAGTGAAAAAGTTGGCTTAAAACTCAACATTCAAAAAATGAAGATCATGGCATCCAGTCTCACCACTTCATGGAAAACAGATGGGGAAACAATGGAAACAGTGACAGATTTTATTTTCTTGGTCTCCAAAATCACTACAGATGGTGACTGCATCTGTGAAATTAAAAGACACTTGCTCCTTGGAAGAAAAACTATGATTAACCTAGACAGCATATTAAAAAGCAGAGACATTACTTTGCCAACAAAGGTCTGTCTAGTCAAAGCTATGGTTTTTCCAGTAGTCATGTATGGATGTGAGAGTTGGACCATAAAGAAAGCTGAGAGCCAAAGAATTGATGCTTTTGAACTGTGATGTTGGAGAAGACTCTTGAGAGTCCCTTGGACTGCAAGGAGATAAAACCAGTCAATTCAAAAGGAATTCAGTCCTAAATATTCATTGGAAGGACTGATGCTGAAGTTGAAGCTCCGATACTTTGGCCACCTGATGCGAAGAACTGACTCATTGGAAAGACCCTGATGCTGGGGAGGATTGAAGGCAGGAGTAGAAGGGGAGGACAGAAGACGAGATAGTTGGATGGCATCACTGACTCGATGGACATGAGTTTGAGTGAACTCTGGGAGTTGGTGACGGACAGGGAGGCCTGGCATACTGCAGTCCATGGGGTTGCAAAGAGTCAGATATGCCTGAGAGACTGAACTGAAAGGTCCATCCATGCCTCTAGAAATGACCCAATTTTGTTCCTTTTTATGGCTGAGTAATATTCCGTGATATATTTGTACTGTATCTTTATCCATCTGTCTGTTGGTGGGCATTTAGATTGTCTCCATGTTCTGGCTCTTATAAACAGTGCTGCTACCGATATTGAGGTGCATGTGTCATTTTGAGTTACTGTTTTCTCTGGGTATATGCCCAGTAGTGGGATTGCTAGGTCATGTGGTAGTTCTATTTTTAATTTTGTTAAGGGGTCTCCATATTGTTTTCTATAGTGTCTGTATCAACTTGCATTCCCACCAACAGTATAGGAGGGTTCCCTTTTCTCCACCTCCTGTCCAGCATTTATCATTTGTAGATTTTTTAATGATGGCCATTCTGACTGGTTTGAGGTGATACCTCATTGCAGTTTTGATTTGCATTTCTCTAATGATTAGTAATGTTGAGCATCTTTCCATGTGTTTTTGTTGGTCATCTGTACGTCTTCTTTGGAGAAATGTCTATGTAATTCTTCCACCCATTTTTTAATTGGGCTGTCTATTTTTTTATATTGAACTGCATGGGCTGCTTATATGTTTTGGAGATTAATTCTTTGTTAGTACTTCGTCTGCAAATATTTTCTCCTATTCTGAGGGTTGGCTTTTCATTTTGTTTATGGTTTCCTTTGCTGTGCAAAAGCCAGCTCTCATTTAAGAGGTGTTCAGGGCTCCCAAGTCAGAGCAGGGGAGGGATGAGAGACATTGAGAGATGGGTCACAGCCAGATACACAGGACTGGCACGTCATGGTCAAGAGTCTTGACTTCATCCACTGTCAGATCTGTGTTTTGGAAAGATGTCTCTGGCTGCTGCTCAGTGTAGATTGGAAGGGGATACCAGCAGGTCTCCAACCAAGATGGTGGTGGCCGAAATGTGGATGGTAGCAGCAGCAGAGAGAGGAAAAAGATGGATGAGAGGAATACTTAGGAGGTAGAAAGAAGAGCACTTAGGGGTTATTTGGTTTTGAAGGGGAGAGTTCAGGCCTGGACGGATCTTAGAGGCTCAGATTTGGGCAGCTGTGATGATGACCTTGACAGGTGAGGCAGGAGGAGACCTCAGTGGAGGGAATGAGGAATAGTGAGTTCAGCTGAAAGGTCTGTGGGTTGGAAGAGTCTCCAGGACAGGCAAGTGGAGAGGTCTTGGAGAAACTGGGGCGAGTGAGTCTGAAGCCGAGGAGTGAGGTCAGAGCAGTGGAGAGCCATGGGGACTAGAGCTGGAGGACTTGAACCCGGGAGGATGTTAACGGTGGTGGTAACAGAAGGCAAGGGGTGGAGGTAATTGTCCAGGGAGCGTGCTCCGAGTGCTGAGGGAAGGGCTCTGGGGCATTTTCATGCTTGAGGTTTGCCTGGGTGAGGGAAGAGAGCCACGGAAGAGCTGAGAGCCTGGCCTGCAGAGCAAGGACGTGAAAGGCCAGAGACTCAGAGTTCAAGAGAGGGTAAGGGGGTGAGGGTGACGGGGAGCAAAGGGGCTTGGGTGAGGAGCCAGGAGGGAGTGAGGGAAGGTTCTGGGTCCTCCAGAGATAGTGTGGTGAGCTGGGTAGAAAGGTCAGGGCCTGAGGAAGGACCAGCATCAGGCTCTGGGATAAGGCGAGGCAAAGGCAGACAAGGAGAGGGCCAGTGGGAGGGAAATGGGCGACACAGAAGAGGGGTTACTACAGGCCTGGTGCTTCCAGAGTGGGGCTGGGGCTCCTCAAGGTCTTCCTCCTATGACCTCCCAGACACTTCCTGAACAGAGGACATGCATGGTCAGGCCATACCGGGGGCAGGGGAGCCATCTTAGCCTCCGGATTGAAGCTCTGAGGTATGTGGGGGTGAGGGCAGTGAGTGGGGCAGTTGGGAGAGTCAGTAGACAGTATCCCCTTACCAGCTACAGGGCTTTGCAGGGAGGCTGTTCCAGGTGCTGAGGGGGGGTGCATACGGGGGAGGGGCCAGAGTCAAGGGTCTCATCTCCCCTTGTCTGATGGACAGCAGTGGGGATGAGGTGGGGTGGGGTCCAGGCTGACACAGGGTGGCCCCCTGAGGTGGCTGTTGGCATTTGTGACGGTTACTGCCGTGGTGCATTGTGTGGTGGAGGTGGGACAGCAGAGTGAAGGTGTGCCCAGAAAGCACGGTGGGTGGGAAGGGGGCTAAAAGTGTGCACACAAGTGCGTGTGCACACACACACGAACACACACATACATAGCCTTCCAGCGGATTCCTGTGCCCTCCTTTGGGTCCCTTCAAAACCAGTCAGAGGAATAAGTCCCCAGCTACCCCAGACCCAGAGGAGCGACTGAGGAGGAAGGTCAGCACTGCCTGGCCAGGGGGAGGCCGGCAGCGTTCGGGGACAGGCCCTGCAGGAACACAGGCTGAGGGCAGGCCAGAAGCACTCCAGTCCTCAGGCCTTCTCCCTGGGCTGGGGTGCTCACCAGTCGGTGCACGGGGCTCACTCCCAGAAAGCCAGACATCACAGCACAGAAAGCGGGTGCCTCGGTTTATTGGAGAAATGGAGGGGGAACAAGAGGCCAGAGAGTTAGGGGACATGGGAAGGTGCGCTCTTCTTCCTGGGCGAGGCCAGAGGCCAAGACAGCGGAAGGGAGGAGTCCCTCCCCAGGCTGCATCCCCTTCAGGTGCGACTAGAGGAGCGGAGCAGAGAAGAGGCTGATGGAAAGGAGGGCGTGGTGTATTCTCAGAACACGAGAGGGCCAGCTACCGAGGCGCTGCTGTTCTCAGGCAGCAGTGGGGGTGGTGGCACTTCTGGCAGGCCGAGGGGCCTCTCTGGCTCTCCCCGGGGGCCGCCTAGCACCTCCCCAGGCTGCAGGAACCCCCTCCGCAGGTGGTGTTGAGCTGGCCGCAGGGCGCGCACAGGCCGGTGCTCACCGCCAGGTTCCCGCTGCAGGGAGCGCTGCAGACGCTGCCCGTCACCGGCCGGGAGCCCGACACGCAGAGGTCTCCGCAGACGACCCCGCCGCGGGAGCTGCTGACACCTGCGGGGACGAGCGCGGTATCAGGAGGCCTGCTAGTGGCCACCGCATCTGGCCACCTTCACTGGCCTCTCTTATCTGTTCAGCCCTCCCAGGGAGGACACAAAGGTTCAGCTGGTATTCTGAAGGTGTGGATGGAAACAGCGGGCAAATCAGGAGCCCTGGCTTCTGGCCCTGGATCTCCTTTGTGACCTTGGGCAAGTCCCTTCCTTGCTCTCTTAGTGTCCTCACTATACAAGCTGAGGGTTGTACTGTGTGACATCTGAGGTCCCTTCCTGCAGTGATCTTTTTCCAATCCCATTCATGCTGTGAGGTTCTTCCTGTTAGCTAATCTCAGTCTCTCCTACTGTATGACTAACCTACTCCATTTACTGAGGGAATTATTTGAAACACTCCTCCTGGTATCTCTATACACTCATAGCCAGGACACTCTTATTGCCCAATCTAGAATTTTCCTTTTCATGGCTCAGAATACTTACAGACATTCACAGCTCCAACGCCTTCACACAGCCTGAGTGGGGAAAAGGTAAAAAAGGAAAAGAGAAAACAGGTTAGAATAAGATCTTCAAGTTTCCCCTGGGTGCCAGGATGGGTCAAATGGGCTATTTCTGGCCTATATTTATGCCCTTGTGTTAACTTTTATAAAGTGATGTTCTGGCAGTTGCAGCAATGCCAGGGCACACTATTTAGCAAACAGAGTATATACTGAATTTCAGCCTCACTTGCCCCTCAGTTGGCTGCTTTTGTGCAGTGCACAGCCGGAGCAACAATACCTGGCATACCTGGCTGGGCTCAGCTTTAGGAAGAGGAAGTTTCCTTTGGGGAGTCACATGAGGCTAGGATCAGAGTTTGGCCAGCATCTCCACCCTAGGGCAGGATGACTGCCAAGAAACCTGGCAGGGAGTGGATCTTGCAAGAGCTGAGGATGGAATAATTTGAAGATGTTCTGAACTGGGAGGTAGGGCACCTCGGCTCTAAATCTAGGAAGGCCCTGGGCTCTCTGGGACTCTGGACATTGCAGTGGCACCAGCTCTCATTTCCTCTCTGTATGCTACTGACCATGTTCTAGTCCTTCGAGATACGGGTTTCAAAGACCTCAGAGTCTAGCTTGGGACCAGTTCTTAGGACTGAGACTAGGATGAGGAAAAATCAGAAGTGGGCAGACCTATGCAAGTGGAGTTCATGCGGCAACCGAGATGATCCTCACCTCTGCTCCTCGCCCTCCAGCAGGCGCCTGTAGGTGGCGATCTCGATGTCCAGGCCCAGCTTGGAGTTCATCACCTCCTGGTACTCCTTGAGCAGGCAGGCCATGTCCTGCTTGGCCTTCTGCAGGGCCTCCTCCAGCCCGGCCAGCTTGCAGCGGGCATCGTTGAGGGCCACCTCGCCCTGCTGCTCAGCCTGGGTCACTGCAGCCTCCAGCTTGGAGTTCTAAGGGCCCAGGAGAGGATAAGGTGGGTTATGGCCTCTGGGTCTCTGTGTCCATTTCCTGGATGTGTCCAGTCTCTCCACCCAGATGAGATCACCCCAGAAACAGACCTCTCCCTTTTATCACCTAGGGCTCCCTGAGTGGCCATAGCCTAGGACTCAAGTCGTTCTGATGGGCTGTAGAGTGAATGGTGAGATCCAGTTGGGCACACACACTGCCGGTGAGACCCTGGGTGGGCCTCAAACACTCCTTACCTGGCACTTGGCATTCTCAACCTCAGCTGTCAGCCTCTGGATCACGCGGTTCAGCTCGTTGATCTCCTCCTTGGTGCGGCGCAGGGTCTCCCCATGCCGGATCACCGTGGCCTTGATCTCCTCACACTGGAGGGAAGCAGAAAGGCATATGACATTCCACCCACTCAGGACAACATGGATGATTTGCAGGTTGTACAGTGCTCAGCCTGTGTAACCATACACTGCAACTCTGTCCTGCCACTATAACCTGAGAACTGTCTGCCCTTCTGTTATCATCTCTAGGGATCAGAATCCCTGGGGAAAAAAAAAAAAAAAGGTTTTTCTAATTATATATACCTCAAGTCCCTACCACTGCTGTGTCTAGGAGGCAGGTGTCCTTGACCACCCACCTTGCTGCGGTACCAGCTCTCAGCCTCAGCCCGGCTGCGGCTGGCGATGTCATCATACTGGGCCTTGATCTCAGCGACAATATTGTCCATGTTCAGGTCCCGGCTGTTGTCCATCTTGACGATGACCGAGGTGTCTGAGATGTTGGCTTGGAGAACACGGATCTCCTGTGGATCAGGAGTCAGGAAAGAGGAAGTATAAGCAAATTATCTGAGCTTTTCCTCACCCGCCAATGGCTGTAATCTCTTTGGTCCATCTGGAGCCAAAGTCTCGTTTGGAGCAGACAATTCCCTGATGAAATTGCATCGCTTTCCATACAGATAAGAAATCCCATTTAGAAAAAAGTGCAATTACTTCTCAAATGTTTGCTTTGGGGATTTTTCAGGCCCCTGTAAATCTTGTCCCTGCAGCCAGCATGCTGGGGACACTTCCTTGGGGTCCAGGCCCCTGTGTGGAGACCCATTTCTTGTTCTCATGGACCAGCCACAGGCTTCTGGCTGCCAGAGAAAATCTGAGCTAGAGAAAGTGCGGTCAAGGTGTGTGCCTGGGCTTTGGTTTCTCAAGGCACAGCTGTCCTAGAGGTTGTCACCCTTACTAATTCCGTGCCCCTTACTAATTCTGTCCCATTTTGCTTCTCTATTCCTTTGCCTAACCTTCAATCTCAGCCTGTGTTCCCACATCAGCCGGCCAGTGGGAGGGCTGGACAAGGGCTCAGGGATGCCCACCAGGACCAAGAACCCTCTCACCTCCTCATACAACCGCCGCAGGAAATCGATCTCCTGGATCAGGGCCTCCGAGTTGGCCTCCAGGTCTGACTTGCGGATGTAGGCGCAGTCCACATCCTGTGTGGGGTTCAAGGGGCTGTGAGATTCAAGGTCACTCTGCGGGCTTGGCTGCAGCATCGCAGGACAGAGAGGACAGGGTGGCCAGGGGCTCAGGGAGGGGCTTGGCTCAGGCACTTACCTTCTTTAGAGCCACAAACTCGTTCTCCGCTGTGGCCCGAAGAGCAACTTCTTCTTCATACCTGAGGGGTATGGGGAAAACAGGGCCCCTTCTGAGCAACTCTAAACTTGACCATGAAGCACGCAAGCAAATAAGCCTGATTTCTAGCTCCCCGCCTCCACTCATTTCCCCACCTCCAAAAGAAATGGGGTGGGACCAGGTGCTCCAGGCCTCCTGGGATACATGGGACTATTGAAACACCCACCTTCACATCACCTCTGAGCTCCTCAGTGGGGTGAGGGTGGAAGGGGGGCCGGGGGTAGGATCTAGAAGCTGTGTGTGTGCGAGTGTGTGTGTGCATGTGTGCGTGTGTGTGTGGCTGGGGCTGGCAGGTGCCTTCTTTTCTCACCCAGGCCTGCATTTCCCTTTCCTCTGACTCCTCCCCTTGCCCCTGGCTTTGCTACAGGTGGTAGGATCTCCCCTCTGTCATCTTCCTCCTGGCTCAGCCAAGAGATGTGGAGCCTGCTGCTTCCTCCTGCTCTGTGGGCAGGCCTGCTCAGAGCTAGAGGCAGGGAGCATGGTGGCCTGGCAGTGCATGGCTAAGAGTATAACTGAAGGATGGTGGCCAGCTCTGGAAACCAGGTTCCTTTAGAGTACCCAGTGTGTGCCTTCGTATTCTGTGTCATTCTTTGTCATCAGAGGTCTCTGTCTGTGACTCTGCCATCTCTGCCTACCAGGGGACTGTAAGCCCCACAGAAACACGAGCTGGCTCTATCATTTGCCCCTGGATTGCTATCACCCTGTCCAGATCTGCCTGCTGCCTGATAGGTGCTCAAAAAGTGTTAGCTGAGTGAAGGGGTGAACTTCAAAAGAAGGTCCAGGACTTTGAAAGCTAGACTCAAAAGGATCAGCAATGTTAGTTTTTCTGGGGTCCTAAGAGAAGATCTATGGGTAGAAGAAAGGGAGAGAACATCATTTCCCTGACCTGCTGGTAGGAAGTCAGGCTGAGCTCCGTCCCCAGTGGGCCAGGACCCACCCATGGAACCCATGTACCTCGAGGAGGGGCAGAGAGCACAGGCTCTTCCTGATCATCAGGCAGAGACCCAGCCACAAGTCTGGATGCTCCCCTGTGCTGGGAGCCACCTTCAAGCCCTTCCCGGAGCCGGCGCCTTCCCACACTCACTTCTTCTTGTAGCCCTCCAGCACCTCCTGCACGTGGTTGAGCTCCGAAGACAGCCTTCCGCTGTCAGCCTCCACGCACTCGGCCTCCCGCCTCAGTGTCTCGATGTAGCCCTCGAACAGGGGCTCGAGGTTGCTCTCGCAGCACTGGCGGTTCTGATAGAACTGCAGCTTGGTCTCCAGTAGTTTGTTCTGCTGCTCCAGGAAGCGCACCTGCCGCACAGAGGCAGAGCCTGAGAACCTCTTCTTGTAGGACCAGAGGGCAAGAGTGGGGAGGGTCCCAGCACCAAGACCCAGGATCCCCAGCTCTCTGACTCAGAGTCCTCAGAAGCATTATGTCCCCTCTCTTTAAACCATGTTAGGGCCTCAGTGGCTCTCCTGGAAGTCCTTCCTTGGAGCTAATGTCAGTCTCTTCTAAGGCAGTGTACCTACTGTCATGGAAAGCACTAAAGCCATGCAGAGTCCAGACCCTGCTGCTTTTGTTAATAATGTTTCCTTGGGCCCAGCACTTAACCCTTGTCCTGAGTGCTTGCCTTGCTAAGAGTTTAATGAGCCCTGTTGCAGAAAAGCACCCGAATGCAGAATGTCTACTATTCCAAGACAGGTGTGACTGTCAGTGTGCAAATGAACAGGTCAACCTTTTTAGAAAGACCAACTGTTAAAGTTAACAAGTAAAGTATGTGCCAATAATCAAAATCCTACGACAACAATGCAATTAGGATAATAGTCACCTGGACTATTAGTGCAGGGATGTGGTGTGTGCCAACTCCCTTGTTTTACAGATGAGGAAGTTTTATAGGATTGAGAGGTTCCCTAACTGCCTGAGATCTCATAGTGGCAGAAGAATTCAAACTTTGATCTTCTGCCCTGCGGGGTGGGGGTGGGGTGGGGGGGAGCAGGCTTCTCTTACTACAATAATTGCTGACAATTGTGCCCAAGAGAAATTTCACATCCACTCTTCTTCCATGAGGTTGGCCCACCACCCCATTCAGGTCCTTTTGTGTAATAACTTTGCCACATCCCTGGTAAGTCCTTTCTTGTGCTACTCTTGGTCTCTCATGCTCTTAAGAGCTCCAGATCCTTTTGGCCCTTCCTGGTGGGTATCTCTGTAGCATGAATTCTCACAAGTTTGGCTCTGGATAACCTTCCCTGGCCCCAGAACTTTTTCTTCAATGAAGCCTTCTCCCCTGGCCCCTCGAACCACTGCCTCATGGCCTGGATTCAGTGGAGGAGACTTGAGCTGGACACTGACATCTGCAGATGGTTTCAACCAGACCACATACTACCTTCCTCTCCACAAGGCCAAGGAGAGTGGGGACCGAGTCTGTTGCTCACCCCTGGATCCCACGCACAGAGGCATGGACAAGCCATTCTGGGCCCTGCTCAGTGGCCAAGTAACCATTGTTATATAAAGGGCTCTGTGTGAACCAGGAGATTCCTTCTGGGCAGTCTTCCAGTATTGCAGTCACCAGCCCTGCTTGGACATGGAGAGTACCTCCTTACCAAGTAAGCAGCTGCTGGTCCTCAAATGCATTGAACACCCACACAGCAGCCCTTTGCTCACAGGATGTTATCTCCCAGCACTAGAGTTTCTGCCCCTAGTTCTGTTTCTGTGTTTTCAGTTTGTCTCCCCCATTAGACTAGGCAGCTTCTGAACCTATTCTTGTCTTTCTGTCTGTGTTCAAGAGGTATGACTTCCTCTCCTTTTGGCCTGAGGGCTTCTGTGGGCATGTCTCTGACTCCTTCTTCAGTGCCCAGCTGGGGTCCTGAGCATGGGTGGGATTCAGGAAAGGCATGATCAAGGAGACTCACCTTGTCGATGAAGGCAGCGAACCTGTTGTTGAGACACTTGATCTGTTCCTTCTCCTCTTGCTTCACGCACTGCGCATTGGGGTCGATCTCCAGGTTGAGGGGCGTGAGGAGGCTCTCATTGACTGACACGGTGGTGATGCAGGGAGGGCTGAGGCCGCCCACGCCACCGGAGCGGTACCCGAAGCTGCGGCCGAAGGAGCCAGCACGGAAGCCCCCGCAGATGCTGCGGCTACCGAAGCCCCCGGTGAGGCCGCGGTAGCAGGAGATGCCGCGGTAGGGGGCGGCCGTGATGCAGCAGCGGCCGGGCCGGGGTCCGCAGGCGGAGACGCAGCTGAAGGCGCGACTGCCGAATCCAGAGCCCACAGTGCTGAAGCCACAGGTCATGTTGGAGACAGGAGGTGTCTGAACAGTGGAGAAGCTGGCAGAGGACTGAGCCAAAGGCCTGTGCTCCCTGAGCTGTGGCAGGCCCTTTTATGCACCAGGGCAGCTGGCAGTAAAAGGGGCAGCAAAGAGAAAATAGCTGCATTTTATTGGCTTGGCATCACCCTGGCCTCTTAAGAGCCAACTGTTTGCCTATTCAGTAGAGCTGTGTCAACAATCTCGGCCTCAGGCCTGTTTCATCTTCAAAGCCATTTATGAGCTTCCTCATGGCCTCTCCCCGTCCCATTGCTACTGGAAGTGGAGACCTCCTACAAGTATCTAGCTGGACTCCATGCTCTGAGTGTAGGCAACAGTTGCAGTGACCTGGGGTAGAGCCTGCTCCCCAAATCCTTTCCCGAAGGCACAGGGCTGGACTATGGGCCCTGGACCTATGACCTGGCCTTGGGGTAGAGTGGTTGGCCTGTCCCATGGGGGGTTGGCTTGTCCCACACAACCTCTCGTTATGGGCCTCTTTGCCTTTATCTCTTAAAGTATGTCCCAGTCTTCACCATCAAAATGAGCTTCTCTTAAGCTATTCCTACCCAGAGCCTATTCAGTGATGGGGGTTGGGGGAGAGATTTGGGAGAGAGCATGGCCCCTGCACTTTGGATATTCCTAGGAAGGCAGGAGCCATGGGGCATCCAATGGGACACAGGAGAACCTGAGTCAGAGAGTTCAGGAGAGAACCAAGGTTGTTCTTCAGAGTTCTAGGCATCACTACTGGTGGGCTTCCCAGGAGGCGCTAGTGGTAAAGAACCTGCCTGCCAATGCAGGAGACTTAAGAGACGCAGGTTTGATTCCTGGGTTAGGAAGCTCCCCTGGAGAAGGGAATGACAGCCCTCTCCAGTATTCTTGCCTGGAGAATCCCCACGGACAGAAGAACTTGGCGGGTCCATAGGGTCCAAAGGGTCACAAAGAGTCGGACACGACTGAAGCAGCTGAGCACACACTGGTGGGCCAGGGGGCAGGGGTGAGAGTAGAACACCCCAGAGCTGTAGGATTAATCCAGGGAGCATCCTTGGAGGTGTGTTGAAGGAGGACCAGGGTGGGGTAAGGCTAGGGTGGGTGGGAGACAAGGAAGGAGTTCAGTTCTGATTTGGAAACTGTGCCATCACTAATTCTTTCATTCATTTGGTACATTCTAATCCAGTGCCAACCATGCACCTTGCTAGGTCCTGGAAATCCAGCAGAGACTGGAGGTATTTGGAGGCAGGAGAGGGTTGGCGTGGACACAGGGATGCCAAGGCTTGTCCACTGTGGGAAGGGGAGAGGTCACAGGTAGGAGGAAGCCCCTAATGCCCAGATTGAGTTGGGGTCAGATGTTGGTGGGGTGGAAGTCCTTCGGTTTCCTAGCAGGGAAGCTGAGTGATGACTGTCAGTGTGTATGTGCCCACTTGGAAGACTGAAAGGTGTTGGAGGTAGGGGAGGTCACCAGAGTCCTGAAATGGTGTCACTTCCTCCCTCAGAGGATCCTTGGGTGAGCAGAGGTGGGGGTTCATGTGGCTGTCCTGAAAGCCAGATTCCCTTATTTTGCCCACCTCCTTTTGAACATGGACCACTGATGACTTTGATGGGTGGACTATGGGACTGAGCCAGGAGGTTTCCCTAATCTGAGACTTTGAGCCTATAAACCCTTCCAAGCGTATGTCTCTTGAGCACCTTTGTACTTGAGGATGACTCCTCTGATGAACCTGTTTCCTGACCCACTACCACCAAATGCTGACCCAGTCTGGGCTAAAAATAGCCTTCCAAGCATCCTCCCAGAGCCTCACCTTTCGCCCTCCCTACCACCTCTCAGGTGAGTGGTCAGTTATGTCCCAGGGAGGGGCCATCTTTTCTGGGAGGGCAGGGAATGGGTGGAATGTGGAAATCTGGCAGGGAGCTGGGCAACATACACATGGAGCTGAAAACAGACCTTCCCAGCCCCTCCTCTTGAGCCCTAGGCACAGATATCCACAGACTCCTATGCCTGGAGTGGGCTCTGTGGGATAGGGGCATCAGCTGTGAGACACACAGGAGGCAACCTGGGAGTTTGGGGGTGACTGAGTCCAGCTGAATGGCCAGTGGGACTTTGGGGGCGCTTCTGTGGGAGGCATGCTGGTTGGTACTTTCTTGCTCAGCCCTTGCTGGATCAAACATCTGCCAAGACAGAACCAGATATTTCTCTCCTCTTGTCTCAGCTGGAACTGGTGAGCTTCTGGAAGTTTCTCACTGTATGTCCAGTGGTTATGTGAGATTAATTCTTGGTCAAACGCTGTGGATCCTCCATCTGTCGCCACACTCCTAATTGCCTCTGTCCTCTGATCCTGCTTACCTACCTGGATCCAGTGGGCTCGGTATCCAAATTGGACTCTTCACTGAGGGTCTCTGTGTAGACACACCCATCTCCTTGGGTTGGGGGAGCCATGAGTGTTCCCAGGTCCTGGTCCTGATGGGCACGTAGACTCTGGAGATGAAAAGCACGGTTGGAAGCTCGGCTCTGCCACTTACTAGCTTTGTGACCTGTGATAAGTTATGTTTCCCCAGATTCCTTATCTGTAAAATATGAATGCAATCCAGATCTTGCTGGACTGTTGGGAGGATGAGGAGCGTGCTTGGAGGCAGGAGGTGCTGCCCCCTACACTGTATACTAACAGGGGCCAGCAGGACCTTGCAAAGGGTCAGTGAGCATTGGCTGTGAAGTGTCATCCTTGTGTGAGCAGAAAATAGCCAGGCAGCTTTATGAGGCAATCAAGGCCACCCCAGCAAGCTTTAATTAAAGCACTTATGTGTAAGTGGTCCAGAACAAAGAGAACTGAGCCCTGGTGATCCCCTTAGAGAGGAGGCTGACAAAGGGACAGCCGCATCCTGCCAGGCTGCTTCCAGCTGGGCTCCAGGCTGGATTGGGCCCCGCCCTCACCCTGGGCTATAAAGGTTCTGGCTGAGTCCCAGGCTGGTTCGGTCGCCAAGGCTTGTGCCCTGTGTCTCCCCTTCACACAGCTGGCCTGGTTCTGCCTGGGGACTGATCTGCCTCTGCTGTCTGGAATTGCAGCTCACCCTGTAGCTCTGATTCCTGCCTACCACCCTGGGATGGCTAGCATCACCCAGCCTTATTTATAACTGTGCAGTTTTCTGGTGGTCACCTGCCTGTCTGCCTGGCCTTTGACCCATGGATGCCCTGACTTTGGTCCTTTCTTCTTGCCTTTATACCCATGAGTCCTTTAATTCTTTTTACTTTAGGTAAAATCACTAGGCGCAAGAGGACCATCCTGGCTCGGGCTGTGCCTGTGTGCTGCCGGTCTGGAAGTGACGAGGCTGTTACGGTGAAGCCGAGGATGTGAGAGTCAGGAGATGTGGATACAAATCCCATCTCTGCCTCTGACTAGCTGTGTGACAAGTAAGTCCATCTGTGTGCCTTGTTTCTTCGTCTGTAAAGTGAGGATTGGAATGCTGGCCTCCTAGACCTCCCTGAGGATGAAATGAGATGGTCTCTATGAAAGCCCCTGAGGCTAAGCCTGCATTGCCTGCGGTCCAGGAGGGAACTGCGTCCCCTCCCCTTTGCCTGCTTTGTTCTCCAGTCTTGCCGCCTCCAGTTTTGCCTTCCGGCCTTGAACTTGCAATACACTGAGGCAGAGCGGCTGGAGCTGATAAATCGTCACAGACTCTACAACTGTTTATTCAGCGAGTACTGTGTCCTGTAAGAGATGAGGAGACATTTTCCGTACTTCCCTGTCTTCCAAAAGCTGACTGTTTAATCAGGTAGGTTTGGAAATAAGTACATGTTAAATGGATAGTAGATATAGTCCTTTTTCCAAGGTAGTTTGCGATCGATTATGATTGATTGTCAATTGCCTGATAAAGTGCATCTGTTTCAGGGACTGAGCTCACCATAGGTTGGTGCAGTCAGGGCGGCTCTGTGGGAAAGGCCAGACTTGAGCTGGGTTTTGAAGGGTGGGTAGGGCTTGGGGCAGTCAGAATGGTAGAAAACGGCAGAAAAGCACAGAAATATTCAAAGAGCACTGGTGGATCTCAAAGGGTGTCATACCTAAAGGGTGAACTTTGGGTTCATTCCAATGAAGGTTGGGACCAAGACAAGCACACGGGCTCTCAAAGCCATGATTGCTTGACATACTGGAGTTCCTGGCCGAGAAAATAAATATATGCAATTAATGTAGAAGAGAAAGGAATGGTATTATCTGTAGACAGTGGGATCAGCTGCGTAAAAAACTCAACAAAAATCAACCAAAAAACTCTAGAAATGACAGGATGTGTTGAGCAGTGCTGCTGGTTTAACAAGATCAACTTACAAAAATTAAACGTGTGTTTCTATGTCAGTGTCACCAATGAGAAAATAAATAGAAATTAAAGACACCATTCTTAAGAGTGATAAAAACAGCGCAGTAGTTGCCACGTAACAATAAACTATTCATACAATCTTTATGGAAGAGGTTAGACTCTTATAAAAGAATACAAGAAAATCTAAGTAGAATTATATCATATTCAGAAATAATCTGACCTAATATTTTAAAGATATCAATTCTCTCTAATTTTAAGTATAATGCAATATAATTCCAGCTGAATTTCTTTTGAGGGGCTTGATAAAATCAATCTAATTTTTATGCAAAAGAATAAAGTCCATTTACAGTAAAGTTAGTTATGAAAAAAGGAAAGTAAAGAGAAAATCTGAGGATAGAGAATCACAGTAATTAAAAAGCCTAGTACCTGTGTAGGGGCAGGTAAATGGACCATTGGAACAGAAGAGAGAGCTCACAACAGGCCCTTTAATGTAAGATAAATTTGGTATTTGATGATGGTGGCAACAAGAGTTATTTATTCAGCTGGTGATATAAGTAAAAATAGACCCACTACACGGAAAGCATAGAGCTGGTGTCCAGTTTGTAGCATATGCCGTGGGAGACCTCAATGAATGCAAGGTCTGGACATGAAACATGCAAGTATAAAGCAAACAGAAGATATTAAAAAAAAAAATCCTTGTAACTTAGGGATGGGAAAAGACCTCTTAAGCAAACTTTAAAAGTCAAAATAACACAAAAAAAGAAAAAATCAAAACAACAGGAAAAAATAGATGGACATGATCACATCAAAATTAAGAATTCTACTTCAATGAAAGACTATAGAGAAAAAGTGGAGAGCCTGGGAAAAGCTTAATATCTGCAATATATAAGGAGCCCTACAGAACAACAAGTGAAGGACAGGAAATCCAGTGGAAAGCTAGCCAGAGTCTGCACAGACAGCCCCCCAAAGGGAAAGACCAAATGGCTTTGAGGATGCTCTTGCCAGTCCTTAGAGGATGCAGACCAGAAACATGAGATATCCTTCTACCATCAGAATGGCAAGGGTTAAAAAGCAGGTAGTACCAACAGTGAGTGGGGAGTTGGGAGAATGGGGACCCTAGGGCACTGGGGGTGGAATAAGAGCTGTTGCAGGCATTCTGGAAAGCAGGGTAGCACTGTGCATGTATTTAGGCACGTGTAAAGCCTAGGACCCAGCAACTCCACTTCTGAGGGAAGTCCGACCCCACATCTGAGAGCAGCCCCTCTGCCAGCACCAGACAATTCATGGTGGCCTTGCTTGTAGCAGAAGGAAGTGGGAGTCAGCCTAGTTGACATAAAAGGTGATAAAGGTGTATTATGGAAGTTAGAAGCAACAGAACTGATGTACTTACAGACAACACAGTGTTGAGTTAAACAGTGTCAAAACCATACCATTTATGTAAATAAAATGTACACTGTCCAGAAGCACTGCTACTTACTTCACAGTGTGTGTGTGAATGCTTAGTTGCTCAGTCGTGTCCAACTCTTTGCGACCCCATGGATTGTAGCCCACCAGGCTCCTCTGTCCATGGGATTCTCCAGGCAAGAATACTGGAGTGGGTAGCCATTCCCTTCTCCAGGGGATCTTCCCAACTCAAGGAGCAAACCCAAGCCTCTGGCAACAAAGGCAGATTCTTTATCATCTGAGCCACCAGGAAAGCCCCACTTTACACTAATAAGGCTATAATACTTTATACAATTTGGAGACATCATCACATGCATTACAGTTGGGTGCCTTTGGTGAGGAGAGTGAGAGGAGGGATAAGAAATGAGGGGGAACAGATGAGTAAAAGAGGGAAGAGCCTTCTATGGGCTGGTGAAGACACTCTGCCAAGAACTGGGAAGTGTGATGGACTCAACTCTGGCCAAGAGGTCTAAAAGAAAAACCAGAAATGAAACAAAGAAAGTGGGAAAGACCTAGGAGATAAGAAAGAGAGCTTCCTTACGGCCAACCTGAGCTGGGCTGAGGAGCCTTCAGACATCTTCTTCTGAGTCTTTGGTGCCTAGGCAGATGTATCTTGGAAGCAGATTTTTAAGGAGCTGAAATTGACAAGGCATAGGAAGGACCAGAGGAAGGAGGCCTGGTACTCAAGATCTGTTAGAAAGTTAACATGTCGGGGTGATGACTGTGGGTTGTCCAAGGAGGTTACACCATGAGGTACTGAGCACTCAGAGGGAAGCTTCTGGGACAGTGAAAAAATCCAGGCTGGGAAGAGTCAGGGAAGCTGCACTTTGTGTCCATCTACCTTTGAAGGCTTCATGGAGGAAAATGGCTTTTCCCCAATCATGGCATTGGGTGCCTTTGGTAGCCAGACTAGGATGCCCTCTAGTGGGGAAGCATGGCAATGCCGGCAGTCCAGGAGCATCTTCTCTAAGGTACCTCAGGTCCCAGAGTGGGCCTCATGCATCTCTGTCGGATGGTCTGAACCACAGAGCTCAGAGCTGTGAAATGGATTGCACATCAGGCTAATATGATGCAGCTGGATGAGAGCCTGGAAGTAGATAGGAAAGGGCTAGTTATAAGTGTTTCTGGGCCAATTTTTTTTTTTTTTTTTGGCTCCTGAAATTTCTCCTTTGGGAAGCCTCCTGAGCTGTGGGGGTTGGGGAACTCCGGAGGACACTGAGTCCCACCACATCCTCCAGGCAGCTAGCTCCTCCCTGTCTCGTGACCAGCTTGAGCAACCCCTAAGTGGAACCCGAAGCTGAGTCCTCTGTCAGTGCAGCCCCCTGGGTGTCCTCACCTCTTTGGGAGCCAAAACATCAGTCCTGTCCCCTAGCAGCCTGACAGCATCTGGGGGTACAGCTGCCTCTCATGTTCCCGTCAACTTTCCCTCACCCCAACACAGACACAAAACCTCTTCTTCTTCAGGACTCCTCAGTTGCCCTCGACCCCCATGTGCTACTGTCTTGGCCACCACTGTTTCTCCAGAAGCAGCGAGGGGGCTGGGACTGGGCACTCTTCCTCCTGTGTGGTCTGAGCAGCAGAGGGCAAGGATGGCTGCCACTCTGGGCTCAGAGCATCCGTGGGTGCTGCCTGAGAATTCGGGAGCTCCTTGAGACAGAACGTGAGCTGACCCTGCTGATTACTGCCCAGACCACAGACTCATAAGTAAAACAAATGTTGGCTTTTAAAACTGCTGTGTGTTAGACCTACAGACTTTGTGAACAAGCTTATGGTTGCTGGGGGTGGGGAGGATGGAGGAAGGGATAGGTAGGGAGTTTGGGATGGACATGTACACACTGCTATGTTTAAAATGGATAACCAACTGGGACCTACTGTATAGCACGTGAACTTTGCTCAATGTTAAGTGGCAGCCTAGATGGGAGGGGAGTTTTGGGGAGAATGGATATAGGTATTAATATAAGTAAGGCTGCATCCCTTTGCTGTTCAACTGAAACTATCACAACATTGCTTGTTAATTGGCTATACCTCAATACAAAATAAAAAGTTTTTTTAAATGCTCCTATGTTTTGGGGTGATTTACTACACTGGCTGGATTCAGTAATTTGCAACCACTCTTCATGATTAGAATCATCTCATTTCAGAATTTAAGATATTTTAAATTCATTTTAAGATTTCGGTTTTAAGCTCTGCTCAAACCTATTCTCTCACTCCACTTTTAAACCACCTCCCCAGGGCCCAGCCAGTCTGCTTACAGCTATAACGGCTTGGCTGGGTGGGGCAGGTCTCTCATAACACACCTCCACCTCCTTCTTTGAGGAGATTTTCAATGTGTGTTGCATCAAGGGGAAGCACTGTTGAGCAGGCCTCTGCCTAGGTGACAGCTGGTGGGGTGCGGGCTCCATGGTTGCCTACAGTTGAGTAGCAGTCCCACAAGCTCGTTGAGGGTTGATTCCTGTGAGGTCCCTCAATACTGGTGGGAAAACATTTGGCCACACTTTGCCTTCTGTGCTGCTGGGCACTGGGAAGACTGTGGACTTTCCACCTCGGCTTCCTCCCAGAACATCTCTGGGGCCTGTGACCATGAGGAGTAAAGGGCAGGTCCAATATGCAGCTCTCTTAGACCCTGGGGACTAACATCCTTTGGTGCTGAGCTTTGGGACTTGGCTGCCATTCTGGGGTCTCTGGAAAAATCCCCTGGATCTCCATTCCTCATGCAAAACCATAATGGATAACTTAGTTTTTTTGGACATCTGAATCATAGCCTTTTAGCAGCTATTTCACCCCAGAAATCAGAACAGCCTGTTTCTCCCTCTGGCATCAGATTCAGGAGACTCAAAGCTGTTCCCCCAGGTCCCGTCCTGTTTTCTCCAGTGATATGATGTTCTTCTGATAACCCCGAACCTCAGAAACACTGCTCCGGCCTTCCACCTGCCTAGGGCATGAGCGGGCCATGCCCTTCTTGTCCTGGATCCAGGCTCTTATTCTGTGCCCGTCTGCCTGTCCTCTCTCCATCTCAGCACATCTCACTTAGCTTGAAAACCTCTTAGAAATAGGGATCTAATCCGCAGGCAGGAACCTTCTGCTGACCTGGGATTGTGAGGGAAGGAGGTGTTACACTTAGTAAAACACTAAACACTTGAGGGTTGACCGAAAACTTCTGCATGTATGGAAGGATTTCTAAGTCTGTTACATTAAAGTCTATCTAAGGTGATGTGGGAGAAGGCAATGGCAGCCCACTCCAGTACTCTTGCCTGGCAAATCCCATGGACCGAGGAGCCTGGTAGGCTGCAGTCCATTGGGTCGCTAAGAGTCGGACACGACTGAGCGACTTCACTTTTACTTTTCACTTTTATGCATTGGAGAAGGAAATGGCAACCCACTCCAGTGTTCTTGCCTGGAGAATCCCAGGGACGGCGGAGCCTGGTGGGCTGCCATCTATGGGGTTGCACAGAATCAGACATGACTGAAGCGACTTAGCAAGGTGATGTGAGGTTGACCCAGCCCAAGGCCAAGATGGAATCGGAAATGCCCTCCAGGCTGTGAGGTCAGGCCACCTCATTTCACATCGGGCAGCAGGAGTGACTAGTAACTGTATTCCTTGGTGATTAATGCAGCATCCAACACCCACATGTCTCAGCCAGGCGAGAACTGCAACACTGATCAGAGCCTGGGTCTCTGATTTCCTGTGTGGAGGGCTATCCTACTGACCAGGTTAGACCCTCAATGGTGCTAAGCGATCAAGGAATCAACTCTTACTGTATTTGAGCCATTTGATGATGTATGGGGTGGGGTGAAGGATACAATGAGACTGATCTCCCCTGGGTGTAGGCCATAGGGGTGCATTTTTGGGTAAGGAATTAAAAAACCAATAGTAAAACTGACTAAAAATCAGTTTGTTCTTATCACCAAGCACGAGCAATTCTAAACAATGTCAGTGACAAATACTCTTCCCCACCAGAGCACACTGCTGCCACTCACCGCCCCCACCCCTCACCTTGGGGATACATCACTGGCATGATTATACACATTTCCCTTCAGCCCCGGAAGCTAACCTTCTTTACAATACAGGAATACAGGGATGCACCCAGTAATCCTGGAAGTTCTGCCTTCCCTGCCTTTAGGTCCTTCTGGGGCAAGAAGGCTCATCTCTGTGTCCTTTGGCTGCAAGATTAACGAGATTAGGTCAGAATTTGTAATTGGGCCAAAGGTATCATATATCAGGGAGCAAGCCAGGCTCCACAAGAAACTCCGCCCAAGGGATGCTCCATGTGAGATGCTGATGAACTAGCCTAATCTTCTCTACCTTTGAGAGTAAACGCGTGAGGCCCCCTGACAGAAGGCAGCAGGGACCACTTCTGAGATGCCATCATGCCTGGGTCACCATTGGTCTTGAACAGTGGGAAGCCTTCTGCCCCAAGTCCCTGCATACCCCGGAGCGACTCGGTGCCGCTGCTGACGTGCAGCCTGCCCCCCTCTAACGTCCTCCTAGGAAGTCACCATCGCCCAGACCGCTGGGACACGCATTTTCCTTAAGTCCTGAACAAGCACAACAGATACAGGGAATTAACCTAGACGGAATGTTAACAAAAGGAGATAATTGTGAGTTCATCAATTGTTGAGATGGAACTAGGACTTAAAGGGCAGTGGAAGAAACAGCTTTATATGGAAGAAACAGCTTTATGTGGAAGAAACAGCTTTAATGTAAAGGGAGGAAGTCACACTGTGCATAAAGCATTAAAAAACTCCTTGGAGTTAAGGAAGGATGTATTTCAGTGAAAAGGAAAGAGGAAAAGAAGCAAAGCTGGATGGAACCAGCCATTTCATCAGATGGTGGAGATGATGCTTTAGAAACACAGATGGAAAGATTTGAATATTGTTGAGTGAAGAATTTCATGTGTTGGACCCCAGCCAGGTGCATGAACACAGATGCTAAGATGAGAGCGTCTGTGATTTTTGGGGTCCCTCCTCAACAGTTCTGTCTCCAGAGGGTAGAGGAAACCATAGGCTTAGTTTTCTTGGTCCGGGAAGCCCTGGTTGGTGTGTGAACAAAGCTAGCAGGAAGAGATCTTGCCCCTTGCCAGTCCATGAAAGCAATGGAAGGACATTTTTTTTAAAAACACACTCATCATTTAACGAAGCTCTAGAAAAGTATATTGTAAAATTAAATTTCAAGAAATTATTGGTATGAATACATACTCAGAGCCCTAAGAAGGAATAGAAAATGAAATTCTGACAATATTGTCACGAATAATGTTAATGAAAAGAGACAGAGCTAGGCATTCAAAGAAATCAGTGTCGCTAAAGAGAGAGCTATTTTAACTCAGATTTTTTCATGTTTTTATTATTTATTTTTTGCATGAGATCAGCTGTTTTTCAAAAAAACACTTTTTATTGTATATTGAGGTACAGCCGATTAACAAACAATATTGTGATCATTTCAGGTGAAACTTAGATTTTAAGAGATTAGCTTCACAAGGATTTGAGGAGAGGTCACGTGGTTTCAATTCCAAAGACGACAAAGTAGGTTTGCTCTTGTTTCTCCCAAGCAATGCTTGGGGCCAGAAGCAGCTCAGGTGCACACAGGTAAGGGATGGGACACAGCAGAAACAGGCCTGTTGGCTGGAGAAGAGAGTTCAGCATCTGTCTATCTATCTGTCTATCATCTAAGTATTCATTATCTATCTACTTATCTATCATCTATCCAGTGTACTTAGCACGGGCCCTGTGGAATGATGAACTCTAATGGATTCCCAACAAAACTGAGATCCCAAGGCTTCCCTAGGAAATGTTGAGGCCATCCAGTCTGACCCTGGCATGCTCTGTTGGGAACACGGGGGACCAGATAGGGTGGGTGACTTGTGCCAGGCTATAGCGTCAGCAGAGCCAGGATGAGTGTCTGGGGCACTGATCTTGGCATTTTTCTCACTGCTTCACTGCTTTTCTTTGTTGTGGAGACAGGTTTGCGTGCACATGAGCTCAGTCACCTCAGTCATGTCCGACTCTTTGCGAACCTATAGACTATAGCCCGCCCGGTTCCTCTGTCCTTGGGATTCTCCAGGCAAGAATATAGAAGTGGGATGCCATGCCCTCCTCCAGAGGATCTTCCTGATGGAGGAATCAAACCCACATCTCCTGCACTGTAGACGGATTCTTTACTGCTGAGCCACTGGGGAAGCCCAGGGACAGGTTTACCCCACCTGAAAACATGGAGACATCCTTGACTCTTCCCTTTCTCTCACATCCTGAATCCAATCTGTCAAGAAATCTGCTTGGCTCTTTCTTCAGATTCCACCCAAAGCTGGCCACTTGCACACTCTCTGGGGCTTCCTCCCTGGCATGAGTCTCTGCTGTCTCCCAGGGGTCCCAATGACCCTTCCCCCTCCTTAGTCCATTGCCTCCCTCTGCAGTCTGCTTTCCAGGCTGCCATCATGTCATGGAGGTCATCTAACACTTCAGCTCATGTCCATCAAGCCCTCGATAGGAGCCCACCGGCTCCATAATTAGGGTGGAACCCTCTGCTCCCTGTATCTCCTAGGCTTGCCCACACTCAGAACTTGCTCCTTCCCCTCAAACCACACTGGCCTCCTTGTTCCTGGAGGGAACCAGCCAGGCCTGTTTGCACCTTGAGCAGCTGCCCTGACTCTTCCTCTGCCCTCATGGCTCATCCCCTTACCTCCTCAAAACCTTGGCTCAAAGTCACCTTCTCAGTGCAGCCCACTCAGACCACCCTGCTGCGAACAGCCCTGTCTTTCTCCCTACTCTCCTGATTTCTCTTGTCTTGTTATGTTTATTCTTTCCATAAGACTTATCATCTAGGGTAGTCAGTCAGTCATGTTCGACTCTTTGCGACCCTATGAACTGTATCCCACCAGGCTCCTCTGTTCATGGAATTCTTCAGGTAAGAATACTGGAGTGGGTTGCTATTCCCTTCTCCAGGGGATCTTCCCGACCCAGGGATCCAACCCGGGTCCCCCACATTGCAGGCAGATTCTTTACCATCTGAACCACCAAGTTTATTGTCAATCTCTTTCCACGGAATGGAAACTTAAAAAAAACACACGTTGTTGTGTGCTTTATTCACGGGTGTATCCCAAGTTCAAAGAATGGTGACTGGCACTGGTGCTCAGTAAATTCTTGCTGAATGTGAGAAACATACAGAGACCAGCATGAGACCCTTCCAGAGCATCCGTGTTGTATTGCAGTTTCTATTTTGTTTCCCTTAATCGGCGAGTCCACATGGAGGAGCAGCCTGGCCTTCTGGCCCAGGCAAGTCTCCTCCCACCAGTCAGGGTTGGTGCGGGAACTGTGCAGCAAGTGGGGAGGCGGAGGCAGTCTTGTGGCCACAAGAGCAAAAGACTGGAGTCGGTTGTTTCTGTAGGAATTCAGTTTGTAGGGTCTCCTTATCCCATCACTGACTGGGTTCACCCTGGGGACTCTGCACCTATGCTCCTGGGGCACGAACTGCTCCCTCTGGATATATCCCTGTGCTCCTCACATAGAGTAGGACTCTGCTTCCTGCTGTGCGGTGGGGTGGGGGTGGCGTGTATGTGTGTGTGTGTGTGTGTGTGAGAGAGAGAGAGAGAGAGAGAGGGAGAGAAAGAGAGAGAGCAGAGAGGACTCCCCCCTTATTCCCCTTGTCCTGTTTCTCTTATGCCCCTTCCCCAGGCCTGCTTCCTGAAGAGGGCGTTCTGGAAGGTTAGTCCTTGTTCTCGGAGAAGGCAATGGCACCCCACTCCAGTACTCTTGCCTGGAAAATCCATGGACAGAGGAGCCTGGTAGGCTGCAGTCCATGGGGTCGCTAAGAGTCGGGAACAACTGAGCGACTTCACTTTCATTTTTCACTTTCATGCATTGGAGAAGGAAATGGTAACCCACTCCAGTGTTCTTGCCTGGAGAATCCCAGGGACGGGGAAGCCTGGTGGGCTGCCGTCTCTGGGGTCGCACAGAGTCGGACACGACTGAAGCGACTTAGCAGTCCTTGTTCTTGGCTTTGTGCATAGGGATTTTTGTAATGAGTGTTTTACTCAAGACCCTGGTGAGCTGAGGGCTTTGGCATCATAGCAGTCAGGGCCGCCAATGGCACTTGATCCAAGAGGCAGGCACCTCCCCACTGGGCCCATTTCCCCACTGTTCTTCTGGGAGGTGTCATCTTATGAGGTGGGGGCGGGAGGCCAGGGCTGAAGGTCTTGGTTTGTTGAGGGGCCTCAAGTACTGAGCAATTTCTCTGGGTGTCTGGCTTGCCCAGTGCCTCTGCCTGGCACCCCTGCCTCTGTTCTCTCTGCCAAATCTTACTGTCTTCCAGGACCTGCCTTGGCTCCCACCTCCTTTGTGGCCCCCCCACCCCACCCCAGCCTACCATAAGTAAATGGCCCTCCTCAGAATGCCAGAAGCACCCCCTTTGCCTGATCGGTCATCTTTCCCTCTCTTGCCATCCGTCTTTCCTGCCTCTGTCTGGTCTTCCCGTGAGAATGAGGTTCCTCACGGCAAACTCTGTCTACTCTCCTTATTTCCCACAGCATCTAGACCTGGGTCCTGCTCTGGTGGGACATCAGCACTCACCCCCAAGAAGGAAGGCACCTCCTCCAGGCTGGCTCCCAGGCTTGGCACACAGCGGAGGGTCAGCCAGTGTCTGTGGACTAGATGGAGGAGCTCTCCACACATTGGCCCTTCCCTCTGTGTCCGGGCTATTCAAGCAATGCTTCCTGAGGAGCTAGTATGTGCTGGTTGCCATGAGGGCTATAAAAGTGGATAAGGCATGATGTCTGAATCGAGAGGCCACTACTAGCTTCAGTAACTCTACTATAAGGGGATGTGGCTGTGCACTACTAGCTTCAGTAACCCTACTATAAGGGGATGTGGCTGTGCACTACTAGCTTCAGTAACCCTACTATAAGGGGGATGTGGCTGTGCACTGAATGACCTGCATGACCCCGCAGTTGTCTTCCTTGTGTCAATGGAAGGGATTAGTGGCTGGCCAGCCAGCGGCACCTAAGAAGAGAGGCCAGCACCTTCATCCACGCCGGGCTTCCCTGGTGGCTCAGCTGGTAAAGAATCCGCCTGCAATGCAGGAGACCTGGTTCGATCTCTCTAGGTTGGGAAGATCTAGAGAAGGAAATGGCTACCCACTCCAGTATTCTGGCCTGGAGGATTCCATGGACTCTATAGTCCATGGGGTCACAAAGATTCGGACATGACTGAGAGATTTTCACTTTCATCCATGCCAGGCAAAGGCTCGAAGATGACCCCTCACCCGCGCTCACCCGGAAGGATGTTCCAGGCATCGAGTGCTCTGCTGGGAAGGACAGGCCCAGGGACCTTAGTGGGACATGGGACCCTTCGAGTCTCAAGAATGCACTGGTACAGGCCTCCACTCGCCCATGTGGGATCATGATATCAGGTCTGACCCCAGGGCTGCAGGGGAATTAGGGGCTTCATGGATGTGTCTAGGCCTGTGGGGCTGAAAAGGCAGGGGCAGGTTTATTGTGATGCAGGGTCTCCTTGATACATCTATTAAGGGAGGCAAGTTTCAGCTTTCTTCTCAGCCTGCCTAGCGGGAGATTCCCACGCTCGTAAATGATGTTAATGACTTTCTCCTGACTTTTATGTTGTCTGGAGGCCTGCTGTCTGCCTGATAAAAGGCAGGAGGGGTAGCGGGTCCTAGTATCCTTGGATTCTCCCCACTTCCCCATCCTGGCTCTGGCCTGGCGAGCAGAGGCATGGCGAGCCATTCCTAGCACAACAGCTCCAGCTACAGGGTCAGGGACTTCAGCTCCTGCTCAGCTGTTGTGCCCAAGCCTGGGGTGCATGGCTTTGCCAATGGCCTGGCCTTCCACGGGGGCAGCCCCGGGGGCCCCGGCTACCGGCGTCTCGGGGGCTTCGGCAGCAGGAGCCTGTGTGCAGTGGGGTCCCCACGGATCGCAGTGAGTTATGCGTGGCCCCTCCGAGGAGGGGGCAGCTTTGGTTACCGGGCAGGGGGCCTCTACGGGCCTATCCCACCCTGTATCACCACTGTGTCGGTTAACGAGAGCCTCCTCACGCCCCTCAACCTGGAGATCGACCCCAAGGCGCAGTGCGTGAAGCATGAGGAGAAGGAGCAGATCAAGCGTCTCAACAACAAGTTTGCTGCCTTCATCGACAAGGTGGGTGTCTGGGTTGTCCCCTGGGCTGCGGCTTAGGAAGGGAAAGGTACTTGGAACCTGGTGACAGACTGGGTTCAAATACCTGGGGACTGCCTTTTCCGAATTAGCACATGGCCCTGAGAACATGACTGAATCAGGGTCTCAGTTTTCAAAAGTTGCCATGAGACTCCAACGTAATCATGGATGTGAAACCACCAGAGAGAAAAGAAAGGCTTATCGCTGCTGCTCACCTTGCCCAGCAGGAGCTGACTGTGTGTCTGGGGCCCCATCTTCTGGATCTCAGCCATCAAGGGGGTTGGGCGGGGTGGGCCTCTCTACTGAGGCTGGTGTCTCACCCTCTCCTAGAGGAGATGCTGCCATCTCCCTTGTGGACAGGGGAACCACGACAGAGAGAGAGGCCAGAAGCTCCTGTCCTGCTCCTGTCTGGTGGGCACCTTGTGGGAAGCCTGGGAATTTCTAGGACTTCAGGCCCTGATGCACTCCCCTACTCAAAATATGCACAGATTAAAGACAGTGAGGTGAGAAACAGGAGATCCATGGGGGCCAGGTTGGGGGATGTAGCACGGTGCTCTTCCGATGTTGCAGTCTCCAAGCCGGACTTCTGGTTGGATATGTAGCTCTGGTTTCTCAGTGAAGCTCCCTCTGTGAGTCTGATGGCTCTGGGAAGGATAGCCACCCATGTCCATTGGAGGAAAGCCCCCCTTTCCAGGGTGATTCCTGTGCACATCTGCACCTTGGACTTTGTAGTAAGGTGCATTCCAAGGGGATGGGGGCGGGAGGGGTGGAAACTTTGTTCTTAGACAAATGCTCTCATCAGGAATAGGCAGGTCTGTAAGCAAAAGTCCTGGACACCCGTTCTTAACATGCTGTTGGCTGTCCAAACCATTCTTCCCTCACATCGGCAAGATGAAGGTGACGTTGGATCATGCAGGTCACTCTTTGCCCAAGGCCACCCACCAGGGGTTGGGCAAGGTTGAAATCCAGCTCATACCCAGCATTGTCCAAGTTTCAGGGTTGTTAAGGTGAGGTAAAGCTAGATTCTTGCCCCAAATCACTCTCTTATTAGATGCTGGTGATGAATCGAATTTTTATAAAACAGTGTGAAGGCCAAATAAAACATGCCTCTGGGCCAGATCACACCTGGGGGCTGCCAGTGTGCCATTGCTGATGTGTTCTCACTGCCTCAATTTAAAATGAGGCTCAGAGGACTTCCCTGGTGATCCAGTGGTTAAGAACCTGCCTGCGAGTCCTGGGGACAGAGGTTCGATCCCTGGTCCAGGAAAATTTCACATGTCTCAGCACAGCTAAGCCCGTGTGCCACAACTACTGAGCTCAGACTGTGGAGCCCATGCTTTGCAACAAGAGAAGCCACCGCAAGGAGAAACCACACACCGCAACTAGAAAGGAGCCTCTGCTCACCACAACTAGAGAAAGTCCTCGAGCGGCAGCGAAGACTGAAGGCAGCCATAAATAAATAAATAAAAATTTAAAAAATGAATTGAGGCTCAGAAAACATGAGGCACAATGACGTGGTGAATGGCAGAGTTAAGCAATGAAAAATCTTCAGATTCCTGATGCAGTCCCTCTGGACCCCTTGCCTTGGGGTCAGAGCGAAGGAGAGTCATGGTAGGTGCAGTTTTGAATCACTGCCATAAAAATGTCCACAAACTTAGCAACTTAGAGGAACACAAACCTATTACCTAATGAGGCCAAAATCAAGGGGTCAACAGGGTTGTACTTCCTCTGGAGGTCCTGGGAAAACTTACTTTCAGGGCCATGCAGACGTTGTACAGAATTGAGGTCTGTGACTGGAGGACTGGAGGCCCTGTTCCTTGCTGGCTGACTGCCAGAGGTTGGTCTCAGTGTCTAGGGGCCGCCATATTCCTTGACTCAAGGCCTGATCTCTATCTTCAAAGATGATAGTGGTCCAGAGCTTCTCATGGTTCAAATCTCTCCTCTGCTTCCTTCTTTTGAGGGTATCTTTTACGCTTCTGCCTTCCCTTCCAGTTTAAAAGGCCTGTGTGACTATCTTGGAGCCACCTGGATAATTCAGGCTCATTTCTTGATCTTCAGTTTCATAACCTTAATTCCACCTGCAAGGTCCTCTTGCATGTAATGTGACCTATTTACAGGTTCTGAGGATTGAGACATAAACATCTTTGAGGGGCCATTTTTTGTCTTGTCACATGAGGTCTGGGATATTTTTGCAGGATGAGGAGTTATTTCATTCTGTGCAGAATAAATAAGTCACAAATAAATTGTGTATTCTTCCTGGAAGGAGAGATGGAGTGAAGGGAAGTTTTTTGGGGGAACAATTGTGTCTTTCATTTTCTGACTTGGCCAGATCATTTGGCCTCTGGGGGAAGGTCATGGGCTGCTGCGGGTCAGAGATCCATCCCCAAGGGCAGAGGGAGCTCTAGGGGACCAGTCACCTCCTGGGGCTCCTCCTGAATCTCTTTCTACCACTCTGGATGGCAGGTGCGCTTCCTAGAGCAGCAGAACAAGCTGCTGGAGACCAAGCTACAGTTCTACCAGAATCGCCAGTGCTGTGAGAGCAACCTGGAGCCCCTGTTCAATGGCTACATCGAGACACTGAGGCGGGAGGCCGAGTGTGTGGAGGCCAACAGCGGGAGGCTGGCCTCAGAGCTCAACCACGTGGAGGAAGTTCTGGAGGGCTACAAGAAGAAGTGAGTGTGGCCAGGCTGGGAGTGGTTATAGGTGTGCAGTGGGTCTTGACTGAGTTCATACAACCTTCCTGGAGATGGAGGTGGCTGAAGATTAGGGTCATCCCAGCCTACTTACCAAGGTGCTTCTGCTTTATTAGTCTGCTCTGTCTTGTCTCAGCTCTCAACACTTGCAGCCCCATTCGGGGAAAGGGGGAAAGCTTTGCAGGGAAGAAGAGCTCCCAGCCTGGGAGAGGTGGGCACACATCCAGAGCACAGACTGACCCAAAGATGGAGAAAGTGACAGTGAAAGTGTTAGTCACTCAGTCGTGTCCAACTCTGTGTGACCCCTGGGCTGTAGCCTGCCAGGATTCTCTGTCCATGGAATTCTTCAAGCAAGAATCCTGGACTGGGTAGCCATTCCTTTCTCCAGGGGATCTTCCTGACCCAGGGATTGAACCCCGGCTTTCTGCATTGCAGACAGATTCCTTACCATCTGAGTCACCAGGGAAGCCCAAGAGAGATGGAGAGTGAGGAACAAAGGAAGCAGGAGGATGGAGAACAGACACTTGGGAGCAGTCAGCACTAGGACGGGAGGAAAGGAGAGGTCTCTGGGGAGTTACCTTGAAGATGATTTGGCAGATACCATTCAAGTGTCTGATGACCTTGGATCATTCTTCTATTTATTCTGCAGAGAAGTTATCAGCTCTTGTTCTGCCAGGCTCCACAATTCAAAGGTCCATGTAAATCTTTTGTTTTCAGACCAGATCAGATCAGATTAGTCGCTCAGTCGTGTCCGACTCTTTGCTACCCCATGAATCGCAGCACGCCAGGCCTCCCTGTCCATCACCAACGCCTGGAGTTCACCCAGACTCACGTCCATCGAGTCAGTGATGCCATCCAGCCATCTCATCCTCTGTCATCCCCTTCTCCTCTTGCCCCCAATCCCTCCCAGCATCAGAGTCTTTTCCAGTGAGTCAACTCTTCACATGAGGTGGCCAAAGTACTGGAGTTTCAGCTTTAGCATCATTCCTTCCAAAGAAATCCCAGGGCTGATCTCCTTCAGAATGGACTGGTTGGAGCTCCTTGCAGTCCAAGGGACTCTCAAGAGTCTTCTCCAACACCACAGTTCAAAAGCATCAATTCTTCGGCGCTCAGCCTTCTTCACAGTCCAACTCTCACATCCATACATGACCACAGGAAAAACCATAGCCTTGACTAGATGAACCTTTGTTGGCAAAGTAATGTCTCTGCTTTTGAATATGCTATCTAGGTTGGTCATAACTTTCCTTCCAAGGAGTAAGCGTCTTTTAATTTCATGGCTGCAGTCACCATCTGCAGTGATTTTGGAGCCCAGAAAAATAAAGTCTGACACTGTTTCCACTGTTTCCCCATCTATTTCCCATGAAGTGATGGGACCGGATGCCATGATCTTCGTTTTCTGAATGTTGAGCTTCTTTTGTTTTAATTCGATTTATTTAGTCTGGCCATTACCTTGTTTAAACTTACTGGGTCACTTGCTCATCTTTACATGGCAGATATGGACAGAGTGATGAGTGATTTTGACATAACCGGTGCTGGTAATTTCACCGGGAAGTACTTGAAATTCTGGTCTTGGAAGATCAGGCTCTACCATCCAGATGGATCCAGCAATGGGTTTTTAAACTTTGCCTGGGGGGATGCAAATGCAGACACAATTGTGTTTGCAGGTGTCAGGGTCTGTCTCCCACTCTGGGGGTGTGAGGGCTGGTAATTATAGAGCTCAGAGTTTATAGCAGTCCCAATTACCCTGTCATTAAAAAGTTGTGAAAACCATGTTCTGGGAACTCTGGTGCTCCTTGTCAGGTTGGGGCAGGACTGCTCCAGGGATAAAACCTCACAGGCAAGACAGAGAGACTAGACCAGGCTGGCAGAGGAAGGCTGTGGAAATGCTCCCAGCAATCTGGGCACCATAGATGACTTCTCTGATTTCAAGGTCTTGGATGGTGGGGGAGGAGGGAGAGAATGGCCTCCTGGTCGCTACATTTTTTACAGTTTTAGAGTTGAAAGGCCCCCTGGAGCATCTTTCATTCATTTGAAATGAACAAATAATTACTGTGTACCTGATCACACATCGGGCAATTTATCCCAAGACCAGAGAGATTCAGTGACTTGCCTGAGGTTTTGCAGCAACTAAAGCCCAAACTTGGACCAGAAATCAGGTATCTAGACTCCATATCCGGTGTCCTTTGGTGGGTTCTTTGTGGCTGAGAAACAGAAGTATAGAGAGGCCCAGACGCTTCTCCTAAGACACACAGAAAGTCCAGGGCAGGACCAGGGAGTTTTGATAACCTAGGACTCGGCTGGCTAGCCCGAGGCCCTTACCCCTTGGGTGGGGCCTCTCCAACTGTGCTGTCTCTCCTCAGGTATGAAGAAGAGGTGGCTCTCAAGACTATGGCCGAGAATGAGTTTGTGGTGCTGAAGAAGGTGAGTGACTCGTTGCACGTGGAAAGGAATTAAATATTGGATGCTGCATGCTTGGACACTGGGCATCTTGCTAATTTCGAGTCAGTCCAGTTGTGGTCAGACCAGGTTCCTCGGCAAACGGATGCTTGTCGGTGGGTCAGGCTGCCAAAGCCATCTTGGTGCCATGCAGGAACCCAGCCTGTGCTGATGGAAGCTTCTTAAAAAGAGACCTCATCATGCTGCTGTTTGGCTTTTTGTAAACTTCCCGAAAGCTGAAATGGTCGCTTTCAAATCAGTTTCACTCTCCTATGGCCTTTGCTTCCCAGATTGGGAAGTATTAGTTCTCAGCTTGGTAGTGACTATGGGAGCTGTGGTCCTTATTCAGTGCAAGTGGAGACGGTGTAAAAACCAGGGGAGAAAACTATTAATGATTTCTCTTTGATTTCAAATTGGTGAGTTGAAGTGTATGCTAATGCTCTTCATAAATACTGTGCTTACCTTACACACCTCATTTGTTAGTAATCACAGAATGGAGAGAAGGCTGGTAGAAAATCTGCCAGGACAGGTGTGGCCTTGGTTTCAGATGGGAGAGCCAGCTGCTTGGGTGCTGAGTGGTGCCTGACCTGGGCGCCAAGGACCACCCCTGGCTCTGTGCTCACCACACGGCCATGCTCTATGGACCAGTTTGGCTTGGCGGCTGCAGCCTGACATGTTGGGTTGTCATCTTAGGCTACCTGCTTCTGCGGGATCCCTAGTTCCGGAGGAAGTGGAAAGAAGTCTCTAGGAGTCTGACTCCTCCCCACTTCTATCCCAGGGGGTCCCACTGATGTTTGTGTGATGGCAAAGGGGTGGGCTGGGAGATGACCTCAGGGCCTCCACAGAGGCTGACGGCTCCCCTGGCCCACTCTCCTGTCCCACCCTCCCGTGTGTCTCCACCAGGACATTGACTGTGCCTATCTGCGCAAGGCTGACCTGGAAGCCAACGTGGAGGCCCTGAAGGAGGAGATGAGCTTCCTGCAGTCGCTGTACGATGAGGTGAGCCTCTTCCCATCTCCAGAAGGGCAAGGGAAGGAGAGGGCAGAGGAGGGTTTTCTAGGTTTTCTGTCATGGTTCCTTGGTTCTAGGAAAAGTTATGCATTCCTTACTCTTCTAGGGCCTCAATATCCTTTCCTTTTATGACAAGAGATTTTTCTCTTGCTCAGATCTTTCAAAATAGAAATGAGTAATGCCCTACCTTTTTGGAGTGAACAGATATACACTACTATATCTAAAATAGATAACCAACAAAGACCTACCATAGAGCACAGGAAACTAAACTCAACATTTTGTAATAACCTATAAGAAAAAAAAATCTGAAAAAAGATATATATGTATGTATAACTGAATCAGTTTGCTATACATATGAAGTGATCATAACATTGTAGATGAACTATACTGCAATTAAAAAAGACAAGAAACAAAAAATAATTTGAAAGACTGATTCATTGCCTATCTACACAGCATGACATGGAGATCTGACACTGTAAGTTTAGGTATATGAATATAATAATCATATCTTATTAATTCAAATAGTATGAAAGCCCAATTAGAAAATTCAGGACTCCAAACCTATCTGTTATTTGGTGGATTAGGTTTATACAGACAGTCACAGCTGATCTGGGTAGTTGGGGCCCCAAGTGGAGTGACCCAATTTGACTTTATCCACAGAAATCTACCTCTGTTGATCTAGGCATTAATGAAATTCCACCTTACTCACTGCCTTGATATTATGATTCGAATTCTAGCCTTTTATTCTTAAAGCAGCATTTAAAAAATTTTCCTGACTTGTCAGAAGTTTCCTAATTAATTTTATAAAATTTCAGAGTTGGGGTTTGTGTTTTGAATTACCTGTGGAGAGGAGAATCGGTGAGGGCTTTGGAGATGAGGGCAATGGTTGTTGTCTCCTACAGGAAATTTACCTCCTTCAGTCGCAAATCTCTGACACCTCGGTGGTGGTCAAGATGGACAACAGCCGGGAGCTCAACATGGACTCGGTTGTGGCTGAGATCAAGGCTCAGTATGATGGCATCGCCAGCCGCAGCCGGGCCGAGGTTGAGTCCTGGTATCAAACCAAGGTGAGCTGAAGGGCAGACTTCCCCACTGGGCAGAGAGGACCACTGGAGCTGGAGCTTCCCTGGAAAATGCACCCATGCACTCAGAGGGGCTATGGTGGAGGTCCACGCAGAGCAGGGCAGGAGGTGGGACAATCCCAGAAGAAATGTGGGTTGACTCTGCATGACAACATCTCAGTACCTGCAGCCACCTTGTAGTCATTGGTGCTTTCCTCCTGTCTGTCTCCCAACCTGCAGTGCGAGGAGATGAAGGTCACAGTAACACAGCAGGGTGAGAACCTCCGCAGAACCAAGGAGGAGATCAACGAGCTGAACCGTGTGATCCAGAGGCTGACGGCCGAGGTGGAGAACGCCAAGCAGCAGGTCGGTGGGCTGCTGCTGGGGTCTGCTCTCTGCTTTCCTCCTGCTGCTGCTAATTTTGGAGGGGCAAAGCCTATATATAGGCTTTCCAGGTGGCGCTAGTGGTAAAGAACTCGCCTGCCAAAGCAGGAGACGTAAGAGATATGACCTCGATCCCTGGGTTGTTAAGATCCTCTGGAGGAGGGCATGAAAACCCACTCCAGTATCCTTGCCTGGAGAATCCCATGGACAGAGGAGCCTGGCAGGCTATAGTCCATAGGGTCGCAAAAGAGTTGAACTGAAGCAACTTAGCTCACATGCACAAGCATATAGATTTCATTTCCATTATGGTTTATTAAAGGATATTGAGTATAACTTCCTGCACTATACAGTAAGACCTTGGTGTTTATCTATTTGATACACAGTTGTTTGTATCTGCTAATCCCAAATTTCTAACTTATCCCCTTCCCCATCCTCTTCCCTTTTTGGTAACCAGAGTTTGTTCTCTATGTCTGTGACTCTTTTGTAGATAAGTTCACTTGTGTCATATCTTTGATTCCACATGTAAGTGATATCACATGGGATTTGTTTTTGTCTGACTGACTTCACTCAGTGTATAGCCTCTACGTCCATTCATGTTGCTACAGGTATTATTTTACTCCTTTTTTATGGCTGAGTAATATCCCGCCCCTCCCGCCCCCCACCCCGCCCCCCGTATGTATGCCACATCTTTATCCACTCATCTGTCGATAGACATTGAGGTTGCTTCCATGTCTTGGCAATTGTAAATAGTGCTGCAATGAACATTGGGGTGCATGTATCTTTTCAAATTAGGGTTTTCTCCAGATACATACCCAGGACCGGGATTGCTGGATCACATGGTAACTCTATGTTTTGTCTTTTAAAGGTGTCTGCATACTATTTTGGGCTTCCCTGATGGTAAAGAATCTGCCTGCAATGCAGGAGTCCTGGGTTTGATCTCTGGGTTGGGAAGATCCCCTGGAGAAGAGAATGGCTTCCCACTCCAGTATTTTGGCCAGGAGAATTCCATGGACCGTTTAGTCCATGGGTTGCAAACAGCTGGACACAACTGAGCAACTTTCACTTTCCGTACTGTTTTCCATGATGGCTGCACCAACTTACATTCCCACCAACAGTGCAGGAGTGTTCCCTTTTGAAGAGTCTTGTGTTTTAACAACCTGCATCTGAATGACCAAGAGTGCCTAAGACTTCAAAGACAGGATGCTTGGTCTCCCTTCTCTGAATTCTGTTCTCATTGCCCTCTATATCCCTTCACAGTTCCTTTCCTCTAAACACACCTTAGACAACACAGTCTAGTGCTGTGCTTGCCTCCTGCTTTTTCTCTCTCCCCCCACTTCTCTTGCCGGACTTGGGGTGCACAGGCCTGAACTAGTGACACACCACTCTGTTCAAACGGAGCACTACCACCCTCTGCGCATTTCTCTCATTTAAAACTGTCCATCCTTTATCTTCAGTTCCATTCCCTTTCATCCCAGCACTCATTCTCATGCATTTAATATAGTTCTTTATAGTCTCTCTTTCCTCTATATATTTCATATGTATATTAGATTCATTTAAATCTCTTAGCGTTTTAAGTTTACAAAATGATATTATAACATAAATCTCATTCAAATTCTGCCACTTTCCAGTTGGAAGTTTTTGAAATCCATGCACATCACTATAAATTGTCTGTTTCATTATTTCTGTCCTATTTATAAATCATGGTTTCCTATCCATTCCCTTATTGATGGATGCTTGCTGAGTTTGCCTCCAAGACTTTGCTGTTACAATCAGTTGTATCATGAACATTTATACATATCTCTAAAGGTTTCCATGTGTAACCACATGAGGGATGTTTTGAAGGTGTAAAGCAAGAAATGGAATTGTTGAGTTGTAAGATATTCACTAATTTACTTTCCATAAGTGCCCTCGGAGTTCTGGGCCAGAGTGTGCTCCCAATATGGGCAAGCGAGGACTTCTGTTTCAGCATTTGCTGTTACCAGACTTTGGAACTCTTGTGGATCTAATAATGTGTAAATGGCATCTAACTGTTAATTTTCATTTCTGTCATTAACTAGAATGACTGTCTCTTCATTCACTTACTACTCATTTGCATTTTCCTTTCTGAGAGCTGCCTGTTCAGATCATCTGCCCATTTTTTATTGATTTTTTTTTCTTCTCAGTGATCTCCAGTAGTTCCTTGCCCATTCTATGTAGACGTTACCCTTTATATTTATACATTTTCCAGTTAATCTTCTCTCAACCTGTCACTTGTCTGTTTTGTTCTGATTTCCTTCACTGAATAGAAATCTTTAAACTGGATGTAGCCAAATCCATCACTTTTTGCTTTAACAGTTAATACTTAAAAGGTTTGAGGTCATAGAGACCTCCTGTTACAATTTTGTCTTCTACTGATTTTATACTTTTACTTCTCAGATTTAGGTCTTTAATCCATCTGACCTTTATTTTTGGTATATACAAGGAGTAGGTTTTTAATTAAAATTTTCTACATATAGTAAGAAAATGTGTTCTGTAATCATTTCTTACTCACTGGTTTGTGATACCACCTGTATCATAATACTGAGTTCCCACATATTCCTGGTTTAAATTCTGTCCTCTCCCCTCAGTTTAGCTGTTCTCAGCCACTGTGTAAGAGGTATCAGAAGTAATTTGTTACTATTAGTAGCCAAATAATGGAATATGAGAATGATTTATTTTCCAGAAGTGAAGTTAGAGAAAGTTAGAAGTTTTCCTCACTTGCATTCTGATATGCTTTTAAAAAATATTTAATGTGGTTAGAATAAAAATTTATAGGTTTCCTGAAAGCTCAGATGGTAAAGAATCCACCTGATATGCAGGAGACCCTATCTTGATTCCTGGGTGGGGAAAATCCCCTGGAGAAGGGAATGGCCACCCGCTCCAGTATTCCTGCCTGGAGAGTTCCATGGACAGAGGAGCCTGGTGGGCTACAGTCCATGGGGTCACAAGAATTGGACATGGCCAAGTGACTAACAACAAGAACACTTAATATGAGATATATCCTCTTAACACAGTTTTAAGGTGTACAATACATTATTGTTGATTCTAGGTACAATGTTTTATAATGGATCTCTAGAGCTTATTTGTCCTGCTTTATGCCCTGCTACTGCTAAGTCACTTCAGTCGTGTCCGACTCTGTGTGACCCCAAAGATGGCAGCCCACCAGGCTCCACCATCCCTGGGATTCTCCAGGCAAGAACATGGAGTGGGTTGCCATTTCCTTCTCCAATGCATGAAAGTGAAAATTGAAAGTGAAGTAGCTCAGTCGTGGCGGACCCTCAGCGACCCCATGGACTTCAGTCTTCCAGGCTCCTCCGTCCATGGGAATTTCCAGGCAAGAGTACTGGAGTGGGGTGTGATTGCCTTCTATGCCCACTTATTTGTGATTCCCTATTTCCTCCTCCTCCTAGCCCCTGGAAACCATTACTCCACTCTTTATTTATTTTTTAATATGTATTTATTTGACTGCTTCAGGTCTTAGTTGCCGCACGTGGAATCTTCGTTGCCTCATTCAGGGTCTTGCGCTGCATGGACTCTCTAGTGTGTTTTGCAGGCTTAGTTGCTCAAGACATATGGAATCTTAGTTCCCCAACCAGGGATTGAACTCACTCCCCTTGCATGAGAAGGCGGATTCTTGACCGCTAAACCACCAGGGAAATCCCCACTCCACTCTAATTCTATGATTTGACTATTTTAGATACGTAATATAAGCTGAATTGTGCAGTGTTTGTCTTTCTGTGTCTGGCTTATTCAGTTCAGTTCAGTCGCTCAGTCATGTCCAACTCTTTGTGACCCCATGAACCGCAGCACACCAGGCCTCCCTGTCCATCACCAACTCCCAGAGTCCACCCAAACTCATGTCCATTGAGTCGGTGATGCCATCCAGCCATCTCATCCTCTATCGCCCCCTTCTTCTTCTGCCCTCAATCTTTCCCAGCATCAGGGTCTTTTCAAATGAGTCAGTTCTTCATATCAGGTGGCCAAAGTATTGGAATTTCAGCTTCAACATCAGTCCTTCCAATGAACACCCAGGACTGATCTCCTTTAGGATGGACCAGATGGATCTTCTTGCAGTCCAAGGAGCTCTCAAGAGTCTTCTCCAACACCACAGTTCAAAAGCATCAATTCTTCAGCACTCATTACACTTAGCATAATGTCCTCAGGGTACATCCGCATTGTCACACATTGGAGAATTTCCTTTTTTTAAAAGGCTCAATAATATTCCATTGTATGTATATACCATGATTTCTTTATCCATTCACCTGTTGATGGACATTACACTGTTTTCATTCTTGGCTATTGTGAATAATACAAACATGGGAGAGCTAATATCTCTTCGAAATCCTGCTTTAGATTCTTTGGGATAAAATACCCAGAAGCGCAATTGCTGGATCATATGATAATCCCATTTTTTTAAGTTTTTGAGGAACCTTTAAACTGTTTTCCAGAGCAGCTACATTATTTTGCATTCCCACCAAAAGTATACCAGAGGTTCAATTTCTCCACATCCTTAACACTTGTCTTGATTTTATAATAGCCAAACTGACAGGTATCAGGTGATTCTCACTGTGGATTGGATTGCATTTCCTTGATGATGGGTGATGTTGAATGTCTTTTTCATGTATCTATTAGTTGTTTATTAGTCTTGTCTGGAGAGATGTCTCTTTATGTCCTTAGCCCATTTAAAAAATTGGGTTACTTTTGTTTTCTGCTATTGAGTTGTAGAAGTTCCTTATACTTTCTTAAGTTGGACAAAAGGAAGGCGCTATAGTTAGTGGACAAAAGCATTGGAATGGGAGCTTCTTCCAGCATGCTGATCTCAGGGGACCAAAAATGAGATTCCCATACAGAAGCCTCTGAAAATCTGGGCTGCTGCTGCTGCTACTGCTAAGTCACTTCAGTCGTGTCCGACTCTGTGTGACCCCAAAGATGGCAGCCCACCAGGCTCCACCATCCCTGGGATTCTCAAGGCAAGAACACTGGAGTGGGTTGCCATTTCCTTCTCCAATGCATGAAAGTGAAAGGTGAAAGTGAAGTCGCTCAGTCGTGTCCGACTCCTAGTGACCCCATGGACTGCAGCCTACCAGACTCCAATGTCCATGGGATTTTCCAGGCAAGAGTACCGGAGTGGGTTGCCATTGCCTCCTCCAGAAAATCTGGGCTTGGCTCTCACTAATTGGGTAGCTCGGAGCAAGTCACAGCCTCTCCGACTGAGGTTCAATGTCTTCATCTGAATAATGGAAATAACCACACCTGTTATCTGATAAGCTCAGGAGTAACTTCAAGGTCAAATTAGATACCATCTGTGAAAGTGACTTGTAAACTAACAGCAGTATAAAAATGTGAGATAATTATCTAATATTAGCATTAGTCTGATTCTGCTAACATTTCCTTCCCCTAACAGCTCACCATGGACTTGAGTCTTATAAGATAGTTTTAAAAAATGAAGAGAGAACGCTCCAAATTGCTGTGATTTCCCTGCCTAGTTAATTTAAAAATTGACCATTTTAAATTGAGGTAAACAGTCCATGGGGTCTCGGAGAGTCGGATGCGACTGAGCGACTTTACTTTCACTTTTCATTTTCATGCATTGGAGAAGGAAATGGCAACCCACTCCAGTGTTCTTGCCTGGAGAATCCCAGGGACGGGGGAGCCTGGTGGGCTGCCGTCTATGGGGTCGCACAGAGTCGGACACGACTGAAGTGACTTAGCAGCAGCAGCAGCAGCAGGATGACCAAGGCCATGGGAGACCTTAGTCCCCACAGAGACCCAGAGTCCCCACAGCCTGCACTCTTCTTAAGCTCCTTTTCTCCTTTCCTCCCCACAGCGCTGCAAGCTGGAGACCGCCCTGGCCGAGGCGGAGCAGCAGGGTGAGGCGGCCCTTAACGATGCCAAGTGCAAGCTGGCCGGGCTGGAGGAGGCCCTGCAGAAGGCCAAGCAGGACATGGCTTGCCTGCTCAAGGAGTACCAGGAGGTGATGAACTCCAAGCTGGGCCTGGACGTGGAAATCGCCACTTATCGCAAACTGCTGGAGGGCGAGGAGAGCCGGTGAGGACGGGCCCAGGGCCACTTCATATCACCACATGGGGCTAGAAGAATGTCTCACTGACTCACCTCCAGGCAGAGAGCATTCAAACTGGTCAAATCTCTAGAGACCTAGAGAGACTAGCCATTGTCCTATTCCCAGATAGGGAAACTGAAGCTCAGAGAGGAGAAAGGCTTGTCCAAGACCATAGTTTGTTGTTGAGTCGCTTAGTCGTGTCTGACTCTTTGCTACCCCATAGACTGCAGTATGCCAGGCTTCCCTGTCCTTTACCATCTCCAGGAGTTTGCTCAAACTCATGTCCACTGAGTCGGTGACGTCATCCAACCATCTCATCCTCTGTCATCCCCTTCTCCTCCTGCCTTCAATCTTTCCCAGCATCAGGGTTTTCTCTAATGACTTGGCTTTTTGCATCAAGTGGCCAAAGTATTGGAGCTTCAGCTTTAGCATCAGATTGCAGCTAGTTAATGGCTAAGCTAGAACTACACCAGCCTCCTGGCTAGCACTCCAGTGATCTCTCTCCCTTCCTGTGCTGTCCCTCCAGTACACCTCATTCCCAGGCAACTTTTCATCTGTTGGGTGAAAGCATGTTTTTGCAGTCATATCTCTTTTGCTGCTTCTACTAAGTTGCTTCAGTCGTGTCTGACTCTGTGTGACTCCATAGATGGCAGTCCACCAGGCTCCTCTGTCCCTGGGATTCTCCAGGCAAGAATACTGGAGTGGGTTGCCATTTCCTTCTCCAAGTCATATCTCAGTGGGTTGTGAAAGCTGAATCATTCAGAAGCTTTGTTAAAGGCCATTCCACTCAGTTTGGGATGCACAGAATGCAAGGAATTCTCTCAGCCCAGACAGTCTGGTGTTCAGAACGGCGAATAGAAGCAGCACTGCATCCTTGCCCAGCAGAGAAGACAGGGGCAGGCATGCATCCACCCATCCTCTAGGTGATTGGGCTTAGTGTCCCAGGAAGACTGTCAGAGGCTTCTCAGGGGAGGAGGCAGAGGAGCCGAGGTGGGGTGGGAAAGGGATAGGTCACCTCAGGCGGTGCTGACAGTTTGAGCCAAGAATTGGGGCCAGGGGATGTCAGCATGGGAGGGAGCAATGCAGGTTTACTTCTCAGGTGGTACAAGGGTCCCTAGCCTTGAGATGGCCATGTCACCATTGCCTCTGCGCTGGGTCCTATCGTGGGGAGCAGGCCAGACTGGGGAATAGAGTGTAGAGATTACGATAACAGGCTGTGAGCCAGATCACCCGGGTTTGGATCCCAGCACTACACGTACTAGCTTCAAAATAATGTCCTAACCTGTAAAACAGATAATCATAAAATCCACTGCTTCAGGCTCTCGCAAAGATTCAACAGGTAATGGAACGCAGTAAGTTTGTGCAGGAAGAAGTTATTATCAGAATTAGAATAACTCTATGGTGGGGTGGCCCGACAGGGCTGCACCCACGGATAGACTCCATATTAACACTGTTAGTGTTAGAAGTCTGACAAGAGTGGCACCCAAGGCATCTGGCCATGCCTGACCAAAGCTGGTAAATTTCCTGTCAATTTCTGAGGCCTCTGGGTGAAGCCAACTGTGCTATCACCTTCTTTGCAGTCCCTAAGCCACTTGCTAGCACTCAGTGTGCAATGTGAAACTTCCTTTCATTATGGTAATCATCAACCATCATTAGCGTGTTGATAACTCCGTCATAATAAATGATGCACTGTTCCCTACACATGAGCTTTTAAAAGGTTGTTTAGTGTATTTGCATATGGTGGCCATTGCCCTTTTGATAGACTTTCTTCTCTTACATATGGGGCTTCCTTGATAGTGCACATGGTAAAGAATCCGCCTGCAATGTGAGAGACCTGGGTTCGATCCCTGGGTTGGAAAGATCCTCTGGAGAAGGGAATGGCAACCCATTCCAGTATTCTTGCCTGGAGAATTCCAAGGACACAGGGGCCTGGCGGGCTACAGTCCATGGCGTTGCAAAGAGTCAGACACGACTGAGCGACTGGCACTTTCACTTTCCTCTTACATATAACATATGTAATTAGATTATATGCTCATTCATTGCAGAAAACACAGAAAATAAGAAAATAAAAGCAGGCCTAATTACTCAATTTGGAGAGAGCTGCTGATGGGCATTGGCTAGAATCTTCTGAAAGGGCACAATTCTGAGACTGTAGCAAAGCCAGGTTCACGTAGCAGGAAGGTGAGCTGGAAGCATATATCCCCTGAGAAGACAAGGAGTGGGGAAGGGTTCTGAGTCAGGCAGAATGAATCAGAGTAGAACATTCCTGGAGAAAAAGTTTTGAAGTTGGGAGTTTAAAAAAAGTGAAGGAGACACAGAACAGAAAGTACAGGTGTTTATGAAGCATGCAAGGTCCTGGTATAATGACACATCGTAACGAGTGTTCAGCAAAGGGTACTGAAAACCCTTACATCAGGTTTACTGCCTGCCAGGCTCTGTCTGCAGATGCTTTACACACAGAACTTATAACAGTCTTATTAGAGCTGAGGAAACTGAGGCTTGGAAAGGTGAGGTGACTTGCCCAAGGTCATCCAGCTAGTAATTGGTTCTGCCAGCTCTAGGGTCCAGGCTCTTAACTACATACCCTCCAGCCTCTCTCTGAGTTTATCAAGTCAGGTGTGTGTCTGGGGTAGCTTTTAAGAATGCGAGATAAAAATGGATCCATCCGGATGCTAGGCAAGCTTTTTCCCACCCAGAGGTGTCCAGTTAGGCAGTAGCTGCTCCCATCACCTATTTTTTGGCTTTGCCGGAATTTTAGCAGAGGGATAAGAAGGGTCACCCCACCCCTCCTTTTCAGTATCCCAAGTTTCCATAGCCTAGAAGCAAACAGGGAATAAAGTGGCCTTTTGGATCCTGCAAATTAACCTCCCCCTGTCCTTTCGGGATCCCAGGGAACAGTGCTAGCATGGCTGCCTCTGCAGAAGGCCCCGCCCCGCATCTCTCCTCCCTGCCTTCAGGATGGAGAGCAGGCATGCCGCAAGCGCAGAGCAACCAGGTTCTAACTGCCTCCTCTCCTCTCCCCTGCAGGTTGTGTGAAGGTGTGGGCTCCATCAACATCTGTGAGTTTGAGGGTGTCGGTGGGCGTGCTTCTTTGGGTATCTATGGTCTTCATGGATTGCTTCGTAGGTTGCTTGTGATAGGGGACTGAGCCTCTGTCCACAGTACACTGAGTGAGAGGGATAGGAGTTGAGAGACATGGATAGCCCCAAATAGCTGACCACCACCCAAATATGGACCCGTGTGGAGCATCCATGAAGCTTAAGCATACACCTGTGGCAAATTCGGACCTGCTAATTGGTTCTTTAAAAGCCACCCAAGTCTTTCAGCCACGTAGAATACGCCTCAGGTGGTACAATGTTTTATGAGAAAACAAACAAACAAACCATGAGCTATATATTCGGATCAGCTGGGGCTACTGAAAACATCTCTTAAATCTGTCTTAAACAATTTGACGTGTATGCCGCCCCTAGCCTAGATGTCATCCGTTCCCCTCACCTTTCCAGCAGCATAATTTCTAGATGATTCTGTGCTCAATCAGTTTTTGCCTAAAGATTTCAACATTGCAGTGTAGTCAAGCAGAGTTCGGTGTCCAACTTGCTAACCATATTCCTTCAGGAAGATGGCAATGGGATTAGATTTTCCTGTAGTTTAAAAGGATTCATGTCACTAGTCCCTCAGTGTGTAAAGAGTTAATCACTGGTTCTAGAAAAATTCTGGGTCATGCCATGTCTGAAATGGAGAGAATTCTGAGTTGGTATCTCCTTACAGGTGTGAGCCGTTCCCAGGGAGGCGTGATCTGCGGCGACCTTGATTCCACCGTCCCTCGTGGCCTGGGTGGCACGGCCATCAGCAGCAGTGCTCTTTGCTCCCCCTCTGTAGGGGGATTCTGTTCCAGTGTGAGATCTGTGAGGTTTGCATAGTGGGGGTTAGGACTCTGGACAGATGGTGTCTGAGGGGGCCAGGGTAGAAAGTGGGGAACAGGGAAAGCTTTCTCAGGCCCAAATGTCAGTTTAGTGATTGTCCCTTACTGGGGAGCCAGAACTAACTCTCCAGGTTCCTCCTCACTGGAGTTATGGTTTACTCTTTGAGTCTCAACCCTGGGTTTGGCATTCTTGCTGCCTCCATTGATTCTCCCCCCTCCCTGTGGTCCAAGAAAAGATGTAAAGACTCTTTGATATAAACTGCTTAGTCATTTTCTTCCCTAATTTCAGGTTAGTAGACATTTACTAAGAACTGACCATGTGCCAGGCCCTCTGGGCAGGGGCCCAGGTAGCAGGTGGCAGGGCATGGATGCACCCTTGTGCTTTGCCCTTGGACAACGGACTGTTTGTGGCCCATCAGCATTGAGGGGGCAGCAGTGGGAGTGGGGCTGGGGCTCTGGGAGTCCCCTCACTTGATCTGAGAGGTTGTATGTTTCCAGAGCATCCCTCAGCCATGTAGCGGTCAGGATGGAAAGACTGAGGCTAATCCTCCCAGCTTTTTATTATTGGTGGTTTGTAATTTTATTGTATTGGGGTGATTCCTGTATGGCTTCTTCTCTCTTTTGGTGTGCATGATTAAATGTCGTGGTAAACATTTTCTCCTGTAACCAAGTCAATGTCTGTACCCTTCCTTGTTTCCCCAATTGTTTCAGTGGTTCTCCAAGTGTGGACCATGGACCACCATCTACATCAGGGTCCCTGAGGAGCGGGGGATGAAGGGATTGTTAAATATGCAGATGCTGGGCTCCATCCAGAACCACTGAATCAAAAGTTATGGAGATGAGTCCAGGAATCTGAATTTAAGCAAGCTCCCAGGGGATTCCCATAAGAATTAAAGATCAAGAGTACACTGGTTTGTGTGGGTGGCTCAGATCATTCTGGCCGTGGACGTGACTTTCCCTCTGATTTTCACAGGATCAGATTCAACTCTTTGCCTTTCTCCTCTGACTTTGTTAAAAGATCAGAGCCAGTCTTGGCCACCCACAGTGGGTGGGGTGGGGGCAAAGGTAAAAAAGAGGAGGAGAGGGGAGCCTGTGTTGACTAGCACTGGTTAGATGTCTGGAACATCATATATGTATTTCATTCATTGCTTACAGCAACAGTATTATACTGATATGGAAATTAAGGCCATGAGAAGTTGAGTAACTTCTCATACAGCTAGTCCAGGATCCAAACTGAGGGCTATGTATGTTAGTCACTCTGCTGTGCCTGACTCTTCACGACCCCATGGTCTTCTCTAAGCAAGAATACCAGAAATGGTTGCCATTCCCTTCTCCAGGAGATCTCCCAAACTCAGGGATCCAACTGGAGTCTCTGGCATTAAAGGCAGATTCTTTACCATCTGAGCCACAAGAGAAGCCCCAATAGGGAATGTCAATGCTCATATACTTTCTGCTCCCTTGCCTCAGTTTTTCCTGAAGAATAAAATCATGGCCCATGCCGTTCTAACTGATCCTACCTTACTGACACTCCAGAGAAAAGAGAAGGAAGGTGACATTAATGAGCCTCCTGGAAGTGTTTGTAGGAACATCTCACAGCTTCTGTTCTCTAAGAATCTTGGACAGACCTTAGTATGGGGCAGTTAACACAGGCCTCTTACGAGGGGATCCAGAATGAAAACTCAGACCTCTGGTCAGAGGATATTTGCCCCGATGGCCTGGACAGGGACAGTGGGCTCTGTGGGGACCTCTGGTGTTGCTGTTTAGTCACCAAGTCATGTCTGACTCTTTGTGACCTCATGGACTGTAGCCTGCCAGGCTCCTATGTCCATGGGATTCTCCAGGCAAGAACACTGGAGTGAGTTGCCATTTCCTTCTCCAGGGGGTCTTCCCAACTGGGGATTGAACCCACGTCTCCTGCATTGGCAAGGTGATTCTTTACTGCTGAGCCACCTGGGACTCTCTCCCCCCGCTATTCCTGCACTGACAACCCCCAAGAAGTGCCCCCAGGGAAGTCGGTTCAGAGTCCCCTCAGATTCGAGGGTGTCCTCCCTGGATGTGATGAGATGGAGAGAGGGGTTTTGGTGGATGACTTTCTTTCACTTGTTTTACAGGAAGAACACTTATTTCTGACACCTTATGTTATTTGGGATTTTTTTAAAAAGATTTAAAAAAAGACCCAATTGGGTGGAAGATATCTTGCCCCAAGAATACATATTTGATCTCAAAATACAAAGACCTTTGAGTAGTTCTCCCTGGCATTGCCCTCCTGATGCCTTTCAGAATGTGTCCCCACGAGACTCACTGGTCCCTGGGAAACCCGGGAGGACCCAGATATTTTTTACTGTGGTGGCCCCCTGGTCTCTCCTCCTGGGCTTAAAGGGTCTTTCAGGGGCTTCATCTTGGGCACTTCCTTGGTCTAGATTCCACCAAGTCTGAGCAGGGGAGAAAATTGGGCTCAGAGAGCCACTAGATCGCCTCTGTGAAGGGAAAGGAGTTGTACCAGGCCCCTTCTGCCCCAGAATGGGGTAGAGGAGGGGGGGGGTGGCAGAAATGGGGGAAGCTCTGCCTTTCCTTTCTGATGGTGATGGGGCAGGGTGTGTATATGCACATTTGTGTCTCCAGAGTTTCCTTCATTTCAATGCACTCAGAGGATTCTGAGTGCTGCCTTGACCCGCTCCCTTCCCTGGCAACTGACCTCTCACCACTGCTGTCCACTGCCCACTGAGGGAATAACAGTGGGGCATCCAGACAAGGGGTGATTCCCAGAAATGGTCATTTCTCATGTCCATGTCCATTCCAAAGAGGGTTAGACTTCGTGATTTCCTTGGTCATGTGGTTAATCTGCTTTTCTCACCATGCTTGGCTTCAGTTTCTGTTGCCCAAGATCCCAAGGACTGAGGCAGAGAGCAGTTGGTGACATTGGGGCTGGGAGGAGTGGCCTGGGTGTGGGTGTTTGTGAGGATGGCCCAGAGCAGAGAGGATTTGCAATTCGGTGAAGGAGCGCTTGTGGCCTCCAGAAGGGACAGAGAAGACCCCGAAGTCTAAGCAGATGGAGAGCCTTTGTATTTGAGGGAAGGGCACTGAATGTTTGAATAAGAGTAGAAAATGGACAGAAGGTCTGATTTTCTCTTGATGGAGCTCTTAGCTTTTGTGGAGTTTAAAGAAAAAGTGGGGCGGGGGGAGATTCCAGGAAAGCTCTGGAACCACCCACATGGGCCTGCTTTATTGTCTGGGCCCCTTGCTCTTCTGGCTTTTTCTTAATCAAGAGATTTAGATCACTTGACTTTTCCTTAAATTTTTTTTTTGGTAATGAAACTTTAATCCTCAGTTACTCTTGTAGTGTATCCTTGACTTTCTGCAAGGAATAACTCCTTTCCTTTGAAAAGAGAAGAGATGGCTCTGCATTTTTGCTGTTGAACGCAAGGGCGGGGGAGGGGAAGTTTCATCTTCATAAGCTGATGGCACCTCGGGCTGCTACGCACAGAACATGGAAACTTATTAAATAGCTGCTAACTCCCAGATTCTGGTTGTTTGACTTTTCAATGCATGATGTTATATTTTTATTTATCAGATTTAACTTTTTAGTTATACTTGAGCCAGACCCATGGTAACATCAAGGCATTTTTCCTAAAGCACAGGCTACTGCAGAGACCCAGAACCACAGAAAGTGGCAAGGCTGGAAAATGCTTATCTCACCCACCCTTAAGCTGATGCCCAGAGCATGGAGGCCACTTCTTGCACAGCGTATTACTGAGACATGGCAGAGCTGATGCTCAAATTTTGATTTCCTGACGTTTCACCCCTGGTGACTTAACCTTTCTTGTAGATGAATGACGTGCCCTAAATTGAATGTTGGCCTACTGTGACTATGACCATGCCCTGGAGACCCATAGAGGTGGGAGAAAGAAGGGGAGGGGGCCAGAAACTTGGAGGAGTCCTGTCTGGTATCAGCCAGCAAACCGTAAACAGCAGCCGCCTCGGCACTCAGGAAGGGCCAGCAGTCTCCCTGGAGGTGCAGCCCTTTGGTGTTGGATTCATCAGAATCCAAGTGAGGAATCCAAGAATCAGAAGTGAGGATTCATCAGAAGGCAGGGGACCTTAACTTTCCTTCCAGGGACAGGCTAGGGGATGGGGCAGCAGAGGAGGCCAGCAGGTGGAATAGTGATGGCTAATCTGTTCTCTAATGGAGAGATGGAGATGAGTCCAAGAGGGCTGATGTCTATACCTCTGCTCGACCAGCCTGAGTTCACCCAAACATCCCAGGCCTGACATGTTCTGGAATCCCATCTGGAACTTAGTTGGGGGCAAAGCCAGGAAGAGAAATTGCCTGGAACTTCTTCCAGAAACTTCCAGCTTGATCTAGTGTCCAGACACACCCAGTGATAGCCGTGGTCTGAGCCACAAAGAAAGAGTCAGAAGTCCTCAGGGTTTGAGACACTGTCGGGCAGGAAAGGGAAACGTGTGTGTGTGTACGAAGCAGGAGGGAAGGTGGGCAGAGGGAGCACTGAGCAAAGGCAAATAGGAAGAAGGGTGTGGAGTAGCCGATATGTCCAGGTGGGATGGTCCCTGGAGGCCTCAGAGAGCAGTCTTTCCACAAAGTAGAGCCTGAATCTGAGAAATTGAGCATCCAGGTGGAGGGGTTGTACAGGACTGAGGAGCAAGTGCGGGAAGACGAGCTGGAGGAGACTGTGTCTGGCCTAAGGAGCACGTGCATATGCTGGGAAATTGTTTGAACCAGGTGGTAGGGGATAAGAGCCATGAGTTTGGGATTCTGGCTGCTGGGGGGAGGTGTGTGTGAGGAATGAGAAGAAAGTGGTCATGTGGGAATCTGGAGCTGTGGTCCAGGACTGAGGGGTCTGAGCTGGAATCAGGCTATGGAAGTGGAGAGGAAGAGGCAGCACCACTGGGGGGCTGGGGCTGGAAAGGGCTGGTCAGCTAGAGATGGAGCAAGTGGGAGCTGAGCGTCAGACATGTTGGAGAGTTGGATGTAGTGGGAATTCCTAATAATGTGCTTTCCCAACCTTGAGAAATTTCACAGAAGTAGCACTTTGAAAAACAGCAAATGTTACGAAACTGTGTTGTGATTTTTCTTCACGTTTTTCTTAGAATAATGGCCTTGTTACAAACCCCAAGGCCAGACCCATAAGGGAGTATGACTGGGATCATGAAAGCATGGACCTTGGAACACCAAGTCAGTGTCAGGTATGAACACTGCCTATGCACTTGCTGACTGGTCCTGAGACTATCCTAGAGGAGAATGGCCTGGGGTAAAAACAAGGAGATCTGGACTATGTCACGGTAGTGTCTTGGGGAAGAAAGATCAAAGAAAGTTTTGTAGTCTGCCATTAGAAATAAAAGCTGGACTCAGAGTGGACTCTGCACCTCAGTCCAATAGAGGCTGCAGATCCCCTGACCCATTGCACCAGATTTTGTGTTCTGTCTTCATTCTCGTTGCTCACTCCCAGGCCATTAGGGCAACAGTCGGAGACATTGCCATTCACAAGATCACATGTCTTTGCATCGCAGCAGCATTTATTGAAACACAGAATGAGACAACCCAGAAGGCACGGCACCCACAGACAGTCATAATAAGAGGGAGACCCAGAAAGTGGCCTCCCCTTCTCCAGCCCACCTGCTCTGGATTGGACAGATTCCCCCTGCGCCGGCAGGGGGCGATCTGGAGCAACCATGGCGTTTTCTTTGAAATCTGTTAAGGTGTATTGAATAGCAAGACCTGTCCAAAGTCAAAAGAATTCCCCCCACAAGAGGCCTCTCAACTGGGACGTCACAGGAGGAGTTTGGCTGGAACAGGTTAACCCAGAAGAAGGCAATCAGTTAGAGAGACAAGCAAAATACAAACTCAAATGACCAAGGGGCAATTCCTGCAGAGAACTTCCCAGCCAGGACAAGGGATCTGCTGGAGTGGGGGCGGCTTCCTCTCTGATTCTAAGGTTGAGGGAGACCTGACTGGATGGTTCGGCTTATTCCTTGTGCCAGAGGAAGACAGTTTTCATGATGCCCAGCTGCCCTGGGTGATTGGGAGGGTCCCAGAGAGCTTGGTGAATAACACAAATTGGCCGCGGGAATTTAGCATTCAAATCGGAGTTGAGTGAAAGGGCTGGGAATGACTCTTTCTAACTGAAGCCTGTTGGAGAACCAGGAAAAAAACTCCCTAAAAGGAGAAGGTGGTGCGGAGAGCGGCGGAGGGTCCTTCCCTTGTAGGAACACATGGAAGATTCTGGAAGCAAGCACACAATTTTTTTTTTTTCCATTCACACACCCTTCCGTGCTGGGGGGATGCAGGCGGGGCCTCTGACTCTACGCAAAACGGACAGACCGGCTGCTCCCGCAGCTGAAGCTGGAGGCACGGGGCTGACAGGGGACGCAGGAGTCGGGCGCCAGCACTGTGATGCTGCCCCCGGTGGCCACGGGGCCCGAGGCGATCTGGCGGCCTGCGGTGGTGCTATACGTGAGGCCCCCACAGGTGACTCCACCGCGTGAGCTGCTGACACCTGTGGGAAGAGAGGGGACAGGGAGGGCTGAATGGACCGCAGTGATGTCACCAACCCCAGGACAGGCCCCCAAGGGCTTCTGCATGCATGAGCTTCCTCCTCCCCGATGAGTTTAGTGGTTCATAACTCAGATCCTGTTCTCAGCACCTCAGCCTTCTAGGGCACCCAGGCGAGAAGGAAGCAAGTACCCCCAGATTCAGTGGCAAAGCTGAAGTGAAGTGAAGTCGCTCAGTCGTGTACGACTCTTTGTGACCCCATGGGCTCTAGCCTGCCAGGCTCCTCTGTCCATGGGATTTTCCAGGCAAAGGGGTACTGGAGTGGGTTGTCATTTCCTTCTCCAGGGGGTCTTCCCAACCCAGGGATTGAACCCGGGTCTCCCTCATTGGAGGCAGACGCTTTGCCATCTGAGCCACCAGGGCAGCCCAGGGGCGAAGAGGCTGCATTCTTATTTCCCGGGCATGCAGTTCACACATTCACCAGTGGAGGGCGCCCAAAGATGCCTTTGCTTAGTGCCTCCAGGGAGAAGGTAAGGGGGTGGTGGCGGGGCGTAGCGGGGGAGGGAGCAGGGGGCATGAAAGGCCCCCTCCCAGGTCTGGAACTTTCCAGGTCCTGTAGGTTAGGCTGTCCGGCTCAAATCTGCCCATCAATAAAGCCAGTTTTCTAGGGGGGTTTCAAGCAGGTACTTACAGACATTCACAGAGCCCACTCCTTCGCACAGCCTACAGGAAAGAAAAGTCTAATTAATTCCAAGCACTGAGCTGGATTCCTTGAGGCAGCTTCCTTGAAGCTTAGGCACAGAGAGGGCCCTGCTGTGTACAGATCCAATTCCCCAGAGGCAGGAAGTGCTCCCTAGAGTTTGCCTTAAATGCTCACACTCCTTTAACTATTCACTGACCACAGAGACAAGGCCTTCTGCTTTTCAGCAAAGGTGAGTGAAGCTATGAAATCCACGTGCTGCTTCCAATCGGAATGACTTGGCCCACCCTGGATAGTGCCGATCAGGCTTACAGAAAGCATGTGAAAGGGCCTGGTACCAATGAAGAGCTATAGCATAGACTGCATCGACCTTATAATGTACCGGCTTCCAGGGCAGGCCAAGCGGCAGCCTCCTGTAGGAAGCTACTGGAAGAGAGTGGATTTCAGAGCCACAAGTCTTGCATGAGGGTCCTGGCTCTTCTGCTTATTAACTGTCTAGCCCCGAAAAGGTCGCTGAACGCTGGGCCTTATTTCCTTATCTTTGGATGGGAAAAACAATACCTGGTTTGTGAGGATTAAAATGAGCACGGAGCACAGGCCTAATAAAGCGTTCATAAATTATTATTTCTATTGAAGCCTGAGCTGTACTAGCAGTGGGCAAAGATGCAGTTCCCACTTGGGTTCAGGGAAGTTCACCCCCAGAGGACCAGGGCCGCCTCCTTCTAGACTCCCAAGGTTTCCTCAGCCTCACCTCTGCTCCTCGCCCTCCAGCAGGCGCCTGTAGGTGGCGATCTCGATGTCCAGGCCCAACTTGGAGTTCATCACCTCCTGGTACTCCTTGAGCAGGCAGGCCATGTCCTGCTTGGCCTTCTGAAGGGCTTCCTCCAACCCAGCCAGCTTGCAGCGGGCATCGTTAAGGGCCGCCTCACCCTGCTGCTCAGCCTCAGCCACTGCGGCCTCCAGCTTTGTCCGCTGTGGGGAAGGAGATGTGAGGATGGGAAGGTGCAGCTAGGCTCATCTGAGCCAAGGGAGCTGGGGCAAGGATCCCAGAGAAAAGTTAGGTTAACCTCCTATGAGCAGGTAGTTAATGGGACTATGAACACAAGGGAGGTGATGGACACTTTTCATCATTTCTTCTTGATGGTGCTTCAGGGTGGCCAGAAGGGGGATATCAGTGATCTGGCTCGTCTCAGCTCCTGTGCTGTGTGAAGTGCCAGGGCCCCAGCCCCCTCTCTGGGCCCCTGCTTCCTCACGGGCACACTCTGAGGCCTGATTAGGGCTAGACCTTTGTTCTTCTGCGGGCAAAGGGCCTGGTGCTACAGTTTTCCTGTGCTGGGTATTCAAGCCCTCCCAGAACCCATACCTGGCACTTGGCATTTTCAATCTCAGCTGTCAGCCTCTGGATAATGCGGTTCAGCTCGTTGATCTCCTCCTTGGTGCGGCGTAGGGTCTCCCCATGCCGGATCACCGTGGCCTTCATCTCCTCACACTGGGAGGAAGCAGAGAGGCTCCTGAGGCTCAGAATGGGACAGCTCATCCACTCAGGACAACTTGGATAATTGTGCAGGTTGCACAGTATTCAGCCTGTGCAACTATACATGGCCACCTTGCTCTGACACCCAAATTGAGATCTGTCTCTTTCTCGACATCCCTAAAGATCAAAGTCCCCAGGCAGAAGAAGCCTTTTCTAATCCACACTTCATATCCTTTCCAGTGCCATGTCCAGGAGGCAGTTGTTCTGGACCACTCACCTTGTTGCGGTACCAGGACTCAGCCTCAGCCCGGCTGCGACTGGCAATGTCATCGTATTGAGCCTTGATCTCGGCGACAACACAGTCCATGTTCAGGTCTCGGCTGTTGTCCATCTTCACAATGACTGAGGTGTCTGAGATGTGGGCGTTGAGGATCTGGATCTCCTGGGGTGGGTGCCAAAAGCCAATGCATTTGGTTCTGGTGTCTGGTCTGGGTCACATGCTCTACCCCTGGGGGCTGTCCACTCCCTGGGGGACCCACTGGCCATGCATGATTCATGACTCCCACTTGCCTTCGTTCACACACAGGTACATCATCAGTGAAGCTGGAAGGGGCTCTAGAGATCAGCTGGGGACAGACTTAACAAATGGGGAAACTGAATCCCAGTGTATGAAAAAGGCCTGACTCAACGTCATTCAGCAGGGAAGCTCGGGTATGAATGCCAGGACTAGTGATCTGTCCAGGAATTAAGACCCCTCTATCACTGGAAACCCACCCTACCCACCCCCTGCACTCTCCACCCCACGTATACACTTTCATATCCATGTAGAGACCTATACGCACTCAGACCAGCCACAGGCACACACACGGCAACACCCAGAGACCACAAGCACAGAGAAGCCCAAGCACATACGTGCTCCACAGTCCTCGGTGCTCACGTGCACGTGTCTGTGACAGCCTCACAGTACGCCCACTTGCATGTGTGTGCGTGTTCCTTACATGCTGTCATCCCTCAGGGGGTGAATGTGCACACAGTCTCCGCTCTGGGTCCCCTCACCTTCCCTCCCCTCTTCCAGGCTGGTTGGCAGGGGCCCCCTCACCTCGTCATAGAGGCGCTTCAGGAAATTAGACTCCTCCACCAGGGCCTCCACGTTGGCCTCCAGGTCTGACTTTCGCAGGTAGGCACAGTCCACATCCTGGTGGTGGGGTAGAGAGGAGGGGGCGAGCGTGTGGGAGGAGGCCCCGGGAAGGTGCTCTGGGTGGGTGTGGCGACCCGTCCCACTGGAGGTTGTGCGCACAGAGGTGCCGCTCCCTCCCTCCCGGAGCCCAGCCCCTTTACCTTCTTTAGAACCACGAACTCATTCTCTGCTGTGGCCCTCAAAGCCACCTCCTCTTCATACCTGCGTGTGAGAGAGTCAGAGGCTGGAGCTGAGGAGTCAGGGTTTGGCAGCCATCCTGGGCAAGCTCTTCTGGGAGTCAAATGGGGTGAACTCTGCAAACGTCATCCCGTTCTCTCCCCATTCTATTTGTGCATTGTTTGTGGGCTAGCCCTGTCCCAGCCTGGCTCATTCCACTTGAGTCCTGCTGCCTCTGGGATGAGATCAGAGAATGCACATTCCATGCCCAGGTCTACAATCATCTTTCCATCCATCCTAGATCCAAAGAGAGCTGGTGCCACGGGCAGAGAGGATGTGGAGCCTGGGTCAGGAAGGGGAGCAGGAGGAGCAAGAAAGCCATGGAACCCCATTGGGCTTCCTTACTCCTCTGAAACCATCTCTAAGACCCATGGGCCTCCAAGGAGTTGAGGTGGAGCCAAAGAATCTGAAGAAACCTAGGCTCCTACTGCCCATACTCTTGGGTAGCGGGCAGCCCCTCTTGGCAGACAGGCAGGAATCTTAATGAAGCTGCTTCAAGAGGGTTGTGGGCAGAGCCTTCCCCCTTAACCCTGTTACCACAGGTGGTGCCACACTCACTTCTTCTTGTAGCCCTCCAGCACCTCCTGCACGTGGTTGAGCTCTGAGGCCAGCCTCCCGCCGTCGGCCTCCACATGCTCAGCCTCCCGCCTCAGCGTCTCGATGTAGCCATTGAACAGGGGCTCCAGGTTGCTCTCGCAGCAGCGCTGGTTCTGGTAGAACTGCCACTTGGTCTCCAGCAGCTTGTTCTGCTGCTCCAGGAAGCGCACCTGCCGCCCAGAGTGGGAGAAAGAGACTCAGGAGGAGCCCCGGGAGGTGTCTGGTTGCCCAGAGTTCTCTCTTCCCCTGCCCTGGTGCCCGCTGAACAGCCGGGGCCAGGCGGGGGTTGAGCCCTGGAATCCCTGCGACTCAGGGGGCCTTGCTCCCAGCCCCCCAGGGAGGCACTGTGGGTGGGAGTGACCCGGGCTTGAGGCCAAAGGTCAGATTCACATCCCAGGTCTGCCACTGTAATGGCAGCTGTCTCACCTCTGGGTGCTTGGTTTTCTCATTCCAAAACAGAGATGATAATAGTACCTTCCTTAAAGTTGTAAAGATTGAACAAGTTGCTACATGCAAAGTGTTTAGAAGAGTTTCTGACACACAGGAAGTGCTCAACCAATTTAACTATGACTTTAATTACAAGTTCTTCATTTATTCATGTAAGCAACAAACATTTATTGAATACTTACTGTGTGGTCCCAGGGCTTGTGCTAAGATACACACACACACACACACACACCTTTATCTATGACTGCACCTACCAATCAATTTTATTCAATTCTCACAACCCTATGGGGGGAGATCTTATTTCCCCTATAGTACAGGAGGGGAAAAGGAGACCCCAAGGTATGAAATGACTAACTTATCATCTCATAATTAGTCAGGAGTCAGGATCCTACGTTCCTTGAGCCTCCTTCACCTGCCTGTCACCATGATTTATCTAGTTCAGTTCAGTTGCTCAGTCGTGAGAACCCTATGAACAGTCTGTCTAAGCAGCTCCCTAAGCTCTCAGCTTCAATTTGTTATTAAAAAAATAGAGATGGTAATATCTACTCCAGTGAGTCATTTCAAGGATTAACTGAGATCACTAAAGAAAGTGATAATAAGAAGGTCCCCCTTACTGTCCTTCACCCCGGGTCCCAGATCTGAGTCTGGTCCTATCTCCTCTGCTGGAGTAAGGCCCCATGGACAGAGCCCACACGAAGGGAGGTGCAGCTGTGACCTTTGTGGGAGGCAGCCAGAGGGCAGCTGGGGATTTCTCACCCTCTGCACCGGTGGGTCTCTTCTCGCCAGTCTAGTGGCCTCCCCTCCTCCATTCCCAGCTCTGCACCCATGAAGCAGCCTGGCAAGCCTGGTTGGTTGCCTACCACATCTCCTCGCCCACTACTGTCCTTGGAAGAATGCTAACAGCTAACATTTATCACTTTCTATGTGCCGGCACTGATTGCACAGGAGCCCAGTTAATCTTCAAAGCAAACATATGAAGCCGGTTCTATCAAGGGGACAAGCAACAGGCCTGAAGATTAGCACTGTGAACAGAGGCAGGGAGGTGGGGAGGTGGCAGGGCTCTGAGCAGAGCTCCAACTGCTTCCCAAGCTGCCCCACCACGGGCCTTCTTTTCTCCCCACTGCCCCTCTGCTCGTCCAGCACCCAGCGCCCAATGTTTCACGGCAGCTCGGATATTCCCATGTTGTCTTGTCTCTGGAAGCGCAAACCCTTTACAGCACAGACTCAATTTCTGGACCATGCTGGGCTGCGGGTATAGATACACTTTGCTGGAATTACATGAGAAAAATAAATCCTTCTGTGAAGATTGGCCTGCATTTCCCTCCGGTGGCTGGCAGCCATACGCTGGCTCCCCTGAAGACTGGGACCTTCCTGAGGGGAAGGCAGGGCCGGGGCCATCTCTGGACCATCCCAGGCCTCACTGACCTTGTCGATGAAGGCAGCGAACCTGCTGTTGAGGTTCTTGATCTGCTCCTTCTCCTCGTGCTTCACACACTGCGCATTGGGGTCGATCTCCAAGTTGAGGGGCGTGAGGAGGCTCTCATTGACTGACACGGTGGTGATGCAGGGAGGGCTGAGGCCGCCCACGCCGCCGGAGCGGTACCCGAAGCTGCGGCTGCAGGAGCCAGCACGGAAGCCGCCCACCGCTATGCGGGGCCCACAGGAGCCCAGGGCCGAGACGCTGCGGCTGCCAAAGCCCGTCAGTCCCCGGTAGCAGGACACGCCTCGGTAAGGGGCGGCGGTGATGCAGCAGCGGCTGCCCGTTTTGGGGGCCACAGCCGAGCAGGAGCTGAAGGTCCTGGTGACGGAATATCCTGGACTGATCCTGTAGGAACGGCACGACATGGTGTGGGTCTGAGTGGATGGAGGTTTGAGCAAGGGAGTGTTGAGAGCGGCGGGTGCGCTACGTAGGATGCTTCTGGACCCTCTGATCCTCCTCGGTCCTTTTATTGGTGGAGAGAGCTGGGGTTGGCTACATGAAAGAAGTGAAAAGTCATTTTATGTTGTTTATTGGCTTGGGGAGTTTGCCAACAACTCTCCAAGGACTCGTCTTAAAGGTGAGCTCAGCAGTGACTCCCGGCCTCCGTAAAAGTATTGAAGATGTTATTAGGGACACTGTGCGTTTGCACTTTTCATCTTCAAAGCTCGTTTACATACATTAGGGTAATTAATTTTCCCGCAGTCTCCTTGTGAGATGGCCTCAACCCACACCTGGAGACGGGTTTGAACACAACAGTCTGGAATGGCTGAGTGTGGGGTAGGGACTGGGGCCACCATCTCCAGGAAGAAGCTCTAGGGCCCCAGGTTGGGGGAGACCACCAGAGATCATCACCTCTGTCCTCGGGGCTCCATACAGGATACATTCTCAGGTATATCGTTGTGTTTCAGGGGCAGATAGATCAAGAGAGCCCAAACCCACTCAAGCAGCATGGCTTGGAGGTGGTTCAGGTCCACAGAGGCTGTTTTGATCATGCTTCCTGCAGGGCATAGGGTTGAGCCCATGGTCTCCTAGAACCTTCTGGATTCCAGCTTGAAAGGTTCTGTTCCAGGGCCTTCATTTCTCACCCACAAAACTACAAACCACTTAACTCTCAGTGGCCACAATAATGGCCTCTTGTGGATAATGGGGAGACTCCCTTTAGATACTTTCTCCCACTTGACTGAAAGGATGGGAGAACCCAGTTCCGGGAAAGCCTTGATGCTTCGAACTTGCTCTGGACACTATCTCTTGGCTCTTTAAGAAGAAACAGGTCCTGTGAGTCCCAGTTCCTTCCAAGACCACCAGCCAGGGGAGGGGCTCACCCTGTTTGCCAGCCCTGGAATTGTCACTCCTGGAAGAACATTCAGAGACTGCTCTGTGCAGAGACGGGGGAGGAAGGCGGCTTTTCTTATTCGAAGACACTGTGATTTCTGGCTCCCACAGGTTCTGAACTCTTGGTTCTTTCCAAAGTCCCCTCTTTCCTATATGTCCTGGGGCCACTTATTAACATAATGATGGCTATTCTTTAATGCTCATTGAGTACAGACCTGGGGATGTCATCTGTACCCCCAGGGAGGCTCGCCAGGCCCCTGAGAGGTTAGGAACTTCAGAAAGAAGGGCAGAGGAACTTCCTCTGAGGGTGGCAACTCCTCCAGGGAGCCTTCCAGAACCGAATGCTGTCCCTGTGCTGCTGTTCCTGGATCCTCCCTGGACGCCCCACGTTCTGTCCGGGGTCTGCCCTTGTCTTCACAGCCGGAGCCACTGCAGGTCTTTGCCCAGCACCAGGCTAGCTGGTTTCTATCTCCACATCCCACACCTGTCCTTCCGAGTAGGGCAGAGGCCTTGGGGAAGCGAGGAGCAGGTGGCCTCAGCTGGCACCAAGTAATCTTCAGATCATAGTCACCCATGGTGAAGCAGCAGGTATTTAGCAACCTGGGCAAGGGAGTCCAAATCGGAAGGCCTGGTTTAAATGCCAGCTTGGACACTTCCTAGCTGTGTGGCTCTGGGGACGTTCTTAACCTCTCTGAGCTTCTGTTTCCTTGGCTGTAATGTGGAATTCATTCTTATCTTCCAGGGTTGTTGGGGGGATTAAATGGATAATACACAAGAATGTACTTTGGGGACCAAAAGGGTTTGTGTAAGGGAAAGGGATTCTTGCTTCCTATCAGAAATACCCCTGCTGCTCCGCTCCGCACCCTCTCACTCAGCAGAGAGTGGGCCTGCTCCTTGCCCCACCCACCGGCTTCACTTCTTCTGCATGTTTATGATTTCATAATCCTTTCAAGTCTGCTTTTAATGTTTTCTTTAACCTGATTTCACTAGTGTAAAAATTTGAGGTGGAGTCTGGGGTGGATAGAGGAGGCCATACTGGGGATCAAGGAGGGGATGGTTTCCCAGCCGCCACCCCTTAAGCGGGGGTCCTGCTGGCCTGGACCCAGGGATGTATTCTTGTGCCTTGGCCAGATGGTGGTGTAGACCTGGAGTGGCGGGGTGGGGCCAAGAGGGTTTTGGGCCCTTTGAAGGGGAGGAGGGTCGGAGCCGAGCATGGGAGATGGAGGATGGGTGGGTCCTCTGCTCTGTCAGCCTGGACAGCCCATTAAACCTCACCTGCTGTAAGCTCAGCTCTCCTCAGCTTATTGAAGAGGATGGAAGACCCATTTCTGCCTCTTGGCAGCAGGAGGGAGTGGAGGCTTTGGTCCAGAGGGAGATGCCTGTGTCAGTGGTACCCCATGCCCCTAGCGCGTGCACACACACACACACACACACACACACACACACCCCTCCACCTCAAATTGGGCCTGGGCACTGAGGATGGGAAAGGGGAACCAGGGACTCAGGAGACCTGGGAATGCCACACTGCCTTCAGAAATAAGAGACCCATCCAGGACCAGCGGGACCACTCAGAACAAGGGTGAGAGTCCCTGGGCAGGTGTGCTGGGAGTGAGGGCAGGCCCTGCCAGGTACAGGGATGTGCCTGTGGCTGCTGGGTGAAGTTTGCATTACTGCAGGTGGCAGCAGAGCCCAGGGCTGGTGGGGTCTGCTCAGGAAGTCCATCCACATGGTGCTTTAGATTGAAGGGACTGGGCTGGAGGGGGAGGCTGAGTCCTTATGGGACTGTTTCAGGGTCATCCCAGGCAAGTGAGAAACTCACAGATCAGGTCAGTCTGGCACAACACCCTGGGGAGTTTGTGTAGACCCATGGGGAAACAATGGAAACAGTGGCAGACTTTATTGTTTTGGGCTCCAAAGTCACTGCAGATGGTGATTGCAGCCATGAAATTAATAGACGCTTGCTCCTTGGAAGAAAAGCTATGACCAACCTAGACAGCATATTAAAAAGCAGAGACGTTACTTTGCCAACAAAGGTCTGCCTAGTCAAGGCTATAGTTTTTCCAGTGGTCATGTATAGATGTGAGAGTTGGACTATAGAGAAACCTGAGTGCCGAAGAATTGATGCTTTTGAACTGTGGTATTGGAGAAGACTCTTGAGAGTCCCTTGGACTGCAAGGAAATCCAACAAATCCATCCTAAAGGAGATCAGTCCTGGGTGTTCATTGGAAGGACTGATGTTGAAGCTGAAACTCCAATACTTTGGCCACCTAATGCGAAGAGCTGACTCACTGGAAAAGACCCTGATGCTGGGAAAGATTGAAGGCAGGAGGAGAAGGGGAGGACGGAGGATGAGATGGTTGGATGGTATCACCAGCTCAATGGAGATGAGTTTGGGTAACTCTGGGAGGTGGTGATGGACAAGGAGGCCTGGAGTACTACAGTCCATGGGGTTGCAATGAGTCGGACATGACTGAGCAACTGAACTGAACTGATCGGACCTGGGCCTTTACCATCTGATTCTATCCCAGGGCGGGCAGAGAATCCATAGAACCACACCCATCTCTACCGTCCCCCGAAGCAGTTGGCTTAGTGAGACCAGATCCTTATCTGGGTGCTGGGATGGGAGCCAGACCTCCTTTTACTGGCCTTCTCCTGCCTTACTGCCCACATATGCCCTATAGTTTTCCCACACCCCTTTCCCTATCTCCAAGCTTTCTTCCCTGTCACACCTTTGCCTGAAATGTCCCAGAACAGTTGGCCACTTCCTCCAGGAAGCCTTTGGGGACTCTTCAGAGGGAGACTGTGATTTCTTCTCCTCTGTCTCCACAGCAGTGCACCAGTACTCTTCCTGGGGCTCCCCAGGTAGCTGCAGTTACTGTCTTGCACATCCTTTTGTCCTGGGTGCTGGCTTTCATCAGCCCTTCAGTTCTGTCCCCTCCCGCACTCACACCTTGTGAAGGCCACACCCAGTATCAGGAATGTCCATTTGAGAACCCGTGGCCCTCCCATAATTTAACATGCTCCTGAGAGGCCACTTCTTCCAGGAAGTCTTCAAGAGCTAATTGGGTGAGAGGTTTTCTGCTCCACCCTGGAGTCCCTGGCAGCTTCCTCGACTCTTGAAGTCCATCTCCCAGGCTTTCTGCAGAGGCGTCACTGCTCAAACTCACACCCGCCACAGATGCTCCATCTTCCTCCCACATGTTATCCAAGCTTGGATGCTTGCTGGGGGACACACGTGCTGTTCTCCATACCAGGAGTCATGACCTCCCTTCCCTTCTGCTCTCTTTCTTGTACTTACAATTCCCTTGCTGCTAGGAGGGCTTCCTGGACTCATCCAAAGATAGAGGAGTGCTGATACCTTCTCATCCTACCCTGTCTGTCCTAGAGCTGCCTGTTGACCCTTATAGTTTCATATATGTATCTGCCGGGGTTCTCAGAGACCATCTCACTGTTCTCCTTGGATAGTGGGATCCTCTGGGATTGATCCTGATGGCTGTGATGAGCAAGGCCTCGATAGTTTCCCACTCAGATAATCCACCTTGGGCATTGCCCATCACCTCTGCTGGTCTTCTCCACACTTTTATTATGTGTCCAGATCTACGCCACCTCCTGGTGGTGGGACACAGTTCTGAGAGGGTCTTTTGGTACTAGGACAGTTTCTCTGGCTTTTGCAAGACCGGGGTGTCACTGAGAGACCCTCTGTGAGAGGAGTGAGGCCAGAGCAACAGGGAGGCATTGAATGAATGCCAGACCTTCCCCAGTGCATCCGGGGCTGGGCGCTTCATCCAGCTGGCAAAGCCGCTCTTTGCACCTCCCCATCTTTCCTCTGATGGGCTTCCCTGCTAGGAACTCTAGACTTTTCTCCCAAACCCTGTCCACATGCCTTCCTGCAGGCAGCTTTCTCTGGTGGCTTTACTGTTTCCTGATGGCTACTTTGGGTCAGAGCAGATGCTCAGTAAACACAGAGCCTCGAATTTCAAAGCTGGACCACATTAATGGTTTTGAAGTTTTCTTCCTCTCCTCCTCCTTGTCCTCTTCTACCTCCTCCCATCCCTTTCCCCTCTCCTTCTCTTCCTCGTCCTCCTTCTCCTCTCCTTCTTCAGCAGTAGAATCATTTCTCTAAATCTTAGGAGGAAAGCACCTATATAAATCTCTCTCTCTATTTACCTATTTGGTTATAAAAACAGGTAAGATGGACATGCTGGTCTCTTTGCTTGCTTTGGCCCCCTCTACTTCAGTGATCCCCTTAAGACATTGAGCTGTGTCACTCCTCTGCTCAAATGCCCAGATAATTCTCACTCAAAGTAAAAAGAAAAAGAAAAAGTCTAAGGCTGCACTGCCTGTCCTTGTTTTTACAGTTCTCAACTCATCCCCTTGTTCTGGGCACCCACTCTGGCCCCCCTCTGCTCCTCGGACACACACACTGCCTACTCCTGACCCAGAGCCTTTGACTGGCCCTTCTTCCCTGAATGCTCTTCCCTCTGCCACATGGCTTGCCCTGTTGCCACCTGCCTTGTGGGTCTTTGCTCAGATACAGCCTCTCAAAGAGGTTTCTCTGGCATTTCTTTTAAAAATGGCAGCCTGCCTTTCCCTCTAGAGCATTCTCCACCCAGCTTATCTGGCTCTAATTTCTTTTTTCTGTAGCACTTAACACCTTGTAACATACTGTAATTGACTTGTTTAGTCTATTTCTTGGTTATTGTCAGTTTCCTCTCACTCCAAAATAAACTCTATGGAAGCAGGGATTTTCAGTCTTTTTGTTCATTGATGGTTCCCAAGCACGCAGAACAGTGTTGGGAATATAGTAAGTGCCCAATAAATATTTGTGGGCTGAGTGAATGTGCAAATGAATAGATGTTTTGGATACTTTGAATATTTTGTGCTTGGCAGAAAATGCCGCAGACGGGAAGCGCTGGCCCTTGAGCCCCAAGGAACATAGTTGGTATGAAAAGCATGGAACTCAGAAGCCTCCATTGCTCTTTTCTGCTTCGGGGTTGTGGTTTTCTGAGCATCTCTGAGAACCAAGACCGACAGGGACGCAGCATGGTGAAAGCGACGCTGTGGTGGGCTGGTGAATGGGGGGTGGGTTCCTTTCCTTAAAGTTGCCATTCAGAGTTGCAGTGTTTGTGTCCTAAACACAATTTTGGAGGAAAAAAATTTGTTTTTAAAAGACTCCCCTCTGATAACACAGGGAACTACACTCAACATTTAGATGGGGAAACAATGGAAACAATGACAGAGTTTATTTTCTTGGGCTCCAAAATCACTGCAGATGGTGACTGCAGCCATGAAGTTAAAAGACGCTTGCTCCTTGGAAGAAAAGCTATGACCAACCTAGACAGCATATTAAAAAGCAGAGACATTACTTTGCTGATGAAGTTCGGTATAGTCAAAGCTATGGTTTTCCCAGTAATCATGTATGGATGTGAGAGTTGGACTATAAAGAAAGCTGAGCGCTGAAGAATTGATGCTTTTGAACTTTGGTGTTGGAGAAGACAGACTCTTGAGAGTCCCTTGAACTGCAAGGAGATCAAACCAATCAGTTCTAAAGGAAATCAATCCTGAATATCCAGTGGAAGGACTGATGCTAAAGCTGAAGCTCCAATACTTTGTCCACCTGGTGTGAAAAACTGACTCATTGGAAAAGACCCTGATGCTGGGAAGGATTGAAGGCAGGAGGAGAAGAGGATGACAGAGGATGAGATAGATGGCATCACTGACTTGATGGGCATGAATTTGAGCAAGCTCTGGGAGTTGGTGATGGACAGGGAAGCCTGATGTGCTTCAGCCCATGGGGTTGCAAAGAGTTAGACATGACTGACTGACTGAACTGAACTGAATTGCTAAGGGAAAAGACTCTGAAAAAGAATCTATCTATCTCTCTATATTGTGTGGTGTGTGTGTGTGTGTGTGTGTGTGTGTGTGTGTGTGCGCGCGCGTGCGCATGCGCGCTTAGTTTGTCTGACTCTGCAACCCCATAGACTTGTAGCCTACCAGGCTCTTCTGTCTGTGGAATTCTTCAGGCAAGAATACTGGAGTGGGTTTCCATTCCCTTCTCCAGAGGATTTTCCTGACCCAGGAATTGAATCTGGGTCTCCTGTATTGCAGGCAGATTCTTTACCAACTGAGCTACTGGGGAAGCCATATATATGCATATATATATATATATATGTGTGTGTGTGTGTGTGTGTGTATACACACACACACACACACACACATAAACAAGTTGCTGTGCTGTATACCTGAAACCACTGGAGAAGGAAATGGCAACCCACTCCAGTATTCTTGCCTGGAGAATCCCAGGGACAGAGGAGCCTTGTGGGCTGCTATCTATGTGGTCTCACAGAGTCGGACACGACTGAAGTGACTTAGCAGCAGCAGCAGCAGCATATCTGAAACCAAGACGATTTTGCAAACCAACCATACTTTAATTTAAAAAATAAGCGTAAGGAAATTAATAACAAAAGGAGAAAAAAAAAGACTTCCTTCTCTCTCTCCATAATACCCTGCCCTGGAAATGCTTTGAAAAGGCCCCGGGGAAGTTGGTGGCCAGCAGAGGGCAGCAACGCCCCACAGGTAGCCAGGCAGAGGCCCAGTCCAGGTTGCAGGAGCAGGAAAGGCTGGGGAGCTGCCTGCCTGCCTGCCTGCAGTTCAGGGCTGAGGGCTTTGCGTGCAAACACTGGCAACAGCCTGCTGACCCTTGGGCATCCACCCGTGTTTGGTAATGGGGTGACTGAGCTGCTGAACACAGCTCTTCTCCATTAGCAGTAGAAGTAGACCTGCCACCACCATCACCATCAAAACAATAGCAACCGTTTATTGTGCACCACTGTGTACCAGGCTATGGCTAAGCACTGTAGTTATGCCAGTGTGTGTAATCTCCACAACAACTTTTTGATATAGAAGCTATGTTCCTATTTTATAGATGAGGCAAGAGACAGAATAAATGACAGATCGAACAGCATGGTGGTGGTGAGTGTGGGTTCTGCACTCAGAATGCCTTTGCTTTGACCACTGGGCCTTGATTTTGTCATTTGTCTAAAGTGCAGTTATTAAGGTGACTACTGCATAGGATTGTTGAAAGAATCAAGTAAGTTAAAACACAAAACACACTAGAAACCCTGCTCAATTCAATCTATATTAAGTATCATTCTTGCCTGTTATTACTTTTGGCCACACAGCTATTAAGTAGAAAACCTGGGATCTGAACTGGGGTTTGCACAAACCAGAGTTCACAAGTTTCATTGAACCTTGTGTCATCTTTGTGGGAGAATCAATGTCTTAACAATATTGAGTCTTATGATTCAGGAACATAGTATATATCTCCATTTACTTGTCTTCTCTGATTTCTTTCATTATTGTTTTGTAGTTTTTAGCATATTGATCATTTTTAAAGCCTTATGCTTAGGTATTTCTCTGTTTGGGTGCTATTATAAGTGATACTTAAAATGTTTAATTTCTAACTGTTTTTGCTAGAATTTAGAAATGCAATTAGTTTTTGTATATTGGCCTCACATCCCTTAATCTTACTAAACTCACTTATTAGTTCTAGCAGGTTTTTTAAAAAGAGAAATTCCTTGGGATTCTCTATGCAGAAAATAATGTCTTCCAAAAATAGAAAGAGTTTTATTTCTTCCTACCCAACCCATTTGACTCCCCCGCCTTTTTTTTATATGACTTTTATTTCTTCTTCTTGCCTTAGTTCATCGGCTAGGCCAGCTTGTGTCATACTGACTAAACATGATGTGAGCAGATACCCTTATCTTTTCCCAGTCTTAGGGAAGACATCATTCAGACTTTCACCATTAAGTAGGTTGTTAGCTATGGGATGTTACTTTGTTGATGAATTTAGTAGATGCTATTTAAATTACTGAAGTTCTCATCTATTCCTAGTTTGCTGTGAGTTTTTTTTTTTTTTTTAATTGCGACCAGATGTTGAATTTTGTCACATCCTTTTGTGTGTCTGTTAGGTAAACATGATTCTTCCTTTTCAGTCTGTGTGGGTTTTTTTCTTGCTGCACTGAATCTTTGTTGCTGTGTGGGCTTTCTCTAGTTGTGGCGAGCGTGGCTGCTGTCTGGTAGCGGAGTGTGGGCTTCTCGTTTCGGTGGCTTCTCGTTGCGGAGCATGGTCTCTAGTGTGCGGGCTTCAGGAGTTGCAGCTCACGGGCTTAGCTGCCCTGTGGCATGTGGGGTCCTGGTTCCTGGGCCAAGGATTGAAGCCGCGTCCCCTGCACTTGCAGATGGATCCCTAATCACTAGAGCACCAGGGAAGCCCCCCTTTTCAGTCTGTTGATATCATAAATTACATTAATTACATTAGGTTTTTGAAAGTTGAACCTGCCTTGCATTCCTAGGATAAACTCTACTTGTCATGATGCGTTATCCTTTTCTTTGTTGCTGTATTCAATTTACTAATATTTTATTTTTTACATTAAGTTTCATAACATGTATTGATTTGTAGGTTTTTTTTTTTCTTATTACGTCTTTGGCTGGTTTTGGTATTAGGGTAATGCTGGTCTCATGAAAGGAGTTGGGAAAATTTCCCTCCTCTTATGTTTTCTGGAAGACTCTGAATTTTTCCTTAAATGTTTGGCAAAATGCACCAGTGAAGGTATTTGGGCCTGAAGTTTTCTTTGTAGGAAGATTTTAAACCGCACATTCAATTCCCTTAGTAGAAATATAGCTATTCAGGTAGGACTGGCTCTACAGTTTATGGGGCTTAATGTAAAATAAAAATGCAGAACCCCTTGTTAAAACTATTAAGAATTTAATGATGATGAGAATAGTCATTAAACCTAGTGTGGGGACTTACTATGGTGTGGGATCCTCTGCTGTTGCACAAGACACACACTAAGAGTTCTGGTCACAGTTCCAATGTGTGTGCGTGTGTGTGTGCACACACACACAGGCACATGGGGTTTCTTGTACCAGTGAGCAGCTGGGTGTCCTACAATTCAACTCAATTCTGACACTGTCGACCTGGAGACAGCATCAGATTCCACAGGTCAAGGGTTCAGTCCTACAAGACTGCCCACCCCAACTCTGCTTTAGATGCTAGTTGCAAACCCAGGTTATCATCCAGACTTCTGATCAACTGGTTATAGATTGAAAGTTTCAAAACCTCTCCTTGGGTTTGATTACTTTGCTAGAGTGGCTCACAGAGCTCAGAGAAACATTTTACGTAATAGATTGCCAGTTTATTACGGAAAGATAAAACTCAAGGTCAGATGGGAGAGATGTATAGGGCAAGGTGTGGGGAAAGGGGCTGGGGGCTTCCATGGTCTCACCAGGCACACCCCCCCTCCATATCTCCACATATTCACCAACCTGGAAACTCTTGGAACCCCTAGTCCTTTTGGAGTTTTTATGGAGGCTTCATTACATAAATCATGATTGATTGATTCAACCTCCAACCCCACTCCCCTTCCTGGAGGTCAGGGAGGGTGGATTGAAAGTTTCAACCCTCTAACCACATGGCTGGGTCTCTTGGCCCCTACAATGATCCCAGAGGAACTGGGGGTGGGTGGGACCTGGGAAACAAATGGAAGGGTTTGCCTTGGTGGAAGGAGGGTGGAGGGCAACACATGGAGAGAAGTGGGCTGCTTGGCATTCTTTTTCAGAGCTTTTCCTGTATGTCTCATCTCCCTCGCTGAACTATGTGCCCCTCCAGGGAGGGGCTTGAGGGCTCTTTTCTTAGTACATCCTCTGTCCCAGGACACCAGCCTCTGCCCTTAGCAAGTCCCCAAGGGATTGAGCTAGTGGAATCTAGGAGGCAAGATCCCCCACCCCCAGCATGACTGGTAAAGAGAGGCCAGAGTCCTAGACATGTTAGCTTGCAAGTTTATTGAAATTCCAGCAACACAAAGAGCAGTACAAACAGGCACCCACCCCAGCCCAGGCCTCCTTGGAGCTTGCAGACATAAACCCTCTTGCAGTGGAAGGCTGGACTTCCCTCACAACACCAGCAGGGGCATGGAGTGTTGCAGGGCCCGCCTCTCCACCAGTACCCATCCACCTCGTGGACTCGCATGCTGGAGTTAAACCAACACCCCAGGAAGAGCAGCAGTCAGGACCGATGCCACTTGGAGAAGAACCATCTCTGGGGACTCAGGGATCCCTTGGGCCACTGAAGATTGTGGCTCCTTCTGGGTCAGGAAGAGGAGAAAAGAACCTTCTGCCAGGGAAAGTTAGGAGAGGGAAGCAGAGGCTGGTGGGCTGAGGACCCCTGGTCTGTGGACAGCCAGCTCTCCATTCTTGAAGTTAATCCAAAGTTAGGATGGTGATGGTGCCCAGGCACATTCTTTCTGGCATTGAACTGGTCCATTTCTCCCCCAACATACTGGTTTTTGTACTTTCTTTAGGCTGTTGGGCTGGGTGGTGAGGAGTGACCCAAAGTTAGGAAACTGGGAGTCAGGGAGAAAGCCAGTCCTTTGGGGCCTGTGGATGGAGCATCTAAGGGGTGTAAAAAATCCCCCCAAAGGACAGAGACCCAGGCAGAGCAGCCCGTGGCTTCCCCGCAGGAGGGGTACCTAGAGCACCCTCCAGCCTGACTCAGGGCACCCTGGGGACAGAAGCAGAAGGCGTGGAGATGGTTCTTCTGAGAGCGGTGTCTGGCCAGCGCTTGCTCTCAGTGCTTGGTCCGGTGGGAGGTGGTGGTGGACACGAAGCGGACGGTGGAACTGCGGCTGCTACGGCCGCCACTGCAGCTGCTGAAGCCGCCCTCGGTGGGCAGTGGGCAGGGGACGCTGGGAGAGCAGACTTCACCCACCAGCACCGAGCCCCCTCGGGAGCCAGCGCCCAGCAGGTCCCCACCGCCCACGACCCGGGCCCCGCCCACGCTGGAGCTGCAGAAGCCGCTGGACCGGATGTTGCTGCTGCTGCCGCTTCCGGAGATGATGACCCCGCCACGGCAGAGGCTGGAGCTGCTGTACAGGGACTCGGGCCCGCACACCAGGCCGCCCCGGGAGCTACTCACCGCTGCAGGAGGAAGAAACCCTCAGAGAGGCTGCCTCACCCTCCACGCTCCCTTTGTGGGAGGGGAGAGGACAGACAGAAGTGGCCTGGGCCCCAGGGGTTCCTACTATCTACGTAGTCAATACCCACTTTTCCGTCCTTTTGCCTGGGTGACTCAAAGGTTGTGACTTCACTAAAGCCCAAATGGACTTTGACTTTAGTGGAGTCACTAAAGTGACTAAAATGGAACATTTGGACTAAAATGGAAGAGTTCAGCCAGTTCCCCAGGTGTTGGCATACAGCGGTAAGTCCACTGTTATTTATATATGGCCAAAGTCTGGTTGGGTTGTGTGAGGGTGCTGGTGAGCTGAATTATCCAGTAGCCTCCATAATAAAGCCACAGGGCTTCTTCCAGTTACATCTTGCCCCTTGGAAATCTCCACATTGCCCACCCCTAAAGAGGGCCTGTTTTCAGTTCCTCCTGACTCACTAAATGGCTGTGCTCTCTAGCCCTCTAGTCTCCACTGGACACACCTCCATGACCCAGGTCTCTAGTCTGATTAAGCTTTACTTAGCTCAACCCCAATTGGTGATTGATTGCTTAGCTCTGGGGAGGCAGGCGCTGGGGATGTCTTAATACCTAAGTCAGCTAAGGATGTTCTCAGTCCAAGGGCCAGATGATCCCTGCTCCTCTGGCTGTCATGGCCAGTCCAGCCATGGGCTCCTGACCACAATGTGGGCTTGAGTTTAAAGGAAATTTGAAGGGTTCTAGCAGAGACATGTGTGAAGAAGAAGAGACTGAAGGGTCTTACCTATGTCTACTGGTCCAACACCTTCACAGATCCTGAAAAGAGAAAGAAGCAAGTCAGTTCACAACCATGTTGTTCTCTGAAAACCTCCCTGCTATGAGAGGGCTTTTTTGGCTGTGTGGACAGTGGTTCTCACCCATGTCTGCATAAGCATCTGGGGAGTTTTTAAAACTCACATGTCCCTAAACCCTCCACAACTATTGAAGCAAAATATTTGAGAGAATGTCTTCTTTTTCTTTTTTTAAACAAGCTAACCAATCAAGCAGAACTCTCTATGATTTGATGCAGTCTGTCTACAAGCTTGCACTTAGAGGCACAAGAACTAGAGGCATCTTCTAAACCCCTGCCAAGGGCAATCCAATGAGGTTTGTAGGAAAAATTGTTCCTGGTTCCTTCCCCCACTTAGACTTTCTAGAAGCTAGAAGTCTGACCTCACTCCAGTTGCTGCACTGAGAGCACTCACCGGATCTCCTCGCCTTCCAGCAGGCGCCTGTAGGTAGCGATCTCGATGTCCAGGGCCAGCTTGACATTCATGAGCTCCTGGTACTCCTTCAGCTGCCGTGCCATATCCTGCTTGGCTTGCTGCAGCGCACCCTCCAGTTCCGCCAGCTTGCATTTGGCATCATTGAGGGCAGCTTCTCCCTGCTGCTCGGCCTCAGCCACGGCGGCCTCCAGCTTGCAGCGCTGTGGGGAGGGCAGTTTGCAGATGGGCTCTGGCAGGAACTAGGGGATCCTCAGGTTGGGCTAGAAACACTGCCCCTGTCTGTGGGGACACAGCCTGGTGCCAAGCCAGGAACGGAGCCCATGGAGGGGCTTGTCATCCTGTAGTTTGATGTTGCCAGGGAGTGGAACATTGCTTTTCTGCCATTTTCATCCTCACTGAATTTGCACTTACTGATTTCTGTTGCTCTTAAGACCCAGGGGGTCCAGAGAATAAAGCCATTCTTTTTGCCTTGCCTGCCCCTTTAAGTGAGCCCAAGAACTTTCCTTGTACATTTTCGGAGATTAAGAGTCTCTCCTTTCCTTCCACATTTTCCTTCTCCAGGAAGTCTTCCGGGACTAATTCTTCCCATCCCTGTTTCTGGGTCCCAGTTGCCTCCCCCACGTCAGCCACCTTGGGCTCCCCAAAGCTTGGGGCTCTGCCTGTGTTCCTTATGGGGCTTTCTTTTTCCTTTGCCCACCTGAGCCTTGGCATGCTCGATCTCTGCCTTCAGCCTCTGGATCAGCCGGTTCAGCTCATTCATCTCATCCCGAGTGTTGCGCAGGTTGTCACAGTGCTGGCCAGCTGTCACTCGCATCTCCTCGTACTAGGGGTTGGTGGGAGAAAGGGATGATTCGAAGATTGGGTCAAGATCACAACCCACTTTGTCATCTTTGTCATCCCAGGGCTGCCTGCACCCCTTCCCCATCACCCTCCTGCCCACCTTGGTCTGGTACCAGGCCTCCGCATCAGCTCGACTGCGTCTGGCGATCTCTTCATACTGGGCTTTGATATCGGCGATGATCCCGTCAACATTCAAGTCCCGGCTGTTGTCCATCTTCACAATGACTGATGTCTCTGAGATGTGTGACTGTAGTAACTGGATTTCCTGTGTTGGAAGATAAGTGAGACAGATGGACTGACTCCCATCAATGGGTCCCAGCAATGGCCGGGGCTTTGTCACAGGGTCCCCAGAACTTAGAGTCAGGAGACAGAGCATTGCTTATTTCTTCAGGGCAAAGCAACAGAGCAGATCATGCAAACTGAGGGCAAAGAAGAGGAGGTGACCCCAAACCATTTCAGCTTGACTTTAAACCCTTGTTGTATACTAGGAGACATCCCTTCAACACCCTAACTTGTTTAGGTGACTAGTAAAACTGGGCGGGGGGCGCTAAGGATTTGTGGAGGGGAGTAAGAACCATGATAAAGCTTAAACATTTCTTTGGTTTAGCCACACAGTGACTGTGTCAGTCGTGGATCATTGAGAGCTGACGACGTTTTAGAACATGATGATCCAGGAGTTCCTGTATCCCAGGTCCTTAAGAGACTTGGCAGTGGGGATGGGAGAGGGCTGAGAACTGGTCTGCAAGGCAATGGCCTGCAAGGGAGATTTCTTCAGCCTTTCTACTCAGAGCCAGACATTCAGTTCTGGAATTAGGTCTATCCCAGACCAAAAAGACCTTATGAAGCAAAAGATAGCTAGTTCATTTGACTAATTAGGTAACACATCTTACATGTCCCAGCAAGTCAGTTTTCCAGAGTCTTCTCATCAGAAGATAGAAGTGACATTCCTAGACCCAAACCTTTCCTGGCCATCAGTAGATTGGCCAAGAAGGAGTTGATTCATAGACCTGAGTCAGGCTCCCCTTACCTTCTCCACTTGTATATTTATCAGCATTTACAGAATATAGATTTGATGGGAAGAAAGATGTATGATACCAAATATTAGAAAATACACTAGTCCAATGAATCCCCCAGGGAGTCCAGGCCACACAATGATCTCCTTGGATGGCTCAGAGGGGATGAGCCCTTACCGCCTCATACAGGGTTTTCAGGAAGTCGATTTCCTGAATTAGGGTATCCACATTGGCCTCTAGATCAGCCTTGCTTAAGAACGCTGTATCCACATCCTGCATCAAAGAGAGAAGAATAAAATGCTCATTATCTGTGTACTGTTTAACCTCCCCACCTTGGCAGGGTCTGGAGATGGCTGGGAAGATCAGACTAATCTCCACAGGGGCAGGCCAAGTGGGAGAGGTGGGAGAGTCATGGGGTGGAAATACAGCTTAATGACTCTTGTTCTCCCTTGGGCAACGTCAAACCCCCAGGGATGCTGGACCTTTCTCGATGCTTATTTAGAGGCCAGAAGAATCTGGATAATCCAAGACTCCTAAAATGTTATCTCTTCAAACCTCTCTTCTCATGAAGACCTTAAGTCATTGGAGACCAAATCAGAACTTCGAAGGGAAGCAGTTGTGGCCTTCGGGGGTCCACTGTGTGTGAGTAGTCACAGGGCTGCCCGGGCAGCATCCTGGGATGTGGAAAACTTTTGTCTGTCTGGAGGGAAAGTCTGCCTGTACCTGTTACTCTCCTTACCTTCTTCAGAGCCACGAACTCATTCTCAGCACTGGCCCGAAGACCCACTTCCTCTTCATACCTGAGTGGTAAAGATGAAGAGGGTGCGTTCTCCCCCTGAACCCAGAGCTGATTACTCCCAGCTCCCCAGTTACCACCTTTTATGACCTCTCTTGCCCCAGCCAGGAGCCTGGCTCCCTGTTTCCATCCTCATGTTCTCCACTCTGCCCCATCTTTAAGACCTTTTAGACTTTGGTTTCTCCAAATCCCTTTTACTTTCTCAAATTGGGTGTGGGATCTGAAAATCTGAACCTTGGCTGTGGTTCTCTGCTGGAAATGCCTTAGGGTCACTGCACTTGACCTTAGAGGAAGTAGCATCCTGCTTGTGGCTGGACCTGGGCACTGTTTACAGAACCAGGGGTTTCCTTTTTCTGGAGTCAACTCACCCATGTGCACAGGCAGGATTAGGAACAGACTGTGCCCAATCCCAGGTCTCTTTATTCCTCAGGACCCGAAGGGGCCTCACCCTCCCGTACATATCACTGCCCTGCTCCTGTCTCCAGGCTGGGAATTGAAACCAGCATTCAACTCTGATCCTTCCAGGGGCTCCAATCTGAGCTTGGCTGCTGCACTGGGGACCAGCCCTATGCCCGTCTTTGGTCCATATGGTCCAGATGCCACTCACTTCTTCTTGAAACCCTCAAGGACATCCTGCATGTGGTTCCTCTCAGCCTCCAACCGGGCCTGATCACTGTTCACTACATCCAGCTGCCTGCGTAGGTTGGTGATGTAGTTCTCGAAGAGGGGCTCCAGGTTGCTCTTGGCACATTTCTGCTCTTGGAGGAAGTTCCACTTTGTCTCTAGGAGCTTATTCTGCTGTTCCAGGAACCGCACCTAAATCCACAGAGGCAAGGACATGGCGATTGAGTGCTCAATATGATCACCTATGTATGGACTAGTTGCTCAGATGGTCAGAGGTGACAACCTCGTGGTGACCATTGTTCCCTTTTTTGTTTGACTTTCAGTCCTTCAAACTCAGAAGAATCTGGCAGAGCAGGTCTGGGACTCCTCCTCACACCAGGCTGAGCTACAAACAGAAGCTTTGAAACCAAAATCTTCAACCATTTCCCCTTTAACACTCAGAGAGGGGAGGGCCAGCTCACTGGGAATTCAGAAATCGATTCTACCTGAGCCGAGTTGGCCTACATCTGAAAACCAATGTCAGTTATCTCTGGCAGGGAATGAAGAACAGAGTAAAGTATATTTGGGCTGGGATGTGGCTTTAGGAGGTGGAAACTCTCAGGTCGTAGGTCATACCCATCACCCCAAATATTCCATCAGCTGAGACTTACAGAGCTGGAGGAGAATGCAGAGACCATTTACTCCAACCCCTCATTTCACATGAAATGAAGCTCACAGAGGTAAGTTTACAATCTCAGGCACAATCAGAGAATCCCCACTTCATGGAGACATAAATCCCCGCTTCTGGGATGTCAGTTCCACCTCTTTGTTCCTCTCATCAACCTGAAGATCAGTGACCACTAGTGATCATTCCCTACTCAATCTAGGCGACTTGGCTGAATCTGGATATCCCTCTTGGGGGGAGGGGTATGAATTCCTTGTTTTGTATAAATTTTGTACAAATTACTCAACTCCATTCTCCATTTCTTTAAGCCTGAACAGGTGTGGCCACTCATCCTCAGAAACCATGAAAACTTCAAAGAGAGCATGAGGGTATCAAAGGACAAAATCTTTTAAACCTGTCCCAGCCAACACCTGGCGGAGGTGTTCGTGTTTCTAACCTGTTTGGAAGATATTTCTGAATGACTAGGTTGTTCAGATCCCTTTAGGCATCTAGTCAGTGGCTGGATGTTCCACCACCACCGTCAATCTCTCCCTCCATGTAGTGCTTCCTCAGGCTCATCCTTGCTCTGCAGGAGAGTGACCCAGAAATCGTACTGCATGCCTTTGGTTGATCCCAAAGGATGTGGGGTCAAGATCTGTGTCCTGGGTCTAGATCAGTTCTTCCTGAGGGAAAGTAACCCCAGTGCATTTAGCTCTCATCATCCCAGACCCAGAGGCTGAGCTGTCTCAAGTACCTTGTCAATGAAGGAGGCAAATTTGTTGTTGAGGGTCTTGATTTGCTCCTTCTCATCCCTCTTCACTCTCTGGGCATTGGGGTCAATCTCCAGGTTGAGCGGGGTCAGGAGGCTCTGGTTAACAGTCACTGCTGTGATGGATGGGGCTGCTGGCCCTCCAATTCCTCCAACTCGGTAGCCAAAGCCAGGGTTGCAGAAGCCATAGCCAAGACCACTTCTGGCTCCAAACCCCAGGCCAACACAACTGCCGACCCCAAACCCTAGACCAGCACCACTCCCATCACCGAAGCCAACTCCATAGCAGGTGGGTCGAGGGCACACAGCTGCTATCCGGGGTGAGCATGATCCAAAGCTGATGACGCTCCGACTGCCAAAGCTGCTAAGACCCCGGAAGCTGGGCCCACTCCTGCAGGAGACAGAGCTGGCCCGGAAGCGGTTCAGGTTCTGAGGTGTCACTGCTGAGCAAGAGCTGAAGTTGCCCACACAGCGACCAGAGCTGACTCTGTAGGAGCGGCAAGACATGATGGTGTCCTGGGCAAGAGCAGAGCAGCAACTGCAGAGCGGGGAGAGCTGGAGCTGAGAGTCCTCTGGGGCTAGTGGATCCCTCTCACCCCTTTTATGTGTGTGGGGATCTGAGGATTGGTCCCATAAAAGTGAAAAAAGCCATTTGGAAGCATTTATGAGCTTGGGTAGTTAGCAGAAACTCTCTATGCCTGTAACCTCCTTCACAGTGAACTAATCTCAGACACACCTATTCCCCTCAGAATCAGAGCCATAACGTCAAACCTATAAACATTAAAAACACATAAACACATAAACATTATTGTCCTATTTTTCCCGCAGGTCCACCATAATTGCCATTATGGGGACATTAATTTTCTTTGGTCTTAAATCCAATAGACTTTCCATTGCAAGTGCGGCTAACCACCAGAAAGTTAGACTGGTAACAACTCCAGCAAGAGGCTTGCAAGGAATGCTGCTACACAGATAACCCCTAAATAGATGAGGAGTGTATAGAAGAGAGGCAGGGTCTTCATAGCTCTGAGTAAGAAATGATATGGTGAGAATACAGTTTACTGCATCCTGTAGATGGATTAAGCAGTCCAAAACCCTTTTGCAGTGTTTCATCTATCTTCTGTAATCTGATTTGACTGTTCACATAAGAATTGAATCATCAGTGAAGCTCATCTGGGTTAATGTAATACATGTCTGATTTGAGACTCTCAAAGGACATTCATTCATTCATTCAGCAATTACCAAATACTCTATCTCAGGTAATGTGCTTGGTGCGGAGGTATAGAGATAAAAAAGATGGTTTCTGTATTCCTGCTGGTGTGGGGAGATTATCTTGAAGACTTCCACCAACCAATAGTTTTGTGACATAATTTGAGGCCAAAACATGCCGATGATTTGGCCATGTATCTGTGTGGAAAGTTAACCACATGATTTTGAACCCCTAAAATACACATTAGGGATATCTGTAGTAGTACCTATGTGGATTCCTTGCATTATAGATGGAGAGACAAATGTTGACCTTTTCTGTTCTAGAAAGTGGCATGATTTGTCCTGCTTGTCTGGGTCTGAGGGAACTTGTGCTTGCTTGGATGCTTACTCACGATTCTATCCATACTTTGGAAGGGAATATGAGCTTTTGAATAGAGTCATCCATCTCAGGTCTTCACTATTTCCTTCCTTCTGGTCTCTATACCTTATATTTCTTTTTCTTGTCTTACTGTATTAGCTAGGATACCCAGTATGATGTTGAAAAGCAGTGGTGAGAGAGGGCATCTTTGCCTTATTCCTGATTTTTGGTGGAAAAGCTTCAAGTTTCTCACAGTTAAGTACAATGTTAGTTGTAGGTTTTCTGCATATATAAATTTTTTATCAAGTTGAAGATGTTTCCGTCTGTTTCTAGATTACCACTGTACTCCATAGATCAGGTATCAGGTGCATGTCTCAAAGGGAGAAGTAGAAAATAATAATAACACAGTAGTTCTTGTGAAGATAGCCAGCAACCTCCATGTTGCTAAATTCAGTGGTCCATTCTCGGCTATTATTTAATTTAGCAGAATTTGACATAGTTGATCATTCTCTTTTCCTTGAAATAATTTCCTTTTTTGGTTTCCAGACACCCATTCTCTTGATTTTCTTTACATATTATTGACTGCTTCTTTTCATTTTTCTTGACCAGTTTAGCCTCATATCCCTGATCTGCACACATCACAGCATCCTTGGGCTCAGCTCTTGTACCTGTTCATGTCTTTACACTTGTCCCCTGTGTGACATCATACAGCCTCATGACTTTAAATACTATCTGTCTGCTGATGGCTGCCAAGGTGTATCTCTATCCTGAACATCCCTTTGAATGTCCCTTCTGTGCCCCCATGCACGTATTTGGATCAACATCTCTATTTGGTTATCAACTATGTATCTCAAATTTAATCTGTCCAAAACTGTTCTCCCGATTGCTTGTTCCTGTGAAATTCATTCTACTTGCCAGGCTTGCTGTCTCTGTACTGGCTCAGGCAAAAAACTTGGGGGCCATCCTTTGTTCGTCAACTTTTTCCATATCCCACATTCAGCCCATTGACAAGTCCTACCTTCAAAATATACCTGGAGCCTTACTGCTGCTCACCACACCATTGCTCCCATATTGGTCCAAGTTCACCACTCCTCACAGGGTCTATTGAAGTATCCTTCCAGCCAGTCATCCTGCTTCCTCCTCTGCCCTCTCTGTCTTTCCTTAATACCATGCTCAGAGTGGTCCTTTAGAAACAAAACATGTCAGATCATGCCATTTCTAAGTTCAAACATCCAGAGTAAATGCCATACAGGACTCTACATAGTCTGCCCTCCTCTTTCATTGACCTCCCTTCCGTCTGTCTGTCCTTTGCTCACTCTGCTCCAGCCACTCTGTCTGCCTGTATGTCCATCAGACAGGTAGGAAAGCTCCTTCTCAGACACTTTTCGCATTTACTGTTTTTCATTTGTGCTGGGAAATCTTTTTTCCTCAAATGGCCGCATGGCTGGGTCCCTCAACTCTTCCAGGTCTTTGCTCATAGGTCCCTTCTCTTTAAATTCCCCTCCTCCACGTACTCTCCATCTCCTCTCCCTGCTTCCTCCTCTCCCTGCTTCCTCCTCTCCTTAGGAGTTCTCACCATCTGAGGTCCTTGCCTGCATGGATTTGCTGTTTAACATCATCATCCCAGGCTGTAATGTAAGCTCCAGGAGGCAGGCACCTGTGTGTGTGTGCGTGTGTGTGTTTCTCCTCTTCATCCCTCCTTAGGAGAGTGGAGGCAGGTGGTAGGCAGGATGTGTGTTTTTGCTGAATGAATGGAGACACTGGAAAGATTAAAAGCAGGAGGAAAAGGGAGACAGGACAGGGGGTAAAATTTTATTATCACTGTGCAAACACTCGCCCTCCTTGGTACATAAATGACCTGGGGAAATTTTCTAACCTCTCTAGCCTCAGTTTCCTCATCTGTAACATGGAATTATACCTACTGCATAGTATGTGAAGGACACATGTGGAAATGTTTGGGCGGGGTGTACGTTGTGTGGAGCCTCGTGTGGTTATCCATTTCTCTCCTCTCTTCATCCCCTTCTTTTCATCTCTGCCTCTTTCCCCCTTTTTTGCCTCCCTTCACCTGTAAGCTGTCATTCCTGGTGTGGTCCAGAACCCCACCTCATTCCTGCTCCAGTGGTTATGGCATCATTACCCCACCAGTCATTACTGGGGCTGACCCGTGTCTCAGCTTCCTTCAACCCTAACAGCTGGGGCGGGATGGGGGTAATTGAGACCAGTCATGCATGACCCCTGTTGTGAGATGAGCTGTCACCATTAGCAGTTTATAGTTCTGAGGTATTATTTCACCAGACGATGCAAAATACAGTCCTCAGCCATTTTTAAAGGGTAGCAGGTGGGGAGAGGGGAGGAGTAGTCCTGGAAACTCTGGGCTGGGGCTTTTGCTGCTCTGACAGTTTCTTCTTCCTGTTGAGAGTTGGTCTGGATGTAATCCTGAGATCTGCTGGCTGAGCTAGTGTAGATAGATTGCTGGCTCATCTTGATGCTAATTGCCCTGGGAGGAGGGGGAACTGCTGATGAGGGAGGGGGCCATGCTGGTTGGCTGGGCAGAGCCTGGGAACCTTGGCTGCTCTGTGTGTGTGTGCATGCCTGTGGGTGGGGAGGAGGGTGACAGGGAAATCCCAGAGGATGAGATGACTTTCTAAAGCCACCGCCTCCTTCAGTGTTTCCATTTTGCCTGGGGACAAGTCTGCACTGGAGAGAGGCACTCACTGGGATGTGTTCATGCTGAGACCTGCCCCAGTGGGAAGGGAGACTCAGGAATCTCCCTGCAGAAGGAGGGGGTGATGGGAAGGAGCCGAGGCCCTCTAGCCCTCTGTCCTGTCAGGTTAATGATGCTGAGATAGAATCTAAACACCTCTCAGGAGAGACAAAGCACCCCTCTTATTTGAGCCCATCCCCACCCTTTCAAGCAGCATGGCTTTTCTCTTTTTTTCAGGTTTAGCCCAAATTCCTCACTTGTCCACACAGTTTCAGGGCGAAATGATGCTCTTCATAGGCATGCAAGTCAGTTCACATCAAAAACCCTTCACTGGGTGCTGATGTGAGCCTGGCATCGAGCTAGGTGTGGGGATGCCAGCCAGCTGGGTGCAACCCTCTTCCTTCTACCAGACACAGGGATCCTAGGTCCCCTCCTCCACTTACAGCTCCATTTCTGTGGCCATTTCCCCCAATTCAAGCCCCAGGAGGACAGTGGCAGTAGTGAGTCTCCCTGGAACCCCTGATGGGACCAGGATGAGGAAGGGGTCCCAGGGGACCCAGAGTGTGGGGCAGAGCACAACTGAGGGAGAGGGCAGTGGGGCAAGGAAGGGTCTCCCGTGGGTAAGAGGAACAAGAAAATGGAAGACATTCTGGGGAGACAGAAACAAAAACAAGGAACCTCATTCCAGAACCTCCACCCAGGCCTCTTTGGGCTGTTCGCCACCTGTCCTTGCGGGGGCGCTCTGGGAAGGGCTGCGATTTGAACTCCGGAGACGGAGTGGAATGCAGGGAGGCTCTGGCTTCAGCAGACATCTCTCCCTTCCTCCGGGGGGTAGGGCGGGGGCCTAATCCTCCCTGTATCCCTGCACCTGGCGCAGGGCGGGTCCTGGGAGAAGCTCGGGAGGTGTTTGCCCAGCTGATGGAATGAAATTCTGGAGCACCAGCAGGAGGCACTTTCATCCCGCCTGCCTGGCGTCACCTCCTTTCTGGGGAAAAGAGGAGAGTGAGGGCGCAACTGCGCAGCGCTGAGGGGGCTGTCCTGGGGGATGCTCTGAAGGGGCATGCTGGTGCCTCTAGCTTACATCCAGGACAGGGCCACCCTGGGATGGGAATTCCTGCAGGGATGGTCACCGGGCCGGAGCCCACCTCTCTGTGAAGGTGGAGGGATCTTCCTTTCTCCTTTACCCCACTGGGGTGTTTCCTGGGCCCTGGATAGTCATCTTCGGGACAGAGGTGGCCTGTTGTCATCTCTGTTTTTGCTGACTCCAGGCTGGATTGTCTCTGTAGTTTTCAGAGCTTTGGGTTTTTAATCAGCAAGCGGCTTACTGGCTCTAGGGCAGGTCCAGGGTGGCAGGGCTTCAAGTGGGAATGGAAGCCGTAAGGCCCTTGTTGTCCCATCTTCTCTTTCCCTGGGTGTGGATGTGCGTCCCTGAAGTCCCCGGCTCTTGCCTGTCTGACTCTGCGTGTGCCCTGACTCAGGGTTGCTGATCCCTCAGCCTTGAACCTCACCCCCCGACCCTGCTGCCACGGGCTTCCTTGCCTCCTCTCAGTCTTGCTGGCTTTTGGGGTCCAGCTTAGCTGCCCCTCCTCATGCGACCTACCCGAGGCCTGTGACTAGGGTGGGAGCCTCAGTTCTGTCCTCTTTCACAACAAGCCTGACATCTATAATTTCGTGTCTAAGTCTGTATCCTCAGGTAGGCTGTAAGCCCCAGAGGCCTGGATTGGAGCCAGGGCCCCATTTTTGAAAGACAGTTTTTTAAAGATATAATTCATGGATCATATAATTCACTCATTTAAAATGTACACGTCAATGGTTTTAGTATATTCCCAGATAAGTGCAACCAACACTATAGTCCATTTTAGAATATTTTCATCACCTCCAAAGAAACCTTTAGAATATTTTCATCACCCTTACCCCATCCTCTCCTTCCTCCAGGCCTAGGCAACCACTAATCTGCCTTCTGTCTCTATAGGTTTTCCTAATCTGGAATTTTGTATGAACGGAATCAGACTATCTGGTTTCTGTGTCTGATTTCTTTATCTACCTTATGTTTCCGAGGTTCATCCATGTTGTAGCACACATTAGTACTTCACTCCTTTTTATGGCCAAATAATATTCCATTGTATGGATAGATCAAATTTTGATCACCCATTAGTCCATTGCTGGGCATTCAGGTTGTTTCACCTCTTGGGGATTGTGAATAGGGCTGCTGTGGAACATTTGTGGATGAGTTTTTATGTGGACATGTTTTTTTGTTTTTAAATTTTTTTTTTCTTTTTTTCTTTTTCTTTAAAGAAAGGCAGACTGCCACGTGCAGCGCCTCATTTGGATGTGTCTGGAGTCTTGGAAGCTTGACTACCCTACGTTCTCCTACAAATGGACCTTGAGAGCTTGTTTGGAGGTTCTAGCAGGGGAGCGCGGCTACTCGTATACCCTTGACCGAAGACCGGTCCTCCTCTAGCGGGGATGGTCGTCCTCTTCGACCGAGCGCGCAGCTTTGGGAGGGACGCACATGGAGCGGTGAGGGAGGAAGGGGACACCCGCCTAGCCAGCCAGATCAGCCGAATCAACCCTGGCGATCAATGGGGTGACAGATGTCGCAACCAGATCGCCCTCACATCCTGTTTTTAAATTTTTATTGGCGTATAGTTGCTTTGCAGTGTCGTGTTAGTTTCTACTGTACAACAAAGAAATCAGCTAATGTGTACATATATCTCCTCTTTTTAAAATTTTGTTCTCATTTAGGTGACCACAGAGCATTGACTAGAGTTCCTTGTATACAGCAGGTTCTCCTTAGTTATCCGTTTTATACATAATATCAGTAGCGTGTGATGTCAGTCCCAGTCTCCCAGTTCGTCCTGCCTCCCCTCTCCTCCCTTAGTGTCCATACATTTGTCCTGTATGTGTTTTCATTTCTCTTGGGTATCTACCTAGGCGTGGAATTGCTGGGTCACGTGGTTACTCTAACGTTTAACATTTTGAGGAATCGCCAGACTGTTTTCCATAGTTTACAGTCCCTACTGTGGGCTCTAGGTACCATGTCTTCTGCCCCTACAGGTAGGTGCCACATCTTCTGTCCCTAATGGGGCTGCCTGGTTCACCACTATGACACCAGTTGCTGGGTGGCCTGACCCACAGCAGGTGCTTGATAAATACATTGAGTGAATGAAAACTGAGTGGATGGGTCCTTTGGAATAAGATGCCCATAAATCAGTAACCCTTGTCTCTTCAAACCCTGTCCTTGCAGTCTTCTCTGTGAACCTCTCTCTGACACCCCTGCCCAGCATAATCATCAGTTGCTTTTTCTTGTCACTTCCATCCTCTCTGGCTGTCACTACTTATGACTCCTCTCTGAGGCCGAGTCCCTCCAGGGTTCCGAGGGTGTGTAGTCACCTCTCTTTCACCAGCTCCTAATGCAGGGCTTGGCGCAGAAGAGCTGCCCTGTGGGGCAGGGCTGTGCGGTAAGGGAGTGTTCAGGACACGGGAGCACAGGGGGGCATCTATGGTGGGGGGATTGTTACAGGGAAGCAACATGGAGGGTATCAGGGCCCCTCTGAGGGAGGAACTGCTGCCACCAAGTCTCAGCTCCAGGCCTTGGGGCTGTGGAGAGGGAGAGGCTCCTCGAGGATGCCCCTCCCTGGCCAGGCTGCTACCCAGCTTCCCTGTCAGCCCCAGGCCTGACTCTGTCCTGCATCGAAGGTGGATGTGGTACACGTAGTCCAGGTTGTGGAGGCAGAGTCCAGCCCTGGAGGCTGCTGAGTACAGACATGATATAAGGGCCCCATGGGCTTTCTCTAGGACGTATGCAGGGGACCATGTGGTGAGGAGGCCTGTGGGGAATCAGACCATGGTTTTTAACATGGCAAGTGACTTCTAAACTCTTGTGGTATGATGCGCAGGCTTTAAGTGTAGTTTGTATGGCTCCACACTTACTCCACAGGCCACTTGCCAATCATTCACATGTAGTTTTCCCATTTGTATAATAACCTCTGTTTCCACTCCCAATGCTCCCAACTGGCCCCCAGGCCCCCAAAGCTGTTCATCGGTTTCACTTCAACCTCATTGTCCTCAGAGCAGGGTGAACAGTCCTGATTCCTGTAGCCTGGGAACAGTTTATTGGGAATAGACAAGCCCAGAGGCTCATGGAAGAAACGTGGATCCCTGGGTGGGCAGGAGGCAGCACTACTGGGAGGGGGTGTGCTCTGGGGAGGTGAGGCCAGTTCAGCACCTTCTCCTCCCTCACAGCCCCTGAGGCAGAGCCTCCAAACCTGCTGAGGCAGCGCCTTAGCACTGTAGCCAGGAAAACATGCTCACATCAGACCCAAAGCAAGAGGAACTCAAGGGAGAGGGAGCTGGCAGGGGGTGGCTATGTACAAGAGGTGCGGGCATGACTGATTCCCTGGAACGAATAATGTCAACTCTTGATTGTCCCTTTGTTTTAGGCATTTCTTTGCCATCAGCTGCCAATATCAGCTCAGGAAAGAGATGTATTTTTATAGTGCCAGTTCAACACAGCTGAGCTGGTAAATCTATTGCCCAAAGACCATCTCCTGATTCTGTGTGCTGAGAGCAGCGTTGACATATTCCCAGTGATTCTGAAATCCTGGCATTTGGCTTGGGAATTTGGGATGGGATTTTGGGGTGTCTCCTTTTGATATTTGCAATAATGCATGTATTAGGTGGGAGCTAGAAGGAGTTAACTTTTCTCATGCGGCAAGTTCCATGGGGTGATCCACAAAGCAGAACTGTGATGTGCCCCTTTGACCTCCTGGGGGAGAGAAGTGTTAGGGGGCCATTGCCATTTTCCTGGTCACACTAGAGCCTGACTGTCAGCAGTCCAGGGAGACGGGACATGTGTTTTCTTCCTTTGTACCTTACCCTCACCCGAGGGCCTCGCTCAGGGTCTGCACGCAGCTAAGTGAAAAGAGACTCTTGAAGATACCTGAGGGGCAGCTCCCAGTGAAAACCCAAGGGGAATCTTTGATCAGTAGAGAAAGGTGGGATCGTGGAACAGCCTTGTCTTGAACTCTGGTTGTGGGGGACAACATCCCAGCCTGGAGCTTGTGCCCTGTCCCCTGGGCTACTAGCCTCTGGGGCTGTACTAACACTTGTGGCAGGAGGCGCTGCCCCCAGCCCCTAGCTTCACACCGGAGCTCCGCCTGCTCCCACAGACGAGGAGCCCCTGGGGCTCACAGGGGATGTAGATTTCACTAGTGCCCACGATGCCGCAGCCCCCACTGCTCTTGAGGACACCGGTGCTCCCTGGACAGTACACGGGTGTGCTGACCACACATGGCTCATAGAGGATGGCACCTTTGGAGCTGCTCACAGCTGTGGGGACAGGAAGGGATGTTGAGGGCCCTGCCAGGCCAAGCCCTGTGCCCCCACTGGCCCCGCACCCTCACTGGCCCCGCACCTGCTGTCGTCATGTCTAAGGACACCCCCATCCCAGTTACCAACTTCCAAGTCTCCTATTGTTGTTTAGTTGCTCAGTCGTGTCCAACTCTTCTGTGACCCCTTGACTATAGCCTGCTAGGCTCCCCTGTCCATGGGGTTTTCCAGGCAAGAGTACTGGAGTGGGTTGCCATTTCCTTCTCCAGGGGATCTTCCTGACCCAGTGGTCGAGCCTTGTGTGAGGAGTCACTTGTGTCTCCTGCATTGGCAGGCAGATACTTTAGCACTGAGCCACCGGGGAGGCCCAAGTCTCCCATTCCAGTCACATGAAATGCGTAGCAGTCCCCGCGTGTCCTTCTTCTTGCCCCAGAGCCCTGTCTTCTGCTTTACCCTCTCTTTCTATTTGTCCGCATGTGTGCATGCGTGCTAAGTTGCTTCAGTCGTGTCTGACTCTTTGTGCCCCGGTGGACTGTAGCCCACCAGGCTCCTCTGCCCATGGAATTCTCCAGGCAAGAATACTGGAGTAGGTTGCCATGCCCTCCCCGAGGGGATCTTCCTGACCCAGGGATCGAAACTCTGTCTCAGGCGTCTCCTGACCTGGCAGGCGGGTTCTTTATCCCTATCACCACCTGGGAAGCTCCCTATTTGTCTGCTTCAAGTCTTGTTTCTCCAGGAAAACATCCTCTTGTCGAGATGGTGCCTGGCAGACCACGCTGGGTGTATGCTCCTGCTTCTGACTCCCATAGACCTGGGCAGCCCTGAGGGAGAAACTCTCCATCCACCAGGAGCTCTTTCCTTTAGGGTGAGGGAGGCAGGCTAAGGTTTGGGCAGGGGCAGTGTGGTCTATGTTTGGGTAGATCCGTTCCCAAGATCCCAGAGCCCCTGCAGAGTCCTCAGTACTCACAGATATTCACGGGTCCAACACCTTCACATAGCCTGGAGGTGAGAGGGAAAGGAGACACGAGAGACCTGCATCAGAGAACGAGAAGAACACAGCACCCCCTGCCCCTGCCCGCACCATGGACCTGCCAGTGAGGAGGGGCTGCAGACTGCATGCTGTCTCAGATTTCCTGTGGATGGGCTGAGAGGTGGGCAGTGGCTGTAGCAGCAATCAGAGGGCAGGAGAACAGACATCCCTGACCCACCTCTGCTCCTCGCCCTCCAGCAGGCGCCTGTAGGTGGCGATCTCGATGTCCAGGCCCAGCTTGGAGTTCATCACCTCCTGGTACTCCTTGAGCAGGCAGGCCATGTCCTGCTTGGCCTTCTGCAGGGCCTCCTCCAGCCCCGCCAGCTTGCACTTGGCATCATTGAGGGCTGCCTCGCCCTGCTGCTCCGCCTGGGTCACTGCAGCCTCCAGCTTGCAGCGCTGGGGGAGAAGCACAGAAAAGTATTACAGGGGCCCCGGGACCCTGGGCTGATTTTCAGAAGAACAGAGAGCAAGGTCATTGTGGGATAATTGAAAATAACATATATTGGTCTCTTCCCCCAGTTCCTGGCACAGAACTCCTCCAAACCTTGTAGTTTAAGTGATGAGCACACCAGAGCATCCTTTGCCCTAACCTTTGGTCTTTGACCCTGTGTCTGATACAGAGTCCCAAAACCCCTTAGAATTTCCTGAGTATTGACAATGTCTTTTGTTTAAATAAGGTGATTCTAGGTGGGCTCCTGGGTGGGGGCTGGTCACCAGAAAAACTAAGCCTTGATTAGAAGCTGGGAATTTTCAGCCCACCCCACCATTCTCCTAAGAGGGGAGAGCAGCTGGGAATGGAGGTGATAAATGATGATGCCGATGTGAGGAAGCCTCCATAAAATCTCAATAGTAGAGGCTTCAGAGAGCCTTCAGGTTGTTGAACACGTGGAGGTACGGGGAGAATGGCATACCTGGAGTGGGCATGAGAGCTTCGTGCCCGTCCCACACACTTTACTTTATGCATCCCTTCCACCTGGGTATTCATTTATATTTCTTATCATATTCTTTTATAATAAACCAGTGTGTGCATGGGTGCTCAGTCATATCTGACTCTTTGTGACCCCATGGACTGTATCCTTCCAGGCTCCTCTATCCATGGGGATTTTCTAGGCAAGAATACTGGAGTGGGTTGCCGTTTCCTCCTTCAAGGTATCTTCAAGACTCAGGGATTGAACCCACATCTCCTGCATCTCCTGCCTTGGCAGATGGATTCTTTACTACTGTGCCAACTGGGAAGCCCATAATAAACCAAAAAAGTAAACTATTTTCCTGAGTTTTGTGAGCCACTCCAGCAAATTAATTGAATCCAAGGAGGATGGTCATGGAGCCCTCCAATGTACAACCACCTGGTCAGGAGCACAGCCTGGACGTGTGATTGGCATCTGAACTGGGGGCAGTCTTGTGGGACTTGGGGGGCAGCCCCTAACCTATGGGATCTGATGCTATCTCCAGGTAGGTAGTGTCAGAAGTGAGTTCAATTGTGGAACACCCAGCTGGTGTTGCAGAGCTGGTTGGTGTGGAAACACTCTTCCCCACTATCTGGTGTCAGAAGTGTTGTGAGTGTGACTGTGTGAGAATGAAGGAGGGACACAGAAGGAAGAATGAGTTCTTCCTACAGTCATGGTTATGTGCCAGGTTCATGTCTGCTGTGGGTTTCAGCCTAGAATTGTGACGTCTGGTTCCCCCAGGGGATGGAGGCCAGTGCTCCTGTCTGTGACACTTCAAGGAGATCTGAGAGTTTCCTCTTATGCCAAGCAATTACTTTGTGGTTAATACATTTTAAGCATCTGCCTGGTCTTCACTAGCCCAGGAGGAAAGGGTGGGTCTGATTTTATGGACTCTACAGCATCACCTTGAATTTCAGGATCATAGAATTAGAGTCTTTGGTTGGAAGGGGGTGTGGAGGACATCTTTTCTATACCCCCATCTCGTGAAGTATTCTTGCTATTTCATCTTGATGAATATAGGCTGCCTAGTCTCTGTTGGGGGCCTCACTATTGCCTGACCCTGCTTATCCTGCTGTGGATCAGCTTTTCTGAACAAAGGGCTCGCTCCCTCTTGTGGGAAACAGTGCAAGTTTACTCCCTCCCCCTCAGGTCCCCCAGGGAGGATGAGCCTGCCCTGTACAACCAGGACCAGATGGTGGGTCAGCCTGTGATGGGCTCACCTGGGCTTTGACATTCTCAATGTCTTGCTGCAGCCGCTGGATCAACTTGTTTATTTCCAGGATCTCATTCTTGCGGTCGCGGAGGTTGTCACAGTGATTCCCGGCCGTCAGCTGAAGCTCCTCATACTGCCAGACAGGGAGGTCAGAACCTGGGCACCCACACCGTGGTGCCTCTCAGCCCTCATTCCCACTGTCCCAAGGCTCTGCTCTCCTGACCTCCTGCACTGGGTACTCTGGATTCTTATACTTGTTATGCTTCCCCAGCCCTTTTCCACTTCTGGTCCTTTTCTGGGCTGCTTCTCATTCCCTTTTCACCTCCCAGCCCCGAACCTTCAAGCTTATTAAATTCTCCCCTAAGCTCCAAGCTCCCTTCCTCTTTTTCATGGGTTCTGTGTCTCATCCTTTTCTCTATGCCCTGGAATTTCCCTCCCTTTTGCTCCGTCTGTGCTCTGGAACTTGGAGGGGATTTCTGCCCTCACGCTGGGGTACCTAACAGACCAAGAACTGAGAACGCAGAACATCTGCCCCCTCAGGGTAGATTTGCATGTTCTCCCTCAAAACAATTGAAAACAAAATTCAATGTTACTATCTCGGTTTAACACTTTTTTTTAAACCTCTGCACATAAAATCTAATTTCTTAATAGTGAATTATAGATGACATCAATAGATTTTTAAAAATTAGCCAACTATATGTTTTCTGCATATAAAAATGAGCCAACTGTATGTTTTCTGCATATAATGCATTTTCTATGCAAAACAAGATAAGCATAAGTCACTCTCTTTGGTTATTGTGAAATAAACTGGTAGTTGCCTAATCACTATCCATACTTCTTTTCCTCAGACAGAACCCCAGATAAAAGAATGTTTCTCAGCTTTCTCTACAGTGAGGTGTAGACTCTTGCAGGGTAGGGCTTCTAGGAAAGCTGTTTCAAGTCAGGGATGATTCACCTGGCATGTTCCTTTTGCCCTCTCTTCCTTCTGCTTGGAGTGGACATGGGAGACTGGTGGTATTGCAGCCATCTTAGGGCATGAGGGTACCACGAGGATTAAGGTTCTTAACAGAATGGCAGAATAGCAAGCTCGAAGGAGCCTGTGTTTCTGATGGTAACTTGGGGTCGTCTAGGCAGTGTATTTCTGTACTTCAAGTTATTTGAGAAAAAAATAAAAAATAAAATTTGTTTTAACCATTATTACTTAAAATTTCGGATCTTCACAGCCAAGTACAATTGATAAATAATAGAATTATCGTTCTGGTTCTAACTTAGAAGGATGGGTAATTAAGATTGTTTTCCTTAAGGCCTGATGGGTGGCCCAGGAGAGCAATCAGAGGAGGAGCTCGCCGGAATGAGACCTGGCCATAGATGGGCCACAGACTGACTTACAGGGAGCTGACCCCAGGTTAGGGTTTGATACCTTGATTACCATGGATCTGAAGGAAAAGGACAGAACATTTCTTGGGACACTTCCTGAAAATTGGCCTTCAGAAAAATGTCTAGAGCCTTCAGGGAAGCTCTGCCGATTGCTGTGATCTAGCTGTGTCTCCAGCCCCATATCCTTCATGGTGCTTCACACTGGGGACACCTCCCCTTCATGCTTCTTGGACTGCTCCTGCTGGCTCTCAGCCAGACACCCTTACCATGCTCTGCTTATGGAAACCATACTTGGCTTCCAAGACCCAGATCAAAGGCCAGTGCTCCTGTCTTTCCAGACACAATCTGTCACTTCCGCATCATCATGCTGTACCCGGGCCTATGGCTAGACTTTGGTGGCCACGTCATGCCACCTCGTATCCTTCTGGCTGTTTATACCTCTCTCTCTCCCACGGACTGTGACTTCTTTGAGGATGGGGATGGTCTGACTCTTAGTATCCTCATGGTTCCATACAACCCAGTAAGGCCCTCCTTCCCTGGCCAACCATTTAAAAACCGAATTCCCGCCGCACTCCCTGTGCTTCACCCTAATTTATTTTTTTCCATAGCACGTGTCCATCTACTGTACATCCGCTGTACTTGTATGTCCTGTTTGGCTGTCCTGCCCCTGCCTCTGGAAAATGAAAGTGACATAGAGGCAGCTATTATTGTTCTGATTCCTGTTGGATCTCAAGCATCCAGAATGCTGCTTGGCACATGATGAATGTGCAATAAATGAATGAATAAATGAGTGAGTGAATGAATGAATGGTACCTTTCATAGATGGGGTAGGTGAGACTGAGATGATAGTATCTGTTAAGTCAGATTGCCCTTGGGGGACAACTGCCCTCCCAGCAAGCCCCTAATTACCTAAGTCTGGGGCCACCTTAATCACAGTTTCTGCCCCACCATTAGTAACCATTCCACGCCATTAGCCTCCTCCCACACCCGGAAACTCTGAGCCAATTTGCCATCACTGCCAATTAGTATTCCTTGAATGCTACTTAGGGAAGCACTTCCTGTGAGTCTATGAGTGTATAAAGCTGGGGAGCTCTGATGAACAGGTCTGGGCTGTCTGCGGGGTCTCTCCCACACTCATGGGGACCTGTCCTGAGGCTTGGTCAAAACAACAGAGGCTGGAGAGGCATGGCGTACATTTTCTCTCCTGATTCCTGGAGGAGAGTGGTTCTGGGGTCTCCCAGGCCCTGCCCAAGACTCACCCGGCTCTGGTACCAGGCCTCTGCTTCGGCTTTGCTGCGGTTGGCAATTTCGTCATACTGGGCCTTGATCTGGGCAATGATGCCATCGGTGTCCAGCTCCCGGCTATTGTCCATCTTCACAGTGACTGAGGTGTCCGAGATCTGAGACTGGAGCAGGTTCGTCTCCTGGGGGTGGGGGCCCCGGGTGAGAATGGGTGAGCTCTTTGAGGATAAAGTTGGTGAGGGAGAGGGGAAGAAATGAGGAGACCCAGCCCTGACATTCCTATGGCAGATTTGCCTGGCCATCCCAGCCTTCAGTCACCGACCTGCTCCAGCCCCCACCCTCCAGTTGCACTGAGACCGAAGAGCCAGGGTGTGGGCCCTCTGACTTCTGGGAGTCTCTCTGCCTGACACCCAGCTGTTCCACAATGACTTCTTCACTTGCCCACTTTTAAGCCACAAAAGTACCCACAGGGCAGGAGCTTTCCCTGCCCACCATCCCTCCAGAACTGGCCCCTGGCCAACCACCTCTGGGCAGCATGGCTGCAGGTACCTCGGTATACAGGGTTTTCAGGAAGTTGATCTCGTGGATCAGAGCTTCCACATTGATCTCCAGGTCAGAATTTATCAGGAAGGCTGTGTCCACATCCTGCAGCCAGGAAAGTGACAGTCATAACCTGGGGCCACCCCTCTGCTAGCTGGGCCACCTCCCAGGCAAGCTGGTAGCAGGTGACAGGTGTGGGACCCACGTGGAAGTGAAGGGGGTGACAAAGCCAAGGACCTCATGCCTGGGCCTGGCATCCCACTGGGGAAGGATCTGAAGGGAATGGGATTAAAGGAGATGGGAGTCCATTCCTCAGAGCTGCTATGGACCCTGGGCAACAGAACACATAGCTGTCTATGTGAGGGGTTGTCAGGATGGTTTTTATCTCTGGGGATTTGAGTCAGAGCTTTTGTCTTTTGATTTGGCATTTGCCACATCTCCAGCTTCTTGGACAGATGTAAATACAACACTTAACACGAGTTGGGCAGTGGAGGCTCAGTCACTGCCCTTCTGGAGCAGGAGGCTGGGCCTTTCTCTCCCTTGGGGTCAGTGGGGCTGGTATCGGGGTCAGCAAGGTGGGCTGGCTGCAGGCCCGGTCCAGGGGTTGAGTGTCCCCAGGCCCACTAGGCCAGCTCAGAGCGCCTTCTCCCTCCATGGGCCACCCTCCCTCACCTTCTTCAAGGCAACAAACTCATTCTCAGCAGTGGGTCGCAGGGAGAGCTCCTCTTCATATCTGGTGGAAGGGGCAGGGGGAAAATGTTTTAGTCACGCTGGTGAGATTTGGAAGGGTGTGGGCATGGGGTCTGAGAGTAGGAGCCTCTGGGGACAAGTCACAGATTGAATGCCCTATGGAGGTCTGGCCCTGTCTCTGGTCACCTCTGGCCCCTTCAGCCACTCAACACAGATTTTTTTTTTTTTTTTATCATAGCCTCTTATTAGCCACTTTGTAAGTTTATGTTCCACTCCAATGCCTGGTAGCCTTTTCCTGTAATGAATCATTCTCTGGGAAGACATTCTTTTTTTTCAATTAAAAAAAGTATTTACTGGCTGTGCTGGGTCTTAATTTCGAAATGTGGGTCCTTAGTTACATCATATGGGGATTTAGTTCCCTAACCAGGGGTCAAACCCAAGCCCCCTGCATTGGGACATGGAGTCTTAGCCACTGGATCACCAGGGAAGTCCCTGGGAAGTCCTTCTTAAAGCTACCTTTATTCTATCTTGCTGCTGAGGAAGCTTACTTCATCCAGTCATTTCCTCTGGGAAAATGGTGAAGAGTTGGCTGCCTGTTGCTGGCACACCTGTCTTTTCTTTTTGAAAAAATATCTGTTTATTTATTTGGCTGCGCCAGGTCTCAGTGGCAGCATGTGGTATCTTTCAGTCGCAGCATGCGGAATCTAGTTTCCCGACCAGGGATTGAACCCAGGTCCCCTGCACTGGGAGCATGGCGTCCTAGCCACTGGGCCACCAGGGAAGTCCCACAACTGTCTTTTCTGAGTTGTTCTGAGAGTTGGCTGCGGTCACTGCAAGCCCAGCTGACCCGTGCCCCTCCTCGCCAGGAGAGCGCTGAGCCTGGCCTCTACCTGCAGCTCACTCGCAGAGGTAGCAATTACCCACTTTACCAGATCCTCAGAGAGAGCGGCCTATTTCCTCTAGGCTCCAGGGAGCTCTTCGCCCACTCACTGCACCCCAAGGCAACGGAATCAGGGTCAAGGGTTTAGTCTGGTCAGAATGACTCAGTTTGATGAGCGACATCAATCCATTAAAAGCTTCTCTGTGCTTCCTGACGCCCGAGCTTCCGTTTTCCTGCAGAACTCAGCCACTGCACAGGTGCTGGATGCTGAGCCTGCTGCTTGGGTTTCAATCCCACTCTCCTGCACTTGTCATGTGACTTTGGGTGGGTGGCTTGGCCTTTCTTGGCCTCAGTTTCATCTGTAGAATGAGAATATCACTGGTCCTGTCTCACAATTACAAACATCACACAAGTTAATGTCTGCAGGACACCAGGTCAGTACCTGGAACAGGGTACGGTGTGCTTGCTATTGGTGTTAAAATACCACTTGGCCTCATCCTTCTCCAACAACCCCACTTTTAAAATTCAAAGTCCTAATCTTGAGCTGCGAAATATGTCTCCTGATCACCTTGTATCCATGAAGAAAGGCATCGCTCCTGCTGAAAGGGCTGATCTCGCCACACCCACAACCTTGCCACATCTCCCCTACCAGTCTGCTTGAGTCGTCCCCTCCCACTTGCACACTCTGGTCCTTCCTTGTCACCTGCTTCTGTCTCATCTCCTTTTCTGTGGTCTAACTCTGAACTTCTCTTTTAGAAGAAGCAACTGGAATGAAACAAATCCTTCAAGGCCTTGAGCAAACTGACACCTCCCCTGGGAAGCCTTCCTGGGCTGCTTCTGCTCTCTCACTCTCTTGGGCTTCCTCTTCCCTCCTGCCTTGTACCATGCTGTAGCTGTTGGTGTGCATACCGGGGTATCTTGCTGACTCTACCAGGACATCTAGAGGGAAAGAGCCAGATTTTCCCAACTTTATCAAACCCAAACTGCCCAGCACAGCATCTGACTTGGACTAGACACATGCGTGACACCTGAGCGTGTGTCCCCAACATGGCTCCACTCTAATGAACCCTCGTTCTTAGTGTATTCACACTGTCCTTGGAGACGTGTTTCTCTCGGCCCTCTCCCACCAACATGAGAGGCTCACCCAGGACCACGAGGCAGTTTATCTGGGCCTCAGCTTCTTGAAAGAATCACTAAATCTGTGAATTCTTGCAGATGATGATTTCGAGTTGGACCAGGAAGATGCGGGGTAGAATATATTAGCCCGGATGTTACAAAGAAATGCCGAGGTGGGACTTATCAGGAAGAAGGAACAGCAGGAGTCCAAGCTGGGAGGAAGGAGGGCTTGGGAATCTGTTTGGAGGCTTAAGAAGTGTTCAAGATCTGTCAAGGGACTTATGGACGATGACGCACAACAGGTATGAGGGCAGAGCCCTGGAGCACTGGGAACAGCAGGAGAAAACTTGTTTTACATGAAGAGAAGTCGAGCGTGGTGGGAAGGGGGATTAATACACATCTAAAATCTCAGAGCTTGTACGATGTGCCTAATGGGTAGTAAGGATGCTCTGCCTACATTATCCCACGTGACTGTGGGACCCCCCCGAAAGGTCTACATTTTCAACTTCCCATTTTATAGATGGGGAAACCCAGTGCCCAGATTGTTTATGTCACTTGCCTCAGGTGCCCGGCTGGGTAGCAGTGGGGCAGACTCACTTTTTCTTGTAGCCCTCCAGTGTGTCATGGAGGCAGTGGAACTCTGACTCCAGCCGGTCTCGGTCCCCGGTCAAGAAGTCCAGCTGCCTCCGAAGGGTGGAGATGTAGCCCTCGAAAATGGGCTCAATGTTGCTCGAGCAGCACTTCTGCTGCTGCATGAAGTTCCACTTGGTCTCCAGAAGCTTGTTTTTCTGTTCCAGGAACCGGACCTGCAGCCAAGAATAGGATATCATGGGGCGGCAGGGACCCTGGGGACCACAGCTTGTGAGAGTAAGTGCTGGTGCAGGCAGTGGAATCCGTCTGTGCTCCGACCTCCATCACATTGCTGCTGTGTCTCTGTCTCTCCTGCTTGGGGCGGCTTAGGGGACCCCCAGCTTCCACCAGGGGTTGTGTTGTAGTGGAAACAGGGCTGCCCCAAGAGGCCTGGGGTGTTTCCTCCTTCCAGCCCTGCCTGCCTGCCACCAGCCTGGTAACCTGGGCCAAGCCACTCAGCCCCTCAAGCTTGTTTTGCTGCCTCAAACTCATACTTAGGATTGCATAGGGAGAGCTTTGTACATCTTCATGCTAATGGAAGCTGATGAGGCTACTGGAAATTGGGGTTTCTTTAATTACAGCCCAGGGGTGCTCAGGGAATAAAGCTCAAAATTCGGTCCTGGCACTCATTGCTACTCTGCCCCATCTCCATCCTACATGGCCAAGTCCAAACCATGTCCCTGCCACAGTAATGCGGAGAGCTCCTGGCCTACCCTTCATTTCCGTGGCTTGGAGATGGAGGTTAAGAGACACTGAGTGAGTTGGCTGTGGTCACCCAGCTAAGCTAGTCACTGGCCGGCACACACTGTCTCCAGTCCTCACCCTGGGATTTTGCACCTGGTGCACTGTCTCTCAAGAAAACGATAGAGGAAGTCACATCATCTTCCTCCTGGTCAAAGGCTTGCTCAGCAGAAGGCCCCCAGCCTCCCAGATGGAGATGTGATGCAGCTGACGATCAGGGCTCACAGTGTTGGAATGAGTTTACAAGCAGTGCTTAATGAGCTTTCAAAATAAAACTGTAAGTTTAACATTTTCCATTTACTAAAACAAGTTCCTTTTGGGAGCACTTTTGTGAGTATTACCTTCTTTAATTCTCCCTCCATCTCTGCCCGCTTTCCTGGGGCTGGGAGTCAGGGTCCAGGTCTCATGACTGCCAGCCCAGGACTCTGACCTAAACTTGGGATCACCAGGAACACCAGCTTAGTCCTCGGTGTGTATCCTGATCCCAAGAGCTTCCCTGGAATATAGGGACAGGCCCAGAAGCAGCCGAGGTGACAGGCCAGGAAGACGCTGAACTTCCAAAGGCAGCACATCACCCTTCTCTCAAGGCTTTCAGAGCCATGACTTGGGGGTTGAAAGATGTGAGACTTGGTCATGGCCACTTTGTGTCCCTAGCTCTGACTGCTCCACCTTCTCTTCATCACAGACCTAAGTTGATGGCAAATTCCAGGGTCACAGTGCCAAGGGTCTCACCCCAGTTCATGTCATTGGAAGGAAGATCTTTCATTAAAGCCTCATCAGAAAGGGCAGGTCTCTGCCTCTGATTGCCCCGTTCAGTATCTATCACGGCTTTGGGAGTTCCTCTTATAGTCTGACCTCAGGCCCTCTTGGTGAGTTTATCAGATAATACCCAGAGAGAAAGATAACATATTATAAAAAAAGACAGACAAGCAGAAATGTCCACTGCTGAGCCTGATCTAACCGGCTTTCAGCGACTAGGGGTCATGGAGCAGCCACACCAGCAGCCCCAGGTTGTGGCTCCTGGGACAGCCACAAAGTGCTGTCTGTCTCCCATGGCCCTGCACCCCGGCACCCACGTCCTACCTTGTTGATGAAGGATGCAAAGCGGTTATTGAGGCACTTGATCTGCTCCTTCTCGTCCCTCTTCACCCTCTGGACAGTCGGATCGACCTCCAGCTCGAGTGGGACCAGCAGGCTCTCATTGATGGTTACAGGGGCGATGCAGGCTGAAGACCCGCAAGTGGTGCCTGCTCGATACCCAAAGCCAGGCAGGCCACACCTGGAGGCCACCCGGGGCCGCCCGAAGCCCACGTTGCACAGGCTCCGGGAGCCGAGGCAGCCCAGGGCACGGAAGCTCCCACTGCCCCCAGTCCGGCATGGCCCCTGGCTCACTGCATAGTGAGTGACCACCCGGGGGAGGACAGCTGAGCAGGAGCTGAAGCTCTGGCCGCCACATCTGAAGCCCTGCTGGAAGGAGCGGCACGACATGGTGGCTGTGAGAGGTGGAGAGACTGCGCCCTGGCGGGAGGACAGAGGTGAGAGTTATCAGGTGAGCTCAGCCTCCACCCTTTTATCTGGTCAAGGATGGAGGGCCGAGCTGGGCCGAACCCCATGAAATCAGGTTTATGAGCTTGGCATATTGGCAGCTGCTAAGTACCGAGGTGGATAATTAGGGTAGCAGAGAGCAAAGGGTAGGAGCCAATTGTCCATGCAGGTTGGACCCATAAAAATCCTACTTGTCCTCTTCCTTGGTGATGAAAGGGGCCAACCAGACAGATGTTGGGTCGGCCAAAAAGTTTGCTTGGTTTTTTTCTATAAGATGGCTCTGGTAGCACTTAGTTGTCTTTAACTTCATTTGAAACCATTTTGTTCAATTGTACTGTGACAGCTGTCATATCAGCATGCGTTAAAAAAAACTTACCAAAACCAGTGAATTTTTGTGTAGCTGTTTTAATATTGAAGATGGAAGGAAAAAGCAGCATTTTCGGCAAATTACCCTTTATTATTTCAAGAAAGGTAAATTCGCAACTGAAATGCACGAAAAGACTTGTGTAGTTTATGGAGAAGGGGCTGTGACTGACTGAACATGTCAAAATTGGTCAAAAGTGGTTTGTGAAGTTTCGTTCTGGAGACTTCTCACTGAATGGTGCTCCATGGCCAGGTAGACCAGTTGAAGTTGATAGTGATCAAATTGAGACATTAATTGAGAAAAATCAACATTACATCATGCAGGAGATAGTTCACATACTCAAAATAACAGATCGAGTGTTGAAAACCATTTGTACTGGCTTGGTTATGTTTGTTGCTTTGATGTTTGGGTTCCGTATAAGTTACGTGAAAAAACCTTTTTGACCATATTTCTGCATGTGATTCTCTACTGAAATGTAATGAAAATGTTCCTTTTTAAAGAAAATTGTGATGGGTGATGAAAAGTGGACACTGCACGGTAATGTAAAATGGAAGAGATTGTGGGCCAAGAGAAACGACCCACCACCAACCACGCAGAAGGCTAGTCTTCATCAAAGAAGATAATGATGTATATATGGTGGGATTGGACGGGAGTCCTCTGTTATGAGCTCCCTCTGGAAAACCAAGTGATTAATTCTGACACGTACTGCTCCCAGTTAGACCAGCTGAAGGCAGCACTCAGTGAAGAGCGTCCAGGGTCAGTCCAGAGAAAACATAAAATCTTTCATCAGGGTAGTGCAAGACCGTAGGTTTCTTGATGACCAGGCAAAGACTGTTACAGCTTGGACAGGAAGTTCTGATTCACCTGTTGCATTCACCAGCCATTACACCTTCAGATTTCCATTTACGTCAATCTTTACAGAATTCTCTTAATGGAAAAAAATGTCAATTCCCTGGAAGAATGAAAAAGACATCTGGAACAGTTCTTTGCTTAAAAAGATAAAAAATTTTGGGAAGATGGAATTATGATGTTGCCTGAAAAATTGGAGAAGGTAATGGAACAAAACGGTGAATATGCTGTTCAGTAAAGTTCTTGGTGAAAACAGAAAATGTGTTCTTTATTAATATTTTTACTTAAAAACCAAAGGAACTTTTTGGCCAGCCCTATATGTTGGTTTATTCAGTTGCTTGGCCTCAAGGAAAGTTAGAGTTGGGACTTTAGGCCCTTTTGTCGGGGTGGGGCAAAGGGTATGAATTATCTACCTGGCTGCTCTGGGATGCGGAGAAGGCAATGGCACCCCACTCCAGTACTCTTGCCTGGAAAATCCCATGGACGGAGGAGCCTGGTGGGCCGCAGTTCATGGGGTCACAAAGAGTCAGACATGACTGAGCAACTTCACTTTCACTTTTCACTTTCATGCATTGGAGAAGGAAATGGCACCCACTCCAGTGTTCTTGCCTGGAGAATCCCAGGGACAGGGGAGCCTGGTGGGCTGCTGTCTATGGGGTCGCACAGAGTGGGACACGACTGAAGTGACTTAGCAGCAGCAGCAGCAGCTCTGGGATGGGCTTTCCTGATAGCTCAGTTGGTAAAGAATCTGCCTGCAACGCAGGAGACTTCGATTTGATTCCTGGGTCGGGAAAATCTGCAGGAGAAGGGATAGGCTACCCACTCCAGTATTCTTGGGCTTCCCTGGTGGCTCAGCTGCCTTCAATGTGGGAGACCTGGGTTCAATCCCTGGGTTGGGAAGATCCCCTGAAGAAGGGAAAGGCTACCCACTTCAATATTCTGGCCTGGGTCACAAAGAGTCGGACATGACTGAGCCACTTTCACTTTCACTGCTCTGGGATTAGAGGCCAAATTAGATGTACTTGAGGATCCTCTATTTCCCCAAAGTGGTTTCCATGTTTTTCTGCAGATGCTTCAGACCCAAGTACCCCCATGGGCTCCCAAGTGGTCCTAGAAGCTCCCTAGAAGAGGGAGGGAGGCTTTGGGCATGAGAGAAGCCTCCCTAAGCAGGCTGGGCCCTGGCCTTCTCAGGCCGGGTAGGGTCCTGACTCTGAATCAGCTACCCACCCCTCATCCCTCTAGGGCTCCTGAGATAGAAGGCTCCAGACACAGACTCTTGTCTCCAGGGGCCTGGTTACTCCAAAGGAGGCTTCAGGGGACTCAAGAGGGGGTGCCTTGTGCTTGAGGAGGGGAGAGGAACGGCCTCCCTAAGACTCTTTGAGCCCCAGATGGCTGTTAGCGTAACTGACGGCATCTTGACGCTTACAGTTCCTCCTGTCCTTTCCCTGACCTGACCTAGGACAGTACTGTGTGGTAAATCACTCTTTGCCATCAGGGGCTTTGTGGTTAATAGATATTGCTTAATAATCATTAAGGCCAGGTGGCCCTATGCTCTGTTGATCCTCAAGCAGTGATGACAACCTTCCCTGAAATATTCTGGGGCCCACAAGACTAGTTACCCATTCATAAACCTTAGTATTGCATGTCCTGTTTCAAGCACCTACCCCTGAACCCCAAGTTAAATCTAACATTATCCCTGTGGCCACTTGGTGGTGTAGAGTGCAGTTGTGAAAGCTTCCGTACTGTTGTCGGCCAGATCTTACCGTGTGAGTAAGTTACCCTGTAATAAACTGATCCATTGATGATGTGGAGCTGCTTGCCTTGTTTTTTTGGCTTCAAGATACCTTCTCAGTTAGGTGGGCATGTTTTGTTCCCTCCATCCCCCAACAGGCCCCCCAAGTATGTACTGATGTCAGTCATTAGGTCAGGGATCCTTTCCCTGTCTCTGCCCTCCCCATCCTGAGCCTCCCAAGGACGGATGCTCTGACCTGAGGACATTTCTGGGAAGGGTCGTTGCCCTCAGGAATTGTTCAGGTGGAAGCAGGTTACAGGCTTTCTCCCCAGCACCTAGGACACAGCTCTTTGCTGATGCCTGAAATGCCTTCTTTCCATCAGTCCCATCAGTGAAGCCACTGTAGCCACCTTGTCTTTCCCTTCCACACTGTGACCTTTTTCTAGGTTAAAATCAAGTCAGCAACCATAATAGTAACATTTACTGGGTGCCTACTATGTGTTGGAACCAAACTGAGCTCTACATCCATTATCCCATTGAATTCTTATGATAACCATGATATAGTTTCTATTTTATGGACAAGGAAAGTGAGGAGCAGAGTGGTGGAGTAAAACTCCCGAGACACACAGACAGGCTGGGATGGGCGGGGATCCAGTCCCAGCATTTCTGATGTCACTGCGCTCTACTGCTCTGGTAGGGAGGAGCCTGGGTTAGGACTCAGGGATCTACTGTCAATATGCATTCTATCCTCTCTGTTTCTTGGCTTCCTCACCTCTGGATTAGGAGACTGAACTCAAACCTTCTTGTGCTTGGCCTTTCTTAGTCTAACTGTGACACTTCACACTGGCACCTTTTGCATTGTCTTGGCTCGGGTCCTGGAGCGCTGGCGAGGGAAGACTGGGGCTTGGGGAGGTAAGGGGTGTAATGAGAGACTCTGGGAAATGGCAAGAGGCAGAGGTGGGTGGAGGGTGCAGGATGTCCGGGGGAGGGGATTCTCATTCTGCCCTGGAGTAAGCCCTGCAGGTGGATAGAACCTGCTCCCAGAGAACTCCATTTCCGAGGTCGTCCTCTGAGTGTGGGATAGGACACAGACTCAGTCAAGACCTAGAGAGCTCGGTGACATTTTTATTGAAGCAATTTGAGGGGATAGGCAGGCACCGGAAGCAGGAGAAGTGTTCTGTCTATGGTGGGAAACGCAGGCCTGGACTGTACTCAGCGTCTCTGGGGGCACCAAGATCAGCTCTAAGCAACCCCAAAAAGGACTGTGGCTGCCGGGGATCTGGGTCAGACAGGAGGAAGCTTCTGAAGGAATGCCCCAGCCCAGATCTTGGCATATGGCAGCTGGAATGGATGCCTATGGGCCCTGGAGTGCTCTGGGATGAGAAGCAAGTGGGGTACCTTTGCGGGAACCTGTTTGGAGTCAGAGGGATGAACAGGCGAGCTGGGGACTCACAGGCTACTTCCCTGCTCCCGGTGCCTCTTGTGATTCAGTGCATGGGGATCAGCAAAGCGGCGGGTCTTAGGCCTGGGGGCTGGGGGCCTTAGAGGGGAGGCAGAGGGGCAGGGGGCCCTTTAGCTCCTGTAACTCTTGCTGGACGAGGTCTTGGAGATGATGCGCATGCTGGAGCTGGTGCCGCTCATGCCGCGGCCGCTGGTGGAGCTGAAGCTACCGCCGCTGCTGCTGAAGCCGCTGCTGCCAAAGCCATAGCCGCCCCCGGTCATGCAGAGGCCGCCGCCCCCGCTGTAGCCCGAGCCCCCAGAGGAGGAGACCACGGCTGTGGAGAGAAGGCACAGGGCACACTGGCAGCCTTGTCCCTGGGTCTTGTGCCCAGGCGCCTCCCTCCCACAGGCTCCCCGGGGAGCCTCATGGTCCCCATCACCTGCTGCCTCAACGAACACAGGACATGGCAATTTTTATAGCTTGCCCAGCTGTGACCACAGATGTCTCTTCGACAGGCCTGAGAGGATGCCTTTACTATGATACCCCTACTTTTCAGGGGAAGAAACAGGTGCAAAGACACCAAGTGGCAGGCCCAAGGTCACACCTGCCGGAGAGCAGGGCTTGGGTCCCTGAGTCATGTTGGTCCCTCCTCTCTACCCGGGGCTTTCCCACTGGGTGAGACAAGAGGCCCCAGATATTGTGCAGGCATCACGGTTCCCAGATGGGTGGGCCCGAAGGCTATCCAGGTGAACCTCCTCCAGACTGGAATCCCCTCTACTGCCTCCCTGAGAGGCGATCCTTTTGTTTCTGCTCAAATCCTTTCTGCAATGGGAAGCTCACTGTCTTGGAGTACAGCTTCCCACAGCCTGTTGAATGTTTGAAGATGCCTCTTCAACCTCCCCTCACAGTGTCTGATTCTCCAGGCAAGGCATCTCTGTTCCTTTAACTCACTAGTTTCTAGCTCTCTCGCATCCTCGTTTTCCAGCCTCCCTCCCAGGGCCGGACCCAAGGGGGCCCCAGGGAACTCTACATCCCATGCCTAGGACTCCACACTCTATGCACGCCGCTGGAGCCTGCTGAGTCCTTCTGCAGAATGAATCCCCCTGGCTTCCTTCCTGGGACCTGAGGGCAAACCTCTCTGCTTTCTTGTTCAGTTAATTTGCTTCAATTTTCAACACAGGTCTTTAGCTTTTTAATAGCCTCTTGTTTGAATTTCTGCCAGAAATAGCTGAGAAATCAGGTGTTTGGATGAGGGACCCATTGCTTTGTGAGTAGTCCTGTCCCATAACTGAGGTCCTCAGGGATTTGGGTGGAGTGGATTTATGACTCCACCATGAACCTCTCTTGACCCCACTGGGAGGAAGGGCCAAAGAAGAAAGAGGTCTCCACAGAGCCTCTCAGAGAATCTTAATGATATCCCTGCCCCTGCTCATTCACTATCTGTTCACCAAAAATGATGCTGTTAGCTTCTGTTTCGTCTCCCACTTTTCTGTCGTCCCAAGACATTTACTCACAGATATTCACGGGCCCGACACCTTCTCCGGTGAGTCTGTTGCAGGAGGGGAGAGAAAGACATGTTTCATTTGCTGAGAAGTTAGAGAACCCTGAGTTCTATGTATTTAAAGCTATCAGCACAGAGGGCTGGCTGTGCTCTCGGCACTGTGCTGAACAAGCCTTTGAATCATCCTATTAGCTGTAGGAAGCTGATGCGACTCTGGGAGGGGACATTAGAAGAGAGATCAAATCCAAATATATGGCGAAATGGGGAGACAGACTGGTGCTCACTATGTTGGGAGGGACAGTCAGATGGGAGGCCTCTCTGGGCAAACAGAGCCCCTGGGCCTCGCTTTGTCCTGAGTGTGGCCTCCTTGATCACAGGGCCTGGGGAGAAACGACCCTGCCGCTGGCCTTCCAGGTAGTCATGGACCACCTCCTCCTGACACCTTCTATCCTGGCCCCTGCTCTGGGTCCCATCGGAGCTCTGGGAATGACTTCAGGATGCCTCAGGAGATCATCCGAGTTTTAACTGTTTCTATTCTGAGCATTTCTATTTGGGGCCTGACACCGTGGGGATCTTGGCCGCTGTAGCATAGCTACAGTGCTCTGGTGGCATCTATCTGAACCACGGCAGGAGGAGGAGCTTGCCCACCTGCACTCCTCGCCCTCCAGCAGCTTCCTGTAGGTGGCAATCTCGATGTCCAGGGCCAGCTTGACGTTCATCAGCTCCTGGTATTCACGCAACTGCCGCGCCATGTCCTGCTTGGCCTTCTGCAGGGCGTCCTCCAGCTCGGCCAGCTTGTGCTTGGCATCCTTGAGGGCCAGCTCCCCACGCTGCTCAGCATCGGCGATGGCAGCCTGGAGCGTGGCACACTGCCAGGAGGACACAGGAGTTTATGAAATTGTCCACAAGGAAGGATGGAAGATATGGGCTTTAGGTTAAAAATGTGGAAGAATTTCCTGAAATGGATTTCATGCAAAGGAGGTTGGAGTATTATCTTTAGAAATAAGATTAATCTATGTTCTCCTTGGATACTTTGTGACTTAGAATGGAGAAATGGTTTTCGGGGTCCTGTTCAATATGAACTTCTCTGAATAAGTAAAAAGTGAATCAGTTTTGCCATGTATGCCTCCAGAAGACAGCATCTTTCCAAGAGGAACTGATGTTGGACAGATCTCAGAAAGAAGGTCCTGGCCTCCCTGGTAGGGGCAGAAGACTGCAAGTTTATATTACTGGACGATCATTCATCTGGGGAGAACTCTCTGCATGGGCTGAGGCAGGGGAATGGATGAGATGGCCAATGGTTGCTCAGCCCTACCTGCTTCTTCACGTTTTCAATCTCAGAGCGCAGCCTCTGTATCACTCGGTTCAACTCAGAGATCTCCATCCTGGTGGAGCGGAGGTCTTCCCCGTGCTGGCCGGCAGACCGCTGCAGCTCCTCGTACTGGGGGTCAGGAGAAGGAGGAGAAGTGGTGGTGACGCCAGAAGGTGGTGGCTTCCCAGGGCCCAACAGGGCCTCTGAGGCGACGCTTAGAGGCACCTCCCTTTGCACGAGCTGTCTCCATCAAATCCATCGCACTGTCTCTTGGCCCTGCCCCTCACTCTCCATACCCAAAGTCTCCACTCCACAGGTGGACCTTCCTATACCCCAGCTTTGGTCCTTCGTCTTCATATTCAGGTGCCTCACCTCCACAAACTCAGCATCATTCGGGGGTGCTTGTCACTTTCTAATTTTAAAGCTCATTCATATTTGTTTTTCCTGGCACCAGGTCTTGTGTTCCCAGGGACTCCTCAGCTCTAATCTGGAAAATGTCATTGGGTAAGCCCTAACCAGCCTTTGCTCAGCCTCTCAGCCCCAGCTATTTCTACCTCTCATCTCCGGATGCAGGAAGCTAAACCTACCTCTTGCTCCACCCTCCCTCTCTTGTGCCTACTGGGACTAGTGGCGGGTACTGTCCAGCTGTCCCTTGCCTCTCCTCTACAAGGCATCAGAGGGGTGTTCATCCTCCTCGGGGCAGGACTGACCACCTTTTGCCTCTGTCTGGCTGTTCCCCCAGGTCCTGACGATGCATCCTGAGGAGTGCTCTGACAGAGTGAGCCCCAAGGTGAATTCAGATCTCTCCAAGTCCATCAGACTGGTAGGACAAGGCTTTTATCAAATCTGCCTTTGAAATCTCAGTTCTCTGAGACTGTTTCATGAAATTGACCTTGACACCTCACCTTGATCTGGTACCAGGACTCAGCCTCGGCCCGGCTGCGGTTGGCGATGTCCTCGTATTGGGCCTTGACCTCAGAGATGATGCTGTCCAGGTCTAGCTTGCGGTTGTTGTCCATGGACAAGACCACGGAAGTCTCAGAGATCTGGGCGTGAAGCTGAGCCAGCTCCTGCGAGGAGGTCCACATGGGAAAGCTGAAGCTGGGTGTGTTTGCCTGCTTGTGTGTGTGTATCTGCATGTGTGCTGGGTGTGCATGTGTGCACTTGTGCGTGTGTGCTGTGAAACTGTGCCCAGCACCCCAGAACAGACCCTGGCACTGAGGGCCTCCCTTGCACCACAGGACAGAGCAGTCTATTGAAGACTGAAAGGGCTGGGGGGACAGTAGGCCGGTCACTGGGATAACACCTGTTCCCTATCTGCACAGAAGGAGCAGTAGCTCAGGTAGCTGTAGCCAAGATTCTCCAGAAGTCACTCCCACTGTCAAGGGCACGCACCTTGTTATAACCTGTCAGTTCTGCGATGTCTCATGTTCTGAGAAAATGCAACCTTTCATTCCAAATAAAGTAATTATCTTGGGAAAGAAAGCTGAGTCAGAAAGAGCCGGAAAGCTGGGCTGTCCCAGCCCCATTTCCTAACCTTGCTCCTCCCTGCTCCCCGGGGAAGGGAAACGGAAACCACCTGGAAACAGCAGAAAGACCTGAAAAATTCAAGCCTAGGATCTGCCAAGCAGGTTAGATGGCACCTCTGAGCCTCAGAGAGACTACTGCCTCCCATGATTTCTGTGAGCGTTAAATGCATTCACGTTTGTTTGTATGGGGCTTCCCTGGTGACGCGGATGGTAAAGAATCCTCCTGAAAGGCAGGAGACCTGGGTTCGATCCCTGGGTCGGGAACATCCTCTGAAGAAGGGAATGGCTACCCACTCCAGTATTCTTGCCTGGAGAATTCCATGGACAGAGGAGCCTGGTGGGCTATGGCTATGGAGTCGCAAAGAGTCAGACACGACAGAACAACTAACACTTGTATAAGATGGGTTTTGAAGCAGAAAATCCACAAGTAATTTGTTAATGATGACTTTACAGAATCATCTAAAACAGTGGGTCCCAAAATGTGACCCTCAGACTAACAGTATCACCTACTGAATCAGAATTGGTGTTCTCACAAGATTTTTAGGAGATTCTAATGAGCTGTAAAATTTAAGCATCACTGATCCAAAGCCCAAATCTTTAAGAACAATATCAATTGTTAATTAATTGTTAATTCCTTTCTTTATTAACAATTGGTTCATGCATTTCCTGATTCAAGAAGTTATTCTTTTGTTGCTGTTAGGTTGTAATTTGCGTTTCCAAAATCGTTTTTCCTGATAGCTGACCTAGCTAGGGGAGTCTCAGCCCACAGGATTGCTGTTCAGCATTGGGGGCCAACATCACCCTGGTTTTCAGCATTGAAGTGAATAAGCAAAGAAAATGATGGGGTCTTTTTTTGCCCCCAAGTGGGTGGTCATTGAAGTCACCTGAAGACCCAGAGCCCATGTTCCTGCTCCTGGAACATGACCAGATTGTGTTGGGCATCACACACATGCAACCCCATGAGCGGATTACCTGTTGTTACCAGGCCTACCTGCCATGCACACTGCACCCTGTATCCCTACCTCCACATCACTAACCTCATCTCAGCTGCTCCCCACTCATTCATTCTACACCGCTCACATGGGCCTCCTTCTGGCTTTTCTGGATCCTCAGTTCCTTCAGGTTATCACCCACCATCTGCCTGCCCCTGCTCCCTGTTGTCTATTTCTCCATCACCCCTGAAATGGGGTAGTTATTTGCTTCTCTCCATGCTACCCATCTCCTGGAAGCTCCAAGAACTTAGGGCCTTGATTGCGTTTGCCCAGCGCTGTATCTTGCAGCCTTGAGCTCTGTGTTGGGCTTATAGAAGCACCCAGCAAAACGCCTCTTCAGGGGAGCCAATTCAATATTTTGTGTGCTTCTAGAAGCACCTGAGGGTTCACTAGTTGCCACTTGATCTGCATAATTACATCATCCTGCAGTTGCCATAGGAAAAGTAACAGGTAAATCTGAACTGGGCCGGGTGAGCTGGGTTGCTCAGATCATTCTATGGAAACTGCAAGTAATTTGCTGACAGGCAGCTCTTTTGTCTGACCAACAGAACATTCTTGAATTTTTCACCTTATCTGATCCACCAGCTGCCCTGGGAAAACTCACATTCTCCCTTGGTAGGGGAAGCAACATCTACTCCATCAATTCCAACTCAGGCATGGGGTGAGGAGCAGAGGGGTGACCAGGGAAGGGGCCAGCAGCCTCTGTGCTCAGCCGCCGCCCCCAGCCTCCAGCCCTTTGGAGGGGAGCCCCCGGCCATGCTTACCGCTTCATAGAAAGACCTCAGGAAGTTAATCTCGTCCATTAAGGCTTCCACCTTGGCCTCCAGTTCCACTTTGTTCATGTAGGCAGCATCCACGTCCTGGGCACAGAACATGTGTCACTCTAGTCCCACCCTTCTTGGGTTAGCCAGCCCCTCTGTCTGTGAGTTAGGTTGGAGGCCTTCAGCTCCTGGGGACAAGAGCATTTCTCTCTCCCAGGCTATGAATAGAGTGGAACTTACAGGGGGATCCAAACTGCATGTGGACCAGGTTCCTGGGGATCGCCCATCTGCTCATCAGCTGGTGCTACGTGGAGAAACCTCTCATGTCACCTCCATGCAGTGAGGACAGCCTGAATCATCCTGGGCCCTTGGGCCTATGCTGCCTGTGGCCTCACCTTCTCCCTGAGGCTTCCTTCCTCTCTGCACTCTGTCCCTGCCTCCCCTTCCCACATTGCTGCTCCCGCTCTTCCTCCCTCTCCGGATTAGCTTCAGGGCTGGATCTCCCCCTCCTTCTGCCCATCCACACTGAGCAGAAAGGTTCACAGTTTCTGGAGCTGGTCCCCATCCTATGCCCATTTCTGAGCCTGACTTGAGGTCTCACAGACTCAGCTCAGCACAGGGCCCGTTTTGCTTCTCCTTTCCCTGCATAAGATCCATGTTGGAGAGGGGACTGGGGTTAAGATTTATAGCTCGGACTTGGGTGTCCTGGATCCTGACTCACTTCTGATTATCTGGGTAACCTGGGGCAACTTATTTAACCTCCACGCACCTGACTTTTCTCACTTCTAAAGTAAAATGTGCTTCCAGGATTGGTTATGCAAATTAAATAAAGCCTCGTATACAGGGCCGCAGACTTATGTGGCAGCCGTCACTCCTGGGAGGGGTTCCCTGGGCCCGGAGTCAGATCAGAGCACCCCTGTCTCCTCACCTTCTTGAGCACCACAAACTCGTTCTCAGCTGCTGTGCGCCTGTTGATTTCCTCTTCGTACCTGTGGGGAGAGGGAAGTGGGTGGATGTTCAGAGCGGGGCTTCTAGGAGTGAGGTCCAGTGTGGGGATGTAGGTGGGAAATCAGAGCAGACTTGGAAAGCACGCTGCTGAAGTGTTGCTCTCCTATTACACACGTTACCCAACCCCCAATCCATCGCACAACCAGCCCTGTCCAAACAAAACCCACACTTGAAACAACACAAAACAGAACTGCCCCTCATTCTTTCTGAGGTCTTTCTCATAGCTGTATTCTCAGAGGTCCCATGAAGGGGCGCGATGCTTCCTTTTACCCCACGGTCTCGCCTAAGCCAAGAGGACGGACAGAGATCGGTAGGGGGGGCAGTCTGGGCCAGGCCGGCGCCTGCACCCCATGGCGCCCTCATGTTGCCTCACCGTTCCATTCTCAGCTGCTGACCTGCTGCCTGGGAAGCAGAGTCTTTAGGCTAATAAGAGATCTCCCTTTTGTCCCCTCCACCAAGTTTTCTCATATTCAATTTGCCCGAGTAGCAACCCCACTCTCCCTAGCCCCGCCCCCCGCCACTGATCTCTGGGAAGGAAGTCTCAAGTCTGCTCTAGGTAACGTTCCCCACCCTACCTCTTAAGCATCAGCCAATCCCACCTTCTCGGAGGCTTGGGATGGCTGGGCTGTGGAGGGGGCTTCATCCCTTCTCCCTACTGGCTGAATAACCCAGGGCAGGTCCCTTAACATCTCAGAGGCTCTTTCCCATCCACGAGTCAGCTTGTTGTTAGCTCTATACGAACCCACAGGATGGATACCGCCAGACTCTCCCCCACTTTTCTATTGCACCTTTTGTCTACAGAATCTTCAGTCCTGTGCCTTCTTCCAAGTTCTCTGGGAAAACGAATCTGATTTTCCTTGTTGTTTCCCAAAACTGTCTTTTCATTAAACATGGTCATCTTTGCTTCACCCAACTCCACACAATTGTCTTTCTCTGTTTCCCAGCTCACAGTCCCTCTGGCCAGAGGGCAAGCCTAAGGTGGCCCTGCACAGGCCTCTTAGACACCTACCATAGGAACACTGCTGTCCTCTAACCAGCAGCACACTCTCCAGCAGATCCCCCATATCCCTCCAGTGTGCATCTTCTCTTTGCACCCTTGAGTTTTTTGTCTCTTCCTCCTGGAAGCCTTCTTGGATTGAAATACTGTTATCCCATATTTGCATGATATTATAAATTATCTGTCAGCACTTGCTTCTCTTGTCTATGTTTGCATCACTACATACATTGTACTTAGTCGTCAATATAATAAAAATAGCTAACACGTGTTAACAGCTTGCTATGTACCAGGCACTAGATACCCTATTGAGTACTTTACAAGCAAGTGTTGCTTGAATATTCTCAGTCTCCCTGTGAGGTGGGTACTATTAATATCCCGTTTAACAGACAAAAGAACTAGGACTTAGTTTCGCTTTCTTTAGATATTGAGTCAGTAAATGATTAAGCCAAGATTGTAAATCTGAGGATTTCACTAGTGGTCTAGTGGCTAAGATTCTACACTCCCAGTGTGGAGGGATCCGGGTTCAATCCCTGGCTGGGGAACTAGATCCCACATGCCTCAACTAAGACCTGATGTAGCCAAATAAATAAATATTTTTAAAAATCTTAAAGAAAACTGATTGTCAACCTGACTAGGTTCTCTAGCACTGTTTAGCAGAACTTTCGCCTCGATAGAAATGCTCTATACTTGCCTGTATTATGGGACCCATTAGTCATATGCGGTGACTGAGCATTTGAAATGTGGCTAGTGTCCTCGAGGGCCTGAATTTTAAATTGAATTTAATTTTAATTTAAATTGTCTCATGTGGCTTGTGGTTAACATGTTAGAGCAACTCTAAAATCTGGGCTCTCATGACCTTATACAAATGGTAACAAAAACTGATTTGTTTGGCCCAAGAACAAACATTAAAACTAAATTAAAACCGTAGAAATAAGAAATTATTTGTATCTTTAGATGTGAGCATACCATTATGTTTAGCAGAGTGTGTGTGTGGTTCCAGGGAAAAGGCAGTAGTCACACCTCCTTGTTCTTCACACCCCAGCCTTGGCCAGGGCTTACACATAACATGAACGTTGTGTAAGTCAGCAATCAGATTGAGGTGAACAAATGTGAGCATGAGGTTCTATGGGTTCAGCTCCTCGATAATAATGTGTTGCTACTTCTGTAACCTTGGATGGGTCAGTTGCTATCTCCGAGCCTCACTTTCCTCATTTCCAGAGTTTGCAGGGTTATATGAATCATGCTCTGTGTGCCCATATAAGTTATCATTTCTAAGCCCAGCCCCTCCCCCAAACCTCAACATTCTTTTTTTTTTGGCTGCACAGCACATGTGTGGCATGCAAGATCTTAGTTTCCCAATCAGGGATCGAACCCCTGCCCCCTGCATTGGGAGCATGTACACAGAGTGGGACATGACTGAAGCGACTTGGCAGCAGCAACAGTCTTAACCACTGGACCCGTAGGGAAGTCCCTAAGAGTCCCAGTTCTTTTCCTGGGTCCACCTCTGTGTCCTGAGTGTGTGCCCTATTCCCCATTGGCTTGGGCACTTCAGGAGAGCCCAGGGCCTCCCCTGGAGCCTCAGGGCTGAGCTACCACTCACTTGTTCTTGAAGTCCTCCACCACATCCTGCATGCTCTTCAGCTCCACCTCCAGCCTCGAGCGCTCTCCCCCCAGGCTGTCCAGCTGCCGCCTCAGGTTGTTGATGTAGCCTTCAAACATGGGCTCGAGGTTGGCTCTGGTTGCTTTATGCTCCTGCAGGAGGCTCCATTTGGTCTCCAGGACCTTGTTCTGCTGCTCCAGGAACCGCACCTGCCGCCACCAGAGGTGAGAACCCATGAGCATGTCTTTACAGCCATTGCCTCGAAGAGGGCTCTGGGATACAGGACCCCCGACAGTGTAGTGGGGAGCCCTGCAAGATCTCAGAGTCCAGGTGGCAGGCTCCTCCTCCTTGTTCTCAGGCTGGCAGGAGCCTGGGATGTAAATAGCCAAGCCCATGTTGGTGCGATGGGGCTGGGAGACTGGCTAGTGGCTGGGTTTGGAGGTGAGAGTAGGCAGGAGGGCCAGAGGGCCAGGAAACCATCTGAATACATCACACCATGCTGACGTGTGATAGCTGAAGAAAAGAACACTCTACCATGTTACTGAGTGAGATCTTTGGTTCCCAATAAATGGGCAAGAGGTTCCTGGCAGAAAATTCACCCATTTGCTTTCAACATGATTTCTCTAGATCTAGAATCTGGACTCAGTTGCCACCACAATCCAGGAATGCTGGAGTAGATCACTCTGGAGTCACCTTAGGGGGACCTGGATACAGTTTCAGCCATGTCCCTCATGAGCCGTGTGGCCTTGCACAAGCCTCTTCTTGTCTCTATTCTCTCAGACCTCAGGTTCCTGTGGTCCTGTGCTACTAATCTGGTTTTCCTGAATTGCACTCAGCTGCTCCTCAGGCTGGGAGACAGCCTCGGGAACATGTAAAACCTTTTTCTCTAAACCAGTCCTTCTGTTGGGAGCAGCTGGAGTGATACACAGCCTCAGAGAATGAAGGAACAGAGCCTCCAAGGCTTTGGAATTGGCAGTGTGCCTACAGAGGGTCTTTAACAAATGCGTCCCACTCCTGCTTTCTCTTCCCTCGTCCTGGCTCCAAGTCCTCCCTAGACACATGCCCTCATTCCCCAAGACCCCTCCAGATGAACTGTGGAAAAGCAGGGCCCACATCCTTCCCCTCAGAACGGGGTTTCTGGAAATCTCCCATCTGTTGGAACAAACATCACATCAAGTGGAGGACATGGGTGATAAAAGCTTCAGCAGTCCCTGTGGTTAGGTTTATCCATTCAAAGGTCTGAGTCCATATGATGAGGCATTTCATAGCCTGTTAGACCTGCAAGAGGACCTTGGAGTCCATCTGTTCAACCCAACTGAGACCTAAGAAGTTGGGGATTCTCCCAGCAGGAGAGCTGACGGTAGGAGCTGGTTGCCCCTCAGTTTAGCACTCTTTCTTTCAGAATCCAGGATTGGAGCCTGAATGATCTAGATTCTTGAGCTGGTTCTTCCCAGATGAAAGCAATTAGCTCCAGTGTGAACTGGCAGTAGTGCACACCAGAACTGGGGAAACCCCTAGGGTTCCAGGCCAACAGCAGGGGAGACTCAGGGCTGAAGTCACAGCTTTCCTCTCACCAAAAGGAAAGTCTGAAACCCTGAGTGCCTCCCTTGCCAATCAAATCAATAGTGAGGCTGCCACAGGACTTGCCCCTGTTGACTGGCAGGGAAAAGTGACCTCAGCCTGTGAGCTGAACTTGTAACCTTCCATTTCTTGATCCTCTGCTCTCTGAACCAATCCCTTTTGCTGTCTAATTTTAAGCCATGTTCATGGCTATCCATCAAGAGAGCAATACAATACACTGTTGGTGGGAATGCAGACTAGTACAGCCACTATGGAGAACAGTGTGGAGAGTCCTTAAAAAACTGGAAATAGAACTGCCTTATGACCCAGCAATCCCACTGCTGGGCATACACACCAAGGAAACCAGAATTGAAAGAGACACGTGTACCCCAATGTTCATCGCAGCACTGTTTATAATAGCCAGGACATGGAAGCAACCTAGATGTCCATCAGCAGATGAATGGATAAGAAAGCTGTGGTACATATACACAATGGAGTATTACTCAGCCATTAAAAAGAATACATTTGAATCAGTTCTAATGAGGTGGATGAAACTGGAGCCTATTATACAGAGTGAAGTAAGCCAGAAAGAAAAACACCAATACCGTATACTAATGCATATATATGGAATTTAGAAAGATGGTAACGATAACCCTGTATGTGAAACAGCAAAAGAGACACAGATGTATAGAACAGTCTTTTGGACTCTGTGGGAGAGGGAGTGGGGGGATGATTTGGCAGAATGGCATTAAAACATGTATAATATCATATTAAAAAAATAATATGAGTGTAAAAAAAAAAAGAGAGCAATATTCTCGCAGTGGGTCAGACAGCTCTGGTGCCCAAAGATGGACATTTTTCTCATCTCAACAAGGTAGGAAACCGCTTCCTCCACACTCCTGGCCCCCAGGACCTCAGAGAAGAACAGAAAGCTGAGATACTCCTGGGTGCCACATGCTTTCCTGGCGGGAACCCCATGGCCCTCTCACCTTGTCGATGAAGGAGGCGAACTTGTTGTTAAGGGTCTTGATCTGCTCCTTCTCCTCCTTCCGTACCCGCTGGAGGGATGGATCAATCTCCAGGTGAAGGGGGGTGAGGAGGCTCTGGTTGACGGTGACCTCATGGATACCTCCAGCGCCAGACATCATCCCACCTCCAAATCCACAGCCACTGCCAACTCCTCCCACTCTGTACCCTATGCCCCCAAGACCCAACCCATAGCCAGCACCCCCGAAGCCGGTCCGGTTGGAGCGGTAGCCACTGCTGATGGAGATTCTCTTGTTACCCCCAAAGCTGTGGAGGCTCCTGGTTCCAAATCCACCTCCAAAGCCACCCCCGAAGCTCTTCCCACTCTGGATCATGGAGATGGAACTGAAGCTGGGCCTGCAGCCTGGGAGGAGGTTGGCTGAGGAAGCACTGAAGTTCCGAGAACCCCCTGACTTGATGGTGATAGAGGATCGTTGGGTCATGGTGGGAGCCGGTGTCAGCGGGTCAGAGGAGTGGAACTGTCACAGGGATGAACAGCCTTCCAAGTCTAGCTCTCTACAACTCTCCTTGACTTTTATCCCTTTCGAGAACTGGGTTTGGCCAGAGAAGATCAAAGACCACTCTGTTGAGTTCATCTCAATGGTATGTCTGGCCATGACCCATCTTCCTGCACTGCTCATCATCACAGGGAACACCCCACCCAGGGCAGGACCAGGCCTGGGAATTGGGACCTGGGGCAGGCCTGGTCCCAAGCCCCCCCACCCCCAATCATCCCACGTTCTCAGCCATATGCTGCAGATATTCCCATGGCTTTTCTTCTCCTCCCCTTTTCTTGAGTCTTGGACTCTGAAACCATACACTTGATTACGGTCTTCCCATCATGGTCACTTATGAGGGAAAAATTTTTTTATTGAGGATTTCATCTGTGCCAGACCACAGGCAGGTCAGTTATAAGCATTGTTATTTGATTCTCATTGTGAGGTTGGACAACAAGAATAATAATTGCCAATATTTATGGAGCAGCAATTATAAGTAGTGCTTTACACCTGTTTCTCATTTGAACTTCACACAGCAGGAAGGGGTAACTCTTATTATTCTTGCTTCGCACATGAAGCAGTTGAGGTGTAGAGTAGTTCCGAGACTTAGGACCAGCAGTCTGACTGCAGGTCACCAGCTCTGCATCACTATTCTCGTACCGATGGCGAGCTGGCTTGTTCGAGGGAAGGAGCAAATTCAGGATTTCACTCCGAATTCCTGTGCCCTCTACCCCTCATCCCAGCGTCTCATCCCGTGGTCACCCCGAGGACCAGGGACATATTCTCAGTGTCATTTCTCTCCTTCCTTCCGTCCTCTCCCTCCAAACCTTCCAAATTTTAGCCCCTGGTTTTACATTCATCTTTTCTCATCCTAGTTCATGGCCCCTTCCTTCCCTTCCATTTAACTTCTTGCTCTTTCACCCTGGACAGCTGTGTTTGAGATCCCTGGTTCCAAGAGCCCACCAATGTGGTCCTGAGCACTGACCCCATCCCTCCAAGCCCACTCGGGCTGCCTCAATTCTGGGTGATGCCAGGGGCTGAGGTCTGATGGGAGGTTTCCAGAGGCTGTACACTCAGGAATGTGGGAGCTGCCTGCAATTATGGGCCTAAATGGCCCTTCTGTTGGGTGAAAGCACTGCCCCCAGGGCTGACTTCTAACTCCTCTCCTGGCCTGTTATTTTCCTGCTCACATCTGCAAGTTGGAAGCTGTCAGGAAACAATCAGCCCTTTGCTGGCAGAGGGCTGGGCTGCCCACCCTACGTCAGTGTCCTTGGAATTCAGTCTGGTTTGGGGAGGGGAGGGCATTGCCCTGCATGACATACAGAGTGGGGAGTCTGAGCAGAGCTTCCGCCCAGGGGCTTGGGCTTCTCAAAGAAGGCATCCTGACGGGAGGAGGGGGTAGGTGGGCAGAAGGAGGGAGGGAGGGAATCTGGCCAGTGCTTGGCCCTCCTGCCCCTCCCATCTTCTCAGCCCAGTCTTCTTAGCTCTGAGGGAAAGGGAGGGAGGTCAGATGCGCTGAGCCCTCCCTGTGCCAGGATCCCATGCTGAGAGGAGGTTTGGATGGGGAGAAGGATCACTCTGTGCTCCATCACCATTCCAAATAGAGGGCTGGACACCTGACACATTATACATGCATTTAATAGACACGGTCCTGGGAGGAAAGAGAGAGAGGCTTCACTCTCATCCAGCAGGCAGCTCGTAAGCATCGTGAGACAGGTGGGCTGACACTGAGATGGTCTGGGAGATACAGAGTGCATTTGGAGGAAGGGAGGAGGGAGGCAGAGCTGATGGGGAGTCTCTGAAAGACAATCTGACGGTGAATTTTGAAAGAGAGCGGGTTTGGCACAGAGTGGGTTCTAGGAGCAGTCTGGGGACTGAGGGAGGGCAGAGGCTGGCTTAGGCTGGGGAATGGGATTTAGACAGGATGCCAGGCTTCCTGGCAGCACAGGTGGACCTCGAGGACAGGAGACAAGGAAAAGTACCTAGGTGAGCAGGGATGAGTGCAGACAGGCCAGGTGAGCGGGCGGAGCTGGCTTCAGGGTAGGGGTGAGGGAGCAGGGTGACTGTGTTTAGTGCTTATAGCTCTTCCGGCTGGAGGAAGTGGTGGAGACAAACTTGAAGCTGGAGCCACTGCCCCCGAGGCCCCGGCTGCTGCTGTTGCTGAAGCTGGAGCTGCCCAGGCTGTGCCCACCACTGGTCGTGAAGGAGCAGCCGCTGCCCCCACTGAGGCCCAGGCTTCCACTGCCAATACTGCTGCCACCTCCGTAGCCACTGGAGACGGTGGAGGTGACCACAGCTGCTGGAAGAGAGGAGATGTGGTCAGAACCAAGGGCAGGAGAGAAGACACCTGGGGCATCATGGACAGCTCCCTGAAATCCACGGGGTGGGGATGGGTGGTTTGCCTCTTTCCAGTTTCCTGCCCACTTCGTGAGCTCACTGTCCCGTGGCTCAGTCTAGTTTCAGCTGCCCCACAGCACCAGGTGTCCTCCCAGTCCGAATGGCTTCCTGCCTCTCCCCTGCTACTTGGTGCCTCTCTTCTCCTTCCAGAACTTACTGGGATGCCCGTCCTCTGGGAAGCTCTTTTACCCGCCTGCCTTCCCTTTGATTCCCCTGCTGTTTTGTCGCCACCTCCCCCTGGTCTTGGTGTCTCCCTTCCTTCTGGAAGCTCACAGCTGGTTGTGGGTACATTTCCCTTTGTGCCCTCCAGTCCACGCTCTCTGAATCCCAAGGCAGGGCTGGAATACTCTTGATAGACCAAGTGACAGATGACCCCCTGGCTGGCTAACTCTGTCCCTTTTCTCCTCCCGAACTGCTCTCTCCCTAACTTTCAAACCACCCATCATCCTAAACATCTAGTACCTTACTTCGGGCCCTTCTGAAGGAAAGCTGAAATAAAATATAGACTCTGTTATTGGATGAACTGTATGCTCCCCAAAATGTGTTGAATACCTGTAAAGTGTCTTTACTTGGAAATAGGACCTTGTAGTTGTAATCAGGTTAGGATAAAATCATTAAGGTGGGCCCTGGTCCATTATGATTAGTGTCCTTTTAAGACGAGGCAAGATGTCCAAGTGAAGACAGACACACCGAAATGGCCACATGATCATAGAGACAGAGGCTGGAGTGAGGCAAGCAACACCAAGGCTGGACAGCTACCACCAGAAGCCAGGAAGAGGCAAGGAAGGTCCTCCCTACAGGTTTAGGGACACACGGCCCTGCTGACACCTCTGTTTGTAATCTCTAACCTCCAGAACCACGAGACAGTATACTTCTGTTGTTTCTCACCACTCAGTCTGTGGTACTATGTTATGGCAACCTTAGGAAATAAGCACAGACTTTAGGTGCTTTCAAGAAAGGAAACTTTAGATGTCATGCCAGCCAGTCCCCAAATTAGCTTTGAGGGTCTCTGGAGCCACTAGACAAGGACCTTAGGGAAGGAGGACCTCTGGGTGGTTCAGAGGGATCTGCCTCATTGAGTCATTGGTTAATATCATCAATCGCTAAGGTGACTGTCACGTCAAGAAAACTGAACTCACTTGCAGAGTGTAAGTTGTAAGAATCGTCTCTTGGCCTCACGATGCCAGCACTGAGCTCTGTAAACGGTGACTTCTGTGCTTACCAGTGCGGGCTGTGCAAGCTTGCTAACGAATGCCTCTCCTGCTTCTGGGAAGTGGCGCCCAACTGCCAGGCCTCTTAGAACTCTCACTGCCTTGAAACCCCTTGGTAGCTTTCTGTGTTACACTCCATAGAGTTAAGCCGAGCAGTGGGGCTTCTCCCAGACTGTTCTGGAAGAGGCTGCCTAACTGGCAATGCCCTAGTGCCCAGCATGAAGGCTCTCTCTAATGCTTGAGAGCAGACAGTATCTCTCTAGTGTGATCCAGTCTGGGCAGGGGAAGGTGTGGCCTGAGGATCCTGCAACCCATGTAGAAGGATGAGCACAAACTTCCCGTTACTCCCTTCGTGGTGCCCTCTCACTTGCAAAGAGGTAAAGTCGATGACTGTAAGGTCTCTCCTAATAGAAACTCAGAATCTCAAACCTTCTCAAAATGAACCTCCCTCCCATAGGTAGGATCCCCTCCAATGCCCCATACATCCCTGGCACCCTCTGACATGCCCACCATCTCCCCAGTCCCCAGCCACATACATTCCAGATGACATGAAAGGATGTCATACTCACAGATATTAACTGGAGAAACGCCCTCTCCACTCAGCCTGATGGGGAGGAGGGGGGAGAAGGAAGGTTACTGTGGTGTCCAGCAGCTTGTGGTCATTTGAAATGACATTTGTGCAATTGTTTTAAATTCACTGAGAAAGCCTTCAATTATTTTTATTGCGGAAGTAATGGAGGTTGAAATTATTTAAATACCAGTAGTATTAAAAAAATAATAATAATCTAATGAATGAAATAATGCAGAGTTGGGGTTCATAGGAGTCAAATCTGTAATCTCAGAATTTTTAGTGTAAACGAGATAAACACCTTAAGAAAATTAAAATTAAAGCGAATCATATGTTAGAGTCAGCTGGAAAGGCAGGGCTGTCATAGAACAAGAAGATCGCTCTTTCAACAATGGCCTATTGTCAGGTACGGAGGTTATTACAGGTGTGGAGAGGAGTCTGAGTCATAAATGTAACAATAGCAATCATCGGCCTAGCCTTGTAACAACTAGAGTAGTTTTGCTTTAGCATTTTGAGGACAGAAGTGGCATTCATCATAAATGCAGACCTAGCCCTTGAAAAGGGCTACCTACCTATTACCCACATTATGCCACTTAATTCTCTCAACAACCCCTAAGTAGGTATTACAATCTCGGTTTTACAGATGGGGAAATTGAAGATCAGAGAGGTTAACTAACTTGCTCATGATCACAAAGCTGGATTTGAGGCCAAATTAATTTGACTCCAAAGCCCACATCTTTGGCCATTAAAATCAGGGGGAGCTAATCATTTGCCGTGTCCCATCCATTGTTCTGAGAACTTCACTGGTAGCCCCTCACTTTAGCCCTCTTAATAACATAGAAGATAGAAACTCTGGCTGTCCCATTTTACAGATGAGGACTGGAGAAATCACACAGCTGGTCACACAAGTGGTACTGGAGTACAAAGCCCCCACTGTGCTTTGGGGATCATGTGACCTGGCCTCTTTATTCCATCACTAAAGACATAGAAAGCGGGAGTGGGGAGCATTGGTGGGAGGAAGATGCTGAATTTCCTAAGCTTATGTAGCTAGTTTGGAGAAGGCAATGGCAAGCCACTCCAGTACTCTTGCCTGGAGAATCCCAGGGAGTGCAGAAACTGGTGGGCTGCTGTCTATGGGGTCGCACAGAGTCGGACACGACTGAAGCAACTTAGCAGCAGCAGCAGCAGGTAGCTAGTTAGTGGTAGACCTGTTGGCCCAAATCCTAGGACAATTTATTCTCAATTCAGAGTCATTCATACTACATATCCAGACCCATTGTGTGACCAAATTTCTCCTTTGATTTGATTTTACCTAGATCCAATCAGCTTCTAGATTTCTATAGGGTGCTAAAAGCAGTTGCACCTCAAATTTGGGATTGTTGATTATGATTTCCCTGGAAAGAAACTGCACCTGTATTCTTTGTCAGAGTCCAGTTCTACCAGCATTTTGCTCCCTTTTCCAGGCAAGGAAGGGCCTGTATCAACCTGCGTGCATGCATGCATGCTAAGTCCCTTCAGTCATGTCCAACCTGAGCCCCTAGGAATGCCCAGGTTGCTGGGATGGGTGATCTGCCCTCACCTGCACTCCTCGCCCTCTAGCAGCTTCCTGTAGGTGGCAATCTCCACATCCAGGGCCAGTTTGATGTTCATGAGCTCTTGGTACTCGCGCAGGAGCCGGGCCATGTCCTGCTTGGACTTTTGCAGGGCCTCCTCCAGGTCCACCAGCTTGGCCCGTGCATCCTTGAGGGCCAGCTCCCCGCGCTGTTCTGCATCGGCGATGGCTGTTTGCAGGCTGGCACACTGTAAGGAAAGGAGGAAGCCATGAACCTTACTGATAACCCCTGGAAATCTGGTGCTTCTTGGGTAGGAGTCCTGTAAGTGAGGCAGAATGACCCGGAAGACATAAGTGTGTGGGGAGCTCTGGGTCCTGCCAGAATGTACCTGCTTCTTGACGTTGTCTATCTCAGCTCTCAGCCTCTGGATCATCCGATTTGTCTCGGAGATCTCTTGTTTGGTGTTGCGGAGATCATCACCGTGCCGGCCGGCTGTGACCTGCAGCTCCTCATACTGACAGAACCAGAGCAGAGTCAGTCACCCCATCAAACCCTGGCCTGGGCACTACCTGCATGCCCAGCCTGGCCCTCAGTGCTCTGAGCAAGCCCATCCATGCACTCATCATTCACCCATCCCCTTGCTTGTTACTTGACCACATCTACTCACCAGGCATGTCCTGGGCTCTGGGAATATCATGAAGAGAACAATCAGACTCCTGCCTACAATTTTTTTGTTTTGAGATGGAAAATAATTGAACCAGGCTGGCATTTGATACCAGCAGTTATCAGTAAGACTCATGGTTTACTCCTTTCCTTACCAGCCTGCATATTATTGAATTTATAGCTCCAAATTGAGATGAGTGTCCCTTAGGAAATAAACTGAGTCCTATGGGGCTGTGATAAAGGAATCTGACTTAGATATGGAAGTGAGGGATGGGGTAGGGAATGGACAGGGATGTCCCTCTAGAGATGGAGATATTGACACTGGGCACTGAAGGCTGGGAAGGATTGACTGGCTCAGGGGAGAATATTCCAGACAAGGGAAACAACCTGTACATGAAGCCCCCAGAGCATGCAGAGCATGAGGAGGGAGAGATGATTTGGCACTGTCCTTGGGGAGTTCTTGGTTATGGGGCATACGTCAAAGACCAACTGTGACCATGAAGTTTGGTGGCCCTCCTGATGCCAATGCTGGGGAAATGGAGGCACTGCAGAGAAACACCATTGGAAGGAGCTCAGGCTATAGAGGACCCCGTTCTGAAGACTTTGTAACAGAATCCTCCATCTCAGGTGGCTCTCTGTCTAATGGTGTGGGTCTAGGACACCATCATTTAGGAGAAACAAACGCACCCTGTGTCCTCCAGCAGACTGGAGGAAACTCACACCTTGCCCAAAGGAAGAAGAGTCCATGCCTGAGCGAAGATCTGTCCAATTTAGAAAGTGCTGAATGGTTCGGCTTCTTCGTTTCTGGACACACATGGTTAAAGGCAACAACAGTCTTCGCCAACTCTACACATTGCAACCACCCGACTTGGAGTTAAGTGCATCCCACCTCCACTCACTACCAAGGAGCTACCTCCACTCTTGTACCCCTGGCACCTGACACCTGCTTCTTTTCTACCACTTGCAGTGGCAGCGACTAAGGCAGTGCAAAGACCAAGGCAAGGAATGAGAGCCAGCTTGTAGGTGAGCAGCTGCCCTGGAAAAGCATCTGCATTTGGCCGATAACTGATCTCATGGGTTGGACCATTCAGGCTGCTACACCCCTCCAAACCCAAACCTTCTGTCCATCTGCACCTTTGGACAATAGTTCTCTGCAGTCATGCCAACCTCCCTCTTCCCAGGGCAAGCTCTCTTGTTCAGCAAAGTGCTCATTTCTGCCCCCCAACCCCCCAGGACTGCTTGCTCAGCCTTTCAGGCCCTCCCTGCTCCTTGGCAATCTTTTGTTTCCCACCACTTCCAAAACAGACTAAAGCCCACCTCTTCTTGGAAGTGTTTTATTAATGCTTTTCCCCTTCTATGACTGTTCACTCATCTCATGCCCTCCCCAGACCTTGGATTCCTTTTGTATTTTGTTCATTTACAACTTTGTAATCTTGCTTGGCATACAGTAGGAGTTCTGTAAATAAACAAGCCCTTTGGAAACAGTTTTATGAGCATTTCTTGGTTGTTTGAGTCTCATCCAGCTCCCTGTCAGTTGGTAAGTGGTGGGGGTACTGTGGCTGTCCTTCTGAGCATCCAGCATTGCCTGACCGCTTATCAGCATATGTGTGTATTGGGATTTCCACATCCATTTCAAGCTAAGTTTTCATAGCCTCCAAGACACTTCTGCCAAGTTGAAAGAAACGGGAATGCTCACATGGCTCCTGAGGCTTGTGGCTAGTAGTTAAACAATGATCTAAGGCTTCAGAGAACACTAGACCCACAGCCTATCACGAAGGTGCCCATGCTCACCTTGGTCTGGTACCAGGACTCAGCCTCCGCCCGGCTGCGGTTGGCGATCTCCTCGTACTGAGCTTTGACCTCAGCAATGATACTATCCAGGTCCAGGCTGCGGTTGTTGTCCATGGACAGGACCACGGACGTGTCGCTGACCCGCGTCTGCATCTGACACAATTCCTGCAGAGCCAGTTAACTCAGCGTCACCGCCACAAAAAAAGAAGGAGTCTCGAAATTATGCAATTGACCACCCATCTAAGTCAGGAATCCTTCTTTGGCATCCCCAGCAGGGAGTGCCCAGCTCTTGCTATGCCAGCCGACCCCTGAGGAGTTTCTGGGTCATAGATCAGTGGAATGGGAGTGTGTCCTCAGTATCCATTCTCAAAGCTCCCCTCTGTGCTTTTTCTCTGAATATGAAGGATTAGCAAGTGTTCTCTGAATCCAAATTAGATCACGTTGAATATGACATATGTGATTCATATGCCAGCATTAAAGGTTTCTTCAGGATGGGGTGATTTTTAGGACCCCTCCCCGCCACACAGTGTGACTTCATTGCTCTCTACCTCTCTGTCCCCTTCCACAGGCCCAGGTGTCTGCCATCAGAGTGGAGATGCCCAGAAAGAGGCATCTTCAGGGGCCAGGAAGCACCCTGACCAATGGGCTGAGAGGCAGCTTGCTTTCTGAATTTCTCTGAGACGGGGAAGAGAGAGATGGGTCTTGATTCCTTGGGGATGTTACCCAGTGACATGCGAGTTTAGGAATCAACACTTGCTCCTTGCTCGGCCATGGGATTGCAGGGAGAATACTCAGAGCTGGGGTGGGGTTAAGTGTGGCAGGATTTCAAGCAATTCTTCCCAATCTCCATGACCTCTCCAACCCTCCATCCCAGGGAGAGACACTATATGGATAACACTCTGCAACATCCTTCTCTGTCAGGCTTTAGACATAGGGGGGGACAAACACACATGCATGATCTTACTGCCTCAAAGAGCATCTGGAGGAAGCTGATCTCATCAGTCAGAGAGTTGGCCTTGGCCTCCAGGTCCACCTTGTTCAAGTAGGCAGCATCCACATCCTGAAAGGACAGCACAAGATGCTCCTCTGAGACCCTGGCCCCAGGCAACAAGCCCAGAAGAAGCTGGGTAGACTCCCTGACCCTTCTAGTTTGGATTTTAGCAAACTCTGTATCTGGGGTTTGGGGCTGGGGATGAGTAATTGCTGGGAACTGTGGCTTGAATCTCCTGGGCTAACAGAAAACCAGCAAGGTCATTGGAGCCATAAACATGGAGGGAGAATTTTGGCAGGTTTGAGCTCTCTAGATATTCCAAGGGCTGAAGTCACTTTTCTTGGGTGGCCCAAGGGTCTGTCACCCCACTCCCAGATTTGGTTTTGAATCTTCTCCCCTGAGAGACATTTCCACTCACCTTCTTTAGAGCCACAAACTCATTCTCAGCAGCTGTGCGCTTGTTAATTTCATCCTCATACCTGTAAGTACAGAGGAGAGGGGGCGAGCGGTGAGTGAGGGTTTGATTGAACTCTTCTCAGGCTGGGGTGGACTACTTGTGTAGCAAGAGACCTCTGTGTGACTTCAGGTGATTCACTTAACCTCTATTTCTCCCCTATAAAAGGAGAATAATTTCTTCTGCCAGTTTCTTTTTCCTTTTTTTGCTTTTGTAAGACTGGAAAGTGGGCATGGAGCTGACAGGGATAGTAAAACATATTTATGCAACTCCATCCTCGTAGAGATGCACAATTTCAATCTTGAAAAACTTTTTGCTGTCTTAAGTGCCTGCTGGAACTGTGGGATAAACTTTGTTCAGGACACTGCTTCGGTTGATTTTGATGTATTTCCACTGAACCTCAGGGTAGCCATTTAAATAGTGTGTTTTTCTTAGTAAGTAGGTGTTGCTTTAAAATAGAAACCAAGGGTGAGCCACCTAAGGGGTTGGCGAGGACCATCTTTTCTGTTGGATACCTCACCTGTTGCAGCCCGGGTGATGGCAAGTCAAAATTGACTCCCTCAGGAGGATCAGATTGCCTGGTTCATACTCTAGGGTACACCTTGGCAATGCAGGCATCTCAATAATAGAGCCCATGTCCAGTGTAATTAAATAATAAACTGTAAAATAGTATATTGCTTTCAGAACTATAATGTTTTGTTAGATGACACAGATGTCCCTTTGCAGCCATGGACACATATAAGAGTCAGCTTCTTGTTGGTAGTGATGCATGAGATGAGAGTCCCTTTGTTACTCTATACCTTGCTCTCTTCTTCTCATGAGATGATGACCACAGGTCCAAACCTCTCTGACACGGGCATCTGCTCCTTTGTTCTCCTCTGGCCCTCATCAAGAGGAGTTTTGGGATGACTGCATGTGATCAGAAGGGTCTCTCACTCTCACCTGACTTTGAAATCCTCCACGACATCCTGCATGGTTCTCAGTTCAGCATCCAGCCTGCCTCGCTCGGTGGTGATGCTGTCCAACTGCCGCCGGAGGTCGGTGATGTAGGCTTCGAAGAAGGGCTCCAGGCTCTGCCTCACAGTCCTGGTGCCCTGCTCCTGCAGGAGGCTCCATTTGGTCTCCAGGACCTTGTTCTGCTGCTCCAAGAACCGCACCTGGATGGGAGAAGAAGAGAAGAAATTCTGGAGAAACTGGGGAGGCAGAGCCAGACACCACCCCAATGAATATAGGAGAGGAAAAGTACTTTCCACCTGATACCCATCTGCCAATGATATAACTGACAACCCCTGTCAAAATGGAAAAGCCCATCAAGTTACCCTGACATTCTCTGGGGCTCCAGAGAACTAGTGTAGTGGCTCCTTGATGGGGAGCCGCCATTCTTAGGGTGTCTCTACCAGCCCTGCTCTGGGTTAGGTTGGTTTTCTCAGGGAACTTAAGAACTTCACATTTCCCTCTGTGTTGACTGAACCAGCCAGCATGGCTCCCAAGGAGAATGAAGGGAAATACCCACAAGTCCTGTGGGGCAAGCTGGCCCCACCTGCAAATACTTCTGCCCCTGAGGGGTGCTTGCTGAGTGAATGTGCTTTCCTGCAGAGAAGCTGTTGGGCCATGGCTGCTCTCTGGACTGGGGCCTCCCCAAGAGTTCCTGGCACCCAACCCCGTGGACCAGAGGCAGCTCCCAACTCACCTTGTCGATGAAGGAGGCGAACTTGTTGTTGAGGGTCTTGATCTGCTCCCGCTCCTCTTTCCGCACCCGTTGGATGTTGGGGTCGATTTGCAGGTTGAGGGGAGTCAGGAGACTCTGGTTGACGGTGACCTCTTGGATGCCTCCAGGGGGACAGACGGAGAAGCCGTGGCCCCCTCCAATTCCACCCCCATAGCCGAATCCACCGCTGACCCCAAACCCGCTGCTGGCCCTTCCACCAAAGCCACTTCGGAAGTTGCTGCCACACCCACTGATGGAGACCCGCTTGGTTCCCCCCAGGTTGTAGAGGCTACGACTGCCGAAGCCGCTGATCCTTCCCAGTCCTCCACTGCCCACCGGGGAGTGGGTCACGGACGCGGAGCTGAAGCGAGAGCGGCTGGTGGCTGGGGTGGTGGCTGAGGCTGTGCTGAAACCCCTGCGGCTGCTGGTCTGGAAGGTGATAGTGGACTGTCTGGACATGGTGTCTGGGAGAGGCCGGTGAGGAGCGCTCCTGCTGTGGGTACGTGTGGAGGGGGATGGAGAAGACAGGGCGTCTGGGGTGCCCCGGCCCCCTGGGCTTTTATGGGCTCCGGGAGGGGGGTGGGGCACGCTCCTGCAGGCCTCTGATGGCATTTTCTCGGCATCCACCAACCCTGAGCCCACACTCGGCTCCCCTCCGAAAAAGGCGTAAAAGCCACGCGCTTGTTCCCTGGCATCCCTCCCCCACATGGAAACTCCTTTCCAGTTGCAACTTGATCAGCAGACGAATGAGAAGCACGTTAATTGCCTTCAGTCATGTCCTAATCATGCATTTTAAAATGGACTCAGAAAACACTGCCTCATTTCCAAACCGCTCTCTTGGGCCTGGGACCAACTCCCTCCTGTGCAAACATCTTGTGTCAGCCCCAGTGATGGTGGTTCACTGTTCCCTGTTCCTTCTTACCCTTAGGTGTGCGTCTTACTCCTGAACTCTTTCTCGGCTATTAACTCTCAGAGCCCCCTCTCCCAACCCCAACCCTGGCCCAAGCAGTCCCTCCAGATCTTGAAAATCCTGCTCTCCACCCATCTTTCTCAGGAATCCACCCCATTTTCATGGCCCCTTTGCTTTACTCTAAAGCTGCCATCTGTATTGTGCGGGTCACACTGACATTCTGGGGTGTGAGTGTGTGTTCGTGTGAGCACATATGTCCTGTCCAGTCCAGTGTAACGTGACCCTTAAGGTCAGGTCCTCTGCCTATGTGGAGAGAAGCTGCAAGAATAGGAAGATGGGTTTGAATCCCAGCCCTGCCACTGCCTAAAGGTGAGACATGGGCCCAGTCATGAAACATCTCCAGGCCTCCATTTGAGTGTCTGTAAAGTGGGGTTTGTGATGACTATTCATGGGAAAATGGATTTTGTAATGCCAAGGACATGCAGATGCTGAGCCAACTCAACAGAGTCTTCTCTCCTGATATAATCACATGTTTGTGAAGGAAATGCCAGCAAGGTGCCCATCCTGAGACAAGTACTCAGTATTTGAAAGCAGCACAATACACATTCTTTTTTCTTTATTAACAGGCTTATGGTCCTGTTGGGAAGACTAAATTGAGACACATTGAGGAACTTATGAAACGGTGATGCTCCATAAAACACTGACTCTTGTCTCTGTTTGAAGCCGCCTCATCCCTGAAGTGGAGAAGGCAATGGCAACCCACTCCAGTACTTTTGCCTGGAAAATCCCATGGACGGAGGAGCCTGGGAGGCTGCAGCCCAGGGGGTAGTGAAGAGCTGGACACGACTGAGCGACTTCACTTTCACTTTTCACTTTCATGTGTTGGAGAAGGAAATGGCAACCCACTCCAGTGTTCTTGCCTGGAGAATCCCAGGGACGGGGAGCCTGGTGGGCTGCCGTCTATGGGGTTGCACAGAGTCGGACACGACTAAAGTGACTTAGCAGCAGCAGCAGCAGCAGCAGCAGCATCCCAGAAGTCTCCTTGACCAGCCACTCCTCCTGTTGATGGCCAAGGATCCTAATCTTTAATCCTTCATCAGAAAGTCCCATGGCTACACCGAATAGAGGGCTTGTTTATTTTCCCCCGTTAGTCTTAACATTTTTTTAAATTGAAAACTTTTATACAATTTTAAAAGGTTGCTTTGCATTTGCACTTATGACAAAATATTGGCTATATTCCTCACGTTGTACAACACATCCTTGTAGCCTATCTTACACGCAATAGTTTGTACCTCCCACTTCCCAACAGCTATATTGCCTCTTCCCACTGGTGGTCACTGGTTTGTTTTCTGTATGTGTGAGTCAGTTTCTTTTTTTTTTTTTTCATAGCCACTAGTTTGTTGAGTTTTTTATATTCCACATATAAGTGGTATCGTATGGTATTTGTCTTTCTCTGTCTGACTTATTTCACTTCAGCATAGTGTCCTCCAAGTCCATAAGTATTGCTGCCAATGGCAGAATTCTGTTCTTCTTTATGGCTGAGTAGTATTCCATTGTGTATATATATACATTCTTTATCTTCCACATCTTCTTTATTCATTAATCTGTTGATGTACACTTAGATTGCTTTCATATCTTGGCATTTGGAGATAGTGCTATGAGCATAAACATGTGGAGGCTAAACAATATGTTACTAAACAAAAAGCAATCAATGGATCATGGGAAAAATTAAAGAGGAAATCAAAAAATTCCTAGAGTTGAATGAAAATGAAAATAAGCTGATTCAAACCCTTTGGGATGCAGTAAAAGTAGTTTTTTTACATGCTTTAAAAATTGCAGTAGAGTTGATTTACAGTGTTTCAGATGTATAGCAAAGTGATTCAGTTTTGTAACTGCAAAAGCAGTTATAAGGGGGCAGTTTATAGCATCCCCGCTGGTCTTGTTGACTGTGTCTCCAACCTCCATAAATTTCAATTGATAAGAAAGCTCCTGGTTCCCTTTCTTCTGCATCTCATCTCCCCATGGAGGGTGGAGGTGAAGTCAGACAGAAATTGTTAGATCTTCTTTTGTCTTGCTGACTTCTTGCCTCTTGCAGTGGCTTTAAAGGATGGGAGAGGGAGAGAGGAGCTGAAATGTATTCTGTTTGTGTTTTGTGCATGAGAAGCCAAGTCCCCATGTGGTAAATGAAAGAGATCAGCATTGTCTAGCTAGAGAGAAGCAGAGCCACATTCTGTGGTCTCTCCATGCAGGGGTCCTTTCAGAGGTGCAGCCTGTGGCTTGGCAGATTCTCCCCAGCCTGAAATGGCAACTTGGCACTCGGAGCAGTGGTTCTCTGTTCTCTGTACTATTTCCTTATTGGGGCTGAGGCCAGGGAGTGGGCCTCTCCTCTATTGAGAGAGTGTTTGAGAGTCTCAGTTTCCACCGGGAACCTGTGAATCATAGCTTTTGTTGATACAGGCCAGGAGGAGTGCAGGAGTTTTCTCGCTTGGTTGCCAAAGTGTCCAGGTCCCAGCTGGGGTGGTGCATGTGTCTGTGGAAGAAAGAAAAAAATGTCTTTGTTTTCTGTACTCATGGCATGATAATCTTTCTCCCAAAAGAAAGGATACTTGTTTTCTGAGCCATGCTGAGTAAGCTCTTCAGAGCTTTCCATGGAATAAAAGCTGGTAAAGGGTCAAGGCTGGAAGGGCTTTCACTGACCCATGCTGAGTAAGCTCTTCAGAGCTTTCCATGGAATAAAAGCTGGTAAAGGGTCAAGGCTGGAAGGGCTTTCACTGACCCATGCTGAGTAAGCTCTTCAGAGCTTTCCATGGAATAAAAGCTGGTAAAGGGTCAAGGCTGGAAGGGCTTTCACTGACCCATCCATGAGAATGGGGTCACCACAGCCCTTGCCCATTGAGCTTTCCATCTGGAAGCTGCTCCAGGCTGCCTGCCTCCTGGGTCATGCCTTTACTGGCCAAACCCTCTCCTGGGAGCCTATTCCAGGTGTTGCTATTCATCCCATTTCCGATCTTGTTTCCCTCGGCCATCACCTCTTGTCTGGGGTTGCCCACTTCCTTCCTTCCCTCCTTTCTCTCTCTAATTCTCCCACCTGGACCATTGTTTCCAAAGCTAATTTGTCTTAGGTGCTGACTTTGGTGAAGAAAATGGAAATAGATGAGACTTACCCCTCTTCCTCCTCATTCCCTCTCCTGTAACCATTGACCTTCACTGTGACCTTAACTCTGATGGACAACGTCTATATGAATGCGTAGGACACCCCGGCCCCACAACAGCCTGTGCAAACTTCAGAACTTAGAGACTACTAACACCTCTGCTTTCCTTCCTGCCAATGAGTTTTTTTTGTTTTGGTTTTTAACCTCCTTTATAATTCTGCTTTGAACCTTCCCCCGAGAAGACTTCCTAGTAAACTGCGCCCAAGGACTGCCCCTTCACACCTGTTCCCAGAGCAGGCCTGTGCTTGTGCTTGGCTTGCACATTGGCATGTTTTTCGCTTGCTTTGGCTTCCTGGTGGTCTCTGGAGGGGTGGGGTGTGTCCCCTTCCCTTGCCCTGTCTCCTAGCCCCCTACAGGGAATTGTGACTGCAGTTCACTGGATGTAGGTTATCTAGTTTTAAAAAAGAGCTTTAAGGAACACATTCCTTTCTGTTCCCTGAAACTCCTGAATCTCTCCAACCCTGTGTTGTTGGGTTTGTCTGGGAGGAGTTCTCTTGAGGTTTGGGGAGGGGTGGATTCAAAAGATATGGTATGGGCTCTGGTGCCTGAGGCTGGGGGCGACAAACTCCTCTACTCCCTGGTTCCTGCACCTCTGCTCAGGGTGGTCTCTCCTATCCTCAGAGGGATGCTGTCACTCTTGGCTGTGGTAGATTTCAAGGAGACTGACCTGTAGTGGCAACAGGGCTTGAGGCTGGTGGAGCAGGGGAGGAAGGCATGGAGGCATGCCTCCCAATGCTATGGGAGTAGAGAACACAGCAAGGAGCTTGGGCTTCCATCCAGGCCAGAGCCAGAGGAGGGCAGGCTGGAGGGGGCAGAGGGGATTGGGCCATTCTCTAGAGCAGGCTGCCTGGTGCTTAGAGCCCAGGGTCCTTGGGCACAGTGTCTCCTGGGACTGAGAGTAGGGAAGATAATTCTGTTGGATGGTACCTGAGATATCCCAATGGAAACACTCTTCAACCTTGACTGTTCTTGCCTGTGCAGCTGACTTCCTCTGCCTCTGGCACCACCCAGCTTCCCTTTACAGGTGTCAAACCCTCCAGTGCATGGCACCTTTGCTCTCACATTCTGTGGAAACAATGCAAGGATGAAACTTGCCAGTTGACTTCAAGAAACTACCAAGATTCAGGGCTTGAAACACGTACTTGTGCACAGCCAGACCTCACCTGATCTGTTCCCCTCCACTGCCCACATAACCAGGCTTTCACTTGGGCCCAGATTTGATGGGCAGGTAGAGTCTAGTGTAAGTAAGCAGGTGGCCCTCAAGGTCCCTTCACCAATTTTTAGCACAAATTAAGGTGTTTTCCCATTCAAACTTGTGCTTAACAGAGGCAAGATGGAGCAGTCCCTTCCCTCTTTGATCAAGTGCTTCAGACACACCCAACAGATGTGCCTGTACAAGGCACAGATGGACACAAAGATACTCACGTCCTAAGAACATCCACAAAACAATGATCTACACATGATGTAGTGTATACTGAGTGTGTCAGGATCAAGAGGTGAAGCAAAGGAACAGAGGCAATGTTTAGAGCTGCAGAAGACTTAGGGAGGAGGAAACCAAGGGCAGGAACCATCAAAGGCCACACAGCCATCTGGTAGACCAGCCAGAGCTCCTGCTCCCTTCTGATGCCACATTTGGCCTGAGCCTCCTTCATATCACAGTGCCTGTGAGAAAAGCTCCCTGTTGCCTGGGCCACAGAGCGGGGGTTCTTCCTGGAGGAAGGGGTGGTATGACACCAGTGTCTCAAGGGCTGTTGCAGTGCAAGCCTATAGGAAGCCTCTGGAAGGATTCCCATGTGTCTTGGCCATCTGCCCCGACCACACTAATGGCCGCCCTTGTCCCCAGGAGGGGGGCCTTCACCAAGTCTCTCTGGTTGGTGCTGAGGAGGAGCTGCCAAACAAGGGCCCTGTTGTGAGAGGAAAGTGGTGGGGGAGAGCCCCTGTAGCTTTTCCTGGGCTCTCTGTGAAGAGAGAAACATACTACATAGGACTGCACTTTGGCGAGGGAATCATGGCTCGTTGCCATGGCCTGTGGGCACAAGCTGGGTGGGCTGGGTGATACTTGAGCACCAAGGGAGACTCTTTACACCATCCCTTTGCCTCATTACGGGGCTTGGGGCTTGCTGTCGAGGGTGGGTGTGTGTGTCACCAGCTGGGAAGTGATAGCCAAAAGTGTCAGCCTTACCCCCGCACTGAGTTCGCTACCACCTCAGTGTCTTGTGAACTTGAACATCACAGAAACACTCTCCTCCTTCCTGCTTTCTAGCCTCATCCTCTCAGCCCCAGTTATTCTGAAGTGAGCCATCAGACAAGGTGTAGTTGTTCATTTATTTATTCATTCAACAAATATTTGTGGAACTTACAATGTACTCAGCACTGGGATATGAGAGTGAAGAGGGTCCCATCACTCACACTGCATCCAGGGGACAGACCACTATGATAGTGTCACCGTATGGATAGGAGAAGGCACAGGACATGTCTGGGGAGCTCTGACAGACCTGCCAGGTGTCTAGGAGGCCAAGTCACGTCCCTGGGGTATAGACCCCAGGCCCCTGATGTTTGCCTGGGACCCAGAAAACTTCACAAGGTATGGTTACAGAGGTTCCTGTTTTATGGATGAGGGGAGTGGGGCCAACATCCCATTGGAAGCTGAGAGTAAATCTGGAGCTGGCACTCTTGTCCCCTGTCCCTTAGCATAGGGTTTGTGCCCCTGCCACCCTAACCCAAGCTGGATAAGAAGTTCTGCATGATTCCTACCCCCAGGTGCTTACTGGGCTGTGAGGAATATAAAATTGGTGTATGTATATGAAACAATAAAAGTCATACAAAGTGGCACATAGAATTTAAAAAGATGCAATTCTGAGCAGCATGGCTGAAGGCAGGCTGGATGCTGAGGGATGCAGAAGAGCCTCCTGAGCACGCGAGGGGAGGCTGGGGGAGCTGCCTTGACTTAACATTTCTCACAAAGAAATTGTAGAGTGAATCCATCCGTGGATCCTCGAGATGGGATTGCAACGATCTGCTGAACGCATACCCACCTGGTCTGTAAAGCTGTGTTCCTGTCTGAGACATCTCGGTGTCACATTATTTACCTGGATATTGCCATGAGCAGGAGCTTCTGGATGTGGGGCTGTGTATTCACCATCCCCTGGAGGGCTGGGTACGTGGACATCCAGACTGGGCCTTGGAGTCTCTGCCTCATTCTGAACTCTCTGATACCCAACTGACTTGCTGGCACTGAGTGAGTACACCTTGATGATGAGGATGGCATTGGGAAACCAAGAGCCATTAAGCTAGGAGCGACTGCCTCCAGGTAACAGGGGAACAGGTAGCTCTCCGTGCTCTGCCTAAAGATAGTAAATTTCCGAAAACCCAGACACAAAGGGATGAAATATAGGACCTGTGATTTGTTACTGCAAAACAAGTTTTCTTTTTGAAGGGACTCAGCAGAAGACACCGTCAGCTGGTCGGCTCTCCCCGTGTACACCCAAAGTGTGATTGGTTGATACACAACCACCCAGGAGGGCTTCTAGGAAAAAGCCCACTGCAAAACCCCATGTTTTTCTGGAATATGATGGGATGAGATAGTTTCCACAGAACATACCAGCACCATATTTGTGATACAAGTTTCACTGAGTGCCCAGAACATCGCTCTCACCTCCCTCCCTGGAAAAGGGCTAAAATGGTGTGTGACCCCACTGGCAGATGCCCCAGCACCCTCTGTGATTCTCCCTGGGGGATATTCTGAATATGCTCCCATCAGGCCAATGAGAGACACTCATTCCTTTTAAAGGAAGGCTTCAAAGTGCTTTCCATTTGCCCCAGGCACTGGTTTGTTAAGCAAGAGTTGGCCAACCTGGAGTGAGCCCAGAGACCAACGCACATGATGAAAGTGTTGGGAAATAGGAGTTGTGAGGAGAGGGAAAAGGCAGGATGTGAGGAGGCCGTCTGCTTCTTGGACTCTGTTAGAGCCACCAGGGAATACACTTCAACTCAACAGGACGAATTCAACTCAGAATCAAAGGGCTTCTATGATCTAATGGTAAACACAGACATCCTCTCTCCAGAGAAATCGTGCGATTTCCGGAGATTGTTTCAGGAATGATTGAGAGGGTGTGATTCTATAATAAATGGAGTTCTTTTTGTTTGCTTGTTTTGTTTTTCTGGACATTAGTCTCTTTGACATTAGTACCTATATGCTTCACCTTGATAAGGTTGTTTAGATATTGTGGCATTTTATGGATTTAGTTCTAAAATGTAGCCTATCCATATTTTTAAAAACTTGCCCTTCACTCGAAGGAATTGACACTCATGCAGCCTCTCAGAAGCTGGACCCGCCATTGTTCATGTACCTTCATATTTTGCATTCACCGCTTTTGCCTTTTAGTTCTCATGTTGTATAGTATATGTGTGTGTTTATGGGTATAGTTCTAGCTCTGCCAGATGAGAGGGTTTTTTTTTCAAGAGTAGGCACATAATTCAGTTGAATCCAACATATGTTTAATAATGAACTTGCATGTGTGTGCTAAGTCACTTCAGATGTGTCCCACTCTTCACGACCTCATGAACTGTAGCTTACCAGGCTTCTCTGTACGTGGGATTCTCCAGGCAAGAATACAGGAGGGGCTTGCCACGCCCTCCTTCAGGGGATCTTCCCAACCCAGGGATCGAGCCCATGTCTCCTGGGGCTCTTGCATTGCAGGTGAATTCTTTACCACTGAGCCACTAGGGAAGTCTAACAATGCACTTCCCTGCCTTTAAATTATCTATAGCGTCCAGAAGCTAGCTCAACCACAGGTAACCTTACACTGTACTGCTGAGTGACTTTGCTGGGTTGCTGAGTGACACAGAGCATTTATGAGAAAATAATGAGGTTTCAAAAACATGTTTTGAGATAAGGGTAAAGATAGTCACACTGTAGTCATCACTGCCCCATCACTGAAGAATAAGTGAGAAGTCAAAGTGGAGAAAATAGGCTGCAGAAACTGCTAAGGCTCTCAGGAGGAGGAAAGACAAAATAAAGCTTGGATGAAGTTCATATCCAGGGGAGGAGCGAGCAGGGCATTGTGCCAGCTTGGGCAAAAGCAGTCATTCCTCATCTTGCCAGTGTGGGCTGGCAGTCTCAGGCTCAAGGGCAATCCAGCTTGGTTTTTGCTGTCGGGGTGGGGTATGTCACCAGCTGATGTCATGAGCCAGCAGACATCCCATTGAGGTGAGGAGCCCACTCCCGGGTCTGCTCTTAGCACCCCAACTAAGCAATGGCAGCAAGCAAAGTCAGGAGGGGCTGGAGCCGTGGGAAGGAAGTCCCTCCTGGTCCACACCTGCACCTCTCCCCACAGCCAGAGGGGGCACTGATGGAGCCAGAGTCCGTGGGCAAGACTGCACCACCCTAGCACTGGGGAAGAGCACAGTTTATGCCAAGGGACGGGTCAGTTCTTGGATCCTGGCTCCGTCTTTTTCTTGCACGTCATCATTAGAACTGGGGAAAAGTTTAGCAAGGTGGTCGGGTACAGGAATTAGTAACTCTCATTCACTACCTTCCAGTGATTAGAAAACATGACGGAAAAGAAGAGGTTCTAATTCACAACTGTGAAAGGAACTGACGCTCACGCAGCCTCTCTGAAGTTGGACCTGCCATTGTTCATGTACATTCATACTTTGTATGCACAACCTTTGCCTTTTAATTCCTATGTTGTGTGAGTGTGTGTGTGTGTGTGTGTGTTTATGGGTGTAGTTCTGGCTCTGCCAGGTGAAAAGGTTTTTTTTTCCAAGAGAAGGCACATAATTCAGTTGAATCCAATATGTGCTTGGACTCAAGCACGCACGCACATAAGTGTGTTGTTAGAAACTGTAAAATCCCTAGGGAAACTTATTAGCAACAGCAACCACGAAACAAAACACATAATAATTACAAAAAGAACAGTGAAAGCAAGCAATGAGTAGAAATCAGTGTATCAAAAGCCATCGTGGAATAGAAAGCCTTAGTAACGACAATGGTGTGATTGCACAAAGAGGTAAATGGGACACTACAGAAAAAGTATGAATTCAACATGTAATAAAAGTAGTATTTCAGTGTGGTAAAGGAGCATATATATATACACATACATATATAATAATGTAGCAAGAAAGTTCAAAAAGGAAAAGAACATTTACTCAAATTTCTACTCATTGGAATCTATCACTATTAATATTTTGACTTATGTTTGCTTTCACCCTTTATCCTCATTAACATCATTTAATAAATCACATACATAGTAAATAAGCACAACATCCTTTAGAAAAATCTATGGCTACAGTTCTGGCTAAAATGGTCAAACAGCTGGCTGTTTCCCTCCTCCAGGATCAAGTCTAAGCAATTACAGAAACCAATGGAAGTCCTGATGCTAGGGATCACCAACGGTGACACATAACTGTGAGAAACCCAGGAAAGCCCAAGGCTGTTTGAACTGATCTGTGTGGGAGTTTGGTCTTTACCTATTGTCTGTCTCTTCCCAGTGGGAATTTGGAGCAGCAGCTCAACCACCTGTGTCCTTGTCTGTGGTTCAATATGTCTGTAGTTCACAGGTAGGATTGCCCTATTTAATAAATAAAAATAAAAGATATGCAGTTCAATTTTAAGTTCAGAGAAACAGCAAATTATTTTTTTAGTATAGGTAAGTTCTGTACAATATTGAGGACATGTGTGCATGTGTGCTAAGCTGCTTCAGTCATGTATGACTCTGCGACCCCATGGACCGTAGCCTGCCAGTCTTCTCTGTCTATGGGATTCTCCAGGCAAGAATACTGGAGCGGATTGCCATACTCTCCTCCAGGGGATCTCCCCGACCTAGGGATTGAACCTGTCTCTTATGTCTCCTGCATTGGCAGGCAGGTTCTTTACCACTAGAGCCATCTGGGAAGTCCCACTGCGGACAAACTTATGCTAAAATGTTTTTGTTGTTTGTATGAAATTCAGGTTTCACCAGGCAGCCTCTGTTTTGTCTGGTGGCCCTATTCACAGTTGACGGGGATAGTGATGCTACCCTCAGTGGCAAGCTGCTGGTACGTAGTTGGCTTCCCCAGAACTGGGGACATACCTGACCCTCATTCCAGGGTGGTGAGGAAGGCCTGTAAGTTAACTGCTGTCATGGAGAGCTTCACGTGGGGAGGGGAAGCAGAGTCTGTGCCTGGCTCATTAGTAAGTTTCCCCACCAGCTTTTGGGATTTTATGCTGCTTGGAAGTTCCTAACCTCTACTTCCATCCCTTGACTCAAACCCTACAGCTGCATTTTGGCAGGGTAAAGAGGTCACTAATCCTCAGAAGTGTTAATTTAAAAAAATTCCACACACACAAAAAATAAAAAAATAAAATTGCACAACGTGAGCTGTGAGTTAAGTTTTATTTGGGGGCAAAATGAGGACTATAGCCCAGGAGACAGCACCTCAGCTGAGAAACTGTTCCAAAGAAGCAGGGTGGAAGGTCAGTATATATGTGATTTTGGTCAAGGGGGAATAATATGTGCAATCAAACACATATTTTTCCAGAAGGTTTCTGCTAGTCTCATGAAGCTTTCTGCTCATCATGAGAAACAGTCATCACTGTGAAGGATTTTAGTGCTTTTCTAGATACGAGGAGATACAGTAATTGGGCGCATAAAATCAGCTCCTGAAAATATTTAACTCTCTGATGACCTGCCCTGCCAGTTTCTCCCCAAGCACAGGGTGCCTTGTTTCTGCTCTCCACCCTAAACTCCTTTCAGGGAGTGTTGAAGGTCAGCAGCACACGACTTAACCCTTGTAGAGGTAGATGGCAAGTGCCCATGGCAAGTGCCAATTTGCAGTTGACAAGAAGTCCCCCCTAGCTCCAAAGTTTCTGCCTAGTGACCTGCTCAGCTGAAAGACCCTTGCCCACCTGTAGACAACCACAGAACAAGGCTAGATTGCCACTTGATCCATGACCCAGGGCAGAGGGTTCCTGCCGTGGCTTCAAAGTAGCAAATTATTGTAACAGAATTGGCTCTTGTTGTTCTTAGGGAATTTTCCTTTACTTTTTATTCTTTTGCATATAGATAGGACCTGGCTGAAAAGCCTGACTAGCCAAATTCTAGAATAAGCTTGTGTAAACTTGGCTGTTTCTGTTTAAAAGTAAAAAATCATAACCTCCAAAGAAGACATACAGATGGCTAACAAACACATGAAAAGATGCTCAACATCACTCATTATCAGAGAAATGCAAATCAAAACCACTATGAGGTACCATTTCACACCAGTCAGAATGGCTGCGATCCAAAAGTCTACAAGCAATAAATCCTGGAGAGGGTGTGGAGAAAAGGGAACCCTCTTACACTGTTGGTGGGAATGCAAACTAGTACAGCCACTATGGAGAACAGTGTGGAGATTCCTTAAAAAACTGGAAATAGAACTGCCTTATGATCCAGCAATCCCACTGCTGGGCATACACACTGAGGAAACCAGAAGGGAAAGAGACACATGTACCCCAATGTTCATCGCAGCACTGTTTATAATAGCCAGGACATGGAAGCAACCTAGATGTCCATCAGCAGATGAATGGATAAGAAAGCTGTGGTACATATACACAATGGAGTATTACTCAGCCATTAAAAAGAATACATTTGAATCAGTTCTAATGAGGTGGATGAAACTGGAACCTATTATACAGAGTGAAGTAAGCCAGAAAGAAAAACACCAATACAGTATACTAACGCATATATATGGAATTTAGAAAGATGGTAACAATAACCCTGTGTACGAGACAGCAAAAGAGACACTGATGTATAGAACAGTCTTATGGACTCTGTTGGAGAAGGAGAGGGTGGGGAGATTTGGGAGAATGGCATTGAAACATGTATAATATCATGTATGAAACGAGTCGCCAGTCCAGGTTTGAGGCACGATACTGGATGCTTGGGGCTGGTGCACTGGGACGATCCAGAGGGAGGGTATGGGGAGGGAGGAGGGAGGAGGGTTCAGGATGGGGAACACAGGTATACCTGTGGTGGATTCATTTCGATATTTGGCAAAACTAATACAATATTGTAAAGTTTAAAAATAAAATAAAATTTAAAAAAAAAGAAAATGTTAAATTAACTTTTCAAAAAAAAAAATCATAACCTTGACACAGATATATGGGAAGATCTGAATAAACCTCTAACACTGATCTTGCTTATAAAGAATTTTACGGTGAAAATGGTTTTTGGATATCCTGTCACAAAAGGAAAATGTTCCCAACCAGAACCACCTTCATGCTAATCTGATGTCATCTGTCAACTTGGACCGTTTTTCAATCTCTTTTTTCTTTTTTTCGCCAATAGCATTTCAAAGCAAAGTCTCTAAACAACACTGTTCAGAGGTTTTATTAATTTATTTCATTGATTTTTTTGATTGCATCATTTTATTTCAACATTATGGAGATATAATTTACAGACAGTCAAATTCACTGTACCCCTCAGGGTACAGTTTTATGAATTTTAACCAGCATTTGTTGAAAGTTCTTCAGTTGATACCAAATATCTTTGGGTGAAAGGAAATCCATTCCAACTCATTAAGCACCACATGGTTTTAAGCCCATCCACCAAGATCTGGAATATTCCTTTTCTGTACCCATCAGCTTGACTGATGCATATTAGATGTTGTAACAAAGCGATAGCTTTATGGCAAAAATTGGTATTATCACAGAGAGGGATCAAACATTTCACCTTCCTACCAACTATCCTCTGTTCCACTGGATCAGTGCAGAGATTTTCCAGTGATGGGTGGGGGCTGTGAAGGGTATCTCTGAGAGAGTCTCAGAGATCAGATGGGGACCAAGTGGAGATGGAAAAACAAACATCTCAGTTAGCAGATCATGCTGATCCAGTTTGCAGGAACCCAGCTAATGTATTTTCAAAGATTTCATTTTAAAACTTATTTTTTACTGAAATATAGTTAAATTACAAGTTCTGTTAATTACTGCTACACAGCACTGATTTGGCTTTGTATGCATACGTATACATTCTTTTGCATATTCTTCTCCATTATGGCTTATCACAGGATATTGAATATACTTCCCTGTGCTACACAGTAGACCCTTGTTATTGTTGTTGTTGTTCAGTCACTCAGTCGTGTCCGGCTCTTTGTGACCCCATGGATTGCAGCACGCCAGGCCTCCCTGTCCTTCACCATCTCCCAGAGCTTGCTCAAACTCATGTTCATTGAGTCAGTGATGCCATCCAAGCATCTTGTCCTCTGTCATTCCCTTCTCCTCCTGTCTTCAGTCTTTCTCAGCATCAGGGTCTCTTCCAATGACTCAGCTCTTCCCACCAGGTGGCCAAAGTATTGGAGCTTCAGCTTCAGCATCAGTCCTTCCAATGAATATTCAGGGTTGATTTTCTTTAGGATTGACTGGTTTGATCTTCTTACAGTCCAAGGGATTTTCAAGAGTCTTCTTCAACACCACAGTTCAAAAGCATCAATTATTTGGTGCTCAGGCTTCTTCATGGTCCAACTCTCACATCTATATGTGACTACTGGCAAAACCATAGCTTTGACTATATGGGCCTTTGTTGGCTAAGTAATGTCTCTGCTTTTTAGGATTGCTGTCTAGGTTTGTCATAGCTTTTCTTCCAAGGAACAAGCGTTTTTAAATTTCATGGCTGCAGTCACCATCTGCAGTGATTTTGGAGCCTAAGAAAATAAAGTCTGTCATTGTTTCCATTGTTTCCCCATCTATTTGCCATGAAGTTTGCATTTACTAATCCCAAACTCCCACTCCTACCCTCTGCCACCACCCACCCACCCTCTTGGCAACCACCAGTCTATTCTGTATGTCCCTGATTTTGCTTCTGTTTCAAAGATAAGTTCATTTTTTAGATTCATATTTTAGATATTAACATTTCTAAAATATTTAGTCATATTTTAGATTCCACATACAAGTGGCATCATATGGGGTTTGGCTTTGTCTTTCTGACTTATTTCACTCAGTATGATAATCTCTAGTTGCATGCATGTTGCTGCAAATGGCATTATTTTATTATTTTTTATGACTGAGTGGTATTCCATTATGTATATGTACCACATCTTCTTTATCCATTCATTTGTTGTTGGACATTGAGATTGCTTCCATGTTTTGGCTATTGTGAATAGTGCCACTATGAATGTAGGGATGTACATATCTTTTTTAAGTATAGTTTTGTCTGGATATATGCCTGGGAGTTGGATTGCTGGGTCATATGGTAATTCTATTTTTAGTTTTCTGAGGAACCTCCATACTGTTTTCCATGGTGGTTGAACCACCAACAGTGTAGGGAGGGTTCCCTTTTTCCACTCCCTCTCCAGCATTTGTTATTTGTAGACTTTTTAATGATGACCATTCGGACCATTCTGAGGTGGTACCTCATTGTACTGATAACTTTGATTTGCATTTCTCTAACTATTAGTGATGCTGATCTTTTCATTTGCCTATGGGCCATCTCTATTTCTTCCTTGGAGAAATGTTTCTTTGGGTCTTCTCTCATTTTCCGATTGGACTGTTTTTGTTGGTTTTTTTTTGTATGAGCTGTCTGTATATTTTGAAAACTAAGCCCTTGTCAGACACAGCATTTGCAAATATTTTCTCTCATTTGGTAGATTTTCTTTATATTTTGTTTATGGCTTCCTTTGCTGTACAAAAGCTTATAAGTCTGATTAGGTTCCTTTTGTTTTTGTTTCTATTGCCTTGGGAGACTGACCCAAGAAAATATTAGTACTATTTATGTCAGAGGATGTTTTGCCTGTGTTCTCTTTTAGGGGCTTTATGATGTCATGTCCTGTGTTTCAGTCTTCAAGCTATTTTGAGTGTATTTTTGTGTATGGTGAGAGGGCATGTTCTAAATTCATTGATTTACACATAGGTGTCCAACTTTGCCAACACCACTTGCTGAAGAGACTGCTTCAAAAACTCCATTTTGAGAAAAAGCTGAGTGGCAGAGAGCCAAATATTTGGCAGAGAGCCAAATACCCTGTGGGTGGATACTCATCCACCCACAGGACTGAGTATCACATGATGTTAACCAACAGAGCTGGGTATGAGACAGGTTAAGTCATCAGTGGGGCTAAGAGGTGGTTCTACAAAGATGAGGATCTCTGAGTGGGATAAGAAAATTTCAGGACCAGTATATGATCATAAATACAGTCTAACACAGAATCTTTTTATTATAAATCTGCTTTCTTCAACACAACAAAAGAAAGCAAAGAGAGCAAAGCATCGCAGGGATATCTGAGAGGGTGGCGTCAATACCATGTAGAGACACTGCAGAAGAAAATAACTTATTCATTCTTGTGAGGAACTCTTGAGTCTTGTTAGAATGGATAGGATAATTAAAATTAAAGGGAAGAGTCCCTGCTCTGATAGCATGATGTAGATTGAATTTCAGTTTTCAAGGCGGGCGTAAGTCATTTTCTTCCCAGAATCATGGTAGACTGACGAAAATGATGGTAAGATGGGAACATCAATAGGATGTCTACATATCTCCACGACACTGACTGTTGACCTTCTGATGGTGAATAAGGGAAGCTCAGATGAAGTTGGTATAGAGAGAGGAAATGAGAACTTTGCGATTTCAGCTCTAACTCATAGGCCAAGAGAAGTCGGAGGCAGGAGAGAGGCGGCATCCTAAGGAATGAGCAATGCAGCTGGACAGGGGACCTGAGACAATGTGGGACCAAATACCAGTAGGATGACTTTGGCGCTTTTAGATCTTCCTGCTGGAGGAGACGGAGGTGGTGGTATATTTGATGGTGGAACTGCTGCCCCCAGAGGAGCTGAAACCAGCCCCCTATGGCTCTGCCACTGCCAGAACTGAAGCCACTTCCAAGGCTGTGAGTGCTGCTGTAAGGCTCGCCACTGCCACTGCACAGGCCTCAGCCGCTGCTGACACCATTGACACTGCCATAGCCACTGGAGACGGTGAAGTGCACGTGGCCGTTGTCTGTCTCAGATCGGTCTCCGGATTATGGGGGTTAAGCTCAGCAGTCTCCTGCTTGATTTCATGCAGTTCATCCCTTTGTGTGTCTATCTCGACCTGCAGCGACTTATACTGTATCCAGAAGGACAGAGAAGCTGTGTGCACGGGGGGAGATGCAGTGTTTCTGGCCTTTTATGTGCCAACAGTGGCTTTCGATCCCCAGTCCTCTAATAAACTCATACCAAATGATGTGACTTCTTTTCTAGAAAAAAATAGGTGGTACAAGAGTGTTTGCTGCTTCACAATTGAATAGTTCTGTTTGATCACCGAGCATCTAGTTTTTCAATTACCTATGATGTTCTTTGTGATATCTAAGGGATTTCATAATCAGAAAGAGGTTGAAGGCAAAACTCAGTAGGGCAATGTCATTAAACTTTTTTCTTTTTGTTCAATAGGCCTTATTGCAAATTCTTTAATTGTCTACTTGAATGGAGCAATGACAGACATCCTATGAGATCACCCAGTGTCTTTGTATTTCAGACTCCACACAAAAAACTGCAGTTAAGCTGGTGCAGCTGAGTGTAATCAACTGTGAGCAGGGAGTGAGGGGCACAGAATTCCTCTCCCATTGCTGGAAACTGCTCACTCTTTTTGGTATAAGGACTTGGCCTCATTTGAGCAATCTTCCCTATAGGCTTTCGCCCTCAGAGATGATGCTATCCGGGTCCAGATTATGCTGGTTGTCCATGAAGAGGACTATGAAAAGGTCTAAGTTCTGAGATTGCATCTGAGGGAACTCCTACGAGATATGGATTGTCAGTACCTCTGCTCCCAGTGATACATCTATGAGATCCACCCCCCAGCATTCCATGCACTCAGACCCTTAAGCAGAAAAACAAACAGGGTGAGGAGCTCACCATCTCAAAGTAGGAATGTAAGAGAACAACTTGATCGATAAAGGTACTTATCTTGGTGTGCACTTCAGCCTCATTCATGCAGCATCTACCTCCTGGGAGAGGAGAAACAACTCAGACTCAGCTGACCCCCACTCCCAGCCCACCCAACATCTTCTCTTCCCAGATGTGGGCTCTTCTAGCCTTCAACAAAAGGTTGGGGACACCTAACCTTGCTAAGCTCAGTTTCTTCAGTGTTACAAATTGATTCGGTGCTTATTTATTTCTTCATTTCCAGAAAGAGAGGATGAGGAGAGATGCTTGAGCCAATTCATAAAGGATTTTGAAAAAACCTGTTCTGACCCAACATTTTTTCATTAAAATGGATAATTGTTGAATGGAACTATCAGTCCAAGGAGCCTAAGAAGTGACTATTCTCTCATCTTTTCCCCTAGTATTGGGGATATGTACTTGATAATGAAGTCTATTGCCCATTTTGTTCATTCGTATTTTTCTTAGGCAATTTATTTATTTTTAATTAATTTTTATTGGAATAAAGTTGCTTTACAATGTTGTGTTAGTTTCTACTACTGCCAAGTGAATCAGTTATATGTATACATATATCCCCTCTTTTCTGGATTTCTTTCCCATTTAGGTCACCACAGAGCACTGAGTAGAGTTCCCTGTGCTGCACTGTAGGCTTTCATTAGTTATCTATTTTTTTAAAAACTTTTTATTTTGTATTGGAGTATAGCTGATTGACAATGCTGTGATAATTTCAGGTGAGCAGTGAAGGGACTTAGCCATACATATACATATATCCATTCTCCCCCAAACTCCCCTCCCATCCAGGTTGCCACATAACATTGAGCAGAGTTACATGTGCTATGCAGTAGGTCCTTGTCAGTTATCCATTTTAAATATAGCAGTATTACAATACGACCTTCCCGTACTTTCTTGCTGTCCCTTCCCCCATCTTCCCCCCCAACCCCAGGAACCAAAATTTCTTTCTCTAAGTCTGTGAGTCTGTTCCTGTTTAGACAACAATTTACAATTTTCATTTCCACTGGATATTTTTTTAAGCCATCATGGCCACAACTGAACCTAGTCACTCAGTAGACTAAGTGTGGATTTCAGAAAGCTTAAGTATTTCCTGTAATCTACTTGTTCCTGAAGTTCTCCACCAGATCCTGCATGAGCTCTGAATCTGGGCAGTCACTAAAAAAAGAGAAGATAATCCTTCCACTCCCTGAGGTTGTTGATGTACTACTCAAACATAGTCACTAGGGTCAGCCTCACGGGCTTGGGTCCCTGCTCCTGAGGCAGGGTCCTCTTGGTGTCCAGGCGCTTGTTTCTCCAGGAACTACATCTGGAGGAAGGCAAGAGAGCCATTTCTTGGAAATAGAGAGCAATAAGCGTCCGTATTACTAGGTTTCCAAGAAGGCTGCAGTGGTGTCCATGGTGCTGGGCTATTAAGAGAATACAGAGACTCAGATTGGGAGGTATGCTCCCCTAATCTTCTTCCTTCTAAACTGACAGATCTTGCTGATGAAATTCCCCCATGGATTTTTGAGCTGTTCCTGCCCTATAAGTAAGTGTGCCTATATCAGTGAATTTTCATCACTTCCTCTCTTTATTTTGGCAAGCAGAATCAAAATTTCAGTTTAAAATGGTTTCTATCCTATATAATATACAAAGCTTTTATTTTCTAGTGGATTTCAGTCAAAGGGATGTTAAATGTTGTCTAATGATTAAATACTAATCTAAACTCACATTTAGTGCTTGTATCTCTTCTAAAGCATTGTTATAGGTGGCCATGCTCTGTTTCTAGAATAGCTTCTTTTTAAAAGCAAATTATAAATATTTACACATCTCAAACATTTCTTCTTCTCATCTGTATGGAATTTTTTTTTTTTTTTTTTACTTTTCTTCTCTTTTTTTTCCCTTCCTACTAGAAAGGTGGGCCAGAACCTCAGAGTAGGTGGTGACTGGCCTTTTCTTTGTATCCCATTGTAGACCTATTAGTGGTAAGTGTTAATCTATTTCATTCTTTCCTTTCTTTTTCTCTGCTTCAGGGTTATCAAGAGTTGACAATGTTTCCTAGGCAGGGATGAGAGAAATTTGCAGGATCTAAATAATTTCCATCATCTCCTGCCTGTGATACACATGGAACCTGTCCTGCATGCCTGTAGAGAGCTCCTCTGAGTCCCCTCCTCTCTTTTCCCCAAGTCTCCCCGGATAGGACATTAGTTGGCTCTCTTGGGCACTCTGCAATCCCCATTGGGGCAGATGCTCCCAGCTCACCTTGTCGATGAAGGAGGCAAACTTGTTGTTAAGGGTCTTGATCTGCTCCCGCTCCTCAGTCCTCACCCGCTGGATGGTGGGGTCGATTTGCAGGTTGACGGGAGTCAGGAGACTCTGGTTGACGGTGACCTCTTGGATGCTTCCAGGGGGAAACACAGGGAAGCCAGAGCCTCCATAGCCACCTCCAAAGTCAGCTTCTCCACCGAGCCCAAAGCCGCTACCAGCCCTAGTACCAAAACCAAATCCACTTCCGGCTCCACCCCTGAAGCCATAGCCAACTCCAATTCTGCCGCCATAGCCACCACCGATGACACAGCTGCCCCCTGTGATGGAGATCCTCTTGGAGCCTCCCAGGTTATAGAGGTTGTGGCTGCCAAAGCCAGCTCTTCCACACACTCCAGTGAGGCCGCCACTGCCCTTGGAGAGGGACAGGGACACGCTGCTGAAGCCAGAGTGGCAGACCCCAGGGACTCTGGCTGAGCTGGCACTGAAGCCCCTGCAGCTGCTGCTTTGGGTCTTCACGGTGGATTTGGTTCCTGAGGAAGAAGAGGTTAAGAAGGGCATGAGAGGAAAAGTATGAGATGGGCTTCCAGTAGCTAGAGTGAAAGGAAGAATGGGCTGGGCTCAGCCCTGGAAGGTGAGCCTGAGACTGGGAAGGGCTGGGCTTTATAAACAATGAGATGATACTTTGGTTATTAGAAAGGATAAGAAATAAGAAGGCTGCTTCTTGGCTTCCTTTAACAAAGGAAAAAATTCTCCTGCATTTGATCTTTGATATCAGTACGAGACTATTCTCAATTAACTGAGGCTAGGAGTTAGAAAAACATCTATTTCTGCTTTATTGACTATGCCAAAGCCTTTGACTATGTGGATCACAATAAACTGTGGAAAATTCTGAAAGAGATGGGAATACCAGACCACCTGACCTGCCTCTTGAGAAATCTGAATGCAGGTCAGGAAGCAACAGTTAGAACTGGACATGGAACAACAGACTGGTTCCAAGTAGGAAAAGGAGTACATCAAGGCTGTGTATTGTCACCCTGCTTATTTAACTTATATGCAGAGTACATCGTGAGAAACACTGGACTGGAAGAAACACAAGCTGGAATCAAGATTGCTGGGAGAAATATCAATAACCTCAGATATGCAGATGACACCACCCTTATGGCAGAAAGTGAAGAGGAACTAAAAAGCCTCTTGATGAAAGTGAAAGAGGAGAGTGAAAAAGTTGGCTTAAAGCTCAACATTCAGAAAACGAAGATCATGGCATCCGGTCCCATCACTTCATGGGAAATAGATGGGGAAACAGTGGAACCAGTGTCAGACTTTATTTTTTGGGCTCCAAAATCACTGCAGATGGTGACTGCAGCCATGAAATTAAAAGACACTTACTCCTTGGAAGGAAAGTTATGACTAACCTAGATAGCATATTCAAAAGCAGAGATATTACTTTGCCAACAAAGGTCCGTCTAGTCAAGGCTATGGTTTTTCCTGTGGTCATGTATGGATGTGAGTTGGACTGTGAAGAAAGCTGAGTGCCGAAGAATTGATGCTTTTGAACTGTGGTGTTGGAGAAGACTCTTGAGAGTCCCTTGGACTGCAAGGAGATCCAACCAGTCCATTCTGATGGAGATCAGCCCTGGGATTTCTTTGGAAGGAATGATGCTGAAGCTGAAACTCCAGTACTTTGACCACCTCATGCGAAGAGCTGACTCATTGGAAAAGACTCTGATGCTGGGAGGGATTGAGGGCAGGAGGAGAAGGGGACGACAGAGGATGAGATGGCTGGATGGCATCACTGACTTGATGGACTTGAGTCTGAGTGAACTCCGGGAGTTTGTAATGGACAGGGAGGCCTGGCGTGCTGCGATTCATGGGGTCGCAAAGGGTCGGACACAACTGAGCAACTGAACTGAACTGAGGAGTTAGACTTTGTCTCAAACAAAGGTTTAATATGCATTGAATTATGGATTTTATGGATTTTATGAATTTATGCATTGAATATGCTTTAGTATCAGAATGTACATGCCCATTACCTTGATTTTGCAATTATCATGTCAAGGCTAGCTTTGCTTCATCCGTAATTCCAATCTGATCTTTTGTAATAGCTGAGAACTTGGAAATCTAAGAGCAGTCTATTGTTTATGCTCTAACAGAAAGATTACCATTTTCCCAATGATTATAAATACATTAAATTTGACTTGCTCTTCCCATTATGTAAAAATTAACAGATAGAAAAGTATAAGAACAACATAATAGGTCCTTATTGATCTATCATGGATGGGTGCCCATTATCCAGATTTTGTGATTATTATCTCAAGGTCAACTTTATTTCATCCTTAACTCCACCCACTTTCTTCATCCATCTTAAATTATTTGAAAGGAAATTCCAGAAGGAAGGTCATAGAGTTTCATATTCAATTCAGTGTTTATGTCTAAATGGTAGACTTTTTAGAAAATGACCAAAATGCTATTTTTATACCTTAAAAATTTAACAATATTTGTTTAACATCAAGAAGTTTAGTGAACATTCAAATTTCCCTTCATTCTTATTTATTTTCATAATTTGTTCAACTCAGGGTCTAAATAATGTCCATGCATGTTTATTTGGGTGATATATCCTTTAAATAATACATCCTTTATATCATTTCGATCTTAAATTTTTGGCCATTTATTTACTAAATAAACTAGGTTGCCTATTTACAAAGGTCCATATAGTCAAACCTATGGTTTTTCCAATAGTCACATATGGATGTGAGAGTTGGACCATAAGGAAAGCTGAGCGCCAAAGAACTGATGCCTTCAAATTGTGGTGCTGGAGAAGACTCTAGAGAGTCCCTTCGACAGCAAGGAGATCAAACCAGTCAATCCTAAAGGAAATCAACCCTGAATATTCATTGGAAGGACTGATGCTGAAGCTGAAACTCCAGTACTTTGGCCACCTGATGTGAGGAGCTGACTCATTAGAAAAGACCCTGATGCTGGGAAAGATTGAAGGCAGAAGGAGAAGAGCACAACAGATGATGAGGTGGTTAGATAGCATCACCAAGTCAATGGACATGATTGAGAAAACTCTAGGAGAGAGTGAAGGACAGGGAAGCCTGGCATGCTTAAGTCCATGGGGTTACAAAGAGTCAGACATAACTTAGTGACCAAGCAACAACAACAACCTATCCTATAGAGTTTTCCACTCTTTGGCTTTTGTGATTGCCTTCTCTGATATCATTCCATATGAACCCGGGTCTCCTGCACTGCAGGCAAATTCTTTTTTTTTTTTCTTTAATTAATTTTTTTTTTATTGAAGGATAATTGCTTTACAGAATTTTGTTGTTTTTTGTCAAACCTCAATATAAATCAACCATAGGTATACATATGTCCCCTCCCTTTTGAACCTCCCTCCCATTTCCCTCCCCATCCCATTCCTCTAGGTGGATACAGAGCCCCTGTTTGAGTTTCCTGAGCCATACACCAAATTCCTATTGGCTATCTAATTTACACACGGTAATGTAAGTTTCCACGTTACTCTTTCCATACATGTCACCTTCTCCTCCCCTCTCCCCATGTCCATAAGTCTATTCTCTATGTCTGTTTCTCTACTGCTTCCCTGTAAATAAACTCTTCAGTGCAATTTTTCTAATTTCTGTATATGTGCATTAGAATGATATTTATCTTTCTCTTTCTGACTCACTTCACCCTGCATAACAGATTCTAGATTCATCCACCTCATCAGAATTGACTCAAATGCATTCCTTTTTATGGCTGAGTAATATTCCATTGTGTATATGTACCACAACTTCTTTATACATTCATCTGTTGATGGACATCTAGGTTGCTTCCATGTTCTAGCTATTGTAAATAGTGATGCAATGAATGATGGGACATGTGACTTTTTCAATTTTGGTTTCCTTGTGGTATATGCCTAGGAGTGGGATTGCTGTGTCATATGATGGTTTTATTACTAGTTTTTTAAGGAATCTGCATACCGTCTTCCATAGTAGCTGTATCAATTTACATTCCCACCAACAATGCAATAAATAGCATTCCCTTTTCTCCACACCCTCTCCAGCATGTATTGTTTGTAGGCTTTTTGATGATGGCCATTCTGACTGGTGTGAGGTGATATCTCACTGTGGATTTGATTTGCATTTCTGTAATATCCTGAGTGATGTTGTGCATCTTTTCATGTGTTTGTTAGCCATCTGTATGTCTTCTTTGGAGAAATGCCTGTTTACGTCTTTTCCCCACTTTTTGATTGGTTGTTTGCTTTTCTGGTATTGAGTTGTATGAGATGCTTGTATATTTTGGAAATTAATCCGTTGTCAATTTTTTCACTTGCTATTATTTTCTCCCATTCTGAGGGTTGTCTTTTCACCTTGCTTATAGTTTCCTTTGCTGTGCAAAAGCTTTTAAGTTTAATCAGGTCCCACTTGTATACTTTTGTTTTTATTTCCCTTACTCTAGGAGGTGGGTCACAGAGGATCTTGTTTTGATTTATGTCATCGAGTGTTCTGCCTATGTTATCCTCTAAGAGTTTTATACTTTCTGGTCTTACATTTAGATCTTTAATCCATTTTGAGTTTATCTCTGAGTATGGTGTTAGGAAGTGTTCTAATTTCATTCTTTTACATGTAGCTGTCCAGTTTTCCCAGCACCATTTATTGAAGAGGCTGTCTTTGCCCCATTGTATATTCTTGCCTCCTTTGTCAAAAATAAGGTACCCAGAGGTGCAAGGGTTTATTTCTGGGCTTTCTGTCTGTTCCATTGGTCTATATTTCTATTTTTGTGCCAGTAGCATACTGTCTTGATGACTGTAGCTTTGTAGTATAATCTGAAGTCAGGAAGGTTGATTTCTCCAGCTCCAGTATTCTTTCTCAAGACTGCTTTGGCTATTTGGGGTCTTTTGTGTTTCCATATGAATTGTGAAATTTTTTGTTCTAGTTCTGTGAAAAATGCTGTTGGTAATTTAATAGGGGTTGCATTGAATCTGTAGATTGCATTTGGTAGTATAGTCATTTTCACAATATTGATTCTTCCTACCCAGGAACATGGAACATCTCTCCATCTGTTTATGCCATCTTTGATTTCTTTCATCGCTGTCTTATAATTTTCTGTGTACAGTTCTTTTGTCTCCTTCAGTTCAGTTCAGTCACTCAATCGTGTCCGACTCTTTGAGATCCCGTGAATCGCAGCACGCCAGGCCTCCTTGTCCATCACCAACTCCCAGAGTTCACCCAAACTCTTGTCCATTGAGTCGGTGATGCCATCCAGCCATCTCATCCTCTGTCATCCCCTTCTCCTCTTGCTCCCAACCCCTCCCAGCATCAGAGTCTTTTCCAATCAGTCAACTTTGCATGAGGTGGCCAAAGTATTGGAGTTTCAGCTTTAGCATCAGTCCTTCCAAAGAAATCCCAGGATTAATCTCCTTTAGAATGGATTGGTTGGATCTCCTTGCAGTCCAAGGGACTCTCAAGAGTCTTCTCCAACACCACAGTTCAAAACCATCAATTCTTCGGCACTCAGCTTTCTTCATAGTCCAACTCACATCCATACATGACCACTGGAAAAACCATAGCCTTGACTAGATGGACCTTTGTTGGGAAAGTAATATCTCTGCTTTTCAATATGCAATCTAGGTTGGTCCTAACTTTCCCTCCAAGGAGTAAGCATCTTTTAATTTGATGGCTGCAATCACCATCTGCAGTGATTTTGGAGCGCCCCAAAATAAAGGCTGACACTGTTTCCATTGTTTCCCCATCTATTTCCCATGAAGTGATGGGACCAGATGCCATGATCTTAGTTCAGTTCAGTTCAGTTGCTCAGTCGTGTCCGACTCTTTGTGACCCCATGAATCACAGCACGCCAGGCCTTCCTGTCCGTCACCAACTCCGAGAGTTCACTCAGACTCACGTCCATCGAGTCAGTGATGCCATCCAGCCATCTCATCCTCTGTTGTCCCCTTCTCCTCCCACCCCTAATCCCTCCCAGCATCAGTCTTTTCCAGTGAGTCAACTCTTCACATGAGGTGGGTGAAGTACTGGAGTTTCAGCTTTATCTTAGTTAGGTATGTCTATTCCTAGATATTTAATTTTTTTTGTTGCAATGGTGTTTTGAGAATTAAAGATATTTAATTCTTTTTGTTCCTGGAATGTAAAGTCAAGTGGGCCTTAGGAAGCATCACTGTGAACAAAGCTAGTGGAGGTGATGGAATTCCAGATGAGCTATTTCAAATCCTAAAAGATGATGCTGTGAAAGTGCTGCACTCAATACGCCAGCAAATTTGGAAAATGCAGCAGTGGCCACAGGACTGGAAGAGGTCAGTTTTCACTCCTGTCCCAAAGAAAGTGAAAGTGAAGTCGCTCAGTCATGTCCGACTCTTTGTGACCCCATGGACCATAGCCTACCAGGCTCCTCTGTCCATGGGATTTTCCAGGCGATAGTACTGGAGTGGATTGCCATTTCCTTCTCCATGCAGGCAGATTCTCTATCACCTGAGCCACCAAGAAAGCCCTATATAGATATATAGGTATAGGCAAATGTATAAATTTATATGTATATATATTTGCAGAATACTTGCATCATTTTGTGTTTCCACAGCAGTGTATGAGTGCTCCAGTTGCTCCATATTGTTGCCTTGGTATCCTCAATTATTGTGATGTTAGTCATCACATTCCAAGAATATATACAATTGTATCTCTGTGGGGTTTTTTTAAAAATTTAATTTATTTAAACTTAAAACCTGCAAAATCATTTCACCCATTTCTCTCACCTCTCCCACCTCTCCCCACCTCTGGTAACCACCAATCTGGTCTCTGCATCTATGAGTTAAGTTTTTAAATTTTTGAAAATGCGTATGCTTTTTGGATTTCACATATGAGAGATTTGCAATACTTGTTTTTCTCTGACTTATGTCACTTAAGGTAAAGCCCTAGAGATCCATCCATGTTGTCACAAGCTGCAAGACTTCATTCTTTATACCCATATATGATATTTGTTGTTGTTGTTCAGTTACTAAGTCATGTCCAACTCTTTGCAACTCCATGGACTGCAGCACGCCAGGCTTGCCTGTCCTTCACTCTCACCCGAAGTTTGCTCAAGCTCATGTCCCTTGAGTCAGTGACACCATCCAACCATCTCATCCTCTGTCTTCCCCTTCTCCTCCTGCCCTCAATCTTTCCAAGCATCAGGGTCTTTTCTAATGAGTTGGCTTTTTGCATCAGCTAGTCAAAATATTAGAGTTTCAGCATTAGTCTTTCCAATGACTATTCAGGATTGATTTCCTTTAGGATTGACTGGTTTGATCTCTTTGCAGTCCAAGGGACCCTAAGGAGTCTTCTCCAACACCACAATTTGAAAACATCAGTTCTTCGGTGCTCAGCTTTCCTTATGGTCCAACTATCACATCTGTACATGACTACTGGAAAAACCATTTAACTAGATGGATTTTTGTTAGCAAAATGATGTCTTTGCTTTTTAATATGCTGTCTAGGTTTTACATATTTTAAAATGACTAAATTACACACATTTGCCTATATTTATTTGTCAAAATGAATCTCAGCACAAATCCCTAATCACCTAATTGAAGATGTTTCTGTGCTTTGGGAGGGACCATTTGTATGTGTGAGGTTGTGTGTGTGTGTGTACATTCTTTTCCGTTAGTTGTTCAAATTATGCTTGTGTTGAATCTCCTTTGTATTCTTTGTCTATCCTATAGCCTCTTGACCTTTCTTTAACCTCTTATTAACTCCCACTAAGACCCCTGCAAAATCACTACAGATGGTGACTGCAGCCATGAAATTAAAAGACGCTTACTCCTTGGAAGGAAAGTTATGACCAACCTAGATAGCATATTCAAAAGCAGAGACGTTACTTTGCCAACAAAGGTTTGTTTAGTCAAGGCTATGGTTTTTCCTGTGGTCATGTATGGATGTGAGAGTTGGACTGTGAAGAAGGCTGAGTGCCGAAGAATTGATGGTTTTGAACTGTGGTGTTGGAGAAGACTCTTGAGAGTCCCTTGGACTGCAAGGAGATCCAACCAGTCCATTCTGAAGATCAGCCCTGGGATTTCTTTGGAAGGAATGATGCTAAAGCTGAAATTCCAGTACTTAGGCCACCTCATGCGAAGAGTTGACTCATTGGAAAAGACTCTGATGCTGGGAGGGATTGGGGGCAGGAGGAGAAGGGGACGCCGGAGGATGAGATGGCTGGATGGCATCACTGACTCGATGGACGTGAGTCTGGGTGAACTCCGGGAGTTGGTGATGGACAGGGAGGCCTGGTGTGCCGTGATTCATGGGGTCGCGAAGAGTCGGACACGACTGAGCGACTGAACTGAACTGAACTGAAGACCCTGATTCTCTTTCTTCAATATTATCCCATATGCTCTTTGCTGTGCATTCAGCGTGTGTATTGCCCTTTGTACTGACATCAACTTGACCTTCATCTCCCTGCTAGTTTTATTTTTCTCTCTGCCTCATATCTGACTTCTCTAAGTAATGTTTTCTATCTTACTCTCTCATTATATGCTTTTTTTCCTTGAATTTTGTAGAGGATTTATTTTATTTTGGCAATATTTTATGATGACTTTGTTCTGATGAGTGCTCGTTATCTGCCTTTTTATTTTCCTATTCATTTCATTTTTGAGTGTGTATCTCTTGTTGGTCCTGGAATGGTTCCCTTCTGACTAGTGCTCATCTTTGAAAGATGTGAACTCCATCTAGATGAGTTGTTGGCAGAAAATATTATGGGGAGTGAGCTGGGGGCATATTTAGGCTAACAGGCTATGTGAATAATTCTATTATTCCTTAAAAACCTTGCCCAATGAATCATTGCAGAATAACTTACAATTCACAGTCTCTGCTTTTTTTCCCTCTTGTTTAACAAAATGCTGCCAAGAGGCAATCAAATGTCTCTGATTTTTTATCCAATTCTACTTCCCAGTTTCTAGAAAGTTCATGACTAACAGGGTCCTGCCTCAGGTCATGCATGCACCCCATGACTTTTGCACACAAGAGATTCTTGGGTTTGTGCCTGAGGACCTATGCTTCACATTGACTAGTAGTGTTAAATGAGTCAACCGCGCCTGGCATGCTGAACACCTCAACATCAGGCTGCTCCTATAGCTTGTGTCAGCTACTGTTTTTGATGAAGATGTTTTTGTATACCAGGAGCTGAAAAACAACAACAATAAAAAAGCCAAAACAGCAGACTGAGAACAACCACTTCTCCCTGTGATGGGACACTCCTTCACCACATAACAGGGCTTGCTCTGAACCTAGAGAGCAGTCCCAGATGAATGTTTAAGACTACTCAAGACATTTCTGTACGTGTTTTTTGCCTGGACCTAGACACAGTTTTCTAAATGTTCTCCTGTGCACAGCTGCCTTTGAATATCCTCATTTCCCAAAGAGTCTCACTGCAGCTTAGCCTCTGGGCCTTGGATGGGCAGAGGGTCTATTGTGTGTCTTCTCCCGTAATCTTTTGCCCCAGGTGTCGATGTCTTTGTAGTTTGCCCTGTAGTTTTTACTGAGTCTTCCTGCTACTTTTCTTGCCTGCATCTGAATTTATGGGAAACGAAGATGGGACCCTTGCAACATTTCTTCAGAAATGCCCCCCAGATGTGTTTGAAGAGATTTGCACAATCATTTTCAAATAGTCTGCATCTGCATCTTCGATTCAAGATGCATGTGCTGGTGGGTGAAGGGTGACCAAGAGGAGCAAATGGGTTTGAGGGGCAACTGGAGTGTGGGAGGGGGATTGGAAAAAAAGTTTATGAACAAGGTTGCTGTCTGCTCAAGGCCACAACTGCACCGCATATAGGGGAGGGAAAGCGCTAGGAACATTGTCATGACATTTTGCTGTAATATGGAAGATGGATTTTCTTGAGAGGGCATTTGCTTGGCTATTGCAAATTTTGAGTGTTTTCCAGAGCCCCTACGATGTTCAGACAGCTTCTGGTTGTTTTTTCAATGTTTCTTTAGCAAAAGGAGAGTTTGGGGCTTTCCAGTCTGCTATTTTGCTATCAACATCTGCACCCTAAGATTTTCATTAGACAAATCTATGTCTACATATTATTTTGCAATCTGCTTATTATTAATTATTGTATTCTATGTATTTTTCCTAGTCAGTATTTTCTTTCCATTACTTCTGATAGGTACATAATAATACAGACACTAAGTGGGCATGGATTTTGGAACCCAGTCATCACATACCTGCTGTTGGGGAATTCTGGGGAGAGTGAGAAGATACCAGTGTGAGAGGCTGCCCACCTCGCTGGGGGAATGGTTATAGGTGAACACAGCAGTGTACTGATAAGGGGATCCTGAGGCACCCTCTCCATGCTATTGAAACCAAGGAACTTTCTCTCGTGATGTAAGAGCCTGGGGGCAAAGGAGATAATGGTCACTCATGAGGAAATAGGGACTGGCATGGCCAAAAGACAGCACCAATGAGTGAGGAGCCTTGCACCATATCCTGAGTTTAAATTATCCCCATTCAGAGAAGTCACAGCAGCCAGATCACACCGGAGAGAGGAAAGACTCAGCTTCATCCACCTCCTAGAGAGTGTTAAGGTGTGAGAAGGTGGAAAGTACCATTCTTATTTTGCCTTCACACTTTGAGAAACCAGCATCTGAGTTTTCTGCTGAATGTGATCAACTCTCCCACTTTCAGTTTTTCCATGCTGGGAAGATGGTTGGAATTCACATCCATGTATATACTTCTTCCTGTGTTTGTACTATTTCTTCAGGATACATGTACAGAAATAGAATTTTGGTTCAAAAGTACATACGCTTTAATTATCCTTGATATACTTTCTCAGGCAAGTTTGTTGTTAGGAAGTTAACTCTAAATAAAAATCAAATATCCTATTTAATTGCCAAATGTTGTTCTGCTCTGATGGGCCAGAAACATGATTCCTGAAATGAACATTAAGACTTGACCCCTTGAGTGTGGGTTGAGTGGTCTTAGGAGGAGAGACTAATTGATTACACTTGGCCCCAACAATAAAAAGCAGAGTATACGTGATGCTGGACCAGAGTCCTCCCATTACACTTGCCAAACATTTGGATTAAATTGTATCTGTGAGAGAAAGCTGATTATCAGTATCCCAAGCTGCTGTTTGTTGAAGTTCTCTACAGGAAGCGAGTGAGGCATATGGGGGTGGGGAGTGTGCTTCATGCCTGAGAAGTATGCTTCATCTGTCACGTGAAAACCTCAGGAACCATTTGTGACAAAGAAAGGCTATGTGAAACCACACATTATATGATAAATCTGCTTTATTTAGCAATACAAGTGAGCAAAGAGCAGAGGAAGCAACACAGGGATACAAATCCTGTACATCATAGAACTAGTCACTTGTGCTTTCACAATCACTGCAAGGGAGGAACACAACATCTCTGAGATGGGATCTCCTGGGCCAGTAGAAAGTAAGTGGGATTACCCTGTCTGGACTAGGACCCAAGTAACGACCTTCCAATGGTGAACAATGGAAGCTCAGTTGCAACAGGTTTTGGGAGAGAGGAGATGAGGACACTCAGCAACTTCAGTTTTAATTCAAGAAGTAAGAAAAGGAAGCAGGAAAGATAAAGCAACTGGAGGAGAGTGCAAAGCAACAGAGGGAGCCTGAGACATTGTGGGAGCTTGAGCCCATGACAGGACTTCAGTGCTTGTAGCCCTTCCTGCTGGAGGAGGAGGTGGTGGTGGTGTATTTGATGGTGGAACTGCTGCCCCCAGAGGAGCCAAAGCCACACCCTATGGCTCTGCCACTGCCAGAACTGAAGCCACCTCCAAGGCTGTGACCGCTGCTGTAGGAGTAGCCACTTCCTCCACTCATGCCTAAGCCACTGCCGAGACCGCTGGCACCACCATAGCCACCAGCACCACCATAGCCACCAGAGACAGTGGACTGCACCACAGCTGTGGAGGCAAAGGGACAAGGTCAGGACAAGATGGTGAGCTCACTCTGCCACACAGCATCCAGTCAAAGGGACACAAGGGCATGGGATGGGGGCAGGTGAAGGTACTTACAGATGTTGACTTGTCCAACGCCTTCCCCACTCAGCCTAGGAGAGAGAAGACACAGCCACGATGAGACCCAGAGCCACAGCTGGCCCCGCATGGGAAACCTCCGTGTGAGGAGAGTCCCCAGGAGCCTGCCTTCTCGGTGCTCTCCTGGGAGCAGCACTATGACCACCACTAGAGCGCCTTCCACTTGGGCTCATTGGCAGGACTTCTTGGAGATGGAGCCAGATGATTGCGGAGGCTGTGTGAGTTACTCACCTGCACTCCTCGCCTTCCAGCAGCTTCCTGTAAGTGGCAATCTCCACGTCCAGGGCCAGCTTGACATTCATGAGCTCCTGGTACTCCTTCAGCAGCCGGGCCATGTCCTGCTTGGCCTTCTGCAGGGCATCCTCCAGGTCAGCCAGCTTGTTCCTGGCATCCTTGAGGGCCAGCTCCCCACGCTGCTCAGCGTCGGCGATGGCGGATTGCAGGCTGGCACACTAGAGGAGAGGAGGGCAGAGGAACCTGAATCTGGACTCCAGGGGAGAGGAAACATAGTTCTACTTTCCCAGTGAGGAAGAGCTCTAGAGCCCAGATCTCGTGGAAAAGGAGGTTTGATTCGTTTTGTCCAGTTTTTCTCCTTTCTACAAACCTTAACTAGTCTTGGAGTCCTTTAAGAAAATTCTATTCCCTTCTGTGTTAACCACCCTAACGATGATGGGGCTGGAAGATACCACAGAAGACTGAAGACCAGGGGACATGGGAAGATATAGACCTACTGCCTAGTTTTGAATGTTGAACTTTGGATAAGTTCACATGGATGTACAATAGCTTCTACAAAACCACAAACATCCTCCCTGAAAGACAATTTTATCTCAAACTCTTGAGACCTCACCTTCGTTTCACTTCACAGATTTTTTTGAACAACCTCATTTGTCCTGTGTCTTTTCTCAGATTCTGTTTCACATTGAGTATGAGCATATTTGCAGCATTCTTCCCCCGCACTTTCTAGCCTGAGCTTTTCTTTGCCAACGTGTGTCTTGCATCACCAACTCAATCATTCTCCTTATGGAATCTCATTTCGATGCCTCTAGACTCTGTGTATGAACCACTGACCAGCTGAGATTCGTCCTATCCTGAGTTTGTTCCCTGCTCTTGAGTTGGGCTCCATCTCTCTAACCTGGGGAAACTCAACCATGACATGTCCTCCTCCCTCTGCTTTTTCCTCAGTGCCCAAGAATTTCCCACATGATGGTTGATGATACCTGATGGTCTAGGAAGGAAAGAATGCTTTTCTCTTCCATGGTCCCCACTGTACCTGCTTCTTGACGTGGTCAATCTCAGATCTCAGCCTCTGGATCACTCGGTTGATCTCAGAGATCTCCTGCTTGGTGTTGCGCAGGTCATCCCCGTGTCTGCCCGCCGTCACCCGCAGCTCCTCATACTGTGAACCAGAGGGAGACAAGGCGGCTGTCCATGGGCTTCACAGGACACTAATCAAGGTTTTCAAAATAGAATCTAATGGTTTTCCATAAGACATTTAAAGAAAACTAGTGTTACTAGGTCATTGACGCTCTTCACCCATCACACACAATCCTTGGTAAGACTACTGACTGACTGGTTCTCTTCAGGACAAGCAATGTTCTGTACTCTTGCTGAGAGTCAACATTGAAATAAAGCTAAAACAAAAGTCATTCACCTTGATCTACATTAGCTTTCATCTTAACTTGGGTTCTTTGACCTACGAGACTCTGGCATAATTACCCAAAAGGTCTACCCTGAGAGGCCCCCACTTCTTAGTTGTAGTTTCCCCACTGAAGTCTACAGCCTCCCTGATGATCACAGAGGAGGCACAGGGATTCCTCACCACTCACCTTGGACTGGTACCAGGACTCAGCCTCAGCCCGGCTCCTCTGAGCGATCTCCTCATATTGGGCTTTGACTTCAGCGATGATGCTGTCCAGGTCCAGGTTGCGGTTGTTGTCCATGGAGAGGACCACAGAAGTGTCTGAGATGTGGGTTTGCATCTGAGCCAGTTCCTGCAGAACAAGAGATCATCCGATCATCTTTGGTCATGATGTTTAGAGAGGTACCTAGACCAAAGATATTCCACTCTTCACAAATCTCTTTAAAGGCAATAAAACAGAATGTGGAGAGATACTTACAGCATCATAGAAGGTTCTTAGGAAGTTGATCTCATCTGTGAGAGCGTCTACTTTGGCTTGTAGTTCAACCTTGTTCATGTAGGCAATATCCACATCCTGGGGAAGAAGCAAACAGCCTGGGATCAGATGAGCCCCCCTACACAGTCTGCTCCTGTTTTAGTCTCCTCAGTGATTCTTTTCTCAGAACCCTCTCCTTCAGGAAAGGGCCATGAACCCCTGATCTGACTCAATCTCACCTTCTTCAACTTCACAAACTCATTCTCTGCTGCTGTGCGTTTGTTGATTTCATCTTCGTATCTGGAATTAAAAGGAATAAAATCCAATTGAGTCAGGGGTGAAGATGATACAAGAAAAAGCAGCCTGGGATCTCCACTTCCCAGAATGGATATATACAAATGAGACTTCTGTCAATAAGCCTGAAGGTTGTAATTTGTGGTTTCTAATTTCTTTACTCCATTACTCTTCCCATTCAACTTTATGGCCCTTTTGTTCTTCAGGGTTTGTGTTTAGTAACAACTGTAATGTCATGTCTACTGACATGTTTTATTAAGAATCATGCCCTCATTTGGACCTGGTCATCTAACAGACTGAAGTGTGGGCTTCAGGAATCTAAGGTGTTTTCTCTCCTGTCACTCACTTGTTCTTGAAGTCCTCCACCGTGTCCTGCATCCCCCTGAGCTCCGAGTCCAGGCGGCCTCTCTCCCCAAGGATACTATCCAGCTGTCTCCTGAGGTTGTTGATGTACTGCTCGAACAAAGGCTCCAGGTTCTGCCTCACAGTCCTGGTGCCCTGCTCCTGCAGCAAGGTCCACTTGGTGTCCAGGACCTTGTTCTGCTGCTCCAGGAATCGGACCTGCAGGGAAACAAGATGGTTATCTGTGAGTTGACAAGTCCCCAGGCCGATCTGGTGGTCTGGTGGTGCTGGGCTGCTCCAGAGCCTGTACAGAGGCTGACAGTTCTGCTCCCCTGACTCTTTAGCTTCACACAGATCTCATGGCCAAGTTTCCCCAGGGAGCTGTCAGATGTTCCCTCCCTCTCACTTATGGAGACTGTCAGTCAGTGACTTTCAACCCTTCCTGTCTTCCTCGTGACAAGAACAAGCACAAATGTACTTTATCATAGCATTTTTCTCCTATTGCACAGAGCTTTTACAAAGCACATGCCTCAGTTAAAGGGATATCAGATGTTTATAATCTAATGATTAGATTCCAATTCTATAATGATTGAATTAATCTTGTTTCCCATATAGTGCATGAATCTGGCTGATACAAAGCCCCTTAAGGCTCATTTTCTGGTTCTACAGGTGAGTATTTCTATGGATATATACTTGAGTTGTTTTTCCTCAAATTCCCTTTTGTTTTTTGCTTTCTTTCCTCCATCCAGCATCCATCTATGACTCAAATGCAGTTTCCACTGCAATACCCTTTTAACTTTCTTAGACCATCCAGAAGATCAAGCCATCTCATTGCATTCTCTCATTTCCTGTTCTTTCCTTCAGGATTATCAAGAACTGTGACTATTTCTTTGGCAGGAATGGGGCCATGAGTAATTATAAATGATTTCCATCACCTTCTGCCTGGGGTCCACATGAAACCTGTCCTGTATCCCACTGGAGAGCTCGCCTGAGTCCCACCCTCCTCTCCCCCGAGTCTCCCCTCCGGTAGAACAGGTCTCTTGGTTGGCTCTCTTGGGCACTCTGCAATCCCCACTAGGGCAGATGCTCCCAGCTCACCTTGTCGATGAAGGAGGCAAACTTGTTGTTGAGGGTCTTGATCTGCTCCCGCTCCTCAGTCCTCACCCGCTGGATGGTGGGGTCGATTTGCAGGTTGAGGGGAGTCAGGAGACTCTGGTTGACGGTGACCTCTTGGATGCCTCCAGGGGGGCACACAGGGAAGCCAGGACCACCGAAGCCACCTCCGAAGCCAGCTCCACCACCGAGCCCAAAGCCACTACCAGCCCCAGCACCAAAACCAAATCCACTCCCGGCTCCACCCCCGAAGCCATAGCCAACTCCAATTCTGCCGCCATAGCCACCACCGATGACACAGCTGCCCCCTGCGATGGAGATCCTCTTGGAGCCCCCCAGGCCATAGAGGCTGCGGCTGCCAAAGCCAGCTCCTCCACACACTCCAGCGAGGCCACCACTGCCCCTGGAGCGGGACAGGGACACGCTGCTGAAGCCAGAGCGGCACACCCCAGGGACTCTGGCTGAGCCGGCACTGAAGCCCCTGCGGCTGATGCTTTGGGTCTTCACGGTGGATTTGCAAGACATGGTTCCTGAAGAAGCAGAGACTGAGGAAGGAGCGAGGGGTGCAGTGCAGAGCTGAGAGGAGCAGGTCTGTAAGAGGAGCTTCCCAGCAGCAGCTTATATATGGAGAAAATGGGCTGGGCTCAGTCCTGGAAGGTGAGCCTGCAGGTTGGGAAGGGCCAGGCTTTACAAAGAGTGAGATCACATCTGGTTTATTAGAAAAGTTATGAAATGTGAAGATTGCATATTTGGTTTCCTTTAGTCAGGGAAAATTTCTCCTGCCTTCCAGCTTTGACAGCTCTGAGTACAGTAAGACTAGTCTCAACTCACTGAGCTGGGAGTTAGTCAGCAACTCACACAAAGGTTCTCCAAGTAATGCTCGTGTGTGAAATGTACTGAGGCTCATTTGCCCTGGTGTTTCACCCACCAGCCAGAAATCCTGGAGAGCAAATAGCCTAGCTTTTCTTATAATAATAATTATTATGTTTGTCATTAATTACAGAAGTTAAACATGACTTTTTTTTTGCTTTCCTCAAAATTTCCCACAGGTAGGTATGTAGATTTGCAATATAAATGGGTCTCTGTATGCCTATCACTGGATTTTATAAAAATTAATTTCTCATGATCAGTTTTATATCCTCTACACTCTCATGCAATTCCCTATCAACTCTAATATACTGAAAAGCAGTTCCCAAATATCTTCTTTCATCTTTAGAATACAATTCAATATTTATCTGTAAATGAGTTGCTCTTTTGCACATACCCTTTGTATATCCTTAATACTTAGATGTTCATTAACATCCAGAAGTATTTATTTAATCTTGGAAAAGTCTGTTTTTGTTATTTATATTTTGTGTCTTGCTTTTCCAAATCAGGATTCTAACAAGTTCCATAAATCTTGTGTTTGGGTGATGTATTTAATGTATTATATTTTTATAATATTGAAGGTCATTAAATCTGCCTCCATCTTTCCACTTGCAGTTTATTTGTGAAAAAAAAAAAAAAAGAGAGAGAAATGGTTTTATTTATGTTTTCCTGTTGTCCAATGTGGGAGTGTTAATTTGCATCATCATGTCATCTTCTTTAAGGTGGTCTCAAGTCTTTCTTGTATCCTATAACTGACAGTTCAAACTAGAAGCTTAATATGCTATCTCTTTAAACATTACAGTTATAAATGTCAGAATGCCTATTTATATACATAATATTGATATTTACACATCGACTTATTCATTTTAAAATATCAAATAAGTAATACACGACTTACATGCTCAAGGCCATTCCCAGCCCTATATAGTAAGACAGGTAAAGGTGTTACCATTTCCTGTGTATCCTTGTAGTCACCTCACTTAAATATTTCTGTGCTTCTCCTAGGGCATGTGTGAAGCACGTGAGAATATATATTGAATATACATATATATGTGAGATATATATATATATATACTCTTTTACAGTTATGGTATATGCACTTTGTCTCCCACATCTCTGTTCTCTCTCGGTTCTCATGCAGCATTCTCTGAGTACTATTTCCTATGGGTTGTTTTCTTCACCTTTATCTGTGATCCATTGTTGTGCATCAGCAAGGTCTTGTGCTGTTTTCAGCCTGGCCTTCATTTCCACAATGCCTTTATTTTTTCTCTACTACTTATCTGCAGTTTGCCAGCTAATATTTTAATCTTCTATTTCTCACTCTATTGCCCCTTGGCTTTATTATTTCATTATGTTTGTTTCATTGCCTCTTAGGAAATATTTTACCGTGACTTCTTGCTATTGAATGTTTTCTGAGTGCCTCTTGCTTTTCCTTTTCCTTGTGTTTTTTGTTTGCTTGTTTATTTGTTTGCTTTCATGTGAAGTGTCCTTTGTGGGTCCTGGAATGGTTCCTTCCTAATGAGGGCTCATCTCTGAATGATTTGAGATCCTTCTGGACTTGCCTTTACAGACAGTCTTCTGGGAGGAGAGGCCAGGCCACAACCAGAATAACAGGAATTCTCAGTAGGACACAGGCTGTGTAAATAGTTCTTTTAATTTTAATTCATCCAAGCCAAGGAAGATGTTTGCAGAGTGGCTCACAGTTCAGTCTGTTTTCTTTGCTTCTCCAACAACAAGCTGCCAATAGGCATTGCCTCTGATTCCTTACCCAACCCTGCCTTCCCTGTGTCTTGAAACTTCAGCGCAAATAGGCTCTGCCTATAGCCCACACACCCACTTCTGACTGTTGCAAAGACTGATTCTTCAATTCTTGGATATGCACCTGAGGACGTGTTCTTCACACTCACGCAGTAGGAGTTGCATGAGTCATAGGTGCCTGGCAACGGGAGACCTCAGGGTTAGCTTTGTGTACTGTTCTTCTATGTTTCCCACATTGTTTAGTTTTGATCCGTCTGTTTTCGAGAGTGTTCTTCACTGGATTTTCTGAGATGTGCATTGAAGACATCTTCTCTCTGAATTTTCCCAACATCTGTGATTGTTTTCTCTCTTTCTGTAGGAAGGATTTTGTATTCTTTTTTTTTTTTAATTGAAGGAATTTAAGATGTTTTCCTTTTGGTGGCTGAGGGTGGAGATTACTTTTATGATTCTTGTTCTCCTTGTTTGGTTTAAGGCGATTTCTAAGAAAGAAAGATGCCTCCATTTCAGCTACATTCAGAAGTTTCCCATTCATATATTTATATTTAAAACACATAGCATTTAAAATATTAAGTAATAATTGCTGCTAGAAATATTACTTTTCCTTTCTTGCACTGCATGGAAACTATTGGGTTCAATGAAGACATCATTGCTCAGGGCCCCCCTCCTGAGCCTGATGGGGTCACCTGAAAGTTGTCTATGATACATCAGATTTACCGTCATCAGAAATTTCATTCCCAAATATATTAGTGTTCTTCTCAGTGAAACAACCTCTTTTACTACTTAATCAAAATTTGTATCATTGGAAGTCCAGTGGATACAATGAGAGAGAATAGTATGTAAACAGCCATGTACCAATCTCCCAGGTTAAACACTTATCCATATTTCTCAGTATTGTCTCATCTAATCCCCCTACTTCTCTTATTGAAATCTTCTACCTTTTTGTTGATGTATTGTCAAGAAAATTAAGACATTAAGTCATTTCAATTGTCAGTATTTGCAAGCATGCCTAAGAAAGGATGACTTTTTAATCTAACTGTATAACAGTTTTGTATCTGTAGCAACAGTTGCTTCATAATGAAACTGAATGTCCATTTATGTCCACACTTCTCTGATTATTTCAAGATGTCTTTTTATGCTGGTTTACTAGAAGCAACATCCTAACTAGATTCTTGGGTCTCTTAAGATTCTTTCATACTGTAATAGATCCCTTTGTAACACCACTGATTTGTAGAAAAATTGTTTTTTTCTCTAGTATGTCTACACTTGATTTGGTTCGTTGTTTCCTGTTGGTGCCACATAACTTCTAACCCCAGTTTTTCCTATATAGTAGTTGCTGCTGCTGCTGCTACTGCTAAGTCGCTTCAGTCATGTCCGACTCTGTGCGACCCCATAGACGGTAGCCCACCAGGCTCCCCTGTCCCTGGGATTCTCCAAGCAAGAACAGTGGAGTGGGTTGCCATTTCCTTCTCCAATGCATGAAAGTGAAAAGTGAAGGTGAAGTTGCTCAGTCGTGTCCGACTCTTCGTGACCCCGTGGACTGCAGCCCACCAGGCTTCTCCGTCCATGGGATTTTCCAGGCAAGAGTACTGGAGTGCGGTGCCATTGCCTTCTCCATATATAGTAGTTACATGAGTTAATTAGACTTTTCCCATTGTTTCAGGTAAGATTATGTCCCAGTTGGTCCTGTGAGCCCATATTGCCTCAGTTTGTGAGGAACATAATACTAGCTGTCCAGTTTAGTGATGTTAAGACTGATCTGTAGTAGAGCTGTAGTTCCATCCTTATCCCTCCATTAAAAAGTGCCAAATAAATTTGTCATCTAATATTTTACCATTCATTGGTCAAGTCCCACATTGATTATTCATTAGAGGTTGCAAATTTGTAATTTTGAATTTAACATCTCTCCTCCTCATTTATCAGTTGGGAGTCATCTATAAAGAAGAAATCTTTATTGTTTATTTTTTAGATAGTAATATGTATTTTATTCAGACAGGAAAGGCAGAATAAGTGCTTCTTTCTTATAATTTTGTAATTTTCATAACAGTGAATTGGGACCACCATAATTTCCAAATATAATGTTATTTTGGTTTTGTATGGTTGTAAATCCATAGTTCAAAAAATATATTCAATATGTTTCTGTCCAATGCAGGCATTAAACCTTTGGGGTACTTAAACTGTCCCATTTTATGCCACTTGAGTTCAGATTTTCTTCTGGGTCCTTTTGACAGGGCCCCATTGGGTTCTGAAAGCTTCTTTGTTGATAAGGACGAGAAGTCTCAGGTTACCTTGTACTTACCTTGCAGCAGACATGGAATCAGTCATTTCTGTGAGTAGCTAAGGTGCCTTTTATTGGGAAATGATATTTATAAGCTAGAATTTGTATGCTATGGATGTTCATTGTTACTGGGTTCTTCTAGGTTTGAAGTCTTTTCAAAATACAGATCTAGAAATATGTGAAAACATATTAGAAAATACTTAAATCAGAAGTTTTTAGATATATTTCAAATTCAAATGGGAGAATATAGGATGATTTTATAACTATATTTCTTTTTACTATATCTGAAAAGCTTAGCTCTGAATGGCATATTCCTTATTCGCTCTATCATACAACAAACCTGATATCTGGGCTTCCCTGATAGCTCAGTTGGTAAAGAATTGGCCTGCAATGCAGGAGACCCATTTTGATTCTTGGGTCAGGAAGATCCACTGGAAAAAGGATAGGGTACCCACTCCAGTATTCTTGGGCTTCCCTTGTGGCTCAACTGGTGAAGAATCTGCCTGCAATGTAGGAGACCTGGGTTCTATCCCTGGGTTGGGAAGATTCCCCTGTAGAAGGGAAAGGTTTCCCACTCCAGTATTCCAGAATGGAGAATTCCATGGACTGTGTAGTCCATGGGGTTGCAAAGAGTTGGACACAGCTGAGTATCTATCCCTTTCACAACAATATGAGACTCCAGATTAACTCTAGCCTTGTGGTTCCAAATAGAAGCAGGAAAAACAGATTTTCCATGATTACATTGGTTGGAGAGAAGTTTCTTAAGTGAGGAAGTACAGATATGGATGGCAATGCACTTCAAAAAGGGGTTGCTACCGTTGCATGAGAAGACTGGGGACAATAAGAGTATTGGAGAAAATGGCACATTTGAGTGGACCTGCCTGTAAGACAAAAGAGGATGATTTCCCACTGCTACTTCCTTTCTGCTGTATCGGCACAGGAGCAGCTGAGAGGAGCTACCCCATGTCTGAGGTCAGGGGCGGCAGCCAAGAGGAGCTACCCCACCTTTGAGGTCAGGGGAGGCGGCCGAGAGGAGCAACCCCATGTCCAAGGTCAGGAGGGGTGGCTGTGAGGAGATAACTCTCATGCAAGGTAAGAAGCAGCGGCTGCACTTTGCTGGAGCAGCCGTGAGGAGATACCCCATGTCCAAGGTAAGAAAAACCCAAGTAAGATGGTAGGTGTTGCGAGAGGGCATCAGATGGCAGACACACTGAGACCATAATCACAGAAAACTAGCTAATCTGATCACACGGACCACAGCCTTGTCTAACTCAATGAAACTAAGCCATGCCTGTGGGGCCGCCCAAGACGGGCAGGTCATGGTGGAGAGGTCTGACAGAATGTGGTCTGCTGGAGAAGGGAATGGCAAACCACTTCAGTATTCTTGCCTTGAGAACCCCATGAACAATATGAAAAGGCAAAATGATAGGATACTGAAAGGGGAACTCCCCGGGTCGCTAGGTGCCCAATATGCTACTGGAGATCAGTAGAGAAATAACTCCAGAAAGAATGAAGGGATGGAGCCAAAGCAAAAACAATACCCAGTTGTGGATGGGACTGGTGATAGAAGCAAGGTCCGATGCTGTAAAGAGCAGTATTGCATAGGAACCTGGAATGTCAGGTTCATGAATCAAAACAAACTGGAAGTGGTCAAACAGGAGATGGCAAGAGTGAATGTTGACATTCTAGGAATCAGCGAACTAAAATGGACTGGAATGGGTGAATTTAATTCAGATGACCATTATATCTACTATATAGATATAGTGGGCAGGAATCCCTTGGAAGAAATGGAAGAAATGGAATAGCCATTATGGTCAACAAAAGAGTCTGAAATGCAGTACTTGGATGCAATCTAAAAAATGACAGAATTATCTGTTTGTTTTCAAGGCAAACCATTCAATATCACGGTAATCCAAGCCTATGCCCCGACCAGTAACGCTGAAGAAGCTAAAGTTGAACGGTTCTGTGAAGACCTACAAGACCTTTTAGAACTAACACCCAAAAAAGATGTCCTTTTCATTACAGGGGACTGGAATGCAAAAGTAGGAAGTCAAGAAACACCTGGAGTAACAGGCAAATTTGGCCTTGGAATACGGAATGAAGCAGGACAAAGGCTAATAGAGTTTTGCCAAGAGAACGCACTGGTCATAGCAAACACCCTCTTCCAACAATACAAGAGAAGACTCTACACATGGACATCACCAGATGGTCAACACCAAAATCAGATTGATTACATTCTTTGCAGTCAAAGATGGAGAAGCTCTATACAGTCAGCAAAAACAAGACCGGGAGCTGACTGTGGCTCAGATCATGAACTCCTTAATGCCAAATTCAGACTAAAATTGAAGAAAGTGGGGAAAACCACTAGACCATTCAGGTTTGACCTAAATCAAATCCCTTATGATTATACAGTGGAAGTGAGAAATAGATTTAAGGGACTAGATCTGATAGACAGAGTGCCTGATGAACTATGGATGGAGGTTCACGACATTGTTCAGGAGACAGGGATCAAGACCATCCCCATGGAAAAGAAATGCAAAAAATCAAAATGGCTGTCTGAGGAGGCCTTACAAATAGCTGTGAAAAGAAGAAGCAAAAAGCAAAGGAGAAAAGGAAAGATATAAGCATCTGAATCCAGAGTTCCAAAGAATAGCAAGGAGAGATAAGAAAGCCTTCCTCAGCAATCAATGCAAAGAAATAGAGGAAAACAACAGAATGGGAAAGACTAGAGATCTCTTCAGGAAAATTAGAGATCCCAAGGGAACATTTCATGCAAAGATGGGCTCGATAAAGGACAGGAATGGTATGGACCTAACAGAAGCAGAAGATATTAAGAAAAGGTGGCAAGAATACACAGAACTGTACAAAAAAGATCTTCATGACCCAGACAATGACGATGGTGTGATCACTCACCTAGAGCCAGACATCCTGGAATTTGAAGTCAAGTGGGCCTTAGAAAGCATCACTACGAACAAAGCTAGTGGAGGGGATGGAATTCCAGTTGAGCTATTTCAAATCCAGAAAGATGCTGTGAAAGTGCTGCACTCAATATGCCAGCAAATTTGAAAAACTCAGCAGTGGCCACAGGACTGGAAAAGGTCAGCTTTCATTCCAGTCCCAAAGAAAGGCAATGCCAAAGAATGCTCAAACTACCACACAATTGCACTCATCTCACACACTAGTAAAGTAATGCTCAAAATTCTCCAAGCCAGGCTTCAGCAGTATGTGAACCGCAAACTTCCAGATGTTCAAGCTGCTTTTAGGAAAGGCAGAGGAACCAGAGATCAAATTGCCAACATCTGCTGGATCATCAAAAAAGCAAGAGAGTTCCAGAAAAACATCTATTTCTGCTTTATTGACTATGCTAAAGCCTTTGACTGTGTGGATCACAATAAACTGTGGAAAATTCTGAAAGAGATGGGAATACCAGACCACCTGACCTGCCTCTTGAGAAACCTGTATGCAGGTCAGGAAGCAACAGTTAGAACTGGACATGGAACAACAGATTGGTTCCAAATAGGAAAAGGAGTACCTCAAGGCTGTATATTGTCACCCTGCTTATTTAACTTCTATGCAGAGTACATCATGAGAAACACTGGGCTGGAAGAAGCACAAGCTGGACTCAAGATTGCTGGAAGAAATATCAATAACCTCAGATATGTAGATGACACCACCCTTATGGCAGAAAGTGAAGAGGAACTAAAAAGCCTCTTGATGAAAGTGAAAGAGGAAAGTGAAAAAATTCCTTAAATCTCAACTTTCAGAAAACTAAGATCATGGCATCTGGTCCCATCACTTCATGGCAGATAGATGGAGAAACAGTGGAAACAGTGTCAGACTTTATTTTTCTGGGCTCCAAAATCACTGCAGATGGTGATTTCAGCCATGAAATTAAAAGACGCTTACTCCTTGGAAGGAAAGTTATGACCAACCTAGATAGCATATTCAGAAGCAGAGACATTACTTTGCCAACAAAGGTCTGTCTAGTCAAAGCTATGGCTTTTCCAGTGGTCATGTATGGATGTGAGTTAGACTGTGAAGAAAGCTGAGCGCTGAAGAATTGATGCTTTTGAACTGTGGTGTTGGAGAAGACTCTTGAGAGTCCCTTGGACTGCAAGGAGATCCAACCAGTCCATCCTAAAGGAGATCAGTCCTGGGGTTCATTGGAAGGGCTGATGCTGAAGCTGAAACTCCAATACTTTGGCCACCTCATGCGAAGAGTTGACTCATTAGAAAAGACCCTGATGCTGGGAGGGGTTGGGGGTGGGAGAAGAAGGGGACAACAGAGGATGAGATTGCTGGATGGCATCACCAACTCGATGAGTTTGAGTGAACTCTGGGAGTTGGTGATGGACAGGGAGGCCTGGTGTGCTGCGATTCATGGGGTCGCAAAGAGTCGGACATGACTGAGTGACTGAATTGAACTGAACTGAACTCCCTTTCTAGTGTTGAAGGGAGATCCCTGGAGTCTTCAAGGTGACAGCCTTGAAGAGAAGAGATGACCTAGAGAAAGTCATGGTCCAAGATATCCAGTTGCTCTCAAAGACGGACTCCTCAACACCTTTTTCCTCCCATCCTGAGGTCTACTGTTAGCTATTCTCAAGGACAAGTATGATGAAGAGATAGTTAGCACAGAGTCTGTAGGAAATGCTTACTGGGGCATGCAGCGGGCAGAGAAGACCAATCTGCTTTCAAGACCTTTGGAAATGTTCCCTCTTCTGCTTGTGCCACAGTCTGTGCCCCCACGAACTGTGATGTCATTCATTAGTCTGTGCTGAGGATTCTAGCCAACATAGCTAGAATCTACCTTGTATGGCTCACAAGTGATCATCCTGGATCACAGAAGATTCAGGTAAGGTGAGCTTTGGATATAGCTTCTAAGTAGGAAAAGTTCTTCTATTTGAGATTGTTATGAAAAAGATGTATTTTCTGTATTTTCCAGGTACTTTGACCCCGTACTGGAGGAAGCAATTGACTAGCCTCCTTAGGAGTCAAATCTAGTATCTAACAACCTTTGGTACTGCCAAGTCCTTCCTTACTTCAAAAGCAAGACTTTACTGTTTCAACAGAAAAAATGTTTCTTCCTATTCAGCCCTCAAAGAGCAAAAGAAATCAATCTGAAAGCTTTAATCTCATGCACGTTAATCAAGAGATTGATCCTTTTCTTCCTTACTACCAAAATAGTAACCACATTTAATTTCAGATGTCATACAGTGAGGACATCATGGGGAACACACTTTCTCTTTTGCAATAACAAGGTTCAACATCAAAACATTTAGGAAGTGCACAGATTAAAAAAATACAGTTTACTGGAGTTAAAACCAACATGAGATTGTCAATATTATTGTTTTATCATTAGCCATTCAATGATTTCTCTGTATCTCTGTCCCTCCAACTGTCTTTCTGTTTCTTTGTGACTCTGTCTCTTTCTTTACCTTGTTTGTTTTATAATTTTATATGAAAATTAGTAAAAAATACAGATGATACTTGAACCCCTTGCCTTAACGTTTTCCATAATAACTATGTTTCATTTAGTCATTGTGTCTCCTTAGACCCTTCCTGGCTTAACAGAGTTTTCAGATTTTCCTTGTCTTCATGACTTAGAAAGTTTTGAGGAACCCTGCCAGTCTGTTTTCTCGATGTAGATATCGTGAATAATTATTTAATAGTTGGGCTTTAATCCAAATATTATTTATTTATCTATTTATGTATGGCTCAAGAAGTTTCAGTTTGTCTACTAAGAGCTCTTTCAGTGTCTTCTGTGACTATTTCTTCACTTTTTGCCACTGAAAGATGCTCCAGAATCGCCTTTGCTTACACTCCTCCCCATTTGTGGAATCAGACATATCTCCTCGATTCTTCAGAAGAGAACTTGCATGGTATTAGGTGGATTCTCCAGAGACATCATCTGAGATTAGGGCTGCAGACAAAACAGACTGGAAACAATTACTAAATCTCAGGAACATTGCCTGACTCTCAGACCAACCTTGCACTGTATCATGAGAATTTCCTTACCCATTCAGAAAGTCAAAGGAAGCCAAGACACAGCTGAGAGAGAATGCAAGGCCATGTCTTTGGAGTGGCAAAGACTCGACCTCTTTGAGTCTCTCTGAGAGGCTTTTGGGGTGAGGAAAAAGGCCTTCCCATTCCTATTTTGTCTCCATACTTAAAAAAATCAGCACCTGCATTTTGTTTCTGAGTCTGTAGATCCTGGAAATTAACCAATGTTTCCATTATTTCCCAGGTGAAACTTTATTGGGATTCATATCCCAGAAGTACAAGTCCTTGCATTTGTACTGTTTCCTCAGGATACATTGCTAAAAGCATACTTTCAGTTCAGAAGTATATACTTTTAAATTACACCTGATACATGTTGTCAGGCTTATGGTCATAAGGCAATTTAAAATATAAATCAGACATCTTACACTCTGGTCAGTGTTCTTCTGATCTAATTAGACTGTAATATGATTCTCTGAGGAATATGGATAACTACTGTGGCAGAAGGAGGTAGAATCATAGAGACAAGTCAGAGAAACTAAACTGCTGAGACCTAATCTGAGCAGTAAAACCAGACTTTACTGTGATGGACCCAGATCCCTCCCATTCCACATGCCAAGCTGTTCTCGGAGGACTCCTGGCATCAGGATGTTAAATTGCTGTCTGTTGAAATTCTCTAAAGGAAGAGAGTGAAGCACAACGGGGACTGGGAGTATGCTTCACTCCTGGGAAGGCATTTATCAGATGAAAACCTCAAGATCCATTGGCGACAAAGAAAAGCTATGTGAAACCACACATTATATGGTAAATCTGCTTTATTTAGCAATACAAGTGAGCAAAGAGCAGAGGAAGCAACACAGAGATACAGACCCTGTACATCAAAGAACCAGTCACTTCTGCTTTCACAATCACTGAAATGGAGGATCACAACACCTCTGAGACGGGACTTCCTGGGCCAGTGGAAAGCAAGGAGGATTCCCTGTCTGGACTAGGACCAAATAGTTAATTTCCAATGGTGAACAGTGGAAGCTCAGGTAGAGCAGGTATTGGCAGAGGGAGATGAAGGCAGTCAATAACTTCAGTTCTAAATTAAAGTAAGAGATGAAGAGAGTAGAAGATAGGAAGCAACTAGAGGAGAGGGTGGTGAAGCTGGAGAGGGAGCCTGAGACATTGTGGGAGCTTGAGCCCATGACAGGACTTCAGTGCTTGTAGCCCTTCCTGCTGGAGGAGGAGGTGGTGGTGGTGTATTTGATGGTGGAACTGCTGCCCCCAGAGGAGCCGAAGCCACACCCTATGGCTCTGCCACTGCCAGAACTGAAGCCACCTCCAAGGCTGTGACCGCTGCTGTAGGAGTAGCCACTTCCTCCACTCACGCCTAAGCCACTGCTGAGACCGCTGGCACCACCATAGCCACCAGCACCACCATAGCCACCAGAGACAGTGGACTGGACCACGGCTGTGGAGGCAAAGGGACAAGGTCAGGACAAGATGGTGAGCTCACTCTGCCACACAGCATCCAGTCAAAGGGACACAAGGGCATGGGATGGGGGCAGGTGAAGGTACTTACAGATGTTGACTTGTCCAACGCCTTCCCCACTCAGCCTAGGAGAGAGAAGACACAGCCACGATGAGACCCAGAGCCACAGCTGGCCCCGCATGGGAAACCTCCGTGTGAGGAGAGTCCCCTGGACCCTGCCTTCTCAGTGCTGTCCTGGGAGTAGCACTATGACCACCGCTAGAGCGCCTTCCACTTGGGCTCATTGGCAGGACTTCTTGGAGATGGAGCCAGATGATTGTGGAGGCTGTGTGAGTTACTCACCTGCACTCCTCGCCTTCCAGCAGCTTTCTGTAGGTGGCAATCTCCACGTCCAGGGCCAGCTTGACATTCATGAGCTCCTGGTACTCCTTCAGCAGCCGGGCCATGTCCTGCTTGGCCTTCTGCAGGGCATCCTCCAGGTCAGCCAGCTTGTTCCTGGCGTCCTTGAGGGCCAGCTCCCCACGCTGCTCGGCATCGGCGATGGCGGATTGCAGGCTGGCACACTAGAGGAGAGGAGGGCAAAGAAACCTGAATCTGGACTCCAGGGGAGAGGAAACATAGTTCTACTTTCCCAGTGAGGAAGAGCTCTAGAGCCCAGATCTCGTGGAAATGGAGGTTTGATTTGTTTTGTCCAGTTTTTCTCGGTGCTGCAAACCTTAACTATTCTAGGAGCACCTTGAGAAATTCTATTCCCTTCTGTGTTAACCACCCAAATGATGATGGGGCTGGACAATACCACAGCAGACCAAAGACCAGGGAACAAAGGAAGAAATGGACCCACTGACTTGTGTTGAATGTTGACAGTTTCGGTAAGTTCATATGGATGTACATTAACTTATAGAAAGCCACAAACATCCTCAGTGAGGAGATGATTTCTTCTTAAGCTGTCAAGACTTTGCCTTCCTTCCTCTTCACAGTTTTGGACAACCCTCATTTTTCCTGTGTCTTTTCTCAGATTCTTTTATAATGAATCTGAGCACATATGCAGCATTCTTCTCCACACTTTCTGTCCTAAACTCTTCTTTGTCAACTTGCATCTTGAATTATCAACTCAATCACTCCCCTTGTGGAATCTCATTTCAATGCCTGTAGACTGTACCTTTGTCCCAGTGACCAGTAGAGATTCGGCCTATCTTGAGTTTGTTTCCTGCTCTTGAGTTGGGCTCCATCTCTCTAACCTGGGGAAACTCTCCCAGAAAGGAAATACATGGCCTTCTCTCCCTGCTTTTCCCTCAGTTCCCAGAAATTTCCCACATGATGGTTGATGATACCTGATGGTCTAGGAAGGAAAGAATGCTTTTCTCTTCCATGGTCCCCACTGTACCTGCTTCTTGACGTGGTCAATCTCAGATCTCAGCCTCTGGATCACTCGGTTGATCTCAGAGATCTCCTGCTTGGTGTTGCGCAGGTCATCCCCGTGTCTGCCCGCCGTCACCCGCAGCTCCTCGTACTGTGAACCAGAGGGAGACAAGGGGGCTGTCCATGGGCTTCACAGGACACTAATCAAGGTTTTCAAAATAGAATCTAATGGTTTTCCATAAGACATTTAAAGAAAACTAGTGTTACTAGGTCGTTGACGCTCTTCACTAATCACACATCATTCTTGGTAAGACCACTGACTGACTGGTTCTCTTCAGGACAAGCAATGTTCTGTACTCTTGCTGAGAGTCAACATTGAAATAAAGCTAAAACAAAAGTCACTCACCTTGAACTACATTAGCTTTCATCTTAACTTGGGTTCTTTGACCTACGAGACTCCGGCATAATTACCCAAAAGGTCTACCCTGAGAGGTCCCCCACTTCTTAGTTATAGGTTCCGCACTGAAGTCTACAGCCTCATTGATGTTCACAGAGGAGGCACAGGGATTCTTCATCAGCTGCCGCCTCACCACTCACCTTGGACTGGTACCAGGACTCAGCCTCAGCCCGGCTCCTCTGAGCAATCTCCTCATATTGGGCTTTGACTTCAGCGATGATGCTGTCCAGGTCCAGGTTGCGGTTGTTGTCCATGGAGAGGACCACAGAAGTGTCTGAGATGTGGGTTTGCATCTGAGCCAGTTCCTGCAGAACAAGAGATCATCCGATTATCTTTGGTCATGATGTTTAGAGGTACCTAGGCAAAGGCAACCCACTCCAGTACTCTGGCCTGGAGAATCCCATGGACAGAGGAGCCTGGTGGGCTGCAGTCCATGGGGTCGCTAGGAGTCAGACATGACTGAATGACTTCACTTTCACTTCTCACTTTCATGCACTGGAGAAGGAAATGGCAACCCACTCCAGTGTTCTTGCCTGGAGAATCCCAGGGACGGGGGAGCCTGGTGGGCTGCCGTCTATGGGGTCGCACAGAGTCAGACACGACTGAAGTGACTTAGCAGCAGCAGCAGCAGACCAGAGATATTCCACTCCTCACAAATCTTTTTAAAGGCAATAAAACAGAATGTGGAGAGATACTTACAGCATCATAGAAGGTTCTTAGGAAGTTGATCTCATCTGTGAGAGCATCTACTTTGGCTTGTAGTTCAACCTTGTTCATGTAGGCAATATCCACATCCTGGGGAAGAAGCAAACAGCCTGGGATCAGATGAGCCCCCCTACACAGTCTGCTCCTGTTTTAGTCTCCTCAGTGATTCTTTTCTCAGAACCCTCTCCTTCAGGAAAGGGCCATGAACCCCTGATCTGACTCAATCTCACCTTCTTCAACTTCACAAACTCATTCTCTGCTGCTGTGCGTTTGTTGATTTCATCTTCGTATCTGGAATTAAAAGGAATAAAATCCAATTGAGTCAGGGGTGAAGATGATACAAGAAAAAGCAGCCTGGGATCTCCACTTCCCAGAATGGATATATACAAATGAGACTTCTGTCAATAAGCCTGAAGGTTGTAATTTGTGGTTTCTAATTTCTTTACTCCATTACTCTTCCCATTCAACTTTTATGGCCCTTTTGTTCTTCAGGGTTTGTGTTTAGTAACAACTGTAATGTCATGTCTACTGACATGTTTTATTAAGAATCATGCCCTCATTTGGACCTGGTCATCTAACAGACTGAAGTGTGGGCTTCAGGAATCTAAGGTGTTTTCTCTCCTGTCACTCACTTGTTCTTGAAGTCCTCCACCGTGTCCTGCATCCCCCTGAGCTCCGAGTCCAGGCGGCCTCTCTCCCCAAGGATACTATCCAGCTGTCTCCTGAGGTTGTTGATGTACTGCTCGAACAAAGGCTCCAGGTTCTGCCTCACAGTCCTGGTGCCCTGCTCCTGCAGCAAGGTCCACTTGGTGTCCAGGACCTTGTTCTGCTGCTCCAGGAATCGGACCTGCAGGGAAACAAGATGGTTATCTGTGAGTTGACAAGTCCCCAGGCCGATCTGGTGGTCTGGTGGTGCTGGGCTGCTCCAGAGCCTGTACAGAGGCTGACAGTTCTGCTCCCCTGACTCTTTAGCTTCACACCACACAGATCTCATGGCCAAGTTTCCCCAGGGAGCTGTCAGATGTTCCCTCCCTCTCACTTATGGAGACTGTCAGTCAGTGACTTTCAACCCTTCCTGTCTTCCTCGTGACAAGAACAAGCACAAATGTATTTTATCATAGCATTTTTCTCCTATTGCACAGAGCTTTTACAAAGCACATGCCTCAGTTAAAGGGATATCAGATGTTTATAATCTAATGATTAGATTCCAATTCTATAATGATTGAATTTAATCTTGTTTCCCATATAGTGCATGAATCCGGCTGATACAAAGTCCCTTATGGCTCATTTTCTGGTTCTACAGGTGAGTATTCCTATGGATATATACTTGAGTTGTTTCCCCTCAAATTCCCTTTTGTTTTTTGCTTTCTTTCCTCCATCCAGCATCCATCTATGACTCAAATGCAGTTTCCACTGCAATACCCTTTTAACTTTCTAGGACCATCCAGAAGATCAAGCCATCTCATTGCATTCTCTTATTTTCTGTTCTTTCCTTCAGGATTGTCAAGAACTGTGACTATTTCCTTGGCAGGAATGGGGCCATGTGAGGGATGAGTAGTTATAAATGATTTCCATCACCTTCTACTTGGGGTCCACATGTAGCCTGTCCTGTATCCCACTGGAGAGCTCGCCTGAGTCCCACCCTCCTCTCCCCCGAGTCTCCCCTCCGGTAGAACAGGTCTCGTAGTTGGCTCTCTTGGGCACTCTGCAATCCCCACTAGGGCAGATGCTCCCAGCTCACCTTGTCGATGAAGGAGGCAAACTTGTTGTTGAGGGTCTTGATCTGCTCCCGCTCCTCAGTCCTCACCCGCTGGATGGTGGGGTCGATTTGCAGGTTGAGGGGAGTCAGGAGACTCTGGTTGACGGTGACCTCTTGGATGCCTCCAGGGGGCACACAGGGAAGCCAGGACCACCGAAGCCACCTCCGAAGCCAGCTCCACCACCGAGCCCAAAGCCACTACCAGCCCCAGCACCAAAACCAAATCCACTCCCGGCTCCACCTCCGAAGCCATAGCCAACTCCAATTCTGCCGCCATAGCCACCACCAATGACACAGCTGCCCCCTGCGATGGAGATCCTCTTGGAGCCCCCCAGGCCATAGAGGCTGCGGCTGCCAAAGCCAGCTCCTCCACACACTCCAGCGAGGCCGCCACTGCCCCTGGAGCGGGACAGGGACACGCTGCTGAAGCCAGAGCGGCACACCCCAGGGAGTCTGGCTGAGCCGGCACTGAAGCCCCTGCGGCTGATGCTTTGGGTCTTCACGGTGGATTTGCAAGACATGGTTCCTGAAGAAGCAGAGACTGAGGAAGGAGCGAGGGGTGCAGTGCAGAGCTGAGAGGAGCAGGTCTGTAAGAGGAGCTTCCCAGCAGCAGCTTATATATGGAGAAAATGGGCTGGGCTCAGTCCTGGAAGGTGAGCCTGCAGGTTGGGAAGGGCCAGGCTTTACAAAGAGTGAGATCACATCTGGTTTATTAGAAAAGTTGTAAAATGTGAAGATTGCATATTTGGTTTCCTTTAGTCAGGGAAAATTTCTCCTGCCTTCCAGCTTTGACAGCTCTGAGTATAGTAAGACTAGTCTCAACTCACTGAGCTGGGAGTTAGTCAGCAACTCACACAAAGGTTCTCCATGTAATGCTCGTTGTGAAATGTAGAGTTCTTCTCCCATGGTGTTTCACTCACTAGCCAGAGATCCCAGAAAGCAAAATACCTATTGCTTTTCCTATAATTTAGTATTTGTCATTAATTACAGAAGTTAAATATGACTTTTTTGCTCCCTAAAAATTTCCCACAGATAGGAGCATAGAACTGCAATGTAAATGAGTCTCTGAATATCTATTAGTGGATTTTATAAAAATTATTATCTCATGGTCAGCCTTATTTCTTCTATGCTACCATACAATTCCTCATTAACCTTAATATATTGGAAAGCAATTTCCAGATATCTTGTTGTATCTTTAGAATACAATTCAATATTTAAATTTAAATGAATTGCTCTCTAAAATTACTAACCACCATTTATATATCCTTAAATACTAGATGTTCATTAACATCAAGGAGTATCTATTCAACCTTGAAATACATCTGTGTATTATTTGTATTTTATTTTTTGTTTTCCCAAATCAGGATCCTAGTAAATTCCATTCATTTTGTGTTTGGGTTATATGTCTTTATAATATTGCAGGTCATTAAATCTGCCTCCACCTTTCCACTTGCAGTTTATTTGTGAGAAAGAAAAAACAGGGTATTTGTTTTCTGCAGTTGTCCAGTCTTGGAGTGTTTAACCTGCATAATCATGTCATCTTGTTTTAGGTGGTCTTGTGTCCTTCGTGTATCCTGTGAAGTGACAATTCAAAGTAGAAGTTTAATAAGCTATCACTTTAAACATTACATATAAAAATGTCATAGAATGCCTATTTATATGCAGAATATTGATATTAAACATCTAGTTATTTATTTAAAATATTTAATAAGTAATACATGGCTGAGGAAAAACTATGTGCTGAAGGCCATTCCCCAGTCCTGTATAGGAAGACCATGCAGTGTTGGCTACTTCCCTGCGTATCCTTGTAGTGACCTCATTTGAATGTTTCTATGCTTTTCCTGGGGCATGTGTGATGCATACGGCTTTCCAGTGGCTCAGTGGTAAAGAATCTGATTGCAATGCAGGAGCTGCTGGAGACGCTAGTACGAACTCTGGGTCTGGAAGATTCCCTGGAGAAGGGCTTGGCAACTCACTCCAGTATTCTTGCCTAGAGAATTCCAGGGACAGAGGAGCCTGAGGGGCTACAGTCACTGGGGTCGCAAACTGTGGGACACGACTGAAGCGACTTAGCACAGCACGTGTGATGCATGTGAGAATATATTTTGAATATATACATACATATATACATTGCCGGCTGTGATGGACCGCACAGAAGTGCAGCCAAGAGGAGCTACCAAGGTCAGGGGTGGCGACCGAGAGTGCCAGGCTGCATTGGCACAGGAGTGGCCGAGAGGAGCTACCCCACGTCCGAGGTCAGGGGCTGCGGCTGTGCATGCAAAGGAGGGCTGAGAGGAGCTACTCCACGTTCAAGGTCAGGAGGGGCGGCCGTGAGGCGATAACCCTCGTCCAAGGTAAGGAGCAGTGGCTGTGCTTTGCTGGAGCAGCCATGAAGAGATACCCCATGTCCAAGGTAAGAAAAACCCAAGTAAGACGGTAGGTGTTACAAGAGGGCATCAGACAGCAGACACACTGAAACCATAATCACAGAAAACTAGCCAATCTGATCACACGGACCACAGCCTTGTCTAACTCAATGAAACTAAGCCATGCCCGTGGGGCCACCCAAGACGGGCAGGTCATGGTGGAGAGGTCTGACAGAATGTGGTCCACCGGAGAAGGGAATGGCAAACCACTTCAGTATTCTTGCCTTGAGAACCCCAAGAACAGTATGAAAAGGCAATGATAGGATACTGAAAGGGGAACTCCCTGGGTCAGTAGGTGCCCAATATGCTACTGGAGATCAGTAGAGAAATAACTCCAGAAAGAATGAAGGGATGGAACCAAAGGAAAAACAATACCCAGTCGTGGATGACACTGGTGATAGAAGCAAGGTCCAATGCTGTAAAGAGCAGTATTGCATAGGAACCTGGAATGTCAGGTCCATGAATCAAGGCAAATTGGAAGTGGTCAAACAGGAGATGGCAAGAGTGAATGTTGACATTCTAGGAATCAGCGAACTAAAATGGACTGGAATGGGTGAATTTAACTCAGATGACCATTATATCTACTATGTAGATATAGTGGGCAGGAATCCCTTAGAAGAAATGGAGTAGCCATTATGGTCAACAAAAGAGTCTGAAATGCAGTACTTGGATGCAATCTCAAACACGACAGAATGATCTCTGTTCATTTCCAAGGCAAACCATTCAATATCATGGTAACCCAAGTCTATGCCCTGACCACCAATGCTGAAGAAACTGAACTTGAACGGTTCTATGAAGACCTACAAGACCTTTTAGAACTAACACCCAAAAAAGATGTCCTTTTCATTACAGGGGACTGGAATGCAAAAGTAGGAAGTCAAGAAACACCTGGAGTAACAGGCAAATTTGGCCTTGGAGTACGGAATGAAGCAGGACAAAGGCTAATAGAGTTTTGCCAAGAGAACGCACTGGTCATAGCAAACACCCTCTTCCAACAACACAAGAGAAGACTCTACACATGGACATCACCAGATGGTCAACACCAAAATCAGATTGATTACATTCTTTGCAGCCAAGATGGAGAAACTCTATACAGTCAGCAAAAACAAGACCGGGAGCTGACTGTGGCTCAGATCATGAACTCCTTAATGCCAAATTCAGACTTAAATTGAAGAAAGTGGGGAAAACCACTAGACCATTCAGGTTTGACCTAAATAAAATCCTTTATGATTATACAGTGGAAGTGAGAAATAGATTTAAGGGACTAGATCTGATAGACAGAGTGCCTGATGAACTATGGATGGAGGTTCATGACATTGTACAAGAGACAGGAATCAAGACCATCCCCATGGAAAAGAAATGCAAAAAATCAAAATGGCTGTCTGAGGAGGCCTTACAAATAGCTGTGAAAAGAAGAGAAGCGAAAAGCAAAGGAGAAAAGGAAAGATATAAGCATCTGAATGCAGAGTTCCAAAGAACAGCAAGGTGAGATAAGAAAGCCTTCCTCAGCGATCAGTGCAAAGAAATAGAGGAAAACAGCAGAATGGGAAAGACTAGAGATCTCTTCAAGAAAATTAGAGATCCCAAGGGAACATTTCATGCAAAGATGGGCTCAATAAAGGGCAGGAATGGTATGGATCTAACAGAAGCAGAAGATATTAAGAAGAGGTGGCAAGAATACACAGAAGAACTGTTCAAAAAAGATCTTCATGACCCAGATAATGACGATGGTGTGATCACTCACCTAGAGCCAGACATCCTGGAATGTGAAGTTAAGTTGGCCTTGGAAAGCATCGCTACGAACAAAGCTAGTGGAGGTGATAGAATTCCAGTTGAGCTATTCCAAATCCTGAAAGATGATGCTGTGAAAGTGCTGCACTCAATATGCCAGCAAATTTGAAAAACTCAGCAGTGGCCACAGGACTGGAAAAGGTCATCTTTCATTCCAGTCCCAAAGAAAGGCAATGCCAAAGGATGCTCAAACTACTGCACAGTTGCACTCATCTCACACGCTAGTAAAGTAATGCTCAAAATTCTCCAAGCCAGGCTTCAGCAGTATGTGAACCGCGAACTTCCAGATGTTCAAGCTGGTTTTAGAAAAGGCAGAGGAACCAGAGATCAAATTGCCAACATTCGCTGGATCATCAAAAAGCAAGAGAGTTCCAGAAAAACATCTATTTCTGCTTTATTGACTATGCCAAAGCCTTTGACTGTGTGGGTCACAATAAACTGAGGAAAATTCTGAAAGAGATGGGAATACCAGACCACCTGATCTGCCTCTTGAGAAATCTGTATGCAGGTCAAGAAGCAACAGTTCGAACTGGACATGGAACAACAGACTGGTTCCAAATAGGAATAGGAGTACGTCAAGGCTGTATATTGTCACCCTGCTTATTTAACTTATATGCAGAGTACATCATGAGAAATGCTGGGCTGGAAGAAGTACAAGCTGGAATCAAGATTTCTGGGAGAAATATCAATAACCTCAGATATGCAGATGACACCACCCTTATGGCAGAAAGTGAAGAGGAACTAAAAAGCCTCTTGATCAAAGTGAAAGAGGAGAGTGAAAAAGTTGGCTTAAAGCTCAACATTCAGAAAACTAAGATCATGGCATCTGGTCCCATCACTTCATGGCAAATAGATGGAGAACAGTGTCAGACTTTATTTTTCTGGGCTCCAAAATCACTGCATATAGTGATTGCAGCCATGAAATTAAAAGACGCTTACTCTTTGGAAGGAAAGTTATGACCAACCTAGATAGCATATTGAAAAGCAGAGATATTACTTTGCCAACAAAGGTCCGTCTAGTCAAGGCTATGGTTTTTCCATATGTGGTCATGTATGGATGTGAGAGTTGGACTGTGAAGAAGGCTGAGCGCGGAAGAATTGATGCTTTTGAACTGTGGTGTTGGAGAAGACTCTTGAGAGTCCCTTGGACTGCAAGGAGATCCAACCAGTCCATTCTGAAGGAGATCAGCCCTGGGTGTTCATTGGAAGGACTGATGCTGAAGCTGAAACTCCAATACTTTGGCCACCTCATGCGAAGAGTTGACTCATTGGAAAAGACCCTGATGCTGGGAGGGATTGGGGGCAGGAAGAGAACGGGACGACAGATAATAAGATGGCTGGATGACATCTCCGACTCGATGGACATGAGTTTGAATGAACTCCGGGAGTTGGTGATGGACAGGGAGGCCTGGTGTGCTGCGATTCATGGGGTCGCAAAGAGTCAGACACGACTGAGCAACTGAACTGATATGTATATATGAAACACATATATATTCTCTTTTGCAATTATGCTTATAGTGTACGTACTTTTTCTCCCATATCTCTGTTTTTTCTCAGCTCTCATTGGCAGTCTCAAGCGCTATTTCCTACGGGTTGTTTTCTTCGCCTTTAACCTGTGGTCCGTTGTTGTGCATCAGCAAGGTCCTGTGTTGTTTCAGTTTGGTGTTCATTTCTTCTGTGGCTTTATCTTTTTTTCTCTGCTGTTTATCAGAGCTCTACCTGCCAATATTTAATCATTTATTTCTCACTCTATTGCCCCTTGGCTTTCTTATTTAATCTTGGTGTTTATTTCACTCCCTTTTAGGAAATCCTTTATTCTGACTTTTTTCTGTTGAATGCTTTTAAGTGCCTCTTGCTTTTCCTTTTCCTTGTGTTTTTTGTTTGCTTATGTATTTGTTTGCTTTCATGTAAAGTGTTCTTCTTGGGACTTGGAATGGTTCCTTCCTAACAAGGGCTCATCTCTGAATGATTTGAGATCCTTCTGGACTTGCCTTTACAGACAGTCTTCTGGGAGGAGATGCCACAACCAGAATAACAGGAATTCTCAGTAGGACACAGGTTGTGTAAATAGTTCTTTTAATTTTAATTCATCCAAGCCAAGGAAGATGTCTTCAGAGTGGCCCACAGTTGAGTCTCAGTTTTCTTTGCTTCTCCAATGACAAGCTGCCAACAGGCATTGCCTCTGATTCCCTACTCAACCCTGCCTTCCCTGTGTCTTGAACTTCAGCGCAAATAGGCCCTGCCTATAGCCCACAAATCCACTTCTGATTGTTGCAAAGACTGATTCTTCGATTCTTGGATATGCACCTGAGGACGTGTTCTTCACATTCTCGCAGTAGGAGTTGCATGAGTCAGAGGTGCCTGCCAACAGGAGACCTCAGGGCTAGCTTTGTGTACTGTTCTTCTGTGTTTCCCACATTGTTTACTTTTGATTTGTCTGTTTTTGAGAGTATTCTTCACTGGATTTTCTGAGATGTGCATTGAGGGCATCTTCTGTCTGAGTTTCCCAACATCTGTGATTTATTTCTCTGTTTTTGTGGGAACAGATTTCTGTTCTTTCTTTCTTTTTTTTTTTTCTAATTGAAGGAATGTAAGATGTTTTCCTTTTGGTGGTTGAGGGTGGAGATTACTTTTATGATTCTTGTTCTCCCTGTTTGGTTTAAGGCAATTTCTAAGGAGGAAATGTTTCCTCCATTTGGCTATGTTCAGAAGTCTCTCATTCTTATATTTATATTTAAAACACATAGCATTTAAAATATTAAGCAATAATTACTGCTAGAAATATTACTGTTCCTTTCTTGCACTACATGGAAACTATTGGGTTCAATGAAGACATCATTGTGCTCAGGGCCCTCACCTTTCTGAGCCTGTTGGGGTCACCTGAAAGTTGTGTACAATACATCAGATTTACTTACCATCATCAGAAATTTCATTCCCAAATATATTAGTGTTCTTCTCAGTGAAACAACCTCCTTTACTACTTAATCAAAATTTGTATCATTGGAAGTCCAGTGGATACAATGAGAGAGAATAGTATGTAAACAGCCATGCACCAATCTCCCAGATTAAATACTGATTCATGTTTCTTGGTATTATCTCATCTAATTCCCCCACTTCTCCTATTGAAATTTTCTACTTTTTTGTTGATGTATCCTCAAGAAAATTAAGACATTAAGTCACTTCACTTAATATTTGCATACATGCCTAAGTAAGAATGACTTTTTAATCTAACTAAATAACAGTTTTATATCAATAGCAACAGTTGCTTCATAATGAAACTGAATGTCCATTTATGTCCACACTTCTCTGATTATTTCAAGATGTCTTTTTATGCTGGTTTACTAGAAGCAACATCCTAACTAGATTCTTGGGTCTCTTAAGATTCTTTCATACTGTAATAGATCCCTTTTTAACACCACTGATTTGTAGAAAAATTGTTTTTTTCTCTAGTATGTCTACACTTGATTTGGTTCATTGTTTCCTTTTGGTGCCAACATCCTAACTAGATTCTTGGGTCTCTTAAGATTCTTTTTCATGATGTACTCTGCATATAAGTTAAATAAACAGGGTGACAATATACAGCCTTGACGTACTCCTTTTCCTATTTGGAACCAGTCTTTTGTTCCACGTCCAGTTCTAACTGTTGCTTCCTGACCTGCATACAAATTTCTCAAGAGGCAGATCAGGTGGTCTGGTATTCCCATCTCTTTCAGAATTTTCCACAGTTTATTGTGATCCACACAGTCAAAGGCTTTGGCATAGTCAATAAAGCAGAAATAGATGTTTTTCTGGAACTCTCTTGCTTTTTCCATGATCCAGCGGATGTTCTCTGGTTCCTCTGCCCTTTCTAAAACCAGCTTGAACATCAGGAAGTTCATGGTTCACATACTGCTGAAGCCTGGCTTGGAGAATTTTGAGCATTACTTTACTAGCGTGTGAGATGAGTGCAACTGTGCGGTAGTTTGAGCATTCTTTGGCATTGCCTTTCTTTGGGATTGGAATGAAAACTGACCTTTTCCAGTCCTGTGGCCACTGCTGAGTTTTCCAAATTTGCTGGCATATTGAGTGCAGCACTTTCACAGCATCATCTTTCAGGATTTGGAATAGCTCAACTGGAATTCCATCACCTCCACTAGCTTTGTTCATAGTGATGCTTCCTAAGGCCCACTTGACTTCACATTCCAGGATGTCTGGCTCTAGGTCAGTGATCACACCATCATGATTATCTGGGTCGTGAAGATCTTTTTGTACAGTTCTTCTGTGTATTCTTGCCACCTCTTCTTAATATCTTCTGCTTCTTTTAGGTCCATACCATTTCTGTCCTTTATCGAGCCCATCTTTGCATGAAATGTTCCTTTGGTATCTCTGATTTTCTTGAAGAGATCTCTAGTCTTTCCCATTCTGTTGTTTTCCTCTATTTCTTTGCATTGATTGCTAAAGAAGGTTTTCTTATCTCTTCTTGCTATTCTTTGGAACTCTGCATTCAGATGCTTATATCTTTCCTTTTCTCCTTTGCTTTTCGCTTCTCTTCTTTTCACAGCTATTTCGTCAAGGCTGTATATTGTCACCCTGTTTATTTAACTTATATGCAGAGTACATCATGAGAAACACTGGACTGGAAGAAACACAAGCTGGAATCAAGATTGCAGGGAGAAATATCAATAACCTCAGATATACAGATGACACCACCCTTATGGCAGAAAGTGAAGAGGAACTAAAAAGCCTCTTGATGAAAGTAAAAGAGGAGAGTGAAAAAGTTGGCTTAAAGCTCAACATTCAGAAAACGAAGATCATGGCATCTGGTCCCATCACTTCATGGGAATTAGATGGGGAAACAGTGGAAACAGTGTCAGAATTTATTTTTCTGGGCTCCAAAATCACTGCAGATGGTGACTGCAGCCATGAAATTAAAAGACGCTTACTCCTTGGAAGGAAAGTTATGACCAACCTAGATAGCATATTCAAAAGCAGAGATATTACTTTGCCAACAAAGGTTCGTCTAGTCAAGGCTATGGTTTTGCCTATGGTCATGTATGGATGTGAGAATTGGACTGTGAAGAAGGCTGAGCGCCGAAGAATTGATGCTTTTGAACTGTGGTGTTGGAGAAGACTCTTGAGAGTCCCTTGGACTGCAAGGAGATCCAACCAGTCCATTCTGAAGGAGATCAGCCCTGGGATTTCTTTGGAAGGAATGATGCTAAAGCTGAAACTCCAGTACTTTGGCCACCTCATGTGAAGAGTTGACTCATTGGAAAAGACTCTGATGCTGGGAGGGATTGGGGGCAGGAGGAGAAGGGGACGCCAGAGGATGAGATGGCTGGATGGCATCACTGACTCGATGGATGTGAGTCTCAGTGAACTCCGGGAGTTGGTGATGGACAGGGAGGCCTGGTGTGCTGCGATTCATGGGGTCGCAAAGAGTCGGACATGACTGAGCGACTGATCTGATCTGAAGATTCTTTCATACTGTAATAGATCCTTTTCAAATGCCAAGGCAATGGCACCCCACTCCAGTACTCTTGCCTGGAAAATCCCATGGATGGAGAAGCCTGGAAGGCTGCAGTCCATGGGGTCGCTAAGAGTCGGACATGACTGAGCGACTTCACTTTCACTTTTGACTTTCACACATTGGAGAAGGAAATGGCAACCCACTCCAGTGTTCTTGCCTGGAGAATCCCAGGGATGGTGGAGCCTGATGGGCTGCCGTCTGTGGGGTCGCACAGGGTCGGACACGACTGAAGCCACTTAGCAGCAGCAGCAGCGTCTGTGGACAAATTGTTTTTTTTCTCTAGAATATCTACACTCTGGATTTGGTTCATTGTTGCCTGTTGGTGTCACATAACTTCTAACCCCAGTTTTTCCTGTGTACTAGTTCTATGGGCAAATTAGATTTATTCCATTGTTTCAGGAAAAATTATGTCCCAGCTGGTCCTGTGTGCTTTATATTGCATGAAATTGTGAGGCACATAACACTAGCTGTCCAGTTTAGTGATGTTGAGACTGATCTGTAGTTTAGCTGTAGTTCCAGCCTTATCCCTTCATTAAATAGTGCCGAGTAAATCTGTCATCTAATGTTTTAACATTCATTGGTCAATTCCCACATTGACTATTTCTTTAGACATTGCAAATTCGCAATTTTGAATTTAATATCCCTCTTCTGCATTTATCAACTGGGAGTCATCTATAAAGATGGAATCTTTAGTGTTCATTTTTTAGATAACCTAGTTTGTATATTATTCAGACAAGAAAGGCAGAATAAGTGCTTCTTGCTTGTACTTTTGAACTTTTTATACTACTGATTTGGGACCACAGTAATTTCCAAATGCAGTCAAGGAAGTTTTGCTTATTATTTTGGTTTTATATAATTATAAACTCACAGTTGAAAAAACATATTTTATATGTTTCAATCCACTGCAGGCATTAATCCTTTTGGTGCAGAAACCAAATTAGAAACCCATTTTAGGCCTCTTAAGTTCTTCAGATTGGCTCCTGCATCTTTTTGACAGGGCCCCATTAGACTCCGAAAGCTTCTTTGTTGACAGGAACAATTGTCTCAAGGTTATCTTATACTTATCTCGAAACAGATATGGAATTAGCCATTTCTGTGAGTAGTTCTGGTGTCTTTACTGGGAAGTGATATTTATAAGCTAGAATTTTCATGCTATGCGCGCTCTTCATTACTGGGTTCTTCTAGATTTGAAGTCTTTTTCAAAAGACAGAGGTTGAAATATGTAAAAACTTATTAGAAAATACTTAAATCAGAAGTTTGTAGCTATATTTCAAGTTTTAATAGAAGAAAACAGGATGATTTTATAACTGTATTTATTTTACTAACTTTGAAAAGCTTAGCTCTGAATGACATATTAACTTATTTGCTCTATCCTACAACAAACCTATGACAGTAGCAAAATCACAGTGCTAATATTAAGACAAAAGAAAGGTCTACTAAATGCAATTTCTAATTTCTTTGTGGTTACACTCTCCATGTGCTATGAAGAAAATCAGACTAGGCAAGAGGAATGGAGAGACAGAAAATGGGGATGAAGGGAAACTTTCATGAGAATCCAGATAAACTCTAGCTTTGCAGTTGCAAACAGAAGCAGGAAAGAAAGGTCTTCCATTATTCAATTTGATGGAGAAGAGTTTCTTAAGTGAGAGAGTACAGATACAGATGGGGCTCAAGAAGGGGCTCTATAGTTACATGTGGAGTCTGGGGACAGTAAGAGTGTTGGGAAATAGCACATCTGAGTGGACCAGCCTCCAAGACCCAGAGAGGATGGTTTTCCTGCCCTACTCACTTTCTAGTGCTAAAGGAATACTCTTGGAGCCCAGCACGTGACAGCCTTGAAGAGAAAGGATGGTCCAGAGAAAGTCATGGTCCAAGGGATCCAGCTGCTGTCAGGGATGGACTCTTTAACACCTTTTTCCTCTCATCCTGAGGTCTACTGTTAGGTTTTCTCAAGGCCAAGTATAATGAAGAGTTAGCTGTCATGGGAATCCATAGGGATGCCTCCTGGTGCATGCAGCAGGCAGGGCAATCGGGACCTGCAGAAATGTTCCCTCCTCTTGCTGTGCTGAACCCTCTGCCCCCACCATGAGCTGTGATGTCATTCATTAATCTGTCCTGGGGATTCTAGCCAACATAGCTAGAATCTACCTTGTATGGCTTGCAAGTGATCATCCTGGATCACAGAGGATTCAGATAAGATGAATTTTGGATATAGCTTCTAACTGGAAAAAATTCTTCTATTTAAGGTTGTTATTTAAAAGATGTACTTTCTGTATTTTTCAGGTGTACAGACCTGATATTGAAGGAGGCAATTGGCTAGCCTCCTTAGGAGTCAAATCCGGTATCTAACCACTTTTGGTACTACTGATTCCTTCCTTGCTTCAAAAACAAGTCTTTGCTCTTTCAAAAGAAATGTTTCTTCTTATTCAGTCCTCAATGGGCAAAAGAAATCAGTCTGAAAGTTTTAATCTCATGCACCTTAATCAAGAGATTGAATCTTTTCTTCCTTAATACCGGAAAGTGTAACCACATTTAATTTCAGATGTCGTAGAATGAGGACATCGTGGGGGATACACTTTCTTTTTGAAATAACAAGTTTCAACATCAGAAAATTTAGAAAGTACACAACTTAAAAAATACAGTAATGAAGTTAAATCAACACGAGATTATCAATATTATTTTTACATAAGTCATTCAATAATTTCTCTGCATCTCTGTCCCTCCAACTATCTTTCTGTTTCTTTGTGACTCTTTCTCTACCTTTCTTGCTTTATGATTTTGTGTGAAAATTAGTTTAGTAAAAAATACAGATAATACCTTGAGCCCCATAGCTTAAGTGTTTTTCATAATAGCTACTTTTCATTTAGTCACGTGTCTCCTTAGACCCTCTTTGGGTAACACACTTTGTTAGATTTTTCTTGTCTTCACAACCTAGAAAGCTTTGAGGAACTCTGCTCAGGTGTTTTGTAGATGTCCAAAATTGAGATTTTTCTGATGTTGTCTCATGAATATACCGGAGTTATGGTGTTTGGGAGGAAGACCACAGAGGTGTCCTGCACTTCTCATCACATCGTATCAGGATATATGCTATGAAAAAAACTTATTACTGTTGGTATTAGCCTTAATCACCTGGCCGAGGAAGTGTTTGATTAATTTCTCTGCAGTAAAGTCACTCTCTGCCCCCATTTTTAGACTGTACTCTTTGGAAGGAGTTCATTGTGCCCAGCCCACACAGCAGGGAGTACTTGTTCACTCCTTCTTTGAATGGGAACCACATACGTAATTAAAGGAAATTCTTTTGCCTGAGACTTGACAATCATCCCTTATTAATTAATTTAGTCAACCACATTCACATCAGTAGGTTCCACGAATAATTATTTCACAATTTGTGTTTTATTCCAATGCATTATGTTCTATCTATTTATTTATAGCTCAAGTTGTTCCACTTTGGCTACTAAGAGTTCTTACAGTGTCTTTTTTTTTTTTTTTTACTATTTCTTCACTTTTTGGCACTAAAGGATGCTCCAAGATCATCTTTTAGTATATCTTTCACCCCATTCCTAGAATCTCCTTGATTTCTAGAATCTCCTGTATCTTCTTGATTCCTCAGAAGGGAACTTTAATTCCTAAAGGTATTAGGTGGAATTCTCCAGAGGTATAAACCTGGAATTAGGGACATGGACAAAACAGTGACTGGCTCTCAGGAAGAAGATGACTGATCTACCTTGCACTGTATCCTGACATTTCCTTTCCCATTCATAGCAGTCAAAGGAAGCCAAGACACAGCTGAGAGAGGTTTCAAGACCATGTCTTTGGAGCAGCAAAGACTCGACTTCTTTGAGTCTCTGTGAGAGGCTTTTGGGGTGAGGAAAAAGGCCTTCCCATTCCTATTTTGTCTCCACCCTTCAAAAAACTGGCACTTGCATTTTGTTTCTGAGTCTGTGGATCCTGAAATTAACCAGTGTTTCCAATATTTCCTGGTAGAAAGTTTATTGGGATTCATATCCCAGAAGTTCAAGTTCTTGTATTTGTACTGTTTCCTCAGGATACACTGCTAGAAGCATACTTTCAATTGAGGAATGTGGGCGTTTGAATTACTTCTGATACATGTTGTCAGGCACAGTTTCTTGGTCATGAGGCATTTTAGAATATATCAAACATCTTACCCTCTAGTCAGTGTTCTTCTGATCTAATTAAACTGTAATATGATTCTCTGAGGTTGATGAATGACAACAGGTGCAGAAGGAGGTAGAATCACGAAGACAAGTCAGAGAAACTAAACTGCTGAGACCTGATCCAAGCAGTAAAACCAGACTTTACTATGATGATGGAACCAGATCCTTTCCACTCCGCATGCCAAAGTGTTATGGGAGGACTGCTGAGCATCAGGATGCTAAACTGCTGTTTCTTGAATTTATCTAAACAAGGAGAGTGAAGCACATGGGGACTGGGCATATGCTTCATTCCCAAGAAGGCATTTATCAGATGAAAACCTCAAGAACCACTGGTGACAAAGAAAGGCTATACGAAACCACACATTATATTATAAATCTGCTTTATTTAGCAATACAAGTTGCTAAAAGAGAAAAGAGAAAAGAGCAGAGGAAGCACCACAGGGATACAAACCCTGTACATCAAAGAACCAGTCACTTGTACTTTAGTAATCACTGCAAGGGAGGAACATAACACCTCTGAGATGGGATCTCCTGGGCCAGTGGAAAGCAAGTGGGATTGCCCTGTTATGGAGTAGGACTCAAGAGGTGACCTTCCAATGCTGAACAAGAGAACCTCATGGGTAACAGGTTTTGGGAGAGAGAAGATAAGGGCACTAAGTAACTTCAGTTCTAACTCAAGGAGTAAGAGAAGAAGGGAGCAGAAGAGAGGAAATAATTGGAGGAGAGGGCGGTGAAGCTGGAGAGGGAGCCTGAGACGTTGTGGGAGCTTGAGCCCATGACAGGACTTCAGTGCTTGTAGCCCTTCCTGCTGGAGGAGGAGGTGGTGGTGGTGTATTTGATGGTGGAACTGCTGCCCCCAGAGGAGCCGAAGCCACACCCTATGGCTCTGCCACTGCCAGAACTGAAGCCACCTCCAAGGCTGTGACCGCTGCTGTAGGAGTAGCCACTTCCTCCACTCACGCCTAAGCCACTGCCGAGACCGCTGGCACCACCATAGCCACCAGCACCACCATAGCCACCAGAGACAGTGGACTGGACCACGGCTGTGGAGGCAAAGGGACAAGGTCAGGACAAGATGGTGAGCTCACTCTGCCACACAGCATCCAGTCAAAGGGACACAAGGGCATGGGATGGGGGCAGGTGAAGGTACTTACAGATGTTGACTTGTCCAACGCCTTCCCCACTCAGCCTAGGAGAGAGAAGACACAGCCACGATGAGACCCAGAGCCACAGCTGGCCCCGCATGGGAAACCTCCGTGTGAGGAGAGTCCCCTGGACCCTGCCTTCTCAGTGCTGTCCTGGGAGTAGCACTATGACCACCGCTAGAGCGCCTTCCACTTGGGCTCATTGGCAGGACTTCTTGGAGATGGAGCCAGATGATTGCGGAGGCTGTGTGAGTTACTCACCTGCACTCCTCGCCTTCCAGCAGCTTTCTGTAGGTGGCAATCTCCACGTCCAGGGCCAGCTTGACATTCATGAGCTCCTGGTACTCCTTCAGCAGCCGGGCCATGTCCTGCTTGGCCTTCTGCAGGGCGTCTTCCAGGTCAGCCAGCTTGCTCCTGGCATCCTTGAGGGCCAGCTCCCCACGCTGCTCGGCGTCGGCGATGGCAGATTGCAGGCTGGCACACTAGAGGAGAGGAGGGCAGAGGAACCTGAATCTGGACTCCAGGGGAGAGGAAACATAGTACTACTTTCCCAATGAGGAAGAGCTCTAGAGCCCAGATCTCGTGGAAAAGGAGGTTTGATTCGTTGTCCAATCTTTCTTCAAACTACAAACCTTAACTAGTCTCAGTGTCCCTAATAAAAACCTATTTCCCTCTGTGTTAACCATATCAGTGAGGATGGGGTTGGGAGATGCCACAGCAGAATAAAGCCAGAGGACATGGAAAGAAATGGAACTACTGCTCTGTTTTGAATGTTGACAGTTTAGGTAAGTTTATTTGGATGTATAATAACTTGTACAAAACCACAAACATTCTCACTGAGAAGATGATTTCATCTCAAACTCTTGAGACCTTGCCTTCCTTCCACTTTACAGTCTTGGGTAACCCTCATTTGTCCTGTGCCTTTTCTCAGCTTCTTTTTCATGTTGAATCTGAGCATATTTGCAGCAGTCTTCTTCACACTTTCTGACCTGAAAATTTCCTTGCCTACATGTGTCTTGTATTCCCAAATCAATCATTCCCCTTTCAGGATCTCATTTTAATGCCTCTAGACTGTATCTTTGTCCCATTGACCAGTGGGAATTGGTCTGTCCTGAGTTTGTTTCCTGCTTGTAAGCTGGGCTCCGTATCTCTAACCTGAGGGAGCTTCTTCTTTTTCCCTCATGATGCCCAGAAATTTCCCACATGATGGTTGATGATACCTGATGGTCTAGGAAGGAAACTATGCTTTTCTGCTCTGTGGACCTCTCCATACCTGCTTCTTGACGTGGTCAATCTCAGATCTCAGCCTCTGGATCACGCGGTTGATCTCAGAGATCTCCTGCTTCGTGTTGCGCAGGTCATCCCCGTGTCTGCCCGCCGTCACCTGCAGCTCCTCGTACTGTAAACCAGAGGGAGACGAGGGGGCTGTCCATGGGCTTCCCAGGACACTAATCAAGGTTTTCAAAATCAAAACTAATGGTTTCTCCACAAGACATTGTATGAAAATTGGTGTTACTAGGTCATTGACACTGTGTACCCATCACATACTATCCTTGGTAGTACCACTGACTGACTGGTTCTCTTCAGGACAAGCAATGTTCTGTACTCTTGCTGAGAACCAGCATCAGGGTAAATCTAAAGCAAAGATCACTCTGCCTTTATCTACAGTAGATTTTGTCCTACATTTGGGTCTTTGACCTACGAGACTCGGCATAATTACCCAAAAGGTCTACCCTGAGAGGCCCCCACTTCTTAGTTGTAGTTTCCCCACTGAAGTCTACAGCCTCATTGATGTTCACAGAGGAGGCACAGGGATTCATCAGCTGCCACCTCACCACTCACCTTGGACTGGTACCAGGACTCAGCCTCAGCCCGGCTCCTCTGAGCAATCTCCTCATATTGGGCTTTGACTTCAGCAATGATGCTGTCCAGGTCCAGGTTGCGGTTGTTGTCCATGGAGAGGACCACAGAAGTGTCTGAGATGTGGGTTTGCATCTGAGCCAGTTCCTGCAGAACAAGAGATCATCCGATCATCTTTGGTCATGATGTTTAGAGAGGTATACCCAGCCAGAGATTTTCCACCCTTTGCAAATCTCAGTGTAATCAATAAAGCAGAATGTGAAATGCGTCATAGAAGGTTCTTAGGAAGTTGATCTCATCTGTGAGAGCGTCTACCTTGGCCTGTAGTTCAACCTTGTTCATGTAAGTAGCATCTACATCCTAGGGAAGAAGCCAACAGGCTGAGATCAGATGAGCCCTCCTGCCCAGTCTGCTCCTCTTTTAGTCTCCCTGACACACTTTTCTCAGTCTTCCCCTTCAGCAAAGAAACCAGAACCCCTGATCTGACTCATCTCACCTTCTTCAGATTCACAAATTCATTCTCTGCTACTGTGCGCTTGTTGATTTCATCTTCATATCTGGAATTAGAAAGGATAAAATCTAATTGAGTCAGGGGTGAAGATGATACAGAAAAAGCAGCTTGGAATTTCAACTTCCCAGAATGGATATATGCAAATGGACTTTCCTGCCAGTAAGCTTCAAAGGTGAATTTGTGGTCACTATATTATTTACCCATTACTCTTCCCATCTACCTGCATGGCCCTTATGTTTTCAGAGTTTGTGTTTAGTAAGAATTGTGGTTTCATTTTCATGGACATGTTTTACTAAGATCATGCCCTCATTTGAACCTGATCATCTAATTAGCTTGAAATGTGGGCTTCAGGAAACTGAGCCTTTCTGTCTCCTGTCACTCACTTGTTCTTGAAGTCCTCCACCGTGTCCTGCATCCCCCTGAGCTCCGAGTCCAGGCGGCCTCTCTCCCCAAGGATACTATCCAGCTGTCTCCTGAGGTTGTTGATATACTGCTCGAACAAAGGTTCCAGGTTCTGCCTCACGGTCTTGGTGCCCTGCTCCTGCAGCAGGGTCCACTTGGTGTCCAGGACCTTGTTCTGCTGCTCCAGGAATCGGACCTGCAGGAAGACAAGACAGTTATCTGTGAGTTGACAAGTCCCCAGGCTGATCTGGTGGTCCCGGTGGTGCTGGGCTGCTCCAGAGCCTGTACAGAGGCTGACAGTTCTGCTCCCCTGACTTTTAGCTTCACACCACACAGGTCTCATGGCTGAGTTTCCCTAGTGAGCTGTCAGATGTTCCCTCCCTCTCTATTCCAGAGACATCTGTCAGTGACTTTTCACCTTTCCTGTTCTTCCTTTTGATAAGCACAATCACAAATGTAATTTAAAACTCGTATTTCTCTCATATATTGCACAGAGGTTTTAAAGAGCATATTTCAGTTAAAGAGATGTTAAAATGTCTATAATCTAATGATTAAATTCCAATCCTATTAATAATTGGATTTAATCCTGTTTCCTATTTAGAGTATGAGTCCCTCTAAAATAAACTCTCTTAGTGCTTATGATCTGGTTCTACAAGTTGAGTATTTCTATGGATATTCATATTTTTGAGTCTTTTTCCCCTGGAATTTCTATTTTTTTTTTTCTTTCCTTCTGCCCCTACACCCAGCAGCTCAACTAAGGCTGAAGTACCTTTTCCCACTGTAATTCCCTTTTATTTCTTATACTGTTCAACAGATCAAGCTAACTCATTCCATTCTTTCATTTCATTTCTTTGCTTCAGGGTTATCAAGAATTGTGAATGCTTCCCTCACAATTATGGAAGACATTTAAGAGATCAGTAATTGTAAATGGTTACCATCACCTTCTGCCTGTGGTCCACATGATGTGGTCCTGCCCTGCATCCCAGTGGAGAACTAGCCTGAGTCCCCTCTCTCTTGAAAATCCCAGGCTCCCTCTGGTAAGACATTGGTTGGGTCTCTCTTGGGCACTCTGCAATCCCCATTGGGGCAGATGCTCCCAGCTCACCTTGTCGATGAAGGAGGCAAACTTGTTGTTGAGGGTCTTGATCTGCTCCCGCTCCTCAGTCCTCACCCGCTGGATGGTGGGGTCGATTTGCAGGTTGAGGGGAGTCAGGAGACTCTGGCTGACGGTGACCTCTTGGATGCCTCCAGGGGGCACACAGGGAAGCCAGGACCACCGAAGCCACCTCCGAAGCCAGCTCCACCACCGAGCCCAAAGCCACTACCAGCCCCAGCACCAAAACCAAATCCACCCCGGCTCCACCTCCGAAGCCATAGCCAACTCCAATTCTGCCGCCATATCCACCACCGATGGCACAGCTGCCCCCTGCGATGGAGATCCTCTTGGAGCCCCCAGGCCATAGAGGCTGCGGCTGCCAAAGCCAGCTCCTCCACACACTCCAGCGAGGCCGCCACTGCCCCTGGAGCGGGACAGGGACACGCTGCTGAAGCCAGAGCGGCACACCCCAGGGACTCTGGCTGAGCCGGCACTGAAGCCTTTACGGCTGATGCTTTGGGTCTTCACAGTGGATTTGTAAGACATGGTTCCTGAAGAAGAATAGGTTGAGAAGGGTGTGAGAGGTGGAAAGCAGAGCTGAAAGGAGCAGATCTATGAGAGGAGCTTCCCAGCAGCAGCTTATATATGGAAAAAATGGGCGGGCTCAGTCCTGGAAGGTGAGCCTGCAGATTGGGAAGGGCTGGGCTTTACAAATAGTGAGATCACCTCTGCCTCTAGAAAAGTATGAAGTATGAATATTGCTTCTTTGGTTTCCTTTAGTCATGGAGAAATTCTTCTGGCTTCTAGCCTTGACTTGATCCCAACACAATACCACTGGATGTAAATTCACTGAAGTCATGGGTTAGTCATGTTCTCAAACAAAGGAGACAAGGAGCTGATCTGTGATAATTGTCTCCTCCTTCTGCTTACTCAGACACTCTTCTCTTACCCCCTTCCCACAAAGTTTTCTACCTACTGCACCCTTCCCATAAGGTTGAACTGTCTCTTAAGGTTAATATGCTTTTGCTCCTGTGGTTTGCCAAGAAGGGCATGTTTGCAATGTAAATGTCTCTGAATATCTTTAGTGGATTTCCTGGGAATTATTTCTCATGGTCAGCCTTATTTCTTCTATGGGACATACAATCCTTTAACCTTAAGATATTGGAAAGAATTTCCAGATATCATGTTGTATTTTAGAATACAATTCAATATTTAAATTTAACTGAATTGCTCTCTAAAAACTAACTTCCATTTTATATCCTTAAATACTAGATGTTTTTTAACATCAAGGAGTTCTATTCAACCTTGAAATACATCTTTGTATTTTTTGTATTTTATTTTTGTTTTCCCAAATCAGGATCCTAAAATCATTCATTTTGAATTCACTGAATTTATATTCTCATAGATTCTGACATTTCTTAAAGTCAGACACCTTAATGGGGTGTGTACAGAAAGTTGAGGGGCATATAGAAACAGTGAATTTGTTTTTGCAGTTGTCCAGTCTTTCAAATTTAATTTATAATCTCAGTGCTTGAAATCTTAAATCTCCAGACACATTCTTAGAGGTGAAGGCTGCCAAGTGATCATGGTGCTTGGTTTAAGGGGAAGGAGACTGATTGTTTTAGTCCATAAATTAAGCACTATGGAGGAGTATTGAGAGCAATTGTAGACAGGGTGCTTTATAAGACTATTTGATTAAATGGACAGCCAGAGGAGGAAAGACAAACTCCCACACTGAGATGAGCCTGAGAAAAGCTCTTGTGACTATTTTATAAGCAATTCAATCTCTCCAGTGTTATGGAGGCAGTTTCCAGGCAGTGCAGGCTACTTCCCTGCGTATCCTTGTAGTGACCTCATTTGAAGGTTTGGATGCCTTTCCTGGCCATGGTTGCATACGGCTTTCCAGTGGCTCACAATGGTAAAGAAGTCTTCTTCCAATGCAGGAGTTTTCTGAGACGCTAGTACGAACTCTTTCTGGAAGATTCCCTGGAGGAGCTTGCAACTCACTCCAGTATTCTTGCCTAGAAATTCCAGGGACAGAGGAGCCTGAGGTCTGTCACTGGGGTCGCAAACTTGGGACAGACTGAGTAGTGGTTGCAACAGAATGGTGTGTGACCAGCAAAACTTAAAAGATTTATTAGATGGCCCTTTAAAGAAAAATTTGCCGGCTGTGATGGAGCACAGAAGTCAGCCAAGAGGACTACCAAGGTCAGGGGTGGCGACCGAGAGTGTAAGGCTGCATTGGCACAGGAGTGGGAGAGGAAATAAATAATCCAGGTCAGGGGCTGCGGCTGTGCATGCAAAAGGGCTGAGAGGAGCTAATCCACGTTCAAGGAAGGAGGGGCGGCCGTGAGGCGATAAGAACTGTCCAAGAAGGCAATGTGTAAGTGTCTATGAAGGGAAGAAAATGCAACCAGCATTGCCGGTTTGTACCACATTAGTAAGGACCAAAAGCCACAGGTAAAAGTTTGGAGTGTTGCCAGAGGCCATGCAGAGGCATGAGATCAGAAATATGATTTGCAAGCTTGCTGGCACTCACTGCAGCAGTCAGAGGAGAGTCCTACTCCAGAGCAGATGAGGCTCCCTGCCCAAGGGGCTGGAAGACTGGTGGTCAGGAGGAGAGGGAGAATCTGGTCCTTGGAGAAGTCTGGCAAACCACCCTATTCTTGCCTTGAGAACCCCGGAACAGTATGAAAAGGCAATGTGGATCTGAAAGGGAACTCCCTGGGTCAGTAGGTGATCAATCTGCTACTGGAGATCAGTGAGAAATAACTCCAAAAGAAGAAGAATGAACCAAAGGAAAAACAATACCCAGTCTATGAACTGGTGATAGAAGCAAGGTCCAATGCTGTAAAGAGCAGTATTGCAAGGAGCCTGGAATGTCAGTCCATGTTATCAAGGCAAATTGGAAGTGTCTAACAGCAAGCAATGTGAATGTTGACATTCTAGGAACAGCGAACAAAATGTACTGCTTGGGTGATTTAACTCAGATGACCATTATATCTACTATGTAGATATATAAGCATAATCCTTATATAGATATATAGTTCTAATATGGTATGATTAGATTCTAAATGCATATTGGATACAATCTCAAACATACAGAATGATCTCTGTTCTTTCCTGGCAAACCATTCAATATCATGGTGGGCCAAGTCTATGCCCTGCCACCAATGTCAAGAAACTGACTGAAGCGACTTAGCAGCAGCAGCAGCAGCATGCTCTAATATATACTCTGTCATATATATGTTCTAATATATATATATATAAGACTATAATATAAAAGTCTTTTTCCCCAAATCTCCATCACCACCTTCCAGGGAAATTTGGCCTTGGAACGGAATGAAGCAGGACAGGCTCATAGAGTTTTGCTGAGAGAACGCATGGTCATAGCATGACCCTCTTCCAGAGACACAAGAGAAGACTCTAACAGGGATCACCAGAGGTCAGACACCAAAATCAGATTGATTACATTCTTTGCCCAAGATGGACAAATCTATAAGTCAGCAAAAACAAGACCGGGACCTGATGTGGCTCAGATTGAACTCCTTAATGCCAAATTCAGACTTAAATTGAAGAAAGTGGGGAAAACCACTAACCATTCAGGTTTGCCTCTTAAACTCCTTTATGATTTAGAGTGGTTGTAGAAATAGATTTAAGGGACTAGATTGATAGACAGAGTGCCTGATGAACTTGGATGGACTTCATGACATTGTACAAGAGATAGGAATCAAGACCATAATGGAAAAGGGAGTTAAAACACAAAACAAAGAGGATCCTTCAAATAGCTGTGAAAAGAAGAGAAGCGAAAAGCAGCGTGAGAAAAGGAAAGATATAAGCCTCTGAATGCAGGCTCCAAGAACAGCAAGTGAGCTAAGGGAGCCTCTATCCAGGCTGGTGCTGTCTTTGATGGCCATGGAATGAGGAAGGCTTTTGTTCTATGGTCCAGGGATTAACCTGTGTGTACTCTTTGCATTTTTTTCCATGGAGAAAGGCAAGAGATCCCCTGACGCCTGAGCCCATGGCAAGTCTGCATCAAGAAGATTTGCTTTGTCTTTCTGCCTCTGGGTGGAGCTGACATATGAGAAGGAGGAACAGGCCATTGTCACATTCCATCAAAAACTCAAAAAGTCCTCATGACTCCAGAGTAGGATTCCTGATCCTAATGCTACAAACCCCAATGTGGGATGATGTCTTTCCAAGGGAATCCCAGACATAATCCTGTCCTTGGGGAGCACCCATCGAAAGAGAAAAACATGCAGCCATATGTGTGAAGGATGGGGACAGGAGCTCTGTTGCTGATCAGGGTTCTTGGCCTTCTTAATCAGTAGAAACTGATCAGAGGTCAGACAAGAAATTCAGGCAAAGCTTTCCTGGGGCTCAGCAGTGGCACAGGACTGGAAAAGGTCATCTTTCCTTCCAGTCCCAAAGAAAGGGGGTGCCAAAGGTGCTCAGGGGTACTGCACAGTTGCCTCCCTCCACTGGTGATGTTGTGTGCAGAGAGCACACTACTCTTTTGCTCTAGGTTTTCAGAAGTGGCAGTTGGGGTGTGTTTTGGTCTTTTGTATCTAGTTGTTCATAATTTACCTCAACTGCCAATGTGCACAGTTATTTTTAATCTCTTTTATTCTTTGTATTTTGTTGCCATGGAAGCTGTTTGTCCAGGTGCAAACAAAGGTTCCAGGTCCCAGCCTGTCTCAGCACCAAAGTTGGAGTGGAAAGTGGGCCTTCTATGATTTGAGTGGTTCAGAAATACTGAAACTTTCAATTATATTACTTAGTAACCAGGCTGTTTATGAACATGTATGGTAGAATGTCCCCTTCTCAATTTTCACACTGACAGACCACCCATATTTGGCAGAGAACGCAGTGAAAGGTCACATATCTGGATAGGATTATCTCCATGGCTTTATCCACGGCTGCAGATAGTTTCTGTCAACTCCTTCTTCCAGCAGGATGGGGCTCATAGAAATGATCTGGGGTCCAGAGATGATGGAAAACACCTCCACCATGCTCAGTGGATTGCTTAGTTCAAAGTATTGATCCCAAATCCCGAGATGTCATTCCACGTGACTTCCAGTGGGATAAGTCAAGAACCTTGAATTTTCCAACCTCTTCTTCATAGCCTGGAGGAGATGAAGGAAGCATTGTGGCTGCCATTTCAACAACCAGAAATAAGATCAGGTCTGGAATAAATTGGGGGCATATTAGCTTACAGAATTGGGGCATGTCGTGTGCCCTGGGCACCAAATTGAGTGTTTGTACAGTTATAGAAGAAAAAAAAAACCTGATTATTCTTTGAAGGAAATGTTCTTATAAAACCTAGTTACTGAGTTATACATTTTTAAAGTGTCCATTTCTTTTCAACTCGCCCTATACAATACCCTATACTGGTATTGGGTAGGTATTTGTATTTGAAAGTAAGTCATGGATAAGTACATCATTGGGCTGGGACTGAAGGGCGTATTTGGATGAAGAGATGGCTTTCCTAATCAATGTGGGAAAACTAGCTGGAGGAAGAACAATGGATATCTTGTGAGTGAGGCATTTTGATTCTGAGGCAATAGCGATGCTAGAGGTGAGAAGTGTTTTAGAGAAGCTGTAAGGATGGGGAGAGAACAGGCTGAACTCAGGGCTAGTGTGGAGCATGGGTAGGATAAGCAGCAAAAGCATGGAGAGAGGACAAGGAGCCAGATGCTCCTTCATCATGTGTCCTCAGTTCTCAGTAAGAACAGGGGTTAAAGGCAGTCAAACCAGGGCTCCAAGGACCAAGAAAGTGTCAAGAACTCCCAGTGGACTTGTTTCTTTCTCTCTCCACTGCCTTCCTAGCATCCCTGTCTCCTTCTTATTCCTCTTTGAGCTCCTGGTTTTTATCTCCTTCTGCAGCAGCCACCTCTATATTCTGTTTTGAAATTATGTTATAGTGTACGTACTTTTTAAGACAATCACTGTATTTGACTCAAATAACATGGCAGATCAATGCGCTATGTCCTACTACTCTGTCTTCTGATTAAACTCCCTTTATTTTAGTAAAGAGAAAATATTGATTAATTATGAATGTGCTGGATAATTCCTCCTACCAATTTGGATGATCTGGAGTAATTCTTTCCCCCGCCCCCCCAAAAAATTCATCTCAAAATCATCTGAATGTCCTAGAAAGCAAACATGCCTCCATCTCTTCCAAGATTTCTTGGCATTCAGTGGCTACTTCCATTTGTTAATCCTTTATAATCTCATTTTAGGCCTGGGTTGGAATTAGTGACAGATCATTGATATTCCGACACAAGTCTGCACACCTAACATTGCACAGGAGGCCTCTCTGATTTTCCTTTTCCTCTGCTCTTCCTCAGTTTGCCTATGTATTTGTTTGCTTTATGGAAAGAGCACTTAAAATGGCTAGAAAAGTTTGAATCTGTGGCAGAAACTGTTGATTTGAATGATCTAGATTCCATTCCCAATTTACTTTTTCTTTCCCATTTCCCTTCTGGAAACAGATGCCATAACCAGAATAACAGGTATAATTTCTCAGTAGGACACAGATCTCAAGTGTAGCATTCAATCAATTTTGACAAATTTGTACACTTCAGTATCCACACAATATCAAGATATATAACATCTCCATTTCTCCAGAAAATTCTTTTGTGCTCTTTCTCTTTAAGCCAACTGCCCCTAAACAATCACTGTGTTGATGTTTATACCTTGAATTAATTTATTTTAGAATTTTATATAAATGGAATCATACAGCCTATACATACATATTTATAAATATATATGTATATGTTGTGTGACTGATTCTTCAGTCTTGGATATGCACCTGAGGACGTGTTCTTCACATTCTCGCAGTAGGAGTTGCATGAGTCAGAGGTGCCTGCCAACAGAGACCTCAGGGCTAGCTTTGTGTACTGTTCTTCTGTGTTTCCCACATTGTTTACTTTTGATTTGTCTGTTTTTGAGAGTATTCTTCACTGGATTTTCTGAGATGTGCATTGAGGGCATCTTCTGTCTGAGTTTCCCAACATCTGTGATTTATTTCTCTGTTTTTGTGGGAACAGATTTCTGTTCTTTCTTTCTTTTTTTTTTTTCTAATTGAAGGAATGTAAGATGTTTTCCTTTTGGTGGTTGAGGTGGAGATTACTTTTATGATTCTTGTTCTCCCTGTTTGGTTTAAGGCAATTTCTAAGGAGGAAATGTTTCCTCCATTTGGCTATGTTCAGAAGTCTCTCATTCTTATATTTATATTTAAAACACATAGCATTTAAAATATTAAGCAATAATTACTGCTAGAAATATTACTGTTCCTTTCTTGCACTACATGGAAACTATTGGGTTCAATGAAGACATCATTGTGCTCAGGGCCCTCACCTTTCTGAGCCTGTTGGGGTCACCTGAAAGTTGTGTACAATACATCAGATTTACTTACCATCATCAGAAATTTCATTCCCAAATATATTAGTGTTCTTCTCAGTGAAACAACCTCCTTTACTACTTAATCAAAATTTGTATCATTGGAAGTCCAGTGGATACAATGAGAGAGAATAGTATGTAAACAGCCATGCACCAATCTCCCAGATTAAATACTGATTCATGTTTCTTGGTATTATCTCATCTAATTCCCCCACTTCTCCTATTGAAATTTTCTACTTTTTTGTTGATGTATCCTCAAGAAAATTAAGACATTAAGTCACTTCACTTAATATTTGCATACATGCCTAAGTAAGAATGACTTTTTAATCTAACTAAATAACAGTTTTATATCAATAGCAACAGTTGCTTCATAATGAAACTGAATGTCCATTTATGTCCACACTTCTCTGATTATTTCAAGATGTCTTTTTATGCTGGTTTACTAGAAGCAACATCCTAACTAGATTCTTGGGTCTCTTAAGATTCTTTCATACTGTAATAGATCCCTTTTTAACACCACTGATTTGTAGAAAAATTGTTTTTTTCTCTAGTATGTCTACACTTGATTTGGTTCATTGTTTCCTTTTGGTGCCAACATCCTAACTAGATTCTTGGGTCTCTTAAGATTCTTTTTCATGATGTACTCTGCATATAAGTTAAATAAACAGGGTGACAATATACAGCCTTGACGTACTCCTTTTCCTATTTGGAACCAGTCTTTTGTTCCACGTCCAGTTCTAACTGTTGCTTCCTGACCTGCATACAAATTTCTCAGAGGCAGATCAGGTGGTCTGGTATTCCCATCTCTTTCAGAATTTTCCACAGTTTATTGTGATCCACACAGTCAAAGGCTTTGGCATAGTCAATAAAGCAGAAATAGATGTTTTTCTGGAACTCTCTTGCTTTTCCATGATCCAGCGGATGTTCTCTGGTTCCTCTGCCCTTTCTAAAACCAGCTTGAACATCAGGAAGTTCATGGTTCACATACTGCTGAAGCCTGGCTTGGAGAATTTTGAGCATTACTTTACTAGCGTGTGAGATGAGTGCAACTGTGCGGTAGTTTGAGCATTCTTTGGCATTGCCTTTCTTTGGGATTGGAATGAAAACTGACCTTTTCCAGTCCTGTGGCCACTGCTGAGTTTTCCAAATTTGCTGGCATATTGAGTGCAGCACTTTCACAGCATCATCTTTCAGGATTTGGAATAGCTCAACTGGAATTCCATCACCTCCACTAGCTTTGTTCATAGTGATGCTTCCTAAGGCCCACTTGACTTCACATTCCAGGATGTCTGGCTCTAGGTCAGTGATCACACCATCATGATTATCTGGGTCGTGAAGATCTTTTTTGTACAGTTCTTCTGTGTATTCTTGCCACCTCTTCTTAATATCTTCTGCTTCTTTTAGGTCCATACCATTTCTGTCCTTTATCGAGCCCATCTTTGCATGAAATGTTCCTTTGGTATCTCTGATTTTCTTGAAGAGATCTCTAGTCTTTCCCATTCTGTTGTTTTCCTCTTTCTTTGCATTGATTGCTAAAGAAGGTTTTCTTATCTCTTCTTGCTATTCTTTGGAACTCTGCATTCAGATGCTTATATCTTTCCTTTTCTCCTTTGCTTTTCGCTTCTCTTCTTTTCACAGCTATTTCGTCAAGGCTGTATATTGTCACCCTGTTTATTTAACTTATATGCAGAGTACATCATGAGAAACACTGGACTGGAAGAAACACAAGCTGGAATCAAGATTGCAGGGAGAAATATCAATAACCTCAGATATACAGATGACACCACCCTTATGGCAGAAAGTGAAGAGGAACTAAAAAGCCTCTTGATGAAAGTAAAAGAGGAGAGTGAAAAAGTTGGCTTAAAGCAACATTCAGAAAACGAAGATCATGGCATCTGGTCCCATCACTTCATGGGAATTAGATGGGGAAACAGTGGAAACAGTGTCAGAATTTATTTTTCTGGGCTCCAAAATCACTGCAGATGGTGACTGCAGCCATGAAATTAAAGACGCTTACTCCTTGGAAGGAAAGTTATGACCAACCTAGATAGCATATTCAAAAGCAGAGATATTACTTTGCCAACAAAGGTTCGTCTAGTCAAGGCTATGGTTTTGCCTATGGTCATGTATGGATGTGAGAATTGGACTGTGAAGAAGGCTGAGCGCCGAAGAATTGATGCTTTTGAACTGTGGTGTTGGAGAAGACTCTTGAGAGTCCCTTGGACTGCAAGGAGATCCAACCAGTCCATTCTGAAGGAGATCAGCCCTGGGATTTCTTTGGAAGGAATGATGCTAAAGCTGAAACTCCAGTACTTTGGCCACCTCATGTGAAGAGTTGACTCATTGGAAAAGACTCTGATGCTGGGAGGGATTGGGGGCAGGAGGAGAAGGGGACGCCAGAGGATGAGATGGCTGGATGGCATCACTGACTCGATGGATGTGAGTCTCAGTGAACTCCGGGAGTTGGTGATGGACAGGGAGGCCTGGTGTGCTGCGATTCATGGGGTCGCAAAGAGTCGGACATGACTGAGCGACTGATCTGATCTGAAGATTCTTTCATACTGTAATAGATCCTTTTCAAATGCCAAGGCAATGGCACCCCACTCCAGTACTCTTGCCTGGAAAATCCCATGGATGGAGAAGCCTGGAAGGCTGCAGTCCATGGGGTCGCTAAGAGTCGGACATGACT